>NC_137595.1:19866764-22266764 GCF_963210335.1 Falco punctatus | reverse complement strand
AATGGCTTGCATGAAGAAGCAAAATAAAAAAAGAATTAGAGATCCCCGTTAGAAGGAGGATAATGTAAATGGTCCTTGCAAATGACCAGAACTCAGATGGGCTTTTGCAAAAGGGGTCCTGTTAAATTAAACATGTGGTGCAGAAAAATCCCAAGTATGCAGGATACACTGCAAGTTGTCTGCATTACATATTCTGCTAAGTGCAGAATCGAATCCCAATTTCTCCAAACCTCAAAATGCATTTTTGATTAAAATGCATCTTTTGACTAAAGAGCCCAGAGAAATTAAGAAAGAATAAAGGGACATACATCTCTTTTCCTGTCTGCTTTACACCAGACTTCTTCTGGCATTTCTGTATTACTCAAAATCATGATGCTATCTGAGTGTCCTAGCAAGCAATTCTATTCCCTTATGGAGATTTAGCAAGAAAATAGCCTGTGCAGCTCTTCTAGAGTTTGATTCGTTCTTAGAAGTAATTTTATTGGTACAAAATGTATGTTTGTCAGTTCCACTGCCTCTATACTAGAAGCACTTTGTCAGTTCAAAGTAGCCGTGTGCCTGTATTTTGTAAAATGTTGCTGGAACTGATGTTGCCTGAGCACCCATGGGCCAGGACCTGGTCTTGTACAGCACCAGCTGTGGTGAGGTCCTGGATCCAGAACCAACGTTTTCAGGCTCTGAGAGAGGAAACAGGAATAAACAGTAGAGATAGACAGGATAATGAACTTCAGCATCCAGAGTGCCTGCCAAACTCGTCACCTTATTCTTCCCAATTTTTTCTTGGCAAATTAAAAAAAGGAGTAACAAAACATACCATATTTTAATTTATGCATGCACAAGTCTCACACTGAGACACGCCATTCGTTCATTTGTAAAAGCAATGGTCTTGATGTTTTGTACAAGAAGGGACTGAAATAATCAGCAGTTGAAGCAAGATAACCACAAACACCAGTGAGCTGGGTTTGAGCCTTGTCATAAACCAGTGTCAGGGAACACGTACCAGTTTGTAGCATGGCAGACTCTCCTGAGCCCCCCACAATCTGTTCCTGTTTCTGATAAACAGGAGATGGCAGTCCCATTATACAAGAACTACATGGAAATCTTCCGTCACTAAAATAGTGATTGTTAAGTGCTTAAGAAAAAAAAAAAATCCTGAAAAAATCTATGTGCAGAGTAACATGAAAGCATGCAGGCAGGTGTCAGGTACATAGGCACGCAGCTCCATGCCGTGTTTCCTAAGGAAGGAGAAGCATTGCCAGTTTCATTCTGCGTCCGCGCCCTGGACTGCCAGGCTGCCCTTCTCCTCCGTTTCTGCCTAAGCGGTGGCTGCGGCAGGGATGAGCTCTGGGAGTCAGCAACGGGGCTGCCACGCCGGCCCACCATGCAGCAAAGGGAAAGAAGCAAGCTGGCAGCGCTTCATGCACGTAGAAACCTCCCACAGTGCTCCTGCTCAAGAGAGCTTATTGAATTTAAAAAACAAACAGAAAGTGTACTGGCAAGAGTGCTCATTTATAGATAAGTATTGCGTCTTTCAGAGGCCCTAGAGGGAAGGGGGAGCACGCAGGAGCTATTTTTTTCCTAGGCAGGCATATATTTACTGGAAACTTTGATTGCAGCCTTCTCCCCTCCTCCACACGCCCGAGGTTGGTTCGGTGCAGCAGCACGTTCACTCTCACAGTAGTGCTGCGGTAGTGGCTGTGCAGACGCGTGCACCCGGTCAGGACTGTCTGTTCCATCATGCTCCAACTCCAGCTTCATTGTGCCCCGTGAGCCTCCTTCACCCTCATGCACTGGGATCAAGACACTGGGATTCCGACAGGCATTTCCCAGTATGTGGGGCTTTGTTTGGCACTGTCCTTTCTACTGTACTAAGATCTAATACAACATAAATTGGTGGTGTAAAGACAATCAAAACAGTTGCAAAGCTATAGAAATATATGACATTTTCCACTACAACTTTGAACTTACATTGTAACTACCTCCATTTTCTTCTAGAAAGAACCCAAGGAAATAGTATTACCAACATCCATCTGAGGAATGCTTCTTCTTGCACGGAGACCCCACAGAAATCTCTAAGTTTGATGGGCATTTGCATTCTGATAATTTGTAATCCGTTTGCCAGAATACCTGGTACTGAAATCAGTGTCACTCAGCTTGAAGGCTGGCAGGTGTGTGTGTGTGTGTCTTGTTTCAGTCCACAGCTGAATTGGCTTGACTGGAATGAATTGTTGCAGATCTTTGTGAAACCCTTGGTGTAAACACAAAAAAACCCATACAGCATCCATAACAGTCAACTCTGGGTTTACATTTTAAAAACTGCAGCTATGCTGAATGTTATAAATGATACCAATTAAAACAATTTTATTTTGGGTTCTATCAATTTAGGTTGAGAAACAATAAGCAAAAACAGCGCTGGGTGCGCGGAGAACTCAGTTCCACCACACGCACACCTGAGTCCTAAAAGCAGCATCTTTTATCCCCGGATCTTGACCAATCTCCTCTCACTGGATGTTCATCCCGCTCTTTCCCCATTGGGTCGTTAGGGTTCTCCTGTTGGCTCTCCTTTGGCGCGCTTTTTTCAAATCTCAAGGCCTTTGTCTCCTTTGGCGGGCCTTCCCTGGCGTGGTTTTGCTTTCCTTATCTCCTTCAGCTTCAGTGGGCTTTTCCAAGCAGCGATTGCCTCAGGGGAAGGGGAAACCATCACATTGTCTCAAAGGAGAACCACAGGCACCCACTCACCACAACTGCGATACAGGTCCCAGATTTACATAGGGTACAACAATTACACTTATCACAGTACATTCTATTTTTGACATGAATCATGACTGCGTTTATCACACTGAATAAAACCAAATCTGTCACTTAATGCAAGGCAAATACCGATAATTATTCTTAGCCAAAGAAGTTCATTATACTGTTAATACCAATAGTGGAGTCATGCAAGTCATGGAGCCGGGATTGCTGGAATCTCTTCACAGTTTTGCCAATACACTGTGTGGCCTTGGAAGAGGTAAAGAGCGAAGGAGGTGAAAGACCTTGAACAACTTCTCTGTACCTTAGTATTCCCCAAGGGAAAACTGGAAATAATTACTTGTTCATAAAGGAGGTTGCTTTTTATGCAGTATTTCAAAAATCGTGCCTTTATAGCATGAGAAGTAAAAGCTCTTTAAGCTGCTTTGTTTTCATTTTCTAGTAGCACAGAGTGGATCGATCAGCGCTGTATATTGATTCAGTGCAAAAAAAGGAGTAAAACAGAAATATGATGGAGGCAGTTGTATGCAACATAGAAACCTGCCATGCCTTAAACTAGTTTGGTTAAATCTGTCCAAAACCTCTGGACAAAAATACATTTTGGCTTATCTCAGATCAATTAGGAACAGACTGAAGATAAAGGAAATTAAAACCACTGTTCAAACCCAGGCAATTCTACGTGCAGACAAGCCTGTAAGAAACCACATGGACACTATTCTGCAGCCTCACAACAAGCTTTTGAGGGCGAAAGCTGTCATCTTCACCTTTTCAACGCTTAGCTTTTATGTTCTTTCTTCCTAAATCCAGAAAGAATACACCAAGAACAATTCAGATCAGTTGTGTCATTGCTGAGGATTAAGCAGCAAAGACTAAACAATTTCTTAATTTGCGGTTGAGGGGGGTGGGATGGGGGCATCATTAGGCAAACAAAGCAAAGCACTTAGTACAATAGGTGGTAAGTAGACTATTAGTCTCTGCTTTAGCTTGAACCGGGAAAAGCAGTTTAGGGGAGAAAAAAGGGATTTAGCATGAACATATCCCATCTACCTAAAGGTGTGCTAAACTCAGTAGCAAGGCCCCTCGAATTAGTAAAGGGATAGAATTTACATAAAAAATACTCTGTGCATTTTTCATTAGTCCCCACTTGATTTTGTGCTGACCTGTTTTTAATGCAGCTGCTAATGGAGACCAAGGTAATCCAAGTTCACAATGGTGCTTGATGGAAGATGTTAAGCAAGTGGTTCTTGTCTCTCCAGCTCATGGAGTGCAACAGATTGATTAGTTCTTGTTTTCTCTTGCAGTTTTGAAAATAAATATTGAACCCTTGAAATATTTGACCTGGCTTTGTTGCCACAAACATTAGTTTTAAACTATACAGAAAATACTGTGATGGGGATCCAGAAAATCCTGTTGTTCCCAGTACTAGCTTTGCCAGTGAGCATCTGCTCGGTTAAGCCCCTGTGCCTCTTTTTTTGGTATCAGTTTTTCAGTTGTGGAATACACAGAGGAAGGTGGGGGTGAATAACGGGCCATATATGATTTATTTAAAGAACAGTGTGCTCACGTTTATCTGAGGAGACCCTTATTGTTGACTAGAGGATGTACTAAATCCTTAAAGGGGTGATATAGGGAGTGTGCTAATTGTCCAGGCACACGATATGTTAATATTGTTAACTTGAAGATATACTAGGTCCTTGAGTGGAATGTGCTAATTGTCCAGGTGTGAGATATGTTGATGAGTTCCCAGAAAGTTAATGAATAGGCATGAGTGACTTGTATAAAGAGGGGGCTGAAAGGTTCCCTCCGCGTGCTTGACTTTGGTGGAGGGATCCCCCATGCACCCAGCGCCTCCGAATAAAGATAACCTCTGCTCACTCAAATATTGGTGACTGACTCTTTAAATCGGGGGGAGGAAGGTATGCAGACTTCAGACAGTCTGCTAATCCTCACCAGAGAGCAGTTAAGGCAGCATTCACAAAACCATTTAGCTTTTCTGTTCTTCACTTCTGATCAACTTTTTTCCTTTTAATTCTGTAGGGTTACATGTGAACCTCTTGACCTTCTTCTTTTTTATGGTATCAGGAAGGCTATTTCTCTGGTTTCTTATTTAATTTAAAACCTTAACCTGAAGCTGCCTCCCGGAGAGCTTTCAATTTCTGTTGAGGTTGACAGGAGGTCTATATACACAACAGATTGAGGATTAGGCGTACTGACTGTCAGGTCACATATTTCTTTACTTTCTAGTTCAGAAAATCTACAGTAGGGAATAATCACGTTTTAGTAAAGGAAAGACTAGCTGATAAAACCACCTGTTCTCCATTTCTAATGCCTGAGTCTACTAAGCATAAAATGTGTCTTCCTGACAGCAAAAATGTGATGTAAGTTGCTCTTCTACTTCCCAGAACAAAGAGCATCAGGAAGGATTTTGTTCATTTGTCTCTGAACTGACATGAGGTTTTGTCATGATGTACCATCAAAATTGGACATTTAACCAGATAAATTACTCCAGTCAGCTACAGATTTTTCCTAAGCCAACTGCAACCAACAGTTACTTTCCAAAAAGAAGGCCATTTTCTAAGTGCTTTCAGCAATACAAGTTTAAAACCTAACTTTAAAAACCAGCATTCCAGCTGCCATACCGTGCGTTGGCATAGTTATCAATAAATGTCAGTGAGCTTTCACTGTAACAAGGACAACACTTTTAAGTTCAAGCTAGTATATTTCAGGAAGCCTTAAATTACTATTTCTCAGCGCATACAACGTGAGTCTCAGTATTTTGGGGAAGCTTTTATTTTTAGGGTATTCCAGTTTCATGCTTATATTCTTATTCCAATCTTAAGAGGAACTGGCCAAGCAAACGTAGGTCATAGCTGTGGCTCAGTTAAGTTCTGTGAAATTTCTGATTCACACCCATGAAAGAGTCAGGAAGATATTCAAATATATCACCTCACCCCTACAAACTAGGGCACTCGGATATATGTGTGCTTAGCATAAGAATTACTGAAGGACATCCTGCGCACCAGAATTAAGATGTAACATTCTGAAGTAAAATATGCACAAAGTAATGTGAGGTCATACGTTGGTTTACAAAGTATATTAGTCCCATTGACTTACAAGAGAAGTCTCCACGCATCTTTTGTCATACCAGTTTTCTGTTTGAAAGGCAGTACTAACACAGGAAAGGCTTTAGCCTTTACTTCTTATGTACACAACATTTTTAGGCCTTGGCCGCTGCTCCTACTGGTAACACCTGTGGAGTCCTTTTAACATGCCTTCACAGTACAATCACTCAGGTTTCTGTGCTGTGAGGAGGTGTTAAAACACTCCAGCAGAGAGTAGTATATTTTGACAACTTCTTCCTATCAGTGTCCTGCTGTGAAGGGGATGACTGCAGTCAGGCAGCATGTATCTTAACAAGGAGCCAAAGCAGGCAAGCTTTTCCAGCATATTCTCAGAAAACTGGAGTCTTACTTTGTTCTTACCTTACACCCCGTAATACTTCATCCATTTGAAGTGTCCGGTTATGTAAAGAAAGAAAAAAAGACCATTAAGCCACTGGAAGAGAGGAAGCAACACATATATTGTTTTATTATCTTCCCCGTATCTGTACTATGTGTACATTTTACTGAAATTAGGTCTAGAAGTTGCTCCTTTAGCAGCACCACTTAACTGAGAATTCATCAGGGGCAGGTGGGTCACAGGCAGTGTTTTACCATCGTGCATCAGTTCGCTGGTAGCAGTGTGTAAAGTACAGTCTTCCTGTGCTTTACAGGCTGTCAAGCATCCACGAGTGGTAACTCCACTTAAGGCACCTCCCTGTCCTAAGTTGCCGAGAAGGGACACAGCTACAGCAATTGAAGCCAAATCCTCTGATGTCCCCTACAGCATGATATGGCAGTTGGGAAGGACCAGGGAAGAGTGGAACTCATTTCTACAGTTTCCATCATTCCTTGAACAGGCATACAGGCCTCAGACTCTTGTCTTTTTCAATACCATTAAAATAATACAAGTTAAAAAACCAAGAATCTAAAAGAAGTTCTAAAACATCGTCTTCAGAGCTGTAAAAAGCCAAAATTCATGCACTGCCTAATAGTATCAAACATTTGAAAGTCCTCATTTCAGTCTCAAAGAACTCCTTACAATAGTGAAGTAGCGCCCAGTTCAGGCTGTAGGCTGATGTATCATCTTCTCAGACATGAACTCCTGCGTACATCATTTGGTCACCCTGCGTTACCCCAAGGGGGGATGTGTTAGCACTCTGTCCATAAATTGTTCTTTTAAGGAAAGATGCTGGAGCCATTACTACGGTATGACTAGTTGGTATTCTGTGGTTAGCTCGTGAAGGGTGCAAGAGCTGTCCACCAGTAGGTGCAGGACTTAAGAACCGAGCATCTTCAGCCACCCCAATAATAGGAAGGGATGGAGCTAAAGTCATGCAGATGTTGTTCATCTGAGGACCACTATTCAGTGAGCTTCTGGTGGCAGAACTGGAACTGGGGAGGCGAGAAGGAAGATCAGGTTCCAGTAGTCAAGTCTGGCCAGGTGCAAGTCCACTTTGCTGCCCCTCATTCTGGGTTTTTAAGCATTTGCAGCAGCAGCAGCAGGGCGCAGGGAAGCCCCCTCGCCATGGCGGGTCCTGCAGGGTCTCTCACCCAGAGCCACTGGGTCACACTGCCCGTTTGTGCCGAAGGCAAGGCACGCAGCACCCCAGGCAGCTGCAGCACTCCCAGCCCACCAGCTGCCCACCCAGGCACTGCCTCAGCTCCTGTCCCAGGAGGTTTTATCTCTTGCCCTGTGACCTGCCTCTAATCCCCTCTCTTCACAGCAACAAAGAAGGAGCCACTAATAGAAAACCATTTGCAGCTACTCCAGCTCCACCTTCCTCATCTCTCTCCTTCATTCCTGCGGGGAGCAGCACTGGTTTCTGCTGGAGGTGGCACATCTCCCTGTGGTTGGGGGTTTCTGCTCCCATGGGACCCTCAGCAAGGCTAAGTGTGCAGGGTACAGAAAGCCCAGGGCTGTCCTGGCACCAAAGCTTCATTCATTCAGGGGCTTGTCAGTAGCTGAAATGTCAGAGAGGGGAGGCTGAGGACTGAGCTGGCACAACACATGGAGGATGACAAGTGAGAGACAAAATTTCAGGAGCAGAAAGAAAATACAGGGATAACCAGCTTGCAGAGGGCTCTGAAGTGTAATTGGTACAAACTGGTATCAAAGTGATTTTTACCTTGTTTAACATGGATAATCTATTAGATAAATACAAAGAAGAAGATTTTAATCTGAAAAATGTAGGTTAAATTGATTTTGAAAGCCCTAAGTTGGTCTAATTTGTCTCCATGGTTGAAAACCTAAAGACTGAAAATTTTAAAGGGTGATAAATTTTTGGACTTCTGCTTTCCCTACACACAGTGCAATCCATGAATTAAAAAGCATGTTTCATGGGACAAGATATCTATTTTAAGATCTCTAGAAGTTTCAGCTACACAGGAAAATCCTAGTGTTACAAAGACCCTGTAGCAGCATAGGAGTGGCTCGTCTTTGAACTATAACCAAAACGAGACCATTTGTGGTGTTTCTTAGTCCTCTTACAAGTCAAACTACCTCCACATGAACAGGATCCATGCCTGAAGCATGGCTAGCTTGTGCGTAACTGCAGGGAGGAAGAAAATTGTTGCTAATTGAACACTGTGAAAAGCAGGGAGTTAGGGCAACATCTTTTGAACCACTGTTCTGGTAATGTGCACCACTATTTGCAGCTTGCTTGAAGACTCCCAACACATGTTCTTGAATGTACACAAAAGCGGGTTGCCACAGAATTTTTAGGAGTGTTGCCATTGATTGACAGCAGAGGGAGGCTGTCCAATGATGCAAACTTTTAGAAACATTTGCACAGAATTATCTCCTTTCTGATTATTTTTTTTGTTTCAATATTAGATAGCAGCTTGCACATTTATGCTTCATTAACTATTTCATAGGTTCAGTTGACTTATATTTCAATCTGCCAAAGACATCAGCAGTCATTACCATTGCCAGTCAGTCACATTCTGTGCATCATTTTTTAATTGTGGTTTGTTTTTTTGTTTTTTTTTTTTTCAGATGTAGTTAAAGAGATCCTTGGATTTGGAAATGTTAAATGATCTCTCAGTTTAAAACTACAGGCCTTTCCAAATGCTTCTCAGCACATTGAGATGTGCATTTTGCCCGGTTGCATTTCAGCTCTACAGGTGTAAGGTTGGCTGACTGCGTAGGACCTAATCCTACAAATCTATGGGCATGATCTAGAAAATACTGAGCAACCCCAACACCTTTTAAAAAACAGCCAGAAGTGAGTGACGTTCTATCTTCGAATAGACTCTCCAAGCACTCAAGTGATACTTTAAGCCCAAAGCTATATTTGCCTTAAGGTAAATTCTATTTTATTCACACATTAACCTGGACACTATTAGGCCAGACTAAATACTAACTTTTATTATTTGTTGTTCTGGGGAAAAAGCAGCCTCAGACAGGCTTTAAGCATGTGCTTAGTGCTTTGCAGAGTTCATCATAATAAAATGTACCACAGTAAAGATAACAGGATGCAATTATTTCCTCCCATTCCCATCTTCCATGTTAAAAGAGTATAAAGACACCTGCTAAGTCAGGTATTCAAATGCTAAGAAATTCCTGAGGTTGTTCATTGCATTAACACTTTGAACGCTGGCTGCCCTTACATCATTTCCTCTCTCTGCATATACACTGGCTTCAACAACGTGGTCATGTATTATTTTTTCCTGCAGAGGATCGCACTGCCTCACTTAGCAAAGATAAATTCTTGGACACTAAATGCAGAGTTCCTATTCAGGGTCTGCACGTGTATTTGTGTGTGTTCTGGGGGCATTTGTTTCCTGATTCAGAATCTCTCATCATTTTGTCATAGACTGTTCTGTGCTGTGAAGTCCACTTAACTGCTGCAGAAGCAGATGAATGTGATTGTGTATAAAAATTGTATGTGCTTACATAACTTGTGACCCACTTTGAATTGTGACGAGATAAAAAGGGCTGCATTGATACATTGGGATGCTGGTTGTGAACTACAGGGGTAAACCATGAGTAAGTTTTTATTCTGATTCCTTATGTTCAGTCACTCTCCGCTTTCTTAGTCTTTCACCTGCCTGGGTGAAATTTTTCATTCCTGTTCTTTGTGAGCTTTGGGGAAGTTTTAAACAAAAGCAATCCAGCCTGTTTTGCATGAGAGGACAGTAATGACAGTTTCCCATTATTAACAACAACAAACAATCTTGTTACCTTTTCTGAGTATCCCTGCAGCCAGAACAGCTTGAGCTTTGAATTTACAAGTTACCATGGTAATAGCCCTTAGAGAGCAGTCTCTTTTTCCGTGTGAGGTTTGTTTCTCCTATTTAGGGAAATGCAGGTTCCCCCTCGTGAATTTTATGTAGACAGACAGCAAGATGATGACGAATTCCTGTTATTCTAAGCAGAAAGCACAAACTGGAAACTTCCTGATTTGCAGCTGCTTTGCCTTCCCTGCAGTACCATTGTTCAGCACCAGTATTTTGCAGTCTTCTGTAATGTTGAAGATTGAACTCTGCCACCAGATTTCAGCTATAATCTTGTCATTTCTTAATGACAAGTGAACATCCAATACAGAACAAAAAAACAAGGGAAGAACTAATCTCTTTCTGCTAACAGGAGCCTGCAGCCCAGTGGTCAGACCCTGTAAGGTGCTGATCAGTTCTCTCCTGATGCTGTGTGTGCTGTTTCCCCTGACATCAGGTCAGTCAGCACCGTGCAGGGTGCTGGCACTGGCCAGGACTGGCCCTAAGTGAAATCCTGAGAAATACAGGAGGCACACTGAGAATGCCCTACAGTAACTTAGTTCTTTGCATTTCATGAGTGTGGCTCTATGCTAGCTATGAGGAGTTACACAAATATTCGATGATAGATAGCCAGGCACTCCATATACTTTATTTTTTCCATGCCACCCGCCCCCAGCTGTTAGCCATGAGGCCTGGGGGCCCCTCTGCAACTCATTATTCCTCTGAATGTTTCAGCATGCCAGGGTGGGGGTGGATCCGTGGTGCTGGGCAGGGAGCCCTGGAGAATGCAGGCTTCAGCTTAACCACACCACTGAACACACAGCAGCCTCCTTCTCCCCATCTCCCGGCTGCCTTTATGCACATTGAAAGAGAACAGGAGGGGGAAGGAGCTAGCTGAGTGTGAATGTCGCACTGAGAGAGGCTGAAAGGTGAAGAAAGAGAGAATCAGACCTGTGTCAGCAAAGAAACAGGGAGCCAGCTGGGGGGAGAGAGTAGGCAGGGAACCAGACCTGCGAGACTGGATCATGGTGTGGATGGGGGGCCTGGTGAGGAAGACTGAGGCAAGGCACGTAGGAAGGAGAGTGCCGCTCCGGAGAGCCGGCGGGCTGCTTTGGTGTCAGGAAGAGAAAACTGGCTGGAGCATCATGGAATTCAGCATATGCTAGAAAGCAACTGCTACCTGAGATGGCTGCTGTAAAGCTGCTTAGGGACTCTGTACTTCTGCCTGCCTCACCCTGTGCCGTCCACGCAGATGTAGTTCCCCAGGGAATGAGTTTAGGGGAAGGGGGAGGCTGGGACTGACAAGGCAGAAGAATCATGGTAGGAGTTGAGACTCAGGAAAGACTGATGATCGTGATTTAGAGGTAGGAGGCAGGGAGCAGCTGCCCTAGGCAGCCGGGATGGGGTTCAGGGAGCCCACCGGCTGGAGACACAGACTTGCTAAGCCAGTTGTGCTGGGGGATTTCCGAGCCCAAACCGTGAGCCTCACAGAACTGAAAACCAATGCTGCCTCACACCACTGAGCAGGTCTGTTCTCACTGAGCTGCTGAGGGTCTGATTCTCTACTCACGGTCAGTGTAGCAGCGCTGCATGGAGCTACTCCTGGCAGATGGGCTGGTGCTAGCAAGGGGGAATCCCATAGAGCAGTCTCCTAGTTCTGGCTCTCTGTAACCAGACAGGTAGCTCCCTATAGCGACTGCTTGCAAACTCAAGATTTGTTCTTTAACAAGAGTCCCTTTATTAGGAGTTATGCTAGTACTCCTTTATTATGTTATAATTAAGGAAGTGAAGAATGCCGGAGAATAAAAGAGTAATTCAGCACAGAGCCAGGAGGCCCTTGTGCCAAGGTGATGGGTGAGCACACATCTTTCTCTGCACATCATTACTGGAGGTTGGTTAGTGAGGGGGAGCCATCCCTGAGCCAGGAGCCACAGTGTCAATACTTACTCAGCAAAATCCACACTGCTGTTGTAATGAGGAAGCTACAGGAGAAGCTAATAATTACTTGAGTGTTTAATACAATGAAAAGAGAAAGCTGCAGTATCAACTATTTTCAGATTTAAACCTGGTGTCAGGTTTTCTTTCGTCATGTGGTACCCAGGTGTCCTTATGTTATTGAGAAAATAGCTCTCTCTAATGTAGGCTTGCATGACTTCCCCTGTTCGTCACATGCTTTGGCCAGGTTTTAGGTGAAAACAGACTAGAGAATCAACATTATTATCTGTAAAAACCTACACTGCCTCTGCAGAAGAAACCTAGCAGACCTGTAAGCTTATTAGTTTAAAAAGGGACACAATCTCCACATTTTACATAGAAACAATTACTGCCTGTTAGAAGCCTGTTGGCTGCTTTTTACCACTGTGTGCTTATGTGAGCTTATGTGAGCAGTGTCCTGCTGATGTGTGGCTTTACTTTATCAACACAGGTACGGACAAGAATGATCCCAGAGCAGGCACTGTGCAGCATTAGGCATGGAGGGTGCTGGCTGGAGTAGCCCAGCTCTCCTCAGGACTGGGGAGCTCTCCAGTTCACTATTTTTTTTTTCTTTCTTCTTATTCTTTTTAGGCGGGCTAGCTTTTTTCTTTTTGAAGTGAGCTGCAAATTTAACAAAGTTTTAATTTCAGAAATGTTTGCAAAGCTTCCGCAAGCAAAAAAGAAAGAAAAAAAAAAAGACAACAAGCATGTTAGCATTCTGTTTTGAGAGGCACGTGAAAAAGAAGACGCCTTTGTCTTTGATGTACATCTACAGTTACAATAGTTCTGTGTACTTAATACTCACAGTCCCACATGATCCATGTGTAATGACTTGCCTAGTCACAAAAATCTGAGTGGAGCTCATATTTTACATTGTCATTTTCTAGTGCCACATCTTTAAAAATAAACTCAAGAAATATTAAAACCAGTTAGTACTGTTCATCCTCCTTAGCAAAGAGAACAGAGCAGAGGTGGCTCACATTAGTGCGTTTAACACCATTAGTCCTTTTGGGGGCCATTATTTTTTAACTGAACCAGTAATTTCCAACAGACTTCAGTAAAAATCCAGCTCTTGAATTTGCCTTCAGTTAGACTTTGACAGCCCCTTCCCTCCTGGTGACCGTCCTTTTTCTCCAAGCTGCAGGTCTGTTTTGTCCTTCCTGAAGAGCCAGCCGTATGTCTGTGCTTTTCTACCACAAGTCTTTTAGAGGAGGCAATTAGGTGTTCATGTGTTTCCTGCTGGGCTCTTCCCTCTGGAATGAGCCCCCTCTGGATGTCAGCAAAAGGCTGGACAGTCCAATGGCCCTTCTACCCTGAAAAGACAATCCACCTATTGCAGGGGGTTACTAGAAAAAAGAATGGCAGAACTTACTGAGCTGGTGATTTACTGAGGTGTTCTTTTTGAATGGTTGTTCAGCCTGAATGCTCTTGATTGTTCATATACAATAGGCCTGATTTTCAAGAGGGAACGAGTCCTGTAGCTTCCCTGGGAGTCAGCAGGGCTGCCAGAGCTCCCAGCTTTGTGAAGACCCAGGTGAGCTCTGTCTGTAAAGATCAGGCGCAGGCGGTGCTGAACAATGCTGCTGTTGCAGATGGAACCTGAGAATCAAACACAGCTAAGAGTTGAGCCAAACTTTCATTGCCAACTTAAATCACAATGTGTTTAGAGTTCAAACAAGTCTCGATATTTTTTTAAATTTAGTTAGTTCTAAGTTTTTCTTTCTTTTTGGAGATGCAGCTGCTTCAGAGTTTAAAGGATTAGAAGCCTGAAATGCTGGAAATCTCTCAGGAAAACCTGCTTTTAAAAGCTCCAGCTCTGAATTGGATGAGTATCTGACCCCTTGGGCTCTTATTATTTTCTGTTGAACTTTTCTGCAGTAAGCATTTTCTAGCAAAGTATAAAAGACTGCTATCAGAGGCTTGGTGTTTCTATCTGAACTGAAGTCAAGTCACTGAGAAGTATCATGACAGCTTGAATCATGCTTCATAAGCTTAACTCAAGGTCTTTGCAGGCATTTGGGTTCATCAGAGCGTGGTCAGGAATAAGTCCTGACAGGGTGTCTGTTATGCTGTGGAATAGCAATTCCATTTGTATTTGTGTGTGTGTATTGCCTGATTATCAGTCAAGGAAACTGTGCAAGGTGCTGCATAAAATAATACGGAAGTAGTTTCTGCCCTAAGTTGCTAATAGTCTTCATGTGAGGCATTCTGACTGAGGAGACATACAACAATAGCATGCCTTTGAGGAGGAGCTGGCTTTGTGAGTATTTAGTTACAAGGACCTTCTCCCTCAAACAGGACAATGGAAAGTGCAAAAAACCCATTTCACTGATGTTTTACAAGCTGGAGGCTTTCTATGGGCTAGCAGGGAATTGGAATGAACATTTTCATAGCAATTGTGAGGTGGTAGAAAAGGTGAAGACTAGTCAAAAAGATTTTGAAAACTGGTTAAGGAAAAGCCTGTGAGGATGCTGAAAATAAAGAAAAGAAACATGCTTGACAGGAAAGAGAATAGGAGTCAGCAGGGAAGACTCAAAGAGAGGGGTGAGCAGACAGAATAGAGTTATATTTATCACGGTGATAACCATAACAATATGTTGGAAGTCTGGTAGTACTTCTCCTAAGAACACTTGAAACACTGAAAATAAAGACAAGAAAATTACTAGATAATTTAATGCAGGAACACATCCTTCACAGTTGTATTAAGATGGGATAAGGTAGACACCTTTCTAAATTGCTTTCCTTTTTAAATTTCTGTAGGAGCAAGGCGATGTAATAAATGGAGGTTTGGGATCCAACAGCTGTTAAATTCCAGATTTCAGTCACTCCCACAGAAAACAAGACAGACACATAGAAAATATGCAAACCGGCAAAGAGGCGATCCTTTCAACAACACCATGTCACGTAAGGGTTTTCAGAAGACAGTTAAGGCATGCGATGACTGACCTACAATGGGTCAGTCTTGGTGCTGTACTTAGACTGTATTGGAGATTAAATTAAGCAGCAATTTAGATGTCCATTGCAATACTCATTCTTTTATTTCATGTTACAAGTTTTCATAGTGCTTTCTGGTTACTGCTTGTTTCTTTCTTGAAATTACTTTGATGTCTCTTGTGATTGTCTCCCCTGACACTTCCTTACATTCTGCAGACACAAGTTGTGATCTGCTTGGCTGTTCTGCAATTGCTCTGACACTTGAGAGAAACCTTATATGCCATCAGTCACTTACCGCTGCTTTGAATTTGCTGACAGACCGTGTGCCACTCATACATGCACTGTGGAATTGGCTTTATCTTTGCTGGCTTGGGGTTTGGGGACCACTTGTCACAATCCCTCATTTTAATCCTTTTTTGTGGTGATTGCACTGGCATAATTCATCACACTGCAGCACAGGGGAAGTCTGCAATAACCGGTGGGGATGTCTCAGATTGGAAACCATGAAACTGCCTTGAGGAACAAGGCAAGACCCTGGACATACTGCCTGTGGCCGTGGGCTGCAGAGCCCACTACCTGAGGCTGTATGTCCAGATTTCTTGCAGAATAATGTGTGAGCACACCCTGTGAAGCTGAACATTGTTTGTTGCTTCAAATTATAGCTCCACCATGCAGACTGTAATAAAAGCAGAACTCAACAGGGTACAAAAGCATGTGATACAGCAGGGATCATCTTTTTCTGATGCCATTCTCTCCATTTCCCTCCAAGTTACATATGAGCTGAATTTGGCCTTGGAGGTCTAAAATGTCCTGACAACACCAGTGTGAACGCAAACCAGTAAGTTCTGCACGGCGCATATAGACAGGGGAGGGAAGGCAGATGGGAAACACACTGAACTGCAAGCACTGGCATGTACAGTAAAACTGATCACTTGGAATTTAGGCAAATTAAAGAAGATAAACAGTAAACTAGACTGTTGCCCTCACAGAACCCAAGCCTTTCTAGAAATTTAGAAAAGTTCAGTTCACTTAGTATTTTTACTATTTTTCATTTCTGCGCTATGGCCATTAAAATAAGAGCAGCTCTGAATTATTCCTGAGTAGAAAAGGAATTGAAGTGGGGCTGGATTTTGCTATCCTCCTATGCCCAGGGAACAGCAGAAAATGCTGGAGAAATAGGGTGCCCTCCTTGCCCTGTTCATTACCAAGAGGTTCAGATCATTTGAAGAGGCATTGGTATTTCTGGATACTTAATCAAAGCTAGACCTCAAGGTGAATCTCTGAACCTCTTTCAGCTTGACCATTACTTCTTATAAGTGATGTTTTAATTTATATCTAACACCAAGAAAAGTCTTTCATTCTCCCCAGCTGGCATCAGAGATAAGGGACTAAATCCCCCAGACACTAAAACATTGGACAGTTCTGTCATGTGTTACTTTAGTCTCCTGCTCAAAGTCTTTCTCTTCTTCCCAGCTGATCTCAGATGTAACACAAAATAATTAGAGCAAAAAAAGGGTGGCAATTTAAAGTGTGACTTTGAAGTTTAGCCCGTGTTCTGTTCTGTTGCCCTTCATTTTCCAGCCATCTGAGAGACATCTACCCTGAAGGGTTAACTCAGGCGTTAGGCCAGATCTACAACGGCTCATATATTTACATCAGGGGTTACTCTTAGGATGCACTAGGAATGGGCTGTGGGTTACAAAACTGCACTTTCACTAGGACATCTCATTGCTGATCCTTCTGTCCTAATGGAACTACTCAATACCAGGGTATGTTCACTCACATCGTAGTTTTGCTGGCATAACTGTTCCAATCCCATACCACCCCGCGGTCACAGCCTTGGTTATAGCAGCCATGCCATCAAAGGTTTGTAATGTGCCAGGCACCAGTGTGTGCTCCCAAGTGTGGGGCTCACCAAGCCAGAGCTTACCTTGCCTGTTACTTTGGCTTGGGATGGTGACGTGGCTTGACTGAGTATCTCTTCAGTGCCTTCTACCATGATCTTCCTGTTGCCCCCCCAGCTCTGAAAACTCCTTATCATCGAGCCTCGCACGACGCTTGTGCAGTAATGTCAGCACTTGGCTGGGGCCACTTCCATGCCCTGTCCCTGCTCCCACCTCCTGATTGCCCACAACATGCTTCTTAAACAACAATACCTTTTGTGGGGTTTCGCCACGCAGCAGAGAAATATGGGAAACATGGAGACCTGCACAGAGATCGCTGCAGAGCTCTCTTCTCAGTCTTAGGGATGATGATGAATGAATTGCTGCTGGGAGGAAGGAGCATGGTGAGCAGTCCTTCACGACGGAAATCTCCTTCTCCAGGAGCCAGCAGCCAAAGCTAGAGATCAGTGCAGCTTTCTTGAACATCAAGCCTTGTAGAAGACCTCTCTTAAGCAGGTTATCTGTTTTCACTCTAAATGAGTGTGCATCAATTGCCACCGTAACCAATAAGGCTTTTGCATACTCTAAGGAGATACTAGACCTCGTTTGGTTTATAGAACTAGTAGCATCCATATCTCTCCTAAGACACAACCCAGCACAACAAAGTAAACAGGACAGGTCCAAGCAGTGGCTTGGCACTACAAGGGACAGACCAGCAACAACATGGCAGAAGCCTGAAAAGATATGTCTCTTCTTTCAAAGAATACAACTCTGATCTTGTGTCTCAGCAATAAAATCCTCCCTGTGTTCTCTTCCACCAGAGCATGCCAGTGGCTGAGAAACCACCAGCCTCAGCAGCCCCTTGCAAGATGGCTGAGACCTCTGTACTACCAGGTATCCTAATGAAAGAGTCGAATACACATAGCTGATAAAATTTGCTCTTACTTTTAGCTCCCTCCTTGGAAGGAGAGATAACACATGTTGGCACAGTCCAACAGAGCTGGCCACAAAGCCCCAGCACTGGCACAGAGGTATTTGAGAGAAACGGCTAGATCCAGCCCCATTTTCTGTTTCAGTCATTGGCTGCACCTATCCTGTGACATGGGGAGAAGGGAAGTGGTCCACCCTCCGGGTATTTTCAGAATGCACAGCTTGCTTGCAATGTTGGTGATGCTAAAGCATCTCTTTGTATTCTTAACCAACATTAACATTGTCTTCTAAGACCTTTTTCAATATTCCCTATTCTAACCAAGAGAAAATTTGAAGGGCCAGTTCCTCACCTGAAATAGTGTCATACAGTCACAGACTGGTTTGGGTTGGAAGGGATCTTGAAGCCCATCTAGTTCCAGCCCCCTGCCATGGCCAGAGATACCTCCCCCCAGCCCAGGCTGCTCCCAGCCCCGTCCAGCCTGGCCTTGGACACTGCCAGGGATGGGGCACCCACAGCTGCCTGTGCCAGCGCCTTGCCACCCCCGCCGTGAAAAATGTCTTCCGTTCCACTTGATTCATCATCAGCTGAAGATTTGGCTTAAAATCTTTTATTTCTTTGAAAGAGAAGATAAAAATAGCCCTTTCTTTTCCTATTTGTCACCTGGCATTCCCATTGGCAGCAATGGCAGATTTTACTACCTTTTTCTCCCATTAGCCACCTACAAAGAGCAAAACTAGGCAGCTCCAAGCTGGAGCCTGTTTTGTCTTGTGTGATATCAACGCTATGTGTTACATGAATTTCAATTGCAAAACCAGCAGTGCAGTTCCCTTGTTTTCAGATCAAGCCATTGATCGTGTTCCTGGAGTCCCACTCAAAGCAACAAGGTTGCATATTTGAAATTAGGGGCACTGTTTGGTTTGCATATCTTCATTAATCGTTAATGTCTGGGCTTAGTGTGCAGAAATAGCCATGGGGTGAGTCCATCCCTTGACTTGTTACCTAGGCAAGTGTGATATGGACTTACTGACACTTAATGAAGATAGAACTCTAGGATGTGATTTTATTTGTCTGTTTATTTTACAGAGTCACTTTTCACAGTAGAGTTCCACTTTGGTATTGTAACAATTCATGAGATCTGCTGTAACGTTAGGCAGAAATAACCTGCTGCATAGACAATCTGGTGGGACAGGAACAGGGAGGCATGGCAGAGACAAGTAGAATTGTAAGACTAAAGAACCAATCTTCATCTGCTCAAGTAAGGCATATGTTATATATGAATTAATTTTTTAATCTCAGCTGGGTGACATTTTCCCAAATGCAGAAGTGTCACCAAATGGAATGATTTGTTGTGTTTGGCACACTCCCCAGAAGAGTATATTGCCAGTAAGGGCTGATGGCACGTTAGGTAAGAACTGTGGTGCACTATTGAGCCTTGAGACTGAAATAAGGGCTGTTGCAAGTCAGAGTTGAGTTTGCAGAACTGTGTGTGGCCAGCTTGTGCTCTGCCTCTGACACAGAGCATGTTCTGAATGCGTTACTAAAAAACAATGATGGAATTTCTGACACAAATAGCACATATACAAAATCCCCAGTTTGCCAGTTTCTCTTTCGATTTGGGCAGTTAAACCAAACTTAGAATCATAGAATCATTTAGGTTGGAAAAGACCTTTAAGATCAGGTCCAGCAGTTGACCCAGCACTGCCAAGGCCACCACTAAACCATGTCCCTAAGCACCACATCTACATGGCTTTTATATCCTTCCAGGGATGGTGACTCCACCACTTCCCTGGGCAGCCTGTCCCAGTGCTGACAACCCTGTCAGTGAAGAAATTTTTCCTAATATCCAACCTAAACATCCCCTGCTGCAACTTGAGGCCATTTGCTCTTGTCCTACTGCTTGCTCCTTGGGAGAAGAGACCGACCCCCACCTCGCTTCAACCTTCTTTCAGGTAGTTGTAGGGGTCAGCCTCCTTTTCTCCAGGCTGAACAACCGTAGTTCCCTCAGCCGCTTCTCATAAGACTTGTGCTCCAGCCCCTGCCCCAGCTTCATTGCCTGTCTCTGGCCATGCTCCAGCACCTCAATGTCTTTCATGTAGTAAGGAGCACAAAACTGAACACAGTGTCGCTAGCTAGATGTGGCTAGCCAGGCTCAGGAAGCCAACCCTCTATGCACATGCCTCCTTGGATACAGCAGAAAAGAGCTGGTTCAAGAAAAGAAAACCGTAATAAAATCTAACTAACTAAACAAAAGAGATCTGGTAGAACATCTTCCAGCCCATGATTGTTTCCTATGTTGCCTAATGCTCTGCTAGTAATCCTAAGTATGATAGATGAAGTTTGATGTGCACAGTGACTGAGAAAAATAGCTGGCTGTCAGAACATCAGCAGCCAAGACAACAGCTATGTTTATTGACTTCCAAATTGCAATATAATCTTAGTTATTGGTAAACCAAGTGATACTCTCTGTGGAAGCATAGCTAATGGCCTTATAGAAGGGATGGCAGCTCAGCTTCATACTGATCATGCATATTAAACTGTCACTGTAACATTTTGATGTATTGCTGTACCCTTTTTTTAAGAACTGATGTTCTTTTCCCTGTCTTTAAATTGCTTTGGTTTGAGATCTTATAGCCAAAAGCAATCAACAGATAAAATCCACAAATGTGCATATGAGAAAATAAAGATATAATAGGAGAGTAAGAAATTATTCACACTAATGGAAATAATAGAATTACTAAAGGGAGTATCAGCTTTAGGATTCTGAGGTTCAACAGCAAGGCTAATCTTATGTAAGTTTTTCTTCCTGTTCCATCTCTGCAGACTTTCTAATGTAGGTAATTATATACTTACCTTAATTGAAGTTAGTCTTCCCTTGAGCATGAGGTTGGACTAGATGACCTCCAAAGGTGCCTTCCAACGTTTTTTCTTTCTATTCTTCTATTTTATAAGCAGAATAACTGACACAGAGACTGAAAGCCTTACACTCATAGTAAATTAACAGGAAACACAGAACAGAATTCAGAAGATCAGATGGTGACATGATGTCCCTCTGCGTGGGAGGAACATAGCCAGGAGTGGCAACCAAGGGGGCTGTGTCACACCTGCCCAAACTGGGGAGGGAAGCAGAAGTGGGTGGAGGTGGCTGTGGCCACTGGGATGACATGATCACCTTTTTCTGGCTGTGGGGCAGCACCCAGACCATGCACTAAGTGCCACCAAGGTCACCTGAATTTACAAAGACTACACACCTAGTGCTCCAGATCCTGGAGGCACGTGAGGAACATTAACATCTGAAATTTCATTTTTGTTTGCTACCATAAAAGTCAAGCTGAAGATCTTGAAAATGTGATCAGGATGGAAATAATATAAGATGGTCTGCTTGAGCCTGCAGAGATCCTGGAAGTCGTGAAGTTTTCACCTCTGGGAGATGCCACAGACAGGTTAATTGCCATCAGTCAGAGCCTGTGTCACCAGCTTGGTGAATGGAATTAAGGTTCATCCAAGCCCAGTGTGCTCTTTTCTGTGCTCCCCGTGGCACCTCTACTTCTGAAAGCTGTATCTGTGGTGAGTGGCTGCAGACACACTGTGGGGTCCAGCTCAGCCCCAAGCTTCTTATCAGGGAATCCATGTGTCCTAAAACACATGTGAGAAGGAGCAGAGGACAGTGGATGTGTGCCATCAAGGCAGGGCAGTGCTTCCAGCATGTGGATGTGAGTGGATGTCTGTGGCTGTCACCTGGAGACAGAAGTCTGCCTGCATAGTGTTAAGCAATACCTTAATTATGGGAAAACTGGAGATATGAGCATAACTAACAGGTTAAATAGGATAAACTAAGGTAACTCAGGTTACTTTGGTCACTAAACTTTTATTTCCTGAAGGAGTTACAAATAGCTCAGAAAGCTGCCTAGAAGAAAAGCAATACAGCCCACTACAGAAATCTTTCTGTGAATTAAAAAAAACCTAAGAAAGGAGAAAGGACTTCAAAATTTCCCAGATAGAGAGTCTCAACAGGAGAAATAGTAGTAAAAGTCTAAATTATATCAAGACTGTTTAATTCATGGACTCTCAATGAAGAATGATATCTGAAATACATAGATAATTTATTTTCTTAAAATTGTACTAGGTCAGCATTTGTGTAAGCAAAAGAAAAACTTTAGGCTTCCATTTAGAAAACAAATAATAAAATTGAATAAGATGTCAGCTGGGCAATTATCTACAGTTTAATGAGAGCTCACTGTAAGTTCTTACACAGATTTATTTATTCCCATGCCGGGATGTTTCCATCAGATTGCACAAGCACTCCTGGAGAAATTGTAGAAAGGAAGATAATTTGGATCTTATTTGCAATCTTGTATACAAATAGCCTGGGCAGACTAAAACTTTTGTTCAGGAAAGTATTTTGTTTAATTTTACAAAACACATCGGTAGCAAATTATAAATGTTACCAAAGCATTCTCACTGCACTGAATTTTTTGCTGGAATGAGAAACGTTAAGTTCTCCTTGCAAAGGGATTTCTTAGGGACAGGTAATTGCCAAATAGTTCCCAAAGCCATAACCGGGTAGATTCTAGCATCTGAGATGTACTAAGCATTGAAGCATTTATGAGGGAGGTAATTAGGTGTTTCGTGAACAAAAAATAGAAAATGAGAAATCCACAGCTGAGGTGCACTGTTAAGTGCTCTGTTTTGTACATGCATGATCTTGTGAAAGGAAGGTTGATGAAGAAAGAAGGAACATCAGTGTCATATGACTTTGAACATCCTAGTAAGAGGATTTAAGATTTATGATATTTTTTTACTTCACTCAGTACAGTTTTGTTTCAAAATGATCATACTGCCTACCTCTGAGGCTCCTAAGCTACATTCACTAAAGATGTGTGTGGCATAGTTCACGGTGCACAGTGTACCCTGTAGCACGCTAGGAATAATTCATCCATGGACTGGCTTAGGCGAAGCTCTTTGCTTTCGAAATGTTAAGTGAAACAAATGTTACAGACTAGCTTTATTATACAGACCCTGAAATCTGAACAAAATAAAGAACTGCTTTTCATCCATATGGGAAGAAACTTTATTGGATTTTTCCTCAGCTTTGTTTTGTTCTTAGTTAAAATCTTCATCCATGGACTGAAAGGTCATTTTTCTGTGCTTTGCTGCATCTTTTTGTTTTTCATTTAAACCTTGTAGAGAATTGACTGAGCTAGGATGGTCCAGGAAAATGAAATACAAGCTCTAGACTTAGGCTCGCTCTGCTGATGAGCGATTGAATTGCTGTGGCCTTTGAAGTATCTAGCTTGGGCTAGCAGAAGAGAGAAAAGAGGAAAGATTTATACTAAAAACAAACTGGAAAGAATTTGCTTTGCAGTGTTGGGTCAGGTACATGCTGCTGGTCTGGCAATGCTAATTAAATTCTGAGTCAGCCATATTTTGTTGATATAGACTATGTTATAGCCTCCATCTTCTTCTAGAAGGCATATGGTGTCATTAGCATGACAAAGTAGTAGTGACACAGATAAGTGTAAAGAAGAATAATTCTGCACTTAAGTGTCAGTGCTAGATTTTCTGTTATGCATCTTATTAAGATTAAAAAAACCCAAAACCCAAGGACTGTCTTTCGTGAGTCTTTCTCCATATTTTTTTCTGTTTGCCTGCTGGTATCTTACACATCCATCCCACTGCTAACATAGCAATCACTGATGTGAGCACCCACCTAATTCTTCTGAAGCTTTTACCATAGGCAGTTACGAGCACTCCTGCCTGTTCCAGAAAGATTGGCTGAGTAACAGCATGGTAAATAGTGGGATGTACGTGCCAAAGTTCCCTAAGCCAAACTATCTGGGTGTTTATTGTGTTTCCCTCCTGAGATTTCATACTTAAGAAAAAGTGTGGGAAAAGTGAGAAATGGGAGTTGTTAGTAAGTGTTTCTTTTCTGACATAGAAGTATAAACCAGTTCTTATGAACTGGAATGCCATTATTCAGGGGCAACAAGGTTCTGCTTGTGAGTAGGTGATGCAACGGGCTTTTCAAACCAATTTATTGGCTTGTGTTGAGGACAGTAGTGCCAGACCAGCAATGGATGAGTAAACATGACAGGTTTGCAAATGATAGTACAGACCTGTATCTCATAAACACTTTCTGTTTTACAGTTATCGGTGACACTACAAGTGCCAGCCAGGTGGCTGCTGTTTTCTTCACCTTGCATGGGTTTTTTGTCCAAGGGCAGGAAAGAGGCCTGTGCTTCTTCACACTATGGACTTTGTCACTACTTGGTAGCTAAGAGCAAAAAGAGTTGCTGGACAAATGGCCCTCTGTCAAGTTTGCTTCTAGATTGTCCTTGAAGTACTTTATAAGACAACCACATATTATGTTTCCAGTTCAGTGTAGAGAAACAATTCATGATTAATCTACCCACATACCAGCTTTAAGAGGTGCTCAGTTGGCACTAGGCAGGACTTCGTCATTGGACAGTATTGTCCAACAGGCTGATCAAAAGATGAATGGGATACACCATTCTTCACCGCTTCTTCCATTGCTCCTCAGTTAAAGCAATCTTGTGACACCTAAGTTAAAGAGATGACTTTGAAAAGACTCCATTCCCTGCTGTAGTCCCAAAATTAAGATTGCTTCCTTTAACAACAAGACAGCCCTGAGCACAGCACATTACAGAGTAATGTGCTTGGCCTTTAGGGTTCCTATGGGTGTGGGGTGCACAAGAATAAAACCAGCCGATCCTTTCACATGAGGCTGGGACTATTGGAGCAAGACTGGCCAGGCCACATGAAACCAGAGTGGTGGTAACCAGTATGGATGGATGTGAGGATTCTTCCAGTGCTGGACTGCCCTACATGGGCTGGTACTGGTATCTGCAGATTCTCAGGCAGATCTAGGCAAAGGGCAGCAGAGAGCAGAGAGAGGATTGGAGCTATTGTCATGCCCTGGGGAAACTGCTGTTGCTAAGGTCATTATTTCCCTCCCTAAGGTCTCCCTTTCCCTCCCTTCATCCTTCTTCAATATTTTTCCCAGCTTACTTCTGGAAGCTATTTTGACTGTACTAGCAGTGAACAGAGATAGCATGGATGTTCTGGGCTGATATTTCTTGGAAAGGTAACCTAGCAAAGCACATTGCAGCTTAGAACGAGTGTACACTGGAACAGGCTCATGGGCTTCAGAAAGATCAGGAAGCCCCAATGGAAGAAGGTATGAACTGGCAGTCCTTAGAGACAGAAGGAGAAACATACATTCAGTTTGCTTTCCCTTGAAGTTTGCCATTGTCCCTATACATAAAACCACCAAAGATTTCACTGGACTCTTATATTTCAAATGTGTAAGTACAAAGTCATCTTGCTGTCATTTGCTATCACTCTTTGAGTTTAAGCACTCCACACATTGCTGCTGACAAATAACCTGCAATTGTTCATCTTTGTTCCCTAGGGTGCTTTCCCTGACAATGGGATGACTCAACTCAGTAATGTTGACTAGATAAGCACATGATTTCACAATAAAATAATCACTCACTTTTTTTAAAAGGGCAAATTTATGCAGCCATTTGGAAGAAAAGAGCAAAGTGCAGCCTAAAATTCCTTTTATTTACAGTGAGAAATGAAGCGTGAGTAAGTTGATTAGAACTGTAATTAAACAAGAGAGTCAAATCCACAGATATGCACAACATACAGGAGGAGGCTCTTGGAGACATAGCAAAGAAGAATCCTAAAGTATTTTTTCTACTGCAAGCCCTAGGGACATCCCTCCTTCATTTGATCTCTAACAAAGCCGTCTCCAAAACCCCCTCTTTTTACCCTTGAATAAAAACTGGGCCTCAGGAAGAGATCTAGCTAATTTTCTCACTAAAAAGATACTGCATACATAGTGCATGCATAGATACTAAAATTTGAGCTTCATTACAAATGGCAAAACCCCCCAATTTTCTAAGTATGGCAGGCGAAAACCCCAGAGGAGATTCTGTCTGCAGCCAAGTAAAGCTTGAGTTTGGCTCCAGTCCTGAATTATATCCCTTTCTGTCATTCGCCTAACACCATCTCAGTTCTCCAGACGCTGTAACATCCTAATATCATCCTACATTTAAGTACCATCCCTGCTCTCCTTCCCTGCATTATACAGTTCTTGGCAAGTTTTCAATAGCTTTCCTAACCCACATCCAAATTCACTCTGATAGGTTTCAATAGCTTGCTGAGAGGCAGATAATCCACCCTTTGTCACTATGGGTTGAGTCCTGTCTCAAAAAAAGAACAACTCAATTTCATCAAAGAAAAATAGTTAGGAATAAATTTGCCACTGCTAACAGGCTTGACTGGGTCAGAGCTTTGTGTGCTGGAACAAAGAGTTTAAGACCCTGCAACGTGTCAGTATTGCAAAGAATATTCTAGTCAGTGTCTCTGCCATACATATTTTAATACACTAGATCGCTTGGATTTTGTTAGATCATGTCTTACACTAGAGGAAGAGTACTTACAAAGTACCTGCTCTGCTTTGGATCTAATTCAAGAGGATCTCTTTTTTTTTATTGTATAAGTGGTCTCGGTGTCCCTAACTGTTTCCAGATGTAGCAAGACAGCCAAATTCAGCCCTTGGATAACCTACTGCGATGCCAAGGGGAAGACAGCTAATTCCCAGCTCAGTCACTGATTCATTCTTGCAGAGCTTTAATCCAACTGGGAGCCTAGTGTGCAATGGAAGCTGTTAAAAAAAGAAGTTCCAGGAAACAACTTTCCCACTTCCCCGCAGGGCAAGGGAGGGTAGCACCGTGTCCTTAGGGAAGTCCAGGATCTGTGATGTTTGAAGGCTGAGGGGCTTTATTCTTCACAGAGATAGACACATACTGCAAAACATTATCTACAGAGATTTGTTTTAAACTGTAAACACATCTGCTTTGGCCTTGCTCAGCCTTCTCTCACGGTCCCATTCCATGAATGTTCACGCAAGTGAGTTCTCAGTAACCTGGCTTTTTGTAAAAGTCAGATTTATAGATGTTTTCTCTAAGTTCAGGCAGCAAGTAAATTTTATTTGTGCATGCCTTATGATGTTCAGGGAGAATGTTTCTATTCAGAGGGCAGAAAAAAAGTCTCTTAATGGGAAGACCATTAAAAAACAAGTGCAGCTCAAATTGCAAGGCAATACACAAGAAGAATCTTGTAGAATAATTTTGAAAAAAATAATGCATCTGAGAAACATCACAACCTGCTCCTAGCGATCCACTAGAAAAGAGAAGAAACTTCACTGTATGAACTATTTGTTATGCAAGTATTCAGTTTGGTTCCAAGAGCAACAAACCGGATGAAACTGTGTTCATCAGTTAGCTTCCTAAACTCTGCTGGAAATGAACGTAAGTGTCAGGTGATTTCATCAGTTGTTATGATGACATTTTATTTGCTTTCCATTAAAAACATCTAGCCACAGCAATTGCAAAGGAAAACAAACAAAAACACTCTACTGAACATTTCCTCACCTTACATCTCTAGTGATTTTACATCTCTGCAAGTGATGCTTTAACTCACTAAACCCCTTCTGACTCTAAACAGATTGGAGGTGCTGTCCCACAGCCCCATCACAGTGTGGCTAGCAGATTATTAGTCTGAAGCAAAGCAACACAGCCGGGGAGTCTAAAAATACCAGGGACACCTGAGTTGCTCCCCTTGATTGTGCTGAATTTAGCAGAGGAGAGGGATGGTCTTTGCATGCAGATTGCTTGGTGCCTGCTTGTAGACACAACCTTTTCTGTGGTGTAAAACCTTTTGAAGGGGCTAGACTGGATTTTTTAATTACTTTAGTGGTATCACCTCAGAGGCAGCACATGTTGTGCTAGTCCTGCAACTCCTTCAGTAGTACAAGGGATGAACTAATTGTGTTTTGTGAAGTGTATCTGTTGATGTTCTGTGATGTGTAAGGCATAACTGCAGTACGGCATCGGCAACCGGGTGTTAAGAACCACTGGACTTGACCCAGACGCATGGCACTAAGATCATCCCTGTCTAGGGGATGTCAGCAGAAGGTGTAAGAAATGGTATAGATTTTTTCTGTGTGGTATCTTCCAAACCTTCAGGGGAAACTCATTAGTTGCATACTACTGAGTCTCTTAGCAGAGGCTGTAATTATAATGACGCTGGAACTCATCACGTAAGGACCCAGACACCACCGCATGATATCTAAACTCACTTTAAAAAATTTCTGCCGAAGGGCCCTTTAGAATAAGGACAGTTCCAAGGGTTAAAGTCAAATCTGCAGGAGCCCATACCTAGTTCTACTTTCAGGCTTCACGGCAGCCTCATATTGCCTGAATTAAGCTACTTTTAAATTTTTTTTCTCCGGGAAGATACTTCAAAATCTATTTGCGACAGTCAAAATTTGAAAATATAGGCAAAAATCTGTGCTCCCTAAGGCTATTTCTTGAGACAGCTATTTCCTGAGTATCATTAAAGTGAGAAAAACAAACTCTGAAGGCCAAATTCATGCCTGGTGTCATTCAACTGACCTTAGTACCAGTGCATCAGCAATGGACTTGGCCATGTACATACATTAAGCTGTCTGCTTACAAAGTGACAGAATCCAGCGTCTGGGCATGACTGCGTGCATAGTGACTGGAACTGGTTATTGAATTGTATCTAAACCCACCATCTCCATGTATTTTTGGCACTATTCTCTTTTACAACACTTGTAAACGAGGCTTCCTTTTCAACGCCCCTTGGCACTCCTACTCCAGGAGCTTAGTGCTGTGGGTATCTAGTAATGCCCCTTCCCATCCTTCCCTCAGGAAAAATGGCACAATAAATGGCTTTTTTCTCAAATGTTTCTCAGACAAAATGTAATTTTCATCAGCATTATGCAAGATTTCACTGTTTTGTTGATAGGAATTGATTGTGGTAGACTTCAGCTGCCTGTTAAACACTTCCAAAATGGTGTGACTAATGAGTGTCTAATGAAAATGACACTTCCTTAAATGAGTGACTAATAAAAATGAGAGTACAGGAATTGCTTGGTGTGGGACACACCATACCTACATTTTAGCTTACCTTTCCCTGCAAACTGCAGATCTTCAAACTCGTCTCCAGATTGCAAAATAATTTTAGAGAGCCACTCCTCTATCAGTAGAAAGCCTATCAGTAACCAGACCGATTTGATGTCTGGGGGTAGTACCACTGAAATCAAGTCCAATGGTGGCCTTCATATGAATGGGAGAATCAATGTCAATGTAAGGAACTCAGAGCAAGATCAAAAGAATTACAAGTTCTGGCAGTACAAGGGGATTTCTATAACAAATGTGACTTAAAATGACAGAAAAAAAAATCTGTAGTCTGAAGATGCTGTGAGCTGTACTTAGAAGTTCAATCAAGGCTGTGACATTGTCTTGGCGGCCTTGTACAAGCCACTTACTGCTCTGTGTCAGTTTTCTTTATCCATCAGATGGGGTTTTAACACACTGGGTGCCCCTTGTGATCCAGTGAAGGACAGTCAAAAGACTCTGTCCAAGAAAAATATTCACTGAAGCCACTCTTCTAACGGGTGCAGGGCTGATCTCTTCGGACGTGTCTGCAGAGCACACCAGTGCCAGAAGCAGGGTACTACTAATGCTTGGTGGGGCTCTGCCTGGCTCAGTACACATTCTGAGGTACTTCAGCAGCAAATGGTGCTGCTGTGAGTTGTATGGATATACTTACAACAAACTTTGTAAAGGAGAGGCCTTCAGGAATTCATTTTGCTCAGCTGAGATGCTGCAGCCCTTCAAGGGAACATGCTGCATTGTAGTGACACGTCCTCCTTGTTCCAGTTGAACACAGCAACTCTTGTAAGACGCAGGGGTTACTGATGAGTCCACCTCATATTTTAAAAGTACTTTTCTGGTACCTGGAAAATCCAGCTGTTTCTTTCACTGCTCTGCCTACAGTTTACCACAGCAGCCATGCTAGTTCTTATTCTGGAGGGAATGCTCTGATGGAGCTCGTGCAGTGGAGTTTGGATTTTTTTTAAAGCTAACGCAGTGGATTTTGATTTTTTTGAAGCATTCCAGCTGGTTCCAGCTGATTAATTGTATGAAACACAGCTCAACCTTGTCTTAGCAAAGTGTCTGATCAAACTGACTTTTCTAAATATCATCTTTGAAAACAAGAAAGCAGAGCAAGACAGAACAAAAGGAGCTGGTGGACAGGCAACATAGCCTGTCTTTAAATCCTATTCATCATTGATCTGTGTGGTTTTAAGATCCTTTTTTATGATTTCACCCTGCTCCCCAAGTACACTCAAAATTTATTTGCTAAGCTCAACTCTGTGGCCTAGTTCTCTGTTAGTTGCTCTCTTTTGACACCTGCCTTTGCTTCACCTCCTCAGATTCAGTAAGTGCACATTTCTGGTAGAAGATGAGAGGGAGCAAGTTCAGTGTTGGACAGCATCTCCCCCCTTTATAACGTACCTACAATAAAGGTGGGCTAGAATTGCGTTTGCTTTCAAATTTCTCACAGATTAAGCTGAATCAATGTTTCTCCACTGTGACCATTTGCCAGCCTCAGAAACTCAGTTCTGCGCTGTGCTTTGCTCTACAGGAAAGCTCAGTGGAAGAAGTCGGCACCCTTTATTCCTTGAGATTCCTGCTTGAAACTGATCTCTGTGGCGTAATAATTACTTTGGAAGTAAGCTGGGAAGATGATGGTGTCTGGCTGAGAAATATATCTATTACTCCATGTTGTCCACTCATGTCAACGTGCTTATTTCTTCCCTCAGTTTTTATTTCTTGCCTTCTGTGTGTGAACGTAGCTTTGGGAAGAGGAGGAAGAAGTGATGCTATTATACAGGCATGTTGTGTAGCACTGTAGTCTCCTTCAGTGATCCCCACCCAGTTTATTATTAACATTCTAAATTATCATCATCCCTCTGCAAACCCCAGGAGACGCTACTGGGACAAGAAAATGACTTTGAACTGATGTGCAGCACAAATGCAAATCCCTAATGAGTGCTGCCCCCAATAATTGCGGTGGAGCTGCCTGTGTGCAGGTGCCGCTTCGGCAATTACACCACCTGCGTGTCTCATCTCACCTTGCAGTGAAGCAGCGTGGGTTTATATAAGCAGTAAAATAATGGAGTCGCTTATGTCCTGGAGCATCCTACAACAGGTGTAAGGACCGCAGTGCTGGTGGACAGGATTTCCACAGCGTCTGTGGGGGGGCTGTCCGGCCCCCTACACCTTGGGCTTCCCACCCGCTGAGGGACTGTAAGAGCATCCCTGCCGTCCCCATTTTCCTGCTCACCTTGCCTCTAACTAACATTATTTTAATAGGCTCCATAAGGTGTTGGAGTGCCTTTTCTCGCTGGCATCTGTAACAAACACTTGACGGACATGTTACACTATCGTCACCTATCATGTAACAATTAAACCCCGTACATTCTGGGGCTTGATACAAGGTCACCCTCCTGAGGCGAGTTCCTCAGCACACGCAGGGCCTGGCTGGCACCGAGCCTGGGCCTGGGCAGGGCCGCGACAGGCATTGCAGAGGCGGCAGCAGGTGAATAGTAATGACAGCAGCTCTTCGGGATCAAGCTTGGGTGTCCACGAGGGACGGCATTATGCTTTGAAATCAAAATATACGGAAAAACTATTACTAGTAATCTAGTTCTGTCACGCGACTGTACGAGCTATTAACGTGGTCAAATGCACCCCCAACCCCCTTTCGTGAGTGGGGAATGCGATTAGCCTGCTGCCCATCAAGGGCAGCGCTTACGGCCGCATACACTGAAGGGGAAAAGGTGTTTTTTTTCCAGAGAGATCCCCGAGAGCTCCGCGTACCCGCCGCCGGGGAACAGGGCAGAGCGGGGCGGGGAGCGGGGCGACAAGCCCGAGCGCGCCGGGACCCCGCGCGGCTGCCCCGGCAGCGCCCTGCCCTCACCCAAGATGGCGGCGGTGCCGCCCCGCCGGCCTCTCGCGAGATTTGCGGCGGGCCCGGGCGCAGCCCCGTGCAAATGGCGGCGCGGGGGGTGGCCCGCGCGGGCGTGCTGAGGTGAGGCCGGGGGAGGCGGGCGGTGCCGCCATGGAGCACATCACCACCCCGAAGGTAAGAGGCTGTGCCGCCCGGGAGCTGGCCGCCGGCCTGTGGACAGCCCCCTGCGGCGCGTGGCCGCGGCCGGGCCGGGGCCTTCCCGCGGGGCACCTGAGGCGAAGCCCCTCGGGGGCGGCGGGCCCCGGCCGCGGCTTCTGTCAGGGCCGGGTCTTCCCAGGGGCTTTGTTTGTTTGTTTGTGCGAAGCCGTGGTTAATGTCAGGAAAGGAGCACTCTGTGCTTTCCCCCGAGGCGTACGTGTCCTCGCACCGCTCCCGCGGGCCCGGCCGACCCGCAGAGCCGCGGTGCGGCGGCGCTTCCCACCGGCCGCCGTGGCGGCTCGGAGGCTGCTGGTCAGGCGGGCCCCTGGTGCGGGTCCTGCAAACTTGGTGGGTGTCAAAGTGCGGAGACCCCCTCGGCCCGACGAAGTGAATCCCAGCGTGCTTTTTCAGTTGGGTGAGGTGAAACGGGAGCTCTGGGAATGCTGTGCTCATGACAGCTAAAAAATACTGTGTTTACTTCAGGCAGCTGTTTATTATTTTTTTAAGTACCGTGAAGGTTGCTGTATTTTGTTTTGTTTTATTCTCTAGGATGTTAGTTTGGGGGTGCTCTGTCCCCACATCGCGTAAGGTGCGCTGGTGAACCTGCCTGTCATTTTCCATGATTTATCTCAGACCAATGACCCTGTGAAGAAGCTTACATAGTCAACACCCTGAACTAATCTATCATATACCGTTAAACTGTTTGTTTTCATTGCCCTTCCGGTTATTCCCATAATTTTTGCTTAACGATGAAAGAAAAAGTTCCATCTGCATTCATTAAGAAGCAAATAGGCCAGATGAAAATCAATCAAATAATTTAAATAGTTTAATATTTTATTATGTCTCGGCTGTTGTTTTTTAAAACTGGTTTTGCTCATTAGCTTAGTGTGGTCTATGAAATGCGCTTACATGCCTGGGAAGTGTGTTACAAGAACTAACAACTACTACTTTTTTTATAGTGGCCGAGTAGTTGGAAGTCAGGCTGGAGAAGATGGCTTTCAGAGCAGTACTTTAATTATGCTGAATATGAACGGTCTTTTCTTTCACATTTTTTTGTATTATTATTTCTGCAGCCTTGCACAGTACAAACTCTGATCATCTTGGCTACAAATCCAGTAATCCTGTTACACTGGTGCTAAATGTTGGCCGTTTGCTTAACCTTTTGACTTGAATTACTGGAGAAATAATTTCGATTTATAGTGTAATGCTGAGTTAGTGCTGCAGGGGAGACTTTAATTCTTATATTTTTTTGTCTTATTTCCCGAGTCTTGTATTAGAAGTTAAATCATTGCAGTTCAACAGGTGCTTAGATATTGCTTCTATCAAAGTTAAATTTAATGTTTATACTCTTTTTATGTTGCAGGTTGAAAATGTGAAACTACTAGATCGCTATACAAATAGAAAGGCAGCAAATGGGACGTTATACCTGACAGCTACCCACCTTATCTATGTAGATGCTTCTGCTGAAGTCAGGAAAGAAATATGGGTATGTCGTGGTACCTGGAGTCTGTTTAAACACAAGTGTAAAAATTATATCTCGTATCCAAAATGAGCGGGTTTGTGAATTCCAAAGTTTTAGTAGTCTTTCCAAATGCTCAACAGAAACGGGTGTTTTGGAAGGAAATGAACACAATGGTAATGTGACTTCACAGAGTTCACTTACTGAATTAGTGTTCGTTCCAGGAACTTAGTCTTGCTCTTAGTTACCTAGCATTTGGGTGCACAGTCTTATTTGATAAATACCATGAATAAACTTATTTGCTGCTGCTAGCTAGACACAATAAGCATAAATAGCTGATAGTACTGCAAAAACTTACTATCTGCTTGTACTGCTCACAGCCTTATCATTTGATATTCTGAAAAATGTTCTTTATTTCCTGTTTTTCAGATTCTGCATCACCATATTGCAACTGTAGAAAAATTGCCCCTGACCACAGCTGGATATCCACTCCTTATCCACTGCAAGAACTTCCATGTGGCTCACTTTGTTATTGGGCAGGAACGTGACTGTCACGAAGTGTATACCTCATTGCTTAAACTTTCACAACCAGGTATTTAGGACGGGAGTCTGTTTTGCAAATCGTTGAAATGCTTTAAGCTGGAAGGCTCATCTGAGCAATAGAGAGAGCTTTGCCCGCCAGACTGTTGGTTCCACCCTGTCAGTACAGGAGGGGGAGGATGTGAAATCAAAATCAGTTTCCACCACCAGAGAAAGTCTGTGTGGGTGGGCTCCATAAGTAGACCAGGGCACGTACTTCCAAATTAAACAAAATCTTTTGCGGTAGTGGTGATGAGGTGGTCTTGCATGAGGAATTTCTGAAGACCTGTGCAAAGTTCATTTGCCCAGCTGAGGCTGTATGTGGCATCTCAGGTTCCTTTTCTTGTAGCACTCATGCCGAGTGTCATATCCCACATCTGCCCATTGTCAGTCATTTCTGTGACTTAGCTGTTGGCCATGTGTAGTTCTGCCCTTTCTGGTTTATCCAGATGTTCACAGAATTCTGGAATGCCACAAATAAAACTTTAAACATTGGCATCTTTCATTTGTTTCCCAATAGCATGTTTAGGCTACTCTTCAGTGTTTGTTGTTTTTCAGTTGTGAAAGCCTGTGCTTCGCCCTGGCTGCCCTGACTTGGATACACTCCTAAAGAGGCTGAGCAAAACATCCTCAAAAGCTTGTGGTCTATTTTGGCTTCAGCTTTTTAGTCCATCATGGATGAATCTTCAGGCCCCTTGTTATTCTGGCAAGACAGCATTCCACAGAGTTTCCTACCTGGCTTCTGTCTGTGGTAGCTTCTGGTTTTGGGGTGCTTTTTCAGTGAACCAGTATTTGGAGTTCAGCGTTGTTACAAGGATGCCATTTGTAATAGCACATTGTAATTATGTCACTAGTCTAAGGGAAGGGAATTGATAGCACCAGTCTGCTTCATGCTGGCCATCACATAGAACTTGAATAGAAATACTGTAGTAGAAATGTTTTTGGGTTTTTTTTTTTTTTCTGATTGATAGTAGGGGCTTCTGTCTGTTCCCAGCATCTCCCTTGTGCTCCAAGCTTTGGAGTTTTCTTAGTCCTGAAGTTCTAATTCTAATGCTGTATCTGGCAAGTTGCTGGTGTTATGTTTAAAATCTGTCACTGTTCTTTCAGTTTTGAAAATTAGAGACTTATGTAGAGTCTCAAAGCGTGGGAGCTGTCACTGCAGGGGATTACATCAGTTTCTTTTGTCTTGTGGTTATTTGGTAATATGCTGTAGCTCTTTCTTTTGTTCTATTTATGGATTTTAACAGTTCTCTTTTGTTGTTTTGAAATTTCTGTATGTATGCTTCCTTCATGTTTTTTTGGCAGAGCATATGATTATTTATTATTTGCACATGTATGATTGACAGCTATGGGTTACCTGTCTGGTAACCTGGCTACTTTATCAGACTCTGACAGGTTTCACTCTGTCTCTGGAGCGCTTGCTGCCTTGGGAATCAGCTGAATGAGTTATTGGTTGGATTTGCATTTTATGAAGAGAGGGAAGGAAATTGGGATGGTAGAGATGGAGGGAGGAAGAAATTACCATTTGTCAGACACAGCCTGAAGCTTTTGTTGGGCTGACAGTAATATTCAAGACATCTATCAAGTTTTCCATGCGGCTCAGAACTCACTGTTGAACGATGAACTTCCAGGTGTGCAAGAGCTGTTTTATGAACTCTTCGCAGAAAATATATCTTCTAATATGTTTTCATTTATGGATTAGTTCTTAAGATATAAATCTCATCTAACATGCCTGTTGCAGTGAATTCAGTAAGAAATAATTGATTCAGGAAAACTTACTACTTTGAAGTTTTAATTAATTCTAACAAAATGTTTGAGTGTATCCCCCTGCACGTGGGAACGGAATATTGGAAATTCCTGAGGATTTCAATATGAATTGTTGGCACTTGCTATCACCCCAAATGAAAATCTTGTTAATGAGAGATTGAGAAATTTTAAATATCTGTACTCTTCTGTGTAGTACTCAGGTTTTGTTTCCAGGAGTGTTGACTTCTCCATATCTTTGTATCTCTCTTTCACTAGTTATTTTTTTCTGTCTTCCCAGTGAAATCCGAAGAACTTTATGCTTTCTCTTATAATCCTAAAATGTCTAAAGAGAACCGGGAGATTGGGTGGAAGCTGATTGATTTAAAAGTCGATTACCAGCGTATGGGAATTCCAAATGACTATTGGGAAATAACGGATGTTAATAAAGACTATGAGGTAATTCTTGCCCAAAGTAGCCATTTAATGCAGTATCTCTTCTTTGTTATTAATGGCATACAGCAGTCCTACAGCTGCAGAGGTAATGCCTCTGGGAAGGAATGAGCTCAGTTGGTTTTAATCGAAGCAGCAGCATCTTGATGTGAAGTTGCAGATCGTGATGCTATGGAAGAAGAGAACAGAGCTGCAGAGTCACCTTGGTTTGTTTTGATCCCCCTGGCAAAGTACCAGATCCTTGTTTTTCTGGAGAAATGTCAAACCATCTGTTATAAGAAACCTGAAGTACCCTTAGCTGCTCTTGGTATTTCCAAACCCTGTCCCACCAGGCTGGTGACAGATGGGTAGAGGAGAAATAAATGGCAGCAGTTTGGCTTAGTGGGGAATGTGTCAGAGTGGAAAGTGGCTAGGTGAGGAAGGAAAAAATACTAAGGGAAAATAAACTTTTTTTTTTTCTTGCTTGATTGAATCTTCTGCTAAATACGGGTTCTTGGTCGTTCTAGTCCTAACTGGCTGCTGCTGTTGTTTTCTCCTCTTTCTCCCCTGTAAGGCCAGGCTGGATCTAAACAACATTAAATGAAAGCATTTTTTCAGCAGGCGTACTCAAAACTCCTGCTTCATATTATTTCCCTTTTTATTTCTTCTGATGTTGTGTACAGTCAGACGTCTCTGTCTAAAAGGCAAACTACTCTGAGGAACATACCAACATATTAAGTCTTCGATCCCTTCTCTTGGCTCTCCACTTCCTTCCCCCAGTAGCTTTCTTTACTGTTACACTTTGGGTTGAAGAAATACAAGCCTGTGCTGTCAGAGATGACTGGTAATATTAAATGACTGTACCTTTGAATGCCTGAATTCAGATATGATGTGAGAGGTGCTTTTTCCATTAGCTGATGAGGGCATCTGAATGTGGCACCTAAACCCATTAATAGCTTTGAAGCTTTACTTGCTAGTGTGTAACTTGCAAGTGCCAGTGCTTTATAATTTTCTCAGGGTTTCCAGATGTTTCAGAATAGTCAAGCCTAAAGTAAAGCCAGACTTGTAGAATAGCTTATCTGTGAAGTACATGCTGAAAAGACTGGTCTGAGGAGAAAGGGTAAAGCTTGTCTCTGAGGATGCTAGCTGAGTGCTGTAAGCTCATTTCAAGTTGAGTAAAATTTAGAGGGAACTTTAAAAATGTAGTTGCTCTTAGTTTATTTTTTTTTTGTGACAAATTGGAGGTTTTCAGAAGATTTATGGATTTAAATAACTTTTAATACATATTGTGTTTTGAGCAGTCCATTTTTTTGAGGTTCAATTGCAAAACTGATATATTTCGTTCTCCACATTGTTTTATTTTGCACCTATTCCTGTGTTGTTTTTTCTGAATGCACCTTCATGGCTTGAAACTTAAGATGTGGACTATGTTAGATACACTATGGCAAACAATCTGTTTGTTGTTTATATATGCTGGATTGTATGCTAAAGAGAAATATTTCATGAATTTGGAATTGTTAAATAGTAATATGTGGATTTTCTTTCTTTCTTTCTTCTCACTTAGGTTTGCAACACATATCCTCCAGAAATAGTGGTGCCTCGAGCTGCTAATAAGGCTGTGGTGATCGGAAGTTCAAGGTTCAGAAGCAGAGGGCGGATTCCGGTGCTTTCTTACTTATATAAAGAAAACAATGTTAGTTGTTCATTGTCTGCTGGTTTTGTGGGCGTTAAAGGTTCCCCTCCTTGTCCAGTACCCTTTTAGCGAAAGGAAAGAATGAGATAATTATTAGAGCATATTAACTTCTTGTTTGAGAACTCTGCTTCTCTTAACAGCCACAGAATAAGCTAGTTAAACACTTGGGATGCATCCAGACCTGTGCAAAAAGCACAAACTTTCTAAGCTTCCGTCTGAATTTTTTTTTAATCAGCTTTCAGCAATGCCTTGTTATGTAGGCTTTTGCAATCTACTGTTTAGCTATATTGAATAATGTTTTAACAGGGTACGTGTTAGCTAGATTTTCTTAGTATTGAAGGGGAGGAACCACCCTGAAATGAATCCCTGCTGGCTCAGAATAATTGAAGGTTTCAGGGTTTTTTTTTTCCACTGAAGACCAGAATGTAAATGTTTAACTTTGCTGTCTCAGCAGTGTCTTAGATGCAGATGTTAGGAAAATGCTGTCACAGTCAAATTGTTGTTTTCCTGAGGAAGCCTGTCTTGACCTGGGCTACTGTATGGAGTTGTGCTGGCAGCTATTGAAATTTCCTTAAAGCATACTCGGTGAAGTTCTGAGTGTGGAACAGTAAAAACTGATAAGCAAAGTTGTGGAAGAGAATGGTTTGGACAATAGAAACCAAGTAGAAAACATGAGAAATGTTATCGCTTGGGATACTGATCATCAGGCAGAGCATAGTGGGTTTGAGAACATAGCAATGAAGTTTGCAACAGGGCTCCTTAGCCTCACTACTCTCTTACAATTCCCAAACTTCTAGCTTTGAGAAACACTCCACTAGTATTTCTGTGTGTCCATTTAAGTAGCAGTTTTTCAGTGAAACAGAATAGGGCCCTTAAAATCAACAAACCAGTGCTCCTTGGGGCAATGCAATAGAGACAATCTGAAAGCCGGAAACAGTGAGCTGTTGTGTGTTGCAGGCTGCCATATGTCGCTGTAGCCAGCCTCTCTCGGGGTTCAGCGCGCGCTGTCTGGAGGATGAACAAATGCTGCAGGCGATCAGAGAAGCCAACCCTGGGAGCCCCTTCATGTATGTTGTAGACACAAGGCCAAAGGTATCTTCATGGGGTTTGTTGCTACTTTTAAAGCTTGCATCTGAATTGGTAATGCTGTTCCCAGTTCATTCTTCCACGACTCTGCTAATGCTTTCTTATACTGCATTAGCTTAAATTGTGTCAGTCCTGAATCAGGAATTCAGTATCAGGCTCCTAGTTTGGTGTCTTAATGTGACAAAATGCTTGTGCATAATATAACTGCAATGTTAAGTGCTGTTAAGAATGCTCACTCTCCTGGAGTATTCTGGGTTGAGGTTTGTGTTAAGAAGCAACTGGCAGTCTTGCAGCTGGCTGGGACAGTGAAGCATTTTCCTGCAGAGAGCTAGGTCGTTAATGCCTTTAGTTGGAAAGGAGCCTTAGGATTCAGTTCCCTGAGGCTGAAATGCTTTTATCAGCAGACCTGGGAAGAGGTGGGGCTGCATGGAATCTGGTAACAACTGAGAAAAGCAATTCCTCAACTTTTTTGCCTTTGTAAAAACAGCACTAACGTTCTCGTGACATGCAGCTTGGAGTTTAATACAATTCGGCTCTTCTGGTCTATAGCCACTATTTGGGGCTAGAACTTCGTTGCTGAGGTGTTTAGGTAAGGATATTGAAGAAACATTTGCAAAATGAAATCTCTGTCAGCTTGAGGAACTGAATTTAGAAGCCAATTCAAATTACTGTCTTGTAAGCATATTGATTAGGAATGTTGGTATAAGCAAATTTGAACACAAAGATTTTCCTAGTACACAATTATTTAAATAGGAAGGTTTAAAAGTGCTCTGATTATTTTAAAATTGAGCTTTCTGAGAACCTGCTTCACTGTTCAAATATTGCAGTTATTTTATAGAAGCTATAGATTTAGTTAAACTGTGGCAGGGGTATGAAGGGAAAAAAAGTCTTTTTGGGAAAATGGAAAGTTTCACCTGTTGTTCCAAGGTGCATTTTGGGCTTTTTGTAGTATGGCATTCCCTACAGATAAACCTATTCTGTAATTACATGTATGTTTATAGCAATCACTGCTTGTTCTTTTGCTACAGACAGCTTCCAGTATCATAGATGTTCCACTGAAATCCATCATTGATGGCAGTTTTGTTCTAAAGTATTTGGTGAAAGAAGGAGAATTTATTATTGGTCACATTTCTCCTTCTAACACAATGTCTTACTCTGAATGGTAGAAGTGAAGCACTAGGGTTATTTAATTGTTCTAAAGATGTATATACCATATCTGACTCTTTCTTCTGTCTTCTCTATGGAGGCAAATTACTTCTCTTCCCAAATTAATATATGGGGGGTTGAGATGCTCTTTTTTTTGTTACTTTTGTTTTTTGGTTTTTTTTGTCACTGCTAAAGGTTTCCTGGTAGCTTTTGAACTGTTTTGGATAATTGTAGAGCAGCTGGCTTCTTTTCTACTTCTTTTCTGCAGTTCCGGTTGGTTGCTGTATTCTTTCTGCTCAACTTTAATATTTCTATGTTTCCCTCAGGTGGCTTTATTTCATCTGTGCATGTATGTCTGTGAAAAGCTTTGGAATTCTCTTACTATTTCTATACCACCATGTATGTATGTTACTCGTAAAAATGGCTTTCCTAGTTTTACTTTTGTATGCTTCTGCCTGAATTTTTTTATGTAGCTTCACAGTTAAGGCAGACTCAATGTCTCTTTACCTGTTTTGATGACAGCGGTATTCTGAAATTGGGCATGGTTTTGATACTACCTACCCTAAGAAATTCTATCCAGGGTCTTAATGAGTCTCTGCATATGACTAATAGACTGGAGACACTGGCATAATTTTAGTGAAACAGCTGGAAGTAATGTCTGGGAGGTGGGGAAGTATGTCTGAATAACAGCTTTGTTCAGTATATTTTCTGGGAGATTCTAAAAAAAAAAAAAAAAGACTTACAAAACAGACTCATTTATCTCTGTGTATTGTTTGTTGTCATTTTCTCTCTTTCCTTTCTATCCTATTCTGTTCCCTTGAATTTGACAGTTAAATGCCATGGCCAACCGAGCTGCTGGGAAGGGTTATGAGAATGAAGATAACTATGATAACATTCGCTTTAAATTTATTGGCATAGAAAACATCCATGTGATGCGTAACAGCTTGCAGAAACTCTTGGAAGGTAGGTACGGTCCATGCAAGTGGCCAGTCTTCACTACCCTTGGTTACTTTTGGACAGAAGCTTTTGCTGAATATACAGATCCTGTGTGGACAAGTGCATGTGGACTTGTGTGTTGTGAAGCAGATAAACAAGGTCAATATCTTACTTTGTTTGCTGTATTGAAGTGGCTGAAAGTAGTAATGCTATTAAAAGGCTTTCCTGCTAGATGTTTTATTATTGTGCTTGGTTCAAAAATAGCAACTAATACTAACAACATTCCTTAATTGTGCTAGTCACATAAAATGTGAAATTTCTTAAATGCCCCAAATTAAAAGAAAGAGGCTAGAGAAATACTGTATTTTACCCCTGAGATCATCTTGTGGTTCCTTTGTGACCTATTGAAAGAAAACTAACGTCAGTTGTTGGGGAAATACTTTTGTGGGGTTTGCCGTGTTTAGTTTGGAGTATTTCCATGTTAAACAGCATTTCTGATTTGAAATAAAATTTTGGTATGATCTTTAATCTCATACATACACAATTCTCATTTTTTTCTGATTTCTTCAACTGATTTTGCTTTTAATAAATTAAAATGTGTTATATTAATGTTTTAATACATAATATATTAAAATGCAGAGTAGCTCAGGTAAATAAGCTACTCTGTGAGATTGTGATCTTAGGGGAAAATGCAAAGCAGCACAGAGGAAATACTTCCCTGAGCTACTGGAGATCGAGAGGTGAATCAGGCCTGTATTTTCACTGATGTAATTTTGGAGAAGTTCCATTAAAGGTGGTGACATAGCTTGGATCAGACCAGTATACTTTGCCAGCTGGTCTCCAGCACTATTACCATCATTGTGCTGACAAAGAATGTGGAACGGGGCAGAGTAGGTGATGCAAATTATTCTGCTTGGTCCCTGTGCTTTATTTATTAAAATGTAATATGAGTGCTGTCATTCAAAATAAGAGTTTAATATTTTAGTAACCAGCATAATGGTCATCTTGCTTCAAAATAGTTGGATAATTGATGCTACCAATTGCCTGGCCAGGTAGCACTGCAGGATCCATGGTGACCTTGGAGAAAAATGAGGCTATTCCCACGACAAAGAGATTGGCCTCATCACAAGTATAAGTCCTCAATTGCCTGTACCTGGCAGGTTTATTTTGTGGTGGAAGAAGAGACACAATATATACTTGCTTACTCCCATATTCTTCTTCAACAGTGATAAGATCTCACTCACTGGTGCTTACGGACTATTGAACTGTATTGCTATAAGTGTTTTCTGTGCTGGATTTCAATATAGCATCTGAGTTGCCTTCAAGGTTAGGCGTGTTATTTCTCTCTCTAAATTAGAACTCGCCTTTCTTCATATCTTTGTGATGGTGACTGCATGTTAGTGGTTCAGATGTGTGTGTGATGTTGATTTATAGTGAAGTAACAGATCACTAAACACTTTCTTTGCTAAAAACAATAATGAGTTACTATTTTAAAAAAGAGAATATTTTCAGATCCTTGGGTTCTCTCATAGCTGAAAATTGCTGTTTTGGGTATTTAAGTATGCACCCGGTAGTTTCTGCATCCTTTAGATGGGATATTGCTGCTGACACTGTAAAAGTGGGGAAATGTTAGCTTTTAGCATCTAGTTGCTCTGGTGCTGTGAAGAGATAATGAGGAGGTAGGAAAAAGAAAGACATGTCGTTAACAGAGTGGCAGCTAATTCCTTTGTTTGTGTTCTTAGTGTGTGAAATGAAGTCCCCCTCAATGAGCGATTTCCTCACTGGGCTGGAGAACTCAGGTTGGTTACGGCACATTAAGGCTGTGATGGATGCAGGTGTCTTTCTTGCCAAGGTAAAACTGTACTCCAACCTGCAGGTGAATTAAAAAATACTTGTCTGTTAGGGACTGCTCCAAGGCTGTGAAGTTGTCTCTGGTGAAAAGGTGGGAAAACGTTGCCGTTCAGGTTGGCCTCAGCTCTCAAAAACCAGCCTGCGGTTGGAGAACATCAAGTGGGTTGCCCAGCTGGCTCTCTCCTAGCCACATCCTGTGGCTGAATGATATGCCATAGGGGTTGGGACATTGCCCTGTGCACTGGATTGTAGCAAGCAGTTTGCTAGGCTTTATTAGAACTCACTTGAAACAAATGAAATCACAAGAATGTGAATAAATGACATTTATAAATGTCTCTATATAACATATTTAGTAGTGTAAACAGCTTGTAACCTCATGCTTGTAACTTACTGTACTGCTTTGCTTTAAAGGAGGGATTGTTTAGACCAGTTTATTTTCTCCTGGTTCAGTGTAATGCAGGGACTGCTAATTTTGATTATTCAATGCAGTCCTCATCTGTGAAGCTTGTGGCTGTGCAGGTCATGCAAAAGGAGCAAAGTAATAGTAAATTCAGTAATAGTAAAGGGCATGCAGGCAACGTGTGGCAGGGGTAGTGACTTTCTGTAAATGTTGCCTTTTCTCTTAAAATTTTCCCGTGTAGCAAGCATGAAGCTATTATGTGTTTCTTTTCTGCCACTGGTACATGGGGAAGAAGGTGATCCATATGGGAGTAGGTTGGCATGAGCTCTTCTAATATTTCTTGAGAAGTTCCTAGTCCTTGTGTGTCCAGTTGTTATTCTTTACTCATCCACCACATTTTTCCTCTGAGGAGGGAACTGAGAATTCTTGGCCTTTCAGAAGATTGAACATCAGAGGTCTTTGTTTCTCAGCAGTCTGTGTTGCTGACAAGGCATGCTACAGCATTTTATTCTAGTTGGGGTTTCGTAGGGGTTGATGGCTCTGTGCTCAGAAATGGTGCATTTCTGTGGTCCAGATGAGAAATGACAAGTTTTCCTCTTTGGTTTTAGGCCAGTCAGGTAAATGCAGATGCAGTGATAGCATTTAATTACAGTACCCAGCCTGGAAAGCTGCTAAACTGTTCTGTCTGTTCTCTCCTTCACAGGCTGTGAAAGATGAAAAAGCTAGTGTGCTAGTCCACTGCTCTGATGGGTGGGATCGCACAGCTCAGGTCTGCTCCCTGGCCAGCCTCCTGTTAGATCCTTTTTATAGGACTTTTAAAGGCTTCATGGTAAGAACATGAATGTTGGAATTTCAAAAATAAAATGTGTTGCCTGGATTTGAAATGTAAACAGGCCCTAATTAAATGTTTTAGGCCATTTCCTGGAACAAACAGTAGGTGACCTATATAAAAACAGCTTTGATTCTATAAACAAGCTTTAATTGCTCTGAACAGCATGGGCACAAAGCAGCAGTGGTTGATTTACAATTCCCAAATCTTTGTTGTCTTGAATGTCCACGTGAGAGCCACTAATGAGACATTTCAGCAAGAGATGAGTGAGCAAAGGATGCAAATCTGGCAGCAATCCACAAAAAAGTGGTGAAGCAGCTTGTCATTTAAGACTGTCGTAGTGAATGCTCTCGTATCTGCTAGGATTTAAAATCGGGTGAACTTATTCTTGTGTGCAGGGCAGCATATAACCTGTATGTCACATAAAATCTGTGCGTCATTTGAAACCTTTTTTTAAATCCTTTACCATGAATTTGCCTGTTTGCTTCTACTTCAGGCTTTTTCTTATTTGAAGCCATCACTGCGTAAGTACAGTGCAGTCTGTGATGTTACCTTTCCGTTCATCAACTTCTGTTAAATACGTGGAAGTCAGACTGCTGCCCTTTCTCAGAAGAGTTCCTTAAAAGAAACCCTGAAATCAGAGCAATGCAAATTTTGCCACCTCCAGTGTGTTGCACTGCTAGCTAGGACTGTTTCCTTGTGTTCCGTGCTATTATTATTTTTGCTTCTACATTATCCTGTAATCTTCTAACAGTTAAAATTACATCAGTGTGAAACATCTGTCTGGGCTTTGGCTGTGCTCTGGACAATTCTGTATGAACTAAGAAACATGATTTTGATTAGGAGGGAACAGGAGCAGTAACTAAAACAGACAAATGCTTGTCTGTCCCTGAGCAAATGGTTTATATGCATAAATACTTTGACACTGGTTATTCCTAAATAAATGCAACAGAAGTGTAAAGAATGGAGAAATTTTGACAAGCAAAGTCATCTGGTTCCCTGTGAGACATGTGTTTAAGGAAAATACAGCTTTCTTGTAATTTTCTTAGGTCTAGCATACGCATTCTATTTACATGAGAAACAGCCATGGAGTTTTTCTGATTTCATCCTGAGCTCCTCAGTGCACAGCTGTACTTCTTATGTGCCTATTTGTGTGTTAAGCATTTGCTGAATTCCAGTTGCTGATATATTGAGTATCACGATACTCTTTCCTGAATTAAATAGTACATAGTGTAATAGTAAGCTGTTCATTCTTCTAGCTCTCTTTGTTTGTATTTTATGTTTTTAACAGCATAAGGACTCCCTCAAAACAGTACTTGACTTGCTTGAAATAACTTCTGATTCCCACAGTGTCTTTTTACTGGTAACTGTGGATAACTAATCTATAAATCATTATTACTGTTTTTGTTGACTTCTATGGATATACTCGGAACAGTAGGGTCAACAGGTAGCATTGGTGGAAAGCTTTTTAGACTTTAACATAAAAGCCTTCACTTTGCTTTTTCTAAACAAAGTAATGCACATTTTTAAATCTGTTTTGAAACTGAAGGTTCTGATTGAAAAGGAGTGGATTGCAATGGGCCACAAGTTCTCCCACAGGTAAGAAGAGCGTGTTATCTTGGGTGTAGTGACTGTGAAACTAATACACTGTTTTCAGGTTCATATACTTCCATGAAAAATTTAAATGAAAATACAGGACAGAGGAGAGAAGATTTAGAAAATACAGGAGTTGGTGACAATAAAAGCTAGTATCTGGTAGGGTTGTTAATTCATCAGTGCTTTTTTATTACTTTACAAAATCATACAGTCTTGAGCAAATTTTTTGAATTCTGAGTGTTTTCCTGCCTGCAAAATCACATTCATATTACATGAGAGGTGCTCATGTTCTGGCAAGACATTAATTCTTCTGCAGTCATCTCCTGGAAGAGAGTCTTGGGTAAAGTTTTTAAGCACTTTTACCAAGTTCAAAGCATAAACTTGAGCCCAGTGTCATGCTAAAAACAATTTTACCTGCATTCTCTAGGCAGACTAAAAATGCTGTCAGTCCTGTAATTGGTAGCCTGCATCTAGTAGGGGTATTACCTTGAATTTACTACTTGTTATATTTACCATACAGAAGTTAGAAACTGAGGTGATCCAAAAGAATATGAGGAGGGAAGGGAACAGTCTATTTGCAGTATTAGGTTGTTAAAAATTGAAGTTTTTTTCTTGTTGTGAAACAGATTCCTGGTTTTGATAATAAAATAAATTGGTTTCCTTAAAACAGGTCTGGGGGAAAATAAGCAACATGCACACTCTTATACCGGTATAGAAGAAGAAGCAGTCAAAGATAAACAGCTCCTTGGTCATTATTGGCCAAATAAATGTTCTGTGGTCATTGTTTCTGCTCCTTTAAGGGAGTCTTTTCACCTCTTTTGCTTTAAGAATAAAAAATACTAAAAAAAACAACAAAAACCTCCTATTCTTCTAGTATGAAGGATTGTTTCAAGTATGAGAACTTGGCATTGGATACAAAAAGTACTTGAGACACAAATTTCAGCATTGAATGTGAATATGAATGTCTGTCCCACTAGACAGAATCATTCCTGTCGTAGTGGTGGCTGGTGCCTTACAGTTCTTAGGAAAATTAATCCTTCTTCATGCTGCTTCTCGGGGTGTTGTGGTTGAATCACAGAATCAGGAACTGGGATTTGATCGACTAGATCTGTCATAAGAAATCCTACTTCATTCTTCCACTGAAGTTTGGGGATGCCTTGTAGCTTTCTGTGGACTTCCAGGTTATATCCCTTCCTAGAAAAGGAGGATTCTGCCCCATGTATTCTCTGTTAAAGAAGGACAGTCATTACAGTACAACAAAGTGTTGACTTCTTTCCAAAAATGCCATCATTCCTTTTGTGGTGGTTTTTTCTTTTGTGATGGGTTGTAATGAACACCAATAGATCCCTGTCTCGATTTTTGCAGAACTAGTAGGATTTTTCTGAACTTCATCTAAAGCTGTAAAAATATTTTTTGGTGGTTGTTTTGGGGTTTTCTTTGTTTGAGTTTTTCCTTGGTTTCTTTCCAAGTAATTGCCGACCAGGATTTCATTTTTAATGTCTATGTGGAGCAAACTCAGGTTGTCCTGACTGTTGCTGCCCGTTCTGGCTATGCCTGTCCAATATAATACTCCCATATCCATAGAAGATCGTAGAGGACACTTCCCCCCGCCCCCGTTTCTTACTGTTCTTGGCAGACAAACAGAATCCCACCAATGTCAACTTTTTTCCCCCAATTAAGGGCCAGCATTAGTTTCCTGTATTTGAGCGATAGGTGTTTCTTTGAAGAATATTGTCTTTTATCCCTTGTGCTAACATCGTAGCGTAGGCTCAAGGATTCCTGTTTCACAGATAAATTATTCTGATGCTTGCAAATCAGTTGTGTAGGCTCTTCCATTGCTAATTTTACTTCAGAGAAAGGGACATGCACAAGTCTTGTCACTCCTGCCAGGTACCCTTGGAGAACAAGTCATGCTGAGGGTGGCACATCTTAATGTACACTTGCTGTACGGTAAATCACATAGGGTTTTTCCTTACTCTGCAGGACAACTTCTTACTTTAGGAGTGAAGAACACCTTGCAGTTGTTTAATGGTGAAGAGATGATTTTTTTTTTTTTTTTTTTTGCTGGGTGACAGAGGATTTAACCCTGTTTTGTTTGCATGTCTCTAGGTGTGGCCATTTGGATGGTGACCCCAAGGAGGTATCTCCTGTCTTCACTCAGTTCATTGAATGTGTCTGGCAGCTCATGCAGCAGTTCCCATGCGCATTTGAATTTAATGAGCGTTTCCTTCTTGAAATCCATGACCACGTCTACTCCTGCCAGTTTGGCAACTTCCTTGGGACCTGTCATAAGGAACGTGAGGATCTGAAGTGAGTAGGCAGTTTCTAGAGCCAACAGTCTGGAAATCACTTTGAATGTCAGAAGGAGGGCAGGTTGTGTTTGTTGTGCGTTTTTAATGTAATTGTAGATTGGTTAAGGGTAACATTGTCTTCATAGATGCTTATGTTCTACAGTGTGGAAAAAAAATTATAGATGTAGTTCTATTCCAGAAGACAGATGTTTTAATTTGGACTACAGTAATAACTTGCAGATACTCCTTTTGGACTGGATAGTGGCGATTTTCAATTATTACATGTTCCTCAGTGATCTATCTTGTGTTTATGGAATTAATCAGATACTGTGTAAAAATAATTCTTAGCTCCCTTAACCTAATTCTACTCAAAACAGCTAATGTTGCTAGTCCACTTAACTTCTTTATTTTAGTGATTAGATGTTATTTTTAATTGACAGAATCTTTGAGAAGACCCATTCTCTGTGGCCTTTCCTCTTACAGAAGAAGCAGGAATTGAGAAATCCTTTGTACAGAGGATTTACAGCTTACAAAGAGCTTCAACCAAATACACTACCTTTTAGTTTCCAGTAAGTTGCTTATTTAAGAAGGGGAAGAAGAGGGGGCAGTGCTTTCATTGTAACATAGATTGGTAATTCAGGATTCATAAAATAAATTTTCATGGAATAGCAATGGTTTGTTTTACTGTTCCCCTTCATTCCTCATTCATAAACATAGTAGCAGCGCACAGGTAATTGTTAAATGAGTGTGGGTACTGTAATTCAAAATAATATTTTTTTTTCTTTGGTGTTGAGAAAGGGTGGAGAAAGGCAAGGAAAAGAACTTCAGATGTGTAGATAGACCTCCTGCACACACCCTGACTGCTTGCTCTGTCAAATCTATGTAATAGGGTAGGCAGTTGTTAAAGCTTCTCCTTTCTTTCTTTTTAATATCTGTTAAGGGAGTCTTTCAAACAGGAAGTTCAGTGCCTGGTCACACCCAGGCTTCTGCAGTCAGGGTGGTTTTCACAAGAAGGGATTCTTGTTGCCATGTCTATTTGCTTGCCAGGGGTGTTACAGCTGAAGCGGGGTGTTACAGCTGAAGCGGTTAGTTTTGTTTCGTTTCTGGCTCACTCCTCCCTGCTGAGAGAGAGGGGGATGCAAATGTGTTTTTAAAATGCTGCCTGTGGTTACTGGTGGGCAAAAAGTTTTATTAAAAGTAGGGAGGTAGGCAAAATGAGGACTTGCAGGTGAACTGCCCAAACCCCCAGTGGGTCTGCTATAGAAAAAAATCGTAGTTTTGCCTTACACTAATACCTACTACCAGTACACGTGGATTGTAAGGCAGTATTACTTGGATCTTCTGAAGGTTTTTTGAACTTTATGAAAATTTGCCCGTTTATACTGATTTTTATAGTCCAAGGCTGGCAGTTTTTTAAAATAAATTGCTAATCTGAATTTGTTGATTTTTTTTTTTTTCCTTAAATAGCATCTAGTTTGTTGCCCTGTAGTATACAATTAACCGCCTAATTCTCTTTTCTTGCCCTTGAGGTTTTGGTGTGGGATGTATAATCGCTTTGACAAAGGAATGCATCCAAAACAGTGTGTATTGGATCATTTGCTAAGCTCCATGAGCCAGAAGATGAAACTGGAGGACAATGCATCTGAATTGGAAAATGTGAGTCCTGAATCTTAATAATACTTAAAATCACATGATGCTTTTGGCAGATATAACTGGAATTGAACATTGGCACTGAAGAATTGTTTCAGCAAGCTGGGCAGAGCTGAACAAAATGAGGGGTTAAATGACATTGCTGTAATAAACAGATTTGATTTACCCAAAATTCTTAATCTGCTAGGTAAAAGCTGTGCTCAATCAAGTTCTGTTGCAGGCTCATGGTGTTCCAGTTCTCTAAACAAAGCAGATGTTAACATCTGGATTTCAACTCCACTCATAGCAAACTTCAGGGGGTAGGGAGAGAAGAAAAGAATGAGCCTGCTACCCCCCACCATAAATACTACAAATGTCCAAAAATATTACTGTTTTCTGCTTGTCCCCCACACATTTTTCTTCCCCGCCTTCTCGTGCACTAGACCTGTTGGAAAAACTGATGATCAACCAGGGATTAAAACAGTTAACTGAGTTGCTTCAGGTGGCTTTCCATGTAATGGCTAAAATGTAGCTGGATCACATAGGCTGAATTATTCTCTGGAGGTGGCTACCTGAGGTTTGAAGTAATGTGCTAAAACAAGACAGGGAATCTTGCACTTTTGTGTTCTGTGGTACTGGAAGGCAGAGATCTTGTGTCCAGAATAACAAATTTTGATGATGATGATGATGAATAAAGTAAACAGCCACATGCTTCATGGTTTGGTTAGTTCTGATCAGATTCCCCAGGTAACTATAGCTATATTAAGATGTAGGTATCTATTTCAGCTGTGCAAGACAGGAAAAAAAAAAAAAAGTAGATAGCTTTGAAGTGCTGTAGTTTTGTGTTTCTGTATGTATTGGGTCTGGCTGGGATGGAGTTAATTTTCCCCAGAGCAGCCCTCCTCGTGCTGTGCTGTGTGTTGGTAGCTGCAGAGGTGTTGGTAACACACCAGTGTTTTGGCTGCTGCTGAGCCGTGCTGGCACAGCACTGTCCTCCAGCATTCCCGCCTCATACCCAGAGGCCAGTATGCTGGGGGTGGGCAAGGTTTTGGCAGGGGACGTAGCCAGGACAGCTGACCCAGACTAACCAAAGGGATATTCCATACCATGTGACATCTGCTCAGCAATACAAGCTAAGAGAAAGGAGGAGGGCGGGGAGGCATTTGATATTGACATTTGTTTTCTGGAGCAACCGCTGTGCATATTGAAGCCCTTCTTCCTGGGGAAGTGGCTGGACATCACCTGCTGATGGCAAGTAGAGAATAGATCTTTAGTTTTCCTTTGCCCATGGCTTTTGCTTGTGCATTATCAAACTTCCTTTATCTTGACCACGAGGGGCTTTTTCCCCATCTTATTCTCTCCCCACAACATCTTGCTGAGGAGAGGAATGATAGTGACTTGTTGAACACATGGCATCCAGCCAAGGTCAGCCCACCACACTCCTTTTTGGCACCTGACATGGGGCATGAGGAATTCATTATCCTACTTTGATTTGACTAGTAATAATTTAATTTCCCCAAGTCGAGTCTGTTTTGCCCATGACTGTAGTTGCTGAGTGATCTCCCTGACCTTATCTCAACCCAGGAGCCTTTTGTTATATTGTCTCTCCCCTGCCCAGCTGAGGAGGGGTGACAGAGCAGCTTGGTGGGTGCCAGGCACCCAGCCAGGGTCAGCCCACCATGGTCCCATACAGCTGCCTGAAAGAAGTGTGGCTTTTCTTTATGCTCAAGGCTTTACTTGCAGTGTTCTTTCTGTGTGTATTAAAAACCCCACAAACAAACTGAAAAAGCCTCCCAAAAATGCAGTAGTGGGACAGTGCATATATATATGCACAAAAATATACCGGTGAGAAGACCTGTCAGTATCCTTTGCTAGGTTAATGTGAATGCTGAAAACTTTAGTTTTGTTGTTTACATAGTGATGTTTAATATAAACATGTAAGGATCTATGCTTATGTACTTTTAATGGTGGACTACAGAGCTGAAAGAGAGCCACTGGCACAGGACTGTTATGTTGACAGTTGTTTTTTGGACATCTGGGATTAATAGCTTTCATTAATTATTTTAATATCTTTGTGTTGGTGTAGAAACTTCCTTTCCTTGATGGTCCTTTGCCCAGTGAAGCTTGCTCCTTATCTAAAGTGGGACGTGCTGCTTCAAAAACACCGATGCTCAACACTCCTCAGGATTACGAAGGGGAACCACCTCCTGTGTTGAGCAACGGCAGCTCAGCAAGGGAGACGGATGTTACACCAGGTGTGGACCAAAAGCACAAAGAGAACCTGTCTCGTGATCAGGACCTCCACAATCTCAGTGACACCACTAATGTGTTAGACTCTGTAGCTAAGGACGGAAAGCCTTGGCACCACTGATCAGCTTTGAGAACTGTGTTCCGGAACCAGGTGTTTGTGGTGGTGAGGCATAGGGGAGCTGTGCCCCTGGGGGGTGTAGACCACCCAACCATTTACAGCTAAGCGTGAGTACGTATGTTTGCAGGGACCTGTGCTCGCTGTAGGGAAGACTTGTTTGGTTTGCATTTTTTTGCAGCTCGAATGATGGAAGATGTGTACCGAGCTGCCCAGAAGGCTGCCTGGAGTTAATGTAAACCTTTTATTTTTCAATGGAAAATGATGTTTGTCTAAGGTTTATGACTGCGTGCCAGTGCTGGTATTTCAAGCTGAAAGAAATCTTGGCTAATTAACATGGGGCTTAGGAGTTGTGCAGTGTTATAAACGCTTATAACAGTTATGAACTGGAGTAGGAAAGATGCAATCCATTTGTTCTTGGTGGTGGTGCAAGGCCATCTTAAAATGATAACAAATTCCAGTTCATCTTAAAAAGATAAAAAAACCCTTTTCTTAGCTGTGAATGAATCTCTGCATGGACCCTCACCTTGTGGCAAAACTGATTAATTTTTTGTTTCCTATGCATAATTGTTAAACAAAACAAATCCCCCTGTGCCTTTTTATGGAAACCGTTTTAACGTCCAGCCATGCAATGTACTATTTCTATTATTGTAGTGTAGAGTAGTATTTGATCTTCTTTGTAGTCAGTATTTTTAAACAAGGTTTTTTTATCTGCTCCCAGCTTCTCTAGGATCTTTGCCGATCCCCTGAGTGTAGCAGCTTCTTTCTAAGCAGATCTTTCAAAGAATAAGCTTTTATGGACCTCATTTACTGGTTGTGAGAGTGCGGCAAGCCACAAAGCTAGTCTGTAACACCTGAATTTTTGACAGAGGGAGTATTAGAAATGAGAAAAGATAAGAAAAATACTATGTGGAAATTTTCTGTCCTGTTTTATGATCTTGGTTAAATTGAAGCAGCAGAGTAACTCTTTGTTCTGAGCTGGAATCAATATGCTTTTCTCACATCCTTCGATGAGGCAGTAATTACAGATCAGGTGTGTTTGATTATTGAAATGGGGCCTAAAATGATTACTTCACATTATGTGGTGAGTGTTATCTTGGATGTTAAAATACATGAACCTTAAGAGATGTTTTGCCTGTACTGTCAAGGCATGGTGAGATGAACAATACCTCTCATGGCAGTGAACTTTGTAATTTTGTGAAGCTGGTGATGAAATATAAATTAGGATGTGATCTCTTGCTGCAACAAGAAGTGGACATCTTGTCTCGTGGCAGTGGCTGCAGCTTGGACTCACTCCAGCGGTTGTTAATACTACTTGGTTTCTTCAAACTATAGTAATTTCAGCTGAAGATACTAGTTGCAGGTTTAAAACAAAGATATATGTTCCATTTATGCAGAGTCTTGTGAAGAAATAAGGGCTTGTCTCCCCACGGAAATGGATGGTCCAGGAAAGCTGTCCCACAGTACTTGTTCTGGACAAGCTTCTGTACGTGTGCTTAATTGCACGGAGAGTCCCTTTGTGCAGCTGAAGTCAAGATGCTTTTCTGCTTCCTTTTCGATCCTGTTGCTTAAATTGGATGCTGCCATTAAGTCTTAAAGTCAGTTTTTCTCGTCTATAACATTTTGAAACAAGCTGAAAATATTTTCTAAGTTAGCCCCCCCAATCTACAGTGAAAATTATAACCATTCCATTATAGCATTGTAGAATGCAGTAGCTGTTGTTCATATGCTTATAGCCTATGGTGAAATGACTAGGTTAGTTTCAGTGTTCAAGATAAAGTAGAAAAGGAAAAAAACCAAACCCACAACACCAAAACCTCCCAAGTGTCTCATTGTGGGTGAGAAAATACGTATTTTATTAAGCACATCAGAAGACCCAAGGAAAAAGGGCAATACCTGAGAACACAGAGTTTCTTCAATGCCTAGCATGGCAAAAAAACTTTTTAAAATGTTGCAGGGTTTTCAATCTTAAAGCAAGTAATACAGTTGGGTTTTTTTTAATGTAGGAGTTAGAGAACTGCAGCGTGCAATTGATTTAAAAACTAAGCGCATAAAATACTAAGCCAGATATGCTTAAGCAGGTGATGTTTGAAATTTGTTGTGTGGGTATGTAGCAACAATACTGCATCATGCAGCAGCTGTATATTTTATATTGAAGGATACAGATTTCTGAATCCAATTTTAAGATGACTATCTGCTGTTGAGTCTCTTTACTCCTAAAAAAAGATCTGCTAAGCTTCTAACATGTAAATTAGATAGTCTGCCAGTCTTTTAAGTTTGCCATATCCATGTGCTCCTCAAGTGAAGAGACTGCACCCCAAGTCTTAATCCAGCTGCTCTAGGTACCCAGGTTTTGGAATCTGCTGTAGGCTTCCACTGGAGGGTGCTGGGGAGATACTTCCCTTTGCCTCTTTATAGTGTAAAAGCTCGTTTCACGTGTGCACTTTGCAGTGTGGAGCCTGTTTCCTACGGGCTGATAGGAAACCCTGTCTTTGCTTTCTAGGTGGTAGAAGAGTGTAGCAGATAGTATGCACAGCTTCTTAAACAGAGGACTCTCATATGGTTAAGGAGACCAAGACAGGCTGTTTTTAGGACCAGTTATTCTAGATGTCATAACTTCTTTTAAAGTGTTCTCTAATGAAAATTAAAGATGCAGAATTGTAGAGAATTTTGACTGACTACTGAAGGTTTTAGACCTGCTAATGGTTAATCATTGCATAAAAACATTTTGCAGAAGGTTTCTATAAATGTTTACACATTGCCTTGTCTTTTGAATTACCACGGATTACTTTTTTCAAGGTATAATAGTCTTTGCTTAATCTTAAAATGTGATGCTGACATCTCCACAAACCCATCTTGAGTACAATGCTACTGCAGGTGCATATAATCATGAAAAGATTACTTCATACACTGAAAGTATTAGTAAGCTTTTAGTAATCTTGCTGCTTTTGACTTCAGTAACAAAACAGTGGATGACTGTACTTTGAAATGCAAAAGCTAGCAAAAAAAAAAAAAGGTAATGGTTTGTCTTTTTAAACCTTTTGGGTTTAATGTGTACAGACATTGTCAAAGTCTACAACATTAAAAATAATTCATGCTGGTGCTGTAAATTTATGGAGCTGGAAAAAGATCCCAGGGTTTCCTGGCTTTCCATGAAATTATTTATTTGAAAACTGATTAGTTAGAAGCTTTTTACTCTTGGGTGTTTCAAGACCAAAAATGAAAAGCTGTTCAGAGCACTGCAGCGTGTCCTCAGGTCTCTCTGGTCAGCTGGGCTTGGCGTCCCAGGGCGTTGCAGGAAGCCTGTGCTCGCTTCTCACGGAGTGCCCTGCTGACAGTGGTGAGCAACTTGATGAGATGTTCCCTAAAAGTGTTAAAGGAGATCTAAAGTCTGTTACGTAGGAATCTTATTACATAAGCACTATGTGGGTGAAGACTCACTGTAACTTATTCCTAGCAGTGCATCCATGTGTTATGAAGTCATGAATACTGTTGTTTGTATTTAGAGCTGTTAAGTGAACAATGCAACTTGCTGCTTTCCATTGGGATTCCTCTGACTGGGAGAAATGGGAAGGAGGAGGGGATCCTGCTTGCTATGGATGGGCTCTGTATAAAACTCTTCTTTTTCTGGAGCAATTCTGGCTTTACCAGGATCTCCGTGGTGTCATGGTTTCATGCCTGTACACAGTGTCTCTCTTGCTACAAACAGGTATAGCATTTCAATGGGCAAGTGCCTATAATTAAAACTCTGTGTTGAAGCTACTACTTTGAAGTAGAAGAGGGACTTGTACAGTAGCTTTATTTGCTGGTTGAAATGTTTTAATGTGAATTTCACAATGCTGGATTCTTAAATTGTGTATTGTTTTGCAATTGTAACCTGTGGTGGAGAAAATCCAATGGGTGCTGCTTGCTGTATAGAAAAAAAGGGAATTTTTTTCTGGTTTGCCAGTAGATGTAGTTCCCAGCTGGCCCTCTTTTCATGGGAGAGAAAAGGCAGTTTATTGGAGCCTATAGGCATAATATACTTCTAGCCGCCTCTTCCTGCTCATAGTGAATGCCTTTCATTGAAGTACTTGGAAGGAAAATCCCCGTGCTGTGTGGGTGCTCGCTGGTACATAGAGCTGCGCTGGCTGGGGTGGAGGAGCAGACTGGCCTGTAGGTCGCTGTGAGCTTCAGTTTGCTTCAGTAAGCTCGGTCCTGGTGCGAGAGACTTGCTGGGAGCAGACGGAGTGCAGGACCTGGCAGGATCTCTGCCTTGAGGTAGACCTTGCTGGGTTGCAGGTGGCAGTGTCCATGCTGAAGTGCCCCGTGTCTGTGGTTTCCATTGGGTTTGGAGATGGTGAGCTCAGAAAGTGCCCTTGCATCTGACAAAGCGGTAGCACCTGCAGGGAAAGCATTTAAAAGAGCTTTTGTGCCAGCCGCTGCTTCAGCTCCCTTTCTGGCAAAGCTGGCCCTTGGGTAGTTCGGTGCCCGACGGTCACTCCCCCCGAGGGATCACTGCTTGGCGCCATGGCGGTGAGTATTTGTGAGTGACCAGGATTCAAAATGTGTCTGCTGTTCTGCTCTTCTCCCCTTCCCACTGCTCTGCCTTGAGTGCCGGGGTCATTTTTTGTATGGACCTAACGCCATTACTCCTTGTTTACATGCTGTCCCTCTTGCACATACAGGCACTTCCCATGCCTCAGGGCAGAGCGGGGGGACAAATCTGTTCTGAATGTACTAGTTCTGTTTTCATTAATACACAGCGCTTAATTAATGAGGAATGTCTCGGACCAGGTGTTGTTAGAAGTCCCATGTTTTCATAAGCATCTTTAGCACTAAGAGCAGCCAGGTCAGCGCCAATTGCAGCCAGTGTCATTTGTTGGGTGTACTTACAAGTAAGTATTTTTAATGTACAGCGCTGCGTCCTTTTGGCACCTATGAACTACAAAAAGCAATGCAGAAAGTGGGTAGGTTGAAATGGTTGACGTGTATATCTCCTCATATCGTTTATCTATGTATATGCGTCTGTATTTAATGTAGCAGCATACTACTGGAATAACCTGTAGCACTGGATCTATTCAGGTGTAACTGAGCACACACGTGTATCATCCACAAACTGATCTTTGTAGGAACGTACCTAAAATTGTGTAGTACTCGGCTGAAAACTGTAAATGTTTTTGCTGTTTCTGTAAGTCGATATTTTTGTCAGTGTAACTGTTTGAGGGACAGTTGTATAAAATTGTGGATGATGAAAACCCATATTCTTGAATGTGCTGCAATGGCTCTATAATGTAAGTCATTTAGTTAATGCACTGCTTAAAAAAAAAAATAATTGTACCATGTTTAGAGGAGCACTGTGTCTTTTTTTCCTCTCTAAATGTATTTGTTCCATGAAGTTTCACTTGTATTACAGTTTATTTTTATTCCCTACAAAAATAAATACCTTGCCTTTTTAAAGTAAATGACTGGTCTGTTTATTGGTTAATAAAACTCAGAGCAGAATGCCACATACTTTGAAATGTGAAGTCAATTAAAGACTTTAGTGAGTTTATCTTAAAGTGGGTGATGCTGCTTCACCTTCTTGTACAGAATAGGAGCTGAGTGACCTCACAGCTCTCAGAGGTACTGCGGAGTGTGGCACTGCTTAGTGTCTTTTAAAAAAACACCCAAATGTAGTAATGCAAATGAAGCTGTATTAAATCATAGTATCTTCTGTACACTTTGTTACTCTGATTTCTTCTTAATTATATTTTTCTTTATATATTAAAACCAAATACCTTTTCATTGTTTTCTTCCTCCTGGCAGGCTGGCTGTCCCTCGCTGGATCAGTCTAAGGTGGCTCCAGGCTGACTGCAGGAGCTTTCCAGGAGGCAGCGAGACCTTTCTCCTGGCTGTAGGGAATTGAGCCCGACCTTTGTGGGTGTTGCATGGTACCAGCTGCAGAGAGGTTTTTTTTCTGGTGGCTTTGAGTGAAGAATCTGCCATCCGTCTGCTGCTGGTATCATTTGAAAATACTCCTTTATCTGTTTCTTTTTAATCATAACTTCAGTGGTGAGTCAAGTGCAGGCAAACTGGAGTGAGGTGGGAGAATGCTCAAGGAAGAGGGAGATCCCAGGTGCACCACTTGCCTCCTGTTCATAACCGAGATTGGAATCGGTGCTTTATTAACTTAGATGTGCAGTATCACATCTACCAACAACTACATACAAATCTGCAAAGCAGAAATGAGGTGATACGAGTTAATTTGACATTTATCAAGGCTTTACAAAATGCTTCAGGGCACCATTTGGATTGGTAAATTCTTGTAGAAGGTCTAAATCTCTGCCTGGCAAAGTAATGTAGTAGATTTTAGTGATCAATTTTAAAATAAGTGTTTGGAGGTTTTTAATGCTTTGTGGGAGATGGGGGCACTGAGCGGCAGGGCTGTGACTCGCAGAAGAACACGCGAAGGTCAGTTGGCAGGGACCGACCTGAGGCCGCAGTGCCCGTTCCCCAGCACTGATGGGTATTTTCCACTGCACTGTGCATCTTACAAATGAACATTTCTTCTCTGTGTATTACAGCAAAAAAAAAAAAATATCTGAGATGTTTCCAAGTCTTTATTTTCCTTCTTGCTATATTTAAATGTTCTTCATGTTGCCAGTGAAATCCTTCATTTACCTAAATTAGAACTTGCCTTGCGTTTAATTAGATTATTAGTGTTAATGCTGACTAGAATTAATAAAGCTGTAATCTGTGTTTGGGGAAAACTTGTTGTCTGTTTGACAGCACCTTTGCTGAGGAAGATTTAAAACTTCCCTCTTGCCGCTAACTTTAGCTTTGAGTGGGCAGGGTCCAATTAGAGTCTCATAGGAGCTTTGCTGAAGAGTTAGGTTTTTAACAGCTCTCAGGAAATCCCTTATGCCGAGTAAAAATACTGATCAGTAAAGTTAATTGGATGTACTGAAAAATCACTGTTTTAAGGTCAAGTCTGCTGTTGTAAGCCCAGGTGGAAAAAGCAGTTAAGTTCCTCTGCTTGCTTGTTGAGCTTTGGGTTCATCTGGGCCAAGGATACCTTGAAATGGTGATTCATTTTCATTCTGCATCAGTGCATTCTGTGCAGCAGAGCAAAAATACTAGATTGTCTTTCTTTTTTTTTTTTTTTTTTTTTTTTTTTTTGTCGCAGTGTAACTTTATACTCAAGTTTAATTTGGTTTGGTTACCCAGCAGTTAACGATGGGAGTGATGATTTGCTAGAGATATATTGGTGTTAAGGCTTCATCCGTATATGTAAAATGGATATAACTCCTCTGGTACTGAAAGTAGACTGCAGGTTTTTTGGATTGATGACTTTTTAAAAGGGGAAAAAAAAAAAAAGCCAACCCAGAGTAGCAGCAGAAAGAGCATTTTTTTGATCTGTTTACACGGGCAAGGACTTGTGGCAGTCGGTGTGGTGTGGGAATGGGGCTGAAACTTTGCCATAGCCACGTGCTGCTGAGCGGGAACGTGCAGTCGGTCCTTGGCATGGGGCTGCACCCATCAGTGGGTGTGTGGGGCTGCTGCCAATCCTCCAACGTTCGATAAAATAAAGTTTAAAAATTAAGGTGACGTTTTGTCCTGAATAACATTTCTGTAACGGTAAGCAGAAGGTGTGTTAATAGTAATTTCTCCTGTGTGCGATCAGCTTGTAGATTCAAGTGCTCTCCTGTGATCCGTGTTTTCCTTGCGGGGAGGAGAGGGGATGGGGAGCTACACAAACCCCAGCAGCCTCGAGCAATAACCCCTCCGCAGGTCCGCCCGGAGCAGTTTCCCACAGCTCCATTGCAGTACTTCTGGGACAAGTGAATGCTACTTACTGAATCTGTGTTTTTCCCTCTCTGTCTTAACAAAGAACAGGTCTTGGAGCCTGCTCACCTGCGGGAGAGAAGCAAGGAAGTCCTGCGTGAGTGAGAATCAATAAAACACATACGCACAAGCCCTCTTGCATCCCCCGGTGCAGGGACCTGCAGAAGCTGCGGGCGCTGCTCCTGGCCGATGCTCTGCAGGCTGAGCGCCGGAGCCACGCAGAGCTGCGGCCGAGGGCTGGGGTGGCCGGGACCCCGGAATTTGAGTGTTCTGCAGGTGCTCCAGGTTTTGTACAGCGGCGAAGGGCGGCCCCTGCCTGGTGAGGCGCTTAAAGGGACTTCAAAGTCACAGAGACTTTGACAAATCCCACCTGGCAAAGGGGACACCAGGGAAAGGACAGAGATACGAGGAGACCGCTTGCTGTTTCACGGGAAGCTGGCCCAATTCTTGTGTTTTATCCTATTCCTACACCCCTTCATACAGCCGTCCAGAACTCGGTACTTCCCTTTGCCTGGTTTTTTTGGTTGGTTTATTTTTCAAGTGACCAGTAATGCTTTGAAAGCAACGATTTTTGTTCTGCAGTGATCCAGTGTCTGTGGCATGAGAAGGTGTTTGGGGTAACTGGCAACTCACACGATCAGAAATTCTGGTTCCAAAAGGTGGTGGTTGCAGTCCTACTGCTGCTGGAGAATCCTTTAAGAGCAGAGAGTTCTCCCATGTCTGCTCTTATTGCCTGATATTTTGAATAATAATAAAAAAACCCTTTACGTATCGAATAGATGGTTTGTGATCTCAGGGCAAAGATGCTTTTGTGGGTGGCGTGGCTCAGAGCTGACTGTTAGAGCCTTATTCCCCACGCCCAATGCTTTGGAATGAGAGCCAGCGTGTTTTAGCGTTGTAGAATAAAAGCAGAGAAGACCCCCTAGTTCTTCCAAAAATAATCTAAGTGTTGCCAGCTCTGGAGCACGTTTAGAAAAGCACACCAGGGCAAACAGGCAAATTTACGTGAATGATCAGTGGCATGCAGATAACTCATGTGATGAAAAGCAGGCACATGCTGAGTCTGGGGTCGTATCTCAGGTCCTTAATGATCATCTTCTCACATTGGTTTGCAGCTGCTGGCTCCAGCGCATCCTCAGACCTAACAGGACGGGGGCTCCTGGAAGGCAGCGGCAGCAGGAGCCGCCTTGCAATGCTGCCCAGCTTCTGAGGCTCTGATGCTGCCGAAATTCCTCAAGGAATTACAGCTCATGGAGAAGAAACAGTTGCTGGATTCCTCCTTCATATCTATGTATTTTGTGTGTTCAGGCGCCCATGGAATCGCGAAGTGGCTAAGAAGGGGCCCTGGGAGCTGTTGCTGTGCGGGTGCACAGTGCGCGCAGGGTCTGCGGGGTCAGTGTCCTCTCGTGGTTTATGCCTGAACGATGCTGCTGCCAGAGCTGTCCCCAGGCTGGGTGGCCGGCGGGTGGCCAGCAGAACGGGCAGGTGTAGGAGCAGGCAAGCTGCGAGCAGGTGTCCCGATGGGCATGAGGAAGCTGCTGAGCTGGAAGGCTTTGCAGCGCTTTGGCAGTGACCCACAGTTCCAAGGCAGGAGTCAGGAGCAGTGCCGCACCGTAACTGCGTTTCCAGCCTTGAAGGCTGTTAGTAAATCCTTAATCCCTGCAACATGATTTATTTGGTACTGTTTAGCACTAAAGTTTTAAATCAGAATGCTTAGCAGCGTTAAATCAGAAAGCTCATTACCTCTTCTCAGCTGTGTTAATAGCTATAATCTTTTTAATGGAAACAACTTTGTTGGACAGGATTTGCCTTCCCAGAAAACCTTGACTGGCATTAAATATGCTTCTGCCCTTTAATTCTTCCCCAATTAATAGAGAGCTGATAAAGGAGCTGCTTTGCCTGAAGCACGTGCCGGGCAGCCCACAGCTCGGGGCAGCCTCAGGCAGCAGGTGAAGGCTCCTCCTGACCCCTCAGCCTTCCCCGGTGCTGGAAGCGTTGGGAAGCTTATCTGAGATGGGTCAGATTTATCAGCCACCTCTCCCTGGGCTCCCAGTCAGGGTTTATCTGAAAATGCTGATTTCGATGTTCGTGCAGGATGGATGCCATGCAACAGTTGTCTTTGGCTGTTATGGGAGCACAGCGTCAGTTTGCGTGCCTCCAGCTCAGGGCAGATTTACAGTGAGGACTTTGTAGCTGTTGCTTCATTAGTATTCAATATAATCTCTGTTCCTTACCCGGTCTTGTTTCTAAGATTTCTTGGTTAACAACTAAATAGCAGCTGCAACAACAAAGGAATATGCAGTTTATCATCACATTTTCCATTCAAGGATTTTCCTTTCATCTCTAAGTTCCCTCACAGTTTCCTACATTTCGTATTTTCTAACATGTATTCATTTTGTTGTCTGTATCCCCTTTTTTCCCTTTATAACACGCTGTCTTTTTAATTGCTGCTATTATTTCTACGTTTTGTTGAAGGGGTTTCCAGGAGGCTTGGCTCTTCTGACTGAAGCGTCCCCGCTGCGGTTGCAGCTTCTTGATGCTTAAACCCTGAACTCAGGCTTTTGCTCCCATGTTTCTTCCATTTCTCCTACTCAATAATTCCATTCATAGTGTTGACTTTGGGAAACCGACCCTTGTGAAGTAACAATCTATTTTTGAGTGAAATTCGAGAGAGTGAAACTATGAGCCAAAAGTAAGCCAAAAGTCATATCAATATGCTTATCAATATCGAGCATTTTCCTGCTCACCATGCTTTCCACAGTGTGACTACAAGCTGTGAGTGTGGTGGTGATGGTGGAGACAGATCAGTGTTTTGCAGAGCCCCCTGATCTTACTTCTTGCAGCAGTGGAGATTTTTCTGCCGGATAATTTGGTTCCCCTCTCATTATCTAGTACCACTGATAATGCCTGTCAGTGTCAAACTGTCAGACCGCTCCTGCTCCACCGCTGAAAGGTTTGGAAAAGGTTTAAAGGGAACTGGATAAAATACGCTTGCACTTAGCAGCTGACAGCTTGTGATAAGACAGCCCAAACGCTGCTCTCTGCTTGTTTTCTTTGCCCCTGTAAAGTTTTCCTGCCTTGCTACGTGCTGCTTCATGTTTTGAAGCCGAAGCAGCCGTCAGTTGTAGCAGGTGAGCAGGGAGGGAAGCCTACGGAGCAGCTCAGGCGAGAAACCTGGACCCTCCTCGGCGCCCTTTGCCCTTCCTGTGTTCATAAACGATCCTGGATGTTACAAATGGTCACTCGTGTTGCTCTGAAATTGGAAAAGGCGGTTGGGAGAAGGGTTAAGAGGGATCCCATTGGGGTGATTGGCAGCAACCAGGATAAGGCAGAGGCTGGTGCTGTGGCGGGGAATGCGCTCTGCCCTGGCAGGGGGCTCCGAACTGCCCGGTGTCCTGCGATTTCTGCAAGGAAACGGTGAAGCAAATGCTTTGTGTCTGCTTGGATGGGTTGAGCAGCCTCCAGCACCTGTCCCAGCCTCCCCCCACCTCGCTGCCCTCTCTATATTTACCCAGAGGGAACTTTCCAAGAATGGAAGTGGTAAGATAAAACCCCTGAGGGGCTAAAATTAGCCCCAGCGCCCTGGCCCACCTCCTCTCGGTGGCATTTCAGCTGTGAGCTTCACAGCCTGTGTCGTTCCGGTCACACAGATCGGACATCCATCCCTGACACAGCAAGAACCTCTCTCCTTCTCTCTCTCTCTCTTTTTTCTTTATTTAAACTGAGGGACAACTTGCCATGGGACCACCGCTGCCTCGCCCGCCCTGGCTGTGAGCATCACCTGACTCCCAAAGGTAAGGCAGCATCGGGCAATTGAAGGTAACTTGGTAACCAGCTGTAAAAGCCTGAGCGAATGCTCTGTCACCTTTAGCTCCAGCCAAAACCTTTTTTTCTGGGGGTCTGCGGATGTGTGGACAGCTTCCGCCAGCTCAGGAGGTGACAGCTCTGGTTTGGGTTCTTCTGGTTGAGGAACCTCTGTGAGTTCTCCATGTGAGTGCTTACACTGTCCCAGCAACACCCCTGTGGAGACGCTTCCTTGTGTCTTCAGGAAATGTTCCAGCTAGTGTTTTACTTTTCCAGACTGTTTCCCTTGGGAAAACAAGTGACCCTTCTTTTTTAATTGAATCGGCAATAACCCTCCCCACCCCATTAGCCATGTGGTGGTGGGTTTCCAAGCTCTGGAACACATTATCAGCGTGTCTAATGACTAGAAGTAGCGTTATAATTTCACTCGTTTCTGTACAAGTTGCCTGGGTTGGTGGAAGAGGTGGAAGGCAGCAGAGCTGTGCCGCTGCTGCTGCCATCAGACTTGCTCTATTTAACCAAGACGCGAAGGTGGCCTTGCCTGGGGGATTCCTCTGGCTCGCACGCCTTGCCACCGCCAGCAGATGTGGGACGAGCCTCCCGTGACTGCCTCGTTACTGTCAGGCTCATTTGCAGAAGGAGGCTAATTACTCAGTGCAGCTCCTTGCCTCTTCCAAGGCTCCCTCGGTCCTTGGGATCATCCTCAATCAGATGAGCCACCTGGGAGACCCAGGTCTGCCACTGCCACCTCTCCCCGAGGAAATCCGAGATGTACAGGGCAGCGATACGACGAGAAATTCCTCTGCTCTTCCTGGCGGGCAGTGTTTCCCAGCTGCTCAGGTGCCGGCCGGGGCATCGCATTCCTCTTCCTTGCTGCTGCACGGTGCAGTGAGGCCAGATCCTGCACCCAGCACCTGGGAAACATGTTGTGGCTCAGTCCTGGCTCCGCTTTGATCCTCTCGGCACCCCCTCGCCTTCCTCCCACCGCCCTGTACCCCCCGCTATAGAAGCTCCAGCCTTGGCTGCCGTGCTCCCTGGGCTCGCCTGGGCAGGGAGAGGGGTTGCTGAACGCCAGGGCCAGCGGCGTTTCGGGAAGGGCAATGCTGAAAGTCCCTAACCAAACTGTCCATCTTCATGCTCACTTTGTCTCCTATTTTGAAATCCAATCCCTTTAAAGAGTGGCAGGGTGTAAACACTTTGCAGTGCTGCTGGCTTCTAAATCAAAACTCTGAGTTTTCCGTGGGTCCCAAACTACGGGGAAGTGCAGGTGCCAGCGAGGCTTCCAGCAAGGCCTCGGCCGACGGGAAGCAGAGCTGATTCCTGCTGTTTTCCAATGTGCTCTTCACTCCGCTGCTCCCACGGACACCAGCTGGATGAGGTGATTTCTGAGGGTTTTGGCAAAACAGATGGCTTCACCCACCGCCGGGATCCTTACAGGAGCCTGTGGCCACCCAGGAGCCTTCCTGAGCTTGAGGTGCGAGTGCCCCATGAGTGCTCCCATCCCCCTCACCGCCTCAGGGCCTGGCAGTACAGCATCAAATCATTTAAAACCAGAGAGTAAAAGCCTGTGAGGTCCTCGTGCAGCATTCGAACTCCAACACCAGATTCAGTTACCTCGACATGTTCTAGATCGCAGTGTTTAAAGGGAGGTGGCCCACGTACCTGCCACAGCAATGGCCTCTGCCCCGGCTGAGCCCTTCACAGGTGGGTTCTCTGTGGGTGGCTGGGTGAGGCCTGTCAGCAGCAGCATAATCCAATGTTATTTGTCTTTTTTCTTTCTTTTTTTTTTTTTTTAGAATCTTCCTTAAGTTGTGTATATCTATATATAAAAATATATAAAAAGATGGTGTCGGTGCCGGGGGGCTGGTCCTAACCCAAGGTGGTGCTGTTTTTGTTGTCCCGTAGATCATTTTACCTTTTATGATGACAGTGGTACATGGGAGACAGGCCAGAAAACATGAGCTTAATGGATATCACTAAAATGTTCTCCATGCTCCAGCCCAGAGAAGATGAAGATGACAATGGAGAAAGCGAGGAGCTGAACCGAGCAGTGTCGGAGGACAATTACCAAACCCTAGACAAGCTCTTGTCCCAGGACAGGTACAAGAGGGTCATCAACCGCCGGAGTGGCTGGGGGGTGCCCAGCACCCCGCTGCGCCTGGCCGCCACCTGGGGCTGCGTCAGGAGCGTGAAGGTCCTCTTGGCCCATGGGGCGGAGGTGGACAGCCTGGACGTCAAGGCTCAAACCCCGCTCTTCATGGCGGTCAGCAACGGCCACCGGGAATGCGTGAAGGTCCTCCTGGATGCAGGGGCCAGCCCCATCGGCAGCATCTACAACAACTGCTCGCCGCTGCTCATTGCCGCGAGGGACGGCAATGTGGACATCCTGCAGCAGCTCCTGGACCATGGTGCAGAAGCCAACGTTCACGCGAGGCTGCCCGTGTGGGCTGCCAACTCGGTGACTTGCTCCGGTCCCCTCTACCTTGCCGCTGTGTACAGGCATCTTGAGTGCTTTAAGATGCTGTTGCTTTACGGTGCCGATCCCAACTATAACTGCACCGAGGAGAGTGTGATTGCCCAGATCAAGGAGCCCAAGACTCTGCTGGAAACCTGCCTGAGGCACGGCTGCAGGAGTGAGTTCATCGAGCTGCTCATTGACTTTGGAGCCAACGTCTACTTGCCCAACGTCAGGGCAGAGGAGACGGCACCCCGCAGCAAGGGGCTGGAGCTGCTGCTGCAGGCAAGAGGTAATCTGTGCGCGTGGCCCTGGGACTGGAACGATCCTGATTATGCTCGTTTGGGTGTGAGCTGTTTCAGATCCCTCTTCCCTTTCTCTCTGCTTCCCAACAGCCTTACTCTGGCTTTCCTGCGAGCCTCAGCTCCCTTTGCAGCATCACCTGACCGTGTGGGTCTCTCCAGCCTTAAACTATGGAGTTGAGTGCGCTGCTTCACTCTGCACCCTTACGTTATTTATGTCATGTTATTTATGGGCTCGTTATGGAATCTATTCATCAGTGTCTATTAATTAGGCGGTGGGGCATCTCCCCAGAGGGGCATTAGGGCTTCGAATGGGCCAGGCAAAGTGCCGGGCATGGACCGTGGGGAGCTGGGGGGTCTTCCTTCCTCCTGTGATTGCTGCATCCAGGCCAGAAAACCCACCTCCGACACCACACAGAGCAGAGGACATCGCAGGCTTGTGGAGAACAGGTCCCCCACTGGTGGTTAAATCTGATGGGCACCGCAGGAAACTCCTAAAACAATTTGCTGGGATCTTGGGGAGGGTGTCATGGGAGGGCTCGTTTTCAGGGTACACCCACCAAATACCCCCAGTTTCCTCTGCCGGCTGCAGCTGGAGGCAGGTGATCTTGTTCGGGGTTTGGGCTGTGACTCGGTGCAGCCACCACATACGCTGATGTGGGTATCGGCCCTCTCTCACTCACCGCGGCATCTGCTTTTCATGAGTATTTCTAGACGTTTGCTAGAGAAGCTGCTTTTGATGCAGGTCCTCACTGCGGCCGGTGCTGGTTTAGAGCACACAAGGGCTCCGGCAGCCTGTTTTTTCTACTTAATAGAGCAGAAAAAAGTTTGTCCACTTGATCTGTCGGGTTAAAAGCTGCTCATCGCCATTCCTCTCCTTCCTGCTGCGCAGCTGTGGCTCTTCTGTACTCCCTATGTCCAAAAAGCTTCTTTCCTCATGGTGGTGGAAGATTTCACCTCCATACACCCAGCTCCCGTGATACGCATGCTGCAAAGCTCGTGGCTGAGCACGCAGCAGAACCAGCCCCAGCATGGCATTGGCTTTGGTCTGTCCATGTCCCGGGCTGGAGGGGGAGCGGCGCTGCCTGCCTTGAGGGTAACCACCCCGTTTTTCCTCCTTCTCCTGACGCAGCTCATCCCAAGTCCTTGATGTCTCAGTCCAGGCTGGTGACGAGACGCCTCCTGCAGCGGGCTGGCCGCCTGCATGCGCTCAGCGAGCTGGACATCCCCACGGTGCTGGCCAACTACCTCCGCTACCAGCCGTGACACGTGGCCCCCCAAGGGACCTGCCCCCCGAGGGACACCTGCCCCCGAGGGACACCTGCCCCCACCGGGCCAAGCACCCACAAAGCTGCTCCGACGCCCGTGAGCTGTGGAACTGCCATGAGTTTGCGGTCGGAAAGTATTCCTCGCTCGCTTGGTGTCTCCAAAACAGCAGTGCCAGTGCGGAAGTGTGGGGAGGGGGAAACAGGAGAGACCCCTCAGCTCCTGCCCGGTGGCCCGGCGGTGGGGCAGGGTCTGCTTTGGGTGGGTTTGGCTGGAACCCCCCCTTTGCCGAGGGATTTTCACTGCGGGTTGATGCTGTTGGGGAAGGGGCTGGGAAAAGGTGTGGAGGGTGAGGAGCAGAGGCTGCTTTACCCCCTGCCCGCCTGGGGGGTGGGGTGGGAAGGAGCAGGGGGGGCCACCAGGCCTCGTGCCAGCTGCTGCCCCCACAGTGCGGCCTGGGCTGCGCTGAGCCCCCTTCCCCTGAGGGCTCCCACCAGACCCCCTCGGGCCGGTAGCCCAGGGCTGGTGGCAGGAGCCTGGACCTGGCCGTGTGCCACCGCCACAGTGTCACCATCCAGGGCGCGAAGCCAGCGTTCCCGGGGCAGCACCGGGGGTCCCCGACCCTGACCCCCTGCCCCAGCTCTGCCCCCTCGCCCCAAAAGTGCTTTGTGTGATGGCCGAGGGTCTTTTCTGCCTGGGTTTTGTTTGGTTGTGGTGGGTTTTTTTAATTAAAAGTGTCATTACTATATTCTTATTAAACTCTGGTGGCCCGTTTGGTGAAACACCCTCGGGGCCCGGCAGCACTGGCCCGCTGAGGGGCTGCAGGGAAGCGCCATGGCCGCGGGTGGGGGTGGGGTTGGGGGCTGGGCCTGGTGCTGGGCACCCAGGGGACAGGGACAGGGATGGGGATGGTGACAGGGACAACCCCCCCCAGAGGCTCGGAGGCTGGGTGTCGCCCCCCCCCCAGTGCTGGCAGCTGCCACGGTGTGAGCTGCAGGCTCCGCACTGCTGTGGGGATGCAGCAGGATGCAGCCCCCCAGCCCCAGTGGCACCGCAAGCCACGTGGGGGCAGGGGGGCTCCAAGGTCGCACCCCACGATGCACAGGCGTGCGTCACGTTATTTATGGGCTCGTTATGGAACCTGTTCATCAATGTCTATTAATTAGGCAGTGGGGCATCTCCCCGGGGGGGCGTTAGGGCCGGGAAAAGCACCGGGCATGGACCGTGGGGAGCTGGGGGGTCTTCCCTCCCCCTGCCCCTGCAGTGGCCACTGCTCCGGGGGGCTGGTGGTGGCCTGAGGGACCAGCGGGAGCGTGGGTGACCCCAGCAGGAGCTGGAAGGTTCCAGCATGGGGGAAGCTCCGTTCCAGGGGGCCGCACACGCCCTGCTCCCAGGGGGTGGGGGCTGCTGCTGGGGTCCCTGCTGCACCCGCAGCCCCCGGCCTGGTGCATGGGGATGGGGGGCCTCCAGGGTCGGGGGTGGGAGCTGGGGGTGCGTGGGTGGGTGTCAGCCGGAGGGTGGGGATCAGTGGGTGGGTGCAAGCTGGGGGTGGGTGGGTGGGTGTGAGCTGGGGGTGTGGCAGTGGGTGGGGGTGAGCTGGGGGGGACACTGGGTGTGCAGTGGGTGGCAGGAACTGGGGGTGCGGTGGTGGGTGGGTGTCAGCCGTGAGTGGGTGGGTGTGTGTGAGCTGTGGGCGTAGCGGTGGGTGGGGGTGAGCTGGGGGTGAGTGCATGGGGGTGAGCTGGGGATGGGTGGGTGTCAGCTGGGGGGGGGAACTGGGAGTGCAGTGGGTGGGTGGGGGCTGGGTCTGTGCCAGGGTGGGTGTGAGTGGGGGGTGTGGCGGTGGGTGGGTGTCAGCCATGCATGGGGGGGGGGGGGTGAGCTGGGGGGGGGGTGAGCTAGGGGTGCAGCGGTGGGTGGGGTTGAGCCTGGGGGGTGGTGGGGTGTCAGCGGCGGGGGGGGGGAAGTACTGGGAGTGCCAGGGTGGCAGGAGCGGAGGATGCGGCGGTGGGTGGGTAGGTGTGAGGGTAACACACCGCGATGGTGTCACCCCCGTGGCGTGTCGCGGCGCACGCGGGGCCCTGTCCCGGCTCCCCGCCCGGCACACACGCGCTGTCACGCGGGGGCGCCCGCGTCACGGCAGCGCCCCCCGCCCCCCGCGTCACCCACCGTCACGGCCACCCGCGGCGAGGCGACCCCGCGCCGCGGCCCCGCCCCCCCGCACCGCACGCGCTGCCACCCGCGTGTCCCGCTGTCACCCGTGGCCCCGCGCCGGCGGCCCCGCCCCGCGGCCCCACCCCCTCCAGCCCCGCGGCCCCGCCCCCTGCGTCACGCAGGCCCCGCCCCTCGCGGCCGCGCCGGCCGGACCCGCTGACCCGGGGCTACTCGCCGGCGGCCCGGGCTGGCCCCGCCGCCCCGCTCCGCCCCCGGGCGCCCGGTAAGTGCAGGGGGGGCCGGGCCGGGCCGCCGCTTCCCCGCGGGTGGGCGCGGGCCACCCCTGTGCCCGCCGGGCGCTTCCCCGCGGCTCCTCCTGCGGGCCGGGGCCTCCCGCCCGGCCCGGCCTCCCCTCCCCTCCTCGCCGCCCGGGGCGGCCGCGCCTTCCCGCCTCCCGCGGACCCGGCGAGCTGAGCGGCAGCGCCGGGGCCGGGCGGGGCCGGGGAGCCGGGGCAGGGCCGGGGGCTCGGGCCGCGCTGCCGCCAGGCCGGGCCGGGGGTGGACGGAGGGGCCGGGCCGGGCCGCAGCCCTTCTCGCCCCTCGCCCGTCCCCGGGGCGGGCACCGTCCCCGCTGCCCCGGCAGGCCCAGCCCGGCTGGGCGAGGGGACCCGCCAGCTTTCCTCGCTCTGTGCTGGCTTTTTGTTTTTACACCCCCCCCCCCCACCCCCCCCCATTTTTCGAAATCCGTTTTGAGGGTGTTCGCACCCGGTGCCTTTACGTTTCGCACGCCCATAGATAGGTGCTGCCTGGCCGTGGCGGCGGCCGCTGGTGCCAGCGGAGCCGTGGCCAAATAATTTTCAAATTGAATTTTTTAAATCTCGCTTCTGCCTCGGTTCGGCCCCCTCCCCCTCCAGGGCGCAGGGACACGCGTGTCACCCAGCCAGCACCGCGGGGGGCTCCGGGCCTCGGCCAGGCCAGGAGGAGTCCGGCGGGGGGGGGCGGGGCAGGGTGCCCGGGGAGGGGGGGGCTGGGTGTTCTGAGGGGGACGTTGGTGGCCGAGGGCGGGGGCTGCCAGCCAGCTGCTGACCTGAGTGGGGCGGGTGGACGCTGGGGGTTACCGTTAATTATAAAGGCAAAGCAGCGCTGCCATGTTCCCCAGGTTTGAGGGGAGAAAAAGAAATAAAATCTTAAATGTTAGGTTTGCTGTTGGCCTGCAGGAGCCAGAGGCCATCGTTTGGGTGTATTTTTATTTAGGATCCCTGGCTAAATGCTATGGAAAGCCTCGCAGTAGCAAGAGCTAAGCCCTGGGCATTATGGCTTGGCAGCGCATTACGATTTTTATTGCATTTGCTTTCCTCAACCTCATCTCTGTGAAAGAAACATTATTATTTTAGTTCTGCTGTTGCTGACATCAATCCAGATCAAATTTAAAACCTACCTTTCTGCTTTTGAGATAATCTGCTCAAGGTGGTTCATAGTGGGTATTTTTAATGCAATTCTTTCTCGCTGGACAGGTAATTTCCAAAAACAATTGAAATCTTCTAAAAAAAAAAAAAATCTAGTAAACAGCTTTCTTCCTGGACACATGCTCAGGGTATGGGCCATGTCCTGGTCCAGCTCTGTGTGACAATGCTCCCTGTATCTTGGCCTGAGGTCTGGGAGAGCTGGAAGTGGGGTTTGGCAGGTGTCGGTCCCTGCTCGCTGGAGCAGCCTGTGTCTCCCTGCTCAAAAACGGCTGGTGACCGAACCTGACTGGCCCAGTGGCAAAAAAGGCTGGGCAGCTGAAGGAGATGGAGTGAAGGGTGGCTCAGGGTTTGGGCAGGAGAACAGAGATGGCAGCTGAATGGAGACACCTGGTTTTCCTGTACTTGCAAACTTTCAAATTTCAACATTGTGATGTTTTTGTGCCCAGCTTTGAGTGGAGGGAGCTGAGCAGCTGTTGGAGACTCTTGCAGCTCCAGTTCCAGCTGGTGACGAAGCTCTTCATCTCGTGACACCTCTGCCTCTGGCTTTGCACCGTCTGCTGCTGTCTCCTCACTTCTCTCCCCTTTCTCTTTGCTTTAGATCAGCTGCGATGCTTCAATCTCTGCGCCCAGAAGAGGACTTTGCTACCAAAATCATTGTTTCCAGCTGGATGCACCTGAAGTGACCAGTGGCCATGGAAACGGGCTGCACGGAGGAGCCTGCCTGGACCAGATCGCAGTCGGTGGTCTGCGGGCAGCGGGAGGGAAGCAACCAGCAGCAGGCGGAGAATGGGGACGGGCTGCCTGAGCAGGGCAATGCCTCCGTCGCAGCTGGGGAGCTGCAGCAGCCTCAGCCACCCCCTGGCAAGCTGAAGAAAACTGCTTTCAAACTGTTTGGAGGGAAGAGGAGCATCTGTACGTTGCCCAGTTTCTTTGGAGGCAGAAACAAAGGCCAGGGGAAGGTAGCCTCTAAAAAGGGCCTCAGTAAGTGTAAGACCCACGACGGGCTCAGTGGTGCTGCGTATGACAAGGGCAGTGGGGCGCAGCTGGAGAGCCCTTTGGAGGGCAGCAGGGACTTGCATCCTTGCCCTTTGCCAAGTTCCCAAAGTGCTCACTTGGCCATAGACGCCAGCACCAAGTTTGATTTTGGCCAGCAGGACAGCTCTCCACCTGGGAGTATTGAGGGATGTGAGAAAAAGCCCAACGGAGATAAGTCCTCCTTTCCCAGACCCAAAAAAGGCCTGAAAGGGTTTTTTAACAGCATCCGGCGTCACCGGAAGAGCAAGGTTGCTGAGTGCGAGAAAGCGGAGCTCTCCGAGTGGACCAGGGACACAGAGGAAGCCAGCAAAGCTCCTGATGTGGGAGTGGAGAGCCAAGGGGCTGCGGAGGAAGGGGGACTAGGACCTGTCCCTCTTGCCGCGGGCTGCCTGGGCAGCTCGGAGGATGACTGCTTGGTGGGCACAGCTGCCAACTGTGGTGAGGCTGCTGAGCCTGGCTGTCTCACAGCTGATGAAGGCAGCTCTGAGGGCGACATGGTGGTGATGTCGGGGAAGAGGGATGTTCTGGATACGAAATCAGAGGCTGACACTGTTGCCTGCGCAGAGTTTGACCACAGCAATCTGCTGCTGGCTTTTCATCCAGACTTCATGGACAACGACCCTCCCTGCCTACACTCTGGGGACCTGCTAAATCTCATCTTGGGAGACGTCACATCCCTGAAGAGCTTTGATTCCCTGACGGGGTGTGGTGATGACATTGCTGAGCCTGACATTGCTGAGAGCACCATCTCTGTGGAGCGCAGCAGAGATGCCGTTAAACGGAGCTCCTGCCTGGTCACCTACCAGGGTGGTGGGGAGGAGATGGCTATACCTGAGGAGTCGGAGGAGTACCTCCACCAGATGTGGAACAGCAACGTGGCAGGGGACAGGAGCTACGGAGCTCAGGTGTCGAGCAGCAGTTTGGAGACACATGCCTCGCACGAGGCGGAAGCCCACCCCTACATGGGGGATGCGATGGATGGTGTTGACCTTCTGACGCCGCAGAGTGATCAGCAAGAGTCCGCCCCTAATAGTGACGAGGGTTATTACGACTCCACCACCCCGGGGCCAGAGGATGAAGCCGGAGATGGGCTTGGTGAGATGAAGAAGGACCGTCTTCCCAGAGATAGTTACAGCGGTGATGCACTTTATGAGTTTGACGCACTAATGAGTCCCTCTCACGGGGAGGAATCTCTGTTCGAGAGCAAAGTCTCACGCCCGGGGATCTTCAGCTACTTCTTGGACTTCTGCCTCCCCGCTGAGAAGAGCCTGGTCCAGATGATGGATCAGAAAAGAGGGGTGATGGAAACGGAAGAAGAGCGACTAGCAGCCATTCAGAAGGAGCTGCTGTACTGGGAGCTGCAGGGGGAGCCTGTCTTGAAACGACTTGATATTACCAGCAAGGAGAAGTGTCCCCGGGAGAAGCAATGCGTTGAATGTAAAACTAGAGCAGCCAGCTCAGTTGGCAACAATCAGAGTGGCCTTGGTAGTGAGCAGGTGGCCTCGCACACCCCAAACAAGGGTGTGAATGGTGGGGTTTTGGTGGCTAGAGCTGAAAATCCAGAGTGGAGGGATTTTCCAGGGACTCTGTGTCCAGAAAACTGTTACAACAGCCAAAAAGCCCAAGGAAGTTGCCTTATTCAGCTCACGAAGAACAACCTGGGGTTTGATTCGGACCCCGAATGTGGGTTGTTTGGGGACTCCGTCCACGGTGGCATGGCCCCAGCCAAAGCAGGGACGTTCCCCAGCTACAGACTCCCAGAGCAGGAGCATGGCCCTGGAGCAGAGACCACCTCTGACAAGCCCCAGGTGGGCAGCGAACACGAGCCTGAGCACACTGTGAGCTTCTCACAAGCGCTAGTGGAGTTTGCCAGCAGTGGGACCCTCTTCTCCAGCCTCTCTGAAAGTCTGGGGAGCTCTGCCTCCGGCTCTTCCTTCACCCAGAACCTCCCTGCCCTCCCCACCATGGTCACCTTCGACGTTGTCGATGTGGAGCAGGAAGGAGAAGGGGAGTGTGAACAGCACCCCGAGATGAACGCTGGTGAGGACATTGCCGAGGCCTTTGATGATGGCTATGGACAGAAAGAGTCGTTGGCTGAATGTGACGAGAGAATGTCCCCAGGGTACACCCTGGGCTCCTTCCAGAGCTGCAACTGGGGTGTCGCCAGCCTGCCCCGCCACCTGCGCCTCCACGGGCTGAGCCCCTCCATGCCAGCACCGCTCTCTGTCGACCGGAGGAGCCGGTCGCTTGACACGGAGAGCCTGGAGTTTGAGCTTGCTGACTCACAGGTTGCCAAGAGCGGCCCCCAGCTGAGCCGGCTCTGGTCAAAGCGGGAGGGTGGCAAAAAGGACTCGGGTGGAGCGAGGAGGAGCAGGAGCAAGGAGGAGGGTGAGCTGGCAGCTGCTGATGGTGGCTTGAGCTGGCCAGGCTTGCAGCACCTCCAACATGACACTGATGCGGCTGCCGGGGGGATGAAGCACTGGGGTTTCACTCCAGCCGCTGCTGTGGAGAGTAACTGGGAGCCGTTGGAGCAGTCGGGCACCGTGTCCCCTTTCCTGCCTCTTTCCCAGAGCATCACTGGAGAGACAATGGACAGGTGGCCTCAAGAGCCAGAGCTGAACAGGCTCCCGCTCAGGCCCTCCAATTTACCTCTGCAGACCGACGCCAGGTGGTCCCGGGAGGTGGCTGGTTCCTACAGGTACCGTGGAGAAGTCACCACCAAAAAGCTGGCCTGCCTGTTACCCCTGGGGGAGACAGAGCCTGAGCTGCCCCCAGGCTTTAGTTTCTCTTGCTCCCCAGAGAAACGCGTCAAGTGCAAACCCGTTGGCATCGCCCAGGGCATGCCTCAGCATCCCAGCAGTGCCACCGATGCCGTAAGCAGCCCCGAGCACTGCGGAGAGCCCCTGAAAGGCAGAGCTGCCCCCAGCCACACACTGCCAGCCGGCTGCCGGAGCGCTGCCGTGAATGTTGCTGAAGCCGAATAGCTGCGCCGGGGAGGGTGTGAAAAGGGTTGTGAAGGGCAGGGAGGGAGGAAAATGTTAGCGAGCAATTTGTGAGAGTGACTTTATAATTTAGACCTGGGCTGATCAGATGCACTCCTCTCCCACAGCCGTGGTACGTGGTCTTGCTGCTGTGATGCTCTGGTGGGGTTCGGAGCCGCCTCCGGGATTCGTACGTTAACACTGAGGCACTTTCTTGTTTTCCGGCACGAGCCGCCACGCTCCTGAACGCCAAATGCAGTAGCAGCCACCAGCGTGCACTCACGTTGCTGCTAAAATAAGAGCTGGGAATGGAACCATCGCTAGCACGGCGGGTTTGGGGGTTTTCTGCAGGATTGGAGCTGATAGAGCAAGTCTTGGGGAAACTTTTGAGAGAAGTTGGGTTTCTTCTTCCTCTTCTTGGTGAAATGTTTTGGTTCAGACTCTCTTTGAATGTCTTCCATCTCAGTCTCGATTTGGGGAGGTTGAGAGGAAGGATACCAGTTATTTCCAGAGCGAGGATGGGAGGCGAGTCAGCTGAAAGAGGGCTTTGCAGTAATGTTTTGTTTTGTTTTGTTTTTTTTCCCCTTGCCCCAAAGGAAAGCAGGAGCTTTTGTGTGCGTGCTGGTAATGTTTTCCAGGTCTAGTTTTAATTTGCTCAAAGATACTGTGCTTGGAGAGATGTGCTGTCAATGGTGTCCCTTTTAAGAACAAAGTGTCCGTCCCTTCTTTGTCATGGTCTGTCTTCACAGTGCGTAATTCTCCGTTAAAGCCTTTCCCGTGTTTTGTCCCACGCTCCTCGCCTCTCCCGGCCCACGACCACAGGGACAAGGTCTTTGAAATAAGCTAAATTGGAGTTGTGCCTGTAGCTGTGAAGTTGCAGATGCTGTTGCTTTCTTCAAAAGGAAGTTTAGTGGGTTGTTTGTTTTTTAAAAGAAATATTTTACAGTTGTTTTCTTTGCATAAACTCATAGGAGGAAAGTATTCTGTTCAATGGGATACAGGATGTAACGCAGCCTAAATTGGGCTTCACAACTTCTTCCTCCTAACTGGAGGGAACAAAAAAGCTGGAGGTTGCTGCAGGTTTTGTGTTTCTTTTTCCTCTTTGAAGGAGTGTGGAGGAGGGTTGTGAGCTGTGGGGGCAAACTTTGAGGAGGTTGTACGAGCAAGCTTTTGGAAACGTCTCCTCCAGGCTGTTGGTCCTCGTGTCCTCTGTGACCTCAGACATGCTTTTCCCTAAACCAAACCTCCCTGTCCATGGCCTACAAAGCTTCTCCCTCCTTCTGTCCAGGCTCTGTATTCTGATTTTAATTCAGTTACCGATGATTATTTTTGTTCCCAGCCCCAGTTGCCTGTTTTCTGCTTTTCTTTGCAACAGAGTTTGTAGCATTAAAAAAAAAATATTAATGAACTGGAAATTTCACCAGAGTTCCCTCCCCTCTCCGGAGCAAAGTGCAGGGTGAAGGGCTGGGCAGAGCCACCCCAACTCACTTTTCCCCCAGGCTTCTGCCCGCGGCCGGTAACCCTCTGCTGCTCTCTCTGCCCGCAGCCCCGTACGGACATGGCTCTGGTTGGAAATGTCAGCAGCTCCCTGGCATCGCTGTGTTTACGGGCACAAGGAGATGGGTCGGGGTCTTTTTATTTCCGCCTCCCAAGCAAAATGAGGTCCCGGTATTTCTTTTTGCAGTGAAATTCCTTACTGCTCTGTCCTTGTACATCTGTGAAGGAGCGGGGAAGGGCAAAGCTTTGCTTGCCTGTGGTTTGACTCACGTATGTGTTGTCTTTCCTGACCAGCCTGCTGAGGCTGGAGTAGACCCATCTGTGTATCCATGGGCTTAAACCTTAAGTTTTCAGTATTTTCCTACCAGTCCTGCTGCAGGGCGTTGCCGCAGGAACCTGCTGTGCCACGTTTCTTTTCTCCTGTCTCTCTGTGGGGTTTTCGTGGAACAAACCCGGGTCTTGATGCCGCTCCCGCTCCGCATCCCTCACCTGAAGAGGAGAACGCGGTCGGCCGGCCGGTGGCAGGTCCCCTCGCCTCAGGGTTGTGAGTGCAGTCTCTCGTTAGCACAGCACGTGACCATCTGCTAATGAATATTGTCTAATTGGAACGGGCTCCCCTCTTGCTCGCGGTAAGGACAGGGCTGGTCTCGGCACTGCACATCTCACCGCCACTCATGGAATGAAAACCACGAGCAAATACTGCTGGCGGCGTCACGCGGACAGGCACGCATAGTAATTGCTTGGCCTGAGCAGCAGCCCCTTGCTGTTTTTTTAATTACTGTTTTATTTTAGCGTGTCACCAAAGGCATCTTGAGGGTTAAGGGGGTTTTGCGTAGCGTTTTGTTTAGACATGGTGCAGCCTTGGCCAAAGTCTTGGTGAGGTATGAAAGTGTCTCGGTGCTAAAATGAATGTTCAGTTGCAGATGCATGTCTCTAGGAATAATTCTTTCGGTTGTAGGTACGTAAGGGAAGGGCTTAGTTCTAGACTCAAATGAGTGAAAGCAATACAGCCAGGACTTGATAATCTGACTTTATACCAAAGGTTTCTCCTCTTAACTCAATGTGAACTAATTGAAGCAAATATCTATTGATTTAAAATGAATTTTCTAAAAGCATTTTTGGAGCTAATTTGCTGGATTATTGGCGTATTCTGCTCCATTAACCCAAAGAAATAAGATTTTTCAGTATGCTAACTCAGCCCATCAATTGTTGCTGCCACAGGCAGATTGGATTTCACTGCCTGACGTACTGCTCTTCCTAAAGTACCTGTCTGTCCCGGGATAAATAGGACCAGATCTTCTGGCCTTGATCTGGATCAAGCTGTTAGTCAAATACTGCCTTACCCAAGGAACTCAAATTTGAGAGTGCTAATTGAGGCTTTTTATAAAAAAGGGCTTCCGAACCAGAAAGAAGTCATAGAAGTCAGGAATAGCAGATTGTCTTGCCAAAATATTAAGGAAGACCTTCCCTTGAGGAACTTGCCCGAGTATGTCCCTTCCAGGGAAGGTCTTGCCTTGAAAGTGATGAATTACGGCTGTTAACTTGCGAGGAAACCACTGCCGTTCGGGTCAGTCTACCAAGTAATTCTGTATTGCATTTTGGGGACTTTGGGGTTGGTTTTTTTTTGTTTGTTTGTTTTTATACACATAAGAAAATGGTCGATTTTATCTATTTTTGTATAGTTTTGCATTTTATATTCATGGGGAAATTTTATGGACTCTTATTTTACTCGTGTGCGTTGTCTTTCAAAGTGGTGTGGTTTACCGTTCCGATGGAGAAAAGGCAATTCTTGCTGCTGCTGCTGCCACTGCCCGTGCAATGCAAGGAAACCACCTCGCTCCTCATACCCTCCTGTAACGTGCTGTTCTGCTGCGTGTCCAGGGCCAGCTCCCAAACCCAGCAGCCGGTCCGTTACCAATACACACACTCGCTTTCACACACTGCTGAGATGTCTTTGTGTTAATCCTGCTTTGTCACACTAGTCAACTGTTCTTTCTTTTTTTAAGCATTGTTTCTAATCTGAATTTGTGGACTTTGTGATTTATTTTTTTTCCCCCCCTGAAGGTATTGCTGACCATCTTTAAACCAGAAAACCGCAAATTTCAGTTGCGGCTTTTCCTTCTGGTTGCTTAAATTATTTTATCCAAAACTGGGGCTTTTCTTTAATCCCCAGACAGGAGATGCTGTTAGTTGGTGCATGGTGATGCACAGGTTTCCTCTCCCCTTGGTGCTCCCTGGCCGGGTTGGGAGCTCAGCTTTTGCCCTGGCGCAGGCAGCATCGCCTTCTCCGTGTGTGAGGATTGCTCTTTAAATAATCCTGGGGTCCATACGGGATTAACGGGGTGTTCCACCTTCTCCTCCTCTCCTGCCACGCCAGGCTGGAGCCGGGGGAGCTCAAGCCCTGTGCCGCCTGCATTGCCAGCATCGGTCAAGCGTCTTCCTGGAATAATACTGCCTTGAATTTTGGGATCAAAAATGCAAGGAGAGCTTCTGGTAAGCTAAGACCCAACACTAGTTTATGTGGCTCTTCTTGCTTTTGTTTTTTATTGAGTTGAATGAATATGCTGCTTTGTTTGTGTGACTCTGTAGGAGTTGTGTCCCTGCAGAGTTTGCAACCCTGCGCGGGGTGTAAGGGCTGAAATAACTTCTCTGCAGAAGGGCAGGGTGATTAATTGAGCAGACAAGAACAATGTCAAACAGTGACATGCAAGAAGAAAATTAAATGCTGAAAAGCTAAAAGATTACAGCCAAAAGCCAACTTTTTCACCTTCTCTCTCCGCCCGCCAGTGCCAGCAGAGATGGCAATTGCTGCTGAGCCATTTGGCTGTGCATAGATTTTTATGTCTTTTAATTAAATAGCTCTTCACCTAATGGCAATTTTTAAATTTTTTTCTCAGATGGGTTTGGCCCCGTTCCCAGCATGGGGACTGGAGGGGCAGGTGGCTCAGCAAACATTCCTGGGGTGCTCGGACCCGGCGCTGCATTTCACATTCCCTCCACCTCTTAATTTTGCAGCTCCCTCCTCTCCAGCTGGGGCTACCTGCTCTTCTTGCTGGTATTGAATCATCCTAGAAGCTACGCTTGGGTGAAGTGGTAAATTAAAAAAAACCCTCTTGGTTCTAAAGAAAAAAAAAATTAGCCCTTGTCCCAGGTCAGCCCGTGCGTCCCCGCTGCCTCGTGCTGCGGGTGGCTGCAGAGCTGGTCTGCAGGTGCCCTGGGAGCAGAAGCGGCTCCTCCCAGGTGACTGACTTATCTGAATTTTGGGGTTGTTTTTTTTTGTTTTCTTTCTGGTCTCATTGCTATTAGTCCTTTAAACTTTTTAATGTATTGATTGTGTTTTAAAATGAATGTTCCTTTCACTGAACTCTAAGGAATAAACCAGATTTTTAGAGAACATTGGATTTCACTTGTGGTTTGTTTTTTTCCCTTGCTTATTTTATGCTTGATTTAATCTTTTCCTTTTCCCTCCTCTCCTGTCTCTTGATTATTTGCAAGTGAAGTGGCTTTTTCAGTGGGAGAAGGCAATAGAAGAGATGCTGTACAGAGCACAGCACACCGCTGGTCCGTAACATGCTCCTTGGCCAAGCGCTGTGCCATTAAATGAACACTGCAAAATACCCATCATTTAAGGCACCAGCCCCCAGGGTCAAATTTCCCATCATCGTTCCTCATCCTCTGCTGTTGCTGGAGTCAGTGGCAGCCAGGGCTGACGTGGGTGACAGGGAGCAGAGATCACCTGGCTCCAGGTTAGAGAAATATCACTGGTGGGGGTCCATCCTCGCAAGGTGCCAGTGGCTGCAGGTGAGCTGACACACGGGCTCCTTCCTTTCCAGCAAAATTTATTGTGATGGAGAAATTCCAGTGGTATCCATGGGAGCAGGAAAACCAGCGGCAGCTTCGCCCCCCCCTGCCCTGCCCCATGCTACCCAGCTGGCCTCACAGGTAGGTCCCTTGGTATGGAACAGAAGGGATGGTTTTAATTTGTTTTTTTTCTTATTGTGCAATAAGCATTTCTAAGGGAGTTTGTCAGCATTATTATTTAGTAGCACTAGTTTCCTGGTCTATAAGTTGCTCCGAGCTGTGTCTGCTGCAGCCCTGTGACCCGCTGCCCCCAGGCTTTGGGCACAGCCCTGGGGGGAGGCATATGCTCACGAGGCACTGCCGGGAGCTGTGCCTGCCCTGGCTGATAACTGATAAATAAATAGCTGATCCCTCCGATCGGTTTTAATTAACAGCCTCTCCAGCATCGCTTTGGGTGGTGAGGTGCTCGGGGGTGTGCAGTGGGGGCGAGGAAGCGCGTGGCAGTGAGGGATGGGGCAGGACGTGGAGGTGGCCGAGGCACCTGCTCTTCCCTGCACTCCAGCGGCTGCTTGAAAGAAACTCACGCTCCTGCGTTACTCTGCTCCTCCTGCTCTTCAGTGTCTGGCCTGGGTGGTTTCCTTGCTGGATTTCAGAAGGAAAACAGAAATAAGATGTGTTAAAACTCCCCTAGCCCAGTGATAGCTCTGAGCGGGTAGGAATGATGACCTGAGAGCGATGGGGCTGTCACCCCGTGTCACTCCATTTGTGCGGGGGTCCGGGACCTCTCCCGCTGGTACCGGGGCGGCGGAGGGCTCACGGCAGACACAGCGCACCGCAAACTGGCTTCTCTGAAAATCAGCGAAGGACGAGGTGCAGACCAGAGGCCAGGTGAGGGGCTGGCAGTGGTGCGAGGCTTGAGGCTCAGCTGCCTTCAGAGCAGCTTAAATGAGGCAGCTGGGGGAGAGGGGCTCTTGCCCCAGCCAGACGTTTGTGTTTGCGATGGCACCTTCCCCACTGGCCATGTGTTTGCCATGGGGTCCTGCTGCAGCGCTGCCGTGGCGGTGATGGTGGGTATCTCCAAAGGGTTGGTGCTGCAGGTTCCAGGACCATCGTTCCCACCCAGCCTGCCCTGAGCACCACCAGAGCTCCCTCTCGATCCCAGCAGTAGCTTGGGTGCTGCTTTACGTGCTCCTCGGGTACCTCCCAAGGCTTTAAAGTGCACGGAAAGGCCCAGGAGAAGAGTCCTGCTCCCCCTCCCTTCCTTGGGTAAAAAAATAAGTTTATAAAAAGCTGTAATTATCTGTAGTGCCTGATGAGCTGCTACATTGAGTCCGGAGTGGCCACAGAGGAGCCCTGGCTGCAAGGCGGGGGCCCTGGGGACGGCTCTGTCTCTCCTGACTCCATCCCTTGGAGATTCCTGGCCAGCCACCACGCTGGAGGGAAGGGCCATCCTCTGCCACGGGGCTCAGGGTCTGCGAGCAGCCAGGGCTGTGTATCGCCTCTTCTGCTCCTTGTGCTGCCCTGTTGCTGCTCCAAGCATCCTTAGCTGGGAGCATCCTCTCTGAAAACTCTGACTTACAGCGCTCCACTCAAAGCTCCCCCTCTGCTGCCCACGCCTTCCCCAATGTTGCTCCTCAGAGGACTTCCCTGTTCCATGCCCTAATTCCTCAGTGTTTCGCTTTTAGGTACAAACAGGCAGTATGGTGGCTGCTGATTTTGCTCCTGGACCACTTGGACGCGGCTGAGCATCAGCTATCAGGGAAACCGCCCCGTGCCAGGCTCAGCAGGGCCACCATCGGCTGTCTCGCCTGGCTGCAGATGCTTGTAGCCGACGGAAAGCTTCAAAGCACTTCACCAGCAGACCTTGCACAACTTTGCACGGGTCACCCATTGACGCTCGATGCCTCCAAGGGTGCAGCTGGGAACCAGTGGTACAATGGCAGGTGATAACCCCCACTTTTTATTGTAATAAAGAAAAGGTGGTGGAGAGGCTTGCGAGGAGGTAGCTGGAGCGCAGGTATCTGAAGAGCTTTCTCAAGAGGTGAGTGCAAATGTCCTCTCCCTTTGGGCACAGCAGAGACGGTTCAGGGCCACCCCACGGTTGGGTCCCCCCTGGTCTGTGAGTGCCCCTATGCTGCACCCAGGCCGCAGCCAAGGGTGTTTCAGCCAAATTAATACGTTTTGTCTTGAAGCTTCTTTTCCCCAAGCCTGGTGGAGAGAGGGAAATATGCGCTCGAGGGCTGTTTGCTGCTGCAGTTGGAGGAGATGCTGGAGGCTGCCACAGAGATCAGCGGGCAGAGGGGGACCACAGCCTGCACCCCTGGATTATTTGCTGCTGCATTTCAGCTGGGAATACTGGGGAGCAGGGAAGGGCTGGATGGAGCCGGGTGCAGCCTCCAGCAGCGCCCGAAGCCACGGTGCACCGGGTTGAGGCAGTGACTTTCCCGCTGGGTTTAAACAAGGGCCTTTGGGTTGCCTTGCTCCAGGGAGGAGGTTTGACTGTGTCACCAGGCTGATGTTAGTCACAGCTCTGGTAGGTTTTACCGAAAGCAAGAGCTCGGGGAGAAGGCAAAGGGGGGTTTGAGCCAGGGGGTTGGGCAGCTCCCTCCCTGCTCTGTCCCCGACAGCCATCCCACGGGACCATGCGCTCGTGTGACCTCCCCATTGTGGTGATGGCAAGGGACAAAGGCAGCAGCTGAGGCCACCTCTGACAAGCAGAGAGGGATGAGGCCACTGGCCCAGCGCTTCTTCAGGGGGAGAAGCTCCTGATCATCCCTAATTGAATTTAGGGAGGAAAAAGAAGTACCCAGGCAGGGAAAGGGCAGAGGGCAGGTGCCAAATGCCACTGATTGATGAGCTGTAATTATTTTCCTTCATTTTAAACACGGGCAGAGGTCTGGAAGGTAATCAGCTGGGAAAAATGAAACGTGGAGCTGGGTCAGCGCTGCCAAGGTCTCTCCCCTGCCGAGGATGGAAACCTCATCCAGAAAGGAAAAAAAACCTGTTAAAAGGACGGGCAGGGGCGAGGGCTGTGCGCTGCTGGAGGGTTCCTGGAGGTCACGAGCTCAAATCTCATCGCAGTCTTCATACCCTCCCTCTGGACTTGTGATCCTGTCCCAACCCTTCGCAGCCCTCCAGGCTGTTATTCCAAGCATTCTTCCCGCATCCTACACGCTTTTCGGCTTAAAATACATTCCCCCAAGCACTCGGGTTGCCTTTCCAGATCCCATTTTTGAGGTCTAAGACTGCTAAAGCTGCAACGGCATTTTCTCTGGCGGGCAATGGCAAAGCCTGCTGCGCTGGCTGGGGTGCCCAGCAGGCACCGGCGTTAGCTGGGGGACCGCTGGCAGTGCTCACGGCTGCGGGTGTTTCATACCATCCTGTCAGCGGTGCCTGGAGCGTATTCCCCTTGGCTTCACCTGCAGCGAGTACCAGCTCGCTGGCAGAGCGATGGATGCAGGTGGCTGGGTACCAGCGGGATGTTAGAAGCCACAGGGGCAGATTGGCAGAGGGATGCTGCAGGAGACGGATTTCACCTTCTCCCTGCACTATTTTCTCCTTCTCCTGCCTCTTTCCTGCTGCACATGTGGCAGGAGAAGTGTTTGACTGTGGTAGTGGAGCATTGCTGATGATGATGTGATCGGCGCTTGGGATGGCCCATCACACCCGGGGTTGCTTCAAACCTTCAGCTTTAATTGCCTACTAGTAAATACAAATCTGCTCGTTCACTACAGACAAGGCCCTACTGGAAAAACACACTGGAAGTCAGTTGTTTGTCATCATGCAAATGTGTTTCACACTTTGAAGTTTCTTTGGTTTTTTTTTTTTTTTTCTTTCTTTTTTCTCCAAAGTAATTCAAAAGGCTCTGACACAACGACATCGCTCCATGAAGGAATATGTGGAGCTGGGGCAAAAGGGGTCATTCTGGGGCTGGATGTGGCTCTAATGTAGTCTCAGCTGAGGAGACTAATTGAAACCAATGAACAAGACTGTGAACTTTGCCTTGGCAGGGGAGGGGGTGGGATAGGTGGGGCAGCTGTGGGGCTCCAGGGCTTCGAGCTCGTGGATGCAGCTCAGCAGTAAGGTGGGTGCTGGGGGGACCTGGGGGGACATGGCAGCACCGAGGATCTCCCCGGGGTCTGGCATCCCTGGATCCTGCTGATATATCCCGACTAGGACCAGGCTGCCAGGCAAAGCACAGCCTGGCCTGTTTCTTAAGCTGGGTGTGATAATTAGCAGCCAGCCCATTAATCAAGGCAGTTGTCTGGGGTTTGTGGCTGTGAAGCGCTCTTGACTCTGCTTCTACTGCGCAACCCAGTCTGGCAAGCCTTGCTGTGTATTTAATTTCATCTTTATCTCTCTAAATCCTTGCTTTAAGCAGAACTCTCTGCTCTCAGGGGTGTGAAAGCACAGACAAGCACTGGCTGAAGTAAATCCCTTTTCAAAGGCAAAGCTGATGGGGTCAGGCAGAGGAGGGAGCCTCGGCTTTGGCAGGACCTACTTAATGTGATTAGTATCATGGGAGGAAATATTTCAGGCAGGCAAAACCTTTGTGCCCCCCCCCCCGGAGTCTGCAGAGGTGGGCAAAAATAATTGAAAATAACATACTGCCTCAGAAACAGGCACAGCTGAAGGGAAGCAGGGTGGGCACTTTGGGACAGCTCAGGCTTGTTGCAGGGAACTAGTGGCTGCTGGTTAATTGCTGTCTTATAGCAGAGGGCTAGATCCACCCCTGAGCATCACTCGGTGCGGTGCAGAGCTGCTCTGCGCATCGCTCCCGCTGACCCGGCTTTTCTTCCTGAAGCTGCCCCTGTTTGCAAAGGGATCGGGCAGAGCTGCTGACCCCAAAGTCTCGAGTCTCTGGCCGGCTCTCAGCTCCCTCCAGGGATGGTAAGGCCGAGCTTCAGCAACATCCACGGTTCCTCTCCTGTGCAAGTCTCTGCCAGGATGAGCATCCACTTCCTGCCGCCTGCTCCTCCAGCATCCCACCAGGATAAACCCATCCCAGGATAATCCTGGTCCTTAGCTCCCTCCTGGGCTGAGCAGTGGGCAGCAGCAGTGTGTTTGTTTTCTTTTTAAATCCCCTTCCCTTCTCTGTGTCACATTCAGCCCATGCTGGAGACAGGAGATGCTAAGTAAGGGATCCAAAAATAGGCCACCAAACACACTGGTGTCCTGTGCATGGTGGTTGTTTTTTTTAAAAATGAGGGAAAAAGTGGGGTTGGTTTTATTTACTTTCTATTGGTGCCTCTTCTGGATTACCCTCATTTTGTATTTTCAGGCTTTACTTGAGCTCCTGTAAGTAAGGAAAAGGGGGGACGTGGCACTGGTTTGCCATGGGCAGAAGGACCATGGTGCAGGGCTGCCACCTTCTTCCCCGTCAAGGGGCTGTGGGTGTCCCCAGAAACCTTGAAGAAGTTCTTTGCAGCAGCCCCCGAGTCATACAGGGTTGCGCTGCATCCCTCTGGTCCGAGCGGGAGCGGTGGGGTGGCCTTTGTGTCACCTGCAGCTCGGTGGCAGCACCTGTCTCCATCTGCTCCATCTGAGGTCCTGCAAGTGGTTTGCTACCACCCCTGGGACAGCTGATTTCATTTCACCCCTGTGCCCGTGGCCGGGCTGGCACAGGTGGGGACAGTCCCGGGGTCCCCGTCCTGGGCACAGAGCGATGCCCTGGCATCGCCGCAGCAGCCGGGTTTGGGGATGTCTGGTGTCACCGCGGGGCCCTGGGTCCCCCCATGGCTCAGCCCTGAGGTCCTGCTGCCATTTCCAGGGTGGCCGCTGGCCCCAGGTGCCACTTGCTAGCGGTGGCTCCATGCCAGAGTTTTATTTATAATCTCTGTATTTTTAGTAGGATGCTGAAATCTGTTTTATGCTGGAGGGATTTGGGGGGGGGGGTGAGGAGAAAGAAAACAAGCGATTTTATTTCTGACGCATTGAACTGTCAGTGAAGGATTTTTTTTTGGGGGGGACAGGTATTTTTTGTGGAGTTGTTAGAAAGGAGGAGAAGGGAAGGGGGAATTAAACCAAAAGGAAAGGCTGCTGAGCAGCTGTCCCAGCTGCTTTGGGCATGGAAAATATTGCAGCAGCAGCAGCAGCAGCAAGACCAGCCTCCAGTCCTCCTGCTCCCCAAAAGCCATCCACTGGAGCTGGCCAGGCTTTGCCCTAGTGGGGGGACATCCCTGACCTGGGATAGACACGGGGTTTGGAGAAGCCAGCGCGTGGGAAGGAGCAGGAGAGTGGGTGGGAGAGCTTAACTTTTGGGAATCCTCTTTGGGAGCAGCAAGGCGAGGGGCTGCAGGTGTCGGACCCCTGCCCTGCCCGCCCTGAGCAGCCGTTAAAACCCGTTTCCCGCTCGGTGCGGGAGTCCCGTCGGTCGGTGGGGAGTTTTGGAGCAGTTTTGGTGCTGGGCTGACCTCTAAGGGAGAGCCCCGCTATTGCAGCTGCGGGGCTGGAGCCGGGCTGGGCCGGGGCTCCCCCAAAACCCTCCCGAAAGGCTCAGGGCAGCCCGCGAGCCTGGAGCGCTCCCTGGGCACACGGCGGGGGCGAAGGCGCAGACGAGCCGGGGCTTCACACGTCTGCGGCTCTGGGCTCCCCGGGCCCCCCGAGCCTTCAGCATCCCCCGCTCCCCGTCCGAATCCCACCTGGCGAGGTACCCCGTACCCCATAAAATCCTACAGCCAGGCTCCACGGCGCTGGCCAGACACAGACCTGCCAGCTTTGCTGCACCGCCAGCTGGGTGCCCACCTCTGCCTCCATCTACTTCGCCCCACCTGGGCTTCTTTAGGGGGTTCTGCATTTTTCCCTTTTTTTTTTTTGTTCCTTCCATTTTTTTTCCACGGAGTGACTGGACAAGAGAGCAGGGGGATTTGGGGTGTTGAGATGTCAGGTTTAGATCATGTCACTGCTCCTGATGTGTGCGCCGCACACGTGGGATGAACGCGCCGGTGCTGCACGCTCATGGTGGAAAGCCACTGCCACCGCAAAGCCACGCAGGTCAGCGTTTTCACTGTCCCTCATCAAAGCCACACACACAAAAAAAAAAAAAAAAAAAAAAAAAAAAAGAGGAGAAAAAACCCTCAAGGGCCTTGGGAGCTTCTTGGCTGCTCTGAAGCTTTGAAGGAGGGCTGGGGAGTGGACCAGGGACCCCAGAGGGGTTTGGTGGCTTCAGCACCACCTGAATTTGCAAGACATTGGCGGGTGAGGTGGCTGCAGGTGCTGGGAGCTGCAGCGAGGTTGCAGGGTCGCACTGCCCGCAGCTCCTGCACACCGTGAGGGGGGCCTGGGGGCCAAGTCTTTGTGGCTTTGTGGCCAACAGGGACCCTGGTGGGCAGAGCCACGGAAGCAGCGTGCTCGGGCACCAGAGGGCATCAGGGACCGCTCAGCCCAGTGCCACCAGTGAGACCAGTGGGCTCTGGCTCAGGGACTGGGCAGGTGGTGGCTTTTGGTCATCCTCTTTGGTTGGAGACCCTGAAAATGTGTCCCATTTTTAAAAGCCAGCTTCACGTCAGTAAGACGCACACGCTATACTTATTTTAGCTATCACCTGTCCTGTGTAACAGTTGGTGTTTTAAATTTTTTTTTCCTCTTTTGCTTTTTGCAGAGGTGAGAAGCAGAGCACCTGCGATGTGCTGCACTTGGCGGGGCCTGTCGCATTGCCCGCGGGAGCCTGGGGCAGCAGGATGCGGGATGCGGGATGCCGGATGCCATCCCTTCTGCTCTGACCCCCTGCTCCGGGTGCCCACAGCCCCCCGCCCTGCCAGCTGCCCCCCGGCCGCACTGCCGGAGGGTGGGGGTGAATGAGGAGACCTGGAGACGGCAAGGTGAGGCCTGAAGGGCTGTGTTACGTTACAAACCCCTGTCACACCTTGTTCTGCTTTCCAGGAGCTGCCCACGCTGAGCAGCCGCGTTTCCTCCGTCCCCACATCCTTTCTGCATCCCAGGAGGTGGCTGTGGCTGTGGGGTTGGTGAGCCCAAGCCCTGCAACAGCCGGGGGGGGGCGGCTGTGGCCTCGCTGAACCCCACTTCTCTCCTGCCAGTCCCAGCAGCTTGTAACTGGGAGGGTTACTTTCACCCAGGCATGTTTGGTTCCCCCCGTTGCGCCTGGACAGCCCGGGGAGCGAGATGCCGTGCGGCTGGCTGCTGGGACACCTCTCCCGCGGGAGCTGGGGGAGATGCTGCTGGCAAGCGGAGCGGAAGGAGGACAGAGGTTGCCGTCTCCCAGGCACCAGGTTTTCGTGTATTTCCTCCTGTTTCCATGTTGACAAAAAAAAAAAAAAAAAAAAAAAAAGAGATTTTCCACAGCAGGGAGGGCTGGGAGGCAGCGTGTCTGCAGCGGGGCGGGCTCAGCCGAAGCAGGGATGTCTCCATCCTCCACAGTGGCACCCTGCCCTCCTGGGTGGCACCTCAGGGAGATGGAGGAGACCAAACTGCCCCTGCCGTGTCCCCTTATGAGTGAAGAGCCCAAAGTGTGGCTCTGCTCTCCAGCCCGGCTCAAAGGAGAGGGAGGCAGATGAAGCCACCCATGAAGGTCCCGATGAGCCCAAGGCAGCAGCAGGTTGACCCAAGCCTGGCTGGGAAGAGGAGCTGTGGTTGGGAAGCCATGGATCTGCCTGTCACTAGCATCAAAACCATGATGGAAACTGCCAGGTCACAGGCAGGAAAGCCCCCACTGAGGGCAGCAGAGCTTTGCCCCCCATGGGTTTTGGGGGTCAGTTAGACAAAGCACATGCCTCTTGGGGGGACACCTCGCTGCTCTGCACCCCCTTACACACCCTGACCAAGCTCACTTCTCCCTCCCAAGGGTTTGTGAGCAGCCACATCTGCTGCCACCGGGTTATCACTCTGCTCATCAGCTTTCTGGAAAGCGTCAGGAGCGAGGGGTCACTCGTGGGCTTCACGGCACTCACTTGCTTCCCGTTCTTCAGTGCAAACAGATTGTCCCAGTAAATCCCAGCCAAAAGGAATGGGGCTGAAGAGTGGCCACACGTCAGGGCCAGGTAACGCAGGCAGTGCTGCACTGCGCAGTGTCATGCTGGGAGAGGCTGGCTGGCACGGCTGGGGGATCCCTGCCGGCCGAGTTCTCCAGCTGGTGGAAACACTTCAGCAAAAGACACAAGTGTAAGGTCATCTACTGATGCCAACAAGCTAAGGATGCCCAGAGTGAACGTGTAGGCACCCTTAGCACACGTCATGAGGAGCTCCTGCACCTCAGGCATCAGCAGTCAGACCTTGCCATGAGCACACGGGAAGGTGAAGTGAACAGGAGTTCATTTTTGCCATCTGCCTCCGAAAACCACAGGGGAAGACTTTCAGAGGACAAAAGATGACCTGAGCTGCCGGCTCCCATTGACTTTAAGACTCTTTTGAGCTTTTTGAGGGTTTCTTCTCCAAGCTGGGATACTGGTTGCCTCTCTAGAGCTAGGTTGGACCTTCTATAAAACCAATGAGATGTGCATCTAGATGCATCACTTTTCCCTCACAGCGATGGCCAGCAATTGCAAAGGGCAGGGCTGGTGCCACTGGGTCCAGCCCTGGCTGCCCCCCCCCCTTCGCTGCCAGCCAGGGTTGGGGCTGCTCCTGTCCTCGGGTCCCAGGTAGATAAATGGGCACAGATGTAATTGTGACAGCTAAATGTCACCCTGAGCCCATGGGGGGTTCCGTGGCAGGACAACAGCACAAAGCTGCTCAGCTCGCTGCAGGGGTGCGACAGCAAAATCCAAGGAACCATGAAATTGGTGTGACACAGCTACTTGATGTGGTTATTATGGTTTTATTAGCCAAAGGCAGCTCTCATAGATGGAAGAATAACTGAAGAATAACGATTAGATGCCCGTGCATTGCCCATGGTTAATGAGGGAGGGTTTAAAGCACAAGTTTGCGACAGAACCCCTGTCCAATAAACGTGGGTCTGAGTTCCTCAAGAAACTGCATGGACTGCAACCACTGTGGGAGGGAAGTCAGCTGAGCGAGAGAAGCCAAGCCATGTTTCACACCAGGCAAGACACCTCAGCTGGCTGCTCTGGTGTGTGAGTAATGGTACCAGGGCTGGGCGGCAATGGACTTTCCCTCTTGCTTTCCAGTGCTGGAGAAGCTGCTAACGTGAAGGACACGTTTGTTTGGATGAGACCTGTAGCCTCCGTGTGGGAGCTCTGGGAGGGATGACAGGCACAGCTGTTTTATGGGAAGCATCTCCAAGATTAAGGAATGCCGAAGGCAAAGAAGCTTCAGATATGATTAAAAAGTGATTAAGGCTGACTCTGAAAAACAGGACTTGAGGGAAGAAATCCTGTGAGATAAATAGAGGGATTTCACTGCATGCTCAGCATGGCGACATGGCTTGAGCCAAAGGAAAGCCACTGAGCCCCAGCCCACCTGACACAGCCCAGACCTCACAGATGTTGTTTATCAATTTTGCGGTGGTTTTGTGTGTGTTTTTTCTGTTTGTTTCAGTGAACTGAGCTGGCTGAAAACTGTGTAGCTGGGGACTGAAATACTCCAGTCCCAGCAGCTCAGCTTCTCCCAGCCCGGGGACCAGTGAGGAGGATTTCTCCATGATTTGCACTCACGGGACACACTGGGAACTTTTGGGTCAGATCTTTTGTCTCTCGTTGTGCCTGGCATTTGCTTGTTGCTCCATGGATGCTGCACACAGATGTAGCTCAACAGGGCAGCACAAAGGTGCTGATGGCTCATGCTCCCCTAGCACCATCCCTTTGGGGGCTGCTGAGAGCCACGAGGGTCCCAACATTATGGCTGGGCTCTCTCTGAGCCCCAGTTCCCGTTGCATCAACTCATCTTTTCTGGCCATGGCATCTCTCCTTGCCTTCCAGCAGGACAGCTTTAGAGCCAGGCTGCCAGAGCCCGGAGGGCACTAATAGTCCTTAATGGCCCTGAGCAGCCTCACCTGGGACCCCCACTCAGAGCTGTGGGCCCAGGAGCCCATTTAAGCTCAGCCCTGGCTCCCTGGTCCTCCTTGGGCTGTCTTGCAGGGCTCTAGCTTAGTCCTATCCCACCCCACGGATCCCATTGATCCAGACCCTGGTGCATGAGTTGACTTCCCAGCCTGACCGTGGAGCTGCTGCGTCACCATGGATGTGCCTTGGTTGGCCTTGGCCTCATCCTGCTCGCCTTGCTGAGGTACCGCGGGGCCAGCCTGCCCTGCCAGCTGGGTTATCGCTCCTGGCCCTTGGCCAGTGCAGTTGGTGTCATCACTGCTGACCTCAAATGTCCCTAGAGACCCCTAAAGGGTGCTCCGGGGCCAGGCAAGAGCTGCCGTGTTTGGAGCGGGGATGTCAAAAGGGCAGGGTGCCAGAGACCCGCCAACATATAAATAAACCAACCCTTCATAAAGCCACACGAGGCTGGCTACGTTTGTTCTCGTGCCAAGAGCTGGCTGAGGAAGACTCCCTTCTCTTCCCCACGCTTCGGAAGTGTGCGGGAAGGTTTCCAGGGCATTACTTAGCATCTCCAAAGGGTGGGCACAGATGGGGGAGCGAGGCCGGACCTGCAGAGAAGGTTCCCCTGCTGCTGGGGGGAGGTGGTTCTGCTCCACCTTGCCCCCCTCGAGCTGCGTGCTGTCCCCCATGTCACACAGCCTGGGCAGGCTCCAGCTGGGGACGCCGCCGTTCTGCTTGCTCCTTGGTCAATCCCCTTCCAGTGATGCATGAGGTGGGGATTTGCTGCTTCCCTTTGCCTGCTCACTTCTGTTCCCTGGGCGATTTCTCCTTCATTCAGTTTTCACGTGCTTGGCTCCACCCTGATGCTTTTTCCTGGGGAATGCCCACCCAGCACCACGGGGCTTTGCAACACCCTCTCCTCCCGCCAGCCGGGGTCGGTGCCTTCCCAGCTCCCCGCGCTGCACCTTGCCTTCCTCCCGGGGTGAATCCTGCCGGCCTGTCCGTGCAGAGGGCACAAACTGCGCTTTCTCGCATGAGGCCTGGTGTGAGAAGGTGGGAGCGTGTCGTTGCCCGCATGCGTTTCCAGCATGTCTGAGGACCTTCCTTCTCCGCCCCGGGTCGCGGCTGTTGCACGGTGACGCGCAGCCGTGTTGGCTTTGATCGCGAGGTTTGCTCTGTTTGATCTGATCTGTTTGATCTGATCTCCCGCCTCCCTGCCACAGCTCTGCTACGTTTTTCCCTGTGCTTTTTTTTTTTTTTTTGCAATGTGGGGAAGTTCAATTTCATGTGCCTATTACCATCGTGCCAAGGATGTGCTGTTAGCTTCTACGGGCTCCTATTTCTTTCTGGATAAATCACTTGTTTGCAATAATAAAGTGCCTCTTCGTGTGAAACTAGTGGGGGGAACAAAAGTGAAATCTGGAACTCTGCCAGACCCAGGGAGGGAGGAGTGCTGTTTTCTGCTATTGTTTCTTCCAAAAGAGCCCATGAAGCAGTCTAAAAAATGAAAACTCCCTGGCGTGTGCCTTGTTCATTAGCATGACCGGCTGCTGCTGCAGGGAAGCATAGAGGTTCCAGTGCCTGGAGCAAAGTCAGGTCTTGCTGCTCCTATTTGACACCTGAAATGTCTCTCCTGGCCTGGTGGCATGTTGGCTTTGCTTGGTGGCTGCTTGCTCTGCCACCTTGGGCAGGACGGCACGGCTCGGCTCAGCTACTCCAGGCTCCCACCCCTCACAGCTCGGAGTCCCCTTCGGGGACATAATTGTTCCGTTTTGCTGTGCCCTCTTTAGAAAATCCCCCAATATTGACCCAAAGCAGCATGAGCTCAGGTGCTTCTTAACACTGGAGCAAGCTGCTGATCTGCAGGTGATCGCCCTTTGGTGAGGAGTGGTGAGTAACACAGCATTAGGGAGCAGGGCGGGTTTGAGCACCCCGCACTCGGTGTTTTATTGCGACACGACAACCATCAGCCCTTATCTGGGGCCTTTTTTCCTCTTCTTGTTTCCTCTTGTAACATTGACCCCCCTGGAACATTAGTGGTTACAGCACAGCATCCTTGTTTTGGGAGTTTTGAGGTTAATGAGAGACCTGTGCCAAGGAGGAAAGGGGGGTGCAACAAGACCCCCAGAATGAGAGGATCTGGTAGGTTTGTTATCTCAGGCTTGCCTGGGGGATGTTCACCTTTTTTTCCATTAAACAGAACAAAACCAGTCCTACAGTTTTCTAGTCTCTAGGAGAGATGCTGGCATCTCAATCCAGGAGACGCTCAGCTCCTCAGAGGAGGAGAGATGCAGTGCCCAAGGCACCGTGTAATGGAGGCAAAGCTGGCCATGAACGGGCATTTCTGGAGACCAGCTTTAAACCTGGTAAAGTGACCTTGGCATCTGCACCACAAGCACAGCATCGCACACCTGGCAGCCCACGCCAGAGGGGCTTGTGCAAAGCAGTTGCTTTTTCCCCGCAGAGGAATGGGCAGGGAATTTTTTCCAGTTCAAACCCTGGGAGCTGCTTGTGGCCGTGCCACAGCTGTCGGCGGAGCCGTCTCTCACACAGGGCTGAGCTGACTTTGCCGGTGCCGTGAGGATGGACAGGGATGCCGGGCTGCAACAGCTGCTCTGGGCATCAACCCACCGCCCCCAGAAAAGACAGAAAAAAGTGACCCGATTGCTGGTGCAATCAGGTGTGGGAAAAGATTGTTTAAATTTTTTTTCAAAAGCAAATAATAGCAATTTTATCAGGAGCCATGGATTTGGCAGCTGAGCCAGTAGGAGATGGGGCTGGCTGAGTGCTTCTGCAGTGCGACAGGTAAATTAACACAGCCTGACACATAAATCATCAGCTTTTGGCCCTGGAATTAACGCTTGTTTGAAGTGAGACTGATATCGCTGCGTATGACTTGCCCGGTTATGTATGCAGCTTTTCAGAGTGAAGAGCCGGCTGGTTCTGGGCTGTGATGGTCCCTGGCTGACCGGGGAGGGGGGCAGCACTCTTGCCCCCAGCCCACCCCGGGAGCTGTAACGCCGTTTTACTGACCCTCCTGCGACCATGCATTCAAGTCCTGGTTCTCCAGGACAAGGGCTAACAGCCCTGGAGTACTTTTCCCGCAGGATCCTTCGCTGGCTACTCTCCCTGCATAAGTACTTGCCTTCAAGCTTGCCTCCGACCAAGGCACATCCCAGCCTCTGCCAGCAGAGCTGCTGACTCCACGTGCCTTTCTCTCATGCTAAAGCTGGATCTCCAGCTGAATCTCCACACCTTGACTTTCTCTAGTCCTTCTCTTCTGAAATCTTGTCCCAATGGGTGATGAGGAGGGCAGCGGTGCCACTGATGATGCATAATGTCATAATGTCATCTCCCTGCCTGTGCTATCCCAGCCAGGAGCACAGTGCCCACGGGAGCTGCTTGCAAGGGGTACAAATGTTCCACTGGGCTCAATCCTGCCTGCGCCTCTGATGCCAAGGATAAAAAGACATTTTTTTCCCCTTTTGCTGGTGCAAAACGTGCTCAGGCACATATGCTTTAACGTTATTGCTGGTGGTTTTACTCAGGTGCCTGAAGCCAAGGTGAAGCAAGTGTTGGTCTGAACAGCAAGGGACAGCCGCGGTGGCTTTGAAAGGCTGCTGGGGTAAGGCACGGCTGGCTGAGCACCAGGGCAAGGTGTCTGAAAAGACTGATCAGCTTTGATATCGAAAGCTCCGTTACGGACAGTCAGGAACAAGGGCTTTCAGTTGGCTCAAAACACACCTCAGGGTATGCAGGTTGGCAGTTTATTTATAGATGTGGTTAACTGGGCAAATATATATAAATAACAGAACGTAAGCCAAAATAATACTTTTTTTTCACCCACTGAGCTATGCTGGCAGCAGGCCCCTACACTTCTACACTGCCTGTCATTTTAATCCTGTATTGATCTGTCCCACACATTCCTCCTCCCCATTTACTGTTAGAAATTACACTACACCAAACCAGTGAATCACAAAGCTGATGTTTCTGTGGGGTTTGGGAGAGGAGCTGGAGGGATGGGATGGCAAAGACCATCCTGCCATGATGCTGCATTGGTGTTCAGCTGGTGGTACTGCGTGAAGTTGCTCCTGCCCACCTCCTCCAGCAACCCCAGATGGTCCCAGGTGGCAGCTCAGCGGTTTGCTTCCCTAACAAGCCTTCCTTGAGGAAGATCGGCTCCGTCTCTGCATCCCAGGAGGAGCTGGCGGGTCTCCAGAAAACCTTTCCAAGGTCTGTCTGAGACCATGGTTATTTTCAACCCTTAAACGCTGGTTTGCAGAAATGAGTGGGGATGCAGTGTCAGAGGAGGCCACCACCACGCATGATGTGGATGAGGTGGTGGAGTCGGTGCTGGGGTCAGAACAGTTGAGTTCAGGATTCTCCCATGTTCAAAAGCATGGTCTGCAGAGAGACAGGGCTGGAAGCTGTGGGTCAGTGTAACTTCCCACAAAACACGAGGTCCAGGATTTTCAGAGGGTATTTGGCATCTGGGGAAGCTTTGCAAGGCAGATTGTAAACCCTCCATTGCTCTGAAGGCTTTCATTTCAAATGAGAATGTTTTCTTCAGTGTGGGTTTTCCCTCCAGCAGCATTTCCAGGTCAGCAGCCATCAGCAGGTGAAACTCCATGGCCCAGGGGACTCTGGGCAGGCTGGAAAAAGAAAATTATTTCTTCCAGGCTTAAAATCAACTGCAGTATTTTGCCTGGGTGCTGGGGCCCTCCATTCTTCTCCACTTGTGCTGGTTCACTTTTCCCTGCTGAAGCAGCAATGCTGCACAGCCTGCCAGTGAGATGGGTCCTTGGGGGTTATTTCTGGAGGATATGCAGATGAAAAGGGTCTCTGCCAGCACTCCTCTGTTTTCCACTTCTTCAACAGCTTTGCTGAAGTTTGGCCATGCCCTCGGCCCGAGCCCACCAGCATGACCGCTGCCGAGCAGGAGGCGAGGGCTGGCTGGCAGCACTGCTGGGCTCCAGCCCCTCTGGGCGGCGGGGGGCTTTGCCCGGGTCCCTGAGCAGCTCCAGGGCTGGGCGTGCATGAGTCACGCTGCAGAAATCTCCCCAGGGCTGCTCCTGGCTCCTGCCTTTGGAGATCGTGCCCATCTCCAGTGTGCAAGTTTGGACTGGTTCAAGCAGAGCTGCTGTAACTGGGTTAATGGCTTGGCACCCCTGTGATGCAGGGAGCTGGGCTGGGGCAAGAGCATCACTCCTCTCCCCAGGGACACTGGACAATGTCCTCCATGGAGGATGTGCTGAAGAACTGTTTCCTCGCAGGCCACCACATGGGAACCGCAAAGGACGGACAGCAAGGCGTTTCAGCTGGGAGCTGGTGGGCAAATGGAGCTTTCAGTTCCAGCCGTGTCGCTGAGGGGTCCCCCCTCCCCTTGCTGAGGCATCCTGGGCAGCACATCAAAGTGGATCAATCCCAAAGGTGCTGTCGGGGCAAAGCACCCATCAGATAGGACCCAAAACCTCCCCGCCTGCCTCACGAGCATCCAGCTTTGCTCTGGTTCATCCACTGCTCCATCAAAAGGCTGCCTCGAGTTAAAAGAACATGCTCTAAGAAACCTGCAAATGCTCGTGTCTGTGCTGTGGGTGATGGAGCTATCGGGGGTTTTTTGCTTTTATGGGTGCTGCCAGGACACGCTCCTGGCTTGGGCAGCAGCCTTGCCTCTGCATACCTTCCCCTCTGCTCCTGCTGCACTGGATCCCAGCTGCATTTGCTTTGGAATCACAGACCACAGTTTCCTTCTCCACAGATAGAAAATAATGAGACTGCAGGAGGCTTGATGTGAAAAATGTGGTTTCCAGTGTCCCAAGTTGGGGAAGCAGCGAAAACTTGGGTGTTTCCCAGATCTTTCTTCAATGTTATTTTCTTGTGAGGTATTCACAGTGCAGCTGCAAGGGACAGGGGTTTTCTGCGTGTTTAGCGAGTGGATCCCCCCCGGCATCATCCCCTCCTGGGCATGGAGGGGTGCTGGGAGCGGCGGCCATCGGAGCTGGGAAGCTGCAGCCCGGGCCAGCCACAGCGCTTGTCTGCAGCGTGCTATTAATAGCCCATCAGTGGGGCTGCTGGGCTGGAGGAAATGAAGGAAATGAAGTTAATACATGGAAATGTTTCCTTGTTTTCCGACTTGGTGCTTGGGAGCCTGCCTGTTGCTCCCTGCCCTTCTCGCCCAGCCCAGGCTGCAGCTGGGGCTCAGGGGCTGGGGGTAGCTCTGGGGGAGCCCAGCGGGGACAAAAGTGTTGAAGAACAGCAATTCTGGGGGTTGCAAGAGAGCAAATGGCTGCTGAGGCTCGGCTGAGCCGCTTAGAGAGGGGTTAGGAGCTGTTCCTTGGGGGTGAAGGGGAGAAAGGGCACCTTTACTTGTGGATTTTGGGGCAGTGCTGGTCCCTGCAGTCCTTGCAGTCAGCTTGCAAGAGCTCTGCGGTAGCTGGGGACTGGAAAAGCAGCTCGTGCACAGAGGATGGGCTCTGCGGGGCTGGGGCGACATGGCGTGACTCAGCCTGGCCACGTTTCCCATGGCGCGGCGATGCCAGCAAGTCCCTTCCTGCCACTGTGGGCAGGCAGCACGTGGCTCTGCCCTGCTCCGCTGCTTTCAGCCCTGCGGGAGCCTGGGGTGCTGCTGCAGAAAGCCCCCCGCCTCCCTTTCCCACCTCCTCTGCATTATTGCTGAGCATTCCTGCCCATCTCCCGGTGGCCCCTGACCACCGCTAGCCAGGGAGAGGCTGCCGGTGGGGATGCTTTCCTGGGAGCTGGGGCAGGAGCCTCGGCTCTGACCCCAAGCACCAGGCTTCAGCTCAGCAAAGAGCAGCTTCTGCCGATCCCAAGCCCTGCCAGGGGTGCCCACTGAGGCGGTGGTCCCTGCCAGGGGTGCCCACTGCGGCCGCGGTGGGACGTGCCCACCCGCCCTGGCAAGGGGCAAAAGAAACAGCGCCGTCTCTGCGGGGCAGCTTTGGGGTGCCAAGCAGCGGCAGCTGGGATACGTGCTAACTCGTGGTGGTGTTTGTTGTTTGCTCCTCTGCCAGTTTCTTGTTAAGACAAGATCTTCCTTCACACGTTCCTGGGTGGAGCTGAGCCTGCTGCAGGGCAGAGCTGTAAGTACGGAGCTGAAGCCTACACCGTGCTCTGGTGGGGGCAGTGGGGGCAGCAACGGGGGTGCGAGGAGACCCGCACGGCAGATGCGTGAGCAAGTGCCGTCTGTACCAACCTCTACAAATGGAGCAGCACATCAGCGGTGTTGCAAGACAGCAAGAACTTCCCGACAAAGGACCAGCCAGTGGAGTGGAGACAGCAAGAAAGAAGTCTTGCAAACCGTCTGCTGAGTTACGGAGAATCAGCCACGGATTGCGGCAGGGAAGAATTTGCAAAAACCATCTGAACTCCTGGGGAAGTGGAGCCACTCCAGCAATGTGCCCTGGGCTCAGCTGTCACCTTGGGGATTTCGTCCTTTCCTCCAGGTTTCCCATCCTCAATTTGTTTCCCACTGCAATTTCCCACCTCCGGGCTCTTGGGGTGAGGGCGATGCTCTGTGGCTCCTGTGCTGGTCCAGGAACACACTCCTAGGCTCTCTTTCCCCTCCTTAAAAAATTACACTTGCAGATGAGGAATAAGCAAGGCCCAGGGCAAGAACAGGAGTCACCCTTGAATAAACCCAGTTGCCTGGGTTGGTCAAAGGGGGACAAAGGAGCATGAATGAACCCTCATTATAGTGCGAATCAGGAGTTAATGAGTGTGGTTTGGTGATGTGCTTGAGAACAGAACATTTCTTTGCCCCATCCTTCATCCATTCAGCTTTAAATGGGGGGAAAAAAGTATCTCTGGTCTCCTGCTGTGGGTGGACTGCCTTATCTCGGATGTGTAGCTGGAACCCGAAAGAAAACCAGACCCTCCAGCGATGGGGTGGGAACTCTCAGGGAGGCAGCAGGGTCACCCACTGCTGCTGCACGGCACTGGCATGGCCAAAGCTGCAGGGCTGTGCTTTATGTAAAAGGTAGAACAAATGCTGCTGGTGGGCACCGGGCTGTGTCTTCCAGTCCACTGCCCTTAACTCAGCATCATGCTGGTGGCGGCTGTGTCCCCATCCATGCCCCAAAGCTTATCAGGGCCATCTCTACTGGCCTATGGGTCACTTAATTAATGGTAGGCTATAAAATCGAGTGTTGGACTTAGCCACCTAGTGCCTGTCCCCTTTGAGACCGCAAACCGAGATCACGCGAGTAACCTGGAGGCCAGAGGGAGCCCCAGAACCACGGGGTGGGGGAATTGCCTGGTTTTCCAAGGCTCTGTGTTGGGTTTGACTCCCAGGTGCGGGGTGGCTGGGTATTTGTCCCCCCAAACAGACAGGTGGGTATTTCCAGCTGCAGCACAGGGGATTCGGGAAAAGAGGGCGGAGGGGAAGCTGGGGCATCCGAGCAGCCCTGTGTGCCACGGCGGGGGGGGCGGGGGTGTTCTGGGTAGCTGGGCAGTGCCTGGGATTCCCTGTCCTGGGCAAGTACGTGGTACCAGGTGCTAGCCAGGTAAGATGGGTGCAACCCATCCCCTGCCTGTGAGCAGCCTAAATCTGATGCCCAGCTTTGGTGGAAGGATGATGGGCCCAGGCTCAGTCCTGTCTCAGCTGGAACTATTTGAACTAAATGTAATAGAAAATGAAGGGAGACAACTAACCAGATGCTGCTGAATCTTTATAAAGGTAAAAAATAAGGAACAAATTAGTAATATGGAAGCACTTAATCAACCCTTCTGGGATGGGGGAAGGAGCCTGGCCAAGGTGTCTGAATTAAAAAGTGAGGGTCTATCATTTTGTGTTTTCATTGATTTCAGTGTACACATTACATATGAAGAGGGATGAGACCGATAGTGGGTTGGCTACAGAGCACAGAAAGGATTTTAGGTTATGGGATGGAATAACACCACCGTGACTGAGCATCCCACTACTGGGCATCTACTAGATGAGTCTGCTGATACGATCCATTTCTTTTCAGCCAGGGGCTTTGGAACCCACTCCCAACCCAGCCCAGCCTGTAAGACCCAGCTGTAACCCTGAGCCCCTGCAGGCACCTGAGGTCTCCTTTGCAAGGCAGCTGCAAGTTTTGCATTGCTCTGGGGCTGAGCTCCCGGTAGACATCCCAGCAGGAAACACTTGGGCTGTCTCAATTATAGAAGCACAATTTCTAAGGCCTGTGTCACTACAGAAACTTTATTTGGATTTCCAAGAAGCTGTTAATTCCTTATTGCTTTTGGGTTTGTTTGTTTGTGGTTTTCTTTCTCACTTCAGGGATATGGAAGGAGTGGTGTTTAGGCAGCTCCAGGGCAGTTACATCCCTGATGGGGTTTGAAGCAGGCTCTGCTAGGGTAGAAGTGAGCAGGGATGGAAGGGATGGTAACGAGGGAGGCTGCCACATCGCCTATTGCCCCAGCTGAACTGCCTTGAGCTGCCTTAAGCTGCCAACTTTTGCTAGACTGAGAAAAATAAACCAATAAGCGAGCTCAGCACTTTCTGAGCTTGCCTTCACCTTTGTCAGTATTTATGGTCCCTTAAGTTTGTAACCCTGTTGATGGGCCTAAGTTAGTATTCAAAGGAAAGTCCATTTGCTTTTGTAATTTATTTCTCACCTGGGCTCCATCAGCTCCTCTTTGAGACAAGGATCATAGGCTCACTGCAAGCCTGCCTGCAGTTTCGGTCATTGAGTTCTCTGCAGAACACTGGAAGTAAATACCTGGGAATTTCCTCAGTGTAAGCAGGGTTTAAGGTCTTTCTTCCGATTTTTGTATCCTCAGTGTTTCCTGCAGGTTTTAGTTTTCTACTCAAACGAACCCAGTTATGGTTCTGCTCCTTCTGCCACTGAGCAAAGCCCGGGAGCAGGAGCCAGTGGGAAGTGTGGCCAAGGGCTGCCCGGAGCTCAGTGGCTGTGGTTCATGCAAGAAAAGAAGCAGCACCGTGACAGCGCACAGACAGAGCATGGGCTCGTAAGGTCTGATCCTGCAAACCTCACTCAGGTGTGGGAATTGGTGCTGTTCCCCTTCGTTAACAGGGGCGATGAGGGTCTCCTGTGTCTGAGCTGGAAAAGATCTCTGCTGGATTGCTCCTGTGCCTCGTTAGCGGAAGGGATATTAATGATGCCCAGATGGAAGGTGAGGAGTGGTAGCTCTGAGTTGGGGATGAGTAGCGGTGGTGCTCCTGTGATGGGTAAGGTTTTTTTTTTTTTTTTTAGAGGGGCTTTGTAAAGGGGAGCCTAAAGCTGCTAGGGTGCTGGTCCTGGGGGGCTGGAGAGGCAGCGTGGCTTGGCCTCGTCACCCCCAGGCGTGGTAGGGGGATGCTGAGGCCATCTCTGGAAGCATGGGTGGTGAAAGAGCTGCTGTGTCTGTACAGCTATACGTTTCTTTTGTGGGTGTGTGACCAACCTCCTGGGACCATTGCTGCTCAGGGCACTGACAGTCAAACACCATAACCCAGTTTCAAAAGTCCGTGGGTCAGAGTACATACTGTCCTGAAGACAGACAGAACCGTGCTCTCTTGGTCACCGTTGCCAGTCAGCTGGTGATGGGTGCCCCTGGTCTAGGTTTTGCTCTAGTCCATAGGGAAAAAATAATAATCCCAGTATCTTTAATCCCAGAAAGTAGAAATGGCCCCATGTTCTCTACCGGTCACTTCATAGTTCATGGTTTGCTGGTTTTCTTGCAGCATGGTCATTGCTGCAGAAGTAGCCAAGGAGGTCTGAAGCACCTGCTGTACAGCAGGTAAGTGCGTGAAATGTTTCTGATCAGCCACAAACTCAGGGCCTGCTCCAGTGGTCAGGGAGTTTTGGCCCATAATCAGCCTTAGCTGAAGGAAACAGAAATAATATTGTTAGGAGGGATGGGAAACTAATTACTTCGTACATTGTTTCTTAGGTAGCTAAGGTGGCTGTTGGCAGGTGCTGATTTAGCAGAATCAAGAAAAAGCCCTGTCTGGTGGCTGCTTGTTGAGATTCAGGGCCTGGTACATTTGAAAAACTGGGGTTTGGTGGGGGGAAAGGTCTGAGGGTTGTGAGGTGTTACCCTTGTCCCTGGGAGATGTGCACACAGGACATCAGTGTTACTGGTGCTGGATTTTGTGGTTATTGTGAATTATTTTTTTTTTTTAATGTATCTGAAGGTCTCTTGAGCCCAGCTTATGAAGCTGTACGACTTCCTCAGACTTTCACCTTTCTTTTTTGGAAAAGTGAGCTTTTAGCTGCTTCCCACAAGCAGGAGAACAGGAGATGTTAGATGTTATGTCTTAATATTCTGAGTGCAAATAGGAAATGCAATCCTGTGAGGAGCCCTCGCCCCCCCCAGCCCGCACCCTGGTCCCATGTGCCTGACCCCCCCAGGACGGGCAGTGCTGTGCGCGCTGGGGCTCCCCACGGGGGCTCCCCTTTGTGATGGGTGTTTATGGAATGGGGAGGGCACTGGATGTCACCCCTGTGCGCGGCACCAGCAGGGCTGAGCTTTCCCTTGGGAGAAGCATTGGTTGCCAGCAAGACGAAAACAGCCTCAAACAGCACTGTGCTGCGATGACATTTGCTCTGTCAAACATCGGGAACGGGGACGGCCTGGCTCCTTCTCAGAGCAGAAAGGTGATGTGGTCCTTGCCCGATGTGGCGGTGCTTGGGAAGTGGGTGCTGCGTGGCTGGCAATGCAGCCAGGCACCGCGGGCTGCTGTGGCTCTGGGCACCCTGCGCGCTTCCACGTGGGCTTAAAGCTCCTAATGGGAACCGCAGCATGGAAGGACCCTGCTCCCCAGGCCTGGCTGGTTCTGGGGTGGGCAGGATCAGCGCTGGTGACGCTGAGGGCAGGGGGATGGAGGTGATGCAGCGATGGATGGCCTGCGTGACGACTTTGCACGAGGCTGTTTCTCCTTGTTGCAGCATTGGTGCAACTTTGCAGATCAGGGCTGAAGGGTACTGGGACAACTGTTGCAAGATGTTTGCTACCACACTCACTGCAGCATCTTCCCAGGTGGCTGAGAGCCCACCATTCCTTGTCTTTCCCTGTAGCTTAATGAACTCTCCTGAAATCTTGCCCTTCCTCTGGAAAAGGTGTTATTCTCCACCTCTCTGAGACTACAAGGGCAGCCACAATTTTGCCTACTGATCCTTTTTCCTGGTAGATCCACCCTGCCCTTGTGTATATTGATGAATCTTTGCAGAATATTGATAAATATTTGCAGAAACAATAAAATCACACCAGGCTGCACGAGCTCTGTGGCACGGAGGCACCTCAGCTCTACCCCAAGCCAGGCAGGAGTGGATATGAATATCTGGAGATTCACCAGAGCAACTGGCATGGAATTCTGGGCCTCGGGTTAACTTTGCGTGAATGAATGGGTCAACAGTGCAAAAAACCATTAAGGGGCTTTTTGCTGCCTGTGCCTGAAATGCAAACACTTTCTTTGGCTTTGCCCTGTCACTGAAACAATCAGAAAATCAGTGGAAAACTGAGCTTGTGCTGCTCTATGGAGTGATTGATATGATGATCCCAATTACACTTAATTGTTGTTATCCTATTAATAACACCTTCACACCTGCCTCTCCATGGGAAACACTACTCATATAACTTAAAACACCAATTATGTGCCACGGAAAAGGAGCAATTAAATCCACTGAGCCTTACCTAAATAATGATTTCACTTCCCTCCAATATTTTTAATGTTATAAAAGCTGTTTCTTAAAACAAAAGCAAACCTTTTATTTGTGTGATGTCCTATTTGCACATGCAGGAACACCTCCTGACTAGGTGCTGGTGGGTTTGCAGGGGCTCTGTGGCAGGGTGCTGGGGTGGGGGGGCCCTGGGGCAGGAGTGCTGAGAAGTTGTTTTTCTCCACGTGTGTTTTCCTGGGGTGGGAATCGGTGGTCGAGCTTCTGGGGGGGGAAGGGTGGTGGAGCTCAGCGCTGTCCCGCAGGGGCCCGTGGCTGTCGGATGAGCCTCTGGAAGCACCTGGCTTTGCCCAGGTGGGCTAGTGGTTGTCTGGAGAGACTTGCCCGCAGGTGGGAGGAGGCAGGTGGGGAAAGAAGGGGTCTCCCTGGCAGGGAGGGGAGCGAAGGAGCTGGAAAGCAGTTAGTGAGCCCAGCCCGGGGTGGCAGCCTCCTTCGGAAATAAGGGTAAAACTGAGGTAGTTCTTAAAATCTGGCCGTGCAGGCTGGTCGGCAGCGGTGGAGAAGCTGCGGTTTTACCGTCGGCACCTGCAGAGCCGGCTGGCGACCCTGGAGCCCCGCAGACGGGGCCGGGCGCCCGCCGTGGTGCCCCGCTCCGTGCCTCAGTTTCCCCAGGCGGGGGGGCCGGGGCTCTCACGCCGGCAGTCCCACCGCGCGTCCTCCGATTGTCCCTATGGGCGGGGGGCCGCAACCCCCGCGGGGTCAGCATCGCCCCCTCCAGCTGTCCCCTCCCCACCGCCGCCGGGCCGGGGCGCTGACGGCGGCCGCGGAGCCTCCCCCGCGCTTCCCCCGCGCCCGCGGCCGGCGGGCGGTGCCGCGCAGCTGGGGGGGCCGCTCCCCGCCGCACCGGCTGCACAAAGTTTCCCTCCGGGCTCCCGCTCGCGTCCGGGCTTGGGACCTCCTCACCGGGCAGCAGATTTTAAGGAAAACCCTTATTTTTTGGGGCGGTTATCAGCGGTGTTTTCGGGCAGCGCCCGGGCGCGGCGGGCCCCGACGGGACGGGCTGCGGGGGATGCGCGGCGGCGGAGCAGCGCGGCCCGGGCCGGGCCTCGGCGGGCGCCCCCCGCGCCCCGCTGCCCGCGGGCGGCCGCCGGCCCCCGGGGCTGCCCTCGCCCGGCCCGGGGCGGCCCCCGCCGCCGCCCGCTGAGCGCTCCGCCGGCGCCGGGCCGGGTCCGGGCCGCTCTCGGGGCCGGCGGGGAGCGCGCCCCGGGCCGAGCCGGGACGGAGCGGGGCAGCTCCCGGGGGCGGCCCGGCGGACGGGGCCGTGCATGGCGCGGGCACCCCGTTCTCCAGCTTTTTGGGTTTAGTTTTATTTTTCTCCGAGGAGCTCGTAGTTTTGTTTTCTTTTAATACCTAATTTTTTTTTTAATTATTATTTTTAACATTTCACTCCAAGACGCCATCGGAGGTTTGCGCCGGTTCCGCGGGCCGGCGGGGGCGCGCGGCGCCGAGGCCATGCGGCGAGGTAAGAGCGGGGCCGGCCCCGGGCGGGGGGTCCCGTCGGTTCGCTCCGGGCTGTGACCTGCTGAGCGTGTCGCCCCCTGCCAGGGGCCTGCGGGACAGGGTACCCGTCCCCCCCCCGTCCCCCCCCGCGGGAGCGCAAAGCCACCGAGGGCGCGTTAAGTTTAGGAGAGAAAAACTTTAGCGTGGCGCCAGGCGCGGATGTGTTTGGCTGGTTTTTGCCTGGTTTGAGGTGCAGAGGAGGGACCAGCCGGGCGCTGAGTTGGGCAGTCACTGCCGGGGGCCGAATTCTGATCGCAGCCGGGTTTTATTTTCCACTCTGTGTCAGATTTCAGTAGTTTATGCCCGGTTTACGCTCATGTGAACTGCCTAAGAACTGGGTCATTACTCACCCAGGCTGATTCAAAGTATGTTGGGAGTCCAGGAGAGGATTTCTGTTGGCTGCGGTGAATGTTTTTTGGTTGGGAGGGTTCGGTCCTTACTGGTTTTGGTAGTCCCAGGGAAGCTGATGGGGCAACCTCGCTGAGAAAGGCTTACTCATGTGTTTACAGAGCCTGGCTGGAGGGTTCCCGTGAGATGCCATGTTCACATCTCCACCTCTGTGGTTTTGTTTTACACCTTAATGTTTATTAGATGAGCTATTTCAAAATACACGGATTAATAGCTGATACAACCTTCCTGCTCCTCCCTTACATTTTATTGTAAGACGAGGCCCAGCGCTTTCCCCCGAGTGCTGCCGGCTCATGGCAAAGCCAGCACCCAGCACCAGCTCCATCTTTAAATGGGGCCGGGCTGCGGTGCAGAAGTCCTGTTGCACGGGGCTTGGTGGCTGTGTTGGTTACAGGGCATTAAAACCTCAGCCTGGGTACAGCGAGCTGGATCAAAACGTACTGTAACTGTTTAAATCAAATATTTATGGAACGCTGCTCACTCCCTCCACGGTATCTTCACTGATTGGGGAAAATAAAAGTGCCAAATTTACGTCTGTTACAGTAAGTTAACTGGTGCCGGTCGAGGTGGATGCTTTGCTGGAGACCCTGTGGAGGTGTTTGGGCTGCCCTGCTCATGTGCCGAGGGTGCCCAGCAGCGCTGGCAGGGTGGCTCACATGAGTGGCGTTCGGTTCCCCGATGGAACAAGTGACCAGGCAAGGGACCAGGAGTGCCGAATTTCTGCTCTGCCATCTGGTTTCCCTGCTGCGGTGTGAATGCTGCTCGCACCCTTGTGCATAGCTGGAATTAATTAATTTGATTTCTGTGCATTCCTGTAAGGAGAACCAACAGTGTGGTGGTGTTGGGAGAGGGTTATGCTGTGCTGCCCGGCACCTGTGTTACCCAGCGGGGTATGTGCCAAGAGCCGCTCCGAGCAAACCTCATCTTCTGCTGTGCCGCTGGTGGCTGAGGCGCTGCTGTAGCGGGGATGTGGGACAGGGCAGGTGGTGCAGGATGGGCTCTGTCGTTCCGAGGGGCTGCAGCGAGCTTGCTGCCATGCTCTCCTGCCAGAGAAGACCCGTCCCAGAGCCTGTTGGTGGGGCTCTCGAACTGGAGCTCGGTGGCTGTTGCTTGCGCAGTGGGACATGAGTGAGCCCTTTGGCAGGAGGAGCCGGTGGTCCGAGGGGGGAAGCCGCTCATGGGAGAAAGAAGAAGCAGGTGCATCAAACATACGTGTGGAAGCAAGGGAAGGGAAGATGCATCATCTCCTTTGGGGGAGCCTCCTGATGAGTTAAGCTGGAAGTGCTGGGGAAAGGTCTGCCTTGGGAAGATGAGTCTGGAAGCTACTGTTCCTGATCCTGGGTACTAAAAGTCACGGGTACAATTGGTTGAATTTTCTGACCCTTTGCTCCATTTTTGGTTTGTCCCGTGTCTGTTGCAAAAGCTACTACTTTCCCTCCTGGTTACGTGAGCACTGGAGTCTCCTGCTCTCTCCCGCTGCTGTTACCGCTCATTTTACTAAGTGCTGATTGCTCTCAACCATCCTGTCCAGTCATTTTTTAATCTTTTCAGCTTGCAGGCTCCTGTGAAACTTCCAGGTGAAGCGTGAGAATGGGTTTCCTTTTGGATTTATCTTACTGAGACCTTTCAGAAATAGTCTGGGGAATCCTGATGGTCTGAGGCCAGGAGCTGAAAATCACCCAGCTAATTACTGCAACCTGGTTATGCTTGGAGCAGTTATTTCTGCCTGCATTTACCTGGCTGTTTGTTTGTGTCTTGTGATCTCAAAGACTTCCCAAATATTTGCAGTAATATTAGCTGATTTAATAAACTTACTCTGCCTTGCTTAAAAAAAAGTAAAAAAAAAAAAAAAGTTTCCTAAAGGACATGGGTAAAAAAGGGGAGAAATAGAAGGATCAGAAATGCCAAAGGAGCGCTGCTGTGGCTGCCCCAGGATGCAGCAGGGGGTTGCTCCCTCCCTGGCTTCCCCCATGGGCCGGGCTCCTGCCAGCACCACGAGCCAGGGTTCTCAACACGTGTCTTGCCCAGTGGCCTCTTGCCATCTGTGTTTCAGGGCATAAGCATCACCAGCTTTGATTTTTGTGCGGCTTTTTTGTTACTTAAGGTTTGTTGTATTTGGCCTTTTTACGTTGAACATGCAATAGCTGTGTTCGGTGCTGACATTAGGACACAGTACTAATTTTCTGTTAGATGACAGATTTATTGGAGTTTTCTTCATCTACACAATATGGCCTGAAAACCTGAGTTATAATTTGCCAGAAGGGGGCATTTTGCAAACATCAGAAAGGATTTCAGTAGCACGGGAGAGCTCGTATTGATTATTAAGCAGGCAGCAATGCACGTCTGGAAACCACAGCCTGGTGCCTAAATGGTATAGCATAATTAGTGTGCACCTACACCCTAGTGAATGAATTTTGGGGTGTCGTGTCTGGAGGGCTGAGTTCAGGGAGACCAGCAGGGCACTGAGTGGTTGTTAAAATAAATCATGGAGGAGCGTTGAAATTATTTTTTTTAATGAAGCCACTTAAAAATGCGTTTTCCAGCTATGTCCCAGTAAGTGGCTTTTTTGCCATAGGTCGAGCTCTGAGACCTTCCTGCTGCTCTGATTTCTTGCACATGGTTTCTCTGCTCTTCCTCTCTGGACAGAGGGCATCGCCCCGTCTGGAGCCCACAGCTCTGTGTCTCCCTTTGTTTGAACATGCTGCTAAGCTGCCTGTGGCTTGTCCTGACCCAAGCCAGACACACACAGCCAGAAAAGCCAGTCCTCTGCTGTGGAAACGCCAAGAAGCTTTGCTGGGGCTCTGGGGGTTGGTTTTCTTGCGTGGGGTTTGTGTTGAATTTAGGGTCCCAGCCAGCAGGCACTCTCTGGCCTCGCCATCTCTGTCCTCATCTCTTCTGTCCCCATCCCAAATGCAGTGGCCTTCCTCGATCTTGGGATCAAGGCTTTGCTTTCTTTGTCTTCAAAGATCTATCTGCTGTAGGTGCAGCTGGCTGTTGTAAGAGGCTGGCAGGGGGTTGTCCCCCTGTGCTGGTGGGGTCAGTCTTGCTCTTCAGGGTGCGCAGCCTCAACCTCAGCTGGTGGCAGCTGCTGCGCAGGGCTGTGACACCTCTCATCGCCTCTTTGTAGCTGGGGAGAACAAGGCAGAGACAAGTTAGGTGAGCTGATGGAAGAAATGGGGTGAAAACCGTTTGTTCCTGCTTTAACGCGTCTCCCATTCAACATGCCAGCTGCTGGGTGTACGGTTTTACCTCGAAAGCTGGCCTTGTGTACCGGTGTGCTTCTGGAGCAAAGGTCTCTAAACAGCCTGTACCCATGTGCTTTGCACCAATTGGCACTTCATATGTGCTGAATCCAGCAGCAAGGGACTAAATTTAGCCAGTTGTGTCAGTTCCTCCTCTCATTTGAGGTCCTGAAGCACCCCAGATTATTTGGGGTCACTGCTAAGGCAGGCTCAGGTGCTCTCACCTGTTTTCTGACCTTGTTCCTCTTGAAATAAATGCTGAGCTTTCTGCACGTCCGTGGCGAGGGGACGGGCTAACGGGGAAGGGAGCACCGTGTAGTGTAAGGGCAGGTGCTGCTGCATGTATAAGATGACATTTGTATTTTCCGTATTTTGCTATGGATACTTGTGGTGGGCTGACCCTGGCTGGGTGCCTGGCACCCACCAAGCTGCTCTGTCACCCCTCCTCAGCTGGGCAGGGGAGAGACAATATAACAAAAGGCTCCTGGGTTGAGATAAGGTCAGGGAGATCACTCAGCAACTACCGTCATGGGCAAAACAGACTCGACTTGGGGAAATCAAATTATTACCAATCAAATTAGAGTAGGATAATGAGAAATAAGACCAAATCTTAGAAATGTGTTCCCCCAACTGTTCCTTCTTCCCAGGCTCAACTTCACTCCCGGTTTCCCTCCCTCCTCCCCCCAGCAGTGCAGGGGCTGGGGAATGGGTCTGGGGTCCGTCCATCACACGCTGGCTCTGCCGCTGCTTCCTCCTCACAGCCTGCCCTGCCCCAGCCGGGGTCCCCCCACGGCAGACAGCCCCCCACGAACTGCTCCGACCCGATTCCTTCCCAGGGGCCGCAGGTCTCCCCACACTGCCCCAGCCTGGGTCCCCCCACGGGCGCAGCCCCCCAGGCCCAGCCGGCACCAGGGGGTCCCCAGCCCTGCCCTCCCCCCCTCCTGCCAGGAGCTGCCCCAGCGCCGCTGCCCGCGGGTCACAGCCCCCTGCGGGCACCCCCTGCCCCGGGGGGGCTCCCGGGCTGCGGGGAGGGGGCTGCTCCCCCGGGGGCTGCGGGCACAGCCTGCCCCGCCGGGGCTGCCCACGGGCTGTGGGGGGTCTCTGCTCCGTGCCTGGAGCCCCCCTGCCCTCCCCTGCCCCGGGTGCTGCAGCGCTGCTGCTCTCGCATGGCCTCGCTCCTCTCTCCAGCTGCTGTTTTTTCCAGCAGTTTTTTCCCCTCTTCTTGAATCCGTTATCCCAGAGGCTCCCACCATTATCCCAGAGGCTCCCACCGTCATCCCAGAGGCTCCCACCGTCACTGATGGGCTCAGCCTCGGCCGGTGACGGGTCCCTCTTGCAGCCGGCTGCGTGGGCTCCGTTGGACATAGTCATGGAGTTGTTTAGGCTGGAAAGCAGCTCCTCACAGAAGCTACCCCTGTAGTGCCCTGCCGCCAAAACCCTGCCACACAAACCCAGTACAATACTTTCAGGCAGGTAAGTAACTTTAGGGTCAAAAAACCTCGTAGAAATGGTTTCTGTCCTGCCTTGAAAAAACTGTAGAGAAATGAATGACACCAACTTTTGATGACAAGTGTCACAAATAGAGCTAGAGAGATGGTAGCAGTGAGACATTAGAAGGATGCTGAGTGTGTGGGGGTGGTGGTCCGCCCGATGTTGCACACTGAACGCTGCACCTCCTGCAGCTGAGAAGGGTCAGAGGTCCTAGACTGGGGAGGTGGTGGCAGCAGAGCCCAGGCATGTGACATTTGCAGCTTCAAACCCATAGCTCTTGTGTTGTGCTGTCAGGTGGAAAGGCAAAAAAACCTTGAGCTTGGAGCAGGGCGGTGGTTTTATTTGTGTTGAGCATGCTGGTTTAGTTCTTTCTGTTTCCCCAGCTCTCCTCAAATCCTTGAGCCCGGCAGAGCTGTGGAATACCCAGTTCCTGTTTTGCCATAGGAGTTCTTCATCTGCTTTTCTTTGTGTTCAGGATTGCGATCCATTTTGATCCCTCATTCTTGGTAGAAGCTCCAACAGGTCCACACCAGAGCATTTTGCATGCAATTGCTACCTCTCTGTGTCTGATGCAGTGCCGACATTTGCTCTTTTCTTACCGGCACCTGTTGCCGTACTGAGAGAGCTCTCTGCGCTAGCCCCACTCCTGAGCTTCCTGCACCACGCGAGCGGTGATGCTCAGGTTCACCTCAGCCAAGCTGAGACTGAAGCCTTCCAAGTCACAGCCCACTCTGATGTGATGTTTTCACATGGACTGCAGGGTAGTGAAATATCCGTGAGAGAAAGACGCGTCCAGATGTTGCAGAAGGCTGGGTGCGATAATGAATTATCCACAGCCATTCCCAGGCTGGATGGCTTCTGTTTCGAGCCGCTGGTGTGGTTTTACCTACTTCCCGGCCTGGACTTGGTTGTGGTGCTTTGCTTGTTGTAAAAACAGTGTCCCCAGGAGCCTTGAGGAGTTGCCCCGGTGCATTGCAAAGCGGCTTTTCTTGTGGTAGTGCTTTCCCATGGTATTTTGTCTTGGGAGCTGGCGCGCGCTGCCGCACAGGAAATTCTGGTTGCACCATTATTGCAGAGCCTATTGTTTGGGGCAAGAGCAGGATTCGGTCTTGTTCACATCCTAAAATGTCTCGCTGTGTTAAAAGGATGTTGCGGAGTATCCAGGGCTGCTGGCAGGATGGCAAAGCTCAAAGCTGGTTTTGCACAGAGTTCACGCTTAGCCCAAATCCCTGCGTTTCTGCTTAAACTCACCACTCGGGTTTTCCATGGGAATCCTCAGGATCAAGGAGAACTTGGAGTGAAAGCAGAGCCAGGGCATGGACCCTCATCATAGTTTGCAGCTTCTTACTGCTTAGCCTGCTCCTTCTTGTGGATGATGCGTGGCAGACGTGTTGAGTGATGCAAAATCAGGGTGTGTGGGCTATACAGAAGCCCATCAAACCCCTGCCTTTGAGATACCAAAAAATGTGATGTGGATCTTGCAGGGGTAAATAGGCAGGGACAGCATGTAGCAGGCTGTGTTTTCACCTGTCACAGTCTCGTGGTGTGACTGAGGCTGCCTGTTAACCTGTCCATGCCTCAGTGTCTTATCTGAGCATTGGAGTGAATGCTGTGCTGCCTGTGTTTGCATTCACTTTGTTTTTTTCCTCTTAACTAATCTTTGTGGCTTAGATGGTTGGCAGTGATAGCTGTATTTCCCAGGCTGTGCTATCCAAATTGCAAAACACCGTTCCTCACCCGTGCGAACCGCAGGTCCTCTCATGCAGGGCTGTGTGTAATGTTTTGGCTACAACTTGCCCGCCGGCAGAAGCAAGAGGATTTGAAAGCTTTGCTGTCTGAGTTGCATCCCCCCTTGCTGCGAGGATGGTTGATCACCCCTCAGGTTGCCTGCTTCAGCTCACAGCTTCCCTTCGCTGCGTTTTTCGTTTGATTTTGGCTGCCATCCCAAAAGAGGGAAAATACCAAACAGGGGCAGGTGTAAAGAGCAAAGCTGCATGTGTGACATTCCTCTACTGCTGCACGCTGGGGCAGAATTAAGCGTGGAACTTCCCAGGGCTTTTGCAGACTCTGCATCCCAAGAGCTGAGCTGCTGCTGCCCCAGTAAAGCCCCAGAGAGCTGTGCAGGCAGCTAGCCCCTCTGTGCACGGGTGGCACAGAGCTGCCAGCAACCTGCCCTGTGCTGGGAGTGAATTTGCTGCTGGAAGCTTGTCTTGGTCGAGGTGCCACGCTTCAGTGTGCATAGGTGAGGCGGTGAGCTCCCTCGAATGTCACACCGGCTGGTGATGGTGGTGTCAGCCGGCTGGCAGTGCAGCAGGAGATGCATGCTGGCTCCTTTGCTGCTGCAGCAAACTGTTGGTATCTTCAACAGACGCCGGCTTTGGTTCGAGGGCACTGCTGAATTTGTGGAAACAGGGTTGATGCTGCTGCTGTGCGCTGGCTTGAGTGAACCGAAAGGCTTCTCTGACACTACGGTAACGAGCGGAGCAAAGCACGAGCCTGGCAGAGGGATGGGGAGCCTGGCAGTAGTGTCCCTCATCTGAACAAGCCACACTGGGAGCAGTTGTAGCTCTGCTCTTGCTGCTCCTCTTACACTGGTCTGGTGCAGGACAGCAGCTGATGTCGTTCCACTGGAACTGGGTTGACATTGTCTGCCAGAGGCCTCCCGTACACTTGGAGACTTGTTTGAGAGAGCCATTAATCAGTTTAAAACTGCCCCGTTTCACTTGCGGGTATAAAAAAACACCTATTGTGTGTAAAAACAATGCCACTGATGTGAGCGTCTGCCCTCAGCGCTGGAATTGTTCAGCTGAAGTGGTATGAAGTCACACGTCTAGCCGGAGCGGTGCGGTCATGGAGCCTCTGGACTCGCAGCTTCGGCTCAGCTGTTGGTGTGGGGCTTCACCGTGGCAGTGCCTGGCCTTTGCCCGTGCTGGCGCAGAGGATGCACTTGGCTGATGGAGGGTGGCCCCAGGGTCCTGCCTGAGCTGGGGCAGTGCAGCAGGGAGTGAGGAGGAGGAGAGCATCCAGTGGGTTTCTGAGCAGCACAAGGAGTTGGCTTTGCACTGGAAGGGTGCTTCCCGGTGAGCAAAAGCACCAGCACCAGAGCCCATTACTGCCTTCCCATCCCTCCCTTCTGCCATAGGGAGTTAGACAATGTCCCAGGGTACAGAGTACATCCTAATCTTCTGCTCTGCTCTCTGATTTCCACACCAGACCAGAGCTGAAAAAGACACCAGCAGCAGCAAGTGCAGGCGAGCAAGACAGACGGTGTCCCTCGGTGACCCTCTGCAATCATGCTCTGTGTGTCCTTACAGGTAATGGGGAAGGCCAGGAGAAGCAGCAGGGCTCAAGGTGTTGGCTTCTAAGCATTTTCACACCGTGCTGTGCACAGCTCCATGGTGCGGGCAATGCCGGCAGACTGAGCACAGCAGGGGTGGGTGTGTGGGAGCCCACCGCAGCCCCGGGGATGCTGTCCGCAGCCACAGGGGATGATGGCTCTGTGTGTGTGTGTTTTCCAGTGAGATTTTATACAACAGCAGCCGGTGAGTTTACTTTATATGGTGTAAGTCCTGCCAAAACAATTTCTTCCTGTTATTGCTGCTCCAGTCTTAGCGGAGCGATAAGAGCCTTTTGCAGGGAGCTGGGTTCTCCTAGGAGCTCTCCTGCTCCGAGCCAGGAGCTTTGAGCAGAAGTTCTCAGGGTGACTTTTCCTCAGTCCTTTACCTAATTTCAAAGTTACATTTAGTTAAATGATAAAAGGAACACCGGAGTATAGTCTGCATAGGGTCTTTCTGCAACCAAATGGATGGGGTTCGTTTTGGGCAGTATTTCCCATGAATTGTCTCTTCAGTTGCCCGAGGAGGTAGTTATGGATGGCCAAGACCTTGGCCTTGAAGCCAAAGGCTTGTGTTAAAATATATTGAAGTGGAAGCTGAGACAATGTGGGGCTTTGTTTGGACCTGGACTAGATTTTGGACAGTGCCACAGGTCTCATCACTTCTCCAGCTCGGATCTGGTGGCTTTGGCTGATGCTTTGTGTTGCCACATCATTTTGTTCCCAGACACTGAATGGGACCCAGCGGCGCGCTGCTCTCAGGGCTGCTGCACGCTGCGGTCGCCATGTAGGTTTTACTTCCAACAGGAGGGCTGCACAGATACCTCATGCTGCTTGGAAAGTAAAGTACCTTCCTTTTCCCACCTCATTCTGGCAGAATTAGGAAAATGGCGTGAAGCTTCAATAGCTGGAAAGCTCTGGGGCTGGGGGAGTGATTTGCATGGAAAGCTTTCTCAGCTTCATAGCAAGGAAGCACTCCTGCTGCAGCGATGCTCCTGCGTGTGTGTTTCCGCTACTGCAAAGGAAGCTTTTTAAGGCCAAAAGTTAAATATTTGAATGGAAACCAAGATGGATCTTAACCCCCCTTCTGCATGGTTTTTAATTCCTTTTGAGTGAATGAACTGAACCTCAAGCGGAGCCACAAGGAGGTTTGCTGGGTTCCAGCGTGGGCCCGTGACAGGCGGTGCCAGATCAGCCGCAGTTGCGTATGATAAAGGAATCGTTTCAGGTTTCCCAATTGCAAATGCAGTGCCGGTGCTGGGAGGGCTCCTGCCACTGCTTAACAATTGGACTGAATTGAATAGGCTCTGCTCCTGTTCCTAGGAGTGGGCTGCTGCGAGGAAGGAAAAACAGGAGAAAAGTCAGTAACTCGCTAGGGTGAGGTGCTGCCCTTCTGAATAGGGGTGGCAGGGCAGTCCTGTGGCACTGCAGGTCACCGCTTGGCCTGTGGAGAGCAAGGTTTGGGGTAGGTGTGTGCCTGGAGCGGCGTCTCTGATGATGTGGCTGCAGGGAGAGCAAAAAGGAGGTGCTGCAAACCGCCCCGCGTTTGGGGCTTCTGTCAGAAGCATTTGGCTGCAGAGCAGCTTTGCTGTCTAATTGCAATGCAGGGCAACGACGGCACTGGTGTCCTGCTCTTGCCATCGCTTCGTGAGCCCAGCTACAGCTTCTGAAGTGAGCGATGCTTCATGCCCAGTGGTGCATAGATCATGCAGAGCACTTCCCACTGCTGGCAGCACAGGCAGCGTGAGAAGAGGGGGCCACAAAAGCCTGGTATAAATGAGTGAACATCTGAGCGTGCAGGCTGTTTTACAAGCAGGAAAGGGAGCTGAGTTCCTCAGCTGGGCTGGCCGGTGGGACCTTCTGCCCAGGTCTGATGCTGTGGACTGCCAAATGGGGACTCTGCCAAAGGGATCTGCTGGAGCAGTAGCAAATCTTTGTTTCTGACTCTTCAGTGGTTGACGTTTTCTGACTCGGGGGTACTACAGCATCGCCTGTAATCACTCCCAAGGACAGGCATTGCCTTTCTGGCCTCTCTTTGGTCTGTAATTGGTCCCTGTGACTTCTGGCCATAATAAGTTAAAGCCAATCATTATAATAAACTTTTATGAAGATAATGAGTTGCATTAGGTAGAAATATCCATATAAAAGCGACATAAATAAATGCATTTCAGGGCATAAGCCAACCCATGTTTGACACAGCTGAAAGCAATTTTCTCCAAGGCGCAGATTATTCCATAACTGCTCATTAATGAAGTTCTTGCCTCCTTCCTCTGAAGTGTTTTGCCCTTGTCCAGAGCATAGGAGGAAGCAGTGGGCTATATGGAAGCCCTGTGTGGTTCAGGCTGGTGTGCTTGTACCCCTTAATGCCCCTCTGATTATATTCAGTGGGGTTTGCACCCATAAAGAATAAGGGCAATGCCATGTAAACCGTCTATAATAAATATAGGGAATCTATTCACATGGTTTCAGGCTTGAACTTTCTGAGTGATAATTGCTTTGTAATCTTTCCAGGCACCTTGCTTTGATTACTGGAAAGTTTCACCTTTGTTTACAGCTACAGCGTAAGCATGTTTAATAAGACAAAGCTGAAAACACAAAGAAGTTTTTTTTTTGGGAAGGAGCTTTACTGCAAGATGCTGCAGGATAACTCCATGGATCTGTGCAGTGCTATAGCCAGGGGTCACAGACCTGATTGCTAGATACTCCTTGCCGTGCTGTTCAGAAAAGCAAAAGTGTTGCGTGTCTCCTTTCAAACACACTCACAGAAGGAGGTGCAACTTTTGCTGGGAGCAGGAAAGAGCCACAGATTTAGCTATGAAGTTGTCTTTGGAGACCAGGTCTGTCTGAATGGTCATGTTGGAGAAACCCCTCCGTGCTGCATTTCCCTGGTTCTCTATGTATCTTCTGCTGCATGAGGATAAATACATTGCAGGAATGAATATTGAGAACCCTAATTCGAGTTTAGTTTAGGCACCTAAATACTTGTTTGAGCCTGTAAAGTGGGAAATCTGATTTTTATGCTAAAGATGCAGCTCTCCTCCCTGGCAGCTGGGACACGGCTGGGTAGGAGCTGTGGTTAGGGGTGTGTGAGATGGATGGGCTGTGAGCATTTCCTGCGTGTGCGAAAGGGTTTCTAGGGAAGTAGCAATCTGGGATAAGACCTTCCACAAAGAGTTCAGCAAAGTACCCTTTGGAGCCCTGTGCTGGTCTGCTCTTTCTTTCTGTTGCTGGTAACAAGCTGGGGTTCAGCCTCATGCAGCTTAAATGGTGATTTCTAGCTGTAAGGGTAGGGGGAGACCATGCTTGGAGCTGGATAAATGGCAGCCAGTTTTGGCCTGGAGGCTGTGGAGTTGCATTGCTGTAGTGGTGGGTCAGAACTTCATATTCAGCATATAACCCCGCTCCCAAATCAGATGCTTAATTCGTTTATATCTTCCATTGCCCCTTCTCTGCTATTGCATCCAGCTGCCGTTGAGGCTGGGGAAGCAGGGAGTCAGAGGAGGTGTGGTTTGGGAGGAAAGTTCAGCACAGTCTTCTTTCGGGGTTGAAAACAAACTGAACAAGGGCGTATGCCTTTGACGTGAGGATCAAAAAGATTGGTTTTAATTGGGTAGATGGGTGCTTCTCTTGCTGCCTCATTCCTGACTTCCCTGGACCTGTTTTTGTCACCCGTGGGGGCCGTGGGGCAGAGTGGTTGCTGCTTGATGTGCATTTCTGTATCCATGCCCTCAGCTGATGCTGTCAGGACCGAAGCATTCACCTGCTCGTGTGCCAGGTTGCTCTTTGCAACCCTTCCCGATTGCCACGTATTTCAGGGAGATTATTTTTGGCATGCTGGCTGTGTTGGGTTTCTCGATTTTCTTGCTGTGAGTAGTTGTGAAATAGCGGCTGTTCTGCTAATGCCAGCAATGGCTTCCCTGCCGTCTGCTGGGCTGTCGCTCTCGTTTGCACGCTCCTATGGACAGGAGGGAGCATGTCTTTAGAGACAGACAAGAAAAAGTCCAAGAATGATTAAAGTCAATAGAAGATCCCTTTAGCTTCTGTGGGAATTGAGTTTTGCTTGGATTTTCTGCTGGACAAGCCCATATTCTTAAACACTTTTTCTTAAGCGCTGCTTTTGTCTCCTCTGAAGGAAGAAGGGGTCACTTTTTCCATGCCACTGACGTGAATGGTGAATCACAGGGTTTGTGGGAAGGTGCTGTTACTGGGATCAGTAACCTGTCAAAATATTTGCCATCTGCATCTCCAGAATGCCACAGGCACTTTGCAGCCCTTGTGCCAAACGGTTGGGTATGACCACGGTTCAGAGTGCTCTTTCGATGTGTCTCAAGTGCGATAGACAGGAAGGACTGACTCCTTAAAGATTTTTATTTCGAGGGAGGGATATAGCCTATGTATGGGAGAGCCCGTTCATTTTACTACAGGAAGGAAATGTGTCAGCACGTAGCAAAGATGCAGCATATAGCCTGTAAGCCAAGGTGATTTTGCCTCGGTACTGAGTACTAGCTCCAGCCAAATAAAAGACACAACGCTGGAATAACATCCAGAAAACTCAGCAGGTTTTGCAAACCCTGGCAGCGTTTGCTGCCCTGCCTGTGCAGGCAGGTTGAGCACCAGCGTGGGAGTTCCTGCAGCTTTTGCACCAGCTGAGCAGGGTTTGAGCCTCATGGTTGAGAAGACAGGAGCTAGTGTGCCTTGACTCGCTGTGAGCTGGTCCTGTGCCTCCAACAGGACGCACATCCTTGCAGAAATGGATATTCTTGTCTTTTCCAAGTTGTGCTACTGTATTTGCAGTCTGATGCCCAGCCTGCTGTTGCCTGCTGCTGTGAAGGTCTAGGGTTTTCCAGAGCTGTGGCAAGGGTATTGCTGCTGCTCGGTGTTAGCTAAGCGCTGTAACATATAAAAAAAATTAGGTTTGTGTGACGTGAGCTAGCAAATCAGCACGTTGGTTTTTGTGTGTGATAGCAATATTTGTATATCCATGCGGTGCAATTTCCTGCAAAAACTAGATGTTGCCTGCATGTGTTGCCAAACATTTTTGTGCTTTTAAAGCATGGGAGAAGATGTAGGTGTGCTGGGCTCATCCTTGGAGGTGGGGAGATGTACCTTCAGAGGGGATGCAATGAGCACGTTCAGAGTGACTGGTCCTGTGCTTTCCTGTTTATGTGTTTGTCCCTTGCTACCTGTAGCAATAAATACACTTGCTGTTCAAAAGGAGTGACTGGAGAGACTTTGTGGAATATAGAAAAAGGTGAAATGAAAAGATGCCTAATACTTGGAACAAAATCCTCAGCTCCTTGTAAAAAAGATTCAGGCTTTGTTCCATAAGTGGTGATAAAGGCAACCTTTAGCTGCTCCTGCTCAGCTGGGTTTTTTAATCCTAAAAAAGGGATAAGAGTATTATTGAGGAGGGCAGAGTGGGGAGGCAGAGGAGATGTGACCATGTGGCCACCTGTGTGTGTACAGCCTCATCCTGGCGGCTGGGGTGCATGGCAGGGGCACAGCCAAAAGATCAAAAAGCTCATCAGTAATGATGCTAATTGAATCTGATGTGGCTTCCCTATGTTCAGAGCTGGCTGCTGCTGCCGTCGCCCCGCGAAGTGTGACTGGCTCGAGCGGGGCCCTGGTGCATGAGGAATGCGAGCTGACAGCCCTTTTTGCAGGGAAAAGCCACACTGGTGAGACCATGCAGTGGTCCAGACGGGGGATGCGCTCACGGTGCCTGCTTAAAAGCTGCTTGTTTGGTTTGGTATCTGTATGGGGTCAGCAGGGCAGGCTTGCACTGACAAACGAAGGTTTTGAAGTCTTGGGTTATAAGACGTGCATGCGAGGACCAGCTCTGGCTGAGCTGGGCTGTGTGAACATGGGATAACATGTACGGCAACGGCAGCATTGTCACGGCAGCTGGGTTCCAAACATCACCCACCCATCGATATTTTTCGGCAAACACATCACGGTGTGCACCAGTCTGGGCTAGCCGTGTGCTCCTGGCTAGCGTGTAATGGCTCTGGATGCAAACAAGGTTTATTTTTTGTTGTTCCTGTTGAGGGGGGAAGGCAGGAGAGAGGTGTCTGCATGTCTAGGAGGCACTTGTGACTTTTGAGGGTTCTGGGTCTGGGCTGGGCATGCCTGGATGAGACAATAGCCCTGCCCTGTGAGGGAAAAGTAAGGTGCAGGTGGGTGTCAGACCCCTGAAAGCTCTGTGTTCTCTCTGGGTGAAAAGCCCCAGCCAGAGCACAGCCCAGGCACCCAGCCGTTACGGTGTTCTTCTAGAAACACAAGATTAGGTTTTTCACATGCCTAAAAGCGATTTTGTGCAAGGCCACCTGCCTTCCCAAGTTGGATATCCTGGAACGCAGCAGTAGCCAAATGCACAGCAGGTGTCATTGGCCTGTTTAGAACATCAAACCTTGAAATACCCAGGAATTGGGTTGATTTTACTCAAAAGCAGTGCAGAAGACTCCTAAAGCAATCATTTGCTGTTGAAGGCAGAGACCCTTGTACACCTGGTACCCTGGGCTCCAATCTGAGGCTTGACACCAATTTCAGAGCATGATAAGGCTGTACATCACCTTTTAGTCCAAAGGCTTTGTTTGATGAATTAGATTTTCTATAATGTGGTGCTTGGGGAATTCAGAGCAAACCAGCCACCAACCATTCAGTCCTGTGCTGTTGTGTTTGTAGGAGGTGGTGGTGGTGGCTGCGGTTTGCTGTGCTGTAAGGGAAGGCTGTGTGGCAGGTTTGTTCCTAGCAGCCTGTTTATGAGAGCAGGGAGCAGCCCCCCCCAGCCCACGTCGTTGCCTTTCCATTTCCCTCCTTTGGCATGGTGATGTGTTTGGCCTGTTTTGATGGAGAAACCTGAAAGAAGTGATGGTTCCTGTTCAGACTGCTCTAAGAAAAGAAGTACAGGGGAAATCGCACCCATATAGCTGCCTAAAAAGAATAGGTTGCTTGATATCTGTCTGGAGATAGACATAGGGCTTGAAGGGAGGCAGTTAAGTACGTGAGATGACCTTTGACGTCACCAGGGCAGTGTAAAGGCGTTGCTGAGTAAGATGCTGAAATATTCTTGGAAATGTTTGAGCAGAACCAGTTGCTGCATGTGCTCCTGGTCTTTGCATGTGAATTTCGGGCTGTCACTGGCACAGAGCTCTTTGTTTCTGATCCTGAGCTGAATGTGCTGAACATACATTAACACAGAAGCATGGTTTGCGAGGTCTGTAACTATGGCAATGTATCTATAAATGTGACCCTCCGCACCTAATTTCAATATTGGCATCAGTGAGCTGCCTTGTAAGTGGCACTTATTTTTTCTAGTAGTAATTCCATGTCAAAGAGGAAATATAAATAAACTCCCCAAACAAAAGAAGCAAGGAAAAAATAATTCTTTCAAACATTTGAGCAGGAACAATAGGGTAGGATATGCACTCTCTGGGGAGAGCTAATGGCTGAAACCGATAGGAGCACAGTGCCTGCCTTACTCTGCTTTGTAACTAGCACAAACCTTTGCTCAACTGAAGATTATTTATAGCAAATGTTATGGCAGAAGCATGTGTGACCTGTAGGCTCCCTGCTAGGGAAGAGCTTTCCTGTACTGTCTCTGGGATACAATAGACAATTATTTAGACACTATCTTTGTCTCAAGATATAAACAATTAAATGCTGGCTACTGATTTCTGTTCTTATGTTAAGGCTATGGGCAGCCAAACTTTTTTACTTAAGAAGTTTTGGAGAAGGAAAGGATTTTTAAGGAGTTGATTGTAGAGAAGTGTCACAGCTATAAAGTTCCTAAGGTGTCTCTACTAAATTGCCTAATTGGGAATGCAAAGTAGTGTCACAAGCATCACAAAGTTGTTGCCTCCCAGCATCCTCACAAAGGATGGCAGCCAGCAGCGTGATGTTGTTCAGCTGACATTAATGGGGCGTGTATGGGTGTAGACCCCTGAATCTGCCTGTACTGATGCCTTTTAGCTCATCACTGTGGTATTAGAGTACCTGCATCTGCTACTGGATGGTAATTAAATGTTCTTATATATAATTAACTACTTTCAACTGACTGCTGAACAGCTTAACTACATGTAACAGCAGATATTTCTGTATTATAATGGCAGCTGTTGGTGCCAAATACCTGAGAAGATGGGGGAAACAGCTATTGTGCATCAAAACATAACCTTGTTGTGGAAGGTGACTACTTTCTCAGGCTCCCTCATTTTGTTGGGGATCCCTGTGCATCCTGGGTGTCAACAATGAAAGTATCCTTTTGGATCTGTTCAGTACACACCTTAGTTTTATTTTCTGAAGAGCAAAATAATTCAGAATTGCAAAAAAGGGTGTATGAAAATATGAAGGAGCACGCAAGGGGTAGTGCTACCACAAACACAGTGTCAGTTAAATGGGCAAAGGGTGATTCTCATCTGCAATTCATGGGTCTGCTGCGTGAGTCTGCAGGAACATTCAGCAACAGGTACAGTGCCAAAGCCTTCTGGGCTCTGTGCAGGGCCTTGCTCTGAAATTCAGCTTCAGGAGGAACTAATCTGTTGGCATCTTCATCTTTTGATTCCAATTAATGTGGGCTTTTATACCTCTGTGTTTTCTTCTTGAGTTTCTCCTGCTCAGCTTTGTGTGAGGAGCTAGATGATGGCGCTCTCCCATTTTCTGTGCAGGTGCTGCATATATAAAGCTGTTGCTGGCTTGGTGGAAGGTTTTAGGGCTCAGTGTGATGCAGAGCCAAGTGCTGGTACCCCCGTAAGCGGCCTGGCACGTCTCTGCACTGTCACACCATTTCATCAGGTCCACCAAGCCCCGAGTGCGTGTGGTGAGCTGGTCACTGCCCTGGCAGCACCAGCACAAGTCCAGTTTTATCTGACAGATGCAGTTGAGCAACTCTGTCTCTCCCTTGGCCGCAGGCAAGATGAATCTCCTGCTCTAATTTCATTGTGTTTAGCCATTGCACAAACTAAAGCTCCCTGAAATGGGAAGGAAGTAATGTTTAAATTATACATGAGTGAACTGATTTACTCAAACCGAAGTTTTGAGTTCCGTCCGTATGAGTACAGGGATGGAGCTATCTGTCTGTGCATCCGTCCGTCTGCCCAGTGAGTACTGAATTAACAGAAACACAAATGCAGATCCAGTACTGTAAAAGCTTTGGCTTAAACCAGTGAAAACTGTGTGGGACAGATGTGTGGCAGCATGTGTTTGCTGGGTGTTAACTTGTCTGGTAGGTTGCCCTTGGTGCTGGAGTGAGACATTGCTGTAGATTGCCTTCTGCCACTGTTTCGGTAAGGTCTGTCCACTCCCAGCTGAAAACTGCTCTCCTGTCTGCCTCCTGCTCCTAATGAGGGAGTTTAATTTCCTGCATAACGTATTTTGCAGAGCATGTAAAGTGCTGGTTAAATTCTATGGTCGCTTCCTATGGGCACTCGCTCAGCGCTCCTCGGGGAGCCCAGCACCGGAAAGCCATAACTGGCGTTTGCTAATGGCCTGGAGATCCCTTTTGCAGATGTTTCACTCGAGTCTCTTCTCTGTGCTCCTTCCACCTCTATTTAAAAAAAATTAATATGCAAACTGCAGTACTGCCGCGCACGGCCCAAGCACAGCAGCAAACCGTCCTTCTTGTCCCGTAAACAGGAGATGCTGATTTTTTGTAAGGGCTGCAGCAGTTCATGCTGCGGATGGCTGTGAGCTGGGGATCTGCTGCAAGGGTCTGCCAGGTGGGCAGGGGCTCGGGCGTGGGTGCTCCTGCCTGCATCCTCTGGGTGTGTGCTGTGGAAGCGGGAGTGCAGCTTTGCAGTTGGTCCTGCGAAGCAGCACTGAGGCAGGGCGAAACGTCTGTGGAGACGTAAACAGAAATGGGGAGAAGTCATGATTCTCTCCCTATTTATTTGACCTAAACACACTGAAGTAACTGTACCCTCATGAAAGAGATAATTTCCTGATGCTGGAGAGCTTAACATCTGTTTCCTCCCATTTTTTTTCGGTGGTAGAACATGGTAACGGAAGAACTGGCGGGGTTTTCTTTCCTCTTTTTCTTTTGTATAGCAAGAGGCGCTGCATGCTTGGGCTAAATACGCTCTCCGAGAGCAGACAGGTTTCTCTCAAGGGTTATATGATCATTTGTTCTCTATTTTCTCTCCTTCCTGCCTCCCCCCGCCCCTCCTGGAGAGGAGCGGATACACCGAAGCCCAGGCAGGACTTCCTTAGCTCAGCCATGCCTTCTGGCAGGCTGCGCCGCGTGCCCTCTCCCCATCACCCCCCTTCCCCGAAAAACAATGGCCAAAGGCTCCTTCTTGTTTGTTATTTTGGATCCCGCAGAGGAAGAGCTGAGTGGAAGATCGTGTCCCTAGGGGCCCTCGGTGCATTCCAGCTCCAGCTGCCGCCTTGCAAGGCTGCCGGTGCCTTTGCTGCGCCATCCCCAGGCCTTTAGCACAAATCAGCAGCACTGTGTGGTGCTAGGGGTGGCTGATGGGTTTTGAAGCAAATTTAGTGCGGCCGAAAGGTGAGAGAAGGGGATGGAGAGCCTCGGAGGAGTGTCTGGAGTCATTGCTCTGCGGCAAGAACAGACCCCATCCTTTGAACATCCAGCACAGCACAGGTAGTCGTGGTTGCCAAGAGGAGCTGGGCTTTTGTGACGTGGCTTGAGCCCCCTTGTTATGCTACTAGTATGTTCTTAGTAGTTGGGGTGTAGTGAGCCTCAGACCTCCCGTCTCCATGGCTCCAAAACCATAGAGGTCAACGTCGGGTCTCTCCAGGTGCTTTCTGCCAGAGGCTCTGTGGTGGAGAGCACATTTCTCACGTGTGATCCTGTCTGGGCAGCCCTAGGGGCTGCTGCACCACCAATTTCCTCTTTGATCTCTTCAAAGGCTTGTTGCTCTTCAGGGCCCCAGCCAAAATAGTTCTTTCAGGTCACTTGATAAGAGGGGATTTACAAGTTGACTGTAACCTGGAATATGCATTCTCCAGAATCCCACAATGCCCAGGGATCATAGAATTGTATAATGGCTTGGGTTGAAAGGGACCTTAAAGACCATCTAGTTCCAACCCCCTGCCATGGGCAGGGACACCTTCCTCTGGACCAGGTTGCTCCCAGCCCCGTCCAGCCTGGCCTTGGACACTGCCAGGGATGGGGCACCCACAGCTGCTCTGGGCAGCCTGGGCCAGTGTCTCACCACCCTCATGGTGAAGAATTTCTGCCGTGTATCTAATCCAAACTGACCCTCTTTCAGTTTAAAGCCGTTGCCCCTTGTACTGTCACTACAGGCCTTTGTAGAAAGTCCCTCCCCAGCTTTCTTGGCAGCCCCTTTATGTACTGGCAGGCTGCTCTATGGTCTGCCTGGAGCCTTCTCCTCTCCAGTCTGAACCACCCCAACTCTCCCAGCCTGTCTTCCTGGGAGAGGTGCTCCAGCCCTCTGACCATCTTCATGGCCCCCTCTGGACTCGCTCTGACAGGTCCATGTTCTCCTGATGTTGGGGGCCCCAGAGCAGAGGAGGAGAATCACCTCCTCACCCTGCTGGCCACGCTGCTTTTGATGCAGCCCAGATCTGGCTGGCTTTTTGTGCTGCAAGTGCACATTGCTGGGTCACATTGAGCTTCTCATCCACCAACATCCCCAAGCCCATCTCCTCAGTCCATTCTCCGCCCAGCCTGTGTTTGTGCTTGGGATTGCCCCAACCCATGTGCAGGACCTTGCACTTGGCCTTGTTGAACTTCATGAGGTTCACATGGGCCCGCCTCCAGTGAGTCAAGGTCCCTCTGGATGCCATCCCTGCCCTCTGGGGTGTTGACCGCACCACTCAGCTTGGTGTCGTTGGCAAACTTGCTGAGGGTGCGCTCAACCCCACTGTCCATGTTGCTGACAAAGCTGTTAAATAGCACTGGTGCCAGTGCTGACCCCTGAGGAGCACCACTTTTCTCCACTTGAACTTTGAGCCCTTGACCGCAACCCTTTGAGTGTGACCATCCCACCTATTCCTTACCCGCTGAGTGGTCCATCCATCAAATCCATGTCTCTCCAATTTAGAGACAAGGATGTCATGTGGAACAGTGTCAAATACTTTGGACAAGTCCAGGTAGATGATGTCAGTTGCTCTTTATCCACCAACACCGTAACCCTGTTGTAGAGGACCACCAAGTCTGTCAGGCATGATTTGCCCTTAGTGAAGCCACGTGGGCTGTCACCAGTCACCTCCTTATTTTCCATGTGCCTTAGCATAGTTCCGAGGAGGGTCTGCTCCATGATCTCTCCAGGCACGAGGGTGAGGCTGACTAGCCTGTATGGATACCTAGGTTTTGTTTTGTTGATGGTTGGGGACATGGGTGTTACCTTATTGAGCACATCTTTTGTGATGTACACCCCACCACCCAGAGATCAATCACCTTGGAGCATGATGATGTTGGAGAATTATTCCAGTGAGGATGTGGCAGTGTTAGGTTTACACTTGGACTCAGTGATCTTAAAAGTCTTTTCCAACCTAAATGATTCTATGTTTCTGTCATTCTGTGTTCTCATGTGGCATTCCCAATTAGTTGTTTAACCTTATGAACAATAATAAAAACCATTCTCACAGTATGCGCTGGTACGAACAGTCCGATTACACCAGGATATGCAAGGAACTGAAAGGCTGTTACAGCAAGGCTATAAAGACCTGTCTGGAGGAGGGGAAGGGGTAGGTTCTATTCTTACCTGCCTCCACAAAGTGTGTTTTGGCAGAAAAGGGGGTAATTGCTGACTTTCTCTATGAGATGGTTCTCAAGAGTACTGGGACAGCAGCAGGCTGGGACCCAAATACTAGGTTAGGCTCAAGGCCAGTGCTTTTACTGTAGCTCTCTCAGGCAAAGCAAAACAAAGTGACAGACAACAAAACAAACAGCAAAAATTGAGAAGTCGTTAACAATTCTTGGAGTTTATTGTACAGCAAAAAAAGGGATCAAGTACTGGAACGTGTGAAGAAATGTATGTCAGCTTCCAAAGTGAATATGCCAGCACCACGATCCACTGCAACCAACCAAGTAGCTGCACAGGTGGAACAGCTAGCTGTGCCATCTAGCACGCCCCAGTCACATCTGTTATTATCCTGAGCGACTTGAGCTCCATGGTGGGTGCCAGGAGGGCCATGGTTAACCCTGGTAGGCTGCTGAGCAACACGTGGCTGCTTGCTCCTGGCCCTGCAACCCCCAGCCCCCAGCGGGATGGGGGAAGCAGAAAGGAAGAATGAAAGCAAGAAGACTTGGGGGTTGGGATAAAGGTTGTTTAATAAACAGAGGAGAAGTGGAAGAAGAGGGAAAGAAAACAGAACAAGCAATGGGAAGGCAATCCCTCACCACCTCCCACAGGTAAAGTGGTGCCTGGCCAGTTCCTGAGCAAAAGAATGGCTAGCCTCTCTAAACCCCCTTCTTCCTTTTTATTGCTGAGTATGGCATGAAATATCTCTCTGGTTAGTTCGGATCATCTCCCTGGTTGTGCACCTCCAGTCTATTCACTGAGCAGGCAGAGCGAGAAACAGAGGTGGCTTTGACACTGTGCAAGCACTGTTCAGCAATACCTAAACTATTAGTATTACCAGCACTGTTTTGATCACAAATCAAAAACACTGCACCATACAAGCTGCTATGAATAAAATTAACTCCATTCCAGCCAGTCCCAGTACACTGGGAAGGAGGTAGTTCTGCCCACCCCAGCCCTTTCCTCCTGCCGTGTGGCTTGTGTGTTCCTGTGGCTCCTTGGGTGAAACCCAAAGTCAACGTTCCTTCTGTTTTGTTGTTTTCTCCTCTAGCTCTGCTCACACCCATAAATGCTCCCCTTGATGGGAGGCCAGGCAAGCAAAGCTCCAGCTGCAGTGACAGGAGCAGCCGGTGGCAGCGGGGAGCTGTGCTGGGCTGGGATATCCCCCGGCCTCGCTGCCTGCCTGGCTGGAGGCTCGAGCACTCCCTTGTCAAGTCTGCTCTGCTAAAGAAAATTGCCTCCTGGTCAGAGGTCTGATGCCAAAGCGGTGCAAAACAAGCTTGGATTTATAGCTGTGTACTGCGTCTGAGTGTGGGTGAAATTATTCCTCTGCAAAGATGTTTCCCAAAACATCTTCTGTGTTCCCTGAAATTTGCCTCTGAGGGGTTGTGGTTCAGTTGTGTTTTAATGTTCCTGTGGCTGCAAGGGGCCTTCCAAAATACTGAAGCCTGTGAACTCCACTGTAGGTCCCCTTTTGTGACAGAGGTCCCAACTGTCCAGCATTTTTGGTGTTTTTTCTAGGTAGGGGCAGCTTTACAGCACTAAATATTTTAAAAAAACCCAAAGTTTGGCTAGTTGCCTGAAAACTGCAGTGATCTGAGGTAGCTTTCAGGAACTGTGTGGTGCGAGCCTTGCAAACAGCCTGAACTGTGTGGTGTTACAGGAATGGTTTCTTTCCATCATTGTGACCTCTTGAGAAAGATCATCTCAGGCTGGATGAGACCTTCCTTGCTAGCGGGTCTTGCTACCCCGTTGCCTTTGGTAGGCACGTGGACACCCTTATTTTGCTATGGTTGTAGATAAGTCTTGTAAACTTACCAAGGGCCAGTGCAGAAGAACAAGGCTGCCCAAGGAAAGCGTCCATCCCTGAGTGGTGGCTTGTGACAGCCCCAATTGCTGGGGCCTGCTTCAGTGTCCTTAACAGTCTGTGAGAACGGTTGACTTCAGTGGTGTTACCTGGGCCCGTGGTGTTATTTCTGCTCTTGTATCTGTCTGCTCAATGACACTTAAAAGGAGCAAAATTGCTGTTACTCCCACCTGTGTCATTCAAGAAGAGCCTTGTTGCCAAGGAAATGTTACGCAATCATGAATGAGATACAAAGCACCTAGTTCTTTCTTAAAGATTTAGATAATGCAAGAAAAATGGAAAGAATTTGGAGGGGGGATCATGACCATAGATACTGATGTTTGTGTAACACAGCTGGTGCTATATGCTTGGGATTTTGTGCAATCCTAACTTATTTGTCCACCTCCGTGACCTGGGAAGGGAAGGTGAATTTTCCGAATGAAGGGCTGCTGCTTGTGGGACAAGAAGAATAAGGTCTTGTACAGAGGGCAGGGTAGGGACCAGTGTAGCTCCTGTAAGTTGGAGCAGTTTTCAATGTATGATTGATAGCTGTGGTTTTATGAAACCATTTTCCTTGCCCTGTGCGGTGTTGTGTGTTTTGTAGACCAAATGCACCAGCCACAGCCACCTGGCTGAGCCACCCACCTGGGCATGAGGTATTTCAGAGGGCAGTGGAAGAGGTGTAAGGTAATTGCATTACCTCATGTTTTCTGTGGTTAAAAGTCCCGCACACCGGAACAGTAGTTGCAGCTTAGCTGCTAGGTGGTAACTTGCTATGACTTGATATCTGCAACTGCGCCTGCAGCCCAAGGAGAGGAAAAATAAGAAGGTGGTTGACTAACTGTTGTAGTTTTCTGGCTAATGGGTGTTCTCAAAAATATGTTCAGTGTTTTTTCAAAAAATCCTTCTCTGGCACCCCAGAAAGATGAGTGATGGTTCTTCAGATACTCTCACAGCCGTTCTTCTCCATGCTCAGATTTTATTGTCATTATGGGCCTAATGCCCCTGAGCTTGTGTGGTTTGGTTGATAAAGCCATCTTTTCTCTATTTGGCTTATTTGTAGCATTGGTTTCCCACAAGCATGCTGCTGTTGTGTGTTTGCACAGTGGTGGACACTTGATGTCGGCGGCTGTATCAGCTGATGGAGCATAGCAGATTTTGGCACCCAGTCGGGGAAGGCTGAGTGAAGCCGGCTGAAATTTGTTCAAACGCAGAGGGTTTGCCCAGGTGCTGGGAGGCTTTGCTGTGGGTGAGGCAGTGCCAGTCCTCGGGCTGGAGCTGTTTCGGGTGACAGTGCTGGGACCGTGGGCACTAACGAAGCTATGCCATGGTGGGTTGGCTCTGCCAAGGTTAGCCAGTGATTTCAGTGTGTGCGGTCCTGCAGGCTTAATTCGTGTGAATTAGACCATATCAAGGTGCTTTTCTCACACTGAGTATTTGCTAGCAGTCAGTCAAAAGGCCTTTTGAGCAGCATGCCTGTGTCCTGCTATTCCATTTATTGCTCGGGGGAGCTTTGTGAAAGCAGCCATGATGGTTTCAGAGAGCAGGAGAGGTTTGCTGAGGATGCGGTGGGAGGGAAGGTGGAGAGGAGCCACCAAGCACTGCGCCCCTGCCTGCTTACAGTGCTCAGGTCTGGCTTTGTGGTGGCGGCTCTAATTTATGTCCAGTTTAAAGCTGCTTTAAAAAGAAAATTAATGAAATTTTTTTTTTTTTTTTATTTTAAAGCCACCCCTGTGCCCTGAGTTTCTGGGTTGCGCTGCTTCTCTGGGTAGGATCTGTCTCCTGTTACAGGCTCTTTTGCTTAACACATGAGAAACAGCCTCCCTCCTCTCTCTGCTAGCATCCCTCGCAGACAAGCCTGTCCCCTTTGAATCTTCTTTCCTCATGCAGGATCCACCCAGCCAAAACCAATAAAACATAAAACCGGAAAGAGAAAACAAAAAAAACTGGGACCTTTTGTGATTTTTGTCTTTTGCTGCCAGTTGGCCGCACAACTTGAAACTGCTCAACTGCTCTTTTTTTTTCTTCTTTTTTTTCCATTCATTCAAATGTGTTACTCTTTAAGTTGCAGCAGGGATGTCTATGAACAACTTGCAGACCCAGAGCAACAGCCTGGGGACTGAGGAGCTGGTCTCCTCCTTGAGGATGTCCTCCAGATGGAGAAACAGCCCTGCTAAACCCGTGGGTTTTGGGGGACAGAAGCTTTCTGTAGTCTCCATATGGACCCTGGGGCAACACAGCTCCCGTGCCAATTTGTGCTACAGGGTGTGAGCGGTGGCAGGCGGTGCCGAGGCCCTGTGGTCTTTGCCCGGGGAAGGAGGCTCTCTGGAAGTCGTCGTGGCGAGTATGGAAGGCAGTGGGCTGCGTACAGAGGTGGCCGAAGCCGAGCGAGGCGGCGTGGGTGGTGGGTAGCCGTGGTGCAGCAGGGCTGCGTGGGGTGCGCCTGGCGAGGGGTGGGTGCCGGGGGCCGCCTGCCACCAGGCTGCCTGGCGCTGGGCTCGGCCGGCTCCACAGCGGCTGTGCCGTGGCCCAGAGCGGGGCAGCAGTGGCGCCGGCCCCACCTCTCTGGAAATGTGTTTAAGAAAGGGCAAGAACATCAGAGAGGTGTGAGGGGGGATAAAGACCACAGTGAGAAATGGTGCTGTGAAACCTGAGGTCAGTGAAGATGGAGGGGGAGGAGGTGCTGGAGCAGGGGGATATTCTCTGACAGGACTCACGGCCTGTGGAGGCCTCACACAGGAGCAAATTCTGACAGGAATCATGGCCTGTGGAGCTTCCACACAGGAACAGGGAGGTGTTCCCTGACAGGACTCATGGCCTGTGGAGGCCTCACACAGGAGCAGGTTCTCCTGACAGGAATCATGGCCTGTGGAGGCCTCACACAGGAGCAGGTTCTCCTGACAGGAATCATGGCCTGTGGAGGTCTCACACAGGAGCAGGTTCTCCTGACAGGAATCATGGCCTGTGGAGCGACCACACAGGAGCAGGGGGATGTTCCCTGACAGGAATCACAGGCCTGTGAAGGCCTCACACAGAAGCACGGGAAAAGCATGAGGAGAAGGGAGCGGCAGAGAGGAACTGTCATGTCCTGACCATACCTCTCCCAATTCCCCCTCCCTGTGTGCCCCTTGGAGGGAGGTAGAGCCATCAGGAATGAAGGAGGGAAGTTGAGCCATGGAAAAAAAGGGGTGGGTGGGAATAAGGTAGTGTGTTAGTTTTATCCTTGTTTTTCATTATCCAAATCAGTTTTAATCGGCAATAAATCAAATTAGTTTTCCCAAAGTTTTGACTGTGACAGTAATTGGTAAGGGACCTCCATATCTTTTTATCAACCTATAACCTTTTTCACCTCACTTTTTCCTCCTGTCCTGTTTGGGGAGGGGGAGTGATAGTGTGGTGGAGTGGTCACCTGGCAGCTGGCCACAATCACCATGGTTACCATTGTTGCCTATAAGGTACTTAAAGAACTCTGTTCACTTAGGGTGGAATTCATTGAGGGGAACATGTGTGTTTTGTGTAGCATTGAGTGGTGGCCAAGCAGCTTTCATTTAGCAGTCCAGTTTCAGTGAGGGATTCCTGCACTGGTGCCATAGCTATAGTAGGAAAAACTATATCCAACTCACAGAGTTGGATACTCTGTGAGTTTTCTGAAACCGTAGCATTTCAGAATTGCATTGGTTCCAGGAAAAGGCTCATCCTGACTTTTCTTTGAATGCCTGCCTAAAGAGAGACTGAACTCCTTGGGAGTATGTTGCCGGTTCCTGTCAGATGGGGCTGGTGAAGATGACAGTGACATGTGCAGGGATGCTTTACTGTAATTTCCTCTTTTCCTTTCTGTCATGTACTCTGATGTATTTAGAGTCCTAGTGGTCTGCAAAACAAATATTTATGGTATTCTGCGTATACTTTGTGGTAACCATTAATGCAGGAAATTTATTTTGTGGTCACTAAGTCTTCAGTCATTTAAATCAGATTTAAGTTGCTTTAAAATTTATATGGTTTGGGAGAAAAATTTTAGCCTCACTGAAATCAATGGCAAAACTGCCACTGCCACTGGGGTAAGAGTTGCCCTGTGATGCTTTAACAAATGTGTCTCCTAAAAAACCTTCTGCTTCTAATTGCATTCCTTTGTTCTTTTTTCCTTAAGTCTTGTGAAGAAAACAATCTGAAGACAATGCGTCTGTGACCCCTGATACCAGCTTGCAAGCCAGGGCGATGGAAGTTATAGAGGGTCGCCAGCATACTGGTCCCGTGATAGCTCCCAATGGGTATGCAAACAAGATGTTCCAAGCAAACATGGAGGAAGGGAATGGTAATGGGTTGGAGGTCTGTGGTGCTGAGCACTGCACCTCCAGCGATGCAAACCCGAATGAACAGGGGGAAGCACCCAGGTATAAGAAGACGACCAAGGGCAACCGGATCTGGAATTTTGTTAGACGAAGGAAAGGACTGTCTGCGAATAAAGGAAGACCTCAGTCCATGATTCTACTGGGAGTCACCTCTGAGGTCTCAGAGCTAAAAAAACCATCCTTCATGGACAGGGTAAGGCCATTAAAAAAGGGAAGAACCTCCAAGATGCCTAAGAATGTGGATTTGAGAGCATCCGGAGACCAGGTTGCTTGTGACCCTGAGGAGGACCATCACGTGTGTGGGCAAAGAGCTGTCTACAGGGTTAAGAAACTGGGTGACAGTCGGAGGCCCTCCCGCCACTCATATGCGGGGTACATTGATGATTTGGATTCTTCTTTTGAAGACATAGATCTGAATATCAGCATTCCTGAAATTGATGCCAATGAAGGTAAATGTCTCAGGGATATTAGTGTCAGATTACACAGTGAAGATAATGATAGTAACTGCCACAGAACACCAGCTAGAAGGAGCGAGTCTTTGAATTTTGAAAACTTTAAGAACCCTGCAATTACAGAAGGGGACAATCAAAAGAGGTGTACTGTGCTCCCACAGGAGAGCAGAAGAGGAAGAAGCTCTGATGTCTGGAGCTATCTGAAAGGAATTTCATTAACTAGCAAAGATAATTCAAAGCTTCCAGATCAAAGGGCTGAAACCAATTTCCAGAACTTAGAAAATACAACTGATCATTCTGCTTCTTATTTCGACTTTGATACGAGATGTGAGGAGAATCTCAGCCAGCGGAAAAAATCAAACAGTGCAACCAAAGCCACTCACTTTGGGGGTGTTGTGAGATTCTTGACCAGTGTGGCTGAGGCAGCTCGGAGGCTGCGAGGCTCCTCAAGGGCATTTTCACCTGATGAGAAAAGGCCTCAGCGGAGTTTCCGAAGCTGGAGACAGGATGTTACCTCCCACAAAGAGGGCTTGGTTATCGAGAATGAGAGTACAAGGCCCTTCTGCACAGTGGGTGCATGTCTGCAGTCCCCAGATTCAGGCACATGGGATAATCTGAGCTTTGAGAGTTTGGTGGGGAAGGAGCCCATGCAGCATTGGAAAAACACAGAAGTGACACAAGACATTGGTTCCTCTGCCCTGGGCAGCGAGAATGATAGACTTAATGAAACATCACATTCTCCCTTTGGGCCAGAACCCTCCATTTCCCACCTACCAGAGCTTGCAGATGACTCTTTCACTGACCTAAATACTAGAGACACCTCTGAGGATCTGATCAATGACTTTCCACATGCGACTCTGACTAAACAGATTCAGGACTCAGGCAGTACTCCAGAGAAGACACAGGTCGTAGGCGGAGACCTGCCACGTACTCAAGGTCTTCCCGTGAATAATCTGGATACTGCGGACCTGGGCCATTCTTCAGCTGTGGATGGTGACTTTTCTTCAGTGACCGAGGCTCTGATCCACCTTCCACAGACATCGCTTACTAAACTTGATACCGAGGACGTGGCTTATGCTCCAGTGGTTGCTAAAGATGTGGATCCATCTCCAGCAGTGCCTCAGAAGCTTTCAAAGACAGAACTGGATATGCAGGACTTGAGAAATCCTGAGCTGCCTTTGCAAGACTTGTCTAGAGGTGAGCTGGGGATTCAGGACTCGGGCAGTACTCTGGAGAAGACACAGGTTGTGGGCAAGGACCTGCCATGTTCTCAAGATCTTCCTGTGGATAATTTGGATAGTGTGGACTTGGGCCATTCTCCAGCTGCCAATGGCAACTCTTCTGCAGTGACTGAGGCTCTGATCCACCTTCCACAGGCATTGCTGACTAAACTTGATACTGAGGACGTGGCTTATGATCCAGTGGTTGCTAAAGACATGGATCTGGTTCCAGCAGTGGCTCAGGAGCTTTCAAAGACAGAACTGGATATGCAGGACTTGAGAAATCCTGAGCTGCCTTTGCAAGACTTGTCTAGAGGTGAGCTGGGGATTCAGGACTCAGGCAGTACTCTGGAGAAGACACAGGTTGTGGGCAAGGACCTGCCATGTTCTCAAGATCTTCCTGTGGATAATTTGGATAGTGTGGACTTGGGCCATTCTCCAGCTGCCAATGGCAACTCTTCTGCAGTGACTGAGGCTCTGATCCACCTTCCACAGACAACCTTGACTGAAGAGATGCAAGACACTGGCAGTACTCTGGAGAAGACAGAGGTCATGGACAGGAACCTGCCATGTTCTCAAGGTATTCCTGTGAATAATCTGAGTGCTGTCGACCTGGACTGTTCTCCAGTTGCTGATGTTGACTTTTCTGTAGTGACTTTTTTAAAATGTTCAGCAGTTAAAGGACAGGTTTTAGAGCGGACTGATTGCCGCATTAAAAAGCGTGGAACTACTTCATTTGTAGAACAAAACTCTGTAGAGATAATGGACAGAGTGGAACAGTTTAACTGTAATGACAAGTGCCGTCCGTTCCAAGTGCACGTCTCTAGAATCGTCTCCTCTGGACGGCTCAAAAATGGAAAGGTATGAGTAACTTTTGCTATAATGTTTTCAATAAGACGATGCTGTTATACATCTTAGGAAGACTGTTTGCACTTGAAAGCAATTTTATATATCTTTTATTGCGATTTTCAGTTAAGTAGACCACCATGAATGATGGCAATAGTCACAGCTTGTGTATCTGTCCCAGAGGAGTCAGTTAACTGGCATATCCCTGAGCTATTAGTGTAAACCTCCAGAGTTGCTCCTCCTAAGACTCTCTGGCCATTTGTATCAGTGCCTCTAGAAGAGGGCTGTAGCATAAATTTGTGTATTTCTAGGCACTACCTTTAATTTTTTCCCTTTCTGCATTCAGTTCATTTGAAGTAGAAACTCGTAAGAAGAGTGCTTCTGACAAATTCAGAATTTTGAAGTGTGCAGTGGACAAATGGAATTCAGCAATTGCACTATAGCTCTTGTGTTTTCTTACCTAAAAAAATAGTAGGGGTGGTGGTCATTGATTTTTATTAGGGATGCTGGTTACAACACAGTATCTAGAATACCAGTCAGAGTCCTGGCACAAAGCGCAAGAACAGGAGAAAAAAAAAAAAAAGAAAAAAAGAAGGCCTATGTCTTGTAGAGCTCATCAGATCATTTCTCTGGCAGCTCTACATGAGCTCTCTCCCTCCCCCAAACCTGTCAGAAGTTGCGGGGCCTCAACAGCTTGGTGCTGAGCCTGTAGCAGAAAGCCTTGCTAAAGGGCTGCTGCATACATAATATGAGAGAAATGCCTTCTTGATGCGACTACATGCCAAGTGGGGGTCTGGTCAGAGCTGCCTTGCATCTGTCTCTAGACAAAATGACATAGCCTTTTGGGATGTTAGGTACCCAGCCCCAAGTGAAAGGTGGGCAGTGGTGGTGGCTCTGATTATGACATTCCTGTCTGTTACAAGCAAGACTTTCAAAGCCCTTATAATTGTCAGAACATTTAAGTGGACATTGCATTTTGGACTAGGTTCAGGGTATTACAAATCTGTCTTGTCTTGTCCATCTTAATGCTAGGAAACCTCAGAAGTCCCATGGATAAGGAAGTTATACATGTGGGATGAGAAAAGGCCTCCTCATTAACTCTCAGCCCATCACTGTAGCACCTGCATGTGTATCTCTGTGTGGAGCAGAAATCTGTGAGCAGCAGCAGTCTTACCAGCTGTGCCAGGCTCATGTCACTCTGTGCCAGCTGTGGGATCAGTATAGGTTTGTGGACAAACGATGGTAGGACGCAGGGGGAAGCCCAGCTGTTGTCTTTTGGGTCCTTGCTGATCAGCTGAGGCTGAAATGATGACTTTTTTTTTTTTTTTTTTTTTTTTTAAGGTGGCAGGTAGGGAAATTGGTCGATTTGTGAAGAGATGTTCTCCTTTCCTTTTGGGCTTAGAGAGACCAGAGGTGTTACAGAGGTGATGACTTTGTTCACTGTTGGAAAGGGGGTCACTAACTTCTGAGCCAAGAGGGGAAGTGTTTGAAAATTGGCAGCAGATTAGAAACGCTGGGGGAAAAAAATCTGAACAACTGACTTCCAGCTAAAATGAGCAGTACCATTGTTAGTTATTCCTGGATTTGTTTTTCTGCTCAATTTTGTGTAATACAAAAAAATAAAGACAGCTCACTGTAATTCCAGGCACTTACAAAGTAGAGTGAATAGTGGTTAGTCATTTCTTGTGGTCTCTAGAAGAAATGTTTCCAGGAGGAGCTTGAATGAGAGCGCTGTACTTTGATATTCCTTCACAAGGACCAAGCTGAAAGTGTTCTGGGAAGGACCAAGATAACAGAGGCGTGGAAGGATTGAGTGGAGCAGAGCGAAATATTGGCTCTCTTTTCCCAGAGCAGCCACATCTCTACTAGCTGAGGGCAATGGCTGCATGCCCAATCGCAGAGCTCTTAGGGCAAAATGTGAGCGCTTTCCCAGGTCAGCTGTGTGAACAGGAGATGCGGTAAGTCCCTGCTCAGCTGTTGCAGCTTACAAACATTACCAAGAAACTTAAATATGGTGCTTGAGATAACTGGACAGGAAACCTCCCCCAAGTTCCCATCGAGTGTGGCGATAGCAGTATGACCTCCTGACTGCCGTGGCTTCCGGCTTCACAGAAGGCCTGCTGCCTCACTAGGCAGAAAGCAGCAGTGGGATTGAAGGGAAAGCATACAGCATGCCCTGGTTTGTAAACACCCTCTGCATCCCAGAAGCTTGGACTAGAGGTTTAGAAATGGACAGCGCTATGGCAGCAGCTTCAAACCTAGAGCGGTCAAGAGTGAGGCTAAAGGAGGGATACTCCTGGATAGGAATGGACCTAGAGAGTCTCCCAGCAGCTCCAGTAACAAATGTCCTGAGATACCCAAGGGATTTGCTTGCCTATCTCTCATCAGGGAGCGGCACTCGGAAACGTTTTACCAAAAATAAACATGCAAGAGGAGTAACTTCAGCTTGAGCGTGACAGTAGCAGTGGACTCCAGCCTCTTATTGTTTTAGGGCTAAATCCATCTCTTTGCTGGCACCTGTTCCCCAGGACAGTTGTTGGCCCTTCTGCCTCCACTCCAGGCTGTTCCACATTAGCTGAAGGATTTGTATTTCAAGTGAAATGCTCAAACACAAGTAGGGAGAGGTGTTGCCAGGACAGGGTGCCTTGCCTTGGTCAGCTGCTGTAAGCAAGTGTTCTGCCAGTTTTAAAGTGTGCTAGCACTAGCAGGAATAGCTCAAGCAAATATTTTCCAAACAACTATATGTTGTCACACAAAAAGCACAAAAGCGGTGGTTCTCACTAAGGCTCCCTGCCTGAAACTCTTAGGAGATGGTATCAGAGACTGAGGCTGGTGTAGCACAAGGGATGCTGGAGCAGGTTTTAGGGGACCTGCACATTGGTCCTAGCAGTACAGCAAATCTGTTTAGCCGTGCTCTCCTGCAATTAATGCTCCTGTTTCTTGCTTTCCTAGTCTTGCCTTTTAAAATTTTAATATCTTCGAGCAGGGGCTGAGCGATGTTATAAGCAAGTAACAGCTCAACAGGATTTGATCTTAATGCTATAAAGGAAATAGCATTGCAGCAGCGTTTAATAAGAGCAGCTGTAGAAAGGTAGAAGGCCACTTGCTTTTCAAACTGTCCCCCGGCCTACTTGCTTTCAGACCCCATCTCAATTTCTCGTTTGTTCTGGGAACTTCAGAAACCGTGGAGATAAAAACATTTTGAGCAATTGAAACAACAGGAAAGGTCAAAATAGACTGTTAATGGGAAATGAATTACTGATCTCACCGTTCACACTGCTGCAATGCTGAAATGAAAGTGCCTTCCTTATTTTGAGAGATAGATATGAGAAATGAACTGAAAGATGATATGGAGGTTTTACTAGGTTTTGGACGGTTGCAAACTATAGAAGTTTCCATTTTTCATGTCCCCACTGAAGTGAATTATCTTCATCCCACCTCTGAAAACACCACAGCCTCCCAACAGGGAGAATGTTGCTGCAGGGAGTCAGGCATAGCCCCAGAAGTTGTATTTGACCACTTCCAGAAGTTCGAGATAATGCTTAGTTGGAAGGAAGCTTTGATACCACATAGACTACTTTGTGGTTCTGGCTTTTCCATTGGGGTTTCAAAATACCGACCTATTTCAAAATAGCCCTTGGACAGGGTTTGTAGGGGATTTGATGCCTCCTTTGGGAATTACGTGAGGAAAGGTTGCAAAGTACGCATCTGACTTCATATCTGAGGCATCAGCTTAGAGTTTTTGGAACCAGAAACTTGATTTGGGCTTGTTGCTGGCAGGGAGATCCTCTCTGCTCGTTTCAGGGGCATGCACAGGGACTGAGTGAGCATTGTGGAGCATTTTGGTTTGTGTCACTCTTGCAGTCCAGGAGCAGAGGGTTTTCACTGCAGTCTTTCTATGCCCTCTGCTGGCTGATTTGTGAAATAAGACTTTATTTTTACGGGACACAAAACCTTACCTTTTTCCTTAAGATTTTGAATTCTGTCTCCAAAGGGTTTGCAGACTGCAGCTTGCTTCTGGCTGTTGTGGCTGCACATAGACACCAGTTGGTTTTTTGATGCCGTTTTCTGGGGAACTCTGACTGCCAGAAGTGTGAAAATGAGATTGCTACAGACTTGTCAACCTGGGCAAAAGGTGTCTGTCCCATGAGATGAGGTGCCAGGCCGACACATGGTCCCACATTTCCCAAGCAGTTTGCTTTCAGAGCCCTGTAAGGGCTGTCTGATCAAATTCACTTATGGTGTAAAGCATCACAGCAGATGGTTGCAGATGTTTCCTTTGAGCAGCCATTGAGTTTGTTCTGCTGGGTCCCGTACTTAGGAGCAAACCTGTTCAGGTGCCATAAAGGTGCTCCCTGTTGCGGAGCGTGAGCAGCCCATACTGATGGAGCAGGATCAGTGCTTTCATGGCGTTACTAGGTTTTGTGATTTCTGTGCAATAGCTGCACACTGTGTTGCTCTGTGTGGGAAAATGAGAGGTTCTCCCTGTGTGGTGGGTCTAACTGGAAGCACAGGATTACTGATTTGCCTGAGTGTGCTCATGCCAGAGGATGTGTTTGCAGATTTGCTCTGTGATAACTGGGGCACATCTCAGATCCTCCCACAAGTTTGGAGTTTTACTTCAGTGCAGCAGCTGCAAGTGCTTTTTCACAAGAGGAAGATACAGCAACTTTTTCTGTGTTTGATGAGAAATTGCAAGTGATGTGCAACAAGTTCTGATAGTGACCTTTAGCTTGAGATTGTTTTATTGTCTCTCTGCTACAGAAGATTCTGGGAGCAGCTGCAGAAATGGGACTGCTGAGTTGGATTTGTCTTTACCCTCCCCACTCTGTTGAATGACACTAAGCAGGAAATAGGTAATTCTGAGAGCTGATCTTCAGACTCTCTTCATCTCCTGGTTATTGGCAGTAAACTGGGTTGTATCTCAGCTACTGCTGGTAGTTGTGCTTATAAAAGACTTCATAGTCCTTCCAAATTAAGAAATAGTACTTTACTTTCCAAATCCTGCTGTTGCCAGGAGCCCTGTACTCCTGTCTGTAGTGAGGTATGATTTAGTTGCAGAATGAAGATGCGTTGTATTTATGGCTTTTAGTGTGGTTATGTCTGACAATCATCTTATTTTTAGAGGAGACAAAACCTCTAAAGCCTCTCTCCAAGCTGTTCTTTTTTTTTTTTGTATTTTTAATAACCACGAGGTGCTAGCAAAATCTTGAATTAAAGCCCATATTTAGTGCTGTCTATAGTGGGGTAGGGTTTTTTTTGGGAAACATATTTTTAGCATTGTCAGGGAAAGGCAGGTTTAGTTTGCAAAGCTGATAGGCTTTACATGTATATATAACCAGCCACTGAACACATAGTTAATTCAGATTTCCACGTGTTTTTCTTAAAATACTTTTTGGGTCTTGCCTTCATCTAGTTTCCAGCCTCAAATTTACAACAGGCCCCCTCCTGCCATCTTTGGTGTCGTCAGAGTAGTGATATGAATGGGGACCACTGGGCATTGCTGGCCTATATGCTAAAGGGTCTATGTGTCCACAGCTTCTCTAGGTGGAAGGTTTTCTTTGGCTTTTACCTCCTCCCAGCTGTTAGCCAGTCCAGAGAAGCATACTGGGTCACTGGACACAGGGCTAGTGCTGGGAGTAGGGAGTGAGGATCAAGCCTTAATTCATCCACAGACTCTCACTGTGCCTTTGGGGTAATTATACCCTGTCTGCTTTGTTCTTCATCTGTAAGAGAACAGCACATCAGTGAAAACTGGGGCTGCTGGAGTCTTGGGGACAGATACACTAAACCATATGAGGCACCCCATTATTAGCAGTGCCATGGAAGTATGACAGATCTGTCTCTTAATTAAGGCTAGAAGCCTTCCAGTGAGGAGCACCTCCTGTTTTCTTCTCCTGACCTTTGTAAACTGATTTTTCTGCTGATTTTTTGACTCTACATTATACACAAGACTTCCAGGGTTTCACATGTCACAGAGCAGAAGATGTAAAGTAGGAGTTTGAATTGTGATTTTTCTAAAAAAGAAAATTCCATTTGGCAAAGTATTGCTGTACTAGCTGTCTCTTTCAGGATATTTTCTTCCTGAAATAGAATAATAAAAGTTGGAGCCACCCAAAACGGAGGAAAACTCCGGTGTTTTTCTCAAGTTAGCTATAAATGCTAATTGGTTCTTTGGATTAATGTTACCAAATGTTAAGATGTAACTGGGGTGTTTGACCACTGTCTTGTTAGCAGTTGTTATCGGTCAGCTTCCAGAGGAACTGCTGTGATAATTTCTGCTTTCTCCTCTGTGAATCTTTCAGGAAAAATAATTGTTTTAGTTTTGCTAAAAACATATCTGGGCATTTGCAGAGAATAAGGTCCCAGTTTTCTTTGAAGTGCTGTGGTTTGCCCAGTGCTTGCATTTGGACCATCTGAAACCTGGTAAGGGCTGTAACTTGTGTTCTCCCTGGACATGAGGCACACTATAATAATTGAAAAAAACAACCCCAAAATTGTGGTAGTAGGTGCTACAAACATTAGAGAGCATATGCAAGCAGCTAGGTACATATCCCCAGTCATACCAGAAACCACCAGGAAAAGATGTAGTGTTGGTGGGAAGCATTGTGGAAGAAAAACAGCTGTGCTTATAAAGAGACTTGATTTTACAGGTATTGGGTTGCAGGAGGGTGAGTGCATTTGTATTAGACATTTGTTAGCAGCTAAGTGGTGCAAGGCTCTGCTTTTGAAAGAGGACAGTCCATGGGTCTGATATGTTCTTTTGTGGTTATGTATTTGACCAAAGCGCTTCAAGTCCATCTATACATGAAGAGTCCTTCCTTTCTCCAGAAGGTTCTCTGTAGCCTCCCAGTGATTCCAGCAGCACAGCAATAATAGCAATGCTGTTACGTTTATCCACCGCCTGTCCTTTTCATAGACCATCTGTAAGCTTCTGTTTATGGAATTGGAAAAGACCTTATATGACCTCTGGAAGTACCTGGAAGGGAGTGTTTTGTTAAGATTTTTGGGAATGAGGAAGATGACATCCTGTTACTAATTTAATTCACTTTTACATAGATCTTTTTATCAGAAAGACTGTTGAGTTTTGCAGGAATTGTTTTTTATGTGTATCCCAGCTTTATTCTAAGAACTTGTAGTTTTTATTTTTATAATAACATGGGCAGATCCTATTGTTTTATTTTTTTATTTGTATTTGATATAGGCATTTTATATCTGCATGGGCAGATCCTATTATTACGCTGCTGGATGAGCACACACATAAACAGACTGTTCTCCTAAACCTCACCATTGCAAACTTGTTGCTTTACTCCATGACTATGTCCTTCAAGTGCTAGTCTTTCTGAAAAATCGTTTTGTTCCATTTTCCACTTCTTATGTGTCTCTGGAGCATGGCTGTACATGGAGACCAGTGGTGACTGATAGCTGGAAAAAAAATCCAGAATTTAAGTTTGCTGTTTCCTGTAGGCCACCAAAGGATGCATCTGGTAGTTCAGTTCAGGAGTGTCTATTGAAGCAGACTCCCAACTGCTTGCCTCTCAGTGATTGAATGCATTAATTGCTCTTAGTGACCCTAGGCAGTCTCACCTGGGACCTCCACACCATGCCCATGGGCCTGGCCACTCATTTAAGCTCTACCTTAAGCACTCAATCCTTTCTTGAGACACATGAGAGGAGTTCTGGTCTCCTGCTCGGCCATAGCTGTGCCTTTGCCTGGCTGTGGCCCTGCTGGGCTAGACACCAACCTGGGGCCTGATTTCCTTGCTTGACCTTGAAGCTGCCTCATCACCATAGGTCTGCTTGATGATCACAGGGCTGTGTCTGCCCTTGATGTGTAAACTGACTCACCTGCTTTACTTTGGATCTGCTTCATCACCACAAATGTGCCTAATGATCTGAAATCTAGCTGACCCTGGCCACCATCTCCAGACCTGGCCTGGACCTTTGCTTAGGCACTGTGGCATGGGGCGGGCAGGTGAGGCCCCATCCTGCCAACCAAGTTATCTCTGATAGTTGGATTGCTGTCTTTTAGAAAGCAGCCAGCCCTCACTGCACCTTGTGAAGCCAACCCAAAATGTTTTAGCTAGTACTGGGTCCTCAGCACCATCTAATTCACTCCCTGTCTGTGCTCCTTCTGGGACTTGGTGGTGTGGGAGTAGACAAAATGCTGTGCAGAAAGCAGACATCTCCATTACATGTTACTTTCAGAAGTGCCTTAGCAGCAAAGTGCTACTGGAAGTTGTTGGACTTACACACCATGAGCTGTGCTCAAGCTATGAGTCCCATACGGTCAGAGTTGGGGCACTCCAACACCAGAGCCAGCAAGTCTTAACCATTCAGTTAAAAAAAAATGAAGCTGCAGATTGCAGTGAGAAACTCTAAAGTGTGTTGCACTGTCCTGAAAGTTGTATGTATTATTATATGTTCTGTGATTGCTTTGTCTGAGGTTTGACACATATTGGTAAAATTATTCTCCGACTCTTTTCTTGCCAGCCGATGTCTCATCCTTCTCAACCGTCCCCACAAACGCCACCCTTCAAAGTCCTTGTGGAGAGATGTCGCTCCGAACCCCTCTCCCAGAGCACCCCAATGGGGCTGGACCAGGTGGGAGGGCGCATGCAGCACTTGCTCAGAAGACGTGGTGAGTAGCTTTGTGTTTTTGTCCCAGGTTTGTTTTCTGGTCTTTGCCTGTAAAGAAAGCCAAGGGCAATATGATTTGAAAAGTCAGAAATGAGGCTTGCATCCATGTTTCTTACAACCCAGGAGCCAGGTGAGGGAGCTCTGATAGCCTCATGCTAGGGAGTTTCTTGCTAGCTAATAAACTCTTTTTTGCATGCAGTGTATTTATGAAATAAGGGTATTTTTTTCTTTTTAATGTCTCCGAACATAGTCCCTATAGTTACGAGAAGATGAACAGATAGGCACATAAGGTGTAAAAGCTGTTCAGCAACTTCTGTGTGAGTTTTCATTTGGTAGTTTCCTTTTGGCTTTCTGTCCTCTTAGCAGCCTTTGTTGTGAGTACTTACATTTGGAGGTGGCAAGTGGTGATGGATACTGAGAGCACAACTCAGGTCTGATGTTTGTTTGGAAACACAGTAAGAAGTGAAGTTTTTTTTTTTTTTCTCCTGCGCTTGGTTAATCTTCCTGATCAAGAAGAGCATCTCGTAAGCCAAAGGCTATGATGAGCTATCCTCTGCATTTGTTCTGCTCAAAATGATGCTAGGGAGAACACTACAGAATGTATTTGCTGGAAGGATCTTGTGTTGGCAGGTAAACAGGCTGGTGGTTGAATAGATGACATCATTCTTTGAACCTCTAATTAAAAAGATTGATAATTAGAGTAAGGAAATTGTTTCCTGAAGGGATGCTGCTGACACCAGGAATCCTGTGATTTAGCAATGGGCAAGTATGGGAATGCTGCCAGACTGTGCTGGCATTGCTCGGGAGCACGCTAGGGATCCAAGTGGTTAATGGGTGGTGGCAGCACATCAGGGTTAAGAACTAGGAAGGAAAAGGCAAAGTGGCTGCCTCTTTAATTGATGGTTCTTCTGTCGGGGTGCACACGTTTCTAGCACGTGGGGAATAACACATGCATCTCTCAATGTGAGCATTACTGTGTTTGCACGTCGCTCCTGAGTGCTACTATGTCGGCACATTGCCTCTGGAGCCTGGTAGCAGCCTCCTGCTATAATCGGCACTTGCACTACAGCTTGATTTTCTGCGAGTCTAGAAAGTGAAACGCATGTTGCTAAAAATAACAGCAGGCTGCCTGCGTCAGCATCGTGTTTAGGAAATAGGTCTCAATGCAATCTCTCTCCCAGCAACGCTGGAAGAAAATCAGGATTGCTGCCCACCCAGCCATGCCAGGGCTGCAGCAGGGTCCCCACCTATTTGATGTGGGGGCAGGGAGCATGTTGTGTGCGTGTGTGTGTTTTACCCTGGTAAGTAAAAGTGACTTGAACCCTAGGAGCTGGGCTGTGGATCTCTACTCTCCCAAAGCCTGGGACCATTTACCCTTTGTTATCTGGTTTTAAACCCCTCAGGACTGACACAGTCTGAAACCTCTGCCTGGGTTAAAGGTGCATTGGGAAAAAGAAAATTAGTGTTGTGCATCTTTCAGGGAAGAATTCCAGAATTTCACTGTTTTCTGTCAATGTGTTTCTTCATGAGCAGGGTGACGAGCCTCCAGGGGATGGGAACACCCGTGGGTGTGTGTATGCATACCCAGGCACACGTATGTGCGCAGCCTGGACCACATGCACCTGCTGACAGGAGCCTGTGCTGGCAGCTGCTGTGGGTGCACATGAGTGGTACTTAGCTCCGTTTCCTTCCTCCCAGTGGCTGTCACTCCAGGATAGGGGACATGAAGAATCTAACAGAAGAAGAGATTAAAATCTAACCTTGCCAAATGTGGGAGGAAAAACCCCAGTCTCACACAGAATGGCAGCTTCACCCCAGAAAAGGAGGGATAGGATGGGGAGCTGAAAATTTGGGTTGATTAGAAAAAAGTAGAGCTTAATTTTGAAATGTGAATTGCCAGCTCTCTTCCACCATTTGCCTCTTCTTTACAAGCTGTTTTGTGCTTGGGTATGTACCATCTGTAAGGCCAGGCTGAGGTTTGGTGTAAATGGGATTGCTTGCTTAAAGCTGGATCAGAATTGTATCTGTGAGGGATTGGCCTGAAATGCTTGGGGTGAGAAGTAGCCCAGTTTCTTTGAAAAACAGCTTTTATGGACTTTTCCATTTTTGTTTTCTGCATAAATTTGAGGAGCTGTTTCTTTTTCAAGGCATTGCATCATATGGACCACAGCAACTGTAAAGCTGGGATTTCTGCAGGTCCAAACTGCAGGGGTGCTGTTAGCAGTTATGACCCAAGGAGCTATTGCACTTTTAATACTGGTGCATGCAGATGAGGTGCTTGTGCTGCTTGGTGCTCCTGGGAGAGTATTCTGGCTCCACACCCAGCTTGTCTGACCCTACCTGCTTACACCACCTCTGAATTTGGCTCTGGGCTCTTAGTTTGTGCCTGCGTTTTTGTAGTACCCAAGCTGCACTATTTTTCTTGTATCCCAAGAGCACTGAATAAAGCACCTAAATATACTCTCTGCTCTCTTTTTCTAAAGAAGAGGTTGAATGAGTCTCTTGCAAACAATTTTGTTTCTTTCATTTAAAAGAACAGCCTCCGCCCCCAGCCTGAGCTAAAGCACAGCATTTATCTTTTGTCATTCCTTTTTTTTTTCTTTTTTTTTTTTCCTGTGGATTTTATCCTGGCAGCTGAGAACGAACAGGCTTCAAAGACTCTGAAGGTGCGCGGGAACTGCAGGAACGGTGGACGTCGATGGAACCTCTTCAAGCCTGGAGCTGAGAAGCTGCAAATCAGTAGGGTAAGGTGTTTGAAATATGCCTCTGCCTGCTGCAGGGGTAGTATTTACCTGCTGCATGTTTAGCCTTGGTAACTAATAATATGCTTTATTAACAATATGCTTTACTAACAGCTTTCTGAGTCTGTGGTTCCTTCAGCCACAGACAGGGATTTTTATTAGAGTCATTTTGTAGCAATAAAAGAATAGGTGCATTATCCTTTGCCCCAGACTAGTTTCCCTTCAATGTATATTGGAGGCTTTATGGTCTAACAGAGGCATTGGGCCTCCCATTTCTTTGGCTGAATGTTCCTTGCAGGTGGAGGGAACTGTGATGTCTCAGATCACCTATATAGGTTTACTCTGTGGTTTTGGTGATTTTAATTTTTTTTTGTTTCCTCTTTAATCATGTGACCTTTGGGTTTGGTACTGCTGCCAGCACCGTATCAGTGACAAATTCATATCACTGATTCTTTTCTGAAGTGTTTTGCAAATACAGGCACAATTCGCTTTGTTCCTTTTTTGTGAATGGTTCCTCTAGTAGAGGAAGTAAAAGCTGTTGTGGGCCTGAGGATGTCCATGTCTATTTCTGGGAAAAATTCAGAAAAAATGGCAAAAATTGTACCATTTGTCTGATATGTTTCCTTGCTTGGTTGGGCGGTTGTTTTTCATCTGTGCTGTGTTGTGTGTTTGAAGTATGGAGACCTTGGTTATTCCATGGTCTTGTTTCAGATTTGTGTTATTTATGAGTCTGGTTTCACTGGTATCCAACACATAAGGCTCTGGATTGTCCAAAACCCAATAGATTTGCTAGCTGGCATCTAATGTGCTGCAGGAAGAGTCTTCTAGTGAAGAAGGCAGAAGAGGTTTAGCCCTTCTTGTTCCTCTAGGGCAGACGAACAAAGGATGATCTGGGAGCCAGGAATTTCCCTGCTAGAATAAAGAGGGGGAACTGACCTTCTGCAGTTGTGTCTCAGTGGCTTTTTCCCTCCCTGTTACTGCCCTTCCTTACCAGTCCTTTATTGTATTATTTTTCCCTTTGATACCTGATGAACTGCCTTCCTGAAATATGATATCCAGGGAGGGGAGGGCCTGGCCTCTGTGTCTCTTTTTCCATCATAGAAGCAGTAAGGTGGCATTAAGTGAGACTGACTTTTCCAGCCTGCTTGTGTTGGGTATTGGCTTCCAGGGAACACGTGCAGGGATGGACCACTGGTATTTCAGTCACTTGTGACTTTCTGGAATGCCATCTTGCATCACTTCTCTTTCCTGATTTTTTGTGGGCTGAGATACAAGCCAGAGGATATATAGACAAGGATTTCAGCCCTTCCTTTTCTCTACCTTCCCTTTTGGGTCCTACTTTACTTCCCAGATGTAGACTGCTACCTTTGTCTCAGGAAGGCTGTTTCAGTTAAGGCATGCTGAACATTTAAGCTCCTGGAGGATAAAATTATCCAAATCCAATAGAGTTGTTTGTCCTCAGGGCCAGAATAAAGGCAGGCAACTGCAGAGCTGCTGTTGCAGCAATGAAGTATCCTCTCATACAGTCTGCAAGCCCTACCTCAAAGTGTCATCATGTGTGTTATTCATATAAACCATTTCTATGTTCAGGATCTGGTGCTGACCAGTGCATGATATGTTTGGTCTACCTTGATTAATCAAGCAATTTCTTAATCTTCTAAGAGGAGCCATATGTTTTGCAGCCTCCATAGCTGTCCTTCAGGCCCTGCTTGGAAACCAAGGTGCTATTCCATTTTGACACAATATTGCTACTGAATATATGAGAAAAAAAATGGTCTGTGTTCTGAGTCATCTCAATAAAACGAGACCTGTTTCTGATTACAAATAGAGCCTGACATTAAAGCACCCTTACAAAGGCAGCAGAAAAATGAAACTTCAGCAAACCAAAAATACTGCTGAAGTTTGGCAAGGGTTAGTTAAGAAACTTTGCTTCTGCAATGGTGATACCTAGGAAGGAAGTGGAACTGGAAAGGGAAGCAAGCTTCTCATGAGCACAGAGACCTGTGTGTGATGTTCAGCTCTGACACACGTGTGCCAAAGGCCCGTACATCACTGGGACAGAGAATTGGTTTTGGGTGCTGATCAAGATGCCCTTGGAGACTTGTTCAGTGCTGCCATTAGGCAGGTTGTTGCTCAGCCTGAATTACAACAAACAGGCAGGTGTGAAGCCTGTGCTGGGGTTTATAAGTGCTGCAAGAGTAGAATATATACATGTGGCTTACAATAGCAGTGCTGGAAAATTCATCTGTTGCCTCTGCCCCAAGCCGAGTGAAGATCTACAGGTCTGTAAAGCCAGAAAGATATTTCTTCTTTGGAAAGATTTATAAATTTGAGGTAAGATTTGTGGGCTTGGGTATCTCTTGTCAGGTGTGTTCATTGACAGATGACAACCAGTCGGGTGGCAGAGCTAGCACAGTGATTTATACTTCCAAACCAGAGGCCAGGCTTCTGCAGAAACTAAGCCTGATCTTGAATGGGAATGTGTGAGGTGGAAAGAGAGCAAGAGGAGACCAATGAAGTGTCAGGCTTGTCTTAGCAGCATTGGTGCCATCTTGGCCTTTGGAGAGATGTGGGTTGTTGTGCAAAAAGAGTATTGGTATTACTCTGTCATGCAAAAATGCAGCTGCCTTGTGAACCCTTGGAGGCTGCTTGTTCTTTGCTCTGTGCAATGTGGAGATTTTGGCAAGAAAGCTTTCCCCTGTTCCCCTCCCCTCCCCTTCCTCTTTTTTTTATTTGGCTAGAGTTGTATATGTGATTTAGAAACGGCATCTCTTAACTACATGTTGGCCCAGAAGTCTGGGCTGAGAGGTTGAACCTAAGCCCAAGGAGGAAGTCCCCTTGTCAAGACCACTGTTTGTCACTGTTGTTTGTCACATCTGGTAACGGCGTCCATCATTTTGCAGCTGGCTGCATCTTGATCCATCTGCTCAGAAAGCAGGGATGGCACTTGCAGAAGTAAGTGGTGGTTGCAGGAAAGGATAGAAGGGCAAGATTCTAATCCTGTTCTGCATCTCACCTTCATCCTAGGAGTGCACATGAGCATGCACAAACCTGTGTGTTTTCTTACTGCTCATGGCTCTCTTCTTCTATCAGTCACTCCCAAGCTGTCCTAACAAGTGTGTCTGCAAGTCTGGGCACAAGCTTTAGGAACTTTCTATGGAGTAGGTAAGGTTTATTGTTCCCGCTTTGTAGGTGAGGTGAGAATAAGAAAACTGAAGCACTAGAGGGTGGTACATGTAGAGCCATGCAATTTTTTTTTTTTATTATTTCTCTCCTAATTTCAAGGAGCAGGAGAAAAGTAAGTTGGGTCAAACTGAGGCAACTTTTAAAAGCTTTCAGTATTTTTTTTTTCCAGAAGTACACTTCTCAGCCTGGAAAAAACTCTGAATTGAAACAGTTTGTGTGCAAAGCATTTTATTTTAGCACTTGGGTCACTTAGAGCCTTTGGGTTTATGGAACCAGTTTGGCACGATTGATACCAACTTGTGTAGGACCTCAAGGTGCCCAGAAATGTGGCTTTGCTGCAGCAGACTCCTGAAACACCAAAGAGTAACTTGAAAGGCTGCCCTAGCTCTGAACAGGGCCCTTGGCATCTGTCACGCTTCTGTGATTTACCCTCAGGCAGGTTCTGCCAGGTGAGACATGGCTGATCCCTGGGGACAATGGACAAGGGGAGAAAGGAGTTACTTTCTCTAGCCCCAGAGCAATTCTGGGAGATGCTTTATGGTCTGGATACCAGAAGCAGAGGGTTACAGTCCCATCCTGGATTGACTTTGTTCTGACCCAAATCACCCACCTCTGCTGCTGTTTATGAAGGCACTTGTTGCTTCTAGTTTGCTGTCCAGTCCAAGTCGTCTCAGCTCTTTCCATAGGCGAGTGCTGTGGGGACATGCTCCAGAAGGAGGTGCAGCCCATCCTAAAATCAGAACCATCCTCTCAGTGTGTGGAGGCATGTGTGGGTTGATTCTATCTTATCTGTGACTAGAGATTTTAGCTTAGCAAAGATGATTGTAAACAATCCTGTGCTCTTGCTACTTTTCCCCTTTCATGCCCTGTGTGCTCTTAAATGTATATGATGGAGGATGTATAAAACTTAAATGTATATGATGGAGGAGGCCACCATCTAATTAATAAGAATGGAAGCTTTGCATGAGAGCCCGCTTCTTTGACATCCTCTGTACTACTAATAGGTAGTCCAGCTGTGTAACAGTGTTGAATATTCACAACCTCCCACTAACCCAGTCTGTCCTTTCTCCTCTCTAAGTCATGAGCTGTTTTCAGAGGCTGGTGGGGCGTTGCCATTGCAATGATGGTGGATGTATGAGTTCACAGCTCCCCAAAGCTAATTCCCCACTGGTGTGTTTATAAGTAACAGGAAATTCAAACAATGTGCAGCGTCCAGGAGAACAAGAGTGAAGGGAACGGAGTGAAGGAGAGGTTGATTTGGGTTCTCTTGCTCACGCTGTTCTGCAATGAATAGGGAACACTGCTTGATATTCAGTACCAGCTCTCCTGCTTTCTATTTTTATCTTCTAGCGTAATGCTGAGTGAGCATTTTGTTTAGTAGGGTTATTTTTTTTTCTATGTGAAATGTGTCCTGCACCATATTTCTCTTGCCTTGCTACTTAGGGGAGGAAGGGGGTGTGGCAGGATCATGGACTGCTGCATTCTGGTACGTGAGCTGTATTTAATCGTTGTCATTTTTCAGTCCTTCTGTCCATGTGAATCGGCTGATAGAAAAGCATAGTCCCATGGCTTTCCTAGTGCTAATTAGTTTAAATATCAGTGTGGTGGTTACGAGAGGTTTATATGCACATATGAGGGCTGCCAGGAAAACACATGCTCTTTGAATCTCTCTCCCTAATTCAGTACTTCTGCTGGCAGGCTATGCCTGATCTGTATATTTTTTGGGGGAGGTTGTTTTATATCTTGATAAACTTACTATGCTGCTCTACTTAACAGTGCTCTGAAATCTTGTTGTAGTTTTTTCCATTGCTTTCCTCCATGAAGCCACTCTTAGGCATTTATAAGTTTTTTTTACAAGTTCTGAAAAACTCTGTGCAGTATTGTTATATATATATAAAAAAAAAAAATCAGCTTGCTCATTCAAGGAGGAAACAGCAATTCAGTCCAGGCTGACAGATCCTGATGCCCCTGTCTCAGAGCCTCATCACTTTCTAATGCATATATGGTCCCCATCTGTCTGCGTGAAGTGTGCTCAGCAAGGCTGTCTGAATTAGTGGGGTTTGCAGCAGTGGGCAGCCTTTTAAGCACCTGAGGTCTGATGTGTCTAATCCGATTTAGTTTATGAACTGGTCAGAGCACAGAGAGCATTGAATGAATGTGTATAGTCTCCGGTGAACTCTAGGTCATCCCTAAACCCATTTGCATCCATTTCGCATGAATGGACTGTGCTTTGAACTTGTTCCCCAGTGACTGCAGTGAGTATTAGTGCAAAATGCACTTTAGGATTCCTAGTACCAGAAGTGAGCAGTACTTACAAACTTACCATGCTCTGGTTATTTTGTCTTGCTTAGAAATAACATTTAAAGAGTGCTGTGGTTTTGTAAGAGCAGTGCTGGGGGGCATAAGCCTTGTTGGTGTTACACCAAGAGTGCCATAGCATGGGTGTTTCTCCACCATCCACCACACCTGGGGACAGACAGGGCTTCAGTGAGTATGAATCCATCCAGGAAGAAACTTGAAATAATGAAATGGTGAACTTCTGAATTCTGGGTAGCACAAGAGAGAGATTTGAAGTTCCAGGCTTAGAAAAGGTTCTCAGCTGTTTAGAGGTTACATGTAAGCCTGTATTAAGAAGAATCTCAGCTTCCAGTTCATGATGGTCTTTGGTGCAATTGGACCTTGGAGTGTTTTCTGTGCAACTGCAGGTGGTAGGTACTGCATCCCACATAGTATTAGATGCATGTATAATGGTGACTGTACATAATCACCTCTTCTAAAGTTCAAATTAAGCTCTCTATCCTCATCTTAAATATCAGCTTGGAATAGTGCCTTTTCCCTATTGCTCAGTAGTTCTACCTTGATTGCTCTGCTTCAACTCATTGCTCAGCTCTGTCACTGTTTCACTCTGGGATATGGTTCATACAAAAGAAGCTTTAATGTAAACTCAATTTGTGTTGCATTGCTAAAACCTTAATGACATTTTGCTTGGCAGCAGTATATAGTCTGTGTGGTTTGCCCTTCCCCAGTGCACTATGTTCTCAATAAACTGAAGTCCGTGGTAGGTGTAGCATGAAAAATCTCTGAGTAAATATTGGAACAAATGCTTTTGTAGTGCTTCCTAAGCTCTGGCTGCATTTGTGATTCAAGGCCACTGCAGTGTCACCTGTATTTAGCTGAAAGGGAGCTAAATTTGGGAGGGAGAGGCAAAAGCACAGGTCATACGTAGCTTTAAAAACTCTTGTGTAGCCGCTAAGATGTGATTCTGAGATGCATCTTCCACACAGAAGTGCTGCTGAAGCCACTGGTCACTGGCTAGGTGAATACATCCAGAAACTCATCAAGGAATGAAGGGGAAGGAGTTACCATGTATGTGGCTCCCTGTACTCTCAGAGATGAGGTCCAGAGCGCTTCACTGCATCATCAGACTGACATGGCCAAGGGCAATTCCCCTTTGGCTCCAGTGATGGAGAGCTGCAGTGTGATGGTGGGAGGGCTGTTCTTAGGTTCCTGTGGTGTTGTGAGCTGCGTGCAATACCATGCTGTGTCCAAAGCCCTTGATTTGTTTCCATTGACAGCCTGGAAGGAAGATTTGGGACCATCCCTTCTGTTCCTTTCCTCAGCCTATCTAATCTGATGATACTCGTGTCATGTGGAGGGGATGTGTTGATAAAAAACAAATACAGTGCACATAGCCACACTGCTGTGATGCTTTGATTGGCATCTGGAAATGTGGCACTTGCAGGGAAGGTGCAGTTACTTTGGCTGGATTTTGCTCTGTGCTTTGAAATCAAGAAGCTGAAGTAGGGTTTGGGTATCAAACTGCCACTACCTAGTACCACAGATAGGAATAAATATTCTAATCTTGTCCCTGGTTTTGTCCTATGGAATTACAGTGGTTTTCATACCTGAATTAAACTTGGGCCATTAACCCACCATAGTGCTTGTACTTGGAGAATGATGAGTATAAAATTAACAGAATGAGGAGCTGCAAAGGGAAGCTAGGTATTATATTAGTGAAATCACGCAGCCTGCAATGAGCTCTTTGACGAATCAGGGGAAACTTCATCTCTTAATGGACCACACAGAATATAAAGAATAATTCCCCTAATAAATCTCTTTCAGTCTCTAATATCTAGGGAAATATATTATCCTGTTGTCCAAAAACCTTGAAAGATCAGTCTTACCTGAACAAGAATAGACATTTCGTGTTAGCTTTGTCTGATGTGATAGGATCAGCAGCTGCACCCCTGTGCAACTGGAAAAAGGGTGGAATAATGGCTGGTTGCAGTACTACTGTTACCAGTATTAAATACCATTTGCCATCACAGTACCAAGACAAACTCTGCATCAGCAGGATGCATTGCAGTGTCCTTTGAAGAGCAGGAGAGGCTGCAAGCCTGAACCACCATAAGACAGTATCAGAGAAACCACCCCCTTGTCTGGGACACAGCACCAGACCTGTGGCCATTGGCGATCACCTTCAGGGGGGTCTCTGGCCGCTGGCCTTGAAGCACTCTTGCCCTCAGCTGTGGATTTAACTTACACTGGAGAGCTGCTTGGGCTCTGGTCACTTCTCAAGTCAAGATGTATTTTCCTGTAAATCTACATGCTAATCAAGTGTTGTCTTCTGCAGTTCTGCTTGTCTGCTGTTGCTTTGTGTGGTGGTGTCAAATGTAGGGTTTCTCCTCAGTGATGCTATATATGATTTGGTAAGAAAAAGTGAAGCAAAATAATTACTGCAAGCCAGAAAAGGCCAGCTGTAAACCGCAGCTGGAGTGGGATGCCCAAGAAGCAGATGCCTGCAAGAGAGATGAGTCAGTACTGAATGATTCCCCTGTACACTCCTCCTCATACAAGAACTTACATATCTAAAAGAGAAATAACTCCACCACTGCCCTTGGTATGATGGGTGCTCCTTAGCTCTTGGTCTCTTGACATGCTTCCAAATTTTTAGGTGAGTTTAGCCTTGCTTGGAGAAACAAGCAGGTCCCAATGCAGCCACGCAGTGACCTGGGACTGTCTTTTGAAGAGACTTTCTATGCTGTAGGGGTACTTGGTGTCTCTGAGATATTTAGATGTGGAAGTGGATACATCAAATCAGTGTCAGCATAATGCTGGGGAAGGGACTGAGCTGAATAGTGAACAGCACGTTGCCAGGCAGTGACAGGGCTGCCTGGTTGCAGTTGTCTTTTGGGCACTTAAATGGGCTACAGTCAGGTGATACTCTCTAGAAAGCAGGGAAAACAAAGAGAAAAAGGTAAATTAAAGCTTTTCAAGGGTTCACTGTAGCAGTGATGCGCTTTGGTGTCTTGGCAGTGATGTCCCTGGAATTGTACAGGGCAATGCTGACAGAAGCTGTCTTGTGGGATTGCCGTTGTCTTGTGTTGACTCCCAGATGGTCAGCTGTGTGGGCCACTGCTGGCTTGATCACCTCTGGGAGATGTCTTTGCACTATGACAGACCTGGGCTGTGTTCTGCAGTGAGGCTTTCAGCTCCACAGCAACCCCATGAAATGGTTAAGAAGCTAATGCAGTCTTTTGCAAATGGGTATGTTATTTTGTCTCCATCAAGCCTGCTGAACAGTGTACTGTCAGGTGTTCTCCCTGTAATTGCACTTTGTGGTGCTTGCTGTGTAATTCCCCTGCTGAAATATAACACAGCACAATTGGCCAGCCAACGCTGTGAGCGGAGCTCCCAGGATGTGTTGTTTCAGTGCAGGGTTAGAGAGATGTTTCTAGACTCTCCTCCCATCTCTGGCAGCTCAGTGATTTGTGCAGGTGAGAAATTTCTTCCTAGAGATGAGGAGGGAGAGCTATTCCCCACCACAGTCTCTGTCCCTTCTCTTTACCACAGTCAGCGTTTGTAAGGGATTGAGCTGCTCAGGGTCTTGTGTTGTTCATTTATCTGTGTGTAACCTAAGCCAAAGAGTATGTAGAGTGAAATGCCTGAAGCCCTTTCAAAGTTTAAGGGGTGGGTAAGGGTGGTGGATGGGGGAGGAAGATAGTGAATGGAGATGTCTCAAGTATAAACTGAGCAATAATCCTGCCCAGATGTGAAGTTCTTGCTCAGGCAACACCATCCCGAGAAACAAAGCTTTGGCTGGGAAACCTGAAACCCTTGTACTCTCAAAATAAGGATGTGCTAAAACAGAAATGGTCAATTCTCCTGGCTCAGTCAGCTGCGCAGATTAGGAAAATGTTCAGTCCCACCTCTACAGCATTTTGCAGTGACAAAGTTGTTACAGAAGTGGATTCTGTCTGTCTTTTGCCAGTGGTTGGGGACTGGACAAGAAGAACCAGTGGTTAGATCTTTTTGTACACATGATTTATTTCCCCATATTCTTTATTAGGACCATCTTTTTCTCTTCTAAGATATCTCACTTTTATTTTTAACACTGGACAAATATCAAATATTTCTCAAGAGAGATCTGTGATTACAGCTCAGTTTTGACAGTTGAGAGTAGTCCAACTGACATACTCGCTTCATCTGAAATGCTGCTATTTTGAGCTCTGCTTTTGTTTTTAACCATCAGCGATAAGTTTGCATTTCCTATGGATGATATTTTGGGTTGACGTGAGTTGTTACAAATCAGGTCTACAGTGGCTCTGGCTGTAGTGTTGAAAACTCCACAGTGTAAAATGGTTATCTTCTGTATGAGTTTTGCTTTCTTTTCTGTTTTGATACTCTTTCACCCAAAACAGAGAAGAATTATATCCATATCCCAGCTGGATATCACTAAACAATTTGGTTTATGTCTTGCTGAAGCATTTTATAAGTGCTTTTGCAGAAAGACTTTTTTTCCTCCTTTTTTCTTTTCTTTTTGCCCTTAAGATAAAGGCAAACTGAACTTTACAGGCACATCTTCAGGAATCGGACATTTTCCAGCTATTATTTTGCAAACTATTAGAGCGGCAGATCATGAGGTGGGAACCCAGTTATGCAAACAAAGCCACGTCACTCTCAGCCAGAAATAGCTTCAGTACATGTGCATTAAGGTGGAAACACAGGCCTTTGGTGTACATACAGCAAACATTGTTGGGAGGGAGGCGAGAGGGGAAGCTGCAGCTTTTTGTTTAGAGTCTCTCAGGAGATATTTAGAGAAAGTGTCTTTTCCAGAGATGAGCAGAGTATTGCTGCTTATAATTTCAGTGGGATAGGAGTTACTGCCTTTCTTATACAAGAAGGGGACTAGGGTTTTGAGAGGTGGCACTCCATTCCCAGGGGTGGTGTTAATTTTTAACATAGAGGTCCCACACAGAGCATGAAGAAATACTGGAGAACAGTTAAAAAATAATTTCTTTCCTTTTCTTCTTCTACTCAGTCCATCTCTAGCACAGTGAAGGCCTCTTTGTTTCTGCAGTCTCCTGTGATTCTTGGATAGCCCATCAGTTCCTTACTGTGGGAGATGGTTTCATAGGTTGTTGCAGAGACGTTTCCTTTGCTACCTTAGCTTAAGTCTTCATCTGTTTTCATTTCAGCCTCATCCAGTACTGCATTGCCCTAAATAATTTTGAGATCATCCTACTAACTATTTGCTGTGTACTTAGAGACATGCTACCTGTTAATTTTACTGGGTATTTGCAGCAGGGATATGGTCTGGCTTCCTTTAATATGCTGCACGTTACTCTCTACCAGACTTAAAATAAACTTTTTTCTTTCTTCTATAGTATTGCTACACTGAGCTCCCTTTGCAGCGATGTGTTTAATTGCAGTTTGTAATCTAGGAGATTGTGTAGTGTTTCTGGCCCAAGATACAGTTTTAGGTAAATAAAAGAGATAAAGTAGGAACTTAGGTATGGAAAATGCAGCTTATAGGTGTACAGATGTAGTTTCCATGGGATTAAAGCCTCCTTTTTATGAGGACTTGCAATTTCTTATCTCATAATACTTTTCTGGGATGAGTCGAAAGGGGCCTATAAAGTTGAACAAAGGCTTCCCATCTTCTGTAATGGGCAAAGTGTTTCCCAGGCACTGTTCATTACCTATTCCTCATAGATGTTTTTTGTCTTAATTAGAAATTGTGTTCAGATTATCTCTATATTCATCCAGAATTGCGAGTGCCTATCGGAATATCTTACTTAATGTGTTCAAATAAGAGTTCTCTATTCCTGCTCCTCTTTCCACAGGTATATATAAACTTTTTCTCCTGCAAAAATTTCCAACCACAGATTTTTATTGTTTAGTTACCCCCTTCAAGTTTTGTTATAGGTATGTGTCTGTTTCAACCATTAGGATGCTTTGCTTCTTCCAAACTTGAATGTTTTCCAAACAAGATTCCTAAGCATGTTGCTGTTTAGGTTGTGCCAGTTGAGTATTGCTGTATTCTGAAATAGCTGACCTCAGCTGAACATCAGCATGCACAGCTACACAGAAAGGGGAGATTAGTGCCGATTTATTGGCCTGTCAATTAAATAAGAGCACTAGGATTCTCACTGCATGGCTGAGAGGTTAAGTATTGTGGTGGCAGCAAAAGATCAGCTTTCTTAAATGTAACTCTCGTTTCTATACATTTATGTTTAATTAAAATATTCCTACATCCTGCACTCTTCAACATTAATTCTGAGTTTTATTTTGAACCATTGCCAGGGGAATACATTGTTATGGCATCCTCTTTCCACATCTATTAGCAGGAAGAGGATAATTGAGGAAATCTCACACAGATTTAATTGGGGACTGAGGGCAGGAGCAGGGAGGGGGAGAAACACAACACAGAAGTAGGTCAGAAGTTTGGCGGTGGGTAACTCTTGCTTGTCGCTGAGCAGTTGAGCTGAGCGGTGCTGTTGTAGGCAGCTGTGGGTCTGCTGTGATTTTGGGGTTAACCAGGTAATTGATGGTGGTGCGAAAGGAGTTGCCTCCCATATAGCTTACATAATTTGTCCCATATAGGCCGGTGCAGGTCCAGTCATCACTGGCACCGAGCATGGTGCAGCCGCCTCTGCAGGAGTCACAAGGGCGGGCAGTGATCCCTCGTGGCTTTGTACAGAATGGGTAAGGAAATGGGGGTGGCTGAGAGCAGTTCAGCCTGATTTGGGGGCAGGCTTTGTGCAGTTTTAAGCTCTAGTCAGGAAGGCAGGCTTTGCGCGCACTCTATTCTGCAGTAGCCTGTGACACGCTGGGAAGCAGCATCCTTGCAAGGATAAGTCCTGGGCCATGCAGGGAATGTGTAATCCCTTTGCACCCTTGTCAGCCCCTCCAGTTGCCCTGTTAGAGCCATGGCTTTTGTGCTGGCAGCAACACTTCTGCAGCCTCGGAGTCAGGGTCAGGATCATCTTCCAATTATTATTTCATTATTTGCTTTTTTGCCTGATGTGGCTGCAACATGTGGCAATGTTCTGCAAATCTACATTAGGTGTTCCTTTTGCTGATGACGCTTTTGCTGTCTGGTTAGATCCATGTGCTAAACTCTGGATGCACAGTACAGATACTGAAGCAGTCTGCTTTCAAAAACCTCATGAAGCTGCAGTCTTTTGGTCAGGGCTCTAAAAATGTGCTGATTTTCCTTGAGACACTGCTCTGTTTTTTTGACCCATGGTCTAGTGGCTCCTCCATCCAGCTTTTAGACTCCAAAGTCCCACTTGCAATGTAAACTTTGGGTCTATACTTTGGACTTACTTTTTGTTGTCCACCTGGACATTCCCTAAGGCAAACCTGTACCACATATGGCCTGTGGACTGGGCTGCACCCCCATAGCAGGTTCCTACCCCCTGTGACATGCTGACACACCAGCATGACTGTCTGCATGTCCCATGAATCGACTTGGGATGCATGGATAAGACACCCTGTAACCAGCAGTACATGGGATTTGCGTGAGTGTTGAGGGTACCTCTTCCAGGGACAGCATCAAGCTGAGGACATGTGAAACCTGGCCTGGGAATGTGACAGGCAAAAGCAGCAGAGGGGAAAAACCCACAGTGCTTGTGACTGGCAGTCTTTCTAGTAGCTTATTTGTGGTCTTTAACAGCCCACCCCATGTGCTGCTGGAGGTGTGGGCAGGAATGGGTTAGAGCTGCCATACAGCCATGAGATAAACAGCAGATAATCACAGTAAATGGTCTTATTCTTTGATATCATCTTTCTGACTCACTGTGTGATACTGGAAAACTGGTATCTTTTGTCATACTTAAGCATTCCCATCCGTAGAAGGGGCAACATGGCACTGGCCTCTGTGCAGCAGCATTGTGTGACTATAACATCCTGGTTGTTTAGATGTAAGGGATGATGTGTATCAAAATGTTTAATTTGGTTTTCTGCTGCTGAGATTGCATTGCTTGATGCAGTTGTGTCCTTTTGTCCCTTGGGATTTTTTTGCAGCCTGGGGGAAGTACAGCACCATTGCTTTAGGGGAAGGCCAGCAGTGTTGCTGTATGGCACAAGCTCAGGATTTGCTGGCTGGGATCACCGTGTCCAGGGATGCTCAGGGTTAATGAGCAGAAAGAGGCTGCCACAGGATGGCCTGTGGAGTTTGCCCAGCACCTGGGAGGAAGGGATGAACACCACATGCCAGAGGGCAGCTGGGCTGCCCAGGATGGTGCAGTGACGACCGGAGCAGAACCCGGTGCACTTTCCTCATTGTCTCCCAGAACCGGAGCTGGGCAAAGTCCGTGGCTGGTGCCTTTCCCTGTGGTTTAGCTCCAAGCTGGGAGCAAAACAGCTTGAGAGATACCTGTGCTGTGTGTTTGTTGTTGAATATAGCTTTGTGGCCCCCAGTTGGGACTGAGCCTGTCATTTTGAGCTTGTGCAAACAGTAAGAAGCAGTATTTGCCCTAAAGAGCCCACAACACAAACACAGACAGACACTTTCTAATAGACAAAGCAAAAAATAAGGGCTTTAATTACAACCTTGACTATTTTTACTGGGTTTCCTGAAAGCCTCTTTGACCAGCATTGCCAACCTAAAGCATCAACAAATACAGTGCTGGCTTAGAAACTGGTGTAATTAAGAAGTACAAACACACGGAAAAGGGTGGAGGTTATTTGCCTCTTTTTTTGAGCCTGGAGGGAGTCTCTTCACAAGCTTTTCCAACTAGTTACATAGAGCAGAAACTTTTTCAGCTGGTAATAAAAAAAGAAGAGAAATTATTCTCATGGTGGCAGCAGGTCACAGACTTGTTTCTTAGGTCATAATATGGGGCAAACCCAGCCTGCCACTTGGGGGTTTGCTGCCACACTTTACTGCCCAGGTTTTTGGGTTTCTTTCCTCTACTGCTTTCTAGGATTTCCGCCCCTGCTGTTGAAGCATTGCACTGTGGGTGCTGCTGTGGTGGTTAACCTGTGTATTTTCTTTGGGATGAGTCTTTCTTTCCAGCTACCAGTTGTAAAGCCCGCTGGGGCTGCAGATGCATCGGCTTGTACTGGAACAGAATGTACAAAAAAATATAGTCCTCAAGGACGTGGCTTTGTGTACTATAGTGGCTGATGTCAGAGGATGGAAAAGGTCTTGTTTTCTCCGGAAATCTTTATTCTTAATGTGCATTCAAGACAGAGGGGCAAAAAAGTATGTTCTGCTAAACCTAAGTTAAGAAGCTTGTTCAATTTTTAAACAGTTACATAAAGCCATCAAAGTCTGACAGGAGAGAGATGCAAGTTTGCACAAAAGAGAAAGGGAAAAAGAAGCTGAAATGGAGTGTTAAAGTTAATTCCCCCAGGCTTACACCTAAAACAGCCTTAACTCATAGATGAACCCAATCTTGTCTCTTTTTCCCCCCCTCTCCTTTCTCATTTTTTCCCCTTTCTTGACAAAGATCTTCATGTTGCTGAACCAGCTAAGTGTGAATGCTTCTTATGTCAACACTACTGCTTTTACCAAACCAGCTCTGGGTCCAAATAAGCATTTCTGTGCTACCCCTGGGGAAACAAATTTGTGGACATAAGAAATGGGAATAGGGCTTGTCTAAAACACAGGCAGGAATCCTGGACTTCTGCATGCTTTTGCTCCTCACCAGCTGGGTCTATGTGAGATTCCATTCGTTACTGCAAATATTAACATTTGGGGTACTCAGCAGTACAAAGGCTCAGGCCTTGGTGGGGGAGAAAAAGCTGCTTTGGCCCATGGCTCAAAGCCAGCTGAGCCTCCCCCAAAATGTCTGCCAGTTCCTGGTGGTGGCTTTTTCTCAATGAAAAAAGAAGTTAGAAACTTAGCATAGTGAGCTTGATGCAAGGCTACCAAGGATCACAGCTAACTGCTGGTGAGGAGTGGATGCAGGAGAAATTTGGGACACATTCATGGGAGTCACATTGTCCCTTCCAAAAGGAAGAAGTAGGGACAGTCTGCAGGGATAGCGTTAGGGTCACAGTGTGCTGTATGAGTATTACAGTCAAAAATATATATATCTGCAAAAGGGTGCAAGAATCAGATCAGATTGATGCTGTCTCTGCCCTTGCTAGTTTTGATGCACATGAGCTCAGATCCCTCTTTGGCACTGTGCTGTCAAGGGACCTATGCTGAACAGTCAGAGGGGCCCAGGCATCTGATCACAACAGCCTCCACTGTGACTGTGTAAGATGCTGGAGGAATTCAGTTCATGCCTTTTCTGGGCTGCTGGCAGTAACAGGGTGGAAGTATGAGTTTATTAGGAGCTCAGAGCTGGGAATTCATCTGCTGTCTTTGAGGGTTCTGAAACACAGTCATGGAGTTCAGCTCAGGTTTGACCTCACTTCTGCTGTTCATGTTTTCTTGGACAGTTATTTAACTTGAACACGGACATTCCTGTCTGAACTCAGGTGGTTCGGACACTTTGCCTGCAGTCTTTTGATGCAGTTTCCTGATCTTTAAAGTTTGCTGAGCATTGGTTTTGTTGTCGATTCTGAATGGTGTTTGTTACTCTCTTTACTGGAAGAGAAGAGATTGGCAAGTGGATTCTGAGCAGCTCCGCAACACCCCTGGACTGTTTTTCTCCAGGTACTTTGCAGGTAGCGATTCAGGAGCTGAATGGTGCACTCTTTGTTAGGCAATAGATATTTGGTAAGGGCTTGTGTTGTAGGATCAGTCCTTTCTGGATAATGCATACAGATGTTCCAGGTCTTTGAGTAACATTAATCTATTTATATGTACTACCTAGATACCAGCAAGCTATTATAACTGGTTTTGTCTAGACATGATCAAGGACATACTTTCAACTCCCATTATTTTTCAATAGCATTAATATTCAAGCATATCTTTGTCTTAAAATGTATTTTGAAAGCTGTAGTTATTGAGGAAATTCTTGAAGAATAATAAGTCCTCTGACAAAAAGGATGTCATATAACAGAAATATACATGGAGGGTAGATGGCATATCTGCTATTAGTGTGTTTTCCTCCGATCACCTCAACGACTCTGAGCTGTTGTTCATGTGCAGCTGAATAGGCAAATGAAACTCAGAAAAACCATGTGATTTCCTCCAGGTCATGGAGGACAACTGTAGTAGAAATGAATTAACTGCTCTTGACTCCCTGACCTTTGTATATGTTACAACTCTTTTTATTCAGCTGCCGAACTTTCTAATGTCCTATTCAATATTGAGAACGTAGCTTTGGTTAACCTTAGCCATTCACTTTCTTCACAGCTGCTGTAAAGGAGATGTTTTGATGAAAATTGCTACCACACCTATTATGAGCATAATAATTTTTCCAATCCGAATCTTCAGGAAATCACAGTTTCATTGTGCTTGGCTGGTAGCTGGAAGCCCTGCCTTGCCACTGCTGGGAGAGTGGAGTGGAGATGGGAGCCAAGAATCTTTTAGTGGATTTTCCTTACGTAAGGAAGGTTTTTGTCAGTAGTGGATGTATCTTCTTTCTTATGCACAAGGCTTTGTTCTGTGAGAGGGATTCCTAGAGAAAACAGTTGGGAGAAAAAATACTCAAAATTCAGGTTTGCATAAGTCTACCCTTTAAAAAATTAGTGGCATTTGAGACTCTGAAGTGCTCTCTGTAAATTGCACTGTTTCCTTCCTGTGTTTGAGAAGTGCCTGAACCTCCTCTGAGCCCTCCACAAGCTGCAGGACGTCGCTGTTTACTTTAGCGTACCTGACTCAACGGCATTATCTGTGTCTGGCAGCACTGTCTCCAGCCTGAAGGTCTAACAAAAAAAAATAATATCTGTTTTCAACATGAGCAGAACACAAAAGTTTCTGTACTCTGTGCATCTGAAGAGCCACCCCTGTGTCTGCATGGCAGTGTCCCAAAGGGACTGATTGATTTGGTAGGACTGTGCTAAAGGTCTCAGTGCTGAGAAACCCACTGTGTAAAGTTTTTTCTTTTGCCTCCATGTCAGAGGTCAGGGAAATTTTCCTCCTTTTCTGCCCAGATCACTCTGTGCATTAACGAGTTGCCACGTTGCACTGTTGAAGTAGTTACAATTCAGGGATCAGTATGGTGCTTCCCCACTTTTACAGTGCTGGGAGATTCTTTGTGTGTGACAGGCACTATATAAATACAAGTAATTGTCACTAGAAAAACTCAAAGTATTTCTGCTCACACAGCCTCAGGTAAAGGACTAATAATGAAGATGGATCACAAGGGAGCCAATTTTTGCATAGTTAAATCCACTGGTGTTTGTATGACGGGTGAAACAGCAGTATTTGGTCTGCTCAGTGGGGGTACAGTCACTACTCAGTCAAAAATCATGTGGCAGGAAGAGAAAGAAGAGTTTGCAGTTCCTGTGCCCAGTGTTGGCATGCCTTAGGGTGAAAGGACAGTGTAGTGGGAGCTGAGGATGGTTTCAGCCAGGTGTGGAAGGCAGGAGGCTACGAATCAGGTGGCTGCGGTGATCTTGGTGGTGGAGAGCACTGGTGTTGACTGATGAGGGAGAACAGGGAGACTGATCTGCTTTGGTGCATCTCTCCCATCAACTCTCTGAATTGCCCAGGGACTGAAGAAGGTGTTTGCAAATGAGCAGCAGAAGAATTTTTGTGAAACAGCCACCAGGGAACAAAGTGTAGTAAGTTGGTGATGTAACATGTATGCAGTGTCTCCTGGTGTTGTGTTTCCCTGATACATGCTGCCGCACCTTTCCTGTGGGAGTGGTGAAGTGTCAGTATCCTCATTGTAGAAATGGATAATGAGGACACTCAGAATTAACATGTAATTTTTAAGTTGAGACATGTAAGCTGGACTGTGTATGAACTTGGGAGAAGGGTTGTGAGTGGGCCATTTATCTGAGTGTGGGTTGCCAGCAAGATGGTGCTTGGAGGGTATCTATTTCTAACACAGCAACTACTCCTAATAAACCATATCTCTGTGTAACCCTCAGCTTTAATTGCAGACACCATTTTGTACTTCCTGGACAGTTCTTGATGTTCCTATCCACCTCTCTTAGCCTGAACCCAGTTTTATGCTGGGTCTGAGCCGGTGCCGGTCAGAACTGTGCTGGAGACGTGGCAGTGCTGCCTGGCTCTGACTTTTCACCTGTACAAACCTACTGTGCAGATCCAACTTTCAGCCATATCCAAACTTCCCAGTCCTAGAACTGAACCCTGATTTCTGTTTAAAGCATTGCAGTGGCAGCTTCTCAGGTGAGCTATCTTTGTTCTGGATGCAAGAAACCTGGCAGGGCTTCACTTTGTTCCTGAGCTTTCGAAGTAGCATGCCTGAAATAGAAACACCTCACAGGAAGGTCTCCCATAAAAGTTACTTCCAATAGGCAACTCTTCTCTTGGATTATCCCCCTAAGAATTCAGTAAGATTATGTTCTGCTTGGAGGTCATCCCTGCAGGTTTAGTCCTGAGCCCTGTCATGGTACCATGGGAAGAGGCTCAAACACCCGGCTGGTGGTGGGAGGTTTTCCCATGTTACGGAGCTTGCTATTTCTTTGCTCCCACTTGGGAAGCCAGGAAGGCAGTGCAACCAAGAAGCAGCATGTCAGCAATTCCCAGCGGGTAGATAGTCCCACGGGGCTCTTGCATGTCAGCGTAACTGAGAACAGTCCAAAGGATTTCTCCTGTGACTTAGACTGACCAACAGGGACTGCTCAGGGGTAGAGGAAGAACCCTTTTTTGCAGTGGCCCTAAGCCACGCTATGTTCTGAGTGGGCTCCCAGCTGCTTCAGAAGTAGGAGATTGCAGCATTTATAACCTCTGGTGCGCTCAGCAATGGAAGAACAAATTGGAGGTCCTGATGGGACCCATCTCCCTCAGTTCACCTTGTTTCTGAGGGTTTTGTTACCTGTGTCTAGCTCATAGCTAACATGGGTGTCTCAATGCTACCTTTGTTTTTCTAGTGCCATTGATACTGGTCTTAAAGTCAAGCTAGCTTTGTGGTTCCCGTGTTTCTACCAGAGCTGGATTTTTGTTTTAATTGAAGTATTTGTCCTTATGGAGACTAAACAGTCACTAATCTGTGGACTATCTAGAAAAAGTGCTCATCTTAACTCTGCTGGGCTGTGTTTCTCCAGATAGAGGTCCTGGCTAGTCCTGGTGATGGTTCTGCTGCACGGGCTCTTCTTTTCTTTCAGATGCCATAGGTGTCCCAGATACTGCTCTCTGAATTCTGCCTCCTTATTTGTCTCTTCCTTTCTGTCTTGCTTTTAAAAAGAAAAGGTGGTTGTGGTGGTGGTAGCAGTTTTGTGGCCTAAAGGGCTTCCACAGTGTCTGGCAATTGTTGTGTCAGCAATTGTAAGAGACGAGTCTAAAGGAAATATCTTACCTTCCTTTCCTAGCATGGCTCAGCTTATCCATTTTGTCACCTGAACTTATAAGTATCCATCAGTTAGAGGATGGAGATTTACATAATTAGTGTTTTTAGGGTACCTTCTGAAATGCAGGAGAAGATACTCTTACACATCTCTGCTTTTACCTGCTGAATAAGTGCTGACAAAGAGGTATCCATGGAGACATCCATTATAAGACACTGTTCTGAAACTGTTTTTTTCCAATGCGTGTTAAAATGCCAAAGGGTTTTCTTAAGCATAATTTATACCATTTCTTTGCTTCATTCCTAAACAAAAATAGTTATGCCTGAATATGTTGAGAACCATCATTTTGAAAATGAAGTTTGCAAGCTCATATTAAGAAATGGTGATAGGAGTGAACTGGGAGAAAGGTACTGAGTGTTTTAAGGTATCCTACAGAGTGTTTTAGCATGGAGAACTACTGCTAAGATACCATGACAGAAAGCCTGTAGCCCTCTTGGCTGAAGAGAGGTGCTGAGCATCACTGACCTCTGGGCATCCTCAGCATCTAGCAACTCACTTCATCTGGGTGTCTGAATGGTGCTGGGATTGACAAAATTCCACCCATCCAAATGGGTCCATGCAGATTGGTCATGGAGATGGTTTCCTGTGAAGGGGATACCTAAACATCAAGGGGCTTCCATGACCTGTTTCCGAGGGGATGGAGTGGCGTGGCTGTGCAGTGGCTGAGGGCACTGGCTTATGGTAGTTGCCAGCCTGTTAGAAATTACAAGAAGAATTTAGTTAGACAGGAAGTAATCACCTATTTTTGCAGACTTGACAAACTTAGTGGGGCACATGAATCTGAGGTTTTTGGAGACAGGTGATCATGTCAGTGTTGCAGTGTGTAGGTTTTCTTTTTAAATTCTCTGTCTTTCCTCCCCTCTGTGCCATTGCTTCAGTCACAGCACTTTGTGCTTTCATAACCCCCTTCAAGTCCTGTAAAAGATGGTTGGGGAAGATCAGGCCCTTCTAATGCAAGAAAGGAGCTGGAAGGGTCAAGCTTCCTATCACACAACTCTACCTGTGCTGTGGCTTTCCTGCTGTAAGCCTTGAGTTCATAACTTTCCCTGTCCCATGGCTGTGGGCTGGTCAGACACATCTTTACAGACTTGGCCAGTGTGGTTTCTAATTCTGCAGCTCATGCACATATCTCTTTGGCTCTGACAATCTGCACAGCGTTTGTATGTAAGCATTATCTGTTGTTACGGCAATATGCTGTAAAAAAAAAAAAAAGGGATCTAACTCCACCCTTTCTCCTTGCCTTTCCTGTTTTCTTGTCTTTGCATGGTGAAAACAGGAGTTTACAGAATCCTGCATGTCTGACTTGGTTATTTATAGCTTGAAGCTGTTGGGGTTTATTTTTGAGTTCAGTTAATGAGTTAGTGTTTGCAGAACTGTGAAAAGGCTAGGAAAAATCTACAAAATATTAGAAACCAGACTGAAGTCATAATGTGTGTGCACACTCCTTCTCTGATCTGTTACTGTATCCACATGAATACTCATAGTCGTGTGGTCATTAAAAAATAAATATCAATCTCTAAAGCAGGCGGATTCTCCCAAAGGGAAAATTGAACCGTGGTTTAGACTGTGCTAGCTGACATGTACAATTCACCCTGTGTTGGTTAGTCATGTAAGTCGTCTAATTAAAGAGCACACTCTTGTGACATGGTCTGAAGGCTTTGGCATGGTATTAAGAGGCTGGAGACATGATCCTGGCTGCTTGGGCACGGCAGAGGTAGTCCCAAAACCTATCTGCACCTTACTGCTTCTGCAGAAATCTGTGTGCTGTCAGAGCTGCTGAGATGAGTGGTTGGAAGTTTTCTGCAGAAGTATAAAGAAAGTGGAATTGGTTGTTCATCACAGAGCTGCAGCATCTCAGTATTTGCAAATTCTGCACTGGTTTGCACAGAAGGAAGATGGGCATCTTTATGTATGTCTGAAGTAAATGGGTTCTTATGTGTTCAGAGCACTACTAGATAACTGATTTGAAAATTAGAGTATCATCCCAAAGAGAGGTCAGAGCCTAAAAGTTTATTGTTCTCTGTCATCCAGGCATTCTGTCTCTCTAGTGCATTTGAGGATTGCTGGCAGCCCTCAAGCTGTGGAAACTTGCTGAGCTCCAGCAACTGGTGTCTCAGGTGTATTAGTTAAAGCAGTGGTTTCTGAGCTGTGCTCCCTGTGCTGCTTTGAAAGGTTCTCTAAACAATAACCAAGAAAAGTGAGTCTAAATAACGGGCATCTTAAATTCATCTTTGACTGATACATTGCCCTTTGCTTCTCTCCCTGGAAATTTGTTAGTAGTCTACAAGCCAATTTGGCTGGATACCACAAGGTTAGGCACCTATAATTGGGCTGACTGCTCAGGCATGGCCATTATGGAGCAGTCCATCAGCCGTAAAGTTCTGGACAAAATTAAACTAACAGCTGCACTCCTCTGTCAGTGTTGAGCTTTGGGAAGATTTTCATCAGGATCAGGAAACAGACAACTCCAGCACCTTTGGGTGCTGGGTGGAAAAAAGGAACTTGTCTGTTCAGGAAAAGTAAAAAAAAAAATAGAGTAGAGCATCTCTAGGCATTTGAAACACACTGGCTACTTTCTGACAGTCTCCTTATAGCACATACTGGAGCCATCGGTTTCTGTTATCTGAGCTATCTGAATATTCAGGTTGCTGTGGATAATGCAGACTTAAGTGGAAAAAACAAAAATGCAAAACCAACAGCTTTCCAGCAGCAGATTTCAGTCTGACACTGATGCTTTGTTTGGATACTGAGAAGGGTTGCAAGGGGAAGGAGGAGGGCTGGTGTAGCTGGGTTTGTGCTGAGCAGGAATTATGGAAGCTCAGAGGAACTGCAGCCTCCCAGATCTTTAAATACACTCTGACAAAAACCTCAATGGGGAGCTCCCCCTACGCAAAATCAGTCCCTACCATCCCCTCTGTTCTGCTCCTTCCCTTTTCCATCCCTGCAGATGCTGTGGCTGCAAGGTCTTTGATGTGCAGATACAGTGACGCATGTTTCATTCTCTGATCAGAGCCCAGTTGGTTTTGGAATAGGGTGAATATTCAGGGCTCCAGATTGTACACAATGCAGCAAAGATATGGGGAGGAGGGAGGCCAAGGGGGCATTGGAGAAGGCAGGAGGGCTTGTGTGTGTGAGGGGGAGCAGCAAAATGCCACTGGAGGACCCCTCTAGGTTTGACTCTTGCTGCTATTGCAGCCTTTTGATTCTCTGGTTGCAAGAATTTCCTCCAGGGTTGAGAATAAAGGACATTTAATAGTAGTTTCCCACATCCCTGCCACACTGCCAGCCCAAAGCATTCACAAATCCTGAGTCAGTCCTCACCACCTACCGCCAAATTATAACACTGATGGGAAAAATTGCATCATTGTTTCAAATAGAAATAAAAGGAACATTTTAGTTTTGGGTTCTTTCTTTAAACTGGACTTTTCGCTGGAGCATTTGTGTTGCATTTGGCTCATATGTCTCAGTCCCATACTTCTCTGTCTCCAGTTTTGCTTGCATTGGGCACATGCAGACTTGCTGGCACTTGATATGAAGGAATTAAAAACTAGCATTTGATGGATCTATGACTTTTAGGTGATCTGTGACTTGAGCCAGGCTTCAAAATACTTCATAGCTTGAGATCCACATGCAGAGATTTGGGTGACTTGCGTGATTTGGCAGAATTCTGCTGGGACCACCTGGTGGTAATAAAAGCCTTGAGTAACCAAACTGAGATCTCTGTTTTGAAGCAAAGAGTTACTAAGGCTATGTAGTTTTGCTTGAGGACTTTATATCTATTATACAGATTAGTCAGAAGTGTCAGTGTTAGTTGCAATACAAGACGAGCTGCTGTATTCATCACAGGAATAATCCCACTGCCTTCCTTCAATTTACATCTGCAATGACTGTTCTTTTTGACCCTGAGGATTGCAACAGAAGTGCTTATTTTGGCATTACACTATGTGTTATCTTGCAGTGGAAAGAAAGCTCATTGTTTTCTTGTAAATCTGTCTGTAAAGACGCAAGATGTCAGAATTTTTGACCCTTAGCACTGCTTCTTTCCTGAGCTTATTGCCCCCCCCAGGACTGTCATGGCACGGACTGTGCAAATGCTCCTTGCCAGATCTTGAGAGTGTGTGGCTCCAGTGGCATGGGAAAACGGATCTTCCTTCACTGCTCAGTGCCCTTCTTTATCAGCAACTGATGGCTCATCTGTCTCTCGCCAGCTCATCAGCTTAGAGTTGGGTTTACATTACACTTGTGGCTAATGTTAATTTATAACTTCTTTTCTCTCTTCTGGCAGCGTGCTTTGGCTTCTGATTTGGAAATTAAGCTAACAGCATTTCAGGTAATTTAAAGAATCTGTATGTGAGTATATGCCTGGTGGGAATATACAGCAGGTAGTTTCCCACATAAAGAAGGGTAAAGGCCTTTGTGAAAGCTGGAAATTTCCTTTGCTTTCAAAACAGGCTTCTAATCCAAAAATAGCAGCGAGCTGGTAGCTTAGCTTCTTCTTGTTTATTAGCAGCAGATGCTGCTAATAGATGCAGAGGATTGTCTGGAGGAGGGGTGTGCACGCAGGGTACCAAGGTACCTTGCTGGTTGCTGATCCAAAACAGACACTCATCACAGGATCAGATCCACACATTTCTTGTGGGATTCCCAGGCCTGCTCCCATTGCAGGGAAGATACAGCAGTGATAAGCCATTATTTTCTCTCAGCTGTCTAAATTGGCAAGGAAAAAATACAACTCAAGAAGCTGTTTGATTCTGTAATAGCGATTAGCTTTTATACCTGTGCAGGCAGACATTCCCTGTCTGCATGTGATGATTATAATTGGGGCAGGAGCTGGCTTTTGAGTTTCGGGGCCCATCTGGGAAAATCTGTGTACTTCCATTGCAGAATTATGCTGTTTGCAGGAAGGCAAAAATGAGCGAAACCAAGCTTCTGTTCATGTAACAAATCTGCCTTTCCCCCCAAATGTCTGGACTGTCTGCCATAGCCTCTCTGCGGTTCTTACAGCTGACATCAGGACTGCATCATATAGCTGATGTTCTGATTATACTATATAAATTAATGGCGAGGCACTGGAAGCTGCTTCTGTGGTTGTTGGTATGGATGTAATGTGATTTCCATGCATCTTCCTTGTAGCCCTGTTGCTTGTTGGATGTTCTTTGCTTAATGACTGTCCAGCACTGTTAACCCCATCCAGAACATGTGTTTCCACACACAGCAGTTCTTCACACTCTCTCGTATGGTTCCTGGAAAACTTCTTTGTGTCCAGTGGTCTTTTATTTTCCATTTCCTCCAGCTCCCTATTTTTTTAGCTTATAAAATAAACCAAAAGACCCTACTAAATTCCTGTAATTATAGTCATCCAAACAGGCACATTCATGATAGGCTTAATAAGGCAACAACATGTCAAGCCTTTGTTTCTGAGAAGAGGGAAGAAAAGTCCTTTAATATTTCAGTACAGTTTGTAACTGTTTCTGTGTGCAATTTGCAAGCCATTAAAGCCAGGCCTGATGGTAGCCCAAAAAGACAGAATGCAGTCATGAAAATGGAAACAAATTATGCAGTTCCCCAGTTATCCAACTCACTGAAAATGAAACATACAGGAGGAATTTTAATTAATGAGTTTTGATGCTCTAATTTAGTTGTAGCTGGGCTTTTGCAAGGCAGGAGTTAACCCACTTCAGTTCCATTTGTTGCATAGTAGGGTCTTTCTCTCTCCTGGCAAGGGTGGACACAGTAAACATTGAGCTATCAGGTGATTTATTATTTTAAAAGTTTTATTTGAAAGAGATCGGGAATAGTGGTGCACAGAAAGGGTGGCATTGGTTTGATCCCAGGTATCCCATCTTCAGTACTATGTGGTGGGGTCAGAGATGAGGAAGAGGGGACGGCAGGAGCCTGGATGTATGATAAACACACTGTGGTTGCACAGAGATGCCGCCGTAGCTCAGGGAACCACTCCAATGTGTGGGCTGCTGTGATTTGGGTCAAAACCACCTTGGTCTCTTTGGGCAGCATCTCCCTGCCAGGGAATCTGCAAAATACATGTTCAGTTCTCTGAAAGGTCCTTGGGGTTTTACAGTGAGGGATTTCAGGGGAATGCAAAGTGTTTCACATTATTGTTCACCACCTGGGCGTGCAGTTATGTATGGTGTTTAATAAAGTGCATAGAAAGCCACTTGGGCTGCCCAGAGGTTCTTTCTTCCTTATAGACTGACATATATTTGCAAAAGGCCCAAACTACCAGTGTGATCAGTTTTAGCTGCTGTGCATTTATTCCTGTCCTCCTTTGATGGCGGGTGTTGCAGAGCTGACCCAAGGGTTTTATCCAGGTCTTCCATCAAGTGACAACAAAAGGCAAAGGCTATTGGAGATAACAACAGACAGGCTGGAGAATTAAAACATCTCCTGTAGCTGCTGCAGACAGTCTATTTTATCACCTTTGTTCTCTTTTTAGCCACTAACTATTCCTGGAAGAGCTAATATTAGCTCTTTCCATCTATTTCTTAGAAGCTGGGAAAACAAAAATCCGATTGAATGTCCTTGTTTCCCAGTGAACCAACGACTGGTCTGTACAGTTGGCTCTGAAAACCCCAGTGAGCTCCTGCATCGCTAGTGCTTGGTGTGGGGAGGCATTGGAATAGGTGGTTATGGAAGTGGCAGCATGAGAGGGATTAAAACTATTCAGCAATGTGTTTAATCTTAGTGGGAATTACTTTCCTTGCCTTCCCTAGGCATGGTACAGATAGTCATGGAACATACTTCCTTCGTTTTGCTGTAAAAAGGCAGGTCCTGAGATGGTTTCAGTAGAGACTTGATTCTAAAAGTCAGAATTTTGGCAGAATATTTATCCAGGATTTGACAGTGTTCTTGTCCTAATGCTTTGCATCCCATTGTATTCAGGATGCATAAGGCTGGATTAGAGATGGGGAAGCGAGTGTAAAAATGGATTGCATAGGTTCATGTTTATTCCCTGAGTGACATCCATAGCAATGTTGCTGCAATTACAGGGAAAGGATGATCCTTCCAGCTGCCACTCTGCAACTCCATCTGGGAACCAGCAGACAAGTGTGCTCCTTCTGCATTTTAACATCGCCAGTTAAAAAAAGCCTTTAGCTGATAATTTTGTCAGTAAGGCACAGATCAAAATCAACACTGCTTCATTCTCCCAAAGCTGTGATGTCGCTGGGGAATGAGAGGAGCAAGTGGTGCTTTGTGTCTGCCTTCAGCTGGTCATTGGTGAGGTGGAGAAAGACGTGGCAACCTCTGTGTGGAAGGAGGGGTGGCTTGTCCTTAGTGTAAGGGAAGGAAGGCAAAGCATGATGTTGAACTTATTTTCCCCAGAGCTGCTGGGATGCTACTGGGGCTGCCTTTAGCTGCAGAGGGACTGGTGGAACCAGAGTACCAGGGCCAGGAGGGAGACAGGCTGGGCACCGTCTGTGACGTCTGTAAGGATGCTTCTTTGCTGGCAGCAGTGCTTGAATGTTTAGGTGACTGCTGCCTGTTTGCAGAGAGGCATGAAACCCAAAGTACCAGTGAAGGTGAGGTGTGGAAGAGCCGTGTCCACTTCGTCACTGCCTTGAGACACCTGGAAGAAGGGCTTGGTCTCTCCCAGGAGCGTGTAAGCTCATGGGAACGTGCTTCTCCTCATGAGTGAAACATGACTTACAGTCAGGACCAGAGTTTTTAATTAAAAAGTTTGCCCATAGCAGCCATATTGAAAAACAGCATGTGTGGCATCATTTGGTGAGCAGTTGGCACTGGAGTCTTCTGAGGCACAGAGAGAAATTCTCAAAGACGCTGTAAAACCAGCTAAATAATTAAAGCTAATAATGAAAAACCCAAACCTGACAACCTCAATGTTTAAAAATTAAACATTTTTATGAAATATTGAATGCTAATTATTTCCTTGCACTTGTTGTGTTGGCATTGGTTCTCTTGATGTTAGTGATATATTTTCATATACCAGTAATTGAAGTATATTGCTCAGCATTAGTATTAGTTACTACACAGGCCCCAAACCCTAAAGTTCTAAAGCGTGTGTTTGAGTTTAAGTGTTGAATACTTTGAAGTCTGCTTTACTGGATTGGCTGTAATGCTATGGTTACCAAAACCATCTAGCTAAATGCCATAAAATTGTTGGCCGTTTAAAAGAGCCCCTGCACTTGCTCCAAGGATCTGGCAGTCGTAAATTCAATAGTGAAAACAGTAAGTGGGCTTAATTGATAGATGAGAGATTAAATGAAAAGCAAAAGGAGAGTGCAAAAGTCTATTTGGAAAGCGTTTTACGGCTTTCATGTTCTGTGTGTCATTTTAACTTTTAGTCAGTTTGGTTGAATTACTTATTTGAAATTTAAAAAGAAAAAAGTAATTGAACTTAGCTGTGAGTGGGCAGATGAAAGACATGACTAGCAGAGGAAAATGCCCACACATGTTCCTTTGTTTACCTGCTTTCCTTTCTGTGTAAGAATGTATCATTGCCTTGATTTTCAGGAAGATGGCTGCTAGTACTATGCATGAAGGAAATATCAGTACAATATGGCCCCAACGGCCTGATTCAGTAAACTTGTTCTTGTTTTTCCCGCCCTGAATAATGAGGTGTTTTACATGTTTGTAATCGTCTTGGAGTGTGTGTGTGCAAACGTCTGAGAATCATTCTTCACGTCTTACTGCACATATTGCTAATGTTTGCCAGTTGGAGACTCTTTTCTCTGGCACGCACCTGGTCTTGTCAAGAAACCTGCTGTTTGCTGGTGTTACTTTGGGTGCTCAGCACTGCAGGAGGGTGCCTGCGCCTTGTCCTGAGGCACCGCTTGGAGGGAGCACAGCGTGCGGATAGCCAGTGCTCCAGTTTCAGGGCTAAAAATGAAAGGAGTTCACTCTTTACCAATGTAGATCTTTGGAAATCCTGACGTCTGGAAAAATAATTTGAAGTGAGAGATGTGACGCCTTTTAGAGCTCCTATGGTTTGAAATTAAGGTATTTTTTTTGCAATGTGGGAGTCTCATTCTAGAGATGCCTGAGCCTTGTACTTGGCAGAAAACTGGTGGATAGCAGTTCCTGTCCTCCTCATGCTCACCTGATTGCTAAACCGCAGGCTGCTGCTGCTTCAGGCTTGCATGGGTTTTCGTCATGTTGACATGGCATTTCAGGCTGAGCTTGGCCTACATTCAGCTTTCTGGAATAGAAGGACACTGTGGCTGTACTTAAGTGAAATTACTTCTGCAAAAAGTGGGGGCTGGTTTTAAAAGTTTTAAGCCTTCTTTTTTAGAAATGCTGTCACTTACTGTGCAAGCCAAACAGGAAAACCACAGCCAGCTTCCCGCAGTGCCCTTTTGCTGACAGTACCTTGTGCCAGGTGCTTATGGGGAAGTGTACGGGGGACAAAATGCTTTTCACATTGGCTCACATCCTCATACAGAAGAGCTGAAGGTTAGTGCAGAAGTGTGAGAGTTCATATCCCTTCTCTGGCTCCTGACCTTGCTGCTGGCTCTCTGAAGGTCTGAGTGGTTGGAGCACCTCTTTGTTCATCTGCCTGAGATTTCTCAGCTAACCCAGCTGAGAACCACTACTTTGAGTCACTGCTGTGGTTGGCAGCCTGCTCTAGTGTCCAGTAGCAGCTGGCATCACCCATGGCTTAGAGGCTGCATTCAGATTTGTGTGGTGTTAGCTTTTTAGAGAGGATGCTTAAGAAAATTGTGGGGGGGGAACACTTTGCATGGTCTTGCCTTCACAGGGCACTTATTATTTTAGAGCAGAAATGAAGGAACTAATAAATATTTTTGAATTATAGTTTGAACTGGAGAAATTTTTGCATTTGAGGGTATTTGTCCTGCTGTTTCATCATCTCAAAGACATTCATGTGGCTTTATTTTTTCTTCTCTTCCTCCCACCATATCAGTTAATGAGTCTTAAAAATGTTCTGGTGTGCAGTTTCAAGTGGGATTTCCAAAGCAGACAGGAGATGTACATCAATGCACATCTGGGAATAAGAACAAGAGCCTTGTTGAAGGAAAACTATTTGTTGATTTGTCAGAATGTGCCTTATTAAAGGGAACAGAATCTCTCATCTCTGAAAGAGCAGTTTAAGAAGACAGATTAGAGTGGGAGAAGCAGCGAGAGCCCAGGGATGATTTGGAATTCCTCAAGTTTTGCTCAGAGTGGAAACGATATTGTGGGACACGTTTTCAGCTTGAAAGTGCTTCTGTAACATTGAAGTTTGACACTAACTGTTAGCTTTTGCTGAATGGCTTTGGAGAAAGCAAGGGGTCTAGATGAGGAATCAAAGTCCGTTTTTCCCATGATACACTACAAAAAAAAGGAAGCAGCAGCTTCCAGCTTGGTGTGACACAATTGTGGTATCCTGGTCAGGTGGGGAATGGGGTGTGTTGATCAAAAGAAAAATGTGCTTTTAAAAGGGTAAAGAAATGGTGATTTATTCTTGGAAACGAGAATTGGGGGTGTCACGGGTGGGACAGATGGCTCGGGGTGAGAAGCAGGCTCATTCTAAATTAGGCTGTCATGCCCAACTTGCTCTTGGGAAGAGCTGGATGAGGTCCTACCTTGGGGCAGAAGTTGGCCTTATTATGGTGGTGTCATGGGAGGGTGAGGAACAGACTGATGCTTTCCTCTTACTGGGGGGTTGGTGTCTCTAAGTCATGTTTAATGAATGGTGCAGCAAGGCTTTTGTTGCTAGGGCTTATCCAATACCTGCTTTGGAGTCTTGGGGGTTATTAAACCAGCATCTATACCCAACTCTAAAATCACTAATAACTTCTAAAAGCAGAAACAATTAGCAGACTCAGTGGGAGAAGAGCTTTCAGGGAGAAGCAATTTAGTGTGCTGAAAGACCGTGTATGCAACATAATCAATGTAGTGTACTATATGAACATACCAGAGGTAGTTTTCCAGCAAGCTTCACGTACACTGATTTTCCAAGGTTCAATAGTCTTCCTAAACTCAAGAAAGCACTAATCACCTTGAGGGAACAAATAAAGCAAGTGGACAAAAAAAAAAAAAAAAGTAATTTAATCAAGGATAAATTGCCCTGTTGTTCCTACCAGCATGTTCACAAACAGCTCTAGTCATAGAGCATTAGCTGTTTCTTACAGAGCTTTTGCAGTGTACCTTGGCTTCCCCAGGCAGGTCAGACCCACAATCCTTCTGTGATCCCCGAGGATAACTCCTTGTGCATGAGCTCTGTAGGCATTTGAAGGTATTACTAAGCCGTGTACACATTGTAGGAAAAGGTGGCAGGAGGAGCTGCTTCCTCTGCAGGGCGGCCAAAGCTTGCTGCACTTAGTTGTTTCTCAGCATGGTGTGCTCTCATCCTCATGCTTGGGGAACGGTTTTGAAATTAAGGGTATTTGCAGCAAATAGCATCTCCCTGGTGGCAGCACTGTGGGATGCTGCCTTGTCCCTGGCAGGGCGGTAGACAGGAACAGGCCAGGATTGCTCATTGCATCCGGGATGGCCGAGCAGTGACTAGTTTCCAATTTGCCTTGTGCTCCTGTGGTGTACCTAGGCTTGGTTGAGTTACTTGAGACCTCCAAGAGGAACAGAGCCAGCATAAAGCTCCCACATGCTAACTGCACAACTGTGTGAGATCGCTAGGGATTTTTGAGTCCTGCTCATGTGTATTCCCCTGGGGAACATCCCTGCTGGCGCTGTTTCCCATCCTGTATTGTTAAACCAAGAGCCACTGAATGAATACAACAGCAACATAACATTTTGGGGTTTTGCAATAAATCCAGATACAAATCTCCTGTTGGAGTCAGTAGGACTGCAACATCCAGTAAGACATTTCCTCATTTTCTCCTATTTATTCATCATGACTGGCACAGCAGTGAAGGACCAGTGTGCACCCAGACTTATGCTGAACAGTTTCATTAAGGGCTGCTTGAATATTTTCCATTGAGATTGTGGTTTTTGTTCAGAAAACTAGATTTACAGATGGTTTTTGTGTTTGTTCTGCTACCTGGAAGTTTTCCCCTTATTTTTGAGGGTGAAGGCTCAAATAAGGAAATTCAGAAAGTTTTAAGGGTCAGAGCTGTAATCAAGTGTCTCTATCAACATGCTTAGCTTTTAGGTTTTAGCTGAAACTGAAAATATTCTTCAGCAAGTTTGTTTTTTTTAAAAAAAAAAAAACAAAAAAAAACAACAAGCAAACCCCAAATATAAACCCTCCACAATCTAAGCCTGCTTTAATATCTGTGAGCATTTTGTGCAGAGAAGCCACAATTTTCTGATCAGCTGCATGATGACTATGGTACAGTGTGCATTTGAGTGTTCTTTACTTTTGGGCTTAATCTATTGTATGGTATTTCTGTGGGCTGTTAAATAATGGCTGCCTTCAACAACTAGCTCCATTTCAGTGAAAGAGAAAGTGAATATTGTATGTAATTCCTGTAAATGAGTGTAAAATTATTTGAGGTCTTATAAGATTCAGCATTAATATTATTACAAAAAAGTGAATACTTCAAAGCCACTAGAGCTCAGCCCTATTGCTTGGTCTGTTTTACATAGGCTTGAAGTCCGTGGGAGCAGAGAATGCCTGGGGTATCGCAGGAGTTGGCTCCATCTGGGATGGGGGACCAGAGCTGTTATTGAATGTTAAAAATAACATTGAAATACAAGAAAAAAGGGGGTGGGGTGGGGTGGGGGGAGCAGAAAAGAAAAAGAACTCTGGTAGGGGGAGAGACCATAATGAGCCATTTTCTCTTTTCATGCAGTTTTCATAGCCACCAGGGCCAAATTGATACTGGGAGGTTTATGTATCATCAAAAAACAGAGCCTGAGCATCATGTAAGAAGTGAAAGAGTATGAGCTATGAATGAAACAACAACTGGCAGACCAGAAAGATTGAGCAGATATACTGCGGTGCCTAAATATGTCAAATCCTGGTTTGCTACTCTGAATGTGATGCATACAGGGCAAGAAGTGCTTATTCCACTCTTTGTTGGTGTTTTTTTGTGGAATTAATTGATTTCTGAAAGAGGTTTCCCATTGTTTTTTCTTTTAAAACCTCACAGTCAGAGGGGAAAGTCTAGATTTCTGCTGGGGACTTTGGAGGAGACTCCTGATGAATAATCACTCAGTGTTGGGTCCCTCCTGAAAATGTCACCTTCCTGTTGCTGAAGCATTTGGCAAAATGGTTTTCTGGTTTCCAGCTGGAACTGTAGGTATCAAGCAAAGCATTTAACAAAAATGTTCTCTAATGAGTAGCAGTTCTGGGAATCTTTGCCAAAATCCAATTTTTCTTTGGTTTCCAGTAAGTTTTGCAAAATCAAAAAACTGAATAAGTGTTTTGGAGGAAATGTAACCAAATAAACCTGAGCATCCATTAGAGTTGGTGGTGTAATCAGAACATGGGTAGAGAACTGTGTACTTTATTTTGAGTTGGAAAGGTTAACTAGCTCTTTCCTCTTTGGATTAAAGAAAATTTCTGTCCTTGTAGAAGGTAACTATTTTGTTTCTAGTCTAGGATGGAGTAATGTCACTTGGTTATGAGAAAAGTGATTAGAAGGATGTTATGACAGCATTCTGCCCTTGCTGGTCCTGGCTGGGACAAATGTGTTGTCATTTTGAAGGAGAACAGGAGGGAAATCAAAGTTATTCAGTATACTTCATCAAGAAAAAGATCAAACATCTCCTGTGTCCACCAGACACCATGTGTGCACACAGGTCTCCCATGGCATACCAAAATCTGTGTTAAGTTCCTCACCTTTTGTAATAAGTCATATTCTCTGACGTGTAGTGACTGAACATGAAGCAGCTGATTGTTTTACCACCAAGGAAAAATTATCAACCATTAACTAGCAATTTATATTATCGTGTAATGACTTCAACCAATATGTGTTTTACCTCCATGTAAAGAGTATATATATGTATTTAGGTAAAACTAGGTCACAGCCTCAGAGTTTGGGTAAATAGATAATACAGCCCTCAGTGACACAAGGTTTTGCTGTTCTTCGTTGCTGGGACTGCAGCATGTGCTCAAACCAGCTTTAAACCACTGTGGCCAGGATTTTTGAGCAGTTCCCATGTGAAAATCCACTTCACATCTGTGGGCAGGCAGCGGTGATCTCCTTGTTGATGCACCTCCACTTCCCATTTGGTGAGTTTATAACTAGCCTGGGTATGTCACAGAGTGATGACATCTTTTAAATACAGTCAGTCCCAAAGAAGATATGAAAATTTGCAAAACCTATTTGCCTACAGAGTTCATGAGTAATATTGATCCACTGGCTGACATTTTTTGATGCGCGACCAAAGTAACTGTAAGTTTAAGCAGCTGTAAGTGAAAGCATCTTTGGGCCAGAAACTTTAGCAGCGAGCTGCCATGTAATGTGGACATTGCCTAAGTAATTACGCAGTGCCTAGTACGTGAGCCCTCAGCTGCTTTTTGCCAATGAGATGCATCTCTTAGGTGCGCCGTTGCGCCGTGTTTGTGTTGCTTTGTGCCAGCTGGGAGCTGGAATGTTCTACCCAAGATGTGACTGCAGTTCAAAGCTGGAGGAAATTCTGTGTGGTTTTCTGTGTATAATGTAAAGGCCCATATATCGGTGAGAGATTAGAGTAATTTAGAGACATGGAGGAAGCCCTTGCCTTCTTCCTGTTTGTGAATTGTATGTGATCAATGTGTTCTTAATAGCGCTGTTTGCAGGAGACTTCATCAGATTCTCTTTATGGCAGAGCTGACACATAAGCGTTACCATCCACTGAAGGTATAAGCATTAAGTATTTATGTACCCCAAATTGTGCACCAGTCGTACTTATCCAGACACAAAGTGTGATAATGGCAGAACACTGAGTTTATTAATAGAACACAGCAGCCAACATATGGCTGCATAGTGGAAGCAGTGTAAAACGTAAGCCACACATTTCTTTTTAAGAACATGTATTTCACACCTTTTCACTTCACACAGGAATATTTTTGTGATGCCTTTACAGTTAGTCTGCTATTCCCAAAAGGCTATTTTTATATTTTCACAGCATAGCTTAATTAAGAAAAATTGTGTTTTATAAACAATCCCGTATATTTCAAACCTACCCCCTTCAAAAAAATACCCCAGCAAGATCCAGGTGGTAAATTGCAAACAGACTGCTTGGTTCAGCACACTCAAGAGGAGTTTTCTGGCTGCATTTATAGCCTCCGGTGCAGCTTGGTTGAACTGTGTTGTGCATTTCATATATTTCAAATGCCAGTATATGTCCCATCTGGCAGAGAGTTTAAGCAAGCAAGGGCCACACACCCAGCGTTTACTTTAGCACTGTGCCTTTGATTATATCTTGTTTTTTCACAGCTGAGATTTTAAGGAGTTGCACTGATAGTCTTTAGCCATGTAAGCCCGTGTCTGCTTGTTGTGTTTCCAGAAACTTTAGATTTGGGGAAAATTTGAAGAGATGATCTTGCAGTCTTACCTGGCTTATGCAAGTAATTTTGCATATTTCTTTCTTGAGGGACTCTTATGTACATCTTTATTTGTGAAAATCTGGGGTAAAACAAAAATCTGCTATTCTTCTGGATGGAATACAGGAAAATTTTCAATGGCTGCCTGTATAACTTATTTCTCATGCCATATTCTAAACATTGTTAAAATTGTCAGTTTACAGGAATTACAGTCTTGGAGGCGTTAGGACACTCATCCCGCCTGACAACATCCCTTTCTAAGAACCTGTGAAGATTAGTTTGTGGTGTAGATTTTTCCCATGTTTAAGTTTATAAGGATGAAGAGCCCCATGTAGAATATATCTGTGCAACTTCCGTGACAAAAATTGCTAAGCACATTATATATAAATAGCAAACTGCCTTCTTTAGGGACTGATACAGACTGCTTTTGAGATAGCTAAGTAGACAAGTATATAGTAAAATATGGGTATATTTAGCACTCCAGAAGGCGATAGATGATGTTCTGACTTAATATCACATGGGCTCTTAAAAGTTTTTACCTCTGTATAATCCCTTGTACTCAGCATTGATGTTGTCACACATTTGGGACTTAATTATAAGCTTCACTGCCAGTCAGAGTACCACATGGCAAAGGATGATTTTGGAAGGCAAAGGGTAGACCTGACTCTCATGAATCATGAATAGAAGGGAAGGTGATGCAGGAAAACGCTGGGGCAGTTTAATGGGATTTGAAATAAATATGGTTTAATGGAATTTTTGCATAAATGTGGTTTTTAACATCTGCCTGCCTCATTGGTTCTTACAGGCATCTGCTTAGATTGAATGCATTCTGGTTGGCATCCTTAAAAAATCAACACTTAAATGGTTATAGTCATACAATGAGACTGACCTCACAAAAGCCTCTGCCAGGCTTGTCAATGTACATCTCCTTAGGGGCAATGGGAGAGAATGGCCGGAGAGCCAGAGGGGTTGTGCGGGGCTCTATTAACCTTTCCCAGGTGAGTTTGAAACAGGTTTTCCTTCTGGATGTTTTTTTCCTGGTTGTGCAAAGCTTGAAACCTTCCCACTTCAAACATGCCCTCTTTTCCCAGGGCTGTTGAAGACTCAGATATGCTTCTGGTTGGCGTGCAATCCTGGAAAAACTGCGAAGAATATTTGCAAGTGTTATCTTTGAATCAAAACCACCAACTCACTTGGATAGCATCTCTTACCTCTTTCTTCCTTTTTCACTAGCCTTTTATACGAACATTTTTACTGCTTTTGCGAATATTCATCCAGCATTCATACCCACACACATATATTTTGTGCTGATGTAATGATGCCTGTTACTGAGTGTGACTCTTTTTTTTTTTTTCTAAAATAAATGAAACAGTAGAGTTGTATTGCAGTGGAAAGGATCTGTCTTGAACTGGTATTGCCATGTTGTCTTCCTTCCCAAAATGCTGTGCTTCTAAACAATGCTACATTTATTTAAAACAAAGGTCATATACCATGCTAGTTATCCTTAGAGGATGGGTTGAGTGGCAGCAGGCTTATGTAAAGAAAAAAAAAAAATCACAGGGCTCCTATAAATAGAAAAGCCATATAACCAAATTTGGGAACCTACAGTATGGTGCAGAGTTTGGTATTTTGTGATCTTCAAAATCCTTAAGCGATACTAACACTAAGATAAGTATATCCAGAAACAGTTTATTGTGGAGCTTTTTAAATTATATCTTCTCAAGTTATACACTTGGTTTGTCTTACTAGTGCTCTCTTTGTGTGGTCAGACCATCTCAGGGTGACTATTTTGTTCTTCATGCTTTAACTACAAGCGCGATGACATTGTAAGGTATGAGGAGACCTGGCAGACTGACTGGTGTGGGGTGACATGGTGAGAATAAGTATGGAGCAGCTCTTGTATGTTCTTGGCCTTGGTGCATTAACAAGTACTAGTCTCACAAAGTGGAATGTTGTGGAGAAGGAGCACAAACACAAGCAGACAGAGCATATAGGTAAGCAGATCTGGTGCAGTAAGCCATAGGTATCTAGTGAAAGCAGGCTGAATTTTAGATACCAGCTCATTGCAGCCTGTTCTGCCTAGTGCTGATAGGGAGTGGCTGTTGCAGAAGATGTAATACCTTTTGTGGGCTTAGTACCTGCTGGGGTGATTGCTGGCTCCCTGGGGGCTTTGGGGGACAGACAGGCAGACTGGGGCAACTCCAGTTGTTTCCAGGAATTACAAGGTCATTTTCAATCCTCTTAATTTCCAAGCCTCCAGCCACTAGAGGGAGAGAATGCTACATATTTATGGCTTTATATGAGTGTGGGGATGTATGTTTAATAAGGGAATTGCTTTTCCACAGAAGGGCTTTCTAGGCAGTACTATAGCTGGTTTTAACCCCTCTATTTATTTGACCGCAGTGTTATAACTGCCTCTGAGATATGACCTCTCTAGACTTCTGTTGGTTTATGACCTAAAACAGTAAATGCTCTGGAAGATGTTAGGTGATCCTTGTCCATGTTTTACACCCTGTATTTGCTGTCAAGCATCCCTGCTGTGAAATGGCTTCCATGGGGAAACTTTTGGCTCCTCCTGGATCTGCCTGTCTCCTCATGTTACTGCACACCCCGCTGCACTGATATGGCATAACATACAGTGTGGTAATGCAGAAGTGAAAGACATGGGAACAGCGGGAGAGCAATACCCCTTCCTACTGCTTTCTTCCTGGCAAGCCAGAGACTCTTTGAGCCTGTGGCCTCTTTCCTCTGCAATAATAAAACAAGCCCAAGAGGGATCTCATTTCATTTGGAATTAAACCATTGAGTTAGTAATTATTGCAGGCAGATGAGTTTTAACAATTTCAAAGGACACCAGCAAAGCATTGTAGGTTTAGGGAAGGGAACAGGGATGGAAGTTTTAAAACTTTCTTAAGAAAGGTGTACCTGAAAGTGAATTTTGTATACCTTGAAAATGTAACGAGACTGAAACTTTCCTTTGCATATTGAGCTCATTGGGAAGAGCCATGGACTGGCTGTGTCAATGAAACCCTGATGAGGGGACTGTGGGACTTGGAGGAGTCTTGAAAGGTAGCCTGGGATGAAAGCAGCATGCACAGTGGGTTTGAAAAGCTGCAGCCTTTGGTCTGCAGTACTATTTAACAGATGAATTTACATCCCTCTGTGGATGGTAGATACGGAGTAGTCTCTCTTGCCTTTCTTTTGACTTGTGGGTGACTTAAGGCAGGGCTCTCTCAGAAGGGAAACCTCATGATGCTTTAGCAGCCTGAAGTATTGAACGAGAGCGTGTCTCTGGGAATTTTCCTGACTCTGAAAGTCAATAGTTCCAGTTAGCAGAGCAAAGCAAAGGAAAGATGTTTCTTTCCGCTGATTAGAGCTGCAGATGATGCTCCAGCACAAGAAGTTCTCCTGGTGAGGTTGAGGCTGGTCCCAGCTGCTCCTTTGCCTGCCTGTTTCACTTGCCCAGCTGTGCCCTGGCTGGCGCAGCTGATGGCAGCCATGAGAAAGCAGAGAGGGAAATGTTCAGGAAGGCACTAGAAACCTTGAGATTGACCTGACCCAGGCACATTAGAAAAATATGCCTGTAAGGACTAAATAGACGTCATCCTAGAGAAGATGGTCAAAACACTCCTTATTGTCCTGGGTGTCCATCACTGGACAAGCCATAGTTGTAGGGTTAAAATTCAGCTGCTCTGGGAACCCTCCCTACTCCAGTGAGCGCTCCTGTCTGTGCACCTTGCTTGGCTAAGGGTCTTTTACCATGTACTTGTAACTCAGACTAACTGAAGCCATGAAAACGTGGCCGTGAACCGAGTGGCTTGAGCTCAGCCTCCAGGGCCACAGGTCACAGCTTGGATTAAATAATAGAGCTAGAATAGTGACAAGTAAATATGAAAGACTTCTCTGCATCTCTGCATTTTGATGAACTGTGGCCGTAACCTTATAAATATGACCCGTTCGTTAAGCCTTCACCTGCCTGATGGAGATGCAAGGTCTTCTGAGGCCAGTTTACCTGCCTTCTGTACGGTAGCTTTGTTTATTGAGAGCCAAGCTGTAAAATCGTTATCCAAGCAGTAAGCCTGTGGACTTCAGTGGGAGCTCTGCTTTGGCTGGAGAACACCACGCCATCTCACTGCTGGGGTTTCTGCCAGTGCAGATACCTCAGTGGGAGGAAAAGCATTTTTGTTTCAGGTTTTATTATGTATTTGTGGGTGTAGGACCAGGTTGGGAAGCCTTGTGTGAAGGCACCCAGCTCCAGTGAGATCCCCACTGGATGTGGGTGGGGAAGAGGGGGCTGACAAGAGTTGGAGTGTGAATCTAAGCTTTCAAAATTGTGACAGGGGAGGGCTGTTAAAAGCCTCTAGGCCATGGGCCATGGTGTTGCTGTGGGCCCTGGAGGCTTTGTCCCCTGGGCTCCTGCAAGGGAACATCCCTCCAGGCAAGAGGGAGGAGTGCATGGCCTGGGGGAATGTCTGTTGTTTAGCTGTAGATCTTCTTGTGAATTGTAATATTAAGCTCTAGTTTTCTTTTAAAAAGTTCTTTTTTTCGCTGCAGATCTCTCTCCAAGTACACAAGTTAAATGAATTTATATACAAGCATTGTGCTATTTGTAAAGCTCTTTCTTTTTTCAAATTTAGTTTTATTCCTTTTTTTAATCTCCATAGGATTTGCCTCGAATAAGCAGAACTAGGGCAGTGCTAGTAACAGATGGACATAAAGAAGACTTAGATGCTGGAGAGACTTCTAACAGGCTTGGGGATCTGAACTGGGGTGTCTTCCTCGTCACCCTAAGAGTTTAATTTGATGGCAGGTTATTAATTTTTGCCTCTACAGCAGAGGTCTTAGCAACAGAGTGCGTTCCTTGGCAACAGACTATGATAGTTTAATTAAAGCAGGTGTGGGAGTTTTAAAAATGCCACTGTTGGAAAGATTTGAAAGATATTAGCAAATCAAATGGGCTGAGGCATGAGTCGTCTTGTCAGTCAGACGGGGGTGACAAGGAAAAAGGAATAGTAAACAAGATGCAAACCACGAGGCAACTTGGCAAAGGAGCGGTTCTGGAGGGGAGGCAGGTACGGGACTTGCATGTTTTGCTGCCTTCCCAAGGGCCTGGCTCGGGCTCGCCCCGGCCATCCCCCAGGACACTGTGGAGAGGGGTGGGAGGAATGTCTGTGTGTCTGGGAGGTCTTGTGCTATGAATTGAATAGTTTACTTAATAAAAATATTGTTTTTTAAAAACCGGTTTCCAAACTGTGGTTTTCCACTAGGGCTTTCATAAAAGTTACAGTTTGGTTTTGTCCTCGCAAAAATTGAAGCTGTCATTTTGTTAGTAAAATCAAACAAAAAGTCCTTGAGGAGAACCTGTGGACAACGTGGCTGTGACCAGTTGCATTGCTTACCTCCTTTACCAGAGGAGCAAGCTGTGTGTGATATGCACCTCTGCCTGGAGCTAGACTGGTGTCTCTTTGCTCTGTGGCTGCTAAATATAAATTACAAAATAATTAATAATGCCAAATATACATAATTAAATTAGAAATAACTCTAGTTTGTGACAGCATATGGAATGTACATACACATAGCTGATCTGGACTGGAGAAGTGGTTTGGAGCAAAGACACAAGTTTGGGCTCTCCTGTCTGTCCCTGACACTCTTTTGATGTGTAACCTTGGGCAAGTCAGGAGAAGACCTTATGCCTCTGGTTTGCAGCTGCAAGAGGGAGGTAATCTTTTTCCCATTCTGTGGTAAACTGCAAGATCCTGATCGCTTACATGGGAGCAAATGATTTTTATGCACTTGTTCAAGGCCTGTAATTTATGACTAAAACTATCTTTGTGTCAGAGTTAGTTCAGGAGGACACTTGTATCTGGGGCTTCTGAATATGCATGTCATCTCCTATTAAAGAACAAACAAACAATCTTGTAATGTACCATAAATAATAATACTTTGCAAGAGCCCGAAGCACTGTGTTATTGCTGTGCTAATCTGAGACGCACTGGGCCATTATGAAAGTATTCCATAGGGTTTGTGGGTTTTTCCTAAAGGAAGGTATGTTTTTCATAGCTGTGTAGCGTGGCTGATTGGTTTATAAAGCCAGGCTGGGTAATTCCTAGTAGAGGTTAGACAGTTTCCCCTCCTTTCTCATTAATTAACCTGTAGGATTTGGTGCCTTTTCTTTGCAGTTCAATAGAGACAATGGCTGCAAGAACATATTTGTGCTCTCTAATATGTAATGAAGAACTTCTGCCTCCTGCAGCAGTGAAATAACCATGTGTGACAGGGCTCTCCAAAGAGCGCTGTCAGGCTCCTGCTTGAATGAGGCAATTCAGGGCTGGAATTTCGATGGGGAGGCGTTCGCTGGGGGATGTTCTCCGATGCCTGCAGTCAACATTGTAGTTGGGGTGGAAAGAGAGAGTGGGTGAAAAGCAAAGGAAGGGAAATCCCCTTGTGAAGGCAGCAGCAGGAGAGGGAGAGAAGCATCTTGGAAAAAGTTTCCACATCCAGAGAGCAATTTATAGCAGTATTCTTATAGTGGTATTAAGGAAGGGAGGCCTTGGAGATCTAAAGGAGATTTCAATGGTGATGTGGTAATACAATGTAGTGAAGAAAAGAGATTAGAGACAGGTAAAATCCTGTAATGCCGCTGTACTTCCTTTACTGCTCTCTCAGGTTGCAAGAAAATTAACCATCAAGTTTGGGATCCCAGTGTTGTTTTGGGTCTGTCTCAGGCTAGGGATTTGTACCCAAAAGCTGCCCTGCAATGCTGCAACACAGTAGTAAATAACAGTGGGAGAGCAGGGTGGGTGTCTATATATATTGGATCGGACAGTGGATTGCAGTGAGAATGTTGTTGAAGTCTCATGTATGTCACATGACTTCAAATGTATTGGATGAGGTACAAGGATGGGGGTTACTTTTGCTTTTTCAGCAGTGCAATCTGGTAGTAAGTGTCCTTCTGCTCATACCCATTTGCTTTGCTTTTGAATCATGCTCTAGCTGCAAGTAATTAGGAGAAAAAAGTTGCACATGAAAAAAATGGCATTAATCTAATAATTATAGTCCTTATATCACAAGGATATAGTCACAACTGCTATTACAGAGCAGTTTCCAGGTAATCCTTGTCTCTTCCTTCCCTGCCTTCGCATCTCTACTCACCTGCAAGTTTATTACTCATTATGAGTGTCACTCACTTGGCAGTCAGCAGTAGATCCCAAACTGGACTGGACTGTCAAAAGAAAGACGTACCTGTGATTGGCGTTACGTTGTGTAGCCAGCTACTGCATATGAAGATGCACGGGATGGTTCCATTCAGGCTGGAGGCACAGGGCACGTGGTCTGTGGCTGCGCTCTGCCTACTTCTGCAGTATGAATGCAGGTCAGGGGCTTGGCTGTGGAGACCTCCAGGGCTGAGTGTGAACGTGTGATCCAGTGGTGGCCTGGAAGCACTTTCACCCCAGCCATCGAGTGTTGGAAGGGTACGCCATGTTGCAAGAAGTTTTTATTAGTTTGTACCAAGTGGCTGGATTATCCCAAAAGTTGGTTGATCCAGACCAAGAGTGTGGTGAAGGGAATTGTGCAGGCGAGTATCCAGAAGCAGCTATGTGAGGCTGAAACGCATCAGCTGTTTTTGGTCCTTATTCTTTAGGGAAAGAGTCATTTGGAGTCCATGACAGGTAAAAAGTGACCAGACCACAGTTCTGCTGAGAATGAATGGGACATTGTGTTATCGATGAGAAGTATTTGAGTTCTTACAGGGAACTGACTTCGGAGCAATACCACAGGTAAGCCAAGGATCCTCTCTCTCACTTAAGAAAAATCTATTCCCTGCCTCCCTAGCAGGACTTGGTGCTGCTCTGTCTTGTCTCAGGTGTGCGAGTTACCCCTGGGGACTCAGCAGCAGTGCTGGCAGACCTCCAACTGATGTGAACCTCTGCAGAAGTATGCTGAATGTGCTGATGTGCAGCTGTGACACATTGCCACCTTCCATGGCCGGTGAAGTGGTGGGGAAGGGATAGCTAAAAGGATCTTCTTCTGTTACGTAGGTCTTCAGTGCCTTTGTAGAAATAGAGGGATGTCCTCAAATTATTTCAAGCAATATTGAATTATTCACTGTCATTGGTAGTAGAAATTGCAGTTTTTGTAAGCTGAATCACAAGGCAGGAGCCTGCAGTGCAAACTCTGTGCCCAAATACTAAACACTGAAATTTGCCTCTCTCCCCTTGGGCAATATGGATTTTACTACCAGTGCAGTCCCCATAGCACTACTCCATAGTGCTCTGTGTGACTCACAGCTTTTTTTTTTTTTGCAATACTACATGTCTGGCATGTACTGGCAGGGCTACACGCTATGCATTCATGTGTGCTCGGTTGCAACATCCCCATTCAAAAGCCTGGCAGAGTAGCCAAGATGCAGTGTCCCTTCCTGAAAGGCAGGTGTTTTCTTCCATTGTGGGGTTGCTGCAGTAGAGAAGCTCGCAGGTGGCTCTTCCTATTGTGCCCTCTGCTCTGACAAGGGCTCTGAGTTTGGTCCCCTGCCCACTGGCTGGCTGCAAAATGCTTTGCATAGTGAGGCAACAGTGGTGTGTTTTCTTGGCAAGGAAGGTGCAGCTGGTTCTTTCTGAGATTGCATGTGCCAGAGAGAATCACTGCCCCACTGATCCGGGCAAGATTGGATTTGTGTGCAGACTGATGCGGATTCAGGGATTTGGCTAATCTTTGGTCCTTGTTGCTTTTTGTCACCCTTGCAGGGAGCAAGAATTAACGTGGCAACCTTTGGTTCACTTCTCAAATCAGCTTAGCGTAAACAAGGGATAGCAAGTGAAACAGTGGAATATTAACCTTACTGACAGGCCTAATCAACAGCTGACAGCAGGAGGAGAGAAATTGGTATAATTTCTGCTTGTGCGTAACAAGCCTCAACAAAAATTGTTGTCCTCCTCCAGATCCACTTTACCAATTAGAGCAACAGGGTAGGATGTGCCAGACAACTTCTTTCTCCATTTGTTCTGCCATGGTTAAGATGGGTGTAACTTTGACTGAAGTTAGTGGAGTTACTGGGGTGATGCAATGCATGTTTTAAAGATGATCTTTTGCTTAAGAGGGTTTTTCTTGTGTTATTTGTGTATGTGTTTGACAATAATGCAGATCTCTCATTTAATATTTTCTTGTAGAAAAAACATTTACCCTTCAATTACAGGTAACCTGATCATTGCTTTCATTTTTAGTCCAGTTTTCTGAAGGAAGCAGTGCCCATGCATTCAGGGTGTCTGTCTGCCTGTCAGTTCTTCTGTTCCAGCATTCCCCAGCCCCTACAGCTTTTGAATCAGTTGGTGAAGTTGCACTGGATTTGACTGACATCCCAAACAGATGATGTATCAATGAGTTCTGTGGAAACCAGGGCTGCACAAAGACGTGGCAATCACATGCTGTAGGAGAGGGGGCTCTCCCTGGGGAGGAAGGTGAGGAGCAGACCCAGATTGACAGTACATTCGTTGCAGAAGAGTTTTCAGAGACAGGATTTTCAGACCAGATTCCTCCTTTGGATATAAATAACTTACCTGGGGTTTCTGTCACTTGACACAGGAAATGTAGGCAGAATTCCAGAGTCTGGACATCTGTAAGTGTTTGCCTCCTGACTCTTTCTTTTGTCAGCCATCTCTGGGAATAATGATGGCTGTCAGTACCTATGTAAAAGGTGATGGAATATGGCTTGATGTAACTAGAGCACACTACGTGGGGCCCAAGCAATGTGAAGATGCTGGGCAGCATCCCTTTGCTCTTGCCTGTACCTTTGTTCTGTCCTACTCTGTCCTATTTAAATAAATAAGTGAAGACACCTAGGCTCTGATCCCTCATGCATCCTGCTGAATGGCGCAGGACTAGCAGAAAGTGGCAGTCACGAGGAGCTGCATGTTGTTTCCTGACTCAAAATCTCTAGCTGCGGGAAAAATGTTGACTCCTCTGGAGGTCAGGAGCAGGAGACTGAAATGCCCTTCTGCCCTTGAAGCAGGAGTGCATGAAAAAAACACCATTTAAACACAGCCTTAAATTCCCTGCAAATGTAATAGAGGAGATTGTAGCTTCTGTACAGGTTTTGCAGTATGTCGTGTATATGGATCCAGTATATCCAGCAAACTCAGTGTATGTCAGCTGTTTCCCACATAGTCTCCACTATTTGTACCTACCCTCTCCTGCCTCTGAAGCTAGCTGCAGACTTCATCAGCTGCCAGAGAGGAGTTGTAAGGAATATTGGTGGGGTGTTCTGACTGTACTGAGGTGTGTCAGTCCTTGCGATGGGCTGCCCCTTCCTGTGGGCAGTCAGCTCCAGGAGGATGGCAGAGGGCTGCGGCGGCTGCGCAACAGCCTCTTTGAATGGCCTTGGCCAACTCCTTTCAATCTCCATGTCTCCGCCATAAGATGGGGAGAACCATGTCAACATACGTGTCCCAGCTGGAGGGATCGGGAGGATTCAATCCTGTTTCCAGTTGGCTGTGCACATCCCATATGCTATCGCTGCCTCTTCTAACCAGCGCCAGACAGACTGATCTCATCTGCCCCGGTGTGGTGGGTGGCCATATTGGTGATGAACGCTTAATGAATGTCTTGTCTTTTCTTACTGTGCATGGGGCTGTCATTTCCTTGCTCTGACCAGAAAGTCAGGAAAAAGCAAGGAGAGTGGGCAGGGTGTTAAAACGGGCAGCAGAGCATGGGTGCTAGCAGGGAGGGATAACCCTGGGCAGGTGCAGCACTTTTCTGGGCTGGGAGGTTTTGTGTTGGTGGGAAGGGGGCTTATGCTGCATGTGTCGAGCAGAGTGAGAACCTACTGCCCTTTGAATGTCAGCAAAATCCCCAGCCCCTTGCTAAGTGTGGAGGCATGTGCTGGCTCTGCAGATTTGGGAGCCCTGTGGTGCCGGGGGCGAGTGTGAGCAGCCACTGGCAGGAGGGCAGGGGTGCTGAGTGCCTGCAGAGACCCTCCCAAAGTTTTCATAGGTCCCCCCTCCTTTCCTTTCCTTTCCTTTCCTTTCCTTTCCTTTCCTTTCCTTTCCTTTCCTTTCCTTTCCTTTCCTTCCCCTCCCCTCCCCTCCCCTCCCCTCCTGCAGAGTTTCAAAGCATGGCAAAGGGAAAAAAAGGACATCCCCCTCCCCTCAAATCTCTCGGTCTGTGACTGAAATAAATAACTACAATCCCAGGTAGTGAGGAGGCTGCTAATAACGTGCTTTTGACAGGCACGGGATTGCCGGGCTGAGGGATCTCTGACTGAAAGCTCCAGGCTAGGGTGGGGGTGGGGGGCTTCTTTTTTTTTCCTGCCAGCTCTCGCCAGGCAGTAGGGATTTTTTTTTCCCCTCCCTGATAATAAGGACATCATCAGAAGCAAGATGCAGTGGCTAAGGGATGGATCAGGAATGGTGAGTTCAGGTAGCTATGTCTTTCTCTTTTCCTCTTATTGCAGTACTTTGACAAGGAAATAAGCCTCCGTCCTATCTCCTGACTCCTCCTTTACTCCCTGTCCTTGAAACCATTGATCACTCTGTAGCCATTTTATGGACTCTGCATTCCCAAACTGCTGAGCAAAAGAAGAAATTAAAAGAAAGGAAGGAGGGTGTGCATGCGCTGGGGCGTGGGAGGGGGAAGCAGTGCTTGGAAGGGGCTGGGGAGGTGGGCTGCGCTAGGGTGAACTGGTGGGTTTGTGGGGAAAAGCGAAGGATTCTCCAGGTGCTCGCTCGCATGTGGGGTGTGTGGTGTAACAGCTGTGGGAGAGGAGTGGAAGGAGAGGAGTATGGAAACAGGGCTGCTGGCTGTCAGCAGCGTTACTGCCACTGGGACCTGTCAGATCTGCCCCTTCCGTGGATGATAAGTTGCAGTGCGGGGGGAGCCAGAATCTGCTGCTGAGCTGGAGCGTCCCTGCCTTTCCTTGCATCAGACTGTAAAATAAAACACTCCTCTGAAGTGTAGAGGCTTCAGGAAAGCAGTTTATTTGACAGCTCTGCTTAATAATAACAACAACAACAACAACAATAAAAATACTGCCAATTTGTAGATGCCCTCACTGTGCCTGGAGTAAAGCTCTGAGGGGCTGCATCTGCTAGGAGGGAAAGTGGGGAAGTTCCCCCATCTCAGCAAGGGTCCCCGTTCCTCATTCAGAAACTTCCCGGTGAAGAGATGCGGTTGTTACTGTGATACTCCTCCTCCCCCCCATCTCTCCCTCCTTGTAGAGCTTTTCTTTGCAGTAGCATTTCCCCTTGCTTTACCCTTTCTGCGCTGGGCTGGGTTTTGCAGGGGTTTGTTGGTTTTGTTTTTTTTTTATTATTATTTCTTCTTTTTTTTCCCCCTTCCCTGGGCATTTTCCATCTTGTGGGTAGCCTCGAGGCATCTCTCTGTGCTGGTCCTGTGGCACGAACCTGCTCTTGGTGCCTGGCAGCACCGGGCAGCATGGGCTGCTGGCACCTCCTAGCTCAGCCCCTGTATTTCAGCTCTGTTGGGGGCACCTGGCAGATGTTACTGGCAGCGGGGATGATTCTGGAGCCGGCACAGAAATCGCTGCCCGTTCTTGCCAGATGCCCGGCTGCCAGCTCCGTTACGCCCTGTGCAGCTTGCTGCTGCCCTCCATCCCTTTTAAGATACTTACACAAACAGGAGCTTAATGGTTTATGCTTCTGAAAGACTCTGAAGCTGGTGCTGGAAGTGTAATGTGGGGGTGTAGACAGCAGCCTGCAGCACATAGCAAATTTATTTAGGGTTCTGTATAAGGCTTGTCTACCACCCAGCAACAGTTTGGGGGTTTGCTCCCTCCTCCCACCTTCTGAGCATCCAGGCTTTTCCTTCCCCTCTGCCACCCTGTCCCAGCACCTCCCCGAATGCATGCCAGTGTAGTACTTGTTCTCCTCTCCACCGGTGTCTAAGCAACACAAATCACCTTTCACCCATTTGTCAATTTACATTCTCAGAGATTACTATGCTGAAAGAAAAGTGGTGATGGAAAGCTGGATGTGGTTCTTTCATCCCTTTTTCCTCCCCAGTGACTGCTGAGCTGTGGTGGGGAGAGGAGGGTATGTGGTGGAGGGCAAAATGCTTTTCTAATGGACATAGCACAAGACTTGACACTTTCTTGCCCTCTTACTTTTCCAGCTTCCTTTCTTGCTGCTAGCAATGAGGAGGACTTTATTATTTTGTTGTGATTAGTCTAATCTTTGCCCTGTCTAAGAGAGAAATTATAGTGATTGCTGAATAGCCTGTAATTTTAAATATTTTTTGGGATAGTGAAACTCCGGTGGTTGATTTTTGAAGCAGGTTCTACCCTGGAATTCCCCAATTTTGCTCCTTCCAATAAGGGAAAAATGAGAGAGGGCTGTGGTTTCTGTATTTCATACAGCAGTTGAACAACCTCAGCAGTATTTGAAGATACTCCATGTATCTCTAGATCATCTCAAAATAAGATGAAAAATGATTACAAATCAATAAAGTAAAACTGAACCAAATAAGATAAATTCAGCAGGTCTTTGCAGTTGCTTGCAGGCAAGGAGCCTGGTTTCCCAGGGATGGGTTTCTGTGGTCCGAGGGAATTAATGGGGAAGCAGTGCTCCCGTGCTTGGGAGCGCTGGGCTGCTGGGAGCGAGCTTCGTGCTGCGCTGCAGAGCCAAGGACCTGGTGATGCTTGGTCTGTACTAATTCTGCTCCCTTGTTGCAAGACAAGGCATATTGGTCCAGATGTCCTGGCCAAGTGCCAGTGCAGACAGCTAGCTTTCATCTAATGCAGATTTTGCTTGCTGTCCCCATTGGTAAGTTATGTTTGGTACTTAAAATGTTGGATCATATTGTTGTACTCTGCTAAACAAGTGTGTTATTCCACACCAGAAGTAGCTGCATTTTAGCAAGGCCGTATGAATATTACCATCTCAGTCTACTGGCTAAAATGTGCTCCAGCAATATAAAATGGCTCAGTTTACTTCTAAGTGAAGGTTGGCTGGTACATCCATGGACATTAAGCTGCCTACCATACAGTGAAGAACCTTAGCCTTTCATCTAGAGCAACACTGGACCAATTTTCGTGAGCACTGAGCCTCTATTATGGATTTTCAGCTGTCTTTTTTAAAATCTGATACTATTTTCTGTGTATCTACTAAAGAACAACAATAGAAATTTATTTTGGGTAGCATCATTTGTTCTGCTCAGGCACATTGGTCTAAACCTGGATTTTAGACTGATTTCTCAGAAGTTCTGCACAGCACTGATTTATTGAAAGTGCTGTTTTCTATTGTTCTCAGTGCTGGCTTGGGTTAAAGAATCAGACCTGCTCCCTTTGAGAGTTTGTCATTTCTAAGAAGCATGTCACTAATACTTTACAAGTGATAGTACCTTTTATTCTCATCGCAGGTGGCTCTTTATTTCTAAATCAGCTCCTTAAACCTAGCTGTTAGTCCATAATATTAAGCTGTAGGGGTTTCTTTTTTTTTCTTTTTTTTTTTCCTCCTTTGCATGTGTTGCTTTCTGGTTTTTAAACAATTAATCCTTTGCCAATTATGCTAGCATCCCATGAGGGTATTTTACATGGTTCATTGGTACTAAGTTGCTAAACCCTGCAAGTATCTGTTTCTAACTTAGAAAGATGAAACTAATTGTCATTGGTAGTGATGAGAATAAATCTACACATCTGATTGGCATTGTAAGTATGATGATTATTTGGTTAGGCATTTTTCACAGGACTATTGATTTGGCATGATAATGAAATGAGTTAGTTTAAATCATGCCATAATACAGCCTTTTCTGGAATAGTTTTTTATCTGGCAAGGGCAGAGTTTTTCCCTAAGCCTTTGCCTGTATTACAGAAAGACAAGCAGGCATCTTCCTTGGTATTTCCTTACCAAGGGTCTACTTCTGGGTTTAATGTTCGCCTATGAAAGTTGAAGTGAATGCAGCCATTAGCTTCAACAGATATGGAGTCCCAGTCTTTTTTTCTATTTTTTTTTTAACAAGCATATATAGCCATATTTTTACAGTGCATGTTGTTAAAATATTTTAAATCAATCTGTTGTTGATACTTTACATTTCTGTCATAAACAAAAAGTAAATAATCACAACTTAAAATACTGAAAAGGAGTTCAGTAAATAAAAGGGCCAAATACTGCAAGTGGTGAAGATACTCGTGTAAGGAGGGCAGTTCAGCAGCCAGAAACTTTCTTACATTTTTTCCTTACTGATTCCTCTCCACTTGTCAGTCTGCAAATCAAGGGATATTTAAAGTACAAAAGCTCTTTGCACTCCATAATCTTGGAAAGCTCAATGTGAAGTTGGGAAAAAGAGAAATGGAAGGAAGCAGGTTTGGTCTGATTTTCATTTTTGAAAGATTGAACAAGCAAATGCAGTTGGTGGAGAGAAGCCAGGCCAGGGTGGGATGGAAAAAGGATCTTGCAGTATCCAGGCATTAGGGAAAAACGGGACTTAAGAGGCCCAGAGCACCCTGAGCTGCCACAGAGACCAGAGGGAGCAGAGAGCACTGGGCTTGCTGCTGGTTGAGCGTGTCGCAGTGAAGCACCTGGGGAAGCCCCAGTGACCTGCCAAACAGTTCGGGTGTCCCACAGGAGATGCTGTTTGGTCTGTCGTCTCCATACCCTGCAGCCTCAGCAAGGACGGCCTTTTCCACAGAAGGGTGGCTTATGGCAGGTTTGTTCCTATTCATCCTGGGATGTGTTGTCACGGGAGGTTGATACTTGGGTTGAATGAGCTCTGCATGCACTGGGGAGTTCTGTGCACACTGCAATGCCACAGACCTCCAAAACCTTAAGTCCTACCAAATGCATTTCTTTGTGGGATTTTTCTCACCCATGTAGGTTCTGTTCTGTTTTCCATTTCACTCCCTGTTTAGGGCTTCTTTCACCTTTCAATGATAGCTTGCTACTGGTGTTGCTATGAGAGTACACAAGAAGTGTCCAGGTTAATTTATCTGGTTATTTATCTTATGGCAAATAAAAATATTTGGATAAATACCTGATATACGCTGTTGATTGTGTCAATCTCACGAGTGGCTATGAGGTGGCCTGGCTCTTTTCCCATGCAAAACCCATGGCTCTGTGCCTCAGTTCCTACCCACTGGATAACAGACGTGCCAATAAGATTATCCTGAGATATGTCTTGATGGTACATCAGGGGTGTCTGGAAAACACTTTGAGACTGTTGCTTGGAGGGTGCTGTAGAAATGTGAAGCATCGAGCAGGATGCACTCGCAGGGAAACCGCTCTCGCTGTGTGGTCACAAAGTCCATCTGTCCCTCCTGTGTTAAGGGTTTTGGTGTTTGAGCACAGCAGGCTTTGTAAACTGCAGTGTTGTTTTAACTGCTAAGAACCTGATTTCCTTGTATCTAGTCCAAGTGTTTTTCTTTTTTTAAACAATTCTTGAAAAATCTCTGAAATGCTTCAAGCTGACATCTTAATGTATTTATGACATTAGCTGCTTCTGCTCCAGAATGGTTGCTCTGAATCTCTTTGAGCCTGGCTGTTATTTTGAACATGACTAATTCCCTGAGTGACTAAGCTCTTAGATAATAGCAAAAATTCATCAAGTTATCTTGGTGTCCAATAGTTGCTATTGTTACGAAAAGGCGTCTTATGAAAAAAATAAATAAAGTTGCCTATTATGTAACATGGGCAGGGAAAGGGAAGATGAGTATTGTTAGAGAATGGCAGGAGCGTCATATCTGGGAGCCACTTTCAGGCTGTGAAATCTCTGAGTTGGTCTAGTAGGAGGGTGTGGGTGAGAAGTAAAGTCCAGTTGTTGATTTGGAGCTCTGGTGAACTCCCACTGAACCCAAAGAGGTGCGTTCATGTGCAGAAGTGCTCTGTTCAGAGGGGTTCCCAACTTCTGTGTCCCCAGCTCTGCTATGCTACAGAATTCCTGAAATTTAACCCAAGATAACATTGGGCATGCAGCAAAGTATACCACACCTTCTCTGCCATAGTTGTTCTCAGCTTTGCAGGCTGAAGCACTCAGAACTCCTGAAATGCCATGTTTTGGATAGCACAGTGAACCTCTGCTATATCCCATTAAATTTCTGTGTTGGTGTTGCTGATGAATGATGCAGAAGTGCAATGTGTGCTTCTTGAAGAAGCCAACGCAACACCAGGTTCTTTTCTGTGCCCGTTGCGTTTAACCCATGTCCTCCAGCAGGCAGGTTTATCTGTGTGATCCCGCACAGCGAGTGTCCCTTTGGCTCACTGCAGTCGCACATTGTCACGAGCAGTCGGCAGGAGGGCAGCGCTGGTCGTTCCTGGAAGGCTGTTGTATAGCATCAGGCAGAGACCGCAGCCTGTGCTACCTCTCACTGCAAGCAGCCCCACTGAGCCGGCATGGAATAGGAAATGAAAACCTACTGGCATTCATTTGCCTCATTGGAGAAAGAAAAAAAGAAAGACAGAAAAAAGCTTTAAACTTGTTTTTCCTTTTTAATGATGATATTACTGCTGATAAAAATGAATGTTTTCTGTTCTATTCATGCATCTACTGATACCCAGCTGGAATTCCTACTTCATTAGGTTGTCTTGCATCATTTTCTTTATTAAAAGAGGGCCAGATTCCATAGGCTGTTCCCTCTCCTTTTTTTGGGAGGCACAGAAAGGGGGAGAAAATGATTTCTATGAAACACATCTAGCTCTCTAGGTTAATTTGTGCAAGGAACATGAGACCCATGGGTCAGCTTCTTAATAAGATGTTGTTTTCTGTACTCAATGTTTTGACAAGGAGAAATCCAGGGAAGCCAGATCCATCAGTGTCACAGAATGGGCATGAGGAGGGCTGCAAGGAGCTGCAGGAGATTTCTTTACAACCTCGTCCTCTTTCATGAAGCAGGGCTGGGGCTTCTGCTCCCGTCTGCCACAGCATTGTGTCATGGTTCTCAGTAAATCACGGGACTGTGCCTGGGCTCAGCTTTCCTAATACATACATGGAGGATAATTTCGTATTTCCTTCAGAGTAAGCTCATGCTGACAGAGCAGCAGTAAAAAGTTGAATAACAAGTCCAAAGGAGTGTACTGCACCAGGACTTTCAAATTCCTAAGCCTTTTTATGTCTCATGGTGCACTGGGGCAGGGCCTGATTTGGCCATGCCCGTAAGAATAGCTGATTATAATGTATTCGGTGGAGAGAGGAGAGTCCTCGTGCAGGAGGGCTGCTTGTTAAACCAACACTTTCTGCAAGGTCAGTCAATAAAGGCATAGAGCGGAACCAGAAACTTTCTCTTCTTTTCTGCTTTTTCCTCTGAGTAGTTTCTGACGTTGCTGTTTAGTATGTGCATCATGGATCACGCTCTTTCCGTTCTGTCTGGCACCTCACTCTTGTACTGGTAATTGCTGGACCTCCATAGGCTTAGGCAGGTGAAAATACTCCATTAGATATGCTTTTTAACTGCGTAGGGAATGTGATGCACTGGATTTCAAAGGACCTTCCCTGTTGTGGCAAAGCTGAAATACACCCTTTGATTTTCACGGTGAAGAGCTTTCTCTTCTTTGTGTCTGTGCGGCTCTGTTTCTCAGGGACCACACTGGGGACACTGACCCTGGGTTTACTAAGGTAGTTTCTAGTGGGTGGGCATTTTTCTTTCCGCTTACCACTTTGTCCAGGCATGTGCTGACATAAAGATCTCTGCAATGTGATGTCAGAAATGAGAGCAGAAGCACTGGAGTTTCTGTAAGAGTGCCTGGAGGGAGCAGTGGAAGGAAGGGACTTGTCTTGAATTTTTCTGCAGTTTGGGTTTTGCTTTTTTTACCTTGTTTCCAGGCTCAAGTGCAAGCCCAGAAGCCTGAAAAGTAAAATTAAGAAGTAAATGTCGATGTATTTCTAGGCCGTGGTGGTTTTTTTCAGATAAAAGAGAGCTTACGTAAGGTTGAAATGAACATCTGAATTTGATGGGTCTTTTTGAACTGAACTTTCTTGATCCCTGAAGTCTTTCTCTGTGACCAGGGTAATTAGTGTTACCACATCTGACTTCTGCAGGATTTGAAAGTTTTTTTCCTTTTCTTTTTCAAAATCGGGAGTCTGAGGATGCTTCTAGAGTATAGGCTGGGGTGTGGCACAGATGCAATGAAAAGAGAAAGCACTTGCAACATGATCGCCAGGGGCATGAGATTTTAGTTTGTCTTAATGCTTTAAGTTCAAATAAACTTAAAAATAGAAGTTTTGTTCTTCTTACTGAGATCCAGGCAAGCACAATGGAATCAACCCCCAGACAGGCTCGCTTTCCATGCCACTTCAGCATGACTTGTATAGTGTTACAGAAAGATTGTATCAGTACATCACCCCTTGTAGTGCAGCCAGTACTGGGGTAAAGCTTTGCCATGGTGGATGTGTGGCACAGCATGGCAGCTGAGGGCAGGATGTTAGCACTGAGCCATGCTAGGATGCAGATGACACCTGGTCAGGGTGCTCTGGAAGAAGCATCTGGGCACTTACAAGACAACAGTGAAAGGTTTTGGCTTTATTCCACCCCCCCCCCCCCCACCCCCCCCCCCCCCCAGCATCACGTAAGTGCTTTAATTCTTCGACAGAGGAAAGAGCACCATCTACTGAGATGCTGGTTCTGTTTGTAGAAGGAACCAGGATTAACTGAGGTCTCCAGATGTTGTCCAAGGCCAGCCTTGTCTTTTATCCGACATGCCACTACTACCCTTTGCTCAAGGGTTTAAGACCTTTTCGTCTGGAACATGGTTAGTTTTCAGGAGGGTGGTTAACCAGGGCTGGTGCACAAGTATATTGCAACATCCCTGGCCTACCTTTGATTGTTGTCTGGCTGTTAGTATTAATTAAAATGGTTATAAATAAATCAATGTCTACACTGGGACCATAATTCTGTTGTGTATCACTTTTTGTTTTCTGAGATAAAATTAGTACTGGTGAAGAATGGGAAAGAGTTCATCTCCTGCAGCTTGCCTGAGCTCTATATGTCTTTGTATATAGTACGTCTACCAAGGGTCAAGCTGTGGAGATGTCATGTTTCTTTTAGTGAAATTCGTGGTTTTTTCCTTCATGGGATGCTTAGAGCAGTGACCCAGAGATGCTCAGATCTGTCACCATAGCCTCTGAGCTTTGTATAATGCTCTTGGCTAGTTGGTCATGCAGGTTAAGCAGCGTGGCAAACTCAACCTCCAGCAGTGCCCTATGTTCTTTAAACATTGCAAAAATGGGCTTAAAACCTTGGTTTATTCTCTTTTCCAGCACTCGTCGCCTTGCTACCAGAGCAGCTTGCTTCATGGGGTCTCACTCTGCTTTCTTCCCCATCCACCTTCTCTCCTATTTCACTGCTTTGCAGGCTCTCAGCTCAGCCTTTTCTTATGCAGTTCTTCCTCTGAAGACTATGCCTCACCAGCTTTTGAGAATCATTATCTTATCCTTGTCCACCTCTCTTTCTTTCCCTTTTGTCTTTCTGTAATTGTATTTAATATAACGTCTATAAATGAATCATTCTCTTGCCTAGCTGTGCTGTGCTGTTGCTAAAACGTGTTGTGCAGCTAAAGTGGAAGATGCTGGAGGAAGCTGTGCTTGTTCCAGCCACCCCACCGCTTTGTTTCCTTGTTCGTCTCTCTGGTAGCGGACACTTGAGCTGCCATAGGAGGGAGAGCTGGGGCAGAAGGTGAGATGAAATAAAAGCTTCTAAGAGATGTGTAGAGCAAGCAAAAGAAAGGACGAAAGAGAGAAGTTGAGGAAGTTACTGGAAGAAAGTCAAGTTCATGTGGACAGTGAGGAAGCTTTGCATTTGAAGGATGGCATGGACAGGCAAGGAAGAGTGGGTGACTGGAAGAATTTTTAACTGCCAAAATCAGCCCCCTGAGTCTGAGTCTTTACAGATGTTCCTTCATTTTTTCGTTTTACGTGCTTCTCAGTTTGTGTAAGGAATTTTAGGCATTTGGGGATTTTCAAAGCTTCCCATGAAGCCAATCCATAAACGTACAAGACCACGGAGACTCTTGAGGAAGAAACTGCCCCTTACAGCATATCTGCAGCTCGTAGGCTGGCACCTTGCATTCTGGCTAGAGGATGGGAGAAGAGGGCAGTGTATAAGACTTACTGTGAAGAGAAAGGAAAAAGAGGCAACTCCCAGTTTAAGAAAATCCTCCTTTTTGGAAATTTAGCAAATCATAATCCCACCTTTAATCTCTGAAGCCCTGAGCTTAATTCTGGGCTAGATTTAGGAAAAAAAATAATTAATTTGATGGTCTTCTCATAATCTCTAACCAAGTCCGTGACTCAAACCACACATCAGTGTCTGACATTGCAGTCTACACTCATTAAGTGCCAAGCAGAGGAGACTGGGAGTGGAAGAGCAGTTGCCCACCTCCAGTTTACACATCCCTGTGTACCACTGCTGCTTGTTCTTCTTTGAGGGCAGTGTTAATTCAAATGAAAAGTTTATATTTCTCTCATGGTGCCATATAGGTCTGAGATGGGGCTTGTGCTCAGAGAGAACTACAGAAGAACCAAAGCAGTTCAAGACTGACAACAACCAGCAGCCATTTCCCCCTAGTCCATGGCTCTCATCCAGTCCAGACCAACACAACCATAGTTTTATTCCCACTTAGAATCATGAGACACCCTGGGATTTGTTTGAAACTTTCCCAAATTCACTGAAAGATTTATCTCCTTTGACCAACTGATGAGCAGGTTTTCCTGGCCTGTCGGAGTTGGGATGCACATGCCAAATCCCAGAGCTCAGCCACGCTGCTTCCTACAGCGACATTAACAGAATTCACTGAGTGTGTGTTGAGGTTATGAGTCAGAGTGCTTCATTTTTGTGGTTAATGGAAGATGGAGCTGATGTGTTAGGAAAACATAGACGCCTCTGCCTGTCCAAGAGATTGCTGCAGTGGAGGCTGTTAATCTGCACAGGGGATCTAAGGTAGAACAGGGAATTGGACCTGAAACCCTGTACCGCCACACACCCCTGGACTATCCTGCCAGCCCATGCAGAGACACTGTACCTGTCGATGGGAGTGGAATATAGGTGACTTTTAAGCATTCAAATATAAACCCTTGCTCCTGAGTTAGAGCTGTGTTTGTTTAGCTGCAAGTAGTGGGTTGTGCTAATTGCTAGAGACATCCATTGGAGGGAGTCGTGGTCACATGGCTGAGCCTAATGTATTACGCACATAAGGAATGAAGCCTTAGCATCATCTGCTTCAGAGGCTTGCCTCAAAATCACCATATTGTAATTAATTTTATTATAGGTGCCCTTCTGATTTGTCTGTTATGTGGGAGTTCAGAATACTGTGTCTATCTCTCTGTGTATATAGAGGTTTATGTATGCATATAGATGTAGGCCTGCGATGTATTAGTGGAAGCCCTGGCTCCTTCCTTAATTGATATGCTTGGCGTAGAGGTGCTGAAGTTCAAAACTGCTTTCTCATACAGAAGAAGCCATCGCTGATCTTGCATTACATATTGTGTTTCTGAAAGGGAAGGTGGTATTTTGTATAACCATTACAGATCTTTTCTTCTTGTTCCTCAGTTTAGCTCTATACAGAAAGTTGGACTAAACTTTTCAGAAAGCATTACATGAAGTTAAACTTTGTGGTGGTTTTATATAAACCCCTGATGTGTAGGTGTTCTTTTTCAGTAAGCCTTCTAAGAGAAAGTACCATCCATTTTCATAGTAAAATTAACACTGAGTACATGCAGAAGGCATGGGAAATTATATAAAGCAGCAAGTACTATTGGGAATACTGTGACTATAATTTAAATAGAAGCTTCTGTGCAGTAAATCTGTGCTGATCGCTCAGTAGCTGTTACACACACAACTTTCACTGGAGCTTAATATTTGCATCTGTATGTCATGAGGCACCCACTGCTTTCCTGTCTGATCTTTTGGGGTGTTTGCTCTGGAGTGTGACCTGGGGAGGAGGAACAGTGTGGCTGGAGCCCCCCTGGCTACAGCAGCACTGCACGCCTCTCTCCCAACCTCTCAGACCAGGGAGGACGGGGGTGGGGTCTCCACAGCTGTCACCCCTTGGTCTGCAGCTGTTTGTGACGCACAAGCTGTACATGGTGAGTGATAGCAGGGGACCTCCTGCCTGCAGTTACAGGCAGGGGGCTGGCTTCATCGCCTCTATTTATAATCTCTGCCCTCCCCTGTGCTGTGACTGGCTCAGCTCTTGCAGAATGACTGCCTAAGACCTGCCAGGCACAGCGCTTGTAATGAAATCCTCTTTTTCAGCTACGGAAGTAGCTATTGAGCATGTGTGATATCCACTGCCCCTTTTTTCTGGATATTTCTTAGGCCTGTGCTGCTTCCACCTGCCCAATTTTTGCTCCCCCTATCTATATGCAAAGGCACAGAGGAGTCTGCCTTGAAATCCTGCTGTCGCTTCCCGTTCTTGGCGTTGAGAGGACAGTAACAGCGCAGGGGGGTGTGCCTGTGGAGGTCTGGGCCCTCAGGGCTGCTGTGGGCAGGTAGAACATCTCTGCTGTGCTTCCCCTAAAAGTAAGGCTGAATGTGAGGCTGGGGTCTAGACCCACTCTCCCTCTGTGCTCATTGCAGTTTAGAGGAAAAGATTGACTGACCGTAAAGATGCCTCTAAATTTGGGCCTGTTGTATGTTTTGGAGAGGTCACTGTTATTATTGAGACTGAAACTGGAATTTCCTGGATGTTTGTAGGAGTTCAGGCTTGGATTTTGGAAAGTTGCCTGTATTTTGGGAAAGGATGGTAACGATAATAAATACGCCACATCTGTTACATGTTTGCTCTTCTGATTAGCCTGAAATTGCATCAGACTATTCTAAAAATGCATACTTGATAGGAAGTGCAGGTCTGGAAGCTGGTGATCAGGCAGATCCATCACCTGAGCACAGCCTGACACGTGTGCTAATGGGCAGCCAGGCTGCCTGCCTGGGGCAGGTTTAAAGCACCTTCTTGTAAATATGCAGGCGAAAAATTGCCTTTCACTGTCCTCCTGAACGAGAAATGCTCTGCTTTAACAGAGCAGGGGGTCTCAGCTGCTGGAGATAGCCTCTGGCTTTTAGTTACCACTTGGAAGAAAAAGAGAGGAAAAGAAACCACCAGATTAACCCAAAGCATTCTTATTTCAAATGTTGCTTGACACAACCCACCCTCTGCACCTGTGAACATGTTACAGCCCACACACGCTACAGAGCTGGTTAGAAACAAGGAGGATGGTGTGTTGGATGAGCACTGGTCTTGCACAGACCACTGGGTCTCAGTGGAGCCTGAGGAGGGAAGGCACTGTGGAGACTCAGTTCTTGCACACCTGGTGTGGTGTCTCGTTTCACGGTGTTTGGCAGTGGATATAGAAAAAGTGTGCTCCATTTGAGGGAGCCCTCCAGCAAGCCAAATAGCGAAGGAAGAAAAAATAAACTAAGCCTTGCAGTAGACAGGTGGGTTTAGTGCTGGTTTGAATGGTGAAGTGGTGTAGGGTCATAATCCCGCCTGTCCCTTCCCCACATGGTGGTGACAAAATATATCTGCCCTGGAAGGATGCTGTGATGGGAAGAAAGGCTGCCTCTTGTTTGCCTGAGCTGACTCCAGGCCATGTCTGTTCAGGTTTAAACCCTGAAGTCCTGAACTCATGTTGTTTGCTACTGAAGAACAAAATAAGTGCTTGTTTGGTGCATATTTGCCTTGTTTCTGTGTGCAAATGTCCTGGGTGTGTTTGAGCAGGTTTCCTGGAAGGTGCTGATGATCAGCCCCATATGCACATTTTAGTGTGTAATGTATATGCATTGGCAACATTTCTGTATTTGTCTTTGTAAAATCATTTGCTTTTTCCAGCTGAGCACATCTCTGTGTGTGTGTGTGTGTGTGTGCGCACGCGTGCGTGCGCGTGTGTGTGTGAGTGATGCCTCTGTGAGGTAACTGCTGTTTCTGGGATCTAAGAATGAGGTTTGGGATATCAACTGGCACCTGGAACATAAAACCTGAGCATGTATGTGAATTTAATGTAGGAATGAGCTTTTCTGACTGCTGTAGAAGGAATAAAGATCCCCCATCCTGTCCCACTCCCCACACCCCTTTTATACATCTCTATTTGTAGAATCAGAATTCAGTTTAACTCTTAGCATGGAGAAAACCCAGTGCAGTGCTGAGGAGAGAGGCTATGTGACAGATTTATGATGGGATGATGCACATAGTATTGTGCAGAGCTAAAAAGTGATTCCCCCTACAAATTTCCCACATTACAGCCTCACAGTGAGTTTCCAAGTTAGCAAGGGTTGCCTTTTTGTTATTTCGAATGCTTTTCTTCCCCGCTCTTCTCCTGCTCCCCTACCTGGTCTGAGCAGGCTCCTAGCAGCACTGGCTCTTTTTGCTGGCGTTTAATATTTTCCATCCGAAGCTTAGCGCAGGCGGTGCAGACGGGGCAGACGTGTGCCCGCCGTACAAAGGCAGTGAGGAACGGGATCTGCGTTGCACAGAAAGCCCAGAGGCGCCTTCCTGGAGCTCACCGTTGGCATCCAACCGCGACGCCGGCTTCCCGGCCCCCTGCACAGCTCTGTTCTCTGAACTGCCGCAAAAGTAGAGGGGAAAAACATGTCTGCATGGCGCTCCCTGTCACGGCGGGCGGAAGACTCACGTATTTATGGAGCCAGCGCTTCCTTTTGCGTTTGACTGACAGCCAGGATCCCTTCACTGCCTGGTCACTGGAGCTGATTAGTATGCGAAAGGGTCCGCCTCGCACCGAGAGATGCAGCCGCAGCAGCTTGCAGAGCTGTCACACTCACACAGGCTTCTTATCTGCACTGGCTTGACGAATTAAAAAGCAAGCCAGCCAGCAAGAGAGAGACCGGGAGAGAGAGGGGGGAAGAGAGAGAGAGAGAAGCTTGCAGACAGCGCTCGCTTTCTTTTCCTAAAGGAAGGATTTTGCGTCTTAAGTGCTCACTGGTTGTGATGATGCTTCACTTAGCGGGCTCCAGAATGAGCTAGAGACAGCAGATAGGGGGATAAACTAAAAGCAGACCACAAAGCATTACGAACAAAACCAAAACCAGGAACAGTTTTCTCCTCTATTCTAGCATGGTGGATGTATGGACAGTCTTACAGAGCAGAGGTTGACTTCTCCAAATCTACCAGCCCCACATCTTGAACACTACAGTGTTCTGCATTGCACCATGACCTTGGATGTTCAAACGGTGGTCGTTTTTGCAGTGATTGTGGTGCTATTGCTTGTGAATGTCATACTCATGTTCTTCCTGGGCACTCGTTAAATGGATTTTTTCTCCTGAGCTGTTGGGGGCTACTACTACCACTAGCAATTCAACAAGAGAGAGAGCGAGAGAGCGAGAGAGAGAGAGAGAGGCAAGAGAGAGAGAGAAAGAGAGAGAGAGATATTTCTTACTGAGGGGGGAAACGCGTTGAGCTTCAACATGGCCTCGCTGTGATATGTATGACGTTGGTATATTATCTCTCCCTAAATCTTTTGTCATGTCTTGTCTTTTAAGTATGCCTGTAAGTGTAGCTGCTTTTGCCTGGGTTTTAAATGTGATAAATAATAGTAATCCATTCATATATTGTTCTGTGCTAGTGAGATAGAGCTATACATATTTAGTTAGAAGCAGAGTGAAAATATCTTTCTGTGGTAAGCACTGGCTGTGTTATTTTGCTTCATTTAAAAATAGAGACTCAAGTTAATAATAAGTCATTTTGTGTGAAATTTCTAGCAAGCAGTTAATGTGCAATGTCTGTGAGAGTAACCATGTAGCTGCCAGGTGAGAGGTGGTGGTGTGTGCAATTGAATCGAGCTCTGGACATTTTTAAGGGGGTATGAGAAATCCTATTAAAGGATTAAATCTTTGCTAAAATAACATTCAGCCACAAAAAAAAAGGGAGAGAAATTCTACTTACCTTATTTATCTGCGTTGCCTTGATGATCTGACTTGATTTCTCACTATTCAGCCCAAAAGCCTCCAAATTCTACGTCCACACTGATGTAGCCTAGCTCCTTTCTTTAAAGGTGTGAGAGGGACCGAAACATAACCTGCTGGGCTTTTTTTTTTCTTGTTTGTATGTGGTTTATATCTCTGCAAATTGGGAAGGAGGGATCAAAGAGAAAAAGGGAATGCATGCTTTGTTTTTCTTTGCTAAAGCAACAGATACAGAAGGGTTGGGTTTTGCTTTATTTCTCCAGAAATTTTATTTTGGCTTGCTTTTTTTTTTGTGTGTGTATATATATATATAATTTTTGGTAATGTGTGTAAGAAGAATCTTTGCCCACCTCAAGGATAACAAGATTTTGAGATGGGCTCTTTTGTGTGACTTTATTTACATTGATTTTCTTGAAAATGAAGTGCTAAATTGTATATTATAGGTTTACTGAAAACGTGTCCACTAGTTAGAGGTCCTTCTGTTGAAAGATGTCTAGACCAAAATTGCAATGTTTACAGCTGGGAAGCAGAGCTGGCTGGGGGGTCCGAGTATCAGTGCATGAAGTTTAGAGAGAATATGAAGGGAATGTCTGAAAAGAGTAATACCTTTTCCTCTTGAAAATGTCTCTGTACTATGTTTCTGTCAGAAATCTTATGGGTTTTTTTATATAGTATTTTCCCTCTAGAAAAATCAGAATTACTCAAAACAAAACAAAGTAAATTGCGGTTTGAAAATGTTTAAATCTCTTGCTGACATTCACTGAAATTATATTCCCTTGATAATTTAACTAGTTCTTGCTAATTCCAGCTGTCTGTCATTTATTTGATGTCCTCTACTAATTGGGGAAAAAAACCCCAAACACATCAAAATCATGTCACTGATTCATAGAGACAGAGCAGGAGCTTATAGATGGAGACATATAGTTATTTCCATGTGAGAGTCTCTGAGTTAATCGCATAGCTGGGCTCAGGAGCTGATTTCGGCTGGTGACATGATTGGAAATTGAGTTAAATGCTGCAAATCTGGCACTTTCAAAGTGGCTTTAGTGGTAAATAGAAGAGAGGAAAAAAATTTTCCCTGAGTCCCATGGTGGTAACGGTCAGCCCCCAAAGCTGACAAGAAGTGTTTAGTGGCAGTAGCCCATTCTAATGGGTAGAGAAGCCAAGACTCAGTGATACAAACCCAGCAAAGATGCTCCGGTGCCTGCTGGCTGTTTCCCCCTCTTCACTTGTAGCTATCACTGCAAGAGGTATCGGCTTCACTTCGTAAGATACTGAGTGAATCTTCTTTTTATTTAAAAAAAAAATTTTTTTTAGGATGGTTTAGGTTGTTAAACAACTCAAATTTGCTTGACTTTCCTGTTAGCTATCATATGTCATTAGTTTTATAGGTTGCAGAATCTCCTGGAAATATAGTATATGAGTAAAGATTACTATGGAAAGGGAATCAGTCGTACCGCAGCCGAGATAATCCTTTCAGTGAAACAGTTTTAAGCGACATAGTGATTTGGAGGAGCAAGGGTAGAAAAATGAGAAAAAAAACACCCCCAAAACAAATCAGCGAGTTAAAAATGGAATGCAACTGTGTCTGAATGTTTATTTTCGTCAAGGTTAGCTCTCTGGCATGAAGGTTTACCTTTCAATAAGATTTCTATGAGGAATGCTTGGTACCTGACATGGTTTTCTAGTGCGTACAAAGTGCGTTCCTTGATCTGGAGCTTGTACTTCTCGGGTGATATTTGGGAGGCGTGCGTGTACATGACGGCGTATGTTATCGCATGTATCGGGAGCTTCTGTGTTCGATTGCTAATTCCTGCGAGTCCCTTCTGGTTCCATCGGTGGAGTTGTGTGTTGCTGGGAGATCTCTGACTGGTCGGGTGCATGGGGAGGACGAGGGTGTCGTGCACACTCGGTTACTGGGGGAATGACCGCTGGGAGATTATTTTTTTCCATTACAGAATATGCTTGAGAGAATTAATGTAATTTTATTACAACTTCCTCACCTTTTATTCTCCCAAGTGCTGGTGGAGTCAAAGAAAGCAAGTTTATGCAGGGCAATATGAGTGTGGAAGTTGGGAGCAGAAAACTTTGTTATCGTAGCAACACTGTTCCTGATATACCAGGCTTCCTATTGGACTTTTGGGGGAAAGAGAGGAAATAAGCCTAAAAAGTTAGCAAGGGCTAGTGTTTCTGCTTGTTTAGTTTGATTCCTGTTTCCCACCCCCAGTCCTCAGTGGCCACCTTTTCAAACAGGCCTTGAGCCATCTGCCCCAACCCCATTTTTGTAGTTTCGCACCTGCAATTTTGCATTTTCCAAGCCTGCAGTGGAGCCCTGAAATGTCTGGTTTGCAGGAGCAATTAGCTAGTTAAACAACTCCGTCTTGCCATACTTTTCAGGAGCGGCTCAATCCATGACAGTCTGCATTAACAGCTTTTTGGGGTGACAGCGTTCCTAGTTGCTTGCAGTAGATCCTCTGTACTCGTAAGTGACTGTGCTTGCAAAATTTGGGGTGTAATTTGCACGCTGTAAAATTCCTACACGTAATGGAGCTTTCCTTCTCCCTGAGCTCTGTGGGATGATTCGGGTCATGCGTATGGCTGGTTGCGGTCGGGGTCCCGGGGGTAGTTTGGCTCCATAACTCCCCCACGGTTTGTGAACACTTGAGTTCTTCACATCTGTGGGGATGCTGAAGCCCAGAGATGGTGGAAGAGGGGGTCATTCCTTTAAATGAATCAAAGCACTGACCCTCTGGAAAGTACAGCTCCAAAGAAAAAAATATTAATTTGTATGCAAATAGCATATTTATAATGCATAAAATCTCTTTCTGTGATTGCTCGTGTGTATTTGTTAGGCTGGGTGATGGGAGACCTGCCTTGCTGTTTGTCTGCTTAAGCAGGATTCAATGTTATTTGCCACAGGATTCATGAAAATGCCTCTGACTGTATCATAGCAACCCTGTTTCACACAGTCCATAAAAAGTCCATTCCTCCTGAGCGGCAATCCGTTGTCTTAAAGATTCAGGCACCCTTCTCACTGTGGAGAAAGGATACATTTCTCCCTCTTTGGATGCTTCGGAAAAAGCATACGTGTCAGGATGATCCCTGCTAGTCCTGCATTCACTGTGATTTTAATGCTCTTTCTTTAAAGCTAATAAGAGGGCTTCCTTTCAGTTTTTTCTTAAAGGCTTCCTCCCCCACCCTGGATATTTCCCACCTCTGTTTTAAACCTCACATGACAAGTTAAAAGGGGGACGGGACAGCTCAGAGGTCTCTGATGTGATGGCTCTTTTCTGTCCTGCCATTTGGATTTTCCCCCAGGATGGCAGCAGCACAGCACTTGCTTATGCTCTGTAGTGAATGAAGATCTGCTCAGATTCGAGCCCTTCTGTAGGAATGCAGAGGTGCTTTCTCATCCCATAGATGAATGTTGTTAAGAGCTGCATGTTCACCTGACTCCTGCCCCCATCTGTTTGCATAATGTGGTTATATTTCTTTTTGGATCAGGTATTCAGTACACAGCCCAACTGCTGTGTATAATGTCTGAAGGAAAATTGCCAAAAATCCATGTAAGTTTTTTTTTTGTTTGTTTTGTTTTAGTTTGTCAATAGAACCCCTCTTCTGTATTGTTCATTTCATTTTGTTGTTGTTCTTTGATGTCAGTATTTAATGAATGCTGGTTGTGATGGGAGATCCGGTGGTCTTTGTGTACAGTGCTTGCTTGCTTGCATGTATGTATGTATTGTGCCTGTATTGTTTCTGTATGTGCTATATGTTGTTAATAATGCATCTGTGTTGGTGAGGAGGTGGGTTTTTTTTTCTATATTCTGCATTCACAGTGTGTATCTTTCTCAACTGGGTGTGATAATTATGTTCAATGTGTGTCTCTCAGTGAAATGTTATGAGAGCTATTTAGATAAAATGCAGGGATTTGTCTCTTGTACACGGAATCTCCAATGACTAGAAGTTAGGAAGCCTGAGAAAAACTCCCTAATGTTAATGATTGTGTAATTATTGTCCTTTTTTGAAAAGGATGCTTGGTCAGGGGTTACAGAGGTGGCAGAGGACAGTTCTGCTGGATCCTGGTTTTGCCACTGATTTACTGTATGGCCTTGGGCATGTTCCTTTGCTGCCTTGTGGCTCCTCTTTCCCAGTTGTAGAAGACGAACATCATCCATTACTTAGGCATAGCCAAGACCTATTAACTCCTATTTCTTCCCTTTCTGCAGCATCCTGTAGCTGCAAAAGTGGTGGTGTTCTGGTCAGGCAGCAGGGGAGTGGCAGTACAGGTGAACAGTGTGTGTCTGACCACATTGGCCCAACTGTGCGTAGCTGGATTTAGCCTGTTGGAACTATTGTAGATGGCGGTCTGTAGTGGTTTATGCTTCTCACTAAAAATAGATGCTCCTGGAGGAAGAGCTGCTGGAGGAACCATGATTTATTTGTTTTATTTTGTTGGTTATGGTTGAATTTCTTTCCTGAGTGGAAATGAGTCTTAATTTGAAAGAGCCCACAGATGGCCAGGTTGTCTCTAACCGTGCTGTCCTCTTCACCAGCAAAGGACCATGCAGCCTCGACTGCTTATTTCCAGTTTTTGTAGAGTATTACTCCTGCATTGTTGGAAATGCTACACTGACAACATGTTCTCTAGGGCATCTGAGCTCAGGGCAAGAAGTACTCAGAGCTCTCCTGTTGATGAATGTGTTGGGCAGGCCTTGAAAGCTTTACCACCCAAATTAAAGGGAGCCTTAGGGGGTGAGGGAGCATCCTCATAAAGGCATTTAAAGAATTAGCTCTGGATTTCAACTGACTCTGTCTTATGTATTCAGAAAATTTCATAAGCGTGCTACTTTGCTCCCATCACAGAGCAAGGGAAACTGAGGCATGTGGTGGTCGGAGAGCAGCGTGTGGTGGGGTGGGGATTAGTAGCAGAGCTGGGAGCAGGAGCAAAGCTCAGGGGCCCGTTGGTCACTCTGCCCACTGGATTGTACTACCTTCTCTTAATCCTCAGTGAAGCAGGGCCAGCAGGCATGCTGCTTGGAATCTGGCTTGTACGCTTTTATTTGAACCTTCCCATTTGGAAGTGTCAGTGACAGGCTTGTGCTGGGGATCTGTGGAGTGAGCTGCTCGCAGTCTGGTGGAGGATCTCTTTTAGCGGATTTCAGAGCTCCCAGCATAGCAGGCTCGGAGAGCAGAAAAGTCTGTCCGTGCCCATGTGGATAGTCCCATGTGGTTCAGCGCCTGCCCCTTCTTTCGCATCAGCTGAGACATATATAACATAACGTATAGACTGCTGGCAACGATTGCGTTTCTATTTTAGGCAGCATCTCTGGCTAAGTAAAGCAGGGGCTACACTGCCAGCCACTTTGCTCTGCAATCTTGTTTAAGTCTCTGAGGGATGAACTGTTTCTCTAGCCCTGTTGCCTTCCCGTAGGACCTGATCAGGACTCGCAAGGCAGGCAGTCACATCTCCGATGGGTGCTTGGGTCAGAGCAGGCAGCCCTGCCGTGCCGGCACTGTGGCCACAGAGGTAAAACAGTCACAATAGGTGGCGTCACCCCATTGCCACAGCACTGGGTAAGGTGGCTCAACCTGGCAGCCTGTCCCTTTCCCCCCCCCCCTTTTTTTTTTTTTCTTTCTTTTTTTTCTTTCTTTTTTTTGGATAAACCCCGAAGTTAACTTCTAGGTAATTTATTATTACTAGATTATCTTACTGTCCCACCACAAGCATGGGCAGCTGCATGCTCTGGCATCCCCTCTTTCTCAAGCTAAGCAGCTGTGCCACGGCATGCCCCAGGGAGGTCTGCGTTTTTGCTGGGGGGGCCATGGGGGACTGTCAGTAGAGTGGTCCTTCCCGCTTTGTTTCTGGTAGGGAAAGCAGCATGCCCGACTATCCTATGGCCTCTCATGACCATGGCCTCTGTCCCCAGCTCTGCTCCCCTACCTGCCTCTTGCGGTGACCTTTGCAGAGGATGTCCTGCCTGGAATGATGAGAATAATTGTCATTGGGTTTGCAACATGGGCAGGGATATACCTGAGCGTCCTGGATGTGCCTTGTGCCACCAGAGAGCCGCTCCAGCCTCACGAGGCATCGAGTAAAAATCAGTTCTCTCTTGATACTCAGGATGTTTGCCTGGGGAGTGTCTGTTTCTAAAGGGTTAAGCTTCTCCTGGTGCCAATTCTTGGGTTTTTAAGCTGCTATAAGGGAGCTTAGAGCCCCTGGCTTTGAGGGTGGTTGCAGCTCACACTTGAAAGATATTGGGAGAGGAATCAGCCAAACTAGGAGAATTTTGAAAGTAGCAAAGATCCTAACTGTGCAGGGTGTGTTTCTTATAATTAAAAAAATGCAATATGGGCTCAGTTACACAAATATAAATTCAGAAAAATACCCTAAGGACCAGGCTTTACCCTGATAAGCAGTGGGCTAATTTGCTGGGCATATCTGTAGCAAAGTTTTGTCAAGTAAAATTGTTCCATTTGAAAAAAAGCATCAGGCTCTTGCTGGCATTATCAGAAAACAGGTTTTTTTTGCAAAGGATTTCTGTGGACCACATTCCCTGCGCTATTTCTGATGCTTCTGCTCTCCTGTATTGTATTCAGTATATCTGACAAGGTTTTCTTAATAGGTTGTGCGCTGAAGTTTCTGTTCCGATACCAAATTTAGGGAAAGCTTGTTATCTAAAATTCTTTCTTCCTGGCTTGATAAGATGCTGATTAATTTTATGCAACTCTCTTTCCTTATCTAGTTGAGCTTCAGTCAGCTTTAGTACAATCTTGGAAAAGTGCGATCAATCTTTAATGTTTGTTTTTAAGGTTTATTCCAAAGCCTTTTAGGCACACTGGATGTTTGGTCTTTTGTGAAGTTCTATGAGAAATAAGTTAAAAAGTAACAATTATAGAACAGGTTTTGAATCCGGATGAAACATTTTAAAGTTTTTAAAGTAAAACAAGAAAGAACTTATTTTAAATGGCAGTTACTCTGATGTTGTTTGGGGTATTAAATTGAGATTATATGACTCTGGTGTTGCACATATGCAAAGCTGGATGCATAAAGCACAGAATACTAATGGTGCCTTTATATAGGAATGTGTAGATGTGGTACCTATCTGACACAAGGATGAAGGAGAGGGACTATTCCCTCTCCATAGGTATGTGTAAGGTAAAGAGGGGCAAGGGCAGCTCCACGTATCTCTGCCTTGCGCCATCGAGAAGGGCTGTGGGGGCACAGGGTGCTGTGCTGGGGAACCGCGTCCTGCTTCTGCTGAAATGCACAGGCCAGAGGAGACGGTTGTGTCTGTTCAGTGCAGCCATCTCACGCTCAGTGAGGAGGGGGCTCGCTGGGGTCTGCGGTGTCGTTGTGGGCAGCTGTGAGCAGGAAGGGGTACTCGTGCTGGGGCAGCAAGGAAACTCAGCTGTCATCAGTGGAGAGTGTCTGCCTTGATTTCGTGATCAAGAGTTGACATCTGGATAGATTTTCAGTCTCTGGTCCAGGGCAGATGAATCTCTCATCTGATGCCCAGCAGCAGATCGATCCCATCTCCTGGACACCGACGGTTTTGCAGAAGCATCTGAAAGTCTTTCCTGAAGAATTAAAAGTACACACACATGCAGTGCAAAGAAATTAAACCTCACAAACCTGCAGGCTGGGAACAAATATGCTTAAGACTAGCCAGCTGCTTTATAATTGCAAGTCTTCAACCAGGAGGAGCCTGGCTTCTTCGGTGCATACCTGGAGCCTGGGAAATGTATTCACAGGCGTTAACAGGATTGAGACCCTAGATTTATGGAATTTAGAAAGCACTGGCTCTGCTCCCTCCGCTGCAGGACCAGGTGCTGACAAGCCAGGTGCTGGTGCCATCCCCTCTTGAGACAGGATGGCACTCTCAGCCCACTGCCATTTGCAGATTGTCACAGTGGCCCCAACTGTCAGAAAAGCCATTTTTCCAGCTCAGTTTTAAGCTCAGTATGAGATTGTGTCTAGTCCTCAGAGCCCAGGTTTGGCTGGAGGTTGTAGGCAGTGCCATCTCCCCCCGTAGCTTCCTGGTTTCTTGTTCTCCTCCTACACTCCCTGTGTTAAACAGTTGCTGTGTTTTGCCCCAGAAAATGGTGATGGTTTGATCTGTCTCCAGTGTCTTTTTAAAACAGAGGCCAGGCTGTCCCTTGCTCTCATCCTCACACACAGCAACGTACATATGAGTGCCTGCGCGTGCAGGCATTTGTGCATTTTCATATATATTTCTTTTTACATATACAGGGAAACACATAGATTAAAACACATGTGCATGTGTTTTCCTTCCCAGATATATTTTGGAAAATATGAGTCAGCAGCAGGCAAGAACATATTACATAATCTCTGGGAGTGAAGAAAACCTTGCAGTTTATTAGGAGACAGGCTTTCTGCAAGCAGCATTTTTTAACATCATTTTGTTACCACACATTGATGTGTGCCTCTCGGTCAAGTGGCCTTATTTCCATCGTATGCGGTTGTGTCTGATGTAGAAATGTAGTCCCAGTAGCCTTGGGTTTTGTTATATTTTTAAACCCCACAGTAACAATAGCAGAGTCTTAGGGCTGTGATGATGGTAACGACTTCTCTTCCTTAACATGTTTTGCTGCAAAGACTGTGATTTTCCTTTTTGGTTCCCCCCACTCCCCACCTCCTGCTGTTTTCTATAAAATCTTAGCACTGAGAGAAATCACACATGAATGCAGCTGGAAATAAATGTTGCCCCCTCCGCCTCCCCTCTGTTCATGGCCACCCACCTCTACCGCCCGCACCCAAATGGGAGAGTGAAGTCAACATCCACTTTTAGCCCTCGTCTCCTGCTCGGTTCTCCCTGCAAGCTCATTTCCCACACCTCACAGAGTGTGGTGGCTCTGCCTGCTGTACATGCAGAGGGTGAAATTTGGAGGGGTTTGAACACCATTTTAACGGCTTCTGCAGCCATAGGAGCACTTGTCTGGCCCCATCAGCGGTCATGCTGTCATATGCCTTAACATAAGAGGCTGAGAGAGGACACACAGTTTGCTGCTTGTTCACTAAGCATCTCAGGGAGTGGGGAGCATCATGAATTGTGGAGAGACAGAGGAGCACAAACGAAAAAATGAAGTAAGATGGGTCTGGCTCAAGTCAGACAGCAGAAAGATCCAGGGTTTGAATCCCACATCCTGGGCTACAACAGGTGTTGTGAGTGACAGCATGTGCCAGGGGATGGGAAGCAGTGGGGGGCACGGAGCAGTGTTGGTGGTTGGGTGCTCTTATCTTCTTGACAGTGCATCTCAGTTTCTCCATCTCTAATGCCAGGCTTAATTCCAGGCTGTTCAGTCAAATCCCTGCATTTCTGAAGAATGCTTTGAAAGCCTAGGAGGGGAATGGGCACTAGCAGAGTTAAAGGAAATAAAGAAAAGCACTTGTTTATTTTTAATTTGCCCAATAAACCCAAAAGGTTTTGAACTGCTTTCATCTCTCAGGGCACTGCAAATACTTCCGCTGTGGCTAAGCTAGTGGTTGCCTTTCAAGCAAAGAGAAAGCTCTGTTGCGGTTTTAAAATATCAAAGCCTTCCCAAGGAGGCAATAAATTGCCATGCTGGCTGAAACCAGGAGTGCAAGTAGCTCTGTGCCCTGTCTGGGACAGTGTCTGAGACACATGCTGTAGAGAAAATTGAGAGAGACACAATAATTGATGGTGATGGAATAACCTGTTTATCCAGAGCACTCTGTCTTCACCCCCATTAGCTCGTGAGTTTCTGATGCTTGGAGACAAGAGAATTTAAATCTTTGTATTTTTAAAACCACAAAATTATCTGTTATAGCCAGGAAGTTCTCATGAGCTCAGCAGAGGGGATATCCTCTTCATTCCAGCGTTCATCAGGGTTCTCCACATTTTGTTCAGAAGTCTGGTTTGAGCTGTGTGTGTCTGCCCAGTGTTTGGAGCAGCTGGGAAATGATAGGGTGCTCCCAGGGATGTGTTTTAGGGGAACTGCCCCCCATTTCCAGCCTCTCTGCAGCCCTGTGGGTGATGCTGCAGAAGCCATTTCATCTTTCTGCATCTTTATTTCTCTTTCTATAGAACGTGCAGAAGGAAATTGCCCTTTCCTGTTAAATGGTTTGACAGCTGAGGATGAGAAGTGCTGTATTCCAGGCAGATGGGATCATAGCTGAGTGAGGATTGCTGACAAATGCCACTCTACCCCTCGCAGGCAAAGGGGAGAGGCGGAGATAAGCTTTGCAACTGGCCTCTGGCAGACCAGAGCTCCCACCCAGGCTGCTCCCTGCTTTAGTAAGAGTTTAGTAAGACTGGAGTTTCACCTGAGATCCAGACAGGGATGAGATGCCAAATGATGTCAGCAGGGTTCCACCAAAGATTAATTTGGCCTCAAATATTTTGCATATGCAACATCATATTGCAACCTTATTATTTTCACTGTTTTAACGAACATTCAGCTAGACAAGGTCTCTGTACCTCTATAGAGCCTTCAGTTGTTACTCGTCAATAATACAGTTGCTCTCAGTTATTAGTTGATCCAAATTAGGCTTTTTTGTTTCTCTAAGCCTTTTGTGGTATTTCTGTGCACTTAAGAAATTAATCTGCATTAAGTAGAAATACCTAAGTAAAAATAGCAGCTTTTGAGTAGTTGCTTTTCAGTTTTTCGCGGCGTAAGCTCCAGGGCAGAACCGTTCAGGGTAACCAGTAATCCTCGCCCCAAGGCCAGTGACAAAATATGGGAGAGGCTCACAGAGCAGGAAGGAGTGGCACAAACCCCACCCAGGGCAGCCTGGCCCTGCTCTGGATGGTGGGATCCCCCTGGAAGTGCTGTCTCCTAGAGACATCCTGTCTCTCTGACTCAGTGACATAAGCTGATGTATTACTTCCCAAATTTTTCCTTTTAGAGCGTCTGTGTTTGACCATCCTCTCCCCAAAAGGAAGGTTGTTCCCTGGGGCACGTTCCCTCCTGTTTTGTCAAACCTGGCAGGAAGCGTCTGTAGTGCTTGGTCTCAGATGGTCATGAAAGACTTCCACTCGTTCCTTTGAACAGTTTTCCCAAGCTGGAAACATCTCACTGTCACTAGCAGTGGCTTTAAGTTTTTTCTATTGCCCTTTTTTTTCCTTTTTACTGCAGACAGTTTTACCTTTGCGGGTCTTTCTCCAATTCAGGTTGAAATTCAAGCAATAATAATACTTGACATTCTTTATTCCAGCATCTTAAAAACATTTTCTGAAGTTGAGTTACTTAAAAGCCTTTGTGCTATATAAATACTCGAGCACTTTTTCTATTTTAAAATGGAAATGGGTGCCTGAAAACGCTCAAAAGTCAAATTAAGATCAAAGGCTTGGGTCTACTAGTAGTTTTCTGTATTATCCATAAGAGCTTGAGACTAAGATTGTATAGCTTAAGAGCAAAGGGACTGCTATGCTGACAAGGGCATAATGCATCTCTAAAACTCAACACTGATGCTCTTGAGGGCTGGGCTTGGTGTCTGACATTCCTACTGCTGGCCTGGCTGGAAAATCTCATGTTTTATCATGTTTCATGCCCGTTGCTGTGCCACAAGGGCCAGCAAATGGCTGTAGTGGGGCTAATGGTACCACTGCCCTTTTCAGTGGTAGCTGGACTTGCTTTACGAGTTTTTCAGAAAAGCAAAGCTGTTTTCTCATAGTCCATCCCTCCTCACTATTTTCCTTCCTTCCTGTGGCTTATGAGCAGGAATCAGGGTAATAGATGGAAATTTATGTCCTGGAAGCATGTAACAAGGGTATCCTGAGGGTTCAGGGCAGCTCACAAAACAATTGCCTCTGATAAATGCTCGAGGTTTTCCTGAGTTTTCTCAGCAGCTGTAGTCAATGCTCTCAGTGGGTGTTTTCACCACGGACCAGCTATTCATAGGGAAATGCTACAAGGCTGTGTAAGCCACCAACATTGTAATCCTTGTAGTAATAAAACAAAAATGGATGCAGAGTGATTTGGCCAGAAGAAGAGTGGAAAGAAAAAGACAGTTAAAATCCAAGGAGTAGCTGTTGAGATGCAAAAGGATCTAGAAAGCAAAGATGCAAAAATACAATCTGAAACGGAAATGAGTAACACTCTTACAGCATTGTATAACTCATTTAATTGCAATCCATCTAGAAATCTATTTGAGGCAAGAAATCAAATCAGAATTGTAGAGCAAAGCATTGGTCTTCCAGATGTTTGGAACTTTCTGGATTGTTATTTTCAGCTTCCTTCCACAGTTTATTTGAATCCCTTCTTCCCTGCAGTGGCCATGGAAAGACTCTCGCCTTGGATGCGTTGCGGGTGGGGCAGTAAATGGAGTGGGAGTGTCCTGGGGCTTTCTGCTCTGAACTTTATCTCTTGTCATCTTCTGAGAAACACCATGAGGTGGTTGTACTGGTGAGCATGGAGGGGTGGAAAGTGGAACCCCCAGGGTTTCTATAGGATAATCCTGCCTTGGAAAGGGCCATGCACCATCTTCCAAGCTAGACTGAGGTGGTCAGGATGGACTGTTGCCCACACAGGGAGCTTCTGTCTTCCCTAAGCCGTGCTTCTATATGAGTGGTAGAGCTGCAGCCATAATGTGCTGTTTACTCTGATCACCTCTTTTAAACACATTGGATCAGATTGTGCAACATAGACACTATAGCTACCTCATCATCTTTCACCATATATGTTCTCAGCCTGCTTAAGAGACTGGTTGAAGCCCATCAGTGTTGAAGGCTTCTGGTATCTGGCAGGCTATGGTACATTTGTCTTGGCAGAATTAAGTCTTGACTCTAATAGATGTCATCGGTGTCATTCCCAGCAGTCTCCTGAAATGCCAGCGTGGTGCACCTGACATTTCTCTTGTATTTGGTGGCATTTGTGCAGGAGGTTTTACCTTGTTTCTTGTCCATCTTGAATGTTCAGAGCTGCTTTGGTGACTTGCATTGCATCCAGTTCTTGGCAAGCTGCGTGCAGAGGCTAAAGCTGCAGTGTATCCAGGCAGAGCTCAGCTCTGCTGCCAAGCCACCCTGTCGCACCAGACGAGTGTCCCTCTCCTTCTGGGAGTAGGCTCTGCTTCACTCTGCCTGTCATGGGCTTCTGTGAGCTGTTGCTTACCCAGCCTCACAGTTTGGCTTTGGGTTGTGCAGATTATTAGGTGCCCCTGCTTTGTGCACTGGGGACTTGAGGAGCTAACCACTTGCTGGCTGCTTCCAGAATGTCCCTTTGGATGTGGTCTCCTCCTGCCTCTTGTGCTGCCTGGGGTGGAGTCGTGGGGGCTGGACTCGAGCAGTGGTGCAAGAAGCAATCAGGCATCTGTTTGGAAATAAGGTTTTCAGAATGGTGAGGGTTTGAAACAGGAATCCAGGGAAATGGGAGAATTTCCTGACAGCCAGACACTTAAAAAGTTTTCTTAGCAGAATGGCCCAAAACGTAAGCAAACTGACTCCAGATACGCAATATCTCCTCTGACCTCCCTCCTCACTTTGTCTCTCTCAGACTGTCATTACAAGTCCAGTGGAAATGTATCTGTCCCCACTCCATCCAGTCTGGGGAATGATGGTGCTGCACACATTATTACCGGGAGCGGTGCTGACCTCCCTGCTTGGGCAAGGAGGAAGTTTCCCTCGTGGTACAGCACAGCGTGGTCTGGCTGATGAGTCTTGAAAAGACATTAGTGGTAGATGCAGTCTCTAGTCCTTGTTTCTGCTGACAGGGTATTAAATGCATTCACATTTAAATTATTGGCTTCAAGCAAGAGAGAGATATGGGAAAAGAGATTGCAGTAGGTTTACCCAGTTGAGATGAGTCCAAAGAGATTGCATTGCAATTCCTGCCCCTGATCTGGGGAGGGTGTGAGGAAAGGGGAGATGCAGGCTTTTTTAAATTAAGGGAGTGCATATGAAAGAGGGAGAAGGATATGATACAGAAGGTAAAACTGAGTATAGAGGAGTGATGTTATAAAGGGAAAACTGGGGCTGGAGATCAGGACAAATTAGAGCATGCAGAAAATGTAATCCACTAGGCCATGGATTTGTATTTCTGGAAAATAACTGAAGTACCTTCACATGGGACAGTTCTCATGAGGTTGGAGAAAATACCAGAACAGGTACTCAAGGGAACAGTCTTCCTTTGGCTTTGAGCAGAACAGATGATTCAAATGTGTTTTTTGCGAGCACAGAGCCCCTGAATTGTGAGCAGCCCTGTGTTTCCTTGCATGCAGGCACCTCTGGGCAGCACAGCTTAACAACGGGGCAGCACCAGCAGGATTTGCACAAAATAAGAGTTTATTCTAATGATAACTGCAGAGAGGAGCAGCAGACCTCCCAAGGACAGATGGATTCATGAGTAGAAGGGCTCTGGAAATGGGCCGTTGGTAACACTGGAGCAGAGAGGAAGGGAATATTTTATTATTATTACCTGGAGTGGATTCAAGCCTTAAACAGATGGTAGGATTTGCCAGTTTGTTGTGTTAGAAAGCTGGGTGTTGGAGGCTTGTAAGCCAGTCAGTCCTGTCCATCACTCTGGCTACTGGGTCCTGTGTCCACCAAGGCTTTGTGAAACTGCAAGAACTGGTTAAGTAAAAGGTCAAGGTTTCATTTAGTGGTGATGCCAGTGCAGACTGTGGTTATGGGTGCCTAGGAGCTTGTGCTGCAAATAACTCTGGGTTTTGGCACCGGTCCTAAAGAAGAAGAAACAAGTAAGTGAGATATTTCATATGCTGGAATCAGTGTTTTGATTACTGCTTTTGAAAGATTGATAGAGGTGGATTTGGCTGTAAGAAAAGGATCTGTCTTGGCAGTTGAATAGCCTGTTCCAGACCTTCCCTTTCTCCATAGTGTAGTCAAAAGTCCTCTGGATTTATGGATGACCTTAGAAAGCGGAGGCAGCATTTGGTCAGCTGAGGTGCTAGAAAGACGAGGCTATGGAGTCTTATCTGTGTCGAGCAGCTTCAATATCTCATTTTTAAAAAGGCTCCTATATTCATTACCAAGAGTATCAGGTTCTTCTTCTAACACAAAAAAAAGCCTTAATTCATAAATAATTCTGTCCAATCCTATGCTACTTATTCATAAACTCTGCCTACTTTATGCTGATGCATAAATAAAGAACAGACCTTTCCCCATTTTCTTTACCTGCAGTAGCACCAGCCATTTTAAAACTGTGAGCTGAAACTCCAGGGTTCTTGCTAATCCTGATGGACCTAATGGGGGAGAACACTGGGGAGGGCTGCTGGGAGTCTGGAAGTGAGCCCAGGACCTTCAAAACCATGAACCAGATTCTCAGTCAACTAAGGCTTCTGAGCTTTTCCTGATTTGTTAGGAAGTCACAAGATTCTTAAAGCTATCAGATTTTAATTTTTAATCTTAGACTATCATGTATTGAAATAAGATATCAATAATTTAAACCTATCCACTTTCGTGAGAATCATTTTGATAGTAAGTAATAGTAAGTATGCAACCAGTTTCTGGAGGAAAACATAAAGGTTCAGTCTCTTTGGAGTTTGTATTAATTACTATGGCCAGGCATTTGCCTATTCCCAGGGTGTTTGTAAGGTGCTTTCTACACACACTCACTGCCCATCCAAACCCAAGAAAAGGCTATTTTTTACTACCTGATGTAATTAAAAGCAAAGAATATAAAATGCTTACTGGCTGTTGCATGCTTACAGACACACATAGTATATGACAAGCCATTGCTTTGCAGCTATACATCAGAGTTACCTGCACACAGGTGCAGGGAGTGGGTGGATGTGTAATCCTGCATCTATGGAGCAATGTAAAGGTGACGCTCTGTGCATGCAAGAAATCTTGAATTGTGTGCTGCTTCAGAGCCAAATATATACATGTTACTGCAGATGAATTTGGACACATGGGATTCTTATATGTACGGTTATTGCACGTACAGAGACAGAGCTCTGCTGCTCATGGATTTACACAGTGATGCCTGCCCACTCTGACACAGATCCATGGTATTTTATTGTTGCTTTGAAGGCTGTTTCTAAAAATTCCCTGGCATTTATCCAAAAAGAGTGCCAATAGCCTTAAACTCAACTCACTTCCTTTACATCAAATCACAAAGCTCATCAATAGCAATCTCAGACTCCAGCAGGGAACACAAAGGCATTTTGCATTTGACACCCTCAATAGCCCTGTGGTAAATAGGTCATTACTAATACAATAGCAGTAATAAACTACAATGTATGAATTTAGAGAGTTAGAAATGATGGTGTTTGTGGTCCTTTTTCTTTGGTAGCAGATATTGTTTCTAGTGCCAGCAGAATAATTTAGGTAATATTTTCTTGTTCTTTTTTTTGTGGAATCAATGAGCAGCATTTTATCATAGGTTTGTGTCTGGGAAGTGACAAATGCTCAGGTTCTTTTGCACCTCTGTGGCTACTTTTGTTAACTAATGTAAACTTAAAAAGACAAGGTGAAACCCAGGAGATCACTGCTGCTAGTCCTGTCACTGCAGAGTGGAGCTCTGATAGTTTGTTGGAGCCTTTTCCCAGCAAGTTGCTCTCAGAACCTTTGGTTTTTCCAGCAGGAATACCACATATGATAGAGGGACTCAAAGGGGCCAGTTTTACCTTTAAAGTCTAGGTTTAATTTTTTCTGTTAAAAAAAATGTGTTTCGACAGTTTGTCACATCGGCTCAGCCTGCCATGTCGTGGGCAGTGAAGTGTTAGGAAGGAAAAGCAAAAAGTATTTTGATGAAAGATCAAGTCAACTCACTAACGTTTTTTGAACATCTCCTGTGTCGACCTTGGTCCACACAGACACATGCCTGCTCCTCTGGCTCTCGTGTCTCTGGAAGAGCTTTTGGAGGTGCTGAGAGGATCGCCAGGCAGGATTTGGGGAGATTTGGGTGAAAGTTTTGAAGGGATTTTGCTGGAGGTTTGTGCTTTGCAGCAGAGACATTTTGCCAGCTTCTCCTGAATTGAAGTCTCCATCATGTGTTTATTTTTGAACTGAGGAGGAGGGAAGGAGGGAGGTATCATCATCAGGCATTCTGATAGCTATGGGGAGTGGGGAGGGCACAGTATGTGTATCGCAAGAGACCCTAAATCGCTGTGCTCAGGTTCAAGAAAAGCCCAAACCCGGTCTCTCTTGTGGTTAGTTGTTGATTTTTTTTGACTAGACAAACATTTAATTGTTTTACCTTCATGCCACTGATGAATCAACTGAGAACTACAAAAGATAATGTACTTCTATTTTTATATCTTATACTAATGAAGCTCAGGTTAGAATTTCCCCCTGTATGATTGGCTAAAACAAGGTAGGAAAAATTCAGAAGGGGAGGAGGAGGGAGTGAGATGCTGAACATTTAGCAGCATGTGTGTATGTGGTTTGGGGAAAATGTGCAATGTCTTAGCAAAACAGCACTTGGAAAGCAAGAAGAGAAGCATTTTATTTATATAAAATTATCACTGGAGGAAGGGCTTCTCTGGGAGGATCTGTGGCACAGGGTGGATTGAGGCAGCGGTGTTGTCAGGACTGTGCTGCTGGCTGTGATTTCTTGGCACTGCTGCTGAGCGGCAGGGCTGTGCACTAGGGCTGTGTTGCACAGCCCCTAGCCACCAGCATGGTCTTGCTTGCTTTCTGTAAAGCATCCGCTTTGACTTGGCAGGATTCAAGCACTCCATCAAAAGTTCATTAGTATGTTCAATTAGAGGCACAGGGCTGCCTACAGCCAGCTAGCAAACACTAGGAGGAGGAATATAATGGACCAGACTAGATCAAAGAGAGCTAAAAATGTATAGTGACTTTACTATTAGCAGAGAAATTGCTGCTGAGGAGAGTGCAGGTAGTGGTGCGGGGGCTTAGGGCTGACCTGTGTTGACATGTTAATCTTAACCGCAGTATTTGACATCGGGGCACTGCAGTGATTGATACCTCCTAAACACCTCAGCTGGATGGCTGCTAGATAGCACTGTGTGAGCTGAGGGCTCCGTGCTTCGGCTTAGCTAAGGCCGTGTTTGTGGTTCAGCATCAAGATGAAAATCAAGCCTAAAGTCTCTGTATCTGATAGCACGTTCTCCAGCAATTTCAGTCCCAGACAGTGGAGATTCAGCCTCGATGCTTGAAATCGGGCTGCGCTGGGAGTCAGCCTGGTAGGATTTGGTTTGCAGCTATGATGAAATCAGAAATTAGATCTGGGGTTGTGTGTGGAGCAACCCATGTAGGCAGTTGTTTCAGAGGTGAGAAACTGCTCCTAAACTGCTCAAATGCTTCTGAAAGATTCAAATTAAAGGTCTGAGGATTTGACATTTTCTTTCATAATAAAAGAGAGGGAGTAATCAACATACAGAGCTGGTGAGCGATTTTATTAATTTGCTGAACTGCAGTGCTGTCATTCAGTGGAAAATAAGACATTGGGGTCTATTTGTGAAACATGAGTGGGGAAAGTAAAGTATACATTACAAAAAAGCATCATTCGCTTAGGTTTTCCAACAGCTGATTTGAGCTAACCCAAGGGACCTGCAGGCCCTGAGTCCTCAGCGTCCTTGCTTACATTTTGGGAGTAATAATGTGCAATATATGCACCTCAGAGAAACCAGCTGTGATATTTCAGTACTTGACTAGTTGTGTCATTGGTTCGACCTCCTTTGAAGGGGACAAAGAGAGGATATGTGCCCAGTGAGAAAAAATAAGGGAACTGAGGAGTGTGCTTGAAGAGTCTCCCTCAGAAAACAGAAGATCTATGTAGGAATTTGTCCTCTTAAAAGGAGCCAAATGTGGAATGGTGTTTTATAGTGCCCATAAAAAAAGCTGTTAATAAAATTAATCTGGAAGGGAAGGGCAGCACAGAAAGAAAGATGAAATTTTACAACCCTAACATACAGTAGATGAAAAGTGTAAATCCAGCCCTGACTGGTAGTGTCTGGAAAGCATTACTGTTTGACCCCAAATAATGTTGCAGCTTCAGTCCAGCTAGACAAATACCCACACCACCACTACCATTACCATAATTCATGTCCCTATTTGAAGATATAGTTGTCAAGGACAAAGACTGAACTGCCTTGGGCCCAAGAGATTGCCTGTTGTCTCTATCAGTAAATTGGTGTGGTACAACCTTGGGCTGCTGCAGCTACTTTATGTTGTGTACGTATTGCAGGACTTCAATCTACCAGTGAAACAACAGTGTGTCTGTAAGGGCAGGAAAGGGGAGAAAAAGGGAAGGATGAACCACTTGGATCAATTCAGAACACACATTATGGGAAATATGACCCTACATGCACGTAGGAGATCTATGAGAAAAGTAAAGACAAGGCAAAATGCACAGCATGATCGTGTGTGGCACTAAGGTTTGTCATCTGATGCTGTTAACCCATCATGGAACCCTTCAGACTTATTTTAGCTTTTCAGGAAAAGTTTATCTCAAGAATGCGAACAGCTTAGAACATCAGGAAAGCAGAAAAAAGTAAATGGCACGAAGTTAATACAGGAAACGGTGAACTCTTGTGCACAGGAAGCACAGAACTGACAGCTGGATCCCTGATAAAAGCTAACGGCTGAGGCTTCCCTGGGTCACAGGAACTGTGTTTGTGCTTCTGGCCTTTTAAAAATTGAAGCTTGAAAATCTGGAAGAAATAGACTTTTTATTTGGTTAGTGTTTTGGAGCTATAAAACTGAAAGTCATAATACCCTGTAAAACATTTGAGGCAATTTGGGAATATAGTATTCCTTCTTAAACTCTATGGGTTTTAGAGACTTCTTACGCTTTCATAGCAGTGTAGGGGTATGACCTCTATAATGTTCAACAGGGTACTTGAAAAATTGAGACCAATTTAACAAGAATAGTTGCCGCCTTGGTGCTTCAGCTCTTCCATTTCTTTTCTGGCTAGAGTTAAGTTCATAATGGTCTAACTGAAACTTTTAGTTGCTAAAGAAGAGATTGGTGTGGTCTGGGCATCAGGGGACTAGTTTATGACAGATATTTTAGCAGAACCGTTTGTCCATGGCTGGAATGACAAAGTATAATGTCATAACTACAGTATTTTGAAGTTCAGAAATTGTCAGTCTTTGCATATTTTCAAGGTTATTTTTGGCCATGATAACAAAATATACAGTTATTTGGGAGTTTAAGGGAATACAAAACCCTGTGGATGAAGAGGAGACATACCAGTTGTTTGCCAGCTGATGTTACCTGACATCTCGGGGGTAGCAGTGTTTGCAACAGGCCTAAAGCGAAGACCCAAGTCCAAAGCTTGTCAGCTGCAAGCCTGAAATCCAGCAAAAGAGATGTTTTTCTATAGCTGGAATTTTGAATGCTATATGTCTGAAAATTGGAAGAACCAGTTTGTTTAAGATAAGAAAAGGTGCACATCAGAACTCTGTGACACGCTGATTTTTCCTCCTCCAGAAGGCCAGGTTTGTCTTCTGTCTTATTTTCTCTTTGTATCTAAATTAAATTTGCCTAGCTTGCTGCACCAGACAGAGGATGCTGGTACTATAGCGTCTGCAAGTGGAAGACTCAGTTTCCTGCACTCTTTTCCCGTTTTGTGAATTTTGCTGCTGAAGTGCTATGTGGCTGCAGGATGAGCACCAGTCCTTGCACGAATGTATGTCAAAGACACTTTGGAAGAGAAGCCAGAATAAACATTATTGCATTTCTTTAAAACATAGTATTTCCTAAGGTGAAATAAGAATGTGGCTGCCTTTCTCTTGCAAGAAGCTCAAGTGAGATTTTAGAGAGACTGGAAAATGGTTTGCTGAAGGAGTTTTCAGTCTTTTAACTTTTCTGTAATTGACAAATAATTCTTTACTGTTCAGTGCAGAATGGTGAGTTTCTTTAGGGGTCATGTAGCACCTCACTTTTTTTAATAATGCCTTACTGATGAGTTGAGTCTGAACTCAGAGTTAATTACTGTAATACTTTCTTCCTCCAAAACCTCCATCCCTGAGGCTGGTCCCTAGCAAAGCTGGAGAGTGGGCAGCCTTCAGCCTCTAGTAATGACTACTCAGGACTGGTGCATGTTTCAACCAAAGAAATTCAAGAGGTATCTTGATACATGTAAGAAGGGAGAAAGATTTCCACCTTAGGTCTGGCATGTGGTTATTTTGAAGCCACAGCTGCTTGGACGTGTGGTGGTATTCTCAGCAGCACCGTGAGGCTGCCTGCAGAAGGACATAGGTAGGAAATGCAGTGGCACCGCTCACATTACCCGTAAGTTAAGATAACATCCTCTCCTGACATCCATGATCCTTTATGTCAAGGTGTTTGGAAGATAGCGTCAAAAGAAGTGGCTTGGTCTGAAGCTTGTTTAGGGAAGTAATGCTTTCCTGAGAGAAGGGTCTGTCAGGCTGGGAGGGGATGCTGGCACTGTTGCAAAACTCAATGTCTTCCCTTACTTGATAGGGTTAACTCATCTGCACTGGTGGTGGGATTTATCCGCATGCTCTGGAGGCAATGGCACAATCCTAGGTTGTCCCAGGGAGCTTTGCTCGTGCACGATTATCTTTGTTTGAAAGCAGGAATTAAATTACATTTCTGAAAACCCTAAACGTCCAGGCAAAACCTACTGGCTGGGTTGTTTTGTGGGGGTAAAGGTGTCTTGAGTAGTCCGGGGAGTTGCTCTTCCCATCAGAGTGATGCAAACCCCACTGTGAGGTCTTGTGGGTGGTGGCGGAGAATGGGAAAGATCAATCTTAAACTGCAGCTAGCCCTGATCAAGATGCTTTCTGCTGCTCTCTCACAGAGGATGGGCGCTCCCGGGCTGGCATGTCACTTGCCAGAGCCACCGCAGTGCTAACATCTTTGGCAGACAACCAAGCCGACTGTCCACCCCAACTGTCTCTTTGTCCTTCCCCCTCCCCCAGCTGAGTTTGATCTTGGTTTGCTCTGGGTTCATTAATATGTTAATCCTCCTGCTAGGCTGCACTAGTCCCCACTCGCCAGGCTTGTGGCTAATATCCGCAGTTGCTGCAGGAAAAAGGTGATTGCCTTTCTGTGTCATTAACACAGCGAAAGAAAGCAACTGAGGTGTTTGGTCTTGATGGCAGAGAGGTTTTGGAGGTGTGTGCACCGTTTCTTTGGGGTCTTCATTATGTTCTATGTAAAACTCTTAAATAGTGAACGGACAATGACTGTGTAATTCCTGTCATGGTACCTTCATCCTGCTTGCGGTCTTTCAGAAGCAATGCATGCTTGTGCCCCACCTATGCACACATGTGAAAATTTTCTTAGTATTTGCAAATTAATGAAATCAACAGAGGCTTAAAAGCTCAGAGCAAAGCTCTGTTGCTAATTTTCCAGAAACACCACTGAAAGAAAGAGAATTTCACGCAGGACACTAAAAAACCACTCAAAAAAGCAAAGAAAGAAAGTCCCTCCAGGTTTCAGTTCAAGAATTACCCTGATATATCAGCTGCCTACTGTTTTCTCTGCAAAGTATCCCTTGGGTCCCTCTCAGTCCGACATTATTTCTAGTACTGAGATGGGAAGTGGAGCGGCGGCAAACAAGGCACCTTTTTAGCAGGAGCTGTTGAGCTCTGCCGCAGGAGGACCAGCAGCCTGGCAGCTCGGGGAGCTGGCACCAGGCACAGCTCCTGCTCCTTCCCACTGAGCAGTATCCAGCTGGTGGGGAGCCGATAGGTCTGCAAGCTTGTTTTCAAAGGTAGTAATCTAAGGTATCAAGCAGCAGAGTTTAAAAATAACAGAAAGAATTCTCCCTTCTACAAGGCACAAATAAAAAGAGGATGGTTGAGATAACAGTGATTTAAAAACTGTTACTGCCTCGGGTGCTGCAGTGGAAGGAACTGCACATGCATAGCAGTTTTCCCCACGGACAGCAGGTGCTTTCCTCATCGTCCAGCTGGGGGAATCCAGTTTTCATTTTCATTTTTTTGTAACGTCTTTAGTTTTTCTTCAGTTTCTTTATTTTTCTGTAGCATTTTTAGGATCATCCTGTGCTTGTAAGCCCTGCTGTATGTATTTGCAGTATGAAAAAAGCAAGTTAGGGTGTGTGTGTGGGAGGTTATATTGTGTTGAGCTTAATTTCTATTAAAAATCCATGCTGGTAAAGAAAAGGAGTTTCAGTCATGGCTGAAGCAAGGGATTTGGGATGAGATACCGTAAAGTGCTTAGAAGCTTAAAATGCAAGGTCAGTAGCAGTTCATGTGTCTGAGACCTGTGAGCTGTGTACGGACCCCTGCGTCACTTTAGGCACCACAGAGAAATTTGGGGGTTTTAGGGGGGAAACAGTAGAAGAGTCATGCTGAGTGATGCTTTGCAGCCCTGCTCTGAGCTGCCCCGGGGAGGCCAGAAGCAGCTGCAGTGCTGCTGCCTCATAGCTTAGTGCTGGGATGTTTGCCTTGAGACTGTAAGGTATTTGGGATGGATGTACTATTTTGTGAGTATTTTCATCAAGGTGCAAGTAGCATTACACAAACCTTGGTGGTGGTAGGGAGTGAGGAGCAGGTAGAGTTAGCCAGTTACAGCTCCTCTACAATGACATTTTCAGAGCAGCCTCGTAAAGCAAACTCCCAGCTCTGTCCGAAGCAAGTTTCTGCACGCTTGAATCATTTACATGCATAAGTATAAATCTGCATTTCCCAGTAAAGCTCTGTCAATAAGAGTACTGCATCTTCTAGTGCAAGGCAATGCTTAAATTAAAGCTGCTAGAGAAAAGACTCGTAGGAAGAGCACTAAGCAGAGAGGGGAGATAAGGAGAGCATCTGAGCTGCAGAGCTGTCGGCACGCAGCTGATCTGCAGCTCCGAGCTTGGGTGATATCACGTCTGCGCTCTGCCTGTGGCTGCCTGAGACTCGGGGCTTTGCGGGGAGAATAAACTGGTATAGCATCCAATCTGCTCAAAATAAAGGGGGATTAAATCCTGGAGGGAAGTATCAGGAGGGTTTTTCGTCTCTTACCCAGGAGCTTTGCAGTGGAGGCACCTGGAAGTTGACGGACACACTCAGTAACTCTAAAAAAGACACAGAAGTAGAAGTAATTGTTAAGGCAGTGCTGAGCAGGGCTGAAGGGATGTCAGTTGGGGCACACGGCTGGTTTTGCTGTGCTGTGTTACCTTCATCTGTGTCCTGGTGCTCCCTCCCCAAGCATGTTCCTTGTCTCTTAGGGCTGGTTAGTTTTGGTGGTATTTACTGTTTTCAGGTTAGACACATGAACAAAAATCACTCCTCTAGGAGAGAATGACAGGCCATAGGCCTTTCCCCCATTTAAAAGTGTTCCAGAGCTGCAGTAGCCCAAGCTGGTCTGAAAAGAGAAGCACTCATCAACTAACCAGCTTTTCAGTGGTTACACAAGGGAAGAGGATTTCTCTTTGGATGCAGATCCTCAAATCCCTGCTGAGAAACCAAAACAGCTGTGTTGTGTCAGGTCACTTGATCCCAATGACTGTCTAGCTTCTGCTTTCCTCTTCACATTTTGGTTTTTTTTGCTTTAACCTTTGTCTTTCCCTGTCCCTTCCTTTGGGCTGGGTCCTGGCCTCAGTCACAGCAGTTAAATCTGGGGTAACTGCTTTGTGGATGAGACAAAGAACTGGCTCCAAACATGATAGTGGAGTATGTCTGGATCCGAGTTTTGCTGATGGATACTGTCAGCCCCTGCATTAATCCAGTGTTGGCTTTGAGAGGCAGAACCACACACCTGCATGAACCACTAAGCAATTTTATAAAAGTTTGTTGGTACTTTCTGTACAAAAGACATATTAGAAAGTCTGTAAGCACTGCTTTGTGTAAGGAAATTATATGGTCTGAAACATCTGGATACAGCTGATTGCATAAGTGTGTGTCTCTGTGTGTGGGTGTGTACCGGTAGGTTTGCATGGGAGTGTATAGGATTTGCAGTGCATGTATGTGGACATTGGTGTGTGTGCATGTATATTATTTATTGCTGTTTTTTCCAGTGTGGAATACTGCACATGGCTTTTATTCTTATTAGTAAGGGGAGAATCAAATTTGGCTTGGATACGCACATAAATGTCTGGGAATTATCTAAGTATAATCATACCTTTTCTCAGATTTGGATGACCTGTCTGCCACCTTCATTTCCCTTAATTCCTAGTCTTCCCCTAATATTCTTCCCTTTACCAGAAATCTTGCAGGAGTAGGTAACACAATCCTACCCTGGGACAAGAAGACCCGGTCCTGATCTCACTGACACTTACATAAACCAAAAATAAAATCTATTGGAAATTGGGAAATCTAGCATATTGACATTGATTTCCCAACTCTGCTGGTGATTTCTGGATTCCTGTCTACTTGAAACTGGTCTGAGAACTATTAATTCAGGAAACAGCAACCTGAACTTAATAGGGTTAATTATATTGACCTTAAGCCTTTGTTAATATAAAGCTTAGTGCCCTTGGTTTGAGGAAAGCTCTCTCAGATTTGACTACATGACATGAAAGCTTCATGTTCTCCTGACCTAAGCAGAACCCAACATGTGCTGGCACTGGGGCTTGGGAGATCCAGCTCACTGTTCTTCTGACAAAAGATTGTCTTTCCAGAAGCTGAGTCTTTCTGATTTCAGGTTGTCTGTTCAGTTGGGCTTTGGAGACCAACCATGGTTTAGCATTTCTGTTCCTTGCTCTTTATGTGGGTTTTTTTGACCCTTGTATTTTTTAACAGGAAAGCAAATTGCTGAAGAAACATCAGCCTGTGAAAGAGTTTCTGGAGCTTTTAGCACAAGCCATGAATGTTTTTCCCCAGAGTCTGAAGGGTATTTTGAGGAGAGATTTGAGCTTGATGGGGATGTCAGAGAAAGTTTCAAAGTATGGAAAATGTTTCTATCTTTCCTTAAGTGCAAAAATAACTATTTTTTCAAAATGAAAAAAAAAAAAAATTATGCGGGTGGATTGCTAGAATGATGTGGAAGGATGGAGAAACTTGGCAGTGGGTATTTTTTTCAGCTTGATTTCTTCAATGGTTTTGTCAAATTCAGTTTTCTTAATGTGGATGCTCATGGAGAGGCTGAACTTCCCCACATGTCCTGCTCTTATGAACCTGAATATCTCTTTCTTAAAGACAGAGGCGGTGTAGGTCAGTACTCATTACACAGATATGCTGAGCTGTAGCAGTGGCTGAAGCTGAGGTGCGAGTAGAGAGGAGGGTCTATCAGTGTGGGAAGAAATCCTGTCCTGGACTAGCAGGAGGTGTTTTGAGGTGGGATCATTGTGTATCGCTAGTGGGAAAGCACTGCCCCATACACCTTTTACTGCTTCTTTGTGGAGCAAGAGGACTTTCTGCAGAAGCAGGTTCAGGGCTGGTTCCCTCTTCAGGCAGCTTTGACATGAGCTGGGTGCATCCCTCTGGAGTGAGAGAAGATGAAAAGGTTTTGGGTTTTGGTTTTTTTTTAAATTAAAAAAAGTCTTATCTGTCTACCTCCTTCCTAGTGGAGAATTTGTACGTGCAGGGGGAAGGTGGCTGCACTCAGCATGGTGCATTCACTGGGGTGGCTCTGAGTGGTTGGGCTCTACCTGTGGTCACTGGTATTTCACAGGTTGGAATAGGCAAAGTTGTTTCTCTTCCAAGGACTGTGGGAGTGGGGGGGATTTGCCTTGGTTTGACACACTGAGATGACGTGCTGGTAAGTGCCTGGTCTTGCATTCCTCAGGGGCTGGCTTATCAAGGTGCAGACAAATCCCTGCTTTTATTTCAGGTTTTGTTTGCTGGGGGAAGCTGTGATTTTGTTCCACTTCTGAAATACCTTCATTAGTCTGGTGCTGAGATTTGGGTCTAATTTTACCCAGATAGTGAAAACAGACTATTTAAAGAGGTGGTTTAAGCCTTGAATTTTTCTGCTTCTTATATTAGCAAAGAATATGGAATATTACCAGGGTAACCAAATAACCAGACAGCAGATTTGAAGTTACTAGCAGCACACAACAGCAGAGAGCAGTGTGTGGCTCACAGGGAGAGCAGTGCCTGCTGCAGCCTTCTGTCATGCATGCAGGAGGAAGACTGAGCTGTATCAGGGTGATCAAAGACTGACAATGAGCTGACAGTGTGATGTGGCCGTAAAAAAGCAAGGTATGATCCAAGGATGTATTAGAGAATGAATTTCCAGTAGAGATTAATGCCGCTGTACCAGACAGTGGTGCAACCTCACTTGGATTAGAGTAGATTGTTTGGTTGCCAATATTCAACAAAAATGTATTCAGCCTGAACAGGGACAAGGACAGCCAGGGGAGTGCAGGATCTGTCTGTGAAGGGTAAGCTGCAGAGTGCCTTGTCTAGCCTGGCAATGTGGTGGCTGAGCAGGAGCATAGCTGCTCTCTACAAGTGCTCTGAGGATGAAGACCTGCTGAGCAGAACTGCTTAAGATGAAAGAACGAGTAGGTATTGGACAATCACAGCAAAATATGGGCTCTTAGTTAGAAGGCAGTCTCTGATCATCAGGCAGGAGTGTGGTGGTGGAGCAGCCTCCCTTAGGGTGGCACAGGGGTAAAAGCCCAGGAGGGCAGAGGCTCAAGAGCAGAGATCCCTCCAGGTGCAGTCGTGGCAGCTGAGGGTGTGTTTGGGACCCTTCCAGTGCAGCCTTGCCACAAAGCTGTTGAAAGCAGTTAGTGGCTGCAGGCTTTTAGCTGGCCATGGCTTATTGATAATTAATGAAAATGAGCACCTGGGTCTGATCATGTGCCTTAACTTTTTTCGTACGTGTGCAGCTCAACCTCTTTTTCCTCACTTTGATTCCTGCCCGTGTCCTAAAATTGCATTTGCTAAAACATCAAGAAAATGGGAACCTGCCCTCAGACTCATATATAGTCCTAATGTCTAAGTCTTTAGAAGGTTTTTCCAACTTCTATTGAGTCAAGAGACATCAAAGCCTCCAGAAGAGGAGCAAATCTGGCTTCAACATGTACCCCAGGTAGTGGTACCTGTTGTTGTACCTGTTGCAGGGCTCTAGTCCATGTTTTACCAACATGGTAAATTATGTGGTGTTAACTCATATTGCTGGGTTTCCATGGCAACCTTTCACTAATTAATGCCACAGTAGCGAGGGAAAAAAATCTGTCCTTAATGATGAATTAATTTGACAAGATTATTGTGGTAAGAGTTCTGAATAGACACTCTGAAGGTGTATAGTGGGGATGTGAGCACACTCATTGCTTATAAGGAGAGTAACTGGGAAAAAGAGTAATATGTCTACATTATTCTGACCTTGTGGCATTCAAACTGAAATCTTTCTCACAATTTGGAAAGGGTTTGCAGTTCAGAAGGAAAAAAAATAATCCTGAAAAATGTCTAAGAGCATAACTCAAATGGTTATGCTTTTTTGTTCCTTTTTTTTTTTCTTTTTGTAAGACATTGTAACTCATTTTTTTGGTGTTTAAGAGCTTGAATAAAAGCTAGCTGAATTTAAGAAGTTAAATACTTGAAAGATTCAGAAAATTCACATTAAAAATGACATTATTTTATGTCAGGAAAAAACCCAGTTCCTCGTGATTTTTCCCAAATTTCAAACCCCTCTGCTCTTTCTTGCTCTAATTCCCCCAGCAGTGTGTGTGGGAAATCAGCTGTTAAGAGATGGGCCCAAATGAAACCATAGATCGAGCCTGTTGTTTTGAAATTCAAAAAAGAACAAAATGCAGCCTCACAGCGTGGTCCTGACCGCTGAAGCAGTGGCCTTAGAAGCACATTAGCAAAAGTAAATCAGGAGTGAGAAAAACAGCAACTTTCTGATGTGTGTTGGATGGAGGTGAGTCATGAATGTGCATTCCCATCAGTGGTGGCAATTAAACTCCTTTAGTACTTTGTGCACAAGGCAATGGGTTAAGTCACAGTGTCCTGGCTAAATTCTTACTTGGATAATTATATTTAGCCTTCCTGAATCGTCCCCTCCTGCAGTTTTAATTAGACAGAGCTGTGGCTTACGAACTTCTGCATTGCATGGACCACAACCTAATAGGGAGTTTGGTAGAGACTTGTCATCCTACCAGTGATCTTGTGACTGCCTCCCATCCTGTTGTGACTGCAACAATTACTCGGAAGAGTAGTGTTAGGAAAATAATGAGTGTATTTTAGCTGCTGTTTAATGAGATTTCACTTTCGGAAGTGAGGGCACCATGCTGCTAACCAGCTCTTTGCAAAACTGCTGGCAAGCACCCTGTGAATCTGCTGTACCCCTGGCCAGAGCCTGCAAACTGGCAGGGTCTTGAGTTTGCTGGATTGTACCTCCCAGGGTCCTGCAGGGCTAGGAGAGCACTTAAAAGTTGTCATAGTGGCTGTGTTGTTGAGGAATGGAGCAGAGAAGTAGAAGGTTTTGCAGTCTTTCTGCTTTTGGTCTCTGTGACTGCTTGGGAGCAGCCCTGGGATGGAGGTGGGTGCGAGGTCTGGAGGATTTGTCTGCTGTGTGGTACTGCTGGGCTTGTCGTCTGCCCAGCCCCATCCAAACACTGCAGCCTTCATCCCCCAAGAGGTTCTGGGGTCTCTGACTGCTGCTACTTGGAGGTTTTAAACCATCTACAGCTGGGGAACGCATTTCTTTTCTCCCTGTGGCCAGCAGCAGCAAGGGTTGTGCGGAGCACGTGGCTTCAGGGCAAAGCAGTTTTCTCACAGGAGCCAGCACAGCCAGGGCTGTCGGCAGGAGCACTTGGGGTGTCACTCAGCTAGTGGGGTTATCAGCGGCTGTAGGTTTCAGGGAAATTGCAGCTTTGGCTGCTGTGGAGCATACCTGTGGCTGGAGAGCAGGGGACTGAGCAGGGACAGTGGCCAGAGTGCCATGGGATCCTGCCATCCTAAAAAGCCTTGCCCCTCATTTTGCAGAAGGGCAGACAGGGCAAAAGTTGATAAGAGATTCTCTCATGAGATTTCAGCCTCTCCTGATCCCTGGCAGTGGCTGGGCACTGGAAAGTGGTGCCTTTCTTGGTGACAAATGTATGCTTCCCTGGAAAAACTGTCCTAACATATCTTTGCACAGATGACAACATGCACAGGTCTCTGCTTGGTACCACGGGTCCCCCAAGCCCATGCACAGCTGTGCCAACAGCTTTGCATGAGTGCGTGAGCTTCTTGAAAATGTGTTCCCAGTGTCCAGAGCTTGCAGAAAAGTAAGCACATTTGTTTTCTCTTTACATGATTACCCCTGTGAAACAGGCGTGTTGCATCAAGGAACACCTTCCTTTCCCCCTGGATAGCTACTGCTATCTGAGAACAAACATGGCAAAACCTGGTACCAACACACAATCTGTGTTTTAATTCCCCCAGGTCAATTTAAGTGCAAAAAATATTCACAGTTCCCCCTCTAACACTGAGTGACCCAAGAGGAAGGGCCTGGGGGGCTTTATACAGTGTAAACAATGCTGTAAGTTGTCACTAGTGAGAGTGCAGACACCTTTATTGAGATTTTCTGTAGTATTTATATATATTCTTATCTAATTAAGGCTGTTCTGGGCACTGAAATGACCTGCTTCGAAACCTTCACAGATCTCCTCTGGACTTAATTGGCTGCTGACTTGAGTTGTTAAAAGTTGCTTGAGAGGCTGAACTTCCAAGGATTATAAATAACAATGGAGATGGGATTATTTCTGCCTTTTTAAGGAGGGAAAGAGAATGTGTCTGAGTACCTGCATACATTTTAGGACAAGTAAGTTCTCAGAAGAGTGCAAAAGGAGAGGCTGCATGCACAAAAAGTCACAGTCCCTTCAGCACAGCAAGGCAGAAGAATTTGAGGGAGTTACTGTGGCAAATTGCCTTGAGCTTTTGACAGCACCATGTTATCTCCAGCACGGAGGCTGGGGCTGCTGTGGAAGAGGTGTGGGTCTGCAGGATGGTGGCCTCTCCACTGCCGTTGCAGTGAAGCAGACCTTGCACTGGGGCATCAGTGGCATGTGCTGGCATCAGAGGAGTGAGACTGCCTGCCTTGCTCACTGTGCTGCAGCTTAAATGGGAAGAACGTTTGGGTTTTCCAAAATGAGACTTATTTGAGAGCAGATCTGGAGAACTAGTCACTCTGAGACTGTTTTCTTACGTGAACAAATATTGCTGGTCTGACAGCGCTGCTGTTGTGCTGTAACAACACTATCCTCCTCCTGTCACAGCCCAGTTAATGGCAGTACCTCTGCAACAGAGATGGTATGAAGTATGTATGGGCCCACTGTAAACATCAGGGGTGGTTTTGGTCCTTGCCTTACATCACCAAGGAGACTTGCAGTGGTCTAGCCGTGGACTGCAAAGTCATAAAAGAGCCTGTCAGTATGCTTAGCCCATCGCACGGTTGCTCTCACCTGGGCACAGCTGCTGGCACTGTTGGGCTGTGTCCACAGTCTCCTTCTGTGAATCTTGCATTTGAGAAACTTCTTCTGGGTAGTCACCCACACCCAAAGCTCTTCGTGGTCTGGAGAGGTTCAGGTCTCCTACCTGTCGTAGAGGTGACAGCAGTGAGGCTTTCTTCCATCCTACCAGGCTCTTCGGCTGTAGCTGCACACGTGCACTGCTGTGCTTGTGCTTGGCCGCCTGTGCTGCCCTCCTGCCCTTCCTGGGCTGCTACAGCTCTTGTGCTGCTTCCTCCTTTTGGATTAAGTTATTTATTTTTTGTTCAAAGGCTTCCTTGTCTTGTAGATCCTTTGTTTTAAATCGTTTGTTGGTGTTTTCATTTTAGATAGTTAAAATGGAGCCTTTCTCCACTTCAGACTTCTAGCTCTACCCATTATACATAAATAATACCTCTCTTGGAACTATTTAAATTGTGTTAGCACAGTCTCTGAAATGGTAGTTTAGCTGAGCTTTTAACAGGTTTAATCTCTTTCTGGGTATTAATCCTTCCAGAACCTCTGATAAAATTTGTTGCTTTTCTCTGAATCCCTCCCACACTGTCAATATCTGTCTGAAATGAGTTGCTTTGTGCAGAATAAGCCATGGGAGGAGGGGCTGTTACAGTGTTTTACAGATCTTGCTCTCATTTCAGTGTATTTCAAACTCCTCTCTGATTTCCTGCCACTGTTGCTCCTGTGATTCCTTGCCCTGTGAGCATCTGTCCCATTGAATATGGGTTTGGAATGGGTTTGCCTCCTGTTTATTAGCTTTATTTCTCAGTTCTCAGATATACTTGCAAGGTTTTCCTGTTTGATATCATCAGAGAACGTTAGTGAATAATACCACCTCTTGTACATTGCAATGAAGATGTAAAGTACATGTACCAAAGACGGCAGCAGATGTTGGGTCCCATTTCTAGTTTCTTGCACTTGTTTTTTCTTGCTTTTCACTACATCACAGGATCCCTAAACCTGTGTGACAGCAAACTCAATCTGTGATCCAGGTTATCAAAGACTGCAACTGAACTGGAGGGGAAATTAGCTTTTTTTTCAATTGTGTTACTGTAGAAGTGACATACTCTCCTATGAGGCAGTAGCAGACTTTGGGCAGCCTCTTCTATCAAGTATCAGGTCTGAAAAAAACAGGAATTGAGCTGTGAAACCATCCAGCACACCTTTGAGATTTCTGACCTTCTCTAGAGTTGGGTTTGAACCAGCCATCTCCTGCTCAATTCGTTAGTGTCTCAGCCTGAATGTAATGTCCTGCGTTGGTACTGTTAGTGTTTGGGCTCCCACCAGTCAAGGTGCTTCATGGGCAAGGAAACAGCAAAGTCCCTTGACTGTGGAGCTGATGAGAGAGAACCTCTGTCTCTGTTCAGCTGAACCACATCCTCAGAGCCAAACCCCTCTGAGCTGGAGCTGAACGTTGTCTCTAAGTGTCTCCTTGTTCAAATATAAACCCAAGGAAAAATCCCTCCATGGTTTTGAGATGTCCAGGTTACCCCTGATTCCACCTATGATGAAGGAAATAGCAAGGAGAAGGGTTTTTTTTTTCCTTCTGTGTTTGCTGTGCCACATGCACTGTTGCACATTGCATCCCTTGGCCATGTGTATTGTGACTATGGTCAAATTTCTCTGCTGTATCAGCTCTTTTCCATACTTCTTCCCTTTGGATACACTTCCTGGATGTTCCAGCTCTGCGGTTTTGAATGAAGGCTGCTAGCATCTCAAGCAATGCTGGCCATAAAAAATAATGTGAAAATTTCTGAGAGTAGGATATTATTATTTCTATGCCGGTGCTATAGGAGAGAAAAGCAATGAGATGTGAGGTGTGCAGTAGAAATGGAAACCTGTGTGAGAGAGATCACATTACATCTTTCCCGTTTCTTTTTCTCTGAGTGGACCATAAAACAGAAACAAATCAGGCAGTTGGAGCTCCTGTCCATTTTCATAGGGCTTGTTTAAATGAGGATTTACTTAGACTAAAAGCTCCTTGGAGCCACTTAATTCTTCTAGGTGGAGTACATATCTAGGCCAGTAGTAAAAATTCCTTAGCAGATGTCTTCAGGAGGATACTCACCAAGTATTTTCCCAAAGATAACATCTTGGATGCCTTCAAAAGTCAGTATTGATTCTTAATTATACTAGATTAGATAGTGTGGACAGGGCTTGGCATAGCATTTTTTAAAGCCTTGGGAATATTTGGAAGTTGCTCCAGTGATGAAAAGAGAAAATAAATGGTCTGCAGAGCAGTGAGGGGTACACACTCTTGTTTTCAGCAGTTAGTCGAAATAGCTCTAGCTGAAGTTTTTTATTGACTATCAATCAATGTTACCTCGTGTGGCACTGTTCATGGCACAAAGCCTCTGAATTCCATGAGTAGATCCCAGAGCCCTTGTAGCTGGTGCCTGTATGTTTACATTTTGCCTCTGTTTGCTCACCACCTTTCTAGGAGCGGTGTCACTGCAGTTGGCATAGGTTTAGGCAACACATCTTTCCTATCTGTACTCATCATTTCCCATCACCTTTATCACTTTGCCAGGCTCACATGAGCATGATGCAATTGGTGTGAGCTGCCCACCATGCACTATGGCCGGGAGAATTCATGCTCAATCATGACAGTTCCATTTGGGCAAGTTTCAGTCTAAATCCGAGTCGAGCTGTCATGGTGCACCCTCAGAACTGTCTGTACCTGTGTGTAGCAACCTCCCTGGACTGACACTCATATTTTACACTAGTTTTGCTCTAAAAATTTTCCCCTAAAAATGGAAAGCAGCGCTGAAATTGGGTGAGACATCAGACACTGGGGTTTATATATTCCTTGAAGGAAGAACCCAAGCCTCGACGAACATAGGCTCACAGGTGTTCCCATTGGCTTTAGTGTCACTATTCACTTGGGTAAGGACAGAGCCTTACAGCACAAACGAGGCTGACTGTGCTCAGCAGAAAGTTAGGCAGGATAGTATTACAGGGAAATAAGAAAAGTTTAGATTGCTTTGAAGATCTGCATTGAGAAATTGCTTTTCTTCCGAGTATGATCCTAGGTGTCTCATCTTCCTGTGCTCTTGAATACCATTTCTGAACTCTGAAGCCAGAGCAGTCCTTGCATTTAACATGCTCCTTCGAGTACAAACCATGACCGTAAGTGCTCAGCCCATGGGTTGAGGGTTATCTGACTGCTATAAATGACTGCATTTCTAATGGTTATCCTAAGCACGCAAGGAAGAGAGTCCAGCCCAGGCAGGAGCTCTGTGTGTGGAGCTAGGGAGGACCGGCGCAAGCAATGCCCTGTGATTTTCCTGCAAAGCAATGAGGGCTCACTCCAGGCCTCTCCAGGTCAATGACATGGCACAGGCCAGGGAAAGGAAAGATCTTCCGTACCAGCAAAGCCCACGCATCCAGGGATTAGCTTCACATGAGTTGTACTGCTGCCGGTTCTTCTGGGGTGAATCATGTCCAGTACAAGTTGGATGTTTTCCACCCAGAGGCTGGTATGTATTTTTTATACACTCCATTTGCCTTTCCCCTCAGATTTGAGAGTTGACTTTTTTTTTAAGTGTAGGTGTTTTAGAAGTAACATTTTGGTTCACCTTTAGAGTTACTGTTTGACTTCTTTGTTGTAACATGTCCTGATTAATGATTAATTGCAAAGGACGTGTTCTGACTCCAGCCTGTGTCCTGGGGTGCTTGTCGCAGCAATGATGCACTAGGTGATTATTCACTACCCTTAACCTGACAGCTGTATTTCTTTCTTTGACTGGTTAATGACCTTGACCAGTTACACGTGCATTTGTGTAGATGTGTGTGGTTGTAGGGCGTTGGGGATGTGCAAATTTTCCTTCTACTTGCATGACCTTCATTTTACCTAAGTAAGGAAAAGGAACTGTTCCATGAACAGATGGAGCGTTATTTCTAGAGGTAGGTGAATAATGCAGAAATTTATTCATTTAAAACCCCTTCAGACAACTCAGATGTTTGCCTTAAGATAGTGTTGCAAATCCTAGTGCAAATATCTGCTCACATGAATGTTCAATCCAGCTATCTTGAAAATTGTGTGTGAATGCAATAGTCATCCCGTCCAGGAACAGAATAGTGCTAGGTGACTTAATTGATCCATTAAGGAAATTAGGAATAATCACTCTTTTAAGCAGTAGTTACAAAACAGATAGTTTGGAATCAGTGCATAGCCAAGTCAGACTAAAAAAGCTTGTCAAATTGTAGCAGGTAAAAATAATAATATGAAACCCAGTCTGTTCATGGATAGTTCACCAAGGAGGAAAGGCTGCTAAAATCAGCAAACGTTTGCTGCAAATAGTTTGCTTGGCTCTTGTTGTTCCTTAATGAATCAAATCTATTAGGCAGGGAAAACATCACATTGTCTTGAAAAACAAATCATATTTGGATGCCTCTTTCCATGCATTTGGACCCATTTTAACATGAACACACTAATTATGCTGTGGAGATGATTTTGTTATGGCAGAAATGAAAGCAAGTTTGCAGCTATAACTATTCAGCCATGAAGGGCTGGAATAGGTATATGGGGAGAGATGCCTTTTAATTCCATTGCATTTCTTTTTAATATTTGTATCCCTTTACTTCACATACAGCTTCAGAAAACGTTTCTGTTCTCTTGGGTGCAGAGGCAAAGGGCCTGGCTTTTAGGTCTCTGCAGCCTCAAAACTGCCATTTGTGTCAGAGGGACTTTGCCATCAACCAGTTTGAAGAATCCCGTCCATGGCCTAATTTGTACACAGATGGTAACAGGCTCACAAAATCCCAGTCTTCATGACATGCTTTCTGATGCACAGGGAACTGTATGAGTCATATTGCTCCAGCTATGGTCTTTTTGGATGGAAATTATACTTTTAGATATATACTGTGATTACATACAGCGGTGATGGGCTCATTTGAAGGAGCTGGAATGTAAGCCATTAAGTTGAGTGGCTGCCATTATGTACTGTGTTTGCCAACATGGAATAGACAATGATATTTCATCTGTGACAACTTTGCCCTCTAGACTTTGAATAGAATTATCTCGGTGTGTAACCATTTTCTTCAGCACCATCCAGGTTACAATTTTGTTATCCTAGACAGCAAATGTGGCCTTTTATGAATCAGATAGGATGGACAGACTGGGACAAGATTTGCACGTGTCTTGTGCAATGTGACCTGGAGAGAGGGGAAAGGGACAGTTATACAGTAAGTGAGGTGACACCGGTTTGGCATGGTGGAGCCAACTGCACATCACACCTTACTCTCCGCTGTGCTTTGGCAGCAGCATTTTGCACAACCTAAAATAAGAAACATCATGGCAATGCCTTGACTCACTCTTAACAGGTGCTTGGGCAAAGCTCTGGGGGTTTCGTAGCTCCTGCCGTGACTGAGCTGCACAGGAGTTTGGGTGCAGTGCAGGGCACTGTAGGCTTGTGTGGCTGCAAGGCAGCCGCCAAGGTGGGAGATGGGCAGTGAGGTGGTGCAGGAGCGTGCTGGTGCTTGCAGCTGCTCTCTCACTGTGCGCAGAGATAGCTGCTGTCTCCCAGAGCAGCCCAGGAGGCTGTGGTGGTAACTGGTGTTTCAGAATGGGTGGTGGTGACTTGAAACAAGATTCAATATTACGGGCTTTCCACCCTTTTTAATTGGAAGCTGAGAAGCGTAGATCCAAGCTGCAGTTCCAGTTCAGGGAGAGGCTTGTGGCAAGTGTCTGCTTGGAATTACTCCTGTTAAAGAGGATGTTTTGGCTGTGGCAGTTTTCCATAAAATCTGAGAAGCCATCAGAGAGTGCCTTTCATTCATTCCTAACCTGAAGTGAGGAAAGCAGCTTAGAGGTGGAAGGCTGCATATCCCCTTGCTGATCTGGCCAATCCGTGTAATAGGCTTACAGGGTCCGATGACAATCTGCAAGAGTTACGCGCATTTAACTAGCATCAATTTATTACCTTAACTGACAAGACAGCCTTTTACATCCAGGATTGTCTGTTGAGCTTTTAGTAGGAAAAAAACTATGATAATGCAAAGTCCATTAGATGGGAATGAGAGTATCGTGCCAGATACCTTTGTTCCCTTGGTTTCAACAATGAGGTATCAAGTATGTGCTGTGATATACACCCCACTGTGCCACCCCTCTTCCTTCCAGTGCCCTGCATGCTACTTCCCCAAAAGCAGTGGTCACAGCAGGTTTTGCACTATGTTAAATGCTTTCAAGATCTGAGTGATAAAGTGCATATAGCAAGACATTCCTGGGCTGCGGAGGCTAGGCCAAGCCAGGGTGCTGTGCCAGCCCTGGGCACCACAGGCTGCAAGCTCAGGGCTTCGAGAGCCAAAGGATACCACAGGCTTTGGCTCAACAAGCGGCTCAAGGAGGGAAGCTGTTTTACATTGCTTACTTTGAAGTCCTGCCTGTTTGCCCTCTCAGGAGTTGACACAGATGGAAGGTGAGATGTAAATGCAAGATGTGGTTGCTATAACGACTTGAGCACTGTGCTGAGTCTGTTGTGCTGTGTTATTGATTGCATGCTTGGGGTGGTGGCGAACGGAGGCTGGTCCCCTGGGTGTTTCCTTTGAGCTCAGGATGCCTCTCACTGGTTTTTGGTCCAGGTGCTGTAATGCTGAAAGATTTGAGGAAGACTTGTGGTTTTGCTGGAATAATCTCTTGAAGATCATTATGTAGGGGTTTGTCTGGCCATTTCTTCTTCTGGGTGCTCATCCTAGTTTTTCCTCTTGCTGCCTGAGACAGAAGCAGTGGAATTTTCACTGCATGGCTCTTGGTTTGCACCAGAGCAGCTGGACAGGCTCTGCTTTCCACTGGCTTGGCTGGCAGTCAGCCAGCTGAGCCAGGGCTGTCACTGCCCCTGCAAAGTCACCCGAAGCCAGGGGTGGTTCCTGGGGGTCATGTGTTGTTTCTCCAGCCTTTGCCTACTTTGTGCTAGCATTTAATTAGACTTTTCTGAAAGCTTAGTGTCTGCAAAACAATGTGTAGATGGTATTCCCCTCTTTGTGCTCATCTGCCAGTATGCCAGTCCTTGACTGTATCAGATGTGAGCTGCAGTGACTTACGCTAAGAAATCAAGAGGTCATAACAGCAAATAAGGAGCCCGAGCGGTGAGTGTAATCAGTGTAATACATTTGTCTGGACTTTAATCCAGCCTGGGCACTGATTTGCACAAGCAACAGACACCACTTCCCAAATTCTCATCAGTTACTAAAAATACCTCTCTCTCTTCTTTTTATTTTTTTTTTTAATGATATCTTGGCCTCGTACTACAACACTGATACGTGAGAATTATGCATTATGAAGCCTGTTGCTGAAGATGTGTTTTAATACGTTGTGGTCTAATGCGACATAATCCAGGCATCTGCTATGTTTTTAAAAGGTGTTTTAAAACACATTGCAGTGATTGATAACACGAAGGGGCTCGTGCTGTGTGCTCCTTGTACTTGGCCATCCAGGAGTAATATTTCTGTTTTGTATTAACAGCCCTGCATTTGAATTAGTTTCCTTTCGTGGTTTTTAGACCCTGGCCAACTGTGTCAGCTTTTATAGGACAAAGTATCTACTTATGCTTTCATTAGTTCTGATCTGTCACTTTATTTATTTCACTATGAATGCCTGATTCTAGGTGAGTGAAGCTGCTACACTCAGTAGTCCTGGTGCATATGCCTGTGCGTGCGCAGCTGTGCGCCTATGTGCCATTGCCCGCTGCTAAGCAGAGCTGGGATGGCTTAGCTGTGTGTCACCAGCTTTGTGGTGGCTGGTGCCCGTTCTCCTGCAGCTTCAGGGGTAAAGCCTCCACGTCTGGGATGAACAGATCTGTCTGCTGCTGTGTTGTGTTGAATAATGCAATCCACTGGGACTAATTTCTGTCATTTGCTCCTTAATACCTTTTTGCTTTGGAAACTCCCATGCCCCAGAGTAACAGGTGATGTACATCTTAAAATAAATAAACTCTAAACCATCAAGCGCTCTTGCCCTCCTCAGAGCAAAAGTCTTCTCTCCCTGCGAAAACCATTCAGTTGTTCAGAGGAACTCAGTTTGCCTACAGTCAGCCAGTCTGCGCTGTGGGAGAGAAGACTTTTGCTTTGCAATTTCAGTAAGAACAAGCTTCTTGGGTAAAATGAATCTAGATTTGGCATTCCTGACATTTCCAGTCAAGTCTTGGTTATCCATGAACGGGCTGTGAGGTTACGGATTAGCTACACCATGGGCATAGGGATGCTCAGGGTGATCTCGGTGCAGCTGAGTGCTCTATGCTGTACCTCCTCGCAGGTTCCCTTAGCTCAGGGCTCAGTGCTCCACAGCAGCCTCTTGCCCTTCACTGTACATTCTCAGAGCCTAATTTATATATATTTTGTAATATCCATTTTGCTTATCTGCGTTATTCTGCACCTTGGGTAATTGAGAGATAACTGTATCTGTCTTCCTGAGTCCTGCAGTGGTCTGTACGAAATGCTTCGATGTTATCTGGCACAATGTTTGCTGCCGCAGCGAGCAGCAGGGCTGGGCTGATGCTTTATTAACACTGGCAACATTGCTTGGTAATCCTGACTGCTTCCCCCACCCGTACAGTGTACTGCAGGCTCAGCCCAGTATGATTAAACTGGGCATAAATCAAAGCACAACTTTGGCCCACCGACCACAGGGTTTCCAGTACAGCTCTAGGTGTTTGAGGTAGTTACGGCCTTCATTGAGGAATGTGAGGAGTCCCTTCTGGGGTCAGAAAACTGGCATTTGTGCAGATATTTTAGGTTTAGAACTTGAAGAGTGTTTAGCCATTTGTTCCCATGCACTGTAACGAGGGATCCCTGCTGACAGCCTGGCTTGGCCCCAGGTCAGTGAGGCGCTGTGGGCTGCTCTGCTGTGTTTGACGGAAGGTGCTGTTTTCCCTGGAGCAGTTGAAACTTTTGAGTCCCAGAACCAATCTCATAATTTATCTGAGTTAAAAGATTATGGTTAGTGGTTATTTTTAATTACTCTATGTGAAAGATACGTCATCAGGCAAGGGGAGGCTTAATGTGCCCAGTTCGCAAAAGGGATTGGAAAGCAATTATGGTGACATACGCACCATCAAAGTGGAGGGCTCACTGGTGCTCCAGAGCCAATTAAAAACTGCACGGGCAATGCTAGTCCTTTTCCTCATTCACTCTCAGCTCTCCAGTTACTGTATGCAGCTCTGTGTTGCAGCTGTTAATAGGAATGGACAATAACCATAATAAGATGGACAATAAGACTAATACCGTACCCTGGAGTCTCCTATTGTACCCTGTATGAGGCCAAGTGATTTCATGTGTGCCAGGTGATACCTTTTCAAGAAAATTGAAACCAATGGAAAATACAATAACCCAGAACCTTTAAGTCTGTACTGATTCTCCACCTTTAGATAGAGACATAAAGCTTCCAACCAAGTGTGACAGTCTTTCCAGAATATGGGGCTATCAGAGGCTCTCTCACTCCAATCAGCCTCTTTCAGCTGAAATCCAGCCATTGGTTAAATTCATCAAAGGGCTTGAAAGCAGAAAGGGAAATTCTTTGCCTCGTGCTTAACCTTTGTGTGATTGCACCTCTTCAGAGAATAAGCAAATCAAGTGGAAATGCCCTCCCATTTGTTTTATGAATGAGCCGTGTGGCAAATTCACTGTGATTTGGCTTTATTCAGTTTGTATAATTTCTGATGAGAGGTTTAAAAATAAATACACAATCAAAGGGACTATGGGGAGATTATACGTAAAGAACAAAAGTACAACATGATGGGGTGGGGTGACATTTCCTTGTACACTTCCTTTTTGTCTGCTCCATCAACTGAGTGAACCTGTCCTAGCTGTGAAAACCAGTGACACACTGGACTGAAACGTGGGCTGCAGCTGGTGTTGTCTGTGCAGCTCAGGTGAGCACCCCATCACACTGCGCCCGTGCTCGTGCCGTATACGTGGTTTTCATGGGGGAGACATATGAGTGGATCTCAGCAGAGCTTTGAATGCCTCCTTGGGAAATCTTTAAGGTGACGGCATTGCTGTTAACAGCCCCATCAATCTGCGTTGTAAGCGTTACTGCTTGTGAAGGAGCAATGCAATTAAAACACTAGAGGGTAAGGCAGTGTGAGGTGCTTTTCTTCTGGGAACACGGGCAGCAAAATGGTATTCTTATTTGGCTGGAGGTTTGCAGATCGTTTATGTCTCCTGTTCTGCTGGGGCTCCTTTGAGCATTGATTTCTTTATTCTGAATGCCAGCTCTCTGTATATTCTTGTTTTAAGATGTTTTGGCTGCTGCCATTATGGAAGGGCCCGTTGAATACAGTGGGAAATGCTATTGTTATTTTACAGTGCTTTTATGTTGTCTAAATAAAGGGCATGTCTGTACAAGAACAATTTGAACAAATGGCATAGTCTCACCACGTTTCTCCATCTCCCTTTCACAGCCTGCTCCCTATTCCTGCTTTCCCGCTGCTGTGGAGGAGTACGTAGTTTATGTAATGCTGATTTGAAAGGGAACTTCCCAGAGCTTTTTTTTTTTTTTTTTCCTATTACAACTCTGTTGATGTATTAATAAATGATCTAATAGAGAAATATTTCCCTGCCTTCAGATTATTCGTATTACCCAGGGGCCATGGTCCTAGAAACTTTGTAGGTACTTAGAATTTTCTAAGGAGATGGGTGATACATGATAGATTTCTTTGGGGTTTTTTGGGAAGGTGACTCTTCATTAAGTTAGTTTTTGACTAGTGAGAAACTCTGTGCTGGAAATTAGATGCTGAATCTTGTGGGCTAACTAACAATGATGGTTTATCCCTGGAAGAGGTATGGACAGGTAATAGTGGTTTGTGTGGCCTACCCTCAAACTAAAGCACCCCTGAAAACAGAAACTGCTATTTGGTGCCTACTTCAGTCTCCAGGGACCAGTAAGTCCCCAATTTCTTTTTGAAATTAGCCCATAAGAAGTAAGTGTTGATTAACTGGGACTACTTAGCAAAATTCTGCAATAATGACTGATTTCACTGAAACACGTTTCATGCTCGGCTGCCTCACTGCGGGCAGTTGGGGAGAAGGAGCAGATGTTAGCCTCCAACTGTGCTTCTGGGCTTTGGAAGTGAGCAAAGTCAGGGAGAATGCACCAGATACATTGGAGGCAGAGGCTCACCCATTCCCCAAACTGTTCTTCCAAGAGGCCCCATCTTGTAGAGCTGGAGCCAAGTCCCTTTGCAGCGATACAGCAGGTTCATGGGTGGTAGATTTAAAGCCTGCAGTAGCCTGGGACAAGTTGTGAACCTTGGTTTAGAGGTCACTTTCTGAAATGTAGTTTAGAAAAACATCCTAGGTGGTGATCCTGAGCTTTTTTGGTCAGGATGTGCTATAGATACAGACTGCAAGATAGGATGTGACAAGGTGTGTGGGACCTGCTGCTGCAGGAGGGTCTTTCACGGCTTCTCCCTTCCCTTTCCTCTCCTTCAGGTCATGCAGGTTTGCTCCAGACTTGCTTTAGTAGTGGGGTCAGGCAGAGTGATTCTACCACATCATGTAACAGGGTGTTGTTCCTGTTAATCCTTCTCTTAATTTTCCTGCTTACTTTGATGGGAAGAGTTACTTTATCTTGATAGCAGTGACACAAAGCAATAGCCAAAAAAACCAAAAAGTAAAACAATTTGCAAATTCCAGAGCTGAAGTACCACTTTTGAGCTCTTACATTCCTTGGGATCTCCCCCTGTGGCATTAATGACAGTCCTTCCCCTTTGGCTGAGGTCTTTGGAAAGTGCAAGGAAAGGAGACAGTCAGGATCATTTGTCATACGGGTATTTCTGAGCTTTCCCAACACTGCTGAGGACAGTCACAGCTAGGTGAGCTCAGCACAGGTTTTGCAACAATGTACCACAGCTCCTTTGCTGTGCTACAGCCTTCAGCATCTCTGCCATGGCATGCCACAGTGTGCCAGCATCAGGAGCTCTCAGCTGGCACGCGCTGGTGGTACTGCATCCCAGAGGTCATGACTTGCAGAGTCCTCTGAAACCCTTTTTTATTGTTTGTTGTTGTCATTTTATTTTGGCAGCAGCTCTAATGTAATTCAGTATTTCCAGTGGCCATGTTCCATCCTGGAAATAACACCAGACTAGAAGAGAAAGGAAAATACACACAGACCTTGAGTAGGAATATTTTTTCCCCACTAACTTTACTTGCTATTGTGAAAGCATTCACCTGCTTTACATGAGCGTTAGTAGCGTCTTACAAGAAGCATCTTTAGAGTGACGGTTTGTGACTGAATTATTGGAGGTTTACAGAGTGCTTTGGAAACCTGTGATGAAAATCCCTGGAAAGGCTGATGCGTGCGCTCCTGGCAATACACTGATAATGCCCCATGTTCTTAGTGTGTGTTCCAGAAATGTCAGCTGTGCATATAATTAGAGAGAACATTGTCTTTTTTCCCTTTTTCGTTTCCTCATTAAGTTAATTTATTTCTGGCGCTGGGACATAGAAGTGACCCCTCATCTCTCTGTTCTGGGACTTACCTTTGGCCATGACCAGGTGTTTACTAGGAGGTGAAGAAGGATCCATGATGAACAGTGACTCTGGTCCCTAGACCATGCACAACATCCCAGTGGTTAATCCAGTCTTCTGCCTACTGGTTTTTTGGTTGTTTTTTTTTCTTCACCCCAGACAGAAAGTGGTTGGCAGTGCTCTGAAGTCTCTGTAAAACACTAAAAATTATTCTCAGGTCTGCTGTTAAGAAGTGCTCTTGGGCATTTCTCCTGCATTGATGTTAGATGGTGAAAGTGTTGGGGAACTTTTCTCTTTGGGCTCTTCAGTTTGAGCAACCAATGGCAAGAATGATTGATTTTAATGGGAGCTAGGACTTTCACCTTGAATACAAGCAGTATTCAGGGTATGTCAAAACCAAATGTACATAGAATTATTATCACCTATTGCATTTCTTCTAGCCGCCTCTCTCTTCTTATGAGTAGAATACTTTTCCCAAATATCTATGTTCTTGTTATTATAAATTTAAAGACTGAGATTTTGTGAATTCTTCCGGTAGGCACGGAGAACATGATTTTATTTACAGCAGCCTTCACATACTGAGAAACTGCTGTATCTGGGAGAGTATGATTTAATATTTGGCTATTCCTATTGTGATTATTATTGTTAAATCTAGTTCTTTGTTACCCTTTTTAGTGATGGCCAAATTGTGGATGGGATGAACATAAAACATTGGAAGTGTAAACTTCTGCATCACCCAATTAAGCACAAAGTAATAGTAATTTCTAGGGCATGATTCACCTCACTCGAAGGTAGGCAACTGAAATTGCTGAGATGAATCACACTCCAGATGTGTCTCTTTCTCTTCACTGCTTATAAAGGAGTCCAGATGACTCTTAGATGCTGTGTGGTAGACATCTAAAATCATGGGAGATAAGTCTCTTTTGAGGTCTTTGGTGGAGTATGTGTGACCACAGTGCTAAGACCCAGATTTGAAACCAATAGACGTGAACTTTCTGCAGTAAAGAGCTCCTGTGTTGAATTCTCAGAAAATAATATTTTATCCTGACCTTTCTCTAGTTTATCATCTCTTGCTGCTGCAGATGTCAGATTCTGTCTCTGTAACCCTGCCCTGAAAGAGTCAGACAGCTCCACAGATGCAGCAAGATGTCTTGCAAAATAAATTAAACTGGATCTTTTAATTTTAGACTCTGATGTTCTCTCAGTGGGCCCAGCATGTGTGATGGCAGGAACTTGAATTCTGCCATCCTGCTACCGCCCTTATTTCACAGGCTGAACTGTATTTGTATTTGGGAAGGCCAGGGCTTGCTTGCAGGCTTGCTGGCATATGGATCCCTTTCTTGGGCTAAGGACACGGACCAGGGGCTGGAAAGGACCAGCTAAAGGGCCCTTTTTTCTGTCTCCTGGCACTACAATGTGAAAACCAAGAATTTACAGCCTTTCTCCTTGAGTATCAAGAATTACTTTGCAAAGCCACCTCAGCTCCTGACATCCACTGAAAGCACCTTCCAGAACTCTGCATTAACAACAGAAAAAGGCCAGGCACCCCCCTCTGCTTTTCTGGCCCTCGGCAAGTCCCTGTCAGCCCTTGCCGTAGTCAGGCCATGCTCCTTGGAGCTGGGTTTTTGTGCCTCAGGCTCGGAAATGCACTTTTGCAAAGTAGGCTAGGAGGCTCTATAACACAATCCCTCTGAAGTTTGGTTTCAGTGATGTTTCTGTGGCAGTTTGTGCCTAGAACTGCCTGTGTGTGAAGTGACAGCAAAGTCTATGTCAGCTGAAGCAGAAAAGGATGAAACACGGCTTTTGCGTAATAGCTCTGTTCCTGGTTCATCATCAGTGATAAATGGACTAAAATACCCAATGGCATTAGCAAAAGGAGCGTGTCAGGCCAACCTGTTTTATTTTTTTACAAGAAAACTGTTTTTCTACACAAGGAGAATGTACTCTACCTCATTTATTTAGATAAGCTAAATGTAAGATCACCATGAGCCACTGGTGGGAGGTAGCCATGGGAAAAGGGGGGAAATGTTATGTATTAGTGCAAGATTTCTGTGACACTGCAGTACTTCATGCTGTTTCAAAATCTCTGATAAGGTCTCTTTGGGAATAGTATTTACAGTTCTGGTCATCTTCGTTCAAGAAAGATGCAGGCAAAATATCTAGGTGCCTAAAAGAGGTAGTGAAATGCTCAGGGAGAGGAAGAGCCATCTGCTGGAGAGCCAGGCTGAGAGAGCAGAGCTTGGTTAACCGGGGAAACCACAGGCCGAACGTTGTCCATAAATACAGCAAAGCGAAATACCAGCGAAGGAGAAGAGCTTGGTCCTGGCAGAACAGACAGCTGTTGACTGGTCTTGAGTATATTGAGGGGGTTTTCTTCAGCTGTGAAGTCTTCATTCCTTCCAGATCCCTCTTGGGCTTCTTTGTGGTTTGAACTGATTCGTATTTAGGAAAGCGTCTAGACACCTTCATTTAAAGCATCGCAAGGTTTTGTGAGGAAGACCTGAAACATATCACTATGTGCATTCATATTGATGATATTAATAGCTGAGCATTCAGCTGTTGTACTGGAATTGGAAATCAATTTTTATAACTGTTATTTTTCCTGATGTGGCTACCCTACTTTGCTAAATGAGAGCCTGGAACTGGGGTGAACTGAGGGACCTACACCATCTGACTTCAGCTGCCACTGGTTTGGATGGGATCCTCTGGTGCCCAGCTCCTTGCAGCTCTGTACCAAAAGCCCAAACGTGAGATAAACCCACACTAATACAGTAGGTGGCCTCTGTGATGAGTTCAGCACATCAATTAGGTCCATTGCGCAACTCCTCAATGAGAGCTTGTTATTAACCCGTTTCTTTCTTTTCAGTCTACTATCAGGTGATCTTGAGGCTCGCATTTAGAAGTCCCCTATATAATGTATGAAGAAGCAATGTTTCTTTTACAGCTGGTTTTGAATTAGAAAAGACATTTTGTCAAAATGGAAGTAGAAAGAACATTCTTTTACTTTACTGCAGGAAGAAGAGAGGTCCACTGACTAGATACATCTTGGCTTTGTGGATGAAAGGCACCGAGTGTCATGTTAGGCTTTCTTAGATCTTGCTGTTTTATGTAAAATTGACTAATAATTGAAGAGCTGAAACTGCAGTTGTAATTGTCACAAAACTAAGGAACTCGATTTCTTAAAGGAAAGTCAGTTCAAGGAAAACTGTAAATCAGGTCTTTTAATCTGTTGACCAACTTGCCTGTAGGGACGTGAATGTTCTTGTATGTTTATGCTGAGAACCCTGCAGCAGTGCTAGAAGGTTTCCTGCTAGATTGTACTGTGCAGGTAGTTATTAGCAAGTATTTTGGTAAGCCAAACTTATAAAAGAGCCGTTAGAGCTCTCTAACCATTCCCAGTGCTTCTACACTTGCATAACCGCTGCAGCGGTTTATTTTCTTTATGCCTTGTATTGCTTGCCTAAATTGAAAGGGTATCTGTGGCTGTTAAAGTCTTGCCATGTGGAAGGTCTGTAATGGTTGCAGCACTGAGCTCTTTGTGAGCTGAAACTCTGGTTTGGAGGCAAGCCCAAGTACATATTCAGTGTGTCTCAGCAGAATTAATGAACAAGGTTCAAGATGGCTCTGACAAGCTAATAAGCATATGCGTGAAGTCTGTATTTGCTAGGGCAGTTCTTACTGTTCACTGCAGAATTCCTAAAGTGGACAAAACATAAACACAATTTCTTATTCTGTTAAAAAATGCATGATTTTCATTCTGAGGAGCAGTGGGTGTCCCAGTCATGGATGGATGATTTGGCTTGTGGATACACAGGCATTAGTGTTTGGATGAGTCCTTCCTGCAGGCATTAAGTAGGAGTTTTATATGTATAAAACTAGGTGGCTCTCAATGAAAATGAGAACCGGTTGGGTACTTCCCATGGGGCTGGCCTGGCTCTAAGGTGACCGTGGAGGAACATTCAGTAGGTCCTGTCAGACACAAGTCTGGCCTCAGTCCAGTTTCTAGTGGGCAGGTATCTGCCCCTTGAAGACTGTCACAGCAGCTGGTGCCGGCAGGTTCCCTGCGGGCAGTGGGGTGTGCATGTGCTGTGGGGCTGGGCTGTGCTCCAGGTCAGCGGGGTGCCACGCTGCCCTTCTTGTCTGCTGTGTAGTTTGAAGAGTTCAAAGCAATGGGTGGCAGTACATCACCAGCACTCTGTAAATACAGAACTTCCAGTTTAAAATAATAATAAAACCCCCATGTTCTTCTAAATATGTTTGCAAACTTTGCTTGGATTTGCATGGAAATCTTTCTGAGCCTCGAGCTGACACTTGATCCTTTAACTGAGCAAACTTGCTCTGAAATGAAAATTCCTTTGCAGGACACCGTCGTTTGGTTTAACCATTTTTGGGAACTCCCAGCTATACATCATGCTAATGGAACTGTACCTGAAAGCCATGTACCTTGACAGACCTGCATGCTTATGAGTAGGGTGTGGTGGTGGCAGTGAGAGGGGAGGTGCTGCTTTCCCTGATGCAGAGGGCCAGACCTGAGAGGCACCGAACATCCGCACGTGGTGCCTGTGCGGCATGGTTAGGAGCAGGGTGGCAGCCTGCGGGAACGGTCACGGGCTGTACTACGTCATGGGAGGGTGAAGTTGTTACGGATTGGAATGGAGGGAAATTGTTTTACTTTGGCTGAGCGCTTCTTTCTGTGCTGCTGCTGTGCATGTGCTTGCATGGGGGAGGTGAGCTTTTATTGACTGCTGTTTTTCTGTTTTCAAAGCTGATCAGTGGTGGTTCTATTGTAAGTGCTGAGGCAGTATGGGATCACGTCACCATGGCCAACCGGGAGTTGGCGTTTAAAGCAGGAGACGTTATCAAGGTCCTGGATGCTTCCAACAAGGACTGGTGGTGGGGTCAGATCGATGATGAAGAAGGATGGTTTCCCGCCAGCTTCGTGAGGGTGAGTGACTTTCTTCTTTTTAGTGCTACAATGAATCACTGCTGAGGCTGCTCAGAAGGATCAATGAACTGAACTGGTTACTGTGTTTGTTATTGATGCTTATTTCCAGTGTGTCTGTTTTCTGTCTGAAAAATGGGGAGCAAAGGTTCAAAAGAAATGAGAGTGGGCTAGAGGGAGGCTGGGATAGGTGCCGGCTCTCTTTTTATACTGTTGGGGTAGGGAGTGGCCTTTGCTGTGTATCTGCTGCGGCCTCTCTCCTTAAGCAGTTCTTCTTTGGAAAACCAGGTAAGTATTATGTGGGCTACGAGTAGGTGGTTTGGTGGGGCCTAAAACTTCATGCCAGCTACAAGTGACCCACATTTGGATGAGCTTTCTGGTCTGTGTGTAGCAAAAGGAGGTGTCAGCCTTCCCCTTTCCCAAAGCAGTGCTGTGTTTTGACTCTTCAGTAGTTTTAGATATAAAATTACTTTGCTAATTAGTTTGTGACCAGCTCTAGTTATTTTTTTTAATGAGACAAGGAACCATTTTACTTGTCTCTTTTTCTTCTGAAGCAGGTTTTGCTGCACGCAACCATCTCCAGTGGTGATCTGGCCTTTTACAAATAAGAAGAATGTAAGCACTTAATTTTTTTGCTCTGTATACGTTAAAAAAGCAAAAGGACAAGAAGATGCCCTTTTTGCTATTGTCAGATCCTGCCACGTTATTTGGGCGCTCTCAAGCCTTCCTCAGGGAGTCGAGATGTTGGCTTTGACCTTGCGCACTTCTCTCCTTTCTGTGCAGGATTCGATAGGTGGGATCAGAGATTTAATTCCTGTAGAAGCTTAGGGGATATGGTTCAAAAAATGAAGATTTCTTTTGCCTTGCAGAATTGTGTGAAAGATGACTTTCCTCTGAGCCTTCCAGGCAGTTTGACAGGCTCGGTAGTGTCAAGGGGAAGACTGTTCTCTCTGAAATGCACACTGAAGACCATGCCGCATCCCAAGGAGATGCCAGGCTTGCTTTAGTTCTCTGCCTGTCTTACCCTCCCTATTCTGGGCAACGGTGCATCATCAGCATGCCTGTTTGATTACATCACTTCAACAGGGAAATAGCCATATGGATTAGGAAAACTGGGTTCAAATATATGCCCTGGTGTTTCCTAGTGATGCATAATGACCACCGACGAGGGAACCCAGACCTTTGCTTGCTTCTGCCTCCCTGGTTCACAGTTCTTTTTTCCCTTTTGGTACTCATGATGCAGCTCTTATGTCTCTCCTAGGTTTGACCAGTGCTAAGAGCAAGCGATCACTGACTGGAACTGGAGTGTGGGCTGCCTCTGAGAAAAAGTTTATGCTGTTACTCTGGCCCAGAATAACAAAAAGTTGGTATTTTGTTGAATAGGACACAGTGAGTCTGACCTCACAGCCAGTGGAGGTAACAAGCCTGGAAAACAGATTTTTATCAGTTGTGATCAAGATTATAGTCTTACTGCAGAAAATGCTCTCACCTGTGTGTCTAGCACATCTCATCTGTGTTGCCTGCTGGAAAGGCTGAATTAGAAAAAGTTGTCTGTCTCAGTATTTTTGCTTGATTTAGAGACTGAAATATTCTGGGCCAATTTAACTTTTCAGTGTGTTGATCAGTGCTGTTTTCTTTGTGATTCTGGGGAAAGGATTTAATGTCCTTTGTTATGTGTTGTCGTAAATGTACTGTTCACGGTAGGTTTAATAACAGTCTTATTTTGCACTATCCCATTTTCTGAAAAAAACCAAACCAAACAACTAAACAAACAGCCTATTTACTGTAAGGCCCAAAACCATGGATCATTCAGCTTGGCTGAACTTTCCATCTCTCACTACGCTTTTCAAGGGCTGAGAGGATGATTTTAGGAACTGGGAAAAACAAAGGAGAGGAATCAATTAATTTCAGACTGTTGTACACAAATGTCTGAACATCACCCTGGAACAAACCTTGGCACTTAAGATCACGATGGCCTTACCGGGCAAGTTCCCTGCCCGTTCTGTCTAATGTCACAACTCCGTGGCTTGACTTTACTCCAACAAATTCAATCCTTCCATCAGCTCTGCAAGAGGCCAGCTTGGTTATTCTGTCTGAGAGATCCTTGTTCAGCACGGGCTGGGACCAGGCACCTGCCCTGGAACTAACTGATGCACTCCCAAAAGGGGAAACTGCATGGTTTTACTGCCATGAATGATAATTAATATTTAAAAATAAGTACCAGGCATTTCAAAAAATATGCAAGTGGAGTTCTGGCACAGTTTGTCCGCAGCTCTGCAATGGAGGCTGGAGAGGAAAATTTGCCACTCGGGTTTACAAAACAGAGCTGCCTTCTCCACGCAGCACTTCTTGGTGTGCTGCCATGAGGCAGCCCACTCACTGGTTGTCCTGCGCTGAGAAAACAACTGCCATTTGGGCTGTCATGTTCTTCTCTCCTCTGCTGGCTGAGGTCGCTTGCTTGCCTCTTCATTTCTATTCTTGCATATCCCCCCCTCTTCACTCTCTCTTTCTTGGTAATTTGAACCAGATGCCTGCAAAGACTTTGAGGCCTTTAAGGAAGGTGCCTGTAAGCCCTCTTTTGCTTGCAGGACCATTGCAGGGGGGTTGTGCTCCTTCAGGGTCCTGCCAAGGACCATTTAACCTGAGCCCTTTTCACTTTACTGTTCTCTCAATTTTTTTCCATGTTTTTCTTATTCAGCTGATCACTCTTTCATAATGAGAAGGCTGGTTTTTTTCTCTGTTGTACTTTGAGCCCTGCTTTTTTAAGATGATGCCAGAAAACTGCCTGATTTAGCCTGGGTGGTTCTAGTTTTACTTGCAAAATAATTGCTTTCCTTTATATCTACATTTCTCTTATGCAAGTACAGGAGAAAAAGGGAAAATCATGTTGCATAGCAGAGGATGAAAAGCAATTCAAGTAAGGAATGAGGATGACAGGACAGACCAGGCAGGTATGAAACCAAATAGGATTAATATCAGGATATTTTCGACTGCAGGTCTCTTGTAGGTACTAACAAGGGGTGCAGCAGTAGATCCCTGCAAAGTCAGATTCCTCTAAAAGTCATTTGGATCAGTTCTGAGGACAAAACTGGGCTGGAAACCTAGTTTGCGGTGAGACGTCTGACACTTCTTGCTCTCCAGCCAGATCATATGGAAATCTTTGGCAAACTGTTTGGCACTCACAAAATCTCATAGCAGGAAAAAATCACATTTGCAAGTGCAGAGGGAAACGGTAACCTGCTGATTCCCTTGGCCTCTTTTACATGCATAGTTAGGGGGTTGCAAACAAAAACCACACTTGAATTGCCTGCACATACAATTGTTGTCTCCACGCATAACACCTGCAGTTATCCTCTTAGTAGCCTGAGACTTGGCTGGAAGAAAAGGGGGAGAGAGGAAAGCCATAGAGTTTTAGGAGCACAGAAACTTTCAAGGAGAAACTGGGTGATAAAGTGACACTTCTGAGAAAAAGCACAACATAGGAGAAGTAAAATCTGGAGCTAGTAAGCAATGGTGAATGGTTTGCTGCAGGAAGCTGCTGCACTTAGGGAAGAAGTTATGAAAACTCATAGAGGCAGGTGAGAACTCCAGAACTAGATTTAAGGCTGAGTAATGAGCTGGGTTTGGGACCAATGAAGGGATCTGTGTTGTATTTTAGCACGTGTTATCAAGTGAGCACGTTGGACAACCACAGGGTGCAACCATCAGTCTTGTGATTAGCTGCATAGTGTCTTTGAACGTCCTGTCAACTTTTAGGGGTCTAAGAGGGTGGGAGGTACAATTGTAAAAAATCAGCATGAATTTTAAACAGAATTTCATAATCATAGTGGTGATGCTACTTGTTGCTCATGTCTCCTTTGTGGATGGCATAGCCTTGGGCTGTCTTTACATGATGTGGTACAAATGAGTTTTTGCATACTGGCACATCCAGTGTCCACATCTACTAAAAAAAAAAATAGGCTTAGTGTTTGTAGGGAAGAATTTACAGCACAAAATAATAGTCCAGTATTGCAAATGGATCAATTGTTGTACCTTAAGGCCTCATTTAGAAAATACAGTTAAGTCTCAAACCCAAAGTTTTGATTCAGAGCCTAACATCAAGTCTCCTAAATGGCCGGGGTGAGATTCAAACACTCCAAATGCAGGAAATCAAATGGCATCCTGTTTGAACTCTAACATATTTCCACTGAGAAAGAAATAAAAAAATGAAAGCTTATGGACATTTAGTGCTCTAAAATCTTTCCACAGAGACATGGCAGAATGCACCCATCCTGGGCAGGGCAGGGGATTTATTTTTTGTAAAGCTCTCCTTAATCTCTTTGGATGCCAAGAGTCAGACTAAGTTTCCAGAATACATTTCTTCTCACCTCAGCAGCAGTGACCCTTCCTCATATTTATTAGGCTAAGCTAAAGAGCAAATCTGGGGCTGAGGAGGTTTTACTGCAACTTTTTGTACTGCCCAGTGACTGTTGAGTTTTGTGCAGAAATGAAGGGTAATGGTCCTCCAAAGGCTTGAACAAAGATTGTGTATTGAAGTCTTTGTAGTCCATACCTTTTCATAGGAGAAGATGCAGGGGTGGATCGGTGCAACAGTGCTCCTTGTTTTCTCTCATCATTGCCTAGGTTTCCCTGAGTGTTGCAATTTTGGATTGATTTTCCTGCTGAAAAGCTGCCTTTGACCCACATTATTTTCTGCTGCTGAAAAAGTGCTAGATAAATTAGTGTAAGCTTTCAAGGCACTATTTAGAAAGGAGACTGTAAACCCCGAGTCTTATCTTAGTGCCCAGCAGCTCGTACACTTTTTTGGGTAGGTGGGTTTAGCTTTTATTCATAGGAGTTGTGTATTGTGTATTGTGCTCTGTATTGTGGGCGTATTTCCAAGAGCCACCCACATCTTGCTGTCCCATCTGCTTTTTTCACCTGTAAAATTTCATTGCCTGTGTAGGGATCTTGATACAACAGCACATCACTTACCTGCTTTTCTGTTCTCTGCACTCATCGTGTTAGCGTTTACCTGGTGCCAATGGCAGGGGCGTCAAGGTGAGATTTTTCCAGAGAAAAGAGGATGACGCTGAAGTAGCATTCACCTGTTGGTCAAACAAAACGGTATGTACTGCAGTGTCTGCTGCAGTCAGTACCTTATAAAGGAGATTTTATTCTCCTGTGGCAAATACAGCATAAAAATAGCTTCTGGTAGAGGTAGAGGTATCACACAGCATGAGCAGCACTCCACAGCGACAGGATGCACTGCAGACAAATTGTGAGTTTTCCTTTTTCTTTTTTTTAAGTCAAGCAGCATTTTAGCATTCAAACACTGCCTGTACTAATTGCAGCTGCTGTTATCATGACAACTCATTCCACTCAGAGAGGTCAACATCCGTCAGATCTCCCAAGGTTCAAATGCCAGCACTTGGGCCCTTCCCTGTACAAGCTGCCTTGCAGGTGTAAAAACAGTGTTTTGAGGCGGTTATTAGAATGAGGCAAACTAGGCACAGATTTTCACAGCCCCTTCCCTGTCCTCTGCCAAACTGGTAGTGAAGGAAGATTTTCCCCCTGAATGAAGCAGTGGCTTCCTTGGCCTGGCAAGGTTTCTATGATGAGCTGCTAGAGCAGCTGAGCTTTCACTCTTCCCTGTTGTGCATCACATGTAACATCACACAGCAGGGCCTTTTGGTTTTTAGGAAGGTGGAGAGTGACGAGCCCTAACTCACAGTATTTTGGCCAGTATAGTGTAGCACATCCAGTTTATTGCAGTGTCCAAGCCACTTTTGCTACACGGTGGAGCTCCATCCCATGCGAGTCTGTGCATTTAGACTGCAGGAGGCGGAGGGAGTAAGCACAGGGCAAGTTTGTTGGAGCCATTTTTGCACACCTGTTCACAGGTGCAGTCTGACATTGTCCCTACGGAGTCACCTGTTTTCTTCTTTCCCAGAAACAAGTGAAGGGTATTTCTTACCTTCGATAAAGGGAACTTCTGAGGCTGGGAATGGAGAGATTTAAAGGGGAGAGGAAAAACTGGAAGTAGGTTTGCTGAAGCTGGGCAGCTGCAGGAGGGCAAGAGAAGGTATCAAAGAGCCTGTGACCTGGAGGGTGGTGAAGGACAATGAGCCTGGAGCCAGATTACAGAGGGAAAATTTCAGGCTATGGGAGAAAATAGTGGTAGGACCACAGGAGGGAAAACCAACTTGCTTTAACTGCCTTTCCTTCTACTGCTGGATGTCTTATTCCGCATCTTAGAAGAGGGATCTGTGAAGGTGGTCTGTGTTTCCTTGAACAGCATCCCAGCCGTGGCCCCACACTTTGCTATGCCTGCCGCTTGCCCACAGAAGAGCAGCGAGGCTGGGGCAGCTGCTGGGAGGACAGGCAGCATCCCTGTGCCTCTTCTGCTTGCCAGGGCCTCACCTCCTCTCTGAAGGCAGGGAAGGGAGAAGCATCTGCCCTTGGGCGTTTGTAGAGCCCAGGACAGCCTGTGCTTCCTCCTGAGGGCAGGGAAAGGCTGTGCCTGGATCACTGGAGTGACACATCGAGACTGATGATGTTTTACTTATGCAAAGCTCTGCACCATGAGCCCTACTTGATTACAAATAAGCAACTGATCTTTTTAATCCAGTATAGAATCCAACTGAACAGGCATATTATACAGTGCGTGTGGCTGAAAACAAGGGTACAGCACTAGCTAACTACCAGCTTATCAAAATAGGGAGGGCTAACTACCAGTTTACGGAAGAAGGGAGAAGGGGCACATCTTGCAGCTCACACAGGGCAGCATGGTTAGGTGGGTAAAATAGTCCTGAGGGTCTGTGCTGCAGCTTGTTTCTGTAGGGTTATTGGAGTCTCCTACACTCCCTTGCAGTTGTTGTAGGGTTAATGATCCTGTAATACCACTATTTGGTGACAGGTTTTGCTGAAGATTGGGCTGCTCATACTCCTATTTGTTATAAAGTCGCTGGTGAACAGAGGTGCAGTGGAATAGCAACAGCTCTCTGGAAGGATCTGCCTGTATTATTTATCTGCCACAGTATTTAATTGTGAGCTAGAATCCAGGATGGCACATTATCTGCTAGTTTTGTCCTTGTGAGTATCCAATGGAAGGAAATTAATAATCCAGATGGCTGGTAAAATGTTTGTTTTATCATGCCTTCTGATTATTATGAGAGGATCAGCCCTCTGTGCCTATTAAGTAAAATGTCCTCTATATACAGTATATGCATTCAGTAATCTAAATATATAATAATTGCAGGTCAGCTAGTGTTGGAATGGTGCTGTTTGGTGATTTTATGCACCATTTGGGTATAGTTGCAAATTGATAAATCACATTTCTACAGATTTTATATCACAGAATGGTTTGGGTTGGAAGGGACTGAAAGCCCGTCTAGTTCCAGCCCCCTGCAGTGGGCAGGGACACCCACCACCAGCCCAGGCTGCTCCCAGCCCCGTCCAGCCTGGCCTTGGGCACTGCCAGGGATGGGGCACCCACAGCTGCTCTGGGCAGCCTGGGCCACTGTCTCACCACCCCCACAGTGAAGGATTTCTGCCTTGTATCTAATCCAAACTGACCCTCTTTCAGTTTAAAGCCGTTGCCCCTTGTCCTGCCACTACAGGCCCTTGTAAAAAGTCCCTCCCCAGCTTTCTTGGCAGCCCCAGCAGGTACTGGGAGGCTGCTCTATGGTCTGCCTGGAGCCTTCTCCTCTCCAGGCTGAACCACCCCAGCTCCCTCAGCCTGTCTTCCTGGGAGAGGTGCTCCAGCGCTCTGATCACCTTCATGGCCCCCTCTGGACTCGCTCCAACAGGTCCATGTTCTCCTGATGTTGGGGGCCCCAGAGCAGAGGAGGAGAATCACCTCCTCACCCTGCTGGCCACGCTGCTTTTGATGCAGCCCAGATCTGGTTGGCTTTCTGTGCTGCAAGTGCACATTGCTGGGTCACATTGAGCTTCTCATCCACCAACATCCCCAAGCCCATCTCCTCAGTCCATTCTCCGCCCAGCCTGTGTTTGTGCTTGGGATTGCCCCAACCCATGTGCAGAACCTTGCACTTGGCCTTGTTGAACTTCATGAGGTTCACATGGGCCCGCCTCCAGTGAGTCAAGGTCCCTCTGGATGCCATCCCTGCCCTCCAGCGCGTTGACTGCACCGCCAGCTTGGTGTTGTTGGCAAACTTGCTGAGGGTGCGCTCAACCCCACTGTCCATGTAGCCGACAAAGCTGTTAAATAGCACTGGTGCCAGTGCTGACCCCTGAGGAGCACCACTTTTCTCCACTTGAACTTTAAGCCCTTGACCGCAACCCTTTGAGTGTGACCATCCCGCCTATTCCTTACCCGCTGAGTGGTCCATCCATCAAATCCATGTCTCTCCAATTTAGAGACAAGGATGTCATGTGGAACAGTGTCAAATACTTTGGACAAGTCCAGGTAGATGATGTCAGTTGCTCTTTATCCACCAACACCGTAACCCTGTTGTAGAGGGCCACCAAGTCTGTCAGGCACGATTTGCCTTTAGTGAAGCCACGTTGGCTGTCACCAGTCACCTCCCTGTTTTCCATGTGCCTTAGCATAGTTCCGAGGAGGGTCTGCTCCATGATCTCTCCAGGCATGAGGGTGAGACAAACTGGCTGGTAGCTCCCTGGGTCTTCCCTGGGTTCCTTTTTAAAAAGGATATAAATCACATATAATACTAACTAGCACAGTGAAATGATCAGTGCTCTCTGGCTCCCAGAACTGGGTCCTTAGGCTAAAGAGACTTTTTTATTTGAGTATTTTACTTTTATCTGCCTCTGCAAATTACTATGTTATGCAGGAGCTGGTCATGACTTCCTAATTAGGGTTGAATTTTGAAATAGGACTGTGAGCCTCATAAGCCTGTTTGTCTCCACATGCAGGGTGGCCTTTCAATGTGAAACATCACTTAGGACTAGCATTATGCAACTTGAATTTTTTCTCTTTGTAGTTTTTGTTGGTTTAATTAATTCTTAATACAAAGCGTTTGAAAGGGTTCTTAGGGCAAGCTTCATAGTTTGTCGTGCTGGACCATTTGATGGTGTGGGGGAGACCCACACAATGCCAGATTATTTCAGAGCCCATGATTTTTTGCATTGCAGAGGTATTCAAAAAGGCACTGAAGGCTAATTTATTGTTGTAGGGTTCTTGTTGATTGCTGAAGAGCTGTTTCTGTTTATTCTTTAAAAATAAGGTGGCATTGGATACAGGAATTTAGTCTGGTATCCCAAACCCCCGTCCGTGCCAAGCCGCTGCCCCTAACAGCTGAGGAGTACAGGACAGGACAGGAGCCTGGAGAGGCTTCTTGAAACCCAGGTGAGCGGCAGAGCTGACAAGCTGCCAGGGAACTGAAGTCCCATCTAGGCTCTATGGGAAGTCCCAAAGGAGCATCACAGTGGTGGCAGCCACCCCTCCTGAGCAGAAAAGACTGGGGAGATGAGGTCAAACTAGAGTTTTGAAGTTTCTTTTATTAAAAAAAGACATTTGCACTGGGAGGGAGGTACATCTGTATATTTGTGTCCGGTGTTTGTTGGAAAATCTGGGGAAGAGAGCGCCCTTTTTCCATTAGTGGTATCTCAGCTGTTGTCCACAGCAGATGGAGGTCGAGCATTTCAGGCAGGAGAGCATTCCTGGGAGAGGTGTGTACCTAAAACATAGAGATCACCCTACTTAGAGGTGATATGGACCGGGCTAAAACAGGAACCTTTGCAGCATTGTTTAAATCAACTACATGTGATAAGTTACTGGAAAAAAACAGCGTCACCCCCAGTTTGCCTCTTCCACTTTGCTGTCGCCTGCAGCACACCATCGTTGCGGTTTGAGCGAGCAGGTCAGTGAAGCAGAGAGGATCCGGCTTGGAGTGGTGGCGTTGGGTCAGAGGACACAATTAACACTGAGTGCAGCCTTCCCTTGCCCCAGCGCAATCCGGCTCCTTCTCAGCACAGGCACAAGAGAATTTGAGAGCTGAAGCTGCAAAACCAGCCTTACTGCTTCAGACTAGAGGTCCCTCTAGCCAACTTGTTGCTTATAGATGCTCATGCTCAACAGGATTGTGGCAAGCCCAGAATGATGAATTTAAGTCCGTATTTCAAAGTATGTATGAGCTTTTCTGTGCCCTCTGCTTTAACGTAAGGTCTGTCAACCCCAAAAATATTCATGAAAAATGTCATTGGTAAGGTAGATCATACCCCTGTTTATAGGTGGGGAAAGCCTCCACCAGTTTAAGTGATCGACCCAAGGTCAGCAGCAGAGCTGGCAGTGTACCTCATCTTTTGTGAGTCATGGTCCAGACTTCAAATGATCCCCTGGTAGAATGATCCGTGTTTGAATTATGGAGAACTTCAGAGGTTAGGACAGAAAGCAGGAGTGTTTGAACAGCACAGTGGGATTAATCCTTTCAGCAGCTGAGGCTGGAGAGCATGGGGTGGCAGACACGTTCAGCTTCCTCTGTTAGCGATAAGATTGTTGCATGTTTTTACTCTAAAGCAAAAATCATCTAGACTAGAACTGTAATTTTTTTTCCTTTTGGGAATATGAATCCTAGCAGGAAAGAGCAAAAATTTCATTAAGGAAAAAAGCGGGACTCCTGAGATTCCCAGATGTGGAAGCAGGGAGTGTTCCTGCAGTGCACAAAAGGCAGACTAAAATCGGAGGATTTCAGAAATCATTAAAGTTTGCAAGCTTGCTATTTGCCTTAGAGTTTCAAAGCCTTTAGGTTTTATGCTTTCAAGCTCCCCCCACCCTTTATGATTAGATCATTCCTGCTTTATTTTTTAAATGAAAATTGAAATTTTTATGATTATCACTTGACTCCAGGAGGCAGAGTTTTAAAAATATCTTCTTTTGCCAAACTGGCTGGAGTGTCATGAACTTGGTGACAAGCTGTTCCAATTGGGTTTGGGAGAGCTACATAATACCTTTTCATAGTAGCAGCAAGGTAGGATGGGAAGTTATTTTAAACTTCAGCCAACAGGGTTTAATACCTACATTGGTCTTGCTTGGTTTTCAACATATACTTGGTTTGGAATGCCAACAAAGCTGTCGTGAGGACATATTCCTGAAAGGACTCCCCATGCAATTCTGTCCTTCCCAGATCTAGCCCATTTTCCGTTCTGAGGCTGGCCCCCAGGTTTTCACTGCAGAGCCCCTGCTAAAACCAGTGTCACTGGTGTAAGTAAATTGGCCCCTGAGGTTGCTTTGGCAATCTTAGGCCAGCACAGCGGTTACTCAGAAGCAGCACGCAGATTGCTTATGTTTCAGCATGAAACACTGCTCATGTACACGAGGCATTGCTGTATCTCCGTGCAACTGAAACCTCTTCCAGAGCAGAGTAGGATTTTCTGGGAAGAGACGTATTTTCTAACTAACTTTTGGGTTGTTTCCCTGAACAAGTGACATTCTTCTGAAATGTGTTTTGGTGTGCCAGGAGAGGGTTTTAATGTTGACCCCATATCTTTGGGTGCGATTAGCTCACAAACTCACTGCCTTCTCTTGCAGTGACCCAGGGCTCAACCAGGCCTCCCAGGGCTGATGGAAATCCTGCAAAAACACCCTTTCAGAGATCCTTGTGCAGCCCCACAACCGGGAGACAACGTGACCTAGTCTATCTTTGCATCAAATGCCACAATGGAGAGTGCCACCCTGTGGGAAGGACCTAAGGAAAGGCATGCAGACCTGCTCCCGGGCATGCTGCGTCTCCCAGGGGTTTCCCTGTGTCCAAACTGGCGTAGCTGGACCAGGCTGGGGTCACTGAAATGCCCACCTGCAGCGCCCAGGGCTGTTCACCCTTAAGCCCAGCCCTGCTTTGACCGCAGCCGAGCCACCCTGGGTACTGCAGTGCTGCAGGACCGCATGGCCATTCTGTGCCTGGATGCACCCCTTCCCCCCGGGGTGCATCAGGACATAAGAAACAAGACCTGACAGCCGTTATTTGCTGGGTTTCACTTCTGCACTGTCACACAAGACATTAAAGTGACTCTTGGCAACGCTGTCCTGGGGAAAGGTATGAAGCCTTTGTACTTTGAGGATGGCTCCTTCTTGCAATGGGAGCAGCACTGAGGTGCCAGGAGGGATTATTTCACCTCCTTAGCAGGCTTTGGAGTATCCCTCTGGTCTCCTGATGTGCAAAAGGAGGTCCCATGTTGGCAGTGCAGCGTGGAGGACAGGTGGGAGATTGCGTGGGCAGAGCAGGCAGAACACTTGGGTCCATTTTGGCTCTCCGTTGCTCATTCAGGCAAGTGGTATGCACTGGGTTTTCTGCCCTGGAGAGTTGCTGGTGCTGCCAGGACACGGTGTGAGCACAGCCTGGGGCCAACAGCTCTCTGCAGCGCTTCGTGTAGGGTTGATGCCTCCAGTGGGTCCTGCCCTGCTGCTGGCAAAGAGGGCATCTTGTCATTTAAACAGGCATTGCTGCGCTGCACGCCCTCCTGTTAAGTCCTTGATAGCTCCCAGACACAGGGCACAGCTATAAGCAGGGTGAAAAGTCCAGCTTTTTGTTGCTTTGGGTTTTTTTTTATCCCCGAAGTTTGCGGCATCATTAACATTCTGCTAGAGAAGAGATGGATTTTCTTCAAACATATTGGCTTCTTGGCCTTTATAACTCACTGTGGGATGACAAAATGTGGGAGCTGTAAGAAGTGGTTTAGCAAAACATGATACTAGTTAGGAAAGCAAGGAAGGAGCATGGGCAGGTTTAGGTTTTTTTACTTTACTAATTTACAGGAACACAGCCCTTTACAATCTGTTTAAGACTGAATTTAAGCTGATTAATGGAAAAGTATTAAAAACTATAAACAGTGGAAAAAAGACTGAAAGATCAGGTTAACGATGCAGTTTATCTTGCATATGCTGCTCTGTTTGTGTGGATGGTTTCACTGTTCATAGGTACATGTATTTTAACGTTTGAAACTCTCCAGTATTTGGGGTTTTAAATGCTGAGGAGAAAAGTTTCTTCATTTACATAACAACTTTGGTGATCTGTGTAAAACAGCATCATTTATGTCTGGTTTAAGCTTTATTTCATGTTTGTTTGCAGACTATGATGAGCCCAATTTGAACTGATCAATTACTTTAAGCAGGTTTTACTTGGGGGAAAAAGTAACAAAAGGAAAGAAGCACTTGATCCCTATGTTGTGTGCTCTTATTCAAAGACACAGAGACTAGGAGGCGGCGTTATCTTTTAGTTTACAAGTTTAATGTTTGCTTTTTATTTGATGATAGGAAATTCAGTGTGCTGAAAATGCAATGATCTTTTTCGTTGCTTTTTGCATTTGTTCCAATATAGAGTATTCAGCGCCCAGGGGTGCTCAGCACCCCGGTCACATCTGCCCTCAGCCCCCACCAGGTTTTAGGAGACTTACTCAGCCAGGTCTGATCTCAGTGCGGTTTAGGGATCACAGTCTGAGGATGCTGAGATAGGGCATTTGCCTGAGTGAGAAAGGCTCTTCATGTGAAATGATGAGGAAAGCTGCTGTGAAATGAAAATCAATGTTCATTCACAAACCCTGGCCTGGGAGATTCACAGAAAACTGAAGTGCCAGAACCTGGTTAGCCTGGACTGATGTTCACATTCATTCAGATTTCTGAACCAGATGGATCTTGACCTTCTTAAATCAGTCACCTGTAAAGGACTAACCTCCCAGCAGTTTATTCTGGTTCGGACAGATCCCAGCTGATGGTGTTTGGGAACTGGGACAAGGAGTGCTTTATGCTAGTAACTGCACTTTTGTTTAGGCTGCTCTGGTTTACTTATGTACATTTTGGTTCAGAGCACTTGACAGCACCCAACAGCCCAGTTACCCTTTCACATGATTATTGTATATTCGGGATCAAAACGGTTAACACTTGAAATCCCTTTGCTTTTGAGAGGAACTTGGCAGTGTGTGGGGAACCATTTGTGACCAGTTGCACCAGTGTAATAAAGGACTGTCTGGGCTCTGGGCTGTAGCTGTTGTGGACACCACGGTGCATCGCTGGCAAGAGCATTGCCCTTGCTGTAAGGAGGGAGCTGATCCAGTATCTCCCAGAGTCATGCAACCCAGGACCCACCCTACTTTCAGTTGTTGGCCGTCTCATGCTTTTACGAATAAGCATGTTGCTCTCCCCTCTTCATCTTGCAGCTATGGGTAAACCAAGAAGATGGAGTAGAGGAGGGAACCAGCGATGTGCAGAATGGCCACTTGGATCCAAGCGCCGACTGCCTCTGTCTCGGCAGGACCGTTCAGAACCGAGACCAGATGAGAGCCAACGTCATCAATGAGATCATGAGCACGGAGCGCCACTACATCAAGCACCTCAAGGACATTTGCGAGGTACATGGGCGTTGTGTCACTGGGATACTGAAGCAGGACATGGGATGGGCTGTTGAGAGCTGAGGACTGGTTTTGCCCTTGGGTGATGGTGGAAAAATATGCAATGTGTTTGAGTACTGTGTCTAATAGAGGAGCAGCATCTGTCAATAAGCACTGATACTTCTGAGGATTTTCTGCTGGATCTGATAATTGCCTTTAGTTTGTATTAACTAGAAGTGCAATTTTCTGACCTTTTTTCCATACCCTTTCACTAAAAAATGATGAGGTTGAGATCCTTCAAGCAGTACTCTTAATTAAAACCCAATGGCATCTACTTCTGAACTTGTGATTGAGGAAATTAGGTTGTAATTAATCCAATCAGTTACCCATTTCATCTGTGTCTTTCATATTGGGTTCACAATTTCCTTGGCTCAGGATGGCCCCCATTTGCCTTTTCTTACAGTGAGACTGAGAGCAAAATGTTTTCACCGTGGGAAATGAAGTACTTTTCATTTAGCCAGTGTAAGGGAACCAGCAAGCAAATGAACTTCGGTGGCTGGCCCCATGCATCCTCAGCTTGGTGGTTCTTCATTATAGACGTTCTTATATTATATCTTATAGAGGTTATAATTAACCTCTACAATCCCGGACTGTCCTGCAGCGTACAGAACTAGTGCCATGAGCTAAACCCAAAGGGCAGTGCGTGTGGTGCTGGGTGTTTAGGAAGAGGAATGCACAGCTGTGCTGGAGAGTGTTGCGGGACAGCTTGGACACTGTATGTAGAGCATATGCTTATCACTAAGAGGCAAAGTTTGTTAGCACTAAAATCAAAGCCCGTGGCTTCTGGCTCATCCCTCTGAACAGTTTGGATTTACTGAGCTTGTGCTCAGTCTTTGCAGAGTCAATGTGGTAAAGCCCCTTGTGAATTCTGCTTAGAAAAATGTCTTCCTCTCTTCATACTTGCTACTTTTCTATTGACAAGGCAAAGCAGCCATCCAAAAAGCTTTTATGATGCTTCTCAAATACAGAAGAGTCTTGGGATTTCAGTTTGGAAACAAATGAGCTTGATTTCACTGTGCTATTTCAGTCAGAGGGCTTTGCATTGAAGAAGGAAAGATCTGCAGGAACTTTTCCATATATTGTTTCTTTTCCTGCATTTGCATTTTTTCTGTTGAAAAACTAAATAAACCTTAACTTGCGTTTTCCAGCCATGTCACCATGCTTTTGCCAGATCAGATTCTCAGCAGGTACAGATAGGTATGGCTTCAGTGACATCTGTGGGGTAACACTGAATTACAGCACCTAATGATATGTCCCAGATGTCAAAGAGATCTCTAAGGCTCTTCTTTGCTCTGGATGATGCCAAATGATATTGAGGGGATAAATCTTACCTGCAGGTAGAGCACCAGGAAATGATTCAGCTGCCTCTCATAAAAGAGAAGGACTGAAACGGGTGTTCTCATCTGCAAAACGATGGGCTGTCCTTTGCTGGAGGGAGCCTCATTGTGCTCGGTTTAATCAGAGCAATCCATTTGCCTCGAGAAGGCTCAGAGACAGCTCAGTCATCCCAGGCATTTCGGCATAGCATGATGTGACTGTTTCTGTTTGTGCATAAGAGGAGGGGGGCTGGAGATGGAGGGACGCGTGCCAGCTTGGGCTCCTCCCAGTGCTGCTGGATGAATTTGTACAGAGGTGTTATTTGTGCCGAAGAATGAGTAGACACCAGACAGCCATTGATGAGATGCAGAAGTGCTGTTGACAGTGGCAAATTCCCCTCTTCCATTTGCTCTTTATTTTAAGGTGTCAGGATGAACAGCAGCAATATGATGTATTGGAGGGGATGAGAGAGGAGTTGCGGCTGGGTGGCAAAGGTTGAGCCTGATTTAGTACTGAGTTTAGCAGTGTGTAGTTATACTCTTGTTGCTGAGCTATAATGAGCAACAAATCCTAATACCAGTGAAGCACCTGAAGATGTGTGGTTTGTATCAGAGAACCGTAGCCCCTACTAGGTGATTAAGAGCCCTTGAATTGCTCTTTTCTGCCTCAGGACGTATCTCCACTGCCTGCTACTATATTATTATAGACCGTGTTATTATTCATAATACTCGTGGCACTAGTCCTGCCAAGTCAGGAGCTCACAAGCTAGCCAGCACCAGAATGAAAATTACCTGCACAAGCCAAGCAGCTGGCTTGGAGGGGAATTCCCTGTCACAGCAAAGCCATACTGCCCTGACGACTGCTGCTGCTGCGCCCTTGCCTAGAGTAGGAAGGACTGACTGCTGATTGGTGAAGCGATTTTGTAAAGATTTTTATTAGGGGTAAAGTGTGGGGGTTTCCCTGGACTGCATTATCAGGAGTGGATGGATCATTATTCTGAAATACCACCAAGGGGAAAAGAAAGAAAAAAGAATCTAGCCTTAAGGAAATATCCAGCAATAGGAACTTCAGGCTTAGCACTTAGAGCTTAGAAAAATAATAAGCTGCTGAAAACTAGGCTTTTATAATGGGTAGCAATAGCAAGCCTTACTGGCAGACAGTGCTGCTCACTCCTTGTCCTGTGAAGCACCTCAAAGATGCACAGCCATCTCCAGGCTTGAAAGATATCTTCCTGCACCTGGGGCTTGATCCTGGAAGGATGCAGGAGGGTGTGGGGTCTGTCCGTGGCATGGCAGCTGTAACACCAGCAGAGCAGCTGAAGTCCTCAGTCAGGGTGACTGCCTCAATGAGGGCAGAGGGCCAAGAAGGTGGTTTGAGCTGCAGCATGTAGTGGGGAGCACAGGCAGAAGAATGAGATGCAGGAGAGCTGCAAAGAACAGGGTGACATGCTTTGAGACATGAGCAGGCTTTGGACCAGCACCTGGATTAGGAAGACAAGGCTAAATTTAAGGAGGTGTTACAACAGAGAAGTGACAGAGCTTGGATGGGAACAGTGATGCAATTGGGAGATCAAAGGAAACCTCCGTATTATGAGTAATTTGGGGATGGGAGGTTAGAAAGTCCAGCCAGCTTCCAGTGCTGCATTTTGCTCTTTTCCAAGTAATTTCAGTTTGAATTTATTTTTTAATAATATTGACTGAATTCCACCTAAGCTTTGCTTTGGTGCCAGGACAGCTCTGAATGCTGTGTGGAAAACATCCTCATTGCATCTTAGCGTGTCAAGCTGAGTCTGTTGTGCAGAGCTGATGGTACAGGTTTTCACGTGGTCTGGATGGCATTAGCCTGACTCATTCTCAGAGATGGATAAAAACCACTTTTTTGTGCTGCCTTAGAGCAAAGCAGCATAAAACCTTCTTTGCAGCAGTGTGGCCCTCCGTCAGAGCACCACTTCTGAGGAGCTGCTCAGAAGCTCCCCCCTTTGTGTGCCCAGTTTCTCATCCATGGATGCCTGGCTGGAGGGTGACTGCAGAAAGCTCTTTGGATTAATGGGGATATATATTCTATATGTATGTATTCCCCAATGTGCAATTTGTAGCCGTCTTTCACAGCCTGTTTGTGCACAGCTGGTTTTTCTGTTTTGGAGCTGGCTGCTTCTTGCCCTTTTGAGGCACAGGCTTGTGTTCCCGTAGGATATTTTAGGTGGGCCCCAGTGCAATCACAGTGCCTGACATTCTGTACTTGCTGGATATTTGAATAAGTGCTTTAGAGTCCTGACTGCCTGGGACCAGACATGGCTCTACTTTGCTTTTTCAATTCAAACAGTCTCAGCTTTGTTCCTGTGCTTATTCTTGGTATGTGCGTATCAGCACAATGCTCACCTGGATGCTGTGAGCACCGCTCTAGAGAACAGTATTTTTATAGCCCAAATGGTGCTGGTCCAAACTGAGGGATGTTCTACAGGTCAGTGTAGACAGCCCCCAAACTGGCTTAGAGATGGAAAGAAACTGGAATATCATCACAACTGCCTTTGAAGGTATAGCCTGCAGTGGCTATTGTCTCCTCATTCTTTCCTTCACCTTGCTCTCAGCTGGACCAGAAGGAGAATGGATGGGTTGGCCATCTCTCCTGGCTGTCTCTAAACCCACTCTGGAGTGGAGAAAACTTAGCACTTAACCTCCTGCAAATACTTTCCAACTTTGGCCTATACTTCAGGGACTACATGGAAAAGTACTTTAAAGAGAGAGAGTTTGAGAGTTTGACAGCTATTTTTAGGTATTCATTGAGCAAAACACTCTCCAACATCTGCTCATCAGTCATATCCCTTCTCTGAGCAAACCTGATGGGATGAGCAGAAGGAAGATGACATTGTTTTATGTAACAGGAGTAAATTTACTGGAAAAACTATGCAGCAGTCTTCTAGCTGGCTCTTGCTGTGTATTAGGTATAAATCTTCAGGCTCTCCTTTGCTGGCTTGTGCTGGAAACCAACCATCCAAACGCACAAGCTGGATAGAGGATAAGGCTTGGGAACTCCGTGCAGTCTTTTATTTTCCCCATGGTTTTATAGGTGCCTGTACAGAAATGTGCTGCTTCAGCTTCTCTGAAACACGTGACACGGGCAAAGTGATGAACCAGCACAGGGAGGATGGGAATATTCAGACGGTAGTCGCAGCCAATAGCAAGCCCAGGGCTGAAAGATGTTCACGTAAATCATCCAGTGACTGATTTCACAGAGCAGCATGCAAAAGGAGAGGCAGGCTTGCAGGCAGCCTGCAGCATGCAGCGGGGTAAAGGTCCTAACACAAATGGCTTGCAGCAGTCTTTCAGCGCTGCTAGCACCAAAGCTACTGTCAAAAAGAGCCTGGCCTCGTGGGCAGGTGCACTTCATTTTTTTCCTTTCATGTTTTGAAAGCTGTTCTGAGATAAGCAGGTAAACTTGAAAAGCAGCATGGAAAGGTATTCTGCATTATTCCTTAATGGTCTGAATTTTTATTTGCCCTGCCAACTGTCCTGTAACATGGGAAACAGTCTGCTCCCATTCCTCTTGGCCTTGAAAAATGAGAGAGGGAAACCCATGGAAATGAATCATCAAAAAGCTCCTGGAAGAAGGTCTAGATTTAGTAAATACAGAAGGTATTCCATAACCCAAGCTTCCCAGCTGAAAAAGCCAGCAAATTCAGCGTAACGGCATCTTCTAGCTAAGCTGGACATCACAGAGGTTGGTTCTTTGCCAGGTCGGCCAAAGTTGCATTTATCATTCATCTGTTTGAAGTTCTCCCTCCCAGGAGCCACGTGGTGAGGCTGAAGGACAGTTTATTATAGCGTCCCAATAGTTTGCATTGTGGACCAGCAGCTGCATGTCACCAGCTGGCGGTGCGTCTGTGTGACTAAGCATCTAGAGTTCCCAAATATAGCCATTCAACTGAAGCTGTTGGCATTTTTTTCCCTTCATTTTTTTCTCTTCCTATATAATAAAGGCAGGCAAAGTCATCTCCTGATGACCCCCTTGTTCCTTCTTCTCAGTCAAGAGGCCGCAGTCTGGACTAGGCCAGCATAGCATCTGATACTTGGCCTTGCAAAGTTTCTAGTCTACATCATTCAGACGGGTGAAGAACAGGGGGATGAAGTGATTTTGCTCAATGTCACACAGGTCAGTGGCAGAGCCAGAAATTCAGCCCAGGCATCCAGAGCATCCATGTGTCTGTCACCCATCCCTGGACCACATGTGCTTCGGGCAAGCGTGTTTGAAGAAGTTCTCATGATTCAGCTGAAACCAGGATGGCGAGTTCATGGATAAGGCAGGGTCAGCAAAACAGGGAGGCAGAGAGAAGTTGGTGTGTTATGCTTTTTGCCAGAATATTGATCCACTCGGTCATTTTAGGTCAGGAGATCTTCAGAGCAGTGCTTGCCTGCCCATTTGTGTTCATGTGATGTCCAGCTAAGTCCAGGCTCAGTACAAGTGGGTATCATGGACAAATGAAGAATAAGCAAGGAGGATCTCTTTGTTGTTGCACTGGATCGAGATGCAGGAGATCTGAATTGTTCCCAAATCTACTGCAGATTCATTCTGTGATTTTGGAGAATTTTCTTAATCTCTCTACATCCTAGTTCTTCCTCTCTCTTTCCCCATTTGATTTGAATGTCTATAGACTCAGTAAGGGAGCCTGATATTTGTACAGGGAAGGGTACAAAGCCTGTTCCTCTGATCCCACTTAAAAAAGGAAGAAAAGCAATGAAAGACAATAGTTAAGAAAACAGGATAAAATCTTCCCTAGTTTTACACTGTGTGGAGTAGTGTATTTCATGGTAGAAACATAGAATGGTTTGGGTTAGAAGGGACCTACAAGATCATCTAGTTCTAAGCCGCTAACGTGGGGTTGCTCAAAGCCCCGTCCAGCCTGGCCTTGGGCACTGCCAGGGATGGGGCACCCACAGCTGCTCTGGGCAGCCTGGGCCAGTGTCTCACCACCCCCACGGTGAAGAATTTCTGCCTTCTATCTAATCCAAACTGACCCTCTTTCAGTTTAAAGCCGTTGCCCCTTGTCCTGTCACTACAGGCCCTTGTAAAAAGTCCCTCCCCAGCTTTCTTGGCAGCCCCAGTAGGTACTGGAAGGTACTGCAGTAATGGAATGGAAGGTATAGAAAACAAAATTAAAATAATGCTGCGTTCCTCTAGGTGGCATTGATAGCAGCTCAGGCAGCTCCTACTGTGGCTCCCTTGCCTGAGCAAGCCAAAATACCTACCCAAGCTTCTGCATCGCCTTTGGCATTCCCACTAGGACACTCACAGGACAACAGCCCTCCCACTTTTGCCTCATATTCAGGAAGATGAATAGTGGGGGAGATAAACTGTGTCACCTCCCAAGTCAGGGAACACTTGAAGAGCATTTTCCTTCAACATTTCACTTTGTGCTGAAACAACTAGGGTGTTGCACCCTCCATACCCTCTTCCTAGACCAAGGGCAGGCAACCACACGTTCATATAGTATTTCTCAGCATGGTTATAGAATCATAGAATCACTTTGGTTGGAAAAGACCTTTAAGATTGAGTCCAGCTGTTAACCCAGCACTGCCAAGACCACCACTAAACCATCTGCCCAGGTGCCACATCTGCACGTTGTTTGATTCCCTCCAGGGATGGTGACTCCGCCTTTTCCCTGGGCAACCTGCCCCGGTGCTGGACAACCCTTTCGGTGAAGACATTTTTCCCAATACCCAGTCTAAACCTCCCCTGGTGCAACTTGAGGCTCTTTGCTCTTGTCCTGTTGCTTGTTCCTTGGGAGAAGAGAATGACCCCCACCTCGCTGCACCCCCCTTCCAGGTAGTTGTGGAGAGTGAGAAGGTCCCCGTGAGCTTCCTTTTCTCCAGGCTCAACAACCCTTGTTATTGAGCCTGGAATGGATTTTGTTTTCAGATCCATTTTCTGATTTTGTTTTTACTTGCTCCTTCCTCAAGAATAATCTGGGGACAGACTTGGTATAAGTGTTTGGTTATTTCATGGTTTATTCTTTTTTCACTCTTTACAGGGTTACTTAAAGCAGTGCCGGAAGAGGAGGGATATGTTCAGTGATGAACAGCTAAAAATCATCTTTGGTAACATCGAAGATATCTACAGATTTCAGATGGGTTTTGTCCGGGACTTGGAGAAGCAGTACAACAATGAAGACCCCCATCTCAGTGAAATTGGACCGTGTTTCCTGGAACACGTAAGTTAATTTGGCATTTTTGTTTGGGAGTTCTGGGGGTTGTTTTGGGGGATGAGGGACAGAGGGGGAAGGAGTAGCAGAAAAAGTCAGGAGGCAGGAACCACGCAGAATAACTTTTCTGTTCTAGTTACATATCAGGGACTACTCCATGGCCCTCCATTTACTTCATGAGATATAGAGAGGGGAGAGTTTGAGGTGAGGCGTATAGCTGGGAACCCCCTAGTACATTTGAATCTCAACATATTTTCACATCCACCCTGAATCATGTTATGTACACACAGTCCCTCCCCTACTCCCCACCTTCTTTTGCTCTTCAGAATATGACTTAAACCCACTCACAGGCCAGCCTGATCAGGTCATGGATGATGAGAAGGCTGCTTCTAGGCTTCTTCATCATTCTTCAGGGAGAATGAAGTGCCGTATCACAGCTTACGTATGAGGTGCTCCAACCCGGGGTGCAGATCCTGTACTCTTGTTACCTCATTACGTACAGTCAGGGCTGAGCTGACAGCAGTTCACTTCTTATTAGAGACATTTCTGATAGACATTCATGAAACTTAAGCAAGGCATCCCTAAAAAGGTTCACAACATCTCTCAAGCGACATTGGTCTTCTAATTGAAAAAACAGGTTTCTTTCTGAGAAGTTGCATTACAATTGCTCGTTTTTATCGGAGCCTGCATCTGTGTTACTTGCTTCCAAAGCAGCAGCATATTCCAGCTCTGTGCTACAAAGATGTAAGAAATCTTGCTGAGGATCAGTAGCTAAAACTTCATGTCTTGAGGCTATGCTGTCAATTCATTTAGAGTGACAATAATAAGAATTACTACCATTATTCGGAGGAATAGCTGACACTTACCTGTCATCAGATGGAGGCTAAAAGCTGGCTGATAAACTGATAAATTATCCCTGTTTAGCCATTTGGGGAATCTGAGGGATGAGGGAATTAAAATCCTGTTATATAGATCTGCAAAGCATCTTGTTCCTTATCTGCTTCAGGAAGAGAGAGGTGTCAGCGCCTGGCTTTTGGTCATCTGTGGTGTTGGGAAAGAAACTGAGCTACTCTCTTCCCAGAACGGCAGGTTATATGGGCCCTTTATGGGACTGAGAAATAAGAATTGCTGGTCAAGCATATTTTTTTTTAAAAAAAGAAGCTGTCCTTTCTGTAGTTTGTAAGGTATTGGCCACAACCTGATGTAGCATCTGAGGCTGTTGACCTACAACACCCGGGCTTATATCTGGGCTGTCTCAACTACAGTCTTAATATTTGTTATCGGGCGGTCAGTTTGTATCTGTCTCTTCCTTCCAGTGTAATCTTTCTTTGACCTTTTGTCTGCCTTGTCTGTGTGGCCCAGGTGAATCGAGCCTGAGCTAAGGGTGATGGACTGCCATGGGCCCCATCTGTGGTTCATGAGGGCAGAAAAAGGAGATTCCAACCAAATTAGCACAAAAAGACTTGTTAGACCAGTGTGAAGGGTGGGTGGGCATGTGTGTGAGGTGGTTTTATTCTTTGTTTTTCCCATCTTTGTTGTTTTCCAGCTCTCTGGTCCTGAGAAAATCCACACAGTGGTTGGTGCCTTGGGTTCCCTGTTGGTAAAGGGAATTTCAATGTCCCCAGCCCTAAACACTAGTCAGGTGCTTTATGATCTTTCAGGGAAAGAGCTCTAGCTCTAGAAATAACAAGGTTTTCATCCTGTATTACCAAAGGCCAGAGTTCTGTTGGGTTCTACCTTTACCTTTCATAAAGAAAATCCCACCACAGAATTTGAAATGGAACACCCACAACGCTGCACAGGGGTTCACTTTAACACACCCTGTACCTACAGAGACCTCAGTGATGTGTCAGTTATGCAGATCCCTCTCTGCTTCCCTTTTTCCCCAGAATGACCGTGCAGCATCTCCTCCAAGCAGGAAAAGTACTCTAGGATGAGTCCTTCCTCCTCCTTCCTCGGGGTATTCTTTCTTCTTTAGTTGTAATGTGTTCTTGTTGGCCAGTCGGGTGCTTGCAGCGCTTCTCTGATATGTAGTCCTCTCTGTGTGAATCTGCCTCTCACAGCAAGATGGCTTCTGGATCTATTCGGAGTACTGTAACAATCATTTGGATGCATGCATGGAGCTTTCCAAGCTGATGAAAGATAGCAGGTACCAGCATTTCTTCGAAGCGTGTCGTCTGTTGCAGCAGATGATTGATATTGCCATAGATGGTTTCCTACTGACGCCAGTGCAGAAGATCTGCAAATACCCGCTGCAGCTCGCAGAGCTACTGAAGTACACGGCGCAGGATCACAGGTATGCCAGTCTCTTATTTCGTGGAAGGGTTTTGCTCACTGCTCTTTTACATGGCTTCTGCACACACACAGGCATTGGGATTTTTTTTCTGTCCAGCTCCTCTCTCTGTGACATCTTGTATAAATTGAAGCAGGGCAAAGGTTTAGCAGACAGTTACAAAGCTTCTCAAAGCGCTGATTCTCAATGGAGCTGAACTCATCTCTGTTATAATCACACATGTGAACTAATTACCCTTGCATATACTTTCTGATGCTACCAGTTACACTAGAAAAATTGCCTAATTAGCATTCAGTGGTCAGAAAGGCAAAAGCCTACTCCTTTATCCTGAAGAGGACCTCAGCACATAGCAGGTAGAAGACCAGGATCTGCAACTCAAACCTGAATATGCTCAGGTTTTTCTGCTCTGCTTTTCAGCCTGGTTCCATCTCTGATTTTGCCATTGAGTTTAGGTTCAGAGGAGCACCCAGCAATTTGATTACTTCCCAACATTTCCAGCATCTCCTTTGCTGCTGCTGAGGGCAATGAACCTGACTCCCTGACTTAGTGTAAATCAAGAAAAGTACCTATGATATCAGTTGTGATGTACTGCTATAAAAATAAGACGGAAGAAGAATTAGGCCCCCTATGAGTAGATATTCTCTTGCCTTGCCAATTTTCTTCCTTTTTCCAAAGCCATTTAAAAGGAAGTGTTTCAGAGAACAAAGAAGACCACAGATTTTTCAGAAACTTCTGCAAGTGTTTGATTTTTTTGTTTTTCCCTAACCGCAGCTCTAGAAGTGTGGAGAGATGTGTTATGAGCAAAGAGATGCATTGATTTGCTTTGACCTGATTCACAAGTTTGATTCATACTAGCTGAATGCCCAGTTCAGAATCACCAATTTGGACGTGCATTTGGCTCCAGATCCAATTTATGTTTTTTCCTTCATAATGAGATCAAATCAAACTTGGAGTGGACTCATGGGAACCTTAGGGCATCAGAAAGCAGCTCTAGGATCCCAAATGTTGTGGCTTTTTTTCCTTGCCAGCCATGTGATGTCCCCACAGTATTTACACTGTGACTGTGGCTTTACAATGGGAAGACATGAGCAGCCTCAGAGAGCAGAGCTCTGTGTTTTAAATTACCTTCTCCGAGTTATTTAGGAGAGATACCAAAGGGGATGTGGCCAGTGTGATTACAGAAGGGTTGGATTATTTTGGGAGTACATTCCTTTTTCCTTTGGGATGTTTTAAAATCAACATGTTGCTAAGTAATCAGATTCTGAATAGTCATATTCTGAGGAGGCTCAGACCTTTCTTGTCGTTAAGTAACAATTAGTTGATTCAGACTGAGAGCTCTTTTTTTAGTGGCTTGTGTCAGTGATAGGACACAGCCATGGACACTTCATTTCTCTTGTTTCTTTCTAAAAAGGGAAAGTGGGATCATATTTGCTTGCCTTGTGTTAGTAAAGAGTAATAAAGAATAACCTCCTGAAGCTGCAACAGTGCATGTATGAAAGTCATGGCTGCACAGAGAGCCAGCAGAAGACCGGTGCCTTACCTCAGCGCTGGAGTGGCATACTGCCTTTAGTGTGGGTGTGCTCTGGAGAGGGTATTGACTCATGGAGGAATGGTGTTATAACACAAAACTGGGGTGGGTCATACCATGCTTCCCTGTGGTCTAGCTCCTCAGATTCAAGTGTTCAAAGAGCCTGGGAGAGACCGATCCTCCAGGCAACCCAGCTCATATCCTGACCAGCTTAATGCCATGAGTGGGGAAAGTGAGGCACAGAGAGTGTGTCTTACCACCCGATGATTCTGCACTGGGGCTGTGCAGAAAACTCAGGCTGCTGCGGTTGCCTGCTTGAAATACAGATATTTTCTGCTTGCGTGATTCTGGCTTTGGGGTCAGGGCTGAGATGAGCAAAGCCTGAGATCAGAAAAGCAAATGACCTTTGGGGAGTGTCATGATTGTGACAATATCAAACACAGGGAAAAGCGGGATACCTGCAGGCTGGGTTACTGTAAGGGTCAGCTATGAACAAGAGACACTGAGAAGCCAACCTGGGAGCTTCAGCTGGGCCTGTTAATCAGGTGGTGAGCTGTCCTCATGCACTCGTAGTTTGACAGGGCTCACAATTAGATTGCAAGTCTGAAACAGAAGCTAGAAGATTATGGAGTGGACTAATACAGTGAAATCAGGCTCATCATTGGCTGAATTAGGAGTCTCTTAGGCACTCTGATTAGAATTTAGTATGTAGAAGATATTGTTTAAATCAGTTGAACCATTTATGAAGTAAGGCAAAACTCAGGAAGGACCAGGAGTCCCAATGAAAGCAAATAAGCCAGCTTCAACCAACAGTGGAATATATTCTTTATCTTTTTTTTTTTTTTTCCCCCCTTCTTCACTGCTATCGTACTTGGCAGTGCTATGGATCTTCCCTGCACCAGGTCAGGACAACAGAGCTGAAACCAGAAACCTGAGCACTCTCCGCCAAGCTAGCATGTGATATTTGGAAAGAGTCTAGAATTGCATTCTGATTGAGCACTGAAAAGTGGTCATTGCAGCCTCAATATAATTGACAAACAATTTATTTACCTTAATTTCATAGTTAATGGTATCCTTTTATTATTTCACCGGCCAAGTGCTTTGCTTCTGCTATTTTTTTCTTCTAAGTTTTTACCAGCTCTGCCACAGACATGGGCTAGGAGCCCAAAAAGTTCAGTCATGACTCTTTCTTCATTACTGCGTGAAAGAAAAATGTGTATGGGGTTTTCTCTTCAAACATAACATTGGCATTGGTGAATTAGCATTACCAAGATAAAACCCGGCTTGGGCACCGGCCCACTCCGCATGGAGGCAAGCGTTGAGGGTGTTCTCAGAGCCTGGCTCCCTTCAATTGCTTATTGTTTTGAGATAGCTTCATTTGAATTTTTCACAAAGCCACATCTGTTCACCTCTTAAAGATTTACTCCAGCTTAGTATGAATTAAATATATGAAGGTCCTAAGTGCAACTTGCTGGTGTCCTTAGCATTCCCGCTGCATAACTGAGCTGCAGTTAAGAGTGTATGAACATGCTATGTGAGAAAGAGGAGACTGCTGATGGGTGGCCTGACATTAGCCTCCCTTCTTTGCATGAGCATAATTGCTGGGAGATTATTAGTGACTGTCTCTAAACCTACAACTCCCCCTGCCTCTACATAGTGATTTACCTGCTTCCCTAGAAGAACTCGTGGACATTTTGAAGACCAGACTAGCATCTCTCTGGCATAGTTTTGTGTCTCCTTTACACAACAAGACACTCTGTTCATACAGATGGCCCCACAAAGGAAGGAACAAGAAATTCTTCATTGCGTATTATGATGGAAATGTCAGACAGCCCTTCCTCTATTCTTCTAATCTTTGTTGAAGGACCAGTCCGGATGTTCTGGAATTCGTAGGATTTTTTTTTTTTAACCTCAGCTAGAATTTTGGCATAAGAATTGAATAACAATTGAAAATACATCTGAAGATTTCATCCAAGAAAGGATAGCAAAATAGCAAATAATATTGTTGTATATCACATTGTGATTGTTTCTTAATATTTACCCTGTTTGGATCACATGGGGAAAGGAATCAAATTCACAGCATTCACCCCTATTTTAGCTGTCACCAGTGCAATTCCTAGCAATAATCAATAAAGCCATTCCCCCTGCAGCTGCCCAAGATCACAGTTTTTCTCATTAGTCAGTGATCAATATCAACCCTTAAGTTAATAATATATTATGGTGGCATTATAGCAGCTGGTCTTGTCTGTCTTTCCGATTGAAATGAACATTAAGGTTCCTTGGAATGGAAAAGAAGGCACAGGGCAGAAATCAATAGCATTGATTTCAGCATCACTTTTTGAAAAGACTGATCATCATCTTTGCTGGCCATGGTGGGAGGCTATTTTCACTCTTTGTTATTACACTCACAGGCCCATCCAGGAAAAAAAAACCCACAATTGCTTTGATTTGCTCACCTGAAGTCTGCAGTGAGAGTGAATGCCATGGGATAAATACTTTGTGGCACTCCTGGAGTCACCTTATGGCTTGAAAGGTGCTCCAACCTTGTGTCTAATCGAAAAATATTTTCTAATTTCATTTTAAAAATGGAAAAATCCAGGCTCAAAGACACAGGCTATAAAAATGTTCAGACTTTTGTTTGGGATGCTCTTTAGCTGAGCACCTTAAGACTTTAAAGAGCAATATTCACAGCTGTTGCATGTTGGGTTGCAGAAGCTAGACTGTACTTGTTACACTAATGAAAACCAGCTGAGGAGTTGGCTGGCTTCTCTGTCTCGTACACATGCAATTTTAGTTTCAAACAAGCTGCTCTTTTGTGATGATCCAGAAAGACATTGCTGATGGAAAAAATACAGTATCGTAGTAATGAGTGGCAAATCCTACCTGCATTTCTTTCTAAAAGGATGGTGAGATTATGCTGCTGCTAATGATAGACTCCGGTGCATTTCCACTGCTCATCAGGCTCCATTTCATGGATTTTTCTTTTGTGTTCAACAGTGACTACAGGTATGTGGCTGCTGCTCTCGCTGTCATGAGGAATGTGACTCTACAGATCAACGAGCGGAAGCGCAGGCTGGAGAACATTGACAAGATAGCTCAGTGGCAGGCCTCTGTGCTGGACTGGGAGGTACGGTAGAAGCTCAACCCTGATTTAGATGCTATAAACCTGGAAAAAGTAAATTCCATGCAGTTGTTGAATTACCCAAGACCCATATAGTTCATTTCTTACAATCTGGTCTTCGGATTAAGCTTGGGACAGAGAAGACATATTTACAGACTTGGGAGATGGCACATAAGATGTAAAATATTAATGGTACTCTGAAGAAAATCTAGGGTACAGTTCCAGTTTCATCAATAGAAATCTGGAGTAACTTCTGCAATTGTGATGCTGTTGTCCTGGGAGTAAGTAAGATTTGGATCAAACTCTGTGTGCATTCTGGCTCTGTGCTTTGTCATGAGGGAAGGAGCAAGGAAAGAGGTAGCAAAAAGCCCTAGGAATTGTTCCAGGTTAAGGAAATGTAGAAAACTTTTCTGGTGGTTGCTTTATGTTTAGAAGTTAAAGCATTAAGCTGAAGCTGGAGATGATATTTGCACGTTTAGAATGAGTACCCACTTAAAGATATTTCTGAACCAACTCCGTGTAGTGATTGTATAATCAAGGAGCTAAGAAACACAGGCAAGGCAAAGTCAGCGAGGGATTTCTCACTAGCAGGCCTTCAGTCTCCTGCATTTTTGCCATGTGTTAAAAAAAAAAAAAAAGCCATACAAAAATTATGTTCTCCTTTTCTTTTCATCCCGAATTTCTTAAAAATCATTGTATGAATGTAATCTGTAAATAGGGGTTTTGAAGCAGACCAAGGACAGATGTTTTTGTCATTCCCTCTATGTTGTCATCGCTCCATGTGTTTAGCAAGTAGATGCTCAGAATGATGGAACAGCCTTTCTTCTTCCTCACAGTCACGAAGATCTGGAATAACTCCAAATTCAAGTCAATGAGATCATACTATGTAAATTAGTGTAAGGGAAAGATGCATTAATCTTTCAATTATTTTTTTCCTGGAAAAGATCTAGGAAGGCTGGGAGGAGAGGAAGAGAAATACAGGTGCATTACCTTCTGATTGTGTATCCTCCTTGACTGAATTAGTTTCATTGCTATAATGAAAGTTGGATTCAACCCTCTTGATAAAACATATAAATGCAGCAATCATAGCTGGTTCTTAAATTATGTCTGGTTGTGAGAGCAGAGAATGCAGATGATTTGCTTGATTGTTTTACTGTTGTTTACTGTGAAGAAACCGCTCTCACTCACCAGCAGACTCATTTTCAGAATGAGAAAGCTGCTCTCAAGGAGGCACAGGACCATCAGATATATCTTCAGCCTTCAGTATATTCCATGTGATGAGCTAATGTGTGTAATTTGTAAGAAATGTTGAGACCCTCATTGTAAATAAATCTGGATTAAGGACGGGTCAATTCCAAGTCAGTGAATATTCATGTGTGAGTGGAAAGCCAAGGTGACCTCCACATAGGATCTGTGGAATAGCAGTTTCTTTTTCTCTTCCATTAGCTCAGTTGATAATTCATTTTTATTTAGCCATATCCTTGATAATTCATTCCTGCTTAGCTTCAGTTATATCCTTTATAATTCATTCCTGCTTAGCAGTACCCATTCTTTATCTCCATCCTATCCTCAGGAATTTGCCAAATCATTCTTCCAGGCTTTTTTCAACTGTTCCAAATTTTAAGCACAAATATTGCAGCAACATCCTTCAGTTTCTCATAATACAGCAAAACCTGCTGTTGCTGCTGCTCAGAGATCCAATGGGAATAAAGCTACTGCCCCCATTCACAGTAAAACACCCTTTTTGGCATTTCTGTTCTGTATTTTGGATCAAGAAGAGCCACGGAGTTGTGATGAGAACACTAGAGGATGGGAGCTGGATCCAGCAGAGGACTTCACTGCTTGATTCTTTCCTCTAAAGTATCTTCTGAATCATCAGATCCAGCCCCCACTTCACAGATGTCCATGTAATGGCCAGAAGGATGCACAAAACACCACAATACTCAGAAGTTAACTATAATATAATGCAGGAAGAGAGCAGGAGAAATCAACAGCAGTGTTGGATGCTTAGATCTGTCCTAGATCTGTGCAGATACTCTCTGTAGGCATTGCAAACCCAAGCTGCTAACCTCCAACCCCCCCCCCCAGCTGATATCTATGTGTAGGAGATGTCTTCCAGGACACAGGCTATCAGGCTGATCTCTCACCGAGCCTGCCAGGGTTCAGGCCCTTGTCTTCTACACAGAGGCTGTTATAGAGTAGAAGAGGGATTTCCTGGAATGTCTCCCTAGCATCTTCCACTCTGTGGGGAACATGCATCTATCTTCTGGGCTAGAGAGTAGAAAACCACAACTCCCGGTTCATCTTTGATGGAGGAGGCTCAGCTGGGAGTGACCTTCTGTCAGCTTCGTGCTTCTACAAATGCTTGTCCAGTTATAACAAGTACTCACTGAAAGAGAGAGGAACCCACAGCATTATTCTCACATCTTTCTGTGGCCCTGTTCTTGCTCTAATTAGTCTGTCCCCAAAAGCACGCCCTGTCTGTCCCTCTGTGTGTCACAGTAGCTTCCTGATCTCTCCTGCTGGCACAGCAGTGTGAACAAGCAATGGCAGCGTGGACCCAGGGTGTACAGCACAGTCTTCCTTGAGACCATCTGAAAAAAGCACCAAGTCCAAGAAAGCAGGAACTAAGAGAAGAAAATCATCAGTTCAGACTTCTTTCAGCAGAAATTCAGCCAGGGCACAAGATAGAGAGAATCTCAAATTCCCACTGTAGGTGAATTATTTCAGCAGCAGCCAAGGCTAAATGTTTAAGCATGTTGAAGTCTTTCATTTGAGGAAATGTCCGGTTTCCCTCAACATCTCTAGCCTAACGATGTTGACTCTGATTTGAAATTGCATTTTCACGTCTAAATTTACCCGTGTTTTGTGGTGACATGTTGGAAAAAGATTTTGAAAGAAGAAAAAATCCAAACAAACGAAAAAATATTTAGTGAGTCAATATTTGAAATGTTCTTGTATACAAAGTGTGTGTACACATTTTCTTGCAAGGAGAGGGTGCTATTGGGAATGTATAAATATTGCTGATCCTAAAACAAATAGAAAAATTAGGGGGCATGTCCTAGCTGATTTAAGCAGAAGGGATTTTACTGAATCCCATGGAGCTGTGCCTGTGTGTTTCAGGAATCATTTTTATCCCTTAAGATTTTTCGCATGGTCCCATGAAGGTGAATTTTGGTGTTAGCATTTGAAAAATGCGAATATCTTTGAGTTAACTGAGGCTGTTGTTGGTTGTGGCTTTTTCCCAAGAACTCACATAAGCAGGGCATGACGGTTTGAATTGCGAATGGGACCCAGAAAGGGTGGCCTGACTCTAGTGGCAGCTGATAAGCTTGCTGTGGCAGCCAGGGCGTGAAGTCTTAGGGAATTATTGGCAGCTTTATACAAGTAATGACTGAGCAGAATCTTAAGGGGAGATTCTGATCTCACTGACTACTGCAAATTAGAAATAATCCCAATCGCTTTGAAATGTATTCCTGTATAATTTGTAGGAATGTGATCTTGACCGAAAAGCCTGGATTGGAATTCTGTCTTGTATGACTCACTTCTTTATTTTGTAACCTTAATTTCCAATATATAAACAGACGTAGAGAGGTGCTGCCCCTGCCTACACTGAATTCTCTAGTGCCTTTTGTCCTTTCGGTTGTTAATGGTGCAGAATGTAGGGCTTCCACCACCTCCTGCCGAGACCTTTCAATGTCTGAGAGCTCTCCTTGTTATGAAGTGTTTCCTGATGTTCAACCTCTATTTCCCTTCGTGCAGCGTCATCCCCTTACTTGTAGTTAAATACCCTCAGATCAAAACAGCGACATTTGGAGGCAGGCCGGCAGACCCAGCACACAGAGCTGGCTGGAGCAGGTTCAGAACAGCCTGCAAAGTCTCCTCTGGATCAGACTTCAAACAGGCCAGACCGAGCCCATCCTGGGTGGCCTTTACGCGCTCAGTCCCTTCTTGTGCTCCTGCCCTCTGAGAGAGTGTTACAGATCTCAAAGGTTAGTGGGTAACATCTAGAGATATAGATGCACACAACGGTACTACAAAGAGATTATTTCCACAAAGCCCATCATTTCTAAGCCCTTGCATGCCCCAGTTTGGGCAGTGCAGTATTTACAGGCACACAAATGAGGCAGCGGGAGTGAAGGAGAGGTATGTCCCTGCCTTCCTCTGTCTCTCTGCTCCTGTGCAGTCTTTGCTGGACTGCCACCAGAGGAGCATGTTCACCGCTGTCCTGCCTTCCTTGTGGCTCCTGTAAGCCCATGATGGCATGCTGGCAAGTGTGCTGCAGTGCCCAGCTCATTGCGGCGCTGCTCCTGGGCAAGATTTGCAGCTTGCTGTTTGTTTGGCATGACTTAGGTGCCCACCACAGCCTTGAGTGCAACTGCACCCTTGCTGGGTGCCCATTACAGGTGATGTGGAGATGGAAAACAGGTCTGTGCTTTGGCATACCTCAGAGTTGCTTTGTTGTATGCCTTTTCATAAAGCTCTTGAACCACATAAAAATAAAATGAAGCAGCGATCCCTGCAGCATTTCAGGCTCTCTCTCCGGCCCTCGTGGCAGCTGCCAGCAACATGTTCCTCCCATTCAGTCCAAGTTTTTTCTCAGAGGAGGGAGGCAATGTGGTGCCCATTCCCTGGGAGGGGATCTGTGGAGGTCCCCAAGTCAGTGGCGGGATGTTTGGTGCAGGAGAGAGCCTTGCTCATCAGCTTGGATTAGTTTTAACTTGCTATTTAAACAGATTACTTTGGTTTATGTAGATACCTGGATATTTCTACCCAAGATTCCCATGGGTTGCCACTTTGGCAGGTTTCAAGAGTATTAGATTTACATGAAGGGGAAAATATATATAATCGAGAAATACAATGAACACTGTCCTTTTAAATTTCTTTCCATTCTTGTTGTTTACGGGTCCTTTAAATCAAGACTTTGTGCCCTTAATTGTGTAATATGTAATAGTTGGCCTCAGCCTAATATTATGTTACTGAATCCAAGAATGACATGAGGAAAAAAAAGATGCATGCAACCAACGTACTGTTTTCAAAGTGAAGACAGCCTGATGAGAAATCATCCTGGGAAAAAAAATCGTATCAGGGACTGAAACGGATCCTTCTTTTTTTCCTTCTCCTCCCCCCCACCCCCCCCAGCAACAGAAGGTTTCAAAAAATGAGCCTGCTGAAAAGGACAACATTTCTCTTGCTTTCCTTTTTCTGATCTTTCTGTAGCCCAGAGTGCTAATCATCCTGTCAATCTCTAATTAAAGAACAGCAGTGTCAGGCAGAAGAGAGCCCTGCTCGCTGAATGTTAACTACTGAAGGGGATTTTGTGCCCAGCAGTGACAGCAAAGAGCCATGTCAGGAGCCGGGCTCGGGCACAGGGGAGCGGGTCCGATGGGCTGCTGAGTGCTGCTGAGCCTGGGACAGCATCTGCTCAGGGATTGCTCGTGGGGCAGAGTGGGGCAGGCCGGCAGGTGTGACGTGCTGCAGCTCGCAGTCCCACGCCGGCCCTTGTTATGCTGGTGCTCCCAGCGGTGTTTCTCTCATGACACTAGTAAAAACCCTTTGGTTCCTCCCAGTTCCTTGTTACAGAAAGTGGTGGACATAGCACAACTGAGGAGCTGTGGATTGACATCTTCCCGTAGCAGCAGCAGCAGAAGAGCTGACCCTCTGCTGCAACCATCAGGATTAGCCCTAGGACTTTATATGTCATTCTACTGCTGGCAAGCTCAAGGGAGCATGAAGCACACGTCCAGCCTAGGTCTGGGTGACCTTCTGCTCCCATGATTGCACAGCAAGTACTTGGGACTCTGCCTGTGATTACATGAAGAAAAGGAGTCAGCTTTCTTTCTGCTGCCCTTTGTATGTAGCAGGGTGCACAGCGAAAACCCTAGAAGCACGCTAGGGAGGGCTGAATTTTTTTATTATAGGCTTATAGGATAGCTCAGGTTGGAAAAGACCTCAGGAGGTCATCTAGTCTTCTCTTGGCCACTTTGCCACTGTGCGCTGCTGAAGTCAATAGGACATCTGCAAGTGCAGAGTAACTAAAAGTTCAGCCTCTTCCTTTTTTAGCCATATTTATCTTAACTTATAGAAGGTTATAGATGATCCAGCCTCTTCAGGAGTTGCTTGGAAAAAAGTGGAAAAGATTATTTTTTCGTCGTTTTGTATAGGATTGGAGGGATCCAAGCCTAGGAGTGGCTTTGGAGAGGCACTGCGGAGAGCCTGCCTGAAGTTAGGACCGAGTCTCGAGGTGTGCTGGGGTAGTTGCGTTAGCAGCGGAGCAGAAAAGCAAACGCTTCCCTCCTTGCCTGCCACTCTGCCGCTGACCCTGTCAGCCCCCTGCTAGGGACGCTCCACTAGCAGAAGACAGTTCATGCTATTCAAAGAGGTGGTATAACTGTGTTGGGGAAAAATAAATGCCTTTCAAGGTTCATTGCATCTGCTCGAGGAGGCTCTAGCAGCGCAACCATGCTGGTGTATTGCTACAGCAGCCCAGGGCTTGAGGAACAGGCAGAGCCATGGAGATGCTGCTCTTGGGGACTGCACGCTGGCCAGCTGTGTGCTAGTCCAAAACTATTTGCAATATATATTTCCAAATTTGCTAACCCAGCATTGGTAATCATCTATTTCTAGCCTATGGACTGTATATAAATTGTTTTTCCAACAGAAGAAATGCAATACAAATCCTATCATTTCAGATCTGAATTTTTTTGTTTTATATTGCTTGCAGGGACTACATAGTTTGGGTTCAGCTAATCAAGTAGAAGTGTTTACAGAGTCCTGTGTGTCCTCAGGCTTGAGATGCTACCACAGGAGTAAAAGACAAAACTGGCTTTCTATTTTTAGCAGCCAGCCTCTTCTAGGCTCGCCCCCTCTCATAAAAGCTCCCATCCATAGGCTTGTACAAATCTGCTTCATATAAGCTCATGTTTAGCCAGGAAACCCCACAGTTTCGGGAGCCGGTGTGTTCTCTTCAGAGGCTTCTTGTTCAAGGGCTTGTGTGTACCTGAGCTGTTGCAACAGCACATGGGTCCCCAGTTCCTGGCTAAAATCCATGGCTGAAATCACACCCTGACACCACACTCTTGAGACACTGCATGATGCACGACCCGTCCCTTCTGGGAATGACCCTCTGTGTTCCTGGGAAGTTACCCCTAATTAAGCCGGCATGTACCACAGCTACAGAAGTGAGATCGAGAGGTGGATAAATACCTCGCTAAGGTGATTTGAAAGTCTGTGCTGCGGCATGGTGATGCAGTGACTTAATGAAGTTGCTGTTGTCACAGGGCCCAGGGACTCAGGCAGTCGCTTCCAATCAATGCTGAGAGGTTAATTACACATTTACCTGAACAGCAGTCTGAAATCCTCACCAAGAAATTGGGAGTGGGGATGACTCTTGGTTGCTTTGGCACCTACAAGCATAAGCAGTACCAGAAAAGCATGTCTATCTAGATACCCCCATAGCTGGCTGAACCTTTACAAGCTGTTTGCTGAGATTCTGGGATGGTCTTGTCCCAGAAATTGGTTCTAGTTTGTCATCAAAGCCAGAACTGCAGTAGCTTTAGAGCCAAAAAGAAAAAAAAAAACACCAAGCTTTTTTCTCACTTGCTCCTGAATCCTGCTCCTTACCTTTTAGCTGAAGTCATCCCAGTTCCTTCTGTGGTGTTTTCAGAGTGAGAGATAACTGAGATGCCCACAGGGCAGGTGGTGGTGAATTCACCCATTTTTAATAAATAGATTTTAATTAACTTTTTAAAAAGTCCAACTCATCCCAATTAGTGGAGGGTGACTGCATTTGTTCTTTCTGAGAGTGGGAGAGAGTGTGCTGTGTTTTCAAGACCATCTGCTCGTGAATCCTTAAAAAAAAATCAGAGAGGAAAACAAGCGTTAGCCAGAGGCAGAGAAAGGGTGAGGGCATTCTGGCAGCCAGCTGGGGAGGCCGTGCCAGCGGGGGCCGGGGTGGGGGCTGCCCAAGGAGCTGGGGTGATCCTGACAAATTTTGGAGGTGGGGAGCTCTGGGGAGCTCTGGGAGAAGGGACGGTAATTGCCTGAATGAGTGGGAAGCGAGGCAACAATCTGGAGGGGTGGGTTCTGGCAGCTTCCTGAGCGGGGGGAGCTGATACCCCGCTGTAGATGACTTGGGAGCTGGCCTGGGATTTCAGGAGGGGACGCGCTTTGGGATGCTATTCTAAAGGGAGGCGTTGCCAAGGCATTTGTTACCCTGAATACAAAGTGGTTCTGTCGTGGGCAGGAGGACGAGGCTTTGCTCTCAGGATGCCACCAGCACCTGCAGCAGGATCCAGGGTCTGGGGGTACCTGGAGAGGGGAGAAGGGGCAGTGTCTGGAGCAGCTCCCTCCTCACTGCAATGCAAACTGTAATGACCATGCTTTGGGTGTCCACACTTAATTTATATCCCTTCCTTCAGAATTATCCCATATTACCAGTTTCTGGTCTGAAGTCAGATGTGGTAGCTTTGAGAGGTGCAGAAGGATCAAAATTTTATTTAATTATCACTTCTTCCCATCCTGCAAAGAGAAACGTATCCACTGCCCTGGCTGGGAGTGGCGGTTCACTCGGCCTCGTTCTCTGTGCCCTCTAGGGAGACGATATCTTGGACCGCAGCTCAGAGTTGATCTACACGGGAGAGATGTCCTGGATTTACCAGCCGTATGGACGGAACCAGCAGCGTGTTTTCTTTCTCTTTGATCACCAGATGGTTCTCTGCAAGAAGGTAAGGACATCCAGGGAGAAAGCAGCATGGCTAAGGACATGCTGTGGACAGGCTTCCCAGTACAAAATGGTTTTTAGGGCAAGGTGGCTATTTGCTACACGTGCAAGAAGAGGACATGGATAGCACTGAGGAAGGGCAACCCACGTGCTAGAAATACTGAATTACAGGATGGTGAGTATAGTGTGATAGAGGGATTTTTATGCTCATGCAAATCCAGCCTCCACTTGTTCGTTTCATGCCTTTTTCTCATGTGCCCCTTGTTTGGCTCGTTGCCTCACTTCTACTTTTGGATTTTGGCTGCAGCATATGATCTGGGATTAGATAGCCCTAGAATTTCTGTGTGAACTATGAAGCCTGGCACTTGGGCAGACAACTCAATTACTGCATTAAAATCATGATTGCTGCCTTTCGAAGAAATATCAGGCAGAAGCCTGGTCCGTAGCAGGGTATATGTGCTGTCACTTGGTGAAATGCATTTTAAGCCTCATCCTCATGTAGCTGCTGTGCTGGATTTTATAGGGCATTAAGCCCATCGTGAAGGTAGAGACAGACAGTGAGGAATACTGGTGTTACTGTGTTGTACTATTAATAGCAGCAGGTGAAATGTGTTCTGGAGCAACTGTGTTAAGCAGCAGCATCATAGCTGTATTGCTGTAGTCCCACTAAGGTGATCCCAGCTCATTACCATCACAAGTGTTCGCAGTGCAGTGCCAGAGCTCATAAGTCCCCTACGCCTCTGTCTGCTGAGAGACCAGGGATTCGTTGACACTTTCACTGCAGCCATACAGATAAGTGTGCAGAGGGAGTCCCCTGGACAGGCTTCGAGTGGCAGCGAGGGTGAGCTGCAGATGTCTCCAGCCAAACACACCAGGACTGCGTTCCTGTCTCATCTCACATGCTAGGGAAAGGTTGAGTGGGACCTGCACCACGTGGCAGCCCTCCGAGGAGTGCCCTGCACCACAGGAAGCGCGTGGGTGGCTGTGGGGGTGGGTCCTGACTCACCACGGCATCACTGCCCGCTGCCACCATGGTGTACAGAGCTGTGGCCTGTGCCGTTCAGTGGGTGGCACTTTCTTCTCCTGAGTCATGGTTGACTGAAATTTTGCCTCCTGGAATGCATGGGCTTATTTTTTCCCTCATCATTGCTGTGCATTTTACTTCTTTCCTGGCTCTGTAAAAAAAAAAAAAAACAAACCACAGAGCAACAATAACAGAGTCAGATGTTCAGAGAACTGTCAAAACGAGTCTGGAAGTACACAGCTGGGTTTAATTTTTAATCTTGACCTCCTGCACTTTGGTTGTGACCCTTTCATAAGTCAGCATCCAGTTTGGCTTGCACTGGGTCTGAGCCAGAGGGATAGTGAGCGTTCCCTTAACTCCTGGGAAAATCAGAGCTGGGATTGTCGTGGTTATCAGTATGGGTGGAGAGCATCAGCGATTCACAGCAGGCTGCCGGGGGCTCAGAAGGTTGTATCAGTATGCAAACAGCGTTAGTGTGACACTGCCCTTCTTCCCTTATGTATTCAAAAGGAATTTTGTGATGTGTGTGGCAATGCTGCACAAGAGATGCCTTCATGGGAAGACGCCCTGCAGATTTCAGCTGTCTCGGAGCCAGCACAGTAGTCTGGGGCTCCCTGGCAGAGAGACTGGCTCCATGTCAGGATCTGGTGGGCTCTTCTGCCACTAGCCGAGGTCTTGTGGGACAGTGTGCCCACTGAGCTTTAGGGTGCCAGGGCAGAGGGTGGTAAGTCATCTGGTGAGCCCAGGACCGTGGGCACAGGGTTCATACCTCATTGCAGGTTCTCCTTCTGCATCTCTTTTTTTCTAGCATCAAACTGGAGTTGTTGCTTTTCAGCACGTTGGGGTAAGAGGGGAGATGGGGTTACGGCTGGGTTCTCCTTGAGTGTTATTAAGAAAGATTGTCAGAGTATGGAATGCAGAGGAGTGTTAGCTCACATTTTGGGATCAAACATCTTACATAAATCAAATCTGAATGATTTATAGCCTGTGTTGTCTTGACCCTTGCGTCAGGCTTTGCTGTTTCAGATCCCAGCAGGCAATCATCTAGCAGGATAACCTCTGCTTTAGAGCCAGTGCGCTATATCCTGGGGCTTCCTCAGTGAAGCACCATGTGTGTCGTGGTGCAGGAAGCGGAGGCTGTCCTTCCTTACCCCATGCTTTAAAATGCTTCTCTGAGAGATATGAAGTATGACCCACATGTCCCCAAGAGCAGAAAGAAGGCAGCAGGTTGGCCGAGGTGCTGGTGTTCCAGCTCTGCCTGGCCAGGTGTGGGCAGAGCCCCATGTCCTGGCGTCATCTGCAGCACAGCCTGGCCCCAGTTGTGGGGGTTACAGTGCTTGAGAGCGGCCTGAGCTTGCAATATGTGTTCATGTCCCACTTCAGCAAGCCCTCAGGGAACTGGAGTTGAGTCCAGAAGGGGAAGTTTGAGATTTCCAGAAGGTCTCAGAGTTCAGCTGGTCCAGGTCTGGCAGCTCCTCTGCCTTGCGTACAGGGAAAATTAAGTCCTTCAGAGGTTTTCAAAGCAGCAGATTGAACAGCACCCCTCTTATTCTAGACACAGGCAGTGAGGAAATTTGTGGACAGCCAGACCTATGTTTTGCATGAGGTTTGTTTGGTCAATAAGCCTGGTCAAAATTTTCAGCTTTGGTACCACTTTAAAATGGCACATCTCAGTGAATCTTCCTCTTCGGAAGATCTTCTGCCTATGTGGGTTTTCTTCATATATAATAAATTAGTAGGTGTGATACATCCTGAATCATGACACAGTCTATTTAAGAATACATTTATTTTTTAATTATAATGGTTGAATTTTACCTCTTTATTGGTCAAAAAAGTTTTTTATAGAAATAAGGAACTAAAACAAATTCCTTATTTAAATATGTCACATATACTTAAGTTTGATGAAAGTATGCTAGATATCCTGAGAGGCTCTAGAAGACAAGCATGTATTTCAAACGAGATCTCCCCCTCCTCCAGATCTTCACTGCAGTTATCTGCATGTCATCCTCGCCTTCGTTACCTGTTTGTCTCCCTGGTGGATGTTTGCAGCTGCAACAGCTCTGCTCTTGAATCCTCTAGTAAGACATATGGATTCTGTGGTTTGATAGAGACTGATAATGAGTTTCTGATGGAGCAGATACTGTTCGATATCATAAGCTCTGTGACAATTTTGGATGTTGGTATTCTCTGTCATTCCCTTTGAACTCTCTTGTCTGCAAAACCTGTTACACAGTGGGCTCACGTTGCAAAGAATGTCAGATTTCTGCTCACTAGTTCATGCAGTGAAAGATGAAATAATTTCTATGTGGCAAAACTGGCTGGAATCAGCTTTGCTGCTGTAGGCTGAGGTTAGGCGTTAGTGGCATTCACTGGTACCAGTAGATGTGTGTTAAGTCTGGGAAGAGGTATATGAATTACTTCAGTGCCTGGAAAAGAGCTAGTGAAAGTCAGTTTCTCTTTTGCTGCCAAAATTTCAGCAGCATTCTGCTTCCAGCCAACCCAGGTGCTGATCAGTCCCAAGAGAGCGCGCTGCTGCGTGCATGCCTGCAACCCTTCTTCGTGCCGGTATTGCAGGTGGCTGAGCCTTTGGGCTGGCTGTATTGCTGCTGAACCCAGGTGGAGTATTAAAAAATTCTATCTATAGCCACGGTAACAACTCATTTTGTACCCATTGTTAAAGGTGAGCACTGGGTGCAAACCCCCAGTCCCGTGTAAGTTTGGGTTTCCTGCAGGCAGTTCTGCTGTCAGTGGCAGGCAGTGAACACGGCTGCGGTGCGGCTGCTCTGCTTCCTTTGCCTGGCTCCAAAGACAAGGCACAGGCCACACTCTCAAAACCATCTTTGTTTCTCGCATTCATCTGTTGGTCCCTGTTTGGTCCATCAGCTTTACAGGCAGACAGCCTAGGAAAGTTCCAGCAGGACTCCTCTGGTCTGCTACCAGGGGTTACCTTGTTTCTTTTTCCCGCTGATCTGTCCCATGTTGCCTGTGTCTGCGGAACAAGGTCTGTTGGCTATGGAGGTACGTCTGGTATCCAGCTATCTGCTTTTTTTTAATCTGCAGCAATTAACATATTTCCAAATAACCCCGTCTGCCTTGAATATGCCCTTATGCCCTACTTCCCAGAAGCTGCGCCATACCTTTCTGGTGATGTCTGAAAATGTTTCAAGGTTACGGCGGCTTTTTTTGTTGGACCTCTGGCCGAGACATTTCTGTGAGGGGGGATGACTCGCAGGGTCATTTTTCTTGAGAGTATCACCTAGCTGTTCCCCTGCTTGATATGCCTGCAGAAGGTCATCAGTAATGCCAGGCAGCCATCTGACAGACAGGAGCTCGCTGTATTTATTAGCTGTTCCCAAATATTTCAAGCAAGGTTTCGGTGTCAGCCTGGCCTTTTGAAATAGCGGGTGCGCACACATCCCTGCCGGTTGGAACCACCCCCTTGTATCTTATTGCTCGCTCTACTCGTAAAGGTGATCTGCTGCTCAGCAGAGGGGTGGGATGGAGCAAGAGCTGCTGGTGGGGGCAGCTACTTGAACATGAATGTCCTTGTCTTCCCACTGGCTGCATCTCCCGGGATTTTTTCCAACAGCTTTTGCAGCATGAGCTGAGCCAAGGGTCTGTCTTTGTGAATGAGTGTACGGGCAGCTGGGTGGTTACCTGGTTGATGGTTCATTTGCACGCAAAGAACCAGATATTAGTGTAGTTATTAATGTGACTATGTTGAACTATATGACTATATCAATATGACCACGATGAACTAGCCATGAATACAGTTCAGCTGACAGGAAAGGAGCGGTGGCACTGGTCGGGTGCAGCAGCAAAGCGCAGACCCTGGCCGAGTTGCCAGCGTAAGTTCTGCTGCCTCAGACTGAGGAATCCCAAATGCATTACCATGACCCCCACGGCTTGGAGAACTGATGGGACTTCAGGCAGAGACCTAGTTTGTGAAAATGAGTAATTGTAAAGGGCTGCATTCAAATGGGCTTGACAGATGTTATTTCCGCCAGTATGGGTATATTTAAGTCTTTCTTCTAAGCAGGAAACTTGCAGTAGGATTTGTGAGGGCTGCATGAGTAAGAGCAGTAGCAGCAGGTGGAGAAGCTGACACTATGGCAGCCAGCTTTCATTCCTGGCAAACATCTTGCAAAGCAACTTGTGTGGGAAGATATTCACAAATAAAAATGGTTTCTGAGCTTTACAAATAAATCTCTTTAGCTTAGATTTTGCCTTCAGATACAGCACTGGTCGCTTCCTAATATCACCACTGAATTATTTTCTGGTGCTAAGAAGTGAGGAGATCAGTCAGATGAAATGCCCATGTCGGCCATTTCGGTGTTCAATAAACGGAACACTAAACACCAGTGGGTGTCGGCAGGTACTGCAGAATGTTTCCAGAACCTGTGTCAACAGGGGAGCACTGCATGAGTTTGGATGTCTACAGCTGCTGATAAAGAGCCACTGGGAGTGCTCGTGTTTTAGATATTCTTTGCAAAGCTGAGCAACTTTCAGCTGTTGGATTAATGTCAGACTCCCCTTACAAATTTTCTGCCTGTGTTTCCTGAACCAGAGGCTGGGACATTGCAGTGTGCTTGAGGACAAAGTGGTGCTTTCTTCAGAAGAGAGTCTCAGTTGGGTTACTGGAAGAAGGGAATAAACTGTGTAGGAAGCAAGCGCTGGCCTCAGTTTGACTTACCATATGTCTGTAATCAGGAAGGAAGAATAAATATTCCAACATGCTAACCATAATTACCAAGAAATGAAGTCAATCCTTGATGATGGTAACATTAAAAGATGTTGCCTTAAAGGCACAGGGTCTACTTTTCTGTTCACCCTGAAGTTGAAAGAGTTTGACACCAAGATGCTTTAAATTAGCAAATCATAGTACTTAACATCCAGGACTGTGACACGCAGCATTAATTATGATCATAGCTTGTTATGTTGGGGGTTGCTCGAGGTGCTTATCATGTAATAGATGAGGATCTTCTTTTTTCTGTTGTGGGTAATAGTTTGGATTTCCCCAATGGCCTGGAGAGCACTGTGGCACTAGGCTGGAAATGACAGTATGAAGTATGAAGGGTTAACGGAGTTTCTGCACCAAATTGTGCTTTTCTTACACCAATAGTTGAACAGTCCTTGATGGGGCTCTGTGTTTAGTGTTTTCTGACAGTGCAAAAAGATCAGTGACTGCATGAAGCACATTTAGTTTTCATTTGCACTTTTTATGTGTCTCTTGTAATCAAGAGGCAATGCAAACTCCAGCTTGTGATTTATTGCTATTGCTGTCTTCCCTTGAGCTCTCAGAGCAAAGCAGGTTGGATAAGCAAAATGAGACCAGTTTAATAGCAGTAGCCAGACAGTCAGCCAGAAATAGCTGTGCTATAGGAGATGGAGTAAATAAAATAATCCTGTCAAACTCCATTGCAGTTCAGGTTTCCAAATGGGAAGATAAAAGAGACATTTCTGAGCCCTTTCAGTGTACGAAGGTCTAGTTCTAGTTCCCATATCGCTTCTGTTAAAAGCATTGAGGTAATCTTTGCACCAAAACAACAGCCCTGCTTTTATTACAGGCTAAATAGGTCTCAGGGGCTAGCCGAAAATCTTGTTTGCAAACACAGAACAGCACTGGGACAATTCTTATTACTTTAAGTGCCTTTTTGACCCACAAGGAACACCATTTGACATTCGCAGCACCTCCTACCCATTCTCTTTCCTTCCCAGTAACACAGATCTCCCTGAAATGCCAGGTTTTGGGTCAGGCCTGGGTCCAGCCTGCAGCAGGGTGGGAAGGTGGGTCAGGCTGTGCTTGCCTGTTTTCAAACAGCGGCTCAGCAGAGGCTGGGGGGTGGGCTGCAGGGACCCGCAGGGCGTGCTGCTGCTTGAGCCGGTGCGATAGCGTAAGATGGGCATGAAGAAAACCAAAGAAAACACAGTGGCTTGGCCACAGCCCTGAAGCAAAGTATGAAATGAAGTTTTTAGAGAACAGTGTTTCCGCCACCCCACTGATGTAGCCCCACGTTCGTGCCCAGCTGATCAGCCGGTGCTGTCTGCAGACAAGGTTCCTGTGGGTCCAGATTGTAGAGTACGGCAAGGAAGTTTGATCCTCCTGTCATTCTCCTTGGCTAGCCGGTAGCTGAACATGAAGGATGAATTCCATCAATTGACAGGATATATATTAAAAACAGTTACAAAAAAGTACTTTGGCTTTCAGATATAGCACAGTCAAGAAAACTTTTAATAGTCAATATAGCCCTGAATGCATTTGTTCAGTGACCCTTTTACAGGGATGCGCATGTGCCGGTTACGTGCCCCGAGTGCAGTTTTGCAGGACTGGTGCTGCTGGGCTGGACTGGCCAGAGCCAGCAACTCGGTGTCTGCTGCCATTCTGCTGACTGGGGGAGGCAGGAGCTGCCTCCTCGCTGCTCGGGGTACAACAGCTGAGCGGAATGAGCAGACTCCAGCGAGGTCACTGGGATGCGGGAGGTGTAGGGAGAAAAACATCAGGGTTGGCCAGAGAAGCCAGCTGGAGGAGGGCGGGAGAAGGCTTTAGGTTGTTAGTTGTTAATTCAATGGTAAAATCCAGAAAACGCTGAATTCAGAGTCCCTCACAGTCTGTGTTCTCTTTTCTGCATAGAGAACAGGTTTAGCCTACTCATGCAGCCATACAGATATGCAAGATTCTATACAATATACTCTGTGCCTAATTTATCGCTCCTGTAATTGCAGTGGGTGTACGTTTGGCCCACAAGTGAAACCTCCAGAGCTGAAAATCTAACCCTCCCTCTGCTGTGGCCTTTCAGCAGCACAATTTTAAGCCCCTGGGAACAAACTGGAGAGGCCAAACCAAATGACGTGGCTGCAGCAGGGTTTCCCGTCTTTTCCTGTTATTAGTTCTTTGGAAGTGCACTCGCCCTCGCCTCACTGCTTCGCAGCCAGTGTGACTGGGCTTGAGGTGGAACAAGGCATCAAAATGCCACTGATGTTCCACTAAATACATTCAACAAAAATAGCATTTCCACATAAATGCTTTCAGCTCCAGTCCTCCCCCACTCGGATCCCACACTGCAGCTTCATGGAGCTGGCAAGGATGAATCAAATGTCTCTTTCCCAATTCAGGAGACAGACACTGCTGAATAATTTGGCAGGAATCTGCCGACCTCCCCAGCACAGCTGTCCTTGTGCGAGGAGGAGTTACGTAAACTGATAGCACAGAGATTTCGGCTCCCCTCTTCCCACGGCAGCCCCTGGGGAAACTTGCCACAATTTGGCCCATCCTAGGAAGTTAGTGGTAGGAAGCGAGTGGCCGAGGTTGTGTCGGGGAGGTGGTGTTAACATCCTCCTCTTCCTAATGTGGTCCGTCCCTCATCGCATTTTCAGGTGGCACTGCACAGACCCCATTTCCCTGCCCCTAAAGGCTGGCTCAGCCCAAACCGCTGTGTCCGACAGGGCAACGGCAAAGCTGACAGCCACTTAGCAGGACTTAGATTTATTTTCTGATATCAAGAATATTTAGGACAAAAACACAAAAAAGGGTTCATTGAGTTGAGGGTCTCACTTGAGGCCTAGTTTTGCAATGCACTCAGCTCTGGCCAGGTTGATGAGAGCAGTGTGTAACTGTCCCGTCGTAACAATCAGCTTGCAGTAGGGTTAAGTTAAATGAATTAATGCTACGGAAAACTGTATCTTTGGTGTTCATGAAAAGCAAGCTGGGCTGCTTTCTTCAAAGGGTTGCTTTAAGGTAAATTAGATTTTAAAAATGTAGGCTCTGAATCTTTTTTTAAAAAGCCAAAGAACGTTGAAAGCCCTTATGACTAAAGATACCCAAAGACATGGCAAAGTGGCAGTGTGCCATGCTCTCATTGCTCACGGCAGGCTGGGCAGAGTGAAGATAGAGAGCAGGCAGGCAGGCAGGAAAATCAGGACAAATTTCAGGAGTAAACTGAAAAACTCTGCTCACTCCCTCTGCTTCTTCTGTTCAGCTCTGCAGTCACTGCCCAGGTCAAGGAGAAATTGTCAGAGAGGGGTCTGACACCCACTTCTTAGTGCAAAAGACAGCTCAGCCTTTTCCAGACCTCTGCCTTTTCCAAATCATGGGCTGGTGTTTGGGTGCAGTTATTATGGACCCTGGTTTAGTCTTTTCCCAATTTCAGCATCAGTTATTAACTATTCATCAACTGTTTCAAGATCAACTATTCACCAAGCTGTAGAGCTTGCCTGTAGGGGGGTCCCTCTGCAGCCTCATCCTCGGATGCCCATTCTCCTTTGGTACCTGAAGAACTCATCATCTTCTGGGCAAAAACAGTCTTCAGGGACTGCTGCTTCTTACACCGAGCACGCTGCTACCTTGCTGCCTTGTCTGTGTTACGTTTCAATTATCAGTCATTTCAGGTGAGCTCTGGCTTTGCTTTATCTGTGCGTATGCAGTATAACACGCTCAGCCTTCCCACCCCATGAGTGCTTGCAAGGGCTGTTGCTTCACCAGCAACGCTCCTCACCCCACACCATGATCTCAGGTGGGGAGGAGTGAGGGGAGAACCCCCTAGTGCACCTTTGCGCTGTCACCCCCACTCAGTGCGGCAGGAAGATCTCAGACCTCTATTAGGATGATCTTCTGTAAAGGGACCGGGATGGGATGGAGTGACAACCCCCAGCAGAAGAGCCACCCTGTGGCATGTTACTCAGTTGCCCTTTGCCTTGCAGGAGGGATGGAGGGGTCTGTGCTGGGCTGCACTGGTGCCTGCAGAGCCTCCTCTCCGCCTTCCTTTGCTCTGCCAGCTCCAAACCCCAGAGCACGTGTAACGCTAAGCTGTTCTTACAAGGCTTTGAGCTGTTAAAGATCCACCATCAAAGGCTTTCAATGTGTTTTTCACTGATTACTTATTTACACCTCCCAGTTGCCCTGTAAAAGAAGCAAATGCCGTTATCCCATTATAGAGGGGGAAGGTCTGAGGGAGAAATTGCCTTTCACCTGAGGGTGCGCAGCCAGCCCTGCCAGGCTCGGGAGCTGTGCTCTGTAGGTCTGGCTGCAGCCGTGCACACAGTTCCTCCCCGCGTCACTTTGAAACTACTTTGCCATTGGACTACACAGGATTTTAATAACAGGAGAACCAATAACCTACATACGCAATAATAAACTTGTAAAGGATTATTCTGTGGTTGGCATCTTATATATTGTCAGCTCCTAAGAGGGATCTAATGACTCACGGCTGGAAATGGCTCTTTCTCCACTTGCGTTTTGTAGATTGATTTGTTTTATGTGTGAGAAGTAGAGTGTGACCTAGCATGGAGTAAACCATAGCACTTGAAAAAAATGTGCCATCCTAAAATCATAACCCTTACTTAAGATCTCCCCATCCATTCTTGCATGCCAGCCACTAAGAAATAAATACGAATAGTTTCTGAAACGCATGAGGATGGATGCATGCAAAGCCAACAGGACCAAATGACCCAGGACACGTACCAGGCTCGGTCCTCTCAAGTGCTTACCTGTGCCCTCTGACAGAGGAGGAAATTTCCTCCTTAGGTGCTGTGCGCTGCTTAAGCCGTTGAACAGCTTTTAATTCTAATGTCATTTTGCAGTAGCGATCGACAGCACAGGCAGATTGCCCTGCTTGTGATTCATGTTACATTTCCTCTGCAGTATCACGGGAGGGTTTGACTTGTACAGGGTCCTGCACAACCACAGCATGCAAAGGCAGTGCCCGGCATATGCAGCTGTGGCCTGGGGTACTCGTGGCAGAAGAAAAGTGATTGATTAAAGCTAGAGAGCAGGAGGAGAAAGCAGTGCTCAAGACAAGTAGCAGTCGATGTAACAGTAAGAATTACTGAACAGTCTGATTTACGGATGCAGTCCTTTTTACAGATATCTATAGCCACCCCAATAATTTGGGGGTAGGTGCATAACTCATTGTGGAAGCCACATCCCAACTTCTGATCTCCAGGTTTTCGAATTAAACTCCAGCTTTGGCTTCCTTACGATGGTCACAAATGAGATATGTTTCTTTCAAGTGCAGCTACAGAAAGTTGTCCTCCCCCACCCCTTCAGAGAGAGGACAGTGAAATGGGGATATTTAAGGCAGCGTGAGAGCAGGAGAAGGTTGCCTAAGCAGGTCGCACAGGCAGGTACATCTCCCTGAGCACAGCCGCTACCTCAGGCACAAGCACTTCAGCTGTAACCTCCGACAAAGCAAATGCAGAGAGCAGAACTGTGGTAGGTTTACGTAATGTGTCAAAACTTTGTTTTGTGCTCCCATCAAATGCTACTTTTTTTGGCTTCATCTTTTCCTTGTGAATCCTTAGTAGTATTACGTGAACAGACTGCAGAGCGTTATTCAGAAGAGCTTAATTAACCTCAGCGAGGGAAAGAAAAGGAAATCATAGAAGCTGTAGGGTAAAAAAAGATCATATTTAGACAAATAAGTGCAAATGACCTAGATGCATCAATTTCCGTAAGAGCCGTGCAACGCACTCTGGATGCTGTGTGCAGAGACTGCAGGTTTGTCGCTGCTCCTCACGCTCACTGGCCTGGTCTGCGCCTTGGGGCTTCTCCCGTACCACCCCTGCAGTCCATGCTAATCCTGCCGGCTCTCATCCCATTTTCTCCTCCATCTGCCACCTCTCCCTTAGACATCATCAAAATACAGAGCTGGGAAGGACCCCAGGAGATTAGCTATTCCCTTCGCAGGATTAAGTATACTCAGATCATCTCTGATGGATATTTGTCTAACCTTATTTTTGAAAATCTCCACGGAATGCTGTCCCAAGACTTCCCTATTTTGTCTGTTCTAGTGTTTAACTAGTCTTAGAGCTACAAAGATTTTTTCCCACGTATCTCACCCTATTCCCCCTTGCGGTAAATTAAGCCAAGCCACAATCAAAATGGAGAAGAATTGATCACCAGCATCCTTAGAAGAGAAGCAGCTTTCACATTCTGGAGTACCAGTAGCACATTTCTTTTTATTTATGTCCTTTCTAGATTACTCCCATTTCTTTGGCCTTTCCCCAGCGATCAGGTTTTGAGAGTCTTTTTTAGTGTGTCTTTTTGTATTTTCTTGCACTTATCCGATTTAACTACAAAAAATAATTTTGTATGACAGTCAGAATGGGGCCATGTAAGCCATCTAGTCGTCATCCTGGCTTGACTATGGACAGGATAATACATCATACTATACTAATATAGCCAGCATATAAACAAAGGTAAATTCTCTATCTTAATAATTTCTTCCTAACTGTCTCATGTGTTACCTCTGGGATAATCAGGAGCAACAGCAACAGCCTGTCCCAGCTGCCATTTCTGCTCTCCTCGAAGCCTGAGCTCCTTTTGACAGTGTGGCTACTTCTATAGCTGATAAATCTCCATTTTGTGTATACGTATGTGCTTTGTCTTTCTGACATACAGTTCTTATCCCAGTCTGTTTAAACAATCCATTTTCATCCTCAGCCACACACCTGCTTTCCTTCATCTTGTGTGTGCTTGTTTGATTCAGCTTACGTGCTCGAAGAAAGGGAAGGTAGTCCTGTGCTCGACAAAAACGGTGTGCTGAACAGCAAGGTCCATTTCTCAGTACTGCTACAGGCTTTCCGTCTGCGTCTGGCAGGAATCACGGGAAGCAGCATTACTTTCATTGCCAGCATGTTCCCTGAATTGTTATTCTCTTGTCCACATGCATAAAAAGCTCCTTAAAACGGAGGTTTGGCCTTGTTTGCTGTGCATATCTCATGGAGCCCCAATGAATTCCTTACATTTTATTGAAATCAGTTACAGTGTAAGCCAAGTGCATTTGGAGATGCCTATGCTTCACTAAGGAGGCTAAGTAATGTGTTATTCTTTAAGAGCTGTAGGAACATATGTGATCAAATGTCCACAGATCAAATAATTATTATGCCTCCCATAATATGGGCATTAAAATTTAGTCAGTTGGGAAATAATATGCATTTCTTGAGTGTTGGCAAGACGAGGAGAGGAAGGGAGAAGCTAGGAAATGCCTAGCCCATTAAAAATGGCATCTGTTACAGTTCTTAGTGTGCTGTATGGGCTGAACTTTCTCAAAACCAGCTGTGTACGAAGTGTCTTCCGCGTGTGGACACGTGCTATCCACCGAGACGTGAATGTGCTCTGCCACTCTGTGAAAAGCAAAGGATCTCTTAAAAACTTGGGGTGCCGGTGTTGGAGTTTGTGGTCAGCAAGTGGGGAACGGTCCTTCTTTAGCGGAAGGATGAAGGAAACGCGCTGTTGGCGCAGGGCAGCGACCCGCACTCGGGTGACATCAGGTATGCCTTGCTCTGAGCTCTTTAGCTTTCCTGTACCTCTTTGAACGGTTCCATCTTCCTCCGTGTCAGCACCTTGCTCTCCTCTGGGCCTTGCCCCCACTCCAGGGGCTGTTTCTTCACCAGAAAGTTCCTTCCAAGCTGGAGGCAGAGGGCTCTGGGGAGGCAATGGGAGCAAAGGTGATTCATTTCTTTTAGATTTGTTATTGAAGTTTCTTCTCAAAATGAAAGTGAAAGTGGCAGGCAGGAGCTTCGTGCTTATTGTCTTCCTGTAATTCGCCCATGTGCTTGCTCAGTGCTCAAGGACAAAACCACAGCCTTTCCTCTTCCTGTGTTTTGTGCGATCTCGATACCTGCACTTGTTCTCTCCTGCTATTGCGTTCTCACCAACAATAATATTCTGTGGGGCCATTTTACTTCCAAAAGCACTTGAGTGATTCCATTCTCTCCTCATTGCTCCTTCAGTAACTCCTAGGCAACACCGTTATCTTGACATCCAATACTCAGCAATACCTGCAAAACACAGGAGCCTCTAAATGCACTGCAGAAGCCTCGCAGGAGGCAGCGATTGCTCCTGCGCTGTGCAGCCTTGGAGGGGAAGCGTGTGGAGCAGTTTAGTCAGACATGTCCAGACCTGATGCATTGTCCTCTGGAAATAGGACAGCACAAAGCTGTTAAAACATTCACTTAGCATTAGCTATTAAAAATAGCTTATACTATTTTCTAAATCAAAATCGGAGAGATAAGAGGGGAAAAAATATATGTAGTGCGTGTAAGAAAAAAGCTAACGCACAGAGCCTTGTATTTTCAGAACCAGGTGAGAAGGAGGATTGTGATTGTTCTTGTAACAGCTTATATGAACAAATCTCTAGATAATCATGAATATTGTATAGAAAAGTACATTTGGTCCCACTTTACCCATCTTACGCACAAGCACAGTCTGTTCGGTGTTGTGTTTGGGAAGTTTTCATCAGCAGTGGGCAGAAGAATGGTTGCTGGCATCAGTAATTTAAGGAGCACATCTTTTTTACTGTGAGGTTTGTTATCAAGGTTTTTTGAGAGTATGGTGAAGAGAAATGCTGTTTCTAAGAAGTAGTCCAAGACTCAAATTCAAACACAGTGCACAGTATTGATTTAATTGAACAAGTTTAGTGTGATGCTTACAGCCTTTTCTCAGTGCTTCGCTGGGCGCCGAGGGAGAGGAAAGAAGTGATTTTCCAAGTTCGTACAAAACAGGAAAGATTTTCTATTGCATATTCAGCCTGAAATATCCTTTTCTTACGTTTTGGACAGCATCACTACTCAAAGCCTGCATACTCGAGGAAGATATTTGTACAATACATTTGTTAATGGAATTCCTCCCCCCCAGCCTGAGCATTCCAGAGGAAGGAGCCAGGTTTTAAAGGCTACGAGCTTTGGGACCGTGCCCTTTCTCATGGTAGTTAATAACGTCTGGCAGATCCATGAGCAAGTTTGCTAAAAAAACCTATGATGTACAATTTATTTCCCAGGATCACTGATTTGTTTAAAATAATACCTACTGCTTATCTTTATAAAACCTCTCTGCTATAGCTTACGTGAGTAAATAAATGCTGTACATTGATTTTATTTTTCCTCTTAAACGAGTCCTTTGATACAGCATTTATCTTCAGGGCACTCTCAAAAATCAAAAAGTATTTGAGTTAATTTAATTTAATACACCTAATTATTGGCTTTTGAGAGTGGGTAGAGAAAGGAAATCTTGATTGTGTTTTGCTGAATTTGTCTTTTTTAATATATGCACCTTAAAACTTGAATCACCTTAAATGGTCGTGACTATATAATTAACATTCTGGTTTTTGATTATCCTTTTTTGTTATCTGATCCTATAAAGATGTAGAGACATGGGGCCAATGCTCCTCTTACACCAGTATAAATCAGGAATAGTTATAGGAAAGGCAGTACAAAATTTGGTGGGCAGAGTCAAAATAAATATGAAGAAGGTAAGGAGGAAAACAGGAAAATGTCTGGTTTTTACTACAGTTTAGCAGCATCCACAATTTGATTGAGCAACTGACACAGTAGATCTCAAAATGCTTTTTTTTAGTGCCACCTCCACCTGCTGCTGTCTCCCAGCTGCCGTGAGCACGCGCCTTTGGTGGTTTGGCAGGGGGCTCGTGGCAGCCAACAGACGGCACCGCTGTGTGGCTGCGGCCGGCACGGGGCGGAGGCTGCGCTGAGCATGTCAAACAGCCACGGAGCTGCGCGTGCTCTCATAGGAGTTCTGAAAAATTTATAATGAAAGACTATTTTACTTTTTCCTTCCCGATGTAGAGAAATGAGCTGCTGCTAAAAAAGAAGGGCAGGAACAATCAACTTAGAAAGGAGATGAGGATGAACGGGTTTGATTGTAAAGGTTATAAACATCAAGGAGGAAAAAAAAAAAATGAAGCTGGACCAAGAGGTTAAATCCAGGGCGTAATGGGACAGGAATAGGTGAGGAGTTCTTCGAGCTGAGAGTCGGGGTGATTCCCATTGGTGAGTTGTGTAAGAATGGGAAATGGGTTCCAAGGAGAAGGGGCAGAGACCTGTCTGCCCTGACTGAGACTGTTTGGGAAGCAGAGACACGGGCTACCCGGCCTGCACCGCCAGACACGCCTGAGCCGGTCTGTCAGGGTTCGTGCTTCTACGTGGCCTCCTTCACAGCACAGGAACCCCACCGGGCCAGGGGCCTGCCTGCTCTGGTTTCTCGTCCTGTGGAACAAAACTCCCAGCATGGAAAATGGTGGAAGTGTGTTACCTACTCAAAGGCATTTCTTCATGCCTGCCAACAAAATTTTGCAGCATGAGGTTCTGTATTTTGCCCTTTGATGTGTATGATCTACCCTGTTTGTTTAGCCAGCAAGAAATGGATTCACAGCAGATGAGGCTTCAAGAATCTGACCACGTTGCACCAGTCCTTCTTTCTTTTCTCCAGCCCTCACATGAATGCCCTGCCGAGTTCAGGCTTTGTGAGTATCTTACAATCAACCCATCTCTCCCTTTTCTCTCCATAGGATCTGATACGAAGAGATATTCTTTATTACAAAGGTCGCATAGACATGGATAAATATGAAGTGGTGGATATAGAAGATGGGAGAGATGATGACTTCAATGTCAGCATGAAGAATGCCTTCAAACTTCATAACAAGGAGACTGAGGAGATGCACTTATTCTTTGCCAAGAAACTGGAGGAGAAGTTACGATGGCTTAGAGCTTTCAGAGAAGAAAGGAAGATGGTAAAAGAAGATGAAAAGATAGGTGAGGAATATGAAATTAATCTGAAAGGAGATTGTTGGTAATGCTTAATTTAGCCCCAACTGTTGGAGAAGCCCACTTTTTTTTTTTTTTTGAAGTAGAATTACAGTTCAGCCTTGTTCGCATGTCCTTGGTTGCTCTCATAGCCATAAATAGGTGTCTTTCCAATTCAGTTACTGTCATTTTTGGCCCTCAATAAACAAATACTGCCCGTAGTTTCAAGCCTGGACCTCTGTGGGTGTTGCAGGAGAAAGAAGTCTTTGGCCATCTGACTTCAGAGTCTCCTGGCTGCATCATTTCTACGCTGGTCAGGCCTGTCCCATGCAGGGTGGGAGCGGGGCAAAGTCCATGACTTACCAGCCACGCGCTTCCCTCGGCATCAGCCCATAAATTGACTGTAACCAATGTCGATTCAGGCTCAGTTTGTGTTGCTCAGCTGTGAAGCACTGGGCATATATATGATACTGTATAAATAATAATAGGTCTAATCTTACTCTTCGTACAGCCCCTGCACAAGTGAGATTATAAAGAGGGCTGTCCTTTCAAGGAAGATTTGCTTTTCAGTAAAATACCTGCCCGTACACCCATCTCACTGGGCGATGCTTCACCACCTAGGTGCCAAACAGTGCAGAACATTTCCCCCTCCCTAAAAGGAAAAGAGGCTTTGTAAGCAATCTTCTGAATTGTGTTTGCCGTGTTCCCTTTTTCAGGCTTTGAAATTTCTGAAAATCAAAAGCGGCAAGCGGCAATGACAGTAAAGAAAGTCAGTAAGCAAAAAGGTAACCGGCAACATGCACTGTGCCTGGTGATGTGAGGGTGGAGTGGGCTGGGCTGAATCCTGCTGGATTAGGATCCAGCATCCCCCTTGAATTTCCCCCTCCCCTTTCTCTTTTTTTATAAAATACCGTTTGTGCTTTGTATCCTTTCTTATTGTATCTGTGGGCCAAATTAATCTCTGGTCTGACGTGGTTGAAGCCAGCGGAATTTCACCAGAGATGAATTTGATCTCGTGTCTCCAGTCTGGTGTCCAGAAGCTGTCCCTGGGGGCAGAAATCTATCTCAGTTGTTTTATCTCAGGCTGAAATGGGAGTGAGTGCGGAGATGTGTAGGGGTTCTGCTAATTCCCAAAATCTCCCATTAGCAAAGAAAGAAAGATGGCTAAAATGCCGGAGGTGGTGAGCCATCTACCCCTCTCCTGCTTTTGGAAAGGGGACACTCATGTTTCCTAGGGCTACCTATAACTTTTTAAGGACAGCACAGTAGCAACAGCTCTAGGAAATAAAGTATCTTGGTAAAGACATTATATCTCTTTAATGTCAGATCCATTTCCCCACCCAGGCAGGCTACAGCCACCCAGTAAATGCCATGCTGGGTATTACATGGCGCCTCAGCTGGCGAAGCAGCCAGCATTAAATCTCACTCGCAGTAACTTGCAGCTACAGGTTTTGAAATCCTAAATACAGAGGGAAGGTCAGAGAGGTTATTTTCCCAGGTTTCCAAAGCTTCACAAAGTCATTGACATACCCAATCGTTACCAAAGAACCATGGCAGAACTAGGCCTATAAATGGGTTTTGAGAGAATTCGTCACGTCTTGGCTGTGGTCAGTTCCAGGCAGGTTCGTCCCATTCTGTACAGGCACTGGGTTGGTTTTTTTGCAAAAGTTGAAGGAGCTCTTTGCTTTTGCCTCACCTGTTTGTTGTCTACTGGCTTTGCTGGTGCGGTAGTGGTTTGCTAGGCCAACTGTAAACTCCTTGGTATGCTGTGTCTCTCCATTGTCATTAGTCTTCTCCTCTCTACTAACTTCCTATGTTGTCTTCTAAGATGTTCTCTGAAAACTCTCCTGGCCAGATTTTCTAAGCTTAAAGGATGCACAGCCCCCAAAACGGGCCCAGGGATGCGTATCTTGCACAACGTAGGCGACTTCAGGCAGTGGCGGGCGCTGCCATGAGCTTGGTTTTGCGGATTGGCCCCTCACCACTTGCATGCTTGTCCCTCAGCACGGAAGCATCCACAGAGATGATGGCAACTGGAAAATCAGAGAATCTGACTTGCATGATGGCCGTGACATAAACAGTTTAAATTATTATTTGCTGTTCAGTTAATTATATCTTTATATAATTAATTAATAATTGCACTATTCGGTCATTAAGTCACACAGTTGAAAGGTGCCTGAGCATGCCTGCCAGTATTCCCACTTAAATCACTGATTGCATCCTGACAAATATAATGTGCCTAACCATACTTATTTCTTACACAGCAATTGCTCTCTTGTTTTCTCTCTTTCTCTTTCTCTCTCTTTGTCTCTGAGATGAAGAAGGAGGGGCTATTGTCTTAGACTTCTCTGGCTATACAATTAATTAGCTCCTATAACACCAGTCAGCATTTCTTTTATGAAGAACAAGTTTATGCTGTAACACTGGCAGTTCTTTTTGTGAGATGAAGTCCCTGAGTCAGACAAACTCACCCGGACCCCAAGCACCAAGTGAAGCGAAGCCTGGCTGTTTTACTTAAGATGTGAAATCTGAAAAATGACAAATAGGGTCATTAAATTAGTAGCTCTATTTCTTTTGTCCTGCATTGTGGTAATCGTATCCCAGTCTCAGATTAATTAAATCAAGTACCAGAACCGGATATTTTGCTGAAAACTCTTAGTTTTCTTACTCTGTGGTTTGTCTTGTGCCGGATACCCACAGAGAGACATGAGGCTGCAGGAGCAGGCAGCTGGTGGCATTGCTCAGAAGACGGAGGGAGGAGGAACTTCCTGAGAGTTGGCTTTTAGTGACTGATATTTTGAATCTTGCCATATGCATCTTGCATATATCAGCAACATTTTTTTTTGCCAAAGACCTTGCCAGGCACTGGGGGCTGTGTAGCTGAGGCTGAGGTGCAGCCCTCGGGCCGGGACCCGGCAGCCTGTGCCCATGTCAGGGGGTTGCTGCCTGCAGGCACCGTGCGCTGCCTTTGGCCTCCCTGTGCAGCCTCCCACAATGCGGTAGCAGTATCGGAAGAGGCTTTAAGTTGGTTTTGGAGCATCGGTTATACCTGAAAAGCAGTGAAGCCCTTTAGGAGCAGGAATGCTTCCGCTCCGTTCAGCTGAGCTATTCATTTAAATTTACAGACTGTGCGGGCCAGGTCTCCACAGCTACAGCAGGGCTTGACGGCTCAGCAGCTCGACCTGACCGTGTGGGGAGCCCTGCTCTCGTGTCAGTGGGTGCCTATTACAGACTTGTTTCTAGATTATCTCAGTTGTTCCCTCCACCTCTTAAATGGGAGACCATGGTAATTTCCCTGTCACAGAATACTTAAGGAAGAGAGAAGAGCCATGAAGGAGGTGAAACGGAAAATGCAATCAACTTTGTTAGAGGTGAAGCAGAAAAACATTTTTCAAATAGTATAAACTGCAGCTTATTTCATGCACTGTGGTACCACACCTCCCAGAAGCATTGCTCTGGAGCTGGCGGGTGTGCATTTGAAAAGGAGCGTTTTACACTCCAGTGCTGTGCGTTGAGGGAGGGAGGGGTGCCGAGAGATCAGCTGACAGCAGGAGAAGAAAACTTAAAACTCTGCTTTCTAACCTAATGCGCTTAATGCAGGTGATTAGGAGAGAAAGCAACTCTTGGTGTTTTGAGAAGTTTGTGCTCCCCGGTGAGGGTCCTGTGTGGGGCACACGTCAGCCCCCTCTGGAAGCAACCCCCTCCTAACACTCATGCCTGCACAGAAATGTGCGTGCGGTGCCAGGCTTCCTTCCAAATCGATTTAATGATGTGCGAGGTCAGATTTCAGCAATATACCAGGTTTTCCACTACTTATTAGATTGGGCAAAACATAATGATATTAGGTCAGGTGCCTTTAAGACAGCATTAAAACAATTTTTGGCGTTCTTCAAGTCCATTAGACAGAAAGTAAATGTGTAGTGTTGGCTCTGCACCTTACCTACAGACAGGGAAAAGGGCTGTTTGTTGTCGTTGTTTTCTTTTTGCATTGACTGTTTAAGATTTTGCCTCTTGGTTACTGCCCGTTAGCTTTTTTCAATGTCGGTGTGGTAACTGGGAACAGAATTCAGTGTGGTGTCTCCTAGAAATAGTAAAGAAACAGAGAAAAGTATTTGTCTTGACTTACAAAAACAACAAAAAACCCCACAGCCCTGGTGAAGCTGCAGGCAAGCGTGCGCCTTTCCTGCAGAGAAGCCCAGGTACACTGAGCCCTTCGCTGCTGCACTGACACTGCCGCTTTAAGAGAGCATCAAAGAGCATCAAATTGCGCTTGCAGAGTTGTGCTCGTTATTGACTAAAGCAGTGGAACCAAGGCTAAAGTTCCCTTGAAACTGGATCCCTTGTGGATCTCCAGTCCATCCTTAACGTAGACCCAGGATTATCAGGGTACATTCTCCATTTCTAAGCCTCCTTCACTGCCCCTATCCATCAGTGCTTTTGTTCTGCTGGCCACTTTTAATCTCCCCCTCAACGATTAGTGTTTGCAGCTTTCAGAAACATTCGGTTACTTTTCTGATCCCCAGCTGTGTCCACATATGTCCCCGTGCAGGACAGCGTGCACACGTAAGGGATTTTTGCTCATGGTCCTGGAAGCCAGAGCTGTCAGGGATTAGAGCTGCAGTGCCTGGGAAGGAGACCCCGTTCTTAAAGCACCATTTCCCCTGATCGTTTCATTTTGGAAAATGAAACATCTATTCAAATTTAAAGTCACCTTAGTGCTAGGTGGGAGGGTTTCCCACCCCAGGATAGCTTGTCAGACCCAGGCTGTGAGCCAGCTCCTTCATGCCTGTCCTGTGTATTCTCATCTGCACTGTGCCACGGCTTCACCGAAGCAGATACCCTCTGCCCTGGCGGGCCTTTAGCCTGCTGGTCTGGGACTTGCGGAAGGAGAAAAATGTATATTCAATCACCATCGCCCCTAGCCCTGAGATTAGAAGGATGCTGTCGTGAAATCCACCCGTAAATACTCAGCTATGCAAACCCAGCGGAGGTTAAATCATCTACCAGCATGAACCGCTCTGGCCCGCAGTAAAACACCCTCTGAATCACTGAATTTTCCTGCTAATTTCTTCCTTTCTGATCACTTGAGCTCACAGCGAACTATGCCATAAAAACCCTGACCCAAACACCCAACAGCTTTTTTCTGACTTCTCACACTTGTGCGCTGCCCCAGCCAGGCTGCACAGCAAGCGAGGTGACTGCGCGTTAGCGTGCCTGCGCTGCCTTCGCCTGGGTCTTACAGGTAACGGAGCCTGTAGGTACCTCCTGTGGCTCTCCTGAATGTTTAAGCCTATTTTATTGCATCTTCCTCGCTAACAAGATTGACGTGGCCCTGACAGGTTTTCCCATCCTATTCACACATGTAGGCATAGCCTCGGGGGGACTGGAAGACACTGAGCAACACATAGACTAATCACTTTAAAACAAAGCAGGGCATTTGCATTTTCAGATAATCAAGGTCACTTCCCTTTTTTCACAGAGCTTCCCACAGTGAAGGTGAAAGAACGGAGCTAATCGTGTTCTCGGTAGTATTTCCCCACAGGTTCAGAGAAATCGCAGAGCTTATCCCATTGCTTGTAAAAACCAGACCCTACCCAAAGCCTCCGACAGGCAGGCGTTACGCAGCGCCTGCCTGAAGCTCACCCGAGCGCTTCATGCTTGGGGTCCGCAGCACTGGTCTGGTGGCAGGGTAGAGAGACGGCTTCTCCTGCAAGGCACTGGTGACCCAGCTGGAGTCGGACAGTATCACCTGAGAGCTGGTCAGATGTGCAAACTGAGGCAAGGCCTGAATTAATTCCTGGCTGGGAGGCTGCTAAGGATGGTACCGGTGACTCGGCCCTGGGCACGTGCTTCTCCAGGGGAGTCTTTTGGTGAGATGCAAAACAGGCCTCTTGGGTTTTCCGTCGGCCCTCATTTGAAGAGCCAAGGGGGGTCGGTTTGGTGGGGTGTTTTAGGTAAGGGGCAGTGTTGCTACCCAGAAGAGGCTGCACTTTAGGGCAGGGATGGATGAACTGATCTCTTCCTATCAATGAAACAGACAGAGTGATCTTTGCTATCAGTTTACAGAGTGCTGGAGGAGATGGAGACTATATAAGTACAAGATGGGATAAATTAGGTTTCACCTGGCTTTGATTAATAAGGCCCTAGCATCATTTATTCCATCTTACCTCACTTAGCTTTTGCTTATCACAGGAGGAATCATTATCTTAATGTCTAGTCTAATGGCATCAGGTTGCAGCAACAGACTTGATAAATACATTCGGCAAGGTCAGGTTACCTCAGTATTTGTAGATGCTGTGGTTGGCTGTGGAACAGCCAGGACACCAGATGACTCTTTTCCTCTGCTGCGTTTCTCAAGCTACAGTTAGCTCTTTTCCCTCCCTCCTCCTCCAAACCAGGGCAGTTAGGCTAGTGGTTAGGAAAGGGAGCCAAGGCATGTTCTCCTCACCGGTACCATCCCTGGTAATATCTACCTCTGCCAGGCTGCTGAGTAAAATCCCTGGCTGTGTAAAGAGCCGTGGCTAATGCACCACTTAAATTCCTCTTGAGCTGGGTGAGTATGACAAAATTTGAGTCGGGCAGTTCAGCGTGGAAGTGTAACCCCGTGACGCCGGCAGCTGCTGAGGGCTGCCTTCGGAGGCAGGCATCCCCTTTGCACAGCTGCCACCCACAGCTCTCGCCGTAACAACTAGGCCTGCAGTCGGGGCAGAATGAGCAGCAGGCACGGCGTAGTTCACCAACTCCAACTGTGGCAGCAAGCAAGTGAATAGTGAAGTGCTTTGAGATCCTCTGTTGAAATGTGCTGAAGAAGGGCAAAGAGTCGTACCCATTCAGCCATTACTGCTTATTTCTTTAACTTAAACTTGTCGCTATTGCAGGAGTAATTAACCGTACAACAATTAGTGTTCCTGAGGTATGTTCCTGGCTACCCCATGTTGTGTACGGGTTACAAAATACTCAGGAGGAAACTGAATTTATGGGGTTTTTGAGCATGGCTCCTGGAAGATGCAAGTTGGCTCCGCTGCTGTTGAGAGCAGGGAGATGGAAGGTTCCTTAGCGCAGCGCTGCTCCCTCTTCTACCAGCAGCCTCCACTCGGCCGGTAGAGAAGTAGGTGTTGATATTTTATTGTCTCCCACTCAACTCTGGCTCACTAACAGCATGATACCTAGAGAGCTAGGTAGCTATGAAATAGCTCGTGATCAAAGCTAAAACCTTAAAGGCGGAGGATGGAATAAACAGCTGGTAAGGCAAGCTTCCATGGTTATATATAGGCAAAGCTGCGTGTATTCTGTGTGCGTTCGTACTCACTCTGGAGAGGTGCGGTGTTCATGTAGCTGTCCTGCTGTATTCTAACCGCGTCTGTCTGCACGTGTCCATGTGGATTGCCTGTAAGTTAATAGCATGCTCCTAAATCTCCAGGTGCTACTGAGGTCGTGTTGTAAGCTCAAATAGAAGAGACACTTTGACAAAAAGAAGGGGACAAAGAGACGGTTTAAAATCTTTTTGTTTTCTTGTGAGCTGAGAAATTCGAAAGATTCTAAGTGACGTTGCCTGGTACTAAAAAAAGACATGGTTTCAACTGCACAGCATCTCTCTTTACCAGTTTTGTCTAGCCAAATTATAAACCCTGGGGTTTTCTTTTTCTCATTCTGAACAGATTTCCACAACCCCACCCTGCTGAACAATCTTGCTGTGCAGCTGCAGCCTTTATGTTCTGTTACAGTGCAGAATTATGCATGAACCAGCAGAAGGAGCTCCAAGTCTGGTCATTGGTGTGTAGCTGCTTTCTTACGCCTTGGACAGGCAGCGCAGCAGCTGTGTCTAGAAATCTGTACTTATCGATTCTTTCCCGTTGCACTTTGAATTCTGTTCGCCAAGCAGCCCAAAATTGCATTGGAAAAGAGCTTTGCTCATTTCTTTCTGTTGAATTGCAGTGGAGTTATGGCTTTGCATATAAAAAAAAATCCCCCAAGAGACAATTTTGCACAATGGTCCCAAGTTCTGGTGAGGGAACAAACCACTTCAGAATAGAAAAATACCAACCTGCCGTACTTTTTCCCAGAATTGCTCTTTCTCAGGATTTGAAGATGAGCAGCCTAGGTGAATACTGCTCCCTCACCCCCCCCCCCCAAATCCCTGTGTCCCACTCTGTCGAGAACGTGGGCATGTCCATCCCCGTCCGTCCATCCCCCCACAAAGCAAGCCATTCTTGGGGCACCTTAAGCTGTTGCAAAGTGCTGTATCACAGTTTCACAAGAAAATGTATTCTTATGGGATTACCAGCCTGCCTTGCCAGAGCACAAATGTTTTTATTTGCATGCCCACAGACACACGGTAATTATGCATGCCATTGAGATCTGCAGCGCTGAACATTTAGGCCACGGAGGCCATTTGATAAATATGATAAATATGCAAACCCTCAGCTGCTTATTCAAGTAGAACCAGCCAGGAGCTTTTGAGGTACATCCAGCTTAGATGTTAATGCCAACAGCCTAGGTGCAAGCACGGCCCCATACACAGCTCTGAGGATGTGGGTCTGAGCTTCTTTACTGAGGGAAGTAGCAGTGTGTGCATGGGTATGTTTCAGGCAAGGACAGACATGTTTCAGGAGCTTGGGCCGAAAAGGCTATTTTGGGAAGGAACTGAATGGGGTTTGCTAGCGATCTGGCCAGGGGAGTCTGCCTTTTTCTCTTTCGGAGAAGACAGACTATGGATTACGTTCTTTGCAGTGTAACTCCATCAGTGTCAGTGGGCTTCAGCCAGACTGTCCTTCCAAGTGCATAACATTTTGCTGATCCAGGAGATTTCTTAGCATTTCTGTATCATCATTAAAATACATTAGTTCACCCTCCACAAATTGGCTTAGAGGCAATAAAGAGCTCAGCCCAGCTCAGCAAGGCAGGGCTGCATCACAAGGCTGACTGCTACTCTGTAGCCACAGGATGCAAAAGACATTTTGCCAAGTCATCAAAGTCATCAAAGCCAGGTGGGTTTGAGGTCCTCCAAAGCTAGAAACAATTGCTCTACATCCCTTAGTAGCAGCTTTAGATCCACAGCTCTTTGGTGTTGTAACATTGTCAGTGATCTTGGCAGCACAAGGACTACTTGCCTTTAAGTCATTGCTGGTCTTTTGGGTCAGTTGAAGATCCAAACCGCTTACCAGACAGAAGAAGATATATTTCCTAACTCTAGCCATGCAAGGGACCTGTACCAGATCCTAACCTTCCCACAGGTCCTAAAATTCCTCACCAGTCTCTGCTGGGAAAAGTGGCCAAGGCACTAAAGGCTGGTGGCCTCCAGCAGGATGTGTACCCCTTGTATGGGTTCAGGGCTAGCGTTTGCTCTCCAGAGCAGACTCTGCAGTTGGTTACACCACCCACACACAGACCTGCCTTCAGCAAGGCAACTTGGGAGCAGGGTAGGGGTAGAAGGGATGAAGAGGCAGGGCAGGGATGAACTCAAGCCCGTCCTGAGCCCCGTCCTTATGGGATGTCATTGGCTTAAGCCATGTAGCATGGTAAATTCAAATCAGTGGCTGGGCCCGCCAGCAAGGATGGTACAGAAGTTGTCTCTGGTGTGACCCCAGGACAGCTCTGCAGGCCTTCTGTGGGAGGGGCGACCTGGGAAAGACAGAGGAGGGAACTTGTTGCTGAGTAACTCTATTCCAGCGTGCAGGTACAAATGCAGAACATCTCCAGGTTGTTCCTTTCAAATAAGTTTGAAATATCAACTGTGATGCATTTATTGAAGTATGAATCACGGAGCAGTTTTTGTCCACCGTAAGGAAGGATCTTGGTAACTCCCTACAGTGGACAGAGAGCTGTAAAGGAGAAATCGGTTGGACATAGTCAAGGTGATACCTCCATTTGGTCTGAACTTTTTGAGGATTGTTAACAGCCCTTGACTGCTACATTCTATAGCAAGGGGAAGTGAATTGATTCTCTTCCCTAACGCTCTAGCTTTGTATCTAAAAGAGGTCCTGAATTGTAATGCAGCAACATATAGAAGTTGTCTGATGAGCTCCGTGAGTGCACTGTGTGAGGCTTTTTCCTTTGTCTGTAAGTACCCGACTGCGTGCAGCCTTCCTGTGCCCGGGCCAGCCAGCGCTGGACCCGCAAAGCATGTGTTTGTGTGTGGGTAGGAACCGCTAACTGAATGCAAAGAGTCACATTTCTTTGACACACGTTGCTGTGGTACCTGGGTGCTAATCACCGTATTTTGCCTTCTCTAGCACCTTCCCAGCCGAGGATCTCAAAGTGTTTTACAAACATTAATTAATTTAGCTTCACAACCCTCGTGTGAGGTAGGTGGGTGATGCCATCCCGCTTTCCAGATGAGGACACTGATCTGCTTGGGTAGAGTCACCTCACCTCTGCGGTTAAAACCAGGGGAGGCAATGGCCTCCAGATGGCCTTTGCGAAGCCTGCCACCCGTCACACGGCCGGGGCTGCCCTCCCCGCAGAAGGAAGAGCAGTTCTGCATGCAGCAGAGGGGATCCAGAGATGGCCAGAGCTTACAGCAACCTGCTTCAGAGCCCCGCTCCTCTCTCCTTCCTGCCCTTCTCTGGAGTTGTGGTTTCCAGCCGATCACGCTGCCCTGAGGCTGAAGGAGGGTTATCCCTCACCCGTGATGTGGCGGGGAAGGAAATACAGAAGTAGCTACATTGCTCTTCCCTGTAGCCTACACTTTGGTGGTGACATGCATCCCTTCTGCTCCACTGCCACTCACCCAGAGCCACCCTTTCTACACTGGCCTTTACAACAGGTTGCGTAGGTCCCAGCTTGCTGAAGCTTCCCCTTCCCGTGGGAAAGCTGTAAGGGCAGCATCCCCTCAGCCTCTTCCTGCACGGGAGCTGTGACTCTTGTATGTGGGAGTTACACATCTGGAACCTGAAAGTGTAGCCTTGCCAGTCCATCCATTGCTACCAGTTTGGATTGAGCAAAATCAGCCTTTTCTGCATTGCGTGCAGCCACTTTTGGCTGAAACCAGACTGGTGAATTTTAAACGAACCCTATGGAAAAGTCCTACAAGCTTTCCTAAAGAAAGTAACGAGTTGCCTTTTGTATAAGCAGAATAGCGCTGAAGCGGCACGGGTCCCTGCTGCGTAGCGCTTCCTCCAAAGCAGTTGTGCTCCATTCTGGCGCAGGGACTGGTGCCCAGTAGTCCTTGGGCTTTTGCTGCTTGGGGCTGGTCACTGGGGCATGTTGGGGCAAAACCACTTTACAGGCCTAGCTGGGAGGGAGGGTGAAAATGAGCTCAGAAACAGCAAGTCTTAAATTTGCAAGTGGGTGGAATGATGCGATTTTCTGCCTTCGTCTGACCAGACTGATACTGCATACGGCCCAGCCATGTTTGTGCCTCATTAGGTCACACAGGACTTTTCCATGAGGGTGAGCAAAACTCTGCCAATACAAAAGTAATGGATCTTTTCCAAATCTTCAACTCATGGTCTAGTGCAGGGAGCCTCTGAGCTGAGAGTTCAGGCAGCTGCTGCATTCCTCCATAGATCTGCCGTCTCTAGCACGTCTCCCTGCTGTTTGGGGACCCTGGTTATTAAGTAATAAGAAGCGATAGCATGACGAAGAAAGACTATTGACCCAATTGCACTTTGACTGATCTGTTTCTTTTTCCCCCCAATCATCGATGCAGGTGTGAGCTACTCCAAGTCGGTTCCTCCAGCCTACCCACCACCCCAGGATCCATTAAATCAGGGACAATACATGGTGACAGATGGCATATCCCAGTCCCAGGTCTTCGAGTTCACCGAACCCAGACGCAGCCAGGCACCATTCTGGCAAAACTTCAGCAGGTTAACACCATTCAAAAAATAATACCTAGAGAGATGGTGAATTTTAACTTAAAAGAACTAAAATTTAAAAATAAAAATAAATAAAATTATATTTATAGATGGACCTTTTTTCGGAGAAGCACTGTTGCAACTAAATATATATACATATATATATATACACACATTTTAAAAATAATAATATATATACATATATGTATATATATAGAAGGACCAAAAACTTTTTTTGTTGTTTTTGGGAAGCAATCTGCTACTAGATACTAGGAAGCACCAATGATTTCTAACCATGTGACCTATTTTATTTTATTCCATTGGTTGGACATCTTTTTTTTTTTCTTTCTTCATTTTCATTCAAGTCGTCATTGGCATCCCAGAATGCTTTCTTGCTTGTGTGAATTCGTCATTGAAGTTTCTCATGGACTACATTGGTGTATATTTTATTTGATTTTATTTATGGGGGGTTGGTTTGTTTTTTGGAGCGCTGGGAGAGCTCTGCTCCCTCTCCGTCCCTTCCTTGGCTGTCCCTGGAGTTACCATTTCAATGAAGAGCATCGACCCTGTCCCTGTTCCTGTCCCGCATTCTCTGGTCTGACTCGTGCCTGTCTGGATGTGCTCCCTTGTGCACCATGCTCTGCTGCGCAGTATTTCTCTGGCTTTAACTGTTTTGTTGTGGGCAGGTGAAAACGAGCAGAAGGGGTCTTGGCTATTTAGGAATAGAGAGATGGGTTTTCCTCAGTTAATGTTTTTGCATTTTTTTTTAAGCACTGTCTTTTTCTCAGTTGAGTGTGGTTTGTCCACACTCAGAGTAAGACTGAGAAAAGAATATCGGGGGCTTTTATTTCTTTTGCATTTAGTTTTATTTCTGTGGGGTTATCTTTGGTTTATTTTTTTTTTAAGCTGAGACACGACTCTGAAAACCCCACTCCTATCTTTGTTCTCCATGCAAAGATAAAAGCTTAAAAACTGATGGCTTCATGCCCTCCATTCCAGCTAGAGGAAAATTGGCTATTAGGCTCCAACAAATGGCCAGTTTTCTTTCTTCAGGAACTAAGGTCCCATCCTGTTGGCCACACTCACGCCTGCACAGTACTGTGTTAATGAACCACTAATTGCCATTTACAGGAGCAGTGATCCCAAATGTGAGGACCATGACTGCACTCACTGCCTGCTCTACCCTATTGCATATAAGATCCCTGGCTTCGCTTGGGCACCGACCTCCCAAGCAAAGCATGAGCTGCTGGTAGCGGCCTGATAGGGGCAGGATCATTGCCTAACTAACTGGAGGTATTTACCTGATAGTAAATGCACCCAAGCTGCAGAGGAGCTGCCAGCTGCCTTTCAGGAAAGATGTGGATGTGACCTGAGAAGTTTAGCCATATGAGCATGATTACATGACCTAATCTAAGTCAGTGATCAGTTTAATCTAAACGGCATCAGTGGTTCAGCAGAGGTGTACCAGCGTCAGCGGGCTCTGGAGTGATGAGCTAAACTCTCCAGGTCTCTTTCTCTCTCTTTTTCTCCCTCTGGAGATTCATAGCTCAGTTTTCAAAGACACTTCCTACAGTTTCAGCCTTAAGTACGTTTGTTTTAAAGTGCAAAAGCTTATGTTTAAGCTTGTAAAACAAATCATTGTGCACTAGGATGATATTTTTTTCCTAGGGCAAATGAGACTGTTAACCAGATTTAGAAGATGAACTTAAAAACTTTGCAGAGCTATTCTGCAAGCTCCTTTGAAAATGTAGGATGATGTGATTGATCACGGTATTTATCATTTTCTTCTGAATCTGATACGCCACATCAGCACCTCAGGCCAGCTAGCGTGGAGATACATTTTTTTCCTCCCCTTAGAAACATAAGCAAATGGGAAGAGCAGAGAGTGTGATTTCATTATTTCCATGGAGCTTGTTTTATTTCAGGGCATATTACAAGGCAGCAGCTAAATTTTTTTATTTAAGTACAAAAATAATCTGTTCCACTTTTTAGTCACGTAGAAACTATCAGTAAACAGCAAAGCCAGGTTAGTCTTTTGGAGAGAAAGAGTGTGGCCCCTCTGTGACAGGCAGCAGCAAAACACCGGGAATCCCAAATAGGAAGCAACCTAGTTTTATATCAGAAATGATTGTTTTGCTCTTTCGTATCTTTGCATTTTTATGGTCAGATACTAATATTGAATATGTAGCAAATATTATTTTGTTTCTTTAACAGAATGGGTATTTAACGAAGTGAATGAGATGGGTTCTCAGAAGTTAACTGAAATGTTTTACTATTTCTGAATGGCTGGAGAGATGCAGAGAGAGAGAGAGAGAAAGAGAGAGAGATTACAAACTGTTGTCAGCATGATGAAAATTTCACTTATTCCTTTGCCTTTTTAATTGCTTAGGGGGGAAAAGTAACAAGCACATTAGTTAAGCCTGTTCATTTACTGTTTTGTGCCTCAGAGAGTGAGAATGAGACATCCATAATTTTTATGAGAAGATGCTTCCTAAATATTCAGCACTAGGAAAAAAGAAACACCACCGCCACACCATTATTTGCATCATAAATCAAGACTCGCTTGATCTGACAAGGCCACTTGTTGGACTCGCAGCTTCTTTCTTAAATGGAAAGTCAAAACAAACTAGCATTGCTCGTGCTTGCCGAAGCCAGCGGCAGGCAAAGCAGATGCAGGCGTTTGTTCCAGAGGGAAGAGGGGCTTGACTCTCAGGCAATGGCATTCAAGAAAGCTCTTCCCCTCCATAAATTGCCAAGGTGCTGCAAGAGATGGAGCATTGTCACAAAGAAGAACCAGCACTGGGTCCCACTTTTACTACCTACTGTGGCTTTCCCAATAGGGAGCAGGGTTGGGCTGCCTTGTGTCTGAAAGCGCTGGAAGCAGCGTAGATGCAATCCGATTGGGTTGATTTTGACTGAGCATCTGATACAGACTTTCATTTCAATGCCAGACAGGAGGAACCCACTTACCATTCCATATGCAGAAACAAGAGAGTTGTAACAAACTTACATGTTTACGGTATTTCTCTGGCTGAATCTATATATATATATATAAAAAATAAAAATACCCTCTTTCCTAGGTAAATGACATGCATTACCCCTTGACCTAGACACTAGAACAGAGGATCTAAATTCAAGACTTTCGCCTCCCCACCCTCTCCAAAACGATCAAACAAGAACCAACCTAGGTGCATCTAACAGTTGTAAATAGAAAATAATACATAGAGAAATATATTTGAAATTTGTTTCAGTTTCTGGATGGTCACTGGCCATTCACTGCAATGTTATTGATAGTACACTGTGGTGCTTTGGGTTTCTGGTTTTGTTCTCTTTATGCTCTGTCATCTTTTCATTGCAGCTACATTTCAGGGAACATGTATATTTAGTAGCTATTGTAAGTTCTGCATGGCATCACCAAGCTTATTTTTCCTTAAGAAGAAAAGAAGAGTCTGTAGGAGTTTAAAGGCACTATGACGACAGGGACTTGTAGCAGAGAATTTAAAAAAAAAAAAAAAAAAAAAAAAAAAAAAGGTTTTTAAAATTCTAGTTTGAAGCCAAATACTGATATTTTAGTGCTTTTGGGGTTTTAACAGTAAGAGAAAAAAAAAAGAAAAAAAAGAAAAAAAAAAAAAAAAGGATTTTGGTAACCCAGCTGATCCGCACTTGCCAGTTTTATTATTTTGTTTATATTGGACTGTTTGACCCTGTCAAACAAGTGTCAAAGTTGTGTGTATAAAACGAAAAAAAAAAAAAAGTGTTTAAAAAAAGTGTTGTAAAGACACTGAGCCTTATGAAAATATTTATGGAATTAAATAAAAAGAAGTGAAAAGGCATCTGAAGGCATTTTAAATCATTTTCCTCAGAGCGGTCTCACTTTTCCCAAAGGCCGAGCACAAATCGCTGGGGTGGGCCTCCAGTTGTCAGCAAAGCAGACACCAAGACATTCGTGTGTAACCAAAAAGTAGGTTTGTTCTGGAAATGTCCCACCTCCCCCTTGCTTTGTGTCCTCCATCTGAACTGAGTGAAGTGATTAATGAGTAGCTGGAGGTTCCACACTGACAAAACACCGCCTTGCAAGTGCTGGCAGGGGTTGCTCCAAATGGAGCTCGGATCGAGTCTTCTGCGAAACATGGTTTTAAAATGCTTTCTGTTACTGAACTTTGCTCAGCTCCAGCCCAGGCTTGAAGACAGCCGAATTCTCCAAACAGACATCCCATCACAAATACGTTGTGAGCAACCTAAGAAGCATTTCAGAGCATGTGGAAGTAGAGCAGGGGGTGGGTTTCTGAGGGGAGGGAGCCTGGCTGCACGCTGCTCCGCTGCAGAGGGCTGAGCCCGAGGAGATGCGCAGGTTCCTGCCCCCGTTTTCCCTTGGTGCAGAGGGAGCAAGTGCCCACAGGGAGAAGGAACGGGTTGCTTTACACCCTTGGAAGGCAAAGCGCTCTCTCCAGAAACCTGGTGGCATTTCACAGGTAAGACAGTTGAGTCGTGTATTTCTAGATAACCCACAGTTCTAACCATGAACACGGGGGTTACCGCACCATGGCGTCCAGACCTGGTAGTGGCTGGGAGCAATGCCTGTTGTCACATGGAGAAACACACAGGCACACGTGCCAAGTTGCTATAAATAGTTGTGGCCCAAGAGCTACGTTTTCAGTAACGACACTGACTTCTGCTTTTTCCCCTCTCTCCTGTGCATCGTGAGCGATGGCCAGTTTGCCGGCACACAGACTGACCGCATCTTCAGCCCACACACGTTGGGAAGCCACTCAGACAAGGGAATACAACATGCAAAAACCAAGCGGTTCTGCTCTGGGAGAAAGAGAGGGAGGCAGGAGAGAGGCAAAGCTGTGAGCGCAAAGGCTTCTGTGGGGCCAGAGTTTGAGCAGGTTCAGGAGCAGGCTCACCCAGTCCTCAAACATCACAGCTTCACATTTGCCTACTGCTTCAGCAATACCCCAAACCAAGCTTTTTTCTCTTGCTTACATTATTGCTTGCGATGAAGAGGTCGTTGGTGCCATGCTGGGGCTCAGCTGTCCAAGCGATCCCGTTTCTCTCGTAGCGCATGGCTGAAGTTGCTCGGGAGGACTGGCACAGCGCCGCTTCCAAAGCGTGCTGCTAGGGAGAGCAGACCCAAAATGCAGTTACATATAAAACCCCACCTTGAGGAACACCTCTCCTACCCACACCGCTGCCTTTGCAGGCCAGAAAAGTTGTTTGCCAGATTTTTGCGCTCCCCTCCAAGTTTGCAGATGTGAGCTGTGGGGAAGGAGGGGGTGGACAGCGGCGTGCATTGCCCAAGATCTCTATGTAACGTACCAAAAAAGCCTTGACAAAGCGGGGATGGGGAAGAAACCCAACCACCCAGCATGTGTGCTGGGAGCAAAAGCACCACCAAAGCTTACTCAGAAGCAATAAATGACCGCCATGGCCCTGCAACACGCTCCCACCCCTGCTTGCTTTCCTGGCAGTAGTCAAGACAGCAGAGCACTCCATGGCCAGGAACGCCATTGCAGCCTGTAGCCGATAGTCTACTTACGTATTTCTTTTAATGACAGTATTTGTTTGGGTTTAGCTTTCTCCAGCCACCCAGCATTCAGCCAGCTACTATGAACTTTGGGTGCATAAACCAAAAACCAAAACCAAACCCAAAGAAACCCACTTAAAATTAATTTGCCTTGCGGTGTGCTAGGTTTGTTGGGCTGTATTTCCGGGTAACAGACCAAACTGACCCTCCAAGTTAGCAGTAGGGGGACAGACACCAGGACAGACGTGGCCAGCTGATCTCCGAGACCTCGATTCAGAAATTCACTTTAACACAGGCCTCAGTCCACCACCGCTTTGCACCAAAGCTTTTATTACATACAGGCCGAAGTACAGAATTCAGTCCTGAGTGAATGATGATCTGTAGGGTGTGACTTAAGATCTACATTGATTTTGCCTGTTTTGATGGTCTGTTGTGCTGCTTCTCCTACCTGCGCAGTTACCAAGCTGTGTGGCTGAGGGCACGTTGTGCAAAATACAAGGGAACGCCGTGCAGAGCTGGCAGCCTCCATGGGCAGCGTCAGGCCCTGGCTCTGCTTGGGAACTGTAAGAGAATGAGTGAAGCTTTTAGGCCGGTATGTTTGTGCCATGACAGAAACATTGTATGAACGACTGTATGTCAAAGCCATCTCTGTTTTACCTGTGTGTATATACCATGGTATTGCAGCCAGGCTTTTGCTTTTTAAGGACTTTGAATCATGACTGATGGTGCTGGGGTTACAGATCCTGACCTGCCCCAAACAACAAATTCTCACGTTATTCTGTAGCTAAGAAGCAGCACCAGGGTTTGCACAGGGTACAGTAGTGGATCAGCATACTCCAGAGCATGTAATGCACCATCTGTGCTGGGTTTAAGGAACAAACTGGGATTGCACATTGCTGGGCTAACTGGCATTTCCCAGAACCTTTCTAAGCACTGTCCACCGTGGGTTTTGCACTCCTTCACTGTAAAGGAGGGATACTAGCTATTTAACTGCAAATGTAATCTCCCCAGAACTGCAGGTACAAGTTGTAAAACTGTGTTCGTTTGTCTAAATCTCTTACCTTTGCTATGGAAAAGACACATGGTATTTCTTAAATGCTTTTAATGTTCACATCCTTTTTTCTTCCAGCTCTCTCCAGGCAAAATGCATCCTAGTGAAGATTTGCATCTTCTCATTCCTGAGTCACAGTAATTTGTTACCTCTTGCAGGTTTGACAGGGTCTCTGTGCTCAGGCTGGGCTGTGCAGCAGCAATGGAGCAGAAATGTTCCCCCATACCAAGAGGCCCCCCAGGGCCATTTTCCAAACCGCCCTCCAGCATCTTGCTGTCAACACACCAGCCAAGTCTGGTGGCATGCACATTGTCTGAGGGACACAGAGCACTTTCCTCTTCCTTTGGAACTGGTAACAGCAGAAACAAAAGATCTCCAGGACAGGAACGCTGTGGGGCCTTTTGTTTTTCATCTAGGAGAATATATAAAAAAGTTAAACCCTTGCAGAAAGAGTTGCCTCATAAAGAAAACATCAGTGCTTGAAAAAGTGCTCTGGTCTAGGGCACTTGTTGAGCGTGTGTCACTGCTGACTACCTCTGCGGCTCACAGCTGGTGGGAAGAGTTGGCAATCATATTCTGAGCAGAGATGAGGGCTGTGCACACACAGGTCTTTGTACACATGCGCTTTCTTGCCCTGTTGCTGTAAGAGCAAAGCCATGACGTACACAGCCTGTCTGGCTTATATACCCATCGTACAGATTGAGAGGACCACATACACATTTTTTGCTAGGATCTAGGTTGTTCAGAATAAAACATGGCACTAAATTGGCTTATAAATCACTTCCAAGAATTCAGGCTCCAAGAGACTCAGTAGTATCATCCTGGCTGGTCCTGGAAGCTGGGGGAAGCTAACTTTAGAAGAGAAGTTTTATTCTCTTTTTTCTCCATCTGGAGAAGCCATAAGAGAATATACTGGTATATTTGCTTCTCTTTTTAGCTCACTTTTTACAAAAGCTGCAAAGCTTTTATTCATGAACTAAATACTTGGAGGGCATGTATGTGTGCATTCAAGTCTTTGCAAGTTCACAGGAAGTCAGAAAGCTGGTGGCCCTTGCCCACAGCACACTTTGCCCTGGGTGGTGATGCCAAACAAGTAGCAGACATCACCCCTGCCAGCAGAGCCAGGGCTCCTCTCACCTGTACAACAGCCACCCAGGAGTCTCCTCTGAATCAGTGGGACTTCTCCCTAGAACAGTGTAACTGAAGTTTAAAAAAACAAACAAACAAACAAAAAAACCCAAACTGAAATCCCATTCCTGGCTGTTTTCTGAATTGGTAAAACTGGAACAACCAGTGACCCACCACAGGCTTATTACAGGTGTAATAGAAAGTAGTACTTGATCCAAGGGTTTAGTGAGTTGACTGATCCAGACTGGAAATGTTTGGAAAGAGTTTAGCTCAGCCACTTCAGAGGAAGCACCTCTTCCTCCTAAAGACAGCAATTTTTAAGGCAGGCTTTATATAGGGTGGGTTGATACTATATCACATTCACACCAAAACACTGCAGAAGTGTGAAGAGAGCAGCAGGTTTGAACAAATGTGTCATTTACAGGAGTGGAAGTTGCTGCTGTTGTTATCCCAGAAAGTCCTTTGTCACCAGCTGTTTCTTCATCCCAGGCAATAGCTGGCGTGTCTCGATGAATGGTCTGAGCAGAGCTTTGTGGAGCCATATTGCCCAGGTCATTTTAATATCAATTCGATGCCAATTGACCTGGACATTCGATATCTTTTCCACCACCAGTCACCCTGTGCAGCCCAGGCCGCAGGTGGTTTTTTGTTGAGTCAAAGGTATTTTAGTACACCTTAAAGTTGAACCGCTTTCCACATATTTGTGCTATCACACTAGTCTCTGTTTTCTGTTTGGAAGCTGGATAAATGCAAAGAAGCGCCATTCGCTGTATTTTAGCTCCCCAGCAGCCAGACCAGCGCTTTTCCTGTGCCAAAAATGAGCTCTGCTCCCCATCCAAACCTCGGCTGACATGAAAGCGTGCAGCTTCTGCAGAACCTCACAGGCCCAAATCCGGCCAAGGACAAGACAGGCAAATTGCACTCATAGTACAACTGTAAAAAAATCCTGTCACTTGCTGCCTTATCTGACCTAAAGCACATCATCTGTGTTTTGCAATTTATTTTTCAGTTTGGCTGAAGCCAAGCTCTGTTGTGTCGGTGTCTGTGGCCAGCTGCAAAGGGCCCTCACACTCCCCCAGGACACCCAAGTGACACAAAACCCTGTGGCTGTCACCAAGAGCCCTGCTCCCACAGGCAAAAGTGTCCGTTACACTAGTGGGTGCCGTGTGTACGCACAAGGTGGGTCAGGACCAGAGAGGGTTATTCTCTCATCCTGTCAAGGGGGGCTGTATCCACGTTGCCACCTGCCTTAACAGAACCCTTATCCTACAGGCTGGTTTTTGAGGGAATATGTGATCAACTCACTGATTTCCTCAAAGTTTCACTCCCCCACAGATACGGGGCAGCAAGAGAGGAGTCCCTGGCCAGCCCTGCTGCTGCGGTGGTTTCACACTATACAAAGGAAATCCAGAGTCTTTGGACCAGGAAAAGAAAATAGCAGCAAATACAATAAATACTCATAGCTGTGGTGAGAGCTGAGACGGGTGACGTGGTCTCTGGTTCTGCTCCCAGGACGGTTTGTGCCCATTTTCTAAGGACTGTGAGTGTGCAGGCTCCCCACAAAGCCACCACGTTTGGTCCTGCCGAATCGCTGCCTGAAGGCGTCTGTTTGCCGGTGACAGTAGAGGTGACTGCAAAGGTGATGCTAAAGGGGCTCTGACATGCCAGGTACGTATCCTGCCTGCAGCACCTGTCCCAGCCTGGATTCCGGCTGCAGTACGTGCAGCCTGCTTGTCAGGTGCGGGCAGGATTGCTGGGGGCAAAAGGAAACGGATGGAGAAAAGCAAGAAATTTTTGTCACAGAGAAGGGGCTGACTAACGGCATGTGGCCTGCCCGCTGCAGGCAGCACTGGCTGTGTGTGCTGCCGGCTGGCTGGGGAGGCGAGCACGCAGCCAAATTGCTCATGGATGTGTCATGCTGTTGTTATCGGTGTTGCTAGCGCAGTTACACTGGCCTTATTTTTACTGTCTGGATGTACCATTAAACAAGTTTGATTTTGTTGCACTACTTTCCTTGTGTATTAGGGTTATCGGAAAGACTTCAATTAGATCAGGTTCCAAGTAACCTGGTCTAGTTGAAGATGTCCCTGCTTATTGCAGGGGAGTTGGACTAGATGGCCTTTAAAAGTCTCTTCCAACCCAGACCATTCCATAATTCGATGAGTGGTTTCAGCCTCGTGCATAATTCAGTGCTACCCAGGGGCTCCATTAATGACATCTCTAGACAAGGAGAAACAATTTGTTTGTTGTGTGCAGAATACGATGTAGTTTTATGCTGGAGCGGGTGGTTACACTTACCTGGCAAAGGGAAACAGAGGGTTGGGGTTTCTCATCCACTTCTTGCACCGTGGGCACTCTGACTGCTGATTTATCAACACGTGGGGAACCAGACTGCGTAATTTGAGGTAGCAGGGACTGTGTTCACGTTGTTTTCTCTGGGGGAGTGAAAAAGAAATCAGAGCACATACCCAAGAGGCAGCACCCACCAAAGCCCACGTTCACTGTTTGTATGTTCCTTCACACTACCCAACAGACCCGTTTTGAGTTAGAGACTAGAAGCAGGGTCAGGAGCTAATGGGGTTGTGTCACAGTTAGGGAATAACAAATTCCCAAAAAGCCAGAGGTAACAACCCTGAGTGGCAGTGATGTGGAGACTGCTCAGCGCTGCTTTTTTCCCCTGACTTTTCATGAAAAGGCATGCTAGCAATACCCAGTCATGTAGAGGGTTAAAGGCCATACTTATCTTGCACCAGACACAAACAAAAAGCTTTTGCTGGAAGAGAAAGACTGATATAAACTGCTGTAGAAATGCCAGTTTGAATCCCACCCCACACACCCTGCCGGTTATAATTCCTGTGCTATTCCCAGACTGGAGGATGAGAAATTCAGAGAGGGCAGCAGAGAAAAGGCATTACCTTCAGGCACAATTTATACCTACACCGAACTAGCGTGAGCTGTTTGTAGCAGCAGGATCTGTTCACTTGGATCTGTGAAATTATACAGCCACTGCCAGGTGTGCAAAGAGTTTGAAGACCAACAGAAATATTGTGATGGGCTATCTTTGTGCCAATGGAAACAGATGGTTTAAATGAATAACTGTGTCTCTGCAGTGTTTCTATCCAAACATTGCAGCGGAGACCCTTCAAGTGAAACTAAGCATAAAAGAAAACAGCCAGCAAAGCCGACTGCAGCTACTGTCCCTGTCCGGTCTAGCAGAGCGCTCGGAGCAAACAGCAGGCAGATTGCAGGCTAAGTGGACTGTAAAAAGTCTTAGCAAACGAAGACAGTATTAATGACATAGTAATGCTTGTCTAAGTAAAATATATTGATTTTTTTTTTTTTTAATTGTTCCTCTTGACTTGTGGCTCATATCAACTTAAAGCTGTTCTTGAAGAAGTGGGATTATTTGGCTCCCAAGAATAGAATTCAGTGCTAAAGCTACCGAATGGTTAGACTAGAAAACTGGTGGGAGGAGGGCGGCGTATTAGGGGACATCATTTCAAGCATGCCAGTGTAAGAAATTTCAGCAGTATTTGAAAAGAACAGAAAGGTCAAGGCCTTATAAAATGAACAAAACTGGTACTGATCAACAGGAATCTGGTGCAGAGATCACAGTGTCTGCTGCAGCAATCGCAGACAACAGGGACGCTGGGCAGCACAGGCAAAAGCCTCTTTGTGCCTAGTTAACACCTGCCTCTTACTGTCTCACTGGACTGGGATGCTCCTAAGAGCCACTCAAAACTGCCACGCTGGGTGTCTGTAACACCATCGCCCTCTCTGAGGAAGCCATAAGCGTTTCTAGCCAGATGGTCCTGGAGAGACTGACACGCAGCTGGCCCCAAAGAGCAGCCCAAGCCTGGGGCAGCTGCCCAACACCATGTGTCCCCAGCCCATCCCTTGGCCAGCCAGCTCACTGCCTCCTGGACCAGCAGCCTGAGGAGAGGCCAGAAGCAATGTTCTCCACCTGCTTCCCTGTTTTACTTCCTTGTTCTATAGCCCATCCACCTGCTTCCCTCTTGGTGCGTCTGACCCAGCCAAGCCCCACGTAGCATCCCTTTTCCTGCAGCGGGCCGTAAGGGACCACTGGACTGGCCAACCTGCCACGTGTCCAGCCGGACTGAACCGAGCCCTGGCTGCTGCCCTGCCAACCCCAGCACTGGCATCTCTGCAGAGCCTTCAGCCAGAGCAGAAGCTTGGAGGGGTCCCTGCTCTCATTCTTCTGGGTAGTTTTAGATTTTAGGATTATGAATTGATGCATTTCTTCCCTTCTTTTCTTTCTTTTTCTTCTTTTCTTTTCCTCCATCTCTTTCTCCTTTTCCTTCCTCTCCTTCCTTTCCTCTTTGCTTTTTTTTTTTTTTTTTTTTTTTTTTAATTTCCTTCTGTATTTAATTCATTGCCTTCTCACTTCCCAGGCACATCTTGCTAGCACAGCTTGTTCAGAAAACATAGACTTCTGTCATTGCACTGTTTGCCTGCTCTGACCAGTGCTGAAAGTTGTAAACCCTTGATCAGTGAGGCAATTCACAAGCTCCTCTGCTTTCTACTTGTGATTTTTAACATGTACTGCAATCTACAGGCAAAAATTCTTCTCTCTCATTATCTGCCAGCCTGATGACATTACAGAAACAAAGCTCAGTGTGTGCATTCATTTGTGACAAGGACGTTGCTGTAATGTTAGTGATTGGCCATTAGTTCTGCAATGTTGTAACGGCTGAAACAAAGCCATGAGTGAGTCATTTAAACAGCAGCATTTCTTCCAGCAACATTATTTCTTGTTATGGGTGTAATGGTGCCTAGAAGCCCAGCACAGATTGGGAAAGCAGTGCTTGGGTGCTGTGCACATGCACACACACACACCTCTTTCATCTTAGTGATGAGAAAAACAAGCACACCAAAAGGTGAGGGGTGTCCTGACACTGCCTGGAACAGGGGTGCACTTGCAGCTTGTTATTTCATGTCTTGGTTCCCCCCATACCTCTCCTCACCCTGCTGCCCAGGTGCTAGAGTACAAGCTGCTAAGGTTGCACCTGAAGCCTGGGTTAAGGACACCCCTAACCTTAGTTGTTTGGGTCCCATGGTTTGATTCAAATGCAACTGAGAGGACAGCAAATGGCATAATTAGAGCTCTTTTAAATTTAAAATTAGTCTGATGGAGCCTGGATCACAGCTAGATAGGACATTGTTGAGATGTCTTGGGAGAAGTGGCAAAAGCAGGAGCACAGCAGCCCTTTCTCAGCTTCTGTTGGTTTTACGTTTTTTTCTCTGCATTTAATAATTTATCCCTGTGCTTTCATATTTCTCATTTTCGTGCTAGGAGCCAGTGCAGGTGCAAAGAGCACCATATCACCCTGGCCAGGCAGTGCCAGCCCTTCTCCATAGGCTCCTCATTTCACCTTCTCTCACTGGAGAAAGGAGTGAGATAAGGGGCCCTTTGGTCTGCAGGGCTCTTGGCTTTCAGTTGCACACTCCTTTCCAGCCCGCTCCCTGCTAGCTATCATCTGTATCCTGCATTAATCATTGTTCTCCATTTACAACTGGACCATGGTGCCTCCTCACATCCAGTTATCAAGTGTTTGCCTGTGCATGTCCTTCCAGACCTGGGGCAGGTTTCCACAAACACTGACAAAGCTCCCTCCTTCACAAGTGTCCCTTACTGTGGTATATAGGCTGTTATCCTCTTAAGCATTTTCTTTCACTCTTTCTCTGCCTCTCACTGTAGCTGAGTTTCCATTAAGCAGTCCCAGGCAGGCACAGATGTGTTATGATCGCTGTAAATTAGCAGCAAGCCAGGCATAAAGGTTAAAACTGCTATTGCTGGTGGTGGGAAAAGGCACCATTTCAAGGAGTGATGGACGTGGCAGTACCTGGTGGTACTGAGCTGCTGATGCATGTGGCACTTTGTGAAAGACATTTGTAGGCTCCTGATCATAGGAATAAAACGTTCACTTGCAGCACCAGAGTTCACAGCACTGAGCAATCAGTTAGGAGCTATGACAACCAAAACAGCGGGGGGGGGGGAGGTATCTCAAACTAGATCGCAAGCAGGAACTCCCTTAGGATAAGAGTTTTAATGGAAGGGATGGGACTGAGCAAACATCCTCTTATGAGCTGCTGAGAACCAGCTGGACACAAATCATAGTATCATTTAGGTTGGAAAAAGACCTTTAAGACCAAATCTGTGGCCCTGGACCATTTCTCCTTATTCCCCGAGTGTAGCAATGGTTTTCCTCCCACACTTCATCCATGCAAAGGTTTCTGTTAGCAATACTGCATAGCCAGCTCTAGGGTCCTATGGTCAGAGAGACACACTATGTATTAAACTGTACACCTTGCTGGCCATAACTGTGAGGGCACTTGCACTGCTCTCAGGAAAGGTGCTGGAGATTTATTCTCACCTGGCAAAGCCCCACTGAAGATGAACTGAACCAAACCTGGCAACAGCAGCAGCAACAGCCTTTTTCAAAACATACTGAAGTCTATGGGGAATTTTCCTCTGACTTAATCAGACAAGCATCAGGTTCTAATCTTGGCACTTTTGTCCACATTGTATATAAACTCTGCTTTCAATTTTTTGACTCTTCTGCACAAATCATCTCAGTACTAAGTCTCCTCTCAAATTTCACTGCAGATTTCCATCTTTCCTTTTGCCAGGCTCTCTTCAGTCTTGCTAGCCAAATCCCTCCCAGGTCCAAGTCTCTGCAAGCCCTGGTAAGCCACTCTGGGCGTGAAGGGGGGCTGATCCACGCTTGCCTCTGGGCAGCCCAGCCTTCACTCAGAGCTGAGAAGTGGGGTCAAGCAAGGAGTAAGTGCATTGGGCTTCAGCAGTCTCCTGAGTCAGAAGCTGGGTCAGGGTTTCCTTGTTTTTTCTGGATGCAATGTACCCACATAGTCCCAGTTCCATGAAGGTTATATACCAGCTACTCTCACTTCACTAGAGTCAGTCAGGGGTTTACTGTTGACTTTCAGGATTTAAGCCTTTCTTGGGAAATAAAACTCCAGTCCAAGCACCACATCTATTTCAGTGCAGCTTTACTGGGAACCCACCCACCCACCCTACATTAAATGCTCCAGGAAGAATACCGTTGCTTAGGCAGCGGCATGGCTGGTATCTCAAGTATACTTTGTTGAGCTAAAAATAAGTTTCTTGAAGGAAAACAAAGTCTACATCCAACAAAGACACAAGAAGGTTAATGGCAAAGAGACGAATCCACAATGAAACAGGAGAAAGCCCCTTTTCCCATACTGTACACTGAAATCACAGACGGGGTGAAGTTCTGCTACTGAGAAATGAAAAGTTTTTAGGAACTGAGTATATTATAAATAATATTCTCAGGAAGCCCTTGACTAGAGCAAAGCTCACATTAACAACACCAAATTAAAAAAAGGCTACATCATATGAGCCTTAGTCATGATTGTACTAAATTCTTATACAATTAAACCTTGTGCTCGGGGCTGTTCCTCTAGCCTGTACTTAAGCAAAGCTGTCCCACACTCACTCTGCAAGGCACATCTAAAATTAGGCACATTGGCCGGGTAAGAGTTGCACAATCTAGCCACAAATTAGCAGATCCAGTGGACGATGCCTGACATTGTCCAAAAGTCCTTAGTTCCCACTCAAAAATAAAGCTGGTCTGGAGACTAGAACTTGGCAGAAAAACAAGTGAAACCTCAAAATAGTACATGGCGGCATGCTCTCAGTACTGAAAGTGCTAGCTAAATGATTTAATTAGCTTCTGTTAATGAAAAGCAAATTTTTAACACTCTCTCCTCCAAATTTTAATCTTGCCAAATGCTAAGATAATGCATTTTCAGATGCCTGAACTCCTCCTAAACCCTAAACAGCTGGAAGCTTCATAGCAGCAATAATCACAGGCTTCAATACTTCATAGTCCTTCCATCTTCATCAGAACAGGTTGCTCTCTGGCACCGCTGAGAGAAACACATATTGAAAAGCAACAGAAAGAAACAACCTTGGTCCATGGATCTTGGTTGCCGTTGCCATTTCCACTGTACTCGGTTAGAAAGACCCTTAATGCCCTGAATGCAGCCCCATTTCAGCCTCAGACTGCTTTTCAAAATCAAAAAGCTTAACATGGAGATAACCCAAACTGGCCAGGTAGTTGACAGCTGTCCAGCAAAAAACACCTGGGGGGATGTGGGGAGGGGAGAACACCCATGAAAGGTAAAGTCAGATTTCATTTCAGTGGGGGCAACACTGTCAGTGCTGTGCCTGCTCATCCAGACTTGTTTCCATCAGACGTAAGAAAGAACAAACCCCTTCCCACCCATCAACCCTTTCTTATTAAAGCCCACCTCCACTAATTGAAGCTCATTTTGTTTAAAATAAAATGGAAAAAAAATCTTTGTTTTCTTTCAAATTGAGCAATCCACACTTCCACCATGTACGCACACACCCCTCTCTCTAGGAGCATCATTCTTGTCTTCTGAATGTGCTAACGCCTTCTAGAAAGAAAGCTGGGGGGAAAGGGCTCTCTCCCGAGAAAAATAGGATCTTTGGCTTAAGAATGTAATGCCAAACCATTACAATGGGTTAACCTTTGAAGACATTCCCTTTGTCTGCTGCATTGCTGATTTGATTTCTCAACTATACTTGTGTTCAAAAAACCACCTGGAAAATATTCTCAGGAGAAGCGTTGATGCCAAAAGAGGACCTGTATAGTAGCCAGAGCTTCTTGAAGTCAATACAAAAAATAAATACCACTGGAAGTGTTTTTGGAAGGAGACACACTTTGTGTGACAACAACTCCATTTCATTTCTAAGTCCCAATTCTCTCACTAGCATTCATCTATGACACTAGATTGATGAGGGTTTTTTTGACAAAAAAAAAAAAAAAAAAATCACTGAGTCACTGAGTTGGGCTGTTCCCCATCATTTTGTTCTGCTTGCCCCTTGGGTGTCCGTTATTAATGGAGAAAAAAAGATTGCCCTTTTCTTCTTCAGACTGTACTGGACATGCAGAAGGTTTGTACTTTTGATACATACCAAATTCAGCAGAACAGGAAAGAATTTGATTTTTGCTTTCAGGCAACTTATGCTATATCAGTATTTTCATTTATTTGTGCAAGTGGCAGCTTTGTCTTCTGTGCTTAGGCTCTGTACTTGCAGTAAAAGCCAGAGAAGAGAAACTGCTTTAAGTGGTTGCACACAAACTTTGTGAAATCAAGTAACACATTAATGAATTAAAAAGTGTTACTATTTCACATTTCTTCTCCTTGATAATGCCAAACAGTTGAACTGCAAGGCAAAGATTTTCATGGTTTGTTATTGCTGTGAGCTTTGTAAATTATTTTTCATATGTTGATGTCCCAGAAAATGGCCATCAAGCAGTGGTGAGGAGGGAAAATACAAAGTAGGGCTTATGATTCACCACATGTATGAGACACTTGGCAAAACCCAGGGAAAAGGGGTTCCAGATGGGAACTGATATACCACAGCCCTTCTGGGCCGTGTTACTACCCAAAACACAAGAACAAGGATGCTGCCGAAGAAAGCAGCTGAGAAGCAGGAGGGAAGATAGGAGGATTGACTTGAGGGGAGAAGCAAAATATCTCTCCAGTGTTCACCTAATATTAATGAATTCTACATTGAGTAAGTCAGAGGTGAAAAGGGAGACAGGAGCTAAGCACAGGGAGGGATAAGGAATGCCAAATCCAAACCCAGCTCTTCCAACTACTCTAATGACAAGGCTGCAAAATATCTGGTCGATCGTATTTCCCTTCACTTTCCATTTGACTCTACATCCTCCCTCCACATAATTCACTGCTAGGGGTGAGCGGCAGTGCCATGAAACCAGACTCGAACAGGTTATTGCTTCATGTTTCTTGCAGACATGTGGGTTTGAGGTCTGTAAGGTTTGGGTTGGGGTTTTTTTGTTTTCTCATATTTATAATTTTAAGTAAATAAACAAAAACTATTTCAATGCTTAGAAGAGAGTTGTTTCCACCTAGATACCCTGATCAAACCTTTCTAGCAGAACACCTACAAATGTTGTATTTCAGCTGGAAGTAAGATGCCGAGAATCCAGAGGGATTTCACCACATAATATTATTTTCACTTCAGTGGACATATACATCATATCTATCATACAGACAGAAATATCACTCTCTCTATGGCATTGAGTAAGATACTTTCAAGAGTCAACAGCCAAGCAGCTGCAGAGACCTCCAGAATAAGGACATAAACTCTCTGACAACAGTAATGATATCTTTGTCCAACCCAGAGTCAAGGATCAGAGTATACGCAGGCATAAAAGTGTATGAATTCCCTTCTCCGTACAGGCATTACTCTTAGGTCCCCATTTTTGCTGAGTGCTGAACCCAGAGGGAGTCAGGAGCTGATACGGGAGAGGTAGGAGGTGTAGCAGAACAATGTGTGGGTGACTATGAGGAGGGGAAAAGGACAGTGAGAGTGGTGTTCAGTGGTCTTTCATTTCTTCATCTCTCATGAAGAGTCTTCTAGTTTCCATCACAGTGCTTTTAAATGGTTTGGAAGCTGGGACGGGGGAGAAGAGACTTCCAATAGCTACTTCCTAAAAGATGATGACTCAGAAGAACTGTCACTGGAGAACTTTGAAAAGTCTGCATGACATAGCATGTGTCACTCTAAACAACAAGAAGAAAAACAAATACCCCTACTTTATTGTAGCAGAGAGGTTAGTGAGCAAGCACACACCTGGTCTAAAAATGCTTCCTAAAGCAAAAGCTCTGCAAATGAGAGACACTCGCTACATGACAAGGAAGACAACTGCATTTGCCTTGCAGGTCCCCCAACTCTTACCAACCTTGTACTATTTTATGTTCTTCTTAGGAACTTAGATTGCAAAATGACATTTCAAAGGTTCATATATCAAGATATTAGCAACAAGAACTTCAGGATTTCATGCCAGAAAATATGATTAAAAGGTCACAATTTGCAACATATCCCATTATTTTGTGGTACTAAGCTCAGTGGCCAAGAATAAGCACTTTTTTCCTGTCCATGCTGTAGCTATTCCTACTTGCAGTAGTACAAAAGGCCAGAACATTGGAAAGAAACTGCTTATGCAGTAAGCACTAGAGGTTAGATGTGGGTGGGAGGGACACATTGCCCTTTGCAGCACAGGAGGAGGACAGAAGCAGCGGAGAGGATATTAGCAAACAACATGTTTGCCTGGCTGGAATATTTAAGGGGTGCAAGCTGTTAATACTGACATGATGCAAAAGACAGAACATAGCTACAAAGATAGCTATCAGCAGCAAAATACAGCTATAATAAAATAATGATATCATACAGTCAGGTTGCAAAAGATAGGAAGGCTGTCATACAGATGGGAGGAACCTACTGACCACCTGTGGTCACAGCAGGACCACACCGAGTGCTCTGGACTCCTGCACCCAGTGTGCAGCAGCTTTTGAAGCTGCCTGGGTACCTCCAGGTAGCATCTAACATAACATAGCTCACCAATGCTCAGCTCCTTACAACTGCGCGCCCCAGAAGATAATTATCCCCACCGCCAGCACTGTTTGACCCGCTTTGGGAAGCGCCAAGCCCTGTGCGTGGGGGCCGGTTAGCTGGTGCCACATGCAGCTTGGTTTTTTGAGTAACACTTCCCGCAAGGGGAAGGGGGAGGAGAGCTCCCCCCCAGCTATTTTGATCATAGCAGCAGATGGAGGAGACAGGTTGTACTTTCTCAGGAAACACGCTTTGGCAATGAGAGGAAGGGTGTGATCCTGACTTCCAAAGCAAGGAGCTGTTCCTGAACTGCGTAAACAAGGGTAAGGAGCAAGGCACCATCCTTTATTTTAGCAGAGAAACAAAATTAATCTTTTTTACCATTGGCCAGATCAACCTTACCAGGTGAGCTAACACCTTTCTCTCTCTCTTGCAGAAGCTTGATATTCAAAGGTTTAGCACAGGTATCCTTTGTTACACGCAACAGAAAATAAAAATAAAACTGTATACAGTATTTTGAAAGGATTGGTGATGAATAGCAGGGACTCAGCACCCCAGCAACCAGGGAGCAAGAGTTACACACCAGGGAAGTGATTCCTGGGCTCCCAGAAAGACTGAGTTTGAAGCAGTATGCAAAAAGCTCCGGGTTTTTTTTACAGAAAGAATTGCAACAACCCCAGGAGGATTCCCATATACATATAATGCAATACATGTATATAATATTGGGCTGATGGGAAGGGAAAGGAACCTAGACACTCCTTTGGTGGGAAGAACGAATCGCATGTGTGGAGATTTCCTCCTTTCTATTACCCTCTTTGAAAACTAGCATAACAGTATGCTCATCTGCTCCACAATTAGCATTTTAGCTTACTGAGGAGACAAGAAGTATAAAAATGTGAGAAATAGTTCATTAAATTTAAATTTAATTCATTAAAAATGAGCTCTGAAGCAAAATTGTGTCAATTACCCCTAACTTCTTGTAGGCTAAATGCAGAGATAATTGGTGCTACAGCCAGACGGGCACAAGCCGTCGTGGAAATCTGTGATTAAAGGCCAGAAGGAAAACTGGGGTAGGAATGCCTTTGCACACATGCAGGCACAGCAGCAGCAGGACAGCAGCAATGCTCACTGCCTCTGCTCTGCAGCAAACACCTCTGGCAGTGTTTGGGGCCCTCCAGCCTTGGCAGCCAGCAGCAAACAAGTGGGAATATTTGCTTTGGCTGAGCAGACTGGCTGCAGCGTGCAGGTGGCCCCATGTTTGCTAAGATACCCCCAAGAAGGAAATCTCATTGTTTGTCTTTAAAATCATTTAATTATTGTTCAAAAGAGCAAATATCCAAGAGAGGAAGGTTCTGCTGGAAAACGCCATGTATGTGACCACAAAGGGTCTATAGTGCATCCCATACAGCTAACTGAAGAGGATAAAAAGGTACATGGGACTCTCTGGAAGCAGGTTGCAAGGACAGCTGTGAGCTTTCTTTGTTTCTCTTTTTTTGCCTTACACCTGGTTTATATGCTAGAGGCGCAGAAGTGTCCTGTGTCAGATGTTAGCCGTGTTTCCACACGGATGATAAGGGGACAAGGGCAGATCGCAGGCCTGCTTGTACATACATGAATATTCTTGCTATGCCCATACAAAAGATGGTTTCCAAGGAAATGAAGGATAGGAAAGGCATGATGGCTTTTTTTTTTTTCTTTTTCAAAATAAACCCCAAAAGTAACCACCTAGAGAAGAAATTTAAGATCTGCTCCTAAGTCCTCAAAACAAGAGGAAGACTTTGGTCTTGCCTTTGGACAGGTTTAATTTTTCTTTGCAACTCAAGGACTAACACCCCAATTTTGCAGCTCTCTGGGCTTTCACTACAGAGACCTCAAATCTTGCTGATGTGCATCTGGCTTTTTAATGGGTAAAATCTGCCATTAGAGAAGGCTGGACCTGCCTCCACTGTCCAGATTTCACAGGCTCCTTTTCCACAGTTTCCTCCCAGTTGCATGTACAATGCTACATCTATTGTCATGGCTCTTATTAATAAAACAGCACTGCTTCAAGGCTGCACAATGGTGCACCCATCTGAGCTTTTGTTATCTTGCAGTACCTTAGGGCTCATTAAGGTCTGAATTAGCTGACTGTCCATGGCCCTAATTAGTACTTCAGCTCTCTGGGAAGCAGCCAGGGCTTTCTTAGCCATTGCTCTTCACCCGTGGCATCAGCTCCCTTCTGTGATTTGGAGCGTGCGATCTGCAACAGCTTTGAAACTAACTGAGATAGGCATTTATCCCCTTGCTTGCTCTGCATTGCTTTAAATTATTAGTAATTGTAAATGGCTAACCCTGGAAAGTGCCCAGTGAGGGTGCACTGCAGGGCACTATGGAAATATAACTTGGTTTTGGTTTGTGCGGCTGTTCTCCTGAAGAGCAGAGAGAGTTTGTTGGCTACAAACACCTAGTGTGGAGTTTTATGATGGACAGGGTGAAATATGAAAAAGGCGTCACACAAGGGTATAGCCACATGTAGGACTCAGTCCTTCCAAAGCTGGAGAGAGAAGTATATAAGCTGTCATTTCCTGGGCTTGGTGGAAAAAGCAAGAGCCTCACCACTCTTGCAACTCCACTGCCATTGCTGCAGCACACACTGGGGTATGGACGCTGAGAGGTTTGGTTGTTTGCTTTGAAGTTGAGGTGAGAAATAGTAATTTCACCCTCACTGCAAAATTTAGAAGAAAAATGAAAAAGAAAAAAAAAAAAAGACTTAATCTGTGTCAAATATGGAAAATGTTGAGTCTTCACTACAAAGCAACCACAAGTACGACATCAAATGGATCAAGGTGTGCGTGTGTATGTAAAACAAGTACGCAATTCAGCCTGGGAAACTATTAAAACTATTGACTGGATCTTGTTCTCAGCAATTTTTGTCAGAGGACTTTATCAGAAATACCTCACTGCAGATCTAAGCTTCTCACTGGAGGAGTAAGACCAGGAGCCTCCAATGCTGAGAGCTCTGCCAGGACTTCTAACAAACCACATAACATTTCTGTGCCTGATAGAAAAATGAGGGCAACTGCCTCAATCATGATGCAGTTTGGGATCACCTGCCCATGCTCAGGGGAGGGAAAACCTGCTCGTTGAAAATTGCCACTATGGCAACAGCAGAAATTCCCCTTGAAATACAAAGTTTGACTTGGGAGCTGAGCTGCAGGATCATCTGCACTAGCACAGAGGCAGACGTTGGCCTGAGCAGTGGGTGAGGAATGGGAGCCATAGGGTCAATCAGTGATTCTAACTGTGGGGTCATCTGTTTGGGTAGCTGGCACCATTCGCTTTGACGACAGCATGCTGCAGAGGTCTGTAAGCTGCAGACAGGGCTGTCAGACTGATGACTGCTTCCTACCAGAGCTGGCAGAAAGACAGCCAAGAACAGGCCCAGGCTATGTTGCATTTATTAATTTGGATACAAAACCTTTCCAGTCTCGCCTACATCACTGCTGCAGGCAGTGACCTCATGGCAGACTTGGCAGCCACCGAACGGCACAGATCAGCTTCGTTTGCAAACTGTCAATCCAAGTGAAACCATGTGCCCAGCAGTCCAGGATCAGAGCTACACTCTGTCCCAAGCTCTTAGCAATCATCAATGAAACAAACAGCTCCTCTACTTAAAAGCTTTCCAAACTTATTCTTAAGAAAAAAATCTCCCCATTCCCCAAGTTCCCTAGAGTGCCATAATCAGAAAGTGATCCAGTTTCATAACTGCAGAGAAAAACAGCTGAGTGCTCATGCCTACCACTGCAATGGAAAAATTGTGCCTCGCTGAGCATTAGGCCTGCACTGCCAGACTGTTAAGAAATCAGAAAAATATTCCATATGCCCTCCATCATTCTGAGAAAAACCCTGCTGCAGATACCATTCCAGGAGGAATAAGGCTGGCCCAAACTTGTATTTTTTTCCTCCTTAGCACTGCTTTCTCACACCAGAAAAATGACAAGCTGAACTTTCAGGAAGCATGGTGCAACTTTGGCACTGCTTACCCATCCAAGATGATACTCGAATCCTGCTGGGTTCACAAAGTTCACAAAGAACTTTATTCAATACCAGAAACAAGTATGAAGAGACCTACACTTGCAGTCCTACTTTCTACCACAGCACTTGAAAAATGTCAGGAAATGATCGGGACCAGAACTTGATTTCTCTTGGCTCTAACACCAGGGCAAAGAAAGCCACACAAAACAGAGATGCAAAATTTCTCCTGTGAATGCTTATACTCCTGTATTTGGGAAAATAGCCTTGGAGTCAAAGCTTTGTATCCTGTGGAGGACACATCTAAGCAGCCCTGGATTCTCTTAGCAGAACACAAGATCCCTTTGCTATGGAACTTACAGTGTCTGTCCCATTTGCAAGGCAACCAGTCTCCTGTTTTTTCACTCATTTGTAGTGGATAGCTGGAGATGGGGGCACTACTGAGTAACACAAATTATTTATGTCTCTCTCTGTTAGCCTCTACCTTTGGTTTATAAACTCGCTGTCTCTTACAGTAACTCACCAAGACAGGAATGGATTTTTAGTGCAGTGCTTGCAGGACTCACGAGGTTGGGCCCCATCTGCAACAGCGGGTGTCACAGCATTAGCAGAGGTCAGAACAGATTTTGGATGCAGCTTGCAGCGTATGCACTCATGGCTCACATTATGCATACAGCTCTGATTATCACAGAAGTCCAGGCCTTCTGCAATTAGGCCAGCTTATAGCTTTAGGCTTCTCAGTTGAAATTAAGTTAAAAATAGTTGGCCTTTATTTTACTGAAAGCTTGGGCAGTGGTGACCTTTTACGTCTGTTAAGCATCTCCTGCAACATGCCCCTTAACATTCAGAAGATGCAGCTCTCAACTCCAGCGAGCTGCTCTCACTCTGCTCTCTGTAGGCTCTGATGGTTTTAGCTTGTGCTACTTTCTTTAGGACCAGCCCTGATGTGGAGTGCCAAGAAGTTCATACAGACTTTGGTTCGATCAAGCCACGCAGTCAGCAGGGAAACCCTCCTCTGACATTTCCAGCACAAGCAGGTCTGGGCATGGCACCCGTGCTGCCCCTGTGCTACTCTCCCCACCAGAAGCTGAGCTTTGCTCCCACAGCTTTCTTCTTAGAGACTTGGCTTTCCCAGTTCCCATTCACCCCTGTAGCTCCATTAGGGATAAGCTGAGGATCACATGACAGTTTCCATGCTTTGTACTCAGTAGAGGTGGGTAGTGCGAGGCTGCACCCAGGACAGGCACCTAAATAAAGAGCTATAGACACCCCTTCACTCCCTGCTGGAAGGTTCACTCTTGTGCACCCAACACTCATGCCTCAGCAAATAGAAGACCTTCCTCACGAGAATTTTCAGGTCTTTAATCTTCAAGAGGTGAGCTGTCACGCAAAGAATATTCCTGATGTGGGCTGTTAAGATTTAAAGTTTGGACAAACACTGCTGCTAAACTTTCTGTTAAAGGAGCACATTAAATTTCACTAACAATGTATGTATGCACTTTTGGCGGCAGCACTAAAACCCCACAAGCTATCCCATGAAGGCAGGCAGGAAAAGCTTGTGGTCTCAGACTTGCCAGGGAGCCATCGAGGGAGTCAGGTGGAGAACACAGTGTGAACAGGAGGAAGTTGAACCAAAATATAACAAATCTCTGTTTTGATTTGCCACAGTAAATGAAATGCAAAGTACAAAGTCACAGCATAGAAACTGCTGGCTAACACCAGACATGACAGTAGCAGATGTCTTGATTTTGTTATTTTAAAACATCTGTCCATAAGAAGCGTTTTCCTTAAAGGATCCAAGTCAGAGCACCATTTACGAAAGCAAAAAACGCAACTCAACTTCAACATGTCCACCTCCAGTCAAAACTGCCTACCAACTTGCATCTACTCAAAATAGTAGTCAGCAGTGGAGACATGCAGAGGCTTCATGTCCCAGAGCAATCCAATCTATGGCTGAGGTTGGTCCTAATGGTAACACCAAGAACTCTGGAGTGTTGTTTCCAAGCACTTTATCTGCTTATTCCCCTATTTGTGGGAGGAGGTGTCCTAGCCATCAGAGAGAAATGGAAGCACTGCATCATTATCCTTCAGAGATGTTTTACCGAGCGTCCCAAGACACGGAAGATGAACAGTAGCCCCACAGCCAGGCTCCTGACAGAGCAGCCGACCAGCCCAGACTGCAGCAGCACCTGCAGTGTCCCCATGCACCAGAGGCAGGTCTCAGCTGTGAGTCTGGGACAGAAATAAAAAAGGGTCCTTTCTGACCTTCAAGAAAGGACTGCCCTGTGCCCTGCAGCAGTGAGCTGGGACGGAGAGTTCCCATCCTGGGCCCGTACAATATTCGCTGCTGCAGTACTTGTGAGTCAAAGTAAATGGGAATGACTGGGAGAAGGATTTAAAGTGGCTGCAAATGAACTAAATTTGCTGAAGACTGTTTAGCTTCCCCAAACCATCTTATTTGTGATCAAATGCACTGCAGAACAGTTCACACAATTTTTTGGCAGGTTGAATCCAGATCATTCTGTATATTTAAGTTGTTAAAGAAAAAAAAAAAAAGTCACATCCTGTCCTTGAATGTGGTCCTGAAAACAGTGATGGAAATAGATCAACAATTTGAGATACCTTCTTTCAAAGAAATAAGAGTAATTTCAGTTTCTGGAACAAGCACAGAAATAATATTCTGTGGAAGAAAACAGATACCAGTATTTACTGTCATTGGCACTGAAGAATTTCCTCAATTACTCATAGCGCATGTCAGACATAAAACACCAAAGAGTGTGGCTCACAGGGGTATTTCTAGCATAACTTTTCTGAAGAAAGACCTTCAATTTTTTCACTATTAGAGTACTGAGAAAATACAAAAAATGACAATGTATCTACTAGAGAAAGTAACTGTAACATAACACAAGCAAAAGACACTCAATTGTGAAAACAAAAGACACTAAAATAATTTTGTAATGTAATAGCACTGTTTTCCAAGAATCAGTGACAACTTGTTGTGGTTTAACCCCGGCCGGCAACCCAGCCCCACGCAGCCGCTTGCTCACCGCCCCTCACCCAGAGGGATGGGGAGGAGGATCGGAAAGGAATGTAAAACTCAAGGGTTGAGATAAAAACAATTTAATAGGTAAAGCAAAAGCTGCGCACACAAGCAAAGCAAAGCAAAGCAAGGAATTCATTCCCCACTTCCCACGGGCAGGTGGGTGCTCAGCCATCCCCAAGGCAGCCAGGCTTCATCACACATAATGATTACATGGGAAGACAAACGCCATCATGCCAAGTGTCCCCCCTTCCTTCTTCTTCCCCCCATTTATATACTCAGCATGACACCATACGGTATGGAATACCTCTTTGGCTAGCTTGGGTCACCTGTCCTGGCTGTGTCCCCTCCCAGTTCCCTGTGCCACTCCAGTGCTCTGGCTAGCAGAGCCCAAGAAATCAAAAAGTCCTTGATTTAGTATAAATATCACCCAGCAAGAACTAAAAACATCGGTGTGCTACCAACACTGTTCTCACACCAAATCTAAAGCACAGCACTGCACCAGTCACTAAGAAGAAAATTAACCCTATCCCAGCTGAAACCAGGACAGTATCCACCCCTCGTTCCATACCATTTACGTTACACCACACTTTCCAATACAACCTCATTAACCACCATCACCCTTCCCCTCCTTTGATATAATATACAGATATCATTCCCCTAGTCTGCATACCACTCTGCATGGTACCTGGTTGCTGGCTGGGGTTAAACCACGACACAACTAAAGTGATACCAATAATCAGGACAAAGGTTAATGCATTACAAATAATTTACTTACTTTTCTTTCAGCACAGTAAATTACAGATATGGTTGAAAGAACAACTTCTTCTCTGTGGTCACCACTGCCTCAAACCATGGAAAAGGCAAAGTGTTTTCAGTAAGTGGCTGGTGGTGCACAGCTGAAAGGAATGATGCATTAACTCCATGAGGTCCCTGAGTGTGGAACTGCAAGCACCAGCCAAGCTTCAAATTAAGCCCCTCCAGGGGGACAGGGTTTGCACAGAACATACTCACCAGCAGCTGGTCACCCTTTGGTTTGGGGGAAACTAGATGGCAGGGTCCCACCTGGCTGCTACTTCTGTGCCCTTCTGTGGAAAGAAAAGACACAACAGGTTTCCCAGACCCCTGAAGACCACCATAGGCGGGGGTGACTATTCGCAGCTGCAGCATCTAATTGCAGTAAGGATGACAGAAGGGGAGAAGGTAGGGAGCTCCAATCCTTCCAAGCTATCAAAAAAAGTTCCTGAACCTTGAAAGAAGAGCTGTGCCATATAGATTACACCAAAATGTAGCACAAGACATGGATTGCAAGAAAAGTCATACACAAAAAAGCAACCCAGAGTGACAGGTTTTTGATCACTTATGCAGTGCTGAAATGTGCACATGGCAAAGGAGAAAAACTGAACAAGGATTCAATTTGGTGGCGCAGACTGGCTCTCAGCTACCTGATATATAACCCAGATTCAATCACTTCCACAGGGAGGGAAAGGAAAGAAAAAAGAAAAAATTAAGGTGGTGTTCTGACCTCTCCTGAAATGTTGAACCTTGCCTGAAGACTGGCCCTGGACAGTTTCTGAGGAAAGCTGTACTGACTTCTGAAAGACAAAAAAGAAGGGCTGAGCGGTACACAAGCTGCCTGAATGGTCACCTAGTAGCTCGTAGGATTTATCACAGCAATCTGGATGTGGGGACACCTGAATTTGAGGGCCAAAGCATGAAGAAATGATGCATGAAGTTGTATAAAAAGAGATGGCAATGCCTGTGAAGGGCAGTCCCTGGTAGGTCCCATACCAGGCAGTACAGTCTGCTTGGGCCCTCGCTGGGCATTACCTGCTGTCTGCAGCAGAGAGCAGTGGCCCCCAAGACAGAGGGGCTGTCCTTTCCTGTCCCTGCAAGGGGCCCATATTTGTAGGGAGGTGGATGTAAAGCCAGGTTTTGGTCTCCAGTGCTTCACACGCATTTGAGGCAGACAGCTTCCCTTCGAGCATCAACTACCAAGCACAGAGCCCTTCAGCTCATTGCCCTGTAGTGAAGATATCACTCTATTTTTTTTAAGCCAACGTGATTTTTGGAGAGGAGCACGTAGTGAAACAGCTGGTCTTGGAAAGCCTGGGGTGGTCAATATTGCATTAAAAAACAAATGTTGTTAAAAACATCAGCGCCCTGATGGGCACCACCAATCTCTACTCTCTATTAAAACAACAAGCACTATTAATTATTCTTTTTTGTCCTTGGTATGGTTGTACCATAACAGCTAGATTTGAGCAACCTGGTGTAGTGAAAGGTGTCCTTGCCCATGGCAGGGGCGTTGGAACTAGATAATCTTTAAGGTCCCTTCCAACCCAAACCATTGTATGATTGTATGATTCTATGATTCTACAGATCAGTCTTTGAAACAAGGACTCTCCTGTAGCAAACATATATACAGGACTCAAAAGCAGTGGGGGAAAAGATCTCTTTATGCATGTCCTCTGAAAAATGTTAAGCTGGGTTTGCCCTACAGTTCCTTAAGGACATAGCACAAAAGATAAATATTTAATTGTGCTCCTAACAAAATCCCTTCTTTCTACCTAATCCTTTTTGTTTTACCCACATCTATTTGCAGTTACAATGGTTTACCTCTCTTACTGCAATACCCTCCTTTCTATAAGCATATACTGCCTATTGCATTGGGAATTCTCAGACTCTCAGCATACTTTATTTTCCAGAACAGGACATGAGGTTTTTTTCAGACTTACTCACAGACTGGTAAACAGATTATTTTTTTTTTTCTTTTATTTCCAGAGGTGACTGATAAACTCTTGGTCTGCTGTCTTTTGGCTGAATTTGAAAGAATTTAATTTTGATCCAAAAATTTTAAACCATTGCTGGCTGAAATAAATTCTTCTCAGATTTTTTACTCCTGTTGGTCTTTTTACATGAATAAAAACTGTGCTCCCTCCTACTCCTGCATGAAAATCAGTGCTGAGCTAACCTTCTGAAAAGCAACCACTAGCAGTTAGTGGGATTGCTTCTGATCTACAGTGTTTTAATTATGAGCAGAAACCAGCTGATTTAAAACAGTAATGCTGCATTCTTCTAGCAACACCTAAGTGGACTGTCACACAACCTCATTTACTAATAGAGACGTTTTCTGGTCACGTGCTGCCTCTGTGTGTTTATACACAGTCTATTCTGCAGTTTACCTAGTGTAGCAATGGACTGATTATTTTTTTTTGCTATTAGTCACATTTTCTTAAAATATATCCCTCTTATGCAAATTAACTTAAAATATAACTTATAATCATGGCAGGTCTTTTTATTTTTATTAAGCCCTCCCCTTCTCTCTTCTATTTTCTCAGCAAAACATACCAGGAACAAAGCTTTACCAAAAGCTATACTAAAGGACGGTTTGTTTTGCTCCAAGTGGATATGGCAGTCATTCAGCTTTCATTAATAAAGATGGTTTTACACATCTCACTGCACTTCTTTTCAAAGAGGGGTAGCTATGGTTACAGTTGTATGGTAATGGTCATTTTAGATTATGACTGCTAGCTGCAACTTCCCTTCCTCTGAAACATCACAGCTTTCTCACTTCAACAGCACCTCTCTTGATGTCGCTGTTCAATGAGAGACATGGCAAAGAAAATGCTTTCTTCTCTGATCCACCACTGACAAAGGGCACTCCATTCTGTGCCACTGTGTTTTTTCATCATCAGCCGTTCTTTTCTGAAAAGCTTGGAAAACAAAGATGGACCAAGTTCTGGATTTGCATCTGACTTGAGCAAAAGAACCTGAAAGCAGCAGTGAGGTTCAATTCTCCTGTTGAGATCAGGAGCATTCCTGAGATCGCTATGGGGATTCTAATGCTTCTGCTTTTCATAGCATGGCTCACAGGTCACATCTGTTTATCAGGTTCCTTGAGCTTGCACATCATTGCGGCACAATCAAACTAGTAGACTGCAACAAGGCTTTACCGTTGGTCAGCCCACACACACACCCATCCCCCATCCGCAGGGCTATTTAACCACTTAGCAGGAAGAGCTACAGCTGCACATCAACCTTGTCAATCAACCCGCTGCCTCTGAGGCAAGGCCACAGCTGCATGTTATCAGTGTTAACCAACCCACTGCCTTCACTCCTCTACAGCACATGTTGGATTTAGCAATACTTGAACAGCAGGCCTGGCCAGTGAGTCATGACCACTGATTCTCCTGTACATCCTTCAAACCTGTCTGTTAATCTCAGAGACGTTAGTTGTTTCTTGAACTCACCTCACCCAGTCTTTACTAGACTACTTAGAAAAAATCTTAAATAGAACCATGGTCTGTTCTGCAAGTTTCCAGCATATATATAAACATGATAAAAGTAGGTGGTCCAGAGCAATTCAACCTACTGATTGCTAACATGTTTTGTGATATGCTCTGATATTTGTTCCCATTTCCACTTTTTTTTCTAGTCTTTTCTACAAAACTTCCTTGAGAACAGTGAACAACCTAAAACCCAATGACAGATGTAGCAGCCAGGCAGTCCATCAAGCTAGAAATGCTGTTTTTATGGGAACATCTGCATAGGTCTTCTGACAGTCACTGAACACCACTGCCATTTTAGAACAGTTTGGCCTACAAGAAGAAGCCATGTGAAGGAGGAAAAAATACAAGGAAAGCATGCCAATAAGCAGGTCGCAGATGAATTGCTCTCCAGTGAGCTGGAAACAGCCTTCACTGGGATTTTGAGTACAATGCTTTAGCACACAGGTAGCCACGAGTATCAGCTCTTTTAAGTTGTATAGAAAAATCTGGCAGGAGCCAGATGAAAATACATGCTGCAAGCTACTAAAACAATCACCTAAATTATGAATGTAGGTGCCCTCCACCCCCCTGCTGTCAGTGATGAGAGGGACATCAGCAACCAGAGCCTTAGTCCATCAATTATCTGAATCCCCTTTGCAGGTGTGCATCTCTCTCAGGTGCCTAAACCTAGATAGGAGGAATCTGGACCTTAGTAAAACAACCAGCTGCCAAGTATAGTTAAAAAAAGATGCCTGCTCACAATCATCTTGCAGAAAAAATAGCCATAGGTCATAAAAGTCATTCCTGCAGGAATTACAGAATTACTATACCAGCCTGGCCTGTTGCAGCAGAGATACAGCTACCAACCCTGGAGCTAGTTGGATTATATCCAGATAGATTGTCTACACTCACATCGCCACGTACCAAAATGCCTCACTGCTTCAGTGTGCACCACCCCACTGCACCCTCCCAAGGCAGGGTCAGCCACGTAGCTCTGTTTTGGAGGTGAGGAAACAAGGCTCAGAGGGAAAACCCTCAGGGCACACAGGACAGCCATGATTCCTCCAAGACTCAAGCCAACACCTGCTGACCCACACACCTCCTTTGTAGTGTCTGTGATGTCTGGGCTTCTGAAACCCCTCACAGACATTGGGCAGCCTACAATGGAGCAGAAGCTGGAGCAGACCTCAGCCCTTCTTGTCACTTAGGCAGGTGCCACTGCACCACATCAGCCCAGCTCCTTCCCCGAAAACTTCCTTCAAGTGGAGAATTCAAGGTAAAATTGTAGAATACTTTGTTTTTCACAGCTCAAAGGAGATTTTCTTTTTTAATGCAATGTAGAAATGTACCCTTAGTGCTCATTATTTGTTGAATTTTGAATCAAACGCTTAAGACTTCAATGTTCAGCATCTAAATTGGGTAACAGAAAGCGTATATTCAGAGAAACCCCTGTGGAGGCGTACAGCAAGTGCGCGCAGCACCTGACATTTCCAGTGCAGCAGCTGGCAATGTGAATGGATCTGGAATTCCACATGGAGCCCTGAATAATATCAGGAAGCCTCCTGAGCAGTAATATCTCCATTTCAAATCATCCATTGTTCATCCTCTGACAGTAAATAGCAAAAAATGGCTTTAGATGGTAGGGGGTAGCAGCATGGAGATACAGCAGTGTTGCTCTTTAGTAGTAGCCCACAGAAAGGCAATGATGCACTGGGGTTCTAATTTGGATTCATCAGAACATAAACGGTATTAGTGCCTATCAGTCGGACTTGTGCTGAAAGAGGAGAAATTGTAGCAAAGTTAATCAAAATTGTAAATTTGAGCACAGATATAATACAGAGGGTCAGCATGCCTTTGCAGGTACACAAAAATAGATGACTGAAATCTATGTGCTAAATTATTTTTTTCCTGATAGGAAGCTGTTTATTCAACAAAATGCTGTCTCAGATTTTTGAGGTGTGTGTTGTTTTTTCTTGTTGTTGTTCAAACAGAATTCATTTCACGTAGATTTGGGTATCTACAAATGAGGTTTTCAGTCTAGACTGGTCATCTAAGTTTGCTCTCTAGAGCTCAATGGCAAAGAAAAGTCATAGGCTGAGAGGCAGTTTCCAACCACCTCTGCTAAATGTTGCTTCAGATGTTTGTATTCAGTGTTTCTAAAATGACAGCTGAGAAAGTAGTGTGTCAAATATCTGCTACAGCAGCTAAAAATGGTACTGAGGTCAATTAATACTTGTACACCTTCCTTTTAAATTCATTTCTGACCAGTGTTGGAGAAGATGAGTATATTAACAGAAATTAGAGGACATTTGAAGTCTGGTGCTCAGAACTGTATGTATTTGCACTCAGTCAGAGAATAGAAATAGTAATGGGTGACCTAAGCCTCCACTCAATATTAGCTACCGCAGCAGAAAATCTAAATATAGAACCGAGCAAGGAAAGACTGAGAATTACTCATAAAACTTATCTGATGAATAACTAGTACCTCCCAGAAAAGAATGGGTGTATTTGAGAAAACTGCAAGCTGTTCACAAAACATTTGCAAGTAGAAATAAAGAGGCAGTCATTGAGCAAATTATTCACTCAATCCTGATTGCATTGTTTGAACCAATGCAAAACTGTATCCAAGTTTTAAGTAAATGTTAATTGTGTCCCATTTTCTAGCTTCACTTTACATTTTGCTGAGAAATTAAATGTCAGAATGTCCCTGAATGTACTCTCTGAGAAATGAAGCTCTCTTTAAGTCTTTTAAATTCCTAATCTTATTGTGCTTAAATGTTATTCCTCCAACTGAAGGAATAATTTAATGAAATACAGTATATTTCGGGGTGGCACATCAAAAATGTCTATTTCACCGATCTCTTCTTTTATCACATCAATTTTCTATTCCACTTTATCTTATTGGAACGCTGAAAGTTCATCCCACTCTTCTAACTGTTGTCAGAAACCAGTCCTGAAGTTTTTTATTTACTTGTTTTTTTTTCAGTCAAGCAACACCATCTGAAACATTTCTCCCCTGAAAAAATCATTGAGTGCAGAGAAAAAAAATGGTTGATGTTTTTTGTCAGTATCCATGGATGCCATCAAAATGTATTTATCTTCAGTGTGTATGTGCCAAAGGGCTGGTACCCAAATCAGATGCATGCTGAGTGTCTGTATGAGGTGTCACACTTAGCAACAATACACTGATTTATTGAAGGATGGGAAACTGCTGCTCCTACATTAATTGATATTAACCTGGCTTCAAAGCCCTCAAGTCAGGCTTGCATTTCCAGTAACTGGAAAAACACAGCGTCTACTTGTGCACTGGTAGGACTAGTGGTCCTGTGGATAATGTCTCTTTTTTATATATGTGTATATATATACACACACATACAAATGCATTCCCCAGTAAAATTCCTATTAAATTATTAAAATTATTTTAAACACTGTAAACTGCCCACCTGGAATTACTGTGAGTACCACTTCAGTGTCATTCATTCAGTGCCACATGGCTTATGATCAAGCCTGATTTGATCAATGCTATAAATTTTTAATTTTTTTTAAAGGATGGCAAAAAAAAAAACATTTTCTCTATTTATCTCTTTTTTTCACATCTGTTTATCTAAGTTGGAAAAATTAACCAAAGAATAATGCCAGGGACCTGCCTCCAGCAATTCATTTTCGCACTGCAGTTTTTCTTCCCCCTCTCCTCTCTGCTCCTCGGGAGAGATCATTAACATGAAATGCTAGGGGACAGGCCAGCAATCTCACATTACTTACTCAGAGAGAGCAATTATTTCTAGTCTGATTTGCTCCTCTCGAGCAGGGCTTGGTTTGCAGGCAGGACCAGATGGTTCAAGGAACCACACGGCACAGGAAGGTGCTGGGATTTATTCACCAGCTGCTCAACTCCACCCCAGAGTGCTGAGTCCCACTGGTGGGAGAACACATTTTTAGTTAGTGCTCAGCAAACCTTAGCTTCCCTGCAGCATTTCCCGTGCCAGGGTACTTCACAGTGTTCTACCCCCATGGGTGAGATAACTGAGGCACAGGAGGCTTAAATCATGCAGGGTCTCACAGCTCCTCAGGCTGTGCTATCCATGCACCATGCCCTACTCTCTGGATCTCTTTTGAGGCAACATCAATTACCAACATCAGTTCAGAGAAAGCAGGGCAGATGCTGAGGATTAAGTGATGAGCTAAAAGCAGTTTCCTAACGATCTGTGTCCTCCGTAGCAAAGAATACCTGTGTAAGACTAAGATGCAAGTACAGTGAAGTGATCAATTCTGCTACTGCCTGGCAGTGCTCAGCCCCATCTTCTGTGGCAAATTAATGGGGGCAATCTCAGCCAGCGCGTGCAAGTGTACAGGAATCACTTGGAATGAAAGCGCTGTCCAGAGAGCTCAGCGTGACTAATTGATTATTACTTACAATTACTTATTATTGCTATTTTATGCCAAGTTCCCACATTATTGTTGTCATCATCTGGGTGGAAATCCACACTACTTTTCAATCAGAGGAAAATCATTAATAAATGTGATGAAAAAGCACAAAACTGCATTGAAGCCTCTGGTTCTATCGAAGTGCATTATCAGTGGAAACATGACCATGCTGCAGCTCCTGTAACCCTCAAGATTCCCATGGGATAAAGGGAACACACCCTGCCCCTTAGCTTCTTCTGACTGCCCTGGCTGTGGGAGGAGGTGCTGTTTCAGGAGATGGTGCTGGCAGAGCCCAGCAGCTCACCACAGGCATGGGGTGAGTTAGGGCAGCCCGAGGCAAAGCATCAAAGAGCCGACCCAAGTCAAGGGAAGGCAGCGATGACCTTTCTGTTCCCATTTAAGAGTTCAAGAACTGCATAGCAGGAGTGTTAAAGGCCACAGGAAACTTGGCCTTTTAGAGCCAAGCGCTATACACCCACATCCCTGCCCAGTTATCTCTGCATTTACCCTTTCTAGGAGCGCCAAATGCCCCGTAGTGTCAGCCAAGACTATAGCCCGCTGTCTGCGTGCAGCAGACTCCCCTTCCCACCCTGCCCTGCCCTTGCTTCCCTCCAGATTCCCCATAGTTCATCTGTAAAATACTTCATGCATTTTTTGGGTGAGTCTCCACCCTGTCCTCGTTTCCTTCAGAGCCACGACGGAGCCGTCCTTGCAGCCCTTGGAAGTAAGCTGGCAGCTTCACAATGAAGCTTTATCAGACCCGGACATGTAAATATTTCTCATAAAATGTGACCTGATGTCAGTTCCCACACCACGCTGCTTGGGAGCGCTTTGCCTCACTCTCCTTCTCTAAGTCAACCCAGAGGTGATTTTGGGTCCATAAGCTGCCCAAAGGGGCACTTTCCCTAACAAGCCAAAACTGTGAGTGTAAGGCACAAGACAAAGCACCTCTGCCTAGTTACTTTCTCCAGCCATGAAGAAACAGGGAAAATGTTGGTTGGTGAAACAAAGATGAGCTAGATCTTAAATTCATACCCAGAGCCTGTGCACAAAGGGATGGGAAGTTTTTTGCTGGCAGTTCTTGGCTGTAGCTTAGCCAGCTGTAGCCACCATCACACCTCCCAGCAGGTAATGCCAGCTTCATCTGGGATGGAGCCCATATCGCTGCTGTGAAAAGACACAGTGAGGGGTACCAACGGTGAAGGCCCACACCAGGCTTCTGCTTCCAGCCCTACCTCTCCTCTCTCACAACAAGAGCTGAACCTCAGCAGAGACTCAGGAGCCCCCTCTGAAAGCAGCACAAACATTGCCATTTATTCCCATCTCTGATGGCTCTTCAAAACATTTCCTCATCTGTTAAATGAAACCCATGATCCTTAAGCATGCAATTCACTCAGACAAGGCTGTCCCTGGATGTTTCTTCCCAGCGGCGGACAGGGATGCACTAGTTAATGGTGGCACAGTGATGGAAATTGCCAGACAAATGGGAACAGTTCTCATCATTTTAATAATCTAGCACTACTAGAAGCACAGATTTAGATATTTCTCAAATGTGATTTTATCATGATGGCATCAGTATCACAGAGTGTGGTTTTCCTGAGGCTAGACGGTAGATGGGTTTCCTTGACTACCTTTCATCTACCTTAAAAATTATGATTTTCCTTTTATTAGCTGGTTTCATTTGTTATTGCAAGTGAAATAACACATCCTCAGCCCCGTTAATAACTTGTGTGTTGGTGGCCTCCCCACCTTCTCTCTCTTCTCTCCACAGATGGGGAGAATATTTCCTGCTCTCCATGCTTCTAGTTTCCTCCTCCTCCCCATGTTCCTCTCCCCACACCTACCTGCACATTTTGAACCAGGAAATATTTCTCATTTATTTAAAAAAAGGAGGGAGAAAATATTTTTCAAACAAACAAACCAACCCTAACCAGATCATGCTCTGGTGACGTGCAGCAGAAGAGATTTCAGCTAGCTGCCAGAAGAGGACTCGTCAAATTTCCTGTAAGAGAAATGATTACATTTCAGATGGAGCTCGCCTGGCCCTAAGTGGTGGTTGAACCAGATGACCTCCAGGCCTGAACTCCCTTCCAGCCTAAATTACGCTGTAATTCAATGATCAGTCCCACCCCATAAAGCCCATGTCTCCATGGGACACACCACATGCCTTGGTGCTGGCTGCATCCTGCCTAGCTCCACTCATTGATTACATGGTGCTTAAGCATCACAGGGTGCTTCGCTGTAATACTCACCATCATTTTAAAAGCTTCTGGGACAATTTTCTATGATTTTGAGATTTTAGGTCTCTCTCAGATGCACATGTCAACAGGGAAATACATCATTTCAGGCTCTGTCTTATTCCCCATTACCTTCCACCTTCCCCAAACTGAATGATTGTTTTGCATTCAGTCTCTCAGTATCCAGGATCCAAAACCATCTGACAAACCCTGCTTGACTCCTGAAGTCTGGTTGCTTCTGACATGAAAATCATCAACAGCTTAAAAGCAGTGCTGCGTAAGGAAATGCCTCAAGGAGCAAAGGCAAAGTGTCCTCTGCCATCACCGGTGTGGCTGATACCAGGAAAAGAAGGGGAAGGTGCAATGAACGATGTCTTGCTGACACACATTGAGCTAATTCAACAATATTATTGTTCATGTTGGAATTTAAAGATATAATCTGGTTTTTGCTGCTGTTTCAGATACAATAGTTTTAAATAAATATTGTTATTTCCCTTAAATAATCACTATCTTCTTCTTTATGCCTGGCACAAAACAAAGCTATAGAACAGTGCAGGGGACATTTAGAGATTGAACACAGAGAGATCTGCATTCATTCCTAGCTGCTGGCCAGGCACTTATCTACCTGCTGCCCAAGCCCAGCCAGCTCAGACATGCTGTGTTCATGGGCCAAAACGGCAAGTAGGCTGCAGTAAACTGTCACATGGGAAAGAATACTTCTTTTTGTCCTTCAGCCTGCAGGAAGAGAATCTGCAGGTCCACTGAAAATTACTTTTCAGAGGGTCAGGTCCTTCACTGTCAAAAAATTCTTGATGTTTTGTCCATTTGGAGGGGTGGAAGCAAACACTGGATTTTGTACGTGCTCTGCTAATGCCAATACACTCTTTTTCTCTACTGACAATCTTGTGAAAATCAATTTGTGTCTAAAACAATCATTCCTGCAGTTGCTATCAGCTCCTGCCATATTTCATGTGAAAGAGAAGGGGCTGTTGTTGCTTTCCACTGGTCATGCTAGCTCTTCTAGCCCCTGTAGACCTCATCGTCCCTGTTCAAGCCCGAATGTTCCAGTCTGTTTCTCTAAATAACACCTTGGTCCCTCACCCATTTGGCTCCAGTGACTCCCACACCCTCTTTACTTCTGTAGATAACTAAAAAAAAAGGTGGTGGTTTTCACACAAAACCGCCAGATTGTCCAGGATCACATCAGTAATTCCCAGCATAATCTAACATGGCATTTAAAAATACGATTATTTATAAAGAACACACAAATGTAGCCATTTTTTAAATATTTGTTCCGCAACAGTTACTGATGAATCAACATTTCCCATCCTTCCTCTTCCAGTAAATCTTAGATAAGAACATGCTGCCCTTCCTGCTGGAAATCCTGTCGTGTCTTTGGAGACCTTGTCTTCTCCCTTCCTCTCCAATGATCCACCAAGAAGGAAGGAAAAGTTGTTAGGATAATGAAATCAGGTTTTTGTTCATGTGGGGGTTATACTTTAAAATTCAGACAACAGCCTTGAGCCAGATCTGCTGAGGTTTTTGTGCTATGCTACAGAACAAAGACAACGACATGGACGTTTCCTACCAAAATGAATAGTGGGACCACTTTGAGGAGCACCAGGTGCACATAACCCAGCTGGGCTGCATCAAGATGCGCAGATGCAATCAGAGCAGGGGACATCCCCTCACTGTAGGTCGCATCTGGTAACAAGATGAAACTTGGCTACCATCTAAGAAAACTGCGGGGTCCCCAGAACCAGCAGTGCTGACTAAACTGCTCCTGCTCATGTATCCCTCGCCTTATACCATGTGTTTGACAAGATCATGTCATCACACTAGGTACTTTGGCAGTATTTAAATATGCAATGAGGAAATTTGCAAAAACAGAATCAGTGTATTTGGGTGGTGGATTTGATCATCTTCAGTCTAAGAGCTCTTTAGCTGTCAGAGGACTCTCCTCGAAGGCCTATATGGCACATTTTATATCACAGTCAAAAGCACTTCATGCTGATTGCAGTAGCACTGAGATGGTCCCACAGGAATCACTAGATTGAGAAACTTGCCTTCAGAAGTCAAAACCTGATTATTAAAAGCAAATGTGATACAGACACAACTGGGAGTAAATACAGGCAGATTTTAAGCCAAAGGTGAAGGTCAAATACGGGCAGATTTCAATCCAAAGGTAAAGGTCACTGAAGGAACTTCCATGGAGTTGTTTTTAGTAAGGAAGTTTTCCACTCAGGAAATCCTCAGGTACTTTGTGACTGAAAATAGGGGTTGCAAAGTGCATTACAGTTTGCGTGGGAGTGCATCATCCTTGGATAGGAAGCAGATATAAATGTATATTATTCCTTTTGTAATTCTAAGATGTCGCACAATCATGCATTTGGCTTTCTCTTTTTAAGGTTCCTGAGATACTTCGGTGAGACTTTGTTGAAATGCTATTCAGTTTCATTTGACCTACTGTCACTGTATTGTCACATAATTTGGGAATAAATCTGACATACTTTAAATGCTGCAGAAAACCTTCTGCTTTCTAAGCCTGCAATCCCTCTGTGAGGTGATAAACAACACACTACAATCCGTGTTAATTTTGTTTCAGGGTGATTTGATGTAGATGGTCTGGCATGCAGCATTTCAAGCTTGTGTATTCTTTGAGCGGTCACCTAGGCTCTTGTCTGCAACTATGATGGCTGGAAGCTTCATTCTACCATTAAATGAAAACTGAGACTCTCACGTAACCTCCTATCTGCAGAAACTGTCACTGCCAGAAAAACACAAATTACCATGAGGCCCTACAATAAAAGATATCATCAAAAGCAATGCACTTCCCAGTGAATTCCACATTCGGGGTTTGATTAGCAATGAAAGCAAACAGAAACGAAGAGAAGAAATCCTTATTACATCTGTTGGCTAGCCAGGTGTATTCACTGGTGCTCTGCAGTTTCCTAGAAGCATGTGATTGGGCAAATACCCTGCAATTCCATTCTCACTCCAGTTCTGCCCCACATTCACAGGGTGCTGGGCTGGGCTATTGGCAGCAGGTGCAAGGCTGGTTTGGGAGGCCCTGACACTTTTTACAGTTACTTCACTCCCCAGCTGAACACACATGAGTCAGTCCCATTCTCTTCTAAAAGCTCCTTCTAAATCACCCTTCCACTTTGTTGTAGAGAGAGAAAGCTCAGCTTTGGGCTGCTGATCTTCTTTGAGGTCTCTTTAATTATAATTTTCTGGCTGGCAGCCTCACTGTCAATGATCATTGAGGAAGCAATTTTCACAGAAGGAGGAAATTCATTCCTGTGGTAAGTACAGAGGTAACAGAGCCAAAAGTTTTAGGTACTGTTCTGAATTGCACTATACATACATTTCCTTTTTTCAGGGCAAATCATTTAACCTGTCTGTTTGTCCTCATCTCTAAAATAAGGAAGGCTGAACTGACCCAGTTCTTATTTCAAATATTAAACGGTTTCAAAGCATTTTGAAGTAATTAAATAAAAGGCATTACAAAAAGGCAATACATTGTTCCTGCCACACTGCTATGTAACACATAACAAGAGGTAAAATATGAAATCAAGGGAAAGCTTCAAGTGTATAAAGGTTAATGCTCTGCCTTCAGGTACAGATGCGAGAACTGTCCTGAACACGTTACACATATTTAGGAAGAAGAAGCAATTGAGATGACAAAGAAGCAGTTCCCTATCTCTTTGCTTGCAGAAGTTTTAACACTGTGATGACAGCTTTTGCCTTAGTGATAAACACACACACACAGTGGGATATATGTAGCTTTGGTTCCTTTTATGAAGGCTACGGCAGGTGAGGATCTGGCTCAAGTCTCTGTTCTACTTTTTCCTTCTCCTGTTACAACTGAAACTGTTTAACCATAAAGATATTAATACCTCAAGAGGGAAGGGGTGGTGATGAAAAAGCAGTCTTGAGGCACAGAGGATGTAATTCAGCTTTTGGACATCAGAGCAGTGCTCACATGCGTTTCCTTTACAGCGTGGGTTGGCTGCTCCATCATACAGCCATGCTGAGGAAATGGGCACTCCTTCAGGTTCAGCCACATCTGCCTCCATTTATCTTAGAATGAGGCATTAATTTAGGGATATGTGAGTGCTACTAGGATCAGGGTCTGCGTGTGACACCAGATCATTGCCTTGTGTGCACGAAACACCCGTGGAAGAGCTGGTAGGAATTTGTAACTGAAGGAAGCTGAGAGAAGCAACATCAATAGCCAGATTTTCAACTAAGAATTAAATTAAGAACTTGTGTGTTCAAATAAAGACCCTGAAATTCAAGATTAGAGGCTACACAGATATGTACTGCAAGCCCTGAAAAGGAATGCTATGCACGGGGACTTGGTGAAACTGCTCTGGAAGCACTTCACAGGGGAAAAAGCCAATCTGAAGATATGGAGTTTGTTCCTGTAGACATCAGTGGAGATTTCACTGTTATTGCACATAGGAACTACAGTTCTGACACACGAGTCAGACCTGTAGCTCAGAGTCCAACACATACCATCAGCATGGAGAGGAATGCCAGCCAGAAGGAAGTTTACAGGACATTTTTTGTTGACTCTTTAAATACACCTAATATTCGACCCTGGCCATCCTGGTACCACACCTTGCATCTGGCACAAACCAACCTGCTTGGCAAACTCAGCCACTGACTGGCAGTTTCAGTTCCCCAGACGCAGCTGCTAAGAAGGCTTCCTCATGCAAGGCAGCAGATTAGGATGTGCCCTTGCACATGTTCCTACAACAGCCCTGACTTTTCTTGGGGGTCTCTCAGGATGCAGGGCTCCTGTCAGTGGTGCAGGGCTCCTGTCAGTAGTACGCTCACACTCTTTTATAACACAGCAGAGTAATATGGTAACAGGCTTTTATTTGGGGTGTGTCTTCTCACTGCTCCCCTCTGCACAATCCCTCCCCGCTCCCCACTAAATCTCCTGCTTGTGTCTTATGCAGTGATGGATTCAGGATAAAGAGAGTTTTACTTATTTCCATAAGCTGACTTGAACCAAGTGGTCAAAGAAAGAGACTCAAGACAAGCCTAGGTGCATAAGGATGACAGGAAAATTTGGGACATATGATTGAATGCAATGGGATCCCAGATACCTCTCTTGAGGGTGCAGAGTTGGCCAAGCTTTGCTCAGCATGGGGTCTGAATAGAGATGCAAAAGGACCAAACCTTCTGAATGCCCCAGAGATAGCCTGTAGCCTGAGCACAACTTCCACATGGACACGGGCCTCAAACCTTCACCCTCTGGCCTCTGTCGAGCTGAACTGGTGTTTCTAGGTGCCTTTAGTGCAGTGGGATTTACATTTTTAATACTGCTTATTGTTCTTCTGTCAGAGGTGGGATTTCGAGAAGTGAAAGTGTTCATTAATCCCCAGGAAAAAAACTGTCTAGAACAGAGGAAAGAAAATCAAATGCAGCATTGATGCTGCTCATCTACATTTTTCCTGGAGAAATTGTGCTTATTTATTCTGTGAGCATGAGGTGTGTTTTGTATTCATGTCCTAGATCCGAGCCTAGGATTTCATGCCTTCACAAGCTGCTCTCTCCTCTCCAACTCCCCCTGTCCCATTCTCATTTATCAAACAAAGTCTTGGGTAGTAAAACATGTTTTATAGGATTCTCTTTTTTCTTTAGGGGAGAGGAAGACAGGACAATTATGACTGTCTATCCAAGATTAAAAGCTTTTCCTGTGCATCCCTGTATTTAGCTCACAGGAGGCTGTTTTGTTTAGACTTTGATATTTTTTTCCAGGATGTTCTGTCTGTCACCAGGGAGTCTTGCAGACTGTAGATCATACAGTTTGGGTCCTCTGGAAGTTCAATTGGAGTCACTTCGTTCAGACCAGGGGAGTTGCTTTATCTGTTGCTGAAAAGATTCAGCATATATTTATAATTGCTCAGTGCAAGAGCAATCCCCACCCTGTTCCCATCAGTAAATATGGAACACAGGCAGTTCACCAATCAGGACCTGCCAAAAAGTAACCACAGGTATGAGTAAACTCAAAATATGTTTTTCATGGGCATTTTGCAGAGGGCTGGAGTTCATGGTCTGGTGTTACCTCTCCATTAGAAGTTCTGGTGAGCCTGTTTGAAACAGGGCAGGGCCATGTTTGCAGCAGGACGGGGAATAACTAAGGTGGTTGGATGAGGGCATTTGCAGACTCTGCAGCAAGTAATAGACCCCATGTCAGGCTGTAGCTAACAGGAGGAGTTCCCATGACAATTTTAACTTACATTCAAAATCACTTTGATGGACAACACTCTGGGGATTTTTCAGCCCAAATGACTATTAAATTGTTGAGACAAAGTGAGCCAAGAATCTCAGATTACATTCCTGGGAGCTGGGCATCCTATTGGCAGTTGGAAAATTGGCTTCTTCTAGTTAGTGTCAAAGCCTAACATTTATTTAAAGCTATGCTTTATAGTGCTTTTTATTGTATTTAGAATATTTCCTTTCAGTCTCAGAGAAGCTGCCAACTCATCTTAGCCAAACATGACTCCCACAACCTAAAATTATTGCCTTGTCACATTCAGCCCATTTGTGGGTGACCAATTTAGGAACATATCAACTGATTTATACACGGCAGAGCTAGCCCGCTATCAGCCCAGGCTGAGAAGTTGCTCGTCCAGGAAGCGCTAACAGAATCAGCTATGCTGAAGCCAAAATTAGGACAGCGCTCTACTACCAAGGAAACAGAAGTAGCTTCATTACCCCCTGGGGAGCTGAAGCCTGAGGCTGCCTGAGACACACAGGATGCCCACCCACTGCCATGAACCAGAGAGCTTGTCCTATTAACCCCCACCCCATGGGAAAATGGAAGGAGGTGCAGTGAGAAATAGAAGTCCTGCAGTGCTGCAAAGGAGCTGGATCATTAATGCTCTGCTCACACTGCCTGAACAGCCTTCTAATAGTTTAGTGCCTCTGAGCCATCATTAATTCCAGGAACTGATCTACTAATCCATAAGCGATGGCCAACAACAGAGATGGTGATCATTTGTTCTTGGTGGCTACTACAGAAAAAGACCAGAAGATGTTAGCTGAGAGGACACTGCCAGATGGACAGTAGAAAACAGATCTCAGTGGGTGGTCAAACAGAAGAGCGGGTTGGTGGGTGAGGTGTGAGTGATCTTTAGCAACAGACCACTCCTGACAGCTGTCAATCAAGCCACAGACCCTGCCCTAGAACCAGCACCCGAACTTGATGATTACTTGGATAACTGCTTGATCACCAACACTGCACGTTTATGATAAATGTGGAACGCCATGAAAAAAAAATGTGGGGCAGGAAGGGGAGGATGGACCACGTAAGTGGAAATGAATCCTGTCTTATCTTTAACTCAATACAGGCCTTGAAATTCAAGTGTGCACTGAGTGAGCATTACAGACATATTCCATGTCTACATTCAAACAGGAAAAGAAGAAATACTGTCTAAATGTAATAGCAACATAACACAGAAATATATAAAAATACTAAATACTTCATACCAAATAGGTAAAGTACCACCCTATGGTCTCAAGAGATGTGCTGGAGTTTTGCAGGACCAATCCTACGGCTGGTACAGCACTAATGGGTCTCTCTGTTCACCTTTAATAATAAAGACATTGCACAGAGGCCATACTTTGAAGCAGTCTCTCTTGCAACTAGGAGACCGAGTATTGTGTACAACAGGGCAAAATCTCATTGTAAGGAAGGCCAGAAAGTCTATGGCTGCTATCACATCTTGAGAATTAAGTGTTTATTTTTTTCTTCTTCTTCTGCATCAGTGATATAGTTCTAGTATGTTTTTGAAGGAAAAGGAATCACATTCCCCAGATCTCCTTACTTGCCATCTGGTTTTGCACTCCATAGTCCCACACAGACATACAGACACACACATACATACAAAGACTAGAATCTACCTTGAAAAAAACACCAAAAATCTGGCATCAACATCTGGCACACCCACTTAATCCCAAGAGCTTGGCCTTTAAGGGAAATGCACTATAGTTGCCGGAGTGACCAATGCCTCAACTTCAGCTCTCTCACACTGGTGTGAGTTGACCAGACAGATCCAGGATACTCGAGGTCTTATCACACAGACACATCCAAGCCTGTCCTTTCCCTCATGCTGGTGTGAAGCCTCACAGCAGCTTCTGTCACACAATGCATTTTTTACAGCTCCTTCTAAAGCTGTAGGCAGAGCGCACACCGTGAAAGTTTGAGTTGCAACCACTTGCCATCACTATGCAAAGGAAAGAAATGTCTTTATGCCTGGCTAGTCTGCGGAACTCATTACCACAAAATGTCATCCAAGTCAAGAGCTTAGCAGTGCTGTATGCACAAAGGGAGGACCCACGGTTGCACAGAACTATGTAAAAACCCATAGCAAAAAGGGAATGTTAAGCTGTAAGGCATCCAACAATTAGGATTTGGGTCCAGAAGCAAACTGCCTTAGAGAGCAAAGCCCATTACAGGCAGATTGCTCCACGATTTTTATTTAACTGAGTTGTCCTTTTCCTCCAAAGTATTGGTACAACATACTGACAAAGGCAGAACACTGGATGTGATATTGATCTCAGTCTTTATAAAATTCCTTTGTTTCTGTGTCTCAACAAGAATGGCAGTGTACATCACTTGAAGAATATCTATTTTATTTATTTCCCATCTCTTCATCCCTGTTCTCCATTTTTATAGATCTACTGGCATAGGAGTTGGATGCTTCAGCAAATGAGGTTAACCTATGACCATGAATTACTGCTCCCTCAGGAGGAAGTAGTAGTAAAAACGGAAACTGCCACAACTACTGCGGAGGACAGCAAAGGCAGACAGACCAAGGGTTGTACAAATTACAAAACCACCAGCTCCTGAAACCCATAATAGGACTACCCATGCAAATAATAAAGTGTGACATAAACACACACAAAACTGGACTCAGTTTGGCCAGTACAATCATTCTTATGCCAAGAAAAATAAGCAGCTTTCCCATTTTCCCTGGAGTTTCCCATAAAATGGCTCTCAGGGCCTCTGTCACATCAGAGACAACACGTGGCAATAGACCACAGGCAGCTGAAAAGAGAAATGAGCAAATCATCTGTAGCATTGCTTTTAACTGTCGTATCATGCACGAACAGAGGGCAAGGTAGCCCTTGGTAACAGTGGTCTGTCCAGGATAAATCAGAGTAAATGCAAAGCCGAGTGCAGTATCACATGTCCATCGTGATTTCCATATCAAGATTGTGGGCTCATCCCAGTCTGTGGCTAGGACTCACCTGTGTGAATTTACATGCTCATCTTGAGACATTTTAAAAGAATGAGAAAGAGATAAACATCTTTATGATTAACTCTCCTCTAAGTCACCTCATTCTGAGCATGGAGGGACCCTAAAATCAATGGGGGAAAGTTGCACAGGTCAGTTGTAAGAAGGGAAAGGAAAGGGAGAATGACATTCTGCAGGGCTGCGGCTGCTAGGGGAGAGATAGGGTTTTCTGAACAAGGGGTTTATGGTCTTTGTTTGGGGGTGTCATGCACAGGTGCCTTCTTACTGCATTCTGGTGAGAACCCAGCACAAAATGTGAGTGTGGATGAAAAGAAAATCTGAACTAAGCACAGAAATAAACAGACTCAGACACTTGGGAAGTTTGTCTCAGAAAGGGTCCCTGCACCTCACAAAGAGTTTCAAGAACACTTTCTGCTTTGTTTCTCCTTTATCTTAGCTGATGGGAAACTCTCCACAGCTCTCCTAGAATATATTATGGGTTTATGAGGATCAACACCTTCCCCACCTTAGCTGACTCCTGCTTATGCAGACCTGCCCTGCTCCATTATTCCTTGGGGCTTTTTGTTCCACAGGTGTAGAGGATGTTATTGCTTCTTTTATTAATATCAAGTCAGAGACCGAACTCCACTGGAAAAGGTTAAAAAAAAAAAAGTGATACGGAACAGCTTCAGTGCCATGACTAGATAAGCAAACTGGGAGTTTCCAGTCTGAAAACCAGGTAACTGAGGGAGGGAGGGAGGGAATGATGTAGGTCTATAAAATCATGGGAGTGGCACAAGGTGGGTGAAGAGGCAACAAAAGCTGCGCTGAGAAACCTAGGGAGTAGTAAAAGAAACTAGCATGCTGAAAAGAAGCCAAAGGAGATGTTTCTGCATGCACCTTGCAGACAGGCTGTGGAAAACCTTGCTGTGGATATTAAAAGCATACATGCCCTCAAAAAGAGAGTGGTTAAGGTCATAGCAGACAAAGACACCAAGAGTTATTAAGCAAAAAGACACCACCTCTCAGTCAGCATGTGCCCAGATGGTTGCAGGCTGGGAAACTAATCCTAGAAAAGACTAATTCCTCGCTGCCTTCTTAAATGCCTCCAATTTGAGCCACTGTCAGACAGGATGATGGAGTAGATGAATCTTTGATATGATATACTATGGATGATCTTACATTCTTGACAGGTTTTGTGCTAAATGGAGAACATTACAGGAAGCTGCTTCTCCCTCACCTATTCCTTCATGCTGTTCCCAGCTGAGACTTGGTTTTCACTAGCAACCTTATATACGCACTGCCTCTCTGCAAGCATCTGCAGGCAAGCATCCCACAGGTCTTCACCCTGCCTCTCTTCCCCCTCCTGTGCAAAAAGCAGAAGGAATGACAGAGGCCAAAGAAAAGACTTGCTGCCTTTCTGCTCAGTGCAGCATAGTCTTTGCAGCCATGGAAGCAGCCCCATGCTACGGTGCATGGGCTGGCTGCTGGAGGCACAGAGGGAGGTGGCTGTTCCCATGCTGTTGGCTCTCCTCCTGATTTCCAGCTGGTAAATTGCATTAAAAGAAGCTAGGACTGTAACTAGATAACATGACTTTACATTGTAAGCAACTACCACAGTTGCCAGAGGGTTGTGGCCCATGGAAAGGAAGAAGCCAAGATACTCATTCAGGGGAAGGGAAGTGTTCAGTGGGTACTTAGTATTAAGATAAGAACCATGCTTTCTCTCCTTTTCTAGATCATTTTCCCAATCTGGCTTTTTGTTTGGAGGGAGTGGAGAAGTGACATCAACACTGCTATGAGATTGAAGAAGTAAATAATTCTTTATCACCATAACATTGCAAACCATTGCAAAATTTCTACTGCTGTCCAGGCCAACACTTGTAATAACCTACTGCCAAACAGGATAGCAAAAAGCAAGTATTAGCAGCTGACCCTGGAATATTTCCCTTGTCATTCAGAGGCATTGCTTTCCTGACTCAAGGAAGAGGACAAAGAACAGTCAAATCACACAGACTGAGTTAATATCAGAGCTGTAAGAATGTCATGACATTACTTGTCAAAGGGACATCTAAACTTCAGCTCGGGTTTCCGGGGCTAGGAGAAGGGATTTGAAGGATGCTATTATTCAGCCATCAAGCTGTAGCATTATTTTCATGTTCATGGGACTAAAAGAAAAACTCTTCTAGAATACTATATGCTTTAACACAGGCTAATAATTTCAGTCTCCAATTCATGACCATACTCTAACAATCTATGGCAGACAACTCATTTGTTACTCAATTATATGGCCCAGAAAGACAGACTGTGTATAGCAGCATTGCTCTACTGATTTTGCCAATATACACTAATAGAAGATGAATCTTATTTATTTTTAAACAATTTATATAAAACAATGTTTGATTTCTACAGAACCTTGGTGGTTTCATGCTTATTAAATTTTAATACAGTGCATAAAATTGGCAAAAAGTACCTTCTGAAACACTCTTTGTTACACCTCTGTATCGGGTTCCATCTGCCAGATTCTGCTACCTTTATGCATTTTGAATAGTACCTTCGTCCTGAAATAGTCCCACTGAAAGTGATGGATTTTCTCAGACCATTGCTATGTGTGTATAATAGAGTAACAAAACCCCACTGAAATGGAGCAATAAAGACAACATAGCTGGGGAATAGAAAGATGTGCTGAATCGTACCCCCACAGGTACACTTCCAATACAATTACATGTCTCCTTAGAAAGAAGACACGTTGCAACTTTCAAATCCTGCACCTTGCCTCTTTCCACACAAACTATCATCACTACTTCATCAAGGAAAGTGGAAGAGGTATTATTACCAAAAGAAGCACATTCCCTCCAGTTTGCCCCGGGTCAAACCTGCTACCCCTTGGAGCAGGGTGCTGCAGTACCCGTCAAACACCAAATAACATAATGGCTTGCTTTTGGTGAAACTCAAGGAGTGCAGAGCAATAGTGGCACTGTGTGGGGCCACAGGGTTTGGGACAGCATGGTAGCTAGGCGTGGACATGCAGCATAACTGTCCAAAAAAGCAAGCAGGGTGAAAGCACTACCAGTAACACCACGAGAAAGGCTGACAGGGTAGGGCAGGCTGTGAAGACAGGTCAGGGCCATGCTGAAGCAGGAAAGCAGCAGGGAAGCTGGTGGGGTGGGGTTGTGCACAGGCTGGTGACAAAGGGGGAGCAGAAGGATCACTGTGAGAGGCTGTTCATGACTCAAAAAGAGCTCGGAGGACACAAAGGATTTCAGTATGCAAATGTGAATGAAGGAAGACAAAATGGTATGGCTGGAGGAGATGCAGGAGAGTTGAGGGGAGGACCTGAAAACACGGGATGAGGCTATGGGGAGCTGCAGGAGAAACGAGAGTTAGAAAGTCTTCTTGCCTTTGGCTGATGTGAAAGCAACTGTCAAATCTTTCTCAGAAGGCTCTGCTGTCAGTGTTGGCATTCACGTCTGTTGGCTCCAGCAAGCAGCATTCAGCCAGTGGAAATAGGGAGCTTGGTTTAATCCTGAAGGAAAGACTGAAAAGACAACTGCTTTCCTTAGTGCTCTGGGATAATGCTGGGAAGGAAGAGGCAGCTCTTGGCCTTGCAACACCCCCATCAACCCAGTGGTACTGGTAGGATACCTCAATGGCTCATTACCCAACACTGCCTCTTCCTTCAAAAGAAGCTGCTAGTTTAATCCTTCTGCAGGCTGAAGATGTCACCTGTAAAATCCCCGTGTCACCTGCACAGTGTCAGTTTATGGACTGTAAGTCAGTGAAGTTTGTTCCTTTAAAAGTCATTTATGATCCTGTAGGAATGTTATATGAGTGCACAATGGCATGGAGTAAGGGTGACACACTGTGTGGATGGAGAGAAGTGCAATTCCTCCCCTTCTTCCCAATTTTTTTTGAGGGATTTGGTACTTTTTTTCTGAAATCTGGGTCTGGACTGAGGCAAACCCAAAGCAATCCCAGTGGAGCTCTCCTTTGGTCCCTTCCTGCAAAATGGCCAAAGCCTCTCAGATGAGCCCCTCCACACAGCATCGCTGCTGCTGCAGCAGCACAACCTGCCTTCACACCAAGTGCTCCCATCTTGGATTAAGCACGTAGCAAGAAGCAATAAATCTGAGGAAGTCCCTGGACTCTGGAGAAGAAGAGAAAGTTTTCTGTGACCTACTAACAGTTGCCACAAACCTATGAGTAACAAGACACACACAGCTTCAGAGCAAATGCACAGTTTGCTGCAGATGACATCCTTTCTGGCAGTCAGTGTGGACTCTGTGCTGCATGGAGAAATGCAGCAAGTCTGGCTTAAGGAGCTTAAAGAGAAGAGAAAAAAGATTAAGCAGTAGTTTCATGTTTTGGTTTCATTTTTAAAACAGGCTGTGAGTTTAACCCTCATCTGAAGAAAGTACTTCCTTACACACAACTAAAAAGGTTACTGTGATTAGGAGATCTCAATCCTAATTGCCAAACACACCAGCCAAGAGACTAAGACAAATACTTGTACAAATAAATTATAAGAGAGAGAAGCAGAGATGAGAAATGCACAAGTCAGTCTTCAGAGCCCACCTCGCCGATTATTTAAACCTTGTTTTCCCTACTGAAAGCCTCTGCTACTCCCACCTCTGTCATTCAGTGTGCAAAATCCCTGCAGTATTTTTCATTCTTCCTGATGCCATGAAGACAAAGAACCTCTGTATAAAAGAGCCTTCTGGCATTGCTAGGGATATTAAGGCTTTTAAAAAATAACTGCTTTGTTCTTTAAATGTTAGTAAACAGGCTGTGAGATGGCAGGTGCCTGGCTTCCAGAAAACACAAAAGTTTTGGTATTTTTGAAAAAATAGGAACAGCATTTTTTTTTTCACTTGTGAGCTTCACCCATCACTGAACATTATGGGCAGAAACAAGCAGAACTCATCTGCTGTGGGATAGAGGATAGAGGCTTTACTGTACTGCAGTTTCAATTCAACTTGCCAAATCTCACCCCCATGCCGTGGTACCATGGGAGGCTGTAGTGATATCCTTCTCCCATTTAACTCTGAAGCACGTTCTTATCTTGCTAGTAAATGTAGTATCTTGCCAGGCTGAGACTCCTTGTTAAGGATGACTACAGTACTTGACAGCTGGTGTTACTGAAGAATCTGGAGCACTTTTATGAGAACCCTGTGTCTTTGGGATATATACTTAATCCAGCATTACAGATGAGGAACGGAAGGACAGAGAGATCAAGTGACCCTTCCAGGAACATACAGGTGGGCTTTGGGGGACGAACAGTTTGAATCATGCTACTGAACTGGAGGCTAACACCCTGACAACTAGATCACTCCTCCCATCTAATGTCTGACCTTCCACTGGGTTTAAAAGACCGCTAATGGACAAGCTTGGAGAAGGACTAGCACCAAACAGGAAGAACATATCTGACCTCATTTACAGGCAAAATAGCAAAATGCAGTTGCTGAGAACAGCAAGGTCTTGCTAGCTTTTTTTAACAGGAAACAGCATCCAAGAAATGTATACTTTATCTCTGAAATGCATGGCATGGACTGTGCTGAAACAAGGGCCTGAGCAGGGCTCCCTGGCCCGGGTGGTGACTCCCGGGAGACAAAGGAGAGTCTGTTGTCTCCAGCTCCACACAGCCGCTCAGACATGCTGGTCCTGAGCACTATTCCTGGCCTTGCACTGACTCATTCAGTGACCTTGCTGAGAAAGACTCTCACATCCAAGTCTGCCTGCCTGTAAAAGCCATCATGGTCTCCTATGATTGGATTCTATTCGAAGCATAGATGATGAACAAACATGAAATATTTCTTCTGCTGGGGTAAGCAGGAACTAGACAGATAAATGAAACTATCCTCCTATAAGCTCTCTCTCCACCTCCATCCTTAATTTTACAATTAACTGTGCCAATGAGTCTTGGTTTTACAGTACCCCAGGGCTGCTCCAAGTCCTTCTATCATAAGAAGGACACAGCGCAGTCTTGAAGCAGGTGCTTATTTTCTTGAAGCACTTTCTGTTTATTTTCACAGCTGTTCATAGTTGGCCTCGATCCTCTTCAGCATGACACCTCATCCTTTCCAGGTAGTAGTGGTCAGCCTTGGCGGGAGGATGCCAAAGCTGCTAGCACACGGGCTGGTGGAAGAGAGGCTTTCAGCTAGGGGAGCCAGGACAGGATTGTGTTTTCTGCTGTAAGATTCCAGCCTGATGCCTGCTGCTGCTGACCTATGCAAGGACAATGGGTGAAGCTTAGATTTTTCTATTCAAAGTGGGACATAGCCACCTTTTGAAAAAAACTGCATTGTAAATGGATTCCCTTTGTCATTTTACTAATACCACTCTGTTCTGTTAAAGGTGAAAGGATTTTTAGAATCTAGTTTATTCATTGATAGCTACGTTTCTTCATCTATGTTCAGAGCCAAAACTCATTAAAGGCAGTGGGAATCTTCCCATTCACGTCTATTCACTTCTGTTGGCTTTAGCCCAAGCTTTTATTCAGTCCCTCTTGGCCTGGACAATGAAGATCAGTGATGGCAGTTTCACTATCAGTGTCTTTGTGCTACCATGTCTCGTTTCTAAAACCTTCAGAACAATGTCCATTTGTTTTAGCAACTGCTTCCTTTCACATTTCAAAAATAAGTAAGTCCATGGAAGAAACATTTCTTTTGGCTCTGCACTGGCTGAAAGCTCATTTGCAGACATTTTAATTTTGGTAGACAGTGTGTCTTTGATGCCCTACATCATCTCAGCACACCAGCCTGCTATTTTTGCCTCACAGGCTTGGCTGCATTGAGTCATGTATCTCTCTCTGGTTTACTTTGGAGCTAGTGTAACCAGCGATAATCTCAGTGCTCGTCCTAAGGAGACAAGAAGCATTTACTTGTGAAATCTAACAGAAAGATGGCAGCTCAATGAAAGGCATGCTGAGCATATTCTTGTAGCATATGCAACAGAAAGAAAATAGCGTCATGATTAATGACATTCACATCACTGCAACATGATCTCATGCTCTCCGGCTGATGGCTGGATTGTGTAGCTTTGCTGGATGGCCTTCCTGGCGAGTGGGACATCTGGGGCTGTCCTGGCCTCTCCCCACTGGCCTTCCAGGTCCGTGCTGAAGGGAACATCTTACCTTGCTCCAGATGCTGCTCTATGGTTACTGCAAACACTAAGAGGTACCAAAAGGGGTGAGAAAATAGGCCAGTACAGGCTGATCCAAAACTCCCACTAAGCACCACTAAGAGGAGGGGAAGGCTGGAGCAGAGTGTAGCATTTGTAACACAGCTTCTAAAAATCTTTGGACTAAGCATCGGTGCACGTTAAGTGCTAAACTGGGGCACAGTGCCCCCTGGTACCAAGTTTAAAAGCTCACAGTATAGGATTCCAGCCTTGTGCCATCAGTTGATTTAACCCTAACACTTCCGTGATCAATGTGGCTACCGTCTTAATTAATGTGAGTGCTCTGGAACCACGAGTGTTTTTCTGTTTTGCCACTGTCAAGGAGTATCTGTGCCTTTTTTTCATCTAAGTCTTCACTCCCTCTGCTCCCGTTACTTGAATCAGACAGATCTAATTGGTGATCGTGCTTTGGAGACGTGAGCAGAAACCTTCAGTGTAAAGGGAACGTCTGCAGAGTACCATGGGTGTGAACCATGTTTCTCATTCTCAGACTTAGCGGGAAGAAAATCCTGCTTTATCCCCAAAAGGAGAGAAAGAGCAAGAGGGAATTAGAATCCAAAGAAAAATAAAAAAAATGAGCATTCTTGGTTGCTCACTCTGAGACCTACAGCTGGATGAAACCCAATTTTATCACACTTTGAAGTTCATATTCTGGCAAAGGAAAACCTTTCCCATGAAATCTGGCCCCTGTCTGAGGAAGGTCACTGCAGGGAGAAGATCTGGATGAAGGTACCTCAAAGGGATGGAATATTTTTCTTACCTGAAATGCTGCATATGGACAAAACCTGGCTCATTAATTCCTTCCTCACTAGGTGGATATCTTTGTCTTTCAGCTCTAGCAGAACAAAATGGTGATGAAACCCCGTGCCTGTCTCCTTTTGTTGATGGCTATTTTTTTTTTTCCTTAGCTTTTCTCTTGTTTTGTACTCTTGGCTCAGAAGTCTGTCTACTGCTCCAAACCGGTTAATTCTTCCTAAGAGTTGTATGGGCCCAAGGCCTAGATTATATTTATAAGCTGTAAGGATCTCCCCAGGCAGACTCACTTATAAAGGATTCGAGTTAAACAGCTACAAGGAGATGCTCAAAAACAACCTCAGAGAGGAAACACAAAGAGATGGAACATCACACATTTCCCCCATGTTAAAGTTTAAAAAAAAAATACCAGACTACAGTTCAAAGTGCCATATAATGGGAGGTAAGTAATCTTTATCCTTTAATCTGCCATGCTTCCAGCAAAAGGATGAAATGTTCTGTTTTCCTCTGGTGTCAGAACACATGTGCTTAAGAAGTTTCTCAGGCAGGTCCCCACATTTTTGCACCAGTGCAAATGCGTGAATGAATTGTGTGAGGGAAAAGCCACAGGGCAGCTGGAGACTGGTGTTTGGACAGCCGTGGATGCAAGAAGTGACGAGCCTGAATTGGAAAGCCTGCCAGGATGCTAGGAAGGGATGGAGAAAAGGTCACACCTCAGGAAAACTCTGCATTCTTGACAGTTTTTTAACAAAAATGAAATTTCTTGCAGTGTATTACTTATGCTTTTGCTTTTGCTTTGTTGTTGTTGTTAAAAGTGACTGACAGGCCTCTTCCAGCTTTGCTTTGTGGCTTTGGATGATTCATTAAACCCTTCTTTGCCTTTTTTTCCCTTCTTGTACAAACAAGAAAGTTTCACAGAGACTCTTAATGACTGTGTGTGCTTCCTGCCCTCTCTCTGAAGCTGCCATCCCATGGAGGAGCAGCAAGTCATCAGAAACATCCCCATGGCTCTGCTGGCCTCTTATCTTTTACTATTAGGTTTCTAATACACAGCCATTCCTGTGTACTACTGTGTATTTGAACAAAGGTGTGCAGGAAATGTTTTTCCCAACTAGAGAAACATTTTGTTTGCATTCTGTGTTTGAGCCAAATGAGGTTTTCTTGAGGCCTTTTTTTCTTTTTTTCCAAAGCAAAGGAGTAAGTAAGCAAACATGTCTGCAAGAAGCTTAATGAAACAGCCGAAGGACAGCCAATGGACTTGTTGAACAGAGGACTCCTGCAACTGTAAGAGTACAGTTTTCTGACTTAATTCAGATTGGCATCTTGAAACCAGACCTTGCATACACAGATCACCAAGTTGCAGGCAAGACGGGATGGGGCTTTCCTTCCCTAGACACTGCATCCCTAGCAGAAGTTATTCCAAACTGAGACTTCCCGCAGAAGGTTTCTGTTTTGATAACATGCCATTTTCCAATGAAAAACACTTTCATCAAAAAGTTCCCTACCCTGCTTTCTCACAGACTGCCAATGTTAACTTGTCTTTTGATCCTCAAGGGACTAGAGGATGTGTGTGCATAAAAGAGCCTAACCAGATTGTGGAGAGAGGCACACCCAGCGATGGCTTTGCAGCTCTCCTCAGGATTAAGGCAGCTATCCTTGGCAATGCAACTGTCTGTGTGAGGGGATGGACTATGTACCCTAAGAAGTGATGGCTTTGCTTGTTTAGGGTTTAGGGACCCATATGTAGCCAGTACCTTGCCTGTCTTGGAGGCTAGCATATGCCTCCAAGGCACCCTATACATTAAATAAATAACAGCTGAATTCATGGGACATGTGCTGCTTTATCCCAGAACAATGCAGTAAACTGCAATGCACACTGTGCAATGTTCTGCCTGCTTCCCCCACCTCTTCTGAGGGCTTGAATTTACCCGACACGGAAAGCTGTCCAACCAAAAAGCACTCTAGGTCCTCTCAGGAAAATGATAAAGAACTTGATACAGCACACTGCAATGAAAATCTATTGCCTGCCAACTCACTGTCCTCAAAAGTAGTCACAACCCTTCTCCTACCAAAGATCACTAACACAGAACAGTGTCTTTCAAATCCATTGCCATGCTCTGCTTGCTTCTCTTTCTGTCGGCACAGCTCCGCTTTGGAAGCCCAAGCCAGTACTCACTGTCACAGCCCACAGCTGTGAGTATCGGCTCCCTCCAACTAAAAGGGCAAAAGCTGCTTTGGAGAATAACTCCATTTTGCAGAACATGCCTCTGGTCAGGACTGTTTCCATCAAGCTGATAGGAAAGGCTGTCTTTGCGTCTAAGTGCCTCTACCTGAAGTCACAGGGCAGAACTACCCATCTAAAATTTAGGCTTGTAGGCCAGACTTGTCTCTTCCCTTTATTGTTGAGGGAGGCAAACAGGCACCTGCCAAAGGTTTGTAAAACAGAGGTTTGCACAGATGGGATGAGTCAGAAGAGCCTATCTCTGTAGTCACTAAACAGAGCAGCCTAGATAATGAGCCCAGATTAGACACCTGATACTCAGACTGCTACATTTAGGTTAGATATACCTTACCTTTGGCTACGGCTAAACACAGCACACAGTGGAAGGTGCAATTAGGATAGGCCCTGCTCTGATCGACAGCCATTCCCTCTGCTGTGAGTCCTAGATGTGTGACTGCTTATGGTGAACACCAACAGAGAGGCAACACAAAGTGAAGGGTTTCCCAGCTCTGGTATCATCCCCTGCCGAGTAGACACAAGGGAGTAATGCATGTAACCCTCTGTGTCAGGCCAGTGCCAGAAAGGATGGAAGGTACTCCAAGGGATGGCCAAGCAAGTCTCTTGTTAGTGCAGGTCTCACAGACTACACTGCCTTGGTCCTAAAGAACACAATGCTTCATGGTGCACCAGGCCATAGCCCCAATACTCTGGCCAAATTCTTACAGGTTATGGCTTTCCATCCCCATTGTCTAGTATTTCCACCAGACCCAGCAACCTCCACTTACTTGTTGTTATTATTCTGTTTAGTTATGGTCATACTGTTACAACTGCCAGGCGCCTTTGCAAAGCTAAAAGCATTTCATTAGGGAGTGAAATGACCTTTTCTAGCCCTAGTTCAATTCCCACAGGTATTGTGAGGCGAAGGTATTTGTTAATATTAGCAAAGAGCTCTGAGCTCCTCAAATGGAATAACTGTCATGGCAAAAGGAGTTGTATTATTATGAAGAGGTTCTAGTCCAGTTAGCAAATTGCTTTTGCCATCTGTACAAACAGAACATGCTGCTGTGTTAGGGAAATCTGCTATGCTTTGGAAAAGCTCTAACAGGTTGCTACAGGAAGGTGAAGATGCTCAGAAACAAACCATGCCATTCTTACAGCCGTATTTTTGATTTTGCATATTTCAAGGGAGCAAATAAAGATTAAATATAGTTCCCAGGAGCATTTAGCTACATTCTCACACTGAATTCCTTGTCAAACTATACACTAGAGGCATTTAATCTCAATTAAAAGATCAATTATCAACAGATAAAAGATTATCTGGGGCATTACACAAATACAACATGATTTGCTAGCAGCTGGTCAGTAATCTCCAATGAATTCTTAAACACCTTAAATGAAAATTTAACTACAGTTCCATAATTAAGCTAGACTTTTCATTCTTCAGTTAAGCTTCCTGTAAGATTGGTCTTTACTATTACCCATAACTATTCAGAAGCCCATTACTGTAACACAGATCTGGGGGAAGTTCCATGTTCTAAAAATTAATTAGAGGCATTTGTCATCTTAAGAATGACCTAGGCATTTATATGAAAATTAGAACTAACTGATGACATCATGTGATGTTGAGAAAAGTGTTCCTGATTTAACACTGTGCATGAGAAATGATGTTTCTTATTCATAACACTGAAAATATCTGAGGCTATTCTGTGTTGTTTGTTGTTTGAATTTGGGACATTTCTACACCAAGTATCAATTCTGATCTTCTGAAATGCCTGCTTTTTCTTGCAGAATAACATATGGATTTGTCACTCACAGAACCATATCTATGTCTCACTTTGGTCTAGTGCATTTTAATGTAGCACAACTACTTTTTACATTCATTAAGAATTTAGAAGTATACTAAAAAGAGGCATGGAAAACTTCAAAATACCCTGACTATAACTCAGTTTCACTAAACCCCTTGATACACACACAGTATAAGGTCTAATGCACCTGCTACCTTTCTGCTTTTGAAAATTAACTGAGCAAGAGTAACAAAAAAAAAAATGCACACAAACCCCATCATTCAGCCATGGGGATTGACAGTGCTTTACTGTAAGGCTGTAACAGGTCATTTAACCCCAGTGCCTCATTTGTGGCATTATCGGGAATGACAATGTGTGTGGGCAGCTGTAGAGCTGCTACCACTCTCTCATTATCAGTATAGTGTAGTGGGTTGTGTACGTTAAAAGCCATATAACTGGTACATATGTTGCAGTAGCACAGAATAGCTCCCTCCCCGTCACCTGAGCGCTGGCTGCATTTCTAGAAGTGCCCTTTAAGTGCACTGGGACATCTCCCAGGATGTCTGGCACTAGCAAAACACAGTTTCTGACCCTTGCAGCTGAGGCTGCACTGGCCCACGAGGCACCTGCGGCTGAAGGAGCAGCCCTGAATGAGGAAAAGACTGTGCTCTCCCGGGGCAGAGGCAAAAGGGGAAGAAGCATCTCCGTGTCCCCTGCTAAAACCACACTGTTCCCCACCACCGCAGGAGTGCTCGCCCCTGCTGCAATCCTGTCTGCCATGGCAAGAGCAAAGGCACGTGGACAGGCTGGAAGCCTCAGTGCGTGGGTGGATCTGTCTACACCCCAGTGCCTGGAGATAATGCTCAGGTGACACACGAGCAGCTGCTCCAAGAAACCCATGAGAGATCAGGGAGGCAGCTGTGCTATATAAATAATAACACCATTAGGGTTGCCTGAAATATCCTATTCAAAGAAGAAACTTTCTACGTGCCCCAAGAGCAAGGGATGCACAGTGGTGGCTGCTGTGAGAAGGGAGGCAGCAGGGCAGTGGCATTCCAGCAGGACACACTGAGTGGCACAGAGAACCCCAGACTGCTAAACTACCAGGGGACGGGGGCAAAGACAGCGTTCCTGCAAGAAAGCCTGTTTCTCAGTTGGTGCCCCTCTGCACTCCCCTTCCCCATGCCCCGGAGCCCTGAGAGCCCCAAAGCCTGGAGGGAGCTGCTGACACTGGCCACCTTTCTGCCTTTGAGGGAAGCGGGGGCAGGACTGGGGGAAGATGTTGCCACCTGATGCTCACGCAGCTCCAGCTTTGCAGGGACAGGTGATGCTGGCAAGCAGTGGGAGGCAACTCGGTTCATTTCTTTGCCCCATCTCAGGCAGCAGCAGCAGCAACAGGAAATCCAGGAGCTCTGTGAAATGACAGGGAGGGAGAGTGAAGTCCCCTTGCCTCGGCTGGTGACGTCTCTCCTTCCTCCTTTTTTTTTTTCCTGTCCCTATAAAGAATCTCGGGCTCGCATCAAACTTCCCAGCGAAAGCAAACCAAACCCGGAGGGGTGGGGGGAAAGGGAGAGAGAGAAAGAGAGAATCACCTAAGGCGGGATCTGGCCATGCCCGAGCCCCGCTGCCTGCCGGCTGCCTGCCCCGGGCGCTGCGGGGTGCCCCCCGGCAGGTAGCCGGGCTGGGGGACCTGGAAGCTCCCTCTCCTCCTGCCTTGCAAACTCCAGCTGAAGTTGAGGGATTTATTCTTCCTCCTGATCTCCGCAGCACCTGCACCTCCCTGGATAAATACATCTAAGAGGAGGCTTTTCAGTTCAGCCACTTCATCCCAAACTCCAGGCAAAGGACTGCTCAGAACAGCGACTCACTGACTGGAGGAAACTTTTTGCCAAACTTTTTCTGGTGCTTTGCTCTCTGCTTTTTAACCCCTGGAGATACTTTGCGCCACCCAGGCGGACTGAGGAGCCGACTCTTCTCAGGCAGAGTAACGTGCCCCTCCAGGCACCCCATCAATTAGCAAAGCAGGGGGAAGCGAGGAATAAAGTTATTGTGGGGTGGGGGAAAAAAGCCTCAAAACGTGAACCTGGAGAAGAAAGGAAGGAAAAACAAAATCTGCAGCCCAAGGATGAAGCGGTGAATGGAGAGAACAATTTAACTGGAATCAACAAGTGGGAACTTCTGCACGCCCCGCTCTTCCCCTCCCTTCCCGCTCCAGCCCCGCAGGCTTTCAGAAACTCCTTGCTGGAAAGAAAACTTGTCCCCGTTCGCGGACCTCTCCCCCTGCGCCTCACAAGGGATATAGCAGCCACCCACACCGGCACCGGCCATGGCCCCCAGGCCCACCGCCGCCCTGGCCCTCTGTGCCCTTCAGGGGCTGCTCCTGCTGCACGGTAAGACTCGCCTCACACCTGGCTTTCTCCTTCTCTCCCCGTTCGCCCACAGGACTCTGCCGTGCCCGGCTCCTGCCGTGTCGCGGGGGGCGAGCGAGGGGGCTATAGCGGGGCGTGCGGCAGCCACCGGCGCGACCGAGCTCTCCGCCGTTACCTCAGGCGAGGGCGCTAGGTGGCGCCAAGGGGCGGCGGGGGCGCGCGCTTCCCGCCCGCCCGCGAGGGGCAACGCCCGGGTGTCCTCCGCGGTGCTGACAGGGCGGCGTGGACATGGAGCTCTCCCCACCTCAGCCCGGTGGGCAGGTGCCACCTTTCAGGCACCTCAGGTTTTAGGCCTCTGAGGGAGGCTTCATGAAGAGAGATTTAGGAATCCAAGCAGCCGTATCTCAAGGGAAGAAATCTCCTTGAAGTGTGTTGCACTTAAAGGACATTTATTATTTTTCTTTCCCCCTCCTCAGCACCTCGGTTAAAAGCAGCGGGTCCTTGCGTCTCCCTCCCCGTGTTTTAACTCGCGGTTGATCGCTCAAAGCAAGCCTGAGGAGGAAAAGGCTTCCGTGGCATGACAGGGAACGCGTGGGCTAGCCCGCTTTCTTCAGGAGGCAGGAGTGCTGATGTTGGAGCTGCATGGGTACAGCCATCGCGGGCAAATGCCCGCCTTCTCTTTGATATTTCAATTCTTATTCATGTGGTGTTTCTTTGCTGGACTCCCCTTAGCCCAGGCACTAGGTTATGTTCCCTGTTCTCCAGTGCTCCTTTTACCCCACTGCAAATGTGTTGTCCCCATTGGAGTTACTCCCACTTTTCGCCAATCCCAGAAAAGCCAAGAGGCAGGTTAATGAGATTTAGAAGAGCTTTTCCATCTGCCGTATGACTTTTCATTATCTCATTAAGTGTAAGGATTTCACTGCATTACCATGCTATTCATTCATGACACTGCAAATTGTGTAAAGGAGATGGGCTGTTATTTACCGGGGAATGCTTTCTGACAGCAATGATATTTTGGGGTTTTCTTATGATGAATGTATTTCACAGCACAAGACTGTTGCTTCTTTAGCATATTATAATCTTTTTGTAATTTAATATCCAAACAATAGCTTCTGGAAACACTGTGAAGCATCACTGTCCTTGATTTTCTTGGATTCATTCAGGGATTTAATTTATTCCTTCTGCAGAAAGCAATTGATTGGTAAGCACTAGCCCCAGTGCATCTTGCATATCCCCTACAGCACCTTCCCCACAGTTACCTACAGAATAAACAACTAAGCCTGAGACTGTGTTCCAAGGGGCTTGTCCAGCTTTCCCTCATTAGAAAAAAACCAAACAATCCTGAAGCAGCAAACCTTGCAGGTAAAAAGGAGCCCCTCCACCACAGAAAGCCTAGCTACTGGCGGTAGCGGTGCCCAAGCTAACCCCGGGGAAGGCAGCCCCGCAGCGCGCCGGACACCGGTACCCACACTTTTGAGTTGCACCTGGCGCAGCATAGGAAGCTCCCGCAGCCCTCGGAGAATTCCCCTAATGTGCTCCATCTGGCTGACACGTGCACGAGCAGCCAGCTGCATGCTACGTTAGTTTTAATGTCTGAATAGCCTGGAAAAGTTGCCCATAGAAGGCATATTACCAGAAATCCAGTGTGAATTTCACAAAGGCATAAATCACCCCAGACTTCCATGGATCAGGAAGAGATAGTAAGTATTTGGGAGATGGGAGAAAATGTGCAATGCCACAAGTGTTCCTGAGGCTCCGGAATGAAGTGGAGATAGTGCAGTTCTTATTGAGGAGGTGTGTGAAAAGCCTGACCAGATTGCTACCTGCATTTCAGGGCTGACTTTGGGCTGTCCTTACCAGGTTACTTTCCTAATAATTTTGGCCCTAGTAACCTTGGAACTTGGTCCAGATTCATTTTCCCATCAGTGCCAGGCACAGAGAAGGCAGAGAGAAGGCGATGTCTGCATCCTGTGAAAAGAAAGGAAGGCAGGCACATCGCTAACTGTCCCTGTGGGCAAAGACTGATGATGGATTTGGAAGCAGCATTATGGATGTCAGACCTTTGTCCATCATTAGGAAAAGATAATATGTTAGCAAAGTCTCTGTGTGCCCTAATTAGGCTGGAAGCCAAACAGAAATAGGGCCAGGAAGTCGGACGATTCTGGATAGCACTGATGTTGTTGAGGTATTAACTCCTCAGCTACCTTTCCCTCAAAGTTTGTCTCCAGCCATGAATTCAATGAAACTTTGTTTGCCCTCCTGAGGCATCAGAAACGTAGATCTATTCTGCAGGCTGTAGGTTAAACCTTCTCTGGGATCTTTGCTGTCAAAATTGGGCTGAGTTGTGTTGAAGAGGCTGACTCTGATTCAACTTGTTTCCTCTGCAATGCAGACAGAAGATTTTAAAGCTATGAAAAGACTTTCAGTAGCTGAGGTGCAGAGTGAGGGTAGTGCAACTGCCCAGCCAGGGATAACTCCCCAGCCAGGGCTTTGCAGGTGCCTCAGTGAAAACTCTCAGCTTGTACCAAACCTTCGCAGAGGAGTACAAGTGCCCCCTCCTTCTGTATTGGTAGCTGGTTGCAGCCGCTGTGTCCTATTTCTGCATCCTGCTCAGCAGCTGGCCAAGGCTGCCTAAGTGTGCCATGGGTGCCAGCAGACAGAAGTTAACCATAGCCATTAAATTCATCCAGATCAAAGGCTGGTCTCCTTTAGAGGACTCCTACCTTATTTAGCCCTTTCAGTCCCTGTGGGTGTTTAGCAGGGGGAAGAAACCATGCACACATCATCCCAGTAATTTCTTGCCTTATTAGAAAACAGCTTCAAAATATTTTATGCATCTTAAATTTCCTAATACAGTTCTACAAGTATCATTACATTTCCACTTTCCTTTTGCTTATTACACAGCTTATGTTCAAGTCCTTAGAGTACTAGTTCGGGTCTTTCTGCTCAGAACGTTTGATGTAGTAATTATTGTGCAGATGCCAACAGCTGCCACACATTTTAAATATTAACCAGCCCATTACAAAACAATCTGCAAAGAATTTTTTACAACCTTACACCCTGCAACACCTTACATCTTGCATGAAAAATTTAGTATCTTTTACCCTGACATGATCATCAAAAAGTTTTTAATATATGAGCAATCCAAATAACTTTTCAGGCACTAGAATAAACTCAGCAATTTCAGTGATTTAATACTGGAAAACAAGTTTCAAGGATAAAAATTAGGTTCTGCCTGATCCCTTTGAACTTAAAGCAAAGTCTGAAATTGATTTTTTGTTTGTTTCATTTTGCAACCTCTTTTACAAATAGAATATACTAGGATGGGTAATTGAGCTTGCTAACATATGCATTTCAATTATACCACGTAGCTAAGCCAAAAGCTTCAGGAGCGCAGACTCCTTCTGGTTTGCCAACTAGGATGCTCACTGCGTGTAGCCAGGAAGGCTGCGGGCTCCGTGCTGCACTGTTGCAAAGTCAGAGGCATTGACGGTATGCTTTTGCGTTTCTCTGAGGCAGCCAGTGCTGGAAGGTTGAGGACTGGATAGCTTACAATATGGGTTGTTGATCACTTCTAGTAAACCAAAAATGTGTCTTTTAATTGGTGTTATTCCTAAACATTTGCTTTACTGTGGGAAAATGTTATAAAAAGCAGAGTAGCCTTTTTTTTAGATTGTGATATATGAGCCTCCTGTCTGAAGCTGCCACATTCAAAACCAACTGGAAATCTTTTTACACCAATTTATCCATTTAAGGCAAGGAAAAAAATGTAAAGTATTTCTGAATACTCCCTGAACTTCTGAAAACCAGCATCATACCCAAAAGAATACAAACCAGATTGTTTGTTGAAGGTTTCTGTTATAAGATCTTACAATATTCTCTTTAAAAATTTTAAAAAACTCACCTTATCTGCATACATTTCCCCTGGCCTGCTACTATGTATCAATCTGAATAAGAGCAACAGGGTACATTTAAGTTATCTTTGTCCTTTCATACAGTCTCTGAATTGCTCATTTTATGATGAAGTGTTTGTACAAAGCAATGGCTCAATCTACTTCAGTTTGAAGCAATATATCAAGCTGGGCTGAATATATAATATTTATGTTTCTAGTAGGTTTATGCACAAGGGCAAAAGGTTTCCAACCACAGCAGGAGATTTCTCAGGTACAGTCAGTGGTAGGTGAGCTGTGTTTTCCCTAAGTTTGTCTGCCAAATTGCCAGCACAGTTTGAAAGGGGGTGAAAATCTGCCCTATGTTGTATACATTCAGAGATGAAACACATCTTTTGCTTCCAAAGACATTTGCGAAGTATATGCAGCAAGGGTCACTTGATCATCAGCAAAGGACAGGGTGAACAAAGAAGCTGCTTTCAGTTTACTTTGCAAAACAGGTTTTGGGACAGCAACAGCAACCTGCATTTTTTAAAACTACACAAGAAATTTTCAGGAGGCAGCATTTTACTTTCAGAGTATGAGAAGGACACTGAAGCTCAGCCCTACCAAACTTCACATGCTTAGTTCGATATTTCCTCTGACCAGCCCTGCTCCACCTTTCCTTTTTTCTCGAAGCCAGCCTGATGTCACTGGATTGGGAATTAAGAGTGGAAGTCATTAAAAGGCATTTGGAATATCTACACAACAGCTAGGAACAAAATAAATCTGTCCCTAGTGTTTTCCTTCAGAATCCAGCTCAGATGACTGACAGGACATGAAGGCTTCTGAATGCTGATCAAGACATTCCTGTTCCTCCGGTCCTCACCTTCTGGCAGAGCATCCAACTGTACTCAGCCACAATGACCACAAAAAAACTGGTTACCTAAATAAGCTGGCATAAAATATATGTAAGAGAGAACTGATCTCCTCACCACATCAGGCACTTCTTTAATTTTTCTTATTAAGGCCACAGAGAAAATAATAGGAGCTGCCAAAATCAGCCAGCCAAGGTTACTATCTGGAAATGGCATTTAATATAAGCACATGCTTGAAGCTTGCCCCAGGGAGCAGAACTTCAGCAGCAGAGAGCAGGCAAGATTAGAACAAATCACTTGAAGCAAGGTTTTCTCTATGGGAGGTGCGACCTTAGAGACTTGTCCACAAGCCGCTTCCTTAAGTGGGAAAGGAGGAAGGTTCAGAGAAGGTCGGGAATCTGATCTCATGAGGCTGTGATGGGCAAAACTGATGGTTGCCCATTTTGTGCAAATTCGTCACTGCCCAAGTGCTGAACACACTTGTGTGGGGAACCCCAGCCCACCTGAAACCAGGTATTGACATAAATGTGGAAATGAACTAGTCAAATCTTGTGACTGCTTTTAGAAGCTGATCATACCTCCAGCATTCGCCAATAATGAGAACACAAAACAAGACTCTTGGACCGAGTCCGGTGCCCACTTCCCAGAGCTGAATCTGGTGTGATGGTGCTTGTCTTTGCCGTAGCTAAGACAGGGCTTGCAGCACGGGCAGCCATTGGTGGTGTTACGCTGCATGTACCCGAATGACTGTCTCAGCTCCATGCTTTCAAAGGCTTTGGAAATGTTAAGTGGTGAATTCACACACTGAGGGAGCTGAGCTGCTGCCCTGTGCCAATGTTGTTAACTTTCGTATTAGGCTGTTACTAACAGCGTTACACAGCTATGCACTCTGATGGGTAGTGAGTAAGTCTGTGAACTGTTTTATGATGGAGAGAAAGTAAGCCTGTGGACTGCTTTATGAGTCAGTCCAATACCCTCATCCCCAAGTCCCTGGATTAGTCTGTCTTTATAGCACATACTTTTTGCCACCACTACATCTTAGATCCCTCTCCTGCTCTCCACCCCCCACCCACCCTCCCCTTTCCTGGATGTCTCCTGAACTTGCCTCAGGGCTCAGGATTCCTCAAATTTTTACATTAGAAAAAGCCAAGAGGAATTTCTCAGCCCTTCCACATGGGTCTGCACAGTCTCTCTTCCCTGTACCAAAATGAATTTGCCTTTAAACTTGTGCCTGGTGCAGAGGCTTTGGCAAGCCAAAGTGGGCTTGCCTGAGACCTGCAAGTGAACCTCATTTTCTGGGAGCAGATGCACTAAGTGTTCCTGCTGTACTGAATTTTACAAGAAGCCATGTTTGCGAGCCTTCCTTGCCAATATCTAGAAATACAGAAGGAGTCACAGCTAGTGTGTGGTGTGTGTATAACCGTGGTTCAGGGCTTTTGTTGTGGCTCTAAGCAGTAAAGCTTTTAGCACTGAGGAATCCTTGACAATACTGAGCAAGAAGGAAAGGACCTCATCTAACCCTTCGAATGATGAAAAACTGAATGAGCCATTTTCCTTTGTGCCCTGCAGTGAATGGCAAAAGCATATGGCCCTCAAGATTTCAAAATTCAGCCAAAAACTAAACTCAGGCCCAGAATGTAAAGGAAATATATGGACCAGCCTTCTATTTTCAGATTACTCGCCTTTGTCTTCTGCATTTCCACATAGGTTTCCTTAGATCTTCCTGTGTTTTTCTGAACTGTGGGAACATGATTGCCAAGGAAGTAGAGAGGGGAGCTTTCAGCCCTGCTGGGATTGTTCTTGATTTGAGGGTCAAGGAAGCTTGACCTAGTCATTACCTGTTCCATTTTTTACAAAATTGCCATGAATCTAAAACACCTCAGCCAAAATCTTTGTTCCTTTGGAGCCCACAGTTCAGAAATTGCACACCTTGAATTCTTCCTTACAGATACAATAAGGTCAGTTTGCAGGAAAAGCACCAGCCACCATGGGGCTACTTTGCCTATTCCTCTATAGCTATGAGTAAAATGGGACTGCTCATAGGGATACTCCTCCACACAAATACACAGAAGCAGCTATTCTGTAAGGCACTCATCCTGTTTGCTGTTAACTTATATCTCATTAACTGAAATCAGTGCTGAACACAATAATTCAGGAGTTAAAGCGATTTCCTCCATGCTCCCAGAAGCCTGCAGCAGGTGATATGAGCATGGAGCCTCCCAGAACCCAGGTTCTCATCCCCGTTTCCCTCACAGCTACTGAGAAGGGCTTGCTTTGGCCCTTTGTAGCCGTAGGGATCATCCCTGAAAGCTGATAGTGAGCCTGGACTTCCCCAGCTTTTGGGTTGGGTTGTATAGAGGTTGGTGTTTCAGACCTTTATCGTGCAGATGCCTGCTACAGTGTGTCCTCCAGGAGTTATAGAACGTGTTTTCCCCCTCTGCTGCTTCACTTGTTCTTCCAGCTGCCTGAAGCTGGCTCCCCGAGGGGCCGTAACACATGCCCACACGGTAGCACTTGGAAGTCCTTCTTGTGGGCAATGCTAATTACAATACGCCTTCATACAGGAAATGGCTGTTGGGAGAGATTGCCCAGAACTCTGAACAGGAAGACGCATGTGACTGTGTTTGAAAGGAGGGAAGTAAAGCACTGTGGATTATCAGTTGCAAACCTCAAGGTCTCTGTCTTTCCTTGCAGAAAAATAGATCCCACAGGTGCCGTGTTGTCCAGTACTGGGTCACTAGGTGCATCCCCCACCTCCACTTAAGGACGGGTACCCACTCAATTCACTGCTCACTCCTGAATTAATACTATCATTGCTAATTTGCAAAGATAAGGGAAAGGACTTTGTGAGCCTCCGCTACCTTAAAGCGGGGGTGCTACTTTGTTCCTTAACCCATGAGGTATATCAGAAGAAATAGTAACGCAGTGCCCAGGTGTGGGGAGAAATGCTTTTCCCAGATCTCCTTCTGGATGCATATGAGGCAAGGAAGTTGTACCAGCTCTTGATGCATGACACAGCAGGACAGAGCTAAAGAGCGAGTTTGGCTAGTTAAAAGGGTTTTGTACTGTTACAATTAAAGGATGATTCAAGTGAATGTAAACAATGATGTCACCCTGAGAACCTTTTAAACACAATTTAAGCTATTACATGGTGTGAAGCAGAGAGAATCGGCTAACCTTTTGGCCTGTCGCATTTTTTTCTCTACAAAGGGATGGTGTCTGGATTATTTTCATTTCATATTCATGCACTTGGGACAAGCTTTCCTCTCAGTTACACAGGTTTAAAGCTGTAGCCTGGCTGAAGACAATAGTCTGTCTTTGAATATTCCTTTGTGTGACTGAGAACATTTATTTTATTATGGTCACCTATACATATTGTGGTAGAATCTGAGTGAGGAAAGAACTGGCTGGAAGCTGCTCTCGCACGGCATGCTTTGTAAAGGCAGAGATTTTACTGATCTTGCTGGAAAATCCTAATTTGTTTCGGAAGTGAAAATTCACTCTCAGAAAACAAAGTAACCTGCCTACTTTCCTGTGATGAAGGAAAGCCAGTGTGTGGCCCCCACGCCGAGACTGCAGCAACATTCAGTTGTTGAGGCAGCACAACAACCCCTACTGCTACTCCTGAATGCTCCAGTGTACGCTCTCGCTTCACATTCATTTTGGCTTTACAGATCCCATTCTGCTAGGCCTCCTGGAGGCTCTCATGCTTAAAACAACTTTCCTTCAGTCTTGGCAAATTTTCTATTGAGTAAGGACAGAGCAACAGCTAAGGCAAGAGAACGGGGTTTGGCCCAATAGGAATTACCAGAGAATAATTAATCCCCAGAATCCTATGTCAGCATGAACCGAGTGGAGCATGCAATGGGGAGGGATTCCCTGGGGCAGAGCCTCCTCTGGCTGTGATCTCCATGCAGTTGGCCCATCTCACTTTGAAAGAGCCGTGTGTTTCTCACAGCTCATCATCCCACTCAGTGATGACTTTTCCAAACATAATGATACCATGGGTCTCTGGGAAAGCAAGGGCCCAGTTGTTACCATGAAGCCGTTAATGATCCTGCTAACAGTTTTATTACTTAATCCACTGATATATCAGGTTCTGACTTTCCAGAAAAGAGATAAACCAAGTCTTCAGTGCAATGTATGTAGGGGTTTGGAATTGTTGTGGGGTTTCTAGGCTGCACTCGCATTTGGACTGTTTTCCCATGGCTTTCCCACCAAGCCAAATAAGCATGGGGAGCTTCATTCTCTGGGTCAATCTGGGCAACATTACCCTGCCCTTAATGAAAGAGAAGTGCAGGTCAAACCCAAAGGCTGGGTATGGCACGCCTCCTGGGGTGAAGGAACTGGCTGGGCAAGGTGAATTCAGGAAGACAGCAGGCTGCTGAGCAGGGTATGTCAAAGGTTCTCTCCATCTGGCTCCAGACAGTATTGTACGCTGCAATCCCCATCAGGATATTTTGTCATTACATTTGAAGGAGGACGTATACAAGGCCGACTTCTTCTTAGTATTACGGAGACATGGGATTATTCTGATCTATAGACTTTTCAAACAGAAAGACCGGCAGAGTTGGTAGTTTATATGCTATGGCTTGTATCAGAAGAACACTGTTAGACTAGAAAGAGGAGCTAGAGAGACCCTGAAAAGAAATTTGGGGCTTCACAATATATTAACTGATTTTGACCTTTATATCAAGGATAAAAATCATTAGTATAAATTAGCCATTTACTTCGCCTTTTTTATTGTTGTCTTACTTTGCATTTTAAAGGTAATGTTCAAACCTACATAGTGAAATGCCATTATTAATTTAATAAATCATGAAGTAATGTGCCTTCTTCTGGTTACTGAAGTTGATCTCTATTGAATTTTTGCATAGCTATGGTTGTTATGTTGTTATTAAAAATAAATTACTAACCTTATTTTCCTAATGTACTCTCCAGCATGTCAGAGCTGGTATACAATATCATCTAGGGCGGGCATCCGCAGACAGGCACTATGACATCCCACAATTCTACAAGTGCAGACTAATGCTCCCAAGAGAAAGGCTCTCCTTTTCCCATCCCAAGAATACGTGCACAATTTGTTTTAGCATTCTTCATGACAGTATTTTCAGCCTTCTGGAGAGTTTCTGGCAGAAGGACAAAAGAAGAGGAAAGGAGACAGTTTTGTCTGGGTATAAATCTCAGTTTTCATTTGTCAAACCTGTCCTGTAATTTTGAGAAAATTGGAGCAGTAAAGCTGAAAATTCTGTGCTTGGAGTGGGATTAGTGGAAAAGCTAAAACTGAGTTAGTTTTGATTTCCATGGAGCAGAGTTTGTATAGCTGCCGTTCTAGGCCATATGCTCTTGCACTGTACAATATCACAGTATCACTGTACTTTAAAACATTACTGTAGATTTCTAAATACTATGTGGATTTGTGGTCCAGCATTGAGCAACGCAGCTTTGACGTTCTGCCTTTCTGTCTACCTTTGCCTGGGATGTCCCTTAGTCTGACCACTTGACCTAAGAATTTTGGTCTCCACATCCTCCTCATTTAACTGAAATTTTTATATAAAAATCTTGTTTTCAAGTTAGTTTACATTAAAAAGATAAAGGTGTCTTTCAGAAACAGGCAGCTATTGCTTGGGAAGACAGGAGTAATCATCCTAAGATAAATGACTGGGTATAATCGGTTTGGCCAGAAATAGGAGGCACAAAGCTGACAGCATGAATCTCTCACCAGCATAAATCAGATCCATTTGTAAATACAACGAGTTGGTCCAAGGTCTGCAAGTGCCCTGGGCAGCTCGCACTGCTGTGCAGTACTGCAGAATGTCCTTTAGGGGCTGGTTTGCTGCATTAAAAAGCTACTAAAGCTTTTCTCCTTGCGCAGACAGGAGATAGAGGGATGTGCATTCAAATAGCTACAGTGCTGTCACTACCTCGGCTCCTCAAGTGGCTTCTTCTTTCCTGGTTCACACCTAGTGCGACCACACTTTGTAATTGAGAAGGTGGAAATCACCGTACCGATGAACTAGTCCTTTTCCTGAACAAAAGGCCAAGTATAAACTTTAAACCTGAGTTCAGTGCTGGACCATCTGTATGAAGGAAGTACTGAAGGCTTCATTCTATGACTCTGAGATTGTTTACAGATTCTGGACATTTCTGATATAGTGGTCACACTCTTTCTATGCATTTCTTTTGCATCCTTGGAGCAGCGATGACAGTTAATACTGACACCATTAGAGCCATCACCATTATGGTTCAGGATAAACATTTCACCTTGATGAATCAGGTAGCTAACCCTTTGCAGAGCCATTGTTTTGAGCTGCTGATTCTTTAATTCCCAGACTGACCAATATATCTGGTCTTGTCTGCTGTCACCATACGCAGTCTCCTCAAATTTAGAGCTAGACTAAGTAGACTTAAAAAGAGACAGTAAAAGCGGTTAAAGAGCATCATTAGGAGGGCCCAGAAAAGCCTAATTCCGTTAGTCATCTTTCCTGTTTTAAAAAGTTTTTCTGCTTATCTCTGTTCTGGTCTTGGCATCTGCTGGTAGTGAAAGCGAAGCAGTGACACTTGGGCGTGGTGGGATGTAAGGAGGGTATCTCATATGCTGATCTTCTTGCAGCATGTGTGATAAAGGAGTTGAGAGGAATTCTCAGCATACATAGGGCAAAGGTCTGCCTCTTGTGCTTTTTCATTTAATGTTGATTTAATGGTCAGAGTGATGTTCTTTAGTATGTATTGTACTGCTAGCCCTTTAAAGGCTGCCTTTTTGTTTTGATTCTATATTGTTCTAAGTTAAATAGTAGGAAAAGAGAAATCTCTGCCACCATAACATTCTCTTATAGGTCTATTCATTATAGATCCTGAGAGGAAACTGAGAGTTCCCCTGGACAATGGTCTGATATACAAACGAGCATACATTAACTTTCTGTGGTTGTATAGTTCATTTTGACTGCATTTCCTTCACAATCTTAGGAACATGCATTCAGGCATAATTTGGTTTGTTGTCTTCCTCTGCCTTGAACTGCTGTCTTGTTAGACATAGTGCATGTCAAGCAGCCTCTCTGCAGCAGAGGCCTGAAGTGGAAGCGCTTCAGGCAGAAGTGGTGGTGCACTGAGGGATGGTTTTGGAGTGAGTGGGAGGGCCAGGAGCAGAGGAGACCCAGCCAGGACTGCAGGGCTTCAGCTCAGCGGGTGGGGGATGCCAGGGCAGCTGCTGGCCAGATGCCATGCTCCAAACCAACAGGGATGTCGGGTGCGTTGGACATACGCCATGATGTTTGAGTAACTCAGCTCTGGTTCCATGTCCTTTGACAAGCACATCTGCAATGGCTTTGGCAGCACTAACCCAGAACAGGGGCTGCAGCAGGGTATGATACAGAATTTCTGGATGGCAAATGGCTGAAGCCATTACAGCTGGTTCACTGCACTAATTAGTGTGGAGGCTTTGCTCGGGATCACGGCTCAGTTGCTGCGTGAATGGCACTCTTTGGTTTGTAGATACGAACTCAAAGCTCTTGGCAGTGCATTCCTCTCTGCAGCACAGGTATGTTTCCTGCCTTTGTACCTCTGCTCTTCTGTAAATCAGGGAGATCAGCACTTTGCTTCCTCCCTGGAGGGATGGGGTGATAGAAGTTTTGAAGAGAAAAGGCAGTTCAGGAACTGCAGTAGATTTGCTTCACCTTTCACTTCCATCCCCAGAGAAAAAGCCATTCGAAGCCACAAGGATATTGAGGCATTGAAGGCTGTAAGGATTAGGACTGGGATACTGTGATAGGCTTGGCCTGAACTATCAGAAAAGAATCTCTCTCCTGTCCTCCAGACAGACTTCTATAGAAGTTGGGTTTGGCTGTTGCTCTTTCGTGCTGATGTGTCATATTCTCACTTACTTTGCATGGGAACAGAGCCAAGCAGATGCAAAAGATTAGAGACTAGATCAGTCATTGTTACCCTGCCTTCTGTAAACAGCTTTGCACAGTCTGAAGAATGTGACACCTGCTTCTGAAATGCTGCCTGTCCTATCCAAAAGGTGTGTCTGACACACCACTCCCTGCTAATGCTGGCTTGCAGAGCCTGCTTCCACCTCCTGGGTACCACCATGGGCATGGCAGTGATGCACAGGGCTTGCAGGGCTACAGTTTTCTTTGAATTTCTTTTAACGCAGTTTCTTTTTAAGTCTCTTGGGCCCACACATGCAGTAGGTTGCTAGTTTCCTTGGAGGAATAATGAAGTGTACGTGTGCGCACACACACAGATGCACACATGCATAGGTGCAAATGGACGCAGTGTCACTGCAATTGCAACTACATTCCAAAAAGCCTCTTGGTTTTCATTCTGACTGTGTCTTCTGGCACAGAGAAATTTGCAAAGCTAATTTTCAGCTCCTGTCTAATGGATTCCCCTGCTGAGTGTCTGTTACAGTTTAAGGATTCCAGATTGAGAGTTTGTTCTTGTCTCCCCTGTGCACATCTATGTTGGAGGTGCTTCTTGGAGAGCTGGTTAATGAGCCTGGAGTGTGAGCAAGTGTTTGTGCTGATGTTCAGGAGGAATTTCCCCTCCTCCTTGGGGGAAGGTAGGCCTCACACTCTTATAGGCCATTTGTTTTCTTACTGCTTTCACCCCAGTAGAAATAAGGTTATTATCGGTATCAGACTGCACAAGGGAATATTTGATTTATCAAAGTTCAGAAGCAAAAAGGAGAAATCCCTCTCACTAGGAGCTCACTTGTACTGGTACTTGTGTGCTTTTAGGGAGGAGGAAAGAGCTGCAGTCGAGCAGCATTCAGCCAGGGTTCAAAATACACTGTTGTGCTCTATTTCCTCCTTGCCCTGCCTGCTTGCCCCACTGGCCACCCGCAGAGGAGAGGGCACTGCCTTCCACACCAGACATTTACTAGTGCCAGCTCCTTCTAGCTCCTGTAGAAACCAAAGACAGCCTTTCCCTGGATGATCCTCCAGCTCAGCACAGAACTCGGAGCCAATTTACTTGAGCTCTAATTCCTGCCGTGCTGCAGGCTTCCTGTATGACCTTAAGATACTTATCTGTCTTCAGTTACCAGCCGTATATAATAGCAATTACTTACCAACTTCACAAACACGTTGCAAGGTTAAATCCCTTTGTAAGCCACCTTGCAACTAATCTTAGAAATGCAGACTCTGATGATTATTATTATTGCCATTCTGGCGCTGTCCTTTCTCAACCATGGATGTTTTGCTATGATATCTGCACCCACCCAAACCTACAGCTAAGGTTTAAGTATCACTTTCCACAAAAGATTTTCTCATTTTGGGGCACAAGAGACTGAATCTTCACCTGTAAAGGCCCTCAGAGGGTGGGCATAGCCATGCAGAAAACAATGGATGAATGGGAGACACACACACAAACAAGACAACCCACATCATGCACCTTCTCATACCTGGATACCAAACCTCTAATGCTTAATTTAATATTTGTTAAGAATTTGTCCTGAGGAAGGGTGGGAAGGGGGCAAAAAGAAACGCTGTTCCTCTTTGGAAAGTGTTTTGTTTTTTTCCAAGCAGCTGACCAGGCAGATCTTTTAAGTATTTACCGTAAGTACACATCTCTGTCTCCAGCAGGTACAAGGACATCTCTGCTGGGGCATCTTGGTAGGGCAGAAGCCAACAGGACAAAAGGAGCCCAGGTGGGGTCGGTGTTGGACCTGTGTAGGGTTAGGATTAGGGTCAGGATTGGCATTAGGACAGAGTTCACAGCCCGAGTGTGAGTGGAGTTGTGAAGGGGCTGCCAAAGGAAGAAGGGGGCTGTGAGTCTCTGGGAATGAAGTGAGCAGGACACAGCAGAGACAGGAGTCTATAGTGCAGGAGGATGGCCCAGGAACCACAATGTCTCACTGAAGCTCTGTGTGTTGGTTTCTGGAGGGTGAGGGGGGTACCTGGGTGTGCTGGCCATGCCTAGCATGAGGGAGAATTCTGCCTCACAGAAGGACTGTCACAGACACCTCTCAGTGTTGAAAGACCAGGGGCCGGATGGGTTTATTGATGGTGGTCATCATGAATTCCGCACTTACCCTGTAGCAAAGTATGTTTCTGAAGCCAGCCCGGAAGGGCTCCTGAACGCTTACCGCTCATTCAGCCACTGCTTTGGGTATACGTGACCAATAATCTGTCTCTCTTCATGTGCAGTTAAGCCATCTAAAAAAGATCAAATTATTGAAGAGTTAGAAAATTGATCTTTACATCCAGGCTCAGCTAGAATTACAATTGCCTAATCTCTCACCAAGCGGTTTCTCTCACTTGAAAGGGAACAACATAAATGAGTTTTCACTGCAATATGCTACCCTGGCATTTTAATTAAGATGAATATATATAGGTAAAACAAAATACCTGGGCATTATCAGTTTTCATGGCTACTACTCTGTTTTTCAGCTGGGTCAATCCATTTGCTGTGTGAACTGCAGTGCTAAGGGTACGGTATCTTTGTGCTCAAGCGCAACATATTCCCAAGCATGTTGTCTTTGGCATGGCCAATATTTTATCTGCCAGAGCCAACATTAATGAAAAATTCCTGAAAAATTCCACATTCAACACAGCAACACTCTGATGGGAATAACATTCTCTTCTGACCTTTTTCAAAAGCAGATATCGAACAGGATACAAAATAGGGAGGTATTCCTGAACCCCCCTACCCAGGACTTCAGGCACTTTGTACCAAGTTTGTTGATGCTTGCCTGCCTTTAAAAGTGGCAGGCCTTTAAAAGCAACCATCAGGTTGTGTACTGACCATAGTACCTGCATCCAAAATCAGCATTTCTCCGAAAAGACATGCATGCAGTCAGAAACACTGGCTTGGTGAAACTAAGAACTGCCTTCTAGGTTTGTTGCACAACAGTCTCATCTCCTTTAAAGAGTCAGAGTGATACAGCAACTTTATAATTAGAACTTGTCCGCATGGGAGAGGGTTTCCCCTTCTGGGACAACACTGGCGAAGTCCTGAGTCTTTTTGACATGGGGGGTAGGAAGATTTGTGATCCACTACAGCCAACATTAGCTGTCGGACAGTCTGGAAAACTAAGGGCAAGAAATAAATCTGTGAAATAAAAGCCTGGTCAGTCGTGAGTAAGGTGGCCTTAAATCACTGTAATTGACTGCAAAGTAACAGCACAGGGAAATGGAACGGACGGGTTTATTTTGATTTGCATGAACTGAATTCACGCAGCTAGGCGTTTCCCTTAGGAGTGCAGAGTATCATGTACTTCTGTTGTAGGCAGGCTGGTACTAGATGTTAGCTGGCATATGGGCTGTGCCACAGTGAAATAGCTGACTTGAACAAGAGAAGAGCCACCCTGAACTTCTCCTTCAGCCCCTTCACTTGAGCCTTGCAGAGCCAGACCATACTTCCTGCCTTGGAAAGGCTTCTCATCAAGGCAGTTGCTGTGGTGTGGGCAGGACAGGCAAGCCAGAACTGTGGGAATTGTGGAAGATCCCTACATAGGAAAGAGAGGCCATTATCAGGAGACCTTGCAACAAAGCTCAGAGAGGCGTGCTGGATTTATTCACATAGTGCAGATCACTCAGTAAGTGGGGAAATAAGTGAGCTTGTTAACAAGCAATGAAAAACCCACGTATCCAGCCTCTCTACACACTGTCCCTTTGTGCTACATGCACGCTTTGTGGGCCAGAACACAGAGGGCAAAGGAAAATCAAGGTTTACAACTAAACAGGCATCCAAATTCAGCTTATTATACGCACATCCACACCTGACAAAAGGCAGGGCAAACAGTGTAATTTATTCCCTACCCCCCCACTGTCGTCAGAGTCCATGACAGTGTCTACTATCAACAACTGTCTGTCATGCCCTAGAGACAGGAGAAAGCCTGACAGTACACAGATAAGAGCAGGTGCTAATTTGATGCTGTGGTCCAGCACACAGACACAATGCTGTGCAAATGCTCCGGTTTCAGCCCCTGGAAGGTCCTCTCTTGCCAAATTCTCCCCTCTTTTGGAAACTTTAAATGGCAGTTGCTCAGTCACCAGTGAGAGCACATCACGTTCCTCCTGTGTAGACAAGATCTTTGATGTACTCGTGCTTTTGAGCTGCCACCTTTATTTCAGTTTTAAAGGGGATGTAAAGGGAGGGACAGGTTCTTGCCAATCACAGGCTTGCCTAAATATTTATCTCTGCTAAAAAAGGTTTAGTTTCTGGATTTAGCCCATGGTTGATTCTGATGAGAGACATCAAACACAATATACATGAATCATGGACAGCACATCTGGCATTGCCTGTGTGCTGTAGGAATATAAATAAAAGAGCTAGTAAACTCCAGCTGGTGAGTTATTTGTACTGCAACAAAGCTGTCAGCTTTCTAATATCACCACCCAGTGAGAAGAGGGTGCCATGAATCACTTGGGGCTGCTCTGTGGTCCCCCGTTGGCATGTGTCTTTCGTTTTGCATGAGAGGACTCAAAAGCAAAGGATCATAAACTTTTTTTTTTTAAATTATTTGCAAGAGTACCGAAAAGAGTGTCGGGCCAAGCCAGCAGTGCTGCCAATATTTAGACCATTTCTTCAACACGATGATATTTTATATTTGGAAGTATCTGATACAAATGTTCTTTTCCTGGAAAGATTCCTTCTCCTGCCTGCCTCCCCCACCTCCCCCAGACTGCTGGTGCCAATATTTCTGTTGCAACTTCCTTGCTTCCAGCCGTTTCCTACTATAGATTTCCCTCTCCTCTCTCCTGGAGCTGATGGTCCAGGTTGCACCCTGCATTGTTCTGCTGGCCTGGAAGGAGGCAAATGTCAGTGCCTGATTCAGCTGCCTACGCAGAGGCACCCAGTGCTGCTAAGGATGTTGGTGTGTAACCCTGTAGGCTTCTAGCTCATACTATGGAAAGGCACAAGCATCACAGAGATGCTGTGTATCTGCCAGCCCCAGGAGGATGTCCCAGATAGCCACGTGAACCCCTGATCTTCTCCTTTACAGTGTGAGCAGAACACATTTCAGTGCTGCAAGGCCTGGTGGGTACAGGGAACAGCCAGAGCTCTTGACACATGTGCAAGTGGGGCGTTTAAGTACATGCTGCATCTCATTCCTTTCCATCCTCCCATCCAAGGGGAGCACGGCTTTCTGAATTCAGTGTCCATTAGTGCCTTCTACTCCATCGATCTGCAAACTGAGAAGTACAACCTTTAGCTGGGCAAAATTTGGCACGGAGACATGAACAGAAGCCTTGGAGCTAAGGGTTAAAAAAATTGCAGTGCCCGAAGAGCAATTTTGATCACTTTAAACAAAATCATCATGGAGAGCAACCATGGAGAAAGCCCTATCAGATTACTTCCCTGATTAGCCCAGGACACCAATTTTAGGTACCGTAAAAACAGTGGAGGTCAAATTTACTATGGAGGGCAAAGACCAGTGATTCACTTTTCCTTATTCTTTATAGTCACTTTTCACCTTGAAGAACAAAAGGGCCTAAAGTCAGTGAATGTTTGTTCTTGAGTCTTGCCAAAGGTGGTTGCTTTTTTTTTTTTGCTTTTTTTTTTAATAAACCATCATTAAAATCTGGGCCCATTGCCTTGACAAAAGAAAAGAATATATTTGTGTATACTTAAGAGACGGGAAAGAGACTGTGCGCCGGGCCTAGTCACAGATAAAGGAATTCCGGACATTATTCCTTGTGCTCCTAGGGGTTGTGACATAGGATTTCCTTTCAAAGTGGTAAATAGCCCTACAGTTGTACAACAGGGTGGGGTGATCACTGGTTTCTTTAAAACGAGGAGAGATGAAAGCACATTGTGAGAAGAAAGACGGGCTGGGTACATGTGCGCAATGAAGCCCTGTGAACGGGGGTGAGGGGTGCAGATTCACTCCCCTCCAAAGCACCACCTCAAAGATCCCATGGTTTAGAGGTGCTGCCAGCTGATCTCTGCTTTGGGAAGTATAGCTCATGTAACTTCGAAATAGATTTAACTCTTAAGACGGAGCCAAAATCCAGGGGCTTGTCAGCACCTTCCTTGTTCCTCCTAGATCTGTGGGAGATGGATGGAACTTGTGGGGAAACAGGTTCATCTTGGGGTGACTTTTGATGTTTCCTGCCCGCTCTCCAAGCCAGACAGCCTCTAGCTGTGCACTGTGGAACATGGACTGCCCGTCCCAGGCTGGTATGGGAACAGACAGGGTGCGAGGGTGGGACACCATATCTGGGAGCTGCAGGAGGAACCTCACTGTGTTTTGGAACAAGGACCAATCAAGGTCTTTTGTAGCTGAAAGTACCTTCCTCTCTTTTGCTGAATCCTGCACAGGGTTGGGGTGAGCAGCCTTTTCTTCTAAGAAAACAGAAGAGCTAAAGCTGCAGATTTTATCCTGTTTTCATTTTAAATAAAAAAAAAATTCAACTTTGTACTTGGATTACTTTTTCTGTTGGACTTTGCATTAAGGACTCACCAAAGTGCACTGATTTTGCAGTGTCGGGGGAAGCTGGAATGGAGGAGTAACGTGAATCGCTTGATGAGGGAGAAAAGAACATCAAGCTGACTTTATATTTGGATCTGAATACAAAAGATTTCCTTTCCTCCCTCTTCCTGTGGCTGTCCTGGAGGGTCAGCAAAGACTGCAGATCCTAACCTCACACAGGGCTTAATGAGAAGGGGAAAGAAGATTTGCATATTACTATTCTCCATATCCTCGGACTGAGGTCTTCAATAATAAATGTTCATTTAAGGAATCATCAGTGGAACAGATAAATTAACATCTTGCAGAAACTTGCAAATGGAATGCTCCTACACGAGCCTTCTTATCGCCTTCTATTTTATTGCTAGACATCTGAATTACAACTCTAAAATCCTTCTGCTGTGTTAACACACCTGCAGATTTATTTTCCCTTTAAACTACAATGAGATCTCATGTCAGTATAGGAAGGCACATGACAAAATTGTAAAATCCAGCTTGTAAACTTCATGCAAAGTGGCAACATCTAAGAGGCTGAACTGCTGCTTCCAGTGCAAGAGCCAGTTTGGATCTCCTGCAGAGGATCTTGTTTCCACAAGTGAGTAAGATGCCCAGGAAGGGCTAGAAGGATTGAAGTCATAGCTGCATCCAGTCCTTACTGCAACTCATTGGCTTAAGAGATTGTGCCAAGAGGGTCTAAGTCCATACAGGACACATGGAAGATTCTAACCAAGTTTGGAACAGGACACTTCAAGGGAAAAATGACAAATTTTCCCTCTTTGTCCTTGACTGCTTCCTAAGGTGGTGCATTTTTCTGAGAACTGGGGAAAAGAGAAAGTTCCCTTGTTCGTTGCCACAACAAAACAGCACATCTTCTACAATAACTGTATGGCTGGTCTAAGGAACAAGGACAGGTAGCCAAATGAATCACACAGAGATCTACTCATACACACATGTTTTCAGAGAGTAAACAGGTCATGCTTAGCCCAGTTAACTCACAAGCATGCCAGGCTGTACAGCCCACATTGCTGCTCACGTGTATTTGAGGAGATCAGGAGAAAATCAGTTGGTGCAGAGCAGTAAAACTGATCTGGATCAGGCCCTGGGATTGCACCCAGACATCAGCACTTCTGCTGCATGGGTGTGGGCTGTACGGCAGCCACACGTCAGGAGAGCACCGTCACACTTGTGCGCATTGGATCCTGTTTTCTGAACCCCATAATAGAACACTGAATCATGCTTTTTTGATATCCTGGTACAATCACATTAAATCTCTTAAGATGAACTATATTTTCATGGCCAAAAGCCAAGCAAACAAAACTCACTGAAAAATGAACACAGAGAGCCCTTTTAGAAGGATTTTTAAAAAGCTAAACAGATCTAATACTTGGTTTAGGACTTGTAATTTTAAAAAAGCTCAAATAAATTAAGAATACCAAAACAGATCGGTTGTCCTTCTTCCCAGTGGTGGTGTGAGGACAGGAGAGTTTCTTTTTTGTCACAGTGGAAACTGCCCCTTAACTACAGCCCATTGCCCAGTGTCACCATCTCTTTATCTTGGACTGGGAGGTGGAGTCAGCCTGGGCTAGGAGGACTGTTCCCCTCAACAGACATTCATATCAACACAACAGCTCTTGTGAATACGGTTTGCAGGATTGGTACTTGGCATACAGCTCTTTTTACTGTCAAACAATATCTTTTTTTCTCCCAAAGCTGCTTACATGCTATGACCTTGCACTAAAGCCCAAATGAAATGCCTCACAATTTTCCTAAATACTATCTTTATTCATATGGCTCCTGTATGAACCACTGCTATGCAGTTAATGCTGTGCAGTTGTTTCTACCCTAAGACCTTTTAGCCAAGGGTTTACAATTTGGCATCTGAGGTCTCAGCCTGAAAATTCATCTTTGTTTTTGTAGTCTCCCCAAGAGTCTGTTTTAAATTGATATAAACATTTCGATAGCTTAAGAGTGCAAAAAATGGTCAGTCTCCCTTTCCAGCTGGAAAACAAGCATGTTTCTTTGAGTCAAAGTATTGCATGTTGTTGGCTAGACTAGCGGCTGGTCTCATCTTGGCTTGGTTGTGCAGATCCAGGCATCTGCGTAACCTTATGGCACATCCAGAAAAAAAATAATTAAAAAAACTCCTTTACTTGACTGTGCAATATTGTTTCTCTGTAGTGGGCATGGGTCTCCCCTCTTCCCCTGACACATGTCATGCACAAATACCCCCATATTCTGCAAGAGATGCTAGGAACCTGTTGATTTTCTTCAGCATGCGGAGAAATCCCTCAGTAACATAGCTCACATCTGCCAGACCAAAATTCATATGCTATACTAAAAATTTACTGACTAATCAAGACAAGAGGGAACAGACCTCTGAAAGAAGCAAGCAAGGACCCCAGCAAATGCTTGCTCTACCTCGATAAGCTGCTTGCTTATGCTGCAGTGTCTGAGATCTGGATTTCATTACTGGGGTTAGTTCCCTGAAATCTTAGTGCAGCAAATCAAGTCTGTATGTGTGGATTCAGGATGGGAAGGAATGTTATTAATTGCCTGCATGCATTTGCATTATTCTTTCATCTCCCACCTTGGTACTTTTCTCCTCCTGAATCCAAATGGTGACATTTTTCTTTCCTGGTGACATAAAGTTTTCACTTTGCTTTCATTCAGTGCTTACTTAACTTTGGTGATTCTCTTTTCTCTTAGTCATTTTCATATAGTTCTGTATTTCTTACCAAGGCTTCTTACCTCCGCAGGAGGTAGTCAGGAGAGAGCTCCAAACCCAGGAGCTGCTTTCCTCAATTACTTTTAGAGTCACGTTTGTGGATTTTGTTAACTATCCAGCACAAGAACTAATTTTATTGTTCTAAGGGCAACCACAAGTTTTGTCTGTCTATAGGAACTGCAATAAACTCTTGGGCTGAAGAGGTGAGACTCTTAGGAAAAGGGAACAGTGGTGTGCCTCTTTCTGCTCTGTTTGAAATCAATAGTAAAAAGAGAAGCAGTTAGGGGTTTTATAACAAAACAGCTTTGCATTAGAAAATTACACTGTGGCAAAATTCTGTGTAGAAAGTGGCTGGGTTAGATGCAGTTTTCCAGGAAAGGTTCTCCAGCCAGGATGATGTTTCTGGTCACAACCCAATGATGCCATGACCTTGTCATTGAGACGCATGCGTAGGATGCTGGAGACACTACGTTCCTTAGTGGAATAAAGCCTCTGAATCTGTGTCTCCCACTACCAGGGGCTGCCCTAAATATCTGGCTATTTTTAGATGAGTCTCTTTCTGTGGCTGCTTTTCATAATAAGAAAAACCTTTGAAGGATTTGTGTTTTATCCCTATGCACAACAGGAATTAAAATAAATAAATAGATTTGAAATATTTAGACATGAAGAGAGAAGAATTTCCTGCCCAGCTTTTGCTAAGCAGCGTACGTGGCTTTAATGCAAACTGGGTCTGCTCCTGGGTACCCAGCAATGTTTTCTTTTCTTGGAAATGACTGTGGTAAAGCACTTTTAAAAGCAGGACCCCACAAAGCAGATCTGCTGTTTCCAAGGTCACTGTGCAATCATCTCCCCCACGCCATAGTTTTTTCAGATGAACTGATTTGCTGCAGCTTAACCAACCTCTAAGAGAAGGCATTGCTCTAGCTCAGGGGCTGCAGCATCATGGAGGATACAGCCAGCAGCAGGGCAGCAAGGTGAAGGTGGCCTCTAAGTGTCTGATGCCCTGCAAAGCTCCTCAAAGTAAATCCAGAAGTCAGGATCTGGCACTAAATTAGCAAGCTTAGCTCTGTGCATACACCTGGTATGTCACCCACCTGCTGCCCCTTCTCTGGGCTTACGGGAGGCTGTGCCCAGACACCAGCAACTGCTTTTCCTCTGAACCTTCGCAGGTCAAGCGAGCTAATGGGGAAACCTGCAGGGGATCGAAGAAGCGACTTTTGTCAACAGGCAGCCATGCTATGTAGACTTGATAAATATGTGCAGTGCTAATTCGAAGCAGATTCCTGCTTTGCCACAAGCAGAATTCCTCCAAACCCTGCCATCAAAAACATTATGTCACAGCTGCGGAGAAGCCTAACAAACACAGGAGAAGTTGGGGTCATGTCAGGGTAACAGTGCGGTGGAGGCTGTAAGGAAGTGATTGAAGCCCTGTTCCATGGCCTGATGGGGTTTGTCATTAAGAAGGATTTCACAAGTGATTTGCAGCCAATTCCCTGGGTCCGATTGGTACTTTCCAGCTTAATGCAAACCAGTGAGGAAACCAGCTTCCAGACCTAGTTAGGCCAAACTACCCAGGGAGGTTGCAGGCAAGAGACAACATAACATCGCCCGGGGCTGTGGAAATGCAACTGAAACTGGGATTGGTTTGTAAGGAGATCATTAGGTTCTCTCTCCCCATCTCCAGCAAACAGCTTTTATCTTGTCTCCCAAAATAGCAACCTCCCATCCTTCAAAACAAACCAAAAAAAAAAGCAAAAACCTCTTGAGACAGGCACACAGACAAAGCCGACAGAAGTGGAACACAAATCTGATCGAAAACAGATTCCAGCGTCAAGTCCAAAGCTGGTTTCAGCCCATTTCTTCTTAACGGGTAAAGTTAAGAAACTGAGAAAGCAAAGTAATTACCCACCCATCAGATTTTACTGACACTAAGCCTCTACACATTTCTGACACACACAATTCCTGCAATTTGATCAAATCCATCTCTGTTTAGTGCGGCACATCAATTGAGTTGATCTTGGGAGGCTCTGGCTTATTTGCTTCTGGATTTACAGCTCAAGGAAAAATGATAAAACAATGCTAACTGGGGTGGGCTTTTGTTCCGCTTCACTCCAACCATCCACCTTCCCTGTTCTGACTTCATCTCCATCCCTCTCGTGGCCTTCCCTTGGCCTGCTCCTTCTGCAGGTCAGTGATTCATCACACAGGAGGACACAGATGTTCTTTACAAAGAAGTGTTTCCATGCAAGCTGATATTTTTCCTAGAAAAGAGGGCTGGGGATGAGGAATGAGATGGGGAGGAAGAATTTACCACCTCAAAAGGCCTGAGAGTATGTATTGCCCAGTTTCCAGTAGAGTTTGTATGATGGTGCCTGTACGACACACCAGCAGCCCTAGGGAGCAGGGCTGACTGCCGGATTCACACCCGCGAGGCTCCGAGTAGGAAACCTTGGGGCATGTGGCCTGAGAAAAGAGACAGTCTCTCTGAGCAGCTGATCCATATGGATTTGGCGGTCCGCAGCCAGTCATTGTGCTTGATGGCTGTACTAGGATTTAGCTATGAAGCACGCAGAGGTTGTTTTGCAAGCTGCCCTCTTACCATTCAGTAGAACCTCATCCAAATTCCTCTGTCAGCCCTTGCATTTCTTGGAAAACAGCCATGGTCCTCTTCTGAGGTCTGGTTTGTGGACGCTTTTGATTCCAAAGCGAGAATTCCCACTCTGCCTTTGAATCTCAGCAGTGCGGAGGTAGCGCCAAAGAAGTTTGGAAAGGGAAGAGACCAGTACCCAGGTCAGGCCCTGGTAGGCCACTTCAGTGCAGCATCACAACCCTAATTCTGCCTGAATGTGGTAGCTGAAGCTCTTAGAGATTACTTCATGTAGGTCACCAGCAAATGTTTTCTGAAGGACATCTCCTAGCGCTTCATCTCGTCTAATTTTAAATATCCCTAAAGATAGGGCTGGCATCATTGCTTCCTTTGGGAGATGAATTACACAGGCTGATATAACTCAACCTTGGGAAGATTTTCTTTTCTCTCCCTAGACTCTTACCAGTTACAACAGAAAAAGCTGCCCTTGGTATCAGATCTCCCATGATTCCAACCTCTCCTGTCAAACACTCCAATTTACAAAAATTAATTATGGTGCATCTAAAGGCCCCATTACAGTATGCTGTGCAAGAAAGTAGAATCAAATCTACCAGAAGGGCTCTGGTCTTCAGGTTAAACAGTGTGGAAAATAACCAGATTAGCAGCAAAAGGGATGTAGTTTTAAACCACACTGACATTTCACTTGAGATATGGAAAACTGGCAGACCACTCATATGACAGTGAGGCAAAACTGTCTATGCAAGCATCCTTGACACCTGAGATTCAGAGCCGAGCTACAAAACCGAGACCTGGTTGCATATATTTAGTATCTTAACTGTTCCCTTCCTGAGATCTGGGCTACTGATTGTTGGCTGAGTATCAAAGAACACAGAAAAAGCGATACTCTAAAATAATGAGCAGCAACATGCAAGTAAACTCATGCTTTCTTAAACACAAACAGCTCTGTGGCGTTGAAGTATTTTTGTCTTAAGTGGAGCTGAGACACCAGCTTCGATGCAGGGACAAGCTGCCTTGTTCTTTGGCTTGCGAGCCACTGGAGAGGCTTCCTTCCTTCCTGAGCTCTGGATGCACTGAAGGCCCACGCCAGTGTGTTTAGGAACATGTTGGTCTCATCTAGACAGTTTTCACCAAACCAAAACAAATGAAGGGCTGCGTTAGTTTCCCTCTTAAGCCTCCTCCAGCTCTACCGACTCAAATCACTGCAAACAAATCATTTCCGTGAACAAAGATTTCCGGGAGGAAAGACAGGACTCAGAGCGGATCCACATGGCATATGCTGATAATTCCCACCAGTTGGGCTTAAAACATCTTTTATCAGATCTTATAAAGGTCATTCTGTACTGTTCAGTGCTTAAGGACATCGTACAGCTAGTTTGGGGGTTTTCCCAACAGTCTCGTGGACAAGTGGCTAATGAAGCAAGAAGAGAGACTGGGGAGTCACCAATTTAGTCTGCGGATGGTAGAGGAGGGATGTGAGTGAGCATCTTCCTCTCATTTGATACACACAGGCAGAGGCTGAATGCTGGCAGAGACCGTATGACGCTTTCAAAGAAACACGCTTTTTGCCAAACCAGAGTTTCAGGGATTTCATAACTTCTCTTCTTCACTGGTCATTTTAATGTCTGTGTCTCTAGGGTATCCATCTTACTTTTTTCCAAAGTCTTTTACTTAGGATGAATTCTCATCATATTTTAATGTCAAAGGAGTAGTCTGACATACAGAACAGTAATTTAATTGACTTAGTAGTTTGAAATACTGTGTCACTTGTTAATGTTACCTTATGTTACGTGCAAAATTTCTCTGCTAATGCATGTTCTGGCTAAGAACTTAAATAGCCAGGCTAGGTGAATTTCAAAGTTATCATCCCTCAACAGCTATGTAAATTTATGTATATATGGCAAGTGGAATTGTATTTTGGGTTAATACTGGTCAGTGCTTTAATTTGTGTGGTATGGCCAAGTGAAACTTAATTTCCCAACCTCTTTAACTTGAGGAACTTTCATTTTCATCTGCTTGCTTTTAATTCATGCGAGTGTTATTTTCCAAGCCCTCATGGTACCAAAGCTGTTGCTCAGAAACAAGTCTGTCTGCTTTAAATTATTATTGAAAATTGTTCCATAATTATACTTTAAAGATGATGAGATCTGTGGCTCTAGCAGTACAGTCTGGGTGCCTGTACAACCAGATAACCAGAACAGATTTTCAACACGTGTGAAACCAGCATTATTTTATCATATTCTGGCAAAAATTTCATTTTACCACTGACGGTCATTCCTGATAGGAACTTTTACGGAAACCTGAGGGAAATCTCGCCTTAATATTTTGTGTTGCCAGCTTTAAGTCTGACCTCTACTGGCAGCCGGGACGAAGTATAGGCTGATGTATGTACGGGCTATGCATTGCTTTCTAACCACTGAACTAAGGGCAACTTCTCGCCTACAGAAAAATAAACCTCACTGCATTCTCCCTGTCTCCTGCCTTGTGACCAGACTGACCTGCGTGCCACTTTAACATCGCCTCGGTGCACCATGTTCCCTCTACGAGAAGTGCCAGGGTGGTATAGGACACACTCTATGTATTTCCAGCCTGCCAAGAAGTGTGCAATTGTGGTGTGATTAACAAGTTAAAAAATCACCGTATCATATCCACACAGAAAAGAAAATGATGGGGGTTTTTTTGATCTTATGGCTCTTGTCACTTCAACAGGAAAAGATAAGAAAAGTATAAAACTGTATGGAAGAGAAGACCTGTTGAAAACGTCTCTACTACTGCTCTAACTTTAAAAAAAAAGTCCATTCTCCTCAACGAAATATCCAGACTGAAGCAGCTTTACTCTTATCCTGAGTATAGGCAGCCCCTTTATCCCAGGTTAAAAGTCCAGTATAAATGTTAGAACTGGGTAGGAACAAGAGAGAAATCACTCTTGCATCAATAGAGATTTACTACTTGTTTTTTTCATGAGAGGTCCTGGCTCATATCAAGATGGATTTCAATAGTGACTGATTCTTTCTGTGCACATGAGCAGGTTGGGGAATAGTTCTTGGAATAGAGTTTGCACAACAATCGCTTTCATTATTTGCAGCTGTACAGAACATGTAAGTTTGAAAGAAATATAGAGGTGCCAAATTCAATCCCATTGATGTGTGAGTGAACACGGTGTTTAGTGCTGCGCTGTGACACACATGAAGTCTGAATTACTGCTGTTGACTTTTCAGCCTTATATGTCACCTTTGATAAATAAGAGAATCTGCTGATAGCTACTTAAAATAATAAAGTAATTTAGTTTTAAGAGTTTTAAAACATTCCTTCCTTAGCATCCAAAACTTTCTAAGTAACTACTCACCGCATACAAATTACCCTGCATAGAGCAATTCTGGTTAGATTAAAGGGAACTGAACGTAGGGGTTTGACAAGCTGGAATCATCACTCGATCCATGGTTTACTGTCTGTAGCTATGAGGAACTGCTGGGCTGACATGCAATAAAAATACCCAGCTATCTGTCCGTCAAGACAGAAATACGCTCCCAGGAGTTCACCTGTAGTGACAATTCTGAGTTGACGCAGGGACGCAGGGGAGCCTGGAAAGGACCCAGCGGAGGCAGACCCAGCTGGCCTCCTGCCTTCCCATTTTCCCACCCGGTGCTCTGCAGAAAGGGCAGAAACCTTGGCAAGACTCACTTCCAGATAAATGCAATATTATATCTGAAGACTGAGTGGCAGTTGAGTCCTCCGGGAGGGGTGAAGGGCAGGCAGGCGGTGTGCTGTGGTGGGCTGCAGTGAGAACAGACGGTGAACCCCGGGGCCAGAGCCACCCCCAGAGGGGAATGTCAGGCTCTTGCAGGGGCTGCTCCCCGTGGTGGTTCATCTGGAGACCACTGTGTGCCCTTCTTCCTCTTCTCACTCGCAGCCTTTTCTGAAGAATGTGCCCTCTCCTCAGGATGGTCAAGTCAAGGAAGAATGAAAGCTATGTCTGGAGCGCCTATGAAGTAATCCTGTCTGGGAATCATTGGAAACACTTGCATCTGCAGCCCTAAAGCTTTTCTCAGGAGGCCACATTGGAGGAGAGGCAAAGACAGTTTCATACCTCACATTTTTTTTTTATTCCCTTCCCCCCCCCCAAGTCTTTAGCACATAGTGTGTTCTCTTTTTTTGTGTGTCTCGTTCCCACTGGGTCTGCATATTTGCTAATCATGGAGATACGCCAGGTCTTCTCTTTCCCAGAGGAATTGCCATAGTTTGGATCAAGAAATGACAACATTCCCAGCCTTTTTTCCATTGACATGAGATTACTGCGTTTCCTAAATACTTCAAACTGTGCTTGAGTGCATGGCAGATGATTGCAGATGTTGCCACCTCTTTTCCCAGATTTCATGTTTATTTTATGGCTGTAGATCTAAGTTCTCAACTTGTCACCCAGTTACAAAGAAAGGACATGTCCCCTCACTACATAACTCAACATAAGCACAGGGTGGTGATATCTCTGTCATTCTTTAGGACTCCACACTCTGCAGTGTCAGAGGGGAAACAATGGCTCTGATTAATGAGCTGCTGCCGCCAGAGACCAAACAATTTTGACCTAGAGTTGCTTTCTGTGACCTCTTCCCATAAATCTGCAGCTGATACAGTGATCCATATCATGGGCCGCCAAGAAAGCACATGGCATTGCACGCTCAGGGAGTTGCCTTTGAGCAGGTGTAGTGGAACTCCAAAGGTTACGTTTTGATTACAGAAAAACAGGGAAAAGTTCCTGTGAATTGACACAGGGGTTTTGAAGCATCAGCACACAAAGCAAGAAGGTGGCCTTGCTGAAGAGTTTTTGCTGATTACAGGAGGAAACCAGAGTGACCCTGTGCCGCTTCACCAGGAAATGCTGATGCATCTGTGGGTGAGGAAAAGCCTGGGAGGAACAAATCCCAAAGGCCAGGCCAATGTCTTATCTTATCTTTAAACACTTGCTCTACTTAGCAGTTGTTTTTACTGTGCTGTTGTTGATGTCTCCTCAGCTTGAGACTAATGATTGAGTTTTTTGTTGTTGTCACTAGGATCATTTACTCCCAAACTACTGTCTCTGGCTGAACTACATCAAACTTCTATTTGCAGCAGGCAGAGAAGGAGAATGGGTGTGAACTACTCCCCTTGCTCGTGAGTCAGCTAAACAAATACTGGCTTCTCTGGCTTGGAAAATTAAGGAAAACACGAAGCCTGTTGCTTTGCCAGCAGATGCTCTCGAGTTAACACTAGCATTCAAATATCCTGAAAGAATCTTAGCCATCTCTGCCAATGAGTTTGCGATTATTAATTTAAGTTTGGATGAACCTCTTCAGCTTCTGTAGGAATGGAAGCTCTGGCTCTGGCCTGCAGGTTGCTAGTTCTGTGCCCACACACAGCATTTCTGTTGCAGGACCACTCTGGAGGATTCCTGGTTATTTCTAGGTGGAAAACAACAGGAAGGGAAGCTTCTTGTAACCACTCTCCTCAAACAAAAAAATTCAAAAATCTTTAAGAGTTACTGAACCATTTTCCTTGAAAATCATTCTGCTTGAATAGCAGCAGCGTAGGCAAGGGAGACAATTTTGGCAAAAGATAGTGATCGGTATTCAAGGCACCCTGGGGCCCACTGCATGTGGGCTCTTCACTCTTTGCTTTTCTCACCTAGATGATGTGTTGGGTTCGCAAGAGCCAGCAGAGGAGCACCCTTTAGCACGCTGGGACCAGTTTCCAGGTGAACCCTGCGCTCTACTCATGCCCCTGTCGCTGAGGCTGGGTGAGGTGGGGAGCACTCACAGCATCCAGCAGTCCCACGGGTGGGCTTCTCAGCTGGCAGGAGAAGACGGTGGGTTGGTCAATGGCCAAGTGCCATTGAGGTCCTGGTCCCAGGGCAGTGCATGGAGAAGCAAGCTGCATACAGATCATGAGCTGTGCTTTCCTGGTGGATCCGCAGCCCATTTCCTCTGCACCTCCCAGAGACAGGCTTTTCAGGGAGATCTTGGGTATCTTAATCATCTGTTTTCTTTGTCTTTCACCCTCCAGTTGTGAGAGCTGCCACATGTCTGTGTTTTGGATTCCTCAGCAAAGGTGGTGGAACTGTCTTATTTTAGTTTGCCCGCTGTTTTGGGGAAATAATTCTTGATCTTGCAATTACCTTGGAAGTTTCATGTAACTTAGATACCCAGTCTGAGCACACAGAGAATAGCTTGGCCACCAGCCTCCAGCACATGGAGCATTTGTGAAAGTGACATTGCTGCCTCGTGTGAGACTAGGACTGAGACAGGGTGTAAACTTCATGTCCTCCTCTAGGAAAAGCAGTTCAGCAGGGAATAAAGCAGTGACCTACAGGGGTTCAGCCTGATGAGGAAGTCACAGCCCCCCTACGTTAAGTGCTGTAGAGGTGTGTAGGAAAAGATGAGGGTTTTATATCTTTACAGACAAGTTAAATTATTACCCTTGATACACACATGGAGTATTGAGGCTTAAGAGAGCAAATAACCTGATCAAAACCAACTCCCCGATCAAATCAGGAGAGAAATGAAATGGGAGAGAGGCAATCAAACCACATTAGGTCTAGAGGGTAAGTTACTCTCAAACAGCCCTTTCTGACCTACACATTCCCCAGCTGCAGCCCATCACGGGGGCCTTTGACCTCTATGCTGACTGGGTACCCATCAGGTGGCTTGAGACAGAGCTCACTAGCTGGCAGAAAAGAAGAAAATTGAAAGGTTTGTTCCTGACTTACAGTCAAGATATTCACCATAATAGCATCCCTTCTTCTTTGCTGGTAAAGTCAATGCTAGGATTAATATTTCATCTAGAAAATTTTAAATTTTTAATAGAGAATATAAGACATTTTATTAATATCAATGCATGAGTCTAGCAGAATCAAAAATTGTATGTCCAAATTCACAATGAAAAGAAGGGGAGGGGAGGTTTTTTAGTTATTTGCAACTGTATTTTTAAGCCTTTAAAATAATAGAAAATTACTCGATTCTAACAAGTGAGAGCTGATTCCAGGAGCTGAAAATGTAATAAACGCACCAAATATTGCAACGCGTGTGATACAATAATGCTGGTAGTACTGTCATGTCTTCTCTTTTCATAGGGGGTAACCTTAAAATAAATCCTAAAATGACTACAAGCCATTGGTTTAAACACACACAGCTTTTCAACGAATCCTTGAACTTTCTAATTCCAGTGAAAATAGGATTTCCTTGGGGATATAGTAATGAAAATACCCTTTGAAACAGGTACCTGTTCATTTTTCAGATGTGCTCACACTGTGTTTGTGATGAGGCAGCCTGGCACCTCAGAGGACAGCGCGGTGTCTGTCCTTCATGCCATTTACTGCTGCGGACACAAAGTCATTGGGAGACTGAGCTCACTGAGCTCACCAGTTTTCTGTGGCAGGCAGCATAGGTAACAGCTCCTCATCTGCACGATCCATGTTACTGGAGATTACTGGTGACCAGGGCCACACGCACTGTTCGTACAGCCCCCGTTGATTCCACAGTGGTTTCAGAGCACAGATTATGCTCCCAAGCCAGGCTCGGACTCAGAAATGCTTTAAAGTAAGCATGGCTCACAAAAGTGTCTCCAATCTATTGCCAGCAATGAACAAAACAGTTTTGAAATGCTGTGTATATGCTTCTCCCCTTCCCCCACTAAAATCAGCTTTAGAACTCTGACTTCCAGTCCTTTCTAATGGGACCTGATGTGTCCTAGGGCCCAGATCTACGCACAAGAGTGACTTTACACACATGAATAGTCCCTGGAGTTCAACCATGTGCAAAAAGCTATTTGTGTGCCCGAGTCATTGTGGAATCTGGGCCTTAGTCTAACCTGCTTCATTTAGCTGTCACCACAGTAGACTCCAGTTTGCCTAGCAATTATTTCTTTTGTCATCTGATGCAGAGGTTAGGTGCTCTTCGATACTGTTCTTTCAGCTTTCCCCTCGTCTGTGTGCTGCAGTGCCCAAAAGGGATACGTGGATGTCTTAATCAGATATCGTATTGACGTTAGCTGTCACTATGTACGATACCTAGATACGTTCAATCTCACAAGCATTTGTGAGTGCTGCTTTGGGGCTAGCTACCGGGTAGTTACAGTGCCTAGAAGATGCTTGAAGGAAGGCTGTTACAATAACAGGCAGAGATTAAAAATAGTTTTTATCCATGCTCACTGATGGTCCCAGCATGAACAATCAGGCATTTGCTTAGCGTGGGAGGGATCTCTCTCAGCCAAGTGAGATAGAGTTAGAAATCATCTGACAGATAGTTGAGGGATGTCACACATTACCCTCTGCCTGGAGATCCTCCCGTATATAATGTTGGCTGTGCTGCAAAATCAGATTATCCAGGGAAAACAGTTTTCAATATACTTTTCATCCCTGGATAATGTATCAGTCAACCTTTCACACTGCACTCCCAAGGATTTGTGCGGTTGTGCTACGTTTGGGGTTTTCACTGTCAAGAGCAGAATGGTAAAGTCTAAACTGAAGTAAGAATAAAGTCTCAGAATTATAAATGGTACAGTAAGGCCCTGGACAGAAGGTCTGTCCTGACTTGGGGCTCTTTCTAGGGGCTCTCTTCAGCCTGGTGACACTATGCTCTTCAGTCTTGCTTTGCTCAACTTGCATTGGCAACAAGTGATTAAGCACAGGAACCTAACATAAGATGTAACGCCTCACTTCCTAGGAGCAGCCTGTCTTTCTCCCTTGGTTTACAAAGCAGATGTTGTGCTAAGAGCTGTTTGTAGCCCTGAAGGAGGCGACAGGTTCTCTGCTAATTCTGCAGTATTACCGCCCTAGCATCTTATCCCAAACCACGCCAGAGGACCTAAGGCAGAATGCTGCACCAGGCTGCTCACCCAAGCCAGGCAGCAGTGTTGCCTTCCCCAGGAAAAGGGCAGGGACAGCTGTGGTACAGATGCTGCTTCCTGGGCCATTGGACATCAGTCTGCAGACAGAGACTGCCCGGCAGTTTGTTCTCCGCACAGCTTTGCTATGGTAATGACATGGCTGGCGCGAGTACTTGTTTTTAATTTTATGACCCTTGTAGCCCTAGGGCAGGACCAAAATTATTTAGCAGGGAAGAGGAGAATGTTATTTTAGGAATGGACATCGTCATTTGAGCTGTGCAATCAGAGCACGTTAGCTTCAGCAGGACTTGGTCCAGCAGCATGCGTCTCCCACCCCACGCTGGGCAGGTTGGGTCCTGGGTTTATGGTGTACCACAGAGTATGACCCCAGAGAGTTCTTCAAGTCTGAGAGTTTTTCTATAAATTGCAGAGCAACTGGGAAAAACTCTTTTGGAGAAGTGTGAGACATTTATTGATTAAAGCCATAAAGCTGAAAAGAAATACTTTAAAATGGTGAGCACTCGTGTTCATGCTAAGAAGAAGGAAAAGCACTGTAACTGAGCTACATGGCATGTTTAAACTATGGTTTTCCATGGGATGCCAACACTGGGTTAACTTTGCCCTTCCCAGTACTAAATCGCACCTGCCTGTGTTTCACAACACCTGCAATCAAAAGCTTACCAGCAAGTAAGACGCCTGCACACAATGTCCCTGAAGACTCAGTCTTTGTACAAGCTAAACATTATCCACCTGCAACCCAGGCTGCCCTGGCACTGCTGGCCGGTGTGAATGACAATCCGAAACTAAACAAACGCTGGGGTGCAGGATGTGGAAAAGGAGGGTGTGCGCTGCTGAGCACGCAGCCTAGCAGCCTACGTGCCTGCTTCTTTCTGCAGGAGGTTGCTTGCAGCATCCTAACGCTTTCTTAAAGCCACGAGTCTCCTCAAATACATAAAACAAATATGAAAGTGGAGTAGATTGCTTTCTTCCCATCCAACATGCCCTGGGGCTGTCCCCAGCTTTGCCTCCAAAAAATGAAGTGTCTAGCTTTGAAGGGACCATGGAAGGTTAAAAATTCTGTGAGGCATCATCCTGCCAGTTTTGGCATTTAGGCATCCTGACGTAGCACAGCCTAACCTTTCCTCCCACTATTCTCTCAGGTTTGCCCTCAAACTTTTTTTTTTTTTTTTTTTTTTTTCCTGAGTGAGTCCACTCAGCTTTGGTCTGGTGTGCTAGTAAGGGCACACGCTGTGCTTATATAAACCCTCTGTCACCTGCCAGCAGTGATCAAATGTGTATGTGGCAGAGGAATTTCTCCTCCTGTCCTCCATGGGGTAGAAAAGCACTGAAATTACACTTCGCTTATTCTTTTCTTCAGCTCCCAAAGCCAAAATAAACTTTGGGAAAGAAGTAGCTCAGGATAAACAGAATAATTGAAAAATACTTTTCTTTCTTTTAGCAAAACCAGTCTCAAATATTATAAAAGCCCAAGGACTGCATCGATCTCTGGTCACAACAGCAGCTCAGGTCTGTTGCCAGACGCCTGGCACTGCACTCCAGACCCCTCCAACCGTGTCACACTTGCTCATGAGAGGTAAAATTCAAGCCTGTTCAAAAGGCCAGCTCGAGACATCAGCTAAGCCTCCCTAAGCCCTAAGAACAACTGAAGGCACAAGAGGAAAGAAATAAAGGATTATTTCAAACCCCAGGATTTTCTAAGTCAAAGCAGCACCTGGCTGAAGTCACAGCACAAACAGCCCAGAGCAGACCGCGGTAGAAGCTGTGTCCTGGGAGAGCTACACAGGATCCAAACAGCCCTCAGCCAGCAAGTTAAATGACACTTGACAAACATATTCAAAGCTGTTGGCCGTTTTTTGGATTGTTTTTGCAAAGCTCAGCACACGGTCTTAAGAGACTGAAATACCTCAGCGCCATGAAATAACACACGCCAAAAGCTCAGCCCATGCTCGGGGTGAACTGGTTGTTTCTAGAAACTGGAGGGGACTCAGAGGCAAGGGCAAGGGCATATTTGCCTGATAGTGTCTCCTCCTGCACTGTTTGGGGCTTTTTTCTGTAGATTCTTTGGTGAATGTGATGCTGCACCCTGCACGTTTTATCCTGAATGTGTTTAGGAATAACGATACTTCTTAAAAGAAACAGGGGAACCGCAGGGCCGGAACCCACTGGCTACTTTGCTTCCACAGCGTTACACGTTAACCGCAGAGTTTAGGTAGGGCCATGGTAAATACTGTCACACAGATCCACTGGAGAGAGTTTGGGTTGGCCAGACTCCAATGTTTTATTCTGCAAAGGACTTTGGAGATAGAGCTACAGTGTCATCAGTTATGCAAAACTGGGGTGGGGGTGGGGGTGTGCAGGGATATCTCTGGTGCTGAAGCAATGGCCAGAGGTCCATGGGAAGGGTCAGTACACCTTCCAAGGGAGTCCAGCAACGTGCTGTCTGGGTAGCATCCCCTTTGGGAAGGATTCTGTGGTGCCATGAGCTTGGTTAGCCGGCCTACGCCGAGGTACTGATGGGGATTTGAATGGCTCATGGATGAAGCCAGACTCCCTGAAGTGGGAGTGGTTCACTCTCCGCACTGAGGGAAAGTGCCAGGCTAAGAGCATTTTACTCAAATCCAACAAAAAAAGAAATGAGAGTTGGGAGGCAGGAAAACCACTGTTTCATCCAATTGAAAAGTTAAACCCTAATATTTCTCTTTTTGCTAGATATGTTATCTTCACTATTCTGCTGAGAATAATGCCTCTGTTATAAGCCCAGCTAAAGATTTCTGGTTTATCAAGTTCAAGGCAAAGGAGAAGATATGGATTTGAAGAGCAGAAGGGGAAAGAAAACATACAGCTTTAATGTCAGGGCTTTGGAAATTGAGATACTTATCTGTTTTCTCCTTTCCTTGATTATGTTGCTTTGAATTTGGACAAGGAAACGAGCCCGGCCAACCTCACTTCTGTTTCTTCTCAGTTTCGCTTTCTGAAAATTATATCATCATAGAGGTACACTCAGACGTGCATCTCACTGAGGACAGTTTCACATTCAGAAGACATTTCCTGGGCTGGGAGATAATGATGAGAGAGACCTTTATCACCACTGTCATTAAAGACCGTTGTCACCAGAGACCTGACAAACCTTGTTACACTAGCACTGATGATGGTGTCCCAGATAGCACGGCAAATTTGCCTTGGAGCGTGACACCAGTACACAGCCACAACGCCCACAAAGCAAGCAGCTCGCTATGAAGTTCAAATGCAGTATTTGTGAACGTTGCTTTGTAAAATGGCAGGCTTTTGATTTGCTCTTAATATAGTACATGCTTCACAGTTGTGAATCAAAGATTTGTCCCCAGAATTATTGTTTTCTCTTCTTCCGTTGATTAAAATGTAATGTATGAGTTCACACATGAAATTATTTCCCAAAGACCTGACTCCTTCCACTTTTATATGTGTGTAAAATCCTTTTGAAACAAACCTGTTCTAAATCTGCAATGATTCAGTAATAAAGCTAGCTCCACATAAACGGAGAGAAAGACTATTAGCAGAAATGCAGGTGCTCAATGTTAGAAAAGAAAGAGATGAATAAAGGAAACTAAAAACAAACTAAGGAGATCTCGCAACTAACTCCACACTCAACTGAATTGCATCAGTATAAATGCAAGCACTGTGTGGGCCCCCAAATTAGGAACTATTTACACAACAAAAAGCTTGCCTCAGCTGTATTGTGCCTGTTCTAACCATACTGAATAGCCTGTCTAATGATCATTTCTTCTTTATTTGGGTCAGGTCTTGCTGAGGAAAAATTGTTTGAGAAACCAACGCTAAGCATTGCAAAAGAACACATTGTCATCTTACCAGGAGACACCCTAAAAATAAAATGCAGGTAAGGATTGCTCCAGCAATGCTGGATTTCCTTTGTTGTATCGATTACTTTGGCACAGTACAGATTCTGGGTAGAATGGAGCAAGGACTGCTGCACAGCCAGCTGGGAAGCCGTGCTGTTTACCCCCACATGCATTTCTGCATGGAAGAGAATTGGATGGGCTGTAATAGCCCAGGGAGGGAAGTCTCAGGTCAGCATTCAGCTTGGCCAGATTCTTTCTGCTGTAAAGGGGCCCAGGCAAAATCCTGAGTCAGCCCATGGGAAAGCTTATGGGAGGGGGATGTACCATGCTTAAGGACATGGCTGGAAAGTCCTCATTTGAAAATAGGTTCAGATTCAGCTTCTCTGCAGCTAAAATCACTCTTTCACTCCCTGTCCATAAGTAAAAGACGAACAAGATCACCAGGGCATGTCATTAGCTCTTTACATATAAGCTTAAACTTCCTAACCTCAAATACCAGCTAGACTCTAAGATGACAGTTAAATAAACAGCAGTTAGTATGTGTATATTCAAAGACCTGACCTGTTTAAACATATAATATTCTTTAAATCAGAGATAACCAGGACTCATAAAAAACTGACTGCTGATATTGTAAATTATGGCAGCTCTTCATTTCTTGGCACAGTGTGTAAAAACTAGCTAGGCAAGAAACAAGCAAAATGTTGGTAATGACGTGTGTTTACAGGAGACAGTCTGGAAATGGGGGAATACAGCACTTGGTCACAGCTGACTGGCACATGACTAAGTAGCAAATACAGAGAGTCAAGAGCACTTTCTGCTGTGTCAGAACATACGTTAGCGTGCTCGGACACACAAAAGGCCTCAGACTGAGATGTACGTAGGCGTCACTTGTTCTGAGTGTGACTTAAACACTAAACTACTGAGACGTTGGGTTTTAATTCCTTCTGAGCGTGTTGTAGGAGAGAAGGCTTACGGTAATACAGACTATCACAGCTTCTCTCTCTCACACACACATTTTTACATCTTCTTGCAAAGACCCCTTGACTGTAACCACTGCATGGATGGTTTCCTGCAACAGAAGTCACTGGAAACAGTAAGACAAAGCAGTTAGAAGGTGATGCTAAGAGGTAGTTTATGCTGACACATATGTCCCTTCTGATTTTTGTCCTGCCTATTTTGTTAGAGTGAAAGGCAAATTGACTCACACTGTGTAAATTTGTGATGTCTTCTGGAATGTAAGGCAGGTTTTTTCCAAATATGTCCAGCTAGCCGTGTGGCTTATGAGGTCAGAACAACTTTACAGTGGTATTTTTAGCTTGGCAAGAAGCAAGCATGATGGCAATAAAGTTTAAAGAGTCCTTTAAAAACTAGACGCAGTGCTTCATAAAACACATTATGTGGACATGAGTTTGGTGTAATGCTCCAGGCCAATTAAATCAATACTTTTCAGCAGTTCTCCAACACTGCCTTTTTAATCTGTAAGAACATCCTATTTTTCTCATATCACCAGATTAATAAATAGATGAAGAAAGTATTAGCACTTCAGTTCCAAATTGCTTTATGGATGTAAAGCAATAAATCCACACGACAGGTCTGAGAAACAGTACAAGTATGCTAGCACGCTGCCATGCTAGCATGGGAACAGAGGCACAGAGGCCCAGAGCACTTCAGCTCCTCGACTCGGGTCACCCAAGAGCTGGGAATAGAAGCTAGAATGATTTCTGCACTTGGAGTGCAAGACTCCCTGTCTCAGGTCCTCTGCTGATGTCTGTCATCCTGCCTGCTCTGACACAGCATCTCACACTCACAGATTAGCACCGTCCTGGCCCAAAGGGAGCTCTGAAGTCCTTTCTGCTTCCAGGCAGCATTGGGGCTGAGCAGAGCACAGCACAAGACCGCAGACCAAGCAGATAGCTGCTGAAGACTGTGGTAACTGTGTGAACATCCCTTCTTCCTTAAACTCCACAATTTGAGGTTCCTGGCCAGGATTCCCTGATTTTTGGCAGCCTGGCCAAAGCTACTGCTGCAACTCCCCTCTGCCAGATGTGTGAACATCCCAAAGCAATAGCCAAACTCTCCATCTTCCACCGGGATAAAATATACAGGAGGAAAAAGGGGGTACATGTAAGGAAGCACAGGCATGTGACACCCCCGGCCTGCTCTGCAGAGCCATTGCTGGAATTTCCAGCCTGATGGAGACCAAACTGGGTGACAGTAGAAGGGCAGGGACATGATGACATGGTGAGAGTCAAGCGTCTGAATGTGAAGTGGCATTGTTCCATTTCTTGACAGAGGTGGTCATTGTGTCATTAATGACGTTAGTAAGGTAGGGAACGAGCGCTGAGTAGGGACCTCTGTGTCAAAAAATAAGTCAGTGCTCTGAAGGACAGGAAGCTGATATGGCGGATGAGGTGGGGTTGTTCAAGTCAACAGTTCATCCAAAACTGAGGGCGAGGCTGTCCACCAGAGAGGATATTCACACTTTTCCCAGTGCTCTTATTCAGCTATGTGCTGGGAATAACCTCAAGAGTTCAGCCCCATGTCCACATCATCTTCAGGAAGGCGACAAAAGGACGGGCTGAAGCGGGGGCCAAGAGGATGTTTGTTTGTCACTTAGTTTGCTGGCAAACGTGTCCCCTTATTGCACCTACTGCACCGCTACAAAGCCAGTGGCACAGAAGGAGTAGTTCAGAGTTACTATCAGATAGTTACAGCTATCTGGAAACCTCACACAGCTTGCTTCTTGAATACGTTTGGTATTAGCGTCTCCATACTGAGTCCATGTGTCTAGACCGGATTTCTCCCTAGCAGCACTCGGCTGGGGAAATGCAGAGGTTCATACTCCTTCCTCAGCTCAGCAAATGCCATCGTGTCAGTGGGAATCCCCTGGGCGAGAAGGGGTGAGTCAGCCCCCTGTCCCTCCCCAGAGAAGTCCATGGATGATGACCCCCATACCCCATGCGTTTTCACATTGACCACCAAAATGGTCTTTTTGTCTGCTACAAAAACACCACAATCTTCATTTCATAAGCATGTGCAGCATGAGCTAGTACATCACCAGAGCCCTCAAAGTGCAGCCCCAGCAGAAGAGAGCTCCATGAGCTCCTGCTGCCATGCTGTGGCCTGATGTTTCCAGCACAACGGGACTAGCACAGCCAGTGCCTGCCACCGAGCTAACTCAGATCAGTTGAGAGCAGTCTCCGAGTCCTGCAGCACCAGGACTTCTTGTCATCGAACTATGCAGAATTGCATTTGATGTTAGCTGTGATCGTAGGTAAGACAACGAACAGGTCTGGTGTGTGAAATGCTGTGTGAGAGCTGCCCTGCTAGCTTTATGTTCCGACTGCCATGGCAAGGTGAATTGACAAAAAAAAAATGTGTCTTGAGCAGATATTCTAAGATTTGTAATGTGATTAGTTCCAGATCCTTTACAAAAATAAAGACCAAGTCACTGCTGATTAAGCAAGAAAGGTGATGCAAAGTTACATAAACGTTCTTCTCTCTCCATGCAGCCCTAGTATACAAAAATATAAGTTAATTAAGCTGTTGAAATACGCCAAGTCCTCAGCTTGAAGAAACATATAATTTTATCTGCTTCTTTCTAATGTTTGAAGTGGCTAAAATATAGTGTTATACAAAGAAACTCACGTTCAGGAAGTCTGTTAAAAGAAAAATTAAACTTTACTCCAGGAGCTAGCTTGCTACAGTTCCCACAGACTATTTCAAGAATCTCCCCTGCTCTGGGGAAGAGTGTGGAGTGAGCCACCTTGATTTCTTATGGGTGGAAACACGAACACCCAGCACCCTCTATTATTCATTTGCAAATGACAAGAGTAGGAACACTGGGAACGCTGGTACCAGTTGACCAGAAGGAAGCCCAAATTTTTTCTGAAGCCGTGACTCTAATTTTGGTGTGTTGTGTTGACAGGGGAGCACCAACTGTAACCTGGCTTCTGAGGGAGAGCCAGAAGGAAGATCCCCGGGTGCACATAAGTAATTGCCACAACACCACAAGGCAAAGCTGCAGCATGCTTGTCATCAAGAAAGTCATAGCTAATGACACCGGTTACTTCACCTGCGTTCATGATGACTTCCCATCTAACGAGGATCTCATGGCCAAGATTTATGTGTTTGTTAAAGGTAAGAGTTTCACTTTGGATTTTTGTTATGGCTTTTTGTAACAGCAGCTGTATTCAGCTGTGGGATATGTGCTAGGCAGAACAAGTAATCCAAGTCAGATGCTTTCACAAATCCCACCTCGCACTGGAGCAAGCACCAGCTTTGACATTTTGAAGAGGCCGGATATATTTGGATTTTCATGCCAACTGAATTCACAGGGACACAGATGTGAGAACCAGAAATTACCTTTCTTATTCATTTTCATGACTTGAAAACTAGATTGTGCCATCTAGTTTTGTGTTATAAATAACTGATAAACTGAGATTTCTTTAAATCTCTTCTCCTTTTCCTTTCCTTTTAAGACTAAATATTTTTATCCTAAAGGATTTTGCTATCGCAGTGCTTTTCCTAAGATTCATCCTGAGTACCCAAGTACTCTCTCTTTCCCTTCCTCCCCAGGCGTGAAATGCCCCAACAACATTTTTTGTAGTTCCTCTCTCTCCTACACATTTCTGTACTGCTTTGTCCTTCACATCTGTGACACATACTCACCAAAGCTGGATGACTGCATTACACACATTTTATCGTAAAAAATGGCCCATTGCTTAATTTTTTTCTCTTTGAGCTACCTCTCCCCCATGTGTCAGAATCATTGAGTCCAGATCCAATTATAAATGGAAGCAGAAACTTCAAAGGAGCGTGGTCCTCTGTGATTAAGTGTATATAACATACTGAACAACGATTTCAATAACACGTATATTTGGTAGAAGAATATTCCCCCAAAACACTGATAGTTTTTCAATTCTGCTTGACAAATGCATTACTAAACAACTGAATCATCTCGGGTCTTCCAAGCTGAGATTGTGAGTAGTCTGATGAAGGAGCTGACTTTTAGTGTCTTGAATAGGGGATGACATAAACTCCATTGGTGCTGAATAGGCTTACTATTCACTTCCCCACAAATACTCATGAAAATGAATTAATTTCATTTTTCTAGTAAATGCTATGGTGTGATTCTTTGAGACCTTTTAGTAAAACAAATGCTAGAGAGATGTTCAGTTTTTCTGATATTATTTGAATAGTTCAGCAAACTTACCCTCTCAGAAAACACATGTATTTGCTGGGCAGCCCTGGCAGTCTCATGGTATTGCTAAGGACAGCGAAACCATCATGAGGTGTGACTTCCATCCCAAGGGGACTGTGATATGCCCACACAGCTAAATTCAACTTTGGCAGTACTAGGTGAACACACCTGTTTGATTCATGTGGATGATTTTCCTGTCTCTTTATGTCTGTTGAAAATAGTCCCTTTCTACCCTTATCCTGCTTTTCCAGCAAGTCCTCCTCTTATCGGAAAGTAGCTTTTTGGTGTTATTTGTTAGTTCCTGCGGTTATTTTTTCTCCCTTTCTATCTCCTTTTTCTGATTTTTTCTTGTTACTCTAAGCCCATTGCTTTATCCACCCTAGTTCTTGTGCTGAGCTGTTTCCTTTTCTCATTACACACTGCTCCGATGCCCCGCTTCTAATATTGTTAGCCCAGCCCAGTGCCTACGCTTCAGGAAACAGCGCATTGAAAACTCAGTTCTCTATCCTGATTCACTGCCCTGGCTGGCTACCCAGGCCTTCATTGCTCTATGGTGGGAGCACGTGCAGGAAATGTTACAGATCTTTGGGGACTGCCTGAGCATTTTCCTTAAGAAAATACCTCAAGTTATGAAATGCTTGCTGGTGATGCACTTGGAACAGTGCTCATCTAAAAAAAAATATCGCAGGATGTCCTCTTGCTTGCCTGAGACTGCTGTGCCAAGGTTCCCCTGAAAAACAGCACTGGATGGCTCTTTTCTCTAAATCACCCTCCAAGACTGTCCTCTCACAGATGCAATTTCACTGTGTCATACGCCCTCCCTGCTCTAAAAGCTCTTCCTCATGACTCCTCTGCTTTAAAAGTTCTTGAAGGAAAAGTGTGTAGAAAATGAACCAGCTTGTCCTGTGGCACTCGGTGAGTGAAGCAGTGAGAAAGGCAAGTCAGCGGGGACCCCTCTGGCCCGCGTCCTAGCGAGCCAGCTGCTCACCCCCCAGAGCAGAGCTCTGCCACGGCGCTTCAGTCCATAAGCTTGCACGTGCCTGCTGGGGTCTGGCCCGCCAGCCTGAGGAAGCTGCTTGGCCCCAGTAAAATGAAGTTATTTATACCTCAGCATGGACGCTGTCCTCACGGCATGCTCTTCCTGCCGCTCAGTCCCTATGGATACTTGTTGAAAGCCAGCAGGCTCTACTGGGGATGAGGAAGCTGTTCTTCAGTGAGGGCTCTATGAACTTGGAGTTAAGCAAGGCATTCAGAAACCACTTATGAATTTCTTCAATATTTAAACATGCTTTTCTGTGGAAATTGGTCTGACAGTGTCTGAATGTCACTGAGAAACCCATCAGTTGTCTCTAGCTGAAGAACCCCACAGTGTCCTGCGAGTGCCAGACAAGGGTGAGGTCCCAAAAACATCTCTTGGACATTTTGAGAGCAAGTGCTCAGCAGGGCGTTTATGAGACTGAGCCAGGTGGAGTGAGAAAATGTTGAGCCAGACCCTGAAGGCTGGAGATTCCTCTGAGGTTACAAGCCGTTATTGCCAAAAAAGGAAGGGGAACCGTATTTTTTCCCTTCGTTCCTGGCCTGCTGCTTGACATTGAAATGAGAACATGATTGTATCGGAAGCCCGGCTTATTGGCTATTATTTCCTGTGCTTGCTTCTGTTTTTACAGCCTCCCTGGTGCAGTTTCTAAGCTCTGTCAGAACCTGGCATTCAGCAGCTCTCCCCCCCGGTGCCATTGAGCTGTGAGCCCTGCACATCAGTCAGATCATAAGGGACCTGAAGGCGGCAGGGTCAGCCACCATGCCTCGGCTGTGCACCAGCAGTCTGGAGGCAGGGAGAACTCAGGATCTTCATCCTGAATAATTGCTCCCGAGGCCTTTTCTACTTCCCACTGCAGCTGCAATCCCAAGGATTGTAATTAAAAAGCAAGACAACCCACTTCTGTTGCCCATCTCCTTGTTGAAAACACAAAGTAGGTCCAGGCTGGAACAGAAAGAGTTGCGTGGTTTTTAACTGCGTTGTTTAACTTCATTGCAACTTGGAAGGATAATCTGCAGCGAAATGCAGTGTCTGGCCAAACATGGTGCTGCAGTGCTGAACGGGAAGAGCAGCCAAGCAACTCTGCCATGGTTGCAGCCAGAGAACAGGGTGAACGGGGCAAGCCCACCCCCACTCCACAGAATATGTCGTCTGCTGAGCCAGCTCTCAACCAGCAGCAGTACAGACAAGTCTGCACTGCAAACCAGCTGCCCACGTAGGAGCCCACGCCAGAAGCCTCACGTGGATGGCATTTCCACTGCAAAAGCTGCCAAAGCCAGCAAGCCAGTGTCATTTGCTTCTGTCTATCTTCTGCAATTACCCTTCCTGACCAAATGGATACTTCCCTGTGAGGAACATATTCATTTATTTCAACCGTGGGGACCCCTGTGCCAAAGGAAAGGGCAGGCTGTGTATTTTGTGTTAAAATATAGACAGCCCTTTCCACACTGTTTCCTAGGGCACATATAAAATTTAACATGGCTTAGAGAGGGATTAAAAAAAGACAAGCAAAGATTCACTCCACCTTCCCAAAGGGCTATCCCAGGCCCCAGCCTAGACCAGAGTCAGGACTTGCAGCTCTCAGCTATTTGAAATACTGTTACTGTCAGCAAAGCAACTGTCTCAGAGTAAGACAGAGCTTGGTGAATATTTTAAGTGTCTTCCCACCCAGGGCTGCTGGTGTTTCACCGTCTCAGTGTTACCGTGAGTTACAAACATGGCAGGACTGAGGGAGTAATTTGTTTCCCTACATTTGGTTTTCAGCACTGATGTTCGCAGAAACACAGTGTAACTAGAAGATAGCCCTGCAGAGAATTTAAGTTCTGGCTCCTTCTAAAGTTCGTGTGGACACCATGAACTATCAGCACTGCCGTAGTGCAGTCCTGCCAGGAGTCCCGAGCACAAGAACTGGAAATTGAATGTGAAGCAAAACAGACTTTTATAGAGGAGCACAAGTCCTGTTGAGGGCCTGCTGAAGGAAGAAGGGGGATGCATCCAAGCAGCTTGACCTGTCAGAGCATGCATCTCACTGCTTGTCAGCTCCAGCAGCAAGGCATCCCCAAGGAAGGGTATGAGCTCTCCCTTGCTATTGCAGGGAATGAGGAGGAGAGGTGGCACAAGTGTGGTATCGGGGTAGAGTGTCAATCAACCACAGCCTCTTTATCACACAGTACAGACCAGAGATGTGAAGCCCCATCTTCTGCATCCCTTCCCCACCAAGAGAAATCTATAGAAAATGGAAATGCATGCAAGTACCACTCACATGAGATCATACTTTGGTTCTGATGTTCTTTGAAGCTGATTTCTACCTCCTTAATTCTCTTGACAGTTCACAAAGATAATCTGAATGTGAGAAGCAGAAATGCAGGGCCAGGGTGACAGCCCTGACTTGGGCTTTGGCTTGCTTTCCAGAAGATATGACCAGTGAGAACAAAGCTGGAGCTGCATTTCTTTTTTCTTTCATGCTGGAGACACCAAGACAGCTACACTTGCTGCCAGACACTCAGCAAGCTGAGATAGGCAAACGTTGTCCTGTCTGTTCAGCATGGAGCCCAGCAGATAAGCTGACTGTCTCACTCAGACCGGTGGAAGGGTTTGGCACCATATCCTAGTTAACAGTGTTTAGGGCCACATGACATGGGAATATAGGCTTTGTCACTGTGCAAGACCCTCTCTGTTGTTCCTCAAGTATTAAGGGCTGGATCCAAGGGAAAAGTAAGATGCACTCAATTCTGAACACATTCAGTGTCTTCAAATCATACCCTAAAGGGTCACTTTTAAGTGGAAGAGCCTCGTAAGATGCAATATTGAGTGAGCAGTGTGAGTTCCTAGCACTAATTCAGTGACAGCACTTGACAGCCCAGCAAGAAGAGGTAACAATCCCCTCCTCATTGATAAAGAATTTCTACATGAAAGCCTGACAGCCCAAATCACACATTTCCCCAACTTCTTCCTTCCACTCACTACCTGCTAATTGCTGAGCCTTACCCAAGGTCTGCAGCTGGGAGCAGCTAATGTAGGAGGCCTGTTCTTAACGATGGGACTTCAGGTAAAGCTGGTGAATATTTTCTACAAAGTCTATGCCTTTCTAAAATCTAGTGTCGCAGGGAGTCAGAATTTATGAATCCATCTGATGCTTAAAACATAATTCCAACCAAAGTTTGAAGACTTGTTTCTTAAAAAAAAATAAAAATAAATCCTTCCATGTTGGTTTTATTTGTTTGGCTGTGAGAAGCATTTCGCTTTCACAGTTTTTGAAGTAACACTTTTAAAAGTAATATTTTTCTCTACAAATATTCCTGTGTTTCTAACAGTAATCTCCAGGGGAAGAATGTATTTCATTTGACCAAAACAGAATGCTTCATGTTGACTCAGAACGGCTTCTGGGGGTTTTGCAGTCATTTTTGTTTTGCCTGAAGAGAAAATATTCTGCTTTCTGTTTAATCTAAACATTCCACCACCAATTCTTTTCATTGGCCTGCCAAACTGAAAAGACCTTTATTTTCAAAGATTCATTTTCAAAACAAGTGACTTTATAGAAGTTACTCCTGTACCTAGAAGCTTTGATGGGTTATCAGGAGGAATACAACAGACTAGGCAAGTTCCTTGCACAGCATTCCAAAATACTCTGACCAAAGTGTCACTTAATTGCTAATGATCCTGTTAATGTAAAATGTAAAAAATAATTAAAAAAAAAAGAACAGACTATAACCTCCTCTCAGTGTTTCTGACTTGATGAAGACAAACTTCATGGGGATTATTTCAAAACATGAACTTAAAGAACCTGTGAAACTCTGCCCAGCCTTCCCAGCTAAGGTATGACTGAATGAAGAAAATAAAGACTGAGGGTGAGAGAATTATCTTTAGCAGGAACAAAGTGAGAAGCAAAATGAGAATGTTCAGCAATTTCATGGGCATGAACAGCCGTGGCTGACTGTCCTCAAAGGCCATTTAGTGCTTATCTTCTCTGTGGGCTGATGGATAGTATCTGAAGGGAGAGGTGATGTTATCTCCACAGCTTTAGATATGATATAAATATCATAAGACAAATGGCCGTCACAGTATATGAAACAAAAGCAGAAGTGAAAAACACCCAGAACCCTGTATAAAATCCTGTGCACGTGTCTCAGGAGGATGTTTCAAATGCACAGGCAGGTGATACAGGGCTGCAAAGTAAAGAGCTGTAGCAGAGAGCCCGAGCCTACAACGTGCTGAGCTCCTGGGGTGCCATGCTGAGGGCTTTGAGGTCCCTCAGCTTCATCAGCTGGTAGCATGGGGCCACCAGCCCGCTGGAGAGTGGGATTCAAAAGGCAAGTGAGCCCGACACAGTTACAGACCTCACCGCTTCCTGGTGGACAGTCACCACCTATATTACAGATCACACTAAACAAAAGCACAGCTGTCCCTGCGAGGCAAGGGGTCCGGTGTTTGTGTTCACACGCTGCCACTGCGGAGACTTGAAGAGCGAAGTGCACACCTTCCCCGGGGAGCCGCGATTACACAGCTGAGTTAAAAGGGACCCTCCCTAAGCTCATCCCAAGCAGCAATTAATCTCCTCCTAGACAGAAGGAGAATTTAAACATGAAGGGCTTCACTGCATGAAGGTAAACAATGTTCTTGTAGGCACTTGACCTTTGAGTCGCTTTTGTGTGTGGCTTGCTTGATTTTGCTGCCTGGCTGTCCCTGTGGCCGGACAGCTGGCCCCCTTCCCTCCACCGTCCTGCTGCCTCTGCTTCCTTCGCTTCGCTGGGCGCTGCTGGGTAAGCGGTGACACCCTGGCCTGGCTGCAGTTTCCTGCAAACTTCCACTGACCTGGAGAGCTAGACAGCCAGTCTGAGACCAAAGGGAAGGGGCCTTTCCCTCGCCGCCGAGCTGGTGCTGCAGCTGATTAAGTCCCTAACGTGCTACAGCTCATCTTTCTTCACATATAAGGAGCTTTGCAGCCCATGGGAAATTATCCTTTTTAATTATCCTATGGGAATTGATGGGTGTTTCTTTATGGGTAAGGCTCACAGGGCATATTACCTTCCCAACTCAGGAGAAACAGGCACAGTAAGCCACAGGGAAATACCCTATTGCCATAAACTGTTTCTTGGCTGAGAATTCTTCCCGGTGAAGTTCAGTGCCGGTAACTGCAGAGAGGACGACACCTGCATTCCCATGGCACAGCCCTCCAAATTGCAACAGCTGAGTGCAATTGATTTACACCATCTGGAATCAGAGATCTTCCCTGAGGCTAAGGTTATCATTTTTAAAGAAAAGTGACCCTGTCCCTTTTGTTTCAAGAAGTTCTGTCTCTGAGAGACTTTTTTACAAGGAGTTAACTGATTGCTGATTAACTTAAGGTGGTGAATGTGTTCGTAAAGCTGGCAGTGACACTCCCGATGTTCCGGCAGATCATTTTTCCGTGCCACAGTCAGCCTGAACTACTTAGGAGTTTCATGAAGAATTCAGTTTTTCGTCTGCACAAGCCATAACAACGGTATCAGCTGGCAGCTGATTAGTTCCATATTCAGTGTTTATTCTTTGTCATTTTGCTAAGATCCAAAGCTGAGCCACTTCATAGTTGCTTATCTGTTAAGTGAACAGTCCAGCTGCCTGGAAAGCGCTCTTGCTCAGAGCGTCTCCATCCTGGTGCAAGTGGGGTCAGCTTGCTCCTGCTGGCGTGGGGGTTTAGAGCAGCTGGAGCGAAGCACGGGCAGTCTGCGGGACCACAGAGATTGGCTCTGCGTGCTGTTTGGTGCTTTATATTTTTTTTTCTGCACAGAGTTTCACCAGGAGACAAAAAAGCCTCCCTAGCCTCACTGACATACCCTGGGTTATATAGTGAGGACCTGACCTTCACCTGCAACCACTTTTTCCTTTCATCCTAGGGTCACTTCCCAGTGATGACCAAAGAGTGGCCCTAACCTCATGTTTAAGCTCTCATGTCAAAACTGTAGTAGTTTAGTCCTGCAAGTAGTGGCCACATCAGTGTCTTCACTTTAGGAGTTGTTCCACTAACACACAGGGATCCCACGGTGGTGAAGGGTTCCAGTATGGCAACTGAAATGGGGAGGAAAGGAGGCCTTTGGCAGACGGAGAGCTCCTTAGGCTAAGGCTATAAACTAGGTAAAGCACAAATTGCAGCCATCTGCTTTCTGCACAGGACTCTAGGAAAACTCACTGTAGGAAAGAGAATGACCCATCAAATATTAAACCTTTTTTTTTTTTTTTTTTTTTTTTAAAGCAGAGTGAGAATAATGCCCATGAGACCTGACATCCACCAGTGATTAAAAATTATTGCTCAAGCCGTCCCTTCCCTTCCCAACCCAATGTTTGTAACCCAGACACTGCCTTTTGCTGTCGTTAATTCCACAGTGATTTTAAAACACTCTAGATGCAAATACTGATGGCAGAAGGCTGGATTTATATACTGTGGCCTTCAATTCAGGTTGTAGCTTATGATCTGGGGTAGTGTAATTCTAGCTACCGGCTAGACATACGGCAACTGACATACGGCAAGGTGCAGACTGTTATTAAATATCAACTAGGAATGAAATATATTTCTGTTACATACACTGTAAATTCATGATTCCCATTTAGGTGTTCTTCAGTAGTTTAGTACTCGCATGATCAGTACCTGTCCTATTTACAAATTTAAAAACTAGATAATTTTTAAGTCTGTCATGAATCTGAAAATTTAGTAGAGGTCAGTCTTGGAGGTAGGAAGAGATGATGGAGAATGGGGGTTGAATGATTATTTTTTTTCTCTGAACAGGAAATATTTCTCAGAAATATTAGTCTGTTTTGACAAAGATATTTCAATCATTGCTTAGTTCAATATTTTCTGACATTTTAGGATTATTTAACATTTCCTTAGCTGCCTCTTTTGAGTTATATTACTTTTTAAATAAACAGTACTATTCTGAAATTCCCTCTAAAAATAAGGGCACAAATATTTTTAAATTCAGTGTTCCCATCTTTTCAGTCAAAACAAATAGTCAAAATCTGATCCAAATTTGTGAATAGTTTGGTATTAAGAAGCTCCTTTTTTCACAGCAAATTTTCCCTTGGCTGATATTCTTGTCCTGTCCCCCTGTCATGTGGCACATTAGTGGTTCTCTCTTTTTCTCTGTAGGGCCAGAAATAGGCTTCCCCTGACACTTTTTTGCATTCCCAGTATTTGTTCCAAATATACAAGAATCTGTTTTCTCTGCTTTTTCCTATAGCAAATAATCCAAGGATGTTCTTTTAAAAATCCAGGGTCTTCTTTTCAGTAGAAATGCCTTTCATCATTTGCACAAGCTTTCAAATTGGTTATAAAAATACCATCACACTTGGTACCTCCAAGTATGGTTTAGCTGGAGAGCAAGACTCCAGAGGTATTAAGCAGCACAAATGCCCAGGGACAAACACTGAGCACATTTTCCTAATGTGACTCAATAGAAGAATTTAGCAGACCTGTTTGGGAAAGTGCCTAAGACACTGGATTGTGTATAAATATTTCCTATTTGTTTTAGGGACTGGAAAAAGCTACAAAGTTGTGGTCTGGAGATTAGGTTTCTCAGCTCAAGGCTTGATTAGAACCAGTGCCTGCCTAACCAGAAAGTTCAGAGGTCTATCTGAGACTTCCTAAATGGGGGGAGTCTAATTTTTTAATTCTAATTAATCTCTCTCACATAACGTTTCTTGCAATGCCCTTAATCCAAAGGACATGGTTTTTTATAGACCAGTGCAGTCAGAATAGATCAATGGCACGGAATAAAAGCTGACATGAAAAGGCACTACTAGAAATGATCGACATCCAGATTTCTGGTCTTCATCTTCTGTTTTAGTGCCTCGTGTTCAGTGCCACAGTGCAGGTCCTTGTCACAGCTCCCACATTAATGACACATCTCGTACTTGCACAGTGACCCAAGTGCCTTTGTAAAACGTCCCCATAACACGTGTGGCCTTTCTGAGACATGCGGGGAGCTCCAACCAACATTTGCTCTCGTGGTGATGAAGCACACAGTACATTTTGTCTGCTAGGAATCCTGTTTCCAGTTCTCAGAGCTAAAATTAAGCTATCAAAACTGCACGAGGCAACAGTCCCACTCTCCTGTCTGACTCCTCAGTCACTCTGCCTGTCACCCTTCATGTTTCTGTGAGTGAAACTGTTCTGGGTTGTGGTGCAAACCACGCTAATTCTGTATAGATTAATTCCAAGTGACAGCACTTACATATTTCCATGACGTTCCTTAAGCAAAGACTGTTGTCATTAGCCAAGAAATGAACATTAATATCCCCAGATGAATGACCTGTGTCCAGATGATTTACCAGTCACGGGGAAATAAAGACAAAGCAAGGGAGATGAACCAACTCTGAGTTTGCCTTTGTCAGCGGAGTTCTAGAGGAGCAAATCCAAATCTCACACTCCATGTTCAAACTGTCTGTGAGTCACCAATAAGCAGTTACATCACTTACATGTAGAACATTTGTTACCCAGAAAAATGCAACATAAATATGCACTTCACCTACTGTTTAATTACAGATCCTCCAGCATGGAATACACAGATCCCTGCTAGTGTCCAAAGAGTGAACATTTCTTTTAAATTCAAAACTGGTTCCCCACTGATTTGAAGCAAAGGACTGTTTGCCCTGCTGCGGCAGGTTTGCCCCGGCAGCCACAGGGGTCAGGCTGTGCCCCCGGTGCTGCCCCTGCGGGCACCTGCCCAGCTCAGCCCACCCAAAACAGCCCCTCTCTCCTCGCCCAGCTCCACCACCAGCCTCTCAGCTGTGGGGGGGCGGGAGGGCTCCCCAAAATCTAGGAGTAGCGCCATGGTCTTGATTTGGTAGCGTGTGGACTTGTTCATGTATTTGCACAGAAATGTGCCGTTCCGGGCAATTTTCAGATGAACAGAGGGGCTAGATCCACCCAGCAATAAGAAATGGATTGTTTTCTTTATAAAAAATCCCTTAATATTACATCAGAAATTTGAGAGGAAACACGACATGATATACAGGGGTAGTTCAGAAGGTATGTCCTTCGTCAAGAATGACGCTTTTCCTTATTATACAGCAACAGGGAACACTATAGGGGTTTCCTTTTTTCAAAGGTCACACTCAAAGGGTTGCAGTCAACAGCTCGATGTCCAAGTGGAAACCAATGACAAGTGGTGCTCCTCAGGGGTCAGCACTGGCACCAGTGCTATTTAACAGCTTTGTCGGCTACATGGACAGTGGGGTTGAGCGCACCCTCAGCAAGTTTGCCAACGACACCAAGCTGGCGGTGCAGTCAACGCGCTGGAGGGCAGGGATGGCATCCAGAGGGACCTTGACTCGCTGGAGGCGGGCCCATGTGAACCTCATGAAGTTCAACAAGGCCAAGTGCAAGGTCCTGCACATGGGTTGGGGCAATCCCAAGCACAAACACAGGCTGGGCGGAGAATGGACTGAGGAGATGGGCTTGGGGATGTTGGTGGATGAGAAGCTCAATGTGACCCAGCAATGTGCACTTGCAGCACAGAAAGCCAACCAGATCTGGGCTGCATCAAAAGCAGCGTGGCCAGCAGGGTGAGGAGGTGATTCTCCTCCTCTGCTCTGGGGCCCCCAACATCAGGAGAACATGGACCTGTCAGAGCGAGTCCAGAGGAGGCCATGAAGATGGTCAGAGGGCTGGAGCACCTCTCCCAGGAAGACAGGCTGAGGGAGCTGGGGTGCTTCAGCCTGGAGAGGAGAAGGCTCCAGGCAGACCATAGAGCAGCCTGCCAGTACCTGCTGGGGCTGCCAAGAAAGCTGGGGAGGGACTTTTTACAAGGGCCTGTAGTGGCAGGACAAGGGGCAACGGCTTTAAACTGAAAGAGGGTCAGTTTGGATTAGATACACGGCAGAAATTCTTCACCGTGGGGGTGGTGAGACACTGGCCCAGGCTGCCCAGAGCAGCTGTGGGTGCCCCATCCCTGGCAGTGCCCAAGGCCAGGCTGGACAGGGCTGGGAGCAGCCTGGGCTGGTGGTGGGTGTCCCTGCCCACTGCAGGGGGCTGGAACTAGACGGGCTTTCAGTCCCTCCCAACCCAAACCAGTCTGTGATTCTATGAACACATAAAGTGTTTGGACATTGCTGAAGGCCTCCTACTGATCCAGCGTGATGGATGTGTCAGTCCTGGAGGACATTACCTGCATTCATTACCAATTTAGCCCATTTGGGAGTAGTTAAACATCCTTTTGAAAACTGACTGTAATTTCCTCATAGCACATCCTTTTTTAAAGTACTGTCAGAATACTTCAGAGCGCATTTTTGCAACGTAGATTGTTCACAAACCTTTCATGTCATCCATTTCCCATGCTTTATGTGAAACCATTTCCAAAATATAGTAAGTGTGTGGAGGCAGGTCCCCAGCCAAGGATAAGGAGGCTGAAGTTATTGCACAGGGTGCACATCCTTCCCTGTCAACAGTATAATCCAAACCAAAAGTGGTTGACTGCCTACACTGGGAGGTGTAGTTGGTATTGCATTAGCTGAACGGTATTTTAAACTTTATACCATGAGAATATCAAGACAAAGAATGCTTTCTAGAGAGATATTGAAGGTTTTAGGATTTCACAAACATTATTTAATTTTCTGTTGACTATCACTGTATTCATACAAGGAAAAATCAGTAAATAACACTCTGAAGCTTTATTAACTTAAAATACCTCAGATTTTTAGTTATTTCTATATCCAGTCTGATTTCTATATCCAGTCTGGTTCCCAGTTGGGCATCCCCAGCTCCTGAAGAGTCTGACCAAGTTACTTTGCTGTTAGCTGGAACAGATTATTCCTGCCTAGCTTTGAATATCGTGGGTCTACATTCCCTTTTTGCAGTCTTTCTGCACTATTCTGGAGATTCTTATTTACAGAAAGCTGCTTTTTTGTTTCAGTAGATTTATCTTAACAGCTTTAAACCTATTGTATCACCTAACTGCTGTGGAGTTTGGGACTGCTGCAGTATAATATCACCTATGAAAGAAATTCAGAGGACTGGGGAAAGAACTAACTCCAGTGCCATGAAGACCTTTGGAGCCGATCCATTAACTTCATTTTTACAGATGGAGAATAGATAAGAAAAGGAATTTTTACAAGATTATACTGCAAACTGGTAAAATAGGGTTAGAAATGGGCTATTCCAGTTCTTGGTCATGGGCTATAATCCCTAGATGACACTGGCATTTGCAAATGAGCAAGATGTGACTGGATGTCTTGTTACACACTACAGGGAGCCTTCTGTGGGCAGTTAGCTGCTCAGACTCCAGTGCCCTTCTGGTCATTGAGCAGTAAAGGAGCACTTTTGCAAACCAATGTTCTTTTCCCTGCAGACTACAGAAGTCCATTTGTGGAGATTCACCCGGAACATCCTGAAATAATCTACATTTTAGATGCTAAGAAAACGGTTGTTGTCCCTTGCCGAGTTACCTTGCCAGATATCAAACCTAAGCTTAGCCAGGTAAGTGACTGTTTCAGAGAAACTCAATCAGTTCAGGGGTCTGGGCTGCCAATAAAATTGGTAAAAACACAAAATAAAATGTATGAAGCTAGGTAAGTTTCAGATAAAAATAGCAAAGACACTGAAAATCCAGCAGCACAGTCCTGCTCTTGCAGTGTATTCCTACTGAACTGTGTACAAGGCTGTTTGGGGATTAGCCTGAGTTTATCACATATTTTTCTCATCTTGTGGCTTGATGTTCCTCCATAAACTGGCAAAGACAGATGACAGGGCGCTGTTTTTCTTTAAAATTCTTTGTAAAACACCTGGCTGTTAGCTATCCTCATGAAATCTCATCTCTTTCATACCTTGAACCTTGTCAGAACAATTGCCCATTTTTGCTTGATTTCATAAATTTAAACCAAGTTTCAGCTTTGGGAATAAATGGCTACACTGTCCACCCCTTTGACAGAAGTTACATCTGAATGTCAAGGTTACAGAGTGGTCTGTGGAGGCCAAGGCCATTGTGTATAATAAAAATGGAAATTTAAGGTCTGGGGCTTCCTCAATTGATGGAGGTCTAGTCACTCATTTAAAGGGCTTTAGAATTGCTTTGTAGAGAAGCCTGTCATGGAGCGAGGAGCAGAACATAGGTCTCCTGGCTCTAATCCTGCCTTTTACCTAATAGGTTCTGTGCCTTTCCATTCCCCTGCCAGGCTGACTGCTGGAGCTGCCCTAATGGGACCAAGAGCTCAGCCCCTGCCCTGCCCCTTCTCTGCAGCCTGGTCTGGAGGGGCTGTGAGAGGTGGGGGTGTTCTGCTGGATACAGGGGGATAGTGCAGCGCAGGCAGACGGGCTGATGCTCTGCTGGTAGAGGGGACTGAAGACCTCTGCTCCTTTTAGCAGTTCGATGTCTTAGTTTTTAGGTGTCTCCTCCTCCCAGGAGGCAGCACATGAAGTCCTGGAGGTCTGAGGCAGTGCTCCGGCCCCTGCTGAGACCAATGGCAAATTTCCAGTAGACGTGCAGAGGGACAGCACCGGCCTTATTGCTTTAGCAGATCTCTATTTTAAAATGTTGTCAGTAGGGATTAAAAAGGGAGGGGGGGGGGGGGGGGGGGGCGCGGAATAAGGCTCCTCTCCTGCTCTAGCTTATCGCTTCCATAACACTGAATAAGTGTTATCACCTTCTCCTCCTTGGCTATAAAAATGAAACATCCCCATCTTATTTTAGACTGCTTCAACCAAATTCATTGCCAGAGTACTGCTGCTGACCGGCACAGTCAGCTGAGCTTGGAAACTCAACCATGCTGACCTCTTTATTTATTCCTTTATTTAGAGGCAGCCCTGCTCTCCCTGCTTGCCAGCTAAATTCTGTCCCGGTAATTTCTTCAAACACAAACAAAGTCCTTTACCTTGCTGCAAGCGGCTGCTGGAATAAAATCTCCACTGAAAGCTCCCTTTTGAATTGCAAAGAAAATTGTCCCCAGCAGATTTTTCCCCTTCGAGGGAGAGCAGCTGGGCCGCAGGGCAGGGATGTGGGTGCTGAGCACGGCTCCCCCAAGGAACCCTCCCGCGGTGGGCTGGACACACATGGCTACCGGGGGGACACGCTCTGGGAGCCACGCGTTGGCTTCGGGAGCCGCCAGCCCCAGGCTCCGACTGCGGAAAGTCACCGCTTGCTTTGCCCTGTCTGGGAATTTCGTGGTGCCGCGTGGAGCCAAGGTGGCGGCTTCCCGTGCGGGGAGGAAGCAGGGCAGGAGAGGGGTGGAGGTAAAGGTGGGGGAGGAGAGGTGCATAAGGCCATCGGACAAATTTAGAACATCCTCTTCTTCCAAATTTAATCTCCAGTAGACAACGAACATCAAAGGGAGGAAAGCCACTGTGATTTCCTTCAAGCAGCATTGACGCTTTTTGTTTGATTGTTTAAATATATATTTTTGAACGGTTTATGAAAATGTTTAATATGTGTATAGAGTTGAAAAGGGCCTCCTGTGCGGGGTTATTTTTTCTTTCCCCTTCCCCTAGCCATCAGGGAGCAGAGCTGCCAAATTGTGAAGTTCAGCTTTATCACATTTTATTATTCTTGTAGAAAATGTACTTTTTTCCACCGTAAATTAAGTTCCTTATGTTACCATTATACTTTAAAATCACTGCGCTCTCTGGCCTTTAAATATGTATGGGGAAAGGTACCTCTTGCTAATACTAAACAGATCCCAGCTAACTCAACATATCATCTTCGTTAGTAACAAACCCATGCTAAGACACACAATTCAAACTTTTAATTTTGCCTAACATGATTTTAATTCTGGGCAAAAAAGAAGCATTTTCAGTCTTGTCAGATCTGTTTAGTCAATGATCTGGTTCAGTGTGCATTTGCCACTTACAGCTTTGACCTTCATGGGTGTTAAGGCATGATTAAGCCTCAGGTCTCAGATCTCCTTCTGTAATTTTCCTGAATTTTCCTAATGGTTCTGAATAGAGATGCCACAGCTTGATTACATCAAAAGTATTTACACAAAATCCATGTTTCCTACTGCTGGCAGAAGAGAACTGCTGTTCCAAAAGAAAGCAACTGTTTTGCTGTGTCTCCTTCCCCACAGCAACATCACCAGTCGCTGCCCCACAGTCATAATTCTTCCTCTTTGGTCTGTGCTGAAAATGTAATAACAAGTGACCTAAACCAGTGCCAACCTGATCAATTGTGTATTCATATGAGAGGTATAAGCATCAGCTCTCAAAGCCTGAAGCTGAAATTTTGTTGGAACAGGAGTATTATTGAAACTGAATCCTATTTAAACTGCACTGCCATACAAGACTACTGTTTGTTTGCAGACAGAAAAATAAATTGCATCCTGCATAACAACAAGAGTAAGAGCAAAACTATTACATCACTGGGGAAATTCCCACCTGCAGTCCCTACTGCAGTTCTTGGTTAGCTCCAAAAGCTAAAAAGAAGTAGCTCTGAAAAGGAATAAATAACTTCCCTCACCTTTGAGAAGCCAGTGTGTGATAAGAAGGAGGGAGAAGCACTGTGCAAATAAAATTGCTAACACGTGGCAGCTGTAGGCACACGGAGGTTTCCCCAAACCCTTCATTTTTCAACCAAAATTGACCTTAACACTCCTACAGCGCATCCTTAGTCCTAAAGATAGTTCCTATATCCTGCTGGAAAAGTCAGACCTACAGCCTGTGCTTCCATCCACCTTCCTGCAGATAGGCTGAATTTCAGTGACCTGCTTTACAGACTCCGAAGCTATTTCTCTGCATTTCATTTCACATATTTCTATTCTACATTATAATCCAGGATTTTCAAAATGATTGGAAAGTAAATTGCTTTTTCTCTAGCAAATAGAAGATTTCTCCATGTGTTAATAGTGATAATAAACTAATTATTCCCACCAATAAAAGCTAACTTGCTTGACATTGGTGCTGTCCAAGGGTGTATGGAGGGTTCATTCTTATTAAATGAATTTTTGCTCTAGTTTATTTTCCACATTTGCCTTTCATATCCTCATTTCTTCCCCATAAGCAGAACTTACAGATACTTACAGATTTTTTCAAGAATCTCAGAACATTACAAGTATTTATGAATTTAGGACAAAAAATGCCTATGTTACTAAGTCCCCTTCTTTCTGCCACTATGATTCACCATCTTAAGTCATCCAGGCCGCTTCCATGCATAGTGGGAATCAATAGGCTGCTCTGAAAGTGTCTCATCCCTCTCTGTGTACAGAGAATCTGATGGCTAGCCACAGACCATAGCTTATAGATGGCTACACCAGGTGAGCTAGTGACATGAATATTCTGATTTTTACGGGTCTAACTTCACACGTTTTTAAAGTACTGTGAGATCCTAGGAAAGTATATGGTAGCTACATGTAGCGTTAGGAAAAGCAAATTTTGTTCTTAAACAGTTCCAAAAAGATAACCCTACAGAATTAATGTAAGATAGGCATAATTATTTCCAGCAAACAGATGAGAGAAATGGGACCTATAATGGGTAGCATGGCATCTTGCCTAAGATCTGAGAGGACCGGCACTCCTGAATCAAAAGCCCCAGTTATGATGTCCAAGTTTTGGATTTCAAAGACAGTCAGACCTTAGGGAGGGCTTTTCTATTTGCTTATGTTGATGTTGCTTAAGATATGTGTGGAATGAGACCACCAACCACTCTGAAAGGTCAAATATCTACCCTGCCTCTAAAGCAGAACAGCCTTGGCTGGTTGCCTCTATGGTCTGAGGGGAAAGGGAATGTCTCACAAGCCTCCTATCTGTCTGTTCTCTTTCAGTATCCTCATTCCGTAGAGATGAAACTCAAGAGGATAATGTGGGACCCCAGAAGAGGATTTATCATCCCCTCTCATGCTTCTGTTTACTCTGGAGTATTCACATGCACTGCGAATGTCAGTGGAAATGTGTTCACCTCCTATTACGTAGCCCAGAGACTGGGTGAGTGACGACTGTGGGCCAAGGAATGACCACAATGTTTCTATTTCATGGCTAAGCCCCTGGGTATTATTTCTTGGTTAGCCTCAATTATATTTGATATATCTAATTGGCATGTATCTGTAGCAAGTCCAAGCTGGAACACTAAAAGCAAATGCAGTCTTCCCCTTTTTTCCTATTCAATAGAACCTGGATTTGATCCACTCCTGGTTTTGAGAAATTACCAAGTGTTAAGGTGGTACAAAATATGAGTATTTTATTCAAACCCCACCAAGGCTTTGTTTGCTTGGATCAAGCTATATTTACATTAAAGCAACTGCTGGTTTAGGATAAACTAAACAGTAGCTTTCTTTTTGCTTCTGGTCACTAAACTCACAAGATCATGGTATAAAAATCTCATTAAACTGCTAATTCATATCTTTGGGTTTTTATATAGTTTGTCTTGGTGATTTACTGTACCCTTTCTCTTGTATTTACAGTTGAGCTTCAGATCAAAATTAAAATCTGAATTTGAAGCAACTAAACATTCAATTTTTGAGTGCCGGGCATTTACGTGAAGCCAATTAGAATTTATTTTTCTTTTGTTTTCAATGTATGGTCATATATTTTTGAAAGAGGAGAGTTTATTGTGACTTCATTCCCGTAAGATCATGGCATCCTTCTATAGAATTAGCACTGAACTTTAAACAACAGGCCTGTAAATTTGTACAGCAGCCAAATAAAAGTCCTGTAAATCCCTCTCTCTCCCTCTTTCTTCATTGTTGAAGCAATTATTTTTTACTAGGATCATGAATGCAAAGCTAAAACCCCCGTTAGGTCATCTCTTTGTAGCCCAAAGGACGCGGGGAATACCTTACTCGCTGAATGTACCGTGGTCAGACACATTTTGTATGGGGCACCGTAAACATGATGCGGGCTTATTTCTGAGCTGATGTGTTTAAGGCATCAATAAATATGTAAGACCAAGATTTGTGGATCTCATTCAGGAAAGAAAGGTAGCTGGTCATCAGAGGGGAGGAGAAATATGTTTCATGTTTTACAGAAATTAATCCTCTTGCAGATATACAAATCGTAGTCATAGAATCACTTAGGTTGGAAAAGTCCTTTGAGATCATCAAGTCCAACCTGTGGACTGCCAAGTCCACCACTAAACTGTGCCTCTAAGTTAGACATCTACATGTTTTTTGAACACTTCTGGGATGGTGATCCCACCACCTCCCTAGGCAGCCTGTGCCCATGCTTGAGCACCCTGCTGAGGCACTTAGAAGGATGAGTCACTTCTGAGAACTTTTTCTGAGAACAGCTGTGAACCTGCTGAGTGAGGGTTGGTGCCACCACAGCAAATGCAAGAAAAGTAATTTATAAATTACTGTGCCCATGGGATCAGTTAGTTTCATCAGCTGATATTCAGGCATTTATACAACTGCCCTAATGTTTCCATCTTGTGGGCATTTCCAACAATTTCCGCATAAATGACAGAAGAAGGTCAGGCGTTTTGGAGAGGAGCAGATGTTGGGGGGCAATCAGAGTGCGGATGCCATCTTAAACATGCTTGATGCAGAGAGCACTGTGTGGTTATACCTTTGCTTTTTTCATTTCAGAGAGCAGAATACAGAACCTGACTCTAAAAGCAACTCCCAAAAAACTGCTGGTTGGAGAAACTCTCTCTTTGGAATGCAAAGCTGAAACCTTCATCAACGGGCGCATTGAGTTCGTATGGACGTGCCCCCGTGGGACAGTGAGTTGATGAAAATTCTGCATTCTGCTTTCATGCAGTCTCCCCCTACCCAAAAGAAAGAACTGTCCACAGGCCTGAGTAAACCCTAACTACCACTTATTCTGAAATATATCCAACCATTTGTAAGCCTACAATCGATTGTATTTTCAGTCTGAATGAATCTAAAACTTGTCTGACCATCTTGAACCTGCAACTTAAACTGCAAATCTCAGGCTAAAAGCCAGGAGTGTGTTTCTTTTTGGGATGAATAGCTGTCTCATTTCTTCTGGCCTTGTTTCTCGATCCTGGCTCACAGTGGCAAGTCCCAAGGCAGCCATGGAGGTTGCATGTTGGCAATCTGCTCATCAATCTTGGCATTTATTAAGTAGGAAAAAGTGAAACAAAAGCCAATTGTATCTGCTGAAATCTCCACCAAAGAATGACATTTAAATTTTGAGTGTAGGTTCTTGAGTTTTCTGTGGAATGCAACACAAAAATGCCGGACTTGAAGTAGAAACATGTAGGAGACTGAGCATTTGCTTTGATGTACTAAAACCTTTCAGTTCTCCCAAGGAAAAACAGAGGGAAGAAGGGGTATTTTCCAAATTAGTTCATTTATCTGAGATACTACTCATGGTTCTATTTGATGCTCAGAATGAAGATAACTGCTTTTTTGTTGTTTTTAGTTCAGGAAAATATACATTTCAAAGAATCATCTAAGCCTCTTGGAAAAGTGTAAAATGTGATTCCTAAAAATTGATTCTCCTGTTTACTTAAAAAAAGAATGTCTGATTTTGTTTTGGTGAAGAAACTGAAGAAATTATAACAGAATTTATAGAAGCACAAGCAATATGCTATTACTGAATTTTGTTTTGTGAACCCCATACGATGGAAGAGAGTTGGCTTTCTGTGAACCCTCCTTAGACTTCTAACATTATAAACGTAAAATTTCCTGGCCAAATCTCTGGGTTCAAAAATCCCATCAGAAGCGGTAATGCTTTCTAAAATTCTCCAGGAATTTGCATTGGCACTTGGCTGTCATAATAGATTATATTTCTGTCATAATACTTTTCTTTTAGAAAGTAGGAGTTTTTTAAGACAGAAAAATACTGACTGTAACAAAAAAAAAAACAAACCCAAAACCAAAAACCACCATCAAAAAAACCAAAGCACAACTCTGACCCTACAGATGCCAATGGCAGGTTTGCACTGAGATCCCTGGGATCTGGTCCCTGAGAAGGGCTGATGTGTGATGAATCCATCCCCTTACCTACCTGCCTGCCCAGATTTCAGTAGAGAAGCGCCACAGGTCCACTCTTTCTCTCTCTCATTAGATTTGATAATGAAATCTCACACAAGAGCTCTTCCCGCTGATTTGTCTTTTATACTATTTATCTTAGCGATGGGGAGGTACGATCATTTTGATATGAATCACTGCTTGTCTTTACTGGCAGACTTTGAAAGGATGAACAAAATAATCCAGTTTATGCTGCTTTTTGACCACCTTTTTTCTGACTTCCAGCACCCTTATCCTAAAAGAACGATGGATCAGACAGACATAGTGTATAAAGTTGGCAGCAGCCTGACAATTGAAAATGTCACCATGCAAGACGGAGGCCTGTACGTATGCAAAACATTCAACATAACAAGGCTGGAGGCCAATGTCACCGTTACAGTGTATGGTGAGTTCTGCAGCTTAACCAGAACACCCAAGAACCAAGACTGTTCAGTTTAAAGGATAATGCCACATTATTAAATCTGTTGACATAGAAATGGCATTAGGAAGAATGCCAACTAGGTAAATCTCTAATGGATCTATGGGAGAGTCAGCACCCAGCACTATGTTTTCAAAGGAAAAGTTCAAGACTGAGACATGTCTGAGGACATGGATTAATGGGGAGCTGAACTGTTTTGAACAAGCTGGCATCAAGTGTGGTTGCTGCTGCTCTGGGAAATGTGGCCTGCTGGCAATAACATGGACAAGAGCCACCTCAGCCATTTCTACATGCTGCTCCAGGGGCCGTGCAGATGCATATTCTCTGCTTTAAATAAAAAGTCCTTCATTTGGAGAGAAACGGTCCTGGCTGTGGCTGAGCTTTGCAGGGGAACTGTGATTACAGCTTGTCATTCCGTTTGGTTGTCTGCAGCTTCTGCAGATCTGCATTGCAAAAAATCCAGGGTAGACACAACGCAATTCAAAGATGTGAGCGCTGTGCTGTGGCAGATCTGACATTACTTGTCTTCCTGTTCACTTCTCTTTCCAGACAAAGCTTTCATTACGATTTCCCATAAGAAAGGGCCTTATTACGAGATTACAGCGGGACACAAGTCACTGAAACTGGCTGCAAAGGTGGATGCCTTTCCTCGTCCAAGTGTCACCTGGTGAGTACAATCATCTTGAGCAAAATCAGGAATACGCAACCTTCTTTTGGGTTCCTGTCTAGAATAGATTTTCACTGTTCCTTACCACACAGGTAAAAGATGAGAGCTGGGAATGCTCACCGCTGGGGTCCCAGGTCAGCTAAGGAGATGCTCTGTGAAGCTGGTCAAGCCATACTTCTTTCCCATGCTATTCTTCTCTCCTAGTCATGCAGAAAAATGGGGGGTTCCTTTACCTGGGACACAGAACTGTTTGGAAGACTCAAGTAGAAACCTACTGGGGAAGGGCTGCCATTTTACCACCATTAGTGTGGTCAGTCTGCCAGGAGGCAGTGCGTAATAGAAAGCTGCAGGATGCATTCTCAACATAAGAAATTGTTCCTCTTCATAACTTTTAAATAATTTCCTCCAATCCTGTACCACCAGCAATGTCAGATCCTTGCAGACAATGCAGTGAACCCTGCTGAGCAAACTAAAGGCTCCATCAGAACTGTAATGGATCAGCTTATTAGGAGGGGCAACATGTCAGCAACTCCAGGGGACATTCATCTCCCTTTACCCTTTCACCATTTGTCCTCTCTTTTGCTACTTTTTCTATGCTTCATTCTGCAGGGGGTCTTTAACAACCCCATCCAACACCTTATACATCTTTAACTGTATGAAATCCCATACAACAGCTGATGTGGGTTTTCCTGTCCTAGCAGAGAAGGTGGCTTGGGTGAGTTAGCACCTGCACAGTACACTTGACAACAAAAGGTCTCGGTCAGGGATGGGTTTGCTACATTTTTTTAGCAGTGAAATAACATGAAACTCTCTAATACTCAGTCAAATCAGTGAAATCGGTGCTGCCAAGAGGTATGTTTAATTGTTGCTGTTATTTAGGAGATTGAAATGTTTTTGTGAGTTGAAGTGGGGACCATCCCCCTCTTCTCTGCCAAGGCTTTGTTCTTGGGGCTCAGCGTGGAGCTGTGTGGTAGCTGCCTGGGACCACCACAGCTGCCTTCCCTGTGTGTTCGGAGCTACAGCTGTTCATGTTGGAGGTCTCCCAGTCCAGTTGTTTAAACGACTGTAAAGAAGGTTTCCAGCATTCTCAGGCAGTAGGACTCATGCCTCAGCTTCTTCCACCAAGCCTAAAGCTCTGTGTGTGGCAAAGTCTGGCCTATTTCATAATCATAACCCAAATTTGCATATTGGATCAGCAGTGGAGTCTGCTCACGCAGACTATGCTATCCTACTCTTACTGAAGATTCAAGATTGTGAATTCTTCACTGACCTTCCTGTAAATTCTCTGGGTCACAGACTTAAGCTTTTTCAGAAACAGTAAAGGGTCATACATACATATTGAAAGACAATTCTGCTTAATTAATATCTTGGTTTAAAACTGATGTCAGAAATTTTGGCTCACCCACGACTTCCTGCACTTAGTATCGCATATCCAGCATAATTTGGGGGCACCTAGAGTCCATTCCTGATCATAGCTGAGCATGCAAGAGGCATGGTTCATTCCATTCCATTAAAATATCTTTTCTCCGTTTGCTGGGTGAAGCCATCCCATAGCGCTGCAGATGCTCAGTTTTAGTATGGGAGGATAAAAGGAATAGTTGTCCAATTCAAGCAGTGATTATAGATCTGCGTTTCCTTTGCTGTTTCTGAAGAACGACTCCTTATCCACCCTAATTTGGGTAACAGGCTTTCTGAGGGCTAACACGTGTGTATGCACATGCTGAGCCTTCACGGGACTTTCAAAACAGGTACAAAGATGGCAAACTGATCAAGGATAACCACACCTGCTATGAGCCGGATCCAATGAAGTACAGACTAGGCATAAGAGATGTGAGACCAAAGCATGCTGGAAACTACACCATCGTCTTGAGCAACGCGAAATACGGCCTCTATAAGAACCTCACCATGCAGCTGGTAGTGAGAGGTAAGGACTTGGTGTTGATAAAGTTCTCATTTTTTGTGCAATCCTTTACCAGTCAGCAGGAATGGGTGACATTTCCCTGCGTTTAGCTGATATGAGCCGATACAACATTGTGCATAGATTATCACCTTACTTAGGAACCACTGAAGATCCATCTCATTTCACCACTTGTTAAATCAAAGCAACAGAAGGAGCTGCTATGAGGAGCTGGTCTGAAACAAGGTCACTGAAGTCACTTTCCAGGGAGGTATGGCACCTCAGAAATACCTGCAGCACCTCTGTGTCGGGACAGTGTCTCCACAGAGGGAGGCAGAGATGGCCTGAAAGTGAACAAACTTAGCAGGACTTTAATTTTAATAGGAGTTTGGGAGGGTATGTAGCAGTGAAGTTGTAGATCATGGGGCAGTTTCCCAAGAGAAGTCATGGAAGTTTGATCCCTTGAGGTTAAAAACTAGCTTGGGTAAAGCACTGGAGGACATCTGCTGGGACAGGAAAAGTCTCAATAGGGCTGACAGAAGGAACTAGAAGAGCTACCCTGTCTTTTATGTCTCTCCATCATCCTGCTACGGAAATACTTTGTAAGTCTGTATTTTATATATTGCCATTTATCTGCTGGGAGCACTTGAGAGCCAGGTTCTTTTTCAGGGTAATCTGGAGAAAATTGAAGTAAACTGTGGTGTGCACTGAAGCAGGTTCACTTGACATAGAGGGAAAATAGATACTGGAATCACATTTATTAATCTCCCTTGCTGGAATAACGGAAGACAGAGCCACATTGTCTCTTTATACATCCGCTGCCTCTTTTAATCCATTGAATTTGGCAACAGAGGTTGAATCACGAGGCCGAGCAGGAGTTCAGCAAAAGTTAGCTCTGCTTCTCTTTGTATTTCCCGAGGTCCACTCAGGCAGTGAGAGAGAGAAAGTTATTGATAGGCTTGCTCTCTTTTCTGTGCTGAATTCTTTTCTGCTTACCCTCTTCACATGAAAAAATATTCTCAGTTGTCCTGTTTTGTATACTAATGTGCTGTTGCACCACGTAACTTCCAGCATTTGTGTTTTTCTCATTTCACCTCTCACATTTCAGAAAGGAATAATGCCTAACAAATGGAGAACTTGTCCCTATTTGGCCTATTAAAAATGCTAAATAAGACATGGTAGCTTAAAGCACCTTGAACATTACATAACCTAATGTGTGATTTAGGAGTGGAGAGAGCTAAGAACATGCTTATGGTCAGGTACTGCAGCTCAGCTGATGAGGAGAAATGTGTTAAACTGCAGTAATTTGTTCACTTGAGACTGTTTATCCATACAATGGTTTTTCTGTCTTGTTAAAAGAACGGAAATATTCAAAGGAAGAGAAAATTAAGAACGATAATAAACTATCTTGTCAAGGTAAATATTGGTGTTTGCATGCAAAAGAGAATGTTTACTTGAAGAGCAGCCGTTCCCCAAATAGGCATATAAAAAACAAACAGACCTTGTTTGTATCAGCAAGATGCTATTTCAGGATTAAACCGTCCCATGCTCTTGACTACAGTACAAGCCTTTCATCTTTATTGTATGTTCAAGTGTGTGGTATTCTGTCTCACACACAGTGCATGCCTAGCATGGTGCTCATTGTTAGCCATTTGGAGACATCAGCCCAACAAAGACTTCAATCAGGAATAATTATTTAATTGCAAAACCACCATTTCTCAAGAGTCTGCAAAGTCCAGCGGCTGCAGGAATGTTACTGACTGGAGGTGGTGCATGGTGAACCGCAGGAAAATTGAACAGCAAGCGTTTCTTTTCTGGTAAAAGCAAGTCACCCCAGAAATGACAGCAAGCAAAGGAAAACACCTTTCAAAGAGCACCAATGTTTGTGAGCTAATGGCTGCAGAGAATGAGGGTATTTTTGCCTTGATTGTAGACAGGACTGAACAAAACACCTAGGAAATCTTTCTTGCTTTTGCCAGGCTCTTCTCTGCAGCACTGACCCGATGCGCTGTATGTGAAGCACTCAGCCCAAGGAAAGGGTCATTTTGCTGAGATGCATGTGGGTAGAGACCAAAAAAGGCAAATTTTGCTCCTGAGGCTTATCCGGCGGCAGCAAATTGCCTTTTTTCTTGTGCTTTCAGTTAAAGGGACTGCTTTTTCAGATCTGGGCATCATTTGCTTTACTTTCAGAAAAAAATCTGAAGCTCCAAACTGAATGCAGATTTGAATTTTTCCCTTAACTCCTCAACAAATAACCTGACACTTTCTTTCCAGTCATCATGACTGATATCCTGGTATCACACCTGAATAGATAAATTGCTTGGAGTTTCAGCAAACACTTAGACATGGAGAAGGAGACCAAAACATTTTCTAGCTGTTTTATGCAGGGATTACCATGCCCACCACTGAAACACAACCACCTCTGAGCTGGGAGGTATGATTAATGTCTCTGCTTAGAACCACAGGCAGTCTGCAATTACTGAAGCTGGAATCTGAACACTGGGATTAGCAGACTTGATGGAAAAATCCTCTTGGGCTTGCAAGTGAACACAGTGGCAGGAGCATCAGTTTTGCATCATGTCTGAAAGCGGAGCCTGCAGCAATTCAGCACCTGATAAGACTCGTGCTGAGTACATAACCATGTACTAGCTCCCTATTACCGAGCAGTAACATTTCTTTTTGAGTAACAGCATTGCTTCCCAAAAGCCAGGGCCAGTCTTTCAAATATCAGAGCTGCATCTGTGAAAGTGAGTTCTGATCTATACTATTAAAGATGGAAAATTATTTAAATAGACTTTTGAATGAGAAGATAAATGGCATTTGAAAATGCTGCAAGGGGACACTGCGTTGAAGAAATTACAAGTAAGCACACAGCCCCCTCTCCTGTGAGTCTCTTCAAAACAATACATCATTAATGCTCCTGAGCATCACCGTACAACCAGCAGGCAGCATGCTGTGAAAAACCCATCGACTGCAAATTTGAACTAGGTGTAGAGGAAGTTTAAAGTTAATGGTGTTGTGAATTGTTGTTCACAAACAAAGTATAAACAGCAGCAGGACTCATTCATCAAACTGCACTATATTAATTTTTGCAGCGTGTTTTATTCATTAGTAATGGCAGCAGAAGAGAATCCTTTAAGCAGGATGAGAACAAGATAAGAAGTCATCTGCTTGAGCCCTGCAGGACAGGAGCTGATACGAAGTGTATGTCCTGCCCTGCTAGAAGACCAGCACTGCTGCAGCCTTTCCTTGGAGTCACCCCCTGTGCAATTAATTGGTAGCAATCACAGTAGCTCTGACATAAAACATATGCTGCATGTGCAAAGTATTTCAGTCCGTAGAAATGAGCAAAATATTAGGAACTGTTTCCCCCCAAAGTCTGATATGGCCGTAACACTGGTGAGTATCTGCAGCGTGCAGAGGTAGCAACTGTCTCAGCTTCACAGAGGCAAGGAGCAAAACTGGCAAACAACTCCCAGAGCTGCAGGGTGGGAACTGATAGCAATGCCGGCCCGAGGCGAGGACCTGGTGACAATATGCAGGAAGGAGCATGCTGCCTGGCCTGGAGGAGAATCATGCTGCTATTCAAAAAATGTTTCTTTAAGCAGTGGCTTAGCTGTGCCTCTGGTCCCCCGTGCTCCCACTGCAGCTGGAATTTAATCTTGCAGGAGCACATATCTCCCTTGTGTAGTCACCTTGGCTCATTGTAGGACTCAAGTCCCCAGGAGGTAGCTGATTGCATTTTCAAAACACTCCTTCTTTACATATTTACACATCAAACACTGTCCAAGAAGCGGCGGGTTGCTGTGTTTTTGTTTTGTTTGATTAAATTCTTATTGAGAAAAGCTTCAAGAAAATAATGTCCTGAAGAATTTGGAGGGGAGGGAGCAAGGAGAAGGAACAATCCTAGCAAACAGCTGGTGGCTGCACATCTGAGCCAGCCAAGAAGGAGAAATGTGGGAGAAAAGTTATTCTGGGCTGGAGTGCAAAGCAGTTTCAGAACAAAACATAAACACAAAACCTCAAATCTATTTATGGGCAAACAGGCTGGATTTCATTCTCACCCTTGTACAAGTCATCTGCATGTATCAGGGTTCTTGCTGAGCCCTTATGGAGCAGTCAGCATGCTCTGACCACTACATTGTGAGTGAAAATTGTATTGAAGCATAAGTTAATTCAAAACTGGCATGAATAACCTCCTTCACCACTTTGCCTTTCTTCTTTGTCCCAAAGTTTCTCTCCTGTGCTCCCTCAAGGCTCTTCCAGCAAATATTGCTTTGGGTTCCAGCTGCTCTAGTCAATTGAAATTACATTCCCTCGTACAGTCCTTGATCCCCCAAGCTCTTGCGTTGTATCTATAAGAAATGCAGGATTAAGTGCTAGAAATAGCCTCTACCATAAGCAGCAGTAATTCACAGGCTCCTTATGAATTCCCTGTCTCCTGGGCAAGGATTGGAATAAAAGGGGTGCATGGAGAATTCACGTGTGCATTGCCATGTGCTCCTTGTTATGTCAGCAAGGTGACTGGCTGTATCTCGATTTGTTACTAGGAAGAGTTAGCTCCAGAGCACTTAACAATACATGTGTTGCCCTACTCTATAGTCAGGCCAGCTCTTCATATTTGGTTTAAAATCAAAGGCAAAGGGAGTTCTGTGCCTGACCTACTTTGGCTTGCAAGGGATGAGTTGACATCAAAGGAGTCCCCAGTGAGCTCCATAAAAGTTAATAAATATGTGGTGATCCATGTGAACAATACCCCATCACCTCAACCAGACCCAGAAATAGTCTGAAGAGGGAAATGAGCCTTCAGGATGAGGTTAATACATGTGGGCTATGCCAGTTCAGAGAAAAAGAGCTCTTAGAGTGACGGATCCCAGTTAAAGCCATGTGAAGACAGAGGGGGAGACTCTCGCAGTCTTTTGTGCATGGAAGGGCCACTGAAATCTCCGAGTTGGACACAGCTGCATTGTGAGAAACAGCAATTTCTTTGGATTGTTAGCTCAACCCAACTGATGTTTTGGTTAAAGGACTGAGCCAGATACATGAAGCAGGGCTACATAAAACAATCTACCTTCACCTTTTCTGCATGCTTCAGTATCCTGCCAGGACTGCTTTTCCTTTGTGTATCAGATCCATCTCCTGCGTAGCTCCTTGGAGGATGACCCATTCAGGAAAAGTCAGAATAGAAAATCTAATTTTCCACCTCTTGGGCCAGCCAAGCAAACCAGAAACACCAAAATAAAACACAGCTTGTCTCCATCCAGCCCCTGTTCCAATGTGTTCCTCCCCAGGCCTGTTGCTTCGTTTTCCTCCTGGGTGCTGGCAGCAACAGCTGTGGCCAGTGTGTTGGGTGGGCAGGACACACAGCTGGGAAGAGCAAGGGCGAAGAGATACAGCACTCCAGTCTACCCTTCAGGTCTCATTTATCAGACACAGGCAGAAGAGAAACAACTGCTTTTTCTGGGAGATATATGAAAGAAAAGGAAAAATGTGGTGGCACAAACAGACTGCAATGGGTCTTTCCGGCACACTAATTATTAGCAAATTATGAAGAATTTTCTCACTGACATTATGCAAACCCTACACTCTTGCAGCTCTGCAGTCCAGCTTCTACTCAGCCTCTCTGCACTCCCAGGAGAGCCCCTAATGAAAAAGTCAGATGAGCTATTTTCATTTTGTTGGAAGTAGCCAAAGCAATTTTAGGAAGAGGAAGGTGGGGGCCTGCTGGAGTTTGCCAGAAAAATCTGAAGCATTCAACTCACGTCTTTGCAGCAGCAATCTCTCTCTGACAGCCCTTAAAAACCAGAGCGGTGGGGGGAAGTCAGAAAGTGGCAGCATGTGGTTTCCATGCTGTCTCTCAGCCAAGCCTGCAGGTATATTAACTGTTGTTTTTCTCTTTTGAAAAGCAGGCAAAGGGGGCAGCAACAAAAATCCAAGAAAATTGCCTGCTCTGCTAAAAATTAAGCAGTTCATCATTACATGTTTGCTTTTGAACTCTGTTTTGCTACAAAAGAATAAGATGGGGAGAGACAGACAAGAGAAAACCCTTTTGTTTTCCCAAAGTTTGGCTGCATCGGGGTTGAATGACAGATCTGGGAAAAGTGGTATAAGACGGGAAAAGACAGCTTTCTTCCTACAAGGTGAAGATAGATACGTCCAAAAGTGACAGTACAAGGTCACAAAAGAGAAAACCAAGCTGCACTGCCATTTTAACAACAAAATTCCCTGTAGGGTACGTCAAGTGCCTTCTGATTTTTCTTAATATCTGTTCATGCAGTATCCATTTGCACAGTTTCTCTTCCCTTTGCTCCCACCCTGTTGGCATTCCCAGCCAATAACGGTGGGTTACAATGGAGCAGCAGGGTGTGTGCGCTAGAGATTAGGCAGGCGACCAATAATCGGTGACCCTACTTCTATTCCTGGCTCTGGTATTGACTCACGGAGTGATTTTGGCCACTCATTTCATCTTGGCATCTGCTTCCTCAGAGGTACTGTGGGGACAATGCCATGCACCCCCTTCACAGCAGCCTTGTGTGCAATGTGCACAAAATAAAACAAAAAAGCAAACACAACGAAACAAAGAAAACCACCCAGACAAAATCAGCTAGGGTCAAACACAATGTTCTGTTCAGCTTGAAACAAAAGTTTTGTTTTCAGGTCATTTAACTCATTTTTTCCTTTCTTTTAACAAAAAAAGAAGAGGACACCCCCCACCCACCCCCCACCCCCCAAATCGCAGAGATCACTTGTAAGCCAAACACAGACAAACTGGTTTTACTTTGGGGCAAAAGTCATCCTCTTTTTCCCATACTGTTTGACCAGTCCAAACTTGCATTAACGAGTTTCCTATGTACCTTAGAGAGTAATCATCTAGCTCAAGCTGCGGAATATTCACCCAGCTCAACTTGCAGATCTTATATTTCCATTAAGAACTGCACAAACATCAGATGAAAGACTCTAAAGTGCAAATTATTTTTGGAAACAGAATGGATAAATAAAAAACAAGTTGCCACTCTATCAATAGTTCTAATGAAGCCCCATGTCCAGCAAAGTATATAAGATTGAGGAAATGCTTTACTGGACCACTCTGTTATTTTAATGATGTGCTTAATGTGAAAAGATTTTTTGAAACCCAGTTTAAATGGTAGTGGGGAAGGTACATAAACAGCAGTTCAGGTAGAGGTCACTGAAAGCGAAGCAAAGTTTCTCTGAAAAAGGCAGGGAAACGGTAGTGGTTTAACCCCAGCTGGCAGCTAAGTACCAGGCAGCCACTTGCTCACTCCACCTCCACCAGTGGGATGGGGATGAGAGTCGGGAAAATGGTAAAACTCTAGGGTTGAGATAAGAACAATTTAATAATAGAAATAAAAATAATAATGATAGTAATGAAAAGGAGAGAGAAGGGGAGAGGAATAAAATCCACAGGGAATGGGAAAAAACCCAACAAGCGATGCACAATACAGCTGTTCACCACCCGCTGACCAATGCCCAGCCAGTCCCGGCGCAGCGATCGGCCCTGGCCAGCTCCCCCTGGTTTATGTGGTGTTCTATGGTATGGAATATCCCATGGCTAGTTTGGGTCAGCTGTCCTGGCTCTGTCCCTTCCCAGTTTCTTGTGTCCCTCCAGCCTTCTGGCTGGAAGAGCCTGAGAAACTGAAAAGCCCTTGATTCAGTATAAAATTTACTTTAGCAACAACTAAAGACATCGGTGTGTTATCAACATTATTCTCATACTAAATCCAAGACACAGCATTGTACCAGCTACTGAGAAAAAAAAATAACTCTGTATCAGCTCAAATCAGAACAGAAAATTTCTATCTGCTGCCCTTTATATTTGGATGCTCCTTTGGCTGACAAGTGTGCAATCCCATAATAACATCTGCAATGAATTTACAGCTAGAAGAGTCCCTTGCAGAAGGTATAACACCAGAGGGTTAATGTCCTAATACTTGTACGTATCATTTGCTCCTAATGCTACAAACTAAAGATAACACTAGTAAGTAAGGTGAGATGTACATAATGCTGATCAATTTGAAACTTACAGTAAGCAGAACTGCTTTTTGATTGCATTTCACAGTGCAGCAACAGCAAAGTCTTTAGTTATTCAGGTCAGCTCTCACACCAGCAATTGCACCTCTGCAAAGCGAGTTGGGGATACAATCACATTTCAAGCCAGAGAGGACGAAAACCCATTTATTTCAATACATTTAAAGCCATCTGAACACTGCGTGTTCCACATGCAGCCAGAGACAAGAAAGCTTTTAAGGTTTGTTTGGCTTCTGCTTGAGGAAACTTCAGCCTGGGGAGGGCAATGGCCAAGGGATGGGAGGCAGAGGCTGAACGTAAGCAGGTAGATCTGGGGGGGGGTGTGTGGTGGTGGTGGTGGTGGGGTGGTGGTAGTGGGAAGGAAGAAGCGGGATAACGAAGGATACTTCTGGTCAGGAATGAAGTGTATTTAAAGATCTGCTCTAGCAGTCCAGCACTACGGTGGGGTAGGCAGGACTGCTGGCTGGGGGGCAAGGCTCCATAGGAAGGTGTTCAGTGAGGGTAGCATAGGGTGCTGTTGCAGAGTTTCAAGGAGAAAGGAGGACTCTGCGCTGCACTTGCTGGAGGAGGCAAGGTGCACTGCAGGGTCTGTGCAGAGGCAGCTTGCTTGTTTGCTCAACTTCTGTACTGCCAGTAGCACAACACCTGCAAAAGCTCCCCATTCCCAACAGCTTTTTTTTTTTTTAATTGCATGTTTAAAAAACAGCAATACATATAAAAATGTGTGTGCATTGATGAAATTCACAGTGTAGATGTTTAATTTAAGGAGCAACCAGAAACGTACTTGGATTTTGGCAGTGCTTACAAGTGGATTTGCACTCCGAGCCTTCCCCCACACCTAATCAGGAGTGAAGATAAACGAGGAGTTTGCGCATAATCCACCGTGCTGCTTAGTAAGCAAACATGAAAGAGAAAGCAAAGCAGTGTTTGGAGGAGGGAGAGAGTTATCTGAGAAATACTCTTCTAGGTGTACCTTAGATAAACACTGCCTTTAGGCTAAAAACTCCTCACCATGCTAATGCGGAGAGCCTTTTCGCAGGATGCCAGCCCACTGAGCCAGCTAGCTATAGCCTGAGCAAATGTCAAAGGCCAGTACCCACCACAGAACCCAGTCAACTTGTTTCCATCACTGATAGAGGCAACATCTGTAAATAGGATGTGACCCAGCAGCAATCAAATTGTGGAAGGGCCTCGTCCCCACACAGTCATTTCCAGAATGACACTTAGCACCTTTACAACCTTTGCAGGGAAAAGAGACGCTTAAAAAATTACTTCAATTTCTGAGTGTCATGGCCATAATTAGCTACGACCCCACACTAACTACGTTATAAGGCACTGTGAAAGAAATGATGGGGTGGCATTTTCAGCCAGCCCCTCAAATTTTAAGGAAATAATTGCTTAAGCCTCATAAATAATAATTATTTCAATTGATGAATCATTTTGGCTCATTTTAGGTCTCAAGTAGTATTTAACCGTTCCATGCAGTAAAGTAATTGTGGAATTAAGAATTCATTCATCACTTATGTATATTCTTATTTGAATTAGATCAAGTTAAAATTATTATTTCTTTTTTAGAAGGATTATTCAAACGACAATCAACATGTTCATCATTTCACCAGAGTATAGAAAAATCTCCTAATATTAAAAGATTGTAATCAAACCTTGTCCCCCCATACTCTTTCACACAAAAAAAACACACAAACATACTGTCTCCCCCCAAAGTGTGTAAAGCTTTGCTCTTACAGCCCAGAAAACATAACACTTGAATAGCCTTTCACATAACACTTGAGTGACCTTTCACACTGAACTTACGAGTCTTTTTCTCCAAGTGGAAAATAACACTTTTGAGGTCAGTCCAGACATGCCGCACACAGGATTTGAGATTGAAAAGAAAAATGTCTGAGATAATGAAAAACGTGCTTCTCTCTCTGAGGAGTTTTATAAAATTATTTTTTATGATCAGAAATAATGTACTGATGGGAAATGAGATGCCAGGTACAAGGAAATTCAACATTAGTCCCAATAATTTGTCCTGTGACTTGCTCACAAATCTCAAAGCATTTGATCAGCAGCACATTGCATCACCCAGAGCAACGTGGTGCAGGAAACCCTGTGTCCGTGCTACAGGTGAGGACCTGAGTCTGACAGACCCTAACCAGAGTCTGAAGTACTCTCCTGTCTGCTCCCTTCTCCATCTTCTCCTTCACAAAAAGGCAAACCCTCTCCCTGTCTGAAGGGAAATGGAGTGAGGAGTGGACTTTTGGAGCCTGGTAGAACATCATCTGCAGGCGGACAGGGAAAGAAGACTCAACCAAAGGGGACCAAAAAAGCAAAAGGGAACAAGAGTAAAACCAAACAAGGACTGTTATTTGGGTTTTTCAAGTGAAACATCAATCAGGACCTAATGAAGGTTATTTAAAGCAGCTGATGCTTTACAATAGCATGGGAGCTATAGTTGAACCAACTACAGTCAAACCTCATTTCACATGATGGAGAAGGAAATGCTCATGTACTTTCAGGCAATGATGAGGTCAGAAGATCTTTCAGAGTCTGACATGGCAGCCATGAGAAATGGAAAGCAAGGGCTCACCAAGACACGGCTCAGTCTGGTCAGTCCTTTTGTAAGAGTAGAGGGCTGGAAGGGAAAAAAAGCTATTAAAAAAAAAAAGAGGGAAAGGGCTCAAGATTGATGAGGTGGGCAGTAGCTCATATTTACATATCTGGGGCCTCCTTGACAGCAGAAAAAATAAGTTAACCCGAAAAATAGAAATCTAATCTACATTCACTTCCCAACTTGTCAAAAGCCCTCAGTGTAAAGCAGCCACACTTGGCTGCACAGAGGTGTTCCACAGAGGGACCCCGACCAATAAATCTGTTTGATTTCCTGTTATGAGAAGTAGACAAAGAGATATGGCTAGGGATGGGCAGAGCTGTCTACATAAGGGAAGAGCCTGTGTGTTCACCCCAAACTCAAACCCACCCTCTCTGAGGTTAGGAAAAGTTCAGTTCACTTTGGGGATTTTTTAGCATTATTTCTCATTTTCGCATGTTCCCGTGGGAGCTGGAAGTAGATGGGACAAAGCATTTCTTTCCTGCTGGCAACAAGCAGCCCTGAGAGTGTCACACAAAAGTTTGTTCTTGAGAGATTTCCAGTCCAAGGGTGTGATCTTGCAACCCCTCCAGATGTGAATAATGCAGTGACATTCTTAATGGTTTTGCTGTTGGTGAGAATTTCTTGGCGCCACTCTGCAAGTGTTTTCTCCCTGCCACTTCTTCCTTGCTTGCTTTGCCCCTTCGTGCAGTGCATGTTACACATAAACAGAAAAGGAAAGCAAAGGTTTCAGATCAAAAAGACTTCTTTTCCAAAACCTTGGAGAGAACCTGCACAATCGTAACAAACTTGCAGAACAGCAGCTGTTTGATAAGGTTCCTCTCAGGAGGTGACATCAGAAGTCAAATGCGATTTTGGCCACAGTGCATAGACTAACAGCCTGATCCGGCAGTCCCTGACCAATAGACATTTCATGGTATAAATCTGCCAGAAGTACAGCAGGCCCACGGCAACATTTGAAAGCAATTAGGATGAATGTGGTAGCATTTTAGTGTATTTTCTGAAACACTACAACTAATACCCATGTTCCTGCAAATGTATACTTTCAGTACTGCTGGTAATTTCCCCACGAGTTCAGCAGCCTCACTAAATCATCACTTAGTGTTCACAGCGAAAAGTCTCAAACGCTTTGACAGAAACAGGACCGGGACCAAGACCATGGATGTAAATTTGCTCATTTGCTTTTTGTTGTTGTTTTCTTTTTCTTTAGAGAGACCCAAAATCTATGAAAAGGAAACTGATTTTGGTAAGATTGAGCAGGTGGAATTAAGAAGCCAGCACAAAATCCAGTGCACCGTAACTGGGAATCCTGACCCAAAGATCACATGGAAGTGGCAGCCCTGCAACCTCACAGACGTGCTGTAAGTGGGCATTCCTACAGGTGAACACGTTGCAAAATGGTTTGGCAGTTTAAAGTCAGTTTTTCTTTCCAGCATCTCTTATTTATCTTAGTTAAAAATCACAAGCAGTGATTCCCCACTTCAGATCTCAAGGGTTATGAACCCTGCAGACACATAATTGTCTATGATCTTCTCGGAGTTACAAGCACCTTCTATGTTATCAGGAATGTGTGTGTCAAGTAAGTCTGAAGTAACTAAACATCAGGCTTGAATTTTCTTTACCTTGACCAGCAATGCCCCTCTGACTTACCAAGATCTTTTCTTATACCTCTTGGATGCAGCCTACACGGCTGACAGGAAAAACAGATAGGTGCTTTCTGTGTAGAGGTAACACACTTTTTTCCCCTGTAAGACCTATTGTCAGACAGACCTGCTAAAGGCTTGGCTGCATTTGGTTGGCATATGGAATTTATGCCACTGCCTAAGGGCTGCCTTCACTAGTGCACGCTGAGCTTGGGCTTCTGCGGCAGCATCTGTGTTGCAGAAGCTGGAAGAGGTACCCAAGCCTTCACACCTTACTGAGTGCCCTCCTTTGCTGAAGTCTGGAGGTAGCCTGAGCTGTGAAGACACAGGAGCAAGTCACTGGGTCAAAACTGCCAGAGAGGAATGAGAGAAGTTAAAATACAAAATGCCTTTTGAGATTTACCTTATACAAGTAGATATTTACTTTGCTCCTGCTGTTATATGAGCTGAGTAATCTATAGAAAGAGGTCACGGCTGAGGTCTGAACGCTTCCCCCAGTAGCCCCAGGGACATACAGGAGCCATGTATAACAATTCTGACTGCACTTCAACTCTTCTCTGCAGTGAGAGGGATGAAGTCAGGTTTTCCATCCATAAAAAATGAAGGCAGGTCTAGGGAGCAAGAGAAAATTGCTGGATGGCTCCTTATTTTCTCACGATTTCAATGCTTTTCCAAACACTGTGAATGGCAAGCCATGAGTCAGGGAAAAACGAGAGAGAGAGAAGCTCCTTTCTCAGGTTCTCTGCTGCAGCAGTTGCAGTGATGTTAGGTGAGCTAGTCCCAGGTGGGTCTAAAAAGTCACCTTGTGTCCCTCCACAAGGGACATAGCCCATTATCTCATTTAGGTAGTTACATTGCTTCTGCAAGAATAAAACATCAGAGATTTGTAGTCTTAGGTAGGGCTGTTGGCATTGCAGGTTGGCAGAAGGCACATAACCTGCCTCTTCAGAGGCATCCACAAGAGCAGAATGCAAACACCATAAGGAAATAGGTTATGCATTCTGTAGGAAAGCCACAGAGATGACTTGAAAACTTTTCCAGACCTTTCTGTCTAGGGAGAGACAATTGGTCATGAATGCCAAATTGAGCCAGATTCGAACCAGTGACCTGGTGGCAAAAGACCTCATATAACCCTTGTTCCAGCTCTGACTCTCTGATCTTATCAATTTAAATACAATTGCAGAGTGGCGTCTACCTCTTCTGGCCTCCGGGGCAGCCTTATCTTTTTCCAGCAGAAGCTGGAGGAGGATTCCTGTGGGAAATGACACAGACCCTATTTCCTTCTGTTGTCTCACTTCCTCTCTCTCTCTCTTTCTCTCCCCCCTCCTCACTAGTGCACTTTGAATCCCCGAATGCTGCCATTGTTCCTTATAGCTGTGATGTGATTTGCTTCCTTTGAATTTTTTTCCCTTCATCCTCAAGACAGAATTGTGCCTTGCAGGAAGTCACTCAAGACATCTTCTAATTAGGCTCTTTTGAGAGCTATAAACCCTCCCTTGACCCAGGGTGTTACCCGTGCAGCTTGTGCAGATTTGGTAAAAGCATGCCTCAATTACGATCAGTTTTCTGCAGAATCAGCCCTTGGGTCATCACCTATAGCAGTCCATATTAATTTTAGCTCCTATAACCCTAATCTGGTACAGTGGGCTTGGAGGCCACTGGGACCAGCCGTGGGGAGCGCGGTGCTTCTGCTGAGGCACAACAGGCAATAAGGACACTTCCCTGTTGTGCACTGTGATGACTTGTGCAAGGTGCAATTGCAGCCAGCTGGGGAACTGAACTGACTTCACTAACTTGCCTCAATGGAGTCCCAGTTTCTAACACCTAGCCATACTGGGCTGGGGCTGAACTGGCAGCGTTACAATAAAAGGCTTCCTTGAGTTGCACAGCTGGCAGCACCCTCAGCCAGGACGCCTGCAGCTCCAGCCTCGCTGAAGCCTTTGTGCTCCTAAGCATGAGAAGGCCAGTGTCTCTGCTCATTTATTCCAAGCGTTGCAGTTAAAGAAGATAGAAAAGCCATTTGCCTTGGATGTGCAGATAGACGTTTCTGCTACATACACTGCTCTTTGCCCATAAATCAAAAGTAAAGATTGATAACTGACTAAGATATGTCTGTCTTCTGGGGAATAGGTAATATTAAAGAGCCTTCCACTACCATTATCCCGGTATTTATCCATTCTAATCCCTCAGCCTGCACTTCATATTGGAAAGCTGAGCAGATAGGCAGACATGCTCAGCAACATCCACCTCCCCAGTTTGGAATGACTCGTATTTTGAATCTTGAAATGTACTGCAAGTGCTAAAAGAGCACTGGAAAAGCCAAAACTACATTGAGTTGGAGTATAACTCATATTAGCCAGATTAAACTCACATGATTTAGTTGGCTGTCCAGTATTTTCTATTTTCAGTCTTCAGAAAGTTGGGGGGTTTCCTTGCTGGTCATATACTGATCTTTGTCTACCTCTGTCAAGGTGCTTCGCAAATAATTTTGAAATGTTGCAATGAAGAAATACAGTAGTTTCATCAAGAGGTAACAATCTCCAGCAGCAATAGCTTTTAGGAGCTTTTAAGACCTAAGGCTATTATCTAAGAATGACATTCTCTTCAATAATGCCTCTCTGGGTTATCTGCAGTGAGTTGGGTTTTTGAACACCTTTGCTTTTCTACCTCCAGGTGCAACCCCAGTGGGCCAAAAATGGTGGTTCAGGAGAACATGGTCATAGGCAACAAGATCAGAAGCATTGAAAACATAACCAGGAAGCAGGGCAATAAAACAAAGGTATGTGTCTGATGAAAATCTGAGCAATGATGTCATGGAATAGCAGTGGGCTTTATGGAGGGGATGTGCTCACACGGAGCTCTCTCCAGGCAGTTCCCAAGCTGCTCTGGGTTGTTAGCATGCTTTAAATTCCACAGCCCTGGGATCATTTTCAGATCGCTGCTGTTTATAAAAGCCGGGATCCTGGCAATGATGTCACATAGCCTGTTTAAAACTCTCCAAAGACTTGTGGGTCAAAAACCTCTCTGTCTCACTCAGCCTTGAGAAAGTGTAAGACTGGTTCAGTGCAAGAGGGGTCCTGTGAAGCGCTCACAACTGATAAGGACTCCGAGTTCATTAAAATGCTTAATACTTAGAGAGCACTTCGTACTGGCCAACCTTGCCAGGTTAAACAACTCTGTAATTTAAGAGGCCTACGGTGGCCAGAGATAGCTGGCCTGATTTTCCGTGTGTAAGTGCCTGCAGTACCTGCCTGTTTCAGCTGGAGTTGTCAACATTTCTTTACCCATTTGGGTTGCCAGCCTTGTTAGCACGACAATGAAGGTGTGAATACCTCCTTCCTTCTACACTTCCCTGCCTGCTTCCCCTTCCAAACAGCACTGGGAGCTGCTTCCTGAGTGAACTGCAAAGATCCCAGCCATGAATTATCTGTTAAATGCCTCCCAGGTACCTGTGGTGGTACTGACTGATACTGTTTACACGCATCCATGCTAATCCTTGAGAAACTGCTGCAGCTGTTCTGCGGTAGATTCCCAGACTTCTGGCTCTGCCTTGGAGAAGATGCTGTGGTCTGGCTCAGGCAGTTGTTTTGCCCCTCTTGGACTTGCAGAGGTTTGTGGCTTTAGGAGTGGTTTTACTGCTACAGGTTTTGAGGTGGATGCTCCAGATAGTTTAGTGCCTAATCCTGCAAGGTGCTGAATGCTGCAGTTCGTATCGTGGCACACCTTTAAGCATACGATGATTCTTGGGCTACTCCCATGCTTAAAGTTAAGCACGAAGCTAAAGTGCCCTTCTGGATAGGGTCCAGACTAAATCAGCATCTGGCAGGATCAGTGCCTTAGCCATCTGCTCTTTCTCATGGAGACTTTCCAGCTCTAAACATAATCTAAAGCAGAGCTCCGAAAACATGGAGGTTGGGCTGGGAAGGAGAAAATCAGTGTTCACATCTCATTCCTGAGTTTTCCCCTTGCTGGAAGATATTTATAAGTTGGGTTATTTAGATGGCATAGTGCCCCTTAAGCTCTGCTTTTAATGTGTTCTCTAATAATTTTAGAGCTTGGGTAAAAGCAACTACCTACAAGGTGCTAATTACTTGTAAAAAACTGGGGTTGGTGACGTGTACTTACAAGTTTCTTCCTTTTCTAAGGATTTTCAGTTGCTGCATGGACTGACAAGATTTTTGCAGCTCTCATGGCTACTGTTTCTCTCCATTATAGACAGTCTGTCTAAATATACAATCTGGTGTCCAAGACCTTAGTTTACACCTGATAATTGGTCTTAAAGTTATGTTAGTCCCCCATACAAAAGTGAAGGGTTTCACAATTGCTATGATAAAAAATACCTGTTAATTGCTGAATTGTCCCACATATAGGATAGTAACACACCTCAACAACATAACATTGTAACCCTTTTTCTTTGTTTTATGCATATGTACACCACTACCATTTCTTCTTTTAAGAGTTTTGCTGAGGCAAATATGTAACTGGGTGAAATTTTAGCCTGCTAGTGGGCTTAGGAAGGGATCTGGCTGCAGTCTCTGAATGTGGTGGTTCAGGAGCACCACAGAGCTCCGGGATGCAGCAGGGCAGTCCAAACTCATCCTCAGTCTATGTTGATGCAGGATTAGGGACTGGACTTCCCAGCTTTCCCCTATCACCTAATTCCCCTAGAAAGAAAAGGTGCAGTGATCTCCAGGTACAGCAGTCAGAGGAGAAATAGCGCTCCGCTCCCGCAGAGAACTCCCCAGCACCTACCCACAGGTCAGTCCGGACACCACCATGTGCCTGAGTTTCCTGCCTGTAAGACGTGGTGGGCACTAGAGGGCTAGGAGAAGGGGGGTGCAACTGCTTAGTGGAAATGAGGACCATGAGGGTACCTCAGTACAAGGCCCCCGCGCAGCCCTCAGGACTCCTCTTGCACCCTAAGAGCTTTGCTGCTGCTCACACATTAGTACCAGAAATGACTCTGAGGCTGCCCTGTCACTGTGCCCTGCACAGCCACCTCTGCTCTGTCCTGCACAGACATCTCTGCTCTGCCTATAGACTCCAGGCACCCTGAAGTGTTCATTTTTTAGACATATTCAAAAGCTCAGCCTACAACCCTTTAAGTTAAGCTTTTACATATTTTGTTATTAAAGTTTCATAAAAATACTTTTTTACAAGCCACATAATTTTACAGTTTATAGTATATTCATTATTTTAATCTCCTGCTGATCCACTGGTTGAAAATGCATGCTGAGGTGTTTCCTAATGATTTTTATGTCCTGATTAAGATTTATTCAAATTAATAAAAGTAGATTTTATGAATCTCAGGTTTCAGCACTTTGTCTCCCTTGCTTACATTAGCAGACAATTCCTCTCCTTCCCCCCTCCTAAAGTCCAAGGCTATCTGTGTTATGTGGCGTCTTTAGATAATAGAATATAATTCAAAAGAAGACACTGATGAAAACTCACAGTCTTCAGGCTTTTCCTTGTGTTTTATCAGTCATTATTCCCACCAGAAATGGAATAGACAGGAAACAGGCCAATCCATTCCCACCATGTCCTAGCAAGTAATTCATCTGCATTGACTAGCCAGATGAAATAATAAAGATGTTGGAGTCTGACCGAGCGTGGCTTTTATTGACTGTGTTATGAAGCCAGGATTAGCAGAGATTGGTTATTTTTCCTGTGTGAATTGAGCCTGTCCAATGATAGCTGGAGTCTCCAAGCAGAAGGTAGAATTTACCTTGTCTCTAAGATTTCTCAGCATCCCTAGAGTTTACCCTTGAAGAACTGTGACAATACATGCTGGTTCAGCAACAGATGAAAAACTGCATTCACTTTTTAGAGCTGCTAAGAATATGGGAACAAACCCCAGAAATTACCAGATGCAGTATCTTGCTCAAAAGGTAGCTTGCAGGGCAGCAAGCAAGGATTTTTTCAGCAGACCGCTAAGATCTTTAGACATCTATTTGACATAAGTAGCATGTAAAATTGAGGTGTCTTGCCATCTTCATCATAATGATTATTCTACTATTATTCCACAGACAGAGGTGAATTTCATCCCCTCCTCTCTTCTAAAGGCTGAGTCTCATTCCTATAGAAAAGCATGTGGTTATTGTTAATGTTATGATGTACTTCACTGAAGTTTTGGTCAAACAGTGGTTGAGGCAATTGCATCGTGCTAGTTTAATTTTCCTGGCGGTTTTGAGTCAATATTGAACTTTTCACTTCATGATTTAGACTACTGTGTAGCTATCTCTGAAGACTGCTTTTTAACACCAGGTGAAACACCCTCGATTGCACAAAGTGCCTGAATTTCCTCTTCAAGTTGCAAGGAGCTAGGTTGCTATTTTATTTACTTTCCAGTTAGTGAACTGAACATACTGGTCTGAGCTTGGGAGAACAGGGCACAGCAGAAAGGAACAGCAAGATCCATACATAACTGAGTCCTCGTTGGGGTTTCTTTTCATCTCCTTTCTCCCTTTCATGTATATATGAGAGAGTGGCCTGGCCACGTGGCAGTTTCTGCAGTGGAACTCATATATCTCTTTTGCTGGTGAAATTCATAACCATTCAAGAAAATTGACCCCAAAATGCCAGGTTTAAACCTCTTGAAGGAACAAAAAGACTACATTAGAGCAGTGGGATGCATTTGGTGAAAAGTATGTGAGCAGCTCAGCTATTTAGATCCATCATCCTGTGTGTGTGCCCGTCTCAGTGAGCTCCCACAAGCCTTGTCACATTAGTCGCTGGCAGGGGAAGGTGAACAGGCACACAGCTGGGTTTTGGAACAAAGTGTCAATTCTCTTTGGAGACTAGCCCAGATGTTTCAGGCACTAGTCAAGCACAGGAGCACATGGACTACTCCGCTGTCCTTGGCAAGTCTTCTTGAGAGAGCCTGGCTAGCAGCAGGGACATAAGAAATGGCCCTCTGTCTTCCCCGCTCTCTTGAATTCATTAGCTGCAATCAGTGGGTGCAAGCAAGAAGCATGGGGATGGTAATTGCTCGTGACTAGCCAGCACCTACCCACCAGACCTAGTGTCGGAGAGCAATCAGTCCCTCCGTACTAGAAATGTGTCCCAGTTCCTCCAGAGGCACCTCAAACCTCTGGTCTTCCCCCATTTCCTGCCCCATCCGGCACCTCTCTGGATCACGCAGCACTACATCACCTCCACCATACTCTGTGAGGAAGGCAAGGACTGTTCGCATTTTCCAGGGAGAGAAACACCCACTGCCAGAGATGAGAGCAAACCCTAGAAGCTCTCAGTGAACTCACAGACTTCTGTTATCACTTGTTCTCAGTCCATCCTTTAGCATGTTTTGAATGAATGAAATAAGATCATGGATCAGAATTGTCAGGCTATAAAAATAAGTGTTATTCTGTGCCATTCAAGTAGATGGATTGGGAGATAGTTGAGTATTTTCTTTGCAGGGTCTCTGGTGAAGTTCCTATAATTTCATCTTCCTCTAGCCACCTCCATCCCAGCTCTGCCAGAGTTAGACAGCTGAGAAGTTTTCCACCCACGTTTCTAGTCCTCATCCTCGCCCACATACAGCTAACGAAGTGAAAGAGAGAAGAATCGTTCACTAAAGCTGTTGGAGGGAGGGCTTAGACAAAGGAAAGAGAAAGCAAGGAGTAACAAGATATATTAATTCATGCTGGCTCCAGCTTAAAAAAAGGTCTTGCTGCTCTGTCCTTACTACAAGATGTCTTAAAACACTCATGGTATATGGCTGTGGAATGTTATTTGGCTGCTTCTAAAATAGCTTGGTTTTATCAGTTCGGGAACATTACAGTGCAAGACATATGGACTTTATTGAACTATTCCATTATGAGTTTTCCCAGCAGCAATGTCTATTTACTTGTCATAGCTGTTCTTCAGAGATCAGTCATTTTATTTCTTTTCTTACCGAGTTTTAAACTTCATTTATTCTTTTATAGTAATTATTTATTAGCTAATAATCCCTTCTTTGGGCTCAGGGTATTGGGTGGCCTTTAGGTTAAGTAGTAGGAAATGGAGCCCTTTACTTCCAAATTCAACACAGGCAATCGAATCTGGTCGGGAGGGTGGCTGGAGTTTGGTATGCAGTGAACTCACAGCATCTCAGTCCAGCTCCCACTAGGAAGATGTCTAGACATCACATGCCAATAATTTGTTATTAATTACCATTGGTTCCAGCGTAGTCTGCACAGAAGCTAAGGACTGAACAGCCACATAGTCTGTGCTACCACTTGTGGCCGGAGTATTTTGGCAAGGGTCAACGTGTCATTTAGTCTGAACTGCTTTTGACTAGAGGAGTGGAAGGTAAACTGAAAGTGCTAACTCCCAGGCTGTGAATAGTTCAGGAATAGTAATTTCACTGACGACATACCATGTCCCAAGGCAATTGTAGGTTTCACATCAGCATCGTTATTTAGGCTTAGCAGAAAGTGCTGTGCTCTGTCAGACAGGAGGCCACCAGCGGTCCCGTGCAGTTAAGGTCCTTCTGTGATTTCATGAGTCTAGAAGCAGCAAATGCTGATGTGTCTCAAAGGTTTCTATCCTGGCTCTGATTCCAGGAATGGAAAATACTTTGCCAGGTGCATGGACTAAGCACACAAAGTAGATTATTCCCTCAGAATTTTTTCCACTCTATACTAAAGGTCCCCAGGTGCTGGGATTGTGCCACTCCACTGAGAGAGAAGTCTGCTAACAGTTCTCACTGTCAAACATGGGAAAAAATTCCTACTCCTCGAGATTGCTCGAGTTCAAACCATTTTCTCATTCAACTCCTTTTTGCAGACTTTCCTTGAAATGGTTGCACCGAAAGTATAGGGTTGGCATTTGGAAGAACAATATCCCTCCCCCTACCTGCCACTATGACCAAGTACAGACAAATTTCAAATTTTCAAGTTTGTTCAACTTGGGCTGCCTATAGTAACAGGTGGTGAACAACTGCCAAAATACCAGCACTGTGAATATTATGTTACTTTTCAATGAGATCTCCTTGATTGATCTCAGTGGGATATCTTTGATCTACAGATAGGTCAAAAAGCACATACCACTGCTGGCTTCCTGGTTTCTTTCAGGGTCCTTTTGGTAAAAGACAAAACTGTGTGGTCTCATAGAGGGAAGGAAGACTTAGGTGCCTTTTGGTACAGCATGTTAGTGTTCCAAAGCATCACTCTGTTGAGGACTAAACCAGGATTTGGCTAGTCTGCCAACTGAGAACTTTATTTAAGATGCTGGAAAGATAATTGGACACCCCATCCCAGGGATTTATCTGGGAGCACGCTGCTGGAGTGAAAAGCTGATGCATAATGATTTCAAGAGATTAATCTTATTATAAGAAATTCACTCAAAATCCTTCATTTCTGGCTCTGAAATAATACATATTTCTCTGCTGGATGCTGCTGGTTTAAAAGTCACATTTTGGAGGACTCTGGGAGGTGCTAGTTCTAAGACAAAACAGTAAAGTGCATTATCTCTTGTGCTCAGGTGGCTAGCAAACTGGTATCCAAGTGCCTAACAGTGATTTTAAGCATACAAACAAGAAAATTACTTTCTCTCCTCAGTAAATTTTTCCCAAGAATTTGTCCCCATATTGTTTCCCACCATCATTTTAACGTCTTTTTCACCTTCACATCTAGACACAATTGAGATTAGCTAAGATGAGGTCTTGGTATAGCTGTTTGCTCTTTTTTTTCCCACTACCATGTCAGACTTTTCTTGAGTTACGTAGGTAGAGACATTAGCATCTGTGTGTGTTCACGAGTGTATGTGTGCATTTACCTCTAGGACACCAAACCCAGCTTGACGCATTGCATCAGTTTTTAGAAGAATCACAGTGTCACCCCTAACACTTTGGACATGTTCCAAGATGGATAATTACACTCCCCTTTACAATTATAACCAGCTTTTACAGTATTATCTGCAACTTCCCATCTAGAGTTGTCACTTAGCAAGACTAATAGCTGTTAAATAGCCGTCCAAATTTATCCCCTTCTGCTCTCAGCACATACATTTATACTGGCTTTCTCTATTGCCAAATATAAAATTCTAAGACCCAGTAATCACGAGAAGAAAGATCTTGGTCCTGATTCAGCAGTAATTCACAAGGCAGTGTCTACTGCTTAAAGTCAGGGGTAGCGCTCTGAACATGTGTTTGTTAATAACCTGTGGCATTAGGCCCACTGCTACAGGAATAGAAAAAGGAGGAGGAGCAGATTGCTGCGCTGGGTGGGTATCCAAGTTAGAGTTAGTTTCGCATCAGAAATAAACCAGAACTCCACAGCTCTTTCTCTGGTGGACACCAGAGGGAGCTGGGTTTACCGGTCTCCTGTTTTCACCCCTAAATTTGGTTTGTCCCTATTCTTGGTTAATTTCTGTGTTTGGTGCCCATGAAAAGTAGATACTTTTCCAGTTACTCGTTATTCTGCTGAAAATGTTCCCCATTAGAATGTAAAATGCACACCGGATCAAAACCTTTGAAACTCATTTCCCTACAGGATTTAAAGTGCCAAAGCTCAGAGAATCTTAAATAACTCTCTGAAAATACATCCCGCACAGCTATAGACACATTCATGGTGCAGCTTTATGAGGAGTAAAGGAAAGTCTTGTGTCAGTTTAGTTTAGGATATTAAAAAGAAAGTCCAGAGATGCTTTTGTGCACTTCAAAGCACTCTCTGGAGATAAGCACAAAGGGCCAGAGGGTGTTATAAGTTTTGATTCTCAAAGTCCTTAGAGAGGATAGCAAAGAAAGTGATATTTGTTCCAAATGTGAGGGCTCAGGGATCCTCAGGTGAATGGCTGCAGGGGAAGCAAAGTAATCTTGCACGAACATCTCTGTCTTGGTGGGTTAGACCCTGCTTTCTTGCTAGGAGACCAAAGGAAGCACTTGAACTAATTAAAGCCATGACCTATGGATAGTCCTCCAGGAACCTGTGATGTTGCATCATGACAGGGACGGGGGAGTGCCATATGGCTGGCTCCTCACTAAGAAGGCCCTATGGAGGAGCAGGGGATTAAGGTGTTCAAGGAACAAGTTCTTAAGGATGCATTTGAGTTCAGCCCCACGAGTAACTGAACCACTTCCTTTTTCTGTGTGATGCAGCTCAGGACAAGCGTTCCTTGCTTCTCCTTCATGATCCGCCCTTTCTTTCTGCATTTGCCAAGTGCCTTAGCACAGGCAGCTTCTCCAGAGCTTTCTTACCTATGCATGAGTTCTGGTAAGGCTCTGAGGAAGGGTTATGGAATCAAGAGGCTTCTAAACACAATTTGTAAGAGTGAGCTGTGGCCCAAAGGGGCCACATCTCTCCCTCTCTTCTCTGGGGTTGTAGCAAAGCAAAGCAAAGTCCTGCGCTATTCTTTATACCACATCCCTATGAATGACCTGCTTCCCCTGCAAACGTGGGCGTCCTGTTACCCACAGAAACCATAACTGAAAAGAAGAAAAGAAAATAGATGGATGTAGGACTGCATTTCCAGTGTCTTAGATGAATCTTCCAGGTCCTTCACTTTAGCTTTTTGCTGATGTTGTCACACAAAGACCCTGACAGTGTGTCAAAGAGAGGCCCTGCTTTTCACTGGCAAGACAGGAAGAAAAGAAGGGAAGGTTTAGGAATGAGGAGGGAAGAGAATTAACTGGGCTGAGGTGATATAAGATGAGAGACCAAACAGCTAATAAAGCACTTTTCTGTCTGTGAGCTTCACTCTACTCAAAACTCCTTTGTTAACTGTTTTTCTACCATAATACTTATCCACTATTCTGTCTGCTAAGCCTACACTATGCTCAAAGCCTTTAATTTTTCTCTCTTTGCTTGGCAGATTGTGAGCACGCTAACTACGGAAAACAGCAGTGCATCAGGAATCTATTACTGTGTGGCTTCAAACAAGGTTGGCGAAGAAGAGAGGAGCATTAAATTCTACGTCTCAGGTAAACAACACAAGAGACACTACGCAAAAACTAGATGCTGACGATTTGACTTACCTGAAGAGTTTTATATGGCTGGTGAGTGCTCATTAAAACTTCTAGGAACCCCTGCATGTTGTGTTTTCAGAGCACTCCTAATCACAGTCCCAGGCTCTTCACCACATGAGAGTTTGGGTCCTGTGTCAGTGTGCAGCTGGGTTTGACATGTCCAGCATCAGACCTGCTGCCCCTTCTGCCCTTTTCAAGCTGCAGTTGCAGACCCTGAGTCTAGCTGCCTGTGTCTTAAAGCAACACTCATGACATTTGAGCGCTGTCCTCATGAAACCTCTAGCAAAAACTAAGTTCTTTGTAGTCTTCCAAAGGCCTGAAGCCTCTCCCTGACTCAGGAGAATGGTTAGTCTCCAATGAAATCAGCAAATACAGCAAAGGTGAGCAAGGCCAATATTCAGACCTAATCCGGGGCTGATATCACTGGGAGTTGTGACATTGGATCCCTGCCTGAGCAATTAGCCTTTCTAGTGCCCTTTAAGGAGGGAGGAGGTGGACACACTATTTCTTCAAAGAACACAAATCCAAACAAATATCTGCTTAACCTTTCAACACAGAAATTCTTTAGTAGTGAGATCAAGACCTACATAATGCTTTTAGGAGAGATGGGAGGTTAAAAAAAGAGAAGAGTCCAGGGACAGCCTTGTTCAAGTGCTTAACCAGAACAAACTGAATCGTTTCTGCGCTCACTTTCTGGGTGAGTGGATGTTGGCTGGTAGAATTTGCATCAAAATAACAATTTTTAGAACAAAGAGTACAGAAGTGTCCTTGAAGGTAAATGTCTGACTCTCACTACTTGGTTTCTTCCCCATGAAGCAAGTTCCGAGGGCGAAGCTAGCTGGTGGCAGTGCTCTGGACTCCTCTGTCTCTCGTCTCCTGTGTTTAACTCCATTACTCTAGAGCAATTCAGCATGTTTCAAATCGGGCTAACCAAAATAGGGCTCACTAAACATTGTTACCGATCTTACTACACAGAAGTGCTGATGCAAAAAATGTGATCCAACAATGATGAAGCTGGTGCCATATGGGGGAAAGATTTCACCTCTATTTACAGCTTCTTTGCACTACCCCAATGCCTTAGGAGACAGAAGAGGGTTTAGGCCTCTATTTTCCAAAGCCTTAACGCTTATTTACTTAGGAAAAAGCCTTGCAAGCTACACTTCTGGGAGATACAGCTCAGACATAACAGGTCCTTGAGATGTCCAAGGCAGGCTGAAGACCAGCTATTAATTTCACACTTCTCCACTTCCAAGTGTGAAGTCTTTACATGGGTTTGTTTCTGCTCTGAATTCTGCCAGCTGTTATGTTTGGATGGGTTACTTGAAGCCGTATGTTCCCAAGCTGTTCACAGTCCTTTGTAATACTTGGTGGCTAAAAGCAGTGCTGCAGCCACCAAATAAGCAACCAGCATAAGGTCAGATTGAAAGAGTTGCATGCACCTTTTACAGCTATGTTTTATAACTATGTTTTATTTTAATAATTAAATTATGTAGGTGTTTCCCCCCCCCCAGTGAGCTAATATTTCAGATTTTTTATATTAAGATCAATCTAGCAATGTTTTGAGACACAAATGTTTTAATCATGCAATTTCAATTATGAAGGAAATGAATCATCAGGCAAAATTATTGACATTGGTTATGGTGGAAGCATTTCCACCAAAACAGACTGGGTGGTGAGAAGGGCTTGGAAAGACAGATCTATTCTTGCTTGTGAGTCTGTGCCATTCTGGGGAAGAGGCAGATGCTGAATGAGCATGACTGACTTCTGTAAGCACTGTGTTTAAAAATAGTGGTGTTTATGCATTAGAAAGCAATAAAATCTTTGTAAATGTGGCCATCCTGACCCTAAAGTAGGTCATGTTGCAGTAGTAAAATAGCAGCAGAGTGACCTGCTGCTCAGTTTCTTTCCATGGTGGTCCTCTGCTGACTAACGCATATTCCTCTAACAAGTGGCTAGGCTGCTGTGAGAGCTGCTGCTGAAGGTCTGCCTCACAGATGAAAAAAACCAACCCTGTCTTCTACTGGGTGCACTGGGAGGAGGCTAAGTGACTGCCGGGTCACTCTCACCAGGAGTTGCCCCAGTCTCAGTGTTGGGGGGGTCATTCAGGGACAGTTTGTGAGCTACCAAATGGGGTAAGTCCAAAATCATAAGCCTCTAAGCAGGACACTTTACAATCGCTAGGCTGATTAATTTTATGCAGATCGAACCTAAAAGCTGAGATAAAGGCTGAGTTAGAGTCCGAGAGCACACAAGCAATGTGCGGGCCTTTAGGACAACGTCTAGTAGATGTTCATAGCACTTCTCAGCGCCCTGTTCTCTGCACCACAGCTGCCAGTTGCGGGACTCCACAATTAATTCAGCAATTTGTTGATTTTAAAAACCTAATCTCTCATTGTCTCCTACCATCAAACAAGCTGGTGGATCCTGAGCTGCTTTCAAACATATTGGCTGAACTGAGCCTTAATTAACTTCTCCCTGGTAAGAAATTCAAAGATGATGCGGAGGTTAAACTCTCTTCTTCCCTTAAAAACCTGTTCTACTAGGTCAGGGTTGGAAAATTTTGTTAGGACATGGCAGAGCGTTACAGGGAAACTTCAGGTGTTGTCCAGGCTGCACCTGCTTTCTGGGGATGTGTCTTACTTCAGTCTGGTGTTTTCATCACCACCACATTCATTTCAGAAAAATGTATTTATCCCAATGGAATAATGGCAACAGCCATTTTGTTCTTCCACTGCAGAGCCCCCACAAAAACTCCCACGGATACTAGAAATAGCACTGGTATCTATTTTTAAATCATTTCTTTGCCAGCAGAATTCATTTTGGTGAAGGGTCAACAGGGTTTGCAGATCACACTGAAACCAAACCATATAAGGGGTACAACATGATGAGAAATCTTACCATTCAGTGACAGCCCTGAAGCCTCCCCGAGCTCCTTCTGCAGATGTACCGACTGTCAGTGTCCCACTGAAGCTCTCCTAAAGCTGTCCACGGCAGCAGAAACTCCCCTAGCAATGCAGTAGCAGTGTTATCCATCATGCCCTGGCCTAACTCTTGTAACAGTATTTTTGTTTTGAGTAAAGCTTTTTTTACTGTTTCTTGCGGGGAAAAAATCTGTCTGCTGCCTATCTTGCCTACTGCAGTTTTGACACCAGTGTTCCCATTTAAGTCAGATGACTATTTTGTTATGGGCAGAAGCAATGTGGGCGAGCCATCAGATGCTCAGAACTGCCTCATGTCATTGCCCAGCACCAGTTACACACCAAAGTACACTCAAGGCAGACTGCAACCTTCCTAGTGCTGTGAAAAGCTGACCTGATGTCTCCTGGAGGTATTCTCTGCCATGAGCAAGTATTTACCTTCTAATCTCTGGTCTGCACCTTGGAAAGGGCAACTATATATTACCGTGGGTCCACAGTAAATCAAATTCTAGCCTTTGTATGATCATACCACATACAACAAAATGGGTTCCCACCCATATGAAACCACTGAATGTTCTTGGAATATAAATGAATTATGATAACAAATAATAACAAAAGCCCTTTTTCAAGGGCTTATCCAATTGCAAAAACAACTCATAAAAATGGAGTTAAAGATTTCTACCAGAAAGAAAATATTATATTTCAGACATGAGATAAAAATCTGCTATCAGATACTAGAACAATGTATGAACTGGGCTGTTCTGCAACTGCTCGCCACTCTCAATTTGCTTATTCCTGACATGTTTACAGGATTTATGAAAAGCTCTGTGCTGTTTCAGATAGTAGGGCTCACCCTTTCTTTTTCTCACTCTCCCTACATGCATATGCCTGATGGCAACCCCCCCAACCCTGACAGGCACAGGGATGGAATCTGGGAAAGAGCAGGAGTTTTGAATTACACAGATTATTGTGCAAAGTACAGGAAATTAAAAACAATTAATTCCTTGTAAATACAAATGGAGCCAGACTTTCTTTTGATTTATGCTGACTTTTTACCTTCCCCCAATGGCTTATTTCCCTATTTTGCCATGGAATCCCGCACAGTCAAGAGTGAAATTCACGGCTACCACACTGTAATACAATATGAAAGACAAATGTTTGGTGACTGCTGGTAAAAGAGAAAAGGCCCCATGGTGCATTCTTTTAGCCAACTTATTAGGAGTCTTATAAGACACTGTATCTGTTCAGAGAGAGGAAGTTAATCACTGCTCAGGTTCAGGATTGTGTAAGCAAAGTAGTCTAAGATATGAACTGACTTATAATGTGCTCCCAAAGCTGCAGTTGCTCCCCAGATAATCCAGGTAGGAAGAGAAAAGAGAGAGGAGAGCAAGAGAGACTTTTTTTTTCCTCTCTTTTTCCTTCCACTGTAATGAAATCAATGAATATTCTATTGGAGCTGAAAGAGCTTCTTGAAAGACTAACAAGATGGAAGAGAATAGCACAGGTTCCAGCTAAAAATATTCAAAATGCTAAATAAAAAATGTCAGTAGAAGAAATTGTAAGAAAAACAAGCCAGCCCTCTGCTCCCAGAATGTTAAACTGGTAGGAAAAACCCTGCACCAGTGAAGTCCAGCAGCAATGCAAAACTATCAAACACCCTTCGCAATTGAGGGCTTGGAAATTAACACATCAAATCCATGGGGAATTTGCACCACAATGTCAGAGTTCTCTGGCCACACCAGCCCATGCTGCCACTGCCATACACAGGCCAATGCCTTCTCCCAGGGTGGGTTTCCTCCCAGGGCCATGCAGGAAAACTCACCCTGCAAAACAAACAGGGCTGCAAGTTGTAGGAAGAAATTCTCCTGAAGAAAAGGCTTCCTGAGAGGCAGAAGCAAGGGCAAACGGGGCTGCCAGCCTAACCACTTAAGGCCAAGGCTTGGCCCGCCCTGCAAATTCACAGTGGTTCACTCTTTTTACCCCAGGTAATGGGATCGAATTCCTACCTCATCACTTTACCTGAAATGCCTTTGTACTTTCACTGAGAGCCAGCACTAAGGATCACAGGATAATTCAGGCTGGTGGGGACCTCAGGAGGTCTCCCAGACTATTGAGCTTAATAAAGAACTGAGTCTAACGACTCTGATGAAAACCCATCTACCCTAGTACTATGACTCTTGCTGGAACAAATAGCAAATGCTTAGAAGAGAAACTGAAAGACAAGATAAGAGGGCACATTTTCCCTGTCTTGGTTTGACAGATTCAGGAGAGATGCTGCTCATGCCACATCCCAGTGTCTCACTAGACCTTAATTCTTCCTGTTTAGAGAAGCTGTGCTGGCCTCAGACTTTTGCCCCTTTTTGCTAAGCATCATCTTGACATGTTCAAACCATAGGACATCAGATGTGAAGAATGAATGCATTAAACAAGTCTGTTTCAGCATACAGCTAGCACTAAGCAAGAAAGATAGCAACTGAGTCTAGCAAAACACTGCATAAAGTAAACTGAAATTTCATGAAAAGGAAAGAAAAGAAAAATAATAATTTACACAGCTGTGGCCTGAGGGGTCTCTTCTCTTTTTGGATCTTTTGTAAAACATTTCTGGTGCCAGCCTTTAAAAACGGTGGAGCAAAGCTTATTGGTTCTATTCCAGATGACTTGTGAAGAACAGAGACTTTTAATCATATCTGAAAGCTCCTTCAGGGCTTTGTATTTTATATAATATATGGTTTATTATAAGGCAGATTGGTTATTTCAACAGCCTCACTATTTATGCTCAACTATAGCTTCAGCAGAACTTTTTTGCAAGAGTTTGCAGTATGAGCCCCGGCCAAATTCCAGCTCCCATATGGAATTTGTCAGATTGCAAATGCAATGAATACTTGTTCCCCTTTAACTTCTGTCCTTCTCAAAGTACCATCCATTTCATCCTAGCTTGAGAAAGCATCTTCCTAACAGCTTGGTATTGAAACAATGATCTGTCAGATTTATTGCAAACACTGGTCATGTTCAGAAGGTAATCCAGAGCAAGTCCTCCCAAAGCATCCCAAACCCGTACTCCTTCTGGCAAAATTTATAAGAGGTTCCTCATAACTCTCAGCTGCTTGAAAAACCTGACCTAACAGACAGAAGAATAACTCCAGGTCACTGCAGTTATTGATGCACCTACCTTCAGGTCTGCTGGGTGGACAGATCACTGAAAGTAACAGAATAAAAAGGGAAAAGAATGTCTTTCAGACACAATTTAATTGTAGGTCTCTGGCAGCTAATGCAGTAATAGGAATGTGTCACCACACTCTGGTGTTCTACTTAGAACCATTTTTTCTTGTCTTCAAATGGATTCACTTTGCCACTTCAGTAAAACTGTTTGGTTTTTTTGTTTTCTGGAATGAAAAGTTACTGAAAATATGGCAAGAAACAGCTTACTCTTTTGTGGATAGATTGGACTTATGCTTCAAAGTATTTATCTGCTAAATATAAAGCCCTCAAGGACTTATACATCATTAGATCAGTTAATCCATTCAGTGATCAAGTAAATACCCACCAAGGTACATGTGATGAAAATAAATATTAGCATTGTTGAAATAAGAGAGAATTGGGAAGGTTGTTCAGTGGTGAAGAAAGGGAGGGTTACTTCTGAGAAATGGGAATACATTTCTTTATTCTTATGCAATTATACTTTCAAGCACTGATTGCAGATAGAAAAAGAAGAGCTCACGAACCCATTTGTCTACCTGGATAGAAATCTCTCTTGATTAAACTCTCTTAGTCTATTAACTACTTCTATTTATAAACTTTCAATTCATTACTTGACAATGTAATGATTAGAATACTGGGGGCTAGACTACCACAGGTCAGCACTGGGATGCGAGAGGTACATTCATTCCCCTAATCCACAAGCACCAATGCCTGTTTGCACATGCAGATGCGAGTCTCATTAAAACTGGCTCGTTCCGTTATAGCTGGGCTGTGAAATTTGACCATCAAGTTGCATCAAGGCAGCCAAAGATCTTCACAGTGTACTTAATCGTAAACATGTTTTCTCTTCCCCCTAGACGTGCCTTTTGGGTTGCAGACAGACCCACAAGTCACAGCCATTGTGGGGAATGATGTCCGGCTGACCTGCCGGGCCTCCAAGTACATCTACAGCCACCTGGCCTGGCACTACCCCTCCTCAGAGGTGGCTCTCAGTGACTCCGTGATCGAGAAAACTGACACCTACTCCGTTTCTCTGACACTGGTCATCACTAGCGTCACAAAGGAACAGAGTGGCCTCTACAAGTGCAGAGCCCAGAACAGGCACAACAGCACCGACACGCTAGAACAGCACACTCAGCTCCTCGTCAGAGGTAGGTCCTGCCAACAGAAAATGGCAGTGGGACGTGCTACCATTCTGCTGCAGGAGCAGAAATGCTGCACATCGGCTGCTCCCTTTGAAACTTCTCAAAGCAGAAGGTGCCCAGCATTTCTTAGGGGCTGTCCTAATACAGACTGTGTGCTCTGCTTTGGGTTTTTTATTGCATTACTTTATGTGGATTGACACCTAGCCATACGTATTACTCATTCTGCCACTGCTGGTTTTGTATAAAATATTTGCCTTACACATAAAAGTGATTTCAGATGCATTTTACCTTCCTAACTCGATGCTGGGTGCAGATATGGTGCTGACTGAGGAGAAAAGGCATCACCCACCATGTTACTAACAGCACAACTCCATCATTTGGGACTGTCACCTCAGATCTGTGTGACTTTGGTAGAAGATTCCACGCGCTTACAGCTGCCAGGATGATACGGATACCTAAATAGATTTGCACCCAGCAGATGTAATCACAAATGTCACTGGTCAAGTGTATAATCGAGTGACATGTACCATTTATTCTGGGTAAGTGGGATGCACTTCATTGTAATACAGTATTTCCTTACTTATACCCAACCCCCCAGTTCTTTTATTTTTGTAAAAATCATAACACTACAGATCCTGAAGCCTGGTTTCTTTGGCTATATAAATATAAAGGCCAGGACACTTCTTCTGGCAGAAACTCACTGAAAATCAGTGAAGTTTCTTCTGCTTCAGAGCAAAGAAGAGTGATCGGCTCTAAGCCTTCTCAGAAGAAAAAGTGCTGCTGGAACAGGCGAAGTTATTAGCTACCTTCCTATGGTGAGCAAATACCCAAAGCACAGAACTGGAGCAGAACTGAAATAAAGAGGCACAAGCCGGGGTGCAGAAGGCAGAGTCATTCAGAAGCTGAACTAGACAGTGATTTTCAAATTGGCTTCTTCACTTACATTAACGGCTAATGAAACGCTGAAGGGACAGCTATGCTGCCACCAGCACTTGTCACTTAGGTACAAACCAGGCTGTGCAGTGCTGGCTTCATCCTTGTTTTAAGTGAATGAGCACACTGCCCATGCAGCCTCCTACCCCGTGCAGCCCACACCACTCGCACAGTCCCTTCCCAAGCCATGCAGGCACGCACACAAGGAGAAAATGCTCACCCACGCCACAGCTGTGGCTAGCACCGCTCTGATACCTGAGTGGGAGGTGATTTATTTTAAGAAATGGCATGAGCACCTGCCTCTTCCTGAAGTGTGGAGGATGAGAAAAAATCTCACCCTGGTATTAGAGAGTTCTAGTGGTTTGGCTTGTCCCCACAGCGGCACCGGAGCCACCTGTCAGCATCATCTGCACTGGGCTCCCTCTGCATTCAGGCAATTCACTTTTCTCTCCCCTGGCAGATATTTTTATTCACTTAGTCAAATTTCCACCTACACAGACACCTACACATGATGGCTATGGGAAAAACACAGCTAAACTGGGAATACATCCATGGGAGAACTGGAACCTTGATCCCATTCTTCTAGAATTACTGGGGTCTGTTATTTGTCTGGCACATGTCAGCAATGCAATTCTTCTGGAGAACATGCATGGAAATGCCCCTCCAAACCAGCCCTCCTTCCCCTATGCAGACAAGGTCTTTTAAATGTACTGACACCCAACAGCTACTGTCCTCATTGCAGGTTTTATGCATTTTTTACGCTATGCTTTGTGATTTTATTCATTGCTTTCCTGAAAAATGAACAGAAAGTAGAGGTTAACATGCTTTGAAGGAGGTAGGTAACTGCACTCATGATAGAGGACACAAAATCCTTAGAACTGGTTCCTCTTTGCCTCCTTCTTTCTTTTTTTGTATTCATTTGGTGTTTGCTCTACCTACTCACAGTCCTCTGTTTTCTTCAGCGGTTGAGAAACTCAAGGAGGTTCAAGCTGAACCCAAATCTAAGCTGAGTCATTTTGAAAATAAGCCAAATAAACTCACCCACTCCTCCCATAATCTTTTAGGGGATTTTTGCTACCACTCACCGACCAAATCTTTACCACTTCCAGCCCGGGGAGGCCAAAGGAGAGGAGATGGCAGAGCCGAGGGAGGTACCTTCTGAAATTTTAATGTTTACTGTTTTCTTTTGTGACTGTAGCAAAGGCAGCACCGTATGTGATACAAAACCTCACAGATCTGGAGGTTAACATCAGTGGCAAGATCATTCTGGAGTGCAAGGTCAATGGAACACCAGAACCTCAGATTACGTGGAGGAAGAATGGCTACCCCATTTCAGCAGCGTCAGGTGAGTGCACTTGCTTCCCAAGCGCGCGGTGGTATTGTCCGCGATGCAGGATGACAGACTGGCAGCTTCACGTGTAGGACCTACAGCTCCACAGCTACTGCAAGCACGGCTGAGCCAGGATGGTAGACGCTACCCCAGGGAACACACACACAACTCCCCAAATATATTAGACCACTGCAGTAATCTCCAGCTTGGACTTGGAGGTCAAAGCTGCCAAGTGGTTGCAACCCACGCAGCTTGCCTTCCACAGGTGCAGCGTTGGTGTCTGCAGAGTCAGCATTAGCACCGCGTCAGCAAACGACGGGGTACAGCATGCTGCTGGTCCCTCTGCTTGGGGGAGACAGCGGCTGTGTACAGAGCTGAGACAGCGAGTGTACCTGCTTATCCGCTGTGTCTGAAAACACAGGCCTGGAGTGCCAGATATCCTTGGGGCCAGGTCAGAAAATACTGCAGCAAATTGTGGGCAGTCACCTCCCAGTCAGGTCCAGGGCATGCCACGGCATATCACACATCCTTCTTTTATCCCCCACAACACAGTAATGAGAATGTGCTCTCAGCGCTGGTACAGAGCAGTACGGGCGCAGTGCTACCACAGGCAGGGAGCATAGGCTCCCTTTCCTGAGCCTGGAATTCCTTCTCAGCACTCTATCCTGACATCTCCTGTAAACCATGCAGAATCCCATGTCAGTAGCTGGTCCTGTGACTTTAATTTTGCATCTTGGACTAGGTAGGAAATCTAGGATCATCCATAATTCAGATCAGACTGTTCTGAGAGAAACCCTTTATAGCTACTGAAATTCTATAAATAATTCTAGAGGGACAAGCATATAACTCATCCAACCAATGGAAACATAAATAAAATATTTGGAAAAAACACCTCAGGGTAAATATTTCAGCACAGTGCATGGCAAGTTCTGTGCAGTACTCTTGTTAACAATAATACGATTCATAGGCAGAACACCCAGAAACTCACAATGTCTTTCCCTTTCGGATTCAAAGCCTGACCTGTTTCCCTATTTCTGCCCCAACATTTCCTTAGTGAAACAGAGGAGATCTCAGTTTTGTGCCACAAAAATGAGGAAAAATTAATTGTGGAAAATTAATCAGGAAAATGAAATGCAGAAAAGCCTCACATAGGTCACATCTAAGCAACCTCTCTTCCCACTCCACCACTAGTAGTGCCTGTGAATCCAAGGTTGCTCCATGCAGTGATTTTTACAGGGATGTGCATAACATGATTTGCATGTTCCACATGTTAGAACTCCCATCACTTCCCACAGCCTCCGAGACATCAGCTTTCTCCAATAATTTCACTGAGTTCCCTTTTTTTCCAGTGTACCTTATTGCTAACAGAAAACTTATCTTCCCATCACTTCACCAACTTCCATAGTTTTCTCAGGCGCAGTCTGCTCATAATAAATTAATAGCCACATTTGCTGTTGCTTAAAAGATCCCCAAGCAATTAACACAGGTATTGAAGAAAAAAAAAAAGTCAGAGAAAGGTTGTTGCCAGACCACAATGAAGAACAGCGTATTAAAATGCCTCCCAACAACAGCGTGTACCAAACCTGCATGGATGGGAGCTGACTTTCAGTTCTCTGTCTCCAAAAAGTATTTGTAGCCAGGTAGGTTACTGTGATAACATTAACCAAAATGCCTTACAACAGGAATTTCCATGGAAAATAATACCCTGGTCATTGAGCGAGTGAAAAAGGATGATGAAGGGCTCTATGAATGCAAGGCGTCCAACGACATGGGCCAAGACAGCACGTCAGCCTTCATTAAAATCCAAGGTGAGGTCCAAGCTAAGGCAAAATGCATATATTGTGTTGGACTGAGGAGAGCTATTCTTCAGTCATGGACTTTGGCTACATATAAAATTTGGTTGTACATTTAACCTACAGGTTCTGAGGAGAAATCCAACATTGAAGTTATCATTTTGGTCTGCACTGGCCTAGCTGCTACTCTCTTCTGGCTTCTTCTGACCCTGTTCATTCGGAAACTGAGAAAAGTAAGAAAGCTTCCATATCGCACGGAGGGTATGGAAATGGGCCCAGCTCATCCATTGCATCAGAGTTTAGGGCTGAATGTTTGGGGCAGATGGTAGAAAAAATGCAAAATGTTCCTATAAAAATTCAGTCCAAGTTTTCTAGTGATAGTACCCTGACTTCTTAAGAGATCACTTGCACTTGTGAGATTTCTACCCGCTTCCATAGTACAATAAAATCAGGCTCCCCCCTCTTTATGAGTCAAACTGGCTTGCAAGATTAGGAAACTGAAAAAATCCTAAACCTCTCTAAAATGAGGGCTTGATTTCAGCATTTTTCTCTGCAATATAGGTATTAAAAGGGGGGCCCTGTTTTAAGAAAGATCCTAGGATGTTTGCTCTAGAAATAAGCTCAAACCGCACAGCTTATTTTGTCTCCAAGTCTTACTATTCTTTCACCTCCTTTGTGTGACTCAAAAAAGCAAGGTTTCAGTAAAGTTCCAAGGAATTTAGGACTGGTTTTCCTACAACAAACAGCAAACAGAAAGGCAACCGCAGCTCCCTGTTCACCAAATTACAGTCCCAGTGCTGAACCCCAAAACTTGAGTAAAATTTCCCCTCGTCCTGCAAATACAGTGATTAAATTCATGTTTTCATACTTGGCCTCAATTTAAGAGTTGTGGACAACAGTGAATTTCCTATTACATTTTACACCCATGCAAGTCTGCTCACAGGACCCACCAAATCACAATTTCTCAGTTAGCAGCATTAGAAATAGCAGTTTTGACCAGCTTTCAATCAATTTTAAATTGTAATAAGCAATAGCCATGAAGTGAATAACCATGGAGAATCAAGACTGCAAAACAAAACACTATGAAAATGCCAAAACACTCCATAGCGCCCCGGGAAGTGCAGGTCATGGAGTTTCCCTAGAAAAGCACTGATTTCCTTTAGCAGATACAGGTAGTGGGCAGTGATTGATTTTGTGTCCTCAGAGTGTTTACCAACATTAATCAGTGACTCTTCCCAACACCCATGAGTGGCAGGCATACAAAAACATTTATTTCTCAGATATAAAAAAAAAGAGAGGCAGGAAGCTGAAGTGATGCATTCATGGTGCAGAATAAATTTCAGAGCTAAGTCTGGAATTCAGGGAACTCCCCAGGCAGCACTCAGTCTTGGAGATGACAGCTCTTTCCCATTAGAATTGCAGGGTAAATATTGTGAATAATTTCTCCACACCCTGTTTTTAGCCCGATGCCACAGATATTAAAACAGGATACCTGTCAATTATAATGGATCCAGAGGAAATGCCTCTTGATGAGCAGTGTGACCGTCTCCCCTATGACAGCAGTAAATGGGAGTTCCCAAGAGACAGACTGCGGCTGGGTGAGTGGTTTGGGTATTAGTACTGTAAAGAATGGTAATTTCTAATGCTCCTCAGTTTCAGTAGATCTGTTGTATAACCCAAGAAGCAGCCTACCAGGTAGTGCCAGTGTACTACCACGCTTGGGGAGAGCTGGCAGTGAGTCACAGAATTCAGGATCATCCTTAACGAGGGGTGAAACAAGGGATTTGGTAAGAAAAGCAAAGACATTGTCTCTCTCTAAAATAGCTATCGTCTCTTTTTCCTTCTTGGAGAAGTGAAGCCAAACTCTCGACAGGGAAGAAAGGCATCTCCAGGTACTGTCCCTGCCAGAAGTACGGTTTCATACCCATAGAGGAAAAGGGAAAGAGAAGACAATCTGAAAGGTGACAGTCTCAGTGAATTTTATTTTGAAGACATCTATCAATATCTATCAATTCATCAAATAATCAATTCCTTATCAATCACTTGAACTTGGGTTTAAGTTGTAAAGAGCTATCATGGAAGAATGAACCAAATTTCATTCAACAGCTCAGCTCACTGGATGATGGAGCAAGAAAAAGTAAAAAACAGGTTGTGTTTGTATAAAGAAACAGTAACATCCGTGTTCAATAATGAGTGTAGGGAATATATCTGTGTGTGCTCTTGGTGCTTTAGCTGGAAAACATGGAAGAAGGAGGAAAACAGACAAAAATAATAAAAAATGAGATGATAGTGGGACATAGGGTCAAACCAGCAGAACCAAAAAGCCGGACCATGATGCCTAGCGTACTCTGCTGCACTGTGGGTCTGAGCCCTCAGAGCACACAGGCATGAAAATTCAAATGAAAGGGAAAATTATCATCTTAAATTCCATTTAGTATAGCTTTTACATCAAATAAATGTCAATAACTGAAGGGTTAAGGGGTTCTGAGTGCCTGAGTGCCTTTGCTGGCTATCTCCATGACTGTGATTCATGAGAGATCAGGGTTCCACAAGTCTATGTTTAAGTCAAACTCTGACTTTCCTGGGCTTCAGGACAACTATACGTAATTTTTTTACCCTTAAGCCATATATATGTATTCAGCCCTGCCTTCAGCTGAATGCAGATGTATTTATTCTACTCTGTTCTGTCACATACTGTATTGCATTAAAGTCATATGGATATAAATCACACTGTTTATATCCCTATGCTGCAAATATGTGATACAGGCTTCTATTGACTATCGGTCTACGTCTACGTTGTGCCTGAGCACTGGAGTCTTGTATTCCTTGCATAGCTGAGAATGCATGTTTCCCTCCTGTCTGATGCAGACTGTCGTAAGTCCCCTTTTGGCTCATTCTTGACTCTTGCTTCTCTAGGTAAAACACTGGGTCATGGTGCTTTTGGGAAGGTGGTGGAGGCGTCTGCTTTTGGCATTGATAAATCTTCAACCTGCAAAACAGTTGCCGTAAAAATGCTTAAAGGTACATATCCCTCTGAGATTCTCAACAAGACTCCTCAGGGAACCTGTGGGCAATGAGGTTTCCAGTTCGCAGCTCCAAACAAGTCCCAAGTTCATTGTGTTCAGAAGGGAGTGGGTTTGTCATATGGGAGCAATTAGTCATTATACAGTGGATGTTAACGTGTAGGAAATGACAAGCGGGCTCCATGCTGTGCTGCTGATTAAGTCTTGTATTCCTAGAGGAGGAAAACAGCAGCTTCCAGGTCTGTGGGGTTAGGAGGGAAACAGATTACAGAATGTAATTACATTAGATAGTCTGAAATTGGATATAAGCCTTCGATCACAGCCCTTCCAGATGTAGAACAGTTCAAGGGGCTGCAAAAAAAAGCAATGCCAAGGGAGTGAATTAGAGACAACTTGCTTGCAATTATTGAAATTAAGGAAAGCTTTTACCATTCAGTGGTGGGGAAGGGGGGAACTTGGAGACTATTCTTTCATATTATATTTACATACAAAGCCTCTGCAGACAGCTTGTGAGCAAAGGCAACAGCCAGTACATTGACTACTTGGGTTGGAGGTTTTTGACTGTTCACTTAGGATTTTTGCAAAGGTGCAATCATGCTCACTGGATGGCTTTTCATAGCCCACATTGCTTTGCATTGCTGCTGCATGACAGTATTAACCTCTGCAATGCCATGATTCAGGAACTTCTATCACAGCATTTGGCTTCTGTTGCTAGCTACCTCTCTTGATGCTCTGCTGCTTCCCATCTCTCTGAAATTTCAAGAACATCAGTTTATCACCTGTCTGGACCTCCTCCAAATCTGGTCTCCCTTCTCTGCATTAGTCAGTATCTCTTCAGATCATCTCTCTTGCTGTTGTTTCTTCTGTTCCATGCCCGTCTCCAGATCCCTGAAATATCCTAGGAGCCCCTGATCCAGACATGCTCCCTTCTCCATCCAAAACTTACTACCCTGGATAGCTCTGGGTTTTCATTCACTTCCACGCTGTGCTTCCCAACTGATCCTCATGTCAGCTCTACCTTGCCTGCACATATTCAGCCAACTATTTGACAGTTCCTCCATCATTTTACACCCTCCTCCCTCAGTGGAGGCAACAGCCTCCTGCTCTAACCTGTCCCTCCCCAACTAATGTGCCCATAATTCATCACTTTCCTGAATAAAGCAGATTCTCTAGTGTGAGTCAATCCATTCAGGAAAAAAACAAAACAAACAAACAAACAAAGAAAGGCTCTGGAGATGTCTGCATTTCTGTAATTCTAGCATTATCTGTCATTTCCATGAAGCAGGCTGGTATCAGTTCTGGGTTCAAGTCTAAAACTTAGTGTGCAAGATTATCTGAAACACTTCTGAGGCTGTTCTGTTTAGATTTTGCCAGGCATGTGTTCCAGCTCATGCTTGCCTAAATCAGGAGTAATACCACTCATGTACACACCCGTCTGCAAACACTGTTGACTGAAGAAATCTTGGACTTGTAACAACTCCTTCTTTATAACACAATTTGGTGAAAGATTTGTTTATAGAGAAGTCTACAAACAGATAAAGAGGTTACATTTGTCAAACCAAACGATCTGTTTCATAACCATTTATTTATATTTAAATCTTACATGATGCAAAAGGAAAGAGGGGAAACAGGACACAGTCTCTTTTTTTAAAATACATCATGAAAGTTTTGGAAAGAAGGCAGAAGAAACATGCCAGCATCTGAACATTGTTATGGTCTGAGAGTGCCTTCCTTAGCTTTGGCAGCAAAAGAGAATGAAACTACAGTATAACTGGCTAGCCGCTGCTTCAGCAAGTGTCAAGTTCATGGTTCACACAAATATGGCCCCTTTTGCTTTGGTGGGAAATGCATTTCTTGGGTCAATGAGATCTCACAGGGCTGATATTTAGTAATGCTGTACCTTCTCTGGTACATTTTGGGACCCAACCTACAGATGTGTTGGATTCCTCCATCCCTGCAGTGGAGAGTTGTGAAAAAATATATTCTGAGGTATAGTAAAGAAGTACTACTAAACTGCACATCATCATTCTAGATGGAGGAACACACTCTTGTGTGTGCTGTTGTTGCTTGGAGTGGTTGGTTGTTCCTTTGCCAAGCTTGCAAAATTCATTCCTTGCAACGGCTCTCTGGTATCTGATTTGGGGGGAGGGTTCTGCTGCAGGACAGTAACCCTCCATAACCCATGCTAGAGAAAGGAAGAGTCACCCAAAAGATAAAGTGCTATTCCACTTCATAAAGGTCAACAGACAATGAAACAGATGAATTATTATCTGTTTAAGAGTCTGAAAAGCAAAGATACTGCAAGTAACCTGGGTTGGTTTTGTTTCCAAGTATAAACAGGATCTTGCTGTGTCTTGTTAAAAATATCCTGTTGTGTAAAGATGATTCTTTTCCTGTTTATCTTAAGCAGAATGTGCAACTACTAATGAATGCAAGGCTTTAATGTCTGAACTGAAGATCCTCATCCATATAGGACATCACCTGAATGTGGTCAACCTGCTGGGAGCCTGCACCAAAGCTGGAGGTGAGAAGTCCTCAGTAAATAACAAGCAAAGAAGAAACACTTTTCAGATACAATGTGCTTGGATGTATCTGTGGCGGAGCCCAAGTCTCATGCACGTGCAGTTAATGCAAGCACAAATATTTCCACCTCTCTGGTCACAGGAGAGGCTCTGCTACTGCAGAATACGGCCACATCTTGTCAACAGTTTCTGAACGTCTTCTCCCAGGCAGTAGTGTCACTTCTCTATTTTCTTTTTCTCTAGCCTTTGTCAGCTTGTTTAGAAAAGGGATTATGGACTGAAGGGAGGCAGGATCCTTAACTGCAATTAGGTGCCCAATTCCTCCACAGAGGCACTACTGATCATTTCAAAGGTGCACCTCCCTTTTCTTCCCTGCCTTATCAGAATAATGCACCATGCTGAGCACTTAGCTTCTTGAGGCCTCCTTCTTTCCCCAGCACCTCACTCTTGCTGGGCAAGTGCAGGCATTTTTTGGGTAGCACACAGGAAGCCTGAGGCACTCCAAACTGAAAGGAGCAACAGCATGGACCTTCAAGGAGCTGACACTACTGCCTGTACGTCACACAAAGAATCTGCTGCAAAGTGCAGACTTAAACAAAGGACTCCATAAATCTTAGACCTTTGTCACTAAAACATCCTTTCCCTTACTGCCATACAAAGCATCCTTGTCTCTTCCTATACTGTGCTTTAACTTCAGGGTAACAACTCTCGAAGATGTCTCCTTAATGCTTACAGTGAACCTTTAAAACAATCCCCAAAGGACAGATTTAGGAAAGCTGAGGACAAAAACACCAAAGTAAAATTAAACAAGGGGAAAAAGCAAGAGAGATCGTGCACACATCTGTTGTCATCTGAGACTTCAAAGCTATTGTTTTCCCAAGTAACATGTGGTTGTCCAGTCATAGGGGAAAAAAGAAAACTTCAGTGAGGTAGATTTGGTAGGATGCCAGGAAAGAAATCTTCCCTCCAGCAAGATAGTCCCAGTTCCTCAAGGAGCAGTCTGCAACCAGCAGCCACAGATACTCTGGGAGCCGTGAACGGGGAACTTGCAGGAATTGCTGTAGCACTGCAGACCCCAAAAGCTTGCATGGCAGGATGACCAGGATGACCAGTTTTAGCTGGAGGGTTTTAAGATTCAGATGTGTAAGTGAGTAGCCTTTGCTTGGTGCTGTGAGCACAGGGGAAGTAACATTATGAACGCTGGTGATTCTCCTCTCCTGTCAAGTCAGTAAGGGTGCTTAATACAAACAGGTGCTTAAAACAGCAGCATTGCTAAGATGTCAATAGTCTTTAACCAAAGCACTAATTCAGCCACAGAGTTCCAGCTGCATACTAAGACACATCTCAGTAACTGATCAAATACTGTGAGTGTCCAGTTTCTGAGGAAATTTTTCTCTTGGGAGTCCCTCAGTTTCCTGTTCTCCAGCCTCCTTCATCCTGATTGCCCTCCTGGGTGAAGAGGTAGCCCTCTTACACTCTAGCCACCTAGGAAACCCACTGATGACTCCGGGGAGCAGTGGCCTGAGCAGAGCGGTGCAGCATGGCTTTGCAGGGCACTGAGGAGCCTCTGGGCAGGCGCCGGTTTGTTTACCTTTGAGCAATGCAACTGCAGACTAAAGAAAAATAGCCTTGAGCTCTCAAGACAGACACCAGGATAAAAGTTGCTATTAAAATGCCATTCCAGTACACAGTGCTTTCTCCTTCCTTGTTAGGTTTTATGTAACCATGAAACGGTACTCCTGATGAAGACTGATATTAAATATGCACATATATTATTTTAACAATATAACAAACAACAAATTTTACACCTTGACTGAGTGTCTGATGTTTAAGCAGTTAGAACTAATGCATAGTATATGCTTTACAATAAGAAAATGAAATACGGAGAGGCCATGTCTAGGAAGCATTTCAAAACTGTGAATAAATCACTAACTGGAGCTTTAAAGCTGTACTGCAACCTGCATTTCCTCAGTGCATCCATGAGGGACATTCCACTGGAGGTTCTTCAGAACAATGGACCCCAGAGCTCTCTTGCTCACTGCCGGTCCCAGCACTGCTGCCTTTAAGCCCAAAAGCAATGTTGTGTGCTCGGCGCACCACTGACAGCTCTGATCTGGGGCCGGTTGTGTTTTTGCCATCACTGGCACAGTGTTCTCAGGTGCTGAACATGGTACAGCTGCAGTCAACAGGGACTGGAAGTCCTGAACAGCCCAAAGGTCAATCTAGCAGTACTGTAGGGCTTGTACAAATAAAGAGCCTGGCAGAAATATGCAATGTTGTTATTATCAAGCTGTTGGTTATTATTGCTAGAATTCACCATCTCCCTTTTAATGGGCCAATTGTCAGTCAATACTGTACGCGTCAGAGTGCACCCTGGGGACAGACTGCAGGACAAGTCTGTGTCCCCGCTTCTGATACACCAGGTAGAAGCGCTGCTTAGAGCTGCCTCCTCCCCGAACAGCCAAGTGCAGCTCTCAGCACTTTTCCTTTGAAGTTCAGACTCCTAAGTCTCAAATATGCACCTTCTAGACAGAGAAAGGTTTCTGGACATGAAAGTCTGGTTGCTTAGGATTGCTAATAATACATGTTTATATGCATTCTAGTCCCGTGATTTCACTTTATCTTACTTTTGATGGTTACAAAAAGCAGTGATTACACTAAAGGTAAAGAGGATGTAGCTTTTCATTTTCCTAATAGCTCATGCTGAAACATAAAAGCATTTTCAAGCAGATCTTAAAAATATGCATAATTGTATTATGCTATTACTGCACTGAACTCTACAGTAGTTTGCACAGAAATAAGAAAGGAAGAAATTGATAGGACTTTCCAGGCTTTCAAAAACTTCACACTAAGTATTTCTGAAACTTTTGATTTAGATCTGTCTATGGTTCCATACTTTTATGACCTCTGGTGGCATCAGCTCCACCTAAAAAAAAAACAGTTCTGAAGGCAGCAAAGAAAAATGAAGACTGTTCCATGCTATTGATCTATTATAGAGTAAAATAACCTCAACAGCATATCGTATTTTATATCCTTATTTATCATTCTCGATTTTCCTTTGTTTATAAATAAGGAATAAATACCTTTGCCATCTAATGGGGAAAACTAAGAATCAGTATTCCCTTCTCTCCATATCCACTACTGATTGTGTGCTTCTGGAGTGTCACTTCTCTGTTTCCCAATTTCCTTATCTGTGTAAGAGGAATGACAGCATTTATTTATTTTGAAGAGGATTTGTGAAGATAAGTTAGTATTAAGTGCTTTGCAGTGCTTCAAAACTCATTTGACTTTCACTGTCTTTTTAGGTCCTTTAATGGTCATAGTAGAATATTGCAAATATGGAAATTTGTCCAACTATCTAAGAGGAAAACGAGGAGATTTCATTGCATACAAGGTAAAAAAATGACAGGCTTCTCATAGTTGCAAGGTGGAGAATTAGCCACTGACCACAAGTTGGATATTTTTCTGCATTGGCACTGAGACAGTTTGGTATTTATATAGGCACTGTATTTTCTCACCGCATTTCAATTTGTATGAGCAAGAAACGGAAACTTTTTCCCCTGCAGGACCTCACTCTCAACCTCTTCTTTTCTACCACCTACTAAAGAATTAGTTGCAGATACCCAAGTGCTCAAGAGCGTTTGAGAGAGGGAATTACTTGCGATATACTACGCAGCTCAAGGGGGGCAACAAAGCAGTAGTAAAAAAATGGTATTAATTGAACTAGGAGAAGGTGAACCCTTGCAAAATACAAAACCAGTTTGGGGACTTTTGTTTCTAGGCCCACCCTCCCCAGCTACCAAAAGCAGCCCACCCTTCCGTCATCTGCTCAACCCCATCTTCCGTGTTTTCCTTTCCCCTCTGCCAACCTAAAAGTCTGTGCTGTATGCAGCGAACTGGATCATGAGCACGGTCTGCATTAAACCTAACCAAATGGGTTTGGTTTCCAAACAGTTGTCTGCATCCACACAAACATTTGTGCTAGCACAGACTGGGCTAGCATAAGGGGGAAGACACAGGAGGCCAGAAGCAGCGATGAGGAGAGGGCAGAACTATCCCTCATTGTGAAAATACAGCATTGAAAGGGCTCTCTGATCTAACTTCCCCAGATAATTCGGGGTGGGGTGGGGTGTATTTTTGTTATCATTATTATTACTACTACTACCACTACTGCTACTACTACTAGTAGTACTATTGTGTACTGACACAAAAGTAAATAAGGTACTTTGTGTAAGAGAAGGAGATTTTCCTGGTACAGTCACTCAGCGTTTCTTTTCTCACCCTTGTTTCCGTGAATTGCAAGGACTGGTTATGCCTCACTGCCCAGGACAGGGAGACTGCACATACCTTGAACAGTGATTTTAGCATGGTTTCCTAGGAAAGCAAGAGGTACAGAATTACAGTATCTCTGCTCATCTCTCAGTCTCACCCAGCCAGCTTCCAGCTAACTTTTATGGTGGAATTTTCTTATCAGTAAAATGGAAGGTTCTGTATTAATAAGTAGGAAAACAGGCTTCATTAGTTCCGCTACTCAGGGAACATCATGTTCCAACATGTTTTCAGCTCATCTTCAGAGGACACTTTCTCCATATGATACTTGTTACGTATTTTGAATCCCCAGGAATTGCATCATCCAAAGCTAAAAATCAGTTTTATACCATTTCTAGTCCCAGGAAAACTCTGACCAAGCAGAGAAAAGTCTGGATGAGTCCAACAGTGATTTGACCGAACTCATCAAGAGGCGTCTTGAGAGTGTAGCCAGCACAGGAAGCTCTGCCAGCTCAGGATTTATTGAAGATAAGAGTTACAGTGATTCAGAAGATGATGAAGAAGGTAAAAGAAACCTACCTAATCCCAGATCTTTTATTGTAAAGATTTCTGTTACTTGGCTAATGCCACACACGCTGTCACATACTTTACAAGCCCTTACATAGCTTGACTTGCTCTTGAAATTGCAAATTCTTTCTCTTGCCTGTGCCTCACTCCAATTTTACACAAAAAGAGATTTGTAATAACGTATGCATATAAAAGCTGCTCCTGTTGTAGAAGAGGAGTAATAGCAATATTTTACCTGGAGATTTGTGGGGCCAGTCTGTTCCCAGTCTTGTCACTCGCTCACTATAAATAGTTTCCCTCACTTTTCTCCCCAGATGTTGTTTTCCCCATAGCTAACTGACATGATTAACGTTGGATGGAACTTCTTTAATCACCTCATCTTCTGCTTCTAGGTCAATTGTTCCTAAACCAAAGATGTAATCCTAGTAGAGAACTCATGTAACAAAACTCAGATGCAGGGCTGGGGTCATCACTGTGCAAGTGGCACCAGTGCCAAAAAAGTTTGGAGCTGCTGCTCTAGTGTTTTGCCATGTCTCTGATCTCTCCTAGATGCTGAGGACCTGTACAAGCGGCCCCTGACTTTGGAGGATCTGATTTGCTATAGCTTCCAAGTGGCAAAAGGCATGGAGTTTCTCGCCTCCCGAAAAGTGAGCTCATTAAAACCTCAGGGCTGAATTTCTTTCACAGAATCATGAGTATCTGATATGAAGAAATCCAAATACACTTTTGAGCCTGAGTAATCTGCTTTGTGCTCTTATATTAAAGTGTCAGAGCTCCATTAGCTCTGGTGGTTAAGCAATAAGTAGCACTGAAGGAGTTGTGAAGAAATATCATCCATCATGTTATTGGCTACAAGGACTGGCATCTGTAAGATGATAGTTTAGATAGAAGGAGTGAATACAGTCCAATTCTAAGACAGTTCACAGAACTGTCTCATAACTAAATGTAGAAAAGACTTCTCATAGAGAAAAATCCTTCTGGTACAGTCAACAAAAGTACTACTGAAAAATAAAGAGGGAGTATCCAGCTATTTATTTGGCTTGTCAGCAAGGTTGAAGACTATCAGCAAAGTTAGCACCTCTTTTGGATTAAAAAAAAACGTATGTTTGTAGCCTGTGGAACGTCCACTTTTCAAGTAAATTGAATGTAATACACATGCCAGAGTATGCCCAGAACAGAGCTTGCACTTACCACACAGCTACCCTGGTAGCACACACAGAAACCATGAGCACTGTTACTCCCATCTCACACACACACTCGACTGCATTTGCAATTGTAACAGCTGCTGATTTTTGATGTCTCCCAAATTTCCCAGGAAAAATTGCCTGGAAAATGGCACTCCCTTCATTTCAACATAACTGTGAACGTTATTTCACATAGAAAAATCAGAAAACTGTAATACTTGGCTTGTTCCCTGAGCTATTTTCTCTTTTGCATATGACAGTACATTTGTGGCAGATTCCCACACACAGTTTCCCTTTCTAACCTGCTCTAAACAGAAGTTCATTGATCTTTCCATTTCCAAAGGTCTCATGATTTCAGCTCTAGCAGGGGCTTGTTGTCCAGGCGAACCCTATAATCTTGCTTCTCCTCATTCCTTCACAGTGCATTCATCGGGATTTGGCAGCAAGGAACATCCTTCTTTCAGAGAACAACGTGGTTAAGATCTGTGACTTTGGACTAGCCAGGGATATTTATAAAGACCCTGACTATGTACGGAAAGGAGATGTAAGTGGAAGAAACTTGAAATGCTGATCTCCAGTTTTTATTCCCCTAGGGCTTCGGCAAGTCAGTAACAACAGATCTGTAAACATCTTGTGTCTTTTGCATTCTTAGGCAAGACTTCCACTCAAATGGATGGCTCCAGAAGCTATTTTCGACAAAATTTACACAACACAGAGTGACGTATGGTCTTTCGGAGTGCTGCTATGGGAAATATTTTCCCTAGGTAAGAATGGTTTACAAGCCTTTTTTCCCCTAATTTATGGCTCTATTGCTAAGAAAATCTTTTAACAAAAAGTGATAACATGGTGCCATCTTTCTGTTTCAGTTAGTAAAAGTGCACAGTGCAGATCAGGTATAAAATAGTCACTGGAGTGAAGTCAAAGAGAACTCAACCTGGCAAAATACATGAAAACACTGAACATTGAAGAGGGGGAACAAAATAAAATCCAGAACCATGGGCCTAACATTTGTAATAACCAAAACCAACAGAGCACAGAGATAATGCAAGCCTCTGCTGCTCGTCAGTGAAATATTTCTTTGAGAGCAATAAAGAAGTTTCCTTGTCAAACCATATTTTCCGCTCAGCAGTCTGCTTCAGGAAACCACAGAGCTCAAAGGTCACAGAGGTTTTCACTGCTGTTGACACAGTGGTCTGATGTTGCTAGTGGCAGCCCATGGAACACCAGGGAGCTTGCCCACATGACATTTTACCCCAGCTTGGTTATCTTCCCCACAAAATCTAAGTAAGATTTTCTAAGTAAGGAAAATGTCTTGGCAGCAGCTGCCACCACGTTGATAGGAGAACCAGTGCTAGGCTGTGTAAGTAATTTCAGCAGCAAACAGGTAGAATGCTTACTCTTCTGGCCATATCATTTGCAAGCCACAACATTTTTGAAAGACTAGTAATGGTTTTCCTTAAGTACTATAGATTTCATCTTACGGTGCTGCTAGAAACCTCAGCCTCACTGAGATCTGGTTACTGTCCAGCAGATAAACCCCTGAAATCTAGACAAGCAGTCTTACAGACAGTTAGACTTTGCCGCCTCAAATTCTCCTTGCAGAGTCGCAAGTTTTGTTTTCCTGAGGGAATTTAGGAATGTCAGCTCTGGCTTTTTAATCAGCATTTGCAGACAAAAGAGTACAAGAACCATTGTCAACTTAAGCTGCTGAATTTTAAAGTAAACTCTGTAATCTCCTACTATCTTTGGTTCGTGGATCAGTTGAAATTAACAATCAGGCTGAAGATGCCAAGTCCAGATCTGGATGCAAAGTCTGGAGCTGCTTCTATCCTAATCTTTGTTTAGGGCTGGCTGCAAAGGTCACAGCCTGATTTCTCTTGTTCATATCAGCACACAAAACAGAAAGTTCACACTCAGATGGTTAAAACAAATGGCAGTTATTGCTTTCTCCAGAGTTCAGCCTTATTTATTTAGGGTTTTGTTATTTTGGTGTAATACTTTCATAGCTCTGTAACAGCCTCACCTGCTGCATGTGTTTTGAAATGCCACAGAAAGACCCGCAATGCCCCAGTTCTAATAGATTAGTCAAGCAGATGTATTCGCATTAGCATGCAGAGACGCACTCAGAGGGGACAGTGTCTCCACTGGGCATCTCCAAGGAACCAAATGAACTGAATACTGATGAATGGCCAGGACCACTGCAGATGGCAAAGTGTTTATATCATTCCCAAAGGTCCTGACAGAGTTTAACAGATGTGAACTTCAGGTCATTTGGCCTCTAATACTGAAGATTAATAAAATTTAAAATATAGTCACTGAAATTCATCTCTATTTTTAACTATTTTAAAAAATAATGTACCTGATTTTTTTTAATTTTAGATAGCCTCTTTTCTTAATGAAGGTGCTTACTTGGAACAATAGACTGTCCTCTTCTGAATTCAGAGGAATCTACTGAATTACTGCAAGGGCTGCCATCTGTAGAGCAGCCTCTGCCCTCGTTATGACGTAGATCACAAACTACTTTCTTCAATCCGTGGCACAGATTCAAAAGCAGTCATTTTCTCTAAGAGGGTTTTTCATACAGATCATCCAGGCATGTCTGTGGTTTGGCACTACTCACATCTACAGCTCACACGATAAATATTTAATTAAGGATTTGTGTCACTGATTGAATTCTCTTATATAAAAGTTTTACAGATCATTGAGAGCCAAGGGATGGAAGTTATTTGTCGTTGCTACAGGGTATGTTTTGGCTCCCATTTACAACTGCTGCTTTTTACTGGGTCCCACAGACTTAGCACCCTCTTTAAAAAAGGAAAAAACACTGATTAGTAAAATGCACAGTTTAGTCTGGACATGGGTCCTTTCAGGGTCAGAAGCTGAATGATGCATGATAGGCTTCCCCCAGAAAGGCTGACAGCTGGATCCATTTTGGTGATACACAAGGAAATCGGGACTTGTTAATTTTCATTTGGGGCTGAATTTGCATTGAGCATTGCATTATTTAAATGGAGTAAGCACACCTCATGTCAGGTAACGCCAGCAATGTTTAATACATCTTGAAATCACTTACATGCCGCATCACAGAATGTCGGTGTCTCCTGGAATTTAAATGTGCACTGTTCAAAAAGCAATCAAAGATAATTATGTAAACAAGAACTGCCTGGTAGTATAACATCAGCATCTTATTATCCTACTAAAATAAAACCAAGATCAAAAGAGTGCTACCTTACCCAATGCATGCCACATCTTTGAGCATTTTGGAAGAGATTTCCCCTAAGGAAAACATCATGTGTAGACCTTACACCATATGTTTCAGCCTACATTTCTCCTGAGCTGTCCCAGCATCCCAGTCCAAGTTATTAGGCTTATCACATAGTCCAGATGAAGTACAATGCTGAGTGGAGGTGGAAAAGGAAGAGTTCTGGGCTTTTATGGTCTGAGCTGCCTCCAGCTGGTAGGAGGCCTGCACTGGTCAAAATACAAACTACCAAAAGATCTTGCCAAAAATTATTCTTCTTTGCCCTCCCTGTACTTGCTCTCACCAAGATATTACAGCTGATATGATCAATGATGTAATCAAAAAAAGGTAACTCAGATTATGAGCTCAAGTGGAATTCTCCATCCCTCCTCACTCAATTGTACCATGCTGCCTTCAAGGCCTCAGTCACGATCAGTGTTATTTGCAAGACTGATTTTTATCAATAACCTCTGCTGTGCTCATGAGCCAGATCTAGCCAGTGATACTCAGCAAACTGAGGGGTTTCTTTTGCGCATCAGGATGGTCAGTGTAAAACAGCAGTTCATCAATGGCATGACTCCATTCAGCTCCTCCTTATGGAGATCCGTTGGCCACGGTGGCACAACAATCACAGAATGCAGTCAGAAATGAATGAAAAAGCCATGCAGTCCATCTCTTCTCTAGTGAGGGGTGGTGTTTTCAGTGTTGCCCCAGTACATTGACCACCTAGAGCTAACTAGATCAAGTGCGGTTTATGCTCACTCCTTTTGAGAGGCCGCGCCACTGTTAAATAGATATGGGATCAGCTGGGCAATACACAGATGTATTTATGATGCCTCAGTACCTTGTAAAGGTTTGCACAGATAAAACCCCACAGATGAAAAGACAAGCTAGTGAGAATTCAGGAGATCTACACAGACAGCCGTTAAGAAGCTTGGACAGCAGTCAGTGCCCCCAGAGCCTGCTCCTATCCTTACCCTTTTGTCACAGTGTAACTGTGGGAAAGTGACACTATAGTTTCTATCCATCTGTTTATTCAGAGAGATCTTGTGAGCTGAGAGAGGCCTATTTTGAGATCTTTGGCTGCTGGGTGATGCCACGTGAGCTGAGCATTTAATTACCGGGTTATTATGATCACAATGGCAGGCCAAAGACATGGGAGGAAAATCAAGATATAAAGCAGAAATGATGCTACTGGCTATTTCCAAGCTACATAACTCCAGGAAACACTCTTAATGCTATGATATGATACTTGCACGTCAAGGGAATTCAAATGCGCTGTGGCTAAGCACCCCTGAGCTCTAAATGTCATCAGAGCCTATCTGCTGTGTTGTGATGCCCTCTTAGGAAGCTGCCAGGATCTTTGCTCCCCAGTGCATAGTTTTGCAGATTAAGGGGTCAGATTCTCAGTATAGAATAATTCTGGAAACAGCCATATTTTGGCACCTTCTTCACTGCTTTTATCCAAAAGATTTCTGCTGTGCTTGTTGTGCCCCCAAGTGCACAGCACATGATGGCATTTCCAAATGGGGGGAAAAAATGCAGGAAATAGGCAGGAATGTTTTAGGCAGTAAATCATAATATTCCTTGAGGGCTGGATACAGATGCAGATTCCATTCAATCCCCTATGTTAAGACTTGATTAAATTTTTTTCCAAATTCACCATCCAGCCTCTAGGATGCCAAAATGTGAAAAACAAGGGTTGCACTGCATGTGAAGCCTTTGCTGAGAGGGGAGGAAAGCGTACGGATCTTTTAGGTCTATCCACAACAGGTTCAGTAACCTTTCAAACTTCATTGTAGACAGCTCTTGAATTTTTTACCTATGAGGCCTGGATTACTCAGATGTCAGAGCACTTTCTCAAATTATATATTTGCTCTCCTTATTTATGGTGCATCATAAAGTGCAGATCCCATACAACTAAGATCATAACCTCTGAAAAGCCCCCACTTGCTCATTAGTCGAAGAGCATATTCAATGCATATATATATATATATATATTTATACTAGTCATTTCTCTGAAGATAACCATTTACATAGGAAAGTGAAACAAGTCTCACTCCTTCATTTTGAAAACTGCTAGGCCAACTTCTGTGCAATATATTAGTTCCAGTCCTTTTACAGAACTCTACCTCTCAAAAGCGATTACAGTTGCCATGAACTGTCCTCCCAGGTTTCACACCAACTAGAGTGGCCCTGCAAATAAGCAGCACTGAACACACACGAAGAAAAGAAAACAAAGCTAAAAACTTGGAAGATCATTTTTCAAGGAAATTTTACCTACAGGACTGCATAATACATATACAATACTACATCGGTGAACCAGGAGGGGAGGACTATAATTCCACACCTGAGCTTGAACTGCAGGGTTCTCAGGGCTTTCCACAGGAGCCAGAGGCTTACAGCTTCTCTGCACTTACTCACAGGGGCCAGTGAGGCCAGAGATTCTAAGGCAGTGAACGATGAGCAGAGCTTCCTTCATGTGTAGTCACATAGCACAGGATACTAGCAGATGAACAATTTGGCAAACAGTATGTAACAAATTGAATGAGCTGGAACTTTTCTACTACTGACCAAGAGGTCATTTGAAGTCTCAAACTAAGACAATTTTATTTCTCTTCTGCCATATTTCACCTTGGAGTGGTCCTGGTTGTGTCATAAATGCATGGATTTATGGGACAGCATGATTGAAATCTCTAAAGAGACAGAGCGAGTCTGTAACAGATTTCCAAACAAAATGTGTAGATAGTAAGTGATCACAGCCTCTTCTTTGCTCTAGCTTCTTTTACTGTCAGACTGTAGGTAATCTCAAATGCTCAGCAGAAATAACCGATATGTGTTTAATTCACTGGACTGGGAAACAGAGATTGTGCCGTTCTGGAGCCTCCTCCTTATTTCTCCTATCAGGTGCTTCACCATACCCTGGAGTGCAGATAGATGAAGACTTTTGCCGACGGCTCAAAGAAGGAACCCGGATGAGATCTCCAGAGTACTCTACTCCAGAAGTGTAAGAGCTCCTGGTTTTCTATTGAGAGCTGATACATTTCATTTAAGTATTACTAAAGAGATTGTATTTAAGTGTGGAGAGGGAAGGAGACCTCATCAGATGACAGCTATTTATTTTATATTTTGTTTTCAGTAAATGTTGTAGTTGTACGTATCTTGGGTGTCCTGATACCACAGACCAAGTCAGCTTGACCTTTGCCAACAACAAGATTAACAGATCCACACCCCCCTGCCAGTCAGTTGTAGTTCATGAATCTCAGTTCAGGAGATTACTGTGTCTGCCTTGATTTCCAGTTCTGTGACAGGAACTAAACATCCATAACTATGATTTATTTCAGCAATATCAGTGGGGCCCAGCAGTCAAGTTTTAAGTTAGGTGAAAATAAGAAGCCTACAGATTCAGCTGAGGCAGGAATATAGAAGGAAAAAGCATTCCATGTGGAAACTGGAATAGAATTTCAGTACATGGAGATTTGAACCTGTCTTAATTCAAAACTATCCAAACAATGACCAAAACAAGGAGCAGCAGAAAGAAACAGTTAGAAAACAAAGCTCCTATCCTTTTCCTTTCTTAATACCTGCGGTTTATATCTAGCTACCAGACGATGCTGGATTGTTGGCATGGAGTCCCCACAGAGAGGCCTACTTTCACTGAGCTTGTGGAGCGCTTAGGAGATCTTCTTCAAGCCAACGTACAGCAGGTACAGCAATACAAACATTTCTTCAACAAATGTGCACATATAGATGTATATATATATGTGGATATGTGTAGGTGTGTACATAAGTAAAGACTATGTTGAGCAGTAGCATTAGATTTGAGTTCATAACAGAGGTCACAAGGAAAATGGCTACTGGAATGAGTAAAGAAAATGTGAACTATTCAAAGGGGATTATATTTCAAAACCAGATGTTTATCCATCCATAATAAGCAGAAACTTACATTAATTAAAAAAAGGCTCAGTTGCCCCTTAGAGGAACAATAGTGCTTTATCTCACAAACAATTTTAATTAGATTCCAACATAGCAAACTGCTGTAATGGGCTGACCCTGGCTGGGTGCCTGGCACCCACCAAGCTGCTCTGTCACCCCTCCTCAGCTGGGCAGGGGAGAGACAATATAACAAAAGGCTCCTGGGTTGAGATAAGGTCAGGGAGATCACTCAGCAACTACCGTCATGGGCAAAACAGACTCGACTTGGGGAAAATTAATTTAATTTATTGCCAATCAAATCAGAGTAGGGTAATGAGAAATAAAATCAAATCTTAAAACACCTTCTCCCCACTCCTCCCTTCTTCCTGGGCTCAACTTCACTCCTGATTTCTCTCCCTCCTCCCCTTCGAGTGGCGCAGGGGCACAGGGAAGGGGGCTGTGGTCAGTCCATCACACTGTCTCTGCTGCTCCTTCCTCCTCACACTCTGCCCCCACTCCAGCATGGGTCCCCCCATGGGAGACAGCCGTCCATGAACTTCTCCAACTTGAGTCCTTCCTATGGGCTGCAGTTCTCCCCACACTGCCCCAGCCTGGGTCCCTCGCACAGGGTGCAGTGCTTCAGGAACAGACTGCTCCAGACCAGACACGGGGGAAGCTTCTGGCAGCTTCTCACAGAAGCCACCCTTTGTAGCCCCCCCTACTGCTACCAAAACCTTGCCACACAAACCCGATACAACTGCCAGTAGTTGGTCTGAACTTTCTCGTTTTCTGACCTTATGCTTATCAGTGCTCTTAGGAGCTTTCAAATGATGCAGTTTAAAGCTCAGAAAGTCAATTGGACAATTATTCATTTCATAGTAGTTAAATCAGTTGTTTTCTTTGTCAGTAAAAACAACTAGACCAGTTATGTAACTGTCAATTTAATTTAAGAAGAAATCAAACACTCTCCTCCAGCTCCGTTCTGTTTGTAAACAAATTTAGTGAAGCTAAGTTGAAGAGGGCCCAGCTTGCAATATGAAAAGCTAGTGAGTTTTATGCTATAACCAAAGTAAATTAAGGAGACATAAAAACCATGATAAGGGAATAGGGCACTTAACAGCTTCTCAAAATTAAAAAAAAAAAAAAAAAGCACGGGGAAATTTGGATAAATAGTTTCAGGACTTAAAGGAAGACTCATTTCTGAAGATTACTGCAGGGGTGTAATGACAATGTAGAGCTTAATAAGATGTGCAGCATCAATTTCTTGTAAGGACAAATAATAAAATCCTTTAGGGCTACCATTTTAAAGACCATCTCTTCCTAAGCTGCAACTCCTTAAGTTGAATATAAGCAAAAAGTCTATGCATAGGCAACATTCTTTTACCAATTCCAAAATCTGTTAAAGTCATATCGGCCATAGGGGTTTCGTGACTTCATGCTGCTCCCTCCCTTCTCCCAAACTTAAGTCTTAAAGTTGGATTTAGGTGTCCCTGGGACTGGTGCCTTGGAATTCCCCAAAAGGCCAATGCGATGACAATAGAGGACTGCTTTCCTGAAGTGCAGATCAGTGAAATTCTGTTCACCTTCACTAAGGCTGAACAGCCACACATCTGGAATGTGGTAACGATCACAAAGAAATTGCTGCAAACACATCAAAGATGCTGCTGTGAAAGCCAGCAAAGCCAGCTACTTTTAAATGGGTTGCACATATACTGACATCCTCAATACAACTGTCACATTGCAGTGCCATATGTGAGGGACATTTAGAAGTCTGGTAACTGCTATAAAGACCAGTGAAGCAATACCTTGGGCTGAGAGGCCTGGAAGAGAAAACGCTAACTGCAGATGAGTACTGGAACATGAGAGACCGTTTTCAGCCATTCCACATCACAGGTTTCACAAAGTGTACTGTTTTCCTAATACAAAGCCTCCTACACAGTAAATGTTGGATAAAGCTACACATTCTAACTTCCCCATGTTGTGAAAAACAACATCATCACTTTGAAGAAACATCATAAGTAAAGTTAAAATAAAATCTAGTCTTTTCTCAATGTAAAGCTCTGTAGAATAAAATAACCTTTTACATCTGAGATGCAATACAAAATCAAAAAATACAAATACAAAAAAAAATTGATGCTTTACCACCTTTGTGTTCTTTTATGTTATGAATTATATAGGATGGTAAAGACTATATTCCACTGAACATCACCCTGTGTCCTGATGGAGAATCTAACTCCAAAACTTGCCCTGTGGAAGAAAACTTGAACAACTGTGTTAATCGCTGGAGTGCAGTGGAAACCGGGTAAGAAAAATATATACAGGAGGTGAGAGGGAAAGAAAGATTTCATATAGCTGGGCAGTCTTTGTTGTCCTCTCTCAACATGGCTGTTTTAAGGGAGTTGGACAGCCACATTTGTCAGGGCATTGTTTATGAGTTACAAGAGATGAAAAAGAAAACTGGTCCAGGAAACTGAGCTGTATCAGGGATGTTAACTGAGCCACCAACTGGTGCAGCATCTGCTTGGGTTTTATGCTGACCCCTCAACTTTCTTGCTTTCAGTAACAACAGCAAGAAGCGACCACTGAGTGTGAAGACATTTGATGAGGTGCCAGTGGAAAAGGAGAAAGTGATGCATGAGGTAAGTGAGGTGATTGCATCCCTCTCCACCATGTTCACAGATCACTTGTCACCAGCACCAGAAACACTTATTAGAGCTTTTGGAATCTGTTTAGTAAGAAAAAGCCTTAAATCAAGTAGAATATTTGGCCCTAGCATCCCACACATAGGTCTGTGTGACAACAAAGAGGGACCTGCATTTAGCTTAACAAATAGTTTAGAGAGAAGCTCATGCATGATTATCCTGGCTTTGATCAGGCTAATGGGCTTTATATTACATATTTCAATATGTTTTTTCCACCATAAGAAAATGGCAGCTCATTGAAACAGAGCCTTTTGAAGGAAATGTGTCCAGAACACATTCCGGCTGGCTGATACAGCCGATAACTTGGTGGTGGCGAGGGTGTTCGGTTCTGGAAAGACAAGACCAAGATTCAAGTTCCTGCTCTACTTGATCCACACAAAGGGCTTTAACCCTGTATTTCCTTCACCCTGAGTGAACATATTTATTGCTGCTTCAATGACACTGCAGGGTGGGAGAGTGTTGAAAGGTTGCATTTTCACTTCAGTGGAAAACAAAGGCTTGTTTTGTTACAGAATGATGGTTCTGCTCATTGGCTTCCTCTGAAATTACAGGTTCCAAGGGTGGAGGTGGTTTGGGGTTTTTTCCTATATTTTCTGCCTTATTTAAAAAACAAACAAATCCAAACAACTCCATCCCCACCCCAACTCATAAATATCCTCTATGGTTCAGGTACTCACTAGCTGCAGTGCCATGTGCAGTCCACACCACTTGCCTCAATGACAGATTCTGTGCCACTAAAGAGGGATCTTAGCAATGCACACACATCTCAAGCAGACTGAAGTTTAGGAAGGAAGCTTGAAGCCCTCTGGAAACCTTCTAACAGAGGAAGAGGGCAAGCATCAGATGGCTAGGAGCAGCAAAAGTAAGGAAAGATGCCTATAGAAACAAGCCAGCTTGTCTACTTTTAGCTCCAGCTAAGACCCCCTTTTGGACAGACAGTGTTTCCTCAGACCCACTCTCTTGAGAAAGGTCAAGTCTCTAGCTACACTTTGTCCTTGACATACTTTGTGTCCTCGACAAATATAGCATATTTCTCATCTATCTCTTGGATATCTATCTATTAGCACAAATGGAAGCCCATTACTCCCTAGTATTTGGCCAGATGTAATTTCTGTGCCTTTATCAGTGCATCTTAGGGATTAGAAGGCTTAGAATTTTCTCTGGCTCTTGCATCTTTCCTCTTACAAGAAAAAAATCTGTTCCTGAATCACACAAAGACATTTACTAGATAGATCTGGTATCAGTAAGAGATTACTGCTGCCAGCATGAGCACTACTTTCCTAAATGCTCCCTGTTCGTGGCATTTTAAAATAAGTCCTTACATGACAGGGGAAGAGTTTCAAAAAAGGGTAATAATACATTAACAGATCAGAAATAAAAGTGATATTTCGTTGGGGATCTTTTAAAGCAAAATTATGGTGTGATCTACTTTTGGACAAAGTAAGTGCACTTGTGTTGTTAAAATTATCTTAAATATCAAGACATTAATACTGATTAGGTCATTATTTCAAATAGTTGCCTAGGAACTCCAAACAGTGCTCTGCCACACCTCCTGCAATTGTGGTACTTATCTGTACTCTCTGTTGATATTCTTTCAACAGTTCTTCTGTAACCAAACCCACAGCAGCACTCAGATAAATTGTTTCTAGACCACACATTTTAAGGGGAAAGAGTCAAGTTAAAAACCAGAGAGAAAAGCTGGGTTCTACTGAGGTTTTGACAGACCTAATTAATTTAGGATTTTACTTTATACTTTGAAAATCAGTTTCTAGACTGATCTTACTAACAACTGATATATTACCAAAGCATTTATAAAACGTCTTTTTCTTTTTACTTATTATTTGCTGGGATTATTTTTTCTGTTTGTTTGACTGGTAAAATAAGACTAACTAGAGTTTCACCTCCCATGTTGAAGTCTTGCCTTCTTGGTTTTGACAGGCAGACAGACATGCAATCTTCTAGCATCCAAAATATTTCAAATGCAAAGGAACACCCAGAAGATTTAATATTTTTAAAATTACTTAAAACAAGGACTGTGCATATGTGTGAACTTGTGTGACACTTAGCACAATAACAGCTTAATCTTAATTGCAACCTTGAGACTGCACTTCAAGTGCAGCAGAATCACAACTTCAACTTTAAAACTAATCAAGACAGCTTTGTTGGACAGTTCATTAAAAAATCCATAACCAAAGTACAATGAGCCTTTTAGGCTATGTATCTTTGCAAAGCACTGGGATTTCCCAAAATGGTACTGAACTTCCACTTCCTTAAAATTTCAGTTGTTTCTAATAGTGTATTTCTAGTAGGTATTTCAGATATTTTTTCTCTGAGGAGCCTAGCCAGTATTAATGGATATATTTTTATGAATTTCTGTCTGTTCATATCTTAGATACCCTACCTAGATGGTATCCATATGTCATGCTTAATACCAGTTTCAAGTTTGAAAACATCAAATTATTTTTTGATATGTTCATTTAAGTGCACTCTTTCAAAATACTAATCAAAAACCTTTATCATCACAAAACTAAGGCAAATATTCTCAGGCTACATAGCAGCATTATGAGGAACAGTTGGATAAAAACTGATAATATAGACCCTAATAAGAGAATATTCTGAAGAAGGGGCTTAATGTCATACACCAACTGGACATATCTATGTGTTAATCACTTTAATAATAGCACACAACTGAGAGTTTAGATGCAAACATTTGCCCTGCAGGTTGTTGGTTGGAATCTTGGGATTACATAGAATATCTTGGTAGCTCCTACGTTAGTTCCAGTACACAAGTATCAGTATATGACACTACAACAGAACATCTACTGATGGCCACCTTGTTGGCAGTCTCTCCACGATAACTGCACTGACAGGGATCCCCAACCTCTACATGCCACAGTGAAGGAGAAGTTGCTTTCTCCTGCCCTTGCTTTGGCTGCTCTGTGGCTGGAGACAGTTTTATAAGGTGAAATCCTATTAACTTGCCTAAAAGCAATATCATAAGATAAGATAGCTGGAATTTGGTATTCTAACTAGCTCCTTGGCTTTCTGTCTCTACTGACTTTCATAGTGGTTTAGTCTGACTCCTCTCCACACTCTCCCCATGGAAGCCATTTCTAATTTAAAAACGCTACATGCTGTCATGATCATTTGGCACTCTGCTGATGTCCTCTTCCTTTTGCTACTCAGGAGTCAGACAGTGGGATGGTGTTGACGTCAGATGAGATAAAAAGCCCGAAGAGGCTGGAAATCCGTTCTTGGCCTTATGGGATCATGGCTCTAGCGTGAGTACTTTTTGTTATTTTTTTTACGACAGTGTCTCACTCAGAAAAATGCTTCTGAAATCTGCAATTTTGTTTCTGATTCCAAGAGGAAAACTGTTAAACTATCTAACCAAGCCAGAAGGAGAAGCAACTCTAGATTTCAGTCCTATAACTGAAAGACCATGGTTAATTTATTTTAAGATCAAGAAGGTTATACTGTAAACATTGCTTCCAAAGAGAAGTTGAACATAAAACAGAGTTCCAAGTCTCTGACAGGAATACTGCACTGTTGCATTTCAGTTACAGAAAGGTTAATTAACATGAAAAATGTTGATTCATGTGATAAAAATGAAAACTCATTTCATCAGCTTTGAGCACACAATGTCTCAAAAATCAGTTTAACTCTTCTTCTAAAATGCCAAGTTGCCCTGTGATTCTGAATCACATTCAAAAACCCCAAGAGTGCTCTCTAGTGCAGCTAGATCTTGTTCATGATCTGATCTCCTGCATGTGCCAAATAATGGGAGCAAAAGAGCTGAGAATATTCATATCTACTTCAGCTGTTTCTTGACTGTCTCTCCAGTGTTTTCCTTTACTGATGGAACAAAGTTTGAAGAGCTTGATTCATTAATCCAGAAAATAGCATTTATAATTATACCAGTGGCTAACAAAACTATGTTTAACTTTAGACATACGGAAGGACTGGCACCTTTGCAATTGATGGGATGTGAGAAAAGTTAAGGTGGCCTGTATAGTAAAAACCAGTACAAGCACTGCAAAACATGTACGTTTACCAGAATGATGATTTCTACATTTGCTTTATCACAGCTATGAGGACAGTCCTACAGAGAAGTCCCTTAATCCTACCACCTTCATGATCCTATGAATTATATTGTTCATAATTGGTTTACAAATAGAGGCTGTGACACTGTTTGCTATATGTTTATCCATTCACAGTACAATCACAGAAGAATAAAAGCAGATCTTTAGCTTTTAGCTAACAGTTAGCTCATCATTCTTTATATTTCTGTAACAATAAGGCACAGGCAGAGAATTTACCTAGTAGTGAAATAGGTCTTCTCCACCTTCCTAGAAAAGTATAACAATAGTAACCCATTTTACTGATTCAAATGCCAACTGCAGAAATTTCAAAGATTAGCTACCCAAAATATATATAAAAAAACCAACCAAACAATTCTGTAGCAAGGAATTCCAAGTCTATTCAGTTAATTAAGCTAATTAGACTTCTACTGAATTGCCTAGAGATTTCTCTGAAATCTATTGGTGAGATTTCTATTAGTTTCTTCTGTATTAAACTCAATGATCTTTCCCACCAGAGAAATTGCTTGTTCAACATCAAGTCACCATTTTTCTGTATTAAAAAGCAATTATAGATGAGAAAAAACTAGTGTGATTTCTGCGTAGTGTAGGAGAGTTCACATGAGAGTGCACAGTCAGAATCTAACAGCAATTCAGAGGTGCTAACTCCTCACTCAGAGAGAAAAGCAAGATGGAGGGAGCTTGCTTTATCTTTTCAGGGCTTAAAACCATAAATTCCTAGATGTTTGAAGGCAGGAGAAAAGGAGAAAGAGGAAGAGGGAAAAAGGTTACATAAGGAAGGCTAGAGAGCCTTGCAGCGCTAACAAGGAGCATTCAAATGCTACAGATTCTGCTGGACAGGAGTGTGACTTCAGGAATAGTGTTGTTCAGCAGTATTTGTCCTGTAGTACTGTCCCAGTGTTGCACCTGTTGGGAGATTAGCAGACGTCTAGATACGGTTCCATGTTTTTATCCTATGCACATGCCGAGAGGATTTCTGCACAGCACAGTGCATTGCTATGGAGACCAAATGGCACCAGATCTAAAAAAAGGAGCTCAAATGTCAGGAACTGCACTGCTGTGATGCTTTACCTGAGCTGATTTACCTCTCTTTTCTGCACAATGTCATGTTGACACAAGTCCAACACATAACATACACACAAACAGCCTTCCTGATAGGATTTATCCTTCTAAAGATTTCTGTCAGTCACCTCTACTGTTTCCCCCACTGCATTTCTCCTGTTTGGATGAACAGTTGGCAGAGGAAGGTTCTCTCTCTCCCGCTTACAGGCTTTCTGATTGAAAATCAGAAAAAATCAACATCCAGCCAGATGTTGAAACACAAAATTTCCATAACAGCCCGTTCTTTCGAGATTTCCAGGAAAACCTGAACTGTTATCAGGCCCACTGGGAGTGAATGTGAAGTAACATGGCTCTGCTGGGCTCCATGAATCTCTGCCTGCCCCACACCATCTGGGGCTCTCCCCATTTACAGTCAGCTTCCATAGGGATTCCACTGCAAGATACCTGATACTTTCTGTGCCAGTCAGACCATGAAAGACCATCTTAACAGAGGTCTGCTATAAAAGCAAACTCCGCAGCAAGCTGTGTTTGTTGTCTCCTTATTCCCAGGACCCTAACTACCATTGAATGGACAGAGGTGTGTTTTTTCTTGGCCACATCCTTGCACTGAGTGTCTGAAGTCCAGCTGAGAAAGCTATTTTGTCAGCTTTTTTTTTTTTTAATCTTGCAGATTATCATTGGCACAAATAACATTTTTAACATGGTTGCAGAGCATCCTGATGCCCTTTTGTTTGAGGACATGACACCCCTTGGCATTCCTGCACTGCCAGTTTGAAAAACAAGCCTCAAAAGCATATAGAATAGTCTAGGAGAGGTCAGAAGAGAGAGCTGGTTTAATAGGAGAGATAAAGTCACCCTTGTTAATTGTGTTTCTCTCTCTATCAAAAACATTTACCCTGGACTCTTTTCAAACAGTCTTTCTTTTCTAAAACAAAACTGTTCAGAGGCTTAGCATGTTTTCTAAACCAGGGTGGCTGCATTCGGTATTTTTGCCAAAATCTTGCTGTTTATTTGTCTTGTACTCATTTCTCTGTCAAGTTTCAAATCTGCCAACACTACTCACCATGGAGTGTCAGTGTCAAGAGTTTATTGAAGATGAATCTGATACTCTGGGCCTGGGACTGCTGGGCTGGACTAACAATTCCTGAGCTCTAAGCATTTTATAGTGCTAAAGTATAAAGTCACATCAGTAGCTGTAGTGAGAGACAGAAGGATTGACCGGGATAATGATGCTGGAGTTAGCATTCAAGGAAGCACATTCAACATAGAGGGGATTTAATGATGGGATGACTCTGGTGTCAGGTTTCATCTCATAATATTAACAAGCTACTGCCAAGCACTGCTTTAAAATTCTCCCAGAGACTTTATAATCAAGTTATTGTTTAAAATTATAATAGGTTTGATATCTCCTCTGTTGTCTGTCCTCCCTGCATCCCTTTCCCTTCTCCCCCTGCCCCAACCCAATTATCCTCAGTTGCTCTGAAATGACTTATCTGGTTCTGGCCAAGTCCCATGACACCAGCTGACTGAGGCTCAGCTGACATGCTCTGGGCTCTGTATGCTGCATCCAGATCACATCACTGAGGGCTCTGCCTTTGCCAAAGCCAAACTGGGCCTAAGGCAAGTCAATAATATTGAAACAAACTGATTTTGACCAGGAACATCAGGCATTCATGTCCAAATGCAAGGTGCCCAACAAAATCACATCCCAGCTGATAGAGCTAGAATCATTTTGCACCATCTCAGAAAAATGAGGCATGGAAATGTGTTTGCTCCATAGCAGAACTTAGTTTCAGAAGGTTTTTCTTCTGTGACAAGCATGCTGAGATAGCAAATGTACTCACTGTTGTGTCATGCAGCACCTTGCACTATGACCTGACTCGAGCTCTCCAAAATGTAAGTAACTTTGAATGAGTAGCTACTCGGGAGTTACACAAGCCACTTTTTTCTAGGATTATACTACATGCTTACAGTGGCAAGCACTAAAAGAGAATTTTGAAAGGCTGTAGTCACCAGCTTGATTTTGACTGCAGTGCTTCTCATCTCACTGCATCTTGAGTGCTGGAGCTAGAGTCAGGACAGCTGACCAACTCTGCCACACATACAAGGGGACGCGTACTTAAGGAGTGGGTGGTTTTGGCCTGTTAAAACTCTATGTTCACTGCACTTTGTATTTAGAAGTGTTTCAAAACAATGAATTCTTGATCCTAACCCCTTGAGTTCTCCATGCCAGTAGACTAGTGATGCACTGATACTGCCAGAGGGGAACCCAGGATTAAATTCTTACTGCACAGCACCCCATCTAAAATGTATTAAAGCAAACTGTGAATCAGTCATAACTATCAGAAGAAAAATAACCTTTTTATTTCTTTCATTGCAGAAAAATTAAAAAAAATTAATCACTCTTACTCTGTGCCTCATTAAACACCTATGAAAGCTGTTATAAAGCCCTGAAGCTCCTACATGTTATTATGAGATGTGGTCATGAGACAAACTGCTCTACTTGGCAACGCTCAGCTCAATTTCTCATCTGTCCCTAAACACAGCTCCTGAACAAGGCCAGGATTTCTATGTGGACACAATAGTCTTTTAGTTTTTCCTACTGAGGGCAAGATACTTGGGCACCTTACTGCAAAACAATAAGAGCTGCTCCACAGCACTGGGAATAAGTGCTACACTTGGCACTGCAGTCCTTCACTGCATACAGCGATTTTCTTATAGTCATCTCTCTTCCTTCACATTCCTCTTCAAGTCATTGACCCTGAGATTTAGGCTAATAGAAGCTGGCTCCCTCTCACATAAAATAAACAGCTCCGGTAATGATTCCCCAGCTCTTTGAGGATTTCAGTATTTTTCTACCTCTAACCAAAATCTCTGGTTTATATGGTAGGATGAAAAGTCCCATAGGTCATTTAGGCTTTCTAGCTATTACAGGATTATCCTCTGGGGTATCTTCTAAACAACTTTGACACCTCTCTAGAAAACTTAAGAAAGATTACTTAATATTCAGGCTAACTTTTCCTTCATCTAGTTTAATTCCTAGACTTTTCAGCTTCATCTGTACCAGGAAATCTGACACAGCACAGTAAAAATGGGAACTGTTAACAGCTCTCACTACCCACAGCACCACACTAAAATGCACTTGTCCAAGCTGGTGTCTGGGTCATCAGACCTACTAACTATCTTGTGGTTCCACGCAGACACAACACATGCAAGCAATAGCACAGAGCTCAGGCTCTGTGATAATCAGGCTCCTTGATACAGTCCTATTTACAGACCTGGCAGGCTTTCCATTACCAGCAGTGCACCCACACCAGTAGGTTCCTCCACCTCATTTGGGTTTACATCTAACAGACTTGAAACTGGCACCAGGCCCAGGGACGGGACACTATAGCAATACAGCCTGAAGAGTAGCAGGATTTGCTGTTAATTATGAATGCCACTCTTGGCTGATTCATTGCTACCGATTCACATTCTTGGAACCATCTAGTATTTGTTCCTCCAGTGCTTTCACCACATTTGTACTTCCCTTCATAAACCTCCCCAGCTTGTAGACATCTTTCTGAAAGAGGAGTCCAGTGCTGTGCCTTGGCTAACTCGAGTCTCAGCCTATGAAACAGGGACGAAGCCACCTCACCACATTCTGCAAACCATGTTTCCCTGACCAGCACTCCACAGAAATGTGCACAGCATGAAAGAGGGTCCTTTAGGTTACAAAATCTGCCTGAGGTCAGGAAACGTCAGTGTTCAGATTCTCATCTTTCCCCTTATCCTGCCCCAAACAGCACACATTCTTGCAAGGACAAACGAGTTTTCAGGTTGGTCATTGTGTAAGATGTGACTAGCTTGGGTCAGTGAGCAAATGCATTTCAGTTGAATGTCATGGAATTCACACGCCTAATCTTCAGTGCTGTGCCATGGTGAGAATACCAACAGTCAGGTGGGACCGCGCTGAGACATTCACAGTTATGAGCAGATTTATCAAAACCAAACAACTCTTTTATCGCCTCCTGCAGCTGCAGCGCTCAGAAGTCAGGCAGAGGCAAATCAGTAAGGAAATACCTTTTGGGGCAGTGTAATGCCAACCCAGGAGAAGCACTGAAGCAAGTAATGGCTAGCTTTTAATGAAATTATTTAATTACATAACCATTATTAACTTCCATAGCTGCATAATTGTGTGATTAATCAAATCTAATGCCTTCAGTCAGAAAATGTTTATCGGTGGGGCTCAGGGAGAATTTTCCTGTCTCATACAGGGTAGTACAATCGGTTCAGAGCATAAAGGGTTTTTTGCTTTTCTCTGAAGCATCAAGTGCTGACCACTGCCGGAGGCAAGGCTGATGTCTGATTCACTGTGGCAGTTTCTATGTAGCAAATGAGATTTCAAGGACAGGCAGAAAAGGGATGCTGCAGTCTTGTTTTCAAATATACAGTCCTAGCATATGTACATTTCTCTGTTGAGCATGAACAGAGTAGATTAAAGTGTCAGTAATACAGAGCATTAAAGGGAAAAATGCAAAGACCCTTGGGTTGCTTTAATTTAGGAAATGCATTTAGATGAAAGGAGTAGTCTTGAAAGTTAATTGCATTTTGGTCTGCCATAAGACAGCTAATGACAAAACTTGCTTCTGACCTAACTCATCGGCTTTCTGTCTTTGGAACAAACATTCGATGTCAGCATTTAAGAGCCCTTCTTCAAACACCAGCCTGATTTCAGCGCTAGGCAGAGTTACTCCCAGATATCCAGTCTCTTGACCTACAGGGGCAGAAACCTAACGAGAACACTTGCTGGGAGTCTACATGGGTCTGAAAATTTCCCATTGTGTGGCCAAACTAAACCCTAATAACATTTCTTTTTCTCCAGCACTCTGAGATATGCAGGCTGGGGGCCAAGTTATACAGATACTTTCAAGCTTCTCTCTGTCTCCACTGACAACTTTAATACCTGGCAAATTAGAAGCCAGAGCATCCATGGAATTGTCTGACACGAGTCAGTAGAACTGAGCAACAAAAAGAAAAATACATAAATAAACAGTGAAGCGGAGTTGTGATTCTATTGCTTGTGCCAGGGAAGAATTTATCTACCCAAGAAAGTGTGTGTGTATGGAAAGGGAGAGCTGCCAAATGCATAGTATACAGAAGAAGTTTCCACTCACATTTTTCTCTGGACAAAGACGAAAAACTTGGATTCTGAAAGCAGTGTGCGCTACATTTTTGTTGAAGTTCTCAGGGTTACTATTTATTTTAGGATTTCTACTTTGCCACTCAACAGGTTTGGTTTTGATGCCCTGTGCAGGTCTAAAAAGCACAGTAACATTAGCTTTAATCTGTAATCTCTGCCTTTGCATTTTAGAAGTCACACAACCCATTTATTCTAGATGTGCAAGACGCATTGGGCTGGTTCTAACAACTCAGGGGTCCTGGGTTCACTTCCTAGAGACAAAGCTGGAGAGACAAACGTGCTGTGGAAAGCCACCACAGCATGCTAAAATCAGGCCCACTATGCAGCAGCCAGTTTCCCATTGCAACTGATTAGAGCTGCAGCTGTTTGTTATGTCTGAACGTAATCAGCTGCTGGCTTAGAATGACTGGCTTCACAGACCATAATACCCAGAATACCACCTACTCCACACATTCCCACAAGAAGAGAGCTACTGGAATAGGTAATTTGCAGATGGACCTTACAGGCTGTTCAGTGTGGTTGTGCACAGATCACAAACCAGCGTTCTGCTCTAGCCAATGCACTGCACACTCGTGACCTTTCCAGAAATAGCAAAACTTTTAAGTGAAGATACTGACACTAGTTCTGTCAGCCAGTGTGAGAATATCTGCCGCTTGGGGGAAAACTGAAGCTTTTGACAGGTTCCATATTCAGAAGCAAGATAATATGACTTCTAAAGTCATAGTAGCATAACCTAGCAGGACATATTTAGCCTTTCACAACTGAAAGAAGCTGGGCCTACTGTATGCTACAATTCTGTCATGCTGAGCATCAACCTGCTCTTAAGCCTGCAGTGGTTCTCTCTGCTGTACCATCACAAAAACAGGACAGAGCACACAGCTGGTGTCTTGGATCTGCTGCTTTTCCCACTCATGATTTTTGTTCCCCTTCCTCCAATTACTGTATCTGTCTCTTAGTTATTATTTTGTTTCCTGGAGCACGAACATGCTTTGCTTTCTTTTTAAAGCACCACACTCTGAATCCATGATCAACTGTTGGGGACTGTAAGCACTGCAGCAGTACAAATAAAATAAGTGTATAATGAATTACACAATTATCTGATGAACTGTTGATTATTCAGATTTGGTTTGGGGTCATTAGAATGTAGCTTTATGCTACTTTAAACATATATGAAATATAGACACAAAGTTGCTTGAGTACTGCCCGATTTTATATTCTGCCAAGCACATTGATAAGTCATTCTGCACTGAGACATGAGCAACGCCATAATCAGTTGTCAGTGAAGTTTGTTCCAAAGAGATGCATGTTAAAGGGTCCTAAGCAAAGTGGAGAAGCTCAAAAGCCATTCTCACATTGGGATCCTTTTGAGAACCAAACCTAAACTACTCGGATCTCTTCCAATGAATTCCTCAAAGGGAAGAAACCAAGCTTAACAGAACATTATTTTTAAGGCAGCCTATGACAGAAAATACCTTTTTTTTTCCTCCACACTTGCTGTTCCTGAAGGTCACCTTGTAATATAAATCCTCTCCAGGGTTCTCCTACTTTTAACGTTGAGGTTGCTCCATGTGATATAAGTTGCTTCTCTCTCACCACCTTCATCACCTATAATAAGGGAAGACAGCAGAAAATGAAAGCAGGCTCTCTTTAATAGCATCAGTTACAGGCCAGCAGTTGTAACGTTGAAAAGCGCTGCCCTTCACTAGCGTACTGCTCAGTCATTTTAAAGGGCTAGAGAATACAAGAGAGATTTTGCCTTACACTGCAAGAGTGTGTTCAACACAGACTCTTGATTTCAGCATCATTTTAAATTACAGTCTGTCATAGATTACTCATTACTTCATCCTTTATTATACTTCAAGAAAAGCCATAGCCTTCAGTTCTGCTTTCAGAAAAGTCAAATTTTACTGACCTGTGTCAGAACAATGAGAGAGAATATTATTGTACATATAGGACAGGTGCATTTATAACCAAGATATATATATACACACATATATCTATATAGTGTGCACTGAAATGTGGTAAACTAAAAAGACAGGGCAACAGGACTCCTGGATTTACTCCTAAATCTACTTTTAAAACACTGAGTTGTTTGAAATATCTAATTCAGTTCCTTATCCAATCTGTAAAATGTCACTGTTTTACCAGATGCTTCAAAGGTTAATCAAAATGTCTTATATATTTATTTTTTTACAAAATCATTCTAACCATTAATTACACATAGAAACAAAACGTTATGGAGACAGGGTCAATATATTATATTGTTTGTTCTCAACAGGCGCAGAGCTGTTAGCAAGAGCAAAGAATCCATATTATCTGATCACGAGCGTGAGGCTGTCAAATACCAGCCAGCAGTACAGGTAGAAGAGGACACTATGGACTTCACACTGGAAGACTCTGTTCTCCTTCCTATGGATCCAAACCTGGAATGCCACAGCCCACCTCCAGACTACAACTCCGTCATTCACTACTCGGCCCCTCCAGTGTAATCAGCCCCAGCCTGACGCAGGGCATCTGGCACCTCTCAGCCATGCTAGATTCTTACATGTCTCCATACCTGGATAAAGAGACTGGCTAACAACAGAAGGGAAATCTGACAGGGCAATGGTTCCTGTGTTTCTTCTGGCACATCTCTGATGTGAACAGAAATATTTTAAGAGCATCTTCTTTGCTACCTTTAAATGCCTATTGCAACATATGCAGTAAATTAAAATTCTGTCTATCAGAATCCTAAGTAGAAGCTGTAACCTGGAACTGCTTCCACTCCTTCCTCCCCTAGCTGGGACTGTTCATTGGCATTTGCAGATTTACAAGTTCCTTCATTCATATCTTCCTCTATAAGAGTCACCAAAAGTCACATCAAGCTAGTTGTGAAAACAAGATTCATGCTACTGGTTCTGCATGCATGCTGCAAGGATTGTTTAGGATGATGCTGTACAGGATCAGTTGAAAACAACAGCCATACATACTGACACTTGGAAGAAAATCCAAAATTGAAACATCATTCTTAACTAAATATTTCAGAAATATTTTGAAATCCAAAATATTTTGGTTACAATCTGTGATTTAATAATTTCTACTGCCTATAGGATACACTTCTAAAAATGATATGGCACAGAGAAAGCAGATAGTACTCATGTATCAAGAGGCAGGCTGGTCTTTTGGGTCATCAGGGCACACAATGTGGTTAAATTATTTCCCCGTGTTCTCTCCTTGTTCAAACAGCAATTTATTTAGCATACAGGCAATAGAGAACTTTGATGGAGATGCATCTGTAATGATTGCAAGGCAAAATCACTGCCTTAAATAAGAACCTTAAGCTTAAATAGACAGAATTTCCCAGCATGCATGTACATGTTTGTGTGAATGTGCATAGAATCATATTAACAGCATGAGAATTACACATAAATGCACATACACCCTTGAGGCACCATCAGGGTAGCAGCATTTTTATGTTTCCCTTCTGTACACAAGCTATTTCCTAAAAACAAAAAAGAAAAATAGCATTTATTTTGCATTCTGTGGCAGATGCCAAACAGTCTGATCCTGGGAATGCTAGTCCATGCTAAACTGTAAGCATATGTGACACATTTATCTCTGACTGTCTTGCCAAGGTAAATATTGGTATGATATGCAATGCCCTCTGCATCTAAACCCTTCATGGGTTCATGGTAATTCAAAGCTTTTTTTGCAGCCTAAGCCTGCAGGACTGAGCAGACCACAAGTTCTCACTTTTGAAAAATTCACAGTGTGTTGCCCCCTGCCCAAAAGCTGTGTGTGTCAGGGACTGTTGGTCTGCAAGTATGTATGCCCAGGTCCCACGCATACCCCATACATACAATAACTTCAAAAATAAGCAAATGATCCTTCTAATTTAATGTGCTATGTAACCATCAGAATTGCCTTCAGAAATCTAAGAAGGGAAAAAGGATCTAAGTTGCAAGTAGAAAAGCAAGGATGGAAAAGATGTTCACTGGCAGTCTAGGCTATAGCCTTCAAAGTTATAAACTGAGATCTGTAAGTGACTCGGTGCAGTTTCTTCCAAGTCTGCACAACCTCCTTCTTCAGCTTGACACTGATTTGATTTCTTCAAAGCATTTTTCTTCATGATTATAAACTAACAGAAAAAAAAAATCCAACACTTGCAAACCAATCACATTACCTTGTTGAAGGCAGCCTAAACACCCTCGCAGCAGTGAAGAAAACCTTTCTGGATGATCAGTAACAGCTGGTTACATTGAAGTAAACACAAACAAGCCTCAGGTATTATCAAAGGGGGAAACAAGTCTCCAGACCCCATGCGATGTTAACTGTGAATGCTAAAGCATCTGAAGTATGAACTGCACTTCTCCTTCTCCTTGACTTCAGATTCAACGTATTAAGGAAATCACCTGCAGTAACTGACGAGTCTCTTGTTCATAGTGGACCTGCTAGATAGGTGTGGTCTGTAGTTGCTTTGTGTCATTTTTGCACTTCTTTGTATTTTAGTACCTATGTATTAAGTAGAACTGGTCATATAACAGAAGAAACTACTGGGAAAGAATTTATCTGATGAGCCCCAGAAAGCTCATTGGATCATTTTTTTTCATCAAACAGTAAATTAACTATCTATAGGTCTGATCAAATAATCAAGCACTTCTTTTGGAAGTAACTTATTCATGTGGCAAAAAGAAAAAAAGCTGCAGACAGTTAGTCTGGCTCTACTGTTAATGGCATCAGTGTGAGATGGTTTGTTATTGTGCCTTGTTCTGCAGGGTCAGAAAACGACAATGTTTAAAAGACTTTGCTTATAAACTTTAAAATAAGTACCTATAGGGAAAAAACCTGCAAGTATGCTCTCTATATTGAAAAAGAAGGGGGAACACTGCTGGGTGGACTGTCTGCTCTAAGAGAACTGAGTATATAATCTTTCCACTTTATCAAGGATGAACAGGAGAGGTTTCTGAGACCAGAGGAACATGAAGCACATTTCCCGAGTGGGACCCACGCGGACACTCTAACGGAGCGTGGGTAGGCAGGTCCCTTCCTCGCTCTCAGTGACATCTATCAGCCTTTCTGCATCGCATGAGATGATGTGAAAACAGAGGGCAGGCTCAAGTGCTCAGGACACGTTGGAAAACGCTGGTTGCATTGATAGCCCCCTGAAAACTGTGAGGTCCTCTGCAGTGACAAAGTCAACAGCCATCTCGAGCAGTATCAATGGCCACTTCTTGAGAGAGCAGAGCTACCCTCTGAACCCTGATAACGGCCTCCGAGGATTCTGGAAATGGCAAGTGACAGATGTTTGGGCAGCTGTGTTTCCAGTGTTTATTTTGAGTGGAAGATATTTTCCTCCTTATAGTAAATGTAACAAGCAAAAGTATTGCCTGAAAAGTATTATTGAACATCTGTCTTCTATTTTATTTACTAATATTTTGTTTGTCCTTTTCTCTCCTCCCTTAATTTAATTATTGTTCTCTTCTTACAATGATGTATATAGTTTACTCAGTAGAAACAAATATAGTGATTCATTTATATGATAAAATTTGTAACATTTTAGTCAAAAGAGAGATACCCAGACATAACAGAGTTAAGTATTGTTACTAAACATTTCACTAATGCTTGCAGGCCAGGCTCCAGTTTACAGTACCCTACTAGTGCCATTTTCATAGCAGTCCTCCTCTTGGCTGCGAGTATCTCTAGCTCTCACTTATTCTCCATGTTATTTAGTTTCAGTTAGGAAACAGGGATCTGGAGGAATCTGGCAGGTTTATTTCATTCCTGGAAGTGTCACCATGCAGCTCATGGTAAAGGGGAGGAATTTCCACTGCCTCCATTTTAATTGAAGGTTGGTCTATTGGCTAGAGGATCAGAAGGGGGCAAATTGTTTAAATGATGTGATGTTTTATTATTTTTTCAGACTTCTCAGGGATTCTTACTCGACTCCTGTAACCACCTGCTTTATCTAACCGGACTGAGCTCAATGGTATCTGGTATTAACACATACCTTTGTTTTCTTTAATGGTGCTTACTCCTACCATTTTTGTCCTCTTGTAATCCCAGAGAATTAGGGCAAAGGAACTGAGAGCTCACCACAGAAATGTGTTGTGTTCTCTCCAGCAATCACCCGCCACGTAGGAGTCCAAGGATAAGTGCCTTCACCTGCATGTTATTATTCAGGCTGGTGTTTTTAACAGCCTGGTTTCCTATCTCCTCTTTTCTCTACTTTTCATCTATTTCTTGATATTTGTTCTTCACAGTCCCTTTGGATTGCTTTCCATTGCTGTTTGAATAAGATCAGGTATAGGACTCATTTCACTCTGCTATTTCCTGTATATTCTGTGCTTGCAGAGGATGAACTAGATCATCTAAAGCAAGTTTTTTCCACATTAAAATTTTTTCCAATATAGACAAGGAAAACTAGTTTATATTGTCTGGAAGCCACTCTGTATCCTTCCCTGAATGACAGAGGCTTTTTATTCTATTGATTTTTCAATATTGGTATCTGGAGCAAAATGAAGGTTGGCAACTATCTATGTGAATCTCATCTTTCTCCTAGTCCTTTCCTCAGACAATGTAGTTTCTCTTCGGTTCTTCCAAGTTATCCTCACAAGAAGGGGGGTCCTAACAAGGATGCTGGGCCCACACCGTCTACTCAGGATATCAAGGAAGGTCAGATAAAAACCTAAAGTCTGCGTAACAGACTCAAACACAACCACTGAAATCTGAACCCACCGAACACTAACAACGTATGCATTTAGGGCTGCCTGCAGGCATCAACTGCTCTGCTTAAGACATTCCCCTAATACAAACTACGCTCCAGTTAGCCTGCTTGGCAAACACCTAGGATAACCTAGCGTGTCCTGGCACTTCTCTCTTTGTATTTACTCTCTTGTATACTGCAGGAACGTTAGATGGCATGTAAACCTGTAACCGGCCAGTCAACAGTTTATGACTTACCTTCCCAACAATCCTTCAGGCTGAGCATTGGCACTGCCTTGTTGTGTCTTATCTTGCTTTACAAATTTGATCTGGCCCTCTTCCAGCTGTAACGGTGTGGTCTTGGGTCAATGGTCTCTAGCTCCCACCAGCACCAACTGGACAACACCAGGAAATGTTTGCAGGGAAACATCACTAGCAAATAGCTACATAACAAAATAAAGCAGCATCGGATTTTCCTGAGCTCAGGAGTTAGCCAGGATCAGTATCATACTCAGAGATCAGCCTATAGGGTTTTTTCTTACCATAAGGTGAATGGAAAATACAGAAGGTAGCAATAATTCTTTTGTCCCTCCCTGCCAATAGTAATGGCCAAACCCTGGGATTCACTTCCTTGTTATTATACTGCATCACAAAAAAAAAAACCCCAGAAAGAATTTTGCCAAAGTAATGACACCAGCACAATCTTATGCAAGTAAAATTCAGGCAGGACTTCTGGATTTGACCCTGTAAAGAGTCAGTCACTGTATAGGTTTGTTCACTTATATATAGTCACTGTATAAGTGTTGAGTTCAAGCATGTTTGACACATGTGTTGTTTCCATATTACATAAACATAGAAAAGAAAACTTGCTGGACTGGATTTGGGACCCCAAGGACATACGATGGCATAAGGGCTGTGGTTACAGGAAGACTAGCATGGTATGCACTGAGCAGTGTCCCATTGTCCTGCCTAATAATCCTGTGCCACAAGAGCCAGCACATCCTTATTACTCAATTCATTTTTCCTTAGACCTTGAGTTGTCAAAGCAGCTAGTAACTGGGCAAACCCAGTAACTTGGGACTTAAAGAAAATAAACTAAGGAATGTTTGTCTGCCATGTTCCTGTCTGTCTGAAGAATGTATGCACTGAAAACAACGCTTTCTTATGTAGTCAAAATTGTACTGTATCTATTAACCAAAAAAATAAAAAGATTCTATATTTATACAGCCCAGGGCTCCTTCGTGTCATCTCTTGGCTTGAAAAGTGTTGTCCTTGAAGCAGAATATAAATAAATAATGCAACAGTTTTGAGAGATTTCTACAAGCACAGGTCTCATATTAATTTCTGCAGAGGGTTCAAAGCTTAGGACATAAGCCTGCCACACTGTCACTGCTCAGAGGTATCTAACCACTACTTTTGCTTAAAAGATTCACAGATCTCAGAAAATGGTGGGCCAATTCACTGGAGAAATACACAGATCTAGATGCTGCCAAGAACAGCCCATGAAACACAGAGACTGCTGTCTTGTTAAATGTAAAATAAATAAATAAATACATGGGACCAAGACAGAAGATAGAATCAGAGTTCTGCATTCTAAATAAGACCCATGTTCATCAAAGCATGTGAGTACGTAAGTCTGTGAAGATAATCTGCAGATCATGGTAGCATTTGGGGGTTCTTCAGATTCAAAATTTCAGAAGTTGTGCTTCATTTAGCTCATAGAATATTCTAAAAAGAACACAATTAAATTAATATTTCCCAATACATAGCCACAATGATGCTATTGAATTCTCAGCTGAATAAACTCTGCATTGCTGAAATATAGAATATTCCATGCTTTTATTCTGTATTCAAGCTCTAACATTTAGAAAGCTGAGGAAGAATATCTCCCAACAATAGTCAAGTACAGCAGGCATACCATTATCCTTACCAGCTGGCTAATCTTTCTGAAATACTATTTCCCATTCCTCTTTGCATTTTGGTGGAACAGCAGGTAACTACTGGCAGAAAAAATGAGACTTTTGCAGATTCTTACAGACTGAGAAATACTAGTTTCTCCTCATGTCTTAAAATAAATACTATTATTAGGGGGGAAAAGGTATGTTAGAGTTTCAGAGCCATTTTTCCATTAGTACAGTCTTAAAAGTTACTGGTTGTGTATTTTGCTAGTCATATTAAAAACTATGAAGCACTCAAGTCACTTCAAACATTTTAGTTTCTCTTCATTCCCTGTTCCAAACAGTCCTAGAAATAAGTGTCTAAATTATACATGTCATTTGAAATGCAGCAATCTCCTTTCATCCACATAATGAGTAAGAACACTCTTCTCTGTAAACTGTAAAATATTTTAGTTACTTATATAACGCATGAGTCATGGCATGCGAAGCAATATAGAGTCTCCTTTATGGGGAAACTAATGTATTAAATGGTGGAAGGAAAATATACAAAATTAACTCTGATTTGCTTTTAGCACAAAATGTGAATTATTAATCACATACAGCTTGAGTTCACTTGTGGAAGGTACTCAGCTATGGCATGCCTTGGAAACGAAATTTGGGGAAAAAAGTACAACACTAGAGATCAAGAAACTTAAGCTTTTCTCTTAGGTCTTGGCCAAGGTATGTAATTCCTCTGACCCTTACTTTTGACATATATGACGTAAGAGATTTTTGTTTTTACAGCAGCAGCATGTAGAGATGCAAGTCCAGAAAATCTCTGTCTAAAGTATTGAAACTTGGTGGTTTGAGGTCATAAAAAATCCAAGAAGAAAATAGGGACTAGCAAGAGAAAATTAAGGAGTAAGATAAACAGATTTTGTGGTCGTCATATTAGAGAGCTGAGAAGAGAATCCAACTGATTTCCAGTCAGGCCATTTTTCCTTCCTCCCATAATGAGACTTACGATGGTCTGCAAAAAGCAAAGGCTTTGAAGGAAAATACTGTTAATTTTATATGCTTTCTACACAGTGAGGCCCATAAGCAGCAGATAATAATTTTGTCTCAAAACCTATGAAGCCGTCCCTGACTTTCACAGGACCTCATTAAAACTTAGCGAGGTGAAGCTATTCTTTTTGAACTACTTCCTTCTCCAGGGACTTAGGAAACAGAATGCAGGAAATCCTAGTTCTGACAGTTCACTTCATCTTTCCTCATCCGCACTGATGCACAAAGTGAGACCTGTCTGTTCCTTCACTCACTGCAGTCAGTGAATACTTGCTCCGTATCTGCACAAACGACAAGGGCAGAGTAATATGGCTCCTAAACATTCCTATTCTGTATTTCTTTAAGTGGCCTTTAAGACAGAGCTGTTGCTCCCAGGTAGTAATGAGACTGAAAGGTATTTCAAAATATAAGCTGTCATAATATCAAATGCTAAATGTCAAGGTAACAAAATTAATGAGGAGAGCCTCCCATATTTTTTCTGTGCGTTTGTCACTGATGATACTTAGTCTGAGTACGTGATCTACACAGAATCCTTTGGGTCTGAATCTAGGCTATACTTCACTGAGAAGAAGTAATACCCAGTAAAGAAGAAATACTTCCTCTCTGGTTTAAGCTGTGCACCATCTAGGTCCAGAGATCTTTCTTCAGCGTGGGTTGACCTCAGAGGAGAAAGAGGTGGAATTAGTCTGTCAGCCTTTCACTGGCCAGTGAGCATATGTAAGTAGCTTTAGTTGAAATGAGAACTTAAAACATGCTGTGAAAAATAAGCAATGCATGTAACCCAACGCAGGCAAACTCATCTGTTTGTCTTCCTTTAATGGCAGGCGATTAAAGCATGATTCTACCTGTTCTGGAAACGGTAGGAATATATGTCTACTGGGTGCTCTTCTTTAAATACATGGTAGTGATACCAAAGGATTAAATCTATCCCTTGCATACATTCTAGGGCAAACCGTAGCTATGCAGGTGGTTTACTCAGTTCAGTGATTTCACTCAGAGGAGGATATGACCCATCCAAACAAAGGGAAGAAAACCCAAACTATTTCACATATGAAGAGCAACATTAGGAACCTGATGAATTTCAATAAGGACAAAGCCTGTACTGGGGAAGGACTAAACCCTTGAAATAATACATGCTGGGGACTGACTGGCTGGGTAACAGCTCTGCTTGAAAGGGCCCTGTGGGTCTTGGTAGACATGAGCTGAGCACGAGCCAGCCGTGTGCTCTGGCAGCACAGGCGGCCAGCAGCATCCTGGGCTGCAGTAATGGGAGCACGGCCAGAGGAAGCAATTATCCCTTTCTACTTAGCACTTATTACACAACATCCAGAATACCGCATCCCCCACCAGCACAAGCAAGACACTGATAACTGGACTGAGTTCAGCAGAAGGCCACCAAGACGGTGAGGACTCAGAGTACTTGCTCTGTGAGTAGGGGCTGAGGGAGCTGGGCTTGTCCAACCTGGAGAAAGGACCTAACAGCAGCCCCCACATGCCTATGATGAGGCTGTCAAGAAGGAGAAGCCAGACTCTTCACTGTGGTACATGGCAGGAGAAAGAGAAATGAGAGACAAATTGCAACAAGAGAGGTGCGTATGTGGACATACAGAGGAACTTTTTTCTCCGTGACAACAGTCAAGATGTGTGGAGCAGGTTGCTCAGAGAGGTCCAAGCCCTGCCCTGTGCAGGAGAGTTGACTGCAGACCTCTTGAGGTCCCTTCCAACCTGAATTATCCTACAATGAAGTCTGACTCATTGTTTCATCCTAATGTTTGTCTGTGCAGTCAAATTACCAGCATAAAAACCCCATGTCACACAGGTTTAGTCTTTCAAAATATTAGTGATTAATTAGTGACTCACCTTAAGCCTCAGCAGAGTTCTGAGAATCACATGTGAAGTGGCATCTGCAAATAATTAATAACTTTTTTGTCTGCATCAAAACAGAAGATGAGGTAACACTGAATACCATATACAGAACCGGAACAAATGACATTGTTCTTGCGTAAAAGTACGTTTAGGTTGGCTACTCTAAGAAAACTTACAGGCAATTTTATCTTATGGCTTCAAATATACACTTCTGCCTTTTGTTTTTTCTTAATGATACTTTACTTCACTTGTCAGATAAGAAATAGTACTCACTCTTTACTCAGACCATAATTTATCCATTTATCACACCTAAATAGTGATACTAGTCATTAGCTAATCATGTCCACTATATTAATTGTGAATTCCCCATTTCCCTGAACTTCTTTCAGGGTCACATTCTTATCATAATCATCTGGAAGGACAAGTGTCCACAATCAAATCAAATTTCTAAAATCATTATAGAAAGTTTTTAAAAACCTAAGGAGACAGCCTTCTCATTTGCAAATGAAGCAGGAATTTTATTTCCTCCAAGTCATGTGGGGGAAAGAGGATCATGCATCTGTCAATAATACACTGTTGTTTGACTGAGTCAGATACAAGAAGAGTGTTTCTCCTTTTTTCACAAACTTTTCTTTTCACAGTTGTTACAGTGAGAACTCTGTGATTTGTAGCTTTTCTCTTTTGTGTTTCTTTCCTTCACTGTAGCATTGTTAAAGAAAAATTCAAACCTGACAGCAGGTAAGATCAAAGAGACCAACAGCATAATGAAGTCTTTGTTTTGCTGTTGAACTAAAAAAAATTGGCCTTGCAACTCCTACATGTAGGCCTGTGCCTTCTGCCCTTCCAGCCTGCTGTGGAAGAGCAATATTAGCATGACTTTTTAAAACTAGGACTACACGCTAGATGATCCTCAGGGCCAACAGAATAAACCTGGGCATCTCTGGACACTCTACTTCGAGTAGCAGTTGTGTATTTTTAAGCTGGACCATTGTCACAGTGAATTCCTCAAAAATCCAAAGGTTAATCTGCTTTTCATAACTATGCAATTTAAAAAAAAAAAAAAAAAAACAAAAAAAAAAACACGAAAGCAAGCAACAAAAAAACAAAAAAAAAAAACCAAGAACTTCATTCTTTCCTGGGAGAGTTTTGACCTTTTATTCATGTATATTTTTCAAATCCTGTCTTCCACTGTTTATGCCCCAAGCTAGAATGTCACAAGCCATCTTAGCACAGAGCAGAACTACAAAGACAAGCAGGGGTAAGGCAAGGAGAGCAGGTGGAAGGGGGTGAGAATCATGAATGTGGTGGATCAAGGTAGTGGGCTTCCTTAAATACACCTACTGAAACATCTGGGATGTACAGAATTACTTTCATCTCTTTCCCCAAAGCTTCTGAAACAAGCAACCCTTATGATATGATGTCAAGACAGCAGTATAACGTGACTTTACAACCCCATGAAACGAAAGGATGGTGGACTGATGACAAAACATTACCTCTCCAAGCATTAAAATAGTTAGATCAAAATCTGAACATCACAAATGACTTCTTGTATATCTAATGGATTGTTTCTGAAGTCCAAGCTGAACTGGAGATTACATCAATAATTCCTCCTTTTGTCATGATGACTCATAAATGGATAAGACCATTCCATTGACACCTATTGACCCAGCATCCCACCACTGATGAATGGTAATTTTGTCTGTGCTGATGCGACACTGTTTTGCCTTGACGCTAATCTCTGAATTTGTGAGATCCCAGATGCCTTCAGGATTTAGTAATAAATGGGACATGCCAACAGACTGTAAAGAAACACTGAAGTTGTCTTCATCTTCATTCCTTCCCTTTGTACCATGATTTCCTTACAGAAAGGAAAAGCTAGGAACTGAGAAGAAAATACAGGCTCTTCTTCAAATGGTGCTAAAGGACAGGTTTGGAGCTGGCCATGATGCATTGCTTCTCCATTTTCTGAGTAAAGTACCTGCTTCTTACTGGTGCCAGGTCCTGCACTGCTGCATCAAACTCCCTTAAGGGAACTTCCACTCAAACACAGAGAAGCACTGACTTTGCAGTCCTCTGCTCTGTGAGCCTATATACATTTCAGTCCAGAGAAGAAAGAATATCCCTGGTTGATAAAGACAGAAAATTAGATTCCAGATGTACCCAAGAACAAATTCTACTTATTCAAAGTACAGTCAGAAATTTTGTCTGGACTTGAGCAAGCCACAGCTCTTTAAGCAAAAAAAGTGATGTAACAATGCCCTAAATCATGATAAATAGCTCTCTCCTAACATTATCTCAAGAGTGGTACAATTAACAATAATCTATTTTCTAAGACTTCAGTCAGTATTTAGGTGTAAGGGAGTAGTGCCTTTCTTTTATTCTAACACCCATCTTTTTTTCTGTTTCAGTCCCACTCGGTGAAGAGCAATATTTTTAATAGGCTTAAATACTAACTACTAACAGAGTAGTCTGTACGTAAAAAGAAATGGAACAGCATATGCAAGCTCTGTTCATGCTGCCCTACTCCAATCTAATATAGTGGGAAAAGACCTGAAAAGGGGAAGTAAGTAGCTTGAAAATCTATGCAAAGGCAGAAGAATCTTGGTACTGTGACACTAATAAATCTTGTTTGCATCAAGGATTTAGTTAAGTTCCCCTGACACCTAACAGCCCGAGCTGCGCTGATATCTGGATTAGTGTATAGTCAGACCACTTGATTGTCTCAGAGTCCACAATTTGCCCTTCAGAACATTCACCACTTTTCTGTTTCCACGCAAAGAGCTCAGCAATGATGTTACAGAAGAGATGTCATCTAAAGTGAAAACCAGAAACATATCCCAACTCTTTACTCAGCTGAGTATTCCTTTATGGTTTGGTCCTCCTTTTGCAATAGCAAGGGCTTCAACTTAAACTGACGGCCGAAGTTTCTCAGTGCTTGCCAAGGACAGTGAACAGTACTTAAAAAGTGGTTCAGAAGAGATAACGCATAAATGGAACCAGAGTAACATTTCTGTTGGACTGTGGAAAGTAAAAGACCAACAACTAAACTCCAAAAGAAATAAACAAAAAAAACCAAGCCAAAAAACAAAAAACACATTCATGGGAAAAAGTTTATGGGCAAGTGGTGACTAAAGCTTTTTAGTTTGGGGGGATCTCTATGGAAAACTCTGGTAGACTTGTGCGTGTCTGTGAATGTGTAGCACGATAGAGGTACACTGTACAAAACCAGAACAGTATAGAGTATTCAATATCGAGACATTAACAAGATGAGAATATTTAGCCTGTCATAACATCAGAAAACAAGAAAAAAATCCTATTAGCTCATAAATGGCCTTGTAATTTTCTCTAGAGTCCCTGTTCCATTCTCAATCCAAGTCCTCCCAGTCCCATCTCCATAAGCTTAGGGATGGTCGGTGAAATCCCTGCTAAGTGATACTTGCTGGTGCATCATTCCGCACTGCAGTTTGTCGTGGACTGTATCGGGTTTCCATAAGATTTTGTTGCTCATGTCGTTAAACAACATCTAAACACTTGACAGTGTTCTCAGGCATGTGCCAATGCAGACTGAGTGTAACGGGAGACACATAGGGGAAGATTACAGAGTCCTTTACAAGGTAATTACTATTTTTTCTGTTTTCCAACATATAACACTTATTCTTGTCTTGATAATGAATCACTACATTTTGTTTTGTTGTATAGAATATTGTTCTCCCAAAAACTGAATTATACCACCAGAGCATGCCACTACTAAGACAAAACAACAAAGAAAGGTTTATGTGAGATTTATAAAGCTTTGGTAGGGATGGACCCTATTATCCCCAAAGTAAATAGTATCCCTGTTATGCAGCATAATACTTAATAAAAAAGAAACTTGAACTCCATCTCTGCCTCTCTATATTTTGTAAATTCAGATAATGGAAGACCAAGTACCTGATGGCAAATATCTGATCAGCACCCATTAAGCTGATCTCTACCTCCAAAAAGTGAATACAAAACTATCTCTGCATTTATTTTTGTCTTTGAAACTGCCAGCATAAACATGGAAAATGCAAGCTGAGGCCAGTCTGTAAATCAGTTCCTAGATTTCTTGCTAGTGTTGTTACTGGTTCTGGGGAGGTTACCACTTTCTCTAAAGTATATGGCAAAGATCACAACTGGAGGAAGACTAAAGACATCAAAACAAAGCAGACCATTATACCATTTCATTACACTACTTCCCTGCCATGTTTTGGGGGAGTTAGGAAATTCAAACAGAATGACTACATAGGGAGCATACTTTATTTGCTTTAAAGGCAGACAAAGGCTGCAAATCATTTGTAGGCACAGTAAAAGTTATGCCAAAGTATGTGAAAAATGTCCAGCAAAGGACAGCGTAAATCCCAGGATGGATTCAAGACCCTCCCTTTGTTTTTGAAGACTCTTTAATGGGAGCCTGAAATCTGGGCAGAAATACTGCATAGGCTGCATTTCATGGGAGTGTCTTTACTGGAGTTTATATTCCCACACTTCAAATACCATCTCACTATTCCCAGTTTCTCCATTTGGGCTGGGTTAGGTCTTAGCTGTTGCTCTGGAGGGATCAGGCGTATTTTTGGTTATAACTAATAGCTAAAAGATTCTCTCCCAAACTGTGCTTAAATTTCAAGCAAGTAGACTATGTTTAATACATAATCTCTATTCACCAAAAAAAAGAACCAGCACAGGAAAGTTTAGGAAGTTAGGGAAGGCATAGACCAAGGACAGTCCATCCACGGCACAGGTGGCCTTTGGAACAGGTACAAACTAAGCTTTCAAAATACTGTCACTTCTGATGTGCAAGGAAGTTAAAATGCCTGAGGGCTACCACAAAAGCAATGAACCACCAAAAAAACCTTTTAGTCTAAAAGAGCCCCAAGTTGAAGAGACAGAAGGTGAAATCACACTTGAGCAGTGCTACTGTTTCAAAGCAAGACAAGCAGGACAAAGAGCCATAGCAGAGCCATCCAGGTCCTCATCTCCCTCCATGTTTTTTTCTGAAGCCACAATAGGCTATTAGCAGGCTTCTAGCAAAGTCTTGGGCATTTTTCCAGCTGGTTAATTCTTTTCACCATCATCAAGATGTCGTTATGAAGTCATACCAGAACAAAATTATGAAAATAATATTGCAAGAAGACAATTGGAATCAGGTTGACAAAACTAATTTCTTATATATAGAAAGTAAATGCTCTAAACTATAATTTTGACGAGAGATGACAGAGCCATAAAGGAAAGTGTTCTTATTCCAGCATGGTTACCTACTTAGGAGAAAATAAGCATAAGATACATTCCAGATAAAGAAAAACTCCCATAAAAAGAAGAACTCCTTAGTATTGTACCTTTTTTTTAAAATCTAAGTCCCAAAAAGTTACATGAAGCATCATATGAAATATTTCTAGGACAAAATTGAAAGAAAAACATCTAAAAAGTTTGTCACACATGCCTGCAAAGAATGCTTATTACGACACTATTTTAATGAGGGATGAAAGGGATTGCAAAGCTAGTCAATGAAATTTTAAAGCAGCTTCAATATTTACATTCACTGGTGAACATAATTTTCTTGCAGAAAGACTGAAAATGTAATAATGACACTTCATATTTCAATATTTTACATTTACATATTGCCACACAGATAAAAAAGTGGATAAATTTGCAAAATCATTTCAATCTATCATCACTGGCTCATGCGTTTTACAGAGCTGAGAAAATTTGTTGAAACCATGAAAACTAGTAAAACATCAAGTTTCATCAATTTAGAGTAGACACTACTTGTAAAGATGAGGCACTCATCTTCACAAGACAGAAAAATGACCATAGTTCTTTAGTGGAAAATTTTTTTGGTTATGGATTTATTACATTGCTAGGACTTTTGTCGTTGAGTTTGCTATGACTTTTTAGAGTCTGTGGATGGGATAGTTTGTTTTTTGTGTTAGCTGATGTCTGTAAAAGAGAAAGTCCTTCAAAAAAGATTTGCAGAAGACAAATAAAAATATGCTGAATTTTTTGAGAAAAAGATGTTAGAATCTTGAAGGCTTTAGGACTGTAAATCCATAAGGAGAACTTGAATAACCGATTATTTTTTAAAAAATATGTGTAAGGTTTCATCTCAACCACTTCAATGCACATCTAAAGGGAAAAATAGTCCCTTTGTATACACTTCAGTCGAACTATCTCCTTTCTGACAAGACAGACTCAAAAATCTGCCACACAGTAGTTTGGACCACTTCATTTAAAACAGCTGAGAAGCTATACTAACAGAGATGTAAACCATGAGAAATGCTGAAATACAATTCCGTTTCTGTTAGACTCATTTGAGTGTTGATGTAAAGATTTTAAGGCATTAAAGAACTCTGTGATCTTGTATTAGTCTTCTTGCCCACAGCTTCTGCCACAGATGTTGACAATTACTCCCCGGATTTACAGTTGGAACTAAAGAAGTCAATTCAGACTGGGGTAAATTCACTCAACTCTCTATATAATGCTATTGATTCATGCCACCATTCTGGAAGTTGCTTCCTTAAAACAGATTTTCCTCAGATCTATTATCTTGGCTTTTTAGTATTTGAACAGACTTAGGTCATTTATAAACACTTATTGCTGACTGAGCTTTGCAACAAGGTCACGGCAAAGAGGAATCCAAGAGCCAATCACAATGTAAAAGAATGTTTCAAAACTCCAATAAACCATCACCATAACATTCTGATTACAATTATTTTGTATTAATTATAGCAAAGAACTACGTGTCACTGTAGTTTCAGACATTTCACTAGTAATACTTGTTCCCATAATGAAGCAGCATGGGACATTCATCCCATGTAACTTTTACTTCTATTCTTTTAGGCAAAGATTGCTGAATGTTTATATAACCAGGAAAAAAACCAAAACGGATATTCTTTTTTTTCTTTTAAAAACATTACAAATTTATTCTCAAGTGAATATATCTTTCTAGTTCCTACACACAAGGAGCTATAGATTTTACATTGGATTCCATTCACTTCCCTACATGTGATGTGAAGATCTGACATACAAACCCTGCTAACATGAGACTACAGAAGAGTGTAGCTCAGCAGCTGAACCCCATCGGGTTTGTTGCCAAAACAGGGAAATGTGGCATTAAGTCAGGTTCTCAGCATAAATTTGTTCAGCTCCAAGAATTTCCTGATAGCATGTACAAGGTGTGTTGAACAGGTATTTTGAGAAACAGCCATAATTTCAACAGTTGGCTTGACTGAACCTACGCACCTTTCATGGCCTGAATCTACGGCTGCTGCTTCACTAGTCATATAGAAAATTGAACAAAAATATGGGACACTCCTGTGAAGAGGAAGCATGTTTGCTGGCACGCACAACACTGTCACTCCCAGCTGACCCTATGGCAAGGGGTTTTATTCAGAAAATTATGCAGCTTACATCTGTGCCCCAAAATTTATTTATTTTGGGGCACATATGTAAGCTGCTGCACTGATCAGGATATTTGCCCAGGCTGATTCTCAATGTATTATTATTTCAAAAAAATCAACCACACACACACACAAAGAAACCAAAAAACCACACAGTTGAGGAATAAAAGAAACACATTGTTCTCATTGTCACTCCTTAAGAAAATGAGATGGAGTATCATAAGTATCCATAAGTAGACATGCCAAAATTCATCCCCTTATATACAACATGCAAAAGCCAAAGAAGAAATTCACCCTCCAACAAATTATTCCTAGCTTTGACACTATTAAAACAGGATGCTGGAAGTTTGACCAGTGCTGCACTGTATCCCTGTTGTACAAACACAGGTAATACTGCTCAGAAATACATGCTGCACTGTAGTTTGGGGCTTGAATTTAAGGAGCTTCCAGTAATCTGTGACATACCAAGACAAAGAACATACTTTCAGATCTTATACTGTGAACACGCAAGTGACACAGACCACAAAGGAGGAGCTGATCCAAAGCTTTTGGAGAGATTTATTTAAAGGGCGTTAAATACTGTTTAAGATTGCAAGACAGCACAGCAGACACTGCAGCCTAGAAAGTGCAACGTCAGCCTCAAATGGTGGGACTGCATAGAACAAGGACCTTGGCAGATAGCACAGGTTCAGTGGTTCACTGACAGCTCTTAATTCCCTGATCCCAGATGTGAAAGTATTGGCAGCAACAGCTAAGAGGCAGCATCTCATTGATGTGGCGTTAAGATGCTGTAACATTCTCCAGGATACAAGGCAGTCAATGCTAAGGCTCATTTCAGTCCCCCTCCAAGAAGCCCCCACAGATTGATGTCTGCACATCTAGCACAACTGTTAAGGAAACCAGAAAGCAATACAGCCAGCTGTGGGAACACGCTGACATTGTGCCAGGAGTCAATACAGGAGTGATTGTTGAAAGTTTCAGTGATTTATGAGGTGGAAAAGGGTGATCAGGATGCTAAAAGAGAAACAAGAAATTTCCCTTTCCTACTTCGTGTGCACAGGGTGCTGTACAAAACAACGCATGACACCAGGTTGGTATGCATGTCTGCAGCACTGTGGCCCTGCAAGGAACAGCACAAATTATACCAGCCATATACAGTGGCCGGGAACACAAACAACAGTCACTAACAACTCGGGCACAGCTTACGCACAAGAGTGAACACGAGAACCAGACAGGATTCTGGGGGACAGCCTGCAGGGTTTTGGGGCTTCTATGTTTATTGAGGGTAGGGGGTAAAAAGAACTCTTTTTTTCACCCAACACTAGAGAAAGCACCATTTGACTGTGCTTTATTCCTAAGGCAGAGGTTAATCCAAAAAGATTAACCTTTTCCATAACCTTTCCACACAAGAATCTGCACACCTCGACTCCCCAGTGTCTGACAAGAAAGCACTCTCTGAACTTCTTACACTGATGCTGTAGAAATCATCAGTGACACATGATATATGTTTATTTTTCCACCAACCCCTGGACAAGGCAAATGTTGTTACCCATCAACTATAACAACAAAAAGTTTTATGCAAAATGCAAACTTTGGCATTAAAGCATTGAGTAATCAGCTTGTCTAGCCATTCAGACTACTCTAGAAAGCCAAGAGGTATGTGTAAAAGAAACTGGAGGTAAGACTGCTAGGGTAAAAGAGTAAAAAAACCCTAATTAGTCTATATATGGGTAACATTCTAAAAGTGCAAAGTATTTTAAAACTATTGATTTCTTTTAAGCATTTGGAAATAGGAGGCACTTGAGTGAAAATTTGCAGTACTTTGTTAATTATATCATCATTTCTGATCCTCTGTTGAAACGTGCAATACTCTGCCAGGTGTCTTAGGATACCACCCACAGCACATAAATACCAAACCAAAAATATTTTTGTAAAATGTTCAGCTGAGTATTCTCTGAAAAACTTTGACAAAAAGCACCCATCAGTTCAAGATTGCAGTTAAAATGGGGAAAGGGAAGGCAAAAATAACTGTAATCCACCTTTGCACTGCCCATCAGTTCAGGCGAATCAGTGACAGAAGATTTACTTGGGGCCAGCAGTCACAGGGTTCTTGCAACTTCACTCTGAACACACAGGCCAGCAGTAGATAATCCCCAAGAATGGCTGGCATGAAACAGGCAATGCATTTTGGGCTTCCTCAGTACACCCAAAATGACAGTAGATGTTGACATGAGTCAGTGTTGGGGGATTCTTGGTTTTTATAAGGGTCTTTGTGCAATGGAAAAATACTTGTTATTCAAAAACTCAGAAGGCTGGTGTACACTGAGCAGGAACGGGTTTAAGGGAATTCCATTCTTTTTCTTCACTTCCATGGACTCAAAAGCACAACGTCCTTGCTTGCAGTCTTATTGCTGGCAATGCTTTTGTTAAGGTGCCTAGAGGCTTTTGTACAGGCAACAGCAGTATGTCATTTTAGTATCAACTCCTGCCCTTGGAAATTATTAAAATCCAGCACATCTTTTGGATGAGAAATGAAATGTGTTCTCCAGCAAACCCTAAAACTGCTCATGTTGCTGGCAGCTATGTTAAAACAAAGGTGTTCAAATAAAATTCCTATTAAAAAAAAAAGATTTGAACTTTTCAATAGAATCAGATTTTCCTGAAATTTTATTAGCTGGCAGGTTCATAAACTACAACAGAAACAAAGGAGGAAAACCAAATCATTCTTTATGAGCTATAAAAAGGTAGCAAAGGGGACCAAAACCAGCACTTTTTTGAACTATTAAGTCTGTGAATGGTAATTTTATCTCTTTCTGACAGTAAATGGCTCCTATGGATTTGTAAGGTTATAAGCTCATAAAATGCAGAGTAAAACGAGCTCTCTACTGAATTTCAAAACAGTCCTCCCAGCTGCATTCCCATCACAATACAGGAGGGGATTAAAATGCTCCACCAAACCATCCGTACCCAGGTGCATTTGCTTTTACCAAGATTCACAGTGACTACAGAGAATGGCAGCATGTTCTCAAAAAGTTCATTATCACTGACTGGGACTAAGAAGGAAAGATAGGTGTTCAGTTTCACACAGCAAATCTTCTGCTGAGGAACAACAGTGACTGGATCTGCCTCAGGCCGTTGCTTTGCACACTGCTTACCTAAATATCATAACTCATCTTGAGTCCTGGCCATTTCTCACTAAAGCCCAGCTTGTCCAATTAACTCCACATGGCAAATCACTGCACCTGCATATTGTAGGGTCTGTAATACACCAAGTCAGTCTAGATGATCTAATGGTCCCTCCTGGCCTTGTAGACCTGCAAATAAGCAAGTAGGCCTTGAGTGACTTCAAAGAACTTCCTTTTGCCCTTTGCAAGATTGCATCATAAGGGATTATTTTGCCTTCCTTCTTCCTGTATTTCTAGTTAAAACTTGCTCTCTTCTAACAACTGCCATGTAGTAATTCAAGCCACATTGCACTCTAGAAGAGGCTTCATTCCAGAGCACTGCAAATTACTCATTTTTCTATAAGGAGTTTTGTAGAGAAGAGTGCTTCAGTCTGAAAAGCACTGGAAAAATAGATATTTTTTTTTCAAAGATTTAATTGAAACTACTCTGGAAGGGCAATACCTGATTCACTGTCACCTTCATTCCACATACTTCCAACACCTACAAGATCACAGGCTAGAAACACTCCCAATTGCTGCTCAGCAAGTGAGTCCAATTCGGCTGAAACCTTTTAGCAAAACACGAAATATATACAGCTGCTTCTGGTATATCAGCTTGGTTACATGTCTCCCAGAACTACTCAGCAAAATAATATAAAGAATGGCTTTGCCTTTGGGAATTGGTTGTCATAAACAAAAGAAAGATAAATTAAAACAGTCTGAGGTCAGACAGCCCTTTGATTAGGGCACAGGATCCAAACCTGTCCAAATAAAACTCTGTGTCCCTAAATAACCAAGAGCATCTCTTAATCAGTGTTTTAGATGTTTTAAAATTAAGTGAGAAGATTCTAGTGGAAGCTAAGAATGATCAAGGAGTGTAAATGGTCATTTAGCAAGCTTTACATCCTCTATCTACAACCCTACATGATATAGAGAAAATTATAAGCTTCTTGCTGCCCCATCACTAATAGTATCAATAATGTTAATACATATTAATAATTTTACTACGCACCTGAGCAGAACAGTCTGATCATGTTTAAAGAGTAATTTGAAGCCAATCCCTCCTTTTCAGAGATCCTGTGGAAGGTAATGACTGTGCATTATCTACACCTGCAGCTTTACAGGCGCTCCTCTGGGGAAAGGAAAACTGGCAGGGCAATAAGTGATACAGATGCATTGCTTGTTGCTGTTGCTACTGAGCGAGCCTGTTCAGGTGAATTGCACTTCCTATTGCTCCAAGAGTAAACCCCCTGCTTCACCAAACCATTTTTGAAAGGTAAATACATTTAAAATTTCAAATAATGACAAAACTGCATGAGATATCCAACAGAAAGGTTTTTTTTGAAGTAATCTCTTAGAAGAGTGAGTGGAATATTGTTGTGCTGGAAGCTAAGGGTCAGGCTGCCCTAACTACCAACATTTGTGCATATTCAGCAATGACTCATAAAATTATGAGCCAGAGCTGGTGACCTGCAGGAATTCAGTAAGAGCCAAAAAAGAACTGAATGTTTGTGTGGATAATTAGAACATCCATATTTAGAAGGGGTCAAAGAAATACAATATTAGAGGAGAAATAGAAACCCCTTGGGATTCAGAGTCAGAATACATGAAAGAAACTTTCCCAAAAGTTGCTTATTACATTTTTATCCTCTCTGAAACATTTCTCACCTTTCTCAGAAGCCTCTGGTACTAGCAGCAGCTGGGTATGAGATGGCACCCTGTGTTCTCACGTAACAAGCAATTTCAGAAACATTCATTGTGAGAAAAGAACGAAGAGATCCTCATCTATACATACTGATTGCGAAGAAATAACTTTCTCCGGACCAACTCTGAGCGCTCCACTTGGTACAGTATCTGGGAAGTTTCTGTAAAGCATGTAATAATCCATATACATCCCAGTCCCACTAATCTGTAATGCTGAAAGTGCATTTTCAGAAGTCCAGCTTTATGTACTCCATTTTCCCTGTTACTGCACAGAGACACACACAGTTTCTTAAGCGTGTTGCCTCAAAGTCCCTTAAAACTGGTTCTTAAAACTGGTGGCCACTTTATTGATTGTGGAAGAAGCAGAGCACAGGGTATGATGATAGGCATCCTTGATGATATGTATCCCACCTGTAATGACAATATGTTTCTGTGGTTCACTTCTTTCTTCCCTTCTGTTGAAATCAAGCATACAAATGGAAGAGTTATGCTGTGATGAGAAAAATCTCATCTACACAGTAAAAGACTCAGCTTCACAAAGCCATTTTGGTATCATCTACTCTGTGGCATTTCTCAGGCTTAGTTCCAAATCAGGAGTATTCCTCTACTATACAGGTCAGATTTGCTCTCAAACTACAGGTAGGCAATGCAGACAGACAGTCCTGCTCTTTCAATATGTGCGTGCCTGTCCTAGAAACTGGGGCTTCCTCATGAGGGATTTGCTTAGTACAAGTTGTTTTCTGCATCCAAAGGCCACCGGTCTCTTGAGACATTTGCCTAAAGTAGCCATTTTGTAAGTTCTTCCAAGAAGCTGAGAATTCATTCTGGCAGCGTTCCAGGAACACTTGATGCAGTAATTACCACAATTGTGCATGATAAAACTGCAATATACTGATGCTCAGGAACTCCACTACAAACAACTTCTTGATGGGTTTCAAGTTTTAATTTTTTTTCCAGGGGAAAAGAAGCCGTTAAAGAAACTGCTATATCTATAATGTCTTGTACGCTGCACTTTGAGGAAGGGGTGAATAAATGTCATTCAACAAATCTCTATACCATAAATGGGAATATGGTTGCTTTTCAGATAGTGTTCTGTTTACATAGCACACACAGTATGGTAATTCAGTCACCAAAAATTTTCATGCTGCCTTCATCAAAAAGTGACTCTCTGTTGGTTTTTTTCTATTTATAAAACTGACTTAAAATACCATTAAATAGAACAAATTTACTGAGCTAAAACAGAGTTAATGGACTGTCTTAAGTCTGCAAAATGTGTAGACCTGATTTCCTCTTACATCACTGTAAATCACAGTGTAACTCAACCTGATAGTATGTTTACACAAGGAAAAAGGAATCAGACCTTCATTTTAGGTCCTCCTGACCATTTGTCCAATATGAACACTTTTTTCAAGACCAACTATATATTATTAACTGGTTTTAGGCATTCTAATCAACTATAGTTTCTATTTTTTCTGCTGATTTATTCAACAGACATATAGTCTTCCTGTGGTTAATTAGATAACTCACTCAGGCTTGGCTAAAGATTTTATAAATATGAACATGTTATCTCTCATTGTATCTCCTTTTCCTGCCTATTAATCTCATGACAATTAAACTAAATGCTTCTTTTTCTAAAAAAAAAAAGGCTACTAGGAAACTCCATGCTGAAAGGCAATAATTATTCCCAATTTCATTCTTAAAGGAAACAAGAATACAAAATGATACAAAGCCAATCAACAAGTGGTAGCAAGAGCATGCTTCTGAAAACAAGGCGCTCATTTTACAACAATATAAACCTCACTGGAGGATGTGGCGTTACAAAGTCTAAACGTTAACCTGTATCTGGAAAGAGATGTAATCCCATCTTGAGTAAATTACTTGACAATCACACACTTTGCTCTTTGTATACCCAAGGCCAAGGTAAGTGGAATAGATCCTAGAAAACCTGGAACATAAGTAATCTATGGCTTTCTGTTGATGTGAATTTGATTCTCCAGTAACTTAGCTCTACTGTGAAAAAGTTCAAGTTCAAAGAGCTTTCACACCTCAAAACAGAACAAAATAACAATGGGAATTTTTGGTTAAGCAAAAAACTCTGCTTATCCTGCACTGTCAGTGAGACCTCCTTCAAAGACACCTTGCTAAAGGAAATGCTCTGCAAACCAAATGAAAACCTGATGGATCACATCAACCCTGTTTAAAGCTCCACCTGAGTGTAAGGATGATACCATGCATCTGCTATGACCCAGCACACAACAGTGCTGATAGGAACTGAAATAATTCTGGAACAGCATCCTCCAAAAATTAGCACAATCTGAAGCATGGTTCGTTACCAGAATATTTTATTAAAGTACACTGCATGATTTAAGGAGTTGTATGAGATAGGAACGGGGTAGCAAGTATGTAAAAGAACTGGCATCAATATTTACTTGCTCTTCTACAATTCAGTGGAGCTGCACAAAGTAAATTTAGCTCCAAGAAAAAGCTTCACACTGAAGCCTGCAGAACTCCATGTCTCTCAACAATATCAAGGGCCAAACTTTCTTAGGAATCAAGAACTATTGTATTAATAAGGATAAAGATAAAAGATAACTAAATATTCAATCTCTGGAACATAATCAGAGACAGTTGGTGGTTGATTTGATAAAACGACCTCTCTGTTCAATTATGATTTTGTAGTTCAAAGGACTTCTTGCATAGTTTTCTGAGGTATCTAGTTCCGATCTGTCAGAGACACTTTAATGGTAGTGAGACCCAGAGGTCTCATGCAGCCGGGCAATTCCTATTGCAGCCAGACTGCAATGTCCCAGTGTCGTATGACACAGTGCTGTGTACAAGCTTTCAGAGTAGCCTAAACAGTGTTCTGATCAACTGCATTTAAAAAAAATTCCATAGACAAGCCAAACGTATTAAAGAGAAACAGCACTGAAAATTGTTACTAGCATAATTATACACTGCTTTTGCAAAATTTCCCATGTCATTTTATATGGAGATGGAATCTTTCATCACTTCCTCATCCAAACTGCTGAATAGTGTCATTGTGATATTTTCAAACATGACCATGCTCCACTTTACCATTGTCATCATAATGCACAATTCTTGCATAACACTGTTCATTACATAGAAGACTTCACTGATGAAAAGTTATTCTTCTAGGTAAAATCAGCACATTTAGAACAAGGTTGTATGAAAATGCATCAAAAGTGAGAAAACCCACTTCTCTTCTTGAATTTTGTGTTGCATTTTATTTGCCTGATTAGCATAAAGCAGTTGGCTGACAACTTGGTCAAGATCATTTTTTTCCATGGTACACAACAAAGATTTCTACAACACAAACAGTCCTGTTACTTTCTGGGAGCTCTGCTATATTAGATTTAAAGTCTTGGAAAAGAAAATGGGCTTCAGACACAATCTTGACAGCAAAATAACAACGTCTAAGTTTATGTCGGCTATTCAGAGCCCACAAAATAAACATAGGCCTAATAATCTCATTAGGAACTAATTCCATGAGGTGGTCAGCCCGGTGATAACTTCACTGATAAACAATTCCAAGTATTCATAGCCTACTTGGACTGTAAATTAGAAATACTAGATAAAAAAGGGAAAGAATAGGTTCAAATTACAGTGGCGTAAATTTAAGTTCTACCCAGTAATCCTACTTCTGTGCTATTTTTATAATCACAGAAGCATTCTATTTCATTTTCCCCAAGGTGAATGGCACAAAGGCATATGAAATAAAATGAATTTGCCTTCTTTAGGACTATTTTATCATCTTACTTTAACAGATGAATAATAGCAAAACTCTTATCTTCTGGACAGCAAATCTTTCTGTTCTTTATTCCACATTACTATGTATGTAGCCATATACATAGTCTCATATATACAAATTTAAACAGGGAGAACAATATTGAAAAACCAAAAAGCAAGGAAATTAAGTGGGTTGTATAAAAATAGTCCTGATTACAAACAGCAACATTACCGTAAGGGCAACATTCACTCAGAATGTCCATTTATATTAACTCTTTTTAATAGGTATTCCCCACACACACACTTTTGTTTCATTTAAAAAGCTGAATTTAAATTTTTTCTCTGTTTGCTCATAGAATAAAAATTTGTCGGAATTGTCACTCACCCTGTTAGCTCTCTAGAAAATAACTGATGTCATTATTGAAATGAACACTGACCTGCAACCAATGGCTTATTGTTAATACGCATACCACTACACAGCTAACAGATCATTACAGAAACAAATGCAGACAGATTCATAATATAAACAGTTAAACCAGATTTAATGAATGCAATTCAGGGATGCGAAGCTGTATTGCAAAATCTGCCCCTGCAGTCACAGTATTTACCTGACAGGACTCTGTTAGGGCTTCAGCAATTTTGAGAAGCCACAGTGAAAGGTAAAAGTTCATGTGTTCACAAGTTTAAAGGGAATATCTAATTTTCTGAAAAGTCCTTTGCGCGTACAGTCATCCAGAATGGCATCCAGCAGACTTCAACTCACAAACAGCAAGAACAACCAGAGGCCTTGTCCCCCAGCAACACAGTGTTGCCCCCCACAGAGGCACAAGGCATGGAAGAAGCAGCCCCACATTAGCTCCCATCTCTAGATAACAAAGCAAAAAAACTGCAAACCATAATCTGTAATCCTGCCCACAACCCGTTTTTCTTTCCTTCCTGATAAGCAAATTCTGCTTCCTCCTGCACTCAGGGCAATCACTATACACAATACACTTAATCCAGGTATACTCAACCTCATATGCAAAAGGTGGTTGGGTACTATTTTAAACATAATCAGACCTAGCACTTCTTATGTTCAGGGCACAAAGTAGACAAACATTAAGCAAAGAAGCATTTATTAAAGAGAGGACCAAATGCTATACACCTCGGATAATATTTTGGTAACATCTGGGACTGGCAAACAAGTTTGCTGCTTTCCTGAACTGCCCCTTTGCTTCCCACCTGCCCAGCAGGGAAGGCAATCAGCACTCCTCTTTGCCTTGCTGCCTCCCAAAGCCCCACCAAACCTCCCTGAGGCTCTCCAGAGCTGCCATCCTGACACCAGCCTGGCTGGAGTAATGATGATCGGTCAGAGACATCTAATGGTGAAATTAGTGAAGTGAAAGTATTTCTGCATCCTTGGCGGAGCTCTCAGTTGAAGATAAAAGGAGGAGAGTGTCAGAGCGGGGATCTTCAGATACAGGACTAGGACTCGCTTTGCAGGTTTGACATGGCAGTCTGAGTACTGCAAACCGGTACAGTTTATGGGAGCATCACATGGGCCAAAAAAAGCAAAATTAAAAGCACAGAAGCATTTTCTCTAATAGATTTCCAGGTGCTTTGCACAGCCTGAACAAACACCCAGGAATGTCCCATACCCACCAGAATTACTACTGTCCAAATGTTGGGGCTAGATTGGCATGTTTAATTTAACTTACACTGTTTGCATCACCCCATGTAGTCTTCCTAACAACTGGTACTTCAGCACCCTTTTAGAGTTGTATTCCCATTCCACTAGGTCACTACTCAGTCAAGTGATTCAAAGGTGATAATTTTATCTCTCTTCGTGAGTCATTGTGATCCAGACTTGAGATTAGTGTCTGGCAGTTCAAAAGAAAGAGGTGACAGATGATAGCCCTTCTTGATAGACAGAAATGTTTTAAATAAGCAAAGAAAAAAAGCTGAGAAACCGGAGAAAGACAGAAACCTAACAGGTTATTCATTCTACTTTCCCTACTAGTACTGACCTATTTATGATACCTATTTCTAAATGGAAAAAGTAAAAATAAAATTTAAAAAAGGAAAAGTAGAATTAGGAATTTTAGCCTGATATGAAGCAGCCCAAGCTTGAGCCCTGTCCCTTCAGCTCCTTAGCCCTCATTCAAACAAATTCCACCCACCTGGTACAGAAACTTTATAGCCTGCTCCTCCCACAGCTCTGGGCAGCACAAACTGGTGCTGGAGATTTAATTGCTGAAAGAGCTTTGTGCCTGTTTCTTTTAAAACTTTTGTGAAAGCAAGTAGGAATGAAATTACAGGTTTAGAAATACCACCTTTGTCATTTCTTGGTGAATTAGTTAGAAAGCCCAGCTCCCTTGCTTCATGACCATGCTCCAGGACGATGGCTTTAGGAGGGGAAAGCCAACAACCCCGTTTCCCCAGGGCCAGGGGCCTTGCTTTGCCTTTCTCCTACAGAGCTAGCCTTTGGGTGTGACAAAACACTGTGTTATCCAGGTCAGTAACTTTAATCATTCCTTTCTATCTATGACTAGATGGCCTTCTTCAAGATTGCAGGTGCTTATGTTACTATGGACAAAAAATTTTAAAGGGCAAGCTCATCCCTGAACTTTTGTTAACCTCTAAGACTTCCCTGTGGAGGCATTAGAGTGGAAGGAAAGGTTCAAGCTTGTAAGAAATAATTTTTTTATTTGGAAGGTCTTTGTGTTTGGAAGTCTGTTTTTTGTTGTAAAGTACTATAAAATGCTTAACTCTTGAAATAGTGACTATATTTTATGAAAACCAGGTGACTGTGATTTGGGACCTACTTTGATATCTAATAATTGAGGAAATAATTTTTATTAGTTAAATTTAAAAAGTTAGGTCAAATTAAAAGAAATCTGCAGCTTCAAAGAGAAATGATAAGTTGATGAGATAGCTCTTGGAGTTGCATCACCACTGTGAACTGTGAGGTCAAAAATGGGCTGAATGCAAAAACTTACCTGAAATGACAAATAAATAATTATTCAGGCCCTGAATTCACAGGGGACGTAAATTTGGTGAGTTTTATTGTGTCTTTTTTTCAAAACTGCTTTCCGAATCGAGGAAAACTGATGTATAATTTTATTTTCGTGTTCTGTGATGGGATTTAAAACAGCACTCTTAATTTAAACTAATACAGTTTAATACAAGCATAGTCCAAGCAATGAAAATCACATCCTAACAGCAGCTAAACTGGCAGAGTTAAACTTCAGGTGGAAACTGCAGCTTTCTATAGTTTACAATGGGCTGCTTTAAGTTTCTGAACTACTCTGTCCAGGACTTTGAAGTCCGAGTCTTGACAAAGCCTGTTAATTGAGTTCTAGGGGTTTTGAAAAAACATTTTAAAAGTCTCTAAATTTACTTTCTCAAGATGTTAGACAGTAAAATGAAATGTAATTAGACTAAAATGGCCTGCAGGATATGACTAATAATCAGTGCCTCTCTTTATGGAAGAGTTGTTGATTTCTTTTAGCTATTATTCTAGTATTTTCTCCAGTCATCACCATCTAGCCTAGATAAGATCTGTATTGGTAGTATGTATGATATCTCTTTGTATTTTGTGTCCTTGTAACAAGTTACAAGATTTTAAAATCCTAGGGAATCCAGTCATGCACAGGTAGGTTTGTTCTAATGGAAGTTCATTGGGTCTAATCTTTGTGAAACTCCAGAGGAAATTTTTCCTCAAAGACGGAATGACTTAAAATAGATTTTGAGCAAAGCAGGGAAGCTGAAGTTGACTGAGATAAATACAGGCCATCTGGAAGTTTGTGTTCTGATGGGCCTCAGAGGCTGGAAGTTAACTTCCTCACTCTAGAGAGGACAATGCGTATTGTAGCCTCAGCTATTCCTGACTTAGTGTTAAAGATATCTGCTGGAGTGACTCCTTACTGAAGTTGCAGAGATTTCTTTTAATCTCTGGGACAAATCAATGCAGTCCAAGATGTGTTAAATTACTTCTGCAAACAATCAGTTTTTCCATTCCTTTCTGGAACAGTTAATTACATGAAGCCCCATTGAATACATGAAAGCTGATGCTATCTGATTTCCTCTGGGTTTAGATTTGAACACTATAGTTTTTAGCCTGTGTTCCTTCAGACATGCCTGCCTGCTGATTGAGCACAGTTTTTACTTTGGCATAGAATCGAACACTGTAATTTTCATCCAAACCGTGTATTGCATACACCTGCACCATCCAGATGGCAGGTGCTATTTTAGTATTGAGTGTACTACTTCTGCAGCAGAACCCAGATTTGATGCTCTTCAAAGACAGAATTTATATGGAATACCACAAGCCATTAGAAAAAAAAAAAGAGTCCTTAAAACTGCTGGAGAACGTGGACTTAGTGTTAAGAGCACATATGTGAAGTCACGGGAAATGGATGGGTGCCATCTCAGCCCTCTTCCCTTCAGAGCCTCCTCCCCCCTCCCCCCCACTCCCCCTTTAGAGTTCAAAAATACTTTATAGATAATACTGTATTTAATCTACGTTTGCACCTAGATAATATTCCTGGCTTTGTAATTTAGCTTTCTTGATCACAAACTAGAGAATGCTTGTCAAGTTTATCCCTAATCTACTTCGAAAAGCTGCTGTGATTACCTTAGAGTAACTTATATTACTGTGACGTGGAGTTAGATCAGAGCCAAATTCTTAGAGGTAAAAAAACCCCAACAGTTGGGTTCATTGTACTATCTGGACTGTTAAATAAATCACTGGTTAGCCTTTCATCTCTAAGTATGCAAGTATATTACCCATCATTTGTCCCTAAGGGAGAAGTCAAAGGGTTTAAGTATGCGTAAATAGCATGTGTGGCACCGGTGCTTTAATACCTTGATGCTGAGCTCTTCGGAACATTTAAAGTCAAGCAATCTCCACGTGGTGAAGGCACGCAAATAAACAGACCAAGAGACACTAGCGCTCCCACAGACCTTATGTGTCAGATGGTAAACTTGGAAATGCTCTGGTATATCCAGTTTAAATGGTTACTGTTTGATTACTTGATTACTTATGAGCACTTGCTTATTTATTTCTTAAAAATAATCTGGATGGGGTTTTTTAAGTTGCCTTTCTGGGAAAATTTTGCCTTCTGGCCATGTTGTAACTCATTCCCTAATTGGGACATCATGTTTGTCACTGCTTCACACTATGCCCTCCCAGAACTTGATGTAATCTCACTCCAAATAGATAAGATAAACAAGGACTTTCATGAACTTAGCTGTATAGAACCTGAAAACATTGATTCTGATCTCTTTCGGTAAAAAGTAGAAATGCATTTACCAATGCATACAAACCGGTCCACAAAGCATTTTTTGGTACCTTGGTAGTTCATGAAAGATTGCAACTTGGCTGTGAGAATTCAAATTGGATTCATTGGCTGGCAAAACCCGAAAAAATAACATCAAGCACTGTATCTTTCAGTACTGAGTAACTGAGTAGCGTTTTGGAAAGCTTTTTCTTCGTTTGCTTTTTCTTTACAATTTGTAACTGCCATTAGAACAATTACAATCTTTCAACAAAGCTGGGATGAAATTAAGAAGAAATCACGTCTTTCATCAAAATACCTCAGACTATTTCAATGTCTTTTGGTGAAAATGGAGGATGATTGCCTGTGCTTAAACCCTCTGTGGCTCTGAATAAATTAGTTTCATGAAAGCTTTGAGATGTTGAAGATTTTCTCTCTGAAATGGGCCTCCTGTCATTTAAAAATTAACAAAATTAGGAAGGGTAGCTTAAAATTTTGTTGCTTGAGTAGGCAGGCAAGGTCTCTTGTATAGGAATTGAGTTGTATTTTAAGGATCTATGGGTTACAGTTCAAGTAATAAGATGGTGTATCTCTTAAGGTTAATATTCTAGATGTGGCTGTGGAATTGGGTAGGCATTGATGTTTTCTTTTTTCAGTGATTTATGCTGTCTTTGTACTTTGCAGCCGCTGCTGCACTTAAACGTGTCTGACTTCATCATTTAAATGCAAATGTTGCCATTGAAAAAGAAGTTCCACTAGTATGCAGTAAGTTTAGTGGTAGTTCCAGCTGCTCTCATTGTGATGTCTGTTAATCAAGATAACCTCTATACAAAGGTAACTGACCAGGTAGCTACTTCATCCTCTGGTGAAATCAAATTAGGTCACTTGTGTAATTCCCAAACGTTTCCAGGCATGGAGTTCAACAAGGTCTTTGTGAATTCTATAATGCATCCAATTCTACAGCTTCCCTATTTCAAGATAAATGTGTTCCTGAGAAAAGTTTCTTTATCTGAAGGGTTTTTACTATTACTCCCATTAACGATCTGAATTACTTCCCCAGTTAAAAAGCTGTGTATTTTAAGTGACCTGGCAGATTTAACATCCTACCAGTTTTTACTTCAGATCATTTTTAGTTCAGATTCAGCAAGGTGCAAAAGCAGTTGTTATATACTGGGTACAGATACTGTTCTTTTCTTGGTTATGTTCACAAAGAAAGAATGGTCTTCTGTTACAAGACTTACATTTGGGGTGTCAATTTCTACCCAAGATCACAGAATAAACTAATTGACTGGACTAGCATCACTTAGCTGTACTGTTAATTTTGAGCCCCCTTCTGTCCACTATCCTCTTAGTTATCAGCACTTCAGAATAGTGACTGTCTTTGTAAGTGCGAAGGGGTCCTGACCCTACCATATAGTTCAAAATTAAATACATGCTAGCATATATAATAAAATTTAATAGAAATCAAAAAGGTCCTCTTCTCCACTGAATATGCTTAAAGTATCCATTAGAAGATGCAGTGCCAGGTAAGAGATCAAATTCCTCCTTGGAGACAGCAAGCAACAGTGGTTATTTCACCTGCTTACACAATTACTAAGTTTAAGTCCTAAATGCCTTCTCAAAAAGCCCCACCCTTCATACACTAACAGATTATCAGTGTATTTATCTTGGGTTTCTTCCCTCTGTATTACTGGCCTAAGCAGGTGTGGTACTTTGAATCCTGGAGAGAAAGAGGCCTAAATCATGAGCAGTATCATTTATCTGAAGCTGAAAAATGTGAATAGGAGAGAATAAATCAGAAGCCCAATATTAACAGTGTAATTTTAAAAGGAAACTTAACTTTGATTAGCCAATGCCAGCTCATGGCACAAAAAGTTAATGCGTGGATGTTTGTGCTTAGCCAGGGCCATCACCTGTAGTAGGTTCTGTGCAAAGAGGCACAGCATTGCTTGCTTTTAACCGTAGGGTGGCTTTGGTGCCTTCTCACTTACTGTTTCAGACTCAGTAAGAGTGAATTGTTTCTGGATAACACATTTAAATTCCTCTTACATTAGCTATTTATGTGTTCATGAAACATTTATTCAAAGTGATCAGGAGAAGCTATTTCCTTATCCCTGCAAGCACCACAAATACAGAGTTAAATCTTTGAGAAACAAGCTGTTGCTGTCACTGAATTGTTCCCTAGCTGCTGGTACTCAAGCCTTCCCAGAGGCAAACTAAAGCAATTCTGGAATGCTCCCAGACTCCCATCAGCTTCTGAAATGAACCTCCTTCTAAGATATAGTTTGTTTTTCATGGGTTAGCTTGAGGCTCTGACGTAGTAGAGAATTTAGCAATGCACTGAGTCATGCTGGGCTATGAAAACATCTTTGGGGTGCTTTGTTTGTGCCTCATGTTGCTAAGCTGATAAGCAAGCATGATTGTTTATCAAGTCTCTGAATTGTGCTCTATGAATTTTTGATTCAGGTCTCAAAGAGAGATGGAAGGACAAAACCAATCTTCTCAAGTGCAGATACCCAGAAAGGTTCTAGGAGATACTAAAGCAGAGGACATGGGTAATTTCTACCAAAATAGAGATTTAAATCACTCTAGTTTGGCCCCATTGATATTCCAGTACACGGTTGAAGGGATGCCCCGTGAAAATAAGAGTCTTTACAAATAATACTGACCAAAGGACCATGACAGAGCTGCTTGAACAGTAACCTGATTCACAAATCCCTTTTGAGGTTTAGAAATATATTGTTGTTCTGTATCAGGACATAAAGAAACTCTGTGACTATATATGTGCTTATCCTCCTACTGCTCCAACTTCAGTTTCCTAAAAGGGATTACTTTCCCTGAAGAAAGGGAAAATGTGTTTTTAAATAATTTTAAATAATTTAAAATATTATCCATGGAACTAACTGCATCAGTTTAAACTTAAGACATATGCTAAGTCATTACAATCATGTTTATTAACAACACAACTTTAACACAACTAAATCCTGTGTGACCACAGTGTATGATGTAAAAAGTAAACTGATTTTAAAGGAATACTATTTTATGTCATTCTTATTTTCATAGTCTTTCTGACAGTCCCAGCACAGTACTACCATTTTAATACTCGACAAGATTGGCAACAGTTCTTTAAAGTTTGTAACATTAAAAAAAAAGTGTTTTATGAACGTCTAAAACTATTCTGGATCTTAAATTACCAGAAATCACCACTTGCTTGACAATTCTAAGGCAGCCCTTGGCTTCCCCTTTGAAACAACAGGGGAGAATCTGTTTATCTGGATGATGAAACTTTTGGAAGTAAGAAACAACTTTAAAAATGTATGAAGTTGACAGCCTCTGAGACCAAAATCACATTTACTATTAAACCAGTTCAATGGATACAATAAACTCTTAAAGTGCATCAACACAGACCTGTATGTACCTACCCCTTTAAGCATGACCCCCTTCTCTCTCCAGCTCTAACAGTTCTGCCCTCCCACCCATTTTCCCTGCCTCCACAAGTTAGGAGGGAAGAAAATGAGAGGACATAGAGGTGAACTTCTTAGGGCTAAGCAGGCTCGATGGTTCACATTTCCCTTGCAGGGCCAGATATGGAATAGTTGAAGCTTCACTTCTCTCTTACCACTCAGCAAGTGCACAGTGCTGTGCAAGGTAAAGGTCATCTGGGGCTAAGGCTGCTGAGAGATTTCCAAATGGCACCTGAAGACCCCTCAGGATTAGTAGGATTTGTCCTTGCCTTATCTAAACACTGAAGGCATAACAGGAAAAGGGAAAGTTATTTAAAGGTTCTCTCTAGCAAAAGTTGCAGGAATTTCCTCCTGAATGGCATCCAGCTGGTTCACCTGCTCACCTGCAGGGCAGCCCTAGCTGTGGGGGATGATGTGCACTGGAGCAGGCTGTGCTGGCCGACCTGCCGAGCAGGGAACTGCTCCACCCGCCACTGTGCTGCTGCCTTGTGCTAACAGCAACCTCCAGAAACCTGGGGAGGCCAAAATTAGACACAGCAGTTTAGATAACCCTGGGAGATATTACAATCTTTTCCTTTGTTCACTCAGCATCACTAGTACAGGAGACCAGCTCCTGAAGCACTATATTTAGTGCAAGTTGACGTCATTTGGTCACACATGCGGATGCATGTTACCTATGTGGTATGTCTAACAGTCAGATAAGCTTTGCCTCTGCACCCTTCCCTTGGTATTTGTAAACAGGGCTGGGTTCAGCTTCATTCCTCATTCAGCTACAGAGGAATGATAAAGGATTTGAAGCTGAATAGTAGAACAGGAACTTAAAAAATGCCTGCAGCCCCTTACTTCCTATAGAATCATTTAGGTTGTTAGACCTTTAAGATCACCAAGTCCAACCGTTAACCCAGCACTGCCAAGGCCACCACTAACCATGTCCCTAAGCACCACATCTACATGGCTTTTAAATACCTCACAGGATGGTGGCTCCACCACGTCCCCGGGCAGCCTGTTTCAGTGCTTAACAATGCTTTTGGTGATGAAATTTTTCTTAATATCCAACATAAAACTCCCTCATCCAGGAGTCCAAACTGTCTTCAGCAGCTTTTTGGCCAACAGCTTGTTTCACTGGGGCAGTGCACCCTCAGCTCAGTAGTGACTAAGTCAAAAGTGGGGATGGCAGTTCAGCCTGTATAAAGTAAGCCAGTGGTTTTGAGGCTAGGCCTTCAAATCATAGGAGTACAGCTGCCAGGACCTCTGCCCCAGAAAAGGCTGACTTTAAGTCCTTTAACCTCAGGACTTCATTTCTTTCTTAAACACAGAAAAAGGTAAACAAGTGATCCTTATTACAGCCTTTTCTGCTAACCTGTCTTGAAAGGTCTGTGCCTTGCTGCAGTGCCAACTGTGGGTAATCACTTGTTTCTGAGAGTCTTTGATTCAGAGTTTTCCTGGCATTTCTCTCTCAATCAGAGCAGCCTGCTGGCTTTTGTATTGCCTGATTAGCCTCAACCAGAAGGCAGCTGATAAAATAGAGGTGAGGCAGGGGCCCTTGCCTGCTGAAACAGACAGGCCACCTTATAAAACTACCCATCATTGTGCATTCTGTCAAAGCAAAAGGAAAGTAGTTATCAAATTAATGTCCTAATAAACAAGCAATATCCAGGTACCAAGTTTGTAAACTGCTCTAAAGGAAAAGTTTATATTTTTAATACAGAAAAAAATCTTGGCATTCTGTGACAGGCAAGGGAAAGTATTAGATCCGTGGACACAAATTTCACCATGGCAAGGTTGATAAACAAAATGCAAGAACTGAGGATGGAAGAGAGGATGAAATGTCAAAATTTAACAGAATTTACTCAGGAAGCAGATAAGAGTCATGCAAATATTCAGTCCTCTCACCTCTAAAATGATCCAGCGTACTGCCTAGTGTTTTTGTTTACTTTTCTACTCAGAAGAGTAAGCACTGTTCTAGACCTCTACTGATCCCGTTCTGCTAAGGCGATTTGCTGGCTGGGCCAATGGATTAGGATTTTGTGCCTTGGGAATTCTGTTCTCTGCTGTATTCCTGTCCCTGCTATGTAGCTTCTAAATGAAAGTCATTAATGAAGTTCTTAGTCTGGAGAAGTACATAATTTATTTTCCCTACAGAGGATGTCAAACACTCCAAACAACTCCACCTACAGCATATCTGGCAGTTACTATTGTCAGCCTTAACAAACATTTCTCCAGAAGTCATTATGTGTATATCATCGTGCATAGAGATGCATAAATTAGTGACCAAAATTAGGTTAAAAATGCTCAGGTAGCTGACAGAGAAAAATATTTCTTGCAAGCAGGGTCAGCATTTGATCAGACCTAGTTCAAAATAACCTTAAGCAACTCATTTTACTAGGAATAAGTAAACACTGGAAAATAAACTAGCTCAGAGCTTTTGTTGTGTGCACAGATACATCTAGCAATATTTTTGTCCTGTACTTCCCACAATAGATCTGCTATTTCTCATACAATCATTAGATCCATCTGCCAGATGCATTCAGCTCAGGGAAGCAAACGGGTACAGACCTGAATGAAAAATACTACCTGTCAGTCACCATAAGAAAAACTTCTCCAGATGTAAAGTCTTGAATTTAGTGATGTAATGATTTAGTCTTATAATTAAGATGTACCTGGTGTTAGACGTGGCATGAGCAGTTCTGATGCTTCTGCAGTACTGATGCTTTTCAGCTAAAAATAGATGAAATTTTGGGCTTGCTTTAAAAATGCATTGAACATACTGAAATAAAACACCTTCCTTTTTGTCTCAGATATTAGTTGTGACTTTCAGAGTTGTGGTTGTCTTTAGTGAGACCTCCTCAGAATGTTTAAGCATGGTTCAGGCTGTGAATGAGTTCTGAACTCTGTAAAGACCAAACAATTTAATAACTGGAATTACCACATTAGGACTTTGAAGAGCAGAAAGGGAACAGATGGTTTTACCAAAGGACTTGAATGCATGGACTTCTGCACTGTCAGTCATTGGGGTTCCTCATCTACTGAAGCCAAACACAGAACAGAAGCAAGTAGGTGGCTGTTCTCTGTGCTGTGTACAAAGAGCAGCTCTGTCTTTTGAATGGTCAAGAAAAACTAAGAAAAAAGGAATATGAAAAAGAGCTTCCCTGGGAGGAACACAATGTCTCAAATCTAGTATGCTGTCTCATCTCTACAGCAGCATAGTTAGAGATTGGAAGAAGCACAAAGGCTTGCTGGCCAAGATGGCTTAGAGCTGGCAAACTATGTGGAAGTAGAAGTCTTTAGAAGGAGTATGACTCAAAGAGTTCTGCAGTGAAAAGCATGGAAGGATGATTACATGGAATAAAATTATGCTGAGAAGATGGATCGGACGATCAGAGTAGAGGGGAATACCATGGGTGTCTACGCTGTAACTGTCTGCTGACATGCACTTACGCAAGATGAATAATGAACCAAAAAACTAGTAAAAATCTCAGAAGTCTCCACTGTAATTTAATCACTACACTGTTTATTGATAGGGGTTCAAACCAAAACACTGGCAAGTCAATGATACTCCTGTATGTTTGTCTTGGGCTGTCCATGTTCTTCAGAGGACAGTATCTGTCTAATGTCACTGTTCTATGATTTTAATTTGCTATCTCCCTCCACAAACAGTGCCAACAAAATGAGGCAAGCCATAAACTAAATAATGCAAAATCATGTAATTTTGAAAATCTGTAACTTATTTTCTCCCTGTTCCTTAATATCTAGCTATAATAGAGAAAAATTACTCAAAATGTACTCTGATGTACTTTCATATTCCTAGAAGCTAGATGGGTTTGTGTGGGGGGTTTTGTGGCATTTTTTGTTGGTTGGTTAGTGGTTGGTTGGGTTTGTTTTTTTTTTTTTGACCAAGGAGGTAGTAAAGAAGTTTCTTCCATAGAGCTATTGGAATCCCTCACAACCATAAAGCCTTTCTCCTGTCACAGAACTCGGTCAACATGCATAAGCCACAGCAATGTCACATAGATCCACTGTGAATATGACTGCAAGGAATAGTTTCATGAAGGTACTTCTATGTACCTCTGCTGAAAACAGATTTTGATGGTCAGACTTCGCTACTCAGCTGACAGTTACTCAGCCATCTGTAAGTGGCACCAGTAGAGTGTCACCTGATTTTAAATACAGGTATTCTGATATGCTGCTCCTAATCTTGGTCTTCAACTGAAATGTCAAGTGGAGGAGCAGCTGTGAGTCAAGTGGCTTTTTAACAGTTCTAGCGTTTGCATATTGCTTTGCAAGTATGAGGCAATACAGTGTGCCAGTCCTGGAAAGCCTCTGGCGCTTCTGTAGCACTATGAAATCTACACACGCAATAAGGCCCAATCCTTGTTGGAGGACTTTACCTTTGTTTCCTAAACACCTTCATTTCATTCCAAAGGTATCAAAATTAAGTAAATATCACTGTGTAAACCAAGCTTTTCCATCAAGCAGCCTACTGGGACAGATGAGCACTGAGTTTACAGCTGATCCTATGTACCACTGTAGTACTGGGGAACAAATCAGGTATGACAATGTCTAATGTGCTTTTCCGTGTACGATGTGCCATCGGCATGTCTCCTGCAGACATCAATCTGACATACACCCACTATGATGTTCCTCAAGCCACAGTATTCCCCTTGGGAACTTTTCAGCAGCTTTGCTGCCACATTAGGTCAGCTCCACTGCCAGAAAATAGCTGCAGCACAGCCAGAATTCCCCCATTCACTCCCCTCAAAACATCTTCCTAAACTTGTAATGAAGTGCCTTGTGAACGTGGCGAGTGGCTGTGGGAAGGCAGGTCCTTGCTTTCAATACTACACAAGGGAGAAGAAAGGCAACTCACTGGGGAAACACCCAAAAAAGGGAGTCTGGGCCTTGTCAAACTGTGTAAAGATACAAACTGTGAATTCTTCAAGCACAATATTCTTGGCAATTCCTGTTTCATCTCTCCCAGAGACTCTCTAAGTGCTGTTATACTGCTATGGCATCTGATTTGAAGTGGCAGAGTCATGAGTGACACAGGTCTTTACAGCCCCTGACATGGACATAGTCATTATGTAATCTGTGTGCCATCACAAGTTTATTTTTAACAAGCATTTTTGTGACCTCTGTAAGCACTTGGCAATTACTGGTGACACATGCTCCATGATTTGGGGACACAGGATTGAAAAGGACGTCATTGGTTCACTGAGTGCAGTCCCCTGTACATAATCCTGTTAACAAGTTAATCAAGCTTTCATTTAAGACTAGGTATAGTGATTGCCTTTGCTGCTCCTACTGAATGTCTGTCCTGGAGCCCGGTTCCTGAGTTCAACACAAGATGTAGCTCATTGTCCACCTCTGTGAACAGCTGAATACTGAGGCTGTTCTGCATAGCAGACAAGTCCTATGAGCAATGCAGGAAAATTGGTATTGTTTCCACTTGTCTTAATGGAAAAAACACCTGCAGGTCTTGTTTCCTGATCCTCTTTATTTCCATCTCCATCATTTCAGATGAACAGATCTCTACACTGAATAGTCCAAACATATCTGTACGCTGAGTAGATATCATGCGGCTATACTACACCATTTCTTGCTGTTCTCTGGCAGAGCTTTCCAGGCTAAGGGGAGATGTATGACAGCAGATGGTTTTGGGGAATGACATCAGATCTTTGGTGGGTAATGATGCCAGAAGGTAACAAACATGAAGCATCTAGTAGAAAACTTTTCTTTTTGCCCTGAAGACTCAGAATTGATCAGAACAATTTTGCATGAAAATTTGTTTTTCATGGATGTTCTTTATTAATTTGTACCAATTTAATCAAATACTTAAAGATTTTAAACCAAGGATTTTTAATTATTTCAAGTCTGAAAATCGAGGGATTTTTTTTAATCTTATGATTATTTTTACATTATTTTTTATATCAACAGTACTGGTGTTAAGAATAACAGATGCAAAGTGGGAAGGTGTTTCAGTATGCAAGAAGAAAACATCTTGCTCTAGAAAAAAAGAAGATATTCATCAAAAGTAGTAATGGACTTTGCTTAATCATTGTTTCTTTGTTAGAGATCATCTCAACTATTAAAATTATCCAATAAAAATAAAATTTAAAAGTACTTAGTCAGACCTTCAGTTTTAGTTGTATGTTTATAAAGTCTCCAAATAAACTTACTTTGTACTTGAAATCAATGTTCAGGCAGTCCTTTCTACAGTTTGATTTCTCTTTACCTGAACTCCAAGACAGCCCGATGTAGGTGAGTATCAATCTAAAGACTGTTCAGATTCAGTGATTCCTCCTGATTGCAACACTTTGGGATCAGTGCCTCCTTACGTTCACCAAGTTCAGACCATAGAATAACGTATCAAACTGCAGAAGACTGTGCAAAACAGAAGGTTCCTTGTATTGCAACCAGAATTTGTTTTACTAGAAACTGAAAATAGTTCATGACCACATCTATCCTGCTAGAAAGAAGATGACTGCAACTATGTTCCCATACTCTCTGGGAATAAAACATAATATTCCTCATGTAGACGAACACCCATCTCATCACATACAAACTTAAGAGAACTCAGTGGGGCTATTATCTACTGTCTCGGTGGAAAAAGAAAACTTTTAATCCAAAGGAAGGTTAGGTATAAGCATTTATAGGAGTGGTTCCAGTATTTTACAAGGTTTATGGCACAGGTAGGCAACAGCGGAGGGAAACCACATAAAACAGCTCACAGCACTCAAAAACTTTTTAAGAAAAACTTTCCCTCTTGAGATCGAATATAGGGTAAATAAAAGCCTATGTTATCTACTCTTGAATTTGGGCCAGGAATTCAAATTTTAAGATAGCAATATCCACCCATAAATTAAAATACCACAGTGTCATAACTGACCACAAGAGGTCAGGAACTCAGCAGTCCACCTTATTCCAAAGGGAGGCTGGTTGTATTTGATCTTCTGTTGAAAAGGCTGAGTATCCTTAACCTTCAGCAAATTATTGTTTTTCCTTTGATTTTCTTTGGAGATATGAGAGGATTTAATTTGAAAGCTTTGAAGGCCCGAGCTCTGCCCAGGGCTGGCACATTCTCTGTATACCCTGAAGCTGGTGATGCCCTTCCCACCCAGCTCTTAGGTAGTGCTTCTGTTCTAGCTCTGCTGCTATCCTGATAAGTGATACTCCATAAATAATGTTCTTACCCTTTGCTTTTTCTCACACCTTTTGGCTGCATTATCTATTAGACTATAAGCTCTTCGGCAAGAGGAATGAAAGTTACCATCTGCCTGTGCAGTAAGCAGCATTCTGAGATACAAAAAGAGAAAAAAAAAAAAGCTTGTGATAGCTACAAAGATCAATTAATGTTAAGGCAGAAAACACAGAAATCAGGGATTACCAAACCTGTCCCAGCTTTGAATTCTTCTTCTGTCAGACATACTATAAAAACCTCACTGAATTACCAGGGACCTTACTTGAAACTGCCAACTGTTTGAGCTGCAACTACAAATTTGTTAACCTCTCACTGTAAGGGCTAAGCACTGTGAGAAAAGCTGGTTGCTCTGTGGAAAGGCTGAGAGACACAAAGGTGCAACTGAGATGTTTCACTTGAATCATTGTAGCCAATAAACCTCCATAATTACATAATGAATGTTTAGCAGAACCTCTGTTCCATACAACCAAAGCTACAAACACTTCTTGGCAACCTATAGCAAGCTTAAGCCATGTAATTTGTAACTCCAAAGCCACAAACCACAAATGTAAAAGTTCCAGTTACACAGGAGCACTGGATAAAATATTAAAAGCTACAATATATATAATAGAAGCTGTGTCTCCTGCTGTCTGTCAGTGTAAGCATGTTACTAAGCATTTCTGCACACCGTTAATACAGAATAAGACATTTGACTACCAAGAAATTGCTGCAGAGATTCAGATGGTAGGCAGTTTCATTCTTTTTTGCGTGTCCCAAACAAGTCACCAGAACAGAAGATGAGCATAATAATACAGATTAACTATTACTTTTCTGAGCTCAGTCCAGGGATCAGAAGCAGGGGCTACTGGTCGTAACATAGTTTGTACATTATTCCTTAACAATCTGCAATTAGAAAGTCAAGTATGTTTTTGGAATAGTGATAGCAGTTGCTCAAAGATAAATCTGTACAGTTTGATAAAGTAGCAATTGCTTTCAGCTAAGACACATACCATCCATAAAGGTGCAATGAGGGAGGGAAGGAACTGCAACATCTTAATACTTTCATTTCAAAGAAACCTCGGCTAGAATTAGCACTGCTCCCATCTAGCTCTGTAATCAGGCAATGAAATCTTGTGGACTCAGAGCTGACCTGCAAGACTGTAGTTCCTAAATTCCCAAAAAGGTAACTGGCTTTTCTGTGCCTAAATTTCTATTTGAAAAATGGGAATAAAATGTAATGATAAGGAACATGTGAAGATCAGAAAAGCTGAGTTTGCTGTAAAGAGTGGCAAACAACAACTCAGTACATTAAAAAAACAAGTTAGCTTAATATATTTGCTCTATAAACAACCATCTAGAAACTACTCCTGCAAGTCCAGGAGGATAAGGATTAAAATGTCATGGTGTTACACAAGCATAAAACTTCCAGATATTAGGTAAGTATTGCTGCCACTTCTGTCTGATGATCACCAGGATCTCTGCTTGCTACATAACATTTAATGACAAAAATGGGACACCATGCTTCCACACAGTGAGTCCCCTAAAACTGCCCATGACTGTCAGTTCCACCCAGTTAGTAACAGAAAGTGATGCTGCAAAAGGAGCTGATGTCACAGCAATGCCTGATGGTCTGGAGCACTTTTATTTTCCACTAAATTGATGCTACTGTGGAATTCTGTTCCATCGTGTTCCTATATGGGGTTAAAGGCAGCCCTCTGTTCTCACATTGTTGCTTTCTGGTCCATTTTTCAGTGGGCGAAGCAGCATGATACCTGCAGAGACCAGGGGAGGGAACCCCATTCTTCAGAGATACTACATAGTGCAACACAGCATGAAAGAAGTCTCTAGCCCTTCCTCCCCCTCATTTGTGAAAAGATGGCTGCAAAGATAATGAACATACAGAAGCTTGCAGCAGGTGGTACAGTGCCTGGCTAATTCCAGCAACAACCATCTGCCCTCTAGTTGCAGCAAAAGGAGGGGGTGGATGTGGAGGTGACTCAGCTGAGAAGAGCAAGTAGCTCAGCTGAGGCTGAAATCCTACTGAGCTTGGAACAGTCACTGTGTTTTTTAAGGGACTGTTCCCATGATGTGAAACTACAACCCAGGAGACTTGCTTTGGCAAATATTTGTTACAGATAACACCGGTCCTAACCCCATTTCTTGGGCTTTGCTGGCTACTCTACTCCTTTCCATCAGGCCTTCCCACACACTGCTGTGAACTGCAGCCCTCATTACTGACTTGGAAGATGTCATGACTTGGACCAAATAACCAGCCATCCTCTGACCTGGAAAGGTACCAGATCTCCTTGTACACGTTTCATACTGACCGCCGTGTTACTGCAAAGCAATCATGTGAAATTAGCACACTCCCTCCCATCACGTGGTGCTACAAAACAGGACCTGATCTCAATAGCAGTGCAATGGGAGCTGCAATAAGAATCTCTGAGGCTTAGGCTTACACTTAAGATTTTTCTGAACTACCTAATTTTCAGGAAAGTGACCCCAAAAAAAACCCCCACAAACATAGCATGAGTTGAAATATAATAGCAAATCATTTTTTGCCAGTACAGCAGGACTATTTTGAGCACTGGTTTACATTATACCAAAATATAACACACTCTATAAGCTGAATTTCCAGTAGGCTACTGGTAGCTTAGTATAGACTATAGCAATCTTGACAGACCTTTTAAGGATTACTAAACTCTGAGCTAGAAGCTGTATTTTCTATATACTCTGTTGCATTTATGGGACCAGCAAGAGCCACTTTCTTCTGTTAGTTTCTTCACAGTGTCACCAGAAAGGAGAAAAAATAGCTCCCCTCTCCTCCATGATATAGCAAATGTGAAAGGAAAACAATTCTGTTCTCTCTTCATACTACTATTCAGCTCCTCTAATCACACAGAATGGAAAGGTATTGTTTGTTTTTTTTTTTCCAAAACGGCATTAGAGTTTGCTAAAGACATTGCTAATTACTGTCAAATAAAGATCAGTTCAAAATAATGTGCCTTTTTTTCTTTGTTAATATTCAAACCATCCCTGAAAGAAAAGGACAGAGTAGAAAGAAAAAGGAAGAAAAAAAAAAAAACCCACACACAAATAAAAACCAACAATCACCAAACAAAAAAGCAGTCTGCAAAGGTTTCCTTTTCTCTCTCATATACCCTAAGCAGCATCTTGAAATAGTTCTTCCTCTCACATCCCCAGTCTGTTTCTGCAGCAGTTGCAATGTGCAGGTGATTTTGGGCTAGAGATACTACGGAGAGAATGAGGATAACAGTCACATCTTTTTAGAAAGCTCTCTGTCACAGACTTATTTACAATAGCATTTCTGTTGATACTGTAAAACCTATAGATGTATAGGCTGAAAATAATTATATTAAATCAACCTTTTCTACATTCAAATTTCAGTTCGACGACAGAGAAGCACAAGAGAGCCATTTCCTGACTTGTGCACTGAAGTTGTGTTTCAAAGCTATAAAATATCTTCATTTGACATGAATACCACCCAGTAACTGTTTGTGCAGAATACCTCTCATCACATTTATACACAACTTTGTTTTATGATTTCAGCACACAAAGTCATGGCCAAAGATGCACATGAAGAAGCTCATGCTGAGTACTCTAGAATAAAGATGCAACAGTTCCAAAATTCTTTATTACAAGCTCAAAGCTCATATCACAAAACAGTGTTTGCTTAGACCTTCAGTTGATGGAACTGGAAACAGCAGGAAGAAATACTCTAGTTCTAATGAAGCTAACAAAACTACAATACATTTCCAACTTCCTCATTTAAAGACATCATAGCTTGATATACATGCCGGTTTTATAATTATCTTCAAAGCATTTAGTGCTACCCAGAGATTCAGGGTACACTGGGCTCAAAGACTCCTAGACCTCTTATAGTATTTTCTGGCCTAATGCCTACGAATGGATGCAAACAGAGCATCGCCTTGATCTCCTCCTATTGCATAATGATATTTTATAGACGAATTTATAAATAAAAGCCTCTCCCTTTGATGTTTCACTAGATCTTTGTGCACAAGGTTCTCTTCCCTGATGCATGAGGCACTCAGGATATGCAAAACCTCAGGGATTCTCTCCCATCTGTAATCTTTTCCTTTTAAAGGCAATCCTTAATTTGCCATTATTCTTTGTAATGACATCACAAGTCTGGTTCTTTCTATTTCTGGTGACATCTCAATAGAAGAAATATAATATTAACAAGTCTTCAGCAGGTTCTGTAAATATTCAGACTCACTCAGACTGCATCATCTGACATGAACAAACCTCCTGCACTGGGTTTGGATCAAACCACGCCACAGCAGCTAGCTGAGATTCCCTGCTGTCTCATAGCAACAGGAGCAGTTGCTGAAAAAGCAGCATTGATCACCAGCTGGAGCATTTTTTTGTTGTCATTTATTCATTAGGCAAAATCAGATGCATTCAGTGGATCTAGAATATCATTTTGACATGCCTTGAAACCAAATTACATCCCCAAATAGTTACTGTGTTCATAAATCAGTTAGCAGTTACAAACAGGAGAAAGAAGCAATTCTTTTCTCCTTTACAATAGTAATATCAGTAATATAATTAGCAGTATTCATTACACTGATTCAGAAGTAGAAGCTGCAGTTCTTCATTCGTCTTTCTCAGGACCACCTAAACCTATCAAACACCTCTACTGTTTGTTTCCCAACAATTTCTGGAGCAAGGAAGACCTCACCATACTGGACTTAAGGAATTCTGTCCAGCAAACAAAACTGGCAAGTTTTCCCTGAAACCTACTTTAAGAAATACATATATCTAAAAGTAACAAAAAACAAACAAACAAACAAAAGGGTAATCACAAGCACAGGCAGGCTTGTAGAGGTATTTCCATATCAGACCCTGTTTGTTTGGTTTTGTGGTTGGTTTGGGTTTGTTTGTTGGTTTTTTTTTTTTTTTATCTAAGCCCAGATTTTTAAAAATGAAACATTTTGGCTGAGATAGGAGAAAATCCTAGCTGTAGTAAACTTTTAAAATCTTTTACATGCAAGATTTGTTCACAAGATGAGGTTTGGGATTACAAACGATAACCCAAATGGAGGCACTGTGATAAGTAGCAATATCCTCATAAATTCCTGAGAAACAAGGCTGCTGGTAAAGACTATCATTACTGCAAGGCAAGGAAACACCCAAGCATATACAACTGAGGATGTACCAAGATCCATATAGCTATACTGAGATATATTTCTGTGCAGACTGCAAGGAAAGGATGTTTCTAATGCAGTCTGCAGGTATGGCATAAGCATAATATATCTATGTTAATGAAAAAGCAACTAATTTATCAAATGTCATCTTTGCCTCTGATTTGATGAGACTGGAAACATTCAGCCACGAAGAAATTTCTCAAATCTCATAAAAGACTTTGAAAATATGTCCCTGTAATGCCACACCTAGTATTCTGTTGTAGAAAAACTCCTATAATCAAACAAGGGCTTAACCTAGACTGATATTTTCAATTGCTTTTAAATGTTAAAACAGTTGCTGCATTATAACAAGTGATGTTATTAAAATGTCATTAAACAAAATCACCATTAACATTGGAGCACCGCCACTACCACAAATTTCCTCTGAGAAATCTGCAGAGCACTAGGCTGTTCCGCATGGGAGCTGGCCAGATACATAATCTTGACAGGGTTTCTCACAGGTATGGCTGAAGACAAAATTTGTCTGTGTAAAAGGATGCCTAACAGTTTCATTTGTAAAGAATATAGATCTTTCAAGAGCTGTTTCTTGGGCTCTACAAATCTAAAAGGAATTTAAAAAAGAAAAGGTTTGTCACTAAAATGAGAAGTTATCACTTTGAACATGTTTAAGGAATAGCTCTTCTGAGAAAGAGGCTGCGATTTTTCCCTGTTGATTTACAGAGAAAAACTGTATTTCAGCAGATGGCTCATTAAATTTTTGCACCATGGTTGTAGTAGGAGAAGAAAAAAAAATAAAACCCCATACCACAAACATAGGAATAAGATGCATTGGCTGCATGCTGTGTAACAAAAAATGTTAGGTTTTATTCATGTACGGATCAGAAGACTTAATATCTAAACCTAGTTTACGAAAGAATTCTTCTCATGTTTACAAGCTAGTCTCTATTTAAAGGGACATTGTTTGGGGGTAAGATATATCTGCATACAAAAGACTGAAAACAGATTCCATCTAGTATTTCCTGCAAAAATTTCTTTTCCTTAAAAACCTTGAAGAGGAAGGTTTGTGTTTTTGTTCTGTACACCTCCTGCTAAAATTTGAGATCCAAGTTTGGAAATCTCAGCAACAATCTTTATTGCTATCCATTCCATGGCCTGCCCTTCCTGTTTTCCAAAAACAAAATGCTGTATTTATTTTGAAAATGGGATATCCGGTTGGAAGGCTTTGAGAAAAAAAGAAAGAACATACTGAGCCTGGGACCTCAAGTACTCCTTCCTGTACCTTAAAAGAAATAAAGAAATAGTTCTAGTAAAAAAGAAAAAAAAAAAAAAACAGCAGGAAAAAACACTTGGGAGTACAGTCAGAGCAATACTTGAGGAATAAATAGAACAGAAATAATTATAATTACATAAATCGTTATTTCTTCATGGAAGTTCCTACATACTGCGTGTAAAGCCCCCTTTCAATATTGTAAACTTGGAGTAAAACAGTTTGACAGGAACACATATGAGCCCCATTCATGGACTCTACTGTATTGTTCTTTAGCAGAAGCAGAATAAACAGAGGGCCCTTTTGCTAAAGCAGCTATAACATTTTTGAATCTTCATTAAATGTAAGTGGGCTTGCTCCAGATAGCCCTCTGTATAGTCATCTCCTACACAGGGTTCTTTATTTTTATTCCAGTAGTATTTTTCCATGCTTTTAACAGTCAATTTCTGCATTAGCCTTACATAGCAAGATGGTAATGGACAGAAAAAATAATGACAGTAACAATGAAATTGTGAGGTTTTGCTCATGTCTTTATGAGTGACACCCAGGTGCCTGAACATGTGCCTCTACTGCCATCTCTGACACTGTGGGGAACCCTCTTCAGCCTCCAGCTACCATTCTTGAGGAAGGTGGCCTTTTGTAGATTGTGTCCTCTCTGCCAGCCCCATAGAGTTCTTTTGGATAGCCTTAAGGGTACATCTACAGCATCAGATATTTTTGTTTCCTGCTTCACCCCATGTGTTTTGTACCCTGATTACACACCACATTCTATGGATGTTAGTTCATCCCAAGCTTCTTTGGAGTGAACCAATCTGGTCACTCTGAAACGCATCCTAATGCAGCTCTAAGCACAGTTCAGTATATTCCTTCTGTGGGCTGTAGGGATGAGACTAGGTCAAGTTTAGCTGCCTCCACACTGTCCCAGCAGGTGCTGTACCTTCGGGGTCACTCCATATGCACTCACATCACATACAGAGCATGAAGCACACACTCCCAGCTTTTGGTCATAACATCTCACTCTGGCAAACCACAACACACTCCGTACACTACTGCAGGGACTCTGGACAGCCAAGAAAAGAAAATACACTCCCTGCTCCTTAATGCCATTTGAAGGGGATGGTTTGTTCCCTTTTCAGTACACTCCCAGTTCCAGTCAGCTAACCAAGGAAGGCAGAAATCTCCTTTACTGGGATAGAGCAGGTGGGCAGAAGGCAACTGCAGCTGTATCTTAACCTGCCACAGCTGGGCTCATCACAACTTAAGTATCAGAATTTATCTCCGTTTTTCAGAATGGAAATTACATTACAACAGTTTCCTGGTCAGACTTAGGAGTCCACAAATATTAAGTGCTCAGTAAAACTGTATAAAACAGGAGGCAATTTCTGCTCCCAAAGCTTGAGGTCAAAAGGGGGACATGACATGACAGTTAGGAAGAGATATTCACACATCAAAAACAGAGACAAGATAAAAATTATTGTTGCTGAAACAATCAGCATTATTATAGAATTCTATGAACTGGAGCTTCTATTATTAGATTTAATCAAATCAATGCATTACAATTGCTAAGGCTGCACCTTAATACCTCACTCTTTTAAAAAAGTTGCTAGTCGCATTAGGTTTACAGCTTAAAAATTCAAGAACACGCAGTATATGAGAATATGGGAATTAAGAATGTATGACAGAACCCTTGATGTTAATGAAAGAGATTTTTAAATTTAGCCAATTAAAAAAAAAAGACATGTAAATAAAAGAGACCAGCTGAACTTCAGCACAAAGTTAGGATAATCATTATCCATTTGTTCTAATATTCTTCTAAGCAACCACCTGCTGCAAGGGTTTATGTGGGACTGGAAGAAATTCTCATCCCCATAGGAAAAAAAATAATTTTTTTTTCAATAACCACAATCTCCCCCTCAAATCTTTACAGTAACTGAAAACACACAGATTGCTTGCAAAAGATGAGAACATGAGAACACTAATACTGCTATTCTTTATTACCTGTACCCTGAGATATAAAGAAAATAAAAAACTCCATATGGTTATTTATAATGTGAAAGGAAAAAGAATTTTGTAAGCATGACCTGTGCCACAGGGTCAATCTATCCAGGCTATTTAAGTCATAAAACACGCACTAAGTAGGACCCTACACCAGTCTGACTAGCTGTGAAGATTCAGAGTGCTGCTGCAAGAATGAGAATGACATTTTGACACATCATATACAACTAAAACCATTCTAGCTACAATATACTAGTTTTCTGAGAAATGCAAAATAAGGCTACTCAGTGATATTCACAGCTGGGTCCTGAGAAATTCTAACAAGAACAACTAGGACATGACTCAGAGGGAGATGGGTGAACATTCGAGAATTGTGTGAATCTGAAAAACTGCAGAAGGCAAATGATACTGGAAAAAAATATAGTCAGACTACAGAGCAGAGTTAAAACTCCTGGGAAAATTCTTGGTTCTATTCCAGAGCCATGGTGTGACCACAGGCAAATCTGAGCATCCCATTTTCTCATATGAAAAATGAAGCTAACACTTATGTCATATTAGACTTACGATGCTTATTCAAAAGTTCTTTGGAAGCTCTTGGACACAATGCAGTGTGTGTTTAAGACTTTGGAGATAAATATCACCCTTTATGTATCCATAAAGGGGTGAGAAGTACTTGGACTTACATTGCTACTTAAGCAGTTCTCTAAATCAGTTAACAGAATTATTAACTGCTTCAATAGGTTTTTTTAATCTCCAAAGGTAGTACATATTCTTTGGTAGGCAGACTACCAATGCCTCATACTAGAAAAATATGAAAAAGGATCTATGAATTTGTGTAGCAACCATACAACAACTAGATGCATGCGTCTTCCTCTTTCTGTCAGTCAGCCAAAGCTAAGAACAAGAAGCACATAAGAATGAGTGGAAAATAAGTCAGTGGGATACTCAGGGGTCTTCACTGTGGCCTCCAAGCTTGTTTTTGGAAAAGTTTTGCTAGTGTAGCGATAATCACCTTTAAACATCACCTCAATTTTAAGCCCTGCTGTATCCCTCCTCTCCAACCCCCATGGGATTTTTCATTCCATCCCTTTATGAATCCTCACATATACAGATAACTGCTCAGAGGACTCAGTTAAGGACAACCAGAGACCTAAGACAGCCAAGCACTCCCAGTAATTTCTTCAGTCCTAAAGCCTGTGTAGAACTAAGAGTACTGGTACAATAATCCCGTTTACTCTGTATTTATGAGATTTTCTCTGTATGATTGATGGCTACTGAGAAATGTCTGCAATTGCAATAGCAACATCAAGCACTGCATAGTTACACAGGACCTTTTCACCTCCTGCCACATTGGCAATAGCCCTGTCGTGCTGTTTCAAAACTGAAAGGTATCTCCTGTGCCTTACTTGGCACAGGACCTTGCCTGGCTGGAGATGTAATGTTCATTTTAAAGCCTTTTGAGGCAAGGAAGAATTACTTCAGAGACACTAGAAAGGAATGAACCTACTACAAAGTTATATTATGCTATCTCATTAATATACAAGCAGCATCTTCCAAAACCTAAACTCAGGTGTCAGTCAACAGCTACAGAGATTGAAATAAGAGCATAAAATGATGCAATTTGCACTTTCATTTAGCATTTCTACATGTAAATTATGCCAGCTGAGACTCTTTCATCAACTTTCAAGTTCAGTCCAGTGAGCTGAATTGAATACTGCCTTTCTCTCCACAGGTCTGCATGTAGGTGTTGAAAGACCTAAACAGACCTGAAGAAAGATTTATACCACTTCAGATTTGCTTCTTATTTTACTACCTGTATCTTTTGGAGGCTCACCACTTGTGCAATCCAAGGAGTAATTAACATATTTTTTTTAATCAGAAAAGTATACCTTAGTTATTTTTCCAGAATCCATATACTAGAACTGTGTGTGTGTGTCTTCAAAAGGATTATTTCCAAAATGAAATTGGGAAATGGTGGAAGAGTTCTGACGTGTTTTCCTCCTTGCCCCAGTTCTGACATTGCCACTGACTTCATAGCCAGAGTTTCACTGCTTCAACGCATCGTTCCTATGGGGTCACAGGTTCAGTGGTAATTTAACAAGTATAAAGAAGACGACATGGCACACTAGGTTAGACACTGCATTGTGCTTTAAGAGATATACTCCAGCTGTACAGCTCTTGCTGTACTGTTGACTTCTTGCCAGATTAATAGTCTCTGCCTCATTTCTCAATCTATAGAGAATTAATATTATTTTTGTACCTACAGGTAGTATTACGAGGCTAACCTAGTTAATGGTTTGAGATAACCCTGTGTTTCATAGTGGTAGCTATGTAAATAACTAGATAGTCAGGAAGAGTGTATGTAGGATATTAAGCTCAGCAAACATGCAAATAAACAATGTTACCCATTACTCTTCTCAAAATGTCCTTACTCCATATAACTATGCCAAGTGATTTATAAATAGTTCATAGAAGTATCTATGCAGATAATCATCTACCCCCAAACTATCTCATGCTTAGTTTAGCAGCCATAGAAGACACAGTGTAACAGATTAGATTTGAGAAAAAATACTTATCTGGTTGCTAGAAGTATAAAGATAGAAAATATCTGCAAAATACTTTGATCTTCATAAATATAAGGCACTGTAAAACGTATTAAATACTATTATACAGCTGTAATAGCAGGAACAAGGATTGTTATGCAAAATGAATGCAATGATGCATTTATTCAAGTGTACTGTCTTTCAAATAATCAGAATTTAAAAGTCAGATACTTTAGAGAAAACTTCAGTAAACCACACACTACACAATTCTGGAAAACTAGCCCTGACAATATGTACCTTGAAGCACAAGGAATGAGATTCTTTAAACACTGTATTTTCTATGACTCATGTAATAATCACATCTTCATACAAATTCTTCTGAGCTCTTTGTTCTGAATAGTATCTTGAAGCAGTAAATCACACATGCCATTTGTCCTTGTATAAAAGCTAGAGCCACTCCCACTTAGCATCTTCTGAAGAAAAGCAGAGAGGAGCATTATGCATTTTCCCTTTCAGAGAATATTTGCCATTATATGCTTGCTTGTGTAACTCCCCTCCAGTCTGGAGGTACACATCTGAGTAACAGCCTCCCAGCTACAGATTCTTTAGTACATTACAGCTACAATCAAAAAGGTCACTCACTGGACAACAACAGGTATGGTAGCTTCCCAAATAAACAGATTCAGTGCCCACACATTTCTATTTTTAAACCCATCTTTTGCTTCCACATTGCATATGCTGTGAACTTTAAGCACAGCTGTACAGTTACAAACTTCCCACGTAAGAAACTTCAGAGCTTCTTTCAGGGTGACGTTGGAAGTTTTGCTTTTAACACTAAACTCAATTGTTTCCAACTCATGAGTTTATACTGGGATTTGCAGAAATACATTCAGCTAACCAGTACAAGTGAACCAAAAGTATGTGATTTATTTTAAATAATCTCTTCTGGTTCATAACAACTTTTTAACAATGCTAATTGCAAGCCTACGACTTAGAGTAGCTTCCTCAAAAGGGCACAGTCAACATAAATAGCTTAAAGGCTCTTTTTGAACTTACTGAATAATTTTGAACCCTATAAGCCACTCAGAAGACCATGTGCAAGCTTAATACTCAAAAACACAGATGGTTTTACTGGTGAGAATGTACTTGTGTCCTTAACAGTAGCCGCTGGAAGCGATGCAATTCAGTTCAGTTCTTTCAGTGACTTGAGCTCAACTGTTTATAACTTATTGTGAAGGACAGGATTCATCGTTGTACCCCTGGACAGTTCACGATTCATTGTGCTGCCATAAAGTAAATAGATCAAATAATGTGCCAACAGCAAAACTGAACTTGATGATCTGAGCTGAAAACTACATCTAGGTTTTCTCAGCTACTGTTCAGTATGTTTATCATTTCTGCACTCACCAAACAGCTGTACACTCAAAAATTTAGGATAATAACCATGATCAGTAGCAGTGAGTAGTGTATTTACTGTAGAAAGCTGTGTAATGACCACTGAGAGCCCATATTGGTCAATACGAATGTTATGGGCATGTATGTTTAAAACCTTTTCAGTGCCGCTATCCATTCCCCAACAGCTTTCAGTCTGGGCAGTGAACACCACATAACTTTACTAAGGATCTTCTCATTCGTAGGTCTTGCCTTTTTTCCATCCTGAATAGATTACAACTCACTCACCTCAAAACAAACAGAGCAAGAATTATTGTGTTTCCTTCAATTTTTATTATGAATCTCCTGGGCAGTTCCAACAGTACTGGAAGCAAGAGCTAGAGAACGGAGCTTTGGTATAACTAAATTCTACACTGCATGATTAATTTTTTTTTTTTAGTCATGTGTCTCGTGTATAGAAAGGGCATTAGGTAGATCCTTTTCTGTAAAGTGCTCCAAAACCAGAAGTGAAACATTAGGGAAGTTCAAACAATTATTCTCTAAATATAAAACTAATACTACTCACCTCCCTATGCAGTTTTCCCTTTGCAACTCCCATTTTACTCCAAGTAATTTATTTTTTTTCCCTTTACTTCCACTGTCACTTATGTCCTTGCTTATTGGCCTATTTTATTTCTGCATACTCCAACCCTCTGCACTACTCTGAGCAAAGCCTTGAACAGCAATGAGAATGAAGCTTGGCGAGTTGGCTAGGAAGAAGCACGGAGCAAAGCGATGATGTTTGATGCCTGCTCATGTTTATTGGCAGTGAGGAAACACTTCATTTTAGGTGTATCTGACAATTTAAAATAAAATTTGTTTGTGTGGTTTTGTTTTTGAACAACACTATTAGATTTAATTTCCAGGGAAATAAAACATTGGGGGGGGTGGGGGCGGGGTGGGTGGCAGGACACGACGACATGACAACAGTGGAGAAGGCTGCATGCAGAGATTTTGGAGAGGAGGTAATTTCTGAGCTCATTCTCTTTTACACCGAGTTGGGAGTGGAGATTTAATCAATATAAGTATTAAAAGGAGCTGAGAAACTTGCTGCAGGAAGAACTACTCTGATCCTTTTTTAGCTTGGTCAATTACTAACTACAAATTTGAATAGCAGTTAATAGGGGTACTTAATCAGCCATGTAGGCTTTGTCCATGCTATGTATTGAAAGTGCCACCTAGTGGAAAATACCACTTTAATGAGTCTATTTCTGTGACTATTTTTAATTCACGAGTGCTTGTACAGCTATATGAAATGTAGCTGTGGATCACTCAGTCACCTATCCTGAGATATTCTGTCATATCCAGAGATAGCTTCCCTACTAGAGGAAGGGGGAGTGGGGTTGGGGGAGGAGGGGCGGAGGGAGAAAGAGCACACTAGTTCCAGCAGCAATATAAAAAAAAAATCTTTGATGCTAGTTAAGAATCTGATTAAAATAATCCACGTACAGACTGTGGTCACAGCTAACTGCCTAATAGTACCTATAGCACAAAGAACAGAATGTTCTTTTTGAGACCTGTGTTCACAGAGCTCTCAAAACCATTATCTAAAATAAAACGATTTCACCAGACAGGATTTAGCAGCCATCAGGTGTCCTCTAAATTTTGAAGACCTGCAGACATGTAAGCTTCCACCAGCGGAAGAGTGTTAAACATATATATGCAAACACACAAAAATCAAGAGTACTGGACTACCAGATTACATTTTCTTAACTTAGCTAGCCACTCAGTTCATACCAAGCATTCATCTCACAGTTCGTGGAGTATTTGACAGGGAATGAAAACCTCCTGTTACGCATCAGGTCTGCTGCTATGTCGGGTAGGAACTGACCGAAGTAGGGACTTCTTGCCTATGGGTCAAGTTTTCCCTCCTGTTCCTGTGGGCAGTCAAATGGCGAGCTGAGGTCCTGCAACAATGGCAATGTGCAAGCAGAGGCAGCGAACACGGGCTTCAGATCTGTTTGTACTTAGTTCTGGAAAGCTTATTGAGCAGACTCCTTTGGTTTCTTCCAAGGTTTGGTAGTGAATTATCAGGTTAGGCTGCAAGAATTTCACCACTTTCAAGCTCATTGCATAAGTGGCATGACTCACACAGCCCAAGGAGATCCAGCCATTGCAAGGTGTTAAAAATTCAAAGCACAGAGCATCCTGAAAATAACAGTCAGGAAAATAGATATTCTTTTTCAGAACTAGCAACATTATCGGTGTTCTTATGAGACAGCCATTTACTTTAGCCTGGGATAAACACATCAACATATTTTAGCTAATTCATTTCACAAGTGATGAAAGACTTTGTGGTTTGCACACCTCATACAGAACCCTCTTTTGTGGTATTTATTAAATTCTATCATATCACGAGGCCATGAGTGTTAATTTCATTTTACAGATTAATATGGAACACACATTACCTGGTTAGCCCAAGGTAACTGAACAAACCAGTGGCACTGAGAATCATCTATCCCAGCATTCATTCTACCTCAGTTTTACTTCTTACTATCTACTCAGACATGTCAGTTCTCTCTTTACACAACCGAGAGCTAACTAGTGTCATCCTGGAAGTTGGCATCATTCTTTTAAAAGCATATATAGAGATTAACAAAGAAAATATATTAAAAACACAGCTACTCCTTAAAGAATACAAGATTAAAATACTGCAGTCATGCTCTTCCTTCTTCACTGTCATTGTCTCATAAGACATTTCTACCAGTGTGAAGCAGGTGTGAAATACCCACATTCTGACTAGGTGCTGTGTTAGATTACATGAGAGGCAAAGGTATAGTGCAAGACCAGCCCTGCACACTCACACACCTAGCTGCTTGTGGCAGCTCAGTAATCCAGCTCTGTATTGTAGCACATTTTAGACCTTTAAGCACTTTGTTAAACAGAAAATCGCTTGTAAAAGTGAACTTTAAGAATCATGGCATATTCCATATGGAATCATACGCCTTCAGGTTTCATAAAAGAGATGTTACAGTTAATTAAATAGTGTAGCAAAAACCTCTGCAACATAACCAAAATTCTAAGCCAGGACTCTTCACTAGCTTTGCCGCTTCCTGTATCTGGGCATGTGACAGACATGATTCACATCACTCGAGGCACTTCTATTCCGCATAGAACAGAACAGACCGAGAACTTTGAAATCTGAATAAGGTCATTGCCACTGAAAAATGTATCCAATACATCTCCTTGCCATTCAGCCAGCTGACCACTAGCTGTCCCCATTGCTTCACAAGAGCAAAGACCAGTGTTGGAACTGGGACGAAACATGGTTCCAAAAATTGCTGCTACACTTACGGAAAAAAAAAAAAAAAAAACAAACAACTCAGAAAAATTAAAATGAGCTATTACAGTTCTTTAAGTCTGTAGATAAGAAAATGGATGCGTAGGTGAGGGCCTACATCCCAGGACAGCGACGGGACTACAGTCTGAGACAGATCAGCATGGAAAGGTTAGGGTACAATCTTAGCAGATCTATGGCTTTATGACATGACAGAGGAAATCCCTGGAGACCCATTCATGTAGCAGAATAGGAATAATCAAAGCAGACTAGAGCATTCCAATGTTCCTGCCTAGTCTGTGACCACAGCCATCACATCACCATCTGCAGTATCTGATAAAATCACCTTAAGAGATGTTTTCTCAACCAGTATCTATGGTGGATGCTACTTCCTAACCTCAGAATATAGAAACTATTCGAATTTAGAACTGGAAAAATGTATTTCAAGAGAAGCCACAGGGTGAAGGGGCTTTAGGCTCATCTCAAAACCACAAAGTTTTTTCCTCTTTTGAGAATTCAGGAGAATTTCTCATTTCCATTCATCTTTTGGCTTCTCAGTGTGAGCCCAGAACACAGAATAGTCACTTTATTCATTAGATCTACAAGATTTTGGATTTGGTCTCTTCACAAATCAACGTGGAGAAATCTCATTTCATATTGATAATGTTGGAATTTATTATCACATAATAGATGCTATTAGAAGGCAGAATAATATTTTACAAAGCAATTAATTCCACCTTAATTGCTTTTTTTTTTAGCCTTAATGTTGCTACTCACAAAAGAATGATGAAAGACTGTATATTCTTAATAAAATTTATGTTATGAATTTGGATGCTATTTATTGCTTTTTGTTCAGCCTGTGTAAATCGGACCCATTACCTGCTCTATAATATTTGCACATAAATATCAAATACAAGGCAATGTCATTTCTAATGTCCCCAGCCTCCAGTACACCCTTCTAGCCAGTGAAACTGATAACACTTCATACAAGGGCAGCTGTCACTCAAGTCAGCTATTTAGATCAGAATCTAACCTTTTTCTTTGCTACACTACAATCAAATGAAGATGAGTTGGGTAGTAAATGTTGACGTTACTGTATCCTTCAAAATACAATTACAGGGAAAACATACTCAGGGAAGACGGACAGGCTCCTGCTTTGTTACTCCAAGCTTGTCTGGTGGGACCTCTCCTACTTGGCCACTACCATTCCTGCACATCAAAGCATAATGCACAAACCAAAATATTTGCAGACAGCTTTATTCAGAACAGCAAAATGAAATTCAGAATTGTCAGTGCAGGATTACTAGCAAAATATAAGAAAAATGTGAGTTCTAAATTTCACCCAGTTGGAGAAGAAGAGCTCAGAATTCAAAATATATTAGCAATTTTATTTAAAATGGACAAAAATCCTGAATCAAAACTCTTTTCAGCTTGAAATCCACAATTTAGTTCCAAATTCTGAACTTTGCTGTATGTATGGTCAATGTACACAAAAGTGTTGGGGATCTGATGTGCCACTAGTTACCTATTGAATGCCTGTGTGAAGTGTATTTTTTTCACATATGAATACACTGTATTAGTGGATTCTAACAGACTTCAAGATTTATTTACCAAAATAAGTACCTCCAAATATTGTATGCATACAGTACTGTGTACAAACACTGCACAGATGTAGTGACTGACTAGAGAAGCTGCTGAATTCTTTTTCCAGAAGCAGCTTTGACGGAAGAATGGCATATTTATAAAGGACTGGGTGTACATATAGACTGATCTTCCCAATACAACACCTGTTAATAATACATATTCTTGCTAGAAAGTATAAAAAGTAACTCAAATCCAAGTCCCTTTCTAATATGTGTTTGAGAACATACGAAAATATTTAGGTTTATATTAACTATATCAGCATGTGATTATTCACATACCCCTGGCAGTTAAAACATATGTACATCGAAGGACTGTGGTTCAACTGGTAAGTCAGATTCAAATTATACAAATTAAAAAAAAACTTGGACTAACCAAAAGCAAAATACAGCTTGTTGAAATCAGACCAACTTAGGGTGCTTGGGAATCCAAAGGAAGCAGTTTCCCGCTTAGTGGTCACAGCATGTGGCCAGAGGAGTAAAGTATTGTCTGTTTAACAATCTTACCTTGTAAAATAATTTCTTTAAGCAGTACGGAATAAGGAACAGTCTCCTTCCAGGTCAATGTATACACATACTAGTTGAAAGCATTAAAAGATCTTTTTATGTCATAATTACTTTTTTCTAATAAACATGGAGAAACACTGTTTTACTACTTTCAGTAGCTTCCTGCACCAAATTATACCATTATGAAAAAAATGCTCAAAACATTTCCCATGTAACAACATTGCAGTAGGGCAGAGAAGGAATGCATGACTATAGCCTGGTGTATCCGACACTCCTGAACACTGCAGAAGGGCGGATCAAGATTAAAACCAAGCAATGAGACCCAGCCCTTCTGCAGCATTTTGTGCTGTTGGTATATTAGATAGCTAAGGCCTGCAGGAAAAGTTTTGTTGAATGAGTGTAATTAGAACATTCTCCAGACAGCTGGAGGGCTACAACTAATGCTACAGTAAATGAGCAAATGCTGTTTCTTCCTCTGGCTGATTTATTGGTACACCTGCATTCATGAGAGGTATAGAAATGCTTAAAAGGACAAGACCACAACAATTTTGAAGAGGAGGAAAGGAAATTGAAATCAAGTTACAACAAAAAGCCATAAAGAATCTTTCTTTGTAACTATTTCAATACAGTCTGAGCTTCAGAGCTACCAAGCAATCACACTGCTCTAAATGATTGAGAAAGGGAGTGAAACACTCTAGTAAAAAAAACAGCCAACCTACCAGTATATATAGAACATGCTACATTGAAATTCCATTGCATTGGTAACTAGACACATGCTGTCTAGAGACACCTAATTTGGTGTCTCTAAGTAAGTCTCTAATTTGTAAGTAGACAAATATGATTTACTTTGCTAATATGGGAAAATTAAGCTGTTCAGATACGTGATTATTGACTTCCCTAGATTTGAAGAGTCTATACCAGCAGCTATACTTGGTCATTTTGAATGGCCAGCTGTCACAGATGTGTAAATTGCAACTGAATAAGCTCACATATGCAAGCAGAAGAAACAGTTTCTGCCAACTTCTCCCACCTAATGGTTTTTAAAATACCTTTCAACAATTATGCCAGCAAAATATCCTCCAAAACCCCACAAGAAGCAAAAAGTAAAAAAGCACAAGTTTTACCCAAGTGCACGGTAGGAAAATCTTAGCAAATGCTCAGAGAAGGTAGCCTGTGCTTCTCCATCTAGCCCTGAAATTCACAGACAAGAAAGGTTTTTCCACTACAGCCACAACCCATCTTGTGAATACAGCCTAAGAACACCATCCTCTCACAAAAGGAAACAACAGTGTTGTCAGGTGTGCAAAGTGATTCTTTCCTCCTGAGAACCAGGAGGAACCTGTGAGTTTAAATGGTGTTAAAGTGCAAAAGACTCTCAAAGAAAAAATACACCTCTGAACAAAGAAAAAACTCATTATACTTTGCACCTGTTTAAGAAAAAAATCCTTTTAACAAATCGGTTCATTAATAAAGGTGCAATTAAGTATCACATCATTAAAGGAACAGGAATGAAAACAGTAAATTCTCATTAAGAGACAATACTAAGGTATCTATCTCATTAAAAAAAATAAAAATCAACACTTTCTCTCCTCGCTCCTGGATATAGATAATCTCATAGGAATTTGTTACTTACATAAGATTCCTCCTGAAATTTAGGAAACTGTTTTTTTGAGCTAAAAAGCTAGAATTTGTTCCCATATTTCTAAGAAAAGGTGTTATTATGAGCAAGCACAGCAATGAGAACAGAAAAACCTTTAGGGAAAACTACTACTCATTTCAATATCACAAACAAGACATAAGCATAGGGAAAGTGCCAAATTTTGCATTCTCCCAATAACAGATTCTCTTTCTGTTAACATTTTAAGTTAGAATGGAGAAACTTCAATCACCATGGCAAGCAGCCAGCTCATGAATAGGCTTGCAAACATCAACAAGACTATTCGTATGAACAAATGCTCAAAATGACTATGAGACTTCTTGTATATCCTTTGTAATGTTAAAATCAGTAGGATTGCTGTGGTTTCTAAGTGCTCTCCCACATGGACTACGAGCTGAAGTCAAGAAGACTGCTCATTTGAGAAACTATGTAAGAACTGCAGTTAAAGACTGAACTGATCCTTTGTTCTCACTTTAAAAAAATAACATAGCACATTCTAACAAAAGAACTAGTGGACTAGCAGATACCAGGCTTTAGCTAACCATAACCTAGTGCTTGAATTTATGACTCTGATGTGTTTCACTCAAGAAAAATACTAATTCTACTGTCTGAACAGTTACTGGTTAACTACATATGCAACTCTGCTTGAAGACCACGCGATTTCAAACTACATTTTAAAAGTATAGAACTGGGATAGTAACACATAAAGGATCTGTGAGAAAGGAAGCACTAGAACTAGCAGCAAGGTGGAGTTGCCTGCATGATCAGCCCTTCATTTGAATGCAAATGTAATTTTGGGGCAGGCAGTTATCTGTGACATCAGGCAGGACCTTAGTAAACTGTTACCACCAGCACCTGGTAAAACCATTGTTAATCATGTGTAGTAAAGGGACATCAGGGCTAGCATGAGTCATTTATAGAGCCAGTCAGGGCTAGAAAAGAGAGAGAAAGAAAGAGGAGGGGAAGAGAGATCAAACAAACACTGTGAAGAGCAGGATGTCCCAGCAAGACAAAGCCAGGCTGTGAGCATCATGTATGTGAGTTATCTTTTGGATAAAGAAAGCAGCATGTATCCAGGATCTGCAAGGTGCAGCAGCAACAACCTGCCAGTGCAAAACTTTGTGTCTACTCCACCCTATTCAGATTACATGGGATATCATCATGTGCCAACTCTGGACACCCATGGACAGCCTGCGGGAGCCTGGGGATCTCACTATGGCCCACAGCGGGAGGACTGGAACGCTTACGGCCCAGGACCTTCCAGCACAGTTGCTGCTGCACAGATCAATGGCTCGTCTCCTGGACAGGTCTCCTACAGTTCTGCTGATTATAGCTCCCTCCATCCCGCTGGATCCGGGGGATTACCTCCTGTAGATACCATTAATGCACAGCAAATCTCTCCCAACAGCCAAAGGCACAGCTCTTACGAATGGATGAGGAAAACGGTGCAATCCACTTCTACAGGTAGGAGGGCACTGAGGTTTTATGCTGAGAAGAGATTTTGCTTTTTTTGCATTGTTGGGGGGGTTTTGCCAGGTTCTTTGCTTAGAGGAAAGCATGCAATTTAACAAAGAAAGATCCCAATTGTTCTGAAGGATTCTCTTGCTAGCAGTTAAATATTGGTTTGATTATTGGATGCTGGTTTTGATCAGCTGTCTTATACTTCTTTCTTGACCTCTAATGCTGAGGCAAATGAAAAGCAGTGTCCTTTGACAGTGAAGTACTTTCTTTTCTGTTATGTTAAAAAATTTTGTGATGTCAAATAGTTGCTTTTAATAGAAGTCCTATAGATTGGATTTAGGCAGCAAGTCTGCAGAAAGAAATTTTGATGAAAGTATTGTATCGCCACCACCTATACTTTGCTTGTTTTCCTCAAGTTTTAGAGTACATATGAAAAGTTCAAGTATAGTATATATAGCAGGGACTTGGAAATAAGGCTTTGTTTTAGAAACAACCTCTCTAAACCTGAGAACACTGAAATGAAATGAGATCTGCATGATCAAACAATGAGTCAATGCTTTAAAAACAGGAATGATAAGGAAAGGCTTGCTTCACTTTGTAGTAGTATCTCTCAGAATACACAGGAATACAAAGTTCCACAGTAACACCATCAGTTAATACAGCAACAGGTCAATCTCTGATGCATAATAGTTGATGAGTACAAAACAATTCTTCAATCGTATTTAACCAGTAAAAATAAGTCACGAAGCATGAGGAAAAGGTTCTTTTTGATTGTTACGAGAAAAAATATAAATATTGAGCATCCCTAGAACAAAAATCTGTACCTTTTATGAATAGAAAAGAAGTTATGAAACAAGGGGAGGAGGAGAAGAAAAAGAGGGGAAAGCACCTGAAAAGAACTGAGGCCTAATCCACTATATAAAAGCATTTGATTCTCTGAGGTGCTGAGCAGCTTTGACATGCACTGAGATCAGTAGAAATTAAGGATGCTCAATACCTCCCCTAAAGAGATGCTCACAGTATTTCAATGTTGCATCCTAGGAAGACTCCTTTCCTTTCAGCCCTTCCTCCCAGCCCAGCTCTGTTCCACACATGCCTGTAAATAATAGTTTTCAAAGCAAGTACTGAATCAATCTCTGATGGAAAAGTAATTACTTAAAACGTAGTTTAGAAAAGTGAAAGCAGCTATATAGAAAAATTGTCTGTATTAAAATAATGCACCTAATTTATATGGACAGACCAAGTCATCCTCACTCCTGCTAAACACAATGTTAATTCATAGAGAGGTCCATAGAATTCAATAGGACAATCAGAGTAGATTGCGGGTGAATAAGATTTTTTTTTTAGGCAAGGGTGTGTGTGTGTGTGGTGCGGGGGGGGGGGGGGGGGAAGTAGTTCATGTTTTTAAAATAATATTTGTTCTTCACTGAATACCATCCAAGAAAAAAAAAACAAAGAGGAGAGTCTTGAAAAAACCCACAGCTTACTTTTGAGTAGTCCTTACAAGGGCAATGAAAGTGCTCACAAACTATATGATTTACAGATGGCAGAATACTTGCTAAAAAAAACCACTACTTCTCTCTTCTTTACCTACCTGCCTTTAGCTCCTGTGGATTTAAATTGCAGTCTCTCTGAGAGAAAGACCTGATCTGATGGGTCTCGGCTGTTCCTTTTATAGTGGGGACAGTGAGAGACACATACATAGTAAACAATACCACATTCTAACTGCCTGCTTAAGAAGCATGCTTAGGGCTTTCTAACTTACCAAATGTCAAGCCTGCAAGGGTCAGAGCACTCATAGGAGGTGCTGGGAGCCTCTCCATTCTGGAATGGTGCAACAAGGTACGGAGCACCTTCATCTCAAGAAGAATTGAAGAAATCAGCATGTCTTAGGAGCCTATCTTCCCAAATACCCATAGGCCAGCATAAGGCCCTCTGAAGTTATGGGGAGCCTAGCCATTCACTTAACAGGTACTGGGTTGCGCTTTAGGGAAAAATCCAAAGAAATAATTTTCCTGCTCCTTCTTCCCCTCCTATGTTTGTTTGGGTTTTTTTGGGGTTTTTTTTGCTAGGCCAGGAACGCTCAATGCCAATAGATCTGCTTCATTGGACTTGGTTCCTTTTTCTTCTTTCATCTTTTTCTCTGTTTAAAAGCAAGGGCACTTTTGTTTTTCCCCATTTTCCTAAAATTAAAATAACTTTAAAAAATTTGCCCTAACAGCACTGTCAGATCTAGCAACACACTTAAGTGAGTTTGGTTCTGAGCATGGAAGTGTTGCAGGTGGCTTCAAATGCATGACTAGGATAACTGCAAGTACCAACACTGTTTGCTGGGTCATGATCAAAATCCTCAGCATTCTCTTAGATGGAATCCATTGCTTTTTACATCCTTAAAGCTGTATGCATATGTTCAGCATTACCCTTCTTGTCTCTTTGCAAAACCTTTACAAATTTCAGTAGATATTTTGTACAGGCAAGAGTAATCTAATCACACTTATTAGTTTTCCTTATTCCCCGTGAAATAGATATGAGCCACTATTCTTTAAGATGGAAAACCTCAGAAAAAAGATGGAAAAAAATTGGAACAGAAATCAGACAAATCAATTTTATTATTTGTTCATTACTCATTGCAAAATACTAGTTATCAATCATAATATTATTTACTATGGAAACATTAAGGCAAGTGATTTTTGCAAGATATTCTTGAAAGCATGTAAGAAATGTTCTTGTAACCGTATAGCTCTAAGATCAGGATTCTTTCCTGAGGTTTACTTACATTGAGTAGTCTGACTTGTAACAGCTACAGAAACAAGGCCCAGAATCAATGACATTTCCATCTCCAGAGATTTCATGGTTAGCTTTTCTTATTGGTGCTTTGTGGCCTCATGACCTGACAGATGACAAACAAACCACCTTATTGAAATTTCTGCCACTGCGTCATGCCCTACAGGTCTTCTAATACTGTTATCTGCAAAACTAACCCGGAACAAAAGAAGAAATTATGTCAAGTGTTACTCTGTAACTTTAAAAACAACATCCAATATAAAATCACGTCTTCAACTGGTGTTGTGAAGTTTATGAGGTTATGCTACTTGAAACCACCAGAAGATCTCAGTATTTAATGCAAGACTATCATCCTGGTTTAGTGTTACAGGAATGTACTTCCCACAGAAGACTCACTGAAGCTTTCATCCATCATCCTCTCTCTGGCTGAAGGTCTCTCCCTGCAGTTTTGGAACTGGAGGAATTGGGACTTGATCCTAAATGCCGTGCACATAGGATCCAAGCCTAGTCACTGCATTCTTGGGGGAAACACGTTTAGACTTAGAACACTTGAAGGAGGAAACACTAAGTATTTTCAACCAAGAATACCAATAGAAAAAAATCCTTCTCTAACCCTTGTACTGCTCCTGTTCCCTCTTCTAAACCCCCACTTTGAAAGGGCAAGCACAGCCAAAACAACTAGCAATTGTAATGGAACAATGCCACAAAAACTACAGATTTGAGGCAGCCATTCCACACACACACAAAGCATAATTACAGGCAAATTCTTTGATGAAAAGTAGAATATAACTACTTTAGAACAAGTTACAAACCTCCTGATTATTTCAATATTTTCATGGAGGTATGCAATCACTCACACAGGAGTAGACTTTACTTTTTGCCTTCATGAAGACGTTTTGCCAACATTCACCTGTGGTAAAACTGTGCCCAAAACAATGAGTTTGAACAGTTAACTACCAGGCAGTTCCAGCAGCAATGAGAATCTGCTCGCAAAGTTGAAAGTACATCTTAAGATCTGCACTTACGTTACCATAAAAAAGGGAGAGAACAAGTTTTGAACGGGAGGTAAACTAATTATAAGCAGAGACTCTTTCTGTAAATGACAACTCTCCTATCATTCTTGTTCAATAAAAATTTACTCTGAATACATAAAGACAGTTTTTCTGATCATGATGATAGGTGCTGATATCATCATTACCAAATGCACTATAAATGTGTAACATCCAGTCTTTGAAGGAAAGCAGTTATATTCCTTCAAATCTAGGGAAGAGAAACAAGCCTCTTAATAAGCCATTCCTGCAGAATGCTGAATGCCTAAAGAACGTACAATACTTGGAAAAAAAAAATCAGTTAATCACTTGCTTTTTAGTTTATATAGTAATTGGCAATGGGATTTCCCCGGATCTTGCCATTCAGAAACCCACCTACATTTCCTGCAGGTTGGGTTCGTCTGCCAAACAAAATCCACACAGGGCAGCCTGTCCAATCGTTGTTTAAAGGTGATAAAAATTACTCTGCTTTGTATTCAATTACTTCTGTATGATGAAGTTGAATAGAAAAGTTTACATTAGCAAAGTGAAGGACAGAATTTGGCCAATGAGCTTTATTATAATAAAAATAATGCAGAAAATAGCAGAAAGATACTCACAATTGAAAATACTAGCATTTTAAATAGAAGTCAACAGAAGGGAAAAATCTTCAAGTCTGTTGAAAAGTTCCAGCTTTATGACCCTATTCTGTTCTTTTCCACGAGTCATCTGAATGTGTATAACAAGAACAAATGATCAAGACCCAGCAGAAAATATAAACACAGGATTTCACCATGTTTCACAAACCTTTATACATCCAACTTTGCAATAATGAATAGCCCTCCTCATCACACCACGACTCTGGCAGGGATATTATTACTGTGACTATACAGGATTGGATCCATGTAACATTTTCTAATATAATGGCAGTGTGTGGTTTGTTTGGTTTTTTGGTGTTTGTTTTTTTTTTAATTTAGCTTCACAGAACATCATGTGCAGCACAATGTTGATCTTCAAGACTTATTTAAAATTACTTTTGCTTCAGAAATTCAATTAAGTCAGTGAAATTACACTAGGGAGAATTTGTCCCTTTCTTTATCTACACTTCGAAAGTGCATAAATATTTAGAGATAGTGTCAAAAAAAAAAAAACCTCCAGGGCCTGATCTCTGACAGTCCATATCTTTATAAACTCTAAAATTAACACTAATCTCTTAATATTAAGCTAACATAAAGATGCAAATTTGAACTGAGCATTTTTTCAGGCCAGAAAGCCATTTTAAACTTCGAGCTGACTCAAGCTGATCTCCAGTTATCAAGTACAGACATTAACTTCCTCTGAGACAATGTTAAACCATGGAATCCAGATTACAATGCTTTGTAAGTAATCCGACAGTAATCCAACACTGTTCTCTATTATGACAGCTTCTGTCTAAATTAGGTAGCTTCTGGATTTTATGGATAATGCCAGTTTCAGTAGATTAAGAATATTCCTGAAAAGTTAAGACAGGAGGCACTGAAAAAGGGGCCAGGGCTAGTTGTAATGCTAATTTATTTTGCTTTGTAAACTAGTTGTGAGGTCCGATGGTGGTTTTTTTTTTTTTTTTTGCTTTCCTGGCCTACATTGTCTGAGGTTTTGAGGCCTATCTGTCATATTGAGGCAACAGACCCTTTTAACACTTCACTTTGCTTTGATATGCAGTCTTGTCTCTTCCTTCTCCCTCTTTTCTTCAGGAGTTATATTGCCGGAAAGGGTGATGATTTTCACAGCAAATAAAGAGGCCTTCTCCTAGCTTTATTGTCTTCAGAAGAAATGCTCTGTGAATTTTATGACCAATGGGAAAGCTGTTCCCTTCCCCCAACTCAAAACTTGGCCAGTCACAAAAAATTGCTAGAGTGGGAGTGATGGAACAGGATTGTTAAACTATAGCTCATGCAAAGTTTTCCAAGTCTGAAATGTCTTATTTCTTGTTACTCCAAAGGCAGTCTTCAATAGGCACTATTTGCAAAATAGATTTTTGACAAAACTTGCTGTTCTTAAGGAGCTCATTAAACCCAGGAAATCCACTCCCTGAACACAAAGGCAGTCATACTGCAAAGGTAGTTGCTTCAAAGCTCTTTTGTTTCATTTTTCTTCCACCCAACTACAAATAGGCTCTCCAACCACTTACAATTCCATAATATAACTGTCCACAACAGAACACATTTCCAATAAAATTGACACTATATTGCTGATTAAAATTATAATCTGTCACTAACAAAAGATTAATTAAGATTGTAGAAAGTTAAATGTTGGTAATTTCACTCACCTAAGTGAGTAAAATATGTAGGGTTCGACTGAAGAATTGGATTAAAATATTAACAAGTGCTTCATTAAATTCTGCCATTATCTCCTAAAGAAGTCTGAGAAGTGAAGAGCATCCTTCTGCAGTCTCTGGGGTGAATCCATTAGTCCTACTGCCACTTTCACTCAGGTAATACTTCTCCTTGCAATAGAATGCATCACTGTAAATAAAACCAGTAGAAGGTCTGCAAGACTTGGCTCAGCATGCAGTAGAGTGAATCTATTCCATCTAACAGACGGAATCTAGAGGCTAAAGTTCAAACTTTAGCAATAAGTTTTGCTGCTGCTGTTTGTTAACTTTAGCAAATAAAAGTGTACTTTGCCTTTGAAAGGAAATGCCATATGCAGACTAATTCCAAGCCAGCATCCAACAAAGGCATTAGGAAGACTCTCACTGACATCAACGAGCGAGCATCTAGGAAAAGGCCTAAGACCAAGTCATGACTCTGCCAGAACTACAAGTATCCTCTCAGAAGACCCTGGCAGATCTCAGCTCTCATTGTCTGTTGGTTCTCACAGAGGGTATTACTCTGCACAAAAATATCAAATTATTAAAGGCAAGATTTATGTGACAATTCATAAGAGAATTTTTCTCAGATCACTGTTCACTTTTAGGAAAGAAATGTTCTCCTTCTGCTTTTCTACTTTTTAAATTATTCTCTTAACTTACTTTAAAGAAAGAAATCAGATGTGAAAGCTCCCAATCTTCCTTCAAAAAGAAGCCAGATAGTATCATTCCTACTAAAAATAAACTGAAAGCTACTCATATATAGAGAAAAGATTTTATGGAAGAAAATTCTGGTTTCCACATACATTTAATTTCTTCTTGAGTTTAAAAAGCAAAAAACCCCAGCACTCTCCTACTCAGATAATAAGGGTTTAAGCACTTAAAACCAGAAACAGGAAGGTTTATCTTGACGTTTACTGCCCTGTTTTGGCGATAGATAATTGTCTATGGCTTCTGAATGAGAATAGAGTCCAAGATAAGATCACTTTGTTGCTCTTTTGAGTGCTCCATCTTAACAACACAAAGGAGACTAAGAAGACATTTTAAAGATTTTATCCCATAGAATGACCCCAAATTCTCATTTAAAAGAAAGAAAAACCTAACCAAGCCACCAGCTAGAGAGATCAAAAGTTAAAAAATATCAAGTGAGGCATTAAAGCACCACAGGTGACCATATGTTAAACAAACAATTTACACTTTGAATGAATGAAAACAAATGCCCTAGTATTTATGTGGACTGAACTGGGTAACTGCTGTTCTTTGGAGACTCTAAGATTCTTACCATAATGTTGTAAAATTAACAGCACTTTTCACTTGATTATCAGTGTAAACATAATTGGGCTAATTCTGCTTTCACTACAGTTTCACAATGATAAAAATGCTACTGAAATGAGCATGTCCTATGTACCTACCCCAGCCAAGCCCAGCACAGCCCAACATTCACAGGAAAGCTAACAGATTTGAGTCAAAGTGGGTTTGGCTGCACGGATTGAACAGGAATTGCACAAGGAACAAACACAAGCCTGCACATAGAACATTTCAATAGGGAAGATGGGTAAGTAAACAGGCTGATGGCCTCAAGACAGTTAGAAAATGCCCTTAGCATTGTAAACACACTATTAATGCATAGTGCTTTCCCAGGGTTGAACACCATGGAGCACTGAAGCTGAAAGATCAAATTCTGATGTAAACCTTGTTCTACAAGCCTGGGAACGGTCCTAGAGAAACTCTGTCACGTAGGGCAAACCAGTTACTATCCACAACCAAAGATGTAATAGTATTTGTTTACAGCATTGCACTGACCAGGCCTTCCAGCACTAAACGACTCTGTACCTAGGATCTATACAAACAGCACAAAAAGGATCAGAGCCTGAAGAACATTCTAAAGCAAACCAAAAATTCTTACAAGTAGCAAAGTACTGACTGTCAAAGGCTGGAAGAAAAAAAGGCGATACGGCTGTCAAACCATTACCATATAGTGCATACAGCAAGTGGAAGGCTATTAAAACAGAGACATCACATCTCCCTCCACAGATGGGGAAAAAATATTAACCCGTGAAACCTAATAATGAATTAAGAGATTAATTACTTCAAGATTCTGCTATAGTTCCGTACCCTGAATTCTGATCTTTGGGTACTACTTAAACTTCAAAAACAAAGGGAGCTGGAAGGAGGGGCTGAGGAGAAATCAGGCCTTTTACACCACTGATACATGAAACCTCCCGCTATTCTCTCCTGCAAAGGGGAAGCTGCTTGCTGTGGGGTGGTATGCTGTGGTGATCTACTCTGAGACAAATTTTACCAACTCAGTGCCTGAAAATCTGCTTCAGTCCTCTCCATTCAAAATTAACTGCTGTTATGAAGTTGTCAAACTCTTCAAAGAGTTAGGCATCAATACAATCTTCTCAGGAAAAGATCTGTGAGCAAACACGAGCTGTTCAATGAAGCTTAGCTACATCTGCAGCAACAGCAGACTGTTACAGGCAGCAAGCCACAATATGGCTCGAGTTTTATGCATTATCTGAGAGAACCTGAATCTAAGGGGGCTGTTCTACTATAGTGACTGCTAAGGACACGAAGATTCACAGCTTATAGTACCACAGTGGAACACACTGGGAAAAAAACCAACCAAGAATACATTCCCCGTCCTAGGAAACTTACAGTCTAAATATATAGAACTGAAGAAGTGTCCATATAAATATAGACAGACATGGAAGCACAAAAAAAAAATTAAGACTGTGGTTAGCAAACATGTTAACAGTGGTCTCAACACAAAAATGATCCAATCTTTCAAAAATGTAGGAAGACCTTAGGCTAGGGCTCAGGGCCTTGGTTTTAAGCAGATATTGTTCTCCAATATATTGATTGCCTAACATGAACATTAACAGAGGAAAGGTGGGTGAGAAAGGAAGCATCAGCAGCCTTTATCATTCTCAATTCTCTTTTACTGCTGCCAACACATTCTGTCCTCAAAAATGATCCTGTATGGAATCCATTAAATTTCAGCTCCTTACATCTGCGTTCACTGGCTCATGTAATTTGCCATTACCTTTTAACGATCTGGATACGGCTGAGCCATGTCTGCTTCAGTCAGCTGTACCCACAGCTGAAAGGATGCAGCAGTACTGCTTGCAAAAGAACAGATGCTCTAGTTCTATCGTTGTTCAATGTCCTTTGTAAAGTATCATTGCTTTCTTTTTCTCTTTTTTATTAACTGTCATCTGAGAATCTACATTACTATTCCCTGTGCTATTGTCAAGTCATGGATAGACTGCCAGACTTGAAGGAAAAACACAACCTCCGAACTGCAGTAACAATCACAACATTGTATTAATTTTTCTAGCAACAAGAAGTGAGGAACCTTGAAAGCTCTCAGTGTTTTCTATGCAGTACGATATCCTCCACAATTTCCCTCTGAAGCAGGTAGTAGTGCATCAGCTTTAGGGACAGAGGAACAAGAGCAATTCAACTCCAGGCAGGAAGATTGCATCAGAGTTGAGAACACAACCCAGGTTTCCTGGCTCCTTGTTCTTAACAAGAACACCTTCCTTTTCCCAAATGATAACACAAGGGTGATAAAAAAAATGAGAAGTGGTTTATCTTTTAAGGAGCAAACCCAAAATCTGATGGTATGAACCTCTTGTGTTGTAAATTAAGACTGAGTCAAGGGAGTTAACTCTGGGTAAGTGCATAGAGAATCAGGCCTAAAATACCCACAAACTTATTTTCAAATGTAAAGCCAGATATTTTGTGTTACTAAAGTTAAAAAAATTCTAGCTTGAAGCAATGTGTTCTTCTTTCAAAACAGGTAAAACAAGAACAAGAGAGAAGTACCGAGTGGTTTACACAGATCATCAGAGATTAGAATTAGAGAAGGAATTTCATTACAACAGATACATTACAATCAGGAGGAAGTCTGAACTTGCTGCAAACCTAAGACTTTCCGAGAGACAGGTAGAGTATGGATCACCCATTCAGGATTGCCTTTGAATTTCTTATTGCTGATGAGGAGATAACCATACTGGTTAAGAACACAGAAATGCTACTGCCTCTAATAACCAAACAATGCAACTGGGTTCCCTTTGCAGCGTAGGAACTCAAACTATCCACTGAATGGCCTGACAGCCTTCTTCGCGTTTACTTCTAGATATCCCATCAGCATTACTTCAGCTGTGCAACAACACACCAGTGTTGAAAAATCAAACACCAGTCTTACTTACAGTCCTGTTCTGAGAAACAAGAGTTTAAAAATATCAACAAAATCCTGCCCAGATTTCTCTCCATTTTACTTGGGTAGTGGTAGCAGGGAGAAGCTTTTGCCAAAATTTCTGAAGTGGAAGTTCTGGTTTGCTGAAGTCAATGGGAATTCTATAACAAATTTCAACAAGGTCAGTCTTAGCAGAGAATGAAAGTGATGAGCTCAAGTATTTTCAGGACACCTGAAGGTATTTGTTTCTTTGGCTGCCTTTTACCTTTTGTTAAAGATTTCCTACATACCTCTTACTCCTTTCTCCTGCTCTTATTTCCTCCCACCCTCTCCAAATTCCACTTCTATTTCCACAACGTAAACCAAAACACAATCGTTTCTGCTCAGAAGGTATATACAATTTGCTCTGGAACCACTCTGTGCCACGTTCTTCAGTTCCTCAGTCATGTAATTGCAACACCTGTGCCACCCCCTACACCAAAGCAAAGCAGGTACGTGGCCTCTGGCTCTCAAGCACTTCAGCCGGGTCATGCAAACAACCGAGACAGGATGCCAAGCCAGACCTCCCACAAAGACATTCATAACATGGGCTGGGCATATGTTTCGTCCCATTTTACTTGGGAGTTTCTTCATGCAGTACTCTGAAGCAAGCAGCAAAACAGAAAATTAAAAACTTTACTGAATGATTTCCCTGAATAGATTTCAGGAGACAATGCGTTCATTTGCTGCCTTTTCCATTTGCAAACCATCACAGCACTGTTTTCTCAGTCAGTTATGATACAGTATCATTCATTGAAGATTATGCCTGATTCACCATCGGGTTATGGGCTTACTGAGCAGGGATAGTTCTGCTGTTAATCTGATAGATTCACTGTTCATCCAATTTGAACTTGTCTTACACAGCACACACTGGAAGAGCTTATAGAAATGGAGAAGCAAATACCCATTTTGCAAATATTTCTCAATCTGCTGTTGAATGCAAGTCACTTGAAAATTAGAATTATTTCAACTGTATATAAAAAAATACACTATGTGCCTTTTTGCTGGCTCTTAAAAGCTTAATAACTTAATTATGCAAAAATTAAAAATTACGACCCTTCTTCTGTAAACAACCAACAACATTTACTTGCAGCTTCCTGTTCAGTGATAAAACCCAGTAAACCTTTTTGTTAGTATATCTGAATTGGTGATACAAAGCAAGACACAATAAATTTCTTTGACATATATTGGGGAAACATGGCAAGAATTTACTGCTCTTCATCATCAATATATGTCATAAAGAAAATTAATTCTAGTGCATAAAGCCTCCATCTCTGAAGACACTTTTGAAAATGTAAGATTAAGAAAGAAATACCTGATCTATACTTCCACTACTACCCTTTCATACAAATTAAATAACTCCATTGAATAAATACATCTGAACACACACTGTTCTATCCCGAGTTCCACTGCATTCAGCCTAAAACGTGAAATGATTTACTGGAAAAGCTTTTTTCCTAGCTATGCCAAAATCCCATCCAGGACACTGGAAGGAATATCTGAAGACAACAGGACAAAGAAAAATGGTTTAAACAAGGAAGGAAAGATGTAAGATCTAATGAAGAAAAAGAAAGGCAAAACAAAGCACTGCTAATATAGGAAGGATACAGAAATAAAGAAGTTGACAAGGACAAGAAAGAAGAGAGAAAATTAGACTTCAGGGGAACAGCACAACAACTGAACAGTGGGGAAAAATATTTAAAGGCAGTCAACAGGGGAAGAACAAGTCAGACAGATGCAATTGACCACATTAGCTTTTAGTATAAAATTACAGCTCTTTATTTGCTTGTAGTTATTTGATAATTGGCATATGACCTTGAATTGCGTACTAAAATTCTCTCTGGATCACTGCTGCAAATCTGCACCCCCAGTTTAATAACAAACCAGAACAAAAAACTAAATTCAAAGGCAGATAAGAACACCAAAGCCAGAGGGTAATTCTGAAACAGATGTTAGTTTGGTTTTTAGTGTTTCATCTTTTTATTCATTTTGGCAAATGCACGGGTGAAACTAGATTACCTCAGCACAACCAGAATGCAAGCGATAGGAGAGTATTTGAGACTGGTTTAATGGAACATATAATTTGGTACTGAAATTATATTCCACCAACTGGCAACAAAATGAACTGTCAAGTGTCTCAAGGACTTAGGAGACTGAGTTCAAATTTCCACAAGCTTTGCGCGTATCAGAATTCTTCAGTTGTAAAATGGGAATAATGCTGCCTCAAGGATAAGTACACAGAGATGGTCACATAGACTCCTTGAGATGTTTTGTGGGAATTCACCAGTGGTTTTCTTTTAAAACACAACCTAGTAGCCACAGATGTTATCACCTCTTACTGTTTTACCTCCTTTCTGATCATCATCCTCTTTCCTTTTCTACCTTCTAGCAAAGGATAACCAAACAAATCAGTATTTCTCAGCAAACCACTGATTTTTCTTTGGGTTATAATAGAAAATGGTGACAAAAATGTTTCCTTTGCCATATGAACACCAACAAGAAAACACAACGTATCTGAATAAGGTAGCTTAATTATTACACTGACTAGATATAATACAGAGACACTTCCAAGGATAAATAGCTGGTATGCACTGCCTTAAATCCAACAATGGGGATTGACGTCCAAAGACATTTCAGGTGCCACAGAACATTCACCCTTTCACACCTCAACAGGTTGTGCTGTATTTTCAATTGACCATTACTCATCAACTTCATGTCCTCACTGGTTCCATCCTAATCAAAAACCATATACTCTTCAATAGTTGCTTCATTTCTTCTCAAAGATGACTGCACATCTGTGACAGAGCAATGACTATGGTGTAAAGCAGTGGACTGTGTGGGAGGCAACAGCAGATTCTGGCTCTATCTATGAATGCACTAAAAGGCACATAGCTATTAAGGCACTGCTTATTCAATATCTTGAAGTAATGTTGTGTACCAAGAGAAGTGCACTGGTGAAATTCTGCACAGAAGTGTATTTCCACTGGCATACACATTGGAGCTAACCAATTAATGTGCAGCACCCAAACAGGAAAGCTTTTGTGCCTCAGTGTATAGGCCAGTAACAGGTTTTGACTTGCTCTGACTAGGGCATATAGTTTTCAATGTAAAGATACTCTTAGATTCTTTTGGCCATCACCACGACGTGAGACACTGTTCTGTTAGATTTTGTACAAAAATAAAAAGCAAAGCTCATTCCATAAAGAAATAAGTCCTAAAAAATAATAATAAAAAAATTATAAAGCCCTTTATCAAGCTATGAATAAATATTTTATTACCAGATAGGAAAGATTACCTGTATGAAAAACAAGCCAACAGCTCTGTTGCCTTAGTTTGCCATTGCCTTTCTCACTGGTCCTCATGCAGTTTTTTCACCTGTGACCCTAGACTATATACATAAAAGGACCACAATGCATTCTATTAACAACTGAAAAACAATTTCCTCTACTCTTCTGCAGGTGAAAATCTGGTTCCAGAATCGCAGAGCCAAAGAAAGAAAATTAATGAAGAAGAAAATGACTCATTTTGATGGCAGCAATCTTGGCTCTATGCAGAGTGACTCTGGCTCAGTGAGCCCGATGCCAGTTCCTGACCAACAGACTCATTCAGAAATGCCCAGTTCCTTATTCCCACCTCCACCTCCTCCACCCCCACTTCCCATGAATGGTTTGCAGCACAACGGGAACCTGCCGCAGGTAGTAGCCTCTCAATAAGGCTGCCTGAAGAGCTACTGCGTAACGAACACTATAAACTAGCAGCAGTACATGGAGCACTACAGTATGAAAGACAGAGGACAGCTGTAGCTGTTTTGCAGGAGTCCCCAGCATGACACAGTTTTGTGCACATGAGTTTCAAGTACAGTAAACCAAGAGCCACTTGCCAGGTCTGCAGGATAGTGCAAGTTCCCAAGGGCAATGGAACTGCTGCGTGCCAGGAGTCCTAGTTGCAGAGACCCTCTGCAAGAGGATGCCATGCTGAGTCTGTGCCACAAGGGCAAGCATCCCTCCAGCCATGCGGCAGGTGGGTAGACACTGGGAGGGAGGAGAGCTGAGGACCAGATATGTCCATTTGTTTACAGTACGCTGCAGACAAATAAAAAAAAAAAAGGCACAAAATGGGCCACAGGCAATACCACATTGCTGAGGCAGTAACAGCAGCTGTAGGCAAGTGCTCTGTCTGTCCCTCGCCCCTAGGTCAAAAGCATATTCCTTCTCCTTTGATGTTCACACAGGTTCCATGTACTAATCTCACTTTCACAGACTTTACACATGGATCTTGATAAATGAAAACCTGGCTTATAAGTTTTGACCTACTTGATAGAAAGCCTGGGTCATGATGGTTGCACTCACTACATGTTAAGGGCAAACGTCAGGAATGACCTTTGTGGAATTTTTGGGTTTTGACAGGTATGATTACCAATGCTCCATACACTGATATAAACATGCACTCTTCAATCTTACCATAAATGTTTCAAAAGCATTCTGGAATTGAGAATCTTGGCCCAAGTTCATTTTTGATACAAGAAAAGTCATGACAGACTCATTTTGTATCCTAAAAGAAAGAGCAAAGGAGGGGGGAATCCTTTTAAAAAGCGTAGGTTTTCTTAAAAAGTGACTGCATTTCATGAGACAGTATAGCTCATGGATAAAGATTAAATAATTGCATTCAACTAATTTTAAATTCGGTCCAGTTTTCAGAGCTATTGTGACACTAAAAAAATCTGAGAAGACAAATTAATGGAAGACAAAGTAAACAAACATTTCACTTAAATGTAAGCTCTCAGCATTTTTAAAGTGAGTCTCAATTCCTGAAGTGCTGATCTCTTCCATACTAAGCAGAATTTGTAGGTAATCAGTACTTAAGAATAATCTGGATACTTACTAATATGACTACCAATTGCACGTGCATAATTTTGTCTGCAAAGGGAAAATTTTTAAAGCATGCAAGTGATTTGGGAATTTATACTCTCATTGTCAAAAGCAGTTTAGAAATTTAGGATGCCTATCCTCTCTAATTTTCATCAAGGTGTCCTCCTAAATCTCTCTGTCACTGTTGCAAATAAGACTTAGGAGCATTAAGTCATTTAGGCACTACATTCTTGGGGTTTTTTCCTTAATTATAACAAATAGTACTATTAGATCATCAAAATGTTGGTAATGTGAAATTACTTTGTATATAAAACCCATTAAAATAAATGACTTTTTTCATAATAATTTTTCAATGTGGTATCAGCTACTATAGCAAGTGAACATTAAGATTTTCATTGAATTATAATATCAAGTTTAAAAGCAGGGTGATGGTAAAAAAGCTTACAAAAAGTAGATGAGAATGGTAAGACCAGGATGGTTCAGGGAGCTGGCTGGTTTTACTATTTCTTAATTTTATTTATCACTTTATGGTTGTGAGGACAGCACTAAATAAGAGTAAATTTCAACTTTAAATGGACATATATCTACATTGTAAAATTCCAACTTTTTTCCTTTCACAATGCTGCTCCATTCACTGGCAACAGCAGTTTGAGGCTTTGCATAGGTAATACAGATGAGATGAAGAAACTGCAATTCAAAGTTCAGCAACAGAAAGACTCCTACTGATTTCCACATATTATGAAAAGCAGAACTTGATAAACAGTACGTGGGAACAAAAGTGATTTAACTATCCATATTGATGAGCATGGCAACCAAACCAAAACAGTGGTCTACTAAAAGAGACACCCATTGGCTATGCCCAAAAGAGGAATCCATTGGAAATACACAGAACAGCCATTCTGTCTATAGAGGAAAATGCTAGAGAGATTTTACATATGGCTCATACACACAGACATACACATACATACATATTTTTAAAAAGAGACTGAAAAAAGTTCAGCAAGAAAAGTATTCTTACATTGGCCAACTAAACAGAATTACGCTTGCATACTGCAGAAAAAAAACAATAAAGAATTCCAGATTTAGACTTTCAAAAGGTAAGAATACAGAGGGGAAACTTTGTGTTTTGTACTGATACACAATAATTTAGGACCTAGTTCTAGCTAACCTGGCCCCATGGTTTTGCAGGATCAGGTTCATAGCTACTTATTTTAATCGCATTTCCACAACATAGTTCAATTTTGTATTAGAATTTCAAAAAGGAAAAGGAAAGAGTCCTTCAAGAAAGAACTATAAGAAAAGAAATCTATCTGAACACAACTTCTTTCTCTTTAAAATTATTTAAGCATCATTCAAAGAGTGGGATCTGGCAAAATGACCTGTTTTATCTTGTTTACATGTAGAAGAGTTATTGAGGAAGATAAGTGACCACTTTGAAGATCTGCCTCATTTCTGTTCCAGTTTGCTGAAAGCATGCTTGCTACAGGTTGCTATGTGTTTCCAATCAGAAGTCGTTAAGTACACAAAATAAGGCTGGATTTTATTTGCAGAAGCACATGTTCAAAGGTTAAAATTTATTGCTCCAAAAGCAGTATCTATAAACCAGGGCAATACCTTAGAGATTATTAACCTTCTAGTTATGTCAGTGGTTGTTTTAAGTAGTTCATTTAAAAAAAATAATAATTTACCAGTAATCTATTCAACTAAGTATTTTCAATGTGCTTTAATCCTTTAAATGGTTGCCCACCAAAAGCAAAAGAAAGCTATTTTTCTCTAAGAAGCTTGTGTAGTGTTTGCTTAGATGTGTATTGTGTGTAACTAAAAATGAGACACATAAAATTGGAGCCAAATCACCTGAAATAATTTTGGCCCAGCACTGTGAGTCATGAAATACTGGTGCCAGTCCTCAGAACAATACTTTCTTCCTGACTTTGGGTATGTCATATAACCTGTCACTTTTATCACATCTAAAAACTAGGGACACTAAAGCAGAGTTTCTGTGAAGATGGATTGGTTGTTAGCAAAGTGCCTTGAAGAAGAAAAGCATACCTTAGACTACATCACAAGAATATCTAAGCCCTTAATCCTAATTGTGATTAAAAGAATGATCAAGGTATAACCAATTTTCAGAGGAATTAATTAACCTTTAAACCCTGTCACACAGTGAGAATTGCGATCTATATGGTACAAAAAGATCAAGAAAAGCATAGCAAACAGAACCTTCTACAAAAACTTCATGCAACTAAGCAAGATATACAATTCAAAGTGACATTTCTAAAACAAAAAAATTCAAATACGCAGCATCTGCAATTGCTTAGGGGTTACACAATCATTAATGTACATAAAAGACAGCATCAAGTATGTGCTAACTTCTACCCAAGGGGCAGATTTAACAATATATTCATTTTGGATGCTACCATAACAATTAAAAAGGCATACTCCACCTTTACCACCCTTATTCGGTTTGCTGGTGCAGTACCGGCTTACTCCAACCTAAGCTTTTACACCCAGAGCATACGCTGAAATGACATATACAGCCAGTCACCTTTAGGATCAGCGCTGGACACAGTTACTAGTTGGACACAATTTGTGCAGACCCCACTAGGTAAAGGAATAGGCACAGGTTTTATGGTGAAAATGTTTGCCAACTGTTTTCATACTCAAAGAGCACAAATACTTTCTTGTTCATTTTGCAATAAACTCTGTTGCAAAAGGTATCACAATAAATGGAGAAGCTTAATTAAGGTACACCCTGCATGTTCTTGGTCTTCTAAGCCACAATAAAATATTGTCACTCCAAGGCAGGACAGACTTTATATAGACAATCTCTCTTATTTGAGAGTATGAAAGAACAGTACATTTGTGCAACAGAAATGCCAGTATACCAGGAATATAAAACATGCCTATGGCAAGAATGGCAGACAGTGAAGGCAATCAGTTCCTTTGTTACCTCATGAAAGACAGATCACACCAAAGAACATCTCAATGACTCAGTAGTGAGCACCCAACAATCCCATCTAGCTATACTCTGGCCAGCATAAACTAGTTACAGTAAGTGGGAGCCCTACAGTACGTGGTTTAGGAAGGAAACCAAAAAAATATCAATAGAGGATGTGCTGTTAATTTTCATGGTTCTGCTAAAAAGAATCGATTTAACCTGGCATTCACATGCAGGCTCCGTAACTCCTGCCATACTATGCTTGTTAAGCAGTAAAATATACTCTTATTACTGTCAGTATTGATTTTGTAGCAGATTTTAAATCATTTAGATTTCAGAACAGTAAGACCCTCCTTTAGCTCCAGATGTTTCTTTCCTGGCAAATGCAATACTGACACAGATCATACGTGAAATACGTTGTCACTACTTATAATAAAATGCAAAATTTAACATTAAAAAATGGAAGATAAGTAATTGTTAGAAGCAGTTAGGAAAACAGTAGTGGAATAGATAGAATGGTAAATACTATCACTATGCTCCCAACAAGTCATTTTTCATCATTTTTCAAAAGGATTTTTTAACAAGCAAAATTTCAGGGCATGGTATTAAAAATGAAACCATTGAAGAAGGCTTCACAGATAACTGACATATTTATTTCTACTATTGTTCTCTTATGAAAAACCTACACATTAGGGATGAGAAACCACAGTACAGAACTGAAACTTGCAATATATCCCTTTTTCTCCAGAAAAGCTCAGTTCAGCAAGTGAAAATAGTTCTGCTAGCATTGCCCATTCAGCTCTCTAGGCTGTGCCACATCTATCAATACAGATACAATTTGGCATGTGCTTGCATTTCAGGCCCTGAAAATGGGACCTAACTAGGGTGCTGCATATTAAACCAGCCCGATTAAAAAGGGTAAATAATTTTGAGAAGCTTTGTGTTTGTAGAAGCTTCAGCAAAAGCAAGAGCAGTCTCTTTAGCTCTCTTTTAAAACCAACTGCTTTCCTTGATGACTACTCAATTTTTTTTCCAACAGAACTGACCTCAGTTGACAGCATGGCACATACTAACTGAGCTTTCCTCAAGATTTATACAGATGACTATGAATTTTAGGAGGAATGGGTGTGCATGCAAAGCCCAGTCTGAATAAAGGGTCAGTAATACCTCTGAAATACCGCATTAGAACTATCAGCAATACGTAGATCACTAACAGTGTCCTTAGCTAGCCATTCCATTGAAATTCCAAGCATGCAGTTATAAAGGTATGGGCAAGAAGCATTCCTAAGCCTGATGTTTATTAGAGTGATCATCTGGAGGCAAGAAAACAAACATCTACTCCTATCACCTTAGCCAGAATGCGACACGCTAAACCCACCTGCTTTTTTGTGCCTCAGAAACAAAATCCCAGAAAGATTTCATATAATTTTCAAACTTCAAAGACAGACAGATGTGTGTCATCTTGAGTAAATTTATGAGTAAGGGTTCCTAATAAAGTATCACATATATAAACACCTTAAATGTAAGTTATTGCTGTACAAGACAGTTTTAATCTACCAGTAGTCCCTGAAATTGCAGTTATAATAGCTGTCATTAAAAAATTGAATTGCACGTTTGTGGTTATATTATTATTACCCAGTTTGGAAATGCTCTTTAGAACAGCACACATACCACAGTATACCATCTCTACATTGCCCGTACAAACAAAACTGTAATAGTTCCAATGGTTATCACCATGCTTGTTATTATTGCTAGTTTTTCATCAACAGCGTGTTATAGAAAATTAGAAAATTTTCTTCCCCAGAGATCTCAAAGTACATTTAATTCCACACACATACAATATCATTTCAACAAACACCGAGGCAACTCCCATGGGCACTGGCTAAGTAAATTATACATAGCATTTTAACAGGTGGAGATCAAAAAATGGAATATTATAACCTTGAAGTTCAGTTACTCTGGCAATTCATCTCTCCGACATATGCCAAAGAGCACAGCATTCTTGCTGCCAATACCACACAGATCCTTCCTGTTTTGTCTTTTACCACCCACTGCAGAAAATGGTATAAATACAAACAAACCTTCGTGGATGATATTTCTAGATGTCTAAGCCTATTACCTCAGAATGGCTTTCCCTTTCCCACCGCTCCAGAAAGTCAGGATAGGGCCCACTGTAACACGACAGTTCCACAAGCATTTTACACAGCACAGGCAGCCCTCCCTCTACCGCCAGCAAGTCATTGTCATCCCCTCACAGTGCAAATACAGACAAGGAAAGAGAAGTTCGCTTTTTTTCTTTCTTTTAATCATTTTTTGGTTTTCTGACAGCAATGCTCACTAAAAATGTTCCTGGAAGTACAGTGTAAGTTACTGCTGTATGCTGAAGATGCAGTGGTTCTGTGGCAATGAAGCTACTGACTTGCTTCATCTGAAGCAGTAAGGTCCCATGCATGGCCAAAAAACGATTCTTGGAAAAGCAGACTCAGATTAACAGACAATTAGCCCTCAAAAAAAAAACAAATCCCAAAATTCTGGTAGCCTCAAACTACTAGACTACATGCAAAGGTACTGTTCCTTTTCAATACATCCACATGGTTCTGCTACACAAAATGGGAGGCATAAGAGTCAGGGTGCAGAAGGATCATTTGAACGTTGCCATTTTAGTTATCTTATTCTCACTCTGGTGTTAAAAATCTGCAGTCCTACTCAGCAATCTTATCCTGCTATGTAAATATTTTTAAACAAAATGCCTTATTCAAAGCTTACTATTGTTAGCAGATATCAAATCAGTGTAGTGATTTGCCATCGGCGTATCTTGATTTAATTACGTTCTGGAAAGAATCGAAATAGATCTAAAGAAAATTCAGATAATGAAACAGGCAAAACAAGAAAGGGAAAGGAGGAGCATAAACAAAAGATAAAAGAAGAACAGAGAATAAAGGATAAAGCTCTGAGATACATAAAATAGGATTAGGTGATACTGAAATTGTGGGGGGTATGTGCAGAGACTTCCCATAAAGAAAGAGAAACACCAGGGATTGAAAATGTTACCACCATCTAATGCATTCTATGAAATTAAATGTCATTCACTGAGATATGAAAATGGTTAGGAGTAGAACTCAAACATGTCTGATCTGGAATCTATGAGCAATCAATGTTCACTTGTACTATGCCAACAGATTTCTGATATAGTCAATGGAGACAGAACTTCACCATCCTATGGCCCTGCCTATGACTGACAGCTCTGCATAACATTTAGCAATTTAACTGCACAACTGGAATTTAACTGCTGGCATAATGATCACAAATAGGCCAAAGAGTTCAAGGATACTTCCAGTATAGGAAACATTTTAATTTGGATGATGCTCAGTGGAGTTCTTTGTTCTTTTCAGTACACAACAGTACTAAGTCGTCTGTGGGCTCTCAGGAACTATATTATAATCCCTTTTCTTTCAAGATGAAGGGAACAAGAGTCTCTTCTGACTTTTTTTTTCTAATGTCTATTTTTATGAGGGTACGCCAATTACAGAGGGCCTTACTTTTTCCGTGTTCTACGTCACGATGCAACTTTCCTCAACATTCTCAGGATCTTAAGGATTAATAAAGCCTGTAAATATAGCAAAATTAATTATAAATATTTTACTACACTTCTCAGTAAAAATTATTTCCTAAAAAAAAAAAACAAAACCAAAAAGAACAAAACCCAGAAGAGGAATATCTTTCCTGTCTTCAAGTACACACTTAGACTCATTTAGTGCTGGAATTAGAAGGGATGTGTGAATACAAGTAGTGTCAAAATACAAAGGATACTGAATGAAAAACCACACCTTTGTAAAGGGAAACAACTCATTGTAATTTGCACCTCTTTTGCAAGCATACCCCTTGACAAACAGCTCATTGCAAAGAAATCCATCCAAGAAAAAAATATATTAAATTCACTCTACAAATTGCAGCTAGACAACCATACAGAGGCAATTCTCAAGTCATAAGGTAGGGTTTAGTATTCCATATTAATATCAAGCTCTTAATAATGACATGTAAAACCACTTTCAGAATAATTTTTCTCAGTGGGAGCACTTATATTGACCTATAGAGTACCCATGTGTCAGGCACTTTAGAGAAAAGCATCAAGGCAGTTCTGATCCACTAACTTGATAACCCAGATATTTCTCCCTGCTGATTCCCTTACCTAAGTTGCCACCATGGAAAACAAACTCCTACACCGCAGTTTCAGAGGAGGGAACCCAGCCTTTCAGGCAGATTAAGGTTGTCTTCATTTTGAAACAGAAGCCAACAATATTACTGGGTCTAATCAAAGACTTTCATTGCTACTTTTTACAGTCATATTCTTTGTACTTCTGGCACCATCTTTGCGAGGAAGATTTATTGTCAGCTTGTTAAAATGTATCAGCTTGCAATGGCCACCAGATGAAGGGATCTCTTTAAATCACTTTGTATGGGGAGAATGTGAACATGTGCATTATATTTAGAGCCTGAATTTCTCCCATGATAGAAAACCACTTAGAAACAGCAATAATGAGGGGGAAAATTTTGAGACAGTTATATTCAAGATATGGTGTTTACAAGGTGCTCTGCATGCTGAGGTAATTGACTAACAATTATTCAAACTATGTCCCTTAACTGAAGAAGTAAAAATGAGATTATTTTTTTTAGTATCTCAGAAATTGAGAGTAACAGATTTACTTGTTGATTGATAACACATCACAAAATAAAGTTTTCACACAAGAATACTTGGAATGCTGAACATCACTGTTACAGTTACCACTGTCCTTTCTTTAATAAAAGATCTATTTATTAAGCTACAAATATAAGCAACTGTTGCATCATCTTACAGTACTGCAATTGCTGTTGAATATCAAGGAAGGGTAATAGGATAGATAAAAGTTCTCTAAAAAAGAAAGCACCAGAACCAGCAGAAAGGTGGGGTTGGTCAGCCCTTCATTTGAATGTAAATGTAATTATAAGGCAGGCAGTTAGGCTGACGTCAGACAAGATCTTGGTAAACCATTACCACCAGCACCTGGTAACACAGTTGATAATAAAAGAGGATGAAGTAGAAGATTCCAAGCAGTGGCATTATTACAGAAAACCAAACACAATTATTTTTTAAGCAGCAAAAGAGAATACTGAAGAACAAGATGTTGTGACAACGTATTTACGATCAGTGACAATCATGCATGTGAACTCTCTCTTGGATAAAGAGAACAGCATGTATCCAGGATCTGCAAGGGCTAATAACAACCTGCCAGTGCAAAACTTTGTGTCTACTCCACCCTATTCAGATTACATGGGATATCATCATGTGCCAACTCTGGACACCCATGGACAGCCTGCGGGAGCCTGGGGATCTCACTATGGCCCACAGCGGGAGGACTGGAATGCTTACGGCCCAGGACCTTCCAGCACAGTTGCTGCTGTACAGATCAATGGCTCGTCTCCTGGACAGGTCTCCTACAGTTCTGCTGATTATAGCTCCCTCCATCCCGCTGGATCCGGGGGATTACCTCCTGTAGATACCATTAATGCACAGCAAATCTCTCCCAGCAGCCAAAGGCACAGCTCTTACGAATGGATGAGGAAAACTGTGCAAGCTAACACTACTGGTAAGCACAAATTCAACTTCCAGCCCGAGAAAGCATCTTCTGCTACCACCGATCTTATAAATAATTAACTTTACTTGAAGCACATAGGTTGGTGGGCCATTTATGACATTTATTTAGCCTACTGCTGTTTAATGCAGTTTTAACTAAATTTGCACTAGTTTCACTTTCACCCCATAAAAGCTTTCTGTGGTTACTATAGTGGGATGGCTATTGTGCTTAGATATGGCTGCATCTCACTCAAGTGCAGGAATCTTTGTTGTAACATTCTGTAAAGCATTTTGGATGAAAAACTTTATATTCTTGAGAATGTTATGGAACAATGAATGCAGAAACATTTAACAGTTACAGGCAAAAATACTACAGAATTATTTTGTGCCACAAGGTAAATATCAATATAAAATCAGGTTGATCTGTAAAATCTTCACAGACTTTTCAATACATTTAAAGAAAATTACGTGCTCTGTTCCAATGGTATTGATTATGCAATTTTCTGCTGTTGTTCCTGGGTCTTATTTTTCTCCCTATATTAGGTGAGAAGACATATTCCTAGAGAAGTAATCTGACTCAAATGATCAGCATATTTTGTTTGCAGACATATGTCATCCATAAATCTTAATTTATTTTCAAATTGGTTTTACATATTTTTCTCATGTGCCAGAATTTTGCAGCTTGCCACAATTACACAATTAAAAATCACTTTCTTGCAAGTGTCACTCATTGATGCGCCTGGTTTTGTCACAAACTGCACGCCAGATGAACCTTTCTGTGTATATTCCCAAGGTGTAAATTAGGTGTAGCAAGGTTTGCTAAATCTATTGTTAAGGTTAAAAGTAGTAAGTGTGTGTTAGAAAGCATCAAAGAAAATGCTCTAAAGCAAGAGCAGCAATTACAATTGGAGCAATCTTAGAAGACAGAAAATCAGTACTGCTGCTTGAGACACAATGCTCCTTCAGATTAGTCTGGTAATTGTTTCTTAGTTATAAAGCAGATAGACACAGTTTTGCCACTGTTACTAAACACAAAACGCCTAGTGAACACTAAGATATCACAATGCCATCCTTCCACTTGGAGCCTCTACAAAGGTCTTCAAAAGCCAGGCAGATTCATAGTCTGTTTTTTCCCCCTTATGTATACTCATGTAAATCAGCAGTAACTTCATTAACATCATTGGGGATTTCCAACTGTAAAAGTGATGCAAGATTTCAGTGCAGACCAAATTCAGTTGAAACTACTGAATGTCAATGAGGCAACCCATTCTCTGTCACATCACTGAATTTTATACGTGTTAGCATTCTTAAAGAATAAAATACTCAAAAATCTAAAATCCAGTTTTACACTTATTGCACAGACATGGAAGACCCTGAAAGGTTTCTCACACACTTGCTCAACTTCATAAAATATATATGCAATTCAGAAAAGCAGTCACGTGCTTAAATTATCTCTAGTCTGAAAAGTACTTACACAGAACTTACAGATGCCAAAATACTTTATGAACAACGCTGGACAGGTGAAACAGGGCCTGTCAATAGATACATGACCTGAGGCTGTACATTCCTACAGCCCAGTCCTTTGAAGTGTTAAAAACTGAATTCACAGAAATGGGCTCAAGACATCAACCCAGCTTAAAAAGAGGGTTAGGGAGAGTAGAGCACAAATGTGGTATTTTGCAAAACAAGAAAAGTACCAACTAGATTTAGCTTTTCATTGGTGTTCTTAAAACAACATTAACTGCAAAACTGGAAAATTTTAATACCGATGTAAAAAGTTGTGAAAAATGAAAGGAAATTCAAACAAATAATGACAAGTCTGGAATTAGGCATGTAACAGCTACATACTAATCTATGAGTGCTTACTCTAGAAGACAATGCAAGAAAACTTACTTGATGCCATTATAACCTCTCTTTGAAACAGATTTGCTGTTTTTCCTTATTGCCATAATATTATTCATGCTATCAAAGTAGCTGTTGGCTCCTCCCCTTCAATATTACCACTGCTTAATACAGTTCATTGCTCTACAATTTCAGAATCGTAGCCCTAAACTTTACAAATATATTTATAAACATAAATATGTGTATGTTCTTAACTTCACTAGTGGCATGTACACATGTCAGTGTATGTGAGCAGCATGGAATAACAGAAATCAAAACACCTCTATTTAAATGAGGAAGCCTACTGAAATACTGTCCTAAAGACAGTAAGAATTATTTTTGGGGAGGGGATGTTAATGTGAATTTTTTTCTCCTCTATTTAGACTCTACTAAATACACTACATTCTGATTCAATATTTGTGTTCAGCCATTTATACAAAAAAAAAAAATTGCAGAAAAAGTGAGATGGAAATTTACCTGACCAAGTCAATTCTCAGGATGAAACAACATCACAAAGACAGAAATACTACGTCCTTTCAACAGACTATCAAAGATAAAATTTTATTTGAAATCATGTATCTTCTTACTAAAAGACCTACCCATATATTCATAACCAAACCTGTTCTTATTTCAAATACACAGACATTGCAAACATATGAGGCAGTAAGAAATTTTTAAAAACCAAAAATTAAGAGTGGGTTATCTTGGTAAAGATAACTTCCCAGCCAGGCTACCAAAATAAGAACATGATCTACAGAATTCCTTACAGTCTGATGCTGTTTTGCTAAAAATCAATGACAATATGCCTAATCAGCTTCAGTTACATAAGAGCAGAACTTCAGACCAATTAATTTCTAAAATCTGTGTAATCAACAGTATAAAATGTGTATTTTATGAGAACGAGTGAGCATTCAAAGCACAAAACTTATTGAAAAGAAGGCATCTAAACAAGGGACTAGAAAACAGCTGTTATATCTTTCAAAATTTTGTATGAAACTTCATCTGGGAGTGATCCTTCTCAGAAAGAGAACAGACTTTAAGGGGACTAAACAACAGGAAAACAGTGTTTTTATATTTTGCCAGATCAGTCTCAGCTTTTTTTTTTTAAACTATAGTCAACACACTTTATGCCTTTGTTTAAACAAGCAATGATGTACAATAATTCAGATTACATCACAGCAGAAACACAGCCAGAAAGCAAAATAGAAAAGCAGGGGAAAAGGCCATGCCTCTGCTCTAATGCTAATTTATTTTTCTTTGTAAACTAGTTGTGACATCTATTTTCCACTGGCCCACTTTGTCTGAGGTTTTGAGGCCTATCTGTCATATTGAGGCAACAGACCCTTTTAACACTTCACTTTGCTTTGATATGCAGTCTTGTCTCTTCCTTCTCCCTCTTTTCTTCAGGAGTTATATTGCCGGAAAGGGTGATGATTTTCACAGCAAATAAAGAGGCCTTCTCCTAGCTTTATTGTCTTCAGAAGAAATGCTCTGTGAATTTTATGACCAAGGGGAATGGGGAAAACTACTCCTTTTCTCCACCCCCTCAAATAATGGCTATATTTGCTGATTATAGTGAAGCCGGAATAACCCTGTTGAATTTTAACTTGTTTTCAAAGATTACCTTCTAAGCCTTCAGTTTACAAGGAACCTGAATATCTATACTATTGTTAACATTGTAACTATCACTTAGAGAAAATATTTCAAAGCCAACAATTTGTACCTTGGGAAAAAGTAAACTCACTTTGATGATTGTTTTAGTCCTGCAAATTTAGGCAGGAAAACCTTGTACACTAGAAGTCAAAGTGGCATAGGATTTGGGAAAACATCCTTAATTATGCGTATTTCAAAATGTCTTAAGCTGTGTCTGCCTCTAGGCTTATGATAAAAATACTGCACCCTATCCTCAGTGTTGGTCCAAAATTAAAGAGAACTGAGGAAAAATTATTCCTTCATCTATTTCTGTCCTTTTTTTTCTCTGCTAAGATGAAAGAGTCTGACATTTGTTTAGGGCTTGTAAATTCCAAACCAATTGGCTTGTGTTTCTGAATGTGAAAGGGGTTCTTGATAAGATCTCCTTGTCGCTCCTTTGTGTGGCGTGTGCTTCATCTTAACACCTCAATGGATTTTAGGGAACCACTTTAAAGAAGTCTTTGTCCTACAGTTTGTCCCAGAAAACTCACATCAAAAAAAAAACTGGGAAGATCAGAAGAAAAAGGAAAACTATCTAGTTGGCTGTTGAAAGTGCAAAGGAGAACAAATAAGTTGAAAAGTGATCTCCCAGTATAATTATTACACGACAAATTGTTTTAAAAAAAGTCTATGAAATGAGAGATATCTTCTAAACATGAAGTAATGCTTCTCTTAATAGTATTTATCCAACATATCTAGGAATATTTCTTTTACACATTAGATGATACTGAAATCCTTTTACAAGTATTTTATTGCCCCATCTTACAAATTGCCAAGTGCCTTCAAATCAAAAGCAAAGCTCAGCATGGAGTACCCCCAGTAATACCCCTTACAGGCACTCAGCATCTTGCAAGACTGGATCTTTCAAAAAAAATAATTCAAATTATTATGGAACTTATAAGCATGGCCGATGGCCACACAAGAAAGTGAAAGCATTTCTAGTAGGACATTTCTTTGTGTTAGAGGGGTGATTTTTAAAAACTCAGATAAAGAATTAGGACGTGGTACAACTAAACAAATTGTGACTGAGTTTCAGACTTGAAATCCTGTGTATGCCCACATATACATGGAAGTCACTTCAATGAGCCCTGAAATGAAACCCCTCTGAGATCAAATATAGCCAGCACCAATTATGTACTGCTATGAATTATTTAAGATGCTTCAGGGTGCTTTTCACCTAAGAGCTTTACATTTAAATTTATGTTTCCAGAGTGAGATAAAGAGGGAAAGACAGTTATGATAACCAATACTCACTTACTTATTCACCCTGCACCTCATATTCCTTCTCTGTAACACAGAAAAGAATCGCATACAAGTACTCTGTAGTTTAATTAATGTCTCTAAAATATTTGAGATGTTTGAAAGAAAGATGCTATAGAAAATAAAATTCAACATACTAATAATATTTCTTTCCTAAACAGGTAAAACAAGAACAAAAGAAAAGTACCGAGTTGTTTACACAGATCATCAGAGACTAGAATTAGAGAAGGAATTTCACTGCAACAGATACATTACAATAAGGAGAAAGTCAGAACTTGCAGCAAACCTGGGACTATCTGAAAGACAGGTACACAGAGAATATCCATCATTCATACGCACCCATTCACCAGACACTGTTACTGCCAGGGGACATGAGCAACTTTCACCTTCTGTATCCCAGAGTACTGTGAAGGCAGCCATGACACAGTTTCCGAGTATATTCAACACACAGAAAATACACTAGGCAAACACAAATAAATAAATAGACTAATTTGACAGAAATCTCCAGTTATGGGTAACTATGTATTAGGAATTCATTTATACTACAAAAAGTACTTATTCTTACATGCATAATAGCTTGCTAGACAGCCAGAATTCAAACAGTTCAGCTAAACATTATCTCAGCTATGTTCTCAACAGTCAAGACATTCACTATTTTATTTCTTCTTGCAATCACACAAAACAGTGGCCAGAAAAAATATGAAGCATTGGCTATATTTCAGGTATAAGCCAGGAAGACAAAAACTCAATATTCTAAGAGCAATCAAACCAGATATCTATGTATTTTTGTTACAAAGTTATTGCCACTATTCCCACAGGCCACATTTTTCCTCAGTTTTCAAAACACTTTCAGGATTTTTTTACACCCTTTGATTTTTCAAGTCAGGATCTCTTTTTGCTATTATATTCACAGGTACTTCACCTACAGCAGTAGTTCATACCCATTACACACTGGGTACTTTAGTCTGTAAAATTTGGTGCCAAATCTCTATGCCTATTGTACACATACATGTAGCCAAGACTATACGTTCAGGAAATTTTCAAGTGCATACTTAGATCCATTGCTTCTTGGAAAGCAGTTCTGCATTCATTCATATTAAGTACATACTTTAGCTCTGTCCTGAATAGTCTCCTGAGCAGGGGCCCAGGTATTTTAACTGTGTTCATACAAAGACGAGAGGAATTCAGGATAAAGAATTTCCTAAAATCACTGAGCTGGAGAGCACACTTAGGAAGCACAGCTCTGCAGTCTGCAAATACAGTAACTGCTGAATCCAAGCCTCCTTACGCAAGAGAATCACAATGGTTCTGCTACAGTTGGAGGATAAGGGAAGATTTGGTGATACCGAATAAGGCATCTCATACCTTAGCAACCAGATTTATTGCCCCCAGGTAAATTTAAACAAGAGATCTTTCTTTTTAGAATTTTACAAACTTTTGTTCTTTCTGAATAAGCACATTCAGTTCTCTAAACTACTCTCCTCTTTCAGTGGCCTCTTCTGATTCTGCATTCAGTCTGTGCAAGAACATGGAATAGAGAGGGACCTATTGAGGCTGGAAGTGTAAGGATCCATAGATAAGCAATGGTATTTTAGGTTCAAGCACTGAACATATTGTAGTGTAATGATGTTCAATCCCAGACCCAAATAGTACATAGATAACACTCTGCAGACTGTTAAGTGGCCCCAGAAATTATGACAAACAAGCCTGTCATCAACGGACTGAAGTTTGTTATACAGTAGGATATAACCGCATTGGAAATTTTCAGAGAACTGCAATTATGAAAGATTAAAAACCTCCACCTTAACATTATGCAAGCTGGCTGATCTAGAACACAGACATGCCTGGAGTAACCAGTGATACCGTACAAAATCAACGTTTTCCTTTTACATAGCTGTTGCTCTTAAAGCCATACCAGTCAAAAATTGGAAATTTCCTTCAAGTGTAACTTGACAAAATACATAATTTATCTGCATTTCCACAGGACTCATGACAAAGCTAAACACTTCTTACTCTTATTACCAGTAAAGGTATAAAAAAAAAAAATAACTAGAAAATAATAATGAGATTTTTTAATACAAAGCAATGGTACAACTTTCTATATCGTATTCAACACACCTTAAAGGATGTAACAAAACCTGCAAAATAAGAACACAAAACCTTAATAAGGAAAACAAACAGTGTATCTACCTATTCACACTTTCACATAAGAAAATATAGTTAAACTAAAAGTAAATTTCAAACAGATAGGAGTCTTTACATATGCATACCTAGCCTGGAAAATTCACTATCATTAAGTAATGTCGATATATTCATACATGTGACACAGTACATTTCTACCTGTAAAATACATATATAAAAATATGTATTAGAAAAAAAATATAAATATATATATAAACATATAAAATAAAATATACATATATAAAGTCCAGTAACAAAAAAAATTCAAAACTTTAAAAACACATCAATATATACGTACACACAAAAATTAATCACAATATAAATTAAGAAAAAGAACCCTCACTACTTGGATTTGAATTAATCTGCAACCTTCAAATTATTCATAATTGCATCTTCCTAAAGTATGACACACTCCACTGTCAAAGCTTAGATGATAAACTAGGCAGACCCCTGAATCTGAACGAGTAAGTTGATTCCTACATTCTTAAATATAACACAGCAAGCTCACTTTACAGCAGGTCTAAGAAAAGAAAGCCATTTTCTATTGATTATGATGCAGAAAATGAATACAGAGAACAAAAATTTTTCACTGCACAGATCCAGTGTTTTGTTTTGTGTTTTTTTTATTTGGGGGGTGGGTGGGTGGGTGGTTTTGGTGGTGGTGGTTGGTTTGTGGGGTTTTTTTGGATGGGGCTGGGTTTTACGGTTTTTGTGTGTTTTTTTTGTGGGGTTTCTTAGGTTGGGGTTTTATAGCTTTTTTAAAAATATTTATATTTTCATTGTTATTATTACTGTAAAAACTTGAGCAGTACTTTGAATTAATCAGATATCCTTTGTAACACTGAAGGTGAAAATCTGGTTCCAGAATCGCCGAGCAAAAGAAAGAAAAATTATCAAGAAGAAAATATCTCAGTTTGATGGCAGTGGGGGCTCAGCTCAGAGTGACACTGGTTCACTGAGTCCAAATGAAATATCCAGTTCTCTTTTCCAATCACCACATGGAATAAATGGATTACAGCCTAATGATATTCATCAAGTCATAGTTTCAGAATGAATGGGGGGCGGGGGAGCAAAAAGAAAAAGCAAGAATGGATTTCCCCTGCAACCGCCCCCTCCTCCCCCAAGAAAATCTCTCTGCAAGGTCCATTCTCATTTAACTGTCTTCAGAGTGCTGATTTCTAAGTACAGAATCTGGGACTACTATCAAAATGTTTTAATTATCGCAGAAATCTCAGGGAACTTGTACTGCTAAGTTTCATCGCTCAAAATCTTTGAGTAGAAGGCAATTTGCCTCAGACGCTGACACAAAGAATGATACAACTGAAGAGTCAAGTAAATGTAGTTCTAGTCTGATCATATATATATGCAGAAAACCAAGTGAACTGATTATAAAATAGAGTACTATCGCAGAAAATCTAAGATGCTGGGTGTATTTGGTTTGTTACATTTTATATAATTAAACTGTAGATGTTAATAAATATTTACACTTAAGTGTACTGAAAAGAATGCTACTTTTTGAAAACAATAACATTTAAAACACTTTTAAACACAAGAAGCATAACAATGTTGCTATACCAACATATTGCATTTCATTAAATAAAACAAATCTTCTTTGCACCATGTAATTGTATTCAAGCATACCAATCTCCTAAGCAATCCTTACAGATACATAGTTATCATCCCAAAGTTGCCAAAATTTGTTCAACTGTGAGAAATGCAGTGATTTGTCATGCACAGTAGTAAGTGCCAAATAGCTGGGAAGATGTAAGTATTACTTCAATCTTCAATGAATGCACAGAATATTGCCTAAAAGTATGAGCACAAATGTAATGGAAACAGAACTGTTACTACCAGCAAACCACCAAAAAGCAAATAAAGAATTTGTTTAATTTCTCTAAACCTTTGAAGTGAAACAGTAGCTTTTTTGGGCCACTGCTTTTATATGTGACACTTATTTTGGGCTAAAGGCAAGAAATATCGCAAAGTAGCTGACACTATATTTCAAAACTGTTCTCAAGCAGCTTAGCATTCATGACATCAAAACAAGTAATTAAAGTGTCCACTCCCCCTGCACTCCTGAAAAGGCACAAATTAAGGATAAACATGCTCATGCTGTGGTTAGCTTTAATTATTGGTCCATGTTGGCAGGTGAGAAAGTAGCAATGGTATATAGAATACAACTGAGGAGTCTGAAAAAGCAGAAAGAAAACCCAAAGCACTAAAATCCCCAAACCCTTCAGCAGTACTACTGATTGACATTTCACAATATGAACTTTTTGATAGCATATAAGTGATCTATTGGAAAAATTTAATATTACTGAAAATGTCATCAGGAGCAAAGGGAATAAAAAGGGAAAACAGAAGAAAACAAACAGAAAACACCATTACCTGGCATATGAAGTAAGTGGTGCACCACTTATTTCAACAACATCAAACTCTTGGTCTCAGAAACAGCAGATCAAAATCTGCTTTTCTTAATGTCTTGTCTATTAGCCTTGATAATGCACTAAAAAACGTAGACAGAACTTATGAAAGCACTCATTATCTGGATTCAATAAATCAGGTCACTTCAAATTTGAAGATGTGCCTCACTGTTTCCCAATTACTTAAAAACAGCTCTGTTAGAGTAGCTCCATAAAAGTAATTCTAATAGGATTTACAAGAATAACACTCTTCAAAAATAAATACTAAATCATATAATTGTAGACAGAAATGTCCCAAGATAAACTAGGAAGAAAATCTGTAACACAGAATAAGATCTTACAGAGCGTAAGCATTTTGTGGGTGGTTCTCCAAAAATAAATTTCTAACAATCTCCTATTCATATAGTTAAAAGAAATGGGCGTGTCTTTAATGCAAACTGTAAACAGAAAATCTTGTGTACATAAATACTTACAAAACTCAGCCCTATGAGAAAGCCATGAGACTACATTCTGCATGGCTTTCATTCAGATCTTCTATAAGCTGCTCACTGATATTATAATGTTATGTGATTGCATGGACATTTTGGAAGACAGAGCAGCATGTCATAAAACATGCACACAAACAGATCTAGTTCTGTTTATATTAATAGAAGTATGCATGCTAGCAGACAGTGAGACACATACATGCTGCTCTGCTTTTCATTCAGAGAAATCAATACATTTGCCTTATGACAGGTTTGGGAGAGGAGGTTTTCCCAGTTCCACCAGTCCCTCTACCTGTGCTGTCTTTCTATACATAAAGGATGTAGAAGACAAAATAATTTCACAAGAAACTCATGAAGAAAGAAGCCATAATACTTTAGACATACAAGAAAAAAGGGAAGAGGACCTCACTTTCCTACCCAAATCTCAAATCATCAGAAGGCCTACCTCTATGGAAGAGCAGGCAAAAGCTTTTGTGAAGGTTATTGGTGACACAGAAATAGAGAGCAAGAGAAACCTTTTTTTCTGGTTTCCAGATGTTTTTTTTTTCCCCATGATCAGTTTTCAAAGCAACATGGAAGAATGGCAAGTAAAGAGCTACAACACATCATTCACTATATTTGTATACTAGAAATGCGTGGTTTAACTTAAAATTTATCCTTCCCTCTAAATTTATGTCAAAATTGAAATAAAAAATCTTAACAGGGTTATTTACCAGGTTCACATTCAACACATTCAAAATCATCATCTTGCAGTTTCTAAGCATGCTCCAGTCTTATCTTTTTTTGAATTGCCAGGCAGTCAGGACTCACTATGCTGTTTTCACAACTGGGCAGAAGAGCCACCAAAGCCCTTGACTGTACTTCAGAACAACCACTGTTTGTAAAGGAAACTTCTTAAATGAGACTACTTTAGATGTCAAATGGGAGTTTGAATGGGAGACAAAGCAACTCCTATGACATGATTAAAATTGGTCTTGTCAATAAAAGGTGTTTTCTTTTTTCATGATCTTCACCCTGAATTTCTTCTATCAGGTCTACTTTAAATGTATTCAAAGCATAGATTAATAAATGTTTGGGGGAGACAATCTCTTTCATGCACTAGATAATCATCTTTAAGCCTAAAAATCGTATCGGATTATCTTCCCTGGCTACAGCTAAGTCAAATAAGAAGCTATGCCCCCTATCTTGTACAGTGCATAACCACCCCCCCATATAGATCAGAATGTCCCTTTAAATATAAGCGTAGTGGCACAGCTGTTTCTCAAAATATTCTAAGGAAAAATCCCATTATTATATTATTTTAGATTAACTGTGTGATTACAGAGCAATTAACTATGCAGTAACATTACCAGACCAGGAGGATAGTAAGCCATAAAGAGGGGAAAATAGCAAGCCACTTAAAGAAAACTCTTATTCTGTCTCTGACAGGGTAGGGACATAGTTATCTGATGCCATTTTTTTTTTTTTTTTTTGCCAGAAAACGCCATCCCAAATTGAAATACAACTCAGAACTATATGTTGGCACATTTTAATGGCCATTAAAGGCTACATGACAGCCTGACAGGAGCCCATCCTATATATATCATGTTCTGCCAAAATCAGAACACAAGGATGAGGATCTGTGATTAGGTGGAGGCAACATAAGTCATTACTAAAGTCCCAACATCACTATTATTTTCTGTGCAGATGTGTTTGACTCTTCTACATTGCTCACCTAAAGGACAAGCTTCAGAAGATGTGATCCAGCCCTTCAATTTCATTTTTGTATTTATTTCAGTGAGTGGAAACACTAAAGGCTATAAATAATATTTTCCAATATTTATCCTTCTTCCTCTGAAGACTTCTCCAGGGACTTTAATTAGACTGTCCCTTAGCATCATTAGGCAATTAAAATAATAATAAATCAAACACAATCACTCTCACCCAGTAGGTATCTTCCACAAGCTATCTCAGTTTCCTGTCTTTTTCACTTTATGTAAAGAGAAAACCATCGCACTGTTTAAGTTCAGCTGTTTAATTGGTATTTCAAGTCTGCAAATTAGTGAGCCACTTTAACACCACGCTGATATCAAAAGAATATTCTGCATCACACAACTGCCTAATTCCAGGAGTCAGCAAATCCTTTCTGACATTTATTTGAATCATCTTTATTCTTATGAGAATACTGTAGAGGTGCAAAAGCTCTGGGAACAATTGTATTTCTCAGTCCCACTAAATATAAATACTTAATCAAGACGAACACTTTACCAAAACTGTTCATGCTGAGACTCAATGTAGCAGCACAGTGATGTGGCTTCATCAACCAACTTCTAAATATTTAATCTGTGGGAGAAAATAAAGACAATTACAGATTTATCTGTAGTTACAGTAATGACAGATGGTTTAGACTAAAACTTGGAAAGAACCTCATTAAATGATATTTTAAAAATAATAAATCATTATTTGCAGAGAAAAGTGTATAACAACACCCTAATTGGCTGCTTGTAGTAGTAATACAGGTCAAATAAAAACTTGGATCAGAAACTTGACAACCTCCTGAAATTAAGATTAGTTTTGAAAATTGATCTACCTTTACACTAGGCATTTTCAGTATAAGCAGCACAGAGCCAAAAATCTTCTAGACATCACAAATTATATATATCACAAAAATAGTTTCCTTAAACTTCTCATATCACTCGTCTTGCCTTAGCACTTCAACACATTTACATATCCAAATTTGCCTAATGAGTTATATGTTTCTATTTCTAAACAAAAGAATATGCACCCGCAATGAGATGCTGGATGCATCTGGAAAGGGAAAAAGCATTCTGCTAAATGTAACAGCCAAACCCACAGAAATTACCAGGGTCTTTTCCTCATAATAAATCCCACATTAAAGAGGATCGCCTGCACATTGGTTACAGTTCCCAGTCAAAAGTTGTGCCTTTATTTCCCAAAGAGGAAACTAGTACGCTAACATTTTGGGAGTTATTTCAAAAAAGCCTCAGGCACTTGATCAAATGATATTTAAAGGTGTGGTTAATATTATTTTTAATAGAAAAGATTATTTACATTGAAGGAACAATTTTTATTATTCCATAGATGCGCTAAAAACTAATGAGTCTACTGAAATTATCTGCAGCATATGGTATCACATTGTCTGGGTAAATGTTTCAATCTGAGAACAAAAAACACTATCACAGGTGAATGGCTCAGCAGAGGGCTAAATACTAGACGGCTAAGTTGTAACCATGGATCTGAAACCCATTATTAGCTGCTGCTTCCCATGTGCAATTGAGGCTTAAAATTTTTGAAATGCCTATCAACTCCTGTCAGCTTTATACTTTGATCTATTAACTGAAACTTCCTAGAGCCTGATAGTCTTCCTATCACCCCAGGTATCAAAAGCAGAGCAAATAAAATACGAAACATTAAAATTAGTGAAAACTTAGAACACTGCCTATGGATACCTCAAAAAGAGACAGGATATAGAACAACAGGCCAGTAAAAATCTCAACATTTAACATGGTTGTTTTCTACAGCTTGCACGATTCTTCGCTCAACCCCCTTATCAATACCAGTTTTCAAGCAGCCGGTGCAACTTCCTCTGAATGAGGCATAGTTCTGTCTCAAGACACTGACAAGAACACGCAGGATTTAGCAGCATGCATTTGCCATGCTGCCAGCTGTAGCTCTGAAAGTCAAACACCACAGCATCTAATGAAGCTGGCTACAGAAACCAGTGCAGCAAGAGCCACATCTTCCCCACCTCCCTGTATGGCTGAACTAACAGGCAGTAAGAACATAGTGAGGATGAGAGGGACAAAAACAAACTGACACACACCTCACAAGAGTCTTGAATTTTCAGTGTTAGGCACAATTCCAACCTGAGTGATGCAGCCATGAAGGCCTCCTAAATTTCATCATGCATCAGATGCTATTAAAGGGAACAATCCAGCTTCACAAGGTTTCTTCCTGCTAAACCCTTGCCTGTTTTTCATGGAATAACTTCAATCAGATTAATTTCTTGACTTGGGAAACGAGCTTGTATTAGTGGGAAATAATATTTCAGCAATATTCCAAAATGGCTAGAAACATTTTCACTGAGATCTGGGCAGAGCTTTTCAGTACTGGTGAGCCAGTTCATCAACATGAGTATTACTTTATCAGCTCAGAAGCACAGCTCTCCCAACTCCATTAGCAAAAGTCATGGCATCATACCCTTCCTGCAAAGGCTCAGAATCGATTAAGAAAAAAAATTCAACCTCTGATATGAGCTATCATGTATGTAATTAGAACGATCCTAAGGTCAGTTATTGGTAAACTTATTTCCATGTTAAAAACCTCAGCAGTTAAGCATGCATCACTATGTTCAGCAATAAACCTGCCCTAGGTCTGAAGGGCAAGCTAGCAAAATTGTAGTTTGCAGTAAGGCTTACACACTATGCACTGGCAGAGTTAGAAGCAGCTGGATGTGAAAGATGTTGGATGTGAAAGAGGACGTTTTCAAAACTGAGTATGCAAGGAAAAACTGAAACATACAAGAAAACAATTCAGAACTTATAATCTAAGTACCCAGGCAGAAGTGTTATGGACTGAAAAATACACAACTGCCAATGGGTAAGCATTCTAGTAGTGATCCTTTGTACTGAAGGAAAGAACAAGACCATACGCTCACAGGGCAGCTGGCAGCTCGAAGGGCCGGAAGGCTGCCTGACAATACGACACTATCATACAGCATTCAGTTTGGCTTTTAAGGGTGCTCAGCCTCAAGCAAAACAAAACAGCCTCTAGCAAAACAAAACAGTCTCTGGCTTTTTGTCATAAACCTGTACGTATTCACTGTCTTCAGTCGTCTTAACATTTAGTTCATCATTGACATCCGACACAAAACACACCTTTATTTTTAGTCACGTAAAAATCCTATCCAGTCCCTCATACCACAGAGCGATGGCTGAAGCACAGCTAGACTGCCAGCTTTATATCTAATACACTTGCAAACCATTTTCAAGCTTTGTCTTCATGCAGTTCTGTACACATTCTGCTACAGAGCTACTGCCCACTGCCATAGCAAATTCTTCCAATGTGACCTGAGTTCTGTGCTCAGACAGGCCCATTCACTGCATCTTCCTCTTGGGGAAAGAGAAAGTGCAAAAATCAGTTTGGAAGGCAGTGCAAGTCATCAGCAGCCTAGCACACGCAAAGCAGCCAAGCAAACAGAAAACTTAACAGGAAAGCAGCACTGCAAGTTGTTGTTCGCCAAAACACTACAAAGCATAAACACAGATGTTCTGACATTACCACAGCTTAACTTGCTCCTGTGTCAAGTTAATTGTGATTCTAACCGACGTAAATTCTCCAAAGCTGCTCATGTGTCAGGTGGAAACAGCTCTTACGAAAGCTGCTCTTCTTACATCATACAATGATTTCACATCAATGGAAATAATTTCTACCAAGAGACACCTCATTACTAACCACCACATCCTACCAGTTGATTTCTTCTATTCAATCTTTCCAGAACTTTTCACATTAAAAACTGAAGGAACAGGCTAACCAGGCAAAAAACCAAACACCCCCCACCAACAAAAAAAAAAAATCTCAAAAGCTTCTATTCTGAACTCTGTCTTGAAAAGGAATAATAGTCTCAGCTGACATAAACCAAATCAGGAAGGGGGTCCCTTACAGGTGAAGTCCAATACTGTTTATTCTGTTCACTCTTCATGAAAAGAGAATAATTCTGCTGTATGAAAACAGACATTCACATCTCCAGTGAGGCTCTGAAGTTCTGAATCCCCTCCACTTCTTGAGCCAATGTTAAGACACACGATGGTTTGTCCACCAGCCTTAAAGTAAGTTCTCCAAACTCCAAGAATACATTGCTATTATCCAACATCATCTTCCTTTGTTGAAAAATGTATCTGAACTTGCATATTCTTCCTTCTGAATAATGACTGGAGATTTGCATGGAACAACGCAGGAAAAAATGTATCTGAAGAAGACTCCATATGTCTCAGGCCCACATAAACATTCCCTTTTCATGTTTTCTCAGTAGTATTTTTATTTAATACTCTGCTTTGGTTTAGCTCCTGTCTTTCCTGCACTCTCTTTGTTTTTCAAGCTCTACATAAGAACACGTTCTGTTCCAAGAAAGGAAGTGGTTTGGGTGCATAAACATTGCCAGAGACCATCACCTCTCCACGAATCATTCAGTTTTTAGGACATAATTGTTTCATCTAATAAACAGCATCCTGAAAAAAGTATTGAAAGTGAGGCATCTAAATACTTCTACCTGTGAAGCCATAAAGTTTGATAAATCAAACTGAAAAAGTTCCCTTCAGTATTTACATCTGGAACTCAATACTAAGCAAGCACTCTTCAAATACAGCTATGCGTTACAGAAGGTGTTTTTCTAAAATGGTCTGTTCTTACCCAAATAGTCATCATTCTTGCTAGGAAAGAACACACACACACAAAAAAAAAAAAAAAAGTCTACTGAAATTTCAGCTGAACTTTGACTTCAACCTATTAATTAAAAAGCATAAGGCATTAAATATGAAGCCAGTATGGCAAAGTATCTTTTTCAATTAGAGAGACTTCCTTTCTTGGTTCGCTAATACCTCAGGCACTCATTATAAAGAGGTCACACAGTGTATTACACCAGAACACTGCACTTCCTCATTTTATGCTTCAGTTCTGCAAATTATTTTACCACCTGTTTCATCACCTGACAATTCATGCCTTGATTCCACCAAATGCTCACCTCTGTCACAATGTCCATTTAAATGTCTGTAACATTAGCTTTTTGATTGAAATGTAGGCTTTTCAATTAAACGTGCATGATACTGCTGCTGGATCTCTCACTGTTTACCACACCTTTCCTTACCACCTGCATCTCATCATTGTCATATCCAATGTTAAAGTTTTAAATCCTTGCACACAAGTACATGGTTTCCTTGTTTCATTTTATAGTACACACTCTGCTTGTCTCCCATTTTGTTTCATTCTTCTAAAATTTTCAACAGTTTTTTATTTGAACAAAATTGAACACATGCAAGGAACAGGAAGCAGGCTTGGCTTCAGAGCACTCAAGCAGGGTCCTATGCACTCTAAAAAAAAAAAAAAAATCTAGCACAAATCTTAAGGGGCTTGATCCACATCCCAAGTCAGCGCAGAAACGCTTATGCCAGTGAAAGCTGGATCACGCCAGTAGGACACAGTGTCATGACCATGTGAAAACTCTGACTACAACCCTCACAAGTTGCCGTTCTTGCTCTCAGTTATTCACAGAAGCAGGCTGTGGACTGCTCCTTAGCCACCTGTAACTGTTCCCATGGTTTACCTTTCTCCCTTGTGTCTCATGCAGAGCAATATGCATAAATCAGCACACAACACTGAAATAGGTTTAACTTCCTCATCCTTCCCAGCTCTGTGCAGCGTGGAGCCAGTTTTGCCAAAAGACAGTGTGACACCTCTGGTCACCTTCCTATCCCAAACCATTTATAAATTATGTTGAACAGCACTTAGCACCTTTAGGATTTCATTAGCAATCTTTCCCTGTTTTGAGGGCTGTCTTTATCACGATCTTTTGTTTTCTCTCATTTAACTGGCCATTAAGCTATCCTTCATCTCCAGCCAACTTAGTTCCAGCAGTGAGACATTTTTATGGAAAACTATTCCGAAATCCGAACACTTTATATCAATGGAATCACCACCAGTGTCGTTTTAATTTTATAAAACCACAGATCCCTTAGCACACAGGGACAGGGACATCTCAATTCATAAGGTTACAGAAATGTTGTTACAAGTGGTCAAGAAATATTTACTGTTCCTTTCAATGTCAAGAAATCCTTGCTTCTGATGTACTCGCAATTCCATTAGTGGGAGTATTGCAAAGCCAGAGTCCCGAAGAAATAACAACGATAATCAAGAAGTACAGACACCAATAGTTAAAACACAGAAAAAGACAACAAGTATCTTTACAAACATGCCTTAATCTAATCATTTAAGACAATGCATTTCACATATATCAGGGTAAGAGTTAGAAACCCTACCTGTGGCCCTCTATTCAAATTATTCCTTTGAGTATGGAAGCACCTGTAAAAACTCTTCAGCTTAAAATGTTCTAAGATATAGAAATATACCAGCAAGGTTGATAAAAACCAGTGGTCATACCAAGCTTCTAGAAAACAAGAAGTGTTGTGGCATTGTGAAGAAGACAAAGTAATTAAGTTTTCATTAGTTTATTTAGCATTCCACCTGGACAGCGCTGGAAAATGCTTCCATAATAAACTAAGAAAAGCATTTTTAACTGTTTCATGGACTGCTCTGAAATACTAGAGCTGCCTTACTACTGCTCAACAACAACACACAGCCTTGAACCCAAAAGCTTGTGTTTAGCTCTTTCCCGTAGGAAATGCTGGCTGAAAGCACATCATATCATGTACCCTGCAGTTACATTTTAAATGTAACTACTATTCTCACAGGCAGTTCACCAAAGCTGCCAAGAGCTAAGATAATCTTACCTAAACATTAAAGCCTGTAATGTAAATGTACAGCATCAGTCCTATAATTTCTTGAAGTGTTCTCAGTTATGATTATAAATTTTAACTTTTCTACTTTCACATCAGTTAAAGCGGACATCTTGAATCTAAAAGTATAATATATAATAAAGACCAACCCCTTATTAGTAACCCCATATGTAACTTTTTCAGTGGTTTCCAGACTTTCTTTCTACAGGTTATGAATAGATATCACGTATATACAAATGAAAATGAGTGGAAAAAAAATTAGATCCTTAACTAAGGAATTATTTTCACTTTTTTGACATGTTTCTAAATAGGACAGCTTTTTAATATTTGGCCAATGACAATTAGATATATTCCACCCCACACGTATTTTCGCCACCATTTATCAAAAATATTCATCACTAAACAAGAAAAAATTTCAACAAAAATGTGAGAACATAGAACATGTATTTTAATTTCATTTTATGACAACATCTTGTCCCTTAGTTATGATATTTTTCTCAAGTCATTAGAGTATAATTTGCCTACAGTAAGAGTATATGGCACTGACAAAACCGTAGCACAGTTTTGCTTTTGGAAGCAGCAAAAATTATCACAACCAATTCATCTGCATTTTGCTGCAGTCCAGAAAGTCCTGAAAAACAGCAAAGATGATTTATGAGAAAAGCCTTTTCCTAAAAACAGCAGACAGATATGGAGACCCATTCTTCCTCTTTTAGGAGGAGGTGAGCTCCCTTCCGTACAGTAGCTGTGGGTCAGGAATTCATTTTTGGTCACATAGCGGACCCAAAACATCACTTTATGGTAGCTACACTAATACTAAAAATATATTAAAAACAAAACAAAAAACCAAAAACAAATAAAAAACCCCCACACCCAAAACCCCCACCACAAACAAAAAACCAAACCACACAACCCACCAGCCCTCTGAGAATTTTATTTGATTCCTATACTGCAATTACACCAACACCACTTTTTGGGCTTACTTTCCATCTGCAGTAGGCCACTAACAAAGTGCTTAAACATACCTCACTAACGGTTTACACCTGTGTGCCCAGAGGGGGCAGGGGGGCATTCCTCTGCTCTCAACTATTCTGAGAGATTTTTCTTCCTCAGTTTTGGTGCTACTATGTAGATTGTCTTCCTTCTTCCCACCTTATTACCCTGCACGTAACTCAAATCTCCAACCCGACCGAGAAACCCGGTTAACCATCTCAAAGCTTCGGGAAAATGCAACAGCCACCAGCCTCACCAGAAAAATAACTTCCGCCCCCCCCCCCCCCCCCTCACCTCAGTCGCCCCGGCGAGTAGCGGGAGCCAAAGCTAAGGAAGCAAACGATGAAAAATGAGAGGGGAAGAGAGGGAGGTATCTACTCGGCAGTTTTTATTAAAAACGCCACTAAAAAACACCTGAAAAAGGGGCGCAACCGAAAGGAGCACCACCTGCCGCGCCACAGGCGGGCTGGATACCCCCTCGTTCCCTCAGCAGCCGCGGCGCGGGGAGGGGGAGGTGGGGAGGGGGAGGACCCCCGCCGTGCGGCGGGAAAAGCCGCGCGCACCTGAGGCGGGCACTGCCTCCCCAGAGACCTCAGCAGCTGCGTGCCAGACCCGCGGTCCTTCAGCGGGCACCTCCTGCTGCGGGCAGCCCGGCGCTGACCCTCAGCCCCACCAGACGACACTGGGGCAGCATCCCGCCACGCGGCGGAGCGCGCTCCCCTCACCAGCCTCAGACCCCCCCCACCGGCGCGTACGGCGCGGCCTCTACTGCGCCTGCGCGCCGTCCTGCCGCCGCAGGGGGCGCACCGGGCCCCGCCCCAGCGCGCAGTGCGCAAGCGCGCGGGCAGGCGGCGCGGGGGGAGGGCTTGAGATGAGTGTACTACTCCCCAATATGGCGGACTTCGACACTATCTATGAGCTGGAGGAGGAGGAGGAGGAGGAGGAGTCCGAGCCTGTGGTGCGGAGTCAGGAGCTGCCCCGGCCCCGCGATGCGCCGGATCCCGTAGCGGTACGGGGCGCCGGGCACATCACCGTGTAAGGAGTTGGGGGGCAGGCGGCGAGCACGGGGCAGCGTGACAGGCCGGTGCGGCGTGGCGGGGCGGCCGAGGGGGGGCCGGGCGGGAGCGCCGAGCTGCCGGCGGCACCGTGCTGCCCGGGGCACGGCTTGCCGGTGCCGGGAGGGGTCAGGGGGACAGGAGGGTTGCGCCCCATCCTTTTTTTGTCCCGACAGGACGCGACCTGTCCGCGGTACCGGCATCCGCAGCCCTGCTCTCCCTCTGCCCCCACCCCCACCCCCGTTACCGCTTTTGTGACAGGATTTTTCTTTTTAACGTGTTCGAACGGGAAGCTTCGTCTTTTCTACTCGTTCGAGGCAACCCACCGTCACGAACGAGCAGCTGAAGTTCGGCGGCTGGGCGCAGAGGCAGCAGCTAGCCACCCTGACAGCCCCGGGGCTCCCGCTGCCCCCCCAGAGCCCGTGAGCCAGCCCGCGGCGGCGCGGGGGTGGGCAGCCTGGGCCGGCGGGCCCACTGTGACCCTCTCCGGGCTCAGCGGAGCCCTGGAGCCCCCCACTGCACTGCAGAGGAGGCACATGGCAGTGCTGTGGTCTAGCAGCTCCAAACTTAGTTGGGAGTTTGGCATAGGTTGTGTTTATATCATTAGGACGCAACATGGCCCAGAATGTTTGCAGCTCTTTTAAACAGTTGGAACAGAAGATGAGCAAGCTGCCTGACCTGACGTGTAAGTTACTCGTAGGGACTTTCCCAGCGTTCTTACTCCTGCCAGTGGAGGAATTAATATAACAAAGTACATCCGTAACAAGTTGTTGGTTGTTACATTCATTTTAATGGCAAGGAGGCAGGTATTGAATTTTTTGCATTGTGGAGGTCCACCAAGCTTGTGTTGCTTTGGGTCTGTCTTTGGATTGCATAAAAGAATGCACATTTCTCTCTGTAAATAGGTGCAGTGTGATCTAGCTGTCTGCAGCAAAAACTCTGGGTGGGGAAGGCTCTCTCATCCTAAGAGAACTAATGTTGGATTTGATACTTGTCCGTCATGTAAGTCTAATTCAGGTTTGCGTTGAGCTAGTGCCAGTGGGTAGTTGCTCTGCTGCACCGCAGTGTACTTGCTTGTGTTGATGGAATTTCTTTGTCCTGTCCCCAAATAGCATGTGGCCTGCCTAAAGGAGGGGTGTAACACAAGCAAAACCATCAGGATACCTTATGCCCATCTTCTTGGTTACCTGGTTTTAAGCACTAAACTGGAAAAAATGTTACACATTTGCTTTGTCTGCTGTTACGCTTTTGTATTAGTGATGTTCCTTAAAGTTCCTTCTTGGCTCCAGCATCTTTTAGGGATGGGAAGGAGTGTCTCCAAGAAATCTGTCAACTGGTGATGTCTACATCAAAAGAAAGCAATACTTGTAAGTGATGTGGAAATCATGAGCTAGCATATGTGCCCTTGTAACTACCTGAAGTGAATTCCCATCCACCTTATTCTCCCTTTCTTCCACTCTTCCCAGCTTTCTTCTTGTGACAAGTATACCTACCTGAATAGTAGAAGGCAACTTTCATTAGTTCATCACGTATTTGTAAATATCCTTAAGTTAATAAAACCAGTTAGTGGATGTTATCAGTAAAATACAAATAAACCCTGGACACTATAATATGTAAGCCTAACTTCCTTATTAAATGGGAAGTGTTTTGCTTCCTGAACAGTTTCTGGTTAGTATGTATCGGCTCTGAAATTCTGTCACTTTTTGATAACACAGAAGCTGCTGTTTTTGAAATTACTTGGTTTCAGAAGCAGCCTGCTCTAGTTACTGAAATGAGATACATCATCGAGTAAAACTTGTGTTTGTTTTCTGAACCTCTCTGCAATATTGCTGGTAAAAATTTCAGTCCTGACAAGGCAGATGCTCTATTAAAAAAAAAAAAACAAAACACCAAAACAAACCCAGTTATTTTTAAAAAGGCACTGTTTTCCTTGGATTTCTGTTTCAGGTGTCTTCTATTCCTCATCTGCTACTGGCCTTCTTGGATACTTTTGGTATATAGAGAAGGGATAAATCTCTAATTCCAGGGTCATCTTCTGGTCCCGCTTTTCATGTACAGTCCTCTTATAAAACTCTCAAGTTAGTAAATTCAAACTATGTGTAGTTTCTTGCATGAGAGTTTTTATTCTTATGACCTTGTCAGTGAGCTGCTGACCCTAACAAGAATTCTACTGCAGTATCCAGCAGTACTAAATACAAATTCCAAGAATCTTCTGAGGGTTTTTAGCAGCATCTTGCTTTTTTACTGTTTTGCTAACTCTTTTACCCCTGTGCATGGTAAGAGTGATCATGTAAAGTGTATTTGTTTTATTTTACTTAAAGAGAGAGAGGGAATGTATGTGAAAGTGGTTAACAAAATTTATGCTCATCTTGTTCAATGTTCTTTCGCTCTAGAAGAGCCTTCCTTTGAAAAAATTAACTATCAGTCATATTTATTGTTTTCAAAAAGCTTTTGAATTTTAGCACAGAGAAATTACTAGGACCTAGTAAGTACCTTTTCTTTGCTTCTAAAATTCCATTGTAATGAGTTATAAACTCATTCTTCGCTGTTTCTTGCATAGTCAGCGTGATTCTGGTTGGTATATCCAAATATCTCAACATAAACATTTTTTAGTGAACTGAGTCATATGCCTGCCAAAGCAACAGCAATAACTTTCAAAAACAGAGCAGTAAACAAAGTCTAGCTTGGTTTTCATTTATCTGATGTAATTTTTCCATATAATTAAGTCTATGTGGATGGATAATAATGAGGTAATGAAATAGTCATTAAGCATATTTTTGCCCTTAGTGTGCAGCTACTGATTCTTGCTTAAGTCTGCAAACCTCCTCGTTTTGGATACAAGTTAACTTTTGTTATTCCATTATGTTTTCTGTAGGAGTGCCCCAGGGATCCACAATTGAGGTGCTAACGAAAAGTATATTGTCACCAATTAGGGAAAGCAGGGAAGAGCCAGGTGCTCTCAATTGTGATAAAATGACATTTGATTATTGTCTGATACTACTCCACCTTCTGTGTATTTAAAATGGAAGATTCCACATATTTAAAATAGCAAATGACCTCAGTCTTCCACGAGTTATCAAAAACTTAGTTTTCCAAAATGTCCATGGGTAAGGATGCTCTTCAGTATTTTGGTTGGCTTCATAGTAAAAGGTCCTAGACTAGGAAGAGAAACATTAAGCATTCAAGGAGATTTCAGCTTCGGGATCTTGAATGTCTTCTTTATTCCCTAATGCTAGGCAAAGCTTAGATACTTCATAAAGATTAGTATGTAGGATCTGAGTTGGTCTGTTCAAGATAGGTTAAACATAACCTGGATTAGGTGTGGGGAAGGGAGTCATGCTGAAAAGGAGGTCGGAGAGCCTATTGTATGAGAGTTGACTAAACAGGTTTAGCTTGTGTAGTCTAGTAAGACTGATTACTATCTATAAATACAGTAGTGGGATAAATGAGAATGAAGTGTTATTTAAGAAGAAAAAAAAAGAAAGTCAAGCACCTGTTAATGTGTCTGTTCTAGATCAAAAGATTTTTGGGAACCACTTTCTCATGTTTCAGTTCTGGGACAGGAATACTTATTTTCTTACACTTTGTAAACTAACAGAAGGAATTTTACTATGTGATATTTGTTGCAGGTAGGGTTTGCAGCTGATGATTCAGGGTGTTTCAGTCTTTAATTTGAGGGATTTTTGGATATATCTTATTATGGCTCCTTACAAGAAGTTGCATTCTCTTCACTCTACAAATAGGGGAAAATGAGATCATGGGACTTCTCTGATGCCACACATTAAAACAGGGAAGGAGAGATGGAAGAACTAGAAAGTGAGGCCATCCTAGTTCTATTCCATTGGTGTTCCCTATAGAAAACGTTGCCTTGCTTTTAGAGATACCTGTCATCCAGCCACAAAGTTGCTACAAAGTATATGGGTGACTTACCTAAACTTCATAACATTAGGCTTTGGGCAGCTTTCACTGAGCAGCCAGAGAACTAGCCCAGAAATAAGTCACCACCAAATGATGTTTTAAATGAGTTAAAGGACAGACACTGGAATTTATTTTATGTAGCAGTTTTTAAATATACTGAATTTTAGAAGGCTTCACAGGCCAAATCATGCTGGATCATTGGTCTGTTGTAGAAGGTCTGTGAAGTGTCTTATCTCTTAATCAGGATTTTAGGTCTTAACTTTTTTACAATAAATATTCTAATAACACTTCAGTACTTTTACAAAGCTGCTTGCCAAGCTGTAGAACTGTGTAATGTTCTGCTTTAACATTTCTAAAAAAAAATAATTTATTTGGTTCTTGAATTATCTCCCACCCCATCTAATAGGAGTTTAATGTTTCTGAACTATGAGGTAAATAATCACAAGGATAGTCTGTAAAACTTGTAAAGACGCTTTACTAAAACTGTGCTAAAGGCCCTCGGTGATGCTGACTAAACATATTTTAATGTAGCATAGCTGTATTTTCAGTATGGTCAAAAATTTTTACATTCTTTTAGCCTTTTGCACATGTCTGTGTAAAAGAGATACATTGCTGTAACTGAGGTTTCTTGGATGTGTTATTACTGGAATGTTTTGGCAACTGATGTATAAGCTTTGTGTTTTAAATATGTTTCATAACATTATCAACCTTCAAATGTAATGTAATAAAATATATTATGGTCTTGTATTCCTAATAGATCTAAATTAGAAAGCACTACTTTATGTTCTTCTTTACAGAAGCTGGTGGTGCAATGGGAATTTTAATATATGTGAGCAATGAGATAAAAGACGCTACCTATGGTTTAGGAATTTTTTGAACTACAAATTGTTGAAGGTCAGCAGAGTATTCTGGGGAAATGCTAGTACACGTTTGCATTTTCATTTTTTATTTTGCTGTTTCCTAGGCATCTGCTGCTGGGTTACTGTAAGAGTCAGTGTTCTGGGCTAGGTGGACCTTTGGCATGGTTTAGTGGAATTAGTCTGTTATATGGCTAGAATAAATAATTCTGCAGTATTACCTGAACTTCTCTGTAGTTCATTTATTATGTTGTCTATGTTAGAACTTTGTGATTGTTTCAGGTGGTTTCATTGCTGATATACACAGTAATATACACAAGCCTAAAACCAAGCTTGTATATGTGCTTCACATCCTTAAACTTCTCTGGATTTTTTTGAAGATTGAAAAGGCTACCTCACTGCTCTTCAGGCTTCCTTAAAAAGAAATTTATAGTATAACAAAACTTGGAAGATTTCAGCTTGAAAAGAAAAGCTTTAAAATGTGGAGGCTAACTTGCCAGGTTACATTCACAGAGAATGGAAATGTGCTTATATTAACATTTGTGCTTGCCTAAAATCTTATTTTTACTGTTTATTTTCATAATGCAAGTTTAACATCATGGCTTTCCAGTTCACTTGAACACACAGTAGCCCATGCTAGGCTGATGTTCAGTTCATGCATGTTCACTTCTAGAAACTCTTTAGTGAAAATATGTTGAATGAAACAAACAGAAATAGGTAGCAATTGGTTATAGTTCTTGAATAGCTTAAAAGGCAAAGGTTGAGAAACACTTCAGTTAAGATCTACTCCTTGGGTTCATTTTTTTAATGTTTTGCACAACTAGTGCTCCAGTATGCTGCTCTTTACAAGAGTCCAAGGCTCTGACTTAAATTAGCCATTGAAGAACTTGATTGGACTTCACTAGCATTGATAAACATTTTAATAAGCTTACTGGATTTCTAAAGACAACACAGGTTCTTTTATTAAGCTTCTCTCTTCTTTGAGGTTTATTTTATGTTTGATGCTTCTAAACAAGTTACATTGCCAAGTGTGGATATCTGAATTACTACGCTGTGCAGCTGGGTGGGTATGTATGTCTGTCATAGTGTAAGGGACGGGTGACATTTCGGCCATACTAGCATTTGTACAAGCGACCAGTAAGTGTCAGTTTGATTCAAAGCAAATACCCTTCTTTCCGGAAGGTTTGTTTCTACAATAAATATTACAATACCAAATGTATTTGTGCTCCTCTTTTTGGCTGTGATCCTTTTGGGTTTTTTCTTTTTTTGAATGAATATACTCAGGAGATAGTTTAGCAGAGCTGACGGTGAACTTGATGTACAGTGTATTTAACTTTAGAAACTTACTAACCTCTGTTCAAACATAAAGGTTGTAGCTGAGAGGCCAGCTGCTGTTCTGTTTTGTTAAATTACTGAATCGCAAAGTTTAAAGATTTCAATTAAGGTAGAAGGGATGGAAGATCAGAGTTCTTGTTCTGCGTAAGCTAGCAGGTTTAGCATCACAGCTTAGTTAACTTCTTGACTACTTACATGCTTTAAATAAAATACAAGTCAAGTCAGCTTGCACTGTTGGTATCCTGCTAATCTACAACACTAGTTTTTTTGAAGTTTCAGTAGGTTCAGTAGTTTGGAGCTAGTGGTAACACAGATTTACAAGCGAAGTCTAGCTCCTGGGGGGCTTCATGGGTTGCAGTGAAGACCTACCTCTTGCTCAAAACTCAGAACATTTCAATGGAGAACAGGCACAGTGATACCGAAGACTTCATTTTCTTGAAGATCATAGTTGTTTTAAAACTTCTTTGTGTAGGCTTTTACATGTTTTGCATGAAATAAACCAAAGCAATTTTTTAAAAACTATATGGTTAAAAGTTAAATTTCTGAGATTATGATGAATGGGTTCCTTATAACTAGTTTTATCTGTTGCATGTGAATAAATTGCATGTGTAAGAAAAATAGCAGTAAAAGGATTATTGAAGCTAATAAAACTGGATTTTAATAGCTGGAGGTTTTTTTTAAAGCAAAGACTGAAACTTGCTGCCAACCAATTGTAAAAGAATTTTTGAGCTTTTAGCAACTTGAAGGTATTGAAGTATGGCAACAACCTGTATTTCTCTGTCTTATATATAAATGGTATATATATATGATATTTTTATATATATATAACATGACCTTATATAAACTTACATGGAAAACTCATGAAGTCACATAAATTTAAGGCCAGAAGACATTAATAGCTTTTTTGGGTTTTTTTAAAGTAAAAAATCTATTAATTTTTTTATTATTAAGGGAAACAAAATAAGTTAGGTGGAATATATTTTGTTTGTCTCTTTTGTTTTCAAGGTTTGGCTTGAGCAACAAGTTTGATACAGAATTTCCTTCTGTTCTGACAGGGAAGGTAAGTGTGAGATTAAACTGTTCTTTTAAATGGAAAGATCCAGTGGTTTCTGTGTTATAAATACGTGCTCATGAATCCACCGTGCACACTGCACTGAAGGTTGTTGAATTAACTGTCTGTGTGAACTAGCCAGTTGATTACCGTTCCTATGGTGTACTTTGAAACAAGAAAAAATTATTTGCAGTGCTCACTATCATTGACATTCTAACCACAGGAAAGCTCAAGATGGCATCATATGCTGTTTTCATGCAGGCAAGCTGCATGAAAGCAAGACTCACTTAACCTTGTTTTATAGCTATCTGGAGTTTGTGCTGCCTCCTGTGTGAATTAAATTATTTCAAATACTAGACCTCTCATTTTAATATGTTTGTCAAGCCTTGAGTTCATATTTAGGCAGATCTCTAGAAGAGAATCTGTTTTATCTGAAGCTTTAAGGAACAACATATTATAGTGTTAAATCTACAAATTAAGTAGGGTTTTAGTACATTTTCAGAATTATAATAATTGTCTAGTTTTGAAAATAAGTGGTGACAAGTCTCTTCCTTTCTCTGGAGTCCTGGCATCTTACGAAATGTAAGTTTAATAAATATTCATTTGTAGCTATTAATTAATGAAATCTTTTAACAAAATTCTTAGTTATGGGTTTACCTCCAAAACCAGTTATGAAAAGAATGTATTTTTAGACTTTAAAATTTTGAATTCTTTTTCTCTTGGATTTTTTTTCCTGCTGTTTAGTGCTTTTCTTTGTTTCATTTTATATCCCCCTAGTGTTTCTTTTCCAGAATTTGAGAGAAGGTTTATTTGGCTCTTGCTACTTTCTCTAATGTCATGCCATACTTACTTACTACTACCACTTATACATACTACTCTGCAGCCTCTTACGGTAGCTGTTGAGCCTTATTAACAATATACTGAAATGCAGCTGGATGGTGTCTCTTGGTTCTACAAAATCCATCAGGAATTTTTCCTCCTTCATTTTCACCACAGAGTATAATGAATTAAATACTCCTGTTGAATACAACCAGCTTTTCTTGACAGCAGAACAATTGAAAAGCAGGTAGCTTTTTTTTTAAAGGTTTTGGTTGTTGAAAAACAGCCTGGGAACTCTGGCCTTGCCTCAGAATCTCAGAAGGAAAAGTTATACTGATTCCATAGTGTCTGATGGGAGGGCCAGGTGATAATGCTACTTGTATCTCACTACCTTGCATGTCCAAGGTTATTCTTTTCTGCAAAGCTCTTTCTGATCACTGAAAAGCCACAGCATGAATACTTTTTGGAAATAACATTTTTTATATTATTTTTGTCAAGTTGTAGTTTGTTACAAATAAGCCTACAGAAAATACCTAGCAGGAAATGTTAAAACTTGATTATATAATTTCATGTTTTTCTGTCTCTCTCAAATATGATTTTGTATATTAAAGAAAGAAAACAAACCCAACCCTCCAAACGTGTACTTTTTAATATGAACATCAACAACTGTCACATTTTCCACTTTCTTGTCCTCCTCTTGTTAAACAGAGTGAACAGAAGTTTAATTTAAAGTTCAGTTGACTGCTTGGACTTAATTTAGCAAAGAGAGGAACTTGGTATTTACCCTTCTTATTCTATAGATCTGATCAGTGACAAAATAAATCACATGAGCAAGGATTTACTGCATTAGGTATGCTGCTTCTGTTGAGAATCTTGATATCCTGTTATCTTTTTCTTACATATGGGTTTGAGGGGCTTTCTGAGGAAGAGGACCTTGACAATAAATTAGTTTCCTTTTGTCAGGGGAAAATGCCAATCAAATAAGGTAGTAAATACATTTTTCTTACTGCTTGCCACATTCTGCCATGAAAGACATTAAAAACCACAGTTGTGGTTTAGGGTTGTTGGGTGGGTTTTTTTGAGTACTTCCATGAAATACAAGAAGTAAATCTGCTTCTTCCTCTGGTTGTGGCACTCAATCACCGTTATTCCTATTTAAAATGAAAACTCAGGTTTTTTCCAGTAAGGTTTCCTTCAAATATCCTCATAAATAATTCACAATTATAAGCATTGTAGTCAATTCATACACCACTTTAAGGTCTTTTACCGGTCTTAAAATACAAATTTTTACTTTTTATGAAATCACAATTTATGAATAACATAGTGACTGTTTATATTAACAATTTGTGATTAAAATGTTTACTCTGAACTTGCATTAGTACACAGCTAGTATAAGGCAATGTCATAGTTCATTAAGACTGTCTGTGTAACATTGTTTAATGGCTTTGTTATCCACTGAGAATTGATATTAAGAATATATCTCATCCGCTAATGGAGTGTTAAAGATGAAGCCATTAGGTGGGGTTGATAGATTTCTCAATAGAATTGTTTTTCTTTTTAATAAATATAGGTGAAGATCTAGATTTTTAAACATAGGATGAAAATCTGTCCAATGCACAATAAAAATCCTAAATAGATCAAACTATTTAGCTGCACCTTTCTCCCAGAAGTACTAGCATTCTGGATTTATGCTACTGTGTAGTCTTAGGAATTTACTTAAACTTCCTGACCCTCAATTTGCTCATCTACATAATGATGGTAGTAAATCCTCCACTAATTTTCTTTTCTGAAAATCTGAAATATACCTCCTCCTTCACCCGTCTTCCCTACCTCTTTGTCTCCTAGTTTTCACAGTACCTGGATAGTTACTGTAAATCAGCCTAGAACGAAGATGCATATAATTACATCTTAAATATTTAATTGAGACATGTTTGTTGCTGTGTTTGGGAGAGGTGAATGAGTATGTTTGAGGGTAAAACAGACAATAAAACAATAAAGGAAAGTACCAGATGGGTCAGCTGTTGGGCCTAGCTGACTCAGATTGACTTAAATATTTATCTTACAGGATGAGATGCAAGCTTGAGCTGGTTTATAAACACTGAGGTAGGCTTTCAAACAGTGCATTTTTTTTCGACAGAGTATTTTCAGGAAAGATTTGACTACACTAATACAGAGGCAGTATTTAACTTTTAATAATGTGATTGGACTTTGGCCTAAATTGAAATTCTGGCTAAATTTGTGTGCGCTACAGTTTTATAGGATTATTAATTCTTTTAAAACAAGCATTTAAAAGCTTCTAACACAACACACTTCGTGATGCACAGCACAGTAATACATACTGCTCCAGGTGACAAGAAAATGATGGAGGCAGTGAACCTTAAGGAAGAAAGTGGAGTTTCCTGCCCTGGTGTTAAACAGTGAGGGTCCTACACAGAGATTACTGTGCAATGCAGGGAAACGTAAGCCGTAAAATGTGGTCTTGGTATTGTGATCCCATTGCAACATGTGATTGATAGGGTTTGTGATCATGATGATTGAAGGAGAAAGATCAGGCCTGCTGGGCTTTACTTGCTCTCTTCCTGTGTTTGTAGATTCTCTTGCATCCTGTTGTAAAATATTATGACACCCCCTCCTTTCCTTTTATGTTTTTTTGGGTTTTTTCCCCCTCAAAGACCTAAAAGGAACTAATCTCTCTTTACAAGGTGTACTGCACAGCCAGGAGCTATGTACTTATTCTTTTCAAGACCCAAACAGAAACTCTCCAAAAGACCTTCCGAAATTACTCAAAACTAGACTTCTGTAGGGAGCTTGCTTTGCACAGGAGGTGCTGTTAATGCTCTGTTTGAAATGCATTAGTCATTTCATATTAACCTTTAAGTATCGCTACCTGCAAGAAAGGCAAGATTTAAAATTATGCCAGAAAATCAACACAATTCTTTGGTGGTTGTTTCATTTGGATACCATTTTTTATTAAACTACTACAGTTATTTTATTTATTTGTCCTTTGTCGCTGTGTAACGATGCTTAACTGTTAATGAGCTGTAAGCAGAGCAACTAAACGTGTCCTTTGCTTCTTTTTATCACAGAATGAGGCTTACCTTGGTCACCAGTTCCTTTAATTTCAAATGAAGATGTGTCATTAACTGACAAATATTTATTGTGATTACATTTCCTAAAGGGAGCAATATATCCAATAGTTTGGGTTAGCCAAGACCATCTTAAATGGCTGAGAGATCCACCTCCACATGAAAGTATTCGGTGCATTAGCAGGTAGTGGTGGTGCTGTTGTAATACTATATTAAAGTAAGCATCATACCAAAATTTCTGAAGTTGAAATTTTCTCATTTTCTTGGTGGCATCCAAAGTTGGTGTCTAGTTTAGCCATTTGCAGTACTCTACAGGAAGGAGAGCTCTTCAACATTGTTCTTACAAACTAGCTTCAAACTGTTAACCTGATGTGAACAGTGACTCCCTTAAAAGCAGCACAGAAATAGGGAACCTCACCATCCTAGTACTTTCTTACTAGGTCCCAAACTTTTCTGCCAGCTGTGATCTAAGAATCTGGTTGTCGTCTTTCCATGTTGGATGTTGTCACTGATGATAATGTTTATTCATGTTAAACCAAATGCTAGACTGTGCAATTCCATTGTCCTTGGTAGGTTTGTACAGCTGTAGTTTGGGATTGGGGTGTGTTGTTGTCAAGTTTTGGTAAACTTTGTGTCTAATGGAAAAGGGAACATTCTCTTTTCTTAGTGGGGTTCATTCCAAAAGTACTAATGGAATCAAGAAAAAAAACTACTTATTTTTATCTTTAAAATAAATGATACAAGTACAAATGTACAAAAAACACCCGTCAAAGAAAGTGGTGTTTGTATATATCTAAACACTAGGAACATGTAAACTTCCTTAAGCATTGAGAATGCTCATTTGTTAACGTACACAGTCTCAGTTTACTTTGAAACAATTCTGACTGCAGAAGCTGTTCAGTGTTACTTCTACCACATACAACCAGCCCAGTTGTACTTTACTACAAAACGTTCTCCCACATTGAAGATGAAATGGTCTAGCTCATGTGCATCTGATATTTGTTATATCCCAAATACCAGAACTGGCGTTGGCAAAGAGACCTGTAAAACCTTCTGTTTCAGATACCTGCAAGTACAGGCTAGTTTTCTATATTATAATGTGATTATTTTTTTTCATTGAAAATGTCCTAGTATGTGGGATCTCTGTTTCTTTTTGCCATTTTCTTTCTATTTTTTTTACGTCTGTTGTGAAATATATTTAAATGTTGTTGTTCCAGTCAGCCTACAGAATTTATTTACTTGCTCCATTTATATATGTAAAAAGAATTACAAAACAGTCTATTTAATAAGGGGGGGAGAGCTTGTATAATTGCAAAATAAATACTTTCTGTGTACTTATAAGTTCCTGCTATAAAATAATCACAATGTTAAATTATGTTCTTACATTACTAACTGTAGGCCTGGCTTGTGTACAAACCCAGATGACCTCTGACTCTATACTGCATGGTGATCTGAATGGGCAGGAAACAGATGTTGTATTTATTTACTCCCTTTTCCTGCAGTGTTTTAATGAATTTGGCTCTTGTGAATGGGTGGAGGTAGCAGAATCGGGTCCTCTCCATTTCCTGTCCCATAGTTTTGCTCCTTTGGTGAAAGGGGTCTTTGTCATTAAATTAATGCTTTTGTTGTTGTTGCCCTTGTTTGCAGAATCAAATGAAATTTGAGCTTCCTTGGTTGGAAGGATTATGTAGTAGTTGCACAGCTTTGTATACAGATTAATTCCAGGGTTTTTTTTCTTCAACATGGCAAGTAGTTGGGAAATGCTTTTTTTCTTTTCTTGAGTTGTGCCTACTGTTCAAGTCTATTGATGTTGGATCTGATTATTGTGCTGTCTGTTCAAATGCTGAATTGTGTTACAGTTAAGAGTGCCATATTTGAGTCAATACCATGAATCCATATTTGACTTGTCAGATATAAGTTATTTAGATTCTGTAGAGAGATGAGGGATTTGGGGTAGGTAAATAGGTAAGTGCTCTCACTGTCTGTAAGAAACATGCTGCTATCAGAGAAGGGAGCTTATTTCGGATATAAAATGTGGAACCCTGTAAAAGATGCATTTCTTTGCCTTGAATGTAATTCAGTATGTGTCTTTCTGGGCTTCCCTATTTTAGGAAGCAGCCACAAGTGAAGTTGTGTCCTCATATCAATAGGAATGTATTTGTGGACAGAGGTCCACCTTCACCCAGGCACAGTGTAGACTTGAATTAGTTTGAATTTGAATTAGTTTGAAGTGAGTTTGGACAATATTATCCTTTCCCAAGTGATATGTTAAGTGTTTTTACCATGAAGCTGCGCCTCATTCCCTTAGAAACAGGTATCTGTCTTTTTGTCGGTGTAGCCAATCCATATGTTGTACAGTGGTATCCCACTTCTAGTTTTGTTTGGGGCCACTATGTTATCGGGACAATTGATTTATTAATGGTGCAATAGATAAGGGTAAGTCTGTTCTTCTAAGCAGTGCTTAGATTTTTAATGCAAGTTCTTGGGAGGCATGCACATAAATGAATTGTGTTACAAGAAAGTGACTTTTCATGTTCACTGGGTGACCAATGTTTTAGAAGATGGGATCATATTGTGTAATGGTATTATGTTTCATTTACATTTTAACCTGTAGAGGCAATTGCTGAGAAAACACACCTGTAATTGCGTTCTACTGAAGTTCTGCACTTCTGTTGCAGGTTGCCCCAGAAGAATTCAAGACCAGCATCAGTCGTGTGAATGCCTGTTTAAGAAAGAATCTCCCTGTCAATGTAAAATGGCTGCTTTGTGGCTGTCTGTGCTGCTGCTGCACGCTGGGCTGTAGCCTGTGGCCTGTAGTCTGTCTTAACAAAAGAGTAAGTACATGTTTCATTCTTCTTACTCTCTTTATTTTGCAATTGCTGGTAACACTAAATGATGCTTAATAGTATAATCCCCATTTCAAAACGCTTTTTTTGTCTTACTTGCATTCAAAAGGTTATTCTGTTTTCCATTCCTTAGAAAATAGAAAAAATATGTTTGTTAATGGAGTAATTGATACCAAATTACCAGCTGAATTAATAGCTTTAGGAATAGGTAATCCCATCTCAGTTGAAAGAACACAATGGAGTATATGATAACCTAAATTCCCAGGATTTCTAAAGGCCAAAAATTTAATTAAATGAGTGCAGAACTGGACATTGACCTTCAAAGACAGCCTGACCTGGAGTGAAAATTATTTTTTACACACACATGCCAGAATATTTTTTAAAATTAAAAATCACTTTTTTTGTATGCAATAGATAGCCATAACATTTTAGAGCTGTGGTTTTTGACATATTTTACTGTGCTGTTGCTATTAAGAGCAAACACAAATTTGTTTTCTATTTGGGAAGTTTAAAGACACCCCCCTCCCCCTCAAAAAAAAACATTACAGAATGTTGACAGTTCTTGTAATCAGGTCCACAGTAACAAAAAGCTTTTTGAAAAGCACTTTAGCAATATCAGGTAAACATGATCCTAATTACCTCTATAGTTTACATTTAGAATTGATTTATCACAGCAGTAAATATTTAGGAAATGCATAAATAGGTATAATGTAATGATATTCTTTGTGGCTACACAGTTTGTAAGACTGGTAGCCATAAAATCTTACTATCTACAAATGTAAATAGTACATAGGTGCACTAGGAAAAAACCCTCACACTTGTCAATTTAATTATAGGAAAAGATCTTAACTAAAAATCTGTTAACAAGTAACTTCTGGCTTTTGAGAGTTTATGATCTTTAATAAAACAAACCAAAAGCAAAGTCAAGGCATAGGCATTGCTTTTTCAGAGAAAATAAAACAGAAGTGTTTTGCCAAACTTTCCAACTTGCTTAAGAAAATAAGTTACATTGACTGACAGTGAGTTTTTTTGGTTTAAAAAAAATGTGCTGAAGGCATAATATGTTAACTTGTTTAACTGCTAATTGCTGAAGCTCATGTCACTAAAAAGTTACAGGACTTGTTTTAGCTCATTTTAACTGCCTTTACAAACATCCTGATTGCAGAGGAGTACAGTTGAGATATACAGAGGGAATATTTGCATTTTAAAATTATATTTAATGTTTCTGTGCTAGTGAAAATCTAAATAAATGCTCATGTGATGTTGTAGTGTTGATGTAATTCTCAAGGCTACAAATAATGTGTACCAAGTAGGAGTAGGGAAGATCATGTTACTTCTGTGGGTATATGTGTGTCTATATATTAGAGCGATTTCATCACTTTAGCAATCACAAGCATAAGATAGTTCTTAATTTTCTTTTGTGGTGGATTGAACCCAGCCAGCAGCTGAGCACCCACCAGCCACTTACTTACTTCCCCCCACCCCCCAAGGCAGGATGGGGAAGAGAATCACAAACACAGTAAGAAAAACTCACATGTTGAGATAAGGACAGTTTAATAAACAAAGGACAAAAAGGGAAGAAAACCCAAGTGATGCAAAGGCAAATCACTTGTCACTTCCCACCAGCAGAGTGATGCGCAGCCTGTCTCTGGGCAACGGACTACTTTGGAAAGAACAGCCCCCTGTTTTATTGCCAAGCATGACACTACATGGCATGGAATATCCCTTTGGTCAATGTTGTTCAGCAATAGCTAAAACACTCATGGGGTATCAATACTATTTTAGTCATAGATCTAAAACACGGCCCCATACAAGCTGCTGTGAAGAAAATTAACTCCAGCCCAGGCAGTCCCTGTATGCTCATCTCGCAACAGAAGGCATTGTGAGATCCAAAGGCTGCAATATGAAACTAAGACAGCTGACATGGGAAACAACATGCACCTTTTAATTCTAGGGGTAGCTTTGTCACTGGAAGAACTTGCAAAGAAGTGTGGATTCTCCACTGTGAAGTCTGTGACTCAGGATTGGATAGCATTGTATCTTTTTTTTTAATGAGATGGTATAGCTCACCTACCGTTATTAGCTTTAGCAAAGAAATGGGTGGGTGGAATTCTGTGGCACATCATGGAGAAACTAAGTAGACCATCACAGTGGTGGTCTTATGACCTTAAATCACTGAAACTGCAAAGATCTTCTCCTCTCCCATGGTTGTGGAAGGAGCAGAATGTGAAGGTCATACACACTTCGGTATCCGAGAGCTGACAATATAGGCAGTGTTGTGAGCCAGAATTCTGTGGTGCTGAGATTTTTTCAGGATTCAGATAACAATTACGTTACCAAAATCTGGAAATTACATGTATGTTAATTGTGTTATCAGTAGACCACCTGTAGTGAGGGCAGTATTTGGCCAAGAGAATGTGGGATGTTCTGTTTTGTTGGCTTGGCTATGGGTAAAAATATGAAATTCAAAAGCATCTCTTACTTAGCAAATGAATTCTGGGAAAGCTGCAGTCCTAAGTTAACAAAAAACCCATGGGTGGGTTTTTGGTTTTTTTTCTGAAGATGATCTGATGTTGAGGAGTGGGGAGTTGAAGTGGTAGGACTTCCATTTGTAATTTCTCTTTTGCTTGGTTCTACTTTTATAAAACTAATCTATTTTAATTTAATCTTAAGCCAGAAATGCAATAGTAAGATTCTTCTGGATGGGGCTGGCTGCTGAACTATTTATAATACAGTTTTGACTTACTTTTTAGACTAGAAGATCAATTCAGAAGTTATTAGAATGGGAAAATAACAGACTATATCATAAGGTAAGAAAAGTTAGTGTGCTCTTTTTTTCAGCTTTAAGAAGAGTAAGCTTTTTGCATAATTGGCATGTAGGAATTTTACAGTCTTGTTATAATTCCGTACTTTATACTGATCTTAAACCTGTGTCTGAAGTATTCCAGATCATAATAATTTGATATTGCTAATGCTTGTTACGTTCATCAAAACGATGCTATGGTATGAATTAATCCTTTGATAATTATTTTTTTAGCTTGGTTTGCACTGGAAGCTGAGTAAAAGGAAATGCGAAACTAGCAATATGATGGAATATGTAAGTATTACTTCTGTTACTTATTTGACATTCAATGGAACTATGATTTTGTAGATAAAACACTTAACTTATTAGACTGTCACTTACCCGAAAAAATCTCTCAGAAAAACATGCAGTTCTGTTTGATGTACACCTGTCAAGGCCACTTTTAAGAAGAGCAGCCATGGCATATCTTGTGCCTTTGAAATTGTCACCACTAAATGTGTTTGTTCTTCGTAGCAATTCTACATTGGCACTGCAGTTACACTTGTTTTGGTCTGTAATTTGTGGTGAGGGAGACCCACTGGGACTTTGTGCATTGGTGTGATTCCTATAGCAGTCCATAGTTCTTTAAAGCTATCCACCTTTTCCATTGGTATTCATAATTACTCTGATTCTAGTTATTTCTGCTGAAATATTGCATTTTTTTAGTAGTATGGGTTTTGTCTGGATCTTTTTTCTTCCTCCCACCCGTTTTTTTTTTTGTTTTTTTTTTTTTTAATTTTTTGCCAGCTCTGAATTTCATAAAGTTTTAACCAAGACAGACAGTCCATTTAGGAGAGCAGAAGTTGAAATATTTCTGTGGTCCTACAGCCCCCCCACTCACTTTCAGGTATAGCCATGAAGATTGTGTAGGCTTGAAAAGAGATAGTTACCCTCAAAAAGTCAGGTGTCCAGAAGGCCTATATTTTGAAATTACTGAAATCTCTGCTTTGGTACTCAGGGAAACATTCCCTCCTTACAGAATATCCCAGATATGTTTTCTTTTATGTACTAGCTAATGTTGCATTGTAATTGTGCTGAAGGTTTTAACTTTTTGGTTACTGTGTTCTGTTCTTGTCTTTTTCCCTTCTTCAACAGGTAATATTAATAGAGTTCTTACCAAAATATCCCATATTTCGACCTGACTGAGGAACAGCATTTGGTCTTTCATGTTACCTGTCATTTTCTACCCTTAGTGCCTTGTAGATGATTTTGGAAAGAAGATGGTCTACTTTGCTGTGACTTAAATATGTTCTTCAGTAGAATATCTTCCTTGCTATGTTACTTTCTTTTGTTAAGAAGAGAACAATTTGCACATTTTTTTTTTATGTTAAATGAGGCTTCTGTGTTGCACTCTGAATTTTAACATTAACAATAACTGATAATAGTTGCCACTAGGGATCTAACATCAGTGCTGCTTAAACTTGTTCTGAGCATGCTGCCTTATTAATTTCTATATTTGCTGTCCTCAAACATGCATCCTAATGCCATGTCATACTATATTTCATTCTAAATGTTGCAATCCTATAAACCCTCAGTAGAAATGTCCAGGTAAGCGTCTAGTAGTAATGATTTTAGTATAACTTGCTTGCATAGGACTTGAAATCAACAGCACTGGTTTTGTCCTGCACTTTGCAAAATCATCATTTATATTAGGGGGTTAATTATTTTACCCACTATGGATTTGTAAATATTGACTCTTTGCATAATGTAAAGTGTGGTATGCCAAGGTTTACAGAATGTAATATAGCTCTTATTCTATTGCCAACAGTCCGACATAGTTTTATTTGTTACATTTGCTAGTATTCCTCTGATTGTATAGATGCATTCACATGCTGGTTTTATGGTAAAGCCATAATAAGTTTGTACATACTATCAGACGTGTAGGGCTCAGTTGCACTTTGTTTAGTAAATGGGTGAAAAATGCATAGCATTTGTCTTTTTTTTTTTTGAAGTATTTCAGGTGTTGTTTGTAGCACCTGACATAGGAAGCTTAAATACTGTTCACCTTTGAAAAAGTTACATTTGTGGGGTAGATGGTGGCTGCTATTATTAAAATATCCTAAAGCCTTGTTTTAAGTTAGGGATATGTGGATGTCAAGTTTTGTTTTTAAGTAAGGAAAAAAATGTTTTGTAATTGGAGACCTTCATTACTGAGGGGAAAAATTTGGAACAGCCAAATCAGAGCTGAAGTAACCCTTGTGTTATTTTGCAGCGTGATAGCACTTCAACATTTTAACAGTTAAGTGATGTGGCATCCTTTCCAGTGGAAAAAAATTTTATTCAAGTGAGAGTAGTGTTTCAAAATATGCTGATGGAAGGAAGTGGATAAGTTGAAAGGGTCCATGCATTTGTTTTGGCATTCCAGCACAGTCTGAAGAACCACAAATGCTACGTGGAATTCATCAGTATTTTTGGATTCTTCCCTGTTTGCCTGATCCCAGGAAGGGAGAGCATTGTAGAAAAAGTTCGTGTAATGGCTGGCCTGAGCAAGACCACTTGATAATAGCAAACAAAGGAAAATTGATGCAAATTCCCTCCCTTTCCTAACTAGAAATAAGAAATCAGGAAAAAAAGCAGCAGATGACTGAATATCTGCAAGGTGTGATGAATATAGTTGTAAGTGTCCAGCCATTTCTTTGCAGCAACTTGACTCCTTGTGACATAACATCATCTCAAGTTGCTTTTTAGTTTCAGGGTGACTTGGGATTTCCTCTGAATGTATTTGCATCTTTTCAGTATGCAATATTGTATTAAAATACAGTATTTGAAACACCATTGCATTCTAATAACTGTAGTAGGCCAGGTTTCTTGTATGCAGTGTTTACAGAAGGCCAGTTGTATGCAAGATGTTACTTCAAATCAAATTTCATGCTATTCTTACTGTACAGCTGAGAAGTGTCAGAATCCAGCACTTCCAGTAGTTCCAATCACAGACTGATGCTTCGGGTTCTGAAATCTGTATCCTTAGTGCAGATGTTTCATGTGACTGGTAGATTGGTGACAACTAACTGTGTAATTGCATTTGTAATGTAACGAATAAAAAACTGCTGTGGTGTTTGAATTTAACGTTAGCTACCCTTGCAACTCAGATTTCTACCACAGAATCAAGCAAAGTGTTCTCTCCAATTTATTTTTTTAGGATGAGTGTTAACTGGAAGCAGAGACAATACTTAATGGCAGAAAGAGGCAGTGTAAACCAAAACTGAAACAGCACATGCAATTCTATGTATTTCCCTTACAAATAAGTTTCTGGAGTAAATGAAGGGAGCTTAGCTTAATTAACAGAAAAATGGAAGTTTCTTTACTGTTACGCCAGAACTTTGTTAGTTTTCTTTTTTCATGTAAGAAACTTGAGAATTCTCAGCAGGTTCTTATTTTCTTCTTTATGTGACTATATTTTCAAAATGTTCTTTTCCAACTGAGAGAATAGGCAATCTGAATGAGAATTCCAGTAACTGCCAGCAGTGAATGCTGAGCGGTCTTCAGTCTTGCTGCTAAAAGAAATCCTCTACAGTCTGTGCTGACTTCATCGTATTCAGTTCAGAATTTCACAACCTGATTTGTTTTCTTTGTATGAAGTGCCGTGCCAAGCTGAGAGAACGCCCAGAGCTACAGGAGCCCCCAGTACCTCTGGGCTGCTCCCTGGCCACCCTGTGCTGCGGTATGAGCAGAGATCCAAGGCAGAACAAGCTGGCGGCTTTGTTTTCCCACCTTCATCTCATCCCTTTGTCCCCTTCCCGTTGGCCTGGCCACGTCCAGCGCCACAGGCTGCTCTGCCTGCTGCAGTTTAGCTGCCTCTGGGTCTTTCCCGGGCACTGTGCAGCACTGAAGCACAGAATATTTGTTCTCAAAGTTTACATTTTAAGTATGTAAATTGTATACGGTTTACTTTGTCCTTAATTAATAATTGTATAGTCTTCAAACCATGAAAGGGTCTTGCTTTGTGGTTTAATAGACATATGTGGCCATAAAGCAACTAGTAAAGAATGAGAGCCAAAACTGCCATTTACAGTAAGTGACATGTTTTAATAAGTAGATAAATTTGCATTAAAATGCAAAACCAACAGACAGTATTATATTTGCATCTGAAAGACACAGGTTCCGTAGCTCATTCAAAGATGGAGGCAGCTCTGAGTACTGCTGTGAACCCTGTGCACTTCTGTGCTGCCTGCAGGTTCTTTTTTGCCTAGGCTATCCTTTGCTTTAATATAAAAACATCCAGCAGGTAATTATACCTCACAAGACTGAAAATTTCATTTTTGACTAATAAGTCAGCATGAGTTGGTAAACCTATTTATGGAGGATACTTGTTAATTGGAGAAAGAATTTGTAGCAATATGATGGAGACTAATGTTAGCGAAGTATAGTGGAAGTGGTAAAGAAAGTGCCTTGACTGTTCCAACAAAAGAGAAGAGAGGGTAAGGAGAAAAGGGAACTAGTAACTGTGTGAGTTTGCAGCAGATATTTAAATGCAGTTACTGTCTACCAAATCAGTATTCAGTTTTTCATATAAACATGTTGACACTAACTTTCCTTTCTAGGTTTTATCTAGGAAATATTTGGGTTTGTATCTAGTAAGTTTTGTATCTAAGGAGTTATTGAAGTATTAAAGAATACTTGGCAGAACATCAAAGCTTTTGCCTACTGATTCCCCTCCCGCATCTGTGAAGTTGTCTTAACATAAGAGCAGGAAAAAAAAAAAAAAGGCGTTCCAAGACATGCACAGACAAGTCTAGGGAAGTGCGGATTCAGTTGTAGATACGTGACTTTGAAACAGAAAACATTTTTGTTAAACCTGGTGTGGTCTTGAGAAATAAAAAAAAAGTTCCTATGCTTTCCTTGATAGGTACAAAACTCCATATGCAAAACCATAAATATATGTTCATTATCGTCCAACTTTGACAGTTTACAGCATTCACTTGTCAACACACTACCATTGGAGCAATAAAAATGTCAAGCTATTAATATTCAGTGTAAATTATTTATCATTTTAGTAAGTAATGTTATGTGATTCTTCTGCCATTTTTTGTTTTCTGCTTTTGGTGTTACGGTGTTGTAACATTACTTGTACTGCTTAAGAAAAGTGGTTTTGTTTAAGCTGTATGAAACTTCGTGTTCTTTATTCTGTTTACAAGTGAACAGCCACTTTTTAAATTGGACCTCACATCTTAAGAGTTTTCTCTTTTTTTTTAATTAAAATAAAATTCTAACTGAGCTCGCTTTCTAAAATTTACTGCACTGGTTTGTGCCATTAAAAGAAGCTGGAAGTCAGACATGCTTGATCACTTTGACATGTTTTTCTTTAATTAAATTCAAAGATGAAAACCTCTGAATACTGCAGTGTGTTTATGGAAAAAATATTTGGCGTCTCTCCCTGTAGCAGCGTGCTGATCAGTTGCAACTGGAATGGCAGTAGTGATGGATTTTCTAGAGGTGAGACACGTTTCTGATATGGCCAAATTAGGTGCTTGCATTGATTGGGACTTCAGGTATGGTTTGGCTTGTTTAAAGAGCAAGCCTTGGAAAGCTTAGGAAGGCTTTCTAAAACAGAAAATTGAAAAATGATCATCACATTTAGTCTTCCAGATAATTTGACTGGTTGTCTTACCTATGACCGAAGACCCTATGTTGTAAGGACTTCTTGTAGGAGTCTCTAGCTGCAGCATCCCTCTGCGAAAAGCAGAGGGTTTTCTCCAGTGCTGTTGTAGCTGCACCTCAAAGGGAGCCCACCTGAGTACAGGTCGTGTGAGTGAAATAAATCGTTGGCTTCTATAAAGGATTGTGAACATAGGACAGTACAGCCTTTTGATTGTGTTAACAGGCTAGCTTTGTAGCTGTGAAAGCAGGACTTAAAGCCTTTGGCTCATCCCTGGGGGAAAAATGCTGCATCCCTGAAACAGGCACGTGCAATGCTTTTGTTGAAAGTTGGTGTCCTCAGTTGTTTTGGACAAATTACAGGAGCATCTGGGTTGATATGCTGTGTAAGCATGCAACTGTTACTGAATATCGTTTGAGAAATTCAGAGAATGTTACTGGGGTGTTGGGCCAAATCTGGGAGTGTTGGGCTGAGTCACAACGTTAATTCTGTTAGGCTTTATGAGATGCAATTGCCTAGACTCCTAGCAAAGATCCATTTCAAGAATATTTGGGATTTGGCCCTGACTTCTACTATTGGAAGGCAATTTTAGGACTGTTTGTTCGTGAAGCTTACTCTAATGTCTGTGCCAGTGTATTTATAATGCTATGTGTCTGTTATGTCAGTATTGTTCTTCAGCATAAATACTTGAAGTGTTCCAACTGAATTTATTTTTCTAGTTAAGCTTATAGAGACTTAAACAGTTTAGTTTTCATTTGCTAGACAAAATGAAATGTTAGTCTCCTCTCAAGAGCAAAGTGCTCTGATTCTCATCATCCTACTTGCATCTGCTCCAGTTTGAATTAATTTTCCTTGAACAGGGGTGACCAGAAACAATCTGATATTCCAATTAATGGCTCATGACTAAGGCACCAGATATTCCAATGCAGAGTTCCCTCTCTTCTGTGAAAAGAATGTGATCTATTACATGTAAAGGATCACATTTGTCTCCTTAATGGCTGTATTGTATTTCTGATTCATAGCCATTCTGTGACAAATTTGGGACTTTTCAGCTTCAGTCACTCCTAGTTTATAGGAGCTTCCAACAGACACTCTCTTATTACTAGTCCCATCAGTCCGAACTCATCATGTGGCACGATGTCAAATTTCTCAGTATTTACATTACAGTGGTCCTCCCAGCCCTCCAGCTCTTCTTGTATATATCTTCTTGCTTCCATGCCTCCCATAAATAAATCTTTGTCACTGACTGATTCCATCTGCAAAGTTAACCAAAATGTTTTTATTAAAAAGATTAGTTTGAAGATTGGTGCCTGAATTCTGCTTGTAATTTTCTAAAAGCCTTTTTACTTAGTCCTGTACCCGATTGAAATTGTTTCTCCATCCAGCTGAACCAGCAATCTCCTTGTTGCAGTTTATCTGGTAGATCAAACCTATTTGGACTTTGTTGATTTACACCCATTTATTTTGTAAACATGTGAACAGGGCAGATTTGGGTCTAGGCTGAATTATGGAACTTTCTGCATTTTCTGTAATTACTGTGTCTGTGTAGAGGATTGTCCTTTTAATAGATGCACATTTTATTTCACATCCTTTATATAAACTGTATGATCCATAATAGCCTTCTTCTGAACAGCAAATTAAAATTTCTGCAGGAAATAGATTTATATGTCTGTTCACTGAACAAATATGACCAGAGATTTCTGTTAGAAAAAAACCCACATTTTAAGAACACTCCAGGTCACATGGGCTATCCAAAATGTAATAAAATTGGGAGGAAGAATTACAGTAGCTCTCAGGCTAAAAAGAATTTAAAGTTAAATTAAAAGGCATGTATTAAACGGTAATGACTGATCTGTATTTAGTGTAAATTGTGATGTGCAGATCTAAATGAGTAATTGGAAATTACTGCTTCTCCAGACAAACCCTACAGGAATATCCTTGGACACTGATGACAATGAAGTGTCTGAACAGGGCAACAGAAGTAAAACCAAGTTCTCATTTTGGCAGTATTGTAGACACCAACATGCCTGGTGGTTGTGATCTGAGGTGCTTTGAAGCTGTGTGACTTGCAGAATATGGTCTGTTATGACTTTCTGCAAACAATAGCCCTACAGTCGAGTGCATAAAATGGTTCAGTGCCCAAATAATAGTGGGAAGGGCTTCAGAGAAACCACAGCGATACGGTACAGCTCAGCAGCACAGGGCAGCTCGTGAACTTAATTCCATACCAATTTCCTACATACCCGAATATTTCATCCTTCATCAAAGACTTAATTTATTTTGATCTTAAAATGACAGTCTGTTGGACAGCAAAGCCCGTAGCCACAGAGGGTCAGCCCGCATTGTGATCTGAGCTAGATTACGAAGTACAAAGTTGTAAACTGGAAACCAAGAAGCCGGTTATCCTATCTGCCATTTCAAAAAAAGTACAAATAAGTTCCTTTCAAATCTAATTTAATTTCTATTGGGTCTTTATTTTTTTAATCATACTCAAGTGTTAGTAAGGTTCAAGTGCCGTTTTCAGACCATCTAGAAAAAAACCCCACCCCAACAACTATTGTAAAATCTGGTTGAGGCAACAACAGTTGTTGGCCACTGCTGAGGCTCTTTGTACGAGTGGCAATTTTCCACCTCTGAGTTAATGCAAACTCAGTGGCAGTGTGTAAGGGGAGGATACCAGGAGCTGACTCACAATACACTTTGGGGGTCCTGTTGAACAGTTGTCCAATTCCTATTGCAGTTGCTACAGTGGGTGTTTGTTCAGTGTTTTTCACCTGTAGCAGAAAGCAAGGGACAGCAAGGAGGAATGGATCATATCCACACCTGAACCTCGAAGAGGAGAGACGCTTTGGAGGTAACTTTTTTGATAAAGTATTTTTTGTCATTTTTGTGCATCAGAAAGGTAATTTGCTTTATGTTTCTTTATAACTTTTGGTAGCGTTGAGTAGTGCTGAAAATCACATTGCTCTAAGTTTCCATGTGGTACAGATGGAATTAAGAGCTTTGAAACTAAGGGGATGATGCTTACTGGTATAGCTATTCTGAAGCAGAAGCTACCAGACAGCTTTGAACTACTGAAGAATAAGCATCAGCTGCCACATCTTCAGTGTAAAACGTTAAATTTCAGTTATGAGCTGCAAAGCCAGAAAGGGGCTGTGTAAATCCCCCCCACATCGTGCTGACCTCCTTCACAGCTTTGCGAATACAGCTACAGTGGCAGAACAGCTGGGACTCTGAACGGCAGACACATAGCTGCATTCTGGGCTTCCACTCGCCTCCAAAAACCTCTCTGGGAATTCCGCTGGGATCCCCGAGCCCTCGGAGCTCCGGGCAGGCCCGTGCATGCTCTTCAGCCAGCTGCCTTCAGGAGCTGAAGCGCTCTGGAGCCCCAGTCCTACCGGACCTGTGGAAGGCTGGAAGATTCTGGCGTTTTAGAAACGCGTGCCCTCCAGTTCGCCGCCCGGCGCTTGGCTCGGGTCGGGGACAACCGTGAGGCAAGCCCCGCACAGGTTGCAGCCGCGGAGCGCCACGCCGGCTCCCCCGAAGAGGGCCACGGCGCTGGCAGCCCGGCTGAGCCCGTCGGCCCGCGCGGGCCCTGGCCCAGCCCCAGCCCCAAGGCCAGCGGGGAGCCCGCCCGCCGCTGTGAGGGGGGCCGCGCGCCCGCCTTCCCGCCCGCCCGAGGCGCCGCCGCGCGTGCGCCCTCCCGCCCGTCGCGCGTGCGCCGCCGCTGTCCCGCCCTGCGCCGGGGCGGGGGCCGGGACCGGTGCGCGGCGCCTTTTGTAACGGCGGAGCGGGCGGCCCTGCGGCCCGGCGCGGCCTCCGCTCCTAGCCGGGGGCTTTCGCCCGCCTCCGCGCCTGCTCCCGCCGCCGCTCGGCCCCGGCCCCCTGCCCGCAGGAGCTACGGCAAGGGCGATGGCGGCGCGCTAAGCGAGGCGGCCTCGGCGCGGCCCGGCGGCTGCGGACTCCCCGCCCCGTGCCGACCGCGGCGGATGCGCGCCTCGCCTCAGGCGCCGGCGGGAGCCTAGCGCGGCGCCGGCCGCCACTCCTCCGCCTCCTGCCGCGGGCGCGGGGCAGCGCGGTAGCTCGGGGCGCCCCGCTCCCCTCGGCCCCGCGGCGGGGCGGCCATGGCCACCGAGCTGGAGCCGCCGGCGGCCGGTGCCGTGCCGAGCGCGGCGCCGCTGGAGGCGGAGGAGGACGAGGAGCACTGGCTCTACGGGGGTACGTACCGCCGCCCGGGCCGCGGGGTGGGGGGCGCACCAAAGCACCCGGACCCCTGCCCCCGGGCCGGCGGGGCTGTTCCGGCGTGCGGGGCCCGGGGTCCCGCCTCCGCGCGGGGGGAGGGGCGGGCGCCCCTGGGGCAGTAACGGCGCGGGGCCGGGGGCGATTGCAGCGCTTCGTCCCGCCGGTGTTACTGACCTGGGAGGGGCAGATGCCCCCCGGGCCGGCCAGGACTGGGGGCGGCTGGGGCAGAGCCCGGGGCTTGGTTTAAACGTCTTTGTTCCCCTCGTAGACTTCCCAGCCGCGGGGCGCTCCTGCGTGCCTTCCCCCGGCACGGTACCGTGCGGAGCCCCTCGCGGCTGCCCGCGGCGCCTTGCGCGGTGTTTCCTTCGCGCCTGCTCCTAGGCTTGGGATGTGCATTTCAGTTCGGTTCTGTGCCAGTGCTGAGACTTGACTTCTGCAGATAGGTTCTGCTCGTTGAGTTGGTTTTTTTTTAACTTGCTCCATTTCTACTGGAACTTCGTTGAAAAAAGAACGGTGGGGTTATAGCAGCTTGGCACTGCTAGGGATTTCTGTAGCTGCGATGCGTTTTGTGCTTAAATTCAGCTTTTCTTTTCTTTCACTTGAATCATTTTTGTTATTATTACTGTTTTTGCAGATGACACCACTGGTAAGCAAGAAGACGGACCAATTTCTGGGTGAGTCCAGAGTGTTTATTCATTAAAACAATATAAGCTGCAAAGAAGATCAAGCCACGTTAAGCATAGCTTGATGAATGCTCTAGCCCAAAGCTGCTGCTAGGAAGGGCAGCCTATCCTCTTCCCATCCCATGGGGTCAGCCCCAGCCCCTGTGCTTGGGCTGGCACAGCACTTAAGATTTGGAAAGTGAACTGGATTGGTCAACCGATCTGACTTAAAACTAATTTTTAACCCTTTTTCCCTTCCCTGATTAGTTTTAAATCAGGTCTGTTTTCCAGTTTAATTCCCTGGGAAAAATGGTGCCTTGAAGATTGGCCTTTGTGCTGGCCTGGCCTTCATAAAACTGGCTTTGCTTTAGCCTGGAAAAGCTAAAAAGCTTGAGCCTGGGTTAAAATCTTGACATGATCAAATCAGCAAATTATACAAGATCTATGAAGTATGTGGTTTGGGTAAGACGTTTAGATAAAAGTGTTGGGGACAACACAGTGACCTTTTTTGCTTCCTATGTGTGGAAAGTGTTCTGTCCTGGATTTTAACTCCCATGTGTTTGTAGCAGCAGAGTTTTCTCTCAGCAGAAATATTACCTGTTTGCCTTTTTACAGCGTGAGACAGTTTTCAGAAGACTTGATCTTCACTGGACTTCTGTGTGCTCAGCACCTTCAAAAGTTCAGTTGAATATCGTCCTTTAGGGTAATCTTGAATTCAGTATCTGGAATTTCTAGGACTGTTATGGGTACTGTCCTGTTTCTGTAGTAAGTATCCTGTGCTTAGGGAATATGAGAACTTGTTCAAAAACAAGTTTTAGGCAGACTTGATAAATCGTTACCTAAAAACATCAAATGAGCTTTGTGAGAAGGAACAACTTTTAGTGTATGTAGAGATTTACTGCTAACTTGCATAAATTTATTGTTTCTTGACACTTTCATCTCAATGTAATTTTACTTTACAAGCAGGATTAAAAATCTGAATTTCTAGCAACCATCTCCAATAACTGCAAGAAGCATGAAGGAAAAGCATTAGTGGTCATACTAGCTCTTTTTTTTTTTTTTTTCTCCCCCCCTTTTTTTTCTGCTGCACAATGAGAATCTTCCTCAATGAAGAGCTGTGGGGTGTTTTAAGAAAAATGACTCTTTGTTAGTGATGTTGTCAATGGCTGCAGCTCCAGGGATACATTGCTGGCTTGCCTAGAGTATTTGTCTCTACCCGTGGAGCAGAAATTAGTGTAGTGCAGGATGCAGTATCCATGAACATTCCTTACCCTGAAGGATGCAGAATACCAGCAGCCTGTGCAGGATGCTGTTAGGCCAGCAAAGCACAGGGTTATGTTGGCATTCTGGGGAAATCAAATAGCTGCAACTTTTTTTTGCATGCAAATGACTGCTTCAGACCTGTCGGATTGTTCATTCCTGGGAAGCAAGTAGGTTTGGAACGAAAGACTGTCATTTAGCAAACATTTATTTGAACTCCAATTCATAAATTTTAATGCACACCCACAGATACTTCATGTGACTTGAAGCTGAAGGTAATACTTGTCACTCTTTCCTAATTCAGTCATTTGGATTTTTAAGAAAATTCTGGGGTTGAGGTCAACGTTACAGGTTGCTTGGATTTGGCAAACAAAATGCAAAAGGTTTTGGAGCCACCTGTGAGATTTTCTCCAGTAGTGCATCTTTTAGTCCTTACGTTAATAGCCTATGTCTGCAACTCTGAAATACTTTGAGGCTGGTTTTCCCTTAGACATCTTGGCTGCTGTTTATAACTGAAAGTGTCTTCAGCTGTCACCTCAGGAACTTGGTGAAAATGGGACCTGTGCTTCCTTCGTTATCTGCTGAACCTCCATCCCTTCTTTTTGATCTTGGTTTGATTGTTGGATTTCTTTGTATACGGGGCTTTTCTAATATGGGAGCTTCAGTAACTGCTCAAATTGGTCTTGTTCATTTGTTCTGGTTTTTATGCTCAGTAACTGCTTGCTGAGTTGTGTTAGCGTGATCTTTTGGCTTGTTTGGTGTCTCCTTTCCTGCCACCCCTGAAATGGCTTTAATCTGACCAGTGTTTGGGTTCTGTTAGGTGTTACGTGTGTTTCTTCTTGAAGATAATCTTATATAGTTTTATTATCCAACATGGGGTTTTAAATTAATAGCAACGTCTCCACAAAGTACCGGTGGAGAACTGGATGGCCTGGGCCTGGGTTGTTTTAATTGTCTGTTTTAAAAAGCCAGAATTATTTTGAAATTCTACTAGGTTTTACCTGTGTCCTTAGAAAAAAATTATCTCTCTTTGTATTTTTGTTTTGTAACACTTAGCATACTCTTTTCTAGCATGTGTATACCAGTTTGACTTTCTTGCTTGGCTAATGCGATAAGTAATATAAACATTTTACAAACTCTTGAATTAGAGGGAAATTTGAACCTGACCATTGTTGCATTAGGACTAATTTGTAATGAATGAGAAGATAGGGCAGATAATTATCTGTCTTGTCTTCTTTGAATTTGACCTACTCATTAATTGAAGCTATTTATAGGAACACTAAAATAACTTTTCCCCTTAATTTCTGTGGGACGGATACCCTTGCTGCTTACTTGGCATATGTATAATTATTAGCATCCCTAAGGACAAGGTGAAGTTTTGCTTATTATGGTCTTAACATGTATCCATTGTGATTGTGCTGAACCAAAGCTGAAAGCTGTTAAGCTGCCACCTGTATTAGCTGTTGAGTGGTGTTTGGCTAGGCAGCTGTGCTGTCTGTAAGGCGCTCCTGGGAGGTGCTGAACTAGTTCTTTCCAACAAAAGCAAAGCCAAGCAAGGATGATTAATTTTTTGTTGTGTAGGTGAGCTAACTGCCAGCAGAATAAACACACTACATAAATAAAGCCATTATATGAAAGTCACCTGGATGAATGCTTTAGAAATGTTGATAGGTGAGCCTCTAGACTGGGCTTGTCCACTTTCTTTTGTCTGTCATATTTACTAGACACGCAGAATCTTCTCACCCTTTGCAAGATGCTCCTCAGGAGAGCCGGCCTGTCAGCAATGAAGACCGAGAGATATCACAACATGTACGTGTTCCACGGCAAATGGTAGACATAGTTATTTTTGTTTTTCTCCATACTCGTGGGTAAAAAGATGTGAGTGTAAAGATGCTGGTACTGCCTAATATGTAACATTTGTACTGTAGGTGTGTACTGACAGTTCCCAGTGCTACCTGCAGCAACAGGCTTCTCTTCTCAGCCTACCTTGTGCGATGGGGAGTGAACCCTGATCTAAGTATTGCTTATGCCATTGTAGAGGCAGGTGAGGGCCTCTGATGCTGCGGTCTGGGAGAAGGAGCACAGCATGATACTACCATCCCTGCTCGGTATTTAGTCTTGACTTCTTGAGGGTCAGTAGAATATGGGAAACACTGGGATAGAAAGCCCGAAGTGCTGGGAGTCAGTTTTGACTCAGGCTCAGACCTCTTAGAATACAACCTAGTGGCTCAGCGCTGAAGGAGTAGGAGGAGGCTCGTTTCCCCACCCCCTCTTCCTCTAGTCTTTTTGATGGGTTTATTTTCTGCTGCTGTGGTATGTCAAGAGGGCTCACACAGAGTTCCGACAAACCCATGTGCTGTGGAAAAGGATGGAGGACGTTAGGAACACCTTCCTCATACTCTTTTGTAGTGGTGAGGTATTGATTCAGCTCCTGCCTCTTGCAGAGCTGCGCTGCTGGGTATCCAGAAGAGTTCCTTGGCTCTGGTGCCCCAGCAGTGGTGCTGCACTGGAGTCAAATCGGCAGCTTTGAAGTTCTTATGTAAAGTTAAGGCCTTGGGCACTGACTGTGCCCAGGGTCCTACCACAAAAGTCATGGTGAGAAAATATTTGCTCCGAGGTACTTGGGTGAAGCCTGGTGAATGTGTTTTGGTGATTTTTATTTGTGACTGTATACTTCCATGAAGGAGTTGTGTCGAAAAAAAAGAGTTGTGTCTCTTTCAAAAAGAGTAGGGGAGAGGAACTGTGGGGCTTGATGAAATTCTTAGAACCAAGCTAAACCTTCCCCACCTTCAGAAATGTTATCCTGGTTCTCATGTAGGGTCACTTCTTCCAAGGACATAGCAGTTTCTTTGTGGGCACTGTCCGTTCATGTTGAAGGCTGGTAATTTCCATGGTTTTTGCCTCCAGAGACAACTTTGTATGGCCGTGGGGTGTACTAGGAAGTTATGTCTTGATATCAGAATTGTTCTTTCTAATTGTTCTTCATCATACAAGCTTTGTACTGTTTGGCTTGCTGTCCTGGGGAAGTTATCAGTTTCACATGTTGATGAGCTCCTGTGTGCTCTTATTGTTGCTAGGCCCTTCCAAGTGGTGAAGATGATGAAGATGACAGCGATAGCGACAGCGATGATGATGACGTGAAAGTTACTATTGGCAACATTAAAACGGGAGCACCATCGTACATGTATGTATTGCTGATTATGGTGTCGATTTTTGATCTGAGGTAGCTCTGGCGTGTTGATTGGGATTGAAAGTGGGGATGAGAGCTGACCTGTGTCTTCTGGGAGGCATGGGAGCAACAGTTAGAACATGGGAATAGGATTAGAAGCTGATGGGCAGCACTGTCCTGCAACTGCTTGTTGGGCGAATCCATCTGTAAAATAGATTTGACAATTCGCGGGTCTGCTGTTGGAAAATTAACCAAGTAATTACTATGCTGCATTGGGCAAAATCAAAGGTGGGAAGTTAAGTTTAACTCATCGTCTGTGAAAAGTTCAAGAAAAATCTGTATTGATAAGAATTTGCATAAGCTGTGAACTTACTGATTTTCAGCTGTTGTGGGTTGTTTTTTTTTTTCATGATTCAGAATGGTGAGGCTGGATTTGCAAATCAGGAAATTACATCACTGACTTAAAATTCTACCTGATTTGCATTGAATAAAAATAAGACAGCATTCTTGCTTGCTGCTAGCAGTCTTCCTCTTAAGGAAATGACTTACATGTCCTTTGCAGCATATTCTAATTTTTCCACTTTATGGATGATTTCCTTCTCTTGTTGCAGAGCTGGTTTCAGTCTGATGGATTACTCTGAACAGCAATGCTCTATCCATTAGTAACTTGCTAGATTTTGCAGACATCCTTTTTGAAATCTTCTTCTACCTTTCTCTCCCCATTCTGTGATATATGTGCAGCTGTGATTTCTGTGTTGCTCCATTTAAATACTAACTACGTTCCTGGGCAGAATGGTAACTACCAGTCTTTGAAATAACCTTTCCCTTCACGTTCAAGACAATCCTCTTGTGTTCTGTTGTCGGTCAGGATTTTGCTGGGTTTCTGCAGGCTTAGAGAAACTTGCATGGCAAATGCATCTCACTTCTATGGTGTTGAGACGTAGTACTAAAAATCCTAGAGAGGCGTGAATAAACCCAAGTGAACTAAGCATCTTCTGAAGGATGTCAGGGCTTGAATATGTTTTGCATGAAAATATTAACCTTGTTCAAATACCAATGTAGTGATTCTTTTCCATATAGGGGAACTCCTATGAATTTAAACTTAAAAACGGGTAGAGGCTATGGAGCATCTGCTTCAGGTATTGCTGTTATTTTTATCCTTTACCTTTTGCAATATTTCACTAATCTGGTGCTGACAGCTGGAGCAGCTGCAAATCTCGGTCTCTGTTTGGAAGGATATAAAATTATTGCATCTTATTTAGACTAGGAATAGTAAGTGCATTTCCTAAACGTGTCCTCCTAGGACAGCCTGAGGGTCCAGGGTACAAGTGAATTATTTAATTACCCATCACTGAAAAAGCTGATTATAATTTTATTTAAACTAAAAAAAGATAACTCTGTTATTTTTATAGTTAAAACCCCAGAATATTTCTAAACATCATTGTCGCACTGGGGCCAAACATTCTAAATTGCCTGGAGAAGCTTTAACTCTGCGGTCAGTATACTGAGCAGCTTGCAGTGTAAGATACTAAATGGAACAAACTGGCCTTGAGTATCAGATAAGCGTATTTCTGCATCTGAAATTATCCCCGCCATTCCAGTTTAGTTTATACTGTCTATTGAAGACTTCGATTCTGTCCTTCCTCATTTATGATACTGTCCTTTCATGGGCTTCATATGCTTCCTTCCATTAATTTCTTTATACAAATGACTTGTCGTCTGATGGAGAAAATAAGAACAAATTCTCCTGGAAGGTTCTGTACCCAACAGATTTTTGCTGACTGCAGTTAGTACATGGTCCACTTAAGACTGATCCTGAAAGAATCTCTTGTTGTGAGAAAATATGTGTATCTTGGGAGGGAAAAATAAATATTTTTGCCTGGGGAGAAACATCTCTTTTTTTTTTTATTATTATTATTTTTATTTTTTTTATTTGGGGTAAATTTCATGCATGCTCTAATAATTTACTCTGTTTGTCTGTGGTACCATTCTGGGTTGAATTTGCTTTTCTGCTGCTCAGCTGCAAGTGCTGTATACCCTGGCTATTTATTTATAGAGTGACTGAAGCAATTTTTAATAAAAGTTGATTGTGGTTACCTACGTGCTATAAAGCCAGCAATGAATTCAGAGTAGTTTTATTTTTGACTGGAGTAATTTGCTCAGTAAATTAGTGGATTAAAGGCATTGCATTAATAGTAGTAACGGTTTCTCTCTCTCCAAAGCCAAGTTGCAGCCCAAAGGTATTGACTTAGATGCCGCGGGGAATATAAATGGATTGCCTGTTATAGAAGTGGATTTAGATTCATTTGAAGACAAACCGTGGAGGAAACCAGGTGGGGCCTCACAGTTTCTTGTGGTAAATATTTTCTGCAGTTTTAGTTCTGTCTCTTTAATTTTATATGTAATTTCTGTCTGTTGCTGCCAAGGACCAGGGAAGTCAGAACAATGTGTATTGCTCAGCCTCTGATGCCTGTCTAGTCAGTGACATTTACTGATTGATCAAGCCATGCTTCTGCCTAAAATTGGGCTGCATTTATGCTATTAATTGAATTTCCCCAGTTCCAGAAATACTACACTGATACCAACATGATGATGTTTGTTGGCCTTAAAGTCAGTGGAGCAGGATCACGCTTTGGCCGTTGGTGATATGTGGTCTCTTCTCATCATGGCCAAGCTCAGAGCCATCCCCATGCACCCTTCTTATTTGTGTCCTGGGGGTGTCCGCACTTCTGCAGAGGGTGGCAGTGGTGGGAATTGCCACCTGAGCATGTCATGGTAGCAAAGCCATCTTTTTGTGTTGAATTCTCCTGCTGCAGGTGATTGAATAAAAAGAAGGAAAACACTGTCTACTCTGACAAGAAAGGCTAGGATTTTTTCTTTTAGAAAAGCTGCAGTGCCTAGTTCTTTGCTAGATTCTGCCCCTAGGTGCATAACTGCGAGTGAGCAGTCCCCGCTTATTTCTTCTGGACAATACTGTCTAGACTGTGTCCAGGCAAATAGTACTTTGCACAGCAGGTTTTAGTCTGTACATGGTCTCTTTTGTCTTCCTGATTAATATTAGGGAGATTTCTACTTTGAAGCGACTCTTGCATGGCAGCTGTAGGATGCTACAAATAAATTTCTGGTTTTCATCTGAATTTGATACAAATGTAAATGAAGAAACCAAAGAGGTGCAAATTTTTGCTGTGCTACTCTCATAAAGCATGCTATGATGAAGTGTTAAATGAGGCAAAAAATCCACTTGCCTCTTCTCAGAAATAACTTCTCTCCGACAGCCACTGTACTTTGTCTTTCAGAGATATGCCAAGTAAGCCGTGCTTTTATGAGGTTGTCTGTGGTTGGGTTTGGTATCTCTTGCCCACCTGAAATGAAGGGCATCGGGGTACATAACAGTGCTAATTACTACGTTGGTGCGTTGCGGTATCAAGCCAGCACTAAAGCGCTCTGTGACGAACAGCAGCTAGTACAGACATAGCAGAAAGCGTAGCCTTTCTTCTGCAGGGCATGTCCCATGGGTTGTGAGGTGAGAAAGGGGGGGCTAGGAAGAAAATAAGTTAGAAGTTCAGAGAGAAAGCATGGAAGTCGGCGTGGTCCTGCTGACATCCCTGGACCAAAATGAAGCCGGCCTAGCCTTAAAACACTGTTGAAGTACAAATAGAGGGAAGATGTCTGCAAAGGAGTGTGGCCTCTTAAGTTTATTTTGGATGGCAAGTAGCTTCTTACTCAGCAGCCTCTCAGGTTTATATCCTTTACAGTTAATTGTTCAACAAGTTGGTATCTCTTTAAGAGAGGGAGAGGAAGACAAAATAGTGTGGAAGAACTGTTAGAGGACTGATAGAACAGATATGTAGATGTCATGCTGCTGAGTCTGTGTCGGTGTAGTTTGCATATTTGTGTGGTACAACAGGAAGGGTGGCCTGCTTGAAAGATAAACTTCACCCTCGCTCTATAGATCCAGGCTCAGCACGGTCAGAGTGTTCCGCTTAGCCCTTTTATATCAGCTGCTTATTTTAGAATTGGTCTGTCTGGGAGCGCCTTTGTGCGGGGGGTGTTTGTGGGACACCTCGGCAGGGCTAGGAGGGGCTTTGCAATGCTTCCTGTTGTGAGGTGTGCCTTACAGAGATAGCCGCAGCTGCGTTTGTCCCTCTGCAGCTAGGTTTTCTTGGCAGGCAGTTTGTGGCCACCTCTCTTACTCAGAAGTGCTCCTGCTGAATTGGCACATTTCACAGAAGACTGTCAAAGTAAGATAACCGTCTCGGAAGGCTGTAGTTATGATCGTGACTGAACTTGTGTACTATGTGCCTTAATAAAAAAACTTCCACTTTAGCCCTGTCACAGGATGGGTGAATCCCAAAATCTTTTCTCAAAACAGCAAAGGCAGCGATGGTCAGCAGCAGAACGTCTTAGCTTAGCTCTGCCAAGAAGAAGCTGCTGTGGCACTTTCCCATTTTTGTGGTGGTAGCTGGAACCGTCATTCCTGTGCTCTCTCCAGCACTCAACTCATTTGAACAAATGCAAGAAACTGGTCTGAAAAAAAATTGTTAGCAAATAAGTGGTTGCAAGCTTCTCTTCTAATAGCCTGCATACTTGCTGTATTTTGTGTCCCAAAGGGTCCCACTGCTGCTCAGGTTCTAGTCCTCCTCCCACCAAAAGATGCAGCCGTCTCCGCTGTGGCATGCAGTGGCTTTCTGACAGAACAAAATGGAGAGTAAGCTGTGGTATCTAGAAGATTCTTTTCTTAAACAGTTAAAGGACAATCTGAGAACGAAAATTTGCTAGAATCCCTGTTAACTTCTATTCCCCTTGTCAGGTGCTGATCTTTCTGATTACTTTAATTACGGATTTAATGAAGAAACATGGAAAGGCTATTGTGAAAAGCAGCGACGGCTTCAGCTTGGACTGGATCCTGCTCCTCCCATCAGCACTGAAAATAAGATCACGGTAGGTGACGTGTTACTCCTGCGTATGGCTACAGTAAAACTGGGGCTTGTTTTTGTAATTGCAGAGATGAGAGTGTAAGAACAGGAGATACCTTAAAACCTCACTCTTCTGTGTTCCTTTCACTGATGAGAAATACAAAAGTGTATCTTGAAAGGTTAAATCTCCCTGCTAACAATCTTTCCTCTATGGAATGAACAGTGCTACCTGCCTGGCATGTTTGAACTACTACAGTAGCAAGACTTGAGCGAATTTCCAGTTGACTTCGAGGCTACCCAGCTAAAGGGGGGTCTGGTTGGAAGACCCTGTGGATGTGAGAGATGTAGAGAGGGGAGCTGGGCATACACGGCTGTTTTGGTTGTTGCTGTTGACTGCAGCAATTGTGTGGCCAACAACTGTTCATCAGAACTTCAGCCAAAGAGTCAATTCAACAAGTATTACTATTTCCACTTTTGACTTAAAGATTGCATGAAGAAGGATTATCAGATTATTAAATTTTGGACTTCTAGCAGGAGGCAGTGGACAGCAGGCTGAGGCTGGAATAGCCAGCTAGTTTACAGAAGTGTCCGCTGCCTTGGCTGGATAATAGGCTACTGCTTTGCAAGAGCCCTGTGATTGTTCCTCAAGGGAGCCCTTTTCCTTTGCTAACAGTTAATCTCTACATTGCTACATTCAGTTGAAAGTAAGGGCATTATACCTACGTGTTATATTTTGTCTTCCATAGGTTCAGCAAGGGAGAACAGGAAATGCTGAAAAAGAAGTGGAAAACAACATCATCAAAACAGAATTCAAAACAGACTTCTTGGCTCTGGTGGGAGGACGCATGAAGGCTGGGCCTCCTCCTAATAGGTAAGAGACGATGCAGAAACAAAGCCTGGGTGCACTGTGTTCTTCACAGGGGTAGCAGGGATCCACCTGGGCCATATCTGAACCTCCTCAAGCCTGAACCAGAAGCAAATTTGGAACTTTACAGGAAGCTACTGTGGTCGCTCATTAACTGTTGTCTCCAGCAGTTGCTCCTCTACGGGTTGTGCAACCCATACCTATCCATATACCTCTCCTTGGTAAATCCGCTCCATAAAGCTGCGCGGGGAGGGAAACCAATATCCCAGGTGAAGGGACTCATCTCTGGGAGTAGAAAAAGCCAAGGCAGATACCTCAGCTTTGAGGGCTGGCGTTGCTAGCTGCTTGTGCTTACTTGGCTTATTCTTACTCCCACGATATTAATCTTTGCCTTCTTAAGTGGAAGTGGATTACATGTTTGGCAGCTGATAAGAGGAGCTATTGGTTTCTGAACCTGTATGCTACGCTGCTTGATGCATGCTAATTAGTTATTTTCTCCAATGAGAGGGAGGATCCACAAGGCTGGACAAAGCAAAACAATTGAGTCATTTTGCTTGGCAGCCTCTGCTGGGAAAGCCACTTTGACCTTATGAGGTGGTTGGGGTTTTTATCAAAAGCTTCAGGAAAACAAAGCCATGTGAAACCAGAAGAGCCAGAGCTTTGGGACCTGGGTGTTTCTGTTGCTTTATTCACATTACATCTTTTGCACACCTGTCTTGCAGAAATCAGTCTCACATTCCAGCTTTGCACTTTGTCTGAGAACAGAACCAACTATATGCTTCAAGTATAACCTTTAAAGTTCTGCTTAGTCTGTTTGCATTTAAGCACATTGGTGGCATTTCTGTCCCCCTTCGTAGTGCCACCAAATCAGTCAGGTTTGTTTCCAGCTGTTATGTGTATCTCATGAGATTTTTGGAAATTTACACCACTGCAAAATAAGCTGATGCTATTGTAGCTATACAGTACTTTTGTCCATTTTAACTTTTACTAAAGTCTGGGTTTGAAAGTACTGACACACAAGATTCTGTTCCTGCAGCAGAGCTTTTGGTCAGAACCAGAATGACTAGCTTTGTATGCTGCAGCAACATCAAAGCCATGGGCTTAGCAATGAGGCATTTGGGGTTTGTGTTTTTTTTAAACAAAGTGAATAGATTTCAGTGAGAAAACTTGCAGTTTTCTGAAATGAAGACATTTCAGTGAAAAAAAATCTCACCAACTAGCCAGCATTTTTATCTACTTTGTCTGAATTTCCCACAGAGATAGAAAATTCTGACTAGCTTGGAAAAGCGACTTTTTTTCTGTCCTAACTGCAGAAAACATGCCTAAGGCCATACTAATTACACAAATCAATTGCTGCATGCATATAGGATGAGGGATTCTTAAACTTCAGTTGCAGGTGCTTCCCCCTCTCACAAACCTTTACTTGTGATGAACTTACAGCAAGTCTTTATAAAAATGTTCTTCCCCTAAGAGTGTCCTGGGTACGGAGATAAAAGAACGTGGAAAACTGTACGTTATGTGACTGATTTCCACTGGTGCATAGACAGCGCTGCTTCTTGGCTACATCTCTTCAAGGATCTAGCCTTGATTTCATTGAAGGCAGTGGCAAAACTTGACTTTAATAGAAACAGTAGATCACAGAGGGATGGGCTGGAAAGGGTCTGAGAATCCAATTTGTAAATAAATGCGCTGATATCAACAACACTTGGAATAATGGACAGAAAGTAGGAAAAATCTGGGCTGATAATATTAAAGGCTTCACAGAAATGTTCTCTGCTTTCTCTGGGCCTTATCTGGGAATAAGGCTCACATCTGGAGAACGAGTAAAGGATTTCAGCAATCTGTGTTATTACACCTGTATGTGGTGGTTCTTTGGATCATGTTTCTGGGTGTTCAGAGGGACTGGACTCACCCCTGCTGGCAGAGTTCAGATTGCTCAAAAGTGAAAAGGGACTTCTCTTTCACTGCTTGTCCAGTTTGAGTGCTGCCTCTAGAGATTCTTCTCTGGTGGGAAAGAATGTGTGAGAGAAGTTTGTCTAATAGTGGGGGAAACTGCTCCTTCAAATGTCTTTGAGACTAAAAAGATGCATCTGCTTTGTACCAGGAAGCTGGGTGGGACAATTGATGTGATCGGTGGCCAGGCAGGCACAATTAGGAGAGTAGAAGGAAGACGACGTGATAAGCATGCCTCTGAGGAAAACCCAATTCAGGTAAATGTTTTGCACCATCTTGAAAAATTTCTGACTTTATTGCACTCCTGGTGAACCCTGAGCAGTCTGTCTGTGCATTCCTGGCCTCCCATGTCACAGTATCTGTCTGGAAAGCAGTAGGTCAACGCCATCGAGGTGTATGCATGTGTTCTTGCCTTCTGCAGGTTGAATTAGCCTCTGTGTTAAAAGCTTTGTCTTGTGAGGCATGAGGGATTGTCCTTTAAATATCAGTCTTGCCACCTGAATGGTAAAGGCCCAAGCTCCTTTTCTCATCAGCTCCCCCGAAGTATACCTCAGGGTGCGTAGCTGGGAGGCTCTTATGTGGAGTATTCCCTTCCCCTCCACTGTCGGGCTGGAATCTCCAGTTCTGCAGTGGAGGACTTGTCCTTGGGGCTTGTGTTTCTTTTTAGTTTGAGGTAACATTTAGTCTAAGCATCACCGGACGCAGCCCACGCTTCAGACGTAGGGTGGGCCTGTGTTACAGGATCTTGGTCCTTACAAGCAATAAAAGCCTGGGGGTTAAAACTGGACTCTGCTCTGATCTTGCATGTTCACTGTATCATCATCATGTCCTGGTTGGCTTCTAGGGAGGAAGGTGCTAGGTAGGGTTTGAGGACCATCTGCTGAGAACTCCTCTTAATCACCTTCCTCCTGCCAACTCTCCTAAGTCACCAAAAATCCCCAAATACAGAACCTTTCCCTTGTCTAGACTCAGTTCCTGGTTTTGTTTTTACATGTGTTTTGTTGTCTGGGTTGTGGTTTTTTTTTTTTTAGTGGTCAATTTCCCAAATTTTGCCAACAGTGCTCTAAAAAGTTTGCGGAAGAGAAAGAATGTGCTGGAAAACATTCCTCCCACTTACAAGCATTGTCACCTGTATTTCCAGGGCTTCTCCATATGAATCATTCCTTCAGCAGTAGTACGTGACCTGCTTCTGTCAGACAGAAGTGAATCTGGTCTTCCTTTGACCTACGTGGGCACAATCTAGAGCAGAATTTGGCCTCTTGCTGCCCTCAGGAAAGATAAATAGGGTTAAAAAAGCAACACGACTGCATTGCACTTAAATACGGCAGGTTTTAATCTGAAGCCTGTGTCGGTGGCAGTTCCTGTAAACAAAAGGTGTTTATAACACTAAAATGTCAGCCGTCTTGCACAGTTGGATGTACAACTAGAATCTGGTCTCGCTGCTCTTCCACGTAAGCGAAGATACCTTGCTAAGCGTACTGATTGCTTTGATCAGCCTTCCTTCCTCCTCAAAAGATGCTGTCCCCTGGGTGTAGCACAGCCTGCTCTTCCCAGATCCTGCCGTGCTGCCCGTTTCGGTGATGCGCTCCCTTTCTGCCAGCGTGAGGTCCTAGCTGCAGGAGCAAAGAGGTTACAATGCTCTCTTCTCATTCCTCTGCCTTCTAAGGTCCTTGGAGACCACGGAAGTAAGCCACAACCCCCACAGCAGCCCCAGCAGCCTTCACAGCCCCAACAGCCACCTCAGCAACAGCCGTTTGCGCCACCAGCAGGCCCACCGCCTCCCCCGCTCGCTGGGCCACCTCCACCACACTTTCTCCACCCTCCTCCACCAGTTACTTCTGTTCCACCTCCCTTGCATCCTCCAGGTAGGTGTTCACACAGCAATGCGTGGCAGTCGGAGGCTGCAGGTTAGGACGTCGCAAGCTTGGAGCAAATTAAAGGTTTAACTGTTAACTGCAGTGGGACAGTTGAGCGATTGGGTAACAGGTCCTTAGAACTGGTTGATCTTTGTTTAGTGTCTCCATCAGCCTATTTCACGTTTGCCCTTGAATGCTTAAAAAATCACTGCTGTTCCTTGAAAAAAAAGCATAGGCTTTGTTTCCACGAGAGAGCCTTTGGGTGCTACACATCCATTTGCTTTATTGATAAATGTCAAGAAATGGGTTCCTGTTTATCTGTGGAGGAAGATACGGAGGTAGGAATTGCACTCCTGCGTGAGATCAGCAGGCTGTTTAGTTCAGGATTGTGTCTGGCTGTGACCAGTTCCAGATGTTTCAAGGGTGATGCTGGAATTGGCAGTTCTGCAACAGCAGCTTAGACAACTGTCCTCCCAGTCCAGGCCAGTTCTTGGTTGGTTTGTGCCATAAAATACCAAGTTGTGTATCTTTCTGTGTCTGTTTCTGTGCATTTTATTGTACCAACAGCCACTGCAGGGTGATTCTTACTCTCCTAGAGTCTAGTGTCCAGTGCAGACATCAGAGCGGTGCTTCATGTTAAAAGCAAAATTTAACTAATGTAAATGAGGTCGTTACCGTGGGCTATAAACCCATTGGGCATGGTCAGGCCTCAGCACTGGCAAGTTTGTGTGTTCTTGCCAATGACCAGGTGGGTTTGTATTGTGCCAGGAGCACTTGGCACTTGAAGAGGCACGTGGAGGTAGGTTCTGTGTCTTGCAGGAGCGCCCTTTGCCCTGCAGTTACAGACTGTGTCCTGAAACCTATTGAGATAGCAGAGGTAAAATGTCTTATTTTTTTATTCTGCTTTGTTGTCTCAAGCACCATGTTACAGAGCAGTTTCACTGTCCCTGCTACGCATGTAGGAACTCGGTTTCCACAGAGCACAGAGGCCAGTAGTACTCCATGGGGCACCAGGTAAAACAGGGCAGTACTGGTGGAGAGAATAAATTTTGCAGCCAAAGAGGGCACATACATGTGTGCTCCTGTAGCCTTTTCCAGGGGGCATAGGGTCGTTTTTCTGTTGACCCTTTTCAGTGCAATTTATGGACATACCAGCCGTGGCCTAAGACACTTTTTTGTCTTCACCTCCTGCTAAGCCTGCGCATCTTCTGATCCAACATGAGTCACGTCCGTGCCCCTCGTGCTTCTGGCTTAAATAGTGCATTGAAGCAGAAGCGAAGGCCACGCTCTGGGCTCCCCTGGTCCCTTCGGTAGCAGCCAGACTTCTGAGAAGCCACCAGGAGCACATCATGCAGTAACTCCTGTATTTTGCACATGCTCCACATGCAGAAGATGAAGAATAAAAAAAATATGGTCAAGGCTTTTAATTGGAGGAGGATTATTACCGCAGTACTCGCTGGACCATGATAGTTTTTTGTACTGCCTTCCATTAATATGATTGGCAAAATCAAGATTAATTGTTCACTCTTGGTTGCTGACCAGGGTGTCTGATTTCTCTATGCAGTTACGACTGACTTTTTTTTTTTTAAAAAAAAAAAAAAAATAAAAACCCCTAACCAACAACAAACAAGCAAAAGGACACACTGGCACCTGCAGCAGGTCCTCCTCTCCAGCTCCTTCAGTTGTTGTGAAGGCCAAATGAATTGTGTGTTGACACTTGGAACAAGGAATTCTCCAGTATAAGAAAGCAGCATCATCTAACAATATAATATTAAGGTAAAGAGTTAATAATTTGGGAAAATTATACAGTTTGTAGGCTAGTTACTGCTTAGTAAGACCAATTTTTCTGCTGGTCTGTTTGCTCAAATATGTGAGATTGATTCAGAAGTATGCTTTTTGGTTAGCTTAATGTACAGATGACATGCTTTACCGGTTGTCCTCACTTGTTTTGCTTGCTTGTTTATTTCCATAGGTCTGCCACCGCCTGGTCCTATTCCAGGTAGGTGTTCACTTGCTCTTAATAACAGTGATTCTGAACACACCGATGGCCCTATCTGAGCATTTGGGTTAAGTAACACAAGATAGGATGGCACCAAGACCCATTTTAGAGCACAGTTAATTTAAGGCTGATAAACTCCAATGCAGCATTGAACTCCAGCTGTTTATCTTATATTCTGGACCTAAATAATAATCTGTAGGGCTTCTTAATGCGATCTCGTTTTGTCTCTGAAGACCAATCTAGAAGTGGAAAACTTCAGGCGGCAAAAGCCCGAAATGGTTTAGTTCTTGCTATGGCATTAGCACAGCAAAAGCCCGAGTGACAAATTAGTGCTTTGTGTAGGAATTTGGAGTGTGAGCTTGAGCAGAACAAATGCCGTTTCCATCAGCAGCCTTTGCTCCCTGGTGTGCAGTAGAGGTGGTGAATACTAATGAAGAAATGTAACAAATCTTGTGCGTAAGTTAAGAAGCCCACTGATTCAGAGCTACTATATGAGTTTCTTTTAGCTGTAATTTTCTTTTTTTTTTTCTACTGGCAATTTTGCCTAGTATAGGGAAAACAAATTTAGCTGTTTGTATAGCAGACCATTTGGAGCAGTCGTTCTGACCAGGTGCCGTATGTCTGAAAAGCCAAGGCTGATGGTGACTGCGTATATGCAGTCAGGCCACTGCCTCCGCGTTACACTGTGCACTGATTCATGTGCTTGCAAAAGCCCTGCACCCAAAGCACTTAGTACTGGACGTGCTTGTCCTCACTGTGTCAGACGCGTTGGGCTTGATTCGCAGCTTTTGCGTCCGTGCTTTTGTGTTCATGTTCTGCCCTGAGCTTCCCAAATGGAGATACAGAAAACCTACCCTAGCTGGGCCATCCCTCAGACTGAGAAAATGCCTGTACTTGTTAAAATGTCACTTTTCGTAGTTCTCTGTAAAATAATATTGTAGAGCTGGTTTTCGTTCTTGTAATAGAAGAAACCTGCTTGTAGTAAGCTTGGATTTAGACCAACTAGATTGTGGTGAAAGTGGATGCAAACTGGTCTTAATTGTAGACGTTGCAGCACCCAGTTGCTAGCCAAGTACATTTAGATTAAAGTTGTTTGGGAGGAGCAAGGTGAGCAAAACAGAACTTCCACTTCCGGTAACTGGGTTGGAAAGGGAGATGAGGGATAATACCTGCTAATTCTGATAATGATGATGATCCACCACCATTAGAGTTAGGTGCTTTTAACAGTAGTACTTTGAAGTCCTTGTGCTTGGTGAACAGGTGTGATTGAAATGCTCTAGGCATTGCATTTTATCGGAAGATCTTAGGAAGAGGAGGGGGGAAAAAGCATCTTAGGAGTGAGATGTGTCCTCCAACTTGTTTGCAGCATAGATCTTCACTAGCTGAGCCGGAGGCTTCAGGCTACCTCTTTTTGCAGTGAGACACTGCCAGGAAGGGGTTCCCCGACCCGTTTAGGTGTTCACAGTAAGAGGTGCTGAGCTGTCCCACGGGTCTTGACAACGCTGACTCAACCTCATTGCCTTGAAAAGGAACCAGCGTAAATGACTGCAGCTAGTTTGGGTGATTCCTAGCCTTTGTATTGGTACAGTTTGCTCATTTTTTTTATTTTTTTGTTTAGTAATAAACAGTCAAGCCAGTGGGTGGTTAACCTATTCTTGTAGGCATTGATAACTGCCTATAGAAATAATGGCTGCTTATAGTTACCGGTAGGAGTTTAGGAAGTTCTCTTAGGGGCAGTCAGCGCATCCTTTTCACATTCAGATTGGTCAAGGTTGGGGGCTTTGGTTTCCAAAGCTTGTACCGCTTCTGGGAGTGGCCTTCATGAACTTCTGCTTAATTTTGCTTTGTTGAAGGTGCTGCCATTTTTAAAGCATCAGACCTTTCAGACAGCCCTCTCTGCATCATTGATGCTATGTCGTCTTCTGATTTTTAAATGTATATGTCCTCAGAAAATTGGCTTTTGTTAAACAGAATCAGGTGAATTCCATGTTACGTGCTTTGTAAAAGACAAAGTTACTCGTTTCAATCAATGGAGCAGTAAAACCTTTGCTGTAGTTGCAGTGTGTCTGCATCCCAAGAACCAGACTTTTTCTGTCTTCCACAGGACTGTTAAGGATTAATCTTTACTCCTTAATGAATCTTATGTTTAAGATTAATAAGCCAAAATAGAATCATAGTTGTTTAGGTTGGAAAAGACCTTTAAGATCATCAAATCCAACCGAAGGTAGTTCTTCCTTTATTTTTCATTCTGTACCCCTACAGAACTGTCATAGCTGTAGGGGTTTAATTTCGGTAGGAGATACAACCCTGAAGGGAAATTACTCAGGGCCTCGTTTAGAGTAAAAAGGTGCTTTAACTGCTTTTAACTGTAAACAGCAATGAAGTCTTGTTCCCTCATGGCAAGCTGTGAGATCTTTGTGATGACTTATGCTTCTGTGTCTAGGGTTGTTCCCGCCTCCTCTGGCACCGCCACCAGCTCTCCTCATTCCAACCTTGGATGGGTAAGACCACACCTGGGCTGGGCCATCGGCACTGCTCCTCCGTAGCGAGGAAGGGAGAGCAATAGGTCTAAAATTAGTGCTAGTAGTTCTTGGTCTGGTCTCGGATTGGGGTGGGGGGCACAAGAACAGAGCTTGTAGGGAATCCTCTGTACATTTGCCTTGATTTGTTACATTCATGACACAGGAAGGAGTCAATAAAATGTAAGTGTGTGTTTAGGTTTAATGCAGAGTAGCTGATAGCATATATGTTGCTTCCTGTTTCTATAAAGGTTCCGCAGGTACTTCGTAAGCACTGCCCGATTTACAGAAGGGAGGGGTAAAGCAGGGCAAGCAATTAAATTGCAGCAGTTTCAGAAGCTGTGACAAAGCAACCGCACCTGTATGCATTTCCGATAGCTTTCACTGCAGAGTGAAAGAGATTCACTGGGTTTCCCATGAGGACGTTCCACAGACCTTCAGAAAAAAATCGAATAGACTTGCAGCACAGACGTACCTGCATGGGTCTGCGTGGGGTCACTGATGTTCGTAACTTGGGTCCTTTTCTCTCCCCAAAGCCAGCCAGCCAGCTACAACAACAGGCAGCCGCCTCCCTTTGGCTACAACTCTGCAGGTGAGCACTGAAGATAACAGTCAAACTGCTTCTATCTCCCTTTGCTGGGATATGGTAGTTCAGGCTTTTCTTAAGCTGACGGACATCGTGCTTGCTTGAGCTTTAGGGTCTGGCTTGTGCCCCAGACTATCCCAGTCACTAGAAACACGTGCTGACTTTGAATACACCGTGGAGCGTTTGGAAAGCTGACTGTTTTGCAGCAGTGGTGAATGCAGTTCTGTAGATGAGTGCTAAGCCTCAGATCGCTGTTTTCAGTGCAGATAACCCAGCAACAGGAAGCTTTCCCGTGTGCCTCGGCAGCAAGTTCTTGTGCTAGTTTACACACACACTTGCTCAAACTCACCCACACTTTCTTTTCCACCACCCTCAGGGACAAGTGCAACCTTCAGCTTCGCATCTCTTTTGAATGCCCTCCGCCCCCACTTTATTATCTTCCTTGCCTACAGGCACCAGCAGGCATCTGTCGCCTTTTGTTTTGTAATGGAAGAGGCAGTGCCAGAATTTCAGCAAATTCCCTTCCCTGCTGCAGCCCTGCCAGCAACGCCGTGTTCTCTCCCATTTCCTTAGTGACCAGCACTTGGAGTGGCACCTCCTTGCTACACGAGCAGCCAGGATAGAGGCAGCAGGAGGAGGAGCAGGAGGAGGTTGGAGGAGTGGGCAGCAGGAGGCCATCCTCAGCCACAGGGACCTCAAGTGCTGCCTTTTCAGCAGCTGGTACTGCTCTGGGGTATGCCCTCACTGGTCCAGCTGAGCAGGCCCCGGCAGGCCAGCATCTGGATGGGGAAGTGCTGGTGGCTCTGGGCTCATCAGGCGGCATCCTTTGTTAGCTGGTGCCCCTGGCCCTCTCCAGGTGCCACCTTAGGCGAGAAAGTCCCTGGTGAGAAGTGAGACCTTGTAAAGGTGGCCAGGAGCCTAGGGCTGCTTAAACTCAGCTGGCTCAGCACCGCAGGCACCTTTGCCCTCTAAGCCAGGATGTCTGGGAGGGATGGATTGAAGCTTCCTTGGGTGGAGGCCTTATAGCATGGCCTGTGTAGCAGGACCTGTAGAGAGCAAGAGCTGGGGGAGCACGTAGCCCTTGCAGTAATGCCCTGTGTAAGGTGCCGGGGGGATTTGGCAGCGACATCTGTAAATATCTGGTCTTGCTTGTCTTCCTCAGGGAAGAGGGGTTCACGTGTTTAGGAAACGGCTGAAAGTGAGAGGACAGGGGGGAGCTGGGCCACTGTTGTCTCCTTGGATTCAGCTGTATGTTAAGGGAGGGACGGAGAGGATGCTGTTAATACTCCAAATGAACAAGAATTCTGCTTTCTCGCTGCAGATTCAGGTTTCATCAGCTACCCACCCATCTCCACATCCCACACACCCTGGGTGACGACGGTGGACAAAGGCACAAGCAGCTCCAGCAGCAGCCATTGGGAATACTCGGGCTCCAGGCGCGAGAGAGAGCGGGAGCGTGAGCGTGAGAGGGAGAGAGAGAGAGACAGAGACCGCACTCCGACCACTAGTGAATACAACAAGTGAGTGCTGGTTTCCAGCAGCTTCTGCTTGCAGCTGCTGCGTGGGGACCTCTGGCCTTGCTTTGGACTGCAAGAAGGTGTTTGCTTAAGGGATGGGATTATAGATCGTACCAGTATAATTTTCTGAAACGACTGGCAAAGAGATAATTTGGATCAATAGCTAGAGGACAAACAAGGAGCCAGTGTCACTGGCTGATTTCCCGTGTCTGGTTTTTTGTTTTAATCCAGCAGAACCAGTTACGCTTGCTCTCCCACCTGCAAGGTGAGGCCGGTGAATGACATAGCCCCTCTCTGTTCACTGGGCATTTCACAGCTCAGTGTGAGCCATTGGCCGGCGAAGCTGCTGCTTCTTGTCTTCTAAGTGTAACTGTCAGATCAAAGGACCAAGCACCCATGCTTTGCTCGGCTCGGTAGAGGCTTTCAGGGCAAGAGGTGCCATTTACCAGGAGTCAGCCCTGACATGGAAAACCTGAACCAGGCAGACAGCCACCTTCCTGGGAACTGATGTGACCTCCAGTGACAGCACTGCTGGGAGCACTTGGGAAGTGCTTCCAGCCTCCCAGTGTTGACCTAGGGAGATAAGGTGAAGGCTGGGCTGCAAGGACTCCTTCTAAACCCATCACTTTTTGGTCCTGTCACAGGCAGCGTCAGTGTTTTGCAGGCTTCAGGCTCAGACATACCAATAGTCAATTCAAAACACGATCAGAACGCGCATTCGTGGGGAACTTCCCAGCCCAGGGCGTGAGCAAACAGGGCAACATTTTCCTAACCTTGTTCTTTTTTTTTTTTTTTTTCCCTCCCCTCTGTTTTTTCTTTACAAGCTTGTGGGTGCTCTGGGTGGAAGGGGGAGGAACAGAACAGAAGACAAATTATTTACAGTTTGAAGAGCTGAGACTCCCTCACTTCCTGAGCAGGTTCTTGCTGCAGCCAAGCCCTGTGATCAGCACTCCAGAGCACACTGTTAGCATTTCTGAGTGATTTCGAGCACGCTGATCTCTGAGATCATGCTTGCCAGAGCAGGGCAAGCGGAGTCCTTTGGAGCACTCACAGACACTGGACATTTACTTGTCTAGCTTCTTTCCATGGGTGTTAAGACAGTATTTCAGACTTACTTTTTCTGAGAGTCTGAATATGATTTCCCACGGTGGCTTGTTAACCCTTTAGATTTTGGCTTTTGGAAGTTGAATAGGGGCTATGAGATGTAGAGGGGAGTGTCAGATGGATCAGGATTTGGGGTACATCATGCCCGCTCCTGTATGTGGATTAAATGAGGTGCCTTGAGCAGATAGTTAGATGTAGGCAGAAAGACTTTGTCAGCCTTACTCACAACTGGAGTTTTTGAACTTGGGGAAGAAAATAGTCCCATAGTCTGACTTGCTGACGAAAGAACTACAGGTAATCTGGGACAACAGTGTTGAGAGTTAAAATCCAGCACCAGGGGAGGCAGAATGATACAAGGAGCGTGTTCCTGTTGGTTTTGAACAAGGTAGGTGGCTGTCTCGGACGTGTTCCAGAAGGATTGTGAGGGCAAAAGCCCGGAGACACTGGCCACATGCCTGCTGCTAAGGTACTCCCTTGCTAAATCCAGAGAGTAAATTCTGTAAACCCTTTGTCTTGAGAGGCCAGGAGAAAGCCACGGCATTCAACTGCTTGGGCTCATGAGCCATGTAACAGGCAAGTGGAGAAAGTTGTTTCGCTGTGGTTAGAAACTGGGATTGTGTTGCATCTGGGGTTCGATGAGCAGCAGCAGCTTATTGTTCCAGGCTTCTTCAGGAGCACCAGCCATACCTCAGCCTGCTGGGAGGATGGGGTTCTGCGTCCTGTAAACGTGGCTCCTGACTTTCAGGTCCATGAGCAGTGTGTCCCTCTGCCTCACTTCTCCTTTCTTTTAAGTGATGATGAACGATACCGCTACTACAGCCGAGAGCGCAGCTACGACTTTGAGCGTGACTACCGCCGGAGTCGCGATCGCAGCAGGGAGCGAGAGGATCGTCACCGAGAGCGCAGGCACAGAGACAAAGAGGAGAGCAGCAAGCATAAGTCTTCAAGACGGTGAGAGCTGTGGGGGGTTGAATGGGGCTGTTGATGGGAACACACCTTAGCTGCAGACGAGACTGTCACCCCGGGACGTACTGGCTTCCTGGGACCTGCTCATGTCCTGAGATGCGACGTGCTGGCAAGAGAAAGCACTCGGGCACGTACCCGGGCAGGAGGCAGAGCTGCCTGTGACAGGGAGGGCCGTCCTGGTCAGTTCTCAGGAAGGCAGCTGGCAGGATGTGGAATCACTGCCAACAGAGTTGCAGCACTGATCGACAAAGAGGTGGGCCTGTGCTAAACGCCACACCAGAACAGCACAGCTCCCACTGTTAAGGTACGCACAAGGTCCAGTGCCAGCCCGTAACGGAAGCAGCAGCCCTCAGTATTCCAGGCTCTTGTGCAGATGGGAAGTGCTCCCTTCAGCTTGTAAACAGAAATTTTTTCTTGGAGCCCGCGGCAGAGTGCTGCATGATCGGAGCTCTGCCCAGTGCTTCTGATAGTGAGGTTGATGATAACCTGGACAAAGGTGAAACGCTTTTGGAGCAGAGTAGGATGTCCTAAAATCCCAGCTTTTCTGGAGAAAATGTGTTTGCTCCAGATGATCCCCTGTGAGAACATTCTGCTAGCAAAGTAACAGCTCTGGCCTCTGGTCCAGGCAGTGCTCAGTTGCTGTGTCAGTTTACATCCTGGTAATGACTTAAGCAGACTTGCTCTTTTTTTGTGTGTTTCAACTTACTTCCTTCTTTTAGATGAAATTCATGTCAACTCTGTAGGTAATTACTCTTATTTTGAAATTAGTGTCAGAAAAACACCTACATAGTGACTGGAGGTAAAAGGCTGTTCCTGTCCCTAAGGAGATGAATAAATTTTCAAGAAAGGACTGGTTGCCGAAGGGTTGGACACAAAGTGATGGGAACAAAAGCCAGGACCATAATCAAAATTGAACACAAAACAAATGGGAGCTGAGCTGATACCAGACTAACAAGCCAGTAGCTTTAAGGATTATTTCTCAGCTTTCTTAGAATTAAAGACCAGTTTTAGATGCCTGACTGCATGAACAGGATGGAATTCACCGAAGCAGTGTCAGAATCTGCTTGAGAGCTCGATGTACCCAACTGGGCTAATGCATGAGGTGGGAATGAGGCGACTTTTCCTCTGCTCCTTAAACCACACACAGATGCCCTCTGTCTTGCTTAAAGTGGAAGGATGGGAAGTGTTTCGTTAGCTGAAGCGAATGGAGGAATACGTTTAGTTTAAGGCCGCTCGAGTGCCTGTCAGAGTCCCTGCCTGAGGCACTTTGAGGTTTGAGCCTGTTTAAGGTATTTGCAGGAGGATGAAAGGGTTTCGTTGTAGTTTCCAGTTTACTGCAAATTGACCGGTCTGAAGGAAGTCACTGATGCTTGTTTAAATATTAAAGGACAGTTGCATTATTCAGTCATAAACCACCACGCGTTGCTGTCCACAAGGTGGCTGAAGGTGTGTTGAGGAAAGGCAGCAGCCTTTGTTTTTTCCTTCTTTCTTTTTTGTTTTTCCCTGTAATGACTGTGAAACCATTTATTAAGCAAGTCAGAAAATGACTTGAAGCCAGGAGCTTTTCGGCCCGGGCTTCAGTGGTTCAGCCAGTTAGGTGTCTCTTCTGCTAAACTGGTATTCTAGCCGCGGTAAAGAATTGTCTCTACACCTGACATCTGTCCCCACTTGTGGAGCTGCACATCTGCACTGTGTGACCGTATGCCTTCCTGTGGTAAATGTTCCTGCTTTTTCCTGTACTCCGTGCTGGTTTAATTCTGCCACCTTCGCACCACGTGCAGCTCTAGAGACCTCACTTGGGTTTCAGCCTGTGAGGAGAAATAATTGCATGTTTGGGAAGCAGCAGAAAATCTCCCAGGGGGAGCCAAGAACCAGTGTGGAGGAACCCAGAGCTCCCACCTTTCCACTTTTCCCAGTGGGAGACAGAGGCTGCTGGGGGGCGCGTGGGTTGTGCAGGGGGGCTGCACGGACGCGCCGCAGAGCTCCGAGGGGCGCAAGCCTAGGCAGAGTGACTTCTGGCGGGGAGTTGGCCCGCACCACAGAAAGGCTGTACGAGCACCCACAGCTGGCCAGCTGTGTCGGGAGAACGCTTCTGGGTGAGGAGATAGGGGAGTTTTAAAGCTAGTGAAGTGCCAGGTCATTTATGAGTAAGCAGAAATAGAGACAGGATCTGCCTCCCATTAGGCAATCCACGTTTCCCTAGCTGCGCTGATCCCTTTCTTGCCTCTAGTCTGGGGATTTCCCCAAGATAGTCAGAGGAGTGAAAGTTTCACACACCTCGCAGGTTTAGGACTCTTCTTTCTCTCAGCAGCCTCAGTGCTTCACATTGAAGCTTGAGATGTGTCAAAATTGTGAGAGCTGCCTTAGGAGTGGCAAAGACACAAGAGACGTTGCTCATAAAAACTATCCAAAAAATTACTCTGGCAGCAGTCTGTCTGCTCTACCGCCTGCCTGGACCGCGTACTGATGCAGCACGTGGTGTAAAGCAGCCACCTCCAGCAGTTTGCATAACCTGCCCTGGGTTCAGCCACATGTGATATCAGATCGTCCCAAATAAACACGATGAAGCCTTTCAATGGCGCAGCGATGCCCTCAGCACTTCTGATCTGTCTGTTTATTCGAGACCAACGCGTCCCTCCCTGCGCGCGCCCCTGGAGTCGGTGTGTTTGGGTCTCTTTGGCAGAGCTGTGCTGGTGCAGCTCTGGGGTAACGTCCTTCTCCTCTTGCTTCCCCACCACAGCAAGCAACATGAGAGCGAGGAGGGGGAGAGTCATCGGCGTCACAAGCACAAAAAGAACAAGCGTAGCAAAGAGGAGAAGGAGACCAGTGAAGATGGTGCCCAGGAGGGAGAGGAGCAGGATGCCAAGGAGTAACCCAGGCCCCACCGTCAGCCCTCAGGGGGAACTCACTCCTTTTGAACCAGCGTGGCATTGGTGATATTTTGTTTTGAGGGTTTGATTTTTTTTTTATTATTATTTTTTATTTCCAAGGGAGGCTGACTCTGGGTGAGCAGTGAAGCACGTTGCAGTGGTTTGAAAGCTGAGGCTGCACACAGAGTTAAAACTTTCTTTTTTTTTTTTTTGATACGAGACAAAATACAGCAGTACTAGTACACAAAGCACTGAGCTATTCGACTCATAAACATCCCTAGGGAGAACTTTGTCATATCAGATCCTATGGTTTCTGATGGAAGATGGCTTCAGCTGAAACTAACTCATTTAGGTAGTAGCGTTTATTTTTTGTCATGATCATTCCTTTTTGAAAAATAGGACAGTAAGTGCGACTTGAAATGTATTGTCCAAAGAAAAGTGTGATTTAGATCCTCAGAGCCAGCTTAGAGTCTGGCTTCTAGTAGTGAAAAGTCTCATCCCCCAAATAAATTTCTTTATAGCTACAAAAATATCTTCCAATTTTTCTGTGGCCAGCTGGGCAGCATGTGAGGAAGAACTGCTTTTACTGGTGGGTCGCAAGGTCCTGCTTTGGTCTGACAGCTTTGAGAGGCTGTTGTGTGTTTACATAGGGTGTGAAAAGACTTCAAACACGGCGCTTCTTCTTTTTTTATCCATTGCAAAAATAGTTCTATCTTATAGTACACCTGTAAATGGGAAATCGACAGAAGACCCATAGTAAGAGCATGAGTTTAAGTTTTGATTTAATTTTTTTTTTTTTTTAAACTAAGAGTTGAGCTGAATAATCTTAGCACAGTAGATAACATGAAATCCCATCCAGCAGTTTGCCCTTGTAGGGTTGGCTTACTTCTATTTGGTTATCACCAACACTCCTGTGCAATGCATTCCTTCCCCTTAGTTCTCAAAATAAATTCAGTCAGGTTCCAAAGTTTGTTTGAAGTTAGTGTTGTTTGGGGAGGGTGGCAACAGAGACGTTTCTGGGCAGGAAGAACAGGGGAAATAATGTTGAGGGGTTTTGTTATGCCTAGTACTTAGGATACTGCACTTCTGTTTGTGTGAGTCCACAAGTGTCTCATTTTTAAGTATCTTCTACTACTTTGACTTGTTATTTAAAACTGTCTTAAATCTTTGCTCTAAAATAATACAATTCTGAAACGTTACGTATTTTTTTGTATTGTAATCTTGCAAGTCTGTCATGTGAAGCTTTACAACCTTAGAGACTTGAGCCAGTATAGCACTATGATAACAGTTAATATGCTGTGACAGTGCACTTGATGAGTCATTAACTGCAACACCTATGGGGAGAAGAAAGAAGAGCGGCATTTTTAGTTTGTTTTTTTTGTTTTTCATGTAGCTTTTTCAATGTGCTTTGAGATTGTGGGAAATGTGTGTGCAGAGGGGAGGTGTGTGCATGGAACCACAGTTCTCTGACAGGGCCTGGAATCAGGCTTCAAAGTATCCCTCCTGCTGCAGCCGTGCCAGAGCTCCGGTAGAGCCCCTGTCGGGACATCAGACGAGGGCAGTGGTGCAGGAAGAGCTGCAGGAATCCCAGCTCCTGGCATGGAGTGGGTGGAGGGAGGGGAAACCTGGCGTGTTTTTCCTGGGGTCAGGGTGGTGGGTCTCGGCTCTGATTGCCTGCTGGCTTTCAGGAACTTGGGTTGAACTCAAGTTTTATCTCGTTGTGGCATGGCACGGGCGGAGGAGAGACAAAACCGGTGGGAAGGAATCAAGAGTGCTTGGTACGTGCCCCTGGAAGTACACGTGCCTGCGGTGCGTTGCAGATGTGCCCACATGCCCTCCGGAGCGCAGGTTCCCTTGCACAACGTGGGAGTGTCCGGCGGGGGGGGGGGGGGGGGGGCAGGCATCCTTGCCTGTGCCTCTGTGAAGAGCCTCTGTTCTGTAATGATGCAATCTGGTAATTTTTTTTTCTCCCCCCCAGAACATGAACTCTGAAATTGCTAGGGCAGCTAGCACCAAAGGGAAGGCCAGGCAGTGCCCCCCAGACCAGTCTGAGCTGGTTTTCGCCCATCTTGAATCTGGGGAAAATGCTGGCAGTAGTTTTACGCTAAGGTAAGGCCAGGGTTTGGCCCCAGTCAGCAGCATTTCTTCCATTTTTGCACGGTAAGGGGTACATGCTGCTTCTCCAGGGGTGGGTAGAGCTGTTCCGTGTCCAGTCCCCCACTCTTGTGCTGTTTGTGGCAGTGACAGAAGCTACTCGGCCTGTGAGTTGGCATAATTAATGGTGACGCACCCCTCTGCACCGGGGCTTACCGATGGCAGTGTGGGGGAGGGGACAGAGACTCCTGGGTGGATGAGTCGGTGCTTCGACTTCCTCTTGTGTGTTGAATCTTTTTACAGAGGCAGGGACCACAGGCCTTCACTGGCGTTAGCAAGCCTACGCTGCCAGAAGCAGCTGTGAATTTAAGGGAAATGGTTTGAAATGGGTTTAGTTTAATGAAATAGAAATGTTTGCCTTTCATGTATTAGTCTAAAGGTGGGGCTTTGGAAATAATCATCACTTGCATCGGGTAACAACTGCAGGCTTCGTGGTTGTGTTCCACGGGGATACTGCGTGGTGGCTCTAATAATTCTCAGAAAAGAGGTCAGTTCTTGGGCCGGTAGCATCAGTCCTTGTACTGGAGCAAAATGAGATGAGAAATGGGCCTGTGTGTTCCTGAGCGCAGAACGCCTGAGGATTGCTGGGAGGGTGAACTTCACAGCCAGAGAAAACACTTGCACAACTCTTATTACACAAGTGCCAGCCAGCTTAACGCGGAGAGGAGGTGTGAGGTATCCCGGGGAACCGCTGGCAGGTGGCTCAGCTCCTGACAGTATAAAATAGGCACAGCATTAAGGAGAAGGGAGGCTAACTGACTAACTTCGTTACAGTTGTGCAGCATAGAGTTAATGGTAGTGATGTCTTTCTCCCAGACCATGAGACGCTGCCTTTCCAGTCGGGGATGTTTGGCGCTACAGGAGGAGAAATCACAACAAAACGTAACCCAGCCCCCACCCTGGCTGTGCAGTTCCTCTGGGAGCAACAGCAGCAGCCCCAGCATTGCCTCGCAGTTGCTGAGCTGTGCAGCACGCCGAACCAGGGAGTTAAGCCTCGTTAAATAAAGCTTTATTTAGTCCCTGGGTTAGCTTTTCAGCCCAGGCACTTCTGAGCCCCACAGGCACTAGTGGGCTGCGGCCAGCCTTGCAGATGGGGAAGGGTACGTCAGACGGACTTCTGTTCAGGTTTTTCCCCAGTCACAGCCATAGTATACGTCAGGGTAATCCAGCTCCTTTCCGAGAGAAGCAGAAGACCATTATATTATTTCCTGCCTCCCAAGCTCAGTTTCTTGGAGAAGTGTCTGTTGTTGAGGCAACCTATTCTGGGGGTGTCAGCTGATACACTGGAGAGAAGGGTTGAAAAAAAACACCACCTATAATACGTGTTTTTCAGCAATATTACAATAATTTATAAAGGCATCAAAACAAATTCAACTTCTATTAACAAGCTGATCTTGGAAACAGTACTTAAATTACGAGGACATCGGTAAAGTTTGAAGGCACCTTGAAAGGAGATGGAGTCAATTATGCTGCTTCCTGCAGCATCCTCCTCACTGAAACAGTCTGCCCACCTGCTGCATGGCTTTTTCCTGCTGCACTTTATACAAGTGGCATTTGGCACTACTCAGTAGGCATCGCCCTCTCTCTATCTACATAAATATTTACTGTTCCATACCAGGCACAGATTCTGCACATCAATTCAAAAGAGACAAAAACAGCTTCAGATTTTTCTCTTCCTTTGTGCTGGACAGAGGTCAAGTGATGAGTTTTCCACAGGTGCTCTTCCGACTTCTGAATCATTTTGCTCTCTGCATTCAGTAGGAACAACGAGGGGAAAAAAGGCCCCAGAGCCCAGCACTGCTGCTGCTGTCAAAGTCCACAGCAGCATGTATCAGCCAAACAAAGGCCACCCCGGGCACCAGGGAGGCTTTTGTGACAATTGGATCCTGAGCTGTTTCTGTGGAGCAGGCTCGGATAACAGCCCCCGCTATACACGGCCTTAATCGAGCAGCCAAAGGAAGTGAAGTCACGCTGTGTGTAAACAGCAAAGTCATCTAGCAAGGAACAATTCTGCTCTGCGGTAACTGCTAATTACAATGTAGCCAGCCCTAAGAAAAGCACTGCTTAAGACAACGATGGGCACTTACCTGCAGTCAGTTGACTGCAGCAGGGAATTAAACGTTCATTCCAGGTAGCATTTTTATAGGGGAGAGAAGCTCCTTTGATTCTTAAGATCTGAGCTGGCCCCAGAAAAGGTGCAGCGGAACCAGCAAGAGAGGAAAGATCTCTCAATGCAACCTGGTTTGAGAAAGATCTGTTGTTTCTACTGCTGGTTAACCACTTTCTGTAACAGGAGGGAATTGCTTTATCTAGAGGGTGCAGGTGGAAACAGCAAGATGCCACAGGTCAGACCAACCTGCCTTGGCTCCAGGTTTTTTTATTCTAAACTTTAACTATACAGCAGATTTGAACTGAAGCCAACGGGGCACGCTGTCCTTCAGGAGGGAGCTTGTTTCATACAGTTGGTACAATGCGGCTGAGGCAGCCAACCACCCTCTGAGCTTACTGAGGTTTCTTGTAAGGGCCTGTTTACTTAATCATCTACTTTCTGTGGGAAAAGCTGGTCATTTCATCAAGTCATAAAACCAGGGAAGCTTATATCCTTTGTGCAGTAAGAGTGAACCTTGCCCTTGGAACTTTGTTAAAGTTGCACTTTTACAACATCGTATTTCAGTGAAATCACTCCTGCCGCTACCTTTGACTGGTTTCTTTAAGCCAGCTGAATCGCCCGCTCGTGACTAGTTGGCAGGATCCTCCATCAGGACTCACACCTGCCTGGGGACGGGACCTTCATACAGGTAAACACAGCTCCACCACACTAGCCACTAACCTCGCAGCTCTTCAGCTGCCTGCTAGGGGAGTTACCTTTGGGTTTTTGATGTATAAATACATTTATTACATTTCAGTAACCTATAAATAGCAAGACTGGGGGCTATAGGAACTGCTTAATTGGGTCCCCATCCTTACGGTTTTATTAGTGGCTTTTTAAAAGCATGTATAAAATAACTCGTGTCCAAGAACGGCAGGCAGAGATCAGCAGCAGAACTGTAATTAAACTAGCAGGGAAAACCAGACAGTCATATGTGGTTTAATCTGTTCAAAATATTAAATGGAAAGCAGAGCTCTAAAATTGAGGGAAGTGCCTCAAACACAATTTGTAGAGAAACACTGGGAAAAGAGCTTACTCTGCAACACCAGTCCTCGAGAGCTTTAATGAGCCCAGGAAGTTACAACAACTGTTCGGATCAACTGTTACTTTAAATCCAAGAATCAGATTTGTTGATAACCTCAGCACAGTGCAGAAATGTTTTCTGGAGGAAAGGAAGCTAGAAGTCTTCCATGGCAATACGCTATGTAGCAAGAGCTCAGCATTCCCTCGGTTTGTCTGTCACTTGCTCAGCTTTGTGTGGTGGCCCTCTGATACCTGAAACGGGCGTGGGCTTTGCTTGAGCTTTCACACGAGGCTTCCCGGCCAGGACACCACAGTCAGTGTGACTTTGTTCCTTTGCTCCTTCAGCATTGGGATTAGTTCCGAGTTGCTCATTCCTATCGCTGGCACTCCATTTACTGCCACTATTTCATCTCCACACCTAATCAGAAAGCAGGAAACACGCTTGTCAGGACTTAATCATTGTTAACACACACCCTAGGACCCCTAAGGTCTAGCCCACCCTGAGCCAAGATCGTCAATTCCTTGTTGAAGCAACTTTTTCCATTCTGAGTCAGAGGGCAAGGGAAAGGGAGGACACTGCTGGTGCTTTGAGCGGTGGCAGTGAAGGTCACCAGCAGTGTGACCAGCTGGCCAGTCAGCAGAGGGAAAAGTTACAGGAAACAAATTTGCACTGATAAACATACTTGTCATCAAGGTCACTCCTACAGCTAGCAGCCACTAAGGTGAGTGCTCACGAGGCCAAAGCATGCTGTCACGTTGTAGTTCAACACATAAAGGTTTTAAAGTCCTGCTTGATCTGCCCACCTCTATGGCCCACCAAGCCATCCTCTGAGTGGTTGTCCTGTTCTGCTGCGAGGTGTGAAACCAGGCAGCTACCTTCCTCACATCCGATGGGGAAAGCACACGGCCATCCTGGCACCCGCACAGGAACCCGGCTGGCCCCAGTCCTTCCACCCAGGCTCTGCCCCAGCTAGAGGCCTACACACCATTTTCAGGGGAGCAAAGCCCAGCTCCCGATGCCCAAACTATGCCCCCTACTAGGACAGCAGCCTTGCTGTACAGCTCTCTTGGTTCCCAGAGATAACACTGTAAGAGAGCTCTGTGGGATTATCCAGGCGTGCTGTTTACTCTCACTCCTCCACTCGCTGTGATTACCAACCAACAGGTCAGCAAAACTGGATTTAAGTTTCCTGCACAGGAGGGCTTTTGTTGCTTTCATTGACATACTTTTCCTAATCCTAATTTTATACTCTGGCACCTCCAAGATTCATCTCAAATATCCCCTTTCTGCTTTTATCTAATCACTCAATTAAAAGCTTTACAGCCTTTTAAAATTTAACTGTTAATTCCTTTTAGCTGCACCTTTATAGAGAAACCAAAACACTCATTAATACAGGACTTAGCTTGTTACAGCTTTGGTAACAGTGTTAACTGCACAAATGAGTGTGTAAGAAGTCATTAACTTAGCTCAGCTAGTTAAAAGGGTAAGAGACTGTCAGTCCCTTGTACTGATAGCATTTCTGATACAAACACCAGAGACCGGCAGGGTAGCTCACACGTACTTCAGTTTCCTGTCTCGGAAGGCTGGAGTCCCAGGCACGATGGTTTTTATGAAGAATGGCTGGTTTCCTTTGCTTTCCTCAAAGCCTCCAACAATGCTGAAGCCCCAGCTTTCCAGGTTACCTTTACTAAGGACAATATCTTGACAGCAGTGAAGATAGCTGTGGAGACAGGCACAGTCAAAACCAGAGGAAGCTTATGAGTACGTTTCAAGGAAAACTGCCTGACCAGAAATTTATGTTTTCTCTGGTGAAAAGCACAGCTGTGTAACAGCCTTATATCTTCTTTTTAAGGATCTGAGGCAACCTCTTCGCAGGGCACATTACAGGGATAATTCTCAAAGGTGAAGGTACCAGTTCTTTAGAAATCTTCTCTTGGTATTGTCAGTGCTAGTTTAAGAGTTAACAGAAAATTACTGTTCTCTAAAGGAGTTTGTGACCCGAAAGATTCGTGAGTAACTTCATGAATTCTACTAATGAACATGCACAGTACCAGTGACAAAACCAAATTAATCATCAACAGCAGCTACACCCATGCAATTAATGAGAATCGAGCTATTTTTATTCCATCTGTATACTACATGCTTGATACAATGAAGGCATTCAGCAGCTGCGTATCACTGATGGAAAGCAAACACATGAGGTATGGCAGCCCTTCTTCTACTGACTACCAAATCAGAATATGGAAGGTTTTTCCTGCAGGACCTACACCCAGGATTGCTATGCACAGGCAAGATACTGGATTCCTCAGAGCGAGTTCACAGACCACTGGTTTTGAATGCTGGTCACTGAGGTATGTCTTCCAAGTCATCCTGGGGTATGCTGCAGCGCGAGGGCTGCCGTGGAGAACGGGGCCTGTAAGTGCTAAGAGCACTTGCTCCTTGAGTTTGTAGCACAAAGACATGCAAAGCCTTTGCGAGGCGTCTGAAAAGGTGTGTCAGGAGTGCAGGCAAGCATCTCGTGTACTCTGGCTCACAGTCAGGTTACATTCTGGCACAGAGGCACTGCCAGAGCTACACTGTGTGAAACTGCCGCCGATCATCACCCCACTGAGGTATTCCAGCAGCTAAACTTTTCCTAATAAACGTTTTTGCCGTAAGGGCTTTACTGGAGCAGTTTGCAGATGAGTTTCAGATTTCAAAAGCCTCAGTTAACTTCTTACTAGGAGAAAGATCCAATTATCTACTTTCAAACTGTAATTTACTTTACTTTTGTACAAGTTCTTCATACGTAAATGTGGGCAGACCCAGCTCCAGCTTACTGATGCCTCCATGGTTTTTTTCTACTGATACCACACAAGTGTAAAAAAACACACCATGAGAAAGGTATGTGACAACTAGCGTAAATAAACAGCACAGAAAGCAAGAGTGGTAAGCAGCACTGTGTCAGCATAGAACATAAACAAAAGCATTAGACATTCTCCAAGAGTTTAAAAAGGCTAGAAATCAGTTTTCCATATGAAAAAGGGTTTTTAGGAAGAGAAACAGTAATTTACTGTAATGGAAAATGACTGTGAAAAAAGAATTTTAGACTTTACAGAAAGTAAAGGTGCAAGTTTTATTCTGACAAACACCCTGCTGAGTTTGCAGTTCTGCATCCCTTTCAGAGTTTGTGGAGCGTGCCGCTCCAGCGGGGCCATGGCAGGGAACACCTAACAGTTGCTGCAGAGAGAGCTCAGACGTCATGGAGACTTGAGTTCAGATACACCAAAGGAAAAGGGCAGGAGGAAAACTGCTTTGCCACCCTCTGAGAATTATCTCTAAGCCACATAGTGCATGGTTACTGTTTTCAAGAGTCATAGCTTTACCAGAGAAAAGATAAAGTAATCTGTAATTTTGGTATTTCTAGTATCTTTAGGATTCAGCATGCAATGAATTAGGGGACACACCCCCTCCAAACCAGCACTGAGATGGTATTTCATACTATCAGTAGCTGGTCTTGGTTTAACATAATGCTATAAAGAAATCAAGTAAAGTTCCTGTTCTGTCTCCTATGACATAGACAGTGATGATGATAAACATTCAGTAGCAATGAGTAGTAGCATACAATTAACTTGGAACACTCACTTGCCACCAATTAATAACACAGCAAAGAACAGAGACAGAGTAAGTTTACAAGGACAGTAGAGCTACCCGCAGTTGTATTACAAACCAAAAAATGCAAGAAATATAGCAGCCACCTGGTTCAGTACAGCCAGTACTAGTTGCCCGAGGTTAGATGGAAAAATATTACACCACCATCCCCCTTAGGGAAGTGTTTGTATCTTCACTGGGAGTGTGCAGCACTGGCCGTGGTCACAAGTGGAAGATGCTCCAAGCTTACACACTGCAGTGTGCAGGTAGCCTTAGGAGCACAGAGTGGTTTTCTCTTAGGAAGAATGTGACCAAGGTGCTCATGTTATTCCCTCTGTTACCCAGGGCCCCAAGAAAGACACAGGACCAGGGCTGTCACCTCTCCTAAAATGCTTCTGCAACAGTAGCCTGGCATATAACCCATGTTCTGCAGGGTGGGCTACAGGGGCTCCACATTTCAGAAAGAGCACATCACCAAGGGAGCAGTGATGACAGACAGTATTTGACATAAACAGAAAACCACAGATACAAGAATCACGGCCAGAATTAAACACTGTGGGCTCAAGTGTTGCAACGACTGAATACATTTCCCTAGCCTTGAGCTTTATGCTGAAAGCTTGGAGTTGAAATTAAAGCTGGGCTTCAAACTAGAAAGAAATATTTGGGTTTCCTCTAAGGAGGAAAGGACGTTTCTGTTGGATAGAGTAGTAACTGGGAAAAAAAGCTGAACAAACCAAAATCGCACAAGCTATCAGCAATAATCTTTAAACTTCCACACCGTACTGCAAAATGTTTTAGCATACTGAGAGTACATCTACTTTAGCAGGACAGCCCAAAAGAAACCAATCTGGTGCTGAGGAGACAAGGTCTAGTTTTGGTACATTTCAGGGGATTTTCTGTAACATGTTGCTAGCGTGGTACACACAGGGTCTGTTCGTGCCAGAGCACAACAGACATTCCTCTGCAGCACTTCTGGTTGAGTCCCATCCAAACAGAACGCAGTTTGCGGGGGCCAAAAGCCCCTCAGCCATGTCAGCCAAAATACAGGAGAGGAGGACAACTGGGATCCTCGCTTCAAGTGCACATTCCCAAGCCAAACAAAAATGCTAGCGCAGAGGCAACCTAAACAGGTGACAAACAAGGCTGCCATTTCAATTTACAGATTCTCAGATTCTCAAGCAATAATTAAGAATAACTTGATTGTGCCAGCCACAATGTCAAATAGAAATACCTTGCCTAGCCGCAAGGCAGATTCTTAGTGGCTTTAGGGAAATTGTTCATCCTACGGACAACCAGCTAGCTGCTACCAGGTCTTACTGTGAGCGGATGGGAAAACGAGTGAGGAAGCACAACAATTACAGCCATTTTTATTACTGGAAACAAGAAGGGAGATTTTGTCAGATCCTGAAATGAAATAACCTTGCTTTGTGCCTCCTAACCACCCTCACACCCACAGAAGAATGGCAGACAAATTCAAATGCCGGAATTCAGGCTGGAGCAAGAAAGACTGAAGGGTTTGCACTCAGGTTTGGGCTATCCAGGGGCAGCTCAGGGCTAGTTCATACTAGGCCTGCACAGAACAAACAGGCTGCTTCCCTGGGAGAGCAGAGGAAACCAGCAGGATGGTGCTGAATACAAGCCAAGTTAGTCACCCAAGACACAAAAGCTACCTTCCTTGGGCTGTTTTGTTTAGCATTTACAGGCTGCTAAGTAACACAAGGGTAACGTAACAGAGGCTTTGCTAGTATTTCTTCTTTTAGCTGCCTCAAGAAACAAGGCTGTAAATAATCTGGGCTTCCCACAGAAGGGTTTGGCTTTACTGTTCCACATGCATTTCCTACATGATCCTCCTCCAGTCAGCTGGAACGACAACAGGCTCGACCTTTCACAGCTGAATGTATTTTGATGAAACTGCAGAAATGAGCAAACCAGAGGTTCACCTCTCCAGGAAGGAGAAAGAAAACTCCGTTACCTGGAACTTACCATGTTGCTTCTAAAATCTGTGCTAAGTCTATGGTCCAAACCTCCACAGTGAGAAAACTCAACTATTCAGAATCATTTCTGCTTCACGCTAAAGATAATACAATTATGACAACCAAAAAGCCTTAGACTGAAAGAATGCCTGCCCACAGCTGAGGTGATCAGATTAGAAACAAAACAGCACAGGTATCTGTTGGTTTCTGTAATGCCACCCAGAAAGAGCCACAGAGTGATTTCATTAATGATATTTTAGCAGGGACTATATCTGTGTTGATTATATGTCAAGTTAGTGCCTCAAATGCTAGAACCTATACTTCTGATTTTTTGTGTTAGTTCTCTTAGGAAAAAAAGGCTTTCAGGAACTTCTGATATATACAGTTACTGTCCAACAGAAGCGGGGGGATGATGGGTCACACCATAAAAAGCAGTAGAAATTTCTTATGCATTCATTATACTGTGATCTTGTTGACAAATAAGGCTTTCTGCTGCCTTAGTGCTAAATGAAAATACCAGTAATGCTTCTAAGTCAACCAACAAAGCAATTAATTTCTAGTATTTTAGTGAAAGTCAACTCTGTGATTGAACAAACCTCTGTACAGTCACCTAACATACCTAGGCAATCCAAGCCATGTGATCCAGAGGGGAGACCAACTGAATCCTTGCTCCTTGATGTCCAGAGTTGGCTCTGATGAGTTCAGTGAGAGGACTTCCAAGGCTTTCAGTACAACTGAGTGGGAAGCTGCATTAGATTTCAGTGCTGAGACAGCTTCATAGTAGTTCAAATGAGTCAAATCAATGCCATTTATGCTCAAAAGTACATCTCCTGTTGATTAAAGACAGGATTATTACAGACCTTTCGCTATGAAGCCCATTTCTGCCTCAAGGTCTCATATGGAACCAAGCTTCCAGTCTCACTTTAGTGCCCAAGTCCAACTTTCACCGAATCACCAACACACACACTGCCCCCCCAAAAAAACACCAAAAAACCCAACCCAGTTCTTCAGGGATAAAGGGTCTGAGATCCTCCTTACCTCGCTTGATTCTCCCATCCCTGAAGAGGCATCCAATGGGCTGCACACTTGTTACATATATAGGGAGTTTGTTTTTGTTATCCCTTCCACCTCCAATCGTTATTCCTAAGGATTCCTTTGGTTCTTTTTTTATTGCAACTGTCTTTTCATGACTTATATATCCCTGAGGTAAATCCTACAAAGGAATCACAGTATAAAATGCATCTTCATTAATGCAATTAAATGAGAAGTCCAGATCTGGACGAAAATAACAGAACATATTGTATCTTTAATCCAGAACATTTCAGCAGTGTTGCCAGATGGCAAAGTCAGCTTCTCACGTACTTGCTCTGGGTAGAAATACTACCCTGTATTTCCAACAACCACAACCACGGCACTGCTCGGCTAATGATCCCACATTCTTTTGCTGTAGAAAGATGCTTACTCTGAGGAGAACAATTTTGCACTGAAGAACAAGCTACAAACGCATTCCAAAGCCATTCATATCAAGCAATAAACATCTCTCTGACTACTACTAAATGTTTAGGTTGCAGTGAAAGCACATGTTATAGTGCGTGCTGTAGAAACAATACATCAATGATATTCAAGCATTTAAATCAAGGAACCACACTCCAGCCATTTCTGACAGCTACTTACTAAACTCCAGAGACATTTAAACACAGAGGTCTAAACAGTTGTAGCAAGTTTTCTCACTCAAACAGAAGTTCTAAACACAGAGCAAGTCTCTCTTGGTACAACAAGCTGGTGATTCTCCTCTTGTTCATACTGTTTCTTAAAATATGCAAACGATGGCAGATGAACACTGAAGTCACAGGAGCATTACTGTGTAATTTGTGTAGTTTCTACTTCTGTCCCATAAAGCCCTCTAGCTCCAAACCAGAAGCATAACTTGGTGTCCTTGTGCAATACCCTGAACCTGTTGTGCTTGAAGGATGTCAAGAGGCAAGTCCCAAGAGTCTCATGGATGGTAAATTTCCCATTGCACTTACCAGACAAGAAAGGATTAAACACTGGTTCTGCATAAACATTAGAGACATTTTGACATGTTTTTCCCCTAAAAACTGTGTTTCCCAGTAATGTTCCATTCTCCAGTGACAAAAGCCACAAACCTGCTGCTTTTCAATAGCCCAAGAAGAAATGGGGCTACTGATCCATCTTACATGATAAATTACCATCACAGAACAAACAGAATAGATCTGCTAGACCAAGAATAATGAGTACTTTTGCCATTAATTACAAAACTTACCTTCTGGTAGTTAGATTTTCGTCTATAGTGATTCTGTTCTAGTCGTCTTCGGTGGTGCACTGGGCTTCCTCCATTGCTACTGCTGCTGCTGCTATTATTTGATGTGCTGCCATCTTCTACTGGGTCTGACAGCTGTACACCTGGCTGCCTCAAGATCACAAAGTTCACTCTTGATTCAGTGGTCTTCCAGGAGAAACAAGAAGAGTGTAAATAAAACAGATAGAAAAATAAATTAGAAATTACAGAAGGCCCCTGCCATTTTCTTAGGGAGACAGAAGGGTTGGCATCGCTGTCCGCAAAGGGTCTGAAACAGGGCTACGCAATGCAATGGAATGTTTTTTTGTGAAGAGCCACAGAATCCCATGGTAAAAAGAAAAAAGGAATTAGCAAATGTCAGAAGGAACAGGAGCAGAGGCAGGCTTCACTCATGCCTCTCTCCTCCACAAATGCCAAACAAGTGGAAAGGGATGATTAATTCCTCCACTTCAGTAGAAAAAACTAAAATAGCATATTGTGTTGTGATACAAATGAACAGAACTAGAACACTGACTGGTCCACACAATGGATGACCATGATACCAAGCACTGGATGCTTTTTCTTTTATCATAAAGAAACTTGTTAAAGCTCTTCCCCTCCTAGCTTATGTACCACGTCTATTGTTCAACATCTCCCACCCATTTTTTTCCCAGAATACCTGAAGGCATGACCTTTTGTCTAAGACTGCTGCCAATTAAACACTTAACCAGCTGTATGTTTGGCCTTGGCAGAACTACAGGGAAAGTAGTCACTATTGTTACTGCTCTTCTAATTTGGTTTGTTCTTCCAGATAATTGGACAAAACCTTATTGTGAAGGACTCCACTGGGGTAAGGCGTATGTGCTTACTTGGGACATTTCCTGCAGTAGATGAGAGAAGTATAGTTGCCACTCTCACTTCTCAACATGGGATCCTATTTCCCTGGTGCCACAGCACCCTGGCAGCAGTGAATTCCCTGTCCTCAGACGAGGGACTGCATCAACTGTTTTGCAGTCAGTTTCTTTTCTTTTTTCTCTTTTCTCTCCTAGTACAGGAGAGTTTTGTTTTCTGAAACAGAAAGCCTCTTGCCTCCAAAGTCACTTCAGATAGCGCAATTTTTTTCCAGACAAGTCAGCACCCATCCATGTCTTCAGAAAATACATTGTAAGTATCACGTCCTAAGATGGGGATTTGCTCTTTACTTCAGCCAGGAGTACCAGACTACATACAGTACATGTGGCTGTGCATATATATATATATATATATCTGTAAGTGGTATTTAACAGGTAGAAGGACTCTTTTTCTGCAAATGGTTTGCAAGCAAAATTAAAATTACATTTAAGCAACAATTTTAATTAGTCCTCAGATGAGATAATGTTTGGAAGGCTCTCAGAGTTTTACACAAATGTCGCTTCAAAAGGAATTCAATACCAAATCTAATGAAGCCAGTTCTGAGACTTTGGTTACTGGTTGCAGTGGGATCAAGAAAGAGTTCCTCCTATGGGAGTTGTATTTGCATTTGTGGAATGCAAACAAGATTCTAAGAGGCCATAGAATGGAATCACATCTATAACATAAAAAAGGATCTTGCTACTGGAAATTTCGCTCTTTTCTCCCATGCTACTCTACTCCTCTGCTGATTACCAGGAAAAGAACTGGCTCTCCCCCACTGCTGACCTCAGATCCTTTCCAGGATATAAACAGTATGTGATGAGATTTATTGTGTCATGATCTTTAGATAAAAACAAACTGAAGGTCATTGCCTAGAGAGATAAAGAATTGAAACTGATCTACATGATATCTGCTGCACATGTAGTAATCCTTAACCAAAATTCCTTGCCTGCTCCTTTCACCAAAACATTTGGCATGCTGCAACAGGAGTGCATTCCTATTGCGCAGGAAAAGACCACCTCTCATCTACCCATTTAATGTTTTAAATATTTTTAGCCTGAGGTGCCTCATGTTGTTTTTTTCTAGACTCCTTTCCCAAACACAGGTAAAATGGGGAGAGGGCTTCAAATCAGTCAAAAGGGTTCTGTTCTGTGCTGCCAGCCTACCACATCTCCCAACAAACACCACCAGTTTGACTGTCTGAAGCGTGAGAGGCTGTTCTAATCTCTCCTTGTCTCTGTTACGTGCATCTAATACAAATATTCACTCTTCAAGAAAATCTCCACACACCACACCACAAAGGAGATCCAAGTGCCTTAACTGATCTAAAGTGCCATAAGCAACCGACTCGCTTTATATTTGTCAGGAAAGACCCACAGTGGGTTCCAACTCTTCATGTTTGTCTTCATTTGGAAGCAGTGCTTCCCACACATCTGCAGGGAAGTCACTTCCCCAAAGAGGTATTTCAGGGAATGCAGTTTGCTCTAGTGCATTCTGTTAGTCCTTGGGTCAGAACAGGAGCCCTGCCATCAACACAGACAGCTGTGGAGTCATTAGCCATACAACCTCAACACATCATAAATTACCTGGATTATCTGCGCAGCAGCCTCAGGTGTTCCTTGCCTCAAATCCTGGCCATTTATTGACAGGACTCTGTCATTCCGACTCAGCTTTCCATTTTTGGCAGCCAAACCTCCCTCTAACAGATCTAGAATAAAAATCCCTGCCTCATCTGTCTTCCTGATCAGTTTGATTCCCAAAGGTTCAGATCGGTCTCTCTTTATCAAGGTAACGTGGATCACTTCCCTATTTGCAGCAGAAGTAGAATCCTGCTGCACAGTCTTATTGGAAAAACCCTTCTCCTGCAGGACCATGAGGTGAAGAACAGGACCTGGGTGGCGCAGGAAGGAGACAGCTTGACAGTGAGTCACACTGCTGATGTTGACGCCATTCACCTAGAGAGACAAACAAAACAGAGTCACTAATCAGAACCTACATAATTTAGGCACTGTCCACAACGCGGATCATCACAAACTTGGATACAGGATGTACAACTCCCTGTGCAATGCTGTGACTGAAGCAGCTGCTTCTGATGCATGTAAGAGAGCAGAGTTTCCTAAGGAATGCAGAAGAAAGCAGATTAAATCAGATCATAATTGACGGTGAATAGGTGAGGACAGGGAAAACGTAGGACAACTCACATAACTAACAAATCTGAAACTGCAAAATATTAAATCATTACATCCATCCCGTGGCAATGCAGAACTGCTTTCCCTTAACCTCCAGCATTCAATACACACTTGGAGGAGAAGACTCAGACTGAGACTACCCATCCTCACTTTTAAGTTGAAGAGTGGTCCACAGTCTACAAGCTCCTGGAATCATCAGTCTAATCATGCTTTTACCAGGATAACCGAGAAACTACTTTTCACTTTGTCTGCTGTCACTTAAGACTCTGAGCAGTCTTTTTTTGGATGTTAATAGGGCTAGTAAGTGTGGGGCCTGTCTTATTTACAGCACAGCCAAGACTGAGATATGTACAATTCAACTGGATAAAACAGAAGTTACTCTATTGGTCTAAGAGACCAACGTGGAGATTGTATCAGCTGCTTGTGCACGTGGGGCTGCCAGTCCTTACTGAAGTCCACAGTCCAACGGATAATTAGGTCTCTATGGCTTGTCAAATGATTGGGAAGCTATAGCCGGGAGGTGCTAACAGTTCTCGCTGCATGTAGGCTTTACTGCTGCATACAAGCTTGTCGCCTTGAGTATCCCACTGCTATCCAGTATGCTTAACCTGGAAACTACATCTGGCCGCGGGTCAGCACAGCATGAGGTTGGTACTCTTTCTTACTCACATTACATATCTGATGCTTACTTCAAGTCGTAAGGTCTTAAACTTTGGACCTGCCCATTGAGAACATGCAGCTTAAGCAACACAGTAGAGCAAGCAATTATAAGACTTCCTAACTAGAGCAGAGTCCTTTGGAGAGAAATGGTGCTACTGGGTGAAATTTATCAGATTGAAATCTTTTTACTTTGCCCAAAATGGTCTAAATTTCAAAAAGCTACCAAATATGCAAAGTAACGATGAGTATGACTGGAAGGAACCTCAAAAGTCTGCTTCTCAGACCCAGCAGACACACAATGTCTGATCAGTGCTTTAAAACCCCCAGCTGTAGAGATTTCAGTTTTTCTAGGCAACTCTCCCCCCCCCCCCCCGCCCTCATCTCAAGTCAAGAGAAGCAATGGGACTACCAGTGGGGTTTTACGTACCTCGAGAATATGGTCCCCAGGCGCTATTCTTCCATCTGCAGCAACAACAGAATCCCGCAAGACTTCCTGAACAACAATGTTTCCTAGTGGGGTGTCTTTACCTCCAACTATCCTCATCCCCAGCTCTTCCTCCGGGTCTTCTCGGTGAATTTCAATTGTGGTTGTTTCAGCCACAAGACTAGTTCTCTGGGGGAGGTCTGATTGTGGAAATTGAAGAGGAAAAACAACATATTAATATAATTTTCCTTTACATAGCACCACAAGATTTGTAATGCTGGCAGGTTGTGTTCAAAGTAGCATCTGGAGGGAAAGCAGCTATCAGGAGAGGAAAGAATAGGTCAGATTTAAAGCTTTTAAAGTCTCTGTTTCTTTATAGTTTCTTCAGAATGTTTCCCATCTTCTCCTAGCTTATAGCAGATTTAAACTCTTGCATTATTATGTCTTGAGTTTTATTAAAGGGCACTCGGTATGTTTCACTTACCTTTTAGAGATTTCTTTTTCTACTGTGACAGCTGGCCTACTAGAAGCACACACATAACAAATGCCAATTTCCACAATGCTCATTAGAGAAGGGGACTACTGAGCTGTAATTACTGGTCTGCCACTGGGGTGACTTTACCACAGGCAGCTCACTGCAACTTCTCTCCTCTAATTTCCTTTCCTCCTTTTTTCCCATCCCCCCTGTAAACAGGAGTAATGTTTACCTATTTCACAGCATCCTGAAGACTAAGCAACGCTTCTCAGACACTTTGAAGATGAAAGTTCTTAGCAAGTCATATTAAATCTACCAGCACTGCAACATTTAGGCAGGCCAACACTAATGAAGCCAAGCACACTGCATGTTAGGGTGAAAGGCAATTGTCACACAAGAGATGCAAAACCAGTCCCAACTGTACTTCAGGAAAAAGTCAGCAGAGAAGTAAACTGACCCGTGTATTAACTCTGGCACAGGAGCAGCAGTTGCCAGTGCCAGCACCTGCACACTGGAAACTGAGACTCACTTTGAAACAAGGCACAGAGATTTCCATGCCACTGCCTTCTAACAGGGGTTGAGACAAGCAGTCCTCTGCTGAAGTGGAGATGGCTACTTTTATCTGCAAGGCTTTCATAACTGACTATTAATCCAAAAACTAAGTTATGCTATAAAAACACACTTGCAGCACATCATTAGGGAGGTACTGACCACTCCAGGAAACTGACTGCATATTTAACTTTAACTTCTTAACAAGATTAAGAAGAAGCTGGAACATTTCCTAATTACTAATTATTTGGCTTCTGCAAGTGCTTTACGTGCTCCATGTTCACATTGACAGGGACTGCTTTTGTTTCTGCAAAGAATACTGCAGATATTCACTGCAGTCTAACAGATTCTCTGAATTGTCTGTACAGACAATTTTGCATTTGTGAGCAGACCCTGCCACACTTGATGCACATTAACGCATCTCACTTCTGCTCAAGGACAAGCTGAGGAAAGAGATTGCTCTGATGGCTGCTAATGGCTGAATAGGGTTGAGGATATCTAAGAATGTTGGGGACACTTTAAAAATGGAACTGTCCAAGATAATTACCTCATTTTTATATTATAAAAAGTAATTACATAATTACATTTCTGTATCAAACACTCACCTTCTTCAGTCTCCTCAAAAGCTGGATTAACCAGTCCAGGCTCTGCAGTCCCTAGTGATACCACAGCAGCTGCAGAGCTTTCTGCCACAAGTGACGATCCTCCACTTGGTACCTCTGGATCCTTGGGCGTGTTTGTCTCCACCTTGGTAGAGAGATCTTCCTTTCCTTTGGAAATGGAATTCTTTTTCTGCTGTAGTTCAGATTTGTATTTCTTGAAACCAGGACACCTAGAGAGAGATTGTCAGTCACTGTAAGTGGCTTGTCTCTGCCTGCGCAGTTAACTCAGCACATGCAAGCTCTGACTGACAAAAGTATGTGAAGAAGCATATTCAAGATGTTACCAGCTGCAAAGCTTGTATCACAGATGCTAAAATTTATTCTCATTTGACCTTCAGTTTCTACTAGTATCAACTTAAGAATGGGCTTGTTACTTTATTACTTTCAAAATTATTAAGCAAATTATTTTAAAAAGGAGAATGTAATAGGAATGGGAGTCTCCCTTGCTAAATATTTACTTGGCAAACACTCAATGAAGAAAACAATACCTCTTGAAATATAAGCAAATACTTAGCTCTGACCTTTTAGGGATGACTATGAACTTATCTTTATGCAAAGCAAGCGGCTCAGGTTTCAAACTCAGCCTTGAATTAGGCTTTGTTTTTAACAAACAAGTAACAGCAAGAGCAGCAAGCCAGGCTTGAGCTTTTTTGTTGTTGTTGTTGCTAAATGAGACGTGATCCTCAGACAGCACTCCACACAGGTGAGGGCTCTACCAAGTCGGGAGCAATATGGAGGTTATAATCCTAGTGACTGCTCCTCACAGGAAGGTTCAGGAAGTATTCCTGTATTCAACAAAATGCGCTCTGTATGCAGCTACACCACAGCCAGCCTATCTCAGCAAAAACGAGTGAGGAAAACCAAGCTCTTTTACCCAGAGCACTTATAAAAAAGGTAGCAGGTGAGAAGGGTCATGCATGCAAAAGCATCACTTGCAGAGACATAAGTAGTATTGGGTGTTTACCAGAGTCACTTTTCAAATTAAACTCAACTATTTACATTCTGGCTGAACAAGTCTCATCGCAGTATTACTTCCTGTGGTTTACTCCTAGTCAGTAAGATGACCCTGAAACTTAAAGACAGAAGCTGACTGATCCACCAATGCACATGTCCCTCTTAAGATGTCAAGAAACAAATTCATTTTGCAGAGGGCAGAGAAGTCCTCCAAGAAAACAAGTTTCTAGATGCTTATTTCCTTAAGTCTCCTGCTCTCAGTTAATCTCACTTAAAACTAAAAAACAGGAACACTCAAATCCCAGTGTAAATTTTTTCTTTTTATTTTCCATTTTTCTGTCTAACTGTGCTCAGAGCTGAGGTAAAATAACCTCAATTTTTAGAACACACCTTCTCCAAGAAAGATACAGAGAACTATGAAATATATAAGAGAACGATACCATTTCCAGAATGCCTCTAACATAAACATTCAAGGGTGCCTCCCTCTGTTGTGTTTAACTCCTGTGCCAGAGGGATTAGCAAGTGACATAAGTTTACTGATACCAGAGTAGATTTGTCACAGAGCAGAGAGGAAGGCCCAGCCCTGCTATGGGCCATGGCCCCAGCTACACACCAGCCCCACAGCTGTGCAGCCCTCTCCCTGCAGCCTAAGGGTTCAGCCCTGCCTGGGAACAAGCAAGCAGTACAAAGAACTAGAAGAAAAACAAGATTATAAACTTCCACAGATTGAGGGAAAGGGGCACACAAGCATCTTCCATCACTTCCCCCGTCTCTAAAACAAGCTCTCAGCTCATGAGTACCAAAGACACGCAAGAACTGCATGGATACATCCCTGGCTGGAACTGCAAAGGTATCCTAAATGGAACCGTTCCCTGCACGCTGGCTGACCTATTTTTAAAACATGTCATTGCCATATAAAGCTACAACATGGCTGAAGGGAAACAAGTCTGTTGCATTTCTCATTGCCCACTGACAAAATACACAGTGCCAACGAAGGTCTACTTCTGCCTGCAGTAGGACTTGTACTTAGCTCCCTTTCCTGCAATCATTAACTAGGTAGGAACAAGTGTTTTTCAAGCGCCATGGCAAGAGCTCTTTGTCACCTGCATTTCTTTTGAAGCTACAATATTCTGCCTGCCAACAACACAACCAGCAGTGGAGGCACCAAACAAATCGCTGCTGACAAGTGCAAGGGAAAAAAAAAAGTCTCCCTTCCTCTGCACAAGGGCGAAAAAAAGGAAAAAAAATAGTATTTTTCAATTGCTTCTCCTTCTCAGCAGGAGAATGAGAGAAGATAATGGAATTATAAGTAGGTGATTCAGCAACTGCATAATGTGCAGCTTGGAGGGACTTACATTATTTGGATCAAAGACTTAGGTATTGCACATCTTAATTGGACCAATTAAACTGGCAACCCTGCACAAACCCTTGCTTCCAGAGTGTTGACTTTGTGCCCGTCTGTTTTCGCTGCACAAGTGAAACAAGAATAAGCATGTTTGTAATAATTTTCAGAGTCAGGTGCCCCAGATCACAGCACACAAATTTATATACATTCAATAGTTTTTGTGTCTGTGGACAACTTGCATGCAAGCAGGCAAGCACCTCACCCTTCGCCTCTGTGGCACATGTGAGCTGGCTTCCCTAACACACACACAATTAAACTGTCTTCACCCACCCACCTTGCTGGCCTCACCCTCTGTCATTTCTGGTGTCCCATCTTGCCCCAGTTTAAGAACTGTTCTCAGAATGGATCTTTCTGGTCAGAAGCACAACAGACAGATGTCATTATACAAGCAGCAATAATAGCATGTAAAAGGAAATGCACCTGTTCTGCAGATGAGCTTCTAGTTCACAGCGCTGCATTGTCTGCTGACACTCTGCCTTGAAAGGACAGAAGACAATCAGCTTATCCAACAGGTTTCGAACTAGAAGGCTGGACTTGTGGCACTGCTGGAAAGAGAGCTTTTTCCGATCCATGGGACAAAAGTTATACTCCTGCATGAAGTTTTCAAGGCACTTGAAACAGTATGTATGTCCACAGGGAGTGTCCATAGGTTGGAGCAGAGGCTGAAGGCAGATATGGCAGATGAGTTCATCGTCCACTTCATCCTGGAAGTTGTAGAGATGATTGTCCAACAAGAGGTGGAACTGACCACACTCACAGCAGAGTTCACTGACTTGGGACACATGTTCCTCTCCTACGGGATCAGCCATGATAGCCAGCATCAGGCACTTTCAGCCCAGTGCAAGGGAACTTGTCACGTAGTCACTGTCTGGCTGAGAACCTCTAACGAAAGGGAGAAAAAGATTTTCAGCCAAATGTCCACTCTAGATATAGCCAATTAAAAATTAAATTGTATTCCTGCCTTAAGTCCTCCCCCACAAATCTTCACCCCCACCTACCCCGCCCTTAGGGCTCTTCCTTCCAGAGAAACCCTGTGAATGATCAACCCGGGGATCAGAGAATGCAAGGACCTCATTCAGCAAAACCTTTAAGCACATGGATGTACTGAAGCTTACATTACTTTACACACAGCAGTGACACAGACTGAATAAAACCCTGCCAAATATATGAACTAGAAAAGCTTAGACAAAAGCTGTGTGTTCTTGAGGGAGAATAATCCAGAGAGGGAAGGGAAGGAAAAGAAAAGATAACCACGACAGTGATTTTTAAACTGACAGTTTTTCTCTCTGGCTTTCCAGGTTATACCGAATACTTGAATGATACGTATGGTGAAACATCAGTTTGGGGACTTCTGGTTGTTTGGATTTTTAGTTTGTTTTGAGGAGGGATGAGGAAAAAGAAGAGGAAGAAATTTCAAAAGAAACTTAAGTCTAAACCACATTTCCTTCCTTTTAAGCCCAATCCCTTCAAAAAAGTTTGTTTTAATGAACAATGCCTTGCTCCCCACTCATCCATGCCTAAGTTCACCCATGGAAACAAATTTCCTATAAAAAGACTAAAGCTTCCTAAGTAGAAAAAAAGGTAAAGAATTGTCACATTTTGTTGTAACATTACAGGAAATCTTGAGCTTCTTACAGTTAGGGAGAATAAGGTAAGGGACAAACTTGAGTTCTTTGCAGCTGCCACTCTACTGATTGTAATACAGATATCTTCAGTCATTCCATTTTTAATCTTGCCTTTTGTAATTAAATATAAAATTCACTTGAGTTTGCTAGCACATTACTCCACAGGTACAGAGACTACTGCAGGAAGGATTTTTTAATCTGGCAGTTATTTTAATGAAGAAGGAAATGTAGTACTAGATGAAGTTAATGCTGTATTATGCAGTGGGGGAGAGGTTGTTGTGGTGGTGGTGAGGCTTTCTTGGGGAATTTTGGGGTTTATTTTAAAAAGTTTATGTAAAAATCCCAGAATCTTTTACAATAAAAAAATTGCAGAACTATGATGAAATGGAAAATTTCTGAGAGACGGCTTGGAAAACATCTGAAAACAATTGCTTTATCTGGAACAGGTAAAAGCCTAAGCAAGAGTGAACACTGGTCTGCACCAGTGCCTGGAGGACATGGCTGGCACACAGCAGCAACTTTGGAGGAGGGTAGGCAAGAACAATAAGATAGCAAGAAAGGCAAGAAAAAATTAGTCATGGGTTTCTAATAAAAATCATACATCACTCCAATTAATTGTCAAGCGTAAGTCAGCTATTTAATTAAAAGGATAACATATCACAAACAGAATCAAGCCATTTTACAGGCGAATTTTTACCTAGCCATAGAAACTTCAAAAAGACTAAAATATTACTGTCACAGTTCCAGGTGGGTACAGGGCATGAGTTGTTTGCTTCTCCTGCTGCTGCAGTGCCAGAAAGCATCTTCCCCTTGAGGAAAGCACTTAGGTTGGATGTATATACCTAGCTCTTCTGTTTGCATTTACTTCTTAACTCTTGCGTGACTGACTTGGAGCTCCCCAAAAGCAAGAAGCACAGTTCACAGACAGCAGACAAGCAAACCAGAGCAGATTTATTCATGCCTGCTCTCTTAGAAATACCCCTATTCTTTGGTGCTTACCTCCATCTGAAACAGGCATCCCTACTGTTTGCCTCACAAAAAGTCTTCATTTGATCTTGAATTATCTTACCAGCAAAAAGGAAACATTTCAACATCAGACAATCACTTGACGTCACCTACCAATTCTAATCAATCAGCTCAGCACCAGTAGTTAACAAAGCATCAAGCTTCCAAGGCAAACATCTACAAATAAGCGATACTTGTGCTTCAGGTTGTATTTGCATAAAACTTTGGCAGGTGATTAAACAAATCTACTTTCTCAGCAAAAACAAACCCCACGGTAATTTTGCTGATAAATGGCTTTTATATGGGGGTTTTTCAGATTATTTACCAAATTCATTCCCTGCTCTCTGTGATTAAAGGTTATACAAGACGAATCCCATTTATGAGTAATTTCTAATCTTGTGGAAGATAAAAGTATCACTACAATCTTGCTGCTTTTTTCTTCCCTGTAACTCAAAGCTGTTATGCCCCCTCACTTCTAGATCCTCGAAAACAAGGGAGAAGATTTCATTCAAAAGTGCCAAGGTAAAGTTTACTTTTACGCTGCTGTCCTTTCAATAAGGATGACGCTCCTGCAGACACCAGGGAACCTAAGCCTGACACCTCCGAGATGAAACCCAGCCCACACCCTGCGGCAAGGCAGGAGTTCGTGAGCAGCAGGGAGGACAGCAGGCTCCAACAAGCCTGCCGCTTCTTCAGTGATTCAGTCAGAAAGCAGATGTTCTGTAAGAGGAAAATTGCTAACATCTTATTCAGCAAAGACTACTACTTCAGTGCAACAAGATGGATTTTAAGTGTCTAGAAAATGCACTGTTTCAACAAAACAGGCACGGTTCCTCTCAGCTTGCTTAGACCAATTTCACAGAGTCCATTTAGAGACCCTAGGATTCTGGCTTTGGAGGTGAAGTTTGACCTATACTCAATCTTTTGCAGTTTCTATCAAATCTGTTACTCATTCTAACCTCTGAAGGTCTGAGCAAGCACAACGACCCCTTTCGTTCTTGTGTTGCTTTTGTCATAGCGATCCTCCTCTCTAGCCTCCTTCCAGCTAAGTGGCATGTTCCCTGCTCCTGCCCTTCTCCATAGCACTGGGATCTCTCCCTAGGCCTCATAAGTGTTTTAGCTTCCACATAATACACATGATAGGAGGGAATCATAAAATAAGGATCTACCTTGGTCCCAAGGTACTACTTACTGACTACATCAAAATATTAAAGACTGATGTATACATATGTTGCTGCTCTAATGAACTCTGCTGTTCTAAAAGTACAATGCAAGGAATGCCTCTGGAGTCTAAATTATTTAGAAAGGAATACACCCCATTCCTATACATGACAATAACTGAAAAAAATCAACTAGCAAAAATATCTTTATATCTCCCCATTTCGTACCCTGTGTGGGCTAGAGAAAAAAATTCATTGGGATCACCTTTATCTTTACTGTATCTAAAAATAAAAATAAAAATACTGTTGGCTTTTTTTTAAAGTAGGATTTGTCGTACTGTAACACTGACTCAAAGAATAGACTTTTTATTTTTAAAGGAAGACTTATCAGGTAGTCTAATCTATTTTCCTGCCAAAGCAAGACTATTCCTGACAATATTAGCACATTGCCTATTCTTGTTTTAACTCTGCTAGGGCACAGAGCCTCAGATATACACCCACCCTGCACACCTACAACACTGTTAATAGCTCCAGTAGGGAGTATGCCAAGAAACATACCGACAGCAAACCACCCAACACCATTCCTGATGGACAAACTCTGTTCAGTTCTCTAAAGCACCATAGACTCATAAACAGAACTGATAAGATACTTCTATAGCTTTTTTAAAAATTCCTTTCAAAAAAAGCATAATTATTATCTAAGAAATCTTTTCAACATTGTGCCTCCACTTGCGCTACAGTGACTGAAAAGGAACTGTAGCTGTAGTACCTGGCTACCCCAAGAGCAACACCCCTCCTTTCAATCTTACCTTGTGAAGTCTCAGCATTTCTAAACACAACGCTTGCTCCTTGTTTTTAAGGCATTTCACTCTGCCACAGTTAGTGTGGAGCACAATCTATGGCACAATTCAGTCCAGGCCTGTCTGCTTATAAATTTCTAACATTTGATACAAGTTAATTTCAGTCACGCACATATTACCTTAATGACATCTCTTTGAGGTATATACAATTGTTGCTACTCCCATTTAAAGGCTGAGAAATTACATCACCAGAGGCTAAAACACAGACCCACAAAGGCTGGGTCTGGGAATTTACCACTTTAGTATGTCTCTGAATATGATCTCAAGTGGCCTACCTAAGATCACATAGGAAGATCCTGGGGGGAAAAAAAAAAAAAAAAAAAAAAAAAAAATCAAACCCAAACCAAACCGAAAATCAAGACTGTTACTATTAACTAACTGATTTATAAAACCACAAATATGGCGAGTGAGCCAGAGCACATTCCATATTGCAAAACAAAGAAACATGCAGCCAGTCTGCAGTAAGAACACAAAACAGAAGGGTAATTTTTTTTCTAACAGATTAGGTTGACTAGAGGAATGTTTCATACTGCTTTAGTTAAAAGATAATTAACAAAAAAATATCTGCCGAATAATTAGTTCTTAATAATAAAAAAATACTTGTACTTTGGAAAATGTTTTGGAAATACAACAGGTTTATGCTTTTATGCACCTGTAGGTTAGCACTTATATGTTGATATAGACTGTGTTACCCAAAACCCCAATATGAAAGTTGGCTTTGAGATGGCAGAGCGCGTGCCCCACATATACTGCTATGTAATAGTTCACTGCAATAATTAAGCCAGTTATTATATTTATAACTACATTTCCCTGGGAGACTGGAAATGCAACATTCCAACTAAAGGCTAAACAATTAATTAATTTTTTTGGGGTGGACAAAACAAAGCCAGCACATTCTGGATTAAGATGACTGAGGGCACACACCAGCAGGCTACTAACCCCAAAGCCATCTGCTTACAGAAAAGCAAGTCCCAGATGGATTCTAACGCAGCAAAGCCGGTGCTCTAGCAATAAAGTTACGAAAAAGTGGCAGAACTTTTGCTAAACTTTCTTCAAACAGTTTTCACTCAGTTAAGAAGTTTTGTGTTTCATAGAATGGCAATTTCTTTTTCATTCCAGTGACAGAGAGAAGTGTTCTGTAACAGGGGTTTTTTCTGAATTTCATCACCACTTTGACTGAGGATTTCAGGTACATGAAATGGCACAGGTTTTATACGAAATGCACTACTGTCCTGGTTGAACACTGCCAGTGTGCGCTGTTGCAGTGTTTCACAACCATGAGTAAACTATCCTTAGTTTACACTAGTGCCACAGAAAATAGTGTTGAAATATCAGGGGATTTTTATAAGCAATACTTAAAGTAGGTCAACTTTTACAAAAACCACAATACCAAACCCAAGAATAGTTTCAGGTGGTGATACAATGTCCTATTACCTATCTCTATTATTTTCTGATATTGCTGAAGATCAGGCCACTGAACATGAAAGTAAGAAGTCAAAGCTTCTGTAAATGGTATATTTATACAGGTAAATAAGAAGTAACCCTTTCAACTAATTAACCTAGCCTTCAAGCCAAAGAGTTTTTAAAAAGCCACCTGCAAAAGCCCATATATGAACACCTCAACTGAGAAATTCTAAAGCAAAGCTGATTTACTGTACTCAATATAAAGGAAGATAAACAATTTAAAAAGTTTCTATTGTCCCCATCATTTATGCCCATTCTTTAACCATAAATTCAAAATTAAATTGTATTCTAACTCCCTGGTGTTTCTGTGCTCATTGGACAATTTTGTATTTAATCTGCTTGAACTTCAGGGCAAGTATCTGTTTTCCAAGCCAGAAAACAGAAAACCAATTGTATTTTCATTAATTATAATCAGAATCATTAACCTGTAAACTAGAAAAGACTTATTATTCCAGGAAACCAAATTCTGAGAGATGTACTAAAAGGTTGGGTTCACTGGAACAAGACTATCCCAAGGAGTTTTCTCCTGAGCAACATTTGCAATATCAGCTCTCCAGTATGGTAAACCGATTTCCATTTTTAGCATAACACACTTAAGATAGACTTTTTTAAAAAAAAAAAAATGTTTTGCTGGTATATTTGCAAGTTCAACATAAGAAAAGACCTCTTAGCTTTCTGTTACTTATTTTAAAAATCTTACTGGCAATCAACAGCTTAAATTGCAAACATACACCTAATTTTAGGAGGAAGCAAAAATGACATGAAAAATTAAGAAGCTGGCACTTCCAATTAATTTCTCTCACTACCATATGCTCTTAACATTTGCTTCTCAGCTCAGTTAATGACACCACAGAACAGTAACTGTCTCACCAGGGACACAGCATGCTAAAGTAGCAGGACTACACAAATCTAATTTCAACAATCCCAATTCTTTCTACAGAGCAGGAGATTCTGGTGTTATCATGCAATTAATATTATCTGGGTAACAAGAACCAATAAATTTCCTCCATTCTTCTTAAGGAATTAAGTAGTGGTATAAAATGTTTTCCACCTACACATTTCTTCCAAGGGGATTAAACAGTCACTATTTTAACATACTGCTCTGAAAAATGGATAAATGAAATGCCATCAAATAGAAGTGAAGTACTGCAGAAAAAGATGTTTTATTTACATTGCTTCCTGCTTTCTCACCTCTGCTAGATGCTTTCGCTATATCCACCATCCTTTCTACAACCTGCCTTCCGTATAAACATGCAAGCTACTTGCTTTACACTTGCATGAATTCTTCTGTTGTACCACTCAATCTGCTGCTTTGCAGAATTTGACTCAAAGACTCCTATGGAAGTTCCACCACTGGCGGCACATGTGGATTTTCTTTGTGTGTTCTTTATTTTTTTCTATTGTGTCTAATCATCACTCTCTAGGAAATTAAATACCCCTACCTCCACCCTTACCTCACCTACATTTTTAATTCGGCAGCTATCTGCAATTCCATGCCTAAAAATCAGTTTGAAGTTTGTGGGAGAAGTTTTCTATAGACAAAGAAAGAAGGAATCCAATGCTATAATTTAAGGATAAAAGGCCTAATCTATAATTAATAGCCAAAGCTTCTCTTGCAATTAAAACAAAAAGCCAAAAATGAAAACAAAGAGGGATTAGATTTGATGTTAAGATTTAGGTTCATCTAAATATCTGGTAGCGCACTTACTTTACAAAGTAACTTGGGTTTGCTTTTGAGGACAGGAGGTAAAGATCATCTATCTATTGACTATATATGAATATCACGAGCTCTTACCACATCTTTTTCTGTGTGTCTGCCAGTAAATTCCTTGTTTACAGAAAGAAAACAGCACCATGGTTTACAGAATCTGAAACAAGCATATAATGTGCAGAGGCTTGTCTTGGGTATAAGCCTTCACAACCAGCCAGCCCTGATGGTTATTACTCTTGCAGTAGCCTGACAAAAGAAAACCTGTACATCATTGTCCATTTGTGATCTAGGTGTTATATTTGCGATACAGGTCAGAAAAAAGCAGATGCTTTCTTATCTGAAAATTTCTGAATTTCTGAAGCATACAACGGAAGAAGTAGACTGTGCATTATATAACTGTATGTTTTTAGAAGTTATTGTTTGAATATTCTTACCATGGCAGTCATCATCATATCCATTTAAAAGTAAGGTAAAAAGGGGGAAAGAAAGAGACGCTTTTTGGTAGACGTATGGTATTTCTACAGCTCTAAGCCTTGCCTGTATCATGAAAAATGTCCTACAAAGCTTTAATCTCTATCACACTCTATCAAGTGTTACTTTAAATGAAACGCATTTCAGTTTAAAGAAATTAATTTTGGCTATTCTCAACCTTAAGAATGAAATCTTTGTTTTCCTAGTTAGTTAAAAAAAAAAACACGCCCAAACCAAACAATGTTTCTGCAAATACTGTTTTCTACATAACTTTGCCATAAGCAATCCAGCAGCATGAAAACAGAATTTTGCATGTGGTGATGAATTATTTCCTATCAACAGACAGTTACAGTTGTTAACATCAGAAACATCAGATTAGGGCTTTACTGCAGGATAAAGTAGTACAGAACTTTTCAGCATGCACACCAAGTCAAATTTTGGTCTCAGGTACAGTAGCACTCTCTTTAACTTAACAGAGCAGCATAAATAATTTGGCACAATCTATGACAGCATCCCTTTCTATCAATAAGCACATGCAATCTAAACTCTGCAAAATAAACCCAATGATCAGCAACAAAGATGACATGGCTGAAAGCACTATTCTAGTGGGACCACCAAATTCCCCCCAGTCCTGGTTCTTTTTTCTCAACAGTTCCAACTGCCCCTGCCTGAGCTTTATGCCATCAGCAACAGCAGGGCACATTGCCCTGCTCGGCACACAACACCCCAGACTTCCTTTCATGGGGTAAGAGGGCATTTTATTAAAACCAGTGCAAAGTTATTTTCTAGCCCAAGCTTGTTCCCACAAACTAAAAAGGCTGAATCAAAAGATAATTAAGAAAATTCCCCTTTACATTCCATCTTACCATCAGATCATGGTAAAGGGGAAAGAAAGAAAACAGGTTATCTTAATTTAAACTGAAAAAACACTTAATTCCCTAGACCACATCTTCTCAAACTGCAGCTCCTTAGGGTGGCATGCAGCAAAGTTTGAAGACAGCTTAAACTCCCGCCAGTGCCTGTGGGCAGGCAGAGCTGCTGCTGCAACCAGTAGCTGAAATGCCTTTTACCACAAATGGCAGCTTGTAAGTAAATAAGCACTACAGTAGAATTAAAAAAAAAAAATATTTTTTTTTAAACTCCAGATTAAGAATTACATTCCCCTCGAGATTTGCAGAACAGTATTATGATTCATTTTTAAAAAAACTTGAGACACATTCTGCTGCTTAGGACATCTGTACTCCTGGTTCATAAGCTTAAATACAGTTGCACGTGTAATTAATTTAAGATGCCTTTTCATCCTACAATTTCTGCTGGTGTATCTTGCTGACTTTAAACCACCTTTACAGCTAGGTAGAAAGAAAAGGCTTCCCCCTCCACCCCTTACCCTGATCTAAAGCTGTGTCCAAGCTGGTATCAGAAGCACATTTTTTAGAATCATTGTTATCTTATTGGACACATATTTAAAGTGTACATAAATTGATAATTATATTTTCCCTTGTTCTAAAAATAGTTTTAAAATAGGCGTGGCTGTCTCACCAGTTAAAAGAGCTGTAACAACAGACCAAAGTCCTTCCACTATCACAAATCACTGCAGCAGCCACATTCTTCCTTGGCCACCCGTGAACGAGTTTTAAGTCCCAGAACAGGTGGGAATGGGGAGGCAATCTCCTTCCTCCCTTCAGTTTTCAGCCTGTTGAGATTACAAGTAAAGTAGTCAAGTAGCCCCAGGTGTTAACCTCACAGGGAACTTTTTTTTTTTATCCCAAGTACAAAAAGGCCCAGAAGACCCATTATGTTTATTTTTATATATCCTACTTGAAATAATCATGCAGCAATTTTTGTTCACTACCAATTGAGATCACGTAAAAGAGGATATCCTCAGATCTAAGGCTCACAGGGCAGGGACTGCTTTATCTATGTATTTTCTATTTAGAGTCCTGCAATAGCACTTACAAGGTGAGAAGAATTTATCTATTATTTATTAGTCTAGGTGTGGCAGGTTAATAAGTCTGAGAACTTTACAAATAGGGCTGATCATGACTTACTGGACTTTCAACAACTGCAGCACAACTAGTGTCACAGGTGAGCCCCTTGAACTCTCTGAGCAGCACGTCAAGTTTTATCTCAACCCCTTTTTAACTGTCAGAAAATCAGCTTTTAAAGAGTGTGCTGCAGCTGTTTACAAAACTTGCATGAGTTACGGCCCAGGCAAAGAGTAGTCAAAGCTAGACAACACTGTTTTTTTAAATGCATAATCCCTTCCAGAATATTCCAAATAAGGAACACTATAGTCTGCAAATAAAATTTGCACAGAGACCCTCTAAACTCAGGGAACCATTGTATATATATAAAACCAGTCTTTGCCTGTAAGCTGCTGATTTTCTCTCCAAATTCCTCCAGCTTTATTCCATTTCCCGCCTTCCAGCCTTGAGTGCTTTTTCCTGGACCAGCATGGTAATTCCTACTACTTGTGTTCATCTAAATCCCCTCTAACGCTTTAGATGGTTCCTGAGATACTGGCTTATGGGCAATGTCTTATCCAAAGTATCAAAAAAATTGCCAAATACTTTTATATCTTCTAACTCAATTCGTGTCAAGAAATTTCTAAGCCAAGAGCAACATTTTATGCGTTATAAAGCAGGGAGCACAAACTGATGAGGGACTGTCAAATACAATTCCTAACAACTGTATGAACAGCACCACTAAAGTAAGCTGAGAAGAAAAAGACAAACAAGAGGGTTTTGTATTAAACCAGGAAAACATACTCAGGCCTGTGAGTAAGACAACAGCTGCAACTACTCTGGTAAAATATACGCGATCAGAATGAAATGATGCAGCTTAATTTTCAAAGTATAATCAATGCAGCAGTTGCAGCAGGATTATTTTTTTAATGCAGAAAACAAGAAATATATGGTAATGCATAAGGAAGAGTAACAAAATACGGCAGGGGTGCTTTGTGAACTACAGATATTTTATTCTGCAGTTATATTTATTCTTTTAAGTTTATTATACTATTAAGTTTATTATACTATTAAGTCTAAGACTTGACATTCTCATAAACATGTGTAAATTTGTCTATTAACCATACTTAGGGAAGTACAGCATTACCACGGTTTACAAAACCATTAATTACAATTTCTAATAGAAGTTACTGGAATCACCATTCAGGTAGCACTAACATTACCCAGAATAATCTTCAGCTGGTTTCATCAGGTATCTTTGAACCTCACGGCATTTTTTTGGAGGTCATTTAGCTGTCAGGTCCCTTCTGGCTGGTGCTGTTTCTTCCAACTTTTACAGCTCTCATTCCCCAGGCCATATGGCTGGGTTTGTTTCTTAACTCTTACTCACTTCCCTCACTATTCATTTGGTTAGAAACTTTAAAAGAAACTTGTCTTTCAACAGACGAGGTTGCTTTTTGCTGCACACCGCAGGTCCTTCTCTCCTTTTCACCAGGGTTTTATGCTAGTGCATCTCCGTTATTTAAATGAGTTACATATACATAAAGCTTGCCTACTAGAGCAGACACATAAATAAGGTGAAGGAGGGTGTGGATTTACAGCACAGTGGAGTTTTCCAACAGCTAGTGAACTCCAGAAAAGGTTGGCCTCCTGTTTATCATTTTTCTGCTCCATCCTCAGCCATATGACCCCTTTGTTCTTCCCTGCACAAGCACTGGTGCTGTTCTGACTTCATGAGCTGGTTTAGGGAGCAAATCTCTTTGGGGGAGGGGCCTTAGTCCTTTTCAGCAGCAGACACACTACATCTGCTTAGTTACAAATGTAAGAGAAGAGTTTGAGTGTGTAACTTAAGAGAAAGAAGTTTTGTTCTGAAGGAGCCATGTGCACAGTCTGCTTTCTCTTTGCTGGAGAACTGCCAAAAGAGCTCTAGGGTTCAGGCATCAAGGACAAACGTCAGCGCCGTCCCTCAAAGGCACAGTACACAACTGGCATTGCTGCAGGAGGATAACTACAGTCCTTTAAACTACACCACACCACCCAAACCTAGGGCTGCTCTAGAGTCTCTGGAGGCTAAAGGATTAGACAGGACATCTCTGGAGCTGCGTGACAGTGACAGAAACTTCCCTGGGCTGCCTATTATCTCCATAGGCTTGTATGCTATGACCCTGCCCCAACATAACCTTCACACAGCAGAGACCTTCCCTACCCCTTACTATCTGCACTTGAGCTGGAATAGGTTTTTCTATGGAGCCTTTACAGAGTCCTGGTCCTTTCACCTTGGTTAAAAAATTGGAGCAGAAAGTGAAAACACGACCCTTTTTGGTTTGGTAAGCAACAGAGAAATACTCATTCTGTATTTCTTACTTTACCAAGGTAACGTAGGACCAAAGAAATCGCTCAAGGGATGGAAAAGTGTTGTTTCAAGCATGGCTTAAAGCAAACTAAGCCTGCACTGCCACCGAAAGGGGCAGTCCCGCTCTCCCTGCCACCTCCTATGCTGGCATCAGCTGGCTGCTGCCTGTTCTGGCCGCTCTCAATCAGATAACGAGGCCAACGTCAGAAGCGGGGAGATGTCAAGTGCACACAACCAAGCTGCAAACAGTGGGATTGTCCCTTTACCAGCACGCAGCTTCATCCTACTTCAAACCCCTCAAGAAAAACGTCTAAATTAAATAAAAAGTATTCTGGTTATATAGTATCCCTTAAACACATCTTTCCAAGCCTCTCACAGACGTCTCCAGAGCATTACCTCCTATTTAACGTCACCTGTATTTCTTACCTTTAAGGCATTTCCAAAACGTCCACGCTGTCATGTTGCTCTCCTTTGCCTGTTATCTCAACTGCTATTTATAGGCTTTTCCTGCATTAATGACCAGCGCAGCACCAGAAACTTGCCTGCTTAGTACCTCTCCCATCTCCTAGCAAAGAAACCGTGCCCTGCAAGCTCCCTCCGACCCACGCCAGTGGCCAAAACGCCGAGTTGGGGGTGTCCTGCCCAGGCCGAGCGCTGCTCGCCCGCCAGACCGCCCTTTGAGGAGCGAAACCCGTGGAGGCAGGCAGCCATCACCTGCGCTGCCCAGCCCCAGCCCAGCCGGCTGCCCAACGTGAACGATACGCTCCCCGGCCCCGCTCGGTTATGGCTGAGCAACCCTCGGCTGAGGGAGCCGGGCGCCGAGGCAGCAGCAGCTGCCGCCCTCGGCCGCTGCCACTGCTGATCCGCGACCCCCCGCGGCCTCCCGCCCCTCAGCCCGGCGGCGGGCGCCTCAGCCGCGGCGGGAACCTGGCGGCGGGAACCCGGCGCCCCCCGCGCCGCTCACCTGGAGGGCGGGAAGAGGGCTCGCTCGCCCCCGAGAAGGGGAGGGACGGACCGAGGGAAGCCCTGCACCAACTCGGCCTGCGACGGCGGCAAGCGCGGCTCCTCCACCAAGTTTCCGGGCGGGGAAGAAAGTCGAAACCTACGTGAGAGGAGGAGGCAGCGCAGCCGCCCAGGTGTCGCCCGCCCGCCCGGCTCGGCTCGGCCCTGCCCTCCCCTCACCGCCGCCGCGCTCCCCTCCTCCTCCCCGGGCCGCCCACACGCCCAGCAGCTCTGCTCCCGCCCTGCCAGAGGGCGCCGCGGCGGCCCGGGGCACGTCCCCGTCCTCGGCCGCCTGCGCCGGGGCCTCTCACTCGCCCCAGGGGCTCGCCCGCCCCCGAGGCCGGCGGAGCGCTGGCGGGGTCCCCTCAGCGAGCGGCGGGCGGCCAGGGCGGCTGTGCCCCGCTGCCGGGGTCGCGGTGCGCGGGTGAGGCAGCCGCGGAGGGCGGGTGGTGCTGGGGGTCACCTCCGGGAAAGGCCCCGGCAGCTCATCCCGGGTACCTCGGCCCTGTGGGGAACGGTCTCCCCTTTCAGGGCGATCCCCGGTGGCTTTCTGAGGTGATTCGGCTCACCCCCGGGGATGTTTCCTCTCCTACCAGTGTCCTTAAGCATCTGCCTTACCAAACCCCCCCCCCCTGTAAAATAGAATAAAGAGCAAAACCTGTTGCTGTCCTGAGTGTGAACAGCAAACCGTGCTTTACCCAGCTGAAAAAAAAGAGAATTTGAGGGGAAATTATTTTTTTGCATTTGCATTCTGCCCGCTCTTCTGAGCAATAAACAGAAATACTGCAATTCAAAGGTATTCAACTTGTATTTAATTTGTTGGCAAGGCAAATTGTAAAAGCCTAGGAAATGAGTGAGTGGGCTGCAAGATGCTGTGGAGGGGAGGAAGACCTGGTGCTGCGGGGCACTTGGTGCTGCCCCATGGCTGGTAGGAGCCAGGGAGGGATGGCGCTGGAAGCAGCAGAGCTCTAGTTTCATCTCTGTGCTGTTACTATGACCTGCAAGCAGGTCCAGCTTCCACTGTTGGTATTTAGGCAGCTCCCTGTAACTCTAGTGCTTCAAACCAGGTGGGGTCTAAAAGTTGTCAAGCTATGTTAGCACTACATCCAAGCTAGGAATTCCTCCCGAAGGAACAGAGACTTTCCTCAATTGTGCCTTTCTTTGTGCCAGATCATGTTCTGGTCCATGAAGAGAACTAGAACTGTTTCAGGCCACAAAACCTAACTCCCCAAAACTCAGCCCATAGTATTTTCTGGGTTATAATTTCTGTCTCTGGTTCATCACGCAGCCTTGGAAATACTCTTAATGCAGTCAAGAGGGTCGTGAAGTAATAAATGACAGTTCTGCCAACAACAAAAAAAAACCCATTACACCATAGTTTTACAGGAGGATCTGTTAGGAAGGATCTTTGTACATTAACACAGGTAATATGCAGTGCAGGTGGAACTAGCACACACCTGTCTGCATTTGACCATTTAGGCATGTCCCATAGTTGCTGAAGTAGACCTCAGTGGAGAGAGGAGTAAGTGCTTTCAATGCCCTGAAAACACCTTCTCTGCTTTAGCAGGGCTAGGGTTCTGTGTTATTCAAGTAAGACTATTCAAGAAATGTTGGTATGGAGAGAAGAGATCATCTTTTATTTCAGACATGGACTGATTTGGCTCAATTTACCAATCCTGTGTTAAATTTCCTATGTAATCTTTTTGGGTTTTTGCTACTTCACTAAATCTTTCTGTTTCATATTTTTGTCTATTGAAGTCTTTCAGTGAGGGGCTGTGAGCTATATAAGTGTGTGAGAAGACCTTTGTGTTGTCAAGGTGAGACCATAGGAGATGCATCATGTACAGAAAATGCAACAAGGCCCTTTCTTCCTTTCATTTAGATCATTGTTGGAAATGTAATGGAACCAAGGCACGCCAGCGATGCATCTTTGCTCAACGAGATCCGTGTTACCAGAGGATATGAAGTGTAAGGTATTTTTGTAGGGCTTGGATGAGATCTAGATTTACAAAACCATCTATTTTTGTTAGGCTAAATTAACTGTTTCATAGGATTTCCTATGAAGCACCAAGGCTGAGATGGCTGAGAAGGATGGATAGCATCCTCACATTGTTATGAACAAAAAATATTTTAGCAATAAAGTGGTTGACTGGTCTGAGACTCTGTGCAATTAAGCTCGCATTTAGGGAAGGCACAGCAGTTAGCAGCAGGCCGGAGCTGTGCAATGGCTGGAAGTGCATTGCCAGCTCAGACATGAACGCTAGTGTCTGCACTGTCAGCCAACCTCACAGCAGAGCCTGTACTCATTAAGCCAGAGCTCATTTATATTGAACACTGGTTTATATATAAACAGGCAAAGGCTTAAGCTAAGCTCTGTGGAGCTGGAGCACTCCTGAGAGGAGAGGTTTACACCTTAGCACAGAAGCAATCTCTCCTTTGCACAGCCTGCAGCTCAGTCGGTGAGGACAGGAAATGTGTGGGTGAACTTGGGGTATTAGGAAGACAACCCCCAGGGAAATTTCAAATGGATGCAAATCTTTAGGAATTCTGTCTAGTTAGCACTCGCTGGAGATTTTTATCATGTACGATGACCTGTTTTTCTGAGTGGACAGTGTGCCCATATATAATTAAGATATGGTGAAAGTTTATTGTATAAGTGTGCTGGAATTTTGGTTTGGCTTTGCAATAAAGGAATCACATTGAGTCATGGTTACTAAATGGACTTAGTGGATATAGGTCTTTTCTGCAGAGCAAACACAAATGTGAGGAATTGAAATTCATTTCTTTCCTAGTCCAGGCAAAAGCAGCCACATCATAAACAAAGCTGTGGCTTGATGACATGAAGCCTTTGCTGTATTACTGGTTCCTACCTGCTCCTTGTTTTTGCCCTTGCAATGCAGTACACCAGCCCTTAGCTGTGTCTGCAGCTGTTTGTGTGGCTGACCTGTGAACCAGATCAGGATACTGATCCATCTGGAAAATAAAACAGGTGAAAATCTCTACAAATATATTTTATTTAAAATATATAAACTCATTTAGAATAGATGCATGTATTTTTTAAGTCAGATAGATCAGTTCCCCAATCTAGTTTATACTTCGGATGTTATGGTTGGATTATATTCTTCCTTACTAGTACAGAAGCAAACAGTTAAAAGAGCGAAGTGGCTAAATATGAAACTGATTCTGGTAAAGAAGGATCCCAAACCACAGCTGAATGTTCAGTCTGCAAAGCATAAATGGATTGCTCCACTGGATTGTTGTGCTACCAGTAAATGTGCTGTGTAAATCTGAATAGCAGCTCATGCAGTTTCAGATGCAAACTTTTTGCCTGAAAAACATTGCAACATTTATGAGAGAAACAGTTTCTTGAGTAACACTCAAATTATAACTTCAGTTAACCTTATGTTGATGAGATTCTCAGTCTGCTGTCTCCACTGGCACCTCTTGCAAAGCCCACAATCTGTTGGTCTTCACTATTGATTTTGAAACATACAAGTTCTGCAGAAATCAAGGACTTTTTATTTACTAGCAGTTCTGCTAACTTACTTGTCTAGCTTTTGATAACTGAGAAGACTGTCAAAATATGGCAATCTCAGTTCAAGCTTTTATCTGCTCAAACTGCTGATAATTTCCTGCATGTGATGGTGTAATTTATACACTTTGTATAAATTATAATTGTAAATACAGTAACGGCTGTGATGCTATGTGGAGGACCTGTGCAAGGCATGTCAGGATTAAAGTGCCACTTTCTGACAAACAGAATTAGGTATATCAACTAAATATACTTGCATGTTTACAGAATATGAGTATATATTTTTTTATTTCACATGAATATTTAGAAAGCTTTTTTTTATATATAATCTGGAAAAGAAAATACAAAATCAATAAGCAAATGACAGGGAAAATAACACCAGGAAAATTGAATGGAGAAGCAAAACATCACACAAAGGTTTACAGATTAATTTAACCCCATTAATGTTACATAAAACTTGGTAACTGTGTGTGTTTCTATCATCCTCTTGTGGGAAGGTGCAAAGAATATATGACTGCACAGTATTAATTTGGGACTCAACTTTGATGTTTCATCACAAACAAACCTAAATTCCCAACCCACACACAAGAATGTAAACACAATTAAAAAACAAATCCCACAAACAAGGAGAGAGAGTCATCCCAGGAATTTATGATTAAATGGCCTGGAATCTCCCTTTTGTGGAAAGCAGAGCAATGGAAGTCCGCATGCATGAAGACAGTGGATTCTGGTAAAGCCAAGGCCCTATGCACTTTTTTTGTGTTCATTCTGCCAGATTTTATAGTACTTTTGTTCCTTTAGCAGTATTTTGTTATGTTTGCTGCAAATTATTGCTACATAGGCATCGCGTACTGTATATTTATAGGAAGTAGTCAGAGTCCCACTGTTTGAAATTTATAAATGGGAGCAAACATAATATTAAGAAATATAGCATAAGAATCTTGTATGTGTTAGTACAGATTTAAGACTATTTTACATTATCTTTCCTTGTGGTGTTTTGTTAACAATGGTCAGTTATTAACAAAGTTGCAGTACTTTATTTGATGGATCTGTAGAACGTTTTCATTAGAGGTAAACAGATTGATTCTCTGCTTATAGAAAAGTGTGTATTGGCAGATACAAAGAGGGCATCTGGCTTTTCTTAGGAGGGCAATAACCCATCTGGCTTTTTACAGTGGAACAGATGTGATAATACAAGATAAAAACCCCAAGGTACATGAAACAAATTGCTTTCCTGATTTACTGTTGTGAATAATATTGATGGTTATTTAATAATTTTGAAATTGTACTGTTGAAATGCTGCATTTGCTTTGTAACCAGCACAGATTTCTTTTTATCATAATGATTCTGTTGCAGTATTTTAAATGAGACATCAGAAATATAACACCTATCAAGAAAGATATTGTAGCAATAGATAAAATAACATTTAATCAGGTCAATTTCAGGTCCCAATGAATTTTCCATTATTATTTTACAGGATTGGATTTGATCTTTTGTGATCCTTAGCCCAGATGCCTTGACTCCCTTGTTAACTTCTTGAAGAAAAGAGGTAAGGTACCATCAAGTTTCTAGCAACTATTTTTATAAAGTATGATGGTCAATTTACTTTATAGCCCATAATTGCAACACTGTTCTCTTAGTTAAAACTGATAACAGATACTAAGTAGACTTGATCCAATTCAGGAATATTACCTGTATAATTTTGTGCCTTGGAGGTACTGCTGCTCTCTGATACAGAGTATTAACTAAATAATGTGTTTCTGCAGGGCTTAGAATTTAACCTCTAGCCACTTTTGTTCTGTTGACCGTTGAAAAGCAAATGCTGACTTTCTGCTGTCTCTGTTTATGAACACTGCTTCTTGGACAGCTGGGTCAGAGGAAAAGGCTGCGTATGTCAAGGGGTATTATCCTGTCCCTAACAGGAAACTCTTCCCCTTAAAATCCCAAGTGAGACTGCAGCAGCTTGCCGCAGTCTTCCTGGAGAAGCAGGAGTCACAGGAAGTCTGCAGCACTATTTCTTGTGTACATACTCCCTGCCACAAGGGTTTAGTAGCAGCAGCAATGAGTGTGTCTGGGTTATGGAATATACAGCACAGTGTGGTATTGCTAGAGTACATTCAGGTCTTGTTCATTATTTCAAGGTAATAGACAGAGCACCTTTATTTCTCCAGCATAAATGTAAAATACTCAGTAGATATGAATTTGGGGATTTTAATCACCTTGCATTTTGAACTGTCTGCTAGCGAGTGCTCTTTGGGTAACTATAAGGCCAGTCCCCTCTCAGCCTTCTAAGGTGTACTGTCTGCTTCAGTAAATTACTTGCAGGACAAAGGCTGTTTGTATTCTGCTTGGCCATACAATGTTCTTTGCTAGGAGGCATCTACATTTGGAGAACTATACCAGAGATCCCCTCGGTTCATGACACCACAACATCTTTCAAATACTTCTCAAGAGCACTGTCTTTCAAAGTGTCTATTTTCATTTGTATTTCGTCCAGCCGTACAGGTGCAACCTACACCTGGATTCAAGAAATTACTGCATCAAATCCTATGTGTCAAACTAGCCATCATCAGTGGGACAATATACTTCGATAGCTATGCAAAGAATGTTAAAGAATAAAAATGAAGATCCTAAAGCTCATAAAAACTGGCAGGTTACATTCATTAGTTCTCTACCAAGAGCTTGCTGCAAGCCGTTCAGTACGGCAGGTGCCAAAGCAATTTAAATATGCATATAGAAAATATCTCCATAGGGATTCCTGTATTGTTGCCTGATTTGCACCCACTTCTGGAATGGAAGACAAGATTCAGTGTCAATTTATTTGATAGCATATAGCACCATCCTACAAGAGAGTGAAGAGGCATCTCAACATCAGAATGTAAAGCGAAGCAAAATGTACTGAGACACCTTGGAATTTCTTTTCTCCCTGGAGCTTTTAGTTACTAAAATTGCCCTAGAATACCTTTGATATTTACAGCAATCAATTTTTAATAACAGCAATATACACCCAAAAAGACTGCAAAGAAGAATGTGGGATGGCTGCAAGTCTCATCAAGATCTAACACAGATCTGGACCCATATAGTTAAACATGCTTGTTCTTCAAAACTCTGTTCAGGCAAAGTGACATATTTCTAGTGAGACTGTTCAGTCTACACCAAGAAAAAGACATGTCCTGAGGAAAAACAAGATCCATCCAAAGTAATTGCTATGTGCTGCAGCTGGAGCTCAGTTTCCAGAAAATAGCTAAATATAAACATTCCTAACTGAATGGGTGGGAAGCCAAGACTGCCTTGCAGCAAATATACCCACTAAATAGGATTACCTGTTAACAAGCTAATCCACAAGAATTCATTCTGCTACAGCACTGAGAAAGAGATCAGAGAAATAAGCAATATAGCTGCTTAAAGTACAATTATACCATTAATCGGACTTTTCTGAAAATACCATTGTGGCATCTGGTATGAATTATTTCTCACATTCCTAGACCAAGCTACTCTGTACCCAAATCATGAGGTTACATTTTTTTAGCTGACAGTTAAGAACTCTGCAGACCATCCCAGAGGACCTGCAACTCTAGCTGTTTTTTTCTGCTTGTTGCAGTGCCACTGGAGATAATGTGAGAAGGAGAGCTTATGGTCAGCACACAGTTTCAGTGGTTATGTCCCAGATGCTAGCTTGGGGAAGCCACTGCAACCCTGACTGTGGAGCTTTCCATAATCTTTGTACTTGTAGATCACTTCTCCTTTTTAGATGAACTCTAGAATAGAAACCTAAGATGTCACAAAACAATAATACAGCTGTGAAAATAGAATAAACCTTTCCTAGGAATACTTTATTTTTTAAAATAATTCTGCCACAACTTGCAGCTGTTACCAGGCTGGTTTTGGCAGACCTAGTTGTTAAGACCTACATGCTTCTGTAATGTGTACTTTAGGAATTTTTCTGGCAAAATGTAATTCTGCAGACTTGCCACTTGTTTGAAATCTGGAGCCCTGCTCTGAATTCATAAGACATGCGATAGCTACACTGTTGGTTCTCCTCAGAGGTGTATTTAAGAACCATCTGCTCTGAGAATACCATCTAATATATGTTCTAGTGTGTTTTCTGACATATAGGGAATTGATATTAAATCTATTCAACTATCAAGACCAGAAGTCAGTGCTCATTTCTAGTACTATCCTTTTTACATTTTTCAGAAATTCAGTGGTCACAGTAATGATCCTTGTATACCGCCCCCCCAAAAAAAGGCCAAACCCATAAGTGCTGCATCCCTGCTTGAGTGAGAAACATCCAAATTATTTATCTGTATACTAGAGTTTAGCTAGTTAAGAAGAATTTCTTCAACTGTAGGCCTGAAATATATCTCAAAAATCAGATTACCAGGAACAATATTTTCAACTGGCTGTTCCACCTCACTGATACAGCAATTCCATCCTGTGGTTGAAGATGCCTTCCTTTCAGTTTTGCAGCTCGCATGACATTTTTTGTTTTCTGGTCTTACTACATTCTTCATCTGCCATGGAAGTTCCCCTCTGCAGATGAGTCCACTAGCAAGTTTGCCTTCTTTACTCATAATACTTGGTCCTTCTTAATTTCTTTCTACCTAATCATCAAAAAGTAGTTTGCAGATATTAATTTGCAGATTTGCCTCCTGACAGTCCCCCAGTTTACAATTCATATTGCCAGTTTAGAAACTGAGGCACTTAGAAGTTTAGTCACTATAGCACTACAAAGGAAGTTTGTGTTCAATAGAACTCATGGTGCTGCCTTTATTCTTACTTACATCAGATTGTATATTTCCTTATTCTTTTGATAATTGTGAAAATTGGTCCAGCAGTTTTCTTGCTTTCTACAAAAAAGGAAGTTTTCTGAATCATTTAATTTGCTGCTGGGGAGAGGAAGGCTTATGTGTGGAATTTTTTAGAGTTTGCCAGATAAGGCCCCAAGTCAAAGGCAGGCATGCTATATTTATCTCTGATACGATTCTAAGTTGCAGTAGTGATGTTACAGTAGAAGTTAATTTGGTGCTTAGGGTTCAACACTAGGTAAAAGGCAACTTGGTACTCAGTGATTTTGTATTATTAAATATTGATTATGAAATTGCACTTCTTAAAAGGCTATCTTGTGAACACATCTTAAGGAAACTCATTTTTCTGGGGATTTTTGGTGTCAAGATGTTGCTTCTGTGTATCTAAGCACAGAGCAGTGTGCACCTATCATGATTTGCAATCCAAAGGGAAAGCAATGTTGGAGAGGAGGAATCTAAGTAGTATTTTGGTTCAAATAAGATAATAATAAAATAAAAAGAAGGGACAGCTATATTAATTATGCTTAGTTGTCTATACACAATCAAAAATGCTGATACTAATATACTTCCCTGCTCTTCTTTCCAGTACTGGATGTTCAGCAAGGTTCTGCTATTTTTATATTAGAATTTGCTAAACTGTTCAGTACAGCAGTACATCTGCAACTGGTATGTTCTCTGCTTGACTAAAACAACATTGCAAGGAAGTCAGGGTAGTAAGTTAAGGAGCAGGTTAGATACCTGTTCTTATATAACAGCAAGCTAAGTTAGAAAAAGAGTCCTCAAGCTCTTACCATGTATGGTCAGACTACAGAAATTAAGGTGAGATTACTCTAGATGAGATAACTAAAGTCAAATTTGGTCTTAAATGTGTAGATCGTCTGATGGTTGAAGCATGATCTTTTCTTTTTGTTCTCTGCTCTCAAGCTGCCTGTATAATAACAAAGAAAAAAAAATCTCAGTGCTTTATTTCCCTTTTCCCTGCAGAATGGCTGTCTTTTTTGGCTGTCTTTTTGCTGAATATCCTGGCTACTCTTAGCTCAGTGTCTGCCCTTGTAGTGGAAGCTATGGTCTCACGGAGAATGAGCCCTACTCAAACCCCAGGTTTCATAGTGGTGTCACTGCTTCAGCAAAGGGATTTTTTGGGTATTTCATACCAGTTAATGCATGCAAGCATATGCAGGTAAAGCATGCTTATATTCTGTTATTTATTTTCCAAGCCTGTATTGGTATGAGCACATATACTGATATTAGTTATTCTTGGACTTGTACTCCCTTAGCGGTAACATTTTAACTACAGAAGCCTAACAAATACTTTTATGATAGTTTCTTCAGTCTAGCTGTTTTGTAATAGTTATGACCTTCTGCTTGTCCTAGAAGACCAAGGGTTAAAGAGCAGCTTTTTGGACACAACCTATAAATCACTGTCTGTGGCAACTTTTTCAAAGTTTGATTTATGTTCTTTTTCTTGGTGCATTACTCACAGCTGCTCCTAATGAAGCAACAAGAGAGTGGTAAGCAGCTACGGGCATTTTTTTCATTCATTTCAGTACTTCGCTTATTCTTGAAGGTCCCCTGCTGTCCAGTGCTATCTAACCAGCCCGCAGGAGCATTACAGTGCACACCGGCGCTGGGATGTTCGAAGTGTGAGTTCCCTCTGCTGGCATGTTTTTGTACTGGGCTCTGTCCCGTAGCTCTTCAGTCTGGTTCTATCAATGCAGAGTACATTACCCAGTTACCCTTATCTCCATATATTACTTTTGGAAATGTATTTCAGTAACAAAGTTTTGTCTTTACTTAAGAGCATACATGAGGAAAATCTACTTACTTTCTTCATTTCTCCTCATTATTTAAAAAAAAGTGGGTTTTTGCATTAGTTCCAAAGTTTGGTGACGTTATGAAAGATGCCGTTCAAAGTAACACCAGTGTTCAGACAAAGAACACTGTTAGGGATAGATGTCCCTTCAGAGGCATTTATGTTCTTAAAGGTTTACTATTCTACCTAATTATGTATTTTTTTCATCATAGTGTGATGCATATAGGCCATTGCAAATAATTTCTTTTCTTGCTTGGTGTTTAGATCCTTGACATAAATATTTTCCCCAGCAATCAGCACTTGAGAAAAACATATTAACATTTGTTTTTAAGTACTGACACACTTGATACCATGCAGGTTACATGCAATGCTGATAATCTGCAGGGATCATAGATCAACAATGTGAGTCTTTAGGAAGACTCTGGCAACAGAAATATTAGCAGGGGGGATAAGCACTGTCATACTTTCTATCAAGAATGTAAATAGTGAAGAAGAATTGCTGTACTGGAGAAAAGACTGAGAAGAAAAAAAATTAATGGGCTAGAGGTAATATTTGTCTGGTGGATACAGGCTCTATTTAGTCACTCTAAGCTGGAATTCAGAGGAAAGACACCCTGGGCTCTGAGCCCTTTGGTGAGTCTTGGATACAGGGGAAAGCTAGCATAGCTGGAAGAAAGGAGTAGCTGCAAGTGACAAGTGGAAATCTCCTGCAGAGCAAATGAGAAGGAGACGTTGTGCTGACTGTAGTTTGCCTCATATCTGGTTCTGACCGTTCCATCTCAGAAACGGTTCACTACATCTTTAGGAAAGAAAAGCCCCTGTTCCCTTGGACCCCTAATTGTCCTGCTGTGTTTAACTTGGCTGCTGTGTACGCACCTCTGGCATATAGGAACCAAACTGCCTTCTCTGGGGCCTCTCACAGATGTTTTGTAGGCTGGTTTATAACTGGACAACTGCTGTACATTCATGGAAACGCACATAAAACCATGACAGTTGCTTTGAAAGCTACTTTAGTGACAATTGTCTAAAGCAAAACCTGGTACATCTGGTTTCTGTAAGACATCAGACCCATCTAGAACAATGAAGCTATCACTGAGCAAGCAACACAGAAGAAATTCTGAAATAACAATTTTGGCTGGACACATAATAGTAAATTAATGTATTTATTTTCTGTGTTTATCTCGAATAGCCCTTTGGAGGGCTGAAAAAAAAGTAAGGCAGTGCTTGATAGGTGCCAGTCCTCTGGGACTCATTCCATAGCTTCACCACTGCACCCATCAATTAGGTAACAACTGAAGTGAGGAAAAAAACAACACAACTTGATTTCCTTTCCTGTCCTTGCCACCCGAGGGATCTCTAATGACTAGCATGGCCCTGCTTGGATGTGTCACCTTATGAGACAGCAGTTCTTAACTACAGCACCCTCCGGAGGGGCTTGCATCAAAGAGGAATGCAGTTCTGAATGTCTGTATTTCTGCTGGCTACTGTTGGCTACGAACACTAAACCATAGCTTTGCAACTTACACTGCAGCTCAAAATTCCATTGTATTCCCAATTCTGAGAATAATAACATTTTGAAATGCTTTGACAACCACTTTTCTGGAGAAATGAGTTCTGCTTTCTTTTCTTGATAGGTTTTTCAAAGCATGAAATGTAGCTGTGAAACACCTGGTGGTTTACAAATCTGACACAGTAGTAAGAGTTCGCAAGTCTGCAGCTGTGTGATTATTGCAGATAAAGAAGTCTGTTAACCTAATAGATTTGTATTTTCATTTCTCTTTCTTGGATGGAAGTTGTACTGTTTGGTTTGCTTTGCCTTGCTGCTCTGATTCATATTTAGAGCTAGACATCGAGTATAGCTTGCCTCAATCCCTTTCTTCTTTCTGGGGTGATCTTGGATTCAAAATCCTAGTCATTAAAGTTGCAGGCTTTTGACTTAAGATCATTGGGCTTCTTTTCTAGGGTCTTCTGAATTGAGTGATTTGTTTTCAAGAGGCTTTAATTGTACTTTGTAAACTGAGTGGTCAGAGCCAGCTGAGATCAAAAGGTTCCCATCAGATTAAGGGAGGTAGGTAAATAGCTATTCTGAAACCCCTTTCAGAATTCAGAGACACAGACAAAGCTGTGTCATTAGCAAAGCAGACAGTTGGTAGGATTTCTCTTCTCCAGCCCTATTGCCCCTTTCACACTTGCTAGTGGTTATCAAACAGGGGCCTTGTACCATATTATGATGCTAATATCTGATCCAGTATCCTGCTGTCATTTATGTTGGACAATTGCAGACTACATGGAGTATGTTCATCTGAAATACAGAAAATAGAAATGGGAAACATCTCTTAAGGTATCGGTCCAATAATGCATTTGTTAGTGGTTTGTCAGAAGAGGGTAGAAAAAAAAATTGGTGCATCTTGGTTTGATGCTTTCTAAAGCCTTCTTTCATCTCCCTCTTTGTTCTCAGCCTCCCAAAGATAACCCTCACATCGAGGTGCTTTGACTGCAAAAATTTGCAGACTTGAAATACAGTTCCATGTTTTTCACATCTCCATCTCCAAAAGTCTCACCCAGATCACTTAGCTGTTTCCTAAGCATATGCAGCCCCTCTTAAAGTAAACGAACACTGCAGATCTTCAGCAAATTTAGAGATAAGGGTCGACCTGCACTTTCCTGTTCTTGTTCACAATGTAGTGTCAGCACTACATTCAATACTCATAATTAATTTTCAGCTATCAAAAGGCAGTCACAATATTTGCCCAACTTTTTAAAGTGACTGGAAATCTTTCAATGCTATGTATTAAACAGCTTATTTTGCTGGGTATGTGATCACTGAAATATATATAACTGTGCTGCGTATTGTCCAAGATATTCGCGTGATCACCCTTACATTAAACAAGTGTTCAACTTGTTCAAGTGTTCAAGCTTCAGCCAGGAGACAGAAAGCGTGTGTGTGTGTCTGGAAGAGGGTGGGGTGGAATATTCATGCCATTGAAAAGACTCATGTTGTTACTTAACAACTACATTAACCTCATGTCACAAGTCATGACCTTGTGCTGACCCTGGCTAGCAAAGCAGCACAGCTCTGAAGTACAAAACATGAAAGTGGGAGAAGTAAGTAGCAGAGGAGGAGAAAAGATCAGCTCTTCATGGAAGTGGCTTCCCAACCTATTCAGACAAAATGCCAAACAATAGCTGCAGCCGGGCTGTGCATAGGCCATCTCCACCCAGTCACTCACTCACTGCTGAAGTATTTTCATGGTGAGCCTTTCGTAGCCAGCTGCAGACTGACACGACCTTTAAATTGCAAGATTCCTTTTAATGTAAGGCGCCCTGGTCAAGCAAAGGGAAGAAGCCTGAGAGCATACAGACAAGAGCCTTTAGATCTCTTGCTTCTGTCCTTTGCTTTCACAGTAGAGCCCTATTTGCACAAGAGCTGCATTCAGAGATGAGCCTGGAAACTCATCGTGCCTGAATTTCAAAGATTTGTGGAGAAACTTTACTAACCAAAGATGCTTTTTCCTTAGCTTTTTGGTCCCTGGAGTCTTTCTAGTAGCAGTGATGGGTTTTACAAACTCTGCCCTGCTCTGCAATGTCAGTATCAGGAAATGGGCAAAGTGACCTCAATTTTAAGTAAGAAGGAAGGAGGTGGGATCTGATTGGAGAGCAGAGCAAGGGCGGGAGGGCAACAGGAATGGTTTTTGCGGAGCAAGAACTGTTGCACAAGTTCTGTGGGACCTGTAAAAAGGTACTTTAAAGGCAGGTTGGCAGGCTGAGTGAGGGCTGCAGAGAGAGTCGGTGGCATGATAAGACATTTCTCTTGGTGAAGGGCTCCAGGAAGAAATATCAACTCACAGAAGCTCAGGCAAAGTGGTTTCCCCCCCCCCCTTATTTTCTAACAGAGTAACAACAAAAGTGGTGACTCCACAGGATTGACAGGGGTGGCTTCAGTGAGCCTCTTGAGGAATTATTCACATGTTTTTCTGACCACGTGTTTTGTTCAGCAGGCACCTTACTGCTCGAGGAACTGCTAACCCATCTGACCGGTGGCTCATCTATTCCTGTTTGCCATGTCCAGCAGACTTCAGGATAGGGTGTTTCAGAGGAATTTCCATAAAGAGCCTTTCTAAAATAACCTACTTCAAAAAGAGGCTCTTGGTGCAAGCAGAGATTGGCTTTTGTTCTGAAGCTTGAGGTTTATGGAAATTGGTGTTTCTCTTTGATTTTCCAGTAGTAAATAATTATACGTTTGACATCCTCAGGCTTTTAAGTATCGTGAGTCAGGCACCCAACTATGAGATGGTTCATAAAATTCTTGCTAATATAAAAATAATAAACACCAGGTTATTTTTTCTTTCTTCCTGGATTTGCATCCTTTAGGGTTACAGGTTTTGGTTTTCCTTCTTTGGCTGTTTAAAGCATACTCCGTATTATGAAGGCTGAGGACTGTATACAAGCACAGCAGATTCCAGGAGTGGGGTCATTCAGAGAAGCTGGGTGACTCTCAAGAATTGCAACAAAATCCTGACAGCTAGCAAAGGAGGTCTGGCATGAAATCCTATACAGTAACCTTGTGCGAGGCCAGGAAGTTCCCCAATGTATATAGTCATATATTCTCAAAGGACCTGTATCTTTTGTTTGATCTACAGGGGCCAGCACCAGACAGGCCTTCCCGTTTGACAGCAGCCAGGCCGGGCCAGCTGTGCCCCGGACCCCTCCCACTTCCCTCTGCAGATCCTGCATTCAGCTCAAGGCTGCTGGCCCAGCTCTCTGTTTACATGTTTCCAAATTCAAGGAGGAAAAGTGAATATCAAACAGACCTGCAGTCTTTTGAAGTGGCTGAAGGATGCTATCGGGTCTGGGGGTGTGTGTTGTGCCTTTGAGGCTTGTTTGTCTTTCCCTGGTCCTTCTGTGCGGGCCTTTAACCAGCCATTCGAATCTTCAAAGCCGCCCTAACCCCAACGGTGCAGCTTCTTTGGAGCTGGCACCATTACCAGGGCTAGGGCGTTTTGTGTTGAGCCACTTTTCTATGTGGTTTTTGGACATGGAAGTTTCTTTATTCTTTTTAAATAAATCATTGGACTGAAATTAGTTACCGTCTGACAGGAAGAAAATAAGGGATTTGTTTACTTTTTCAAGTAGGAAGTTTTGTCCCTCAGCGGTGAGCTTCCTTCTTTTATGTCAGCTGCAACGACTGCCGTTTGGAGAGCTTTTATCATACCCACACATGAGTGAGTGATGGTCTTAGAACGCACCCTACTCCTTTTCTCAGCTTTAGCACTTTAATTAGCCAAAAGCTCTCTGTGCCTCCAGGGCTGTGTCCTCAAATTATTGTCAGCGTCTGCCCTCTACTGGTAACAGATCGGAATTGCCACTTGAACACATTGAATCGTGTTGAAAGGAGAAACTCCAAACACCTGGGATTTTTTTGTGTTTTATTTTAGGACCATCTCACTTTGCCAAATCTCTTTTAAGGTGAAAAATCTTTCCTTTTATAAACTAAAGACGTGTTTTTTTCTAATTAGAAAGTAGCAAGGAAAATCAAATTTTGAAAGTCCAAATTCTTGAAGTAGTTATAGTTGCGAGTATCAATATTAGAAAAAACAATGGTAAAAATATCTTCAACTCATTACTAAGAGCTTTTTTTAAAAAAAATCCAGCATTTCATTCATCTAGTCTGTTTATAGGTTTTCCAAGAACTGGGCTAAAAGCAGCTCAGACATAGAGTCATGGAATCTTTTAGGTTGGAAAAGACTCTTAAGATCATCAAGTCCAACTGTTAAGTTAGCACTGCCAAGCCCACCACTAAACTGTGCCCCTAAGTGCCAAATTACACATCTTTTAAATATCTTCAGGAATTCTACCACTTCCCTGGGTGGCCTGTGCCAGTGCATGTATCACAAAGCTGAAGTTATGCTCTGGCTATATGGAACCAGCAAAAGGTGGAAATACCTTTACTTTGATTCCATGTACTGCTGTGTTGTGCTATCTGCGAAACAGGAAAAAAAAAGGTTAAAGGAATTTTTAAAAATAGTCTGAAAGCCAAAATAATCAACAACATTTTTCTAAGTTTTATTTTCCTCCATTTGTTTTTCACTTTAAAAATATCACAAATATAAATTCAGTATATAGGAATCATCTTAGGTATGTTTGTTTTCTAGACAGCTGCAGAACTTCTATTTTTGTTTGTAGGTCAATTAGTTATGCCCTAAATGGAAAGCAGCAGAAATTTTGCATTCTTTAGTACTAGTCAGTGCATCCAGGTAACCATGAAAGGCAGCTAGGTTGAAGTCTTAGGAAGAGATAGACTTTTTAGCATCTGTGCTTTAATCGTACCGTGATCAGCCTTTTGATTCTTATATCTGATAGGCCTGTGAAGGCAAAGCTGGTTTCAGCTCTCTTTGTCCTCTGACTTCTGGAGCTTGCCTGATTTGTGGAGTAGCAGAAATTTGCTTTAGATCTGGCAACTCAAAATGACCCCCTGAAAGCTATTCTCAGCCCAAACGATGTATTGATCTAAGTTACTGCAGCAAGACAAAAATTTTCATGCCTGGCAAAATTCCTCTGCTTTGGAAGTTGCATGTGAACACAGTTCCTTCACAGAAGTGGAATCACTCTCTTTGAGAAAATGCCCCTTTAATGAATCCTCCTGCATTTGGCTCTTTAGAGCTAGCAGGGCAGCATATACAGCCTAGAATATAGCATGGAACAACAGGTCTCTGCCTTCTAGAAGACCTTTCTTCTTGTTTACCAAATGCCTTGGACACCCCTGAAAAGTTTATGTTACAGCAACAGGGGGGAAAGCATTTTTCTCTCCTCTGCTAAAATCAGTTTCTACATCCCTTCCCTTAGGTAGCAAGGGTTTCCCCCGTTGTTAAAAATCTGTGTTGGGTACCATTCAGATGATTTTCATGTAGGAACAATTTTATAAAGGTTTAGAGACCTGGTGAATGCACAGGGTATCTATTGCAGACATAGTCTGCAAGATTCAGACATTAAAATGTCACAAACCATTAATGAGATTTTTATGTTCTGATCTGCTTTGTTCTTAGATTTTGGTGTGATGCTTAGGATGAATGGTTGGAAGCAGTCTCAGATGGCGTGGCCAGTCTTCCCTGGACTGCATGGGCTGCTCTGTATTGAACACAAAAAAATATCTTCTGGAGATTGCTAGATTTTGTACTTGCCTAGTTTTAAAGAATGGGCAGGGATTAGAGAGTAATCTTTAATTGGATGCCTTTTAAGGGTGCAAAAATGTTGTGTGAATTTTTTTTCCTTGTAAGTATTGTCTTATGCCAAAATATTCTCCTTCCCTATCTCCTGTAATTTGTCATAAAATTGTTATCCTAGTCTTAGGGACATGGTGATAATTTCCATGACAACCCATAAAGATTCCAGAAACAAAGATTTCTGACTAAATATATGAAGGCTCTCAAAAAGCACAACTGCAAGAATTCTGCCTACCCACTGTAAATAACAGACAGAAAAGTTAAGGTTACATGATCTTATCCTTTGGAATTAAAATTTTCTTAACACTATGTTGATTTACTTCATGTTGGATTTTTTTTAAATTGGGTGAACAAGGAATTCTCCAAGCAATAGCAATATGTCCTTAATATGCAGATCCACAAAGCTAGCTATGTGTCATAATCTTAAATTGGTCCTGATTCCACATAAAAACACACAGCAAAAATACCCACAGAAAAGATGGCTAGAGATAATTGAAACACTTCTAATCCAACAGTTTGTTCCAAACGTAAAACTGTGCTTCAGTCTTAGCCTGCAGTTTAAATCTGACCATAATAAGCTAAGTCCTAATGCATCACGTTTGGAAATGTTCAAAAGTAAAGAGATTTTGACCCTGAGCTGTCATTTCCTGTATTGGCTGACCTACCTTTGACAGAGTAGCCAGTTGTGACGATATCAGATGGGTTTTCCTCCATATTTATAGTTGTTTTCTGGGATTTTAACCATCATTTTCTATTATATGAACACCAACACTGTTTGATGTATCCTGAGACAGGGATCAAGACAAATCCTGGCTTCAGCAGGCAGCAGCTTAAAAGGAGAATAAATCACCGTGTCTTGCCCAGGGGTGGTATCAGTCAATTACATGCAAAGCAGTTATTCTTTGCACTGTAGTTCCAGTGTTGGGTAAGGAGCAAACTTTTTAATAAATTTGTTTATGGATTTAGAAAAGCTCTCACTGACAGTGATCTTGATTATTCGCTGTGTCCTGTACCCACACATTGCGGTGACTAACAATTTCTAATTCATACTAATAGCTTCTTAGAGTAAAATGGAAATGGTTAGCCCTTCGGACTGCATTGCTCTTTTATTGTGGTTCTTCTTTATATATCAACAAGCAATGCAATTCAACCTGCCATGCATTGTTCCTTGGAGAGAATTCACTGTTCCTACCTTTCTGCTGGCTTGATAAACACTCCATGTGCATGGAACATAATGCAAATTGGTTGTTGAATTTTTGCTTTAGTTAATTGCAAAGCTGGTTACAGTCTGTATAAAAAAGCTGATGGTGTTTTGTTTGCTGACAGAAAAAAGAGTTGGGACAGTTTATATTTGGCAATGCTTATTTTTGTGGGTGGCTTATGGCCTAATCCTGATGGAGACATTTGGTTTCTATTGCATGCTTGAAAATAACAAGATTTTAGAAAAAAAATCTGAATCTTCTTGGTGTGAAGTGTTTGATTCAGGTCTGATCCCCTGAACTTCTTCTGTTATATTAATAAAACCAGAAGTAGCAAATGAAAACATATTAGTTGCATATTGGCATCCAGCAGCTTTGATTCTGTTTTCCCAATCTTTGTGTTGCTACTTACATCACTAATAGGCTGTAAAATGTCACAGTGCTGTATTGGTGAATTTTCCTTTGTTTTGCTTTTCTTTATAGAGGTATAAATAATTACAAAAGGTGGAGGAAAGGGGACTTTTGCCTGTTAGGTTTCTCTGTGTCAAGTCTTGCACTCTGCAAAAGTCCAGAAACTGTATATCTTTGTATATGGCAGCATCCAGGAGCATCGTCCTTCTGTCTATAACAAAAGAAAAGAATAATGCTTGGGTTTGGGACTTCAGGGGACAAAATACCTGGAAAAAGTTGGAGGCACATGCTGCCATCTGTCAAGTACTGGCCTTTGCCAAGTAATGTCCAATTCTCCTGAATCACTTCCCAGGCTTTCCTTGTTTGTTCTCATGGTGTGCCTCAGGATGCTTTGCTGTATTGCCTCTAATAAGACTTCTGCAGAGTTTCTTTGGAGGTTCCAGGGCACATTCCAGGGCATTGTGCAATAAGAAACATACTCATTTTCTCTGCAGCCTTTGTGTATGTGTAAGAACGCTGGTACCGTGTGTAAATTCATGACATTGCATCTCCTGGTTATCCCAGTCATGCACGGGGATGGTAACTGGGCATCCCCCAGCTTACATGCTTCAGGAACCGATCCAAAGAGAAACACCTCTGCAGCAGTTTTATAAATAACCAAGCTTCTTCCTCACCCAGTTGCTTTCACTCTTTGACAGCATTTGTCCTGATGAGTTTTGTGTGTTTTTTGTCTCCTAAACCCCAAGAACACTAAATTCACATCTAGGAGATCTCTGGAAAAACCCTTTCAAGATCTTCAACTCTCATTGAAATGACATGAGGACTAAACTGACTATCTTTTCAGCCCCCTGACACAGCTAGCTCCCTGTCATGCTCTGTTGTCATGCACATTTATCCAGCAATCCCTGAAGTGACAGTAGTGGCTTGTGCAGGTACCTGAGCTGGCTGTAATACTAACCCACACCCTGTCCCCACATTAAGCTGTAGTCTGAATTGGCTGGTCCTTTAAGCTCGCACCTGCTAGGCTATTGGAGAGGGGAATTCAAGCTCGAGTGCTACACAGGGTGGGGATGCAACAGCTCCAGCTGTAATAGCTCATCAGCTGCTAATTCAGTAGGGCTTCTAATCCAGTCTTTATGTACAGCTAATCAAATCACGCTGTGTATCTTGAGTGTTTTTTGATGGTGACCGCTCATTTTCAAGCTAACTGTTGCTGTGAAAACAAGCATTTGAATTCTGGCAATTCATGCAGGTGAGGTAACAGGTAGCTTTATTTTTTTCACCCATCAGGATGCTATTGTCTTATGTGGCTAGGCAAGTTCTAATGATAATGTGATTTTGGGGAAAAAAGAAATGCATCTTTTCTTAGGACAGGCTCTTAAATTGGATTGGCTTCTCGGATTTTCAATGATCCAGAGGACATTGGCTTAGCCTCGTGACTCCTTTTCATTCCATAATAGCTTGGGGTTTTTTAATGATAGGGAACTGTGGGGAGCTACATAAGCCTTGTCATTCTGAGCCAAAAATATTTTCACAAGAAGTGACTCCTGCCAAAGAACTGGTTCTCTTAAGTTGCAGGCTTTGGCCTCAAAGTGTTGTGGAATGCCATGAGCTCTAAATGCAGGAGGAAAAACATATTTGCAGGCAGAGTTCTCATTTGATTATTTCAGTGGGGACACCAAGTAGTATAAATAAATGAATTTCAAGAACAGACTGTATTTAGCTCTAATTAAAGGAAGATTTCAAAATCTGCTAAATTAAGTAAATACTATATTAGGTCTCTGATATAACCATGGACAAACAAGTCACTTGGAAGCTAAATTGTTTCCTGGAGACACATAAAAAGATAGTGTGTTCGGCATGTTATTTTTCCATAGAAAGTTTTGGATGAGAAAAATGCTACTTATGCCCAAATTAAGGGCTCAATTGATGCTTTGCAGTCTGCAATGGCTTTCTGTTCTGAGTAGGAATTGCCTCTGAGTGACTGCAGTTACATAGCACCCAGGAGCACTATGCTTAATGCAAGGGAAAATCTGTAGGAGCTGCTGTAGGAAGTTACACCTGCAGCTGACTTTGCTCCTGATGTCTCAAACCAGAGAGACCCTTAACTATGGGGTGATTTGATAGAAGAAAAAAAAAAAAAGACAAATAGGATGTAAATAAAATGGGCTCCAGTAGTTGTTTCCCTCATCAGGCACTGGCACTGCCACCGACAACTCATTGGTACGGTACACTGTTGGCTGAGCAGTTTTGTGCTACCGTAAGAGATACTGGGGGCTTTGGGTGCCCAGTCTTGAATCATCTGTTACTATGGGTGATATTTGTCCCATTTGTGTTAATCAAAGAGGTAAGGGTAAGCCTTAAAATATGTGTGCTAATGTGAACATAAGATACCACAATGTAATACCCACTTCCATTGAAAATTTAACTAAAAAATTGTACCCCTTCATAAAAGGAATTAACAAGGCCTCTTATTATACCTTCGCAGCAGAAATTCATGCTATGTACAGCAAAGGCTGTTCAGGAATGTCTCTCTTTTAACATGAGGGGAAATATTTCATCTCTCCACACCAGATAGTTGTCCAGACTCTCCTTATAGGATCTTTTATACAAGGTTTTAATATGTATTTTATAAGGTTGATATATATGATGTCTCCATATAAGGGAAAAATAGGTTCTTCTCTGAGGCACAATTCATCTCACCCTGGCAAAGATATTTCCAGATGTCTAGGGTGAGATGAAATGCGCCCTTCAAGCACTCATTTTTCTTAGTTGTAGAGAGAAGTTGGAAAACTAACCCTCAGATATTTTTGTCTAGTCTGTAGATATCCAAAGTTAATGAGATTAATGTAGGCTGTGTACACTTCAGGGATGCCAACAGATAGTCCGTCTGTCCAACACTTTACCTATTTACAAATACAGAACATTCTCACTGTGGATTTTCTTTAATGCAAATGAATAATTTCAATCAACTGTTACAGTCTCAGAAATAATTTAGGGAACTTTCACTATTTATGCATGGCTGTAGTGTCACCCGGAAATATGTTAGAAAAAGACAAAGTAGACAAATTAAAATTTGGGACAAATCCGAGGAATTCAGTAAGAAAATCTCATACGGGATTCCTGAGTCTAATTACTTTGCTTGTATTTTTCCTGAAATTTATGGCACCCTGTACAAGCATTAATCATTCTGCGGTACTCCAGCAAACTGACAGAATACATATTAAAACCCGTCCAGCTTTCAGAGTATATGCAGTTTCTCCCTCCCCACTGTTGCCTTTCTCTCCGTGTTATTTCTTCAAACTTAGAAAGCCTAATGCTAGCTCTGAGCTGAGGATTGAGACTTTCCACAGTTTGGTCACATCTCCTGCCTTCCTTTGGTTTGTGAAGTGCTTAGCATACCCTCAGTCCTCTACAGATTTGTTGGATGTATTTTGTCAAAGTCTTCATTTTAAGGTGAAGAAACAAAGGTTTTTAAAGGAAATGTACTATCACTGGCTCTGAAACTTTCCAGTGTGAGGTTCTAAAACAAGACTAAACCAAATGCTGTTGGTTTCCCTTGCTGTCTGCAGTGGGACTGTTTTATTTGAAGTGATGCTTGCTTCCTGTCACAAGTTCATGGGTGATCTTCTAGGTGTTATCGCTGACAACTGCAGATAAAGAGGGTCGCCTTCTAAGGCCTTCAGAGAGCGGTTAATTAGGTGCTGGGTGCCAAGGACTGCACTTTAAGGGCAACCTCTGTCCTGTAGACTAAGAGAATTGCTAGTGTGGAAGTATAGGAGTGGCCCATGAGAGGTCTATGCCATACATACCTGGCTGACCTGGCCCGAGGTGACAGGCAGTCCCAATGCCCGCACACGTTAGGCGCACACAGTGATGTGTTCCAGCATGGGTTGCTCAGCTCACAACAGAAGACAGACATGAGTCGTTTGCAAATAAGCCAGGATGAACAGAGCCCTGCTTCCTGCGCTAGGATGTACAAAACCACTGTGGGGAACCTTAATGATGGAAAGCTGAGATAAAAAAATAAATGTCTTCTAAGTTTGGAAGCAAGCAGGCTCACGGTTTGTGAGCAGGAACATCTTTGACTGGTTACCAGTAGGTGTCATTGCAGGTTTGCGGACAGTGGGACCCCAGTACTTGTGACATGCACCCAGGCCATGCTGTGCTTCTTAGATAGGCACGCACTAAAGGAAACCTCTCCATCATCCCAACTTTATGCTGCAGCTTCAGGGTGGTGCAGAAGAAAAGCTTGTTTTATTCCTCATTTATAATTTTGAGTTGATTTTTGCTCTGTTTAGGATCAGCTATCCTTATTACAACCATTTCTTTTTAGCCATAATGGCCAGCCCCTCTTTTCTGTGTATTTAAAACCCTTGCAGTCAATCTGCCCAGGATGGAAAACTTTAATATTAAAGTGAAGAATGCTATGGGAATTAATGCAGTGCAACAGTTCAGCATGAAAGCTTAGGATATGCCCTTCTCCCCCTTACTTTAGGACTTGTTCCTTCCAAGAAGAAAGGAAATCTCTCAAGCCTTGTTCTCTTGTCTTGCACATTGTATGGTTCATCTGTCTTGAGATATTTGAATGAAAAGTGCTGATAAAGGACAGTGGCAAAAATTTCTGTATTGCAAAGATAGAAAGTGGAGAGAAATGGCCAAAATTTTTTATTTGTGTAGAGAAATACGGTGTGCTTTGCCACACATTTTACTGTATTCTGTGACAGAGATTGTTGTAGGAGGATATTTAACTTTTGGTTCAGCATGTGCCAGGTCACTGGAAGGGACCTTCCTGGAAACTTCCAATGATTGCAAAGCTGTCTTGTACAGTCCCTAAGGGGCAAACCTCCTTTTAAAACCAGTTAAATTGTTCCCCACTGGAAGGCTCTTTCAGAACTTCGCCTGCCTCCACAGATAGAAACCAGCTTCTAATTCCCTGACTGCTGGGAATTCATGGCCACTGTTTTCATTAATTCCTGCTCAGTCTTGCTCCTTAGGTAACACATTTTTCTTCACAGCACTAACGGTGTGTAGTGAGTAACTTTGTCTCTTCTCAGCATTCTTTCTGCAACCCCGTTGAGGTCACCTTTGTGAAGGCTGGCCTCTACAATGAACATGCAATTTCACCAAGATTCCAAAGTTCCCATTGACTAAGTAAATCTCAGATTTTGAAGAAGTCCAGTTGTATTTCTCTGTCTAGAGACTTGATCTTGAAAAATGACCTTTTCATTGTTTGCTGCGTTGCTCTTCTGGTGGATCTATTTTCTGACTCTGTTCCCAGGTTCCCAGGTGACTGCAGAAATGTTTGTGTCAGCGTGATGGAGAGAAGCAGCCTGGGGGGAAGAACAAGAAGGTGGAGGCTCCAGAGGGTGGACAGGAACTCTGTGTGTAGCCCTACTACCAATCACATCTGAACTAATATTTCTGTGTGCAGTGTGCTATGCCATGTGGGCATAAAAACACATTTGTAGCCTGCTCCAGGATCTTTGGACGTCAAAGGTATAAAAATATAACCACAGCTTCAGCCTCCTCTGCTATGACAGGTTTCCTACCCTCAGTAATTCCTCTGCCTGCACCTGTTCTATAATGAATATGGGTGACCAGGGCTGCATGCAGTACCCAGGGGAGGGTCTCAGGCAGCCGTGTAGAGTGCCACTCATACACCCAGCCTTTGCTGTAATTCTTTTGCCCAACACATCCTGAGCTCACATTTCCTGTTTCGTAGCTGCAACACATTGATATCCATACATGCTACTGTAATATACTTTGGCCTTTCTCTTCCTGTGTTTCTTCTAACTGATTAGAGGAGAAATTCTTGTTCTCGGTCCCTAGGCACTTGCTCTTGCATCCTATTACTATGATTCAAGTCCCCAGAGGAATGCCATTCCTCCTGTAGGGCACTCGGTTCCTCCTGTATATTGATGGTGCCTCCCAGCTTTACATCATCAGCAAGTCTTACTTGCATGTTCTGACAGTTCGTGCCAGAGTCATTCATAGAAATATTTAACAAGATTGGTTCCAAGTCTGATTCTTCAGAAATTCTAGTATTTGGGCTTTACCAGTCTAATCCTTTTCAGTCCATTCTGTTATAATTTCTCTTTTAAATAGTTTTCTATCTACAGAGAAATCCTTATACCAAGCCTCGTTTTCTGCGGTTTAACTACTAATTTCACAGTTGATGTTTTGCCAAATTCTACAATGATATCCATATAGCCTAGGTCAATTATATGTCCATGGACATCTGGTGAGCAGCCACCCTCTTTCATTAAATCCCCAGATGCTTGTTTGGATGCCTGAGTGGGGGCAGCTAAAGCACATAGTCTGGGACTTCAGCAGTGGAAAATGTTGGCCCTAAAGTCTGGTGTAAAGCATACCCCTTCACACAGCCCTTCTGTCACTCAAAAGCAGCACAATATAAAACTGACTTTTCAGTCACACATAACTGCCTCCATAGAGTATGTAGAGAGGATGTTAAAGAAATGAGGTACAAATGAATAACCAAAAATAATAATTTATTATATAGTATATTAACTGGCTTAGTAGAATGCAAAAATAATTTGTCATTATCTTTCCTTTAAAATCTAACCTAGCCTAGACTACCAGTTCCCAGGCTTGTGGGGCAATAGACCACTGTCAGCCATGAAGAAATGGCTGCAGAATGCCATGCATTTTCAGCTGAAAATTTGAGAAAGACAATGTGGTTCTGCAGGGCAGCTGCAGGTCTTTAATGGCTTTGCAAACCAATAGTGATCCAGGAACCACAGCTATAGTGCTAGACAGTGCTTAAGCTCCTTTTCCCTGCTTCTTAGAATTGAGGTTAAAGTATCTTCCTTAAAAGAGGCTAGAATTTCAAGGCAAAAAAAGTTATCCAACAAGCTGATCCACCGAAATCAAACAAAAAATCTTATGCACACAGATGTACTAGTAATAGAAAAACAGGTTTGCAATGGCAAGGCTCTTTTTTTTTGTTTTATATTTGCTTGAAATATGCTGGCACTAAATTTATGTTTTGTTTTTTAAATTTTTGGACTTTATAGAACTCGTGTAATGGACCTAGGCTGAGTGGCTCCTTATAGTTCATTTTATTTCTTGCTGCTTACTTTACAGGTAGTCATGATATCTTTATTGGGGCATCTGGATTTACTGGAACATTGAAAGGTAAATTGGGCATTGACATTCAGAAGAGCACTCACAAGATCTTGATGCTTGTGTAGCTGCCATCACCATTGGAAACAACAGTAAAGCATAGGGCAAGAAACACACTAAAGAAGGAACATAACCGTAAAACTGAATTTAAATAGCATGACCTAAATTTTCCATGACTGGTTTCCTCAGTATCTCTTTAATTGCTTTTATTCCCTGCTAAATAACTAGATGAAAGTCCTGTTTATTTTTATGTGGTAGCTCTTTCTTAGACCTGGATTTCTGGGCCTGCACCACAGTGGCATAGCTACTGCCACCACTGATGTTACAATAAATGAACATGCTTTGGTGAGTTTAGACCTTTACAGAACACTATGTCTGTCACATCTCCAATTCACAGCACAGTAAGCGTGCAGCAATTGAAAAGGCTGCTCATACCATAAAGCATTTCTTAAACAGTGCTTGAACTTTAAAGGCAGGGAGGTGATGCTGTTGATGAATTTAGGCTTTGTTTTGTTCACTGAATTCTTGTGGTAAGATTATTTACTTTTTTGTGCTATTCAAAAGCAGTAGAGTGGTAATTCTTTTCCTGTGTATTTCTCCAATGATGTTGAGCAGTGCTGTATGATTATATGGGTTATTCTTTGTTAATTATGACCACTTAGAAAAAAATCACATTGCATTGTTTCTGTGCCGAGTGGGTGAGCGTACAAGCATTTCCAGAACAAATAACCAGCTGTATAACTCTAAAGGCTTGTTCACATCACACAATAGTGTGTGGGGCAGTGAGTCCTCAGATAATGCCAACGAAACCAGCTCCAAAACTGGAAGCAGCAGAGCTGTGTTAGCATAGTGCTACATTTTTGTAGTTAAGCAGGGATTATTAGCTAGAATGCAGCTCTGTGTGAACAGTTACGCTGCTTTCAGGCCTGGGTCTTTCATGGCAGGGGAGGCGATTGCCATGCTATCTGGATGTACCAGCATGGCCAGTGGTAGCTCATGACCTTCTGTACCATGCTAGAAGGCACTGGTGCATCCATAATTAATCTATTTGGTTGTTGCTGTAATATCATATTTGGTTTATGATAGTCTGGTAGCTCACAGGTGGATCAGGACTCCCGCATGCCTTGATGCTGCACAAGTAGGTAGCTGACACCCTAATGACATCAATCCTAGTCACTAGGAACCCTTGTGCCAGCATGAATCTCACTGGGCTATTCTGGAAAATGAATGCAAAATGTCTATGAGGAGTTTAAAGCAAATCAGAGGGCCACTAAACATGCAGAGCTTTTGTTTACACAACTCAAAACTTTTTCCATGTGACTTCACGGAGACAACCAGTAGACACAAAGGCTACCTCTGCAAAGCTTTCTGTGCAATTGCAGAGGTAATCTGGGCTTTGAAAAGATGGCTGTCCTATTTTGTCTGCATATGTGAAACTACCTTCCTAGCCTCAGAAATGGTTTCTGCTCTGAGTGATTTTTAGGCAGGGTTGAATCCTCAGCTAATAAAAACTGACAGCTGGATTTCTTTTGATCCAGAAGACTCTCATAGTGCTGTGGCAATTTACACCACTTGAAGATGTGGCTTAGGCACATATAAAAAAAAATCCCAGCTGCTTGATGTGGAGCCTGCACAGAGCATTTGCAACAGGAAACCCTGTGTCAAAACAGTTATGTTCCAGATCCATCCCTTGGAGAATACTCACAAGGTGAAGAGGAGGCAGGCTGCCAAGCCTGACCTTGTTTTAATTCAGCTCCCTGTGAGACATCAATCTGGGTTTCTACTTCTGGGATTCACTTTCCTTAGAAACAGTTGTTCATTCCTAGGTTTACCCAGAAGCTACAGAGCTCTTGTAGCTTTTGTTTGTAATTAGAGAGCAAAGTTTAATCCCCACTTCCTGCTCTATTAATAACAAACCATCAGCTCTTCTCCACAGAGGGGAGCAGCAACAGAATTTGAAAACAGTATGACACCTGGCTTACACTTAGGAGTTTTAATCAATAGATCTCAAAACACTTTACAAAGGAAGGAAGTATCATTTAAATTTTATTGGAACTGAAGCATGGGGGTGGGACAACCTGAGCAACACCCTACAAGGTTTTTGGTCCCTTAGATTACAGTATGTCTTGCACTAGCAGGAAAACATGCCTGATGGGCAGGGAGTGTGAAGGTATGGGACTAGAGGAACTGGTAGTGTCCCACAAAGGATGTTCCAAAATACATATATTAGCATTAAAAGGGAGACTTAAATTAGGATCTTTTACTTCAGTTTGAAGGCTGAAACAGCATGCTGAAAACTGGCAGGTCTGACCTAGGGAATTTTCATGTGGCCAATTTTAGAAATTAAATGTTTGGAACTGTGGGCAGGAGTTTGACCTTTTCCTAAATCATAAGAAATTGTTTTAATGTAGAACTCCTAAAAAGAGTTCTAGAGTCCTCCTCCTTGGAAGAGCCTGCTTCTTTAGCCTGAAAGCATTAGAACCCACGTTTGCCTAATAACCTTAAAATAGGGTTTGCATCTATCAGCCCACAGAAATGCTCACTGACCAGCTTTTCTGGCTGTATCATTCACCACTCAAAATCTACTGTTAGCAGCTCTGTTATTTAAATCTTTCTGAATCCTGGTGACAAACTGTCCTGAGGATTTCCTGCCATGAAAGGAGTTTGTTTTTTTCATGCAGCTTAGGGGCCAGTGGTGTTGAGCAAGAGGATTTGTCAGCTGATTTCCTTCAGACGTTTGTTATCATTTGGTGGGAAGATGCAGAATTCACTATTCTCAGCAGCAGGCTGATCTACCAAATCTCTTTGTGTTACTGCCATCATTTGGGGAGGGGGTTGTCCTTATCTTTGCTACTTGGGAGGACTGTGTTGGGTATAAATTGTAGAGTTTATGGCATTGATGTGTAAGCACCCAGTTAGTGCATGCCTGGGACTGCAGAGGCGACCCATGAGGGAGAAGACAGTGAAGTGCCATGGGCCTATCACCAGCAGCTCTGACACTTACACAACACCCCACTGCATGGCAAAAAAACAGCCCACCAAAGGAGCACGTGGTGCCCTTGCTCAGATGTGTTTAAGGAAGAGAAGCAAGGAATTGGGGTGGTCTGAGTGTTACCCAGGGGAAAACAGGGAGGTCAAGACTGTTGTGTTTGGCTTAAGGGGGAGAGGTAACGAAAAGTGTTTACTTAAGTGTTTGTGTAATTGTTTATGTTTTCTTTTTTTCTTAATCCCTGTATCAGTTTATGTTAATTGGCAAGAAATTAAATAAGTAAAAATTCCCCAAATAGGAATTTTTGCCTGTGGCAGATGTGGGGAAAACTACAAGTGAAACAGACAAACATGTGACACACTGATGTGTAGAAATATATTTTGACATTGTGATAGTCATAACTGAGTGATTACTTTGTCCTTGTAGGAAAGCCTGCAAATTAAATCAAACCAGGCCAGTCTCTCTTTGTGTAAGGAGGGATCTGAGATGAGGTTGGTCCGAAAAATCAGATTAATTTGAAATCTGATGAGGTTTTAAATTGAAGTTTGCCATATTGGGTAGAGCCCTTTGGTGTACAGAACAAATCTGATAGTATAGGAAAAGATCCACACAGGCTGGAAAAATAAATATAGCAAGCAGTACCCCCAAAGGAGTCCCACCTCTTGAATTTGCAGGGTGCAGGAAGGACTGAAGCTGCAGTTTGTGTCTGGGCAGAGATACTGTGAGAAACTCAAGGCGCATTTTGCAATGTAGCGTGGGAACTGTGCCCAGAGCAGAAGCACGCACACATGGGAGAAGCAGAGACAGCCTGGAGCAGGAAGTCCTTAAAGTCATACACACTTTGCCTATGGCTCCACCACAGCCATTCCAGCTGGGTTGAGGCTGACTGAGAAACCATCCTTATTCTTTCTCTGGGTGTCTGTGTGTTTCTCTGGGTTTATTCGCTCACCACTCCAAGCTCCCCCTCTTTCCTCCCCATCTCTCCCAGACTTTGACCTCACACCATGAAACTGTCAGAGTGAGGAAGCAGTTTGAGCTGAAACATTCATTCCACATTACGTGATTCTAGATTAAAGGCAGGAAACATTTAACCCTTTGACAGCCTTCTCCCCTCATCCCGTGAAGCCTTGGCTTTAAAGCTCCTTGCAAACCATGTGTAAATAGGTGGTGAGCACTGATGCTTTTTAGATTTGTATTCTTGTCTTACCAGTGGCTCTTACCAGTAGCCACAGCAACGGGGATTGAGGGGTGTCTGGGTTTTGCAAACTGAAGTTATTCTTTCAGCACTATTCATGATTCTTGGTTCTTCCAGTGTGGAGACGTATTTGCAGTGTGAGGAAAATGTGCATTGCCAAATGTATAAAGACATGAACCTTTGGCTCCATTTGTTTCCCTTCATTCCCCAGTGCGAGGTTCATAAGTACAAATAGCTAAAATTAAAAACACAAAAATAGATAAAATGGGGAATCTCAATGATTAACACTTGGGATTTAGAAACGAAACCTCTTGCTTTCTTTAAAGCTGTCTAATATATAATGATAGCAGAATAGCACTTACATATAAAATGTATCATTTCACAGTCCTGACACACATATGTATTTCTGAGGTTTAAAAGCTGGTCTTTTGGCAGATTATGGCTCTCCTGAGAGGCAGTTACTGCTCTCCAGTACAGACTGATGAACACTACTCAGATATATTTGGTATTTGGTACTAGCTCATGGACTTTGGACATCATAGGTGGTCTTGGCAGTTAAAAGAGTGGATAAGAATGGTAACTCAAACCCTCTGTTCATTGCTGGAGCTGCACCAGTATCTACACTGGGACCAGCGGTACTACTGTCATCTTTTAGAAGAAGTGACTTTGACATAAGCATAATGTGACCACGTGGGCTGGAATGTGACAAAGACGTGAGGCTTTCACCACTGCTCTGAACAGATGTAGATGGGAAATGCTAATGGCTCTCCAAGGCCTGGATTCTGGTTTTCCATTCCAGCAGAGCCCCTCCAGATGTGTAGTTCACAGAAATGTCGTTTTGGTTCTGCCTCACAGAACCCATGGTTTCCCAGTAACCCTCTTTGGTGCACTTGGGAGGTGCTTCTCACAAATGTTGACCTGCCCCACCATCCTCAAATGGAGGGACTGGAGCACAGACTGTTCAGCCAGAATTGCCATCACCACTTTCTCTATACTCAGCACTGCCACCAGCCTATTACCTTTCCCAGTGCTTGAAGGAGTTTCAGTCTCTCTTATTGAAAGTCAAATGCAAACAGCAGCTTAATTTAAAGATTTCACACCTCTCATCTCCCTGTCTCAACAGTCTTTACTGACAGTCACAGAACTGCTGAGCTGTACAATAGTATACATTGTTCTGCTAGTTAAGAAGAGTCTTGTCCATTTTGAAATGATTAATACCTTTGCTTACAGAGCATGAGTATGAGTTCTAGTGCCCAACAAATGTAAAACCAGCTCAGACACCCATGATCTTCATCAAAAATAGGGAGGCAAGAGAACAGGCTGTTGCATTTCAGTGTGAAATTCCAAAGTTGTTTCACTGTTTCATCATGGCATAAGAAAATACTGAGTTTTGAAGTGAAATACAATGCAGAACACTGTGAAAAGTGGTGGCTCCTGCAAGCATCTGGAAACCTGGATCACAGTCAAAAAGTGACATAATTCAACGCTCTTTGTGAGAGTTCAAAGGCTACATCAGAAAAAGCCCAACCCCTGCTTATCTGGTGAGCTTTCCAACCAGCAGAGAAGGTATGGTGTGTCTCCAGACTCAGCAGAGAAAACTAATGTCTTTTCAAAATGACCAGTTACTGATTGCTAGTGTTCTGCATTAATGCCCAGAAAGAGGAAAAACATTATCCTTAGGAACAGTTTCCACAATCATCCATAATAACAGCACAAGGCATGCATACTTTCACCCATCATATTTAGAAAATGTGCAGCTTCCCCTCGACCTGCCACAGAGGAGACGGTAAGTGTCTGTGTGATGAGATCCAGAGGCTGTGTCTTGAAACCCATTTGGATAAAAAGGAAAATGTAAAAAATGTATCTTCTAAGGAAAAGAAGATTGGTATGACAGCTCCTGAATTAATTGGATCCTGGGGTTTACAGAGCCTATCAACTCGTCTCTCTGCTTCATATCTGGTGTTTTTTCCATCTGTAGGAACCCGTGCCGATACACTATAATTTAGGATAAACTTTGTCCACTTTGTGATGGTTAAAATTACTGTCGCCAAAGGAGGTTGACAGATGAAGGGAGACTAGAACTGCGTTTGCTGTATTGCTCTCTTTGCTACTGTTTATTCCAAAATCTTCAATAATGGGCAAAAATCTGACAGAGCAGAAAATTACCAGCTGTTCTGAGCTCATCTACCACTTGCACAGCTGCTTAGAGAAGAGAACTTGCTTGATTAAATGAAAGAAGTTTGAGAGAAGAGCAACAAAACTTTACAAGAACTTTGCAAGACAGGTTTAAGCAAGCAATGACTACACTGCACAAGTGAGCTCAACACTGTAAGCACAAAGCAAGGGAAGGAAATATTGGGCTAAGCCAGTGAGAGCACTTGGGAAGAAATGGCATGAATTCAAGTTTGTCTAAATACAGAGTTGTACTGACTTCATTTAGACATGCTTTAAAATGCTTTAGGTAAATAAGGTCAAAAGGATAAGTAGACACTTCTTTCGCTATAAACCATGTCTGGAGTTGAAATACTTGGAAATACATTTTAAACTAAACAGCAAAAAATGTATTTCTAAGCCTAAGGAAGAACAATTGCAGGTTTTGCTTGCTACATAAAACAAGAACAAAGGCATGAATGGAGAGGGACAAGAAAGGGAAGAGACAGTGAGAATGGATGAAAAATAAGCAAAAGAAGAGTCTTGCTTTGTCTCCAGAGGTAATAGATTGGATCATCTTTTCTAGCACCATTGTCCCTGCTTTTGAGGTTTTTAGAGTGAAACTGGAGATCTCTTCTAACTTTTAATTGCATGGTTTTCCTGTGCTAGCCCCAAAGGATACGGCGACAGCTCATAAGAACTCTGAAAATACATGAACAACTAAAGACCAGCAAATATGTCATCATGTTCTGCTGCTTCAGGGTCATGTGCTGGTTCTGCAAATGCAAACATAGCTGCAGCTCTAGCAGCATCAGTATGACTTTTTGGGTCAAAGTCTTCTAGCTTGCCAGTGGGCAGAGGGAAATCCAGCAGTAACAATAAGCTGGCAGCCTTCCAGTTTGCCTTGTGAAACAATTAGAAAACCATTTTCTGGTACAGACTAAGTTTCTTTTGATGTCTCACAAAGTTACTCTTTCGTCTTCTTTTGTACACCTGACATAAATCCTGTGAGTAGCTGAGTACCCTGGATACAAATATTTCTGTCTAAGCTGTTCCTTCAAATCCGGATCTGAATTTTCCATTTTGTTCCTATGTGTCAAGTATAAATGTGAGATTCAAACAACTCTGAGTTTAAGGAATCCGGAATCAAGATCTGAATTCAGATGTTAAGATTTAAGCCATCCCTACTGCATATGCGGGTGATTCTTTTATTTCTCATTGATGATTCTCTCCTGCGGATGCTGAAGTGCATGGCAGATACGTGTTGATATCCTTCCTCTTACTTGTAGACACAGTAACTTCAATTAAGAGATCTGGCCAAGATCATCAAGCAAGTCACAGGAAAAGTTAAAAATGGAACCTGATTTCCCATCTCCCAAGTCACACTGTATTTCCATGGGGAACCACTGGAAATGTGTGAGAAATGCAACTGACAGAAATACTGCAGAAAATAAACATTTACAAATATCTTCAATAACTCATAAGCCAGTCTTGGTATTACTATAATTCTGCACAGTGCCAGCATGTCAGTAATACTTTGCTCAGTCAGTTCCTAACATAGCTTGTAATTTAAGTAACTTTTTCCAACTTTTAATTACATTCTGGTGTAATACAACTCACTGTGCTTTGTGCATACCTTGAGGGAGGTGGTATGGTCTGGTAGCTGTTGTAAAGAGTTAGGAATTAATTACAAAGGACACAATTTTTGAGCTCCTCTCAAGTACTTGCTCAGCTGTGTAACCTTGGGGCAAATCACTCAACTGCTTTGTGCCCAAGTAAACCCAGCTGTAAACCATCTTGAAAACCAGATGGTGCACAAGGTTTAAATGCTTTAGAGAATGAAAAAGGATGGGGGTAGGGGAGGGGGAAGTGAATTTTACAGGTTGTTGGTGGTGCTTCTAGTGGGGTTAACCTGGATTTAACCAGTACAACTGAGAAGAGAATTTGCCTTGACATCCAAAAAACCCCCCACTCTCAGATCTTTTTTTCCTTTTTGCTTTTGACTTAATGTCAAGTACCTTCTCTCTAGAGGTTTAATTTTAAACCTTCAGTAGAATACATGTTTTTCCCTGGCAGCCTGAAGATTCTAATTCAGGATCAGGTTTTACATGACTAATCTTTGATATTTTACATGATTATTTTTAGGCACTTAATTCTATAGCATTCTCTTCTCCCTGCTTTTCATGCTACCATTCTCCTTCCTCAGCCTTGCTTAGCTTCAGCGGTGCAGTGGATTGTTCTGGTGCTTGAGTACTGCACTGCTAATAACACTGCTGAGCTCTATTGTGTTCTGTAGATGGTATGTCCTGGCTTAAAACCAGTATCAAAGCTAGTACAGGATTTGTATTGTTGGTCAATGAACAAAGGAAATACTAAAGTTTCTGTAGCAGAATAAATGTTTACCACGTGTTAGCATTTAGGAGAAGACTTAAATGTTTCAATATTTTTTGGCCTTAGTTAAAATGTAGACTCTTTTTTTTCCCCCACTAGTGCCGCAGGAATGTGGGAATACTTACTTTTGTAGGAGTACAAATGTAGGAATACTTGTGTGTACAGGGTCTATAAGGTTATAAGAAGGGGAAAAAATATATTTTTAGTCTAGTATAAACAAGGAACATTTAAAGATGTGAGATATAAAGGAGCCATTTTATACAGCACTCAGGAAAGACCTTGAATGTTTTTATTAATCACTGTTAAAAATAAAACATTGACAGGTTTGAAATTTGTTGAACATTCTTCCCAAATAAGAAAGGAATCGATCTGAAAGAGTAAGTTGCAAACAAATTTAACAAGCTAGAATACCTAATTCTCTTAGGCTTTTGTGAAAACAAATGTTGTCAGCAAATTGTCTTCAGCAAATCTAGCCATTGTTATACAATACTGGGATAGTAAAATATTGAATTGTTATTCAAAATCAGTGATTATTTTTCCAATGTAAACAATTTTCAGTTTGTGTGTCTCACAAACTGCTCTATTTCATGTTATTGAATCTTTAGATTCAATATTTGAGCTATGGTATTAGTAATTTAAAATACTGCAATTCTATGCTAATAAATGCCATACCAAAGTGCCTGCAATGAATAATGACACGGCTCAAACATGAAATTGTTACTTAACCATAAGCTAAAGTAGAAATCCTCTGATATTGAGTCCCTTTTCGGACGATCTAATTTTCCTTTTCCCTTCCTACTACTACTTGAAACTAATTTTAAAAAAAGGTGCAGTTCTTTTGTGTGAATAGAAGAATTTTAAATTAATCAGAACAAAAGACATTCTCAGATGACCATCTGTGGAAAACAATAAATAAAACAGAAAGTGAGCTGTAGATAGAGCAAATCCAAGTGATAAAGAAAATCATGGCTAGAGTTGTCTAACACAGGGATAAGAAAAATAGAAAATACGTTTTCAAGCCCTGAGCTATTTGCTGCTCATAATGAGTAAAATGTTGATTTAGCTCAGTATTGACAGCTGAAACTGCAGCTGGGCATATTTTTCTAAATCCATCAGACCAGGGTTTTCCCCTTCTGTATTCCTGAGTGCAAATCATTGAGCTTTACTTCATTTCATGGTCCTGTGAATTGCTCATATGGTCTGTTTAAAGAAGATTGTTGCATCATGACTTTTACATGGTCCAACCCACTTTCTTTCCACTGTAATTGAGACTAGAATGATGGATGCTTCAGTCCTTGTTATTGCTACCATAAAACAGGCCAGCTCACAGGATACAGCTTCAAATCCCTTTGTACTTGCTGAGACACAATGCTTTGAGATGCTGCCAGTGAAATATGTGTTGATAGACTGGTGATTTGGATGCATTGCGAGGTATTGATAAAGTCTGTTCTTAAGGCAAATAACAAATTGACGAAATCCTGAAGCCAGAAATTTCAGGCATCATAAACCCTTTTCTTCTTAAAAAAAAAAAAAATAATAATAATCTGATTAATTAAATATACTTTATGCGAAGGCCTTGTTTCTTTAAAACAGCATCTTGAACTTGAAACCTAACTAGTTTGAAAGAAAAAAAGTTATATAGTTTTAGGTCACCTCCTTGCTCTTGATTAACACAGTCCATTTTTTTGCAGGTTTTAAACCACCCTTCTCTGTTTCTTCCTCTCTCATTACCATGTAGGAAAGCTACAGGAAAATGAGAAGTATGCCATTGAGAAACTGACTACAAAATGCTGCTATAAGTATGTATTTTGCCCATATAAACACTTTCAGAAACAGTCAACATGTGTTTAAAGAAAAATAATCTGAAAAAATAGTGATTTAAAAAAAAAACAACCCTCCCTTTAAAGAGACACTAAGGCGAAGCTTGCATATGAACAAATCTCTCACCAGGTTGCTGAGAACACTTTCAAAGCTGCAATTTAAAAGCTTTCAGTTACTGCTTTTCACTATTTGTGCTCTTCATTTACTTTTTGCCTTTATTTTCCAGTCTTGTGACTAAGCAAATTTGGTAATTTTTTCTTGCTCAGTATAGCCCATATCACTTTCCTCATGTCTTGCTATAGCTTGTTGCCTATGTTTGGGAATACAATCATCCCCAAGATAAGTCTCTTCTCTTAAAAGTGGGATTTAATTATTTTTATTAATAAAATCCACATTTTAAGCTTAAACTATTTGACTGTGTCCTTTTCAAAAAGGAAATAATTTGGGACAATCTATTTTTTAAATCACAGTTTCTAAATTCTTGCCCCTAAGAACAAATTCTGTCAGTTCCTTTGCTGAATGAACATGGGATTTTTAAGGAAGATGTAAAGACAAAATTAAAAGGCCTCTCACACAACCTGATTGCTGAATTTCAGCGATGCCCCTTATTACCAGCTTATTTTCTTGCCTTTTTTTCAGGGCTTTGGAAAACAATTTCTGTAGGCTACGTCAAAGTGTAGTGGCAGATTTCCCTTTGGAAGTCAGAGCCTGTTTCAAACGTCTCTTTAAGTCCTGCATATTTGGAGACTTGGGTCGGACAAGGTGGAGGCCTCTTCGTTTCTCTCCATTGCAGCTCCCAATTATCCTGCTGACCTCCTGGCAAAGCTGCTGGAAGGCTTCATGCACTCCCTCACAGTTCTCCCGGGCTGAGACTTCATAGTAAGTACCTCCCAGTTCACTGGCCAGCTGGAGCCCTTCTTTGGAGGACACCTGCCTGGCTCGCAGGAGGTCTCCTTTGTTCGCCATCAGAAGCAGGGGAATGTTAGCATTTGGGTGAATCTTGCGGATGTGCTGGTGTAGTGGACGGATGACTCGGTAGCTCTCATAGTCTGTGATGGAGTAAACAAAAACGAAGCCATCTGCCCAGTAGATTGAACGGTTTATCTGCTCTTGGCAGCATATGCTGTCAGTGTCATCCTGCCGTCAAAACCAAGAGGTGTGAGATTAGAAAACTGAGAATAGGGAGCAGACAGAGTAAACAGTCAAACAGCACTGTTAGCCACTCGCAGCTTTGTTTTAATGTGTGGCTGTTTCTTGGTGTACAGGCAGACACCTCTGACTGCCGAGGAATGTACCAGAGAGAGGAGAAATTTCCACTGTGTCAGTAACATATTACAGGTAAGCATTAATGTGGAGTAGAGAGGGCTCACAGCAAAGTGGTTAAAAATTAAACAACCAAAATACTGATATTGAAAAGTTTGTTCTGTATTCTGTTGTACTAAACCAGTGTGACAGAAACCCATGATTTTACTGTGGATAAAATTGTGATGGGAATGGTAAGAGCATTATAAAATTCAGCAGGCTAGTCACACTACTGCAAGCGAATGGTTGTCCCCCAAAGTGTTTTTTCAGGGCTTTTTCCAATCCAGCATTCAATGTCTCCATGCATGGGGATTCTCACTAACTGTGTTTGGTGAAGTCTGACAGGTTTTTCTGCCGTGTAGGTCTCCAGATAGTCAAAGGCAAAGTTACTTCAAAAAAGCCATTTGTTACAAATAACCTATTATTGGAACCAAAAATGAGGTGAAATCTCATTGCTCATTTGTAGAGCAGCATTGCATTTGTATTATTCTTTTGTTTGTTCAGTCCATCACCACCACTCCTACTCGGACAGCCATAGCAATCACCACTGTTGGGAATATAAAACTGAACACAATGCTGTGGGGCTGGAAGAGAGATCAGCTCACTTTTCAAGATGAAGCTATTTTCAGCTAATCGACTACTCTTTGTTATCCATGCTGGTGTGTAACCCAACCAGATAGGGAGATCACTCTGCAGTTATTGCCAGTATGCTTGGTTTGTAAGAACTGACATTCCTGTCACTATTACAGGCTTTCTGGAACTTTGTAATTTCTTTCATATCCATCAAGGCACGAAGCATATTCAGTAATCAGCTCTTGATGAAATTGGTAGGAATTAGAGGCTTTTGTGCATTTTAGGGGGAGCTCAAACTTTTATTATTGCTAAATTCTATTCAAGAAATCTTCATCAACTTCAGTAAGACTATTAGAACTTATGTTCCATTATCTATCTATAGAACATGTATCTGCCATTCACATTCATTTTAACAGAATTTGCATGTGCTCAGCAATCTCTCAAAACAGATCACTTTTATTTAGACACCTAAATAAGAATCATAAAGCCTAACTTCAGGAAACAGTGGTGGAAAAGAATGATTAAAACTGATCAGTTCCTTTATGATAGATCAAACAATAAAAAAAGGACTACTGTCAAGGGTCTTTTGTGAGGAGAAAGAAGCAGGATTTCTGAAGGCTCAGAGTATAAATTAGGCTTACGGCTTTCAACAGGAGTTCTGCTAACTCACTGCCCTTTGCAAATATTTCAATATTGCCCAAAGAGACATGGGCTTATCATACCTAGTAGTTCTTTGCCCTTGCCTGCTTACAGTAATGCTAAATCCTGTTAGCAGTGAAATGGTTTAACAGATGCTCTTATCACTCCTTTCCCTCCTCAAAACCCTCAAACCCAAAAACCCAACAGAGTTGCACATGGAATGAAGAGCGATCCTTCCTAGCAGCCTTGTTTATAAGGTTAATGAGAGCAAACTCAAACCAGGACAGGGCAGGCTGTGGGAAGAAGGGCAATTTGCACTGTTGGTGTCTGGGTTGTATCCAATCTGTAGATAATTAGCCAGCCTTCATGTCCTGATAGCCTCTTTTCACCAGCAAACTCCTTTCATGGAGAAAAAGAACTAATTGCTCTGGCAAGCGTTTGAAAATGTTTTTGGAGAAGGTATACATTCAGAGAGCCTTAATGAGCAGAAATTCTCAGTTACTCCAGCTAGGCCCACCCAGTAGTGAGACCTACGGATAATCCCCAACGGAATGCTTTATTCAGGAAAATCAAAGGCTAATGGGCTACTTTTAAAATGGAAATCTCTGCTCTAGAATGAATTTTGAAACACACTGTCATTTGCCATGTGTAGACCAAGCAGCGATGAATCACCTAACAAAACCAGTTATCTGTTTGCTTCTGTTTCTCTCTTAAATATTAACATTTCCAGCGTGGCTGGAATCCCGAGTGATTCCACATGAGTTCCTCCAGAAACACTATACTCAGCCTGCAGAGTGTAAGAAATTCTCTTCCTTAAGGATTTTAACAGAAAATCCAACCTATTCTCAGTCTTAACAAGGCCTGTTCAGGAACAGTTCCTTCAAATTATTTCAGATACATCATTTGATGCAAACAGACATACAGTCTAAGATAAGTGTGTCTCTGGGAACTACTGAAACAAGACAGACCTTTGACTGGGACAAAGAAAATGAAGCTCCTTCCTAACTAAATAAAAATCATTGCTAACTAAGAAACCTCAGCTGTTGGCATTACTAAATTTTGCGGACCTCTGGCTACAGTCACAGAACTATAGTGCACAGTCTTAAAACAGGGAAATTAGAAAATAAACATATCTGGTGTGAAAGAGGGAATTAAATTCTTTCACACCCTCCTTTCTCCACTGGGACAGAAGAGAGAGGGGATTCCCTTTGTTAAGTGTTTATCAGGCAGTCCCAATTGTACCTAATCACCACCCACAGCTGCTCTTTGCCTGTCCTCTCTGAGCAAGCTGGCACAGGGCCTTTGTACTTTTAAGTCCCACTTGAATATTTGGAGGGCTTCCATAGCAGCTTTTGTTTGCTTTTTAGTGTCCAGAGTAAACGAGGGGTCCTCTCCTCTGCTCTGTGCACCCCCAGCAGCAGCAAAGAGCGTGGAACTTTGTCAAAGTTTTCCCCTTAAATCTACTTCCAGTCATCAGAGAAGATGGAAACGGAAACTGAGGCTGTGGGAGCTTTGCTTAGCCTGTCCTGTAAACTCAGGATAAAGCAGGTCTACAGCACAGAAATGAACCCATGCACACATGGGTCTGTGCAGACAAAACACTGTATATAAAGCTCTGCAGGGCTAGCCTGAAAGAGGATGAGTGAAGGTGGGGTTCCCATCCAGACATATCTTTGGCCAAGTCTCAGCTTAGGCTGAGGTTAAGGCCAAACCTAGAACTTTAGGTTTGATGGTGACAAGAGCATACCTAATCTTATCATGAATTCTCAGTTATTCTATAGGAATTATTACCCTCATGAGATTTCCACCATTCATGTAAAAATAAAGTTCATTGCATTTCCTGCTGCTTTGACACTACTTTCACCCTCTTGTTCCACATGTGAAGTAGATCTTCCAAAAAAAATAAAAGACATCTTAATCTTAAATCCTGCTTGGAAAAATATTTCTAGAAACAGGTTCCTAGTCAAATATTAAATCTAAAATACTGATAGAAAGAGGGGTGTGGATAAATGCTAACACCTTAAAAATAAAGAATTAATAAAACAATTTAAAAAAAACACCTACGGAAACCACAGAAAAGCACCCTAGTTGGAAATACAACTGCTTGGAGGCCTGTCCCTTTGGAAAGAAACAGCTTTCTAGAGAAGGCAGATTCTGGGTGTGTGGAATGGTCTAAGCTGAGTCAGCTGGGCCTCTAGGCAGGTGAGTTTTCTGCCATGCAGGGACAGAAACCATTTGACAGGAAATAAAATTATCAGGTAGTTGGCAGGAACAAGCCAGATTAGGATTTTACTGCTATTTAGGCTTGGGATGCAGTAATGTGTTTGAAATGGATTTATGTTAATTTTTATTTACTCTTAAAGGAGCCTGATGTAACCTCTTCAAGGGCTCATTTTGGTGGGGCTTAAGGTACCCCATTAGTCTTCATTTGGGTTTGAGCCCAGGTATTTTTCTGCCAGTAAGTGGAGTGAGTTACAGATGGAAGTGCTGGCAACAAACAAAAGACAAGAATTGTGTGGTAAAGCACTAATGCACTGAGCAGATGTTTTACCTCCAATGAAACAAAGGGAGTATCCTGCACCTGCAGAGAGATCTGTTCCCCATCTATGGTGAACTTCCTTGAATACAATGCACCTGGGGGAAAAGTAAGATTATGAGAGTGAGTGACTGTAGCAAAGAAAGAGTACATAAAGGCAAAGTGGAGCTGTCAAAATCCAGATTTTTGAGGCTTATGGTAGGTAGTTGGTTATAGAAAAGTGAATGGCACCAGAGTGGCTGTGTGGCTGGTTACTTAAGTAAAGGATGTTTTAAATGTGTTCCTAGGATGGTACCTGGGAAAGGTGGCACTTTATATTGAATCAAATAGTCAAAGTGGGGTGCATAAATCCCATTCAGGTTTTCAATCCATATTGTTAACTTATTAAAATGTGGACTGCATATATTCTTAATCTCAAACCAGGATATCCAGGTGTTGTCTGTAAAAGGAGTGAGCTGTTTCCTATTGCAGTTTTCTGAAAGCTTTTAAAAAAGGAAAGCATTCTAGTTTTGGATGCAGAGTAAGTGACTATATACAAATCACCCAGTTGCTCTTTGGGATTTGTGTGACCTTAGCCGTACAAAGTTTGGTTGAAATCCCCAAAGACTGGACATTTTGAATCTGACTTCTGGTTCCGAATGACACATATTCAGGGCCAAGTGCTAGTTCAAACCATTTAGGACTGATCCAGCTCTAATAAAACCATTGCTATTCTGGGTTTGAACTTTATTTTGTTACTGGAGTGCGGGTTAAGTGACAATTAAAACTTAAGTTTTGATCTTATGAACTATCTGTGGTTGTGATAAGGACAGCTTCAGAGACTGATGCCATCATCAGTTTTCTTGAGGACTTAATACAAGATACATGGATCTGTGAAGAAATGCTATATCCACAGCTGTATTCTATCGCCTTTCAGCCTTATCCAAATGCAATTGTCACTGCATCATCTAAAACAAGGCACTTCATCTCAAACACAAAGAAATCCCATCTATTGGAGGGAATTCAGAGTATGGAATTCAGATTAAGAGGGAAGTCAGTCAGTCAGTGACAATAATGCCATCACTTCTGAAATTCATCTTTGGTTCCATGGAACAGGTGGTTTTATTCCAGTGAAAAAGAATTAGCTCACAGAAACATTTACAATACATGGAAATTTAGTATGGCAAAGTTTGCAGCTGAAGCCAACATTATCATATTATGCTTTAATACTGACTGAGGTGATCTAGCCCTTCTAAGATATTTTTTTTAAAAAACAGATCAGATTTTAAGCAGAAAAGATACTGTTTTAAGGGGAGATACTACCCAACCGTGAACCAAGACCAGACAATGTTACTTTTCCTATTCTGTAATGCACTGCACAAAAAGGAGCAGGTACTTTTGGATACTGACTGTGCTCTGCCTTATACTCAGTTGAAGGAGAAGCATGGTTGAATGATCACAAATACACTGCCACCTGTTTCTTATTTCTGGCATATTTCTTTCATCTACAGCATGGCTGTTGGGCTGGTAGCTTAATGAGAAAAGCATGTGGTTCTCAGCAATGTCTCTGGCAGCAATCCATTGCAAAGCTCAGAAGTCTAACTTGATGTACAGTCTCCCATAGAAGAGATGAAAGAGAAGAGAGAGAAATAGGGCAGTCAACCATCAAGGTTACTTAGGGTCAGTGAGAGGGAGCTGTAAGGAGGAGCTTTTCAGATTGTATTTCATCAGACAGGCAGAGATCAAAGGTGTCTTGTACTGACATCTCCTTTCCTAACTCATTATTCTAAATTCAGTATGCATCTCCAAAGTGAAGCGATCACTGCTTAGAATCCTGTCCTTTACCAAAAACTGTGAGGTGGCCTATTTTGTGGATGTGCTAGTAGGTATGAGCATGGTGTACATAGATCCTTTCTACAACACTGGCCAATACAGTTGGCACTTCCTTGGAATAGAGGCTGTGAATTAAACAGGTCACACGAACACATCCTCTGAGGTGTCAGGAATAAACAAGAAATGCAGTAGAAGCAGTTTGTATGGTCACTTTGCTTATCTTACAAAAAGAAGATTTCAATTTGGAAATCTGCCTTGTCATAAAAGCCACTGAAAAAAGGATCTGAAGTTCCTTTTACACACTTTGGAATTCCTCTGGCTTCTCTGGACTTGCAGAGAGAGCAGCATTGGGTTTCTGTAGTTTTGTCAATAGGCACGTTGTTCCTTGAGTCTGCATTTTAGTATAGGTATGTCCCCAAGCAAACCTTTTATTCTGATCCTTTTCCATCAAGTTTGGAAAAAAATAGCTAAAAGGATCATAAATAATGAAGCTTTGATTTACTGCTTTCATAGCTTGAGGCTATTAACTGAAAATATGCACCTTATGGACATCTAACACTGCTTGGCTTTCCTGTAATATGCACCAGTCACAAAATAGAGTACATTTCAAGCTATCTGCAGTACTGCAGTAGAAAGCAGACTCACCAGTATTAGCTTCATAGTCTCCAATAAATCTCTTTGTGAGAAAGCGCACAACCAGGGCTGTAAAACAATGAAAAAAATATGGGCCTTTAATGTGAACCAAAATCAATCTTTGCAGAACACATAATATCTTACTGGAAAAGTTAGTATAATATGAAACCAAGTTAATCTCTGAATTGCTCAAAGATTATTCTGCAAATGCTTCTCTCAGCACTCACAGGAAAAGATCTGGGGCCAGACTGTTATACCTGATGCAGAGTTTTTTGCAACTTAGATTCAGTGTGGCTATTCAGTGTAGGATACGGAGGTTTGTTTGTTGGGATTGCAGGTATAACAATCTGACCTTTGGTTTGAAATAGTTTAGAAAAAGAATAACAAGTCAGTAAACTGAAACTAATCCCAGTACCAAATGTAAGACCTCTGTGTCTTATAATAAGTGAGGCTGATGAATGCAGCCTTAATAATCCTCAGTCCTCCTCATGAAACCCATTTGTGATACCTAATCACATCCAACTAACAAACTGCATGCATTCTGCACACGTGGGTCATGCTGCAGCGCCCTGGGCCTTCTTATTCACCTTAACCTGTGTGCTTTCTTACACTGTTGGATGAGAACATTTTCCTTTTTCTTGATCTTGATTACATCCTGTTGTGGCAACAGTAACTTATATTCCTGTAGTGCTTTCATCTTAGCAGATTCCTAATCATTTGCAAAACCATTTAGTTAATACCTAAACAAAAGGATTTGTTCTGCAAGCAACTCTATCATAGATTTCATTTACAATAACATTTTTTTTCACAGTAGATACTAGGTCAGCTCTTTAGTACTATTAAGTAAAACTGACTGTGCAGTTATCTTCAACAAACTATTTAAAAATAGGATGAAAACGTGGCTGCTTCAAATCCAAAACAATCAAACATTTTACTTGAGTCCTGTGGAACCTCAGACGTAGTAAAACAGATCTGGCCTTAATAACTTCTGAAATCATGAACCATACAATAGTGCTTGCTTTACCCTCTTCTCCCCCTTGAAGGATAATACAGGAAGACACATCTTGTACATTGTTATTTGTACACAGAGCATAAAACATTTGCAACAGGAGAGTAAAAATGATTAGCCCCATTTTGGGGCTGTGGAAACTTAGACACAGTTAAATAATTTGCACAAGACCAGGTGGAATAATTTGTGAGTATGGAGCAACTAACACGAGTGCCCTCTCTCAACTGCCACCTCCTGTTGGCTGTTCACACAGAGCTACGGCAAATCTGCCTCACAAATTATTCAGTGCACTTTAAAAAAAAAAAAAGTAATGCAACAGATAAGAGTTTTTACAGCCTTGGTTCTACTGTCTGAGCTGCATATGAGCTCGTAAATAAAGCAGCAAGAAAAAGCGTGGAACTACACCTGTGGACTTACCTGTCTTGCCAACGCTACTGCCACCCAGTACCACGAGCTTGATGATTTTGTTGGGCACGCAGTCTAATACAGGATACTCTGGTATGGGGAGCAAGAGAAAGTTAGTGGAATACTGTGACATAGTATCCTGAGAGATGAGACGCATGCCAGAAGTGAGAGCTGTTCAACTCCAGTAGGAGTTGGGAGAGAAAAGAAGGAAAACAGCGTCTCGGTGTCTGTTCTTGGCAGTATATCCTTGGATGGAGGAGCCTTCTCATTTCATTGAAGCAGCTTTCCTGGGGAACGTTAGAGTGACTGGCCTCCTCTGCCCGATGCCTCTGCTCAGACAGCAACTCTGGAAAGCAGGAGGGAACTTTTTGATCAGCCCCCGTGCAAGCTGACTCCTCCGCGCGCAGCCAATCGGGACTGCATCCGCGACATTCCTGCAGCCGGGCACCGCGTGCCCCACCAGCCCCCTCCGGTTATCTCCCACCGCCTGCTCCGTCTGCTGTCCCTTGGCTCTTGGCTAAACCGAGATTCTTCTGGTTTACAGTCATCACAGCAGCGTTTTCAGCGAGGTACAGCCACCCCCATGCTCTGCTCCAACACCACTTTGAATAATCCCGTTCTGCCTGTCTAGTTTCTTTGCATTTTCAATTGGCTCCAGCTCCATGCTTTGTTGTTCTCCCTGTCCTATTGTGTCCTGCAGTTGGGCCCCTTCAGAGCCCCGAAGCTGATGGGACACTCCTCTTCAGGAAAACAAGCACTTTCCCCCCCACACCCCCTGCCGTGGTTTGCAGGCAGCTGTGGGTTATTCCAAAATACTAGCTCACGTATGTATCCTACAGGACACATTTGATCTGCTGGTTTATACATGTTGTTAGTCTTAATGGCCCTCTGGAATGTGGGTTAGCATTGGGTTGGGACACTGAAGTTTCTCCAAACATGGAAAAGTGAATTCAGGGTTGGCGACAGACTTGGGAAGGACTTGGTATCCTTCAGTGGGGTGAGCCAGACAGAGGGAATGAAGAAAGAATGACTTCTATAAGAAAACACAGTGCAGTTTTAAGACAGCTGGCGGCTGCAAGGTCTGTTGGGATGACAGCATGTAACCGTACACTAGCTACAATCAGCTTTCAGTTCTCAAGCATAATGGGGAGGGAAGAAAAAGGGAAGAGTAGTGGGGAGGGAATGACCCAGATAAAGCAAAACTGCAAATAATATAAACCAGATGTAAATTAAACTACAGAAAATATAGTTAGAGCATTCATCTTTGAAAAACTTTTCAGAAGAGGTCTGCAAGGGGCAGGAGAAGCTTTAGGCAGCAGTGGCAAGAGGCGAGCCTGGTGCAGGCAGCACACTTCTGAGACATGTACTCTGTCATGCTGTGTGGGAGACATGGATATTAATGGAAGGTGGTACTGCAAGCTAATCGACCCACAGATCATGGAGACCTGAGGGTGCAGATTTTTCCTGTCTTCTGTATGCTCCTAGCAGGCAGAAGGCAAGCATGGCTCATTACATAGAGGCTGCAGCCACCAAAAAGACTTTTTCTGCCCAGCTGCTTTCATGCCGCTGCTTTCAATCGCAGCATACACTCGAGTTCTCCCAAACAGGTTTTAGAGGCCAGGGATATGGTTGTGATCTAGCACAAGAGGATGGGAAATCAGGTCGGTCTCTAGATTACTACCCCTTCCCAAAGCACTGGCAGCCAGGTTGTCAAATGATCTCAATTTCCATGCTGGCATCACGGAGGACAGCCTGAGTGTGAACAGGCTTTAGAAGAATCCAGCTTTGGTGCACAGCAATCCAGTGAAATAAGCACGAGATTCAGAAGATTTATGGATGTGTCATTTTTCTAAGGCCCTGTTTCCTCTCTAAAAGCAGAGTTGCTGTGTTAGCACCAAGTATTATTACTTTGACCATCATGACAGTCAGCTGATGAAGAGGTGGAACAAAATGTCTGGAGGGCTACACAGCACATGGTACTGGGAGGGAGTTGCCAGGTCATGTGTCTTTTGGGATATGGCTCTTATGTGAACGATTTTCAAATCTTCCAGGGTAAATTTGCTTCCAGATTTTTGCAAACACACAAACACTGAAAAATATCTTCCAGGAAATTTCTTTACCAGGGTGCTTTAATTTCACACAAGTTTTGTAAGAACAGGCAAAATGAGAGGAGGAACAGGAAAATGCTCAAAATCTTGTGGTCAGTTAACAGGGCACTTCAAAATGTGTTGTTGAGCTAGACACATTATAAACTTGGGGACTAGCTAGCAGCAGTACGTAGCTGTTCACCTCTCTAAGTGTGGGATGTTGGAACCTTTGTAAGCTTTTGCTATTAAAAACATGTGTTAGTGAGTAATATAAAAGTATTCATCACAATAGTAGTCCTATAAAAACAAATAATAATATATCTATCAGCTTCTAGGTGGCCAGAAGAGTTTCAGCCCAGGCAAAAAAAGCCAGGTAAGTTAAGTAAGTTCATGGAGAATATTCTACATGGGCAAAGACATTTCTAGAAGAATATGGATCTGCTGGCTTGCTCCAAAAGAAAGGCAATACAAATCAGCAGAAACAAAAGTTAAGTCCTTTTAGGTAACCAAAAGTTGTGCAGTGCTGAGGAACTCCAGAAGGATCTCACATAAGTGAGTGAGTGCACATAAAATCGGCAGGTGAACTTTAGTCTAGATAAATGTAAGATAATGCATCTAGAGAGAAAGAATATTAACTATGCTTAGATGGTGCTGAACTGGCACGTGGCACTCATAAAGTAGGAAAGAGACCTTAGAGTCAGCACTGGCAGTTCACAGTCACCTTAGTGTGCAACAGCAGCAAAAATAGCCAACAAAATGTTGGGTATCCTCAGGAGGGGAATGGAGAAGGACACATAGGCTAGCGTTTTGCTGCTTGAATAAACCCTGGAAGCATCCCTGTCGCCAGTATGGCATGCAGTTCTCTGCATCTCAAAAACAAAGCGAGGGCTGCGAAGGCACAGAGCAGGGCACCCAAACCGATCAGGGGCGTGGAGCAGCTGCTGTGTGAGGACAGACTGGAAAAGCTGTTTACCATGTGCTTTTACGGATGCTGGTGCTGACACAAGAGAGGAGATGTGTGGGGGCAGGAACGAAAGACCAGTGGTGGAGGAAATGTTAAACTGCTTCATTTGGCAGCTGTGATTGCTTCTGGTTGCTTAAAACAAATGTGCAAGCAGTTTTAGACTGCATCTTGGAAGCAGGCCAATCAATTTCTAGTTCCTTTGCTAATACAGTTCAATCTAAATCTCTTATGCACTAACCTAGGCTTCTCATGCTTCTAACCAAAGCTCATTTCCACCATGTGCAGAAATACCTGTCTGGAGAGAATGGCTTGTAGAATTAACAAAAAAGCAGCGTATTCTCCTCAAGTTTTAAATCTATTCTCAAGCTCCTGTCTTCCCCCTGCACACCCGACCCCCACCCCCCATCCCCCAAATCATAACTTTTAGGCTCTAATTCTGAAAGAATTCAAGATACAGAATCAAAGCCAGAGGTTTTAAACTCTGATCCTTATCTGATTTTCTAGATTGTCAGAAGTCTTTTGCCTAAGTGAAACCATGCAGGAGGATTCACACTATTTGAGATTGTATAACCCTTGGCATGTAGAATAAGAATTGTTTTTAAAAAGAGATTTTCATTGTTTGTGCACAATGGACTTATATTTAGCTAAGAAAACCATGTTTTAAATTCAAATTCTCTTGGAAAAACAATAGCTTAAATTAGAGGGAGAATGTTTGTAAAACGTAGAACAACTCTGAAAACATTTGGATGATTCTGGAGATTTCATTAACTACTCCTTGGGTTGCTCCATGCAAAGATACGTGCCTTTGCATGCTGCACAGAGATTATGTTATTTCCACACCAAATTTTTTTCAGATTTATTTATTGGTCTATGTTGCTTTTGGCTATGTTTTTTATAAGATTTTCTATTTTTATTTTTGTTGGCACTCCTACACATCTTCAGAGATGAAGCATTCTAAAAATAAAAATATTTTTCATTACCGTAGTGCTTTTCATATAAGGATGTCAAATTGCTTTAAAAACTGGAGATAATTATTCCTCATATTTTTTACAAAGTGAGTAACAGTTGAGTGGAGACAGAGCGATCTTGCTAAGGTCTCAGCAAGCTGGGGAAAAGCTGACTGTTGTCACTCTTTCCCCTTCTGCCTAGCACTGGCAAAAGCGATTTCTTCTAAAAGTCTATTTGTAATGGTTAGCATTTGCCTCCAGTCTCTCTTAGACGTTTTTGTACAGTCTATTGAGATTCTGGCGACATGGCTGGAGAAGTACAGCTCATTTCTGAGTAGAAATGCTAAATGTGGTGCTGGGGAAATGCTGGTCGCTTTGGCAGATGCTGTGATAAAACGCGTAGCTAGTGGCTCGTGTGCACGTCCCCCACTCCTGAATGTATTCCAAACAACAGACTGATCTTCGCAGCTTTGTCTGACCATCTTTGTTTGTTGCAAACTTGAGGCCCAAAGGCCAGTTCTCACACTGCGCTAAACAAAAGTAGTGTTTTAACCACCTTTTTGCTCCCGGTAACCAAATACTCTCATAGTTGGGAAAGGCAAATAAAAAGCTTCTTTGCGGGAGATAAGAAAGGAACAGAACGGAATGTGATGTGCATGAGGAACTAGCCTTTCTCTGTGTGCTTGCAACTTCACCTTGCGCAGAGCCCCATCATGGGTAAAATGCATTACAAATTCAGCCGTGTGCTTTAGCACTAACCTTGGAAGATGTTTTCTGGGGACAAGACTGCCATTTTAGCACCATAATTGTACCCAGCACAAAGTTGTTCTGATCCTGAGGCCAAAAGGGAAGGAAGCATCCTCAGATGCTATTGTGACAGCTATGATAAATCACATTTGATTCTATTTTGGGCTGTAAGGGAGGCAATAATTTAAAGTATATAGTTCAGTTTAGTTAAACACTGTACACATTCCACTATTTCTGTATTTCCTGTTGCTAATTTTGTTGCATTGCCGTTCATGGAAACCCTGTAAGGAGCACGTGTCCTTTTTCACTTTTAGTATATAACGATTTTTTTTTAGGTTGCTGAATAGTCTCCCTTGGGAGCCCGTAGTAGACGATGTGGAAAGTACAATGCGTGTAAGAGAACATCACTGCAGGCGAGCAACTCAAATAGAATGGAAACATCTTGGCCTCATAAAAAAGTTAGTGCTTTGGAAACTGAACTGGCCTCCCTTCCCTGCACTTATTCCCACAAGGTCAGGGCTGGAGCAAGGGGCGGTGTGTGGGAAGGGCCGTGCCACGGCTGGCGGTGTGCTTCATGGCCAGCCTGAACGGGGGCTTCCAGCCACCTGCCTCAGCGCTCTCCCACAGCGCTCCGCTTAGAGCTAAGGTGAAATACGAGCCAGGCTCCTTCCAGGCTGGACACAAACCTGAGGGTCTCGTTCAGCCGGATGGCGAACGTTTCTACCCAGCCCTGGCTTCCCGAGGGACGGGTCCCCCACGCGTATTTGCTTTCGGTAGCCGGGCGGGCAGCGCTGCACGGCGACCTGGCGGCACTTCCCACTGCCCGTCTCCCCGGGTTTACAGCGGCGGCCGCCGTCCCTCGCAGCGCCCTGCTCTGAAAGCGCCCCTCCTCCGATTTTGCTGAAGCAGGGGTGTGCGGTGCAGAGCAGCCGAGGGACCCCCTGGCGCAAACCCACCGTCCCGCCGGGCATCGTCCCGAACCCCGTTTTTTGCGGGAGCTCGCACCCGCTAGCGGGGCCGGGGGGCAGGCAGGGCTCAGCACGCCGCGCCTTCCCTTGCTGGGGGCCTGGCGGCCTCCCCCAGCCCCATCCCTGCGGGTCCGGCGCCCTCCTCCCGTCCCGCCGGTGCCGCACGCAGCTCCCGCCCCACCGAGGCCCCGAAGCAGCCTCGCCCCGCGCCGTCCCCGCAGCCGCACGGACCAGGGCGTCCCCAGCCCCCACCGGGGGGAGCCGCAGCCCTGCCCTGCCGTCACCCTGAGGGCCGCCGCCATGCCGGCCCGCCACACACCGCCCTCCGGGCCCCCGCAGCGAGGGGACCCCGCACCGTCCCGTCCTCCGGGGCCGAGGGGAGGTGAGCGGGCTGGGAGGGGGAGGGGGTGGACAGGCGGGGGACCCCCCCGCGGCGCGGCGCGGGGAGCCCCCGGAGCCATTTGGGCGCCGCACCGCCGGCGCCCGGCCCCATTTGGCCGTTGCTCCACCTGCGGCTCCGGCTGCCGCTGTCAGTTGGGCGGCTGCGTCCCAACATGGCGCCGGCGGCAGCGGGGGCGGCCGCGGGGCGCGGGGCCGCGTCGGGCGGATGGAAATACTGATGACGGTCCGGAGACTCGCCTCCATCTGTACCATGGTGAGAGCCGCGCCCGGGCCGTGCCGGGGCCCGGCGGGGGGCGGCCGGCCGGGGGCCCCGCTGGCGGCCCCAGCGACGGGAGCGGCCCCGGCCCCGCGCTGAGGGGGGCCCGGCCGCAACAAGAATTAATACCTAAACCCCTGGGGTTTATGGGTGGCCCCGTCGCCTGTATAGGTAGGGGGTGTCTGTGGGGCCGGCAGGGCGCCCCGCTGCCCGTACCCCCGGGAAGGCCTGGCAGGGGCCGGGGGCCGTGCCGGGGAAGAGCGAGAGGCCGGCGGAGCTGGGCCCGGCGGGCGGGGAGGGGGCGCCGGCCTGGCGGTTCCGCGCCCTTCTGGCGTGGTTGGAGGAATTAGGCCCCGACTGCGGGTGGGGAGGGGGGGGCTGGGGGGCCGCAGAGCCCCCTGCGGAGAGGAGACCCCCCGGCTGCTGGGGGTGTGCCAGTGCCCGCCGGAACATCTCCTGGGCAGGGGCTGCCCCCCATCAGGGAGGGAATACTGAACCCGAATTCTTTTTCTGGCTCGGATCACCGTCGTTTGTTGTGATAAGTAGGCTCAATTTAAAGGTTGTTATACTAGTTTAGAAAAGCTCTGTAATCATTTGTAATCATTTCACGTGTGTGTATGTAACAGGGTATCATCCATATTGACAATGAAAATTTAGCAAGAGGGGGACTGATAATTGCATGAATATGCAGAATTTTTAATGAAGTTACAGTGCTGCATAAATAGAGGCCAGCAAGTAGTTTGTCTAGCATCAAAGCGCAGCTGACTCATAATAAAATACTGCATCTTATTAACGATATGCCATCTAAACGTTTGACAAAGATCCTTCCTGTAAGGAGTTTAATCAGTATAAGCTGTAAGAGGCGTTTGAAGCGCCAAAATCCAGCGTAGAATCAGGCTGAGGGTATTCAGTTTCAGTAATTTGTTTTTCATAGTCCCGCATCAGTGTTCCAGTGTTGCCAACAATTGATGTTCCAGGTGTCAACCTTCAGGTTTAGATCTCATTTGAAACAGTAGCAAACCAGAGAGTCAGCTGCAGGGTCAGAGAGGACTCTTGCATATACCAACCTGCCCAGACTGATTTCACCTGTGTATAAAGGGAGCAGGGTTTTCTGTTTCTTTTCCATATAGGTGCTGACTACCAGTTTTGATCAACCTGAGATCCAGTTGAACTGAACCACAGTGGTGCTGTACAAGGCCACATGTTTGGAGTTTCCTAAGTAATACTCTTTAACAAGAGAGATTATTATTTTTTTTTTTTTATTTTCTGGCAATAGATACCTGATCTCTTAAGTTTTTGGCATTGCACTTCCCAGAACTTCATACTTCACTAATCTCACCAGAATTTTTTTTTAAAACACGATTTGTATTTTTTAATTGCCCTTCACAAATGCAGGTGAAATTAAGGTCATGCGAGGTGGCTGAATCATGACTTCATTGTGGAGTTCTGCACCCCAGAGGCAAGTGATTGACTCAATCCCATATAATATTTTGGATGCATTCCTGAGATCAGCTGACTGTGCCTCAGATTAAGAGGGCACATGTAAGGCAGTGCATTTTCCTGTGAGCGCGTAGCCAAACCTGAAAACAGCCATTCCAGTGTTTGTGATTTGTTTTTTGAGACTTTGGCTATACGTACTCAATCTTGAATTTAGTTTTGCGCCTGCACTTACCTTGATTTTAGTTGGGATGATAGATGAAAGCTAAGCAGGTACTTGTAGCCTGCAAATGTCTCTTCTGAAGTACTGTGTTTTTTTTCAAGAGGGGACTTTTCACAGTTCTGCAACTTTGGGGAAGCAGGTTCTCCTTACTGTTTTATTTCAAGTGGAGAACTTACTGTTTCATTTCTCTGCAGAAAATGTTGAGCAGTGCTACTAGCCCTAAATAATTGTATAAAACTTGCTTCCAAATTTCTTATATAGCTATTTAATCAAATGCTGTGGAATTTTTCAGCATCAGTATTTTAGGTGTGTGTATAGTTTAGCTAAATTTGCTGTCAGTCTTACTATTTTTTGTTCAGCTAGCCCAGGAGAATTAAGGTCTGGGTGCTATATTCTAAAATTGAATCAGCTTATTTGCATCTGCTTCAATTAATGTGCAGTAAGTTAGAATGCTGTTTGCTTTGTCATAATGTGAATATGAAAAACCTAAGCCTTCTTTATAAAAACATTGCATTACATTTAAAAAGTCCTTTTGGGAAACTACTTTCTTCAGGATTATGCTAATGTGTAGTGAATAATGTAAAAACTACTGAATGAATAAAAAAGCCCTACTTTTTTTTTTAGTAAAAGATGCAGTTTTTACCAGCACTTCTAGCCATCATTTGTGCTTCAGGCTGGAAAACTGAAACACGGGTTTATGATGTTCTCATGCTCCTCAATCAGGCAGTATCACAGGGGCTGGTATTTCTGACTTTTTATCTCAGACACTCCACTGTTCTGCAATATCTCTTTAACAATTAAATTCAATGCCCGAGCTCATTAGTAGACAGTAATGCAGTTATAATTTAATCATATCTCCTTCCCTAGAATAACTTCCAGGTTTTTGTAGTGTGGTTCAGCTCTCTCATGCCTCATGATGGTCGAATTTCCTTGATGTGAGCACAGTCCCTTTTTCAGCGATTGCGTAACATTCACGTGGCAGCTATAGCATTGCAAAGATCGGAAACTCGTAGGAAAATACTTGTTAATTTGAATATGATTCATTGCTTGGTAAGGCTGCTGATGCCATATGGCAAAACACATCCACAGGCATGAGCTACCAACTAGAGGTCTGGTTCTATGCTGTGTCCCTTTGACTTAATTTTGTTTCCCAGCCCTTATCTTTACTGTGGACTCTAGGAGATTTTGTTTTCTTTTTGACAGCAACTGCGAAATTAACCAGCAGAGTGAAATAGAAAGCACTATTGATGCATTTTGTTACCCTTCATGAAAAATGCATAACTCCTGTTTCAGAAATATTTAAAAGTAGTATCTTTGTAGTTCTGTGGCATATGCATGGTCTTGGATGGATGCAGTTCCTCTCTTGACTGAGGAGGCAAAGCAAAGAGGGCTAAATTTCCATGGGTTTGACTGGCTCATCTAATCCAGAATATGCCTGCTGCGCTCTGCTGGGCTGAGACAATCACTTGTAGAACTAAGTTTTTGAGTCAAGAGTCAGGTTTTATTGTTGCATTGATAGTAACTTTTTTTTTTGGTTGGAGAAGTTAACACAGAACACTAGAATGGAGCAAGGTGTGAAGCATAGGTCTGATGTTTTCCTCTCTTGACAGCTGATTTTGTGAAAGGTCTGTAGTAAGCTGTTAGCAGAAATCTTGGTGTTTCTTAGTAGGCTAATTAGGGACACTTCCCCTAGATTCATGTCTAATTGTTAGCTAAACCAGTAAGACATGCCTGAAGAACTCAAATCCAGTGTACAGATTGGTGGTAGTGTTATTAGTCTCCTTTGAATCAGTATAGCGTGGATATAATTATTAATTTCAGTGCTAGAGAAGAGACAACTGAATCATTTCTAAGTATTCAGGTGGCAAATGAAAATGTACTAATATACACTGTTCAGTTCAAGCCAGGCTTTTGTGTCACTGATGTATAATGTTTGCTGTACTGCTGTTTCACCTGTATTTGTAGAACCTTGTTTTAGCTTTGTCAGAGAACTAGCATTTATAGCTGGGATGGTGTCACTGAGGAAGTGGAAAGGGAGGATAAAAGTAGAGCTAGCTAAGCAGACTTCTGTTGCCAGCAGTGCTCTGCTTCTTGACTGACTTGTTAAGCTGAAGGAAACAAATATTTATCTTTGCACATGAAACCCAGTTTGAGAATAAACTGTTTTGTTTTAAGCGGAAAAAAACGTATGTGACCCTCTGCAAATCAGTTAGCAGGTCACTTTGTGAAAGGTTTTTCTGTGTGCCGTTTGTAGTCTGGTTAGTACTGTCTGATGTGTAGTTATTGATGCGTTCTCCAGATTTTGGACTTGTAACAGTTTGGAGATGTAAGCCTCTGCAAAGCAGCCAGCCAGCCTGCAGTTAACAACTGGCTCAGGTGTGCAGTACACAGATTTCCTTTGAATGACTTTTAGGATTTTACAAGAGTCCTGGACTGCCTCACAGATGAGTTTTTCTGCTGTTCTGGTATCTGTTTTGATCCCAGATTGTCCATAAACTTTGGAGATTTCATGACTTCGCTGTCCCTGAGAAAATGCAAGATCCTAGCTGTGTTGTGCCACGGAGTACTGAGGAAACTATGAGCAGTGTATGGTTCATTAGTTGAAACTAGGTATTAATTGTACTATGGGACCTCTACTACAAAACTGTTACAATTTAAAAATGAGGTATGAATACCTGGGGAAATATGTTAAGGTAACAGAGTGTAGATAGTTCAAGAGGTGCTCTACATTATTGAATCTCTCTTGTTTTGCTCTTTAATCAGTATTTAGAGCAAATGCTTTTAATACATTGAATTCATCTGTGTTTATATGCATTCATATATCTTGTTCCTATTAAAAAATAAATGGCTTTCAGTATTTGCTCTTACAGATGTCAATTTGTGAGATTCCTGGACTTGTTGCCAAAATTAAGGCCTGCACTGTAGGTCATTATGTTTTGTTTGTTATGTCATGTTTCAAATTTTCAGCTCCTTTCCTAGTGAATAATTAAAGGGGGCTTGTAAGAAATATGGGACAAATTTTTGTGTAGGGCCTGTTGTGATAGGATAAGAGGTAATGGATTTAAACTAAAAGAGGGTAGATTCAGACTAGATACAAGCAAGACATTTGTTACGATGAGAGTGGTGAAACACTGGCACAGGTTGCCCAGAGAAATGGTAGATGCCCCATCCCTGGAAACATTCAAGGTCAGGTTGGATGCAGCTCTGAGCAACCTGATAATATCCCTGCCCATGGCAGGGGAATTGGGCTAGATGGCCTTTAAAGGGCCCTTCCCACCCGAACCATTCTATCCACTTAACCTCTCGTGCACAGAGTTGTGAATATATACACATTGAGAGCTGTTGATGGGCCCTGTGTTTGAATTTTACTGCCCTACCTCTGTGCCTGTTTAACTTGTACATGTGTAATGTCTGAAGTTGCAGCCTATTAATAAATCTGTAGTGTTATGTTTTGCTTTCCATCAGCATCCACTTCCTCGCTTCTTACAGTATTGTTCCTCCACTGCTTGAAGTGAAGGCCATGATAAAATCTTATTTCCAACTCACAAAAGAACAATACTGGTGAACACTGGGCCCTGAGTACACCTGTAGATCTGTTTGTGTTTCTTCTTGTAGGGGGCCAAAAAGCTGTCAAATATCAGAGAGCTGTACTAGCAAGACAGCTACACTATGTGTGTTACTAGGTCATTTGCGAGAAACCCAAGGTCAAGAGTAGTCTTGTGGAGCTCTTCTCAGGTGAATGAACTCGCTGTGAACACTTTGGTAATCTCAGAGGCAGTGGCTGAGAAGGGGGAGATCGGCTGCTTACAGTACCACATTACAAAGGGTGAGACTCTTAAGCAGTAGTTTCTGTACTTCCTGCCCTTAATCCAGCATTGTTTCCGTATGTTCTTTGTATGGGAGCCTAGCGTTGCTATCTAATTTTAAAGAGCATAAACTTACAGAATTGCACAAGAGTGCATGACTTGCTTTACCTTTGTGAGGCATAGGTGCTGTGGACCTTGCAAGACCAGCTCCTAACTGAATAAACATTTATATGCAACGCTTAACAATGCCTTCTGTATTAATTTATTTAAAAACACCGTAATTGAGATGTTGTGTTTTAAACACTTCATAGTAGTAAGCTTATTTTGGAATAAGCATTTTCTAATTTCACTGTGGTCTCCGTGATATCGGCAGTAGCCAGAGTGCTTTGTAGGCTTCATTGCCTACTGAAGAGTGGGCAAAGCCAGCTTTTCCTGTGTGCACTGAAGGATGGTGCAGATCAAGAAGATTCTATAGGATTTGGCAGAATTGGAGTCTTAGAAAGTCTGTGACACTGTTATACCTGCTCCTTTCAAGATTATCAGTTTGTTTTGCCTGCATAAGCAGCTAAGTGCTGGAATCCAAAGTTCAATTTACCGTAATTTGTTATGCCTAGAACAGCAGCCTTCCTGGATGCATGAAAAGGGATAATTTCAAACCCTAAAGCATAGTGAGTGATAGCTGAGCTGACAGCTTTTTTTATCTGACTTCAGTGCTACGCAGCCAAGGAGTTTTAAGACAGGGAAGCAACGTCTGATTCTGTGTTTAGAAAATCCTGACGGTATGTTCTGTAAACTTTCAGAAATACAACCCCAGTTCTGTTCCTTTCAGCACTCCCCCACATGGTAATTTTATTAGTCCTGAAGCTGGAACCATTATCATGACCAATACAGTAAAGTAAGTGCAGGCAGACTTTATGAAATGCATCATCTCATTCAGATTTTTTTCCTGAAAGGTTGTAAGTAGCTCTGGCTTGGCCTACTTGTTCTTCCCCTGCTCTCTCTGTCCTCCCTGCCCCCCCCTCCCCCCCTTTTTGTTGTTGTTGTAGTTTGGTTTGTTTGTTCACTTTTTAAAAATCACTCTTCAGTTATGGAGTATATTTAACCAGCTTTTCTGATCTTGAGGGCTGCATGATGGTGTCCCTTGAAGCCTTTTTGCACAACCTGAAAGCTGCTTCCCAGCTTTTTTCAAATGCTAAATCCTATCCCACTCTTAATTTGTTAAAAAGGAAGATTCAAATGGGTAAAGACTTCAGCAAGACTTGTGTACCAGTTGTGTTCTGGGCACTGAAATATCTCCCTAGATATCTTTCCCTTTTTTGCCTTTCCTTAAGGGAAATGTCTTTTGCAGGCAGGTGCATGCTGTGCGCTCAGTGTGAGTGAGCTGGTTCCAGTCCAAAAGCCGAGTTGGTATGGTGTTGAACCCGAGGTAGTATATTGTAAGAGATTTTTATTTCATCAGGCTATTATATTAGCCATGCTCCGTGGCTTCTGAGTGTGCATGCAGCTGTAATAAGTGTAGAGATAGCCTAAGTTGTAGTGCTTTAGCTACTTTGTTTGAACAGAATGATATTAATTGCGATGGGAGAAGGCTAAAAGGCTTGTGTAAAAAGCATATGATGTGGAAATTAGTATTTTGCACTGAGCTACAAAATAGTAATTTATCCTTGAAGAAAGGCTGTATCTTCAGATTTCCATGAACTGTATAGAGTGTTTTAAATTATCTGATTCTTTCTGGCTCATTGAAAGTAATCTGCTGATGCCATTAGTCTTGTGTGTATTTTAGATGGGGCTAAAGCAGCTGAAGTATATAGGCAAGCACAGGAAACTAAGTTTTTATACAGTATACAGTTAGGAATATTTCTGGAACTTTGGGAGCAGTAATACATATGCATCCGGATTTTAAGAGTTCTCTTCTGAAAATCTTCTGCTGTCTGCAAATGAACTGTAAATGGAACATCTAAAATGGCAGAGCACCCCAAAATAAGCACAGCAATTGACTGACTTAGACTTCTTGTAGATTCTGTCAGGATCATTAGTATTAAAAAAAGAAACAAACTGCAAGTTTGCATTTTTTTGAAAAGGTAAGGGCTTGGCAGTTCTAGTTACTTCCTTTTCTTGTACTTTAAGCAACTGCTTCATCCTTTTCAGCATTTGAAAAACACTAGTAGCATTTATTTGACGAGTGCACTGCCTGTTTTGGTGTCTCTAAATTTCCATGTACTACTAAGAAACTAAACAAATCTTTAGTATTTTATCTCATTATGTTGAGCTAGTAAGAGTGGTTATAGAATGATTATAAATCCATTGACAATCTGCTGTGGCATGGATTTTCCTGCATAATTTCAAAACCAGCATATAATTAGAGCACCTCAGAAATGCTGCTTGTGCTATAGCCATCTTTAATGTCTATTTTAATGGTTATGGTTTTGTATCTGCACTTACTGTCCCTCTTCTTTCACCATAGTTTCTTGTCATTGTCTTACTGTACTTCTTTCTCTTTTCCAGCCTATCCTATATGTCACACATCCCCCTCTACGGTTTAGAAAATACATCCAGTTGCTAATAGCTAATGGATTGTGCTAATGTGAGACGCTCCAACATCCAGTCAAAGCAGATGTGAAACCAGCGCCCTTGAAAACGTGTGGGACAGCTGCCTGAGCCCTGCTTGCGTGCTGTCTTAATCCTTGGTAGAATTGCAGCTTTAGCAATGGAAAATGCCATAAACTCCTCTGCTTCCCCTCACCAGTTCTGAAGGCTGCTGCAAAGAGGACGGTGGGATCTCCCCACTCGTAACCCTTCCCCATCATCTGCTTTGTGTCATCCGTCCCCCCAACCCCCGTTCTAGTTCTATAGCTTCAGTGTCTCTCTGCTCACTGTTTGCTCAAGCAGCAGTACAGCACTGACCTGATTATTTTTGACAAGAGCTCTGAATAACAGCAAGGATACTGACCCAGTGTTGTGCTAATTTGGTCCTTTTCTTACTGAAGCTACAGCAGCAGCTGCTTCATGCTCATAAGGTCTGCTTGAATGCTTATCGAGGTAGTACGACATTGCTCTTAAAACCATTCCCACGTCTGCAAAGTTACCTTCGTAGCAGCAGAAAGCAGATAGTTATAAGTGGAAGTGTGAATTTCTTCAAAGTGTGAAAGTGTTAGTTCAGGATAAAAAAAAATTGACTGATAGCTTTGGTCTGTAATAATACTTCACTTATTCTCAGCCAAGTTTTGCAGAGGATCAGGATTTCACTGAAACTTAGTAAAATTTGTAGCACTAAAAAGGGAAAAAAATTTAACTTGAAGCAAGAACCATGTGAATGCCAGACATGGATTTCTCTCATCAGTTCATGTTCTGAGCTATGTAGTTGCTATTAATCACTCCCAGCTGTTCTGTTCATCGATAGCTTCGGCAGAACTCTTCAGCTCTGCACCTTATTATAATTTCTACTGTAATGCTGTTTATGTACAGTGAACAGGAAAGTGATAGCTTTTCTTCATCTTCCAACAGTAATTATTCTTACAATTCCTGTCAGATAAGTGAATGCAATCTATAAGCCGTTTGTCTATAACAATAATGACAAATTCAATTAAGTTTAAGGGCATAGAAGTATTTAAGCCCCTGGAAACTGTTGATAAATTTGCAGTTTCTGAAATCAGTTAAATCTAAACCAGGCAAAATAATTTTCTTTGCAGGAATAGTCACACTGCAGAGCTTATAAGAGGCCATAACGCCTAAGCATACTTCTTTTGTACGTTGTGTTGGTGATGCAATGAGTTAGCAGTGTAACCTGGCTAAGAAAGAGAAGTCTTCTACTATTCTTTCCACTTGCATGGTGTATTGAACTGGAAATAAATCTTTAAGGCTTCTCTATTGAGCAAAAAGGACTCACAACCTAGAGGCTGGAGGACTTGGTAAGATCTCTATTCTGATTTTGATGGGTTATTCAGTTAAATTTTCAGCTATACTGTGGGATCACTTCATCTGTGATGACTTGGCTAGACAGCTACCTCAGGTAAGAGTTTTTGAAACTGGTCTTTTCACATCGCTTTTTACTTTACTGTCCCTTTCTGCTTTATTGAACTCTACAAAATCTGCCTTAGAGACCTTTTGGTGTTCTTTGGGTAAATACAAACTTTACTCAATTAATCTCATACACATCTAGTGTTGGTGTGGTGTCCCTCACTGAGTTGGTATGGAAAGTGGAAGAAAACTTTAATATTAACAATTCACTGTGCTTTGTTTGATACTTTAAAATTCGCTATTTTTTAAAAAGTGTTTAAAAACATTTTTTAAAAGCGTTTTCTTTGTCTTTTCTGATGGAAATCAGTGAGCACAAATGTTCTTGGATAGGTCCTTTTTTTTAATTAGCTATTATGCATAAAGTAAAATTACTGCAGCTATGACAGAAAATATTTTATTGCTGGTCTGTTGGGCTCATCTTGGCCAGTGTTAGCTGTGTCTATTATTCCGAACCGCTGAAATGGCGATAGTTCAGCTGGGCCAGGCAGCTTCCCATTTTTCTGTTTGGCTATTAGTGCCGACACTGTGGAAATGCACCAAGCTAAGCTTGCTCGCTGTTGAGATTCAGTCAGTTCTGCTAGCGGGGTTGTGAACAGAATAGGGGAGCTCTTGAAAAGTGCAACCAACCTCTGAGACAACATTTTAAGTCACAGTAGTTTCTAGAAAATTACAAATCCTGGTTACGAGTTGCAGAAACTTTAGTTGTCACCACCCCCACCAATATGGAAGTGTTAAATTCGCATCTCTTGGAGAGTGTAATTATGTAAGTAAACCAGTATTGCCACTTTAGTTAAACTAGGGGGATGTTTTCCTCCTTGGGTAATTATGTGTTGACTGTATAAATTTGTGTTTTGTTCCTGCTCAGAGAGCTGCGTTCTGAACGTTTGATCATTTCTTCCTGAACTGGAGTAGCAGAGCAGTTCCTTGAGAGCATTTTCTTGGACCTCCTAGAATTCTCAAGGATGTAATTCTGGGGTTTTAAAAGATGTGTTTATTTGTCTTGCACGAGCACTGAGAAATCAATTCTAATCCCATGCATTAAGCTTTATATTTAGCTGTATTTAGTGTACATTATTTGCTTAGTTTTTATATGCCAGGCAAACTCAGTTGGTATGTGTTAGTAATTTTTTTTCTTGTAATTTTTTAATTGCTTCCACAGTGTATGTCATAGTTGAGCAAAACTATTGCTTTTCTTATGTTTTTAGGTGTGTAAAGTCCTGTAAAATGCTGAATAGTTTGTGGCACCCCAGGAGAAATGCATCTCTCTTGATTCCCCAAATAATTAAATATAAATTTTCATACTTGGGACACTTGCCACTTTGGTTAGATTTTATTTCTAGATGAGAAATGTGACTTTTATGTTTCCAAAACTATGAAGTGTGTTGTTTCTTATGAGCAAATATTTGTGTGATCAGAGGCAAAAGTATTTGTCCAGGTACAAAAATCTTTTAGTGGCAGTGGGAAAATGTGACAGCAAGACACAGTTAATGCTGCTCTAGATTTGATCCCCAGTTGGTTAATTTGCTCTTCGTGAATTTAGTTGCAAAGATCACAGGTTGTGAGTAGCTGGACTTTGACTGCAGTTATGCAGCCTCACTCATGAACGTGTCATGTATTTCTATCCTGAAACGTGACCAAGGCCAGTTTGTGCTGTCACCGTAAAGTGCTTTTTTTTTTTTTTTTTTTTTTTCCTCCCCCCCCCCCCACATTGACTCCTGTGATAAATCACTCTATACTGTTTGCAATGTCGTTATTTTATGGTGGTATGCTAGGCATGTGCATTTTCTAGCGCTACTTCAATATGTTCTGTGTTACTAATCTGCAAGTTTGCATCTTCAGAACTATTTTTGACTAGTTTGTGATTTTTGATTCCTCCCACAATTTGAGTCCTGTTTTGGTGTTTATGATTTTGATACGCTAATTTGAAATGTTCTCTGACAAGAAATTTCAGAAACATTGCAACTAAATGTTAGGTTAATTTAGCTTCTATAGCTGATTGACTTTAACTTTAGCATTTAATTTATTCAGGAAACCTTGGTTTTACAAAGTTTGGGCAGAAGATACAGCGAAGCCCTTGAAAAAAGACATGTGTCACCTGTTAGCTTAAATGGGTAGATACATGTGGATACAGGTTGTGGTTTAGTTGAATTGCAACATGGTTTATGATAGGTTATTAAATTCTCTATAGCATAATTTTAGTAAAAATTACAATTCTTACGCTTTCATTTCTTTATTCAGACATTTATTCCATATGTTGCTTTACAGACTGGAGTATTCAGGTTGTCTAGTTTCACTAGTTTTGCAAGTTGTGGTGCCTTAGTTGTCTGTTTCTCCAGTGTTTCTCTAATACCATATTGGAGATCATGGGGGAGGTGAGAAGAATGTTCAGAGAAATTTAAACTGAACTTCACAAGCTTGCAGATTTTACGCACATCCCTTCCTTAGTCTCGAAACACGCATAATGTAAGAGTAGAGGAACCTCACTCTTAGCAGTCAGTTCTGATTTCAAGACCAACAATTTTTCAAAACCAGCACCACCTCTTCTTGCGTATTTACATAGTGTGTAGGTTATAATCTCCTATTATGCTATTACCCAAAGTCAGTGTTGATCAAAATGATGTAAGTGAAGAGCTGAAGTAGCATTTGGAGAGTGCTGTATCAGCAGATCTTCCTTGCAGATAGCTATGCTCGTGTATAGGTTTGGTTTGGGTGTTTTGAGGGGAGATAGTGGGGGGAAGAAGAGGTACTTGGAAGCAGGGAATGGATGTAGGGAAATAAATGAGAGGAGCTGCTTGAACTGGCACTGATGCCTCAAAAAATTTCTGTGTAATTGCTGCTTGTGAAGAGTCTTGCTTGTAAATCTGTCGGCGTCTAGTGAATGTTTTTGTGTTTTTTATAGTACCCAATTTTGAGCCTTCCTAATTTTCTGTCTTCTTTGATATATGTAGTTCACTGTAAGTCTGGTGCGGGAGATCCATCTACAAAGTTTCCATTCCTCCTGTTAAACTAACTTATTTCTTGGTTTCTTTTCTGTTTCTTGGAAAATTTTTAGTTATTTCTTGTTAAAGACATTCTAGCTGGAACTGTATATACAGTCTCGACTTGTCTGCGGTTTATATTAATAGCAGAATGCTGAGGGAAATCATTGAAATGTTTGCTCAGCAATTAAAAACATTACTGGCTTCAGGGAAATAGATGAATTTTGCTGGACTGTAATTTTTGTTTGTTTAGCACTTTTCAGAGGTGTTTTAAGATGGCTCACCTGTACAGAAGAATTTCTGTTTACTGTTTGTAGAAGGTTATAGGTGGAGTGACTTGGATATTTAAAACAGAAGTCAAGAATCCAAAGTGTTTGGATTCCGCACTGAATTATGATACCTCCTTAGGTAACAGCACAGATGCAGCTAAGGGCTGTTGGAAGATCAGCAAGAAACATTAGAGGACAAGATGTAGTGGTATGAGAGGAGGTACCAAATCCCAAGTGGGAGCTCAGCTATGAGGTATTGGTGGATTTAAAAGAAGGCAAAAAATGGAATGAAATGCATAAACCACTTTGGATTTTAAGTGGGCAAAGTTAAAATTGAAGCAAAAAATGTTGGTATGCTATAGTTCTTTTATGTGACAAGTAAGACCATATGGATGTGTAGTGGTATTTTCCAGTTGTGTCTAAAATAATAAGTTCTATCCTCATTATATTGCTGGAGACTCAAGCATATATCAAAATGCAGTGTAAGCTTAATACATCGTCCTGAAATTAAGGGTAGGAAAGCCAAAGCACTTTTATGTGATCTGAGTTTGAGGAATGTCTGATAAAATTGTTCTTTCTGTTCTTTTTGGGTTTTTTTTGTTTGTAATCATGCCTTACTTGTTCATAGTACTTTCCAGAAACAAAAGTTAGGAAATTATAGTATTTCTTATGTAAGTGTGGCAAGATTTTTTCAAGAATTCTTTGTATGTACTGCAGATAATAAACAGCCACATCAAACTTTTTGTGCAGTCCACATCACAGAAAGACGTTTCTTATTTCATGGGATTTGTAGCCCATATGGTTTCTCTCCTTTGGGTTTAGAAGTTCTCTGTGTGTTGTAAGTTTATTTTTACAATGCATTCTTGGCTAAATTTAAATTGGTAATTCTAGGTCACTGTGACTAACCTGAAGTCTCAAGTAAGAACAAATTTCTTGATGTTAACGTTCAAATAAATTCAAATGCAAAAAAAATGCTTCTCTTAGATCAGAGAGCTCTGATCCCAGCTGATGAAGTTGAGTTTTTAATGAAACCATGGTACTTTTTATAATAATAAAGCATCATATTGATTTAATTTTGAAGAACATGGGAAACATGAGATGCTAATTCTCAATGGAATTAACTTACTTTCTTAGCTCCTTTGTTTTTATCGGAGTAGTATGAATTCTGCTGGATTTTTTTAGGAAGTTTTTTTTTTTTTCCTCTAACAAACATACTGTTTCTTTGTAGGGCGCCAATGCCTCTGCTTTGGAGAAAGAGATTGGTCCTGAACAGTTCCCTGTGAATGAGCATTATTTTGGTTTGGTCAATGTAAGTGAATTTTCTATGGTTGAAATGCTGTTTTTTCATTCATATCCTGATTTTGAATTTAATGGGATTCTCTGTTAGAATTTTATCAATGGGCACTTCAAACTTAAAGTGGGACTCTGCATAGACACCACATTCTGCAGTATGGTGCTATGCCTTGTTACTGCGCAACATATAAATTTCATCTTAAATACAGAAAAATAAATCTCAAAATAAGATAAACCTTCCTGCTCAGGTATGTTCCTAATTATAGCATTTTAATATTTAGCTGGAAAGGACAATAACTAATAAGGTGTGTATATTGTTCATATGGTCTTCTAGAACAGAGAGATTTGATTTTACACTGATATGCAGTGTATGGAAGCCTGGAGGTTTTAAAATGAAAATGTGATAGTTTTTAAAAAACATATTACTCATGGGATTAGTGGAAGTTCGTCTGTGCAAGGATGTGGCCACATGAATGACATTGACTTGGTCAATAATTTTCTTACGTGTAGTAATACTCCCTTTGTTTATATTTTGGCAGCCTTGTGTAACAGCGAATCCTTCTAAAAAGATGTATTTTTGCATCTGTCAGTTTGTGTAGATCTGACTTGACTGGGATCTGTTGGGCAATAAGCAATTGTCTACCTAAATTAACTGTGGAGAGAATGGAGCATTGATGTTGATCTTGCCAGTGGTTCTGGAGGAGAAAAGGCAGCTGTTGTGCTTGTGACATGTTTTACCAACAAATATAGGAAATTACTTAATAGAAACAGCGGTTCTGTGGCATCATATTTATGATGTGAAAATACAGTTTTGGCAAAACTCACTAGAAACAGAAGTATACTTCTGGTTGCTGGCTACCTAGGTACGTTTTGTTGAATCGAAAAATCATCTATCTTTTTACACACCAAATAAGGTTAACGTAGCTACTAAAGTGTTATTTGTTGCAGCTCATTATAAACTCATCTAATTGACTTCTGTGTGGGTTTCTAGCTGTTTGTGTTCTCAGACACCAAACTATCTAAACACATTGAGTTATATTTCTTAAGTATGGTGTTAATGGCCATTCCAAAGCTGCTGAGGTTTGCACCATAATGAGAAAAATGGAAGGCATCTCCAGTTGTAACATAAATAGCAGTGATGAATAGCGTGAAGAGGAAAAATAGCATTCTAAAAATAACCAGAATTATTATAACTATATCCATTCTCTGTTTTGAAGGACAAAATATGACTAATACTGTTGTGCTTTATTCCTTGCAACTGATTTCTTTAGGGTGATGGTTTTCATGCTGCTGTTCTGCAGAGCTTTTTCCTAAGTTATTTCTAGTTCTTTCATGATTGGAAGTTAATTGGAGTGCTTTAAAGAGGGCAATTTCTCAGCTTCAGCACCAATACTAGTGAATATGTGGTTGCACTGCAAATAGAATCAGGTGTTGAACCCGTGGACAATGGAGACTTTAAAATTATATTTTTGTAGTAGTTATTTTCTCCTCGGCTCAGTGAGCTGAACCAGCTTGTCTGCAGTCAAATTATTGCTAAAGTTACTGCAGAATTTACGAGAGAAGGGTCTGACTGCTCCTCTGGCAGCCTGTTAGAATAGCTTACGGGTAATGTTGAAGTGCAAGAGGGATAAAACAACATTTTCATTCCAAAATTTCATCTTGGTTTTCATTTTAAGAGCTTCTACCTTAAACTAAGCCTTCATTTTTTACATTGAAAGTGTAAAATTTTACAAGTTCTTATGAAGTTAGATAATGTTGACTCTAAATATAATCAGTTTTAGGCAACCCCCCCGAGGTTTTGGCATCTATTAAAAATATTTATTTATACCAGAGAAACCATGACAAAAAAATTTAAAAACCTACGTGTTTGTACCTGTTTTTCATCTGTGTTTTAGGTCACATTAGACTACACGCTATTTGTGTATTTGATCTGTGCATGTAGCTCCAGGTTTGGATGTATTCATCAGCCCATTGTGAACTGCCTTGCCAACCTGGTTTTTGGGGTTCTGTCGAAGGCAAATGGTTAGAGCCCTCTATTTTTATTTATTTTGGGTTTTTTTGGCAGAATTTCTAGCAAAGTTAGTAATGGTTGGAAAGACCGACTACTGCTTTGTACTTCTAAACGCAAACCAATTGCAGTTTAAAAGTGTGACACCACTATGTAATAATGCTTCTTCTACTGCAGGAAAGTGTAGATCAATAACTGAGATATTCAGAGGTTTCCCAAGGCCCTGAATTGCTCAGAGTTGGAAGGATTTTGTTCTAACATGAAAAAGAGTTAGAATTACTGGAATAAAATGCATCACACGGTCTTTTTGTGAAGTACTTGGCATGGAATAAAATAGCTAAAATGCTAACATGCAAGATACTGATTTCAGGAATAAAAGTTCTTCCACATTACTTTATGTAAATGTGGTAGCAAACAAAGTTTAAATAGTGTTTAGAATTTTGTTTTTGAAACCAAAGCATGCCATAAAGGGAATTTTTCATTGTGTCATTTTGTCTACTGCAGAGCATCTTGCATCTTATTGTCAGGAATTTTTAAAGCTGGTTGGATGGAGTTTTAATTCTTTAACTCCTTTAGCTCTTCCATTTAGTTTAGTTCTAATAATTTCTTTCTGTGTGGGTAGCATCAAAAGAGGACTTGTATAACCAGTTGACTTTGTTTTTGACGTGATTCCTTCATGAATGCAGTCCTGAAATCTCATTAACTACTTGCTTTGTACACTTTTTTGACTTCAGATGCACCATGACCTTCTTTTTTAAGATGGCTAATTTCTAGTTTCTTATGTCTCTTAATTTTCTGGATTATTATAGGCAAATATATTTGATACCTTATCTGAAAGCAGTAATATTTAATCAGACTTTTGGTAGTTCTCTTGCCTGTTTTGTCTTCTATGCAAATTTAGTTAGCATGATGCTTATTTGTTTTACTAGGTCACTAACAAGAATATGAGTTAGGTTCTATCCTAATTCACGTGTATGTTCAGCTTACATATTTGTCTTCCTCATGTCAGTAAGTTTTAACTGTTGTTCCGTGTTGTTTGCATATGGTATAAATTAATGTAACTGTAAGCTGTAACCTTTTTAGCTGTATGACTTAAACAGTTAATCTTCTGTTTTGGTCAGGACACTGTATCAGCAGTAATCACATTGTATTTTGGTGAATAGTAGTGGCCATGATCGCAGAGTAGCACTTAAAATAGTCTGTATTCTGCAGTCAGATTTGTATGCTTATTTTGTTTATTTAAAATATTTTGCTCTTAGTTCTCTTGAGATGCAGAATCTCATTACCAGAATACCTAGGGACTGGCAAACCCAGAATTTGTTTCACTTTTTTTGAGCATCAGCATCGTACAATACATTAAAAAATTGCACAAGAAATTGCGAAGAAACAACTGAAAAACGCATGGTGTATTTCTTGTGGATGATATGCTAGTATCTCAATGGTCTATTTCTTCTTGCTAAGCAATGTGGAACACTGCCTCTGGAAGTTATCACTGTCCTGCTTTCTCTGAAATGACAGTGCCTTCAGATATGGCAGATGTAAAACAGCTGCTCTTTGAATTTGCCTGCATCATGTACTTCTCATCATATTTCATTATAAACAGGAAATATTTAATGTGTACCTTGCTAACTATCTCCAAAAAGCACTTTGTGTCTATGACACAGGCAAATCTAACGTATGAGTTCATGGGTTGAGCCGTTGTGACTATAACATGGTTGAGACACAGGATGCTCATGGATGCTCTCTCTTCCTTTTTCTGTTTTCTTGTCCCTCTGTGCTGCTGTGTCATTGGCACTCAAGTCTCCACACCAGTATCAGCAGCATCTCCCCTGTCAGGATTAGTAGCCTGCTGTGTCTCCAGAAGTTTTGATATTGTGATGAGTCTTCGGCTGGATTTTTTTTTTGTCATTGGATTCCTGCTTTTTTTGTGTGTGCGTACTCAGTATCACTGGGACTGTTGTCTTTTCTTTTCTTGCTGTTACCAGCTGTGACAATACAAGGATGAGTCTTTTACACCGTGCCTGCTAGTATTTCCCCAGTAAATGAACTCTGGCAGATGACTTTTCCTTTTCCAGTATGTGACATTCTTAATGAGCAACCTCTTTCTGTTACTACTTTTTAACAGACCTAATATGAAAATATTTGTTTTTCTTCTGTTTTAACCAGTTCGGCAATACCTGCTACTGCAACTCAGTCTTACAGGCACTTTATTTTTGTCGTCCATTTCGGGAAAAAGTTTTGGCATACAAAGTGCAGCCTCGAAAGAAGGAAAGCCTCCTGACATGCCTCTCTGATCTCTTCAACAGTATTGCTACGCAAAAGAAGAAGGTGGGAGTCATCCCACCCAAGAAATTTATTTCCCGATTGAGGAAAGAAAATGGTAAATGAATAAATTAAATTTTTATGCAGATTTAAGTGCTGGAGATTTAAGAATATAAAATGTAAACACAACTTGCTTTTTAAGTGCGTCCAGATTGTCAAGTTTTAACAGATTTCTGGAAGATTTTTGATCTCCAGATTGTGGTGTTAATTTCGCAACCTCTGTAGTATAGGAACAAAGATTATATCAGAATTGTGCAGTGTCATAAGAGGATTATCTAGATATCTGGTTCTGTGCTTGCGTAGACCAAGTACAGAGCGCGTACACAAGTTTCAGGATTCCATTTATTCCACACTGGCATCGCGTTCTGTAGAGGGCTGCTGCCAGTCAGCACGCTTCAGGTTGCTGCTAGAAATTGTCGTGGGCTAAACAAACATCACGGAGTTGGTCAAAGTTGAATTCTCAATGGAGACTTAACCACTCTCAGCTTGCTTTCTTAATATTTGCGGTAGGATAAATTCCTTATGATGAGAACTAGTCGTTATTTCCCAGGGCTACTTTGTGAGGAAAAGTTCTGTATGTTGGTTTATCATCTCTGTTTGAACTTGAAAAGATAACAGACTTATAGTAGGGGATTTTTGCCCCTTGATGCTGGACTTAATGAACTAATGGCCCAAGGCAACACATCTGACTTTCTTTATTTCTCTCCCTCCCCAAAGAAAAAAACAAACCCAACCAAACAAACAAAAAAAAACCCAAACCCCAAACCAAACATGGTTTTCTTCAGTTCTGAGAAATACCCAAACTAAATTTCCTTTGTGTTGTTTTTCAACTGCCTTTTTCTTGCAACCTGAGGAATAGGTGACTGTAACCTAATATCCATTGTGAGAACAACAAAGTACAATTCTTCAAAGACTCTTAACAGTGTAACCCACAATTGTATAATAGGGTAGAGAAGGGGGAAGGTCACGGCTTGGATTGCTAAAAGCATAGTAACTTGATATTATGAAATATCTGGTTTTTTTCATTCTCCTTGATCTCTTCCTTTCCAGAATTATTTGATAATTATATGCAGCAGGATGCACATGAATTCCTAAACTACCTACTTAACACTATTGCTGACTTACTACAAGAAGAGAAAAAGCAGGAGAAGCAGAATGGCAAACTCCAGAATGGCAGCATTGAGAGTGAAGAAGGAGACAAGACTGATCTGACGTGGGTCCATGAAATCTTCCAAGGAACACTAACCAATGAAACCAGATGTCTTAACTGTGAGGCTGTACGTTTAAAACAAAACAAAACCTCTTAGATTTTTTTTCACAGGTTCTGGATCGTTTTCCCTAATACTAAGCACACTTTTTCATTTATTAGGATAGATGAAATTGCACTCTCTCTATTAAAATATGGAGCATAGACTATTTTATGACTGTATCACCTCTATGTTCAAACCAATACTCATTAAGGTATGTTTCTCAGAAAAAGCGTAGTGTTTTTTCTGTTCTTCCTCCCTGTTTCCATCAAGGCAGCCTGCACCTGGCTGATATAAGCTGCCTTTTTGTCTTCATGTTATTTCCTGTGTCAGTGATTGATAGTTTATGTTGTGTTTCTACATGAGAATTGCTCACTATTTATTTAACTCTTGGATTAACTGATTTTTTTGAACTGGGAGTGTGTGCTTCTTGGTGCTAGTCCATAGCTGCTCTATTTGAGAGCAAAAGAAGTGCCACAAAGTCTAGAATTAGAAGAACCACACCACCTTCAGACCACGAATTTGTAGTCAGTCATGTGCTATGTCTGACTTAATATTTCTAAAAAAAAAAAACCAACAAAGAAAACCCAGATGGGGAGAAAAAAAAAAAAGAGAAGTGATTACAACTGCTCTTGGCATTTTACATCTAAAGTTATGGCTATGTGGTGAACAGAAGCTTTAAAAATGACATTAATAAGCTTCTGTCTCAAGAAAAATGAAATGTGACTGTTCCACAGATGGAAAGATGGTTTTTCTAGCTGCTAACCCATTTAATTGAAAACCCATCTGCCTGTTTTTGCATTTCCTACAAGTGTTTACTGCTAAACTCTGAAATGCAGCAGAAAGCTGTATCAGTCTACAAAACAGACTGGAATATGGTTAAAGCTTCTGCAGCTCTGAGTGGTTAAAAACTTAGTTTTGCCAGTGAAGTAAGCAGATGTGTCTTGAAGTCTCAAGGGGGAGAGATGTTTTGCAAGAAAGGTTTTTGTTTGGTTTGGTTGTTTTTGGTTTTTTTTTTGTGGGTGTTTTTCTGGGGTTTTAGGTTTGGATTTGTTTTTTAATACTCCCCTCTGGATTGTCGCAACACATCAGATTATTTTTTCAGTGTTAGTTTACCTCAAGAAAGGGCCTCTGTGTGTGTGTGTATATTTATTTTTATCATGAAGCTGTCTACTTGCAACAAGGACATTGCACCATTCCAGAAATGGTTAAAAGAAATCTGTCAGTTCCAAACTGTTATGAAATATTTCTTCTTATTTTTTTCAAGGTTAGTAGCAAAGATGAGGACTTTCTGGATCTATCGGTTGATGTGGAACAAAATACATCAATTACACACTGTCTAAGGTAAATGAAAATAATTGGGAATGGAAACAATACCTGCCTTTGGTCAGAAGGAAGGAGCCTAGCTTAGCTGCTCTGTTGTGCAACAGTTGTAGGCTTTGTCTTATGGTAAGATATGTTCTGTTCAGAGAGCTGTTCATTTTACCTTTATTGTGGGTTTTTGAAGCTGCTACTTTCTTAGTGTATTTTAGTAGCTAATTACTATGATGATTTCTTAGTGGTATGTAAGATTGATCACCCCCCCCTTTCTTTTACGGGAATGTAAAATTGTTACATCATATAGTTAGATTTTATCAAAACTAAACATGGTATGTTTGGTTTCATAACAAATTCTTGTTTGTTTTAATATTGTTACTGCATTTCAGCTGTCTGGTCCTGATGTTAGTGGTCAGATATTTCTTTTTCTGATAGAAATTTGCTGCATGTATTTGACTGCTAGATCCAGGGCTTATCAGCTGCTAGGATACTGCAGGCTGCATATAGCATCTGGCTTTTTAATAGCTGATAATGGCTGTATAATTGCTAGGAGCTGGAAGATGATCCAGACTTTGGCTAGTCGGTGGCTAGTGGCTGTAATTCTTAACATGCAATGTTTGCCACAAAAGAAAAGATGGAGTGTCTACCTCTGGAAGCAAAACGCAATCACCTTATTGCTGTTTATTACCTATTGTGTTTGATTCCTGCCCAGAAAGTATGCAGTTAATACTTGAGGGTGTAATTTCCAGAATTTTCCAGCTGAACATTGATACTACATCTGAAGACTGGGACAAATACACCCAAAATGTGTTGGGGAGCTATGAGCGATATGAATAAGAGGAATTTCATCTTCTGTGTGTACTTTGGGTTTTTTCAGCATTATTAGCAGTAACTTTTAACTGTGTGGTCTGACTGAATATCCCTGCTTATCTGACTTTTCTTTCATTTCCACAGAGGATTTAGTAATACTGAAACTCTATGCAGTGAATATAAATACTATTGTGAGCAGTGCCGCAGTAAACAGGAAGCACAGAAGAGGTGAGGTTCAAATATTCAGGCTAATGTAAATGTTCTCTTAAAATGGGTAGCTGTGGGAAAATTACACCTTGTGGATTCAGTAAAAAGAAAATGTAAGACCGTTTAGGTTTGTGTTTGGTGGGGGAGTGAGGAAGAGTGGAGAGACCAAATAACTTTGTGGCAACCTTATCAGAGGGACATTAAGAGATTAATTTTGTATTCCTCCCAGAAGAGCTTATATCTGGTGCTTCCAGATATTCACATTTTCCCCAGTTAGCATTAATCAGCTTAAAGCCACTGAAAACCATCCCATCTGCTTTCACTATGAATACTACATACAAAAATCTTATTTCTCACCTCATACTCGGTCCTAGCCAGAGTAGCAAGACAGATTTATTCCATCTCTTCTTTTTCCCATCGATGTGATAAAAAATATGATGCTTTCAGCATAGACAGTTCTCCTGCATTCAAATGTCAGTTGTGTAGTTAATCATTCAGAATAAATATTGTCTGTTCTTGTTGGAATATACATGAGAAAAGCAGCCTTTTGAAGGTATTCATCATTTAAGAGGCTTCTCCGTATTGAAATTGTTCTTGAACAAAGGTTTGGTTTAGGTGATCTGCTAATACCTTGTTCTTTGTTTAACATATTTTTGTGGCTCAGAATGAGAGTGAAAAAGTTGCCCATGATTCTAGCTCTGCACTTAAAAAGGTTCAAATACATGGACCAGCTGCATCGATACACCAAACTCTCCTACCGTGTAGTCTTTCCCTTGGAGCTCCGGCTCTTTAACACTTCAGGAGACGCTACAAATCCTGACAGAATGTATGACCTGGTGGCTGTAGTTGTTCACTGTGGCAGGTATGTTGGTATTGTGCTTTCTCGACCTTAAATGCCTTTCCTTGAAATTTAGATTTAAAATTTGTATTTTAAATGTAAAGTGTCATCTCTGTGCCCTTTTGTAGCAGTACTGCAGCTGACAGTATGGGAGCATGCTAAGCAGCGTCAGAGCTAGCTATCAAAAAGTATTTTTTAAAAAAAGTGTTTCAGTCTTTTTACTACTTCTTCTACTGTTACAGATCTTGCTTTCTGAGTACAAAAGTTTGATCTTTTATCAGCTTTCAAATGTGGTAGCTATTCAGACAAGTTGTTTCTTTGAACTGTAGCAATGTAAGAGCAGTCTTTTGAAAAACAGAAACAACAAAAAAACCCCACCCCTACTTTCCAGCAAAGCTAAATGAAATAAAAACAAAATTTGAAAACCACTTACTGAAATACAATTAAGTTACGGTTCTCGCGTTGCTACTTGCTTAAACCATTGAAGTTTTTTTAGAAGCTGGCGCCACCATGTGGAATCAGCTTTGTACTGCTGTTTTTTTAAAAGGTCCTTACTCTGTTATATTTTTGTTGTTGTGGCTTTAATTCTGTTTTTAAAAGGAAAGAGGAAAAAATTTAAGCACTTTTAGGAAAAAAGCAGCCATGGAAGGCAAAATAAGTATTTAAAACTGCCTTTTGGAAGTGTGAAGTTTGAATTCATAAGGCAGTGTGAGGAGCAAGACAATGTAATTAACACAATAATACTGCATAGATTCAGTATAAAGAAACCACACGGAATTCTAGGTGATTTCTGTTGTGGTACAGTTGTGCTATTTTTTTATTTATTTTTATCTTTTTAGGTTCTCGTTTTATGCATTTTCTTCTGTAGATTATTAATTTGTTATACCTGTAACTACACTTAAATGTTTTAACAATGGTGACTAATAATTCAGATATATTAAATGGCTTTGCTTTTTTTTCTCAAACCTGTTGTCTTACATGGGGTTTTTAGGAGTCCTGTGACTCTTCTGGTTTCAGTTCTTACTAGGACCTTGCCAAAGGCTTAAGATAAACTATTATTTTCTAAATATTTGAGTTCTCAGAACTTTTTTTAAATATTTTGCCCTTATAGTTTTACTTTTCACTTAGTTGCTCTAAACAAAGTTTCATTCTGTGATACAGGTAATGTGTTTAAGTGTATCAGTAGTTCTAGAAGGACTGGAGAAGTACTTTCTTTTGCCTAAAGCTGATATGAATATAGGTTGGTTTAAAGCCTTATGTAGATCCTAAGTGAAAATTAAAGGGGGGGGCTATTTTTTTTTTTTTTTTTTTTTACTGTGTCTCTGGACTGTTCTCAGAATTTGAGATTAGTAGATTTCCAACCATAGGTTTCCATCCATATAGTGTATTGTCTCAAACCACTACCTTTTCAGGGCAGTCTGCCTGCCCTTGCTCACTCTGCAGATCTGTCTCCCTTTGAACTAGGTCGTTTTATTGTCCCTTCGCTTCAAGGTAAGCGTTCAGGATATAGGTGATAGAATCAACTAGGAAACTGGCACCAGAAAAGTGGGAACAGCAGCAGCAGACAGCTAGTCTGCAGCCAGCCATAGGCTAAACCACACTAAGAATTAAAAAAAATACTTCCCGTGCAAATAAAATATTTCAAACGGTTATTACAATTTTTGGAAGAGTGGTCAAAACACTCAGTAGTGGTGAATGCAATAAAACACTGATTAAAATTAACTGGCTTTTAATTTTGTTTTGTGAAACATATGAGACTCTATGAAATATTTACAAAATTGTGTATTTTGAATATATTGTATTTGGCAAGTAGCAAAGACAGAAATTTTAATTCAAGCAGTTTGGCAAAGTCTTAAGAACCTAAACAATGTTATGAATAATATTGGAGAGTATTAAGAGCTGGGAAATGTAACTCTGCTGGTGATAGCTAGAATCACATGGGAGAGCAGTGGTCCTGCCTTGGTAGGCTCAAGAGTAATAAGTCTTCAATCCTGTTTTTCTGACAGTGGTCCAAATCGTGGACATTATATCACCATTGTGAAGAGCCATGGCTTTTGGTTGCTGTTTGATGATGACATTGTGGAGGTAGGTATGCTGTTACGTTGCGAAAACAAGTGTAGGCAGCATCACTCCCCAGCTCTGTTTTTATGTCCAAGATTTCGCTTTTGCATCTGTGAAAGTATCTCAGCAAAACTTGTGCACAGGATCATTCTGGAAGTTTCAAAAGTAAACTTCAGCATTTTTGTGTGTCTTCGTTATAGAAGGAGTATGGAGAAGGGCAAAAGCCATGAGGGCTGTGTTGACACCTCAGGTGGTGTGCACCTGCTTGGGCTGAAATACCACAATGGTCTTATTTGAGGTCTGAAATGCTCTTATTCCACCCACCTTTCTGCGCTCCTTTTTGTTGCTGACTTGCTTTGTGCTAGCTGTGTTTCATTGTTGCATTTAAGAACTTCCAACCTTTTTTAAATATTTTTTTTTCCTGTAGGCAGTTTTCCTGCACAAATTGAAGTGTAGAAAATCTGTACAAAAAATCTGGGAGACTGTAGTAAGGTCCTGAGAGTATACAAAGACATTTGGTTTGTTTGTGGTAATGTTTAAACAGTCTCACCAGGCAAATTTTTCCTTAACTTTTCTACTAACCTATCTATAAAGGCTAATATCCAAAATATTTCTGTATCCATGTATTTCACATGATTATTAAGTAAATATCAAACAGCAAATACCACAGTAGAACTGCTTTTTGTAAAGATGAAAATGTACTGCTTACATCTGAGATGTCATGGTCAAGGTTAAAGCTTGATGCTAAGTGCCTAAATCGGTACCACCAAATCCTTGCTGGTGTTGAAATAAAGATGTAATACATTCTCCAGGTTTTTTTTTTTCCCCTCTTTTAATTTTTGGTTAGTGTTGAGTATCAGAGGTGACAATATGAACAGGTGCCTTTCTCCCATTATCATATTTTGAGGGTTGTTTTCTTCTGTTTCTGTCGTGGACGAAGTACGTTGCTGTGTCAGCTGGTTTTGGAAATAGGGTTCACTTAAATATTTTTAGATGCAAGTATTCACTGTCTTTTCCATCCAGGACGTAAACTTTACATTTTAAAAGTAGATGTAAAATAACCATCTTGTTGTTCTATATTTGTTTTCTATCAGTCGCTTCTATGTTGTATCTTAGTTTTTAGGTCAAAGCAGAATTTCTTTTTATCTGCAAACACTGTTGGCACTTTTATAGGTGTGCCAAAACATAGCTTTTAAATATGCACTGTCTGTTATTGGACAGTAAATTCAAGCAGGAATGTCACAAGGAAGCTAGAATGTAGCTCCTCTCTCCTGGAGGGATGCTTTTTCTTTTTTCCTTTAAGTTGCTTTTCTAACTTTAATCATGGCTTTCTCTTTTTAAGTTCATCTTCTTTTACAGAGTTTATCTAAAATGCTGTAAAAATAAAACTCCTTGATCTGAAATGTCTACTTTTTGTGTTTTCCCTGGTTCTTTGAGTTTTCACTGTCTTGATCAGGATTAGCAATGTAGCCCCGTCCTGTAGCCTACCTCTGCCGCAGCTGTGGATCCGGAAGTTTAAGATTCCTTTTCCTGCTAGAAGATTCTCCCTGGCTGGTGTTTGCACGTGGTGTTTGGCTTCTGTTAAATTTAGGCTTTGTTTTTCCTACCGGTGGAGTGGAGGGCATGAAAAACTGCACGTGGGAGTTTTGCACAAGTCATTGGAGATCGTTGGCCCTTTCAGATGAACAGTTGCCGCTTGACCTGCTTTGAGGAGTGTAGCGCAGGGTTTCCTGCTGGCTTTGTCCCGGAGGATCTCTTCACTATCTATTGTAGCTGCTCCTGTCTTCTAAGTGTGTGATGAACGTGAAGCTTACCTCTCACCTCCCTCTGTCTAGGACTTGCCACCCTTTCTCTTTCCTCAGCCTTCTAGAACTCGCCTGAATTTTTGGCAGCTCGGTGATCAAGGAGAACAGGATAGCTGAGACTGCTCTTCCTCTCCAGGCTCTGCTGCTGCTCTGCTTTCTGCGGGCTGCTGGGGGAAGTAGGCAGTTTTACTGCTCTGGTCTCTCTCCTCAGTCATCAGCTCTTGAGGATTAGTGCCTTAGTAGTGCTCTAGGCTATTCACTGAAAAAGTAAAGCAAAGCCGCAACTACTTTTGTCAGTTCCATCTGCTGCCTAAAGAGATTTAAATCTCTACTCTGAACTTGACCAAGTGCTATTTTCAAACCGCTTGTGGTTGGCCATAAGGTGACACTACAGGAAATATATGTTGTATGTATGACATTACAGAGCCTGTCCTCAAAAATGGAGTGGCAAAAAAACCCGAACCCTAAAGCCCCAAATCCCCTGAAATGGCAATTCTACATAAGTTTCTGGGTTTAGGGCTAACCACAGGAGCCTTCTACTCTTCAGAGACTCTTAAAAACCTGAAAGCAGATTTTTTTAAAATATTTTTTTTTTAACCTTTGGAGACTTACCATTCTAGGTGTGAACTGGCTACATAACAAAACAGATATTAGTCAGCAGCCTTCCCAAGATGACTCCAGAGCCCTTGTACCTGTGTGCAGATAACTGCAACTGAAAGAGCACAGGAGAGAGCTTTCCCCCCTTAAATACATTTGAAAAGGTGTGATGCATTTTTGGCAAGTGGTAGGTATGAATTAATAGCTCTGAACTGTCAGTGGGAAGTAGTTCATCCTTATTGCTCACTAAATGTCAGAAGCAGTGAAGTCATATTTATTTATCTATTTGGATTTGGTTGGAAGGCCAACTTTCAATTAAATTGAAGATAGATGATAATCAAACATACTACAACATATGTGAAAAGCAACTGCATCAAATCCAGCAGGCAGATCAGTCCAAATGGGATACTGCACCAAGCAAAATTAATTGAGAAACCTAAGTAAATTATCTCTGGCTGATTTGACACGTCATTAGAGCAGCTAGGTGACATCACAGTGACAATGTTTGTCTGAAACAGAGAGGGAAAAGTGTTTGTTCTTCCAGGGAGTTCTCCAAATCGAGAAGAGGGGGAGAATGGTTGTATGTCAAATGTTTTGTTCGGAGATTTGCAGCATTCAGTTAAATGCTTTGAATGGTAAGCAAGAAAAGGATTTGGTTTGGGGAGCCAGAACAGTTGTCTGGAAACGAGCCGAGGATATTTAAGATCAGTTAACAGGAAAAATCATCTTCATGCCAGGTGAGGCTGCAGAATCCTAAAAGTAGTTGTGAAACTATCGATTATTGGTTGTTGCTTTAAAGCTGCAACTGGGTAAAACTTTGCTATCCACAATATATGTGGTCAGCTAACAGTGGGAGGAATAGAGCCTATATAATCCTTTTTCAGTTCCACTGTGTTTTCTGTGTATAGTGAAATTAAAAAAGGAAGTCAGTTTTGCTGTGATAAAACTAAAAATATCTGTGGAATGAATTAATCTGTATCGAATGTTTGAGTTGCATTCAAAATGAGTAGTGGAAATAGACTTGATTGCATGGCAAGTTAGTTGGCGCTTAAAATAAAACATGTTTGAGTTCTCTGCTAAATATATTACAAGGACTGAAGAATGTTCTTTTGCTGTTTATTCTGTTAAAATGTGTATCTAACGATTTGTAGTAGACATTATGTTAATAAATTGTGTGCAAATGCAAAAGCTCTCAGTACGGTATTTCAGCTTCTCTGAAGTCCTTGAATGGAGAAGAAAGATGAAACATCTATTTGGAGTTTCCTCTCCCCCTCTATTATTTTTTTTAACAGAAAAGCGTTTAACAAATCTATTCAAGAGAGAATTTCTGCAGCTCTGTCCTGCCCTTGATGCATCTTCTGGAAACTTAACTGATCGTGTCTGTTTTTCCTGTGCTTCAAAACGTCTGGGAAAAGGATGGCCTAGGCTTGCAGGGCGTTTGACAGTGCCGCTTAGAGAAACCAGTGCTTTTCTGTTTGCCCGTGATGCTGAGGTCTGTTCAGTGAGCAGTGATGGATCACATTGCCAAATAGATTCTGTAGCTGAGGAGGCTCTTTGATGAGGTATAGTGTGGTCCCTTTCTCTTAAGATGTAAGCGCAAGTTGGTCTCTGCTACTCCTTCTCATGATCAAAGCAGGTGTTCAACCCAGAGCTTCTTGTATTCTGAGCATTTCTTTGCTTTCTCATCTTTTTTTCCTTGGGGAATAGAGGGAGATTTCAGCCTAGTCTCCCTTTGGTCCTCCACAACAAATTCAGGCTACTTCAGCTTCTCGTCTCTGTGGATCAGGACTCCTAAAAGTATTCTAAAATACTAAACCACAGTGACAGTGGAGTTCTGAGCAACACAGGTCATTGTGAGTATTTTATTTCGGTGTTTTGGACTCTACACTTGCTCTCCACTGACAGCAGAATCAAATTCAGTAATGTAAAGCCAGTTCTCAGGAGCGGGATCAAGACTGTGGCACTTGCATCTTAAAAGCCCTTTAAAATGCCTGCCAGGCCTTGCTGGTTGGAGTATAAAATGAAAAACTGCTCTTCTGCACATAGTTCACAACTTTAAATACAAGCAGACCATTTAATTCTATTAATATGGCAAATAATTTACTTCTCTCAAAACACAAACCTTGTGATAATATTCCAGTATGCATTGTACCAGCAAATCCTAAGGAAACAAAGCTCTCCTAAGATCAGAAGATCATAATCGGATTAGATCCACAGATTTCACGGTGTGATTACCAGTAGCACTTGGGGGACTTCTCTGTGTAAGAGGGTCACAAGAACTTCAAAATCTGCAGATATTTTAGCTGTATGTTAAATCTGCTCAGGATGCCCTTATTACTCCCAACTGTACAAAAATATTCTTTGATGAGCAGTGACTGCTTTTTTATCATTTATATTACAGACCTCTAGTCAGGAAAGGTAACACTGGTCTGAACGAGAAAGCAAATACAAAAACATCCTGTACTCTTTTAAGGATATGTTTTCATGGATCCCTTGTGGTTTTGTAGCCCAGCTTAAGAGGGCACCACTTCTGAGGTGTTTATTATTTCATCTTGATTTCCTTTTATTTTCAATAGTGAATAAGGTTTTGAGTGGAAAAAAAATAATATTTTGTTGTATTTGGTTGCATTCAGTGATACTGAAATATCGCTGTATTAATACTGCGTGGCTTTCCAGCATCACCTCCAAGAACTGAAAATAATGCTTTGATTGGGAAAGGGATTCTTAGGGTGGTGTTCTGACTGAGGCTAATTATAATTCTCATTAATTTTCAGAAAATTGATGCCCAGGCCATTGAAGAATTCTATGGGTTAACATCAGACATTTCCAAAAACTCAGAATCTGGATATATCCTCTTCTACCAGTCAAGAGACTAAGACAAAAGATACATGTATACAAATAAAAGAAAAAAGGGATCAAGATATGTCCAAATGGAACATATTTGTGACAGCAGAAGCAGTTCCTCATTGTTGCTGTAGGACCAGGACAGATGCCGCAGGGCGAATAAAGGTTTCTCCCTGCTGTTTTGTGGAGGATTAGTGCTGACTGCCGTAACAAGAAGAGCTTTTGTTCCAGTTTTCTTTCTGGGCTTTTTTTACGTGCTATCTTCCAAAATCTGTGTTACCTCTACTTGAAACCTGGCTGCTTATTTGTTCATGAACTGAAGAAGAGATTTAAAAGTAGCATTGTAGAATTTTTACCATTTAATGTTGGCCTGAGGCTATACCTTGGTTTCTACCATCGTCGTTTTTCTGTATTTTAGCAGAATGATTTCAATATTCAGTGTCAGCTGAAGGCATATTTTAAGATATGAACAGCAGCTGGTTGCTGGATATTTTTGGTGACTCAGACTTGAGAAGCAGTACAAAGCTAAGACATATTGGAAATGTCAAGTCTGTAATTTTTATTAAAAAAAAAAGCAGACAAAAAACCTCTCTCTGCAGCATTGTAAATTTCCCCATTATGCATTATCTTGGTTTTAGACAACACTAACAGCACTGCTTCTTTTTTATATTATTTTTACTGTTCTGTTTCTTCTTCAGAAGGTATGGAACTTTTATGCATATTCAGCCTAGTCCATTGTGCGTATTTCTTTTGAAGCAGATGTTTTGACTCAGAGCCACATTGCTGCAGATGTAAGGGGAGCAGAAAAGCCCTTACCTTTTGAAGAACGTGTCTGGCAACCAGTTGCTGTAGAAAGTTTGAAGCTACAGCATTTCTTGGAGCTATTGCATAAACCAAAAGTGCCCTCATTCTGAAACAGGATCTGTTCAACATTTCATTCGATACATAGTAAACTGATGCAACTAGCATTCTGAATCTATGCTAATACACAGAAACAGCACTAATTGTGAAGGGTTAACCAAGGGAAGCATTATTTATGTAACTAATTCAGTTGTTCTTAGGCTTCAAGATAACGAACATTTAAGAAGGAAAACGAACCAACCCCCCCAGACATTACCTTGCTAAGTGTTCCTCCTCATCTGTTGGTAATGTTTGTATTGATCCGGGAATCATAACACACACACACCCCCCACCCCCCAAAAAATGCTTCTGATTGTTTTACCTCTATAGGCCTTGCTTAACAGGGGAAATTGTTAGTCTTTTGAAGACTGAAATTAAGTAATTATCCGTTATGTTGTGTATATATTATAATCTCAAGGATAACTAGAAAGAAAAACTTAAGGAAGTTTGTAAGAAATCTCAGAAAACCTTCTGTAATTTTCTTTTTGGAAAGTCCTGTTGCCGTGCCAAAGCTTGTCCCAGCTGGCTCTAAACTACCAGTGGAAAAGACTATTTTCCTTTCCTCGTCTTGTTAGGTAACACAAGAGCTGTCCTCCGTGTGTTGTTCCCAGCGCAGCCGTTCATGGTATAAACCAGCGCTGCTTGTTCTTGAGGACATTTAACTTATGCAATTCTGTGGCTTGTACAGGATATCAAATACTTTACCAAAATACTGTCCTCAGGAAAGCAGCGTTTCACAGTTTCTTGTGGTGGCTGTATGTATGTTTCTTCTTACCATGACCAGAAACATAATGTTAGCGATTAACTCCTGTCTTCAAAATGCAAATTAATCATTACCATTGTATTCCAACTGAGTACAGCTTTCATTCTCCTGGCACATCTCCTCTTCCAGAAGATAAAATACGGACATCGGGTTTTTTAATTATTTTTTATTATACAGAGTACTGTCATTTTAAGAGACATATTCAATAAGAGCAAACATTCTTGTCATCTTGTTCCTATTGTGTAAAAATCGTTCCTGGCTAAGAGTCTTCTCCCCTTGTTCACACACAAGCTGTGAGTCCTCTCCTGGTGGCACTACCAGAAGACTGTCATCACTAGGTCTTGCAAAAAATTAAAAAAAAAAAAAAGAGCACTGAGTTAAAAATGATCTAAACAGAAAATACAAAAAATAATGTAGTACACTAGACATGTATTTTGTATATCTGGTGATACATTTTTACAAATAAAATACCTGACTGAGAGATAATATTGAAAGATATATACTATAGATTAAAAGCTGTTAAAAGTGCACTTTTGCTACAGATTTATAAGGAGACTAAAAGGAATTAAATTGGAAGAGAATGGTGTGATGTTACTTCTGTATAATAAATGACCCCACCTGTCTCCAATAAAGGTCATGTATGATCAAATGCACATGGCCCAAATGCTTTTCCTTGAATTTCTGTCCGAGGCAGAAATGAAAGTCGTTGCTTAGTTCCTTGCTCTCCTGCGCTTCACCCTCTGTGCTGGCTGGCTGAGGGGCTCTGCGCCCTGCCCCGCTGCCTTGTGTTTGCATGCATATAACCTGTGCTTAAGCGGTTTAAACCCAGTGAAATTAATTTGGTGTCATAGATGATAACTGGTGTGCTGGTAAATAGACGAGAGGTCACCCAGGGCCTTTTGGCCTGACACTCTGGTATTCCTTAATCACTTCTGCATCCCCTGTAGCTCTGCCGTTGCCTTTTTCTGTGACTGCCTTTTTCCTTCTCCCTCTTTCACCCCTTACTGTCGGACTCTGTAAGACTTTGTTGCAGATATTATCTGACTGATCTGGAACAGAGACACGTAAAAGCAAAAATAGTACCGTATGCGTGGAGCTTTTCAGGTTCATTGTGGGGCAGGTCTTTGTTTCTGTGTGGTTCACTGGAGTTCACTTTTATAGGGGGGAAATGTGATCAGCAGCCGCTCCCGTGAGCAGGACTTCATGGGACTAGGTCAGAATGCAATAGAAGCAAATGAGATCCGAGAATGACGGCTGCTCTGTAAAAACATGTTTTTAAATCCAAAATCCTGGCCCTTGCCCTGCTGGGTCACACATTAGCAGTAAATAAACGGAGCTAATTTTGACTCTACCGAATGTGAGTTTGACTTTCAGTCACTTTAGAAAGAGCGTTCCCCAGAATTAATTTTGGTGAGGGCAAACCACCAAAATCAGAGTGTCCCAAAGCGATGCGTGTTTAGCTTTGAGAACCAGTAGCGTGGAACTGGTGTGTGGGGGCTGGTCTTGTCACTTCAGGTCTTCTCCAGAACCTAGCGCTGGAGGGAGGGGGGAGGCCGTTCCGAGATTATTATTTGTCTCTGCTAAGCAGCAGCTCAAGCAGGATGCACCCCGCTTTGCTGCTTTGCTTCTAATTCGGCAGATCCTAGTTTGTTTGCGGAGAGGCTCTGCCCTGAAGACTTGGGAGGAACAGAGGTTGTTTATGAATCGGTGTTTGTGCTTGGCATGTTCTGCTTACCAGCAGGAGCTTTAAAGTCACCATGCCAGCTCAGTTTAGTATATGTTTAAAACAAATCACATGTGATTGGTACAAGAAAGAAAATAGACTAACAAAAGCCCCTGAGACAAGTAAAACCTTCCCATTGTAGTCCTGGGCATTCATCAAAAGGAAACAATCCCCTGAAACATAATTAATTCTCTACGTGTAAAGTCCTGCTAGCGTTTGCTGTTGTTGCACTAATTAACCTTTGGGCTACTTCTGTTTGCTTCCCTCCTGCTCCTGCAAAATCAGTCCTATCTGCAGAATTTGTCCCCCCCGAGCCAGCCAGCCAGCTTTGTGTGCTCCTGCAGCAGCAGCGGGGTCGGTGTCTGTAAGTGAGAGTTGGGAGTGTGTGAAATTGAAACTGAACCCGCATCGGCGGGGCAGCGTGGGGGTCATCTTGTCCTTTTATTCTGAAGACAACGCGTTGGTGAAGGAGAGTGGATTGATCCTTTCTGCCATCTGGCTGCTCATTGAGCTCGCCTTTGTGTCAGCATGCATTCGGGGGGACACATGCTGTGTTGGGGGGACGCGTGCTGTGTTGGGGGGACGTGTGCTGTGTTGGGGGGACGTGTGCTGTGTTGGGGGGGATGCGTGCTGTGTTGGGGGGACGCGTGCTGTGTTGGGGGGACGCGTGCTGTGTTTGGGGGGACGCGTGCTGTGTTGGGGGGACGCGTGCTGTGTTTGGGGGGACGCGTGCTGTGTTGGGGGGATGCGTGCTGTGTTTGGGGGGACGCGTGCTGTGTTGGGGGGGATGCGTGCTGTGTTGGGGGGATGCGTGCTGTGTTTGGGGGGATGCGTGCTGTGTTTGGGGGGACGCGTGCTGTGTTGGGGGGACGCGTGCTGTGTTTGGGGGGACGCGTGCTGTGTTGGGGGGGATGCGTGCTGTGTTTGGGGGGACGCGTGCTGTGTTGGGGGGACGCGTGCTGTGTTTGGGGGGACGCGTGCTGTGTTGGGGGGGATGCGTGCTGTGTTTGGGGGGACGCGTGCTGTGTTGGGGGGACGCGTGCTGTGTTTGGGGGGATGCGTGCTGTGTTTGGGGGGACGCGTGCTGTGTTGGGGGGGATGCATGCTGTGTTTGGGGGGACGCGTGCTGTGTTGGGGGGACGCGTGCTGTGTTTGGGGGGATGCGTGCTGTGTTTGGGGGGACGCGTGCTGTGTTGGGGGGATGTGTGCTGTGTTTGGGGGGATGCGTGCTGTGTTGGGGGGACGCGTGCTGTGTTGGGGGGACGCGTGCTGTGTTTGGGGGGATGCGTGCTGTGTTTGGGGGGACGCGTGCTGTGTTGGGGGGACGCGTGCTGTGTTTGGGGGGATGCGTGCTGTGTTTGGGGGGACGCGTGCTGTGTTTGGGGGACGCATGCTGGCTTCTGGCGCATCGGGGAAGCTGCTTTAGTGTCTGAGCAGAGCCGGCAGCCCCAGGCTGGGGTGAGGGTCTCGCTGCTGGAGGCTGCGTGCATGGCAGCGCCCGTAGCAGCTCTGGAGCCGGCGTGCGGGGGTCGGAGGGGCCCGAGCTGTCGCCCCATCTGGCTGATGTGAAGCTGTCGTGGTGTGGGCAGTGCTGCTGCGCAGCGCCTGCAGGAGGGAGAAAGCCCTGAAAGGGCAGGATGAATTGCACGGTAGCAGCACGTTAATTTGAGTTGCGAATAATGTGCACATTTAGCGGTTGTCAGTTGTTTTAAAAGCTCCTTAAGACAAACAACAAACGCAAATACGCAAATACAAACGCTGCAGCGGCAGTCAGTCCTTCAGTAACTACGTAACTGGTTTCTCCCTTCATCAGAAACAGTACAATCTCCTGGATTTTCATGCAGAAACTACTAAAAACCGTGTCAGGTTATGAAAGTCCGACTTTAGGACCTTGTTGTAAGATAATTGCTTACACCCTGCAAAGCTTTTTCTTGAAAAGAAAATGTAAAGAGATCAGCTGGGCCTGGCGAGGTGGAAGGCGGCATCTGACCTGCTGTGGTCCCTGGAAAGAACAGGATGACGGAGGGAGCAGCAGAGCTGCTGGATGCTGTTTAGAGGCTGGTGTGTTGGCTGCTTCCCGAAGGAGACGAAGAGTGAGCTGCGGGGGGCTCCGGCGAGGGAGATCGTGAGGCTGCTGCGCTGCCTTGGCGTGGGACGTGCCAGCTCTGGACGGAGATGAGGAGTCCCTGGCAGCTGTGGTTGGCAACTTGTCCCTTCGTCAGGGCACCTCATGCCATGCCAGGATGTGTTTGTCTGGGGAGGTGGATCTGGAATGTGGGAGGTGATGGGTGTGGATGGGAGCAGATGCTCTCCGGGACCCCAGTGGCGTGATGGGGGCTGGGCCCCTGAGCCAGTGTCAGCTTGGGCGGGGAGTGAAGCCTTCGGATGCAGAGTAGCTTAGAAACCCCGAGAGGGGAGTTGGACCTGAGGGGCAACGCTAAGAAAGGCTTTCATAAAACCTTATAATATCAGACCCCCTAAAGTATTAGTCCAGGTACGCTGGCCCGGATTTATTGAGGGCAAAACATGTTTGGTGCCACGCTGCTGAGAAGCATCCCCTGCACCTGGATCCAGCCCCAGGAGCTGCGCCGAAGCTGGGGCCTGCAGTGCAGGTGCAGGTTACGCTGCAATTTGTATCCCAAAACATCCACATTGTCCCAGCTGGGTCTGCCCTGGTGGTGTCCAAGTCACGGGCAGTGTACAAGCCTGCGAGGGAAGGGCAGGAGGGCAAGGATGGGGCTGAGGGCTGCGTTCGGTGTCAGGAGCGGCCCCAGCTCTATCCAGAGTTCATCTTTTCGAGGAGATTTTTATCTGGAGTGTAGCTGCTTTCAGCAAAATATATTGTGTGAGGAATAGAGAGCTGGAAAGAGACATTTTCTTGGCTTTAAGGCCTGGACTGAGGAGGGACAAACTGACAGGAGCTGCAGCTGACCAGCTCGAGCGAACTCAGCTGCTACCGGCCACCAGACCGTGGCCATGGATGAAGATAAGGTCAAAGTCAAATGCAGCTGAAGCCATTTCTTCTGTCTACCCCTAGGTGTAGACACACAAGAAAATAGCAGGCGATTTTCAGCAGGAGCTGAATAACTTTGTAATTAAGTATCCTAATTAGCACTCTTGGTGCATTTATTACCTTCCATGAGAAGCAGCCTGCATCTACTGTGATGTGAAGGGACTGTGCCATGAAGGGATGGACCGAAGGAAGGGAAACCACGTCTGGCAACTGTGGTCTGTGCCTGGAGGCAGCTGGGACCAGAGGGTCGGTGTCTCAGAGGTCTTTGTGTGATAGACCCCAGTCAAAGTCAGCAGGAAAGATGTATTTGGCCAGGAACCTCGTGTCGACACCAGCACAGGTTTCGACCTTGCTAGACCTCCTTGGCTTCGCTCGTTTGCATCCCCTGTGATTGGGTCTGTTCTTCCTTTTTCTCTTAGCGATGGGCAACGTGAAATACGTTTGATGTTTTGAAAGCATCAGGTGTGTGGCCGTGTCTCTGCAGGTGGCGGGGGCGCCGCATGTTCGGCAGGTCATCGCAGCAGCACGTCTCCATGTCACGGATGGTCCCGGGGTGAGGAAGCCCGTGTGGGTGGCTGTTTGGCTGTAACTGGAGCACCATAGAGTTGCCGTGTGTTTTCCAAGTCCAAACCACACCAGTGGGCCCCCCTTCCCTGTTACCTGGACAAGCTGAGGTAAAACACGTCAGTGCCAAAAGGCTGCTCTGTTACAAAACTGCTGCCAGTCCCTTTGCTCCCACCCTCACGCCAGCGAGCCCTCAGCTCCTCCCCGGCAAGGGCCCAGTGAACTGCATGAGAGAGCACATGGTGGTGATGGGGAAAGAAGTGTTATTCTTGGCAACCCTCTCCAAGTCCTCCTTTTGAATTTTTATTTTTTTTTTAATGTTAAACTGTTCATTTTCAGATTTTGAGTCACAATATTTCTCCAAGCAAAAGGCCACGAGTTTGGAAAAAATCCAGTTTATTCCTTCAAAATTCTTTGCCAACACTTCAGCATAGAAGAGCCAAACCACAGTGGTACCTGCTGCTGATGTGGATGGAGGAACGGCCCCAACACCTCCATGCCCCTGTGCCGCAGGCGCTCGCTGGCACCTTTCAAAGCCTCCTGCCAGGTGCTCAGGGTGTCCCCTGAAATGTGGGGATTAAAAGTGGTGAAGATCAGAGAGTGAGTCTTCAGGCCAGGAAGGAGCATTAAGGGATGTCTGAAGCCACCAGACAGAGCAAAATGGAAATATTTTCATTACCTTATCCCTAAGGTGCAGTTGAGAGTTGAACAGAGATTTTACCCTTATTTGCCTGGTTTCTCGTGGGTGATATAAAACTGGATATAAACTTAGGTTTAATTTTTTGGGGCCTCTCAGTTTCTTGAGCCTCAGACCCGGCAGTAAGGCCAAGCTTTGGCTTTGCTGGTTTTCCCATTCACCCCCCAACAGGAGGAGGTTAGTGGATTTGGGAAAACCAGTTTCTCCACAATTTGAGCCACGTGCTTCAACAGTAATGACTCGGGGACAGAAGGATTCCCGTGAGAGCTGGCAACCGCATTATCTTCTTCTAAAAATACCTCCCAACAAAACATAAAACCTCTCCGAAATAACCCATCTGAAAGAGCGGGATCCAATTTTGGGCTCTCCGGGGGCCGCAGCTGAGCTCTCGGCTGCAGCTCAGGCTGCGGGTCATGGCTAAAGGGCAGTAATTAAAGCGGTGCTGCTTTCGGTCCCTGGGAGCTGCATCCTTCTTCAAAGCAATGCTGGTGATGAGATGAGCTTCGAAAAACCCGCTGTGTTCAAAGGGCTCTGCTGGGAGGCAGCGCGAACGAGAGCATCCCCTGCCGCACCGTGTAGGTGTGAGCGGTGAGGGAAACGGGAAGGGAAAACCAGGAGGTTGGCAGGAAGGTGGCTTGACTTTTTGTTGTGGTTGTGTCCCTGCAGAGCAGCTGTGGTTACGAGCATCTTGGTGACTCGCACCACCCCGGCCGTGGCTCTGAGCATCCTTGTGCTGCCCGGCGTGACTGGTGGGTGGCTCATCCATCCCTCCTCGAGCACTCTCAAAGTTTATTCTCTGGGACTGCAAAGTGGCTCTTGAAGTTGATTTTGTTGGGTTTTTTTTAATCTTCCCAGGGAGGAAAAAAAAAAAATTCACTTCCCCCTCCTCCTTCCCTGAGCATGTTTAATTATTTGCCAGTTAGTCATATTCCTAAGAAAAGCAAACTTTGCGTGATGGTGAGTGACAGCTCCTGAAGAACTGGCACTAATTATATCTCAGCACTGAAGAAAATAACGCACTGAGCTGACGAGTCCTGCTGGGAGGGAGCTGGCTCTGCTCTGAGTGCTCCTGCGAGTTGCTGGGAAGCCCCCAGATGGCCTAGCAGGCACTCTTCTGGCCCCCAGACCCCTTCTCCCTCTCGCCGCTGTAGGTTTAGGCATGATTAATGCCACCTTGCTTTGGGTTTCATCCCATCCATTTCCATCCTGATTTTCCTCCAAGCCTGGTGATGAAGCGTTTAGGGAGGTCTCCCTTTGACTTGTGCATCCTTGATGGATTCAAACTGCCGCTCGCCCCCTCAGCAGCCAACGCTCTCCAGTCAGCACCGTCAGCCACCGCTTTCCCCGGCACCGCTCGAGTGGCATCGCCTCTTCCCCGGGTGCTGGGACAAGCCGGACATTTTCCTTTTCTCCTGTTGCCCTCGCTGCAGCATTGCTCGAGGCTCTCTCAGAAGCTGTTGGCAGCCGCCGTGGAGCTGCCGATGAGTCAGGAGCAGTAGATGGGGAGATGAGCAGGATGGGCTGGCTGAGGATGTCCAGCCAACTCTTGTTGTGTATTAATTTTCTTTTATTTATCCTGCCGAGTGGGTTGCGCTGTCCAGACACAGCCTGCTCCCCTGCCAGGGTTTTGTCCCCTGCTGGGGCATCTGGGGTAGCCAAAATGCCCTGTTTTGGGGACATTTCTCCTAAGATGCTCCCTCCCATCTCCCACAGCCAGGTAGCAGGGACCAGGGGCCAGTCCCCATCCCACTACAGGGCACTGGGAAAGCAAGGACTTGGCCCCAGGGCTGTGTCACACTCCATATGCTGCTGGGGGCACCAGGTTCAAGCTCACCTTGGAAGGTTTTGAGGATGAAAATACTGCCATTTGGGGGAAGAAATATGCCCTTGGTTTTTCATGGCCATGTAAGTACAGCAGCAGGGGGGAAGGTGCTTGTGAGCAGCCCAGGGGTGGGATGCCTTGGGGTGCCTCTGCCGTGGCTGCCAGACTGGCACGGAGATGCCAGGTGGGTGTCCAGCCTGCGAGGGATGGCTCCAAATCCAAAACGGCCCCAAACGGCTGAGCCAGGCTGCCGTGGTGGGGCTCTTGCCGTGCCCTGGGCATGCCTGGACCTTGGGTGCTCTGCAAACGAACCCTTGCTGCTGTCTGCTGCCCTTCCTCTTCTGGTCCCCGAAACTCACCCCAGGTATGAGCCGAGGCACCAGTTAATGGTGCAGCATCCACCTGGCACCTGGAGTGCGCAGCGACTAGCAGCGCTGGCCCCGGTCAGAGCGTTCACCTCCCTATTTCCAGTTAAACAGAGACGGGCAATCCACGCAGCCTGTGCCGTGGGGTGAGATCCCCCCTATGTCCCTACATTTGCAGGGAGCCAGGCCTGGGGGTCCAGTCTCCAACCCCCAGCGCAGCACCTGGGAGCGCAGGAGGCTGCGGGGATGCTTCCTGCAGGGCACGGCTTGCTCCCGAGGACCGGGATCAGGGCTCGGTTTATTTTTCCCAGTGTATCAGCGGTGTTTTTCCTGGATGGGGTTTTGTTTTCTTAAAAAGCCAAGCAGCTAAAAATAGCCCTCTGCTCGCTCGCCTGCGGTATCCCAGCATGGAGCCGGCGCAGGCTGTGCGTGGAGCCGACCTTCAGAGCCGAAGCTCCAGCAGCGGCTGCCTCCCGCTCCCACCTCTGCCAGCTGCCTCTGCTCGGCTATTTAAAGCAGCTATTTTGCCTCTTGTGTGTCTCAAGAAACACCTGACGGGGAAAACAGGGTGATTTTTTTTCCCTTGCTGATACAGCCACCTGGCCACAGATTATCCCAAGCCTGGCGATTTTGGATCAGATTTAGTTATGCACCAGGCTATAATGATCATTTGGCCGCATGGCCATATAGCATCTCCCCCTTGTCATTGGACAGAGGGGGGTGGGCATGGCTGGCCCCTCTGGGGTCGTGTGCCTCAGGGTGCAGGGACCCAGCAAGGCAGGATTTGGGGTCAGGGGCTGGCTGAGGCAGGATCTGAGGGGCTGAGTCTCAACAAGGTGGGGTTAGGGGGGAAGAAACGCATTGAGGCAGGATTTGGGATGCAGACACCCAACAGGGCAGGATTTGGGGGTGGACACCCCATGAAGCAGATGGGGAAACCCTGATCCCTTCCCAAAGGGCAGAGGTTTGGGCTCTCTGGGGCAGTTTCACCCACAGCAGCCCTCCCGGCCCCGGGGACAGTGGGGTCTGCAGAGGAGGAGCATAGATGCAGGAGCAGCACCGCATCAGGCTGAGTTAAGGGGATTGACCTGCATCCTCCTCCCCAAGCTGCCTGGAAACATTGCCGGGAGGTTGTGTGTAGCACTAAGGCATATGTAGTGTGTAAAACATAAAAATGACCTTGGCACTGGTTTCTGCAGTTGAGACAGCAGGTAGCTGCTCTGGCACATGGCCACCCTGCAATGCCCGGTGTGGGTTTCATGAGGACAAACCGTGCTGGGGCTGCTGGCACCAGGTGCTGGGTGCTGCGGGGTGCCCAGCGCTGCTGCTTACGGCTCTGCAGCTCACCCCCAGCCCGTGCTCTCTGCCGTCATCTCTGCAGCAGTTTTCACCCGTGTAAACTGTGCCTGGAAATAAATAAATTGTGGGCTCCAGGCTGCTGCACAGCCGTGACGCCGGCTTAGCCTCTTCCTGCCTTCTTAATACCTCCCGGTTGTTTCTGCTGGGTCAGAGGCAGCAAGTGTGGGAGGAAAGGGATGTCTCCCAAGCAAAGGGGATGTCCCAGGTTTGCCCCTTGTACCCCTCATCGCTCAGTGCAGGTGGGATGGGTGTCCCCCCTGTGTGGGGCGGTCATGCCCAGGACAGCCAGCCCCAGCTCCCCGCTGAGCCCCAGAGCAAGCGGAGCAGTGCCCATCCCTGCTCCCAGGTGCCGTATTGCACCAGCAGCATCACCGGGTCCCCGAGCCACCGAGCCATCGTGAGTCATGCTGCAGCTCAGCACACGCTGCCATCCCCGTCAGCCTGTTTGCAAACAGAGAGGCTGAGAGCCGCTGCCTGGGAAGCGGCACCGCGGGGGTCGGCGGGGTGGGGGCCCCAGGAAGCCCCCCCAGCAGCGGCGCAGGGTCTGGGGTCTCCTCCTGAAGCCAGAGCCGTGCCACCAGAGACCAACACGCTGAGGATGACAGCAAAATGGGGGTGCCTGCACTGGCCCCCGTGTCACACCTGGGCGTGGGGGTGGTGGGGCAGAGCCACATCGCTGTGACCATGGGGCCAGCATGTTGCCTCATGCAGGTTTTCCCCATTGCATCTCCTCCGGTGACAGCCGTGCCCCCCGATGTCCCTGGAGCTGCTCCAGGACCAGCTGTGTTAGAGGGTTTCTGGCATGGAGGAAGCCGTGGGACCCACAAGGCTTGTGCCAAGCGGCCGACGGAGCAGAGGGCGCGATGGCCCCGTAATTCCCTCTTCAAGGGCATAGTGTTGCCAGCATGAATAATTCCCAAACACTTGGGGAGCTTGTGTGGTTGGGCTTGATGGAGCCATGGCTGCTTGGAGGGCACAGGGATGGCAGGAGGGAGCCTTCCTGGTGCTGTCAGTGCAACGGTGGCAGGAGGGCACCCAAAACCATGCTCTTCTGCAATGCCTGCCGAGAGGCGGCAGGCTGGTACCCAGCAGATTCGGGGCTCCCTCGGTGCCATCCTCCTTTTATATTTCACAGTGGGATTTGTGAAGGGGAAACGATGCTCCTTTCTGAAACCCAGCGCTGCTGGGAGCCCATTAAGGAGCTCTTCAAACCCCACTCTTGCAGGAGAGAACAAGTACGAACCTTTCTGGAGAGCATGGCTGAGGGCCGGAGGTTTCTCCCCTCTCTCCTTCCCACCATTAAGAGGCACCAAATTCTCCTGATTCAAAGGAAAAAGTGTGAGTGGGCAAGCTGCATCCCCAGCAGGAGCCGCGGGGCTAAATATAGCCCATTTACACAGAATGAGAGCGTTGCGGTGAAACAGCATCGATGAGCGCTATGGTGGTAATTAGCAGTTCCCTAATGAAGAACTGGGAAAGCAGGGGGTGTCCCGGGGGAGAGCAGCGCCTCTGCCGAGCATTGTGCAAATGGTGGGGGGTTACCGATGGCAGCAGGGGTCTGCAGGGATGGGCCTGGCAGAATTCCCCCCATCACCCCTGTAGAAGTGGCCGGGAGCCTCCTCTGGGACTGAACCAGGGAATAAATCCCCCCATCCGGCACGGGAGAGAGGAAGGTGAAGCAAAGGGCCAAGGGGCCGAGCGGGCATCCCTGGGAGGTGCCTGACTGTGGGACGGGGATGCCCCTCAGCAATGACATGCAGTGGGGAGAAAGGCTGGCAAGCACCGAGCTGGGAGGAAATGGGTCCCAGGGACCTTGGCGGCTGGCCTTGGTGACCCGGTGGCCTCATTTCCAAAGGTGACAAAGCCACAGCTCCCCCGGCGCTGCCAATATCGCACTTTTGCAAATGAGGGCACTGGCTGCGTTGCAAAGGGATCAGCCCTGGCACTCCCAGGAGCCGCATGTTTTCCTAGGATATAGAGGGCCCCGGGAGGGATGGGTATTTAACAAGCTGGTGGCAGGGAGCTCATCGGTGTCTCCTTCCACCACTGCAAAGCCACCACAGCCCCTGCAGCTCCCCATTTCCCCGTGGTACCCAAGCCCAATGTCAAGCACTGCACTCATCTGTATCCCTCCCTGGTCCCTGCCACCTCCCAGCCCTGTGATGTCCCCAAACTCAAGCTTGTCCCACACTCGGGGATCTGCCCGGGCATCCCTGCACCTCCACGGCTGGGGAAAGAACCAGGCATATCAAACTGTGTCAAAAAGTTAAGAGTGAAGGGGAGTTTGGCCGGGAATTGTTTGGAGTTGTGTTTTTTCTGTCACAAGCAGTGATTAGGGTAACGAAGGGATCCTCTCCCCTCTGGTGCCATCCCTATAGCAACCAGCAGCCTCTTCCCGTTAAACAAGTGACTCATCAAACGTGATTACACTGGTATCAGGGAAGATGATTGTGACTTCTAGCTCTGACAAGAGAGCTGTTTCAGGAGAAAAAAAATAATTAAAAATAAGGCAAATAGCTCAAAACTGGATGGGAAGGTGCAGTCCCATGTCTCATCCTTCCCATCTGTCCCACCACTCTTGCCCTGCTTGGGGACTCCCAGGTGGTAAATAAAAAGGCAGATCAGATGCAAACAGCCTCTGCGCTGCAAAGCGTGAATCCCTTGTGGCTCGGTGCTGGCGGTGGGACCGGCACTGCGAAGTGTAAATCCCCTGTGGCTCTCTGCCGGCGGGTGGTGGGTGCAGGACATCAGTGACCATGGGGTGACACGTCCCTGGGGCCAGGCATGACCTGTGCCGTGCACCCTGCTTCTGTCTGTGCCGTGCATCATGTTCCTGTCCATGCCATGAGCCCTGTTTCTGCCCGTGCCACGCATCATGTTTCTGCCAAGGCCACACATCGTTCATCGTTCCCTCACCATGCGAGGGAAACTGCTGCTCTGGTCCCCGAAACTCCCACCAAGACCTCCTCAATCCCTTCAATTTGGCAGGTTTAAAGTATTTGGAGGGTCTTTCCCCACTGCTAGTTTACTACTTTCTCGCTTTCTCTGCCAAGTGCCTTTCCACCATAAATTCAGCGCGGGAGTCTTGGGGGGATGATGTTTCTCAGCCAAGTGACCTCCAGCAGCGCTGTGGGGAGAGGCACAGCACAGCTCTGGGGTAAAGTCCCCAGGGCAGAGGGAAATCCTTTGGGAATAGAGGCTTTCCTGGTTTAAACCCCAGCCTGGAGGATGGAGAAGGCAGATTCCCAGTATATTTACCAGCTCCCCATTCCAGCTGGGTGTTCGCACTCCTGGAAATGTCTCTTTTACCCTGGGAAAATCCCCTCCTACTGAGACACAGCTCTGGGCAGTGGTGCCCAAGGAGAAAACCTAATGTCCAGAGAGGGGAAAACACCTCCATACATCCAAAATCCAGGTGTGTCTGGCTCAGGCTGAAGGTTGGGATGAGAGCCAGGTTGCTGGTGAGCCTGGCTCCCCCAGCAGCCATAGCCTGCAGCAAGGCTGCCTGCAAATGCCAAATGCCCCCCCATGCCTGGGGACAGGCAGGGACCGTCACCACCCCTACGGGCACAAACGGCATCACCTGCATAATTGGTAAGGGAAGGACCTCACGCCTGTGCCCTGGGCTGGGGGAGCAACCCAGCCTTTCGGACGCAGGGGGCTGAAACCTGCCTTTTCCGTGTTGTTTCTGCTACTAAGAATTTTAAGGGCAACCGGGCATTTTTAGCTCCTTTTGGGACTCATCCTGCTGGGCTGGGCAGGGCTCTGGCTTGGGCACACAGGCAGTGGGAGGGCAGGGGGAGGCAGCATCTCACTCAAGCCCCAGGGGAGCTGCTCCTGTCGGCTCCCAGCTCTTGGCTTTACCCTGTTATAACTCTCCCTAACTCAAGCTGTTTTTTTTTCCAAGTCAAGCAGTTGCTTTATACAAATTATTTCACTTACCAGCAAGCAGCTGTGACCTTTTTCCAACAAAGTCCTAGCCTACCCCATATTTCAGACCAAGGCTCTGGACCTGGGAAATGTGGTCCCCAGCCTAATTCCAGGGAATGTGCCTGTGCTTGGGAGATGCTCAGTGGGGAGCCCGGTGCCATGACTCCACGTAGGATCCTGTTTAAATGTCAGAAGCCAGAGTTAAAATCAATAAATAGAGAAGACCGGCTGTGCTTGGGTGAGGGGGTGTTGGAGCTGCCTTTTGCTCGACTTCAAAGCTGAGAACTTGTTCCCCGGGTTTTATGAAACATGATGTCCTTCCTGCTCAGCAGGAAAGGAACTGGGGAGGCTGGAGGTGCCTTGAGTGCTGCCGTGGGGGGCTTCCCCCCACCGGGTGGGCTTCCTAACGCCCCTCTGTGCTGGTTCATTGGGAGGGATCAGCACAGGGGTTTAGCGCTTGCAATGGAGCAACAAATCCATCCCCACCAGCACGTGGTGGCTGCAGATTTCTTTCGGTGCTGATGTATCATCGGCTCCAGGGCAGCCAATGGCTTTGCTGCATGGACCTGGGACCTTCCTGGTCCTCAGACCTGCATCTTTGCCCAGTTCAAGTGTTACAGTGGTCCCAGTGTGGGTGCAACAGCCGAGCTCCTCCGGAGCAGCTCGCTCCAAGCCTGGTTTTGGAAAGCTCATGTTGGTGGCAGCAGGTGGCGGGGAGACCAGCAGGGAGGGAAGGCTGCCCTGCGCTCGGCTGCAAGACGACTCCAGGTTTTGTGGGCTTTTTAAGAATCTTTCTTATTTTGCTCCTTCCAAACCCACAGAAAAACTTCCTTACCTCTGTGCTGCATCAGGTAACTTAGGTTATTGCTAATTACTAATTATCACAAATGTTTGCCTTAATATTTTGCCTTGCATCCTCTCTCAGTGCACTCTCCCAGTGTTGCCTATGGCTTGATGAATGGCAGCATGGGGGAAACACAGTTACTCCTGATGAGGTAGCCAGCCAGAGCACCAAATTCAGCCTGGGAGAAAGAGGAAAACATGGTGCAAAAGCCCTTTATTTCAGAAAAAACACCCTGCCTCAGAAGCCCTGCTCACTAGAGCTGAGGTGACATATGGCGGCACAGTGCGTGCCAGCAAAGGTGCTTCAAAACGTGTTCCTCTGGCTCAGGAAAGCAGTGAGCTTAAGGATTTGGAGCAAAATTGAGAGGAGAAGTCAGAGCGAGCCTTCAAATCATGCAGGGCTGCTCCTTCCCTCCTGGCACAGCTTGGCATTGCCCCTGCTCATTTGCCCTGGGGGTCCTGTCCCCGTGCAGGTGCCATTTGGGTCCTGTCCCCGCACACGCACCAGTGGGGTCCTGTCCCTGAGCACGTGGCCATAGGGCCCTGTCCCCATGCCAGCGGGATGCAGGGATGCAGGCTGTCCTCAAGCAGGGGTGGTCCTGGGAGCCCAAACCTGCTGCTGGAGCCTGGCTGAGCCCGGCCCCAGCGATGGGAACCCCAACAGCCCCCTGGGCCAAACCCACCGAAGCAGTTCTGTGCCAGCCGGGGTGCAGCGCACTCCACGTCCCTGCTGTTAGCTGCCCCATGTCCCCTTGGTGCCCACATTCCTCTGAGGCTGCCGCTGAATGGGGGAGCGCTCCCAGCAGCGGGATGGCTAATTGCAACAGTGCAGCGAGACACGGTGGCCCCACCATCCCCACCCTGGACGACACCGAGAGAGCTCATTCTGCTGCAGGGAGGTCTCACACATCCCCACAGCACGGGGCAGGCTGGGACCTGTGTTCCCTGGTGCTGCAAAAGCCAACTATCCATCCATAGCTCTCGGAGAGGTAAAAATAAGGTTGCAACGGTGCTGCTGCAAGCAGGATGGCAGAGGTCACTTCTGCAAGCGGGGCCCTCCAACGGGCCTGTTCCAGCTACCTGTGAGTGATTTTTCAGCCAAATCAACTGGTTTTTGGCAGAGCCAGATGATTTTACAAGTCAGGCTCCTGCCTGCCTGCCTCCACCGCCTCCACTGCCTGGGTTTGACATCAGCACCTCAACCTCCAAGGCCACCACGGAGCCCAAGTCCTTCCTCCCACCAGGCTGCAGCATCCCAGCCCGGCTGCAGCCCGGCAGCCGAAGCAGCACCAGAAGTCTCCTCTCTGCAGCAGCAGCAGTGAGAAAATGGCCTCATTTCCACCCTGTAGCCGCAAAGATTATGCAAAGCCTTTGAATGTAGGACTTCACGCGCTCTCCAGCGGCGCACGGCCCCCGACAGCCCCATTTTGGGGAGGCTGGCGGGCGCCGCATGCTTGTTTGCCACCCTGATTAGTCAGCACTGCTAATTATAGCTGCGCTTTTCCTTCTTATAGCTCTTCAAGCACCGTTGGAGTAATAGGGAACAACAGAGGCGCTGAAATAAGGCTGTGTCCGCTCGCTGCGGAAAAGATGCCAGTTTAAATACGGGGATGAATTTCCAGCAGCGCGGCTTTGCGCACCCGTCTTGGGGGTCTCCAGGCAATGAACTCATGGGATTGCCAGCTCGGCCATGGGATGCTCTGGCAGGAGTGGGAGCTAGGGTGGGAAAATCTTGTGTGATGCAGGGAATAATGATGCTTCCCCAAAGAAAAGGAATAATGCTGATTTTAATGTTTTTAGAGAAGAAAGTGATGGAAAATTGCACCATATCTATTTTATCAAATGTATCCCAGGCATGGTTTTATTGCAGCCCACGATGGAGGATGCCCAGACGGGCTCCCCACACAGCCACGGAGCTGGGGCAGCACCTGGGAAGCCCTGTGGCATTGCCAGCCATCAGCGGTGGCACGGGGCTCGCCGCGTAGCCCAGGGGAACTAAACCCAGCTGCCCGCTGGCTCGGTCGCCTGTGGTTTTTAGGGCATTTCAGTTGCTGTTCGCAAAACCAACACACAGTGGCAAAAATCCTGCCAGACCATCCGCTTCTGCAGATCATTGGCATCATAGTTAATCCTCAGTGAGCTCGGTACCACCCGTTACATCTATTAAACAGCAGCCCTTGTCCAAACTCCGGTTACCAGCTCTGCCTTGGATGGCCAGGTCATTGGCAACTGCCACCCCGTAACCCACCCAGGCATTCGTTAGCTGCCTCTTAAGGCCACCTAATCACCCCACAGACCCGCCTATAGAAACAGCTGCAGTGAAGCAAGTCAGAGATGGGGACAGACATTCAGCGGCTCCCGAGTTCATCCCCTGCCTGCCAGGCAGCCACATTCCCAGCCACTTGGGTTTTAACCAAAAAACCACCTTTTTTAAGGCAGGATGAGACCCAAGCCAAGCCCTGCTGTGGGTTGACAGCACCCCACATCCCCACGGGGCAGTGCCGGGGGAGGACCGTGTGTGGTGTTTAGCACTGAGCTTCCTCCCAGGGGCCAAACGCCAAGGAGGAAGATGAGAAATGAAGATGGGACACGACAAGGGAAAGCCTTCTCCTTGATGAACGGGATTCCTGGGTGACGATGGTGGCCTCTCGCTGTGTAATTACAGTGTCAGCCTTTTGCTGGTGTCTTTGATTAGCTTTGATTTTTACTCCTCACTATTGAGGCTGTAATTTGAATATAGATAAAGCATACTTAATATATTGTCAAAATGTTCTTGTAGATACCCAGGGAGCTCAGAACATTATATGCAACTATAAAAGGCAGGTGTTCAAATATTACAATTATGAAGTGTAGTAGCATGTCCTCACAGATGCAACACCGCTTGCACTCGGGGCAGCTTGGGAGGTGGTGTGCCTTGGTTTAAAAATGACCAGATAATGTCATTTTTGTCACCAGTGCCTTAAGGACACCACGACACTCCTGGGGTGCCCCAGCAGCCCTGGCACAATTTCCCCTTTCAGACAGACGTGCCAGCCCCTGTGCAGCTGCTGAATCCTGTAGAGTGGTGCCCAGCGTAGGCACCGGCTCTGCTGAGAGGGCATCCTGGAATATCCTTCTCGGTATGGGACCAAAGGGAGAGGAGGACAGAGATGTGTCGGCACAGCCCTGAGAGCTCCTCCAGCCCATTTTGCCACCCGGAGGAGAGACCCTGGGTGGGGATGCAGCCTTCAGCAGCCAGCCCCGGGGCCACGGTACCCAGGCGTGGGGCTGCTTGCGCAGTGGGACAGCAGCAGCAGAGTTGCGCCTGCTGAGGTTGGGCTGTCTGCAGAGTCCGGGCAGAGCCCGGCTGCAGCACGGGGGAGAGAAGCAGGGAAAGCTTCAGGTTCCTGCCTGTGCCTCCTGGCATGCCGCCAGCCCGGTGCACCGCCGTGCACATGGGGGAGCACAGCGCCATGAACCCCAAAAAGATTGATCAGAGACATGGAGCCACTCCTCACCGGGCTGTTGCAGGAGGGCCAGCAGCCTCGATTGCTGGGTGAGAAGCCCGTTGCGATGGGTGCACGGGAAGGGTCATGTCTGGAGCAGAGGGGACAATACCTGCCGGGGACTGGCACTTGCTGAAGGATGTAGGAAACGCATCCTGGGGTTGTGCCAGACGTGTGGTGGGATGTTGAGGGGAGGAACCAAAGGTGGGGAAGGGAGGCAGCAGGGTGGTTTGGGACTACCAGGGCCAGACTGGGGACCTGGCCACCAACCAAGAGACCCGGGTGTTTGAGAGAGCCTCTGCGACTGAGACCACTGGAGGGGTTGAATGCTGGAGGGAACGGGAGGCCCAAGCCAACTGCCGGTGGGACCATGGGGTTTGGGGGTCAGCTGAGACCTGTTGGTCCATGCAAGAGGCTGTTACAGACGAGAGAAACCATGGACCAGACTTGGGTAACTGGGTGTCTGAGGGCACTTACTGAGGGGATGCGCGATGCGCCTACACGTCCCTGTCCCTGCTCAGCCTTGCTGCTGGCAGGAGCGGGGGGCTGGCACTGCAGCAGCCCCCCTCTGCCAGGCAGAGGATTTGGCAGCATCTGGTGGGGATGGCCCTGCTGCTCAGACCTGCAGCTGCTCGTGGCCCATCAGCCTGGCTGGGCTGAGGCCACCCACACTTATCTCAGCCTGGGAGCCCTGGGTGGGCTGTGCCCCTGCAGAGCCCCTCGCACGGCCCTCACATCTCCTCTGCTGCGAGAGCTCAATCTGGCCCATCTCTTGCACCCACCTCCTGGCAGAAGCAGCTGCCGATGGGAGTCAATCAAAGCTCCTCGCCCGCCTCCCCTTTCCCAGGCAGTGCGTAATTACTGGGAGCGGGAGCGAATTCATTCAGCTCTTTGCTCAGATTTCCTCCACCCCTTTTCATGCTGCTCATGTCACTCGGCACACAACGGCGCGCAGTCACGCGGCTGGCAGCCCCAGGTAGATGACGATTCCAGTCCCCTGGGACGGGGCTTGGCCTGATTAAGAATCCAGATGCTCCTAACTGGGGCGACTGGGTTCAGCCCAAACCTCTAATATTCACCTAAATATCTTTGCGCATCAGGAGCTGGAAATCCTTCCCAACATTGAGCTCACTGCACTGCATAGCTACAGTCTGGAAGAGAGAGGGGGATGAAAGAGTAAAGCTGGAGTGTTATGAAACCAGTAGGGAAGGGGGGAGAAGATGTAGCTGAGATACTGTGTATCTGGGAGCTGAGCATCCCTGCTTTGAAGATCCTGCTCCTGTGCTGAATCGTGGAGCCATTGGTGGCCAGAAAAATAATCGTGTCTTTGGGATTTGTTCCTTTTCAGGCTGATCCTTTTCCAAACAGTCAGGAAGGAAGCCTTGAGAGGGGGTGGGTGCCGCAGTGCAGGGAGAGGGACAGACCCCCACACCCATGGTCCTTGGGCTGGTCCCCCCGTGCAGGAGGGCAGGTGCTGGACTGGGCAGACCATGCGATGCTCCCAGGTGTTAATCCTCCTCATCCTGGCTTTTACGGTGGCTGGAGGGAAGCCCATGAGGGGCGAAGGCTCTGGGGTGTGAAATCCCCCCTGCGGAGGGATGCATCTGCCCCAGCCCAGTTGCGCAGGGCCCCCCGAGCACCCTCGGCTGCTGGCTCCTGGGGGTGCAGGGGAAGCGGCGCTGCCATCCCTGGGTGTTGCCCTTGACAAGCAGGGCAGCCATGCCACGCCATGCCGGATCACCCCTGTTCCCTTCAGCTCCCCGCATCCCTTGGCACAAACGATAAAAATAAACCTCACCCGGCCGCCTTTGCGAGCTGCCGGGGCCTGGCTGGCGCCCAAGCTGCATCCGCAGGACGCAGGTGCAGAGGGCCCCGACCTTGGGGAGGTGCATCGGGGTGGCGGGAGAGCTCATGAATGAACGGCGGGGCGGGTGCAGGCATGGGTGCGTGCGGGTGCGTGCGGGCGCGCGCACCCCCTCGTGCCCGCGGGTGTGGATGTGGATGTGGAGCAGGGAGCCAGCCTTGTTGTTATTCTGATCACAGCAGCTCTGATTCACAGACTTGGATCATGAATATAAGTGAAGACTTTGACGTCAGAGTTGAGATTTATCAGCAGATCCAATGGGGCAGGAATATTAAGTGCAAGTCGATGCCAGCTATCTGCCAACGTTATTAGCAATGCTCGCCGAGGAATGAGGCTTAACACCAAGGACTGGAAGGACTGGGAAGGAAAAAAATAAAAACACGGGGGGAAGCAAGCTGATCCTCGAGCATTAAAGCCAGGTAAAACAACAAGCCCCGGTGGTGGCGGCTGCCCCCCGGGCTGGGCTGCATGCGGGAAGGGGCGATGCTGGCAGCGGGCTGCGGGCAGACCCCCCCTCCCCTCCTCCGACCTTCACACCTGCCCGGCCCGGGGAGGGGGGGCAGGATTTACCCTGCCAGGGGGACCGCGCCGAGCAGGGCAGCATCTTGCAGCTGTTGGCAGCTGGCTGGGAGCATCTTGCACCAGTCTCCTCCAAAGGCGGGGAAGGGAGGGAGGCAGGAGAAAGTTAACGCAGGCTGTCCCTCGCCGCTGCCCCCCCCTCGCACCCGCGGCTCCGCATACATGCGGGCTGGCCTATTAATAGTATTTATTTTTACTCACTGCGCGCAAAAAAGAAAGGGCTGCGGGGGGTGCGGGGCGGGGGGTGCGGGGCCTTTGCGCTATAAATAGGCGGCAAAAGGTACCCGCGCCCCGGGGGAGGGAGGGGGACGGGTGCGCAGCCCTGCGGCTCCTGCGCGGGGCAGAGCGCATGGGGGCTGCGGCCGGCGGCGGGGCGCGGAGCCGTGCCCGGCCTCAGCCCGGCGGGAGCGGCGGGAGCCGGCGGCCGGGGCGCCCCCGGCGCGGGGTGCGTGCTGTGGGGGGTGCGGCGGACCCCGGCCCGGGGTGGGGGGGGCACCTCCCGGGGAAGCTGCAGTGGGGCTGGGGGAGGCGGCCGGGGATGCGGCGGGCGGGGGCGGCCCGGTGCGGGGCTGCTGCGGGGGGTCCCAGGGCTCCGGGCGGGGTGGCTGGCTCCGGAGCGCGGTGCGGGGCTCCGGGGGGCTGCCCGGGCTCGGGGCGGGGATCCAGCGGGGCTCCGTGCCGCGCTCCCCGGGCTCGGTGCGGGGGTCGGTGCGGAGGTTCCCGGGCCCGGGGCGGGGCTCGGGGCGGAGGTCCTGGGGTTCGGTGCGGGGCTCCCCTGCCTCGTTGCGGAGCTCGGCGCCTCTCCCCGCCGCCCGGTGCCCGTGTCCGCCTGCGGCGCCCCTGACCGCGTCCCTCTGCCTCTCTCCCCAGCGATGCTGCACAGCCCCGCCGCCATGGGGGAGCCGTGGCAGCCGCAGCCGCAGCAGCAGCAGCGGCTCCCGGGGCTCGGCAACGGCTCGGAGCCCAGCGCCTGGCCCTCGGCGGCGGGCGGCCCGGGCACGGCGGCGCCGGGCGGCGGCGGCGGGGCCGGGGGGACCGTCAGCCCCTGGGACATCGCGCTGTGCGCCACGGGGACGGCGGTGGCGGGGGAGAACGCGCTGGTGCTGGCCGTGCTGTTCTACACGCCGAGCCTGCGGGCACCCATGTTCCTGCTGATCGGCAGCCTGGCCCTGGCCGACCTGCTGGCGGGGCTGGGGCTGGTGGCCAACTTCGCCGTGCGGTACCTGCTGCGGCCGCCCAGCGAGGCTGCGGAGCTGGGGGCGGCGGGGCTGCTGCTGGCCGCCTTCTCCGCCTCCGTCTGCAGCCTGCTGGCCATCACCGTGGACCGCTACCTGTCGCTGTACAACGCGCTCACCTACCACAGCGAGCGCACGCTGGGCTTTACCTGCGCCATGGTGCTGCTGATGTGGCTGCTGTGCCTGGGCGTGGGGCTGCTGCCCCTCCTGGGCTGGAACTGCCTGCGGGACCAGAGCGCCTGCAGCATCCTGCGGCCCGTCACCAAGGACAACGCGGCGGTGCTGGCCGTCACCTTCCTGCTCCTCTTCGCCCTCATGATGCAGCTCTACCTGCAGATCTGCAAGATCGCCTTCCGGCACGCCCAGCAGATCGCCGTGCAGCACCAGTTCATCGCCACGGCGCAGGCCACCTCCACCCGCAAAGGGCTCTCCACCCTCTCGCTCATCCTCGGCACCTTCGCCCTGTGCTGGATCCCCTTCGCCATCTACTCGCTGGTGGCCGATTCCAGCTACCCCGTGGTCTACACCTACTCCCTGGCGCTGCCCGCCACCTGCAACTCCCTCATCAACCCCATCATCTACGCCTTCAGAAACCCAGACATCCAGAAGTCGCTCTGGCTGGCCTGCTGCGGGTGCATCCCTTCCACGCTCTCCTCCAGACCAAGGACATCCAGCGACGTGTGAGGACTGAGCACGGAGCGAGAGGCGCTCCCTTGCTCTCCTCCTCCTCCTCCTTTTCCCCTCTGTTATCGTTTCCTACCGGGAGGAACACCCCGGGCCAGCACATCTCGTTCCATGAAAAGATGGCCAAAAAGAGAAAAAAGAAAAAGGGAAAAAGAAGGGGGAAAGAAAGAGAGAGAGTAGAATGATAATGGTTTCCTTTTAGAAATGTTATTTTCTTACACATTTTATTTTTTATTTAAAAACACAAAACACCAAAAAAAAAAAAAAAAAGAAAAAAGAAAGGATCCTCATACGATGGCGTTTGTCTCCTCTCGGGGTAAGGAGCCAGGGGAGCAGAGGGCTTGCCAGCCCTGGCCAGGTGGCTTCCACCCCCCCAGGACATGTCCCATGAGTGGCAGCCACTGGGAGCCACAGGAACCAGGGTGGAAGGGTATCGGTTTTCCCCCTGGCGGGGCTGGTCCCCACACGTGGGGTTGTTGTGCGGGGTGCCCATCCTCCTAAAATCAGGTCTTGCAATGCTATGCAATAATTTGGGATGGGGGGAGGGGGAGGGGGGGCAGAGAGCTTTGGCTCGGCAGGTGGGCAGGGGAGCGCAGGGATCCTGGGGGTGGTGGGGTGGAGGGGACCTTGGGACACACACACAATGTCTCTCTGTTTCTATGTCGTCTGTGAAGCACTTTGAGAACCTGTGGGGTGAAAGGCGTGCTTTAGGGGGTGGCTGCTGTTTTGGGCTGTTGCAGGGATGGGGTACCTGGGGAATCCATTCCCCCCCCAAAAAAAACCCCAAACCAACAAACCAAGGTGACTGCGGGCGGGATGAGGGTTCATGGTGTGCAGGGGGTGACAGCAGCCGGGGCGCCTGCACCCAAGGCTCTGGGGAGCTGAGGAAGGGCTCCCCTGCCTGGTTTGGGGCCCTGGGGTGATGCACTCCCCCAGCTGCGCTCACTTCCACACTGATTGTTTACATGGGGTGGGATTTTCATCCAAAGACGGGTCTGGGCTTGCTGGGGTCCCCAATGGGAAGCCACTGGAATCACACATGTTATTCTGGATGCTGCCAGTTTTACTTGCTTCATTAGAGAAGCTACAGTACCCTCACATTCCTCTACTGTATCATGTGCTTTGTGGTGTTAGTGAGACCATGATGAAGTGTCCTTTATCTTGTGCTTTCTTTTGGCCAAGAAGTGGAATAGTGCATTCACTTAAAAAGCAAGCAAGAAACCAAGCAACCTTCAGAAAGGTGGCAGGGCTTGGGGGTGAAACATCTTGGGTGGCTTTGGGCAGAGGTGGTGGAGCTCTTCTGGGACCCGGCATGGGAACAGCTCAGTGGTTGCACCAGGATCCCCCCTGCCAGCTGAGCCTGGTGTCCCAAACATGCTGCTCTCCTTTAGAAAGATGCTGTGGTCTCCAGCATTCAAAATGCCACTTTTCAAAGCAGGAGCCAGGTTCTGCCGCACCGTGGGCAAAACCGATGAAGGTTCCTGTCACCACAATCCAACGGCACCTCCGCCGCCAGACCACAGTGTGTGTACACCGTAGTTCCGTGGAAAACAGAAATATTCTTGCTTTGTGAGGCTGTAGTGGTTACAAAGCCACTTTATGGCTGGATACAGACACAAGTGTTTTCTCTCTGTATCCATGCAATGAATTTCTCGCTCCTCAGAGCTAAGTGCACATGAGAAAGCTATGACTGTCCAAAGTGTGCCTGGGGCTTGGATTTAATGTCTACCTTTGAAAGGTGGCCAGTCTCTCTTTTTTTTTAAAAAAAAAATCCTTTCTCTTTTGGATACCTTGGGCAATGGGCAGTAGGCACAATGTCAAATCAGTGTCATTGTCAAATTGATTGTCAAATCAAATATTTAAACGTAAATATATAAGAGAGAGAGTAATATATATAAAAAACTCTGCTCATTTTATTACCTCTGGCTTCTGTAAGCACAGCCAGGTCCCTGCAGTTCCTTAATGTGAAAACTCCAGACAGGTTTAGTTCAAACCATTTTTGAAACATTGTGAACATTGTGAAATGTTTTTATACAACCGTGTCAAGAAGACAGTATTTGTTTCTCTGGGCAGCTCATTTTGTATCTTTAAATGAAATGTAGTATTAAATTACCAGCTCTAGAGAAACCTTGACAGAAAAGAAGTTGCATTTTCTTGGCTTTCCAGTCAATTCCCTATTGCTGAAGATTTTGATTTTAGCAATGTTCTTTTTGGAGTTTTAATTGTATCCTTGAAATTTGTCTCAGTTGGAGGGACCCATTGATGAGCTTTGACAAAGGCATACAAGAGCCAGTGGAAAATAATTTTCCCCTGGCCCTCCACAGTAGTAGGAGAAAGATTTGGGATGTGAGGAGCTAAAGCGGAGGATACAGTCCCTGCCGGACAGCTGGGCTGGAGAAGAGGTGGAGATGTCCTCACTGAAATGCCTGGGGCTCACCCAAGCACATTTACAGCAACTGTGGAAGGAGAACTGCTGCCTGAATTCTGCTCCTTGCACCAAGGAGACTTTTATTCTGCTGCACTAATCCAACTCGCAGTCAGTACCAAGATGTGGCACAAGTATATTGCGTCCTTAGATTTAGTAAATAAATTAAATGCATTTTCTAGGTGTTTTTTCCTTTGCTGTTTTTCCTCTCCTTTTTTATCAGTGGAAAGAGGGGAAACCAAGGAGAAGTGAGGAAGGAGATAAACAGGTATAAGTTCACCTGCCAGGCATTGTGTTGTGGAAATCTCTGACCATTTAACCGCACCTTTGCTTTGGTTTTGGTTTTTAGTTTGGTTTTTTCATCAAGAAAATCTTTTACTGGAAAAAGTCTTGAGTGACAATGTTGGACATCAGTGAAGATGTAGGATGTTGGATGTTGGAGCCTCCTGATGCTGGACATCAGGTGGGCTAACTTAAAACCTTAAAATACTTACCAAGTCGGTAATGCTGTGTGCGGGGTGGGAATGCCCTGGGGTTTGGCGTCCTTCAGAGCTGGCTTTGGGATGTGTCTAGTATGGAATACGGGGCCTGGCTTTGGATGAGGTTGTGTTGCCATAAACAAGGAGCAGCTCCCGTGAACGTAATGGTATCACATGTGGATGGGGCACCAATGACAAGAGGAGCACTGGAAAACAGAAAGGGTTTTCCCAGCACAGTGAATCCTCTGTGGATTCACTGTGGATCCTAAACAGCTGCAAACATGGTGGAAAGAGCCAAGCAGCCCTCGTCTAGCTCCTGGGCATCACGAAAAAGACAAAGAGCAACCAGAGTACAACCCATTGCTCTCCATTTTCTGGCGTTGAATGTATTCATAAGCCTCCTCCGGCTGGGGTTCTGAAGTCACAAGTCATTAGAAAAGTAGAGGTCTACAAAAGCCATTGCTTTAATTATTGTGCTTTTCAGATGGGCTACAAGGGGACAGTGGTAGTTCTGCGAAGCACAAGGTCTTTAGCTGGTAGAAATTTACAGGTGTCCTTTGATTTCCACCAAGCCTCTGTGGCCATGCCAGGTGGGAACCGGACCTGCTTGGAGAGGGCTGGTTAGCTTTTAGTTGGGAAGACCTCTGTGTCCTCACCCTGGCGAACAGCCCGGATCTTGCCATTGTTCCTTCAAAGACTGAGCTTTGAAAATAGCTTTTGATAAAAGGTGAAAGGCCAGAGCCTGGTCCTGCTTACACTTGTGTCACTACTGGAACCTACAGGAGCTGGTCTAGGTCTACAACAGCAGAAACAGGCAGAAAATTGGTGCTGAGCAATTGTATGAGGTATCTAACCAGCCCCAAGCCTACGGCAGAGACCAGCATAGCCAGAGAAATGAATCTGCTGCTTTTTTGGTTGATTTACTTACAGGTTTCTGCTTGCCTTTGGCTTTTCTACCATGAGTTGGTGGCGAGCAGAATATAGATATGAAATATTTTCTGTGTCGGTGGCTGGCTGTTTTAGTCAAGGTGATGAGGGAAGGGCAAAGATGAGGAAGAAAGAGAAAACATTCCTCAAATATGCTGTGCGAAGGCCAGGGATGCTGTTGGACGGGACATAACCACAGCTGCACGGACGCCCTGAGTTTTGTGGAGATGTGCTGGGGTGGGTGCAAGCTTGTGCATTTACAACAAGCCCTTGTCCCTGTCTCAGCATGGTTCAACTGAGAAATTTTTAAAAAAGGCTAATAAAATTTATAGACCCAGCAACAAAGTTGCTTTTTTTTTTTTTTTCTTTTTTCTTTCTTTTCATTTTGTCCTATTTGGGACTTTGAGCTGTGAAAATGTCTCTTTTCAGCCAACTTAATTTCAGTAACCAGCAGTAAATATCTCAAGGATCAAAGTCCTGATGTGGCAGCCACAATTTGCTCATCTCAAACAAAGAGTTGGAATTGATCTTTGAATAAAAACCCAAGAAACCATTACTGTTCTCAGTAGGTGATGAAGTACCTCTTTCTTGTAGAAGCATCAAATTTGGGGTGGGGAGGCCTTAAAAAGCCATTGATCTTGGTAATCGCTTGTATTGATGTGTACTGACCAGCATCGACGACTCACGTAATTGTTTGCAATTAATTAACAGTTCACTTTAATTGCCAGGAACAATTGTTCGATGCACATTGTAATCCTCGTAACCCCTTTCATTCACACACAACTTTTTCTCTTGGTGAGGCAGTCACGTTGCTGTACAGCTGACAGCTTCACTTGGGCCATTTGTACCTTTTCTGTTAACGATGTCATTGCCTGCTGCAAAATCCCCTGAAAGCCACCCTTCCCGCTGTCCCTGCAACCCTGGGAATGCAGCTTTCCCATTCCCATTGGAAAACTCTGCAACACAGAGCATTACAGAAATAAAACGGATTTTTGGTAGGGAAGACCCAAATCAGAACGGGTGGTCCAAAACTCTTTTGTCCCTCACTTTGAGGGATATGAATAAATTGTCTCCAAATCCAAGGGGAAGAGTTGCCTTCACAAACTCTGCTTGGTGTCGAGTGGAACTGTGTCTAAACCGAGGTTATTCCTTCACAATTTGAGCACGCTGCAGCAGGCAGGGTGCTGGATGTCCGACAGCGCATCCATCAATGGATGCTGAAATCACAAGCACAGGTTATGACCTTATTGCAGGATCTGAGAGTTGGAAAACACCTGGCTTGTCCCTGGAAAAGCTCTTTTCCAGCTGGGCGGTATCTGGCTGAGGATGAGAGGCAGTGATGGTCGCTGCTGGCAAAGCCAGCGCCCTTTCGAGGCTGCCGCAGCCTGGCCTCTTGGCTCTGCCTCACCTCTCCTCTGCACCGCGCAGTGACAAGGACTGGGCTCCTTCCTGATGTCCCTCATGTGTAGGTCAGAATCAGGCCCCAGGCAGGATAAACAGCATCTTTGCTAGAGAGCGGATCCTCTAGCTTGGAGGGAGGGATGAGTTTCTGGTGGCAAAGCTCAGTGCGAGACAGCCAGGCTGGGTGGCCCGGGGCCAGATCCTGCCCTGTGGCCACCAGTGCAGCACTGAGCCGCCCTCCCGAGCTCTGAGGGGCAGGTCAGCCCGGCCAGGCGTCGGGCAGTGTCTGGCAGAGTCGCCTTCAGCAGCGCAGACGGACAGAGTGGGCAGATGACTGCCCTTCCCCACCCTGCCTCCCACCCTCTCCGCTTCCCCAGGAGCAAGGCCATTTCCACAGCCATCAGGACAGCAGCTTATTTTGATGTAAGTGTTTTCATTAGCTTTTTAACTTGACTGGGAAAGTTGATCTCAAAGAAAAATGTACAATTATCATTCAATTATGGTTAAATCAAGTCCCTTCAATGCACTTTAAGAACGAGTGAAAACAAATCAATGCTGTTATTGCACTGTATCTCTATTGTGTATAATATTATACATTCATCTGTAAGAGTAATTTATTTTTATTACTGTAAATAAAACTGTTAAAGTGATTTGTCAAAAGGATATCCAAAAATGGGGGGGAGGGGGTGTGAAATTAAAACATTTTAAGATCTGGGCTCCTGCCCCAGGTATGTGCCATACTGTGCGTGTCTGTGTTTTTATTTCAGCTGAAGCAACTCTAGCACAGGTTTCTAATTCCTCTCACCCAGGGTTTGTGTTTCTACCTGGATTGCGATGAGCTGGTCGAGGATAAGAACTGCTCGAAACATTGGTGGTAGGTTGGGAAGGAACGGCTCCCGCTGCTCGGAGCCTCCGAGCACAACGATGGAGCCTTCTCCCTCAGCAAGCCAACCTCTGCCCTCTGATTACTCAAGCGGTCAGGGATTAAATACCCGTGGGAGTGAATTGATCTTTGAAAGCTGGTTTCTCCAAATGAAGTGTTACAGAGATATCACAGCTTTCTGCCGCTTCTTCTGTGCCCTGGCTTCTAATAGAGAAGGGAGCATCACAGGGCTGATAACGCATAGCAAATGAACCCAGAGAGGGCAAGCCGACAAAAAGATGAAGCCAAATCTACTTTATCCTCTTAAAATCTTTATTTTTTAATTTTTTTTTTTAATAAGCACATGCATAAAGTGTCAACAGTTTGGGATTAAGATGACATTTTTTGAACAAATGTAGTTACAAGCGGTGCTTCGGGTCGTTTCGAGTTTCCTCTCTACACTGTACAGAAGAAAGCTCGTGTTGCGACCGACGTAGTCCCTACCTTTCCATCATCGTGTCACGACAGGCAGAACCCACAACACTGGGGAGAAATACACTTGTTCACACGTAGCAACTGGGTACGGTAGATAGATACAAGCAGCAACATCTACTCACCTATTGACTAAGTGCACATGGTTAAAAGACCCCATTAGACAGTGAACATCTCCTTTTTTAATGTCAACTATATAATAATGGAAATCGAGTTACGGCCTGTAACGGGTGACCCTCAGGACAGATGCCCTTCTCCCGTCAGCTGCTTCTATCAAACAGCAAGTCAAAGGAAATATGGGTAATACTTCTGCCAGTATTAACAAATGAGCCTTTTTGGGGCAGCCCCACCGATGCTGAGCACCCCGGGAAGCCAGCCACAAGGTGCCACCAGGCTGGCACCTCCCTGTCCCTGCAGAGCTGGAGCCAACCTCCGTAAGGACCGGCCACAGCCCTGGCTCCAGGCTGTATGCATCATCGGCTGGTGCCAGAAGGGGAGAAAACTGCTTTTAAAATGCTTGGCTCAAGCTGCCCGCTCCCAGATGTTCTGTTTTAGGAGGTCTGGTTGCCCCAGTGCTCCAGGAGGTCTGCCTAGTTTGTATCTGCTGAGTTTAGGTAGTGCAGAGGGGGTTTTGGGGTGTCTGGGGTGCTCCCAGCCCAGCCTGGACTAGCCTTGATCCCCGGGCCACCGGGTACAGGGCGCAGGGGATGGTCCTCACCTGCCTTCATTGCCACCCAAAATAATGCTCCATCAGTGCCCGGCCCCAGCCAGAGGTGTTGGTGTCCCACAACAAAGTGGTGACGGGGTTTGTTCCCTCCCTGCAGGCCCACCATGTCCTCTTGGGGACTGTCCCGTGCCAAAGGTGCAACGTTCGCACGTGCACCCGGAGATGTGTGGTTGGCAGAGCAGGCTTTCCTTGAGTTGGCCACCACTGGAGTAAGCTGCTCCCAAAACTACCCCTGCGCAGCTGCGGGGGTAAAAGCCTGTGCACAAGGAAGGAGGAATCCCAGCGGATGCCTCGGGGTCTGGGCAGGTCCAGGTTTCCACCCAGGTGAGGACAAGCTGAGCACCAGAAATGCTCTGCCCTGCCCCAGCTCAGTGAGCCCCCCCACCCCGGGAGCCCCCCGCTCCTCGGCCATGCCACGGGGACCTCCAGAAAAGGCACTTGTGTCAGTAAGGAGCTGCCACACCGCCGTGGCCCCGTGGCTCTCCCAGCGGGAACGCTGGCCCCAGCCCCACGCGTGACACAGCCGCAAGCGGAGGAGAGGGAAGCACCAGCAACGCTTCGGCACCAGCCCCAGCTCATGCCGGGGACATCCCATTTCAGATTCCCCCAGGCAAGTCAAGCAGCCCCCAAATGAAGGAAGTCTATTGAGAAGAGGAGCCGTCAGCCCCAAAATGCTCCTGAAAGTGCATTTTGGAGAAAAAGGTTTCTTTTTGATGGGGGTTGTCTTTCTTTTCCCTAATCTGCTCTGATCTGAGTTGAAAGGCACCACAAAGAGAGGCCCCATTCGTGGAACACTGGCCAGAACTAAAGGTAGACCTGAAACATCTCAGTAGAAAAATAACTTTAGGGGGTGGGGGTGAAGCTTATAACAGTAAGGATTTTGGAGACCTGGCAGGACTGTGCCGAAGATGCTCTTGCTGCCAGCAGGAAATCAACAGCTCCTCAACAGGCACCACAGTCAGGTCACCAGGCTCAAAGTCCACTTTGATTCCAACGCAAGACTTTTATGGTTGTATTTTTCATGGCAAGAAGTGACTTTCTGTGGAGTAAGTGTTCCCAGCTGAGGCCTCAGGCACACTCAAGCATGGGTAACAGGTGAAAAATATTGGGATTTGAAAAACCTGAGCTAGGGTGGGAGCTTCAGGTACAAAAGCACCTCCCTACAGTGGCAGGAGATCCATCTCCTTCTTGTGCTGTGGGCTGCTGTGCTGTTTGCTCTGTTCCTAAACCCTGGTTTCTTAGGAACTGAGTTTGGCAAGTGGCTGTGGTGATAACTGCTCTGGTTTTTAGTGGCTTGCTGGGGAAGCAACGCTGGGTCTGGCCTTCCCTCAACATCCAGGGGAAAGAGACTGAACTGATTTTGTTTCTGGAAATAACATGTAAGTTGTCTGCTTGTTAGTTTTGTGATGCATGTTTTTTGTTTGGATCCTTCAGCTGAGCTACCCCAAATCAAGGGGTATCTTTTAAATTGTTCACCTTAAGGTACCGGCATGGTTCACTTGCTGCAGTTTGTGGACTGGAGGAGCAGACTGCTGGAGCTGCTGCCTTCTAACTATTGAAATGTGGCAGTAACAGCTGCCCATCCTGATCTTCTGTGGTTAGTTCCCATCCTTCCCTCTCAGGTGTTTATTCTGTAGCGCAGCTTATGCTTATTGTATTCAAGGGTCAACACCAAAACCAGCAAATGGGCACCAAAGCTAAGGGAGAACATGAGCAGGCTGCCCTGGCTGATGGGCAATGCTCTGGGGCTGTAACCTGCTGGGGCAGATCCAACGAGTAGTAGTGCTGCTGCAACCCCAGAGGGGGTGAGGCAGAACTACAAACACGCCAGGTTTGAAGAGATGTCCTGAGGACACCTCCACCATGCCCTGGCCCAACGCAGGGTCACAGACAGTGCTCCTTTCTGGTGTTTGCCTACCTGCTTCTCAAAGCCCTCCATGGAGAGCTTCTGTGACCTGCTTCAGGGTTTCTCAATCTTTACCTCAAGAAAGCTTTCCCTGAGATCTGATTCGAGTCCTTTCTGTCACAGCGCAATCCTGTACCTTGTGCTGCAGCCCAACACGGGCATGGAGCACAGGTCTGTCCTCCCCACCGCCCTCCGTGGCTTTGCAGGGGGCTTCACCTACTGCAGGTTTTTCCTATACAGAGTGGTGGGAGCATAACCAACTGAAAAATGCCAGTCTATTTTCTTTCTGGTTTGTTTCCTCCTCTCTGCGCTTGAAGACGTGCTATGCAGCTGAGTGCTAGAACTGCCATGGGGCTGAGAGTCCCCCAGGGCTAGCCCAGTCCCCTGGCATTGCCACCATGGGAGAGGTGTGCAGGGAAGGGCTCACTTCACGCACACTTGGGCTCACAAGACCCTGAACACACTGATCAACAGCAAATCTAAGCCTGTTCCCAGCAGGAACGAAAGACTAGAGGGATCTCTGGCTGCTGTTCTGCAAGGTGGCACCTGTGGGAAGGTATCTATTGGGAGAGATGCCCGTGGGAGGATGAAGCATCAGTGATCTACCATCATGTAGTGCTATGGAGGTGTCTGTGGCCTCAGGGTCCTGTACCAATGTCAGACAGACATTAATGTTGATGTCACACCAACACTGCCTTCAGGGGATACCGTGGCCAAGTATGTCCCATCCAGGTCTTGCCTGGGGATTGCCCACAGAAAGAGCCCATCCCTTGCTGCAGGCTCTGCCTCAGCCTAGTGACAACACCAGGATGGTGTCCTCCTTTGGGAATATTCTACTGTCCTCTTCCCACCCCGCTTGTGGGCATGGTACTGAAAGCTTTGGGGCACCACCCCCCCACCCGACTGATGTTCTTGACTGTTGAGTGTTTTTTTTTTTCCTTTCCTCCCCCAGCAAAATGCAGGCATCATTCTCGCCTGGAGAAAGCAAAGCTTGAGTGAATGATCCTAGAAAACCTAGGGTTTGTTAAAGGAAGATCAGATTCACAAAAAACCCACCCCTTTGACTCTCAAAAAGATCAAAATATTTCAAAGTCTTGGCTTGGGTACAAGTGCCTGAAGGAGGATGCTTTGTGTGAGCTTAGAGGCCATGGCATGAATTGCATGGGCAGCTCCAAGCGGTGGCAGGTAGGTGCAACGGTGTGCCTGGGCACGGGTCCTGTCACACGGTCATCCCAGGGGAGCACAGCTGTGTGGGGACTGGGAAAGGCTCACACGGAGGACATGGTGACCCATTCGGAAACAAAACCAGCATGTCTTGGCACTCCTGTATTTTGCTCAGGCACTTTTTGCGTGGGGATAGTGAAGGGACAGGAGAGCCCCACCACTGCCTGTCAGCGGGGGGATGCAGTTGTGGTACTGGTCATGGGGTCACCTAAGGAAGGGACAGCAGTCCTCAAAGTGCTGCTGCCCAGTTGAGGGTAAATTCATGGGTGAGTGAGCATTTGAGGCTTCTAAAGTGCAGTGCAGGTTATATGGTGTTTGCTGTAAACTGTAAACTCCTCAGGACAAAGTCCTTGCCCCCCCCCCTTTTTTTTTTTTTAAATACCTGTAAAGTGACATGCCAGCAGAGAAAACCTTACCCTGAAGTAACAATTACTACTACAGGAAAACAGGAATCATGGTGAAAGAAACAGCCTAAGCTCCCCTTGCCAGCATCCCACAACAGGGAGTGCTTCCCATGGCCCTCCATGGTCCACCCACAAGGAAATGGCATGGTGTTCCTGCTGGCCACGCACCCCTGGAAAGCACCCTCCAAAATACCACCTCCAGTGCTACAGCCTGCCTCCCTCCGAGGGAAACTTCCACTTCTCGTTAAAGCTGCGGTGTTAATTCGGGCTCTGTTCCCAGGGGAGTGTGCACAGCCTCTGTTCAGGCTGTTGGGTGTCTTGAAAGGGAGACAGAGATGGAAAAGTTGCTGGGAGGAAACCTGAGGGCTCTTAGGTGAAGGAAGCTCTCTGGAGAAGCCATGTTCAGCCTTACGTCTGTCACCAGAATAAAACCTTCCCAAGATAAAACAGCTGCAAAAGCAGGAGCTCTCATAGGATGTGATGCTTGCTCCTCTCTAGGTGTCTGCCCAGGGTGGAAAGTTAGAAACTAGCCAATCCTTTTTTCCTTCAGGACACTGATCCTCTAAGAGCTGCCAGGCTCAACAGCGAGCTCCAATGTTCACTCAAAATCAAGGAGAACCTGAGGGTGCAAGGCCAGGATGAGTGAACACTGCCAGACTTCCACCAACCTTCATAAAACTTGAGCAAGACCAGACTTCACACCTGATGTAGCCTTCACAGGCAACGACTGGTGTACCACAGGCACGGTGGTCCCCGTAATGTCCCTTTTCAGATAAATCAGCGATTGTCCAAGAGGTTTCTGATGGACCTCAAGGACTGTGGCCTTCCGTTAGTATCTCTAAGCAGAACCAAACCGGCTTATTTACTGTTTTGCCAACTCCAGCCCAATTCATTTGCATGCACCCGGAATACGCTTCCCCCTGTTGGCAGTCATATTTATTATTTTTAATCTATGCCCATAAATTGGCAAGTAGGAGAAAGCAGATAAAATGGAAAGAGGAACTCTCGAGAGATCGGTTGGGCTCATTAAATGTTTGGCACTCTGTGATTATCTGTTGGCAATGAAATGCCACCGCTATATTTTAACATGGAACATGAAACCTTAATGTACAGGAGCATCTCCTCAGCCCACTTCTGGTACACTTGAGAGAGGAGAAATTCAATCATCTGCGACCTGGATTGTATTTTTAATGGCTGCTAAGCTAGATAAAATATTTGAATATTCACTTTTATATCAGCCCACGTGAGGATTTGAGCATTTTGGGTTGTGTAATGCAGCATGGCCTATTTCTGGAAGAGTATAAGGAAATAGGCACATATGTACAAAATATCGAGTATGCAGCATATGGGTCAGCCAGCCAGTGTTAATTAGTATTGCACAACCAATTCCAGCGGAGCTAACCCAGCCCAGCCAAGGACTTAGTGTCACTTGTGCTGGATTTCATAGGTCACCTGGGCAAAAAATAGATGAATACACCTAAAATAAAGATGGTCATCCTCAAACATGGCTGAGTCTCCCAAGCAAAGGCACTGAGGATGTTGGCCCACCAGCACAGCTGGCTTTGCAGGAATGGCAGTGTCATGAGATTGGGGTGCTCAGTGCCACCTCGTGCTTGCCTGCCTCATGGTGCTGCCAGCAGAGAGCTGGGAAGAGCAAGGTGTGCCATGATCAGACCAGAAATGGGTGTCTCCAGCCCACCCTGACTATACAGGTTACTTCTCCATCAGCTACAGAAGAATCCTGAGCAATGAGCTCTGATGTAGACATCTCACTGGGGAGAGGCTACCTGTGGGATCGGCCCCATCCCTGGTATCAAGATAGCTTCAGTGGAGCTGAGGCGGTTCAGATCCCTGGAAGAGCTGGATTGTGATGTCTTCAAGCAATGGGCAATGCCGGGAGGTTATGGTCCTGCTGACTTGCTTTGGAGTTGAGCATGCGGAATGGGCTTGGGTTATTGGGGGCTGGGAAGTGGAGAGGATGGTGCAAGAACATGATGTGAGGAAATGGGGGTGAGCCTTGCTACTTGCACCCCTGAGGTTCCCAGCTGTGCACCTGCTCCGCAGATGAGGCTGTGCACGGGGCAGGCAAGGCCTGAGTTATGTGATTGTCACGCGCTTTTCCACGCAACGGCATCGACCCTGATAGTAGCACGGGTTGACTGACTGCTGCCAGTCCCGAGCATAGCAAAGTTGCTGTGAGGTGACAGGGAAGCAGGGGGCTGCAGGGACAGTCCTGACCTGCCATGCACCAATGGAGTCCTACCAGAATGGCCAGTTTCATGTGACACACACAAAGCAACTAGTGCATGAAAAGAAGGGACCTAGTCTTCTAGGGGCACTCTGCTCTTCTCCAGTTCCCACCAGGATCAGCTCAGCTTTACAGAACTGGGGCAGTCGTGGACCCAAGGGATGAGCCAGCCCCGCATGTCCCAGAGCCCCTTCCCTGCCTGCATGTGCTGGTGGGACTCCTTGGCTCTGCCCGAGTGCCGGCGGGGTCCCTGCGGCCGATTCTGCAGCCCTTTGACCCCCGTAACAGGCAGAAGCCCTCTGCTGTTCTCTCTCACAAAGGATTATTACTCTTCCTAATTATCCAAATAAACACTTGCCTTGCTCTTCACATACAAACAGTATTATGGTCACGTCTATTATTAATAACAGGTGACTGCTTAAACAATGCTCTGGATTTTCACAAGCCTTTCTCCTAGCTTGCTCCTGGCCGAGGAAAGCCCACCCCAGGGGTGCCCTCCCGGCTGCCAGCGCCAGGTTGTGACCAGCAGCTGCTGGTCCTCTGCATCTCAGAGGGTCAGCACCAGAAACGAGAGCTCTCGGTGAGCACCCAGCATCAGGAATTCCCTGCTCACCTGTGGCGCATGGTGTCTCCCTGCCTCCTTTGGTCAATCCTGTTTTACCTGGGTGTTGCAGATGAGCTATTCCATGCATCCCATTGCTCTGCTGCCTCTTGCCTGCCCTGCCTGCTCTGCCCTGCCTGCCTGCACAGCGAGACAGGAGATGCCAAGCCTCCCTGCCAGCCTCCCAGCAGGCATGCGTGGGACCCGGAATTGATCCGTACAGCTAATCCCAGGCTGCTGGGTCTTCCTCACGCTGGGAGAGCTTGCCCATCAACAGGCAGAGTGGGACAAGCACCTGAGCACCTTAAACAGCATCAGCGCTGTCGAGATGAGGAATTCTGGGGTTAAATTTGAGGATTTCATTTGCAGTTCCTGCTCTAACAATCAGCCCTGCTGAAGCCAAGGGGATTTTTCCCTAAGGAAAGGGGGGATGAACCCCAAACCCTTCCCCATCCATCCTTCCCCTCTCCCACACCCACACTGCTCCTCCGTTCGAGCCCCCCACTTGGAACCACAGCTTGCAGCCCAGACCTGGAGATGCTGGAGATGCGGGAGGTGTCCTGTCCAAGGGACAAGAGGCTACTTTGTGTCACTCAGTGGAAGGGAGGGGCTATTTCTCAGCAGCTGGGTAGGGGGCTCATCGCATCTCACCACGAAGGGTTTCTTGCTGGGGGAAACGAGCAGATGCCTGGGGCATTGTTCAACACCAGTATTTCTCAGGATGAATTTAGGGATCAGCCTTTGAGCCTGCTGGGTCCCAGCTATATCCTCCCACCTCCTTTACAGGGCTGGTCATTTATGGTCAAAATTCTACCTTTGTAGCCACCAACTACACAGTTGCTGGGGGAGTGGGGGAGGTGGGCTCAGAGCCCAGCTCCTCCCCAGAAGAGATGCAACGTGGGGACTTGGTTTTCCTCCCTTCAGGGACTGGTGGTATATGGGAACACAAGAGAGGACCTGGGGACACTGTTGAGCAAGTCCACGGTTGGTCCTGGCCCATTTTCTGCTGGTGGGAGCCTCTCCCCGTCTCCGCAGGCTCTTACCCTGACTGTGGTATCTTCCATACTCCCCACCCCTTTGCTCTGCCTTCCTGTGCCTCCTCCCTTTGCGGCTGTGCGAAAAGCCTTCGATGAATCACACTCTATTTTGATGAGCAAAGTGGTATTTTCAGCACCGTGGTGGGGGCCCCCCTCGCCAGGCTCCCCCAGCAGCACCCGCCTGTGGGGTAAGGGACGGGGCAGGATCAGGCCAGGGGCAAGTAGTGCCTGGGTCCGAGCTGATCTCAGTTGTACGGGTGCAGTCTGTGGGGCTGCAAAGTGCAAGTTGAGGGTTTACCTAAAAGCAGCATTTTGTCTAATTAATTTTTTTTTTTTTCAAATAACACTGAAATGGCGTAGCGCTAAGACCAAGGAGAGTTGGGCTTGGGGAAGCTCCCAGGACACCTCTGCTCCTTTGCTGGCAGCCCCTTCCCCCGCCCCGAGGACACCACACATCGCAGCTTTCAAAGCCCAGACAAGCGCTGGGTTTCCCTGCCAGCTGCAGAAGCCTTGCTTTCACCCCTTTCTCCCAGAAAACTGGTCCTAAGGATGGAAACAGGCTCAGGTCACCTTGGTCTTCTGCAGGGAGCAACAGCATGATGGGGACCTTCCCGACATGACTGCCACAAAACGTGGTGCGCTGCTTTATGGGGAAGGCGGCTCCTGCTCACACGCAGCTCTCGGAGCTGCCTGACTCTACTACAGGTGCCGGCGGCGGAGCATCCCCAAACCCAGTGTGCGGCCATCGCTGCGCACCCATGGTGGCACCGGCTGTGCAAACAGGCTGCTTCTCCAGGAGCTTCTCGTTAACACGTTTAACATCGAGCTGGAAAAGCACTACTGCCTCTGGCTATCCCTTCTCTAGCAAAGCACACTCAGGGCTAGTCTCTGGTCTTGCTCCAGGTGTAAACCTGGAGTAATCCTATTAACCTGTCTTCAGAGTATTTTGGAAGTCATTAAATGTGAAGGTGCTGCTAATTTCTGGTCTCACTGCCTCCGAGGTGTATCCTAGCAGTGCTGCTGCTGCCCGAAGGGTTTTCGACATAGTGTAAAAGCAAAGCTCCTGAATGAGCGGGGCCGCCTGCGCTTGTTGGCATTGACGTTGGGGAAGGTGCCTATACACACCTGGCATGGAGCCGGGGAGCTCCGCGCCAGCCCAGCCCCGGGGCCCCTCAGTCTGACCACTCGTTATCATCCAGCTCGGAGTCATCGTCGGACTCGCTGTACTCCACTGCGATCCGGCGGGACAGGATCGTCGCCACGTCATTGCCCACGGGTTCTTTTTTGGCCTCTTGTTCCCATTGCTCCTGGACTTTCCGGAGTTGAATTCCTGTGGTCGGAAAGGGGGGAAGGCTTTAGGGGCAATGTGCCCAGCACCCATGGGTGCATCCAATGTGCAGCATCCCCCCAGTCAAAAGTATGGGCTGAAAGGAGATGGCTGCAGCCTGCCTGCAGGAAGATGCATGCGATTACCGAGATATATGAGATAAGAATGAGATGCATGCGATTATACAGCTACATAATAGAATACAGCTCCTCCTCTGCTTCCACTCAACCTGAAGAGGCTGAACCTTCTTGAGGGTTAAATCTACTGTTTGAGCTGAAGATCTGCAGGAAGGGGAAATGGGAGACCTTGGAGCACATCATCTGCTACAGCCTGGATGGTGGCCACACGCACGGGAGCTGCTGCTCATCCCTGTGGGGCTCCGTACTGCCTCTGGCAAAGGGTTTTCCCCACCTCCTGCACCCCCCTGCCCTGCATTTCTTTCCCTCCCCAGGTCCCACCTGCCTGCCACCATCTTCACGCACCACCTGGCCACCTGGGGCTCACCTGGCACTCAGCGAAGCCACCACCACCCAACTCCACACCAAGAGGTGTTTTGCCACAGCACTGGGAACCTGCCCCACCCCGCTCCCCCCGCCACCACCCCCACACTCACCCCTGCGGATGGCTGCCAGCAGGTCGCTCCGGGCATCGCTCATGGGCATCAGTGGGATCTGCGCCTTCCGGGGCTCCATGGCAGGTGCTGGGGGTGATGCCGAGTGCGCCGGAGAGGCGGCAACGGCGGGGGGCCCCGGTGGTGGTGGTGGTGGGGCCACTGGGGGTCCCATGGGGCCGGCCTGCGGCGGAGAGGCAGAGTAGGGGCCAGGGGGTGCGGGGGGCGGTGAGGGTGTGTAGGAGGTGGGGGCAGCCGAGCCGGGGGCCAGGGCAGGGGGAGCCGAGATGGGGCTGTCGAAGGCGGTCTGGGCGGAGGGGATGACGGGCGGCGGGGGTGGTGGGGCGGGCGGCACAAAGTACTCTGCCATCGGCACCGGCTGCGGGCTGCAACAGAAGGGCAATAGCCGTGTCAGCAGCACAAGGAATGATGGCACCCATCACCCACCCCAGGCCCCCGACTGGCTCTGCTGTGGCTTGGTTTGCTCTGGACCCCCATGTAAGCTCTGTCCCAAGGTCATGGAGTTGGGGGGACTCTGCCAGTGGGCTGGGCTATGGGGCATGCGGCGGTGGGAAGGCTGCCAACACCCCAGGGGAAAAAACCCATCCCCTCCATCCCCCTTGTCCCCTTATCTGGGATGAGGTTACCCCAAAAGTGCTCCTGACTCATTTGGCCTCGGGTTTTGGACCACAGCAGCTGCAGAGAAGGGCTGTCCCCGCTACATCAGCCCAGAAATAGGGGGTCAGCCCCCCCCCCCCACAAGCCCCCCTTCCCCTGGGCATCCCTCTGTCAGGAGAGGATAGGCAAACTGGAGTCCTACCCGTAATCCTTGACTAAGTGAGGTCTCGGCCCATTGAGGATAGCCTCTGGGGGCTGCGGCACGTGGGGCTGCTGGAGGCGGTTGAGGCTGTTCTGCCGGCTGCCCGCTGCTGGGCGATAGACGTGCTCCTGGGGGGGGGCAGCCGCCAGCACCCCCTCCTTGTGCTCCGCTGGGGCCAGGTGGGATGCTGGGGCCAGCAGCTGTGTGGGGTGGTTGGGGCTCGCTGGGTACGAGTGGTCGGCTGCATCCGACGCGTAAGATCTGTGGCACAGGAAAACCCAACCGTCGTACTCCTGGGACGGGGGTTGGCTGGGCTGGGGGATGTGGGTTTGGGAGTATTTTGGGGTTGAGACAACAAAACAAAGAATGGCCACAAAAATACAGATATATGAGCAAGCAGAGAGGTAGTCGAGGGGAGGAGGACACAAATACAGCTGAACCAGTCTCTTCCCTTAGCTGCTAAATGGAAAGTGTTCCGACCATCCCAACACCAAGGCTGCTCCTGAGGTCCAGGAGGCGACCCTGGGGGCACCAGCTGTCCATGAAGCTACCGTGGGTTTATGGCTTCTCACCCCAACCCTGCTGTGGGCAACACGTCCCCCCCAAAGACGGAGAAACCAAGGGAGAGCCGGTGAGCTAAATGCATAGTAGGTAAAACCTGCCTATTATCTGGGGACAGTGATCCTTCCGATGACGCCATGTGATAGGGGGATGGTGAGAACCTGTTATCGGGTCGGAACTCTTTATCATACGCCATCATGTTCCACTCCAGGCGCCGGTTGCGGGCTTTCCTCACTTTCTTCACCTCCCGGGTGGAGTCCTCCACCAGCCGCTGCTCCTGAGGGCAAAGACAAGCCACGGCTCCATCTCCAGCCTGCCTCCTCTGGACCATGAGCGGTACCCAGGGAGCATCACCCCGCCCTGCGAGATGCACCCACCATGAGGGCGGGGGAGTGTGTGGGATGCACCAGAAAAGTGACTGGCCCCCAGGTCCCAGGCAGCCCCAGCTCCAGCCCCTGCAGTGTCCCCTGCCTGCCCGTTACCTTCTGCCTGCGCTTCTCCTTTCTCTTATCTTCCGTCGCCTGCAACATTTTCTCCTTCCATAAGTTGAAGAAGTAGGAGGGGTCAGTGTAGAATTTGAGGCCATCCTTTTTGTCATCCCTGCCGGGTTGGGAAGGGAAAAGGATTATCAGCCACGGGAGGAGACCCCCCTTCCCCTGCACAGGCAGGTTTGGTGTGACCATGGCCATAAGCTGTTGCCCCACCACGAACATGTCCAGCACAGCGGTCACTACCTGCAGACCACTGTGTGGGCTCACTCATCCCAAGCACCCTACAAAATGGGGATGATGACACAGCCATGGAAAAAACAGCCTCTCAGCCCTCGCCAAGCAGCAAACGGGGTGCACACACTGATGCCTCCACTGGAAAGGGTCCCCCTGAATCCCCCAGGATCCCCTTGGTCCCCTCAAGGAGCAATATGCCAGCCACCCTACCTGTAGGGCGTGAGGATGTTGAGCGGCGGGGGCTTGTCGCAGCGCTGGTACATCTCCATCACGGGATTGGGGATGGAGTTGCGAGACACCACCTGCTGGTTCTGCACCGTGGAGCTCTTGAAGGCTTTCCGCATGTTGATGTCCTGCAGTGAAACTGGGGGCACGGGAGGGACAGAGGATGCAGGGGTGGCCTCAGCCCCTCAAACCAGACACGGCAGGTGGCCCGGCCCTGAGCATGTCTCCCACCCGCTTGCACCCGGCTGTCACCCCAAAACAGCCCCAGCCCCTCACCTTCCTCCACGGTGGAGTCCAGCTGTGTCACCTTGATGACCAGCAGGTCCACTCTCTCCTGCAGTGAGTTCATCCGCATGTAGAAGCTGTTGGCTTCGTTGAACAGCTCGCCGAAGATGTCCTCGGCATGCCTGCCTGGCAGAGGGCAACGCACACCCGTCAGGGGCACCGGTGGCAGGCAGGCAGCCCTCTCCCAGCCCGTCCCCTGGGCCACCCACCTCCCCGCCAGCTCTGCGGGGCTCTCTCCCCAGCCTTGTTCTGTTGGGAGCTGAGCCTCAGCCTCCCCCAGACCTGGCAAAGGGCTGCACGGAGGGAAGGGAGTACAAAGCACCCCCCCTTCTCCTGCCCTCTCCTCTGCACACAAGCATCCTTTTCAGGGCGAGCAGGACCCTCGGGAGGCACTGAACCAGCGCAGTCCGTGCCCCAGAAAGCCTTTGGATCTACCAGGACATCTGCAGCCAAAACCCCACCATCACACCACATGACCTGTGGAAACCCAGCCCTGCAGGTGGAAAACCACGAGCAGGGCAGCAGGGAGAAGCTGTGGTTTGTTTGACTTGAGCAGTTTTTTTCCTGCAGGGCTTGGCGCATCGCTGCGATAGCTCTTTATTCGGGTTATTATTATCACAGGGCTGCGTGGGGCGCCTGGCAGAGCATTGCTGACACCTGCAGGCTACAGCACCCAGCCCAGCACCCCAGCTCCTTCAGGCTTCCTCCAAACCCACGTACCAAACAGCTCCCGAGATCAAGGCGCTTTTGGGATCTGCTCAGCCTGTCACCCAGCTTGGCCATTTGTATTTAATTTCCTTTTTCCCTGGATGAGGTAGCCACAGCCTGAGCACCCATGGGTGCTGCTCATGTGAGATGCCATGCTTCCAGCAGCTCCCTAAATATAGGTTCTATTTTTCTGGGAGTATTTTGGAGAATAATCTAGTTCTGGAGGTGGGGAAAGAGGGAGAGCCTGCGCGTCTCTCTCTATTTTAAGTTGATATTCAGCAGTGAAATAGGTTGCCCCTATTAAACCTTCACACTGGTGTGCGTGGTGCTCTCACCCTCCCCTTTTCTGCTGAAATCAGTCCCAGGGCAGGAAGACAGCTGAGGATTTAGACCTTTTATATAGACCTCTCTTCCTTATAAAGCTCTAAGATTAAAAAGAATAGGTTGGGGTTTTTTAATCTTCACCTGACCTTCCTATTTCTGGCCAAGTCGAGAAGCAAGGGGCCCACAAAGGCTTTCCATCCCCCATAGCACAGAGCAGCCATGGGAGCAAAATGGGTCTTAAAAACATCACCAGGTCCCCCCTTGGGCTTGGCCCTGAGCATCCTCCTTTTTAAATATTTATATTATATAAATTCATATTTATATTTAAATTTATAATTTGTTATTATATATTTATAATTTTTAATATTTATAACTCCCCCTGAATTAGGGATGGCTGCAGTCTGCACAGCCCCTGTTTCTCTGTGACTGGAACTGGACCATAGCATCTCACCAGCATCCCACCAGTATCCCATCAGCATCCCACCACCCTGTTGCCACCCCACACCAAGTCGCTGTGACTTACTGAGGCTGCCCAGCTGCTTGATGATGGCAGCCAGTGTGCTGTTGGTGACACACTCCAGCTCACTCGTTACCCCCTCGGGAAGAGCCCCCCGGCATAGATGCCGGGGCTCGATATTCCTCTTCACCAGCGGCATGCTGCCGGCAAGCCCTCACGCCTCTCCTGGGCAAAGGAGAAAGGAAGGAAAAAAAAAAGAAAATACCCAGTTTTTGCCAATCACTGATTTTTGTCTCTGTTTCCTTTGGCCTCTGCCTGGGGCACTGATCCTGCCCGTGCTGGGCACGGTGGGTGCAGCCTGTGCTGCAGCAGCAGGGCTCTTCCAAGCAGGGGATGCTCCGTGGTGCGAACCTCCAGATGCCAGTGAGTACACGGATGCCAGGGTGGAGGTGAGGACCATGCCAGGGCCCTGTCCCTGCTGTTGTGCTCTGCTGACAAGCCAGCGTGCCCGGGGACCCTTTCTCCCTTACCTTCCTGGAGCTGTGCTTAAAGTAGGAGCAAACCCCCATGTGCTGCAGCCCTTCAGCCAGCCCTGAAAAGCCTCATCCAAGCCAAACAGTGGCCAGAAGCGAGCAAGCGCTTGTAATGCCATTATTTCCAGCTCAGTGCAAAGCTCTCCGGGGTTTTATCTGTGCACACACTACACCGAGGCAAGCTGCCACCGCCAGCTCACCCCTGCCCTCCACAGCATCCCTGTGCGGCCCCACAGCATCCCTGCGTGCCCCCCGGCTCTGCCGCCGGTCCCACCTGAACTGGGGATGCTTTATTTTCTATGGGGCTCAAGGAGATGTAGGGAGATGCCTGGACCCAACAGCTTCACCTCCGGCAAGAGCACCCGTTGGGAGGTGAGGAAGGATGAAGGATAGGCACAGTGGGGTAGAAGGTGGGGGTGCTGGGGGCAGGTTACCCCACTGATGTAAAGGGCGAGTGATGTGAAACAGGCTGAGCAAGGAGGGGAAAAAAAAAGAAAAAAGGAGCATTTATTAACCATGGTGGTGTCTCCTGGGATGCTGCAGCCTGGGACTGGGACATGGGCAGGCACAAAGCAGGCCGTGACCCCGCAGGCTTGCACAAGAGGGTCTTAGGTGATATGAGTGCATCAGGACTCTGCTCTGCTCCCAATGCAAAGGCAAACTGATGGCTTTAGCACTGAAATCACTGTGAATTGGATCTCAGGACCGGAGAGCACAAACAGCCTTCCCAGGTCCTAAATGCAGCAAGCTGAATCCCCCCGTTTCACATCCCAGGCACCCCCAACCACCCCATCTTTCACAAAAACCCTCTGCTTCGGCAGTAAAGGAAAACCAGCTTCTGAGCAGAGCCGTTAATAGCTGGGAGTGGAGCAGCCAGGCACCAACAACGGAGCCAGCAATTCTGACCATGAATGGAGCCAGCAATCTGCAGAGTTCACATTTTTTGGCCCCGGGAGCGTTAGGCAGAACAGTTTCCCATTGATAGCAACCGGCCAGTGCTCCCGTCCCCCCACCAGCACCACCAGCTCCTCTGCAGTTTTCAAATGCAAATGCAAGCTCTCTCCATGAAAGAGTCCAAAACTTGTTTCTAAATCATTCATATCGAGCTTCCCAAAGGGCTGATTGTGCTCCCAGATCTGTACGTACAGGGGGCTGAACGCTGGGGCTGCTCTGCCCCAGGGCAGTCGGGGCACCGTGGGAAGGACCCCAGCCCTGAACCCTCCTTTGGGTTGCACGATGCTTTGGGCTCAGAGCAAACTACATGTCCTCTGGCGCTTCCCAAAGTCACTGTATATGGATGGCGGGGCTGGTACTGTTCCTGGCTCCCAAAAACCCAAACAGGTTATTTTTCACCTGGGAAAAATGGCACAGAGTTTGCAGGGAAGGCCCTGGATGTCTGCTGATGGGTTTCTGCTCTGGCCATGTTCAGGCACCCCCTGAACACCCCGCCCCCCGGGCTGCATAAAGAGATAAGCAATGCTGGGAGATTCACCCCAAGCTTGCTTTGAGCCAGTTTTATGTGTGTCCCCCAAATCCACACTCAGAGGTTGAGCCCCAGCACATCCCCACGGGGGGCTCCCCCCAAGCAGTGGCTGCAGGGACAGCGGGGCGCGGGGCAGAACGGTTAATGAGCTGCTTGGGCCCAGCAATTAGAAACGGGAAACAAAGAGCCATTCTCAGCATCTGCCTGGGACACGGCCACCGGCACCCTGGGCTTTCTGTCCCCACGCAGGGGGCCTGGGAGGAACCAGGGCCATCCGTGCCTGCGTCCCTCATGGGGACTCCAGAGGGGAATGAAAAAAAAAGGATCTGAGGTCTGAAACTTCCCAGCAGGGACAGGCTTGAAGAGGGGCAGAAGGTCAGTACGTGGTCTGATAACAGCATTTGAGACCATGCCGTGGGAGAGCATCCCTGGAGAAGAAAGTTCCCTTTAACCTCCCCCACAATAAGCCCTAACAAGACTCAGAGCTTGCAGCAGAAGAAACCAAGGAGGAGTTAGGCACACATTTTTAAGCTAGGGTAGCCAGGACAGGCAACTTTGGCTGAGCCATGGGAGAAGCTGCCTTTTAACCTCCCCAGCTGATGGCTGCTAGCAGGAACCCAGGGATCAGAAACGCTGCCATGCCCTCCTGCGACAGGTGCCACCTCAACCTGCTGGAACAGCATCCCTCATGCACCAGTGGCACCAAACCTCTGACTTCTGGGTTGAAAACCCAACTTTTGACCTAAAACCTGCGACCTAAGGCCTGGCCTAATGCAGGGGATCACAACGCGTTGGGTGGGGATGGGCTACACGGAACCCCACAGGCACCAACCGCATTTCTGTCCTCACCAGTGCATCTTGCTCACACCCACCAAGAGGCCATGCACAAATCCTGAGTGCTGGCAGCTTGGCCTGAGCCCAGTGAAGGGATGCTCAGTTACGCTCAACGCTGCTTCTGCACATATTTGGGGTAATTTCCAAGGCTTTGAGGGGGTGATTTTGGTGGCAGGTCCTCAGACCTTCAGGAAAAGTCTCCCAGGAGCAGGGACCTGCCAGGCACAGAGGTGCCAGGTGCAAGGGGGCGAAGCCTGAACATGGACAGAGTTAGGCCAAGAGCAATTAATCATTTCTTCCATACACATGGCCATACCAGAGCCCACCTCAGTGCTCAGCACCATGGCCCAATCCATCGTGTGCACTGGGCTTGGCTGTGACGGCTGTGGCACCCCCAGTACAGCCCAGCTGGGCATTGCCAGGCAACCAGTAAAGCAACATCTGAGCAGCTGCAGGGCCAAATTGCCATCTTCCATGGGCACTGCTAGCCCTTGATGGCCCTGAGCAGCGTCACCTGGGACCCCCACCCATGCGCCCAGGAGGTTATTTAAGCTCAGCTAGGGTGCTAGCCCTGTCTCAAAGGATGCTGCTGGCCTGCAGCCCTGCTCCTGGCCATGCCCTGTTGGACCTCATCCCTGCAAGCAACTCCTACCCCAGGTGGGTCCCTTAGGTGGGTGCTGGCACCCTGGGCAAGTCCTGGGTTTGGCATCATCTTCAGGGTGGGTGTCCCTGTCCCCTTTGGCTCCTGCCTCCTGGTCACTTGATTCTGGCTGTATCTGGGGCTGCTAGCAGACCCTGCTGCCTGCTCTGCCTGCTGCTCGCTGGCCCTGGGGGCCGTGACGGTGAGCTCCTGCGCTGGGGTCACCCTGGGCTCCCACTCGTCTTCCCCTTGTTGCCGCTGGCCCTGCTGCACCCCAGCAAGGGCAGAGGTGGTGAGGCTGGGGCAGCACCTTGCTCGCTTAATGTGGGGGCCTTGTCCTTGTGCTGCAGAGCGCAGCGAGGGCAGGGGCAGCTGGGGGTACATCAGTGCTGCTGGTGGGGGAGACTTGATCCAGGGCAGGTGGGATGCCTGGCCTTGGTGTCCATGCTTAGGTTGGACATCAGGAAGGGTCTTCCACCTTGCCGGGCTGCTCCAGGTTTGGTGTAAGGTGTCTGACCCTGCCCAGACAGCCCTGGGCTGGGCTCTGCTGCAGAACACCTGCTCTGGCACGGGGAGTGTGAGAAGGAGTTCCTGAAGTCCTCCCTTGGGATACATGTGTCTGTCCTTGCTGGTGATGGATGCCTGTAGGTGGGATAAGCTCTCACCATCCTGCCCTGCTGCTGCCCTCCTCTCCCACTGCAGCTCAGGAGACACACCAGCCCTTGAGGGTTCGGGTCTTTCTTTCCCCTCTAGCTGAGAGTGCGTTAGGAGACACAGCTGATGGCTCCACAGCTGCAGGGAGACCCCAGCCACAGCCAGCAGTGTTGCCCTGCCCGGCTCAGCACAGCTCCTCTGCTCCCACCTTTCAGCTGCTTTGGGATAACTGTGCAAGCCCTGACGATTCTTCATCTTCAAAGCCCCGCTCAGGTTTAAGTGGTTATACAGGCTTTTCCAACCACCTGCAGCAAGGTTTGCTTCTCTTTTTATTCCTCATGCAATGGCCCCGGTTACTTTCGGTGCTTGGCCGCTCCATGGATGCGGGACTCAAAGGTACAACCTCAACCAGCCAAACCTTCCGCTGACCTGAGCCTTCCCATTTCTCTGCATGTCTACGGGTCATTGTAGGGTGAGCATCTCTTCTGCTGGGTCTGGGGACAGCAGCCAGGTTCTGGTATCGCTTACATGGACTAAAATCCATGAGGTGTTGCTGTCTCCTGAGTGGAAGCGAAGAGCCCTCAGTGGGATAACGCCAGTGTCAGGCTGCAGGAGGAGAACTGGAGCCACAAACCCAGCAGGAATTTCCTGGAGGTGGAAGGCAGGAGGAGTGGGACAGACCAGGAGCTTCCCCAGAGCCACTGTCTTGGTACAGGTACACTGGGGGGGGAGCTCTTCCATCACTCTGCCTCTCCCCAGCTGCTGAGAAAGTTGATAACTCTGAATCTTGTTGTACTGGGAAATGTCACTAGTGAAAGGCAGTGGTGACAGTCTCAGCTGTCAGGCCAAGGAGAGACTCGCTGCTGCTGCTGGTAACTAGAAAGCACCCACTTCTCCCTGGTGCATAGCTGCTTCCTGGGGTAGCACACCACTGTTTCCACAACACATCTGTCAAAGCTCCTCAGCATCCCACCAAGGTGGTGGCACTGACTCCCCCGAGCTGCCTGTCCTCTGGGACACTCATCGGGCTGCTCAGCCCAGGTCCCCACCATCGCCCTGTCTAGCAGGGGCAGCCCACAGCAGCCAGCACAGGGAACGCAGGCCAGCTCACAGCCCCCTCCGGTCTGCAACGAGCCGTGGCTGCTGCTCATGGCCACAGATCCACCCCAGCATCTGCTGTATCCTACCCAGGCTGGGCATTAGCTTGTGCAGATGAAGCCTTCCAACGGCTTTCCAAACCAAGCAGAGGAGCTTGGAAGGGAACCACATCCAGCTCGCTGCTGCCCGAATAAATACCAGCTGAGATGCCCAGGCAGGGGAGGTGAGGAGACCAGAAATAAAGTTTACCTTCTGCCCCAAGAAGCTGATTTCTCCCAAGGAACAACCAGCAAATTGACCGCAGCATCCCAGCCCCTGGAGCTGCTGGTGCTGCTGAAAGGCAGCCCCTGCTTTCCCAGGTGGCACAAGAGGGCTGGGGGACAAGAGCAGGACTGCCAGCCCCATCCCTGTGGACCAAGATGCTGGCACACAGGTGACCCCTACAGCTGGCCCCTTCCAGATGTCATCCTTCATCTCAGCAGCCATCACATCTGGCAGCTTAAGTCCTTGGGGTCCAACGGGGGCAGAAAAGCAGCTCTTGTTTTGTAAGAGGTCCAAAAAATGGAGTTTCATGTCCTGCCATTGCTCCTTATATTCTTTGCAAGAGCTTTTCATGTACATAACTGTCTCCTCACCTCCACTGCACCCCAAACCCACTCGCCCTCTCCCTCTGAGCAGGGGATTGAGCTATGACTTGCAAAGCCACGCTGGATTCCTGTGCTGGGGTCCAAAGTGGCCTGAAGGATCATGCATGCTCTGGATGGCTCTGCAAGGAGGAACGGGCTTGATGACAGCATGTTTCTCAGGTGCTGGCTAATCTCCATGAGAGATTTTTGATTTGGTGAGTACCTGATACCTGCAGCATCAGCCCCAGTGCCCTGCTTCATATTGCAGGGAACATTGAGAGAGAAATTCCCCTGCTGCCACCCTCCCTCACCGAGCCAAGGTGGGACAGAAGGCAATTTTAGGGTTTGCTTTCTGTAGCTGGGTGTCCCTGCAGGAAAAACCTGGATGGGGAATGGAGTCATGGCAGAGATGAGCCAGGCTGGGCTGGGCACGATGTCCAGCTTGCAAAAACAAACTGGCCATCGATGTACCTTCAATACCTTGTGTGACAGTACTGAAGCACGGCACCCATGCATCACACCTGGATGGCTGGTGAAGGAGCAGCTGAGCTTGTACAAGACAGCCAAGGGAAATCTAATTAATCATGTGTCAGATGGCCAAGAAAACCCTGAGCTTGGATTTGGGGAGAACGCAGGCAAGTGTGCAGTGACACAGCCACACCGAAGGCTGGAGTTTGGGTCAGCCCCTCCGCTAAGCCCAGTTCTGGGCCGGGTTTTGGTAAGTCCGTTCACTCGGCCCTTGCAATCGAAGCTCTTGCCTGAGCTGGGCTCCCCAAGGCGCTGCTGAGCCCTGGGGACCAGACGCTGCCAGGAACCGGAGGCTTTTGCAAGGGAGCAAAAGCTTTGGTTGGATGCCAGGAGCCAGAGTAGCGCAAAAAAACAGAGTGGTATATTGAAAATCTATTATCCTTGAACAAAAGCTGAAAAAGCTTACAAATGAATATCAAAAGAACAAGACACTCCAGATCTCGCAGTGCCTGTTCAGGATGGCAACCCATGCTCTGGTGCAGGGAATGGCGGGGTGGGGAAGGGCTGTGGGGGCTGGTGGGAGACAAAGACACAAGGCAGTCCCGAAATATTGAAAGGAGGTAATAAAAAAAGCTGACTCTGGAGTCAGGAAGAGGACAAGAGGAGGAAGTGACACTCAGCTGGGCTTGACAGTGCTTGAAGGAGCTTGTTCTGTGGAGTTTGGCAAACAGACCTGGTATGGGAGAGGGCTGGGAAGGATCCCTGGGGTGTGCAGTGTTTCTGAGCAGACAGACATGAGAGGTAGCTGCAAAAGCAGCAGGCTTTTGAGCTGTTGATTTGTGGAGCTCTGCCATAGAGCATGCTGGAAATCCAGGCAGGAGGGTTCAAGGAATAACAGGACAAATCTGCAGAGGACAGATAGGGCCACCAGCAGCTACCTAATGGTTGAGGGGCAACATCTGGCTCTGGTGGACCTAAACTCCTGCTTCTCACCCTTGGATGTTTGGCTGATGTGGGCCATGAACAGCCTCGGAAGGGAGAGCAAAGCCTATAGGGGCTGAAGCTTTGGTGTCTCAGGGAAAAAAAATCAAACAACAAACCTAGCAAAAACTGTGCAGGTGGCTCTTTGCAATGCAGAGAAAACTGCTTGCTAGAGCTGGACCAGATCTGCTGATTTACTTCACACAAAATGGAGTGTGATCTGCACTGCAACGACTCGTTGCTCTAATTTACAAAATGCATCTGTGACCACTTTTTAATTTGTTGCTAGCCCAAATGACTGTGAACACTACCAGCATGACAAATGTCATTGCTTTGTGTGAAGCTGATAATCACTCTAGAGCTATTGTCCAAAGGTTAATTAAATATATTAAAACTGGCTGGATCTCAAGCATTTCCCTTGCTTAAAATAAACCAGAGGGCAGATCTTCAGTGAGAATAAACTCACGACTGCACTGAGGCTGATGGGCATGTGAGAAGCAATGCCACTGCCTGTCCCCTCCCTGAGACCTCTGCATCCTGGAGGATTCTGGCTTTACAAATGGGCTGAGGCCACAGAAAGCCTCCCAGCCCCATCCCAAGTGAGCAGGAAGGGTTGGCACATCTCACTGCAAAGCATGGGGTGGCAAAACCCCTCGGGGGCTGAAAAGCCCCTAGGACATGGGATGTTTCTGGCTCCCCATCTGCAGGCTGTCGGCTTGGGGGAATCTGGAAGCTGAGGCTGTGGACTCACTGCCCCTGCAGCACAGATGAAATGAGTTGAGAGGTCTCAGCCCTGACCCTGGGCAGCATGGAGGTGTATTTGCTGTTGGCCAAGAACATGCTGGGGCTGAGCTGCAGGGAAAGGGTCAGGCCCTCCAGCCAAAGGGAGGAGGGAGCTGGATGTCTGGCCGGCCCTGGGGCATCGCTGCCTGGGTTGGGGTTGAGTTGGTGACCTGTGTCCCGCTGGGAAGGCACATCACCCACCCCGGCTGGGAGCGCTGCCCGCACCTCTCCTCCAGTCCATCTGCAGCTCTCCTCCTCTGCTAGCTCAGCCAAAGGCAGCTCTACCACGGCTAACAACTGCCAGCAGGCTTCAGCGCGCGAACACTTCACAGCAAAGTGCAACAGAACGTTAAATCACAGCTAAAAATATTCCTGAAGAGTTTTATTAGTAAATGCCACAGTTTGTGTGGAATTTCCCCCCCCCCTTCTACTGCAAAATGTTTCAGCTCTAGGAACAGCACTTGACTAAATTGCCTCTAAATCACAAACGCCTCTGAAGGCTGGGCTCTGCAACGCCAGCCTTCCCCAGAACGCCTGCTTAGGAGGATGCCATAAATGCGAGTGCCTCGCTACCTTGGGGTTGGTATAAAAAGCTCGTCCTGCTGCGTGTCTGCTTTAAAACAAACAGGTTCTTTAACATGGTGGTTTCTTTTTTATCTCCATGTTTCTTTCCAGGTATGCAACTAGCAAATGCTGTCAATTGGTATGTCGGTTTTCAGGCAGTTGTTTTCCTTGGGTTTTCATTGATGTGGGTTTTGGGTTCTGTTGCTTGGTTTCTCAGAAGTGGGGAGCCCTCGGTGTCCCCCAGTCACGGAGCTGAGGGCTGCTTCATTGGGTCCTTCCCATCCCACAGAAGCTGCTGCCAGCCCCGGCACCACCACCACCACCACCTTTTGGCTCTGTCTCTGCTGTGGATACAAACTAAATCCATGCAAATGCAGTGCCCCGATACTCTAAGGGGTGGAAAAAAAGGTGTGGATGAAACTACGTGTGATCCTCCTCTGTCATCCTTCAGCTGCTCCCTGTGTGGCTCCTGTGCTGGGAGCGCCTGGAGCAGCGATGCCTGCCTTATGGGGTGGTGGGAACAGCCAGCCGTACAGATCCCGCTGGCCCAGGAATCGTGTTGTTTTTAATGACTCTCTATCACCAAAGGAAAATCTTCAATGACATTTTTTTTTTCCCTTTTGTGCTCAGCTCATTAACAGAAGGAGCGAGCTTGCTCACTGGCAGTTTGTGTGAGCGGGACGCTGCTGAACAAACCAGCCTTATTCTCCCCAATATAGAAGGCGCTTTGATAAACCCAGGAAGCCCTCAGCAAGCGGCAAGGGTCCTTCTGGAAACCCGGCACTCGCTGCCTTTGGGAGCAGCCGCAGGACCAGCATCTCCAGCCCTCCCAGCCAGCTCAGATGTGGTTCCCTGCCGAGGCTGTGCTGGGTGCTGGGCAGCCCCTTCCCAGGCTGATGGGGCCACTTTGCTCACCGGTGCTGTACATGTAGCCCTGCAAAAATCTGGGTGCGACCTGGGGGCGCGGGCACAGCTCCTGCCGAGGAGCTGCCTGCATCCCCTCTGCTCACAGAGATGTGCAAAATGCTGCAGCTCCTGCCCGTGGGGTGCAGCTCAGAGGGTGGCTTTTTGGATGAGCAGCTCTGCAAAAAGCATTCTTGCTTTTTTTTTTAATATATATATTTTTTTTTAATTTTAACACTTTTGGCTTGAGGGCTGTTCGTAACTTGTCAAGATCTTGGCATTCGCAGCTGATTTGTCATCCACCATAAAATGGAGGATGAGCATCTTTGGTTCAGAACTGGGCCAAGGGAGATGACAGCTCAAAGCAAAATATGCTTCATCTCGAGTTTTCTCTGTGGGCTTCAGCTCCTCGGGAAAGGAGCGGACATTTGGGGTCTAAGTTGCATCACAGGCATTATGTGTAAGAGCCCTTGGCGTGCTCTGCGTTTGCGTTTGCGACAGAAGAGCATGGTGCACATTAACCTTCTAGCTGCCAGATGAAGTTTTGCTGGACCGATGCTGCCTTCAATCTCCCCTAATCACCAAGCTGTTCAACCTGTCACAGGGGGATGCTACCGAGATACAGAAATGCCATCAAAATTCCTTTTATTTTTTTTTAATGAAACTAGCAACCTTTCTAAAATCCAGGCAACAAGATGCAGCAAACAAGGGGTGTGCCTTGGCATGCTGAAGTTTTGAAGATGAATTATTAATTCTGCCATTGCCAATCTACCCATACATCCAGGTCCTGTGCTCCCCTCCTCCGGCTCGTGTCCGGCGGCCGGCTGCTGTACGCCAGGCAGCTGCAGACAAAGCAACCACAAAACTACACTAAAAAGCATCTTAATCCATAGGTATTTTATCATGCTGACACCACCACGAGGCAGCAAGAACTCGAGTTTTAAGTGATAAAATTCAAGCTCCCTGCAAGTAGCTGAATCACTGAGCATGGAGGCCCAGGCTCTGCACCCTTGGTGGGGGGTGGGTGGGCTGCCTGCAGCCTGCCTGGGGGGCTGCCCTGGACTGGGGGGGGTGTCCAAAACCCAGTGAGGGCTGGGGGGGTGGGGCATGCATGGCAGGTGCCACCAGGCTTCTGCCCCACTTGGCCCTGTCCTCTCCACTTCCCTGGCCCCACAGCAGGCTGCAGCACCCAGCTGCCCATGCCCCCAGCACCATCCAGCCAGGGGGTGATGAGCCCTGCCCTACCCTGCCTATAGGTGCCTCTTCCTGCACAGACAACAGCGGGCCCAGCTTCTGCTCCCCAGTGATGTAAAAATGAAAAGCAGCAGTGGATCCTCTCTCCCGCCCCAAGATGCAAGGATGTAAGGTGATTCCCCCCACCCACCCCAATGGAAGAGTGCAAAGCAGCCTGGTACCCACCTCTCCATGTGGGAATGCAAAGTGACAGCACTCCCCCTGCCATACAAGGGTGCAAGGAGATCTGACACCCCCCCCCCCTTGCAAGGCTCTAAAGCTGATAGGATTCCTCCATACAAGATGCAATGGCCCCTGCTCCCCCCGACCTACACAAGGATGCAAAGAGGTCCAGAACATCATGATGCAAATGTGCTAAGTGGTTTGGGAGGGTCGTGTGTCCACCTCCCCACCCACCCCCCCCAAGGCGCAAAGCAGCCTGACTCCCTCCTCTCCATGCAAAGGTGTAAAATGGTGGAGGACCGCCCCCCCCCCCCCCCCTCGAATAGGTGCAAAGTGATGAGGGACCCCCCCACGCAAGGATGCAGAGCAGCTGGACAACTCCCAAGGCAAGGATGCAAAGCGACATGCACCCACGCCCCCACCCCCCCACCCCCCCATGCACGGATGCAAAGCTGTGGGGGACACCCCTGCAATACAGGGATGGAAAGCAGCCCGGAACCCCGTGCAAGGATGCAAAGCAGTGGAGACACCCCCTCCCCATGCAAGGATGCCAAGCGGCCCGCCCCCCCCGCAAGGATGCCGAGCGGTGAGGGACCCTCTCCCTGCAAGGATGCCTGCCCCCCCCAACGATGCAAAGCCCAGAGGACCCAAATAAAACGGCGGCAAAGCGCCTCCGCGAGGGTGTCGTGTGTCCCCCCTGGCAAACTCACACACGCGGAGGGAGACCCCCCACCTTCCCCGGGGCGCGCACATTCCCGCATCCCTCCGCGCTCACCTCCGCCGGCTCTGCGCGGGGCGGGGGCTCCGCGGCGGCCCCGCGGGGCTGTGCAGGGCTGCGGCGGCCGCCGCGCTCCCGCTGCGCGCCTCTCCGCGCCGCTCCGCAGTGCGCGCACGGCGCATGTGCCCCCTCGCCACCGCCTCCGCCCCGCTCCGCCCCGCTCCGCACGGGCGGCCCCGGTGCGCGGGGCCGGGCGGCCCCCAGCGCCCTCCCTTATAACTTTTTTTTAATAAATACCTAATTTCCCATAGTTTTTCAACCTGGACTTGCAATAAGCTGGGGGGTTAGACCATCCCGATGGAAATCCCTCGGGCGGCGAGCTGAGGAGCTGGAAGGATGCTCCGGTAGGAGGGGGGCGGTTGGAGCATCCTCCTCCCGGGGCTGGCATCGCCCCCGGCTCCTCCGTGCTGGCCCCGCGCCTGGCCCGGCCCCGGGCTCGCAGGTGGGAGCGGGGGGAGCCGTGATCCGGCGGCAGCCGAGGCTGCGAACCGGAGCGAGCAACTCCCCCGCCCCAGCCCCGTACCGTCACCCACCGCTGGGCACACGGGGGTGCCCCGGGCCCCGCTGGGGCCGGCCCGGTGTGATATCCTCACTGAGGGCGAGGGGACCGAGGGTCCCCCTGAGCACGTTTGCAGGTGCCACCCGGCTGGGCCGTGCTGACCTGCTGGGGGCTGCCGGGGCGCTGGGCTGAGGGGCGCTGGCCGAGGCCGGTGGTGTGAGGCTCAGCACCGCTCCGTGCCCGGGGGGACACCAGCCCCAGGCAGCTGGGGGCAGGGGGCTGGGAACTGCCCGGCGGGAAAGGGCCTGGGGGGGCGGCTGGATGTGACCCGCAGGGTGCCCAGGTGGCCAAGGCCAGCAGCACCCTGGCTGGTAGCCGAAACAGCGTGGCCAGCAGGAGCAGGGCAGTGACCGTCCCTCGGCGCTGGTGCGGCCGCCCCTCGAGCCCTGGGGGCAGGTTTGGGCCCCGCAGGGCAGGGGGGGCACTGGGGGGCTGGAGCGTGTCCAGCGCCGGGCAGGGGCTGGGGTGGGGGTACAAGGCTGATGGGGGTGGCGGGGGGAGCCGGGGGGCTTCAGCCTGGAGAAAAGGAGGCTCAGGGGGAACCTTCTCGCTCTCCACAGCTACCTGACAGGGGGGTGCAGCGAGGTGGGGGTCGGTCTCTTCTCCCAAGGAACAAGCGACAGTACAAGAGGAAACAGCCTCAGGTTGTGCCAGGGGAGGTTTAGCTGGGTACTGGGAAAAATGTCTTCACTGACAGGGTTGTCCAGCACTGGGACAGCCTGCCCAGGGAGGCGGTGGAATCACCATCCCTGGGGATATTTAAAAAAACCTGCATAGATGTGGTGCTTGGGGACACGGTTTAGGGTGGACTTGGCTGTCCTGGTTTAAGGGTTGAACTCAATGATCTTAAAGGTCTTTTTGAACCTAAATGATTCTGTGATTCTATGCTATTGCCCAAGGATTTTCAGTCCTCTCCTTGGTCATGCCCCTGAGCCGGTGCTGGGCCACGCTGAGATGCCATTTAGTGCAACCACCTGCAAGGGCTTCGTCTCACTGCATGGGGCTCCGTGGCAGTGGGGCTGGAGGTCTGGGGCTGCCATCTCCAGAGTCCCTCTCTTCCCAGAGCCCACGGTGCTGCTTGGCCTTAGACCAGGTCAAAGCCTTCAGCTGGAGCTGACAGAACCCAAGCTGGGTGGTCCAGAAATGCCCCCCCCGCCCCCCCCCCCCCCAGGGCTGTGCCCTTCTCAGGCCACTCCAGCCCACACAACCCCCCTGCCCAGGTTCTGTCCATGCTCCAGCCCCGGTGACTGGCCTGGATATTCCAGGCTGGCCAAGGAGTGCCATGAATGACCAGCTCAGGGGCCAGGACTGCAGGAAAACTGCACGGCTCTGCCTGTGCCAGCTGCGCATCCATGCCAGGGATGCCAGCAGAGTCAGGGCAGGCTCTGGTGACCCCCTACCCTCTCCTCAAACCCCTGGCTCTGCCCCTGCCCAACCGGGCAACCAAAGGGCATCTCTGGGCTGGCGGTGCAGCAGAGCAAGGCACTGCACAGAAGCAGCACATTGCTGTAAATCCAGCCGCTACTAGAGGGCAGAGCGAGCCAGGCGAGCCAGGTTTTGTAGCTGTGCAAGGAGCTGAGATGTGGGAAACCGTGTTTGCTTCCCCTTTCCCCTTCCACTGAGGCATGTGGGGGAAGGGGGAGAACTTCAGCAGCGCGAGGGATGATCTGTGACATGGTTTGAGGTTTGGAGTGGGATGACTCACGCTTTGATTTTTATTTTTTTTTTCAGAGTGCTCCAGGGCTGGATTAACCCGTATTGGTAAGGAAGGCACTCGGTAAGCAAGGTGGAGAAAGTGGGGTTCTCCCTGTTCTCCAGCACATCAGGCTCCTGTACCCCCAGAACTGCTGCGACCGCTCCCAGTCCTCGGCAAGGAGAGAAAACAGGAACATCAAGAAAAGAAAACAACAGAAAACATCCTGTATGGTGGTGGTATCCCGAAAGGGACAGCTGCTACCTTCTGCTAACCCGCTAGGCTGGACCTAGGGGCCTGGCCCAAGGCTGTGTCCCATCCCAGTGCCCATCTCTTTCACAGGCAGCGGCGTAAGGGCAGCTTTAACGTGCTCAGGCAGGTTTGCAGCCTGCGCCAGCCCTGGCCACTGCACCCTCACACCAACCCATCCGTGGGTGCCCTGGGGACCTCCCTCCGCTGGCCAGGGCAGCTTGGCCACTCAGGCTGGCTGCTTCGGATTCAGCCTGGGCTTCCTTGGCTGGCTGTGCTGTCCCCATGCTGGTGCATGAGCTGGTGCTACCCGAGGTGTTTTCATCTCAGAAAATGAAATAAAAGTTTTCCCTGACCCTCACAGAGGCAGAAGAGCAGCCAGTCAGAGTGAGACAGGCTGATGCTCTTTCCAGGACCGACACCACCTTGTCACAGGGACAGGGATTCGGACGACTTGCCTTTGGCCGGGGGGGTGTGAGCAGCCCCTCTGCCATAGCCCACTGCATCCAAGGTGAGCTGCCATCCCTGCCTGCCACCGTCCGTCATACCCAGCCCTTGCTTGGAGCAGCTCCGGGGCTCTTTGTGCTGCCAGAGCCGGCAGGAGCAAGTCAGCACGTCATGAAGCTGCAGACTGCAAAGAGAAAATCTGATGGGTGTCACAACCACTTTGGGCCTCAGCCCCAGGAGCCCCTGGTCCATCTCCTGTACCACCTGGGCGAGCGTGCTCACAGCTTGGAGAGCATGGGCAAACGAGCAGGCAGGTTGCCCGGGGTGGCCCATGCAGCTTGGCCATCTGGTTGCCACACTGCAGGGATGGGCAGGGAAAGGCAGCATGCCAGGGAGCCAGGGAGCATCGGCTTTGCTGCTGTGTGTGGGGACCTCTGCTGTCTCACCGCAGCCTCAGAGGGTGGCCAGGCCATGGGTGAGGGGACATTTTGGCAGATGGTCTGTTGACGGGAGGTCCTTGCATATCTTCTCTGCCTCTTTCCGAACTCCACAGGTTAGGAAGTCCTTTTCCTGTGCCTTTTCCAGTGCTGTGGGAGGGGATGCTTTGTGCCTGGTGTCCCTGCCATTGCCAGGGGTGCTGCAGTGTGGTTCGGGCAGGGGGCAGGCAGGCAGCAGTACCCTCAGCCCAGGGCCAGCCTTTGCCCAGGCTCTTCCCAGCTCTGTGCACAGCAGGTGTGGGGGTTTTACCCAAGATTTTTTTTTCCTGTCCCACTTGTAGGCTGGGTTTTAGACAGAGGGTTGTGCCCTCCTGCTCGAGCTCAGCTGCATGAACCAGCCACACTGATGCTTCTCTGCTCCCAGCGCTGCTCACCCTGGAGATGTTTGCACTGGCTTTGCTCTGAGCCATGGGGCAGGAGCAGGCAGCCCTCCTGGCCAAGCAGCTCGAAGAGATGCTTCAGGCTTGCCACAAACAGCATGGGGCCAGCCCCGTGCCGTGCTGGAGGTGGGATGTGCCCCCCTGCTTCCAAACCGAGGAGCTGATGGGGAATTCACTCTGTCCCTAGATAAATCATGCAATTATCTGTTACCACCACTAATTAAGGAACCACGGGAACAACTTATCCTGCAGGCACAACCAAAAACTTCTCTGCTAGTGATGCCCTGAACATCTCAAGGTTTTAACATACTTGAGGTCAATGATGGCTCCCGCATTGGAGATACCAGGGACAAGTAGGCACGCACCAGCACAGCAGCACTGAGGTAAGCACCCAGCCAAAAACCCTGCGACTCCAACCCTCCATCCCGCTCAGCTCAGCAAGCCAAGCCCCGTGCATCTGGAATCGGATACCAGGAGGCTGCCAAAACCTGGCTGCTCTTTGGTTTGGGTTGCAGACCCTCAGCCGGCGCAGGAGGAGGTGCCGGGTGCCATGCTGCTACTGCCGCACGTGCTCACCTACTGCACAGGCTGCTGCAAGGGGTGAGGTAATCCTGGGTAATTCCTGACTTCCCTGGAAATGCCTCCAGGCCACGATGATTATCGCTGTAATTAGCCTCTCTGATTTTTCTTGGTGTTCTATAAAATATTAATTTACAGCTGGATCCTTGCCTCCTTTGTGTGCCGGCTTGAGCTCTTCCCATCAGCAGAGCACCTCTGGCACCTCTCGCCAAGGTCCTGTGGGGTTACACGGAAGAGCCGGGTGGCTGCTGGCGGCTGGGTGGTGGTTGGGGTTGGTGGATGTGGCCAGCAGCTTCCACTTCCCACAGCAACACGTTCCTGTAGCTCCTGTTTCAAAGGAAATATGCAAAACCAGTAAAACACTCACAAAAATGCCCTTCACACCTCTTCATCTGGACAGTGAAGGTAAGCAGGCAGCTAAACCACTCCAGAAGCCCTTTAATACAACATGCATCCACCCTGTTGCTCTGTTTGGGCCAGAAACAGGATTTTTGCTCAACTGCATGGTAAAGCAGGTGGGGCAGCAGCTGTGGCTGAACCAGACCACATTCCCCACCCGGCCTGCAGCTGCTGGAGTGAACATGGTGCTCTGATTTCCACCATTCAAATGAAGCCAAACATGGGGCTCAAAGGTGCCCTGAAAATCCACTGCTCACACCAGCACTTTTAAGTTGCCTCATTTTTCAGCCAAACAAAGTAGCATCAACTTCAATCTTGCTAACAAGGTGGAAAATGCCATTTCTAGTATTTTGATTCCAAACATTGGGAAGGTGAGGCAGAGAGAGGATGCCATGGCATGTGTTTTGCCTTGGCCAGGTATTAGGGGTGGCAGCCCTGCCAGTGTCGAGGTTGCTCTCCTTTGAAGGCAGCACTAGCTGCACTGCAGGTCCCGGTACTCTCGCTGCCTTCTCACCGTGACAAGCCTTGGGCTCTGGACTCTGTTGTTGCAGCATCCCTGCCAGTGGGTGACTGCTGCCGTGTCCCTTCAGGGTGCCCCTGTGTTGGTTATGCCTCTGGAATAATCTATTTGTTGTCTTTGTGAGGCCAGACCTAACAGCTGTCTTAACTACGGCTGGAATCCAAACGCAAAAGTGTTGCTAATGACGGGAAGGGTGTGTGCCCGGCGTGCCAGTGTCTCTGCTGGGAGCTGCTCACTACCCGAGCTGTTTTCCTGGTACTTTCGGTCAAGCAGCAGATGACGTCAGTGACATTTTGTCCTCATGATGGCCCTACGTGTCCCCGTCCTGCTGTGTAAAACCTACTGAAACAAAGCTAGGTTGCAAAGCCACTAGGATTTTGTATTCTCCTCCAAGGCCACGTCCCGCTGTTGACACTTCCCAGGGTGTTTGCATAAGACATTTCCATTTGGTCACTCCTCCCCTTCTGCAAAACCAAACACATGCATTTTGTAGCTGCCAATCCCTTTGGCAGAGGCTCTTTGGAGACAAGCAACAAGCTGCTGACAGCCATGCTTTGCCTGAGCAACTGGAGGCCCATTGGCTGTGACACAAGGCGCTGCCTGCCAGCTCGCCTGGGTCATCGGATGTGGGTCCTGGAGAGCCTGGCTCAGCCACAGCCCTCCGCCCACCCTTACCGAGCCAGCAGGCTGGGGGCTTTGAGGAAGGCTGTGCTGCAGATGCAGAAGGGTATTTTATCACAGTGCAACCAGGGAAGAGCAGCTTTATCTGTTTTTTCTCCCGGCATTTTGACCAGTTTGTGGTTAAAGCTGCATCTGGGCATGATGCTTCAGTCTTACACCAGTGAGCAGAGCCGCTTCTGCCTGATGCTGCCAGAGCTTTCCAGGCCGCAGCTCCCTCCCGGCTGAAGCCTCCACCAGCTTGCCCGGCCCAGCCCTTTAACCCCAGCCTTCATCCAGCCCCCACCCCATGATTTTATCCCCTGCCTCACTGGTGTTCAGTCCAGCCCAGAAAGTTGCAGAGATGCCTGACACAGCCAGTGACAGCAAACGCTCTGTCAAGACGCCATGCGGCCAGCGTCCAGGAGAGATGCTGCTCGGTAGGGTTTGTGGGTTTAATATCAACCCTGCTGCTTCCCACTCCACAAGAACCTTCTGCAGCTCCGGAGGGGTGAAGCCTCCGTGAGATGGTGTATGCTATGGCCAGGGGCTCTCTCACCTCTCTCTCTGCTACTTTTAACCCAGCTCCAGCTCTGCTGCTGTGGGGAATCAGCATTTAGGGAGGCAGCTGCCCTGCGCACAGCCCGGGGTAGCCCACCCCCCTTTCCCTCTCAGACCGCAGGGGCTTAACCAAATAAAATCAGCCGGCCAGCAACCTCAGCCGGCCCTGTGGCGGAATAGCGCTGCGGCTCCCCGTGTCGGCAGAGGGCAGTGGAAGACGCTCCCAGCCCGCCGGAGCCTCCCGGCCACGCTGCGGCGGTGGGGATCCGGGGAGGAGCCTGCCGGGGAGGAAGGGCAGTGCAGGCGCAGTTCCTCCGCCGGGGGGGCGGCCTCAGCCCGGCACCGCCGCCGGGTGCCTAGCGGGCGGGGGGGTCTGGGCGGCTCGATCCGAGCGGGAGGGCGGGTGGAGAGGGCGCATCTCCCACCAGCTGCCCCCCAGCCCGGGTCCCGCCATGGCGCACGCAGGCTGCCGGGAGCCGGAGAGCCCCGCTCGGCATCCCTGGGGCGGGAGGCGGCGGCGGCGACGGGGTAGTCCCGGAGCTGGCGGGGACCTGCGGGCAGGGGCAGGGCGGCGGGCCGAGGGGAGGTCCGATGTCCCCCGGGGGCTGCGCCAGGCTGGCGACTGCAGCAGCGGGCAAGCGCCTTCCACCGCGCAGCCCGCCCGGTGCCGCTGTGCGGCGGTGGGAGAGGCGGGAGCGGGGGCTGCCCGCGCCCCCCCGCCGGCTCCGCACCCTGCCCGCGCCCCCCCGCCGGCTCCGCGCCCCCCCGCCGGCTCCGCACCCTCCCCGCCGGCTCCGCACCCTGCCTGCGCCCCCCCGCCGGCTCCGCACCCTGCCCGCCGCCGCGCCAGGCGCTGATAATTAATATCCCTGGAGGTAAAGAAAGAGCAGCGTGAGGTTGGGATGTATTATTTTACCCTGATAGGAATCTGACACCGACACAGCCATTAGGGTAAAGAAAGAATAATAACTTAGACTTGGCATATATGAAAGTGGAAATACCTTCAGCGTGTGAAAAGACAGGCTTTAATATATTGGTGGGTTTGTAATTATTTACTGAAAGAGGAGAAAAGGCAGCGCTTACTGCAGAAGGAGACAGAGGCGCGGGAGTGGCTTCCCGCCGGCTTCGCATGGCCACCGCTAGCCGGGCCGGGCTCCAGCGCCGGGGTGGCCAGGGGTGACCGGGGCCCGGGGGACACCTCGCGGCTGGCATCGAGCCACAGCGTCCCCGCCCCGCCACCCCGCATTGCGAGGCTGCCGGGGCTCGGAGCTGCTGTCCCCCAAAACGCTCTCGGGGACCTGCCGGGCCAGGGGATGCCGGCGAGCCCTGAATCCCACCGGCAGGCGGTGGCATCGCCCCCCTGGCGGCGCTGGGCTCTGCCGCCCGCCCTGCTCGCTGCCGCCGCTTCGCGCACCGGGGCGGCGGGGAGCCGCAGCATCACCCCGCCGCGGCCGTCGAGGGCCCCCCTGGCCGGCGGGCAGCTTCGTCCCGCGGGATGCTCCGGCAGCCGGGCCGAGGGGGGGCCGGGGCTCTCCCGCGCCGGGGGGACGGCCGGTGGCTCCGGCGGCGCGGCGGGGGCGGTGCTGGCGGCGGCCCGCCCCGGGGCTGCGCCCGCCGCGGGATGCGGCGGCGGCGGGGCGGCGCGGCGGCCCGACGGGCGATGCGGGGCCGCGGCCGGGCCCGGGGCCGCCTCTGAGCCCCGCGGGCGGGCGGCGAGCGCGGTCGACGTCGGGGAAGCGCCGCCCGCAGCGCGCCGGGCCCCGGGGGGGTGGGGAGCGGCGGGCGGCCCCCGCCGCAGGTAGGGACCGGGGGGCCGAGCGGCGCGATGGAGGAGGAGGAGGAGGATGGAGGCGGCGGAGGGGAGGCGGGGAGTGAGGCTGCGGCAGGAGGGGGCGGGCGGGGGGGCCGGCCGGGGGGGGCGGCGGGCATGTGGGACCGGCTGCGGGGCAGTCGGGCGGCGGGCGGCGGCCGGAGCGCGGCCGCGATGGCGCAGCGCGGCGAGAAGGGGCCGGCGGCGGCGGGCGAGGGCGAGCCGCGGGCCGGGGCCGGCGCCGGGGCCGGGGCCGAGCGGGGGCCGAGCGGGGCCGCCGCGCCCTTCCAGCCCCCCGAGGGCGGCTTCGGCTGGGTGGTGGTCTTCGCCGCCGCCTGGTGCAACGGCTCCATCTTCGGCATCCACAACTCCTTCGGGATCCTCTACATGATGCTGCAGAACGACCTGGGCGAGGGGGAGAAGGACCCCGCGCTGGAGTTCAAAACAGGTACGGGCTCCCCGGCCCCTTCCCGGCCCGGGCGGGGCCGGCGAGGGGGCCCGGGCGGCCGCTCGGGGCTCGCACAGGCGGGGCGGGCAGCCCGGGTCGGGGCGGCGGGGCCGGGGCCGGGGCGGCTCTGCTGCCCGAGCGCTCCCGGAGGCGGCAAGGCTGCGAGCTCCTTCTGGGATGCGTTCGGCCGCGATCGCTCCCAGCCCCCGCCATCCTTGTAGCCGTGGCTATATTTATCTCCAACAGCATCATGTGTTTCTAAGCTCTTATGTACTCAATTAAAAGTAATTCATCTGAAAAGCACGCCCTTAGCTTCTCCTGCCTGGTGTGTTGTGGAGTGAGGAGAGCAGAGTTGGTGAATCAGCTGGTGTGTGCAAGCCACCCCCTGTATTTTTTATTATTATTATTGGTATCTTGTTAGGGGGGGGCTTTCGAGCTCTGGGTTTGCCTGCCGTATCTGCCGGCTCGCACCCGGGGGTGGCTGCAGGAGAGCATCTGCCTCACCGACATGCTTCTTCCGAGTTGTACGGCAGTGGGAAAGCTACATGGGGCAGGTCTGGCAGCGCTGCCGGCACGCTCGCACCCAGGCCAGCCAGGGTCTCCAGTGGCTAACCTCCCTTAATAGCAAGACCCACAGAGTGCACCGGGCTGTGTGTTTTGGTAGGACCTACAGGCTCAAGACCATGTAGTGTTGACACGGAGAAAAAGGATGTTTTTCACTGCAAAGACCCCCCCTGTTTAAGTAGGCTTGGCAGGGGGGCATCAGCCTGCCAGGGTGGTGGCCCCGGTGGGTCCCTGACAGATGCTGGCATCGTGAGGCTCAGCCTTGTCCCACTTCTTGTATCCTCCCAGAGAAGATCATGCCCATTGTCGCGATGGACACCCATGGCCCGCCTTGCTTTTATCGGGCAGGTAGAGAGGCAAGCACTTGGTGTTGAGGGAACCTGCTCGTGGTGGTGTCCTGACCCGGGGTGGGACGTGGACAGCGGTCAGAAGCCAGAGTGGGAGTGTTGCAGAGAGAGGCCGTGCTGCAGGGTGTGTGAGGACCTTCAGGTCTTATTTTGGGGACCAGTGTTGCCTGCATTCCCTCCGTTCAGCTGTCTCATGACTGGTGATCACGACGATGAGCGCACCAGGATGAAATGCATTGCCGGAGAAACGGTGTGATCATGTAATTATGGGCAGTAACAGAGTGCCGCAGAGAGCTGTGGACGTGTGGCCGGTTGTAATTAGGGTGATTGATGGGCTGTAGGAGTGTGCAGTGTGATCCCCAGGAAGCTCATCACGTAGCTCTTGGTTTCCTGCTCCCTGTGATTGTATCTAGAAAGCCTAAGGCAGAGCTCTAAAGGTAGAAGCGTTAACAAAAGAAATTAAATACTGCAAGTTCTGGTGGTTTAAAGGCTCTGTGCCCAAGACGGAGGTTGCAGGAGTCAGCATCTGCCTCTTGCTCCTGCGATCTATTTATTTATGGCTATGACCGCACAGAGACCTCGAAAAAGAAAGATGTGTGGGTGTGCGAGGTGAACCCGGGCTCAGTAATTAAATTGCCTGGGTGACGAATATATGCATTTTGGTCTGGGTGCTTAATGAAGAGAGGCCGTTCATAACCCCTGCACTGTGTGACACGCCAGCGGAGTGCTGCCTCTGTGCTCAGAGGTTGCGGTGCAGGGGCTCGGGCAGCGGAAGGGAGAGGTGGGGGTGATGGAGCCCATCTGCAGCAGGGAGCGCGCTACCTCGGGGGTTGCAGCTGCACCGTCTGGGGCCAAGGACAGCGAGGTGCGGTGTGGGGCCCCCCTCCAGCCCTTCCTTGCTTCCACCCCTCCCCACTCAGCGTTGCATAATTTCCCCACGGTGCTCGTTTGCGTGCAAACATAATCAGGAAAATATTATAGCTCCTTTCCAAGCGCTAAGTGATATGGCCTTCCTGAAAAGACCGGCGCTGTCTGTTTGTCCTCCAACACTGGTCTGCTCCTGCCAGCTGCAAGCAACAGCCGGGCCCCGGGCCCCCCCTTGTTCCCCATCAAGCAGGAGCAGGTCAGGGGAACAAGGACCCACTCCCTGCTCCAACCAGCATGCGGCCATGGGGACATCGCTTAGCCTTTTGGCTCTGCTCTTAAATCTCCGCTCCGTTCTTGGGAAGGTGGGTTTGTACCAAAGAGGGGGTTTGGAGGCAAGATGGGGAGTAATGCTGTAAGGCGGTCAGGCATCCCTTTAAAAATAGGGTTATGTTTATGCTAAAGCAGGTACTAGTCTGCACTAAACAATAGCCGCCCCAGCACATGGCTATAATTATCAAGGTTTATTTCTTGTTTGCATTGGTCACGTTTTCTCGCGTTTGATCTTGAGAAACGCAGGATCCGCGGAGTTCAGATTTGGGGTCAGGCTTTGAAAACAAACCCTCTCTCAACAATGCATTGAATGCATAGGCTCCTTTGTTTAAAGAAATATACTGCGCTGCGTATGTCAACAAGCAGCACCGGGCTGAGGCGGGCTGGCTGCTGGGACCACCGCGTGCCCCTGCACGGTGGGACACCAGAGCTGGGACTTTTACAAGGCACATTCTGTGCTTTGGGGTTTGTTTTCTTTCGGGCGGAGTGGAGGGCTGGGGGGAATGCTGAGACTGGAATAAAAAAAAAAAACAAAAAAACCCATGTGAGCACTCAGCCAGGAAAAGAAATACTGGTCTCCTCTGCTGGAGAGGTGTTGAGTGATGCTTGAAAGTGTTTGCTGGGAGATGAATGGTGGTGTTTCCCTCTGGTTGTGCAAGGCTCATTCCGGTGACAAGGGAGCCATGGGACACGGCCGCTCCGATGCCAGTCCTGCCAGGTGCAGGCTGACACTGAGCCAAGGGACGGATGAACCATCCTGGCATGTTCATCTTTCCCAGCTCCAAAAGCCAATTTGAGTGACAGAACAGTCCTGGTAAGCATTAACTGGGCCTTGACCCTCTTAAATCGATCACTGCTCTGCCGCTGCTTGGACACGCTCCCAACCTCGGGAGAGGTGAGTGCAAGGGGAGCCTGGGCCAAGCCAGGGCTCTGCCCTCAGCCGAGCAGGTCCCACTTGCACCCAGGGCACCCCAGGGTCCCGGCGAGGGGCCCCACCTGCCCGGGGACTGCCAGGAGGGCAGCACTTCCTAGTGCATCTTGTTCCTTCAAATGCATCCTTGGTGCTGTGCTTGGACATCTGGCAAGCACTGTCAGGGCAGCCTGGAGAGGCATATTGATTTAAAAAAAAATGTTTATCTATCTGTTTCTTCTCCCCTCCTCTGCTTTGTGTCAATATCCCAGCTATAGATTAACTCTCTTTGCTTAATATTTAATGTTTCGGTTGCTGGAATTAGGAGCTGCAAGCACTTGGAGGGATGGCCTCAGGAGCTGGTCTGGTTTGGCTGCAGCTCCTCTGAGTGTGTCCATGTGTCCAGCAGCGTCCTCTGGTCTGTGTGCAGGAGCCTGGGGAACCGGTGCCCCGTTTTAGCCAAGTCACAGGAGCTGGGGAGCAGAGGCTGCTGGAGCGCCCCGTGCCCGGGGAAGCCGGGCTGGTGCATGGACCATAGCCCTTGGCTTATTGTACCTCTTTGTGGCCACAAGGCCAGGGCATAGCTGGTGTCAGTCACCTTTATGCCTGAATTCCCATCCGTTCCGGTGGAGAATTTCTTTGTGACCAGTGATTTCACATCCTTAGGATGGGTGAGCTTAGATGGACAAGGGTGTTTTTACACCAGCATCGTAATGAAGGCTTGGTGGGAAAGAGGGAGTTTGTTTCTTGGAGAGAATAAAGTGTTTCAGTGCTGATAGTGATAGATGGGGAGGAGAAGCCACGGGCTCCTCTCTGGGCCAAAGAAGAGTCCCAGGGTGGGTGTGCATGGCTGGAGCACTAGGCGCTGAGAAGGGAAACCCCAAAGAGAGTGTAAATCACAAGAGGTGATTCTTGGAAATGGTCCCAACTAAATTTCAGCGGTACTCCATGGCCCTAGTGAGACCAAACAGGGGCAGCTACCATGAAACTGCACTTTATTTAGCCTGCTGTGATAAAAGACATCTACCCTAGGTGCTAGGTTTCGGCTTTGGGGAAGGTGAGGGCACCCTCACTGACACTCTTAAATACAAATTATGATCTGGTGATAGGTCTGAGATGAGTATCTGATGGGTATCATCACCCAGTGCTGGTGCTTGGGATGCTTCCATCTCCTAAAGGTGGTACGGTGATTGTCACCTTCTCACCCAAATCTGCAGGATTTGAGATTTTATTTATTGCCAGGGAGCTGCACTGGCCCCATTTCACAGATGCATTGGCCGAGGGCGCTGTGGACCTTCCTGGGTGCTTCCCTACATCCATCCAGGCTTCCAGCCCTGCTCCACATTTCCTAACCCCACAGAGGCATGCGCTGTCATGAGCAATAGTTATGTAGCCCAGACGAGGATGTAAATCCAGCAAAAAGAGTCCCCCCCAAAGCCTTTTATCACCCAGCCCTGTTGGCTGGGGAGTGCAAAGGGCACTGTGGAGCTTTCCCAGCTTTACTGGGAGTGTCATGCAGTGGGATGCCAGTGTGCCAGTGTGCCAGTGCTGGGCTTTCCCAGCTCAGCTTCTGCCTTGTTTGGAGCTGGAGCTTGTGATTGCACGGAAACAGGGGCAAATTTCTGAGGAACTGGGTTTTTGTCGCTTGAACTGAGTGCAAGGTGCTGTGTGAGATAAAGCAGCCTGAAAAGCAAACAAAACACAGCCGTGTTGTTAAACCTGGTTCTTGGGGCTGTCAGGAGTGATTAAGGTTATTAGGAGGCCGGCGTGCTGTTTCTAAGGGAGGGTCTTGTTTTTAAAGACTGCAGGGGCCCTCTCAACCAGCACGCTTGACATTTTAGTGGTTTTTAATTTATCTTCAAGTGTCCTCTACCAGCCAGCCAAGGAGATGCTCCAGTCTCGGTTGTATTTCTCGGTGGCCATCATCCTCAAGTGGTGGTATCTCCCGTGATCTTGCTGCAGTATATGAAGAAGTGGTGCATGGGGTTGTGCCCTTGGTTTGGGTTTTTATTTTATTTTTTTCGTCCTTTCAGTTACAAGAAACCAAACAAAACCACCCCACCTTGCGGGGATTTGCTCGTAGTTTAAACTGAGGTGCTGGGTTTCAGCTCCATTGTTGAGACTGGGAGGAGGAGGAGGGATTGGAGGGCAAAGGGGGTGGATGCTGCAGTGTGCAGAGCCGGGATGGATGCGGAAGCTTGGGGTGAGACACAGTGTGGTGCAGCGCCGCAGGGCTGGGGGGATTAGCAACAAAGGAGCAGTTTCATTTTCCCTTTTGGGGGGAAATCCAGGAGTTTGACAAGTCACCCTTTAATCCCCTTAAAAACCATCAGCAGCTGGAAGCTGATCATCAGCTGGGGCGGTTGACGTCCAGCATCTTAAAATAGACCTGACCCATCAGGTTGGGTGAAACCCCGTAGCCGGGAGGCACCGCTGACCTTGCTGGCAGTGCCCGTTGGGCCGGCTGCACATAGCTCATGCAGGCGTTGTCACCTGTCTCCTGTCCCCGGGGCAGCTCCGCTGGCTCCCTCCCTCCTTATCCCACATGTTACAGACACATCCATTCACAGGGCACATCCAGCTTGTGGGGCGGCACCGTCGGGCACCCCAGCCGTTGGGCACCCCATCCCACCGTGTACCAGGCGAGTGGTGGGAGAAGCCATCTTCCCAAGAGTCTGGTGGTGTGATGGAGACCACCAGGCTGGTGGATGCGGAGCCAGGGCTGACAGATTCCCTGTAGGGTTTGTAGGACTGTTTGGGGAAGGAGGAATAATCGGGTTTTCCACCATCCCAAGGCTGGTTTTGTATCCTGCAGTGCGATTCCCGCTGGGGGCATGGGTGATGGTAAACAAGGTCTGCTCCTGCCCTGCTGACAGGGAGCTAATCCCAGTGGGATGGTGGCACTGGTAGCCGCTGTGACTGGGGCCATTCGGATCAGTCAGCACTGTCTCAATATAGGGCCTGGGTAACCTTTTGCTTTTTTATCCTGGTGACTCCTTGGGACCTCTGCCAAAGCAGCGTGGCGCGCGTGCCAGCCGTGGAGTGACAGTACAACTGGGTGAAGCGATGCGCAGGCTGATGGGAACCTCAGTGGTGCTTGGCTCAGTGCCATGGGCGCTTGCTCTCACCCCCCCCTCCACGTGAGCTCCCAAAACAGCCCCCCCGCCCCTTGTTGGAAACAGCTGAGGCTTCACCCTGGCTCCGTAATTGGGGTTTTTCCCACTTTTGGCCGGCGTCCAGGTGCTGTAGGGAATTTTCTGGCATGTCACCAAATACCTTAGCCTCCCCTGCTCACTTTTTTTGGGATGATGACCCCTCAGGGGTTCCCTACAAGGCGGGCAGAGCATGGAGGAGGATGCCAGCACTTCCCAACCAGAACAGTGGCCATGCACCCACCCTTGCAGCCAGTGGTTTCCTGGGGAATTGCTTTTTCCAGCTTTCCGCAACCACGAGCCCGTGTGTCCACGGCATTGCCATACCTGCTCTGGCAATGAGGGGTGGGAGAACTGGGTACCCCCCATACGCCAATATGACACACATGCAGAAATGCTGCTGCACCCGTTCCGGCAGGGATTTGCTGGGGTTTGCCTTCCTCTTCTTGAAGGATTGATTATTCCCTGTTGCAAGGGAAGGAGATGCTGCCTGTTGGCATTCATCCCTGTGGAAGAATGCCCGGTGGAGAGGTGTGTGCCAGGCTGGGCATCACCCGGGGGCCCAGCCCAGCTCCCGCACCGGGGCGTTGCCCGTACCTGCCGTGGGCACTGGGGAGCTCGGTTCACTCCGGGCTCTTTCCGTTCATCCACCCCGAGACAGTTGGGGCGGTTGCAAAACCCACATGACGTGTGCTGGGAATTGCTGCAACACGCTCGCAGGCGTGAGCCATTCCAGTCTCTCCCAGGCACCTTGTACAACAGGTCCTGCCAGCTGCCGGCGCAGGCAGGATGCGGGGCTGCCTGCAGCACCCTGCCTGCACCACTGCCTGCACCACTGCCTGCACTGCTGCCTGTACCGCTGTCTGCACCGCTGCCTGCTGGTGGCACTGACCGCAGGCAGCAAAGCTCCTGCCCCTGCCTCATCCTCTGTCGAGCAGAGCCGGCGGGGCAGGGATGCAGCTGTGGTGTGGAGGATGGCACAGCCCTGGGTTGCATTAACACATTTTCAGGCTTTTTTTTCCCCTCTTGCCCTTTTATTTGTAGAACCCTAAAAAATTACCTGATGCAAGAGCCCCCACCCCTAGCACATCCCTTGAGAGACAGAGCAGGGTGAAGCATGGGGAAAAGCCCTCAGGAGTAGCTGCCAGGTCGCAGCCCCATGCCGGTGGCAGTTGCTTCGCTGGGACTCAATCTTGGTCATGCCTGGCAGCTGTGCCGTGCCACCCACTGCCCTCCGTGTGAGGAGCAGCTCCAGGTGCTCCGAGCCACCTCCTGGACTCGCTGGCACTGGCAAGAGGACAGAGGTGGCATGCTGGCAAGCTCAGCCCCATCATCCCTTGGCTCTGCACACCCCAGGGGAACTCCAGCCTGGAGGTATCCTGTCCCTTCGTCCCTGCATCCCACAGGGCATAGGCAGGGGAGCATGGTACCACACCGCTGTAGCACAAGATCCCGGCGCCGTGTCCCTGTGCAGGCACCTCAGTACGAGATGGAGATGGTATTTTGGGGCTGCCAGTGCTGGAAGTGTGGCTTTGGGAGCATCTGCTCTGCAAAACCCGATGGTGGAGGAGGCAAGCTCACCGGACCCTGTTTCTCCCCATCTTTGGGGCATTTTTTGGCTCTGGGTTTGGATTTAGCTGCCTGGTGATGGTTTTTCGCTTGCTGTCCCTGGTGCAGAGCAGGAGCAGGGCTGGCAGCTGGCCTTGCCGGGGTGGGAAGCTCCGTGTGCTGCTGGAGCGGCATGGGTGCTCGCTGCATGGGCTGACTTGTTGGGGTTCGCCCCAGGCACACAGCCGGGCCCTCCTCAGGGAGGAGAAACAACCCTCCCGCAGTGCCTGCAGCAAAGGAACCTGCTTTGAGCACCCACCCGTTACCCTGTCCCCAGGGACCAGCTGGGACAGGGACCCCTGGGGCACGCAGCCCCCCCAGCCTTGCCCAGCGGCATCCCCAAAAGCCCCTTTCTTGGCCATCTTGCGTCAGGCACCAAAACAAAGCTTTTGTTTGCAGCTCTTGGCCTTAATCTGTACGCCTGCAGATCCTGTGCGTAAAAGGGAGATGAAATCCTTCCCTCTTGGGGGGATGTTGCGTGAGCGGGTGTTGGTGCTTGCCAAGGAATCAGGCGTTTCGGCCGGAGGGTTTGTACAAACCCCGCGTGAAGCAGTGGGAGCTCGCTTAATAAAGCTGGAGCCCGCCGAGGTGGAAATCAAATCTAATGGCAGCTCCTCAAGTGAGGGTTGTGCCTCCTGTGCACTGTCTGAATCGGGTCTGGTGGAAAAAAAATCATCTGTGATTAAAGATTGACGGTAATTACATAATGGGTATGCACCAGATGATGCCCAGACAAGCTCCTTCCTGGGATTTCCCAACTTTTGGAGTGTTTAACTTTGCAATCATCCTAAAGTGCTTCTACCATGGGGGGGGGGGGTAATTATTGATATTACGGCAGCACCCGGTGCAGTTGCACAAGGTTCAGCAGCAGCACCGTGGCTGCTGGAGCCAGGTTTGTGGGCAAGCTTGCACCTTCTGATAGCCGGGGTGGCTCTGGAGCATGGTCAGGTGCTAGTGAGGGATCTCCCCATTCCATACCCAGCATTGCAACAGCAGAAAAGAAAAAAAAAAAATAAAGAGAGGAAAGCTGCTTTTTGGGTCTGTCAGTGAAGCGAGCAGGGCAGCTGAGGCCATGTGCTTACTCTGTGACCAGCCGATGACGAAGAGGCAACGTCAGGATGTTCTTGATGGCAGGCCAGCTATTAATCCATGTATTTTAGCAAAAAACCCAGCTTATTTCTTAAGGTTTGTGTAAGCAATGGAAGCGGGGAGCACTGGGGGTGGGGGGAGCTTGTCTGGGATTAAACTCGCCTGAAAGCCAAGCACGCCAAGCTCGCGAGCCCGGGGAGAGCTTAATTAAAGTCAAAGGAGAAGCGTTTCCAAGAAAATAATACGGGGTATTTAAACGGGATATTTTTGTTCTGGGCCCAGAATGTCTCCTTTCCCTCTTCGGTGTCAGCTTTAATAAAACAAAATGAGATCTCCAAGAAAAACAAATTGGAGCTCTTAAAAGGCGCTGCGGAGATAAAAATCAGTAACACTGTTGCTGGTAACACCTTGGGTTATTAAAACGGAAAGAATGCTAACGATGCGATTTGCATCGGCCTTTCTTGTGGCTGCCCCCGGCGGGAGCCTGCTCGCCCTGGGAGGGGGACATGGGCACCCCTCACCGTGGCCTCTGGGCTGGGGTGGGAGCGCAGGGAGCGGGCGGCTTCTCTGGTCCGGCAGATTGGGGCATAGCTGGGAGGTGGTCGTGCGGGGGGGATTTTGGAGGGCTTCATGTTCCTTTCCTAAGGCTGGTGAATAGCGCTGTGCTGAAAACTCGCAGGTCAGGAGTGGCGCTGAGGTAAAATATGAAAAAGCTTGAAAAAATGGCAAGAATCAGGATTGAGGGGACACCAAACTTAAAAAAGGAAATTAAATCAGGGCTGATCTTGTTGGAAAGGATGCCATAGCCCAGCGAGCTCTTTCAGAGGTGACGAATATGGAGCAAGAGAAGATGGCCTCAAGTTGTGCCAGGGGAAGTTTATGCTGGGTATTAGGGAAAATTTCTTGACCAAAAGGGTTGTCCAGCACTGGGACAGGAGCCCAGGGATGTGGTGGAGTCACCATCCCTGGAGGGATTTAAAAGACGTGTAGATGTGGCACCTGGGGTTTAGTGGTGGCCTTGGCAGTGCTGGGTTAATGGTTGGACTTGCTGATCTTAAAGGTCTTTTCCAACCTAAATTGATTCCATGAAAATACCAAGCTGGACTTATTATGGCCTGAGGACTGCTGGGTGCGGCTTTGTTCGGCACGCTGAGCCAGCGGGCTGGGGAACAAGGGTCAAGTCCTCTAAAACCAGTGCCCCGAGCTGGCTGGTACAGCTCAGCGTGCCACATCCCATACCGAAGGGCTGCTCTCCAGTGCCCAGGCTGCCGGCAGGCTCTCCCAGCTGCACGGCCGCAGGGTGCTCCCCGGGATGCTGAAGCAGGGATGTGGGAGGGCTGGGGAGCAGCTGATGACGTAGTTTTGCACTTTGGTCCCTCAACTGTCTGCTTCTACCTTCCTGCAGGCAGAGTGGGTTAAAAGCTGCTCCTTTTTTCCTATGGGCTTCCATGCTGGCCAGAGCTGGCTGTCTCCTGGTTGGAAGCTGGCAGATGCCTCCAGTGCCTTCCTGGGATGCCACCTGTGTCTGCGGGGATGGGACTGGTGCGCAGGCATGAGGGTGATGCTGCTGACCCAGCTTCGGGGTGAGGAAGCTGGTGCTGCCAAGGGGTCCTCTCTGCCCGTCTGTCTGCCAAGCAAGAAGATGCTTTTGTACACGGTGGCTTTAAAATGCCTGGCATGATGCTGTCTGCCCCGTAAACCCAACCTGGGATGGGGGTGCAGAGGCCAGCTCCTGCCTCCCTTCCCTGCCTAACCCCATCAGATAAGGCAATTACAGTTTATCACTTAATTGGAGAGTATAATAATACCAGAGTGTTATTGAGATAGGACGTTGCCAAGGGATGAATATCAGTGGTGTTGGGTTCTTGGTTTTTTTTCTTTTCTTTTTTCAAAATAAACTCAGTGGGGCCTTGGCGCTGCTGGAGTTGTGAGGTCTTCACAGGGCTCCTCTTGCCCTTACCCCACCGCGGCCCCTGCCTGCGGGGAAATTCAACTTCAAATAAAAGCCATACCGACCGCCCCGGTGCCAGGGAAGCTTGCCCACAGTTGGTGAGAAACCAGCCTGTGAGGGGAAAGGGGGAGGACTCGCAGGGATGTTGTCGACCGCTTTCTGGATGGCTTTTCTTTTGCACCTTGGGCATGTGTTTTCCATCCCTTGCAGGTTTTTCCTGCCCTGCTTGGCAGTTGCAGGGTGGATGCTTGCCGCTGCACGTGGGCATCGGGCTGATGCTGGGTGGCTGGGTGTCCTGGGGAGGGAGAGCGGGGTGTGCATCCAAAAAAGCCCTTGAACAAGGCTTTTGTGCTCTCGGTGTCATGCATGAAATGATCTACCAGTGCCCCTGCACTGAGATGGGCAAAGGAAAATTTCATATTTGGCAACATTCATATTGGCAATATCCATCTTGCCCAGCTTGCTGCGGCTGGTGTGGGAGAGGTGAGCGAGGTATCGGCCCTGATACCTGGAGCTCTGCTTGTCTCTGACCTGCAGGGTCCTGGTGTTCCACTGTCCCCACAGAACCCTGTGGCCATCAAAGCGGCTACATGCTGCTGGCATCGGGATTTGAGGCGTTTCCCTGCCCAGACTGGCCTGGCTGGAGATTTTCTCCCTGAAAATGGGGATTTTCTAGATCCATATTGGTGTAGGGTGAGTTTCTTGCTAAGGACTGAAATTTTGCCATGTTTGCCCTGACATCTGCAGGGTGGGGTGATAAAACCTCAGGATGTCTGGGGACAAGGGATGGAGCCACAGCCTTTCAGCTGGGAGAGCCTGGCCCTTGCAATCTTCATTTTGGGAGAGGGCCTTTGTTAGGGGAGATCCATGTAAAATCAAATATGTTGCCCAAAGCTAAGAAATCATGGCAATTTTTTTTATTATTTTTTTTTAAGCTGTTAAACTCTGCCCTGCTTCAGTTCATCAACCAAAGCCTGAACCAAACAGCCCGGAGTGGAGGTACTTCAGGTCCTGATTTGACCTCTGCTACTGGCTGTTAACCCTCGCTCGCCCATCCCAAGCTACACGCCGAGATAAGATTAGCCCGTCTGGATTTCAGAGCCTGTTTCCCTCCCTTGGGGCAGCATCCCTCTGAGCCCAGGTTTCCCAGTCACCCCGTTTTCAGTCCCCCCAGACCCCATTTGTGCCCCACTAGCCTCATCAAGCAAAACAGGCCACAGAAAAAAAGCAGAAAGCATTTTTTACAGCAGGGTGGTGGAGAGTTTTTCTGCCCAGTGAAGGCGATCGCTTAGACTTTTATTGCAGGGTAAAGAGGCATGGAGGAAAATAACACCAAACCAAAAAGCTGTTGGGAGGATGATGCCAGGCAGAGCAGCACAAAAAGCAACGTCTTTGAGGGTTTTAATGTTTCTTCTGCTTCCAAAGCAGGAATTAGCTGTTGCAAAATATCAGGCATTGCTGGGTGATGTTGGCCCCCTGGCCACACGCCGACACTTTTTGCAGCAGATAGCTCTTTCTTTTATCACACAGCTGTGCCGGGGCAAAGCTCAGGCTTTGTCTGAGCATTTGAATTCGGGAGGATGATGAAGAGCAGACAAAGCAGGATGCCGGGGCTGGTGTGCAAGCAGCAGGTTGTTGGCTGGTTTCCCCATTAGTCAGGGCTGGTGACGAGTCAATCTCCTTTTCCATTTTCTTATGAATGAATCAGTTTTGGCTCAGCCCGATGGTCAGACTGGTTAAGCGAGAAGCAGCTGGTATTAGTCTCATTAGCAATGGAGACAGAAGCAAGCCTCTCCCTGGCTCTGCAAATGCCGCGTGATCCCCAGCCCGCAGCCGCTGCCTCAGTGCCCGGCAGGACTGGCAGCAGTGTGGGAGACCCCAAACCCCAGCTGACGGGGGTCTGGCTTCTTCATCACCCCATTCCCTTACACCTCTGTGCCCCTCCCGGTTCCTCGACACACTGAAGCTTCATGGCCAGGTCGAACCCAGTCGTGCATGCCAACAGGGATCTGCATCCCGTGCCTTCTGCTGTCCTAGTGCATCTCTCCTTGGCCAGTGCCACAGCACAGATCTTTTTCTGGGGGGGAAATATCGGCTTCAGGGTGCCTGTGATTGCTGCTGAGCTGCAGCTGGGGAGCACAGCTCGGCTGCATTTACCGTTCCAGTTCCAAGGCAGCCACAGCTCAGAGTTGGTCCTTGGCCAACAGAAAGGGCTTGACATCTTGCTGTGACTTTGGCTGTAGCAGTTGGGATTTGGGAACCCTTCCTGCCCAGGGCAGGGACCTGGGGAAGGGATGTGCAGGCAGCAGCGAGCTGCAGGCTGCCTCTGCTCAGCCCCATGGTGCAGATTTACCCCAGTGTCACCGCTCTTCCCGTCATTGCTGGCCCATGGCACAGACACTTGGCCCCGTGGTGGCACTCGACACCTCTGCCCCGCTCTGCCCAGCCACTTTGCCACTGCCATGTGCGTGTACCAGCTCGTTGCAGCCAAGCCAGGCTTTGGAAGGGAGAGCCCCGTGTTGGGGTCATTGCAGAGACTGAGCAATCTGATGGTGCTTCCGCAAAGGGACCGTCCCCAGTGCTGTCACAGAGCAGCTGATGGCTGGTGTCCTCCAGCAGACTTCCACGGTCTGGTGCTGGGGCAAGTGGTGGGGTTAGATCCACCCTGTGCTCGGGGCTTTGCATCCCAGGGCTGTCTGTGGTCCCTCACATCCCTCCTTATCCCCAAATCCTGGGCAGCTTCAGCTCTATGCCACTGGAACTGCTTGGCCCCTGCTTTTCCCTTTGCCCCTGGGCAAGGATGGGTTTCATGGGAGAAACTGGAGCTCAGACGCTTGAAAACAGCCTGGGGACTGCAGCGTGTTACCTACAGAAATCCCACAACTGGCACCTGTGGAAACAGTAATTTTGATTCCTGCCCCTATCCCAAAATGCAGTATTTCCATGGAGAGTAAGAGGAGGCTCCCTGGCCGCGGGGGCAGGATGTATGGCTTTTAGATCTGAATTGCAGGAGAACCCAAACTTACCCTGTAACCGATAGAAACCATCATTAACCTGCCCTGTTATTTATTCTGATTGCAAAGCCCTTGATGCAGCAAAAAGGAAGGCATTTGTCCGGGGAAGCATATTAATGTTTTACTGGGCTTCAAAACACTTTGCTGCCGAGGCACTTTGTATGGTACGGGCTGTCCCCAGTTCCCCTCGGCCTCGTTAAACATTGCGCGGCTGTGAGGAAGGCTCGGCGTGGCTCTGCCCGCAGCCCTCGTGTGGGCTAAAGCCCTCAGGGGTTGCTTTTTTAATATATATGTATATGTGTGTGTATACACAGATGCACACAGGCGTGTATATATATGCACATGTAGGTATATATGTGTGTGTATGTGTATTATGGATCCCCATTCAAGGTGTATTGGCAGGAGCTGGAGGGCTGGGGGCTGGGATGCTGATGGGAGATGCGGGGCTGGGTACCATCCTGCGCAGGAAACCCCGATGCCGCCTCCGTGGCTTTTCTCCTCCCGCCTGGAGCATCAAAGGGCAGGGCTGGCCCTTCCCGCACCGCGGGGCAGCTGCCAAAGCCACCCAGTGTCTGAAAAACTTTCAAATGAGAGCAGGTCAGCCAAAAGTAACAGCCCATTGGCAAAGGGGTATAACCTGTTTCTTGTTTGGGGGGGTGGGGATTAAATAAAATAGAATAGCACTGTTCTTTAGTTTCCTTTAGCTATCGGATTTGCTTAATTACAGCATAGTCTATTTTCCCGAGATATCCAGTTGTTCTGAAATGTGTGCTTTAAGGTAAGGAAGCTCCAAGAGATTGAAATCACATGGATATTTTACCCCTCTTGTGGCCTCTGAATGTTTGGTTTAATGACGATACGCAAGTCTTGTGTCCTTTTGGGACTTTTTTTCCCCCACCGGTAGGCTTCAGGAGCACTATCCCAAGGTGTCAGTATCCCAGGGGAAACTCTCTGGCACTGGAGGAAGAAGTAATTGCCTGATGGCCACCAGGAGAAGAGCCCAGCTCTTCCACCACGGAGCCCTCTGGCCACCTAGACGTGGCTGGGGCAGCCCGAGATGCTGCCGTGGCTGCGTGCCCGCTCAAGAGCTCTGCTCAACCTGCTTCCAAACAGCTTTTCTTTGTTTATTTTGATTTTTGAAGATATGTGCTCAACAGAGGAGACTCCCCAGTGGATCCCCCACTGTGGTCAGTCATCACCTTGTGCTGTCCCTTGCACTGATGGGGGGGTTGGGGCTGGGGCTGAGCTTCGGGGTGGTGTAGTGGGAGAGCCCAGGTGAAGAGGCCATAGCAGGGAGGTGTTATCTCCTTTGTGAACAGAGCTCGAGGCAAAACAACTTCATTGTTGACTGGCACAGCCTGGAGAGGGGCCTCCCTTCGGAAAGCACCCGCAGCAGCCGCTGCTGCTGCCTAGATTTTCCCTTTCATACTTCTAGCCCTGTGCAGAGTCTGGTATTGGGCGGACTTGTGTCTTCAGGGAAACTGGGGCCTTGTTGGGTGTAAGCAAATAGGTAACATAACTGAAATATTTTGGTAATATTTGGGTGGGCGGCTCTGCTCGGGTGCCGGAGGGGAGGCATCGCTACCTCCCCAGCGCTCTGCCTTTTGGGGTGCTTGCCCCAGGGGGGCTCAGGCTGAGGTTGCCACAGCATTTTTATCCCCTGGAGCCTGGGGGGTTCTGGGGGATGGTTAGAGGCTGGGGGGTGGCTGAAGGGAGGATGCTGCCATGCAGCACCATGGCGGGGCAGAGACAGCAGTGCCAGTGGTGCACGTGGCTGCCACTGGGAGAAACATGGGGGATGCTTTCTTCCAACCTCACTCATCCTCGGGGTGCCCCAGCCTTGGCCAATGGGTGCTTGGGAGATTTGACTCTTCCCACGCCATCCCCATCCCCATTCCCATCCCCCCAGAGGAAGGCTGCTGGCAGGTCCCTGCCCTGCTCCCCACAGCACATGCGCCCAGCCAGGGCACAGCTCTGCTCCCCGCTGCTTTCCAAAGCATCAAACAGCCTTCAAGGTTCACAAGATAGCGAGTGGCTGTGGGCGGTGGTGAGGACACCCCAACATGGGGCTGGGGTGATGCAGCCACTGAGGGTGGCAGGAGCCGTCCCTCCCCGCAGGGCTCCCCTGAGCTGGGTGTTTTGGGGAGCTGCCTATACAGGCTTGGGGTGCAATGTGACAAGAGCCAGGCGCTGTATTGCACTGGAGAGGAGGGGAGGGGACAATTAATTATTAATCGGTCCCCAAGGGGGATGTGGGAAGGTGTCTGCACTGAGCACCACACACTGGGAAAGTGTTGGGCCGCCTGGGAGATGTGGCGGGGAGGTGGGGGGATGATGTGCAGTGCTGAAGCCTGGGCTGGGGTCATTCCTGCTAGAGGTGGGAAGGTGCATCACTGCCTTCAGCTCCCTGAAAAGTTGCAAAAAAAGGTCATAAAGCTATTCCCTCTGTCCAGCGAGGGACAGGTTGCAAAGTGATGCTTTGGAATTTTGCAGCAAGGAAGGTGTTGGCTGGGAGAAGTCCCTGGAGTGCAAGAAGATCAGCTCTGGTCTAGGGGAGGGTCGGAGATGCCCATCACTGGAGAGTTTGGAGAAAAGGCTGGGCAGAAGTCTGCCAAGGCTGGGAGGAGACCATAGATGCTCTGCAATGGCACCTATTTGTCTGAAACGTGGTGGTTTAAGTGCCTGGGCCAGGTGAGACACTGTGGCCAGGGTTCCCGGGTTTGGTCTCAGGCACGCTGTGGCTCTCCCCTTAATGGTCAGGGCTGGTAAAGGGCTGGAAGTGTTTTTCGCTGGAGTATCCCTTAATTAACTGGAACGGAAGGCTGTCAAGCACCCAACTTGGGGTGGGGTGGAGAAATCTCCATGAGCCTGTGACCAGCCCAACATTTTGCCCCCTTTTATTTTTCCCAGCCTCTTTGTTTTCTCTTGAAAAAAGGGTGTTTTTCTCTCTCCTTCCATTTAACTGCTATTTATTTGCTGGTAAGTGGAAGGAATTCAGCTGGGATCAGCCTGGCTCCTGCCAGCAACTGGAGTTGAAAAGTTTCTGGGGGGGAGATGTAAGAGCAGAGCAGGGGGGTTGTTTTCCACCCACCGCCAGTCCTCGCTCTGTGGGTCCCTGTGTCACAGCCAGCCAGGTTGGGTGGGTTTAATTCTTCTCTTTTTACTGGGATGTTGACAAGTGCCTGTGGGATTTGCGGAGGGAGGAGCATGGACCCGGGCCGGAGGGTTTCTTCTTGCCATTAATGGGAAACAGAAGATGGCTCAGGAGAAATTTGGCAAAGAGGGAAGCTTTTCTGTCTCTTACAGCTTGGAAAAAAGCATCCTTTCTCACCCCAGCCTCCCCGCAGAAGGCGGAGGGTTCCCAAACACAGCCCAGGCGGGGTTTGCTGGCGGGGGGAGAGGAGACAGACAGTGCCCGGTGATTTCACAAGGGATGGAGCAGTCTTGGGCCACCAGCCGCGTTTGGGGAGCGGTACCCAACCTGCCTTCTGTCAGGGGCTGAGGGCTGTCCCACCTTCTCTCTGAGGCATCAAGGGGTTGGGATGCCTCAAGTGCTTTCACCTGGGCACATTGGGAGTTTCTGGGGTCCTGCAGCCATGTCTTGGGTATAATGTCACCAGGTAGATGGAGATGCGATGCCAGCAGGGTTTGCGCTGGGTGTAGGCACCCGTAGGGATGCACACGGATGCCGTGCCTGGCCGGGAGATGAACCACTGACCTTGGCATAAAGGGCCCTGTTGGCATTGTCCCCTCAGCCCAGCCTGCGTGCTGCGGCGCTGCTTTGCTGTCTGCTGTGCCACGCGCTGGCCAGGAGCCATGAGCTCTGCATCCCGGCAGGGTACCACAGAGCCAGCCGAGCTGCCCTGAGCTGGGGAAATGCCATAACAGCCACGTGCATGGGATGGCTGGCAGGGTGCTGGAGCCCAGGTAAGCATGGGGCAGGGGGTGAGGTGCCCCCAGAGTTGCCCTCCTGCCCTTTTGGGGTTTCAGGGGTCCCCCCAAAAGTGGCAGCACTTATCTGGGTCCCAGGCTGGGAAGTGGTGGCTGGTGCTGGCTGGCCCTGTGCCCCAGTGCAGCCGGCCCAGCCCTGGCGCCAGTAGCAGGCTTGGAAGGGCTGGCAGGCTGCCCCTCACTTTGGTCATGCCCTCGCAGGTGCCCACCCACTTGCATCCTCCCTGCCCTGTTTGCAAACATGTTTTTGCCTTGGGTGGTCGACATGTCTTGTGGAGCGGTCTCTTGGGGCTGGTGGTCTCCAAAGGAAGATAAAGCAGTCGGGTGAATTCCTGAACCTCCACAACCCCTGTCTCCCAGATGCACTGTCCTCCCAGTTGTCTATGGGCTGCAGGAACTGGTTACCAGTATGAGTCTACCAGTTACCAGAAGTGGTTGTGGTGGGGATTTGGAGGAGATGACACATTTTTGGGCTGAGGGCAGGGGAAGGGTGGCCTCACTGCCCTGTTGAGGAGAGGAGGATGGCCATGGCAAGGTGTGAGTGCTGAGCTGTTCCCAAGCTTGTACAAGTGACTGGAGGAGGTTAATTATAGCCAAAGCCCAGTGAAGTTTGGTCAGGTCATGTTTTTTTTCAAAGGCTTAAAATTTCAGACGTGCAGCAGCCAGTGGCTGGGATCATGGCTGACCCACAGGGTCCCACTGGAGTTAATCATTGCTGTTGGCTCCAGGACCCACCTGGCTTCGGCAATGGGAACTGTTTCCTCAAGAACACAGGGTGAGGAGCCAGCACATGGAACCCCCAACCCTCCAGGGCGCACTGGGCTGGGGAGAGCCAGGCCCCCTGACCCTCACCATAACCCTGAGCCTCACCCAAATCCTAACACTGACCTAGACCCAACCCCTAATCCTGATCCTGACCTTGACCCTGACCCTGACCCTCACCCAGACCTTGACCTTTTGCTCTCCCTTTCACTTTGTAAGGTAGATACTGTGTTTGTTGCCCTCTTGGAAGCAATGTGGTCACCCAGAGAGGGGCAACCTGGAGCAGCCGCTCGGGAGCCCTCGCTCTCACCACTCACTCCGATGAGGGGCACTGTGCTGCTGTTGGGGCTGGACTGGGGAAAGACCTGGTCAGCTTTGGTCACCCAGTCCCAGCTGGGACATCCCTGGGAGATGCCGGTCCAGCCCTGAGCTGCTATGCTTGGAGATGTGGCCATTGCACGCCAGGAGTGTGTAAATCCCAAATTGCTCCAAAATAAGCCCAGGAAAATAAGGCCAGACACTTGGGGTCTGGCCCCCATCTGCTTGCCTCGCCGAGGGTAGGGTCTCCAAAATGGGACTGGGGACTGCTGGTGGTTTCCCCAGTGTGTTTCCCCCACCCTCCCGCTGCTGAGCTGCCAGATAATCATGGGCACTCCTGTCCTTCGGGTGTCACGCTGCATTGCAGGGGTGACATCCGAGGGGCATCACAGGTAGGGAGAAAAAATATATTAAAAAAAAGGAAACATGGAAAAAATCAGGAGGAAGGCCTGGGTTTGGCATCGCACGTTCGAGTGAGTGCTGGGAGCTGTGGGGCAGCTGGACCCCAGGCTGGTGCCTGCAGTGCTGCGCTCGCTGCTGGTCTTCCTGATGCTGGAAGGTGGCTTTTTTATATATATATATGTATAAAAATACTTTCTTCTCCCTGTGGGTGTGTTTTGAAAAGGGGCTTGGGAACAATGAGGATTAACAAGCAGATAGAGAATTAAATGCAGGGTTTGAGTCTTCAAATGTGTGCACATTTCTGAGCGCGTGTTTGTGCCAAGATAAACTCCGTCAGGAATAAACATCATTTTACATGAAAGGCTAATTACAGATTGGCGCTCCGCAGGTGGGAGGAGGGAATTTTCACCAATTAAAATGAAACTTTTCTGTTTTTCATAAAATTGGTGGATTAAAACACAGCCAGGGGCTGGTGAGGTTGACAGTGTGATGGAAGGGGGGGATGCTTGGCCCCGGGATGTGCTTTTTTTCCCCCCAGTACTAAAGAGACTCTGCCAGTTCATTTGGGCAGGAGCTGCTTGAGGGCACTGGTTTTAGCCAATAACAGTTGAACCCCAAGAGCTTCCCTCAGGGCGTGCAGCCCTGGGCTTCTCACCCAGGGAGCTGGGACATGGGCAGGCTTGGTCTGATCCAGCATCACTTGGAGTCAGCCAGCCTCAGGAGGGATTGGGGTGACAAGGTCCCCAGCCTCCTGAAGGATGTAGATCATGGAAAGACACTTGGATGGGACATGGTGGATGGGCGCCCATGTTGGGATGAAGTTGTTGCAACTGTAGCTCCTATTTGTTGAGTAACTTTAGTGTGCGGTAGGTGAATCATCTCGCAAAAATTGTATGCCAGAAGGCGACGCAGAGAAGAAAAACCTTCCCAGCCTGCTGAGGGGAGCTCTGGGAAGAAAACTCCAGGCTGGGCACATGGTGGGTTTCAGCTGCAGAGCACATGCTGCCTTGTTGCTTTTGGATGGGTTTCACAAGAATTTGCATTTCTGGACCTGCTCTGGAGCCTCAGAGGCCGAGCGGGAACTGGGCTGTGGATGGGGAGGACGTGCTGCGGCTCAGACACGAGCTTGAACGCCATTTTGCTCTAACCAGGGTCGGATTTTATGGTTTTGGAATGAAACGATGCAAAATGCATCTGAGGCTGAGTTTCTCCGAGATGTTCCGCGCATGAACCTCAGGCAAACACTCTTGTGCCTGCTGCTTGCCAAGTAAAACCACAGATTTGTCTCCATCTCTACTTAATGTGGCCGCAGGGCAGCTAATATTGGGACTTTTCTCTCACATAAGCTGGTATCTGTCACTTAGTGGTTACAGGAGGTGGCCTGGGCATCATCTCTTAAAAGTCCCCTGCGTCCTTGAGAGCGAGGGAAGGCAGAGAAGTCCGATCAGGAGAGATGTGGTGTTTTTTTAAAAAGCGAAATACATTCCCAGCCTGCTGTGCTCCTGAACCAGTTAAAAACTGATTTTTTAAAAGTCCTTTAAGGCACAGACTGCATGGATGCTTGCTGGGTCTGGTCACTGAGAAGCTGTTGCGTTATCCATGGTCATGGGACCATGCTGTGACGACAGTAGCTGCCACTTCTCCTACGACATTCACATTTTTCCTTAGTCCATCCTAATACTGCCAAGAACGGGGCACTGAAAGGGTCTTAAGTCAGACCTGGCCTTGAATAATTCCATTTATTCCAATTTTCAGGCTGTTGTGGAATTGTTTTCAAAAAAAGGGAGGGGGGAGACGTCAGTCAAACCTGATAAAGGAGGACTTTGTTCTGAAGCTTTAGGGTATGGTACCAAGCAGGACTTGCTATACAATTAATGAGTTTATCTGGCTTTTAGCTGCACGTGATGCACGGTGGCTGCCACCGCACCGCCCCACCACCACCTCTCATCCAGAGGAGCCTGGCTTCTCCCCAGCTTCGCTTTGCTGCTCCTCAGCTTTGCTTTGCTGCTCTTTAGCTTTATTTCCTTTCCTGCCGTGCATCGTGGTGGCCTCCTCAGATGTGACTTTGTGTCTGCCTTTATTGAAGCCTTGACCAACCCTCCCCGGCATGGGCTCGGTCTGCAGGGGGTGTTGAGCACATGGGGCCAAGCCGTTGGGGGTGTTTCAGGCTTTACTTTGAGCGAGCAAGAGGATGACGCAAATAGCTTTGTAAGAGCTGAAGATAAAACAGCTGCTTCATTTTCGCTGCAGATGTGCCGTGGGCGGCACACATTAGCTCCGCGGGGCGGGGGCTGCAGCCGTCCGCTTCCCCACAGTGTCTGCGTGGGCAGGGCCACCAGGTTCCTTGGGCTCCCAGGCCACCCGAAAAGGGAGTCGGGGGGTGCTGGGAAGGGCTTGGAAGATGTGTGACAAGGTTTGCCATGCTAGTGGGGCTTCCCTGACGCCCAAAAACACGAGTCCAGAAATCACTTATTTCTTGGAGGAGTGGTGCAGCTGGGGAGCGGGAGGTGGATCACCTTTGGCTGCCCCATCTTTCTGAGCGGTGCTGAGTGCCTGGGGCAGGTGACCCTCTGCAGCATGTCCCCGTCCCCTCCAGCGGCCACCCGGTCCCAGCCGCGCGGTGCGAGCAGGAGAAGCCGCGGGAAGCGAGGGAAGACACTTCCTCCAGCGGCGGATCTGAGGTCACCTCCTGGCCCTTGATCCCTCCAGTCCAGGGTATTTGGGTCAGCGGGGAAGCACAGCTGAGAGCGACGTCCCTTCCTTCTTTCTCCCTGGAGATTAATTTTTAAAGGAACAAATAGGCTTGGCCACAAGTGCGACGCAGTACGGGTTTTTTAATGATGTTTTTTGGAACAATGAGCTAAATACCACGGGGGTTTGGATCTGCGTCTCGGAGCAGTGATGTTTTCCCGTGTTGTTGTTTCTCACCTTCCTGCGCCCACCTTGCTCTGCTCTCAGAAATCTTTTTCTGCTCAGGAAGATATCGTCAAGGAAGGAGCTTTTCATCCTTTTGGGATGGCCTTGCTCAAAAGAAAGCTGACCTGGTGTCTGGTGCATGGGACCCACCTGGACCAACCCCGGGGTCCCTGCCCCGCTCTTGCTGCCATGAACACGTGGCCATGGTGCTCACAGCCCTCCCTGGCCCCTCGGCATCGCCAGCCCTGTTGAGGTCCTGACCCACATGTGCCAGTCCTCCTCTGCCACAGGGTCCCCAGCAGCATTGTCACTCACTGGTAGGAGGAGGACCTGGTGGCTAAGGCACACGCAGTCCCAGAGCTGCTCCACTGTGGGCACAGCTTGATGATGCTTGGCTGGTGAGCAAATGGGTCACCTCCTCAGTTTTTACTCTGTCTTGAGCCCAGAATGAGTGGTGCTGGGGAGGAAGGCTTGGCTTGGCCATGTTACCCACATCTCCTGCACCACTGTTACCCTTGGAGGTCTTCAGCCATGGCATTCCCCTGTCCGTGTTGAGGCCAGATTGCTTTGGCTCTGCCACAGGCCAACAGTTTGGCGATCTTGGTTAAGTCAAGGTGGGAAGGAGCTATCTGCAGAGCTTTACCCTGGGTGATCATGCTGTGGGAGGGCTGCTGGTGGGATGCCCTCCTCGGTCAACCTCTGTGCTCCAGCCAAGGGGCACCAGCCCCATGCTGGGCTCTTCCCATACCCCAGAGCATCTCCAGGACCACCAGGAAGGTCCCATCAGCTCTGGAGGAAGCCAGGGCTGCAGGTGGCCTGGGCTCAGGGGGCAGCTGGGGCTGCTGCTGTCCCCCAGCCCCCTATGGTGCTGCCGGAGAAAGCGGAGAGGAGTAGGGGGTGTGCACCTGGGGGGTCATGGCGCTCCAGCTGCTGCTTTATTGCCCTCAGGAGGGGCTGTGGGTGGGAGCAGGGTGGCATGGATGTGGCTGGCTTTGGTGTAACTCGTAGTGCCAAGCAGGGTCAGCGGAGAGGCGGCTATCGGGGAGGGACAGCACGTGTTGAGCCACCTCTAATATAGCCAGCCCCCAGCTCAGAAGTCATCTTCACTCCCCCTTGCAAAAGGAGAGTACTTTAAATGCCCTTTTTTTTTTTTTTTTTTTGACTGTAAAAGTGATTTCTGAAGCGTGTGGTGTTTCTGCATAGGCATCCCTTGGGGGGGGATGTCTCTTGGCTGTCGCCAGCCTGGCCGCCCCATGGCACCCAGTCAGGCAGCTCCAAACCCGCCCCCTTCAGTGGGTGCTCCCAGGGGGTGGTTGGACTCACGGCACCTCGAGACTCGATCAAGTCTTAACCCGACTCCTGTCCAAGTTCTGCGCAGCTCTTGAGCTCCTTCCAACCCCATCCTCAGCTGGATTCGCTCCATCGTTTCTTTTAGGATCTGCTTGATCGCACTCACCGCTGATAAGGCTTCGTGCCTCTTGTGGGGGCTTGTCTTTGTGTGCTTCAGTATCTCGCCCAGGTTATCAGCCACATGGGGTTGCGAGGTGTGGCCGGGCTAGGAATTAACCATCTCATCCAAACCCCGTGGAAATCAGAAGCAAAGATTCCCCTTTTTTTTCTTTCTTTCTTTCTTTTTTTTTTTTTTCCTGTGGGCTTTAAATCAAGTCACAACTTCTCCAGCATCGGAGGAGCTGCCGAAGGGAAGCCCTGACTCAAGCTGGTTCAGCCCTGACTGGTTTCCACGGGGGGAATGGCTGCCTCTGCCCTTCATATCAAGGAAAGTCCAGGAGAAGCTTCAATACTGCATTACACAGATTGCCAAAACCAAACCCTTCATCCCCTGGGGCGGTTCCAGGCACTCTGGCTCCGTGTCCAGAGTGGTGGGTTTGGGGCTACACTTCACCTGAGCCCCATTTTTTCCCCAACTCGTGGTTTTCTGCCGCGGCTGCCCCCCAGCCTTGCCCTGACTCAGGTGGACGGCGATAGCTGCCGTCACGCTGGGACAACACGGCGGGGACAAAGCGAGTCACCAGCTGGCGGGGGGCTGTGTCCCTGTGGATCACAGCGGGGCCGGAGCCGGGGCTGGGGCGGCTTGCTCCTGCCCCCAGATTTTGCCGAGGTTTCCTTCCAGCGCTGGAGCTTGCCCAGCCCTCCTGGCTTCCCAGGGCTTCGCTGGGAAGCGCTGGGAAGACAAAACCCCGCTCTGGAAGTGAGGCTATTGTTCTTACTAATTTTAACTTGATGTTCTTCCCCAAGCCTATTTTTATTCATTGCTTGTGGTAAGCCCTTTCTCTAAGGTAGAGCAATTTGCCACGGGACTTTTTTTTTTTTTTTTTTTTTTTTGTGTGTGTGTGTGTGTGTGTGTGTGTGTTTACCGATTTTAATTGAGTGATATCTCCTTTTTACAAACCCAAAGCTGGAGGAGCTTTTAAGCGCCCATTGCTGAGCCTTTCGCCCTGGGTTTGCTTTGATCTCTGCAGGTGAGTGTGCATTTGTGGGGCCAGAGATTGATACTGCTTATTTGCATGTAAATCTCCGGGTTATTAAGATCTGAATCTGGCCCTTTAAATTTAATACTTTGCTTTATGCTTTTATTTCCGCGTTTCTTAAAGTAATTTCCAAAAATAACAAACTTCAAACATGACGGGACCATCTAACGTTTTACTGCCTTGGCTGGAGTAGAAGGAACATTTCTGGAAGTATATTATCCAATTTAACGAGCCTTTCCCATCTTGGCTTTGCTCCCACCCTTCACCCCCTCTTGGAGTTGTTTTGGACGGCTCTTTGGAGCTGTGCCACCTAATCCCATTAGAAGGACTTTCATTACACTGTGCCTTGTGTTTATAACCAAGAAAATCAGCCGGAGAGGGGGGTCCTCTCCCTCTCCCTTGTGCATTTCGCCTGGTGTTGAGACAAGAGCCTGGCGAGTCCCACGACGTTCCCGCGCAGCCCTTGCTTTTCTTTTTCTTGCTCCACTCTGCATTTATTAAGGAAGACTTTGGAGTAAATTGGGTCCTTGCAAACTTATAATTAATTTGGAAGGGTCAGTTCTTCCCAAGCTAGTGAGGGCTTCTTTGTGTGGTCCATTTTGAAAGCCAGAGGTTGGAGAGGCTGTTATATAGCCAGGATTTGCTTTTAATAGGGACCTGGCTATTTTCTGAAGATCTCATGGCTCTTGAAGTTTAGGTTGTTTTTGTGCGGGGCTGTGCTAAAAGGGTTTGCAGAGCACTTGGTTTGGGTGCAAAAAAAATCCCAACAGCCCTAAGAAAGGAATAAAAAAACCAAGCACATGTCCTGGGGTCTGTGTGGGGCAGATCATGCTTGCTAGCCTAGAGCCAGTGCCTGGAGCTGGAAGATGCTCCACGAGATCCCTCGGCTTGGGTGCTGGGTAGGGCTGGGGGCCCCTTGTCTGTCCATCCATCCTGCCCTGCCTCGTGCCCCTCCGAGGGACCTCTTGCTTCTCCTCAGAGCTGTTAGACTGAGATTTTTTTTCCTTACCACATTGCTTTTCTTGAAAGCCTGCCTTTCCTCCCAAAACCAGGCACAGAAACCATTAAAGAGAGAAGGTAGAGGGCAGGGGAAGACGACAGGGTGAAATAATCTGTGAATAATAAAATTTTCTGAAAAAAGACTGACGGACAGACAGACCGTGGTTTTCTCCAGAGGTGGGTTGGGAGGAAACATGAGATCACGGTCCTTCTTGTGCATCTCCTGGCAGGGCCTGGGGGATAATCTAACCTGGCCCAACCCACGTGTCTCCCATCAGCTCAGCTGCAAGGGGAAATCCCGCTGAATGTGGGACAAGTGGGAGGTGAGGCAGCCCTGGCTCTGGGCGGGGGGCAGCAGTGACGGGTGAGTGGGGTACCTGGAAACGCAGAGCTCTAAGTGACATTAGGAAACTCTTCATAGCCAAAGCCAGGGAGCAGAGGGCTCTGGGGAGCTCGGGAGGCTTTTGGCTGTGGAGATGTCCCCTGTGGATGAGGCATCAGTGGAGGCATCATTACATGCAGAGCAAGGGCCGTTGGAAAAAAGCGTTGAAAGCTGGGCGGCTTCCCTAGCACACGTGTGAAGCCAGCGGAGGGGAATGAAGGGAAAACCTGGCCGTGCCGCTGTCACACGGGCCAACAGCGAGATGCTGCAGGTCGCACTCCATCCGTGACGCCGGCAGGCAGCATGGGTGGTAACTGTGTTACTTATGAGCTGTGCTGTTAATTAAGGGTGTGATGGGGCTGCCTCTCTGCCGAGACTGCCTTCAAAGCTGGGGCTGGTCCCTGACTGTTCCCTTCCTGGCCCCTGTTTGATGTCCCACCCTGACCATCGCCTTTCTTCTCTCTCTCCCTAGCATGGGTCGGCTCCTTGGCCATGGGCATGATTTTTTTCTGCTCTCCCATCGTCAGCATCTTCACCGACCGGATCGGCTGCAGGACCACGGCAGCCTCAGGAGCTGCCATCGCCTTCATTGGACTTCTCTCCAGCTCCTTCACCAAGTAAGGCTGCAGAGAGGCCATCCAGCCCTTCAGCGAGCTCCTCTTCCTCACTTTCCCTGCAACCCCCCTCCCTACACATTGCTGCTGCCTTTTGGGGCACAGCAGGTGGTTTCCATCCCGAGGAGAGATCTCCTGGCATCCCTACAGCCCACGTGCAGCCCGTGTGTGCTCAGCCTGTTTCACTCCAAGTTGAACCAAGTTGTTCTTTTGTCCTTACATAACAAGAGAGTGAATTTTACCTGAGTGAGGGACTTTATTTTATGAGATTTCAGCCCTCAGGTCCTTCATTTGATCTTTAAAACAGGCAGCAAGAAGTTGGCACGCTCCTTGCAGGCAGCTCCAAAGAGATGCTTGTGGACAAAACAGATCTTTGCAACTAATTTCATATTTGGTACTGAAAGTAAATTAATGTTAAAATAATATTTGGTGGGTTACACCTAGCAAGAGGGAGTTTCCATGCAGGGCAGCTGGGGAGAGGGATGCGGATGGGGTTTGGAGCAGTTTGTGCTCTTCCCGTGCCGGCTCGGGTGTTTGCAGCATGCGGGGCAATTGCTACTCCTCGTTTTCCACAGCTGATCCTGTGCCAATGAATTTCTGCTGGGAGAAGCTTGCCGATGTGTATTTGGATGACAGGTGTACCTGATTTGATATGAGAGTCTTTCCAACCCAAAAAATCTTTGTGGGAACAGAAAGAGGTCACCTCTGTGGTCCTTTATGCGGCACTTGTTAGGTGGAGTGTCGAAGGCAATATGGAGACACACTCCAAAGCATCATTTACCCCAGTTTTTCTGAATAAAAACATAGCTTTGGGTTGGATTTCAGTTCAAATCAATATTGTTTTAATTAAAATGCTTCAAGAAGTGGGATTTTTAAAGCCAAGTACACAGTTTCCCGGAGGGCGACTTGCTTGCGCTGTGCTTCTCCCGGCCCACCCTGCCTGCGCAGGGCAATGGGATGCCAGCTGCCTTTGACCTCCATCAGCGAGAGCCTCATGCTTGCCCCAGCCCTGATTCCCTGTGGATATGTGCTGTGTGATGGGTCCCCGAGTCCCCAGCTGCAGGACCCCCCCTGTTACGCAGGGAGGGGGTCACAGCTTCTGAACCACCTGGCAAAGCCCCAGGGACTAGGGCAGATTGCAGTCAGGGCACTTGGGATGCTAAAGCCGTCTTGGTCTGCGGCACAGGCAGTGGCGTGGAAGGAACCACCCTCTGCTCCTTCCTCCACAGATGCCACCCCTTTGTATTTCAAAAGATAATAGTTATCGGAGAAAGTACAGTTGGTCCTGAGGGAAAGTGTGCCCGGGCTCCTGGCAGTGAGCTCGCAGGCGCTTCCCATGTAATCTTGCTTTCCTTCTAATCAGCAAGGCTTGGACTTCCCCCCACCCCCCCTTTTCTAAAGTGTTTGTGCAAAAGAAAAGAACTCTGGGGACCACATCGCTGCCAGTGGCTTGTTATGTTGGGCTCAAAAAAAAATTAAAAAAAAAAAAATCAAACAGCACAGGCAGAGAAGAATATTTTATCCAGGAGAGCTTCAGAGCTGAAATCCCCGTTCGCTGCCTTCTCGCTCTCGGTTCACATTCCTTTGGCTGCCTTTAAGGGAGCACAGAGCCCCTCCGCAGCTGGACCGCAGCGAGGGACGCTGCCTGCGGCACAGCCGAGCTGGAGCCGGAGGAAGAGCAGCAGCGGGGCTGCGGGATTTTGGCACTGCTCCATCTGGATGGAGAAGACCAATCCTGAAATTTGGAGCTAGCGGCTCCTGCTCGCCCAGAACAATGGAGAAGCCTTGTTTTTTTGTCCCCTTTGCCAACTCCCCCAGCTGCAGCTGGAGGTGACCCCCCCCAGTGCCGGCTGGGCTACACGCACCCGATTCTCCAAAAGTGGTTTGCTTTGTCCAAGCGGAGCCGTCCAAGTGGTCCCAGCACTGTGCCGAGATGATCCAAGCCCCCAGCTGCTCAGCCTGCCCAGCAGGACCCCAGCGCCCAGCTCGCGCTCAGTGCCTCCTACTCGCAAAACATTGGGAGTTTTGTATGGAAAACACTGAACAAACAAAATCCACTGAAGAGCAGAGCTCTGGGGAAGGGTGAAGTTTTCTGGATGGGGTGGAGGGACGGCTTTTCCTCTCTTCACAGTCTTGCACTGGGTGTCCCCTGTGCTCGTAATCAGCTCTTATGCGCCCTTAAGAAGGGAGAAATCCCGCTTCACCTTCCCCTCGGTTTTAGGGGGGATATGTTAGCATGAGGAGTGGGAGGTGATGGCCAGTTCAGCAGGGCTGTCTTCATATGCCCCCCAATGCCTCCCCAACCCTCCTCTTCTGCACCATTAAGTGTTCTGTAGTGGGATTTGAGTCCCTTTTCACCTGCCTCTCCTTCCCTGCTGCAATTTCTGCCTGGTTTCTCCCACAGAGAGAAATCCCCCAACCTCTGCCAGCCGGGCTGAGCCAGGGCCGTTTGCATGGTGAGCTGTAACTGAGAGGCAGCCACTGAGCGAAACCTCCTCGTCCCAGGAGACACCGTTATCCATGCGAGACCTCACTAGCCGAGGGAGACAATACCACCCTTCCCACCGGAGAGCAGCTTGGCTGATTCCCAATGAGCAGGGTGGGAAATCCTGGATAAAAAGCATGGCCAAAAGGAGCCCCGTCTCATGCAGGGGTGTCTTAGCGTCAACAGGGAGCAGATGGGAACCGCGGCATTTGTCTCCACTTATCCACCACATCAGCTTAGCGGCACTACCAAAGCTGGTGTGACCCAGCTGAGATGGCTGGGGCTGGTGCGTGGGCGGCTGGAGACAGGCTGCACAGCCCAGCTGCTTGCCTGGCTCCTGCGGAGGGGCTCTGATGTGGCTTCGTTCTGGAGTAGCTGGAAATTGCCTTTCATGACAGTCATTTGTCTTTGAGCCACTGGGTACAGCAAGCACGTTCTGCTTTCTGCTTGGCTAGCTAGAGAGACGAGCGCGTAATGGAAGAAATGATGTGCTTGTAAATGTTTTCTCCACTTCAAACTGCTCCATTAGATCTGGGCTGCCGTCTCCTTGTTCGTGAACAGCACTCACTGTTTCACAAGTCCTTCTGTGTGTTGGAGTAAGGACCCTATTCGTGCAGCATCACTTGCCGGGTGAGCTGCCCATCGCCCTCTCCTCCCATGCAGCGTTTTGTGGCAGACTTTTGCAGCTGAATGCATTGCACAGGGGTGAAGAAAAAAATCCTTCATCTGGAGAGAAACACAACGGGCTATTTACACCGCCTAACTTTAGGCTCCTTTCTCAGCTGCTTCTATTGGGAAAACTGGGCTGGCAGTTGGGAAACAGCTCCTTCCAAGGGCTCTCAGGACTTTCCACCTGTTCTGTAGAGCAGCCATTTTGCTCCCTCCTCGAGTGCAGCCACCAATGTAAGGTACAAATGAGTTCTATTAACTGTCTAATTGAAGCTCCCAGAGGAGCTTAAAGAAGAGCAACTTAATTAACCAGCCTGAAGCCTGGGCAGAAGTGCAATGTTTCCTTCCTAAGTGCCTAATAACCAGCAAGGTTGGTGCCTTCTGCTTTCAAACACTGGGTGCAGAATGTTTTCTGTTAGTCCTTTCAGTGGGAAAAAAATGGATTTCTAGCTAAAAATAACCCACCCTGCCTACCTTAGAAAAATCTTGCTTGCTGTAATTTAGAAACCATTCAAGTTCGGTCAACTTCCCAAGGAGGGCATCTCCTCTATGCAGAAAGCACTGCCCAACTAGACTTCATTTTCCCAAAGATTTAATGTGCCAGCTGTGAAATGAGGATAATCCTTGCTTTGGCTAGGGAATAAGCTCCTCAAGGTCAGACTGTCTGTGTAGCACCTGTGGTATGCGGGGCCTGGCTCTTGACTCCAGGTTTTGCAGGACCATGGGGGTGAAGGCTCCCTTACCGCTGCGTAACGTAACCACCTCAATGTGGTTTTTTCCCCACTAGGTCTCTGGAAGTTCGTTATTTCACGTACGGGATCCTCTTTGGCTGCGGCAGCTCCTTTGCCTTCCAGCCCTCGCTGGTCATCCTTGGTCACTACTTCAAGCGCCGCCTTGGCTTGGCCAACGGCATCGTGGCCGGTGGCAGCTGCCTCATCTCTGTGCCGCTCCCCTTCTTCCTGAAGATGGTTGGGAAGGCCATTGGGCTGGCGCACACGTTCCAAGTACTCAGTGCCTTAATGCTCATCCAGATATTCTTGTCCCTGACCTATCGGCCCATCCTGCCGCCTTCTTGTGACTCTCAGCACGATGGGCAGGACAAGCTGGGCAGCCGGAGCGTGCGGCAGCAGTGCTGGTCCCAGACGCGCAAGTACTTTAACTTGAGGGTTTTCCGGAGAAAGACCTATCGGATTTGGGCCTTTGGGATTGCTACTGCTGTGCTGGGATATCTCGTACCTTACATGAACCTGGTAAGAGCCTTGGCTGGGACTGGAAGGGGAGGGAGGTCCCTTGGCTCGGGGTGGAAGGGTTCCTCCGTGCGAGCGCGGGGGAGGTGGGGAGGTGGAGGCAGGCAGTAGGGACAGAGCCACCAAAAGCTGCGAAGCTAAGAAACTGCTGCAGGCACGTCCTGTAAACAGGACTAGCGGTGGGAGGAGACAGCTTTTTGATGCCACTGTTGCCCTCTGTGCCAGGGTGGGCAGGGCGGTCGCAGCTCCTGAGGACCGGCATCGCTAGCAGGAGAGGAGGGGGCTGTACGGTCTGGGGCGGGTGGAGGCGGCGTGTGCAGGTCAGCGTGGTGCGGATGTGGGGGTCACACAACCACCCCAGAGCCATGAGCCCTCTGCGGGAAGCCTTGTGCCTTCTCGGGATATGAGAGGGATTAACTTACTCGATTCACGTCCTTGTGTCCTTCCCTCCATCCTAGGTGAAATACGTGGAGAAGCGATTTCAAGAAACCAAGAAGGACTGGATCCTCCTGGTTTGCCTCGGGGCCATGTCAGGGCTGGGGCGCTTGGTTTCAGGCCGCATTGGTGACTGCATTCCCGGGCTGAAGAAGATTTACCTGCAGGTATGTTGTGTCCAACCCACCGCGTAGCTGCTGGCGGGTGAGGGGACAGCACCCCTAAATCAGTGTCCACACTCTGCTTAATAACTGGCAACCACAGATCACAAATCCTTTACTGACCATTACCTCACACCCTTGTCTGCTGTTAGCGAAGACAATTTATTGTAGAAGGGTTACAGAGATCTCGTTACTCACTTGACCTGAGGTCTCAGTGTTCGTTCAGCAATCCAGCCCTGTGGTCCCAACTCCTCCCAAACTGCTGGACACCCTCTCACCTTCTTGTGGTTTTTGAAAAACAAACTGCTGAAATCTAGCAGCTAATCCAGCAGCTAATCCTTCCTAAAGCTTCTTAAAAGGTTATTTTGAAGGGCCTCTCCGAGACAAGAGCAGAGGATGGATGGCATTGCTGGGTCCAGAGGAGGGGGCAATGTCAGTGACTTGTTCAGCGTCATCTTCATGAGACACTTCCTGCTGCACATCCCCACTCATCCTGCACCCCGCTGACATGCCCACTTTTGTCTCCCCAGGTTGCATCCTTCATGCTGTTGGGCATCCTGTGCATGATGATCCCCCAGTGCCAAGGGTTTGAGGGCGTCATTGTCATCTGCCTCTTCCTCGGCCTTTGTGATGGCTTCTTCACCACCATCATGGCCCCCATTGCCTTTGAGCTGGTGGGGCCCATGCAGGCATCCCAGGCCATAGGGTACCTCATGGGGCTGATGGCTGTGCCCATGACCGCGGGTACGCCGATAGCAGGTTGGTAGCACCGCGGTGCAGGACCTGGAGCCAGCTGTTGGGAGGGAGCAGATGCTTGTAGAGGCTTTCACCCATGGTGGTAATTTGGCATGAGACCAGACATACAGTTCTGAATTTTATGGCTTATCATGTCACGTGGGGGTTTCAAATACAGAGGTAGCATCGGTCCATACTACGTCCTGTAGCATTTCAGGGCCTTTCTTCAGGCTGATGAAAGATGACCAGCAGGGGAACAGTGAGAGCAACCCAAGATCACATTAACTGAATTCTGTTTGAAGCTGAGCTAAAAATTGGCAGATACCAGTTTTCTAGAAGTCCTTTTAGATATCTGGGGACTAATTGCCAATCGGCGAGTTCAGCCCCTGGACTGTTGAATCAAAGTTAGGGATGGAGACACCCCAGCCTCTGTCTCTCCAAGACTTGTGTATGCGCTCAAACGTAGTAATAGCCACAGCGTCCTTAACAGCGAGCACCTTGCCAGAGCTGGCCCTTGAGCAGCAGAACATCTGCCTCAGCAACTGCTAAGCTAAAGCTGTATAAGCACCTCTGATCTTTCTGCTTCTGGCAGCAAAATTCAGTTTGACGCCCTTGGGAAGGAACGTGGGGCTTGCAAACGTCTCACTGCGAGGGTTTGCTGGGCACGGGGCTGGCTGAAGGGGCTCGTTCCCTGGACATAATCCTCAGGCAAACATCTGCGCAGCAGAGAACTCGGAGGGATTTTCCAGTGCCAATAAATGGCGATGTGTTATTCTCCAGGGATGCCTGGCTGTGTCAGAACTTGCCGAGCTAACAAGTGCAGAACCTCGTTGGTTTTTAAGGGATCGGTTAGTTTGGAACTGGCAGCATGTATTTCTCAGCCGACATCCCCATGCCGATAACGTACCTGTAAACAAAGTGGGGCTTCCAGGTGGAGGCAATCTGCAGAGGAACAGCCCCTGCCTGCTTTTCCTATTGCCTCCTGGCCGGGAAGGCGCTAGGAAAAGCCACCCAAAATGTCTGGTTGTTTAACACTGTCTCAGCCTGCTTGTGGGGTTGTTTGAGCTGGGTCTGGTTGTGTCCTGCTCTGGTTAAACACGGAGCATGGCTGAGGCTTTCCTTCACAGCTTCTTCACTACACCATGTTGGCTGTTCACATCCTTCAATCCAGGGCATTAAAACTCCAAGGAATGCCATGGAAAAAAAAGATTGTTTTAAAAACCCAAATCTCTGCAATTCTGGTGGTTGAAGCAAGTTGCAGCTCTCACTTAAGGCAGCAGACAAGTCAGACTGACATGTCTATAACCACTGTTGTTCTCTTTCAGGATACCTCAATGATTATTTTGGGAATTACGACGCGGCCTTTTATTTTGCCGGAGTCCCCCCCATCATCGGTGGCTTGGTGCTCTCCGTTGTCCCGCTGGTCCATCAGAGGATGCTGAAGAAGCAGCGCCTGGATTCTGGCAAAGACAAGATGCTGGTCTCGGAGGCAGTGGTGAACGGGGAGCTGCTGCCCGGCTGCCCTGCCTCCGAGGCACACATGTGACACCTCCCAAGCACACGTGTGACGCCTCCGAAGCACACATGTGACGCCACTCGCCACACTGTCGCCACCAGCAGCCTCTCCATAGCCCAAGCACAGGCCCTTTTCTAGATGGACCGTGATTCTCAATGATCGCAGATGCACTATGTTTGTAAAGGAAAAAAACAAACAACAAAAAGTTCTTCTAGTTAAAGGCTTTTAACTAGCAGAAACGCTCTTTTTCAGGACAGTTTTGATTTCAAAGCCACCTTTTTTTTTTTCCTCTAACCCATTTTTCTAAGGAGAACTCTCACCAGGATTCAAACTTGATCGATCTCCTGCTCCTCTCCCCAGTTTTCTATACATCACGACAGAGGTTTACAGCTAATTAATGCCTTTCTGAAGCAGGTGGAGCTTGTTGCACCTTGCAGCTGTCGGTCCTTCTCCTCCGGTGTCACGTCCAAGCCAGGCAGCCACCTTCCCGTCCAGCATCAGAGGCTGTTTGGGAGCCAGCAGCTCTGAAGGAGGAAACACTGCTTTAGTCCGATGCACAAACCAAATAAATGGTCGGCGAGTCCCGCTTTAATCTTCTCTCCTCTTTTTCTGCTGCTCTCCCACACACCCAGGGAGCTGCAGCTGGGACGATGGGGAGCTCATCCAGCTCGGGGGCTGCCACCCTCATCAGACAGAGCCACGTGGGAGCATCCTTCTGCAAAACATGCCTTAAAAATGCCTGGACAAGACCAGCAGGTCCCTTGGCCACTTGCTGCCTCTGTTTTTTCATCCAGCAACTAGCGATTGGGCTCCTGAGGTACAAAGGAGAGGGGCAGCTCCCAGCGCAGCCCACGGCGGCTGGCTCTGCAAGGTGAAAACCGTGGCCAAGCCGACGAGTCAGGCGTTTGGGAGGCATCAGGGCACGCAGCGCTGGGACAGAGCCCCACGTGGCATCGTTTGCTCCACGCTGGGCAGCGGCTTCGCTGCTGGGCGTAGGGGCACCCGCAGGTGCAGGGATGCAGCTGGCTCAGGGCACAGGGTGCCACCGCTCTTTTGCGGGGCCAGTTGCGTATTATGCAGCAATAACCACGAGTCAGTATTGGCGGGGGAAGCCCAGCGTTTCCAGAAGGTTTAAAAGCCCCGGCAGTGTTTAACTTGTAGCTTGTGCGTTGCTGTGCAGGGTCAGTGCCATCCCTGGGGGTAAAGAGCTCAAGAAAATCACCCAGCCCGTGGGTACCCACCACACAGTGAAGGCAGAGCTCAGCCTTGTGTAGAAATTAATCATCTCCAGGCTAATGAGCGTGGCATCACTAATGAGCATGGCACAGAGCAAGGGAAGTCCTCCTGCCCCGGTGGGTCCCCGAACGAGGTGCCGGCTGGGACTGGGGTACCTTTTCCTGGGAGTAACAACCCAGGAGAGAGCAAGAAACAAAGCTCACATTCATCCTGGCTGCAAAACCATCTTTCATTGGGTTTTCATTTTTAATTCACCTACCATTAAAAAATGAGTAGCCTAAAGAGGGACGTGTGCCATGGGAATCATCCCTTGGTCCCCGGGCGAGTGTGGGGGTTTGTAACACCGAGACAAATCTTTGCTGTGGAAACTTGGTTTCAGTGGCGGCCCCCTCCCGCGGGCAGCAGCGGGACCGTTGTAAATAGGCTCAGGATCCTGCATGCCCCTCTGGCCCTGTTTGTAATCTGTGTTGGCTAATGCATTGTAAGGTCTTGTGGTCTTGTGGCCCTTCTGTCCCCGTATGAGCCAGAAGTTTAACTGGTGTGTTGTGACGTGTCTGTTTATGACTATAAAATGAGATGTCCCGTTGCCTCTTTCTTCGATACACTTTCCTGTGACTGTTATTACCCTTCGTTGGCCGTATTGCATCATCTACTACGGCTCTGCTGCCCCGGGGCTCGGTTTAGGGCATGCATACACCCATACATTGTGGGGAGCCGAACCACAGAGCCCTGGCTCCGGCTGCAGTGGGATCTGCCAGGCTTAGCCTAGGGCAGGGCATTAAAGTGACGCTTTTCAGGTGGGAGCGTTGGCAGTGAGGCATCTTCAAAGTCATCTGACAGCTGAAGGGAAGAGATGTATTGCTTCGTAACTTCTTTTGTGAGTTTTGGGGCTTTTATTACATCGGGGGTTCTTTAAATCATGTTTTTGACCTTAAATCCCCCGAAGGAGAGATTATGAGGGATTTAAATTCAAGAAGTAGCTTCTTCAGAGCAGCAAGAGGACCAGCAGAGCTGCCTCAAATCCATGTCTGGCCTGAGCGAGTGGCTGCATGGCAGAGCCCTCTGATGACTGCACCCAGCTTTGCACAAGACTTCGTTGCGGTAAAACCTCTCTGGCTCATTAGGCAATTTTTGGTTCTAATCCCAAATTTCTACAGATTTCCACTTGCCTTAAATGCTGCACCTGCCTGCAGAGGTCTTTGCCCTGGGAGGAGCCTGCATCCAGTGCAATGGATATTTAATGCTGCAGTGGCATCAGCCCAGCTCTGTGCCAGCCAGGAGCCAGTGCTCTTCCCAGGGGGGATGGTGGTACCCACATCTGTCCCCCCTGAGTTTTGGTCTTTGCCCTCAGCTTTTATTATCAACTGTCTAGGAGATTTCGAGTGGCGAGGTGCATTCAGGGCCACCCGAGTTTGGTTGAAGGAATCCATCCTTCATCCTATCCTGATCCAATGTCTGGTACCAGCCTCCCCAACCCACTCTCAGCATCTTTTGTCTGGTTGAGATCCTGCCCTTGGTCAAGACGAGGGCAGATCCTGCTGGGGGGAAGGCATGTTTGAGCAACAGCAATGAAAGGTTCACCTCATCTGCAAACACAGATGGGAACAGGAAGGGCAAAGGTTGGAGCAGTCTGTCAACATGAAGAGGAGTATTTTGGGGGTTGTTTGTCAGCTAAATGCTGCTGCTCTGCGTGTGGTTTGTCCCTTGAGTATCAGGCAGCTTGCAAGAATTTTTGCAGACTCGTGGCATGGCATGTGGGAGGTGGGATTGTGGTGATCTATAAACAGGGAGAACTTGCACTGGTCTCCAAAACATGCTTTTAGCCTGTTGTAGTCTGGTGCTATGACACCACATAGGTCCCTACCTGTTGTGAAAAAAAGCTTCATCCCCAAGCCCCTCCTGCTTCTTCCCATCAGGGTTCGCTCCTCCTGGCCCAGCACATCCATGTCCTCCTCTGGGCAGGCAAGGGCTGAGCAGGGGGCAGCGTTAATGGCAAAAACTACCTTTTACTCAGATTTCTAATTAAAAACCCAAAAATTCTGCCTCTGCTGCAAGAGCTGGGCTGTGATTCCTGTTCCGCTCCCTTGCTCCGGCAGGGGAAGGTGGAGCCTGACACTCCAGGCTTGGCCAGTTTTGGGAGCCAGCAAGGGCACTGGAGTGGGTCGAGTCCCTCGGGTGGGAAGGGGGTGGAAGGGGTTGGGGAGGGCCCAGCTTTGCCCCATGCCCGGGGTGTTTGGAGAGCTGCAGGCGTGTGCGTAGCCTTATGTAAGTGTACAGCAAGCATGGGACATGTCCCAGCAGCGCCCTGCTTGGGGCTTGGCTGGGGCTGCCTCTCTAGATCTTTAGCTTGAGGGTGTCCAAAACCAAGTTGTTGTCTTTTCTTCTTTTTTTTTTTTCTTTTTTTTTTTTTTCCCTGCTGCAGAGTGAGGCGTGGGTTTAACTCCTCTCGCTCTGGCTGTGGGATGGAGCGGGACAGCCCAGCCGAGCTGGGGGGCAGTTGTCCCAGTGACAGGAAGGCTAGCAGAGCAGCAGCTGCGGGAGCTGCCCGGGAGGTGCCATGATTCATGGCTTAGAGCTTTTGTGAGTTGTGAAACCAAGCTGGAACAATCTGCGGGAGCTGCTTCATTGCAGCGTGCCCTGCCCTGAGGTCCTGCGGCCAGGGCAGTGCACGCTTCGAAGTCGCATAGCTTAAATTCAACAAATTCCGGGCACTCGTGGAACGTTTCCCAACATTTCCCCGCTGTGGGAGCTGTGGGAAGGCCACGACCTAATTGCCATCAAAGCTTGAGGGCTTCTGCAGGTGTGGTGCGGTACCGTGGGATTTGGGGACCCCCAGTTTCAAGACATTTTGGCTCTGCCTCCCACCACGGTGGTAGTCTGGGGCTGCCAGTTTGGCTGCGCTGGCAGTCAAGGAGCTCTGTAACCCTCCAGGCTGAGCTGCCTGGGCCAGAGGAGCCGGGACAGGGAGGTGGCCTGCAGCTGGGCAAGGACATTCCTGCTCTCCCATGCGTGACAGTGCCACAGGGACATTTTACACGGCAATAGAGGGTCTCTTTTGGCGTTGGTACGTTGGTGCTAAGAGTGATTTGCTCTGGGCAGTCTGATTTGGTGCTGAGGATCACATCTATGCTTGCTTAGATCATTCTGGTTCAGCATCTCAGGAGGCTTAGGGTGGATCTTAACCCTGGCTGACATCTGCATCTATAGGTGGCCACGCCATCCTCAGAGTAACAACCTGAATAAAAGTGAACTTGGCCCAAATCCTCTGGATGCAGAGGGGGACAGACCGAACCGAGACCCTTGCCGTCCCTCCGTCCTTCACTGCAAACTGTTACCAGCTTTCACATGCCTCTGTCCCCAACAGTTTTGTTTTGGGGGTTACCTTGGTTATTTTAGCTTCAATAATTTTCGTGCTGGCAGTTTGCTTCTCCTTATCCAGCTGGAAGCAGACAACTGGAATGACTTTGAAAGCCCCAGCTCCTTTGCCAAGGCAAGTGGGGCAGCCCCCTCCCACTGCTGGAGCTGCTGCCTTTCTGCCGCAAAAACCTGCACTCGGGCAGCTCTTTTGGGTGCTTTTGCTTAAATCTCAGCTGCCCTTGTAACTTGTGGGGAGAAGGATGTGACTGACCAGTGCTCCTGAAATACTCCTCCAATGTTCTCTGTGTAATGCCGGGTGGGAATGGAGCTGGTGCTGTAGAGGGGCTCCACCAGCAAGCAACGGAATAAAGCTGTTCCCTTTCTTTTCGAGAGCCCTTGGAAGGAAAGCAGCCGTGGGGATGGATGGAGCTGCCATCCCTGCGCAGCTCTGAGTGGGCTTTGCAGCTGAGCCCTGGGGTGGCTGCAGGGGTGACCTTCCCCATGGCCGAGGGGCGAGCATCGCTCCGGGCGCTGTATCAGCTTGGCACAGCAGCTCTGCAGACTTTAGTCCTGGTGACAGCGAGGTTATTGCTGGGCTTTGGCGGGCTTATCCTGCACAACCCCTTTTGTGGGTGTTTTGCTGTTTTATTTTTGCAGATGTTGCAATGCCCTTAGTGCTCCCACCAAGGACGGATGCTGCGAGCGGCCCTGCATCTCCTCTCCCACCACAGCCCTGCCACCGTGGTGGCAGAACACCAGCACCGCCGACCGCAGGAGCGGGGCTGGGGTCCCCGCTCCCGGCAGGGGCAAGGCAGGAGAGGAAAGACACAGTCCCTCCCATTTTCTGCAAAACATGGCTTTGGAAGGAGGTTTTGTACCTCTAAAGTTTCTCCTTTTTTTTGTAACATACTTCCCAACACTCACCCTGCGTCCACCTCCAACTGGCAAGGCAAGTGTAGCTCTTAACTGTAGCATTAGAGGCAAGACTTAGTGTCTATTTTACTAAGGAATGAAGCTTTTTTTTTTTTCTTCTTTTTTTGTACATTTTTAATTGTGGCGTGTAATACAAGTTGTTTACTGGAGCAGGTTTTTGTGTAGCATTGATGCTCTGCTTCTAGCTGGTGATGGCCAGATTGCCTGAATGCACTTGGGTTTTTGGCTGCCCTGTGCATCCATTCAAATCATTTTGGGAAAGAACACGACTTCTCGAGGCCTGAACTTTCCCAGCATATCCCATTTCAGCCATTTGAACCTGTTCAAGCCAGAGACAGGACTTTTCTGGGGAGGCTGAGGGCAATTAGGAAATTACCCCGCGCTCCCTCCCCTGCCCTGAAATCCAGCAGGACGAAGCCAAATATTTGCTTTCGGATGGGTGGATTTTGGAGCTGATTCCACATAAGAGCACCGAGGTGAAGGCTTGAATGCTGGCCGTTTCGGGTAACCCAGGAGACGGCTTTTTTTAAAGCAAGACCTCCAAGCCTGCTGCCATCACCCCCCAGTCAGTGGATCCCGATGCCGGTCAGTGGATCCCAATGCCGTGCCTTTCCCCAGCCCTGCTGCTGTCCGGGGCTGTCCCGGGCGGCATCAGCTCTAGCACCGATGGAAAAAATCCTGCCCACGGGTTTCCAGGGCAGGACGCATTGCTTTGCCCTGCCGATGTGCTGGTGATGCTCACCCTCGTGGTGTCTGTACCTACTAGAAAGACTCAGCAGAAGGCTGCAAGCACCATCAGTAGCTTTGCAACCCCATTTTTGGTTTTTTCCTTGTGCTCCCAGCCTGACTCAGCAGGAGCCGTGCATGGCTCCGCACTGGGTCCTGCGAGGTGCCCAGGGCTGCTGGGCGCCCTGGGCAGACCAGCAGAGCCAGCAGCCACTCAATTCGATGCAAAAGTCAGACCCTGAAGTCTAAAATTATTCCTTTTTTTTTTTTTTTTTTGACATCTGCTCCTTGTAAGCGATTTATATTCCCTTAAAATTTTGTATCTGGGAGTAAAGTATTTGAATGTGTGTCTTAAAAGTATGACTATCCTTTCAAAATGTGAATTTCTGATTGTTGGTATACAAAAACAAAAACCTACCCCATATTAGCACATTTTTGTAATTAATGTTTTATGAATGTTGTTTAAAAAAATTGTGTAGAATAAAACCAGTTTAAAAAGAAAAGAGGTCGGTGCTGTGTCTCACCAGGTTTCCTCTCCCCGTGGCGGGTTGTGGGCACTGGCCCCCCGGCAGCTTCCCGGCTGCTGCCAACCCTCTGCTGGGTGCCTGCCCAGGGTGTTGAAGGAAAAGGGGCCAGAGAAGTGGCAGTTTAACATGGGAATTATTTTTATCAAGTCTTTCATATACCTTGAGGAAAGACTTTGCTGAGGTCCTGGTGCCTGACTGGGGGGAAGAGCTTTCTGATGCCATGCAGAAGGGTGAGAGGAGGTAGAGGGTGGTCCTTGTCCCACTCAAGGCATTGAAAACTGAAAATAATAAAGAAAGAAACCCCTGAGAGCATGCTGGTGACCAAAGTGGTGTCAGCGGTCGGGGTGAGCCCCCAGCGACCTGGACAGGTTTCCCCTCCGCTCCCCTGGGCACAGCTTTGGGGCTGGCTTTTATCAGCCGGCATCTTCGGGGGGCTGCGGCTCACCGGCATCTCTGCCCCACAGGGGCTCTCACACAGGGACAGCACCAGGGCTGGGTGCGTTTTGTAAACTTATTATTGTTAGTATTATTTCTTCCTTTTGGCAGCAGTTTGGGGGCACGGTGAGGCCTTCCGGGTATTAGTGCTGGTCACGGGAGAGCTAATCTCTTTTTGTCAATAAGAGCAGTTATGGGGGGGTTGAGGGCGGGAGAGACCAGGGATGATTATTCGTAAGTGAGGTTATGGCAGCTGTGAGACACTGAAAACAAGGCTTTTACCAAGGACTTTATATTAATGATTTGTTTATGCTCCGTGCTTTAATTGACATTAGATGAAAGCTGACATATGCATTAGTTTTATATAGCTCGGGCTTTTTTTTTCTCTAATGTGCATCTCAACCCTTTTTCAAGTTGAGGATATTTACTACAAATAGTATTTAAAAAAAAAAAAATAAAAAACCCAACAAAAACCCGCCAGGAGATAAGAGATGGTAAATAGAGATTCAAAGGGAATGAGGCTACAGCAAGGGTTTCCTCTGGAGGACTTCGTGCGGTGCGTGCAGGGACAGAGCAGGAGCGGCAACGCTGCAGCCCCATGCCGAGAGCAGAAAGCACCGCGCAGACACCTGGGGCTGCACAGCCCTTCATTTACAGGTAACAGAAAAAGCAATGCTCGCCTGGTATTACAACAATCTTCTTGGGATGGCTGCAAACTTGGGAGGGGACTTGGGAGGGTGTGATAAAAGGAGGCTGCATGCCCACGGGGGCACCCGAGAGGCAGTGGGGGGGAAGCCCCTGCCTGGCTGCTCCCAGCACCCCCAGGAGCATCAGCTCACCGTGGCCCATCTCCACATAAATAAATTCGTACATCTATATCTCTCTCCATAGGTGTGTTTGTGCATATGCCCGCTGGGAATCCCCGCTCAGCCCTGCTGCTGGCTGAGCCTGGGGCACGGAGCAGCAGCCGCCCTCTGCCAGGCTGCTGGATCCAGCCCGAATACACGGAAAGCTGAAAAAGTGAGGGGAAAAAAAAAAGGATTTTGGATCAGAGAAAAACCCTGAGTTTTTTGAATAGAAAGGCTGTAAACTAGAAAAGACCAAACCCAACAACAACAACAAAAAATAATGAGGTTTTCATTACTGTAACACAACAGTTAAGTATTTCTATATATAGTCATACATTAAAATTGAAATACTATGGATTAAAACAAGCTGATTATATATGTTTACATTTGCACTTACAAAATGCAAAATGCATGCATTATATATTAAATATGAACCACATGTCAACGTTTTATATTAGTTTGAAAGTTATAAATTGAATATGGTTTTAGATATGTATATGTGAATGGCATATATGATAACTATAGTTGAATTTAGTCATTTTTTTAATTTATACATCTACACACACATACATATGTGTGCGTTGGGTGAGGCTGACCGCCTGCAAGGGTTACCAGGCGCTTGGAGGCCACGGGTGCGTGCTGTGCCCAGCCGCTCTGCCGCTCCTCTCCCCACGGCTCTGGGCTGGGCTTGTTTTTTTCATTGTCTTCTTCTCCATCTGTTTTCTTTTTGCAGGACTTAAGCACTATAATCCTTAAAAAAAAACACCAACCAGTCAACAAACCCCATCTGCAATTGCCTTTGAAGGACTTGAAGGACGCACGGATGAGTGGCAGCTTTTTTTCTTCACCATCTCCAAATGCAAAGTTTTCCTAGAGCCATTGCTTTGCCGCCATTAATTAAAGCAATAATTGGGAAAAGATCCCTTCCAAGGGCTGTTCAGCTGCACCCAGGCTTGGCAGGGCTGCTGGGGGGGCTGTGGCTCAGGCAGCTGCGGGGGGCACCGGGCTGGGGCGTCGTGGGACCCTGTGCCCTGAGAGTGGGGTGTGGGGGCTGGGATGTGTCACCCAAGGGGGAAGGAGCCCACGCAGGGTGCAGTGGGGGGCTGAGCGCTGGGGTGAGCTCAGGATGTGCTCCTTTCCTTCGGGCTGGATTGTGGGGGCTTTTTTTATTGCAATATGGGAAACTGCTTTAATACTGGCAGCAGGGCAAAGCAAGGGAGGAAATGATACAGATACTTAGATCTAAGGGAAATACAGCACAGGGGAGAGGGGGAAAAGAGAGCAGTAGAGCTGTGTGGCTGGGAGGGAGGGGAGAGCCCAGGTTCCCTGTGGTGCCACCGACACTGACCATGCAGCATCCCTGCGGTGGGAGGCAGCCCGAGCCCACCCGACGGTGCGGGAATGGAGAAACCCGTTGGGCTGCAAGAAGCACTAATTGCTTTTGGACCCGCTTGCTCGTGCATGCTTTATCCTGGCCGAGGCTTGGGGGTATGCTTTTTTTATGCTTTTTTTTTTTTTTTTTTTTTTTGGCACAAGAGCTGCGCTAAACAAGTCTCTCCCAATCACCTGCAGCCCCAGTCGATCCCACACTGGAAACACAAGCAGTGTTCGTGGGCTTTTTCGGCAGGGTTGTGTAAACAGCTCCTCCCAGGGCTGCGGGGTGGGGTACGAGCGGGGCCCTGCGCCTGTGTCCCCCGCCGCCCTCGCAGGCTCCAGCTATTGTTCTGCTTTGCACCTCTTCCGCCCAGGATTGGGATTTTATGGTTATAAATCTGTTGTCATCTCATCTGGAGAATTGTTCAGCCCCGGCATACGTGGCCAACACAGCATCGCCTCCATCAGCACCTGTCAGCCACCCACTCGCCCCCCAGGGCCCTGGACCGTGGTCCCCAGGGCTCTCCTGGACCCGCTCTGCATCCTCACAACCAGACCCCCAGGGTCCTGTGCTTTTGCTCCCACCAGTATTCTTCTTCTACCTGTGCTGATGTTTTTACCAGTCCCACTGAGACAAGCACAGTTCAAAAGCCTTCTCTTTTTTTACCCTTCCTTAGTTTTCCTTCAGTTTAATTCACCTCTTTTCCTTTCCTTCCTCTGTCCTTCATCCCTTTCCATCATTTCCCAGCACTCGTCTTTCCCTCCTGGCCACGCCGCACACACGGGGCAGATTGGCCCAGCAGCATCAGCAGCACCAGCAGCACCAGCAGCACTGCCCAGATGCCAGCCGACAGTTCGCAGCGTCCCCCCCTCCACACAAGGATTTCAGTTTATTTAGATTTATCTTTACAAATTAAAACAAGACCACCCCAAAGGTGCCAGTAGCAAAGCCCGAGTCATTCTCCGCTTTATTTAGGATTTATTTAGTTTATTTAGAAGTCAGCAGCACCTACAGAGATTAAACTACTTCCACTGCACATTTTCCTGCCTTTCACCTGCCTGGCGCTGCCCCCCCCCCCCGCCTTGGCTGGCAGCGAGTGATGCTCAGGGCAGGCATGCAGCAGTCCCACCTGCCTTCATACCTTGGCAGAGATCCCTGCTCTGGGGTCAGGAGATGAACCCTGTGGGCTCCTGAAATAGCTTCGTTTCAAGAGCTTTCACACCCATCACGCCCTCCGGCAGCAGCAAAACCACCAGCCAGCCCGCGGGCAAGGTCTGGCTTTGCAGATGCAGGGCAAAACGTGGGGTTTCGGTCTGGGGCGGTGTCGTCAGGGCCGTTTCAGTGCTGTGGAAGGAAAGACTAGAGCGGGTATTAAAGCCAAGAAACCAAGCCAGGCACTTTGTGCTTCGTGGCATTTCATACGGGACCCAGCCCAGCGAGCAGAGCCACCGCTCCAGAGCAAAGCAGCACCGGCCTCAAACTTTCAGCCTGGAGAAATCACATTCTGCAAGTCCATTCCGAGAAATCAAAGCAGTACAAAAAAAATAAAAATCATTGCTGCTAGTACCCAGGAGCCTGGCTGGCTCTGCTCCTGGCACTGCACGAGACATCGCTCTGCCGGAGCCACCGGGAACCCACCGCAGCCCCCATCCCGCTCCCACTGCACTGGCACAGGGATGCTGCCTCGTAAGCTTTTTCCATGAAAATCCGAGACCCTGCTGGCGTAGGGTGCCAAAACTCAAGAAACCCTCCACAAATATGGGATGACTCCTATTTTCTGAAGTAATCATTGCTGAGGGGACTTGACGCCTGGATTTTCACATGCTTGGCTTAACAGGGGATTTATTCAGGGGAACAGTTGGAGCATGCAGCATCAGCATCTCATTAACGTCAGAGACAATGCCCCTCCAGTTTAAGACTAAAAAATGGCTTTAGTTTTCCCTATGTAACTTTATTGTAACGGTTTAGGGAGCCACAACAGAGCTGAGTTCAGATTCATTATATTAAAAGCCCTGAAACAGGTTCAATCACACTTGAAACAGCTGGGAAGGGCGAGCGAGCAGCCGAGAGCCTTTGCTCTTCTCCCTGCATCTTTCCAACCACTCGATCCCACTGAGGAGCGTCCAGAAGAGCCCTCTCGGAGGTGAGAAGCCCCCAGATGCATGGTTATGGCTGCACCCATACAACCATAGAATAATTTACGTTGGAAAAGACCTTTAAGATCATCAACCCCCATCGCTCTGGGATGGACAGGTTTGCCAAATACAACTTTTCTCCTCCCGCCCAGCAGCAGGACCAGCAAAGCAGCCAAACACATTCTGCTGTGAAGGTCTGGATCTGCCATGGAAATAGACTCCAAAGGGAGGTGCAGGGCAATGTAAAAGGTTACAGGGTTTAAGCACCGAGAGGGAGGAAAAAGGTTATATAAAGTTTTACAGGCCAGAACAAAGACCTCAAATATATTAAAAGAAAACAAACATAGGGATGAAGTCAGACATGAACACGCCTCAAGGTTGGTTTGGACTCTTTAAGCAATTTGGGGGTTGATGGGCAGTTTTTAAGGAACAAATACAGGGCTACCCCAACCGAAGGACTTCCTATGGGGAGATGTGGGGCTGGAGTCGGCGACCCAGCAAAGAGCTCCTGACACAGAAAGTGTGGGAACCACTTCATGAATGAAGTCACTGAAATAAAAGTTAACATTTGTGTTAAAGACTCCATTTCAGATTGAACTGTACACCTGCAGCGCAAGACAGACCACGGAGCTCGAGGGAATGGGGAAAAGACTCCACCTTTATCCAAGAGCTCTCCCCACGGAGTGAGGCTGGAGTAGAATCCCGACCTGATGCACGCTTGGAGAAGCCACGACTTTCCTCCGCGCAGAACAAGAGCATCACTCACGGTGCTGCCAAGCATCGGCCCAGCTGCGATCCTGCGATCCTGCTACCCACCGCCCGCCGTGGCACCCAAAGCGCCGGGCGCTGCGTGTTCCCGAGCTACACATCACCTTCCTACCCCTTCCCTTCCCTCCATGCCATCACGCTCCTCCCGGGGAACGCCTCCCGCTTCCTACTCGAGGAACGGAGTTGAGGTGAGGGAAGCGCTGACAACAAAGATAGCTTCCCACGCCCTAAAAAATTTCCTTCCCACTCAAGTATTTGCACGTACATCAGCTACTAATTTTAGGACCAAGCTCTTTGCCGTATGTGAGAGCACCTCGTGCAAGCCGAGTGGGTTTCTGGGGAGACTCAGCCCTGACAGCCCCAGCACCGATGGGCACCCACAAACCTCACAGCGGGACTTGAGAGACAACTTGCCGACACTGCTTTGGTATCCCACGTTAGCCACTGATGGATTTACAGAAGTCTGGGACATGGTGAGATTTATTGCTTCAGTTTTATGTACTAAGGAGCAATAAATTCTTCCGAGAAGTTAACTCTGTACCATTCCAGCTCTTCTGTTTCTGACCAGCCTCAAGGAAAAAGGTGTAGAGAGGAAATAAATCCCTACCACATCCACCATCGTTTCCTCCAGCGCATTCCCACCATAAGAAGAATCAACTCAAGGAGTGATGATCAAGCACAAAATGAACACTTCATGCATTTTATTGAGTCTATTGAAATTTGCATTATGACATCTTACATAGGGAACACTCCTCCTAAATGTTAGCTATCAAATCTGGTCAGACTGTTGTCCAATGACCTCAGAGTACCATTTTGTATTAAACAAGTCCAGCATAAACAGATGTAAAGCACTGTACAAAAAAAATAAAAATAATAAAAAAAAAGGAAACCTGTTACATTCTCAGGTGAATTCAGGGCTTCCCAACCAACAGCCTTACTAGCAGATAATGAAATTCAGGAAGAAGTCTCAGGTATTTTAGCTTAAGGGAACAAAACCAGATAAAACAACCAAAACAAATTCAATGGCATGTTTCCCTAAGAAAAACAAAAATAAAAATAGATGCCTCAAATCAAGAGGTTGGGAAGCCCTGGTATAACAGATGCACACTTTTTTTCTTTTTTAACACAACTTGTATGTACTTGGGTAAGTCACCACTGATTCTGTCTCTTCACTCTCCTTCTTCCCTCCCTAGTCAAGGACAAACAAACAAAAAGCCTAGTGTACGTAAGGGCTGGAAATATTTCTGAATTTGTTATAAATTCCCTGAAGGTGGCTCCAAGCCAAGCCTCATCCAAAGCACCTCCTGCTGGAGAAGGCAGCGGAGCAGGCAGACACCTGTGCACCTCCTCAGCTCCATGCTCCCGTACAGACCCTTCCTCCAGCACCGCGGATGACTGATGAGAAATCCCAGACACCAGCGACACGAATGTACACGCTCCCGCAAAGGATCCCAACCAAGAGGTAAGGCTGTGGCTAAGCCGGCAGGACACACTCTGTGCGGCAGCGCGATGGGGAAGCTGGTGCCGGCAGACTCGGCACCCCCCTCGCCGCGCTGCTCCAAGCCCAGAGCGCGGTGGTCGCCCCCAGCTGCATTCCTCTTCGCGCTATTATGAGACCACTGGGAACCTCCTCTTTGTGTAGGCGACTATTTCAAGATAAACATGGACTGCAGATATACCAGGGAAACAGTCCCTTGGACTCCCCGCATTTGCATAATCCAGACAAGTGAGGGGAAACTGGAATGACAGTCATTATGGTCCATTGTGCCAACTTCGGTGGGAAATCCATTCATTGGCAAGTTGACACAATGGACAATTATGGCTCCTTCAAAGCCGGTAAGGTATCACGGCGGTGCAGCTGCCAGGCCTGCGCATCAATATTTCTCGCTAAACTTTTGAGTCATTTCTATGCCTGCAATACCTACACTAATCAAATCATTTCTAAAACAGGTCAATTAACTGCCTACAAGTCCTCTGCAAAAAACCCCAACTTGTTCAAAGAAATCAAAAAGAGCACGTGAAAGGGAAATCTAACAAACGAATGACTCTTCACAGTCTTTTTAATGGATAAAGCCCCAATTAAAAAAAAAAAAAAAAAAAAAAAAAAGCATCCACCACTCTGTATCGCTTCACAATCTGAGTCAAACTATCAAACACACTCTTACATAAAAAATGCTGTGCATTCTAGGTTTTGGCCTTGTGACTGCTGTAATTGCTCTGTGCAGAGGCCCTGCGGGTACAGGTCTGTCCTGGCAGAAAGGAATGAAGCTCACACACCGGGCAGATACTCACAGCAGGAGCTTGGTAGTTCGCAGCTTGCAAAAGCCACCACCACAGCGACTGAGGCAGGCAATTACAAGGGACCTCATTCAAAAAATAAAGCAAAGCAACAGCCTTCAATGCAAAAGAAACCGCGCTGCTCCCGGGACGGGGACAGCCCCGCCGGCGCTGCAGGAAGGCCGAGAGGCTCCCACACGGTGGCACTGCGAACCAGGCAGCTGATGCAACACCGCTGGCTGCCTCCTCAGACTCCTCATTTCTGTACAACCATGCCTTTGAAAATGGCAACACTAGCCGGTTTAACCCTTCATATAGCTACAAGCACCAGTGAAGTGGCTGTATCCCTCTTGTAATACCAGGAAAGCATAAACTGAGGGAAGTAGTAAGTATAAACACTCAATACCAAAGTGATTCATAAACCATAAATTAGGCTATCTGTGAACCTTGTTAAATTACTCTTTCATATTTTGTTAGCAACTGAAGTGTTAATATCGGCTTTTCCTAACTCCCATCTAACTTTAGAAGAATAGAAATTGAATTACCACAGAGGCTGACAGATGACTCAGCTACATCAAGAGGTCTTTGCCGTATCAGCGATTTAATTTCCACCAACAAACCCCAGCGCCTTCAGCACGCTCGGCATCGGAAAAGGCATATAAAGCACTGAGAACGTTCAAGGTCTCCTGAACTGAGATGAAATTATTTGTTCTTGGTACCATTTGGGAAACCTCCAACATTTTATTAGTTGCTATTGTTACAGAAAGATAAATGTTAAGGCATGCCACTATTAAGCTATAACAAAACTGTAAAGTTGATTCTACCAACGTGAACAGTTACTGGAAACTCAGAACATTAAAAAGAAAGCTATGTTGAATGACACATATCACAGCCGTGCTTCACATTCATTAGCACTAGTGGGCTCCTTTCTTTCTGGTCACTAGCTTTAGTCCTCCAAGATGTACATCAGACTTTCAAAATCTAACATGGTATTCACGTAGAGAGGGGTTTCTTCCTTCTAATTCTATGCTCCAGTAAGTCAGTAAAGCTACTGGAAACCGAAACTGATACCATGTATTTGCTACGTGAACGCTACTGGAAGAAATTCAGAAGTGTCATTTTATTGAGGAAATTTTGGCAGAGCCCAGCACCTGAAATTAAGAGCTAACTTCCAGTTTTACAGTGGTGCATGTCAGAGGGAAAAATTCAAAACCGTGAGCTTATTTATTCTTCTGTTCAAAAAGAATACAGGTATTCCCTCTGCCACAACGGCGTGTCCCACCAGGAGGAAAGCAAGCTCCATAGCCAGTCAGGGTTTCCCACTGAACCAAACACAAAACGCACACGCAGAAAAAATCCGGAATTTTGGGACATAGTGGAATCCTTAACTAGCTGATGAGATGTTAGAATGGCTTAGAGCAGAGACTATAGTTTATGCGACCACCACTATAAAACACCAAAAATGTGGTTTAATTAGGAAAAAAAGATAGGCCAGCTTTGGTTTTGTCATCTGAGGAACAAGCAACATTTCCCATATAGCCAGCAAGAGCAGTCCATATCCCTTCCTAACTACTGCCCTGGAGTTGAAGTAAATACTGCTTTCCCTGTTGCACATGTAAGCTAGAGGACAAAAAAAAAAAAAAATCATTAGAGAATAAAACAAAGAATGGGTCACTGAGGGTAAAGGATGTTTTCCCCTGACACTGATGAGAGTTTTAGGTACATTTTCCAATTCTCAATTTCAGTATGCCACATATATAATATTAAAAGTATATTAATTTTAATCTGTCCAATGATTATCTGTCCAATCATCTATCCAATGAGACTATTGAGTTCATTGGGTTTTTTTTAATGGTATTCTTAGAATTGGCTACACATTTAAGTGCACTCCCATAATCAATTATGATTTTCAAACAACCTAACACACTAATAATCTGTTTTCCAGTTAATACTTATCTTTCTGTGGCACTTGTGTCACAGGCTACCAACACCACATATATCAGCATGTTCACTCAACAGATGCAGAGGTTACTAACAGTTGAAGCTGGTGGGGAAGAAAAAACACACACACCCCTGTCAATACTTGTCTGCTGAAGAGTTACACAGCGTTGCCTCAAAAATGGAAAGTGAAAGCTAACAGAAAGACGGGGCATAAACCTCACTGAACAAACTGGTACATACCCATTTGTGCAACCATACCAAGAAATAACCAGCCATTAGAACAGTTTCTAATTTTTATCGTCTTTTCCTGGTGGCATTACTGAGCCAAAACACTGCAATTATAACATTTAATTTCCATTTTTTTAATGCAATTAAGATGTCTAATTCAACTGGTTTTATATTACAGTAGCTGTTCACATAAATAGTACAGATATGCACTGCTCTTGACAGGTACACAGTTACAAAAGCAGCTCTCTTGTATTAGTTTGCTCTCTGTGTGGTGGGTTTTGTATGAAAAGCATTCTTGATTTCTAAGCATGATACAATTTTAATTCTTAATGCGTTAGTACAACAGTGCATTGGAAAAGTACTGAGCTTCTACAAAAAAGCTTTACAATTTTAAAACAGATTTTTTCTTTTTATTTAAACAAGCATAGGCAATTCTTATATTTCCACAACAAGATAAATATCCCAATTAAGCTAACAGTTCACCCTACAGCGTGCCATAGTGATGGGGAAAGGGCTAAGATTAGTGTTATTTACACAGACATGTCCAATATTAACCCAGTATGAAATTAAAAGTATGTTGAAGTGTGCAATTAAATTCAGTTTTCAGATAGTTGGATTTCTTGCAAAAATTCCTCTGCGACTCATGTACGTTTAGCTGGGATGACTTCTTGAAGAATTTCTCATAAGCACAATCTTGAGGACAAAACATTTATTGGACTGGGATGGCAGGGGCTGGCTGGGTGGGGGAAAGAACTTGATACTCTTCACAAAGAACAAAATATTTTTAAGTGGGTAGATGTCTTTGGACACGTGAAATATAACACCCAAAACTGACTAGATCTTGAAAACTCTAATTAAAGAAATTTTCCAATTTTAAAACTTGAATTGAGAGAAAATGCTTTCATGAGGGAAGATTCACTCCAAGTCATTACTATACACTGAGATACCACTCAAAAAGTGGCCATAAAGGAAATGACTTCTTTGCCCATCACTATCACACTAGCTGCTTGGCCATAAATTTAGATCTCATTTAGACAACACTCTCTCTGTTACCAGAAGCTAAGACTGCTCTGCGACAAATGGGACAAGTGGAATTTTCTGATAACCAGCGATCAATGCAGTGGACATGATACTCGTGTGAACAAGGCAATTTACGGAGCTTGTTGCCTTCCGTGTACTCTGTAATACACACACTACAGGTTTTCAGAGCATCGCTCTCACCAAAATTCCTCATCGCTAGGTTGTCAATTTGTTCTTTGGTGAGTCCTCTCGGTTGGTCATCATCATCTTCATTTAGTAGGAAAAATTGTGCTAGGCTAAGGAATGGTAGAGAACCACTTTCTTCAAAAGTGACCGATCCCCTTGTATTCCGACCTTCCCGTCTGGCACCAGACGTTGAACCACCTTCATTACCACCTTCATACACCTCCCCTGAGCCAACATCTGTATTTTCATTACTTGAAGTAGCACCACCTCCGTTCTGTGGCTCAGAAGCATCCACGTTCTGATTTGGAGTTGGGCCACTAGGATCTGCATCACTATCACTATACATAAAGTAACTCAGCTCTCCGAAGCCTGTCATTATCTGCCTTAGCATGGTCTGAATAGCAACTGATGTAGTCTCACTCAAGCCTGTGTTTAAGATCCTACGGATAGGAATCCTAATGGTACTGACATAAGTTCTCACTCCAGCCCGTTCTGAACGTGAAAACGTGCGCCTAAACCCTCCCCGTTCACTTTCGTAAGTGACTGTGTTGTTAGGTGTCTGGGACCTGGACCGCGTTCTGTTGGCTATGCTGTCTCTCTGCCGATACTCTCCTGGACGAACTCTTCTCACCTGAAGATCAAGTACTATAGTAGGAGGCCTCTGCCCAGGAGTTGCAGACTCACTGGTGCCGTTAGTTTCTGAAGAACCTGCTGCTTGAGGAACAGGTCTTGCTTCAGGGGTTGAAAACAGAACTGCATTTTCACTTGGCATCTCAGTCCCCACTGTATGCTGCCTTAACGTCACATGCTGCCTAGTTCTAGAGCTTCCCTCAGCTTCATTCACTGAGGAGTGGTCAAGTGTTTGAGATGATGTATTGTGATGAGACCTGCGAGGAGGCTCACTCACTGGATTAATAGGTGACCTACTTCTATCAGTCCTAGCCCGTGTTCTCCGCTGTTCTGGACTCCTACTTCTCGCTCTCCTCTGCCCTCTAGGAGGGGAAGCTTCCTCAGTTGTTAGCTCCTCTGAAGTGCTCCTTTCTGATCCAGGCTGTCTTACAGATGGTGATTCAGACCTTGGAATTTCAGAGTCACTTTGGCTGTTTTCCAAATCCTCCCCACTGGAAGGCTCTACAGATGGCTCATTCTCAGTTTCTGGATTTGTGTTCCCATTATTACGGTTGACATTTATTTCCAAACTGAATCTGAAGTCACCACTATTTGGGTTAGTCCGGCTCACTGCTCTCCAAGACTGGTTTCCTCGTTGCCCACTTCGTGTTGTATTTCCAGTCTGTCGGACTGAATTAAGCCAGTCTATTATAGAATCTCCATTTGAAACATCTTCTGCGGACTCTGCACCTGTGAAAAAGACAGGGAACTACCAAAATTAGAGTACTGAGCTAATTTTGGAGCTATCTTTTCCAAGAATATAATTGCTTGGTTTAACAAGTGACAATTTAGAAGCACATAATCCTACCGAGTGTTATTGTGGTTTCACACATAGCATCACAATTCTTATCTACCAGAGCTCTTTTCAGGGAGCAGGAGTGGACATTTTTTCTAATAGGTACAGATAGGCTGCAGCCATCACATCGCAAAACAAGTCAAAATAACACATATTGTTTATCGTAAGTAAACGGAAAGCCATGTTTCCTGTGTCATAACATCAATATTCTGTGTTTTCCCTTCTAAACAATTAAGTGATCTATCGACCCCTAAATAGAGAACTAAGTTTGTCTTGACCCTTCACTTGAAGAACTGCTTTATAGCAAATCTATCTCACTAAAGAATGAACCCCAGTGGTAAGCTACAAGCTTCCTCCATCAATCTCTTCAGAAGGGTGATAACGAAAGCAATACACCATCTTTGGAAGGGAAGAATGGTGAACAAAAAGAGGGATTGCCAAAAAGCATCCCAGAAGGGAGCAGACAGAAAGGCAATCTTAAAAAAAAAACAACCCAAACCAAAAAACAAACAAAATCCCCACAAACCTAAATGCAACTTTATCTCGATGCAAGTAGCAGATGTATTATGAGTGAAATCTGTCCCAGACTGACCTCTGCAGCAGATACCAGATATAACGTTCACTTAGTTTTGAAACAAAGCTCACCTTGCACCTGCCTAGGTTTAACTTGTTCCACTCCTGCACTCAAGTTAAGGTCCGTATGGGGTGCTAAAGTTAAGAGTTTTCACAAATACTGTATATACCTCTATTCTCATCACTGTTTTGCTGTGGTGGACCTTCTTTAACTTGGTGTAGCCTTCTCAGCAACTCTTCTTCAGTAATTTCACCTTAGAAAATAAGCAAAATTTTCCAAAAATATTTCCAAATCATATGTATGGCAAGCATTATCAAAAGCTTCTAAAGAAGGCACAAGCCACCGCTTGTCTTTTCTAAATAAATCCTGCCATAATGAGACTGCCAAACAGGTTGCTAAGGAGAAGTTCAGACACTTCAGCACCATTGTCCCAAGTAAGCTTTGCTGAAGCTAAAAGATCCAAGTTTCAACCTATTCAAGATAGATGTGCTTTCTGGTTCTGTAACCTCCACAACTTAGCGGCAATTTTCATCATCCGATACCAACTGAATGGCTGTCCAGAGTAAAATATTTAAGATGACACCTGCACATCATGAGAAAAAAGGCTTAAATTAGTTGAAGTAGTGTTTTAAATTAGAACCGGTTTGAATTAGGTATCATCTCATGAAGAGTCAATTTAAAGCAGGAAGCCAATTGAAAACTGACATAAAAATGCCCACACAGAACCTCACACCAGGCTACTTATCCTTGTTACAAACACACCTCACCAGCACAAAATTTTCATATGATGCTTACAAGAGATTACTTTTCGATCAAAAATGTCTAAGGGTCCATAACTGGAACTGGGTCAGCTCCAGGTGTTCCCACTGAGTTGTGTAAACACTAGACTTTTGTATTTGATGAACCCACATCATCCTAACTACCTCTCCACCAGTCAGGGGACTGCTCAGATTTGGGTACGTACAAATTAGTAAGAATGCACCATGGAACACAACTGCAGCACACAAGCTAAATGGGTGAAACAGTTTCAGGAGAACAAAAAATGACAAATTGCCTACAAGCAATTCTAATAAGATGTACATACACAAGCATTACCTACCTGGTGTTCCTAGCAAATTGTTATCTCTCATAAGCCTGTAGTCCTCTTCACTCAGGTTGTTTACAAACTGATAGAAAGCTTCTTCTCGATCTAACCGATCTAGCTGACTCTGACGTTGTGCTTCTGATTGATCAATATTTCCTTTATCACTAGAATCTGAACTTTCCATCTTGATGAGTGGAAGAGTACCTAAAAAGAAGAAAACAAACCTTCATCCAATATAGTGAAATACGGCACGAAATTTAGACATGTTTAACCTGTACTATGCTCTCCATTGTTATCCTTAAATTTTGCAGAGTGGAGGTGGGGAAGAGTAGTTTGCTAATGAAGCTTCACTTAAGATGAGGTGCAGAACCACAGGGATCAAAAACAAAGTACTTCTTGAAGAGGTTCATGCTTTGAGAAGTACAAACAAAACCTATGCCCATCATTATCAAATACTCAATAAAGAGGCAAGTGTTAACACATGGAATATCATCACCCGTAAGCCTTAGTCCATCTTTACACAGTCGAGACACTGCTTTTTACCATAAAATATTCCTAATACTGCAACTATGCCACAAAGCATGCCTTACAGTGCCATACAACAGTACAGTACATGGCATAAGCCACCCTTGACCATGTTCTCCAACACTAAAAGAACATGGGATTATATGTTCATCGCTTCTGCCTGCTAGAAGAAACGTCCTCTTCACCATTCAAATGAATTTCAACAGAATGAAGGGGTTATGAAGAATTCAAATATGGAAGACATAAGATGCTATGGAACACTATGTGTGCAACAAACCAAAAAAACCCATTCGTTTCCTCATGCATTGGGCTTGCATGGTGAGGTTTTGGTAGCAGGGGGGCAGGCTACAGGAGTGACTTCTGTGAGAAGCTGCCAGAAGCTTCCCCCATGTCCGACAGAGCCCACGCCAGCTGGTTCTGAGATAGAGCCACCACTGGCAGAGGCCGAGCCCATCAGTGACAGTGGGAGCACCTCTGGGGGAACACATTTAAGAAGGGGGAAAAAAAGTGCGCAAAAAAACCTGCAGCCGAAGAGAGCGAGGCCATGCGAGAGCATCAGTGCTGCAGGCACCTGGGTCGGGGCAGGGGGAGGTGGGGTGGGGGTCCAGGCACAGGAGCAGAGATCCCCCAGCGGGCTGTGCCCCCCAGCCCACAGAGGAGCAGATACCTTCCTGCATATCCACCAGCCTGGGGAGGGCCCCACAAGAGAGCCGGGGGATGCCCACAGGGGGCTGTGACTCGTGGGCAGCCCGCACTGGACCAGCTCCTGGCAGGGGAGAGGAGCCCAGGCTGTCCTCGTCTGACTCACAGGCTTTTCATTATATTTTCTCTCCCCTGTCCAGTGGAGAAGGGGAGTGACAGAGTGGCTTTGGTTGGCACCTGGTGTCCAGCCAGTGTCAAACCACACCTCAAAAAAGGAAAAGGATTTGTAAAATCAACTTTAGTTTCATGTCAAGAGAAGAATTTGCTTCCAAGTTTTAACTTTTACTGAATTACTGATGTTGATGACTAAAATTTCCAAGACGAAATTCCACGGTGTATATGTATACCAAGGATAACTACTGCTATAAGGAGCAGTGCATATTTTTTTAATGTGATCTTCTCCTTCTATTGTTTTTTGCTCAGATGAGATCCTCAACAATGTCTCTTTCTCAAAAAAAATAATTAACCTATGAATGTCATATCTATATTTGATAAATATTGTAACAAAATATATGCAAATGCAGGAGACATTCTGGCACTATTTGTGCCATGCAAATATATCAAATGAAGTTAAAATAATAACTAGTTTCCTTAATCACCATGCCTCCCTATTCACAACATCAAGAATTTTCCTGTACAACTGGTAGAATCTAGTTACTCAGAGAGGTGATTAACAAGCTAATCCTCTGCATGCTAAAAAGCTCTGCAATAACATTCCCCATCAGAAAACATTCCTTTCATTTAAACCATACTTCATGTGACATGAAAATACTGGAAGAATAAAGCTTTTCTGCTTCTCACTGGAAAATTTCCAACACTTAGACATCTGTCTAGTGCAAAAAGCATCTTTTTTGGTTTGTCAGCACAGCTGTCAAGTCAAGACTGCCCACAGTTTACATTAGTGCTTCTCCACAGAAGAGCAGCACTGCATGATCTCCAAGGGTAGTTTATTTCAGCTGCTATTGTGAAAATTAAAGTGCACTGACAACCTCAGTGTGTAACAGTAGAAACATTCCACAGGATAGGACTTCTCATTATTGCAGAGTTGCAAATTAGAAAATAGCTACTCCAACCCTCTTTGTCTTGAATTCTGATGCAGTAGAACTTGTTTTTAAGTTAGTCATATTAAGGCACAAATGACTTGTTGCCACTCAGTAATAGAGCATGCAAGGCTACTGGTATTATTTGGGTCTGTGAATTTCTGCCATTTTACAGTTACTACCATTTCAAATGGAAGCCTATCAGCTTTCTCTGCATTGCTAAATCTCTGGTGCAATCTAAAGACTCCATGGCCTGTCTGAAGCCCTGCACACGACGTGTTGTCAAACACACCAATAAATTAAACCATTCACAGTAAAAGTTGTGCAATAGCTGCAGCAGGTATGTTCAATTCTGGGCTCAGGCATGAAATCTGTATGCCCTTCAAATCTCAGACACATATTTCTAATGAGAACATAGCTTGCTTGAAATTCAAACAACTTTTTACAAGCTTTCTGTAGCACAATTATGACTCCAAGTTACTTCACCTAAATATATATTCATTCTCGAGAAGATACTAGAAATACAAAGACAGCTGCTTTTAAAAGAAACATCTGAATAAAGCCTCAAGTAGAATGAGAGACTTGCATCTAAAATAAAACCTTGAAGGATACATTAGTTCCCTGGGGATAAACACCAAAATCCCAAGCAGCACCTCTTTTTTTAGGACAATGAAACAAAGTTGCCAATAAGATCAAGTCTGGAGATGACACCGGGTTAGGCAGGAGTGCTGACCTGCCAGGGGCTGGGGGCTGCCGGGGCGCTGGGCTGAGGGGCGCTGGCCGAGGCCGGTGGTGTGAGGCTCAGCACCGCTCCGTGCCCGGGGGGACACCAGCCCCAGGCAGCTGGGGGCTGGGAACTGCCCGGCGGGAAAGGGCCTGGGGGGGCGGCTGGATGTGACCTGCAGGGTGCCCAGGTGGCCAAGGCCAGCAGCACCCTGGCTGGTAGCCGAAACAGCGTGGCCAGCAGGAGCAGGGCAGTGACCGTCCCTCGGCGATGGTGCGGCCGCCCCTCGAGCCCTGGGGGCAGGTTTGGGCCCCGCAGGGCAGGGGGGGCACTGGGGGGCTGGAGCGTGTCCAGCGCCGGGCAGGGGCTGGGGTGGGGGCACAAGGCTGATGGGGGTGGCGGGGGGAGCCGGGGGGCTTCAGCCTGGAGAAAAGGAGGCTCAGGGGGAACCTTCTCGCTCTCCACAGCTACCTGACAGGGGGGTGCAGCGAGGTGGGGGTCAGTCTCTTCTCCCAAGGAACAAGCGACAGGACAAGAGGAAACAGCCTCAGGTTGTGCCAGGGGAGGTTTAGTTGGGTACTGGGAAAAATGTCTTCACTGACAGGGTTGTCCAGCACTGGGACAGGAGCCCAGGGAGGCGGTGGAGTCACCATCCCTGGAGGGATTTAAAAGACGTGTAGATGTGGCACTTAGGGACATGGTTTAGCGGTGGACTTGGCAGTGCTGGGTTAATGGTTGGACTCGATCTTAAAGGTCTTTTCAAATCTAAATGATTCTATGATAAGAAAATAAGGAAATGTAGTAAGATGCTAAGAGACAGGAACAGCATAAAGTTTTGTGAAATGTTTTCCCCAAAATGACTGCCACCTTGGTATTTATTGACTTTAAAACACATACACTGTCTCCATAAAGATGGCAATATTAACATTTTGTAAGCATCAGACTAATTCTGCAACAGCTTTTTTAAAAGAAAATCGCACTATACACACAAAGCATGACATTTGTTTACTGCTTATGCTTTGAAATTTTCCTTTTAACTGCAAATTCTAGAGCTTGCTGGCACCTTAGCTATAGAATGTCTATTTGATTATAAGACCTTTGCTCATTCCATTCCAGAACATGAACAGGCACCATTCTTGGTCAGGGAATAAACAAGAGCCAAAACAAGTGAAGTGGGGGGAAAAACCCAGATAATCTCCTCTTTACCCACAGACTGATGTACACTTCAACAGGTGATCCTTTAGGAAATACTCAGAATAAGTCAGTCAGTCTCGCTATTTCCAGGTTTGCTCCTCTCTTCTTGTCCATCATCTCCTATCTTCCCTCTTAAACCATAAAATCAGCTATTGGTCAAGACTGAAAAGATGCTATTGCTAAGAAAAAAGCCTCAGAGGTGGGATCTTGAATTAAGACTTTAATTTACATTAGGAATATTTCTACTAGTGACAAACTCACTGTATTTCCCCTTTGCAAGCTACTGTAACAGATCACGCCAGCTCACTGTACCCCAATTTTAAGCGCTTTAGCTTTGATATCCTAGGAAACCTATGAATCTATATGGGATGTTTACACTGATGGAAAAACAGATGGCACAAACACATAAATGCACATCGATGCTTTCCCCCCTACCTTACTGTTGACAGCAAATGGGACAATACTCTTCAAACTAGAGCTCTGATATTATAACCAGTAAATGGATAATAGGATTTCTACCCCAAGGCTTCTGCTACTTTCTATCTCTTCACTGTCCACTCAGCTATACGTCCACATTGTCCACTTTAAGCTTTGCCTCCCACCCTGCTGCACAGCACTACATTACCAGACTGAACTTACTAGAATATTTAGACTACTACTGCCTCAGCATGACTCCACAGATCCCATCTGGCTGTACAACAGGATTTCCACAGTGGCACTTACTATGTCATCTTGCTCCTATTTCAGCAAGGTAGAGAACACGGCAGAAAACTTGAAAATCTGTCCGTCATTCAGGATTCTGCTCTCAGCTCATGCACTACAGAAAACTGTCTGGCTTAAGAAGCTGACTACAGTAACACAGGGAAATCTGATGAGAGAAACCTAACAGGTATATATTAACACAAGATAACCAACATCTGATTATCTAATAAGCAGCTATGCTTCAACTCTTTCTTTCTTCCAGTGGTTTAGTTCAACTCAAAGGCTTTGTTCTTATCCAAGTTAAAAGATTCAGAATTTCCTTCTTTAGTCCTTCCTCGTCAGCACTGAGTTGACAAAGGGTGGGGAAGGTCATACCTATGAGCAGGAAGTTCAGATCTGTTGGTTGTTGCTAACTTCACTGAGATATTCAGCAATGCAAACCTCTTTATGGGAAAATGGGGGGAGGGGGAGATCACCTAAAGGTTGCACAAAACAAGAGAATCACAGCTAGAATAAATTATTTTCTCTTTTACAAAAAAAAAATTAATTCTTTAGCAGCTGACTATCCAGACATATTAACTACAGTGAATTCTTAATTGGTGTTCCCATCCTTCCAGGAGTCAGCAAAGTATCTTCCCTGCAGTTATGCTTCAGCAATCTCAGAGGTTTCAGAACACAACTGACTAGTTGTCTCTCCACTGCCACTGGAGACTGCAGGAGTAAAACCAGTAAGCCCACAAAAGGTATTGTTTGTTACATTCCTTTATTCAAAAGGAAATAACATCATGCTCTTTTGGTACTATATATTCCTTCAATAATGCAAAGTTACAGTACAAGAAATATTTTACATTTTCCCTTAAGCCACATCATGTGTAAACTAAATCCAATCAGTCATGAATTTATTACTACTTAAAAACAATCTAGTGGGCCAACAAGGAGTGATAAAACACTTGCCTTGTCCATTTACTTTCAACAGTAATATTGTGTATCTCCATACTGCTTAGCACTTACGGACTACAGAATTCTTCCCAGAGTACTAAGGGACATAAGGCACAGTGATAGATCACTAGCTAGCTCTTCCTCCTTCAAAAACGTGTAGTATCTCCTGACATTAGTTATCTGTACCAAATACCAAGACACTACCTTAACCTGCATTTCTGATTTTTTAAATAAAAAATAATAACATTCGAACTCTCATTAAACTAACCAGGTAAAACTTAGAAGACCTGACAAACTCAGAGATTGCTCATTTGCAGAGTTAAATGAAAAAGCAGTACCTTAAAGTTGTATTATTCATTAAATTTATGGGCAAGTCTGAAATTTTAACAGGACAAAGGCACTGAATTAAACTGCAGAAACAATACAGATGCTCATGAGCTAGCTGTGCAAAAGAAGTTCTCTCTCAAATTCTCCCCATCTAGGTGTTACCAGTATTTTCAACGTTACATGAGAATTTGTAGTACCCTGTATGTTAGGAATGTCTCCCGAATTACCTCATGTCCCAGCAACATAGTTAATACCTTTGTATGAGCAAGAAGAAAAAAAGATGATGGCAATATGAGTGTTTCATTGATGTGCTCAGCAGAAGGCTAATTTCTCATTTATGATTCATAACCTCATCTTAATTAGGTACTTCAACCAGTAGATCACCTTCCTTCCAGTCTGCAGAAATTATCAAACTCTTCAACTAAAAGAAGTGACTCACTAGTGGAAGCCAGAAATACTTATTTTCTGGTTTGGTTGTTAGAGATTAACTATTTTTTTTCTCCCTTGCCTTCACCGAACATACCTCAAAGGCACTTTAGTTCTACAGCAGAAGTACAACACAGCTGACTGTTCAAAGCGCTTTCCATGAACTCTGACTTCAGCAGCTCTAACATACCATCCCGCTTGGCAGGACCAGCCCCAGCCAGCAGTCTCTCCAATTCCATTTCTCAAATGACACACAAACAGCAGCAAGAACAGGCAGTTCTGTTACCCTGGGTTCTTTAAGCGCAAACAGAACAAACTTCCTGTGCAGTATTCATCTGACCCACCCCACCTCCCAAGTACTAGATTTTCCTAGAAGAATTAAAAGTTGAAAAATAGTTTCTATGCCAGTCACTGTCCAATTTCTCAATCTCCAAAACTAGCAGAAAGTAAGACATTAAAGAAACTACATTTTCATCTTAAATATTTCATCATTCAAGTCTGCAAGCTCAAAAGCAGAAGCAAAAACTGTCAGTGAATCCTACCATTAAAGGAAAAAGATACCATAAAACAGTGAAATGAAACAGTTACCTATTTGCATTATACATGGAGCTTCATTATGTCAAGTTTGGTTTCTCTTCTTTTTGTGCAGGTGCACAAGTTTCCTTTTGTGATCACATCGAAGTCTTTGATAGCATAAGTACAATTCACTCATCTACATCTTAGATGGTAACAAGTAACAAACTTTCCTAGTTTTCAAAGTGGCGTCGTGAATTTTGGATATAATCTCTTTTTTTCCCCTGCTATTTTTGCTTTATACTGACACCACTCTGAAGAATAGATCTATGCTCTTACTAGCTTTCTGCTAAACTTACCACAAATTTTAAACACTCAAAAACTCCCTGTGTCCTCTTTGCCTCAAAAAAATATCATGGAACACTTCCAGAAAGCTGAAGGAAAATTTTGTCTTCTATGAAGTGTGATGCGTGAACAGCTATAAAATTTAAATGCCAGCTTAAAAAGGACTGTTAAACATTGATTCAGCTATTTCACTACACCAGTATGTTTCAAAGCAAAGGCCCTAAAACAAGATGTCATTCTGAACATGTATTTTAAACAATAGACAGCAGATAATACTTCTGCAGAACAGTTGCAGAAAATTCCACACAATAAAAAAAAAAAAAAAAAAGAAAAGAAAAGGGGAAAACATTTCAACGGAACCAGCTGTTGGGATGAAGAAGAGAAAAACTCTTAGGTATATCAACAGCTCCTGAGAAGTCAGAAAAGTAAAGAAATCAGGGTACAGAACCTCAACAGTCCTACAGCATCTAAGGCAGAGTAGCCATCTTACTGCATAAATTCCCAGCTCAAAGAGATCTAGTTAAAAAAGAAACTAATGACAATTTTGCAATGTCATCTTCTGTCTGAAAGGGTAGAGATTAGCAATTCCAGAACACTGAGAGCATGTGGAACTCATGTGGAAGACGAAGCTCTTAAAATAAAATGCCGTAAGAACTGCCAAAATGCAGAGCTTCACATTTTATCACCTGCACTTACCAAAACAACACTTCTCACATACAAATTGAAAATAAAATTAAGACAGTACTGCCTTTTACCCTCAAATTCAGAGGATATCACAGAAGAGAAAGCTTAGCAGCATATACAAGGTGTAACAAGTTTCCAGCTCTGGAGTCTCATGAAGCGATGCTCTTTTCCTCCAGAAGTGAGCTTCCTGCTAGGTCAGCAAGCAGAATGCCCACTCTGAAGCACAGAGGAAGAAGTAATGCTGCACACAAGTAACCAGCATTGACACTGAAAGACAGCAGTATACACAGGACTGACATCCAAGGAAGCTGTACCCATAAACCTACACAATGACCATCATTTAGTGTTTTGATTTCTAAAGAAACAGAACTTATGGTTGGCTTAGTGCTTTCACCAACCAGAACTCACTGAATTTCAATTAAAATAGAAAAACCCATCTTTAAATTTACTACCAAATCTCACTCTCGCCACAAAACTGCCAATACAACTACTACTGAAAGTAAAAGGCCGATAAAACAATGACAATCACTACAATCATAACCCACACAGGAATTCTGATACATGGACTTTTGTTGTTGTTGTTGTCTAGTGCCTAACAAATGTAGAAGTGAAAAATAAAGCAAAATTTATCTGAAGTTAACTGTATATCTGAAAGACTAGAATTCCATTACTGATGACACACTAAAGCAGGCAAGCTCAAACATTTTAACAAGACTACGTGCATATACATCTTGCATACTGAAGAGTGCTCTAAGCAAAATGTTTTTAAGTTACAAAATTAAGAGAGAACGTGCGGTTTCCTGCATATTCAATTATTGTTAGATGATTTTACGAGACTGCAAGCTCCACAGACCTCCTCAAGTAAAAAACTGAGCTTCAGCACCACACATCAGCAAAAAGTTGCTAGCGAGTACCTCGTTAATACAAACCTGAACAGTTTGAAGGAGATGCAGGCTTTTGTGTTCAAGACCTTAACTGTAGCCAGGAACATGTGCAAAATCAAAATGGAGTCTCTGTGATGCTTCTGGCTATCTCTACTCACCATACAAAGGTCCTAAGTTAATAAAACTGTTTAGAAGTATTGTTTTTGAGATGTACAAGGCCATCATAAAAATATTTTGAAGACAGAGACATGCATGTTTGGGTTCATCCCTTCAAGATTAATTTTTGCAAGCTCAAGCGTTTCTAAGTTTTTATCAAGACTTAGATTATGTCACAAAACCTTGGATAAATATCCAATAATCTTGTTTGGATTTGAATGTTTTAATGCATGGAAACAGTTTTAATATAGAGAAACAGAGTTCTCTACAAAAAAATTCAGAACAGCTTAGTAAGGTGTAAAGCTATCTTGAATTGGACTTAACTGTAATCATTAGAGTCAAGTATATGAAGTCATAACATTGTGTTATGGCTGTGGAAAAAAAAAAAAAAAAGTACACCACCTCCTCTGCAACTAGAAGCATTCTACTAAGACCAAGGAATTTATTTTGATACATTCCTACAGGGAAGAGGAATAAAAGCACAAGTTAAGCAGGTATATTAATATACAGGTGGTTTGAAAACATTGCCATTTAAGGTTCATGCTATCCATTCCTCTAGAAAGGCCAGTGCAAATAAATAATTTTTAAAAGACAGACATATAGTGCAGACCAAACACTTGTTAACACTTTTCCAGTACATCTTGGCTTGTCTATGAATTCAGTAATACGGAAACCAAATTTGACACAGATGACAACCACTACATGCTTGAAAAATGCTGGTGTGGTTATTTCAGTGACTAACATTTATGTAGTCAGAATTGCTGATGAAGAGAACAGTGTAGAAGTTATGCTTTAGTGGTCTAACATAACAAGAAGCCCTTAATTTTACAATGTGTGGTGTGTTTGCCCTTGTCAGGAGCAGGCAAGACCTAATTCCAAACTGTAATTCTTTTAATTTCAAAACGGTAAACCTGTAGAGAATACAGTCAGTTTAACTGCTAGTGACCACGACAACAAAACTAAGCATCTGACACTCAATTAAGATAATTAACTGCATAAGAAGCAGTCAACTATTTTTTAAAAAAGACTTGACAATTCACTGCAATTAAAATTCAGGGACAAATTGGTGTCAGAGCTTCTTTAGCATTTTGACAATGATTTTCAACTTGAAATTAACTAGTACTGCCAATATGGACAGTCAATAAAATTCAGATGTGTGCCAGTACTACTGGGTTTGAATTCTTGTTTGAATCCTCATTTACAAGCTTCTATCCTCCCAAGAAATGGTGAGATAAAACTTATTAAAAAAATATGAATCTGTATTTTTTGCCATGAAACCTTCTGTCAGACTCCTACTACACACTAAAAATCAAGACACATAACAAACCTTAATAGCTACATTACATATATATATTTACATACAGCTTAATATTGTTCCCCCATTAATGCAGATCACTGAAGATAAAGTAACACATCTAGCTAGACTTCACAATGGTTTCAAATCACAGTAAAGAGAATCTTTAAATGCCTACAACAGTATTAAAAAGGGAAGGAGGAACTTCCACAGGAAAGTTAAGGTGACAGAGCAAAGACGACATGATTAACTGGAAAGAAACTAACAGAATAGGAGTAACAAACATCACAGGTTTTAACAGGTCACAAGCTGGTCGAGACCCTTACAACAGATACAGTGAGATATGAAGAGTTCCTCTTGCCTGTCTCCCACAACACGGCTTCTTATCTCACGGGAAGAACAGATCGAAAACACCGTCCTGAAGAGCTGCGGTTCCTTAAGTAGGCACTGAACAGTACGGCCAGGCCCACGGTAATATAACTCGCACACACCCTTCACCCCTCCAAAAAAGAACTAGTTTCGATTCCTCCTCCAGCCCCAACAGATACCTGGAAGGTGGGGGTCCCGCAGCCCTGCCCGGGGGGGGTGGAGCATAAACCCTCCCCCAGCTCCAAACGGAGGAGCAGGTTCGACCCGCTTCAGCGGGAGGCCCTGCCACACGCCCCAGGAGAAAGAGAAAGAGACCCCAGTGACAGAGCACGGTCCATCCGGAGGAGACGGGGGCCGAGGATCCTCGCAGCGCCCGGGTCACACCCGCGCTCAGACCGCCATCACCGCCCCCAGCTCCATCACGGCACCCCGCTCCGCCTCTGCCGCGGGGCGGTTTCGGCCTCCCGAGCCCGGCGGAGCCAGAAGCCGCCTGCCCTGCCCGGGACCCCGCAGCCCGCACGGCGGGGACCCAGAGCTGGGGCAGAGGGTCCTCGCGGCCCCCGGCTGCCCCCGGCTCCGGGCGGGGGCCGCAGGCGCCGCCGCCTCCCCTGGGCCTGGGCCTCTCCCTTCTCCGGGCCATTTTGAGAGTCCGCCTCCAGCCTCAATACTCACCGCCCGCCGCCGCCGCCCGCCGCCGCCTCCCCAGCTCTCGGTCCGCTGCTCTCCCCGCTCCTCAGCGGGCTCAGTTCTAGCTCGCCCCGCTCCGTCCGTCCCCAAACAGCCGCAGCGTCGCCCACCCTCCTCTCTCAGGCGGCCATTTTCTGCTCCATTGTTACCAAGGAACAGGAGCCCGGAAGTGGCCACCGACAAACGGAAGTGAAGACGCACGCGCCTCTGCGCAGGCGCTGCCACCGCCTCCGGCGTGGGGGGGTGAGCGCGGCCCAACGAGAGGAGCGTGGAGGACCGCGCGGCTAGAGCGGCCCCAGTGCCGAGGGGGCGCCGCCATTTTGAAGAGGGGCAAAGGCCGAGGGTTGCGGCCGGGTGGTATGGAGGAGCGGTGGCTGCTGGGGGTCTTCACGGCCACCCCTCAGCCCACGGCCTTCTGGGGCTCCGGGGACATGTGGAGTGTCTCAGGGCTCAGCTGTGCTCACCTGCGGTGCTGTTAGGGCACAGCAGCAGTAGGGCGATGTCCCCACAGGAGCCAGGCCTGGCGGTGTGGGGGCCATCTCACATCACCTCATGGTGCGCACAGGGCAGAGGTGCCGGCGGTGACCGACGTTTCCAAAGGCTGAGTTGAAAATTGGCAGTTAGTACTGGTGGCTGTCAGTGGGGACATTTGCCCTCCTAAACTGTGGCAGAGTTTCCTGCCTCATGCTGTGATTTCTTTGCTGCCTAACCTGGTGTTGTGTATTAAAGACAACTGTCACGCCATGCAAAAGCAGAGATCCCGCTTTTCCAATATGAGCCTTGCGTAACTGAGCACCAGACTTCCCATGTTCTTTAAGGCCTGTTCTTCGGTTATTCCTTTCTGCAGTTCTTCCCCTCTCACCACTGAAACTATAAACGGCAGCTGTGTGTCTCCCTCATGGCATTCTGGCAGAGAAGTGAAATCAGGAATCAGTAAGACATAGTGGGAAGAAAACTGTGGCTGAAAAGATACTGGAGATAACTGGGAGAGAAAAAAATATGGTCTCAGTTTTGAACCCAAGGGGGCTTGTGCCATACCGAGTATCAGTGCTAATTTAAGAAGAGGAAAAGTTAAAGCTCAGCAGACTTGCCTCCCATAAAGAATGGGAGGGATTCCCACAGAGCTTTGAAAGATCCTATTTAACGCTTGAAATGTCTGCCTTGCAAAGGACTTGCAAGGAATTCATCTTCACTTTCAAGCAAGATCCCATACACAGAGAAAAAACATATTTCTGAGCATTTACATGGTTTCAGGAAACCCACAAGAAACCTTTGTTTATTCTTTTGGCAGTTTATTATAATAATAGTGAGATTACTGTCAAGTTTAGGGGTGGGTTGCATTTAAAGATTGTTGAAACTGTTGCATAGGAAGATACAAGCCTGGCTTCTAATGTAAATGAAGTGCTTTTATATAGTCACAGTCTAAATTTCCCCCTTCGGACTTGAGAACTCTACAGTGTTTGTGCTAGAGAGAATGGAGGGGTCAGGTACAGGGAATATTTCTCATCAGTTTTACTTACCACAGCATGGGACCAGGAAAGGAAGTAGCTTAGAAACTCATGGGACTGAAGTCCATGATGCCAAAACCATTAATAATGGAGAGCAGAAGCAGTCCCAGTTTCATACGGAGCAGATGTAGGCTCCCAACTATATTTTTCTTGAAATAACCGGAACATAAAGCATGGAAGTTTATTACAGCTGCAGAAGGTGATACTTGATACAGCATATAGCCGGAGTGACAGTGAGGTAGTACCTAATCCAGCAAAAAACTTGCTTGCGGAAGGTCAACCTGTTTCGTTTTTAAAAGCAAATTGGAGTTGGGAGACTGAGTTTAAATCAGATCAGTCCTTTGCATCATTGCTGCAATATAGATCCTGCATTACAGTTGGATTTACTGTAGGGTCAAATCATGACCTAATGTTGCTGGTTTGACTGTTCAATGTGAGTAAAATTGAAAAGTTAGGATGAGTAGATTTAATGTCACAAAGCAATTTTGCAGTTTTAGTGAACCAAAATATTTGCCATTGGGAAAAATTGACTTGTTCCTGACCCATGACAAACAGATCTTTTTATGTAGACAGTGCTTCTACCTCTGACAGATGCCAGTAGTTGGAGAAACTATATCCCCTGAAGAGAGATACCCTGTGGCTGAGTGTGTGTGTACACTTTCATTGTTGGCCAGACATCTTTGAAGCAGGCAAAAAATTCATTCCATTGTCAAACATCGATAATTCAGGGAGCAGATGATTGGCACACAATTGATCCACTTTATCATGGAAAGCCTTGTGCTGACAATTGATAAGACAGCCACCAGGTGTGAGTATTGGCAATTAGTAAATCAGCAGGACATCTATCAGAGTGCTCCAATGGCAGACCTCAAAGAACTGAAGAAATAGGAGGTGATGTGACTGCGGCAGAATGATTTATGCATGAAAGTGAATCCTGTCTTTTCTCACTACCTTTTCTGAATACCAGGCAAGGTCAAAGCAGCATAAAAGTGGCTTTGTTATACACCAGTAACCTAAGCAGAAAAATGTTAGGGAATATTGAGCAAATGGGAGGTGGAACATATTCTGCTATTTGAACGAAGGGATAAAATCATGGTTTGTGCTCCTGGAACAGCTTTCAGTATTTTATGATATCTGGCAAGTAATTTTGTTTGTTTGTCTCTTTCTTTCTCCCTCAATGAAATATTTTTAATTGATTAATCTTACCAAAAGTCTTGAAGATCATCAAATGGCAAGCAGCAGAGGACTCAAACATGTTACTGTACCTCTGTGGGTGAGTTCAGACGTTTCAGGCAGATATTTGCCAGTTTGCTGGGAGATGAACACTCAGTGACGTGCAGAGGTGGCAGCTGGGTTCTGCTGATTCATGCCTCACTTCAGTGGTAAAAACCTGTAGCTGAGGTCCAGGGCAGACAGCTAAGGAAAAGTACCTCCCTTGGTGTGATTTGGTGGAGCTTATTTGTCAATGCCCTCACAGGGTTGATCAGGTGCAGAATAAGCTCTGATATTTCAAAATCACTTAGTGGATTTCAGTATCCAGTTGACATTAATAACAATTAACAGCCTGTGCATACATATCTCCTTAACAGCTTTGAAAAAATAGGATTGGTGTAGCAGTGTATTTCAAAAAGCTTGCAGGAGGAAATGTATTTGCAGAGAGAACTTGGGGAAAAATAGGGAAAAAAATCCAAAATCTATATCAAAAATATGGTGTAATTCGTATATAAGTGTTTTCAATTTGCTGATGTATGTATAGCAAAGGAGAATTGCAACACTTTTCCATGGTAAGTTTAATGTTGTTTCCTTCAGTGAGGGTAAATAAATTTGCTTTAAATCCCTCAGGGTCTTAAAAACTGGTTATTTGCTATGCTGTGAAGATGAGAAAAATGTTGTATTTTTTTTTTTCCTAAAAGATATTAAAATAGTTTATTCACAGTATAGATAAGTAATAATCCAAATGCAGTGAGGTGAGAAAAATCTGAATCTCCTGGGAACTTCTAAACCTGAAGCAAAAAAAAAAAACTCAGATCCTTATATACTCAAAATATTAGCAGACCCAGGTATTGAGCGGGCAAATGAAGTCAATGTACAGTAATGTACCAGCCCAGAACAACCCTGAGAGGAAGCCTAAGGATATAACAGTTCCTAACAGTCTAACTTTGGTCTTTTCTCCATCTCAGTACTCTGCCTACATTGCTGTACCACGCTGGCAACAGGCCCTCTCCTTCAGTCGGCGGAAGGATGGAGGATCCCTTCTATTCTGGTGGGGAGAGAACCCCATATTTATGCCTTATACAACAAAGTATTTTCCATCCAGCTGGTTATTTTTAAATCAGTAGGTCTGGCATGCTAGAGTTTTAAAGAGCTGGAGAATAATTTTGCCTCTTAAAGGGTCGTTTTTAATAGTGTCCAGTAATTTGCTAAATTCTGATCTATGTCTTGTTTGTCTGGCAGTGCTGTGCTCTTGGGAGAACTTACATACTCACATCCCTCCACATCCATGCTTTTCAATTCCAAGCCTGTCTGGGGAGCAGGCAGAATCATAGAATTGTTTAGGTTGGAAAAGTTCTATAAGGTCATCAAGTCCAACTTGTTAAAGTCTAAGTCTGTCTTAACTGTTTAAATCTACCAAGCCCAGCACTGCCACAAGTCCACCACTAAACCATGTCCCTAAGTGCCACATCTACACGTCTTTTAAAGACCTCAAGGGATGGTGTTTCTACTACTTCCCTGGGCAGGCTGTCCCAGTGCTGGACAACCCTGTCAGTGAAGACATTTTTCCCAACACCCAACCTAAACCTCCCCTGGCACAACCTGAGTTTGTTTCCTCTTGTCCTGTCGCTTGTTCCTTGGGAGAAGAGACCGACCCCCACCTCGCTGCACCCCCCTGTCAGGTAGCTGTGGAGAGCGAGAAGGTTCCCCCTGAGCCTCCTTTTCTCCAGGCTGAAGCCCCCCGGCTCCCCCCGCCACCCCCATCAGCCTTGTACCCCCACCCCAGCCCCTGCCCGGTGCTGGACACGCTCCAGCACCTCAATCCTATCAGTCTAACCCTGCATTTCTAATGTAGATCCTGTGGTGGACCTTAAGCAGTATTTGATGAAAGATGGCAGCAGAATTAATTACCATATTTCTGGCAAAATATGTTCTGGAGGGGGATCTCGAGAGGAAGGTGGCAGCTGAACACAGTAGGGCACGTCTAGGAGTTCAGCACCATCAGAAGGGCTGCTTGTGCCTTTTAAAACTCTAAATTCCTCATATATAAAACCAGGAAGATGATCTGGTGACTTTCATTCTGTCAACTAAAGCATATTGTTAAGACAGCAGGATCAGAGCTCTCGCTGAAACCATGTGGATTTACAGGAATTTCCTGAGCAGGTTCTTGTATCTGTTCTGGGTTTGGTTCTGGTTGCAGCCACGTCATTCTTTCTGTATTTCTCTGACCAGCAGCAGCAGCAGCAGCAGCAGCAGCGCTGCCTACAAGGTCTGCAGGCAGCATCCCTGCCTGCCGTCGAGCTGCAGCGCTGTTCCTTAGGGAGTATATAAAATCAATTTCTGTCTTCTAATGATGGCTAAACCAGATGTCTTTGTGATATCACACGCAGCTATCCAGCTCCGATTCAGAAACGGCTGTGAAGGTTTCCAAGGAACTTACTCTTACTCAGTAACCTTTCCTGTAAGGAGTTATGGCTGGTCTTTCCCTTTCCTTACGAGCAGCTCAGCCTCACTCGGTTATAACTAACTCTTGTCCAGGTCGAAACAGTAAATAGTTTGATGGCTTCAGAACCGCTTCAGGTCAATATTCACGCATCAGGTTTTTAAAAGCTTCAGGATGAAACTTGAAACAAATACAAAAGTTGTGTCAAAATGAGGCAGGACCAAATGCGGAGAAAACGTGTGTCTGAGTGACGGAACAAGCTTCATTTGTTCTCTTTTGTGTACTTAAAGGAGATATCCGTATGCTGCGCCTGGCGTTCGTGTTGTTGGTGCCGCGTTCCCGTGCCACAGAATAGCTGGGCAGGTTCCTCTGCATCCCGTGATTGAAGCCGAGCGCAGAAAGCTGCAGTGAGAGGTGGGTGTCCAGGAACACGGTGTCCATGGGGCGCTTGCTGAAGACATTATGCGTCTGGGTTCTTCAAGGCAGCATGGAAATGAGCAGTCAGATCCCTGCGGGGAAACAGTGTTTCTCAAAATACTGATGCTGAGATCTTTGTGCTCGGTGCATTATTGCAGCTGATGCCGCAAACGTAATTGCAGATGGCCTACTAAGGAGCACACAGTTTTTCCAATTAGTATTTTTGGCCTTTAAAAAGGCTGTTAACTAGAGATCTGGGCAGTGTAAAAGCAGCAATTTTGCCCGCACCCCCTGCTACCTGCGGTTTTAAAGCCTGGCTGCTATTTACTTTTTAAATTGACTTTCTTTTCCCCTTAGCTTCTGAAAGAAGGTCTCATACAAAGCATATGATAAATGCAAGATGTGTAAAGTTCTGTTCAACATGCTAGGTAAATGCACTGGAAAACAGAAATTCCTCAGGCTGTCTGTACTCACTGCTGCAGGTAACAAAGGAGATGAAGCATTCAGCTGAGTGTATGGTAGGGTTTTTTTAACTTGCAAATAGCTCTTTAAGCGGTAACATTCATTTCCACTTTCATTGGTGCGGTCTGTAAGATAGATCTGTATGATGCATTGTGGAAAAGGCCCAAAGGATTTCTCTCATGAAGTTTACTGTCAGTCTCTACCTAGTTAGGTGCTGTAAATCCAGTTGCACTCAAAAAATTCAGGCTATAGAAGAATAAATAAATTAAAGCAGAATGTGTAGCAATTTATACAACCCCAACATTGAGATGCCTGACTTCGTCATGACAGAGTGCTTTCTTACTGTACCTGAGCCAGTGTTCAGGCAGTAACTGACCAGAACTGATCTAAGTCAGGTATTTACCCCTTTGGCCAAAAAAGATTTTAAAATATGCCCTCAACAATAATAAAACATAGAAAAAACCCCTCTTGTGACATCAAATTTGTTTGTTCCGAGTCTGTCAGTCCGTTCCAAAATACTTCTGTCCAAAGTGTGTTGGTGCAACAGGATGAAATTCTGTAGTTAAGTGGTTGTCGTGGTTTAAACCCAGCCGGCAACTAAGAACCAGGCAGCCACTTGCTCACTTCCCCAGAGGGATGGGGAGGAGAACTGGGAAAAAGGTAAAACTGGAGAGTTGAGATAAAAACAATTCAGTAATTGAAATAAAATAACATAAAATAAGTAAAGAAGAATAAGAACAATTGTCATGAAAAGGAGAGAGAAGAGGAGAGGAATAAAATCCAAAGGAACAGAGCAAAAAAACCCCCAACAACCAATGCACGATACAATTGCTCACCACCCGCTGACCGGTGCCCAGCCAGTCCCCGAGCAGCGATCGGCCGGCCCTGGCCAGCTCCCCCTGGTTTATACACTCAACATAATGTTCTATGGTATGGAGTATCCTATGGCTAGTTCAGGTCAGCTGTCCTGGCCGTGTCCCCTTCCCAATTTCTTGTGCCCATCCAGCCTTCTGGCTGGCAGGGTCTGAGAAGCTGAAAAGTCCTTGACTTAGTGTAAACATTACCTAACAACAACTAAAACCATCAGTGTGTTATTAACATTATTCTCATGCTAAATCTAAAACACAGCACAGCACCAGCTATCAAGAAGAAAATTAACTCTATTCCAGCCGAAATCAGGACAATGGCGATCTCTGGAAATTCTTGGATGATGGATTTGGCACCTTTTGAGAGACGGCAAGTGCCTCAACTTGCCCTGAGGTGTGGAGAATAGGCTTAGCAGGATAATGACACTTGGTTGTACGCCATGTTCTACAAGAACTTTGACAGCCTCAATGACAGTATTACCAGTACCTAAAAGGGGAAAAAGTGAGATTTTTATTTCTCTTTTCCCTGGTGGAAGAACTTGTCCTAGGCCATCCAAAAATATCCGTGTTAACACCGGGGTGTGGCCAAATGATGATACTGTCCTTTCCCACTGGAAAACTATCACCTCTGCAGGTCTTAATTGTAGAAAACTTTGGTCTCCTGCTGAAGGAACTTCATCTCTACTCTGAAACAGCCAACTCTGCCAGGTTTCAAGCACTGAAGTCGGTGGATTTTATTAAAGCCCTGAGGCAAGAAAGCTCATCTAAAATAGTAAAATAGCAATTAAGAGCTCTATGTGTAGAACCAGAATTAAATCATCGACTGGAAAAGTTACTTCACCCTGACAAACTCCTTACAACATTTACCAGATATTTTTTTTTTTTGGTAGTATTAACTAAAGTAATTTACTTCTAGGATTATAGTATTAATCCAAAAATGTCTTTTAATAGCATGAGAAAGATACTGTTTGAGTCTTTTCTCATGGCAAAACTTTAAAAATTAAATGTGTATCATGTCTTAATGTTTCTACCTTTCTCACAAACGCAGGCATGCCCAAATGATTTGCTCCGCATTCGTGCTGGTGCAGGCTGACTAGTATGTATTCTGGCACAGCTATGTCACCTAAACCAAGCAGAAAACTTAATCCAAGCCCCCGAAATTTGGAAGTTTGCCTTTACACTCAGCACACTTGCTGTTCAGATGACTCTAGCTGTACATAATGAGGAAAGGCACTTACTTAGTATTGGGTACATAAGAAGAACCTTTCTCCTGTAGATGTCTGGTGGAAACTTAGCGTAGTACACTTTGGCTCTTTGAGTCTCCTCATCGCTCTGTATCAGGATTTTTCCTATGCGGATTGATCTACAGCAGTCTCGTAAACCTTGTTCCATTGCCTCTCCTCAAAATGAGCAGCAAAAAACCCCCCAAGAACAATTGTTACACACTGAGAAATGGCACAACTGTAACATGCTGCAATTAAATAAGACAGCCCCAATACTGCATTGGTGAAGAGTTCTAAAAAAGGGGATTTTTTTTTCTCAGTTCTAAGTGTTAAAAACACCTGAAGTGATTTTCCTTTTTTCTCTGTTCTGACAGAAAACCGAGTCTCCTTGATGTTACACAGCTCCTGGGCATTGGTGTTTCCACACACCAGTGCTCAGCTCTCAGAGGCAGGAGCTGGAAACGTCAAAACAAACGTCTGGGGTTTGGAGAACGTCTCTGAGCTCTGCCCAGAGACACGGGGGTGCCAAACGTAGCGCTGGAAGCTGTGGAGCCGCTGGATTTTACATCACAGATACCAAGGTTTGTTCCACAGCACTGGGCAAAACAAGTGACTCCGCCCCCACCGAGCGCGGCTGGTTTGGAGACCCCGTGAGCAGAAGTGTTGGCGGCAAACCAGGGGGGGCAGTCGGCCTGGCCTCTGCCCTGCAACGGCCACGTGAAATCTGCTGCGGCTCTTTGTCTCCTCAAAAGTTAATGGAACATACTACTCGGCATTTGTGGTCAAGGATACCTAAGCAAGAGTAACAACTGGCAGGTTTGGGTAAAGCTCTGCTGCAGAGAAGTGTTGTTGCACAGTTTTGTAAGGAAGTTGCTTACAGGTGTGCAAAATGTTTAATTTGTGCCCGTTCAACAACCAGGATCTGCCTACCACTTCTCATTATGCTGACTCCGCAGCTTCCCTTTTCAAATCTGACTCCTTCATACTTGTGTCCTGTTGGAGTGGTCACAAACAAGCACAAGCCTGCCTGCAGATGAAGCGGCAGAGGTACTGCATTTTGCAATAAAGCAGGGCCCTGCAAAAGGCTGTTAGAGGTTGAACCCATCTGGGGATGGGAAAGAATGGCCTTTACTGGAGCAAACGTGGTATGTCTGTCATGCTGACAGCAACGCAAAGCAAAATAGAGTGATGTAGGTAAGAGGCCTTGCTAATAAATCATTTCAAGAAGATACTGTAACGTTATGAAGAATGGGCTTTGTCAAGTTAATCGGTTGCTTTCCTTACGTCATAAAGCACTAGTGCTGATAGAATAAACCTTCAGGTAGTAAGACATCCAATCATCTCTTCCATGATATTTTGATTGAGAAAGAGGAACGGTGTAAGTCAAAATGACAAATATTAATTGGACTGAAAACTAACTGATAGGTAATCAGAAGCATCACTGAAGAAGGTATAGCTTGCTTCCTATCGGTTCTTGACCCCACACTGCTTAGTGTGTCATCAGTGACCTACAGGAAAACATAAAATCATTACTGGTGATCTGCAAGTGCAGAGAAGTTAGGAACAGGTCGCTGATAGCAAACCTAAACTGGATCACTTAATGAGCTGGGCTTAAGTGAACAATATGTTTTTCAGTGCCACCAGATGTAAAATCATCAGCCTAAGAATAGAGCAGCAGCTGGACTACAGGGTGGGTGACAACGTCGTGGAAAACAGTGGTTCAGAAGAGGGATAATCAGCTGAACATGAGCTCCTAATGAGATACTCTGCCAAGAGAAGCTAATGCTTCCGTGGAACCGAAATGGGAGACACCAAGGAAGACAAGGGAGGTTTTATTACCTCTGTTGTGGGCTCCAGGAAGACTTCCCCGAGGGCTGGAAAACACACCTTCATGAGAAAACATGCAAGGAACACAGTTTATTAAGAAATATAAGGTTAAGGGGCATTTCATTTTAAATGCAGTTTCTAGGAAAGCACATGACAAATTTAACACTAAAGTGTTCTTTATCTGGCAGAGTACTGTTTGGGAACTGGACGTCAAAATATGTTGCTGTATATTTTTAGCAGTGGGGAAAGTTGTCCACTGAAACAGTCCACCCACTATGACAGAGTGCCCATCACTTAATCCCTGGAAATACTTAATGAGGTTTGTTTTGTTTTTCTAAAGGAAACACTCCAGTTTGAACAGGAATTAATTCAGAGGAATCCGGCAGCCTTCATTAGGCTGGAATTGGGAGCAGGTTATTAGAACAGCTCCTGCTAGATTTCTTCTGAATAAATACAGAAACATTATGACTGCAGGCAGGGGTGAGGGGAAGAGGTGAAGCAGGCAGGCACAGGTAGCCGAACAGCTGCACACTGCCTTAGCTGCGATACACATGTGCTCCCAGTTAGTTGAAAAGGCCATTCTGAGTCATCTCCCCTCCCTTGTCAGGTTTAAGCCGTATCTCTAATGCGCTACAGCTTTCCAATACTTTTTTTTTACCCACATAACATTATCAGTGTGAGCCATAGCTGCCCTGAGCAGCACAAGCCGCAGGGCAATCAGCATTTGCAAAAAGACAGCTACCAAATTGTGCCTTTGACATTTTTTTGCCGTGCCTTTTGCTTTAACTCTGTGCTGTAAGAGCAATATTAGCCACTGGGAAACTTAAACATGTTACAAAGTAAGAATACAACCAAGTAATGTCAGCTTTAGTGCTGTCCTTGGCATTTTGAAAGTATTGGGGTGCCCACTGGGTTTTATTTTTTGTTTAGGGGAAGCAAGGAGCCTGGGCAGGCTTTATCTTTTCATTCATTGCTGCTGAGAAACCAGAATGGAGGTTTTTTAAGTGTCCAAGTCCTTAAGAGAAAAATGGGGGAATGTGGGAAACACAGGATGGGGTTGGAGATAAGAGAGATCTTTCAAAGACATTTTCTTATTCAGTGTTGATGGTCACCCACTTGTTTATATCCAAAATACAGTTTTGACGGTCGCTCACCAATCCTTGTCTTCGGGTGTGATTTCTAATATCTCATGTGCAGCCTGTGCGTGTGTCAGTGACTTCGGGTACTGCCGTCTGGTTAATCACAGGGCTGGCAGGGGGGACGCAGAGTGGGTTTCTGCCTATTCTGTCTTGCAGCTGTTTCAACAGCAAATGCTAATTCCTTGCTCAATGTTTTGCTCTTTCTGGGAATTTAAAAATAACTTGCCTAATGAAGCAGTGCTGAGCAGCTCGTATGTCCAGACAGATAGGAGTGAAATGCTTCAGTTCAGAAAGCAAAGTCGTCCGTGGTGGCAGTGCCTTTGAACAAGTCCCCCAAGGCCCTTTTTCAAATAATCCCAGGACTGGCTGAAATTAATACAGAAAGAAATTCAGGGAAGGGGGGGGAGGGGAGAATCACGTTGAAGGGCCTGGGACTTGGGAAGACATTTCTGGGTGAGCTGTAATCAGTCCCATCCTATGACATCCCTTTAGCAGTGCCGTTTAATTACTCCATTACAGGCAGGGTTTGATGTATGTGTTCTGTAGCAGGGGCATCCAGAACATGAAAGAAAAATGTGGTGCTTACTGAATGCTTTACAAAGATCAATGAAGCTCCTTGTCCCTTGTTAGAGCCACGAGAAGCTGAGCACAGAGTGACAAAACTGCTTGTCCAAGGGCAGCCACCAAAGCACAAGGAGAGAGACTTACAGGCTATGGCAGTTTTCAGTTTCTCCTGGAAAACCACCTTGTTTTGTTACTCATTTTTGGTTTTCTATCCTCTGCATCTGGACATCACCATCCCCATTTAAGCTGACCCTGCAGTGAGCACATCTGCCTCAGTAGGACAAGACACATGAGAACTGCAAAGGGCGAACAGCCGTGTATTTCCAAGATTGGCTGTAAGAGTGGTTACAAAAACTGGGCATGATATGCTGGGAAGCAGAATTGCTATGGAAAGGCAGGTGTGGGGTCCAGGGAGATACTTGGCTTCTTACTTTGGGCCAAGACTGGAATCAGAAACGCTTCCTCTGCCCCCTTCTAGCCCCCTTTAGCCTCTTGGATTGATTTGCAACATTATTGTTTTCTTGTTCTTTAGAATTAAATAATTTACGGTGCAAGTCCTTGAGGTTTCAGACTTAATTCTGTGGGTGCCATAATACTTACCAGAGAGTAAATGTTACTCTTTCTAATACATCAGTGATAAAATATTTTTTCCCCAGCTAGATGAGCGATTATTACATTCTTCAAATCAATTCTCATTTTTCTTTAATTGTGTCTGATGCCCTTGGCACTGTTGAGTCTGCACTCCAGCCTAGGAGGCTACTGGGGTAACTCAGCAATCTCCTCACCTGCACAAGAGGAGATTATTGATCCCAAAAGGCTGGGAGTTTTATTTGAGGCACAGAGGATGTGGAAAGCATCTCTCAGAAGAGGTGGCCAGGCAGAGACTCATGCTACTACCTATGTTAACCCCCCAAAGCATGTAAGATCTGTATCATATGCAGCATGTCCATATCTTTTTATTGAATTGTCCTTAGGAAATGCCAGCTCCAGAGTGTAATCCATTTGTATCTTGCATCCAATATGCCATACTGTAAAAGGATGAAATGAAGCCAAAACAGAAGGATCATGTGTTACCTTGGCTCTGTGCTTGTGTCAGGGAAATGGAGGACTTCCACCACTGGGCTGCAACTGCTAAAAACCAGGAGCTTCTCTCCCTCTGTACAGAATAATGAATGTCATCCTCCTCCTTCATCCTTCATCCTTCAACCAAGAACGTGGCCTGTGCGATGTCCAAAACAGTCCAGGCGACAGCACATTTCCTTTTTTGAACTGAAATCTTAACCCGGTTTGTAACCATAGCCCAAAAGTGAAACTGGTGATCACTCCTTGCTCGACAACACAGCAGCTGCTCTCCGTCACCAACATGAACCTGCATCTCAGTGTGTTTCCCGTAGGTTAGCAGACTTTACAGACTTGGCAGTGATCAGAGATTTGTACATTTCTGTTCTCAGATCCTAACCCTAACTTTAAGCAACCTTGACCAAAGCTGTACAGTGACTGTCTCACTTGCACCAGGAGCTCTCTGAGCAACTTGAGCCTTTCAGATTCAGTAATAAATCTTACTCTTCAACTCGTTTTTTTCAATAATCCTGGTATCATAACCCCAACAGAGACTGGAAGCTTCCCACCCTCCAAAAGAGAAACTCTCCTCCACTCTAGCCCCCAAACCCCCTGAGGGTGTTAAGCCCTTCATAGAGAAGGTCTATAATAGTGCAACTTGTCCCCATTGCATCAGGGCATGTTGTGGAGGGGTCATGGCAAGAACCAGCCTTCAAACAGAGCCAGGGCCAAACTCAGCGGGGGCCTCAAGGGCAGGACCCACCACGTAGCCAGGGGCAGACTGTGTCCTGGAAGGACTCATGTTGATGCTAAATCTCTGACGCAGCTCCGGGCGCTGCCAGACAGACTCCTGTGACTGCACAGCATGTCAGTGGCTTGTTTCAAAAAGAAAGATCTTAAATAGACTCCACAGCCAGCATTTTGCAGCGTTATCCAATGGGAGAGGAAGGAGGGATAAATTCCTTAAAAATAATCCTCATGGTGTTAAATAATGTGATTAACCAGGCTGCCTAATTCTCCTCTTCAGTATTAAACTGTCCTGTTTATCACTGGTTTCAGCTCTGCCCCCTCTCACTGCCCTGTCCTGTGCACCCTCCTCCTCTGCTGCAGCATGAGGATGACTTGATGTACCACCGCTTTAGCAGCTGCCTGCCATAAAAATGTGCCCTTATCTATCAGCCTGCAGTTTATGTTCAGTCTCTTTATTTTTCTTCATGTAATCATCAGACATTTCTGCATTTCATTGTGATAAATACCAGACTGTTGAATCTCTGGGACTGCCAAGAAATGCATCACACCATAGCACGAATAGAGCTGCTATTTTTTTTATTTCTTCCTTTAGTTTAACATTTATTCCTGCAATTGTTGTCTGTAGAAGGATAAATAGGGCTGCATCTTGCTAGCAAGTTGCTCCAAATACATTAGATGAAAGAATAAATAACATGATGTACCGAAGGCTATGAAGACTAAATATATTATATTGAGATAGTAAAGCAAAGGGCGTGATAATGTGCTATTCATTATACAGGTGCACCAGTGCTCACTACAGAATAAAATTAGATTGACTCGTCTGCAGGTCATGTACCTTATACGGCTCAGAACTGGCAGAGATTTTCTTCTGTCTGTACTGGTAGCGCATTGAAACAGGGTTATGTCAATCACAGCCCTGCACTCCAAATAGGGGTTTCCATGATCACGCTGTATTGCACAGTATAAGGCATGAAGGATCCTGGTCATCGTGGCTTTGGTAGCACATCTGAAGACATCTTTTCCATTTCCACTTTTTAAATGCCATAGGTTTCTCTTTTCCCTCCTCTCAAAGAAGCAGAAGATGTGCAACATGCAAAAAGATAAGAAACACATGGCGTCTGATAGGCAGGTTGGTATGTCAAGCATTACCCAGGTTATTTGCTCCAGATTATCATCTGAAGGTTTGTTCAGGGATGCTGAGTGACTGTCTGAAGTGGTGATACTTTGATAGGCAAAATGATCGCTGTTTGCTGCTGCAGTAACTTGTGCTGCATTTCAGACATCGGGGCCGACTGAGCGCTCAGTGTGACTCTGTGTTTCCTATTTTCCTTGATACCCTCATCCCACTTACCAGTTTACAGCCACCATTCTTGAGACACTTATGCCACACAACCTAGCTATAAAATGTCTTGCACTCCAGAGAACACATCCCTGGAGTACTATTCTCTTTGCAAGAGGATTAGCTGTCTGAAGCTTTACAGCCACCCACCACTACTGTTATTTTCATAAAAGGCTGGAAGCCTAATCTTGCAAAGTCATGCAGTCTAGAAGATCTCTAAATGGATTCTGATGGTCAAGAAAAAAAAGGTGCAGGTATAGGCAAGTGTGTCTTATGCTTCATGCAGGAAATGCAGAGATGCAAGATGCAAAATTCCACAGAAACTCACTTGTGTTTGTTTAAGTCCTCCTGTTCCCCAGAGACAGGGATCAATAAGAGCCTGCAATGTCATTTTGGCTGCCTGGGTTATCTCCCTGGGTGGGTTGTTTGCAGGAAAGGTTCTTGAATCAGTACCCTCTAGGTGTATCTGCTTGCTAGTCTCCCTCCGGATGACAATTGCTTCCCCTTCTGCATTTTAAGATGGCTCAATATATAAAGTTTAAAAGAAAAACCCAATCAGGGCTTGTGATACCTTGTGGTATCATACAAAAAGACTTTGATTTTAGCACTCACTGTTCAGCTTTTTGCAGCCTGAGGGCAGACCTAAGAATACCATGTGGTGACTTAGACTTTGCCCTTCCACAGCAGCCGGCAGCACTGGTGGAGGCTAAAGCTGGTTCGGTGAGGGCTGCCTGAGCTGCGTGCAGGACGGCAGCATGCTGGCCCTTCCTCTGAACTGGGCTCACTCACTGCAGGGCAGGAAGCCCAAGGGCAAAGGCAAAGCACCAGTGAAGAGCTGGATTTAAGCTTTTCTTGCAAACGCACAGGCTTCCCCTGAAGAATACCACTACAGCCTAAAGGAACAGAAGTTTCCCACCAGTTTTTATGAGATTAGTTCCTACCCAGTATCTGGTCTCCCATTCTTGAGGCATTTCCAAGTGTCACGTTCAGCCGCTGCACTGCATGTTGCTGCAGCTAATTATGGACTGACCATGAAGCCCTGCCATCCCATTCCAGCAGGACCGCTTGGCCAGAGCACACCACAATCTTTTTTGTGCACACAAAGCCGTGGCAGGCTGTGCTCTCCATCTCAGGTACCTTCGCACAGCCAGAGCCATCTTTTCCTCTGCCCATAAGGAGTAGCTATGGGTAACATACTTCTTTGCTTATTTGTTGGCTGTTGCCAGCAAAAATACATTGCTGTTGCAATATGAGGATTCCATATGGCACTAAAACCCCTCCATGTCCTTAAGCACAGAGGTGGATGCACAGCACATTAGAGAGGCTTAGGAGAGCAGAGTTACAGCATCATGGACATCAGTCCTGTCATACGGCACCCAGTGGGATGCCTCTAGAGCAGGAGTGAAACAAGATGAAGTAGAAAAGACATTTTTAGGGATGCTGCAGAAGAAAAGTCTTTTGCGGGGCTTGGATTAGCCGCCCTGAACAGCCAGGAGCCCAACCAGAAGATGTGAGACGGGGCTGGAAGTGCAGTGGGACTGGGCAAGAGGATGAGCCGAGATGGGAGCCAAGGCAGGGAGGTGCGGGGAGCCCCGGGCGTGCACGGATGGTGGGCAGGGATGGATGGGACTGACGTCCCAGTGCTCCCACAGCTGGGAGCAGCACTGTGAAAAACAGAAATTCACCGGTACTGACAAGAAGGGCAAGTGGAAAAGGGGAGCTCGCATGGCAAGGAATGAGGCAAAGGTGGGAGGGGGTGAAAACCTTGAGGCAGGGGAAGATGTAGATGAAAAGGGAGGAGGCAAATTGTTGGCTCAAGGACATTTCTGAATTTTGGGGACAGTCAGCAGTTGGATCACTTTTTCAGACACAGAGAAGGGGCAGTGCTGCTTCGTGGGGGATCCAGGCTCTTTATCCTCTCCACGAGATAGCTCCCCCAGCACAGTAAGGCCAGCAACGCCAGGGCAAAGCACAGAGCCATTGTTTGTGCTAACATGTTCCCAATGTCAGCAAAATAAAGAGATAAGCAGTGCAGCCAATAAACTCCCTGACCCGTACAGAAGCTTGCCACTTAATAACTCCTATAGCTATAGCACGGTTAATACAACGCTGCCATTGTCTCCTGCCCCACGCTGGGCACCAAAAAGGAGTGTGGTGGGTTGACTGAGGCTGGATGCCCAGTGCCCACCCAGCTGCTCTGTCACTCCCCTCCTCAGCAGGAGGGGATAGAAAACAAGGTGGAAAAAACCTCATGGGTCAAGATAAAGTCAGTTTGATAAAGTACAAGTGACGGCTAAGTACAGAAGCAAAGGAAACCAAAAGATTTAGTCTCTGCTTCCCATCAGCAGGTAATGTCCAGCCACTTCCCAGGATGGAGGGCTTCAGTACGCATAGTGGTTGCTCTGGAAGACAAATGTACTAACGAATGTCTCCCTGCCCTCCTCCTTTCTCTTGGCTTTTGTTGCTGAGCAGCCATCATATGGTATGGAATATCCCTTTGGTCAGCCTGGATTAGCTGTCCTGGCTATGTCCCCTGCCAAGGTCGTGCCACTGGCTCCTGGGGATAAGGGAGGAATTTTGGAGAGACAGCCTTGACTGTGTGCCAGCACTGCTCAGCAGCAGCCAAAACAGCAGTCTGTTATCTACACCTCTGTAGCTACCAAGGCACAGCACAGCACTAGGAGAGCTGCTCTGGGGAAAATTAACTCCATCCCAGCCAGACCCAATACGCCCATATTGTTCCTTTTCTCTTGGAAGAAATCAGAAAGATGCTTTTGCAGATGCAGAAGTCCAGGCAGAAGGAGGGGAGTGCTTGAGAAATCAGTTTTTAGATGGTAAGAAAGTAGTGAGAATTGAGGGTGGTGGTGAATTCCATGAAATAGGAAAAATGGAAGATTTGTACCTTGAAAGGTAATGAAACCGAAAGAGAAGAGGAAGAACTGGACCATTCCAGTTACTTCTTTACACCCAGGACCTGGCAGCATACAGACGTAACAACTCTTACTGTTTCAGGAGATGTGGTGAGGAGTACTACCAGACACTGATAAATGATCTTTCTCAGATTGCTAGGATTTAGGCTCATTCCTTTTACTTAATTTCCTCCAACCCTCCTGAGGCTCAGTTCTTCCTCTCATATTTGCATGTGTTTATCTCTTCCAAATACCTCTAGACAGCTACCACGACTTCCCTCGCATCACTGACGATGTAACTTTAACTAGGGACAGTGAAATGACAAAAAACCCGAGCAAACAAAAAGGCAAAGAAATGACAAGGGCATTTTGCTGCCTTTAGCAGTAAAGCACAGTGACTCCTGCACTTCTGAGTGCTGTCACTGTTGTGTATTTAACTCATACACACTTTCCAGGCATGCCATAAAATAAACATCCTAACAAATAATTCAGGTAAGGTTGCAGACCTGTCTGTCTTCTGGGCACGTGTTAGCCTGTGAGCTTCACAGCCTTGTAAGACATCAGTGGAGCAGGAAATGCAGGAGCAAAGTTTCAGTTTCACAACAAGGTGGGGACCATCCAGCTTCAAATGCCAGCAGCAGTCCTACCTCTGTCCCAGTAGCAGGATGGGGAGAGCTCTCCAGTAACAGCAAACGCTAGTGGAGAAACAGAAAACCAGTCACTTGTTTGCATGAAACTTGTTGGAGCTTGGCATCTTCGGAATCTTTTTTTTTTTTTTTTTTTTTTTTTTTTAATTAGGTGAAATTTATCACAGAGTTCAAAAGTTATGGAAATGGCCCGAAAGACAAGCTGGCGATGCAATTGCAGCAACTCTCTTTCTTTAGGAAATCATTTAAAAACCCCTAATGATTGGAGAAATGGCCCCACAGCCCATTATTTGATGGCTGTTTGCATTTTCAGGTCCCTGTCTCCAATGAGAGAGAGAGGATGTCTGAATCCTTCCTTTTTCATAATTAGAGCTTATGAGCTGCAGGCTCCTTTTTAAGGTGCCCCTTTCTATTGATCTGTAATGACACTTTAGAGGTTGTAACTAATAATACTAGATGTTAATCAACTCAGATTTGGTAGTGGATGCTACTTTCAGCTAGAGGAATCTGTTAACTGCCTCTTGCCTTTTTCCTATTTATATTTTAACTGCATTGTGTGAGAATAATGGAGCATCTTCATTCAGACAGAATTAGTCATTTATTTTATGTAGGAATCTTCAGCATGTAGTAATCTCACCCATATTCAGCCAAGCAGGTAAGCACATACTGAAGTCTACAATTAAAATCCTTAATTAAATCCTTAAATTAAGCACATACTTAAATGCTTTGCTAAAGAGGGATATAATCTCCAACATGCTTAAGATAAAGTGTGCATTTAAGTGCTTTATTGAACCAGTACTTTCACTGCAACTCAAAGTATATTTGTGAAGCAAAAGCTGCTATAGGTGTAATCCCACAAAAACACCCAGCAGTTTGACAGGGGAAGCCGGTGTGCATTTATCAACATAAACCACACGTCGCCTGTTCTGACAGCTTGTACCTGGAATTTTATGAGGTGTAAAAAAACATTTGGATGTGACGTTGCCAGGCCAGTGGAACGCGATTAGCTGTGCCGGGACCATGGCAGCGAGAGCAGCAGCGTTCACAGCTCGGCCGTGGGCTGGAGAAAGGACAGCCCCAGCTCGGATGCCTGCTGGGATCTGCATGGCTTGCTGGGCTTACATCCCAGATCTGGGACAGGTTTGGTCTCCGTGTTGACTCTGGGGGAGTGTGAGGGTAGGAGATGGAAAGAAGACCTCCTCTACCCTGCCAAGCGCCGGAGCTGGCATGCTGCGGGGGCAAGGCGTCTTTGTGGGGCAGGAGAAGAGACAGGCTTTGGAGATGGCTGCAGGGCTAGGGCTGGGTCTGAGCGCGATGGCTGGGCTTTCTGCCAGGTTTCTGAACGGGACAAAATGAAGACTTTAACTGCTGAGTCTGCAAAGGCTCACAGGGTGAAGGTGATAGTTGATTTTGGTGTGAAATGGCTCTTGTTTCAGGGCAGGGATTCATCAGCTGGCTGCTGTTAAAGCAAAGTTAGGTTTGGTTTAAAGCTGAGCTTTAATAAGCTCAGGGTTGAGGATCTTTGGTCAGTAACTGGGGCCAGGATGAGACCTGATGCCTTGAGTGCACCTGAACCTCCTCCTCCCCCCTAGAAAATCTGCCAATAGTCCTGGTGCCAGTAGCTTGGATCTGCTCCAAGAGGATCCAAGGAGACCTGACACTTGGCCGGGGGGGCTGCCAGAGCTACGGCAGGACATTACTCAGGGAGGTCTGGCTCTTCTCCTGGCACCGCAGCAGCCAGGCAGCTGCTGAAAGCAGAAAGGGAAAGCAAAAGGAGGAAAAACTGTTTTGTTTTTCAGAGAATAAGGAAAAAGGGGATGGATCCCCCAAATCTCCTCACCACGACTATCTTCAGTCCACAGACAGGTCTGGCACTTACCCAGCTTCAGGTTGGCAGCATCCAGCTGGACGGGAGCAGTCAGCGTGAGCTCTGTCCTGGGCCAAAAAGGAGACAGGCACATCATCAGGCCACAGCTGGGTCCTTTCCCTGCAGACTGGGCTTTGCTAGACCTGGCCCGCAGTCAAATGTGCCAGCAAGATTGTGAATATCCATCATTCCTGCCAGAAATGGTATTAAAAGAATATTATAAGTTGCAATTACCATGGTATGCACTATTCCTGCTTCAGGTCCCAGCGTCATTTAGCGCTCAGGATGGATACTGCCCAGTTGATGAGCAGCTATTTGGTATTTTGTTTTAATCTCATGGCCAGTGTGTGACTTTGGACGTTATTTACTGCCTGCTACCCAAACCCCACTCCAGAGACAAGGTTATTTGTTTCCTCACATTTGCCCACCCAGATTCATCACTCCAGTACCCAGGAGCAACACACATATTAATGAATTTAGCGTTGCAGAAGGGTGGGAGAAGGATTATTTCCATGTTTCAAATTTCGAGCGTGACTGCTCGTTTGAAACAACCTCTCATTTTGGATCCATGATTTGCAACGGCCAAGACTTCCCTCTTATTTCATTTGCAGCAAACGTACGATTTGACAGAATAGTAAACCATCATGAAATCAGAAAAGCCTGACTTGGTAGCATGTGGGTGTTAGACCAGAGCACCCCAAAACCTTCTGAGAAATGATCGCTCCAGTGGGCAGAGCTTGGAAGTGCAACACATTTAATACAGAATAAATCTGTAAAAATTCAGTTTATTAATCCTACCCCAGATTCCTGCTTTGGATGGTGTACTGCCACCGGCATATGCGTACAGCATGAAGCTTTGTCTACAGTTCGGCTGTGACTTTGTGGAGACGAAACGGGGGGCTCACACTGCATCCCCTCAGGCACGGGCACACGGGTGGCTGCGTTTGCATCGGGTGCTGCTGATTAGAGAGTGCTGCAAAGCCCACAGACGCACTCACAGCACTGCAACAGGCCTCCTAATTCCCTGTTCCCAGAAACACTGTCATTTCTAGGTTTGAAATATATTTAAGAGAAGCACTTACCGATGCCCAACACAAAGCAAATCCCAATTTTTTTGAATTGACTTTCTTGCATGAAGAGAGGAAAATACATCCACAATTTAAACTCATTACCTGACACCCTCTAGAGGCCTCCAGCCTGCAAACGCTTCAGCGTGAGCTAATTTTACGAGAATATTCCCACCTTGTGCTAACTCATTTCAGCTAATGAACCCTGGAGGGCCAGCGGCACGCGTGCCTGGGGCTGGTGGCCAGGCTGTGTTGGGGCTGGTGGCACAGTGGGGAAGGTTTCATTAGGCAGAGACACCAGCCCATAAGCACAGGCTTAGGAAAAAAAAAAAAAAAAGTTTTGAGTCCTCAAAATGCAACATTACAACTCGGTGAAAGGCACAGCAGAGAGAAAATGGTGCCACAGCCCCTCCCCCCGCCCCCCCCAGCCCCCCCCCCCCCCAACTTTTTTTCTTTTGGAAATGGCAGGCAAGAAATTCAGCCACGGTGCCAGCAGGGTGTAGGAACTGAAATGCTCGGCAGAGCAGGGGTTGCAGCACCTCTCCCCGATGGTTGTGTGCCTGTCCCTCTGCACAAGACCCTTCAGACTGGATCTACACCATCCCTACATGCTACATGGGCACGCAGCCCTGGGCCCAGCGGGCTGGCACTTCTGACCCTTTCTGAGTGATTTTTGCTAAGCTGACTGGGTACTTAGTTAAACAAAGTTAGGTGCTGTTGGATTATTTTTCCCATCGCTGCTTCTCTCACACTCCAGCTTCTTAGGTTGTAGCATATTGCAAATCTTCCCCCAGTGTACTCTGCAGCAAGAGGTGGATTATATGAAAGCAAAAACCAAGCAAGAAAATGTAGAGTGACAGCTCAGCTTCCACATATAATTCAATCCATGCCATTCCCCAGTGCATGAAAATCCACGTGCAACATCCAGTGTGTGTAGTGCAGCTTCGCAGCATGGGGAGAAAGTGGTCACAGCTTCATAGTTACTTGTTGCTGTTCATGAGAGATTACTTCAATGGTATCGACAGGCTTCAACACCATTTGCACATTTACAGGGAGATCATCCAGTAGTTTAGTTACCGGTCAGGAACACAGAAGGTGGAGGAGAAAATCTCCCGTCCATCACATACTTACCATCCAATTCAAGGTAAGTCAAAGATGTCCTGGAGTGTCCGAGGACTTCAGCAGGGCCACGGTAGAATTTACCTGCTTCCATCCCAATGTGTCATCATCAGGAAATTCATGCCCGATCCTATGGACACCGCAGGACATGGCCGAGGCAATTTGGTGCTGAGTAGTGCAGCAGTATCTCAGATTTCATGTTGCTGAGGTTCCCAGATCAGGCGTTTATCAAATTCATCCCTCTGAGGGCTCAGCCCATACTGAACTGCAGCTCACAGCATCAGGGTCCACCCCGAGCCCAGGAAAAACCAATGTGTCCCCTCTGGGGCCATCCCACCCCTTCTGCTTGGCCACCTGGAAACAGGGAGACCCAAATGAGACCCTTGTCCGCCCTTAGCCCAGGCAAGTACTCCAGCAGCTGGAAAATGGCACAGATGCAGTTCCCAAAATGTGTGTAACCACAGCTAACGGACCCTTCTAGTCCCAAACCCATGCAAATAGCATCCAAAGAATCTCTGACCTCTCTCAGCATATGCCCTGGATAATAATACATTAAACCATACCCTTCAAAATAAAAGGAGGCTGTGAGCTTTGGCAATATGAAATGAAAAAAAAAAACTCCACCCAATTCATGGATAACTGATCAGCTTCTCTGGCTTCCGTGCTCTGATCAGGTAAAAACCACCACAATCCAACCTGGCTGAACTAGAACTGGACACCTCCTCTCCGTGGATGCAGCCCCCGGTGTTGGAGTGGCAGCCGGAGGGGAGCTGCGTGGCCGAGCTGCCCAGCCTCAGCAGCAGGCTGCAGGGATGCAGGGGAGCCCATCACGGCAGGAACGGGAACGCTTCCCGGGTGCTGCTCTGGGAACTTGTGCCTGAGCCTGCGGGGCTTACCTATGGCGTAATTAAAGGAGGTGAGAAAGACAGACCACCGGGCCATCGGTCAGTTGAAGTGGCTCGATGCCATTGTTCGGACCACTGCAGAAATCCGGGATGCCTTGGGTGAATTCCCACCTGCATTTGGATGAGCTTTGCAAGCGTGTCCTACTTAAGTGCACAGGTTTGCTGTGCCCAGACAGCGAAGTGGGCAGGTCTGTGCCCCAGCGGCACCTCCACTTCTCTTCTTTCCTGGCCCCAGCAGCTATGCACCGCTTTGCTGCTGGCTGCAGGGGAGGCAGAGAAAGCAAGGAAAAAAAATAATTAATACATCCCATTTCCCAAGCGTTTAAATAACTGCATTCTCTGTAGAAAGCAGTGCATGGAAGGGCAGGGCTTCTGGCGTCACAGCTGCTGGGGTGATTAGCATGGTAATTAAGGTGGCTTTGAGTCAAGGTACAGCAGAGTAGCCTTTAAGCAGAGGTAAGCTCATAATGGAAAATGCTGTAGGAATTAGATTCCAAATCTAATTCATCGTGGGCTGTGTGCAGGAGGGCTGCTCGGCAGTGCGGTGTTATTTGCCTCCTGACCCCCTTGCTGTTGCTCCTTCCATTAGCGAGGCGAAGCAGTTAAATGGGTTGAAAAGCCGCTGCGCAAAATCTTTCCGAGCACAGGTGAAGGTGTTCTAACCCATCCTATGGAATCAGTTACAAAACTGTATCGCTGCTTCAGGACGCGGTGAAGGCAGTTAGGCCAAAGCGAGAACCACGGAGGAAAGGCAGATATTACCGGGGCGGGTTTGTCCCCAGCCTGCCTTCACCTGCCAGAGACCGCAGCTCCCGCTGACAAGACAGAGAAGCTGGTGATATTAAATTACATCCTAATTAAAACCTGACTCTGCTTTCATTCACAAGGAAAAGTCACTGGGCCGTATGCATAGATGGATGATGGTTCATCCAGAAGTTATGAGCGTTTTAATTATACGTGCATATAATGTAAATGCGTTAGATAAACACAAACCCACTTTAACAGGGCCCCTCCTGTAGCGTTACTGAGGTATATGAAGGCTCTGCTGGTTAATTAGATGTGGTTTATTTAGGTAAAAGATGGAGACTTTTTACAGTTAACAGGTGCCTTATAGGGTAGTTTTCACTGTATTTTCATTTTTTAAATGTGGGAATGTACCCCTTTAAAGGAGCAATACCGTGATGACACCTCTGCCTTTAAAATGCTACAAAGATAAGAATGTGCAATTCAAGTGGAAGGTTATCTTAACCCTAATTTACCCTTCCCAGCTGGACTGTTTGTCTTTTTAGTACTTTGCTTTGCCAAGGCAATGACATTGCAGCTTACTCCCCAGCTCTGGTTAGCTTTGGTCCCACTTGGATGCTGTAGCAGGGCTGCTACATTTATCCTGATCAAAGTTCAGAGGAATCTGCACAGCAAAAATAGCTCCTCCGGGATTTGAGAAGTAAATCATTGAAACATCTGTGTTGATGGGCTTTCCCACAAAAATACAGCTGGAACCAAAATTACTTGGGTCCCCTTTTTCAACACCTTTTCTAGAGCTGTGGGTTTTATACCAACAACACTGGAAGATGGGGGTTTATTGGAAATTAGGAGGATTCATGCAGTGCTGTCCTACAGAACAGCAGGGCATCAGCTCCCAGAGCTGGGGCTTGTCTGGAAAACCAAGGTGAAGAATTTCCCCTCCGGCCACTGAGCAGAAGTTCTTGGCAGCTCACCTGATGGATGTGTAGAGACATCTACGGCTTTACTCAGCTCTGCAATAAACCACTGACCCGGGAAGTCCCTGGATGGGAGCACTTCCCAGTGCATCTTTGTGACAGTCCCTTCCATCATGCCACACCTGGGATTGCCAGCTCTAATTACCAAAGTAAAGCAGGCGAACGGCCAAATGAAAAGCAGGAGGGGTCACTGGAACAGCAGCGTTAACCTGTGCAAGTTGGTTTGGGCTTTGCCAAGGAGAGATCCTTGGGTGCCTCCAGAAATACTGCTGGAGCTCAGCAGCCAAGCATCGATTTCTGTTTCACCAGTCTGGCTGCTGGGCAGTGAGATCTGTCGTGGCAGTCACCAACACATGTTTATTGTCAGTCCTCTGCTCCTGGGCTGATCCCTGAGCGTCCCTCATCCAGCCGTGTCACCACTCCTCGTGTGTGTTCACCCACCCTAGCCCGATGCCCGCACTAAGCCTCCGGCCGCTCCCCGCACCGGGGCAGCACCACTCCACTTGCACAGCCACTACATGCTTGACTGCAGTTAAAAACTGGGGATGTGAACAGGCTGCTCCATCCCGTTCTCAGCAGCTTCTGCATCCATGAGTTCAGTGGGTGGGATGCTGCAGCAAGCAAAAAAAAGGGCCTATGGAAGCAGCCGCCATCCGTGACAACAGCAGAGGAGCCTGAGATGGGACAGTCCCTGCAAGGAACAGCCAAGGTTTGCTCAACCACAACCTTAACCATCGACGGGAGTTACCCGAGACCACAGGCACTGCCTGTACCACACAGGAGCGACTGCAGCTGGAGAAGCCGCTGAGCTCGGGGCTTTGGCACTGAGCTTTGTTTCTGAGTGGGAAGGGGGCTGGCAGCTGTGCCAGCTCGTAGCCTTCGAGCCAGCTGTGAAAGAGCCCCCAGATCGGGTATTGCCCAAGAAATGCCATCTCATTGGGACCTAGGAGGTCAGAAACTGGAAAAGTAATTTTTGTTCTTCAATGATAGGTGTCCTCCCTGGGCGGGGGAGGCCGTACCAACACATCTCCCCACCCCAAATTTTGGTACCACTTACACTGAACGCACACCCGCTAGCATCGCAGCCGCACAGGCAGGCAGCCGAGTCTTGGTCTTGCTGCAGAAAGCACAAGATTGCAACAGGAACTCAAAAGTGCGTCTTTGAGCAACATAACCCCGATTTTGGAAACAACCTGCAATTATGGCTCAGAGAAACACCAGCCTCCCCGCCTGCCCCTCGCCCCAAGGCTGCTCGCTCGCAGGGCTGCTGCTGGCACCTTCCCCGCGGGGCCGGGGACACACAGGGAAAGCGGCTGTGCTGCACGCCGTCCCCTGCCTCGCACTGCTGCCATGTCACAGGGTGCGCACCAGGTTCACCGAATCATGGAATGGTTTGGGCGGGAAGGGCCCTTGAAAGGCCATCTAGTCCAACCCCATGGGCAGGGACATCTTCAACTAGACCAGGTTGCTCAGAGCCCCGTCCAACCTGGCTTTGAATGTTCTCAGGGATGGGGCATCTGCCCCCTCTCTGGGCAACATGCTCCAGTGCTTCACTGCCCTCAGTGTAAAATACTTCTTGCTTCTATCTAGTCTGAATCTACCCTCTTTTAGTTTAAAAGCATTACCCCTTGTCCTATCTAATCACCTACTGTGAAGTCTTATTGTCCCCAAGACTTATCCAAGGAGCTAGAACTATGCCCAGTCCGTGTGTCATGGGACCAGTCCCATGTAGGCGGGCAGACTGGGTGGGTTTGGTGGCCATGGGCTTGGCCCAGCCCCTCTACATGTTTTTCTTACCAGAGAGCAGACCCTCCAGTGCCAGATGAGGTTTAGTCCTTAAAGCCGAGCTGCCGACAGCCTTCCCCGTCCCGTGGTCCTGCTCCAGCGCTCGCCCTGCTCGATGCTCTGGGCTCCCAGTGTCGGGATCTGCATGACCGGCGGGAAGCACCAAACTCCTGTGTCCCGTTGTGCCTGTCTGACACAACTGTGGGGAGGCAGCACTCGTTTGAAACCAGCCCGTGAACTCAGGCAGCTTGCAGAGGTACCGGGTCTGCTCCTGGGGGTCACTTCCCACCCCCTTGCCAAGGAATCTGCTGCTGAACACGGCGCCCGTGTCCTGCTTTCTGCTGGCAGGGCTTGGGAAGACCTGACACTGAAGTAATGCCCTTCCACTGGTCCTCTCAACATGAAGCGCTAATGAAAGGAATGGTAGGGATTTTTTAAAAAATAATTTTTTAAAGCCTTTTTCACAAGAAAATGAAGAGGGAAGACAGCAGCGCCCAGAACCGCAGGGCACTTCACTGCACCCACCTGCTCACAGCCAGGGACTGTGCTCCAGGCACTGCTGGGACCCTGCCGGACCCCCAACCCAGGCCTGGGGGGCTGGGGGAGCCCCCCCTCTCAGCCAGCCTGCCTGCACCGCCCGGCCCCATCACCGCACCCTCACAACTCCTTCCATGGTGATGAGATGAAGTTTTCATTTCTCAATTAAAAAGAGCCAAATAGCCACACTTTTTTAAAGCAGAAGTGCCCAAAGAACTTCTTCCCGCTTCTTCCCACCTGCAGCCGTGCTCCATCTCTCATGCGCTGGCGGTGATGAGCATCAGCCCCATTCAGCCGCAGGCTGGGACCAGGAGTGTGCGCGGAGGGGGCAGCCAGACTGCTCCTCATCTAGAGTAGCGATTTGTTTAAAGAAACAATTCCTAATATTCAATAAATGGCAGTTTTAATTTCTTCTTCATATATGATCTTAAAATGAGATTTTAAATTTTTTTATTTATTCCATAAACAATATAACAAAACTCAGCAAGTTAACAATATGACGTTTTCACCATACAGAGTCAGTCACAAATATTTAAAACCTTTGCAACAAGAACAACAAAACCCAAAATATTACAAGAATAATTTACAAGAGGATCTATAAAACAGCAAAGCGCTCACAAATTTTCCAGTTTCCTTTACACAATATCACTACACTCTTTCACAACATTTCTTTTTATTACAAAATTCCCAACAAAAGTTTAATTTTTTTCTTTGTATTTTGGTTTTTAAAACCAGAAACTTTTAAGTATACATCCTTTTATTAACACCCGAAGGTGCAAAAAAAGGGAAACCTCACACATACAAACACTTCACAGCACTTTTCTAAGAAAAATATACACTTACAAAATATTTTACAAATTGGCACACTTAAAAATATACAAGATTTTGTAGGCGTCTTAGAGTGATCCTTAAGAATTATACTTCAATTGACTCTACAGAATATTTATAAAGCTTATTCTAAAAGAAAAAAGGCAAATAATTTCCAAACATGTTAAAATTGCAGTGTAAAATGTGGAACAGAAATGGATATGTTACATTCATAAAAAGGGCCATTTCATAGTTCTTAAATGCTCAAGGGGGGGATAAAAGTTTTCTTTAGCACCATAAAACAGGAGCAACTTCCTAACGAGGTGCCTCTAGTTCTATGGAAGGGAACTCAAGGAGCAGTACATTCACATCTCTGGAGGCAGCAGTCGAAACGCCCCGGCCGGCGCCGCGGGCAGCGGAACAGAGCAGCTCCTTGGATTTCTACCCTGCTTCCCACTGGGAGTAAGAGACAAAAGGAGTTTAACTGGTACCTTTCTTTTGTGTAGGTGAGTGTGGTTTAGTCTATGTTTAAGTCTTCCCTTTGTGCTTTTGAAATGGACGTTTGTCTATCTAGCGAAGGGTAGTGGTGAATACCAATCTGATTTCTTGTTTCCTTTTGCACCAAGTGTTCAAAGGCTCAGTAAACGTGTCTGGCAACCCAAGCATCCTGCGCGATGGAGGGCATCCTCCTGCTTTAGATCCCAATTCCCTTAGATGGCTGTTACTCCACTGTCATTAGTGTCAATTGTTTACCTGAGAAACAGATTTGAAAAGCCTTGCTTCTACCACAGACATTGTACTTCATTTATTTTCTTTTTTTTCTTTTTTTTTCTTTTTTTTTTGCATTATTTCATGCGCTGAAGAGATAAAGAGGCACATTCTCAAATAGATGTCAGCGGCTTGAACCATGCAACTTCCACTGGACCCCCTGGGAGCTGCATAGGCAAAGTCCAACACACCAAGTTGAGAAAGTAAGACCGAGGGCCTGACCTTGCACCAGCTGAAGTCCACGCACCTGATCCTTCTCGCTTACACTGACCAAGGGAGTTTTTCTCGTGACTTAACAGCCAGGGGTGGCTGCCATCCAGGAAAGCACCGGCGGAGCAGGAGCCCCTGGGAGCAAGCTCCCACCCAGGTGCTTTGCTAGACAGGGACCTTAAGGAAAGAGGAATATGGTCCAGCAGGTAAAGGATGAAAACGCTCAAAACATTTTTATTTTGGTTTGTGGCTCATTTGAGCCATTATGCCAAAAAACCACCCAGCAATCCTGACTGTTGACAAAAGCAAGCTGCGCGGCAATGGTTTTGCCAAGCAGCGGCCGCCGGGCTGCAGCCAGCCCTGCCTGCTGCTGGCCTCCTCCCCCCGAAACCTGGCTGAACCTGGTCCAGCAGTCATTACGCTCAAGCCATTTTTCAACCCCCTCCCCTCTTTTATGCTTAAAAAAGAAAAGCAAGATGTAAACCTGGTAAGTTTTTTTTTGTTTCTTTTGTTTAAAAAAACCCTATTACTTGAATCCCCATCACTGATATTTCCCTAATTACAAAACCTCTACACGCAAGTACCTCCGGCAAACCCCACAGCCACCGGGGGTGGGCTACCATAGGGTTTCCTTCTGCAGAGCACCCTCCGCACGGCACAGCCACCGCAGGGCGATGGGTGCCTTCCCCGTGCCGTGGCAGACCTGCCCTTCTGCAGGATGGCATGGGTGCCCAGCTTGGGGGTGGAGAGCCAGGGGCTCAGGCTGAACTACCCCGCGTGGTGTCCTCTCGGATGGATTTTGTGACCTTTCTTTACAAGCAGCCGGTTTCTGCTTTTTAATTTCACTACCAACTGTAAGTTGCCCAAACCACAGTGTGCCAGCACAGCGCGGCTTAGGAGAGCGGCATCGCTGCCACCGGGTCCTCTCATATGGTGGCCAGTGGGACACCAGCACCACCAGAGCAGGAGTGAAATGAGATAAAGTAGAAAAGACATTTTTAGGGATGCTGCAGAAGAGAAGTCTTTTGCGGGGCTTGGATTAGCCGCCCTGAACAGCCAGGAGCCCAACCAGAAGATGTGAGACGGGGCTGGAAGTGCAGTGGGACTGGGCAAGAGGATGAGCCGAGATGGGAGCCAAGGCAGGGAGGTGCGGGGAGCCCCGGGCGTGCACGGATGGTGGGCAGGGATGGATGGGACTGACGTCCCAGTGCTCCCACAGCTGGGAGCAGCACTGTGAAAAACAGAAATTCACCGGTACTGACAAGAAGGGCAAGTGGAAAAGGGGAGCTCGCATGGCAAGGAATGAGGCAAAGGTGGGAGGGGGTGAAAACCTTGAGGTAGTGATAGGCAGGGGGAGATGAATTTTAGGGAAGTAAACTTCCAGCTGTTCAAGGAGTTGGTCAACAGGACCCCCTGGGAAACCGCCCTTGGGGACAAGGGAGCAGACCAGAGCTGGCAGATCTTTAAGGATGCTTTCCATAGAGTGCAAGAGCTCTTGGTCCCCAGGTGTAAATCAGGAAAGGAAGGCGAGAGGCTGGCATGGCTGAATTGAAACCTGCTGATCAAACTGAAGGGCAGGAAGGAAATGCAGAGGCAGTGGAAGCAGGGGCAGGTATCCTGGGAAGAGCACAGGGTCATCGCCTGGTTGTGCAGGGATGGTGCCAGGAACAACAAGGCGCGGCTGGAGCTGAACTTGGCAAGGGCACAAAGAAGAAGGGCTTCTGCAGGTATGTCAGCCAGAAAAGGAAGGTCAAAGAAATCACACCCCCATGATGAACACGACTGGCAAACTGGTAACAGCAGATGAGGAGAATGCTGAGGTACTCAACTACCTTTTTGCCTCCGTCTTCACTGGCAGCCTCTCTTCCCACACCTCTGGAGCGGATGGACCACAAGACAGGGACTGGGGGGGCAGAGTCCCTCGCACGGTAAGAGAAGATCAGATTTGTGACCACCTGAGGAATCTGAACATACATAAGCCTATGGGACCTGACAAGAAGCATCCCAGAGTCCTGAGGGACCTGGCTGATGTACCTGCCAAGCCGCTCTCCGTGACACCTGAAGAGTCGTGGCAGTCAGGTGAAGTCCCCGGTGGCTGGCAGGAGGGAAACGCTGCACCCATTTTTAGAGCGGGTGGAAAGGAGGCCCCTGGACCCACCCACCCGCCAGGCCACCGCTGTGCCTGGGAAGGTCATGGAACAGATCCTCCTAGAAGCTGTGCCAAGGCACGTGGAGGGCAGGGAGGTGATTCCCCACAGCCAGCACAGCTTCACTGAGGGCACGTCTGCCTGACCGACCCAGGGGCCTTCTATGATGCAGTGACTACATCAGTGGAGAACAGAAGAGCTACAGCTGTCGTCTGTCTGGATTTCTGTAAGGCCTTTGACACGGTCTCCCACAACATCCTTCTCTCTGAATTGGAGAGATAAGGATTTGATGGATGTGCTGTTCAGTGCATGAAGAATTGGCTAGATGGTCATGTCCTGAGGGTCGTGGTCAATGGCTCAATGTTCAGATGGAGATCAGTGATGAGTGGTGTCCCTCAGGGGTCCGTAGTGGGAGCAGCACTAATATCTTCATCAATGACACAGACAGTGGGACCAAGAGCACCCTCAGCAAGTTTGCAGACATCACCAAGCTGAGCGGTGCGGTTGACACATCTGAGGGATGGGATGCCATCCAGAGGGATCTGGACAAGCCTGAGAAGTGGGCCCATGTGAATCTCATGAGGCTCAACAAGGCCAAGTGCAAGGTCCTGCACTGGGTCAAGGGAACCCCTGGTTATCAATCCAGGCTGGGGGACGAAGGGATTGAGAGAAGCCCTGTGGAGAAGGAATTAAGGAAGAATTTTTTTATGCTGAGGGAGGTGAAACACTGGAGCAGGTTGCCCAGAGAGGGGGTAGATGCCCCATCCCCGAGAACGTTCAAGGCCAGGTTGGACGGGGCTCTGAGCAACCTGAACTAGTTGAAGATGTCCCTGCTCATTGCAGGGGGTCTGGACTAAATGACGTTTCAAGGTCCCTTCCCACCCAAACAGTTCTATGACTCTATGAAGATCAAAAGGGAGGAGGGACATGGCTGGCTCAAGGCAATTTCCAAATTCTGGGGTCTATCAGCAGAAAGATTGCTTTTTCAGACACAGACAAGGGCCAGTGCCACACCGTGAGGGATCTGGGCTCTTAAGATCTCCCCAGTCAGAGATTTCTGGGGAGAACATGGGATGACCACTGAGGGTGGCAGCAAAATCGGAGCAACAGGACAGAATGGGAGAGCAACAAGGCAGCTGGTATTTGTGATTAATACTGTCCTGAAACACCTAGCTGGGTATTCATGGATTTCCAACATAAAATAGTCAATACATTTTATGCCTTATCTTCATGCCCTATTGCACACTTCTTGAATGCAATAGATATTGCTATCTGGTTCAGTACAAGGTATTTTATACGAGTCCCATATTCATAATAAGCATAATGAGCACAGTGCAGGCCAGTTGAAATGTGCTTTTAAACGATGGTTCTGGGCCAAAAAGAAGGGCAGTGCTGCATACCATCCCTGGGCCTGACCTGTCTCTGTAGGAGCAGCAGCCTGAACATCCGAAAGAAGGAGCTGGCAGCCCCTCATCCTGCAGCATGTGGGAGGAACGCAGAAAAAATGGGAAAAAACACCATGGCAGTGACTGGAGCTTGCAGTATCTGATGACCCTACGAACAGAAAAGACAGCTGCTGGGGAAGCAGGGGAGAGCATGGAGGCTGCAGGCAAGCCAAGCACCCAGGGATGGAGCCCTAGCACAGCTCTCCTCTCCAAAATAAACCCTGAGCAGCTTCTGGATCTCCCTCCTGGAGCCAGAGCCAGGGTGGGATGCTGCACCCTGCTCCCACCTGCAGCAACCTGCAGGGTACCCAGAGTCTGCTCCCAGCCAGAGCAACTCACTCTGGGCAATGCCGGCATTTCATTTTTTCATGGAATAAATGAACTTACGAGATTGTTTTCAGACTTACTATTTTTTCAGAGTTGCTTCTTTCATCTGTTAAATAAAATGCAATGCAATCACCATGCCGTTCTCTCCGGGATTGCAGAGCCGAGCCTAAGCTATACCTCAAGCTCTGCAAATGCCGAAAACATTTTGATTCTAAATCGACACTCTGCAACTCCACTTCATTTAAGTGTTCAGTCTGCTTTTTTGCTAAATTAACTGAAAACAATTCTGCTGTTTTGCCTTGCGCATGGGCTGAAAAAAACCAAACCTGCTTGCAAGGAAACCCGAGTCTAGTCCTGCCCTCTGCGAAACACCACCTCTATGCTCACAACCATGTCGAGAACGTGATCTGTCCAACTGCTATTAAGGCTCCTCTTCCTCACAATTTTCTATTGCATAAACATGTCCAAGCCTCGCATCCTTCTGCTCCCAACAGCTCCCAGTTAGCAGGGCTCTTGCATATCAAGGTTTCATGAGAAATCAGCAGCAAAATGCAATGCACAGGCTCTCAGTTGCACAAGGAAAATAGATATTTCTTGGGTTTGTTATTCTCGTGGAGGGCGAGGGTGTGGTGAGTAGGGTTACAAATAAGGCCTTTTGAGAATACATTTAGCATTTAATACTTAATGCTGTCTTAATAAAGTCCAGTCATGTATGATCCGGCCCTGATTGGTGAGATCACAAATAGCTCCGCTTTTTTTTTTTTTTTTTTTACTTATCTTATGAATTGAATGAAAGAAAAGGTTCAGACTTGTATTTAAAACTAATGACTTTGCTTTTGAAAGTTCAAACTATATTGGCATCGCAAGGTTAGACATTTAGGAAACACCAAAGCTATGATAGGAGAGCACTTTTGACAGGCTCTGCATCGAAAATGTTTAAGAAACTACTCAAAGAAAAAGTAAATAGCAATAAATGTATGAAACTTATTAGTTCTGTTTTTATAACTATTTTAGAATTTATCCCAGGTTCTTATAAAATATATAAAACTGAGATACAAAGAATTAGCAATGTAACTTTGCATTTCAAATGATCTTCAGCTACAGGTTTTGCTTTAAGAAAACAGACACTTGAAAAGCAGCTGTTCTGTAGTCTCTAGATGCAGACACTTGAGTTCCTGGCAAACTTACCATCAGTGGTTTTCTGAACTCCTCCACCATTTCAACTCTCTCCTATAATGAAACTCAACATTTCACTATTAAGTTTTTCTGCTCATGGTTTCAAAGAGAGGACGTTACCATTTCCCAGCATCGGTTTCAAAGTTCCTTTTTTCTTTTTTTTCCCCCCTTTTTTTCCATTTTTTTTTCCTCTTTTTTTTTTTTTTTTTCTTTTTTCTTTTTCCCTTTATGAGCTTTAAACCACAGGGTGAATCCATGAAATGAGGTAAGTAAATTTGGCACACTTTTAGTCATGTCCATAAAACTTTTGGTAAGTTGTATAAGTGAACAATATCATTTTCATCGTGAGTTACAGGTGCTTTCAAAGGGGGGTGGTTAGTACTTAACAACTGGAATGTTTCTAGTAAAACCAAAAGGCATAGCTGCAAAAACACTCACAACCCAATGTTGATAGAGAAGTAAAAATATATACAATACAGTCACTTGTTCATAGTTTGGCACAATTTTTTTGTTGTTGTGGGTAATAGTGCATAAACTACTGTACAACAGTATGACTTTTAAAACAGTCTTTCACAGAGAATACCAGATTAGGTTTGCTTTCAAATAATAAAATTCCCACAATTTCAAACTCTTCATTTCAGCACTTACATTTCAACATACCACAAGGCAGATTTCGAAAAGGAACCGACGGGAAAAAAAAAAACCCAACCAATAAAAAAAAAAAAAAAAAAAGAAGAAGAAGAAAAAAAAGAAAAAAAAAGAAAAAGAAACAAACATCAACCGTCTTTCTAGAAAAGGGAGTCTCTTCTTCAAATACAGGAAAACCCAAAAATGTTGTTTCTGCTTTAAGAAGAATGGAGTCTGATTCCCTGCAGGAAAAAATCAAACATTTGATGCCATCTTAGTTAGCTCGTCTGGAGTCACCACGACGGAGCGTACGCGCTAAAGGCGGGCGGGTACAGAAGATGCAGCTTTAGATGATGCAGGTTAGGAGATAAACAGCAGAGGGGGCCAGAAAGCACTCAAAATTGCCACGTGAAGCTCAATTAGGAACGAGTTCTCATTTGCAAAGTAAAGAGCCTTTTTAAGTTTCGAGATCTTGGCTTTTGGATGCATAACCTTTTTTTTTTTTTTTTTTTTTTTTTTTTTTTGTGGTTTATTTTTTACAAAATGTTCCAAAACAAACAAAAAAAAATGTCTTTCCTCATCAAAATCATTAAAAAGAGCATGTAATCGTGTTTTGTTTTGTTTTTTTCTCCCCCCAATAAATAAGTAATTAAAAACTGAAGAAGCCAAACAGCAGAAAAGAGTAGCCTTGTTAGTTTTTTTAACCCCAGCCAAGCCAGAAAATTGGTCATTCTTTTAGGTAGCTTGCAAGTATTAAGTATTTTCATGCACATAAAAAAAAACCAAACGAACAAAAAAAACAACCCCCAAACCAAAACCAACCAAAACTGTAAAAGGGGAACGTCTTTTTTTTTTTTTTTTTTTTTTTTTTTCATGCAACTTTTGCTTTCAGGAAGGAAAAACTGAGGAAGAGCGGGCCTAGCAGGTGGGAGGGAGGTTAAGGGGCATTCCAGCCAGTTTGGTGCAGCATTACCTCAGTTTCTCAAAAGCAGCTGTCACGGGTGGGTCCTTGTGGGGCTGTTCGCGGTCCGTTCGCTTTATTTTACAGTTCTCATCCCTCAGCGATTTCGAACTGGATTTATGACGGTAGAGTTTTTTATGGGTAGGTCCGTTATTGCCTAAAGTGCTCAGGTTACTATAGTTTTTATCAAAAAAGGGAGCGTGAATGTCCGTGGTGTACCCAGTTGAGCAGTTGGGGCGACTGGGGTCGCAGGTTGCGGCTTTGCTGTTTTTGCTTGAGCCCTTGTTGTTTGACTTGTGGTTCTTCGCCGCCGCCGGCGACCCGCCGTTCGCCTTCTTCTTCGACTCTTGGGATGTCCCTGCCAAAATTTTAAGAGTTTTCAGTTTCAGGCTGTTGGACTCTGGGGACCGGAATATGTCTGGAACGCTGTTGTGGCCAACAGGCCCCCACAAGGGCTCAATGGAGGCCATCATAAACCTCTGGACATCCGCCATTCCCGACGCAATGTTGGACAGGATGTTGGAAGGTTCCTCAAATTCCCTCTGATCGTCATCCAGGAGGCTGGTGGCATTGCCCAGGCTGGCTTCTGACCAGCCCGCGCCCCCCTCTTTCCCCAGCGCCCACTCGCCGGAGAGCCCATTGTGCTTGCCCAGCTTCACCCCAGCCGGGCTGCAATGCTGGGCGCCCTCAGGGAGGCCCTTGGTGGCCGTGGCCGTGTTGCTCAGCTGGCTGACCGCCCTGCTGCCAACGGCCAGAGCCTTCTCGCCGTTGACTCCTGCCGTGTTTTTCCCTTTCCTGGCAGATTTGGGTGCCTGCCTGGAGTTTTTCCCTGGTGGTTTTTCGGTTCCTTTGTTGGTTTTGGGTGATTTTTTCCGGGTGGCTTTCTGGGAAGAGCTTTGGTTTGTAACCACATTCTTGCTGGATGAACTTTTCCTCTTCGATTTTGACACTTTGCTATTGGTGCTAATTTGACCAGATGGCTCATTAAATGTTGACAAGCATGGACTCTTTTCGAGAAGGCTGACAGAATCTTCATCGTTGAACATATGGAACTGGAACTGGTGATTATTTAAAGCAAACCCATTATCTGCCTGATCCTCAGTCTGCAGGACCCCACAGTTCCACTTGACCTTCTCGGAGCTGTTGAGGGTGGCCTGGGGGCTCTCCTGAAAGCCCTTTAGGGTGCCCAGAGGCTTGGCGTCAGAGCCAGCTATCTGCGGGGACAGGTTGGGAGTGTCCGGAGGGGACATCTCCGAAAGCGACGACTGGCGGAACCTATCAGGTGTGAAGTTGGAAATGTCTAAAAGGTCCGTGGACTCCTTCAAAGGGGTGATTTCATCTATGCTCTGCTGGATCACTAGCTTGGGACTGCAGTGGGCCAAGAAATCATCATTAATATCATCCTCGCCGTCCTTTTCACAAGACTTTAAACTTAAAGAACTGTAATTGCTAGAACTAACTGACAATGAACCCACTGAATCAAAACTAATGAGCCTGCCATCATCTGTACTTAGTGTACCTCGTTGGAAATGAAAGCGCCCCTCTCCATTATTAAAATGACATGACTGATAAGAATCATCAGACTGCACTTGTTGGCTATCCGGCATGTAATTTTTTTGGTAGAGCAATTTGCTGCTATTCAGATTGACTTGAGCGTATCCAGAGGCGGGGAGGCCGTCTGCACCCGCGGCACCGCTGCCGAACTCGCTCGGCAGCCCGGCCGCCTCCCGCATGTCACCGGGGAAGTCCTGGCGGTCGCTGCCGGCAGCCTTGCTGGCCGGCCACATATTACCGAAGCTGCTCTGCTCCATCTCCAGGTGGCCGGGCGACTGCTGCAGCTCGGACTCGGAGGGCGGGGAGAGCACGCAGCTCTGCGCCGGCTGCAGGGCCGGGAAGGGCTTTTCCGCCGGGACGATGCTGGGGAGCGGGTGCTGCTGCTGCTCGGAGGGATGCTGGGCGAAGTACGAGATACCGGTGTTGCTCGACAAATCAGAAGCATCTAACAACGTCTGCAGATACCCTCCGGGGATCAGGGGTACATTGGTGGTGATATTAGCAGATGGCAGAGGCTTGTCTGAAGAGGAGGTGGATGGTAGGAAAGGAGAATTTTTAGCAACCTTATCCTCGTGGCACTCCGGGAGATGGGAGCTGTCTGAAGCACAAGAAACGTTTTCGTCCTTCAGACGCGCCGCAGAGTCCTGGTTTTCCAGCACCGGGGAGCCCTCCGCCGTACTGGTAGCAGCTTTGATCTTCTTGCACTTCAACCTGGCTTCACTTTTGAATTTGATTCTGCGGAGCACTTTCCTCTCCGTCCCCTTGTGCTCCCGTTCCTGCGATTTGCATTTCACAGCGGCGATGCCCGTGATGTCATGTACGTGTAATCCGTTGGCACAGCTGGGGGTGGCGATGGCTAACGCCGGCAGCCCTTTCAGGCCCGTGTCCTCTTTACTGCTGCAAGGCTGCTTGTGATCAGAGGAGCAAGAGCCCAGCTTGTTCACTGATTGCTCGATGGCTTTAATTCTTTGAATCCGGTGCCTGTTTGCTAGCTTGCATTTTCGCTTCCGTGGGTGAGGGAGGAATGAAGCATCTGAGCCGTTAAGATAGAAATTCTGCTTGTGGTAGAGAGACGATCTGAGCAAATCCAGCCGGCTCTGCTGCCTCTCCTGCCAGAAGCCCTTCAGAGGGGCCAGCTTCTTGTATTTGCTGAGCAGCTCCTCGTTTAGGGTAACAGTTGTCTCGTTGGCATCCACTTTGCTGAGCTTCACCAGCATATGCTTCTCCCCTTTAAACCTGTTAATGATGATGTACTTGATGATAACGGGGGGCTCCTTGCGAGAGACTTTTCGCCGCTTCTTGGGGCACCACTCGTCATCGTCCTCCTCCTTGGGCCCGTCTGGGAGCCACTCCTTCTTGTCCAGGATCTTCTCGTTCTCGATGGAGTCCACATCGTACAGGTAGTCGTCGCTGTATCGCACTTTCCTCTTCGCCCGCAACCCGTAGTTCTGCTGAATGAAGGAGCCGGAGTGGTCCCGGGACAGGTACCGGCTGCAGTCCTTGATGTCCCGCAGCACGTCGTAGGAGGACTCTGTGCAAGTGCTGTCGTCGCTGAACTCCCCGGAGTCCTCCGTGGAATTCACCGAGTCCAAGAAGTGGCTCCTCTTGGAGCCCACGTACTGCACCATCTCCGTGCTGTTGCAAGATTTATTTAAGGCAGCTTTCTCCTCCTCCTCGCCGTCCTCTTCCTCGCCGTCCTCCTCCTCCTCCCCCCAGATGATGCCTTCCTCAGATTTGAATTGAGAAGGGTCGGTGGCACCGCCGGGCCCCCTTTTCAGGGTGCTCCTGCTGTCCCTTTTGGTGCAGTTGCCAAACACGCTGGGGAAGAAGTTGAACTGGGCATCCTCTTGTAGGGTGGTGGTCTTCTCCCGCACGTTGTCCTGGAAAGATTCGTATCTAATTTTCAGGGAGCAGACATCGCTTCCCAAGGTGGAATCGTCATCATCGAACATGTAATTATCGACGTCTTCCTCAGAAAACAGATTTACAGAAAGCTCATTTTTGGAGCAGAGGTCAAGCAGCTCAATTTTACTTTCACTAATGAAAGACTCAAAATAGCCCCATTCCTGGTTGGGATTTGTTAGTAAAGGTTCCTCACCATTGCATTTGTCTAATAGTAATCCCTCGTAATAATTTTTCTGAGTGGGGTCCTCTGAATCACTGTCAGATTTTTCTGCATCTCTTTTGTCCGCTGCCCTCGATTTATGCATAGGGAAGCTTAAAAGCTGGTCTGAAAGCAGTTGATCCCCATATCTCATGGTTTCTCCTGTGCTCATGCAGTGAATCCCTATATCAGAGACTGAACAGGTGTCATAATCCCTATTTATATCCCCCACTTTCAAGCTTATTCCTGGCTCTGCATCAATGCCGTCCTTTGATTCAATAAAGCAGCCCAGACAGGTCCGGCTCGGCTGCATCAAGCAGTCGCCCGTCAGCGCCGACATGCCTCCGGGCTCCATCATGGTGAAGGGAGCCTTCTCGCAGTCGCCTGGCAGTGACCAGGAGCTCATGCCCTTCGTCACGCAGGACGTGAGGGAGATGGCGTGGGCGGAGGAATCATCCGAGGCGTGCTCGGGCACATCCGTGAGCCTCAGGGGCGACGGGGGGCTCAGCAAGCAGGGCTTCTTCGAAGTCAGGGGAGGCAGCGCCCGGTGGCACGCGTGGTTTTCCTTCTGAGCTGACGTCAAGGCTGAGAATGTGACCGCGGCCTCGGCGGCGGTGCAAGGCCTCTCATCGCCGTCCAGGGCGTGCGATTCTGTGAGGGTAAGGACAAGGAGGGGAGGAAAAGAGAAAGAAAGAGGGTTTACATCCCTTGCAGTTCTGCTGAGGCTCACCACCCGCTCCCCTTCTCCCTCGGCTTCAGTGGTGACTTTTCCCAAGCGCTCCTTAGGGAAGCGGTAGGTGCTCTTCCCGCAAGAACGTGATCCTTCCCTTCTGGATCTAATTAACGTGGTGATGTGCAAGGAAGGGAGAGGTAAACACTCTCCCCCCTGCAGCCAGCTGGAAGAGGTACACGAGTAGGTTTAAATAAACCAAGCCCATCCGTTCTTTCCTCCTCATATACATACCGTTACCTGGATACTGCCTTTCAAATCTGACAAGGTTATTATAAAACAAAACAAGCCTAATAAAAATGTTCCCATTAACATTGAAAAAATTAATGGAAAAATAAGATTCTTAAAGAAACAAAGCATCCCCCCTGCAGTGTCTGCAGCTTAAACATACCTGAGCTGCATTACTGCTGGAGGGTTGGAAAGTTACAGCTATTTTTAAAAACGCAGTAGTCTTTTTGTCACTGGCCACGCCAAGGGAAAGTAGAAGGCAGCACAGAGTTTAAAGCAATTATTGTTAGAATTATTGTGGGTTTTGCCATTCTTCCCTGATCTCTAAAAATGCCTTTTTAATAATGTAAGGATTTTTTTTTAACCTAAGGATTTTTTATTTTTAACTCCTTGCACTCTTTTATGGCAGAACAAAGTCAGTTTTATCTGACTTCTGGCTCAACGGATGATATGACCCTTGAAATTTAAATATGATGTCTTTTCATCCACGAACATGCTCTGCTATCTCTGTATTAAAAAAAAATAACACACCAACATGTGCATTCATACCAGGCGCAGACCTTTGCTGACACAGAGCTGAGCCCGGTGCTTTTGTCGCTGCTCACGTCTTACCTTCTTGGTGGCTCCACTGAAGGTGGAGGGCGCAAGCGCAGGAGCAGCGCAGGCTTTCCGAGGAGGGACAAGTGCTTTAAAACCCAACTGGAGCGCAGGCTATTGCAAGAAATGGGGCGTCCAAAGGGATTTGGCACCTACACGATTGCTGCAACCCTCTGCGACAAGTGCTTTGATTCAAAACTGATGGAAGAGCAAACCCCCTCCCGCACCTACGCCAGCCGAGCCCAGCCGGCGCGGGAAGGCTCACAGAGGCACACGTACCATTGGCACCATGACCCACCCACCGTGCCGCCGTGCCGCGGCTGCCGAGGAGAGCGGGGCTCCTGCCTGCCGCTGGGCAATAGGAAAAGGAGCGGGATGTGATGGAGGGCTGCCTGCCCGTGCCAGGTGTAAAACCTAGAAGAGGTCAAAATGCCCCTAATCTCATCCCAAAAGCTCCTGGCAGTTTTGTGCTACGAGGGCCTTAGGGATGGAGCCATCGGTGAAGCCTTAAGCCAGCCCAAGCAAACTGCAGTCGGGGCCATGCAGCGCTCTAAGGGCTTTAAACAACTTTCCAAGCGCTACACAAACCAAACCAGAAGCACAGTGCAATGCCTGTAAACGTCTTCCAGCATGTGTGGCTTGGGAAAGACCAGGCTGACTTGCTTGAAATCGGTGCTGCTTCCCTTCCCTCCAAAAAGGGTTAAAATAAATAAATAAATAAATAAGCTGATTTTCGAGTCCCTCCCACCAGTTTTTAGATCAGAAATGCAGAGGTGGTATCTTTTTCCTTAAGCACCAAAACAAAGTAACCGGTGCAGTTTCCACTGCAGAAGTAAAAGAAAATAAAAATCAGCTTGAAGCTGATGGGAAGCATGGAAAATCTGAGGATAAAAGAAGAATGTCTGTGAACGTTGTAAGACTTAAAAAAGAGGGAGGTAGAAAGCTGAAATTCAATCTCAAATGCTGCATTCAATACGCAGAGATGCTATTACATAAAATAAACTGTCTCTGGGTGTTTGTTTAGGTTTATACTTGCATAAGTGAAAACTCCTGTGAAAAACAAATGCCAAAACTTGATTTTCTGGGGCTTGTATCATCCTAAAATCAGGCTCACGTTCAATTGATGCTCTAAAGTAAACAATACTCCAAAAGGCTACAGTTAAAAAAGAAAATGCTGGAGAAGCAAAAACCACCTTTCCCAGTTTAACTCAAGAGCCATCCAAAAGCACATGTGCAGGCTGAGCGGAAAAATCCCGAACCATCGTGCCGTCAGGGGGCTCCGAAGGGAGGCCGGTCCCAACGGCTGCTCTGCACCCACAGCAGCCAGCACTCATTTATAGTTAGGGCGGGAGGGGGCAAAAAGCATCAGCCCCGTCCCCAGTGCCACCGACAGGGAGGTGGTGACATCAGAACTACTTGCTGGCTCACTGCTTTGGATTCAACAGCAACCCCTAGGCAATGTTGAACTAAAGTGCTTTTTAAGCCCTATTTAACTGAATTTCATGAAAAATTTCATTTTTAGCAGGTTCTAGAAATCACCCGTCTTTCCTGAGCAGGTAAGCACTGATTTGACTGCCTATTTGATTAGACAAGGGGACCACGGCTAGAAAATCTCCCTGCAGCTCCAGCAGCTGTCATCAGCTGTGGCTTTGCCATGTGTAGCCACGAAGGAGACGTGCTGACAAGGACAGATACCTCCATAATTACATCGCGGGGGCAAGCGTGAGCGTACACTTCACCTGCCACCAGCACATGTTGTGGGGTCCTCGCAGGCACCTGCGTGTCTGGAGTTGCTCCTGGTTTTTGGTAACGAACAAGAACAACATTTGTCTCCGTGCACCTTGTTTTGAGATGACAGAAGGATCTGAACATGCAAGATGTCAGGGGACCAACTCCTTGATATCTAATAGGGTCAAATTTGTATATAAATAAATCTCTCTGTCTCTCAAGATTTACAGACCAATATAAAATGCAAAAAGCCATGAAATAAAACATAAAAGCATGGCAAAGAATGAAAATGTCAAGCTCTGCCTCAGCGCTGGGCTGCCATTGCATTTACGGTGGCTAGTGACTGAAGTCCAAATGACCTGAGAAAGTGCTCTGGGGCATATTTATTTCAATCAGGCAACAGAGCACTGTTACTCCTAATTAGTTACTGCAAGTATGGCATTGATTAAATAGATACAGACAAAGTTAGGTATTTTGGGCAGGCTGCTGGAAGGGGCTGGTCCTTCCCCACCGATGGCACTGGGAGCAGGACTGACTCAGTGGCCACCGGGAGTGGAACTGTGGCCAGCAGCACCCGTGCCCGCCCAGGAGCGGTGTTACAGGCCAGGGGCTCCCACGCGCTGGCTGACGGGCCACACAGAAGAGGCAGTAACGAGCTCACACGTTCGACCTTCCCTTTCCCTGGGTGCTAATCCGGGTTTGTTTGTCTACCCAGTCTCTTGTTTTTCCCCACTTTGTAGGGACTAAGGAACCTTCAGTCAAACTGAGCTGAGGTTGGCTCGTGGGTTCGTAAGTAACCACGAAGAGAGGGAGAGATTCCCAACAGAGGGGCTACGTAGTCCTGTATGACTTTTTTCCCTAAGAAACCAAACTAAAATCCGTAATTCAAACTGCATGTGTACATAAACATTTCCAACCATGCATATGCATGGGCAAAAGCAGTACTTGTTAAGACCTAAAAAGGCGTAGATTCATAGCTGGAGTGACATCTGTGCAGAAAATACCCATTCACCCTACTGCTCCACATTGCAGGGATACCTGCAAACCACTAACATTAAATGCACAAAAGGAATTAGGAAAATAAGTTGGCTTGCAAGTCGCCGCTGCTCCCTCATGTACTGTAATTAAGTTCCTTACCATTTTCTTTCACCCCATTAATCAGGATAGTTTCTTGGTCTTCTGAGGCACAATCCTGCTCTTGTTGGTCATCCATCAATTTAACCTCTTTCTGTTCACTCCATGCCCCACTGCATCTGGCCAACCTGCACATTTCCAGAAACATAACCACAGTCAGTACAATTCCCAGAATCGGCTCATGGAACCGTGAATAAAAAATAACAACAATAAAACACCCCTGCACAACCTCACATGCTGCCCTTACCCTGCTTAGGAGGACAAATACTATTTCTTTAGGCTATTGTATTTTCACTTTTCTACTCCAAAAGCCAAGCCCGATGTATTTCAGCAAGGTTAAACCGCTATATATCACCATTTCCTTCCCCAAAGTCCTTCTTCGGGAGGCGGAGCAGTGCTCTGCACGCCTGCAGCACCCTCTGCGTCGCCCACCGCTGCTTTGCAAAGGCAGATGGACGTTATCGTCTCCAGACGGGTGAGTGGAGACATGAAGAAGAAAGGACTCACCCCAGTCCAGGTAACAGCAACTCTGCACTGGAGTTGGAAGAGAAACGCAGATACCCTGAGCGACAGCTGCTCGCCCTAGCCACCAGCTACTGCTCCAGTCTTCCACACGCTGGCAGGTATGAAAAACTCCCCCAAAAAGCAGGTTTTGAAGAAAAAAGTATCTTTAGTCTCATCTTCCATGCAAAACACTTCATCACGAGAGCTCCTCCCTTGGGAGCCTCGTTCATCCTGACACCTACCTTTGCCCACACCACCCTCACTGGGTGAAGCTCCATCCCGGCTGCAGGACCACCAGTGGAGGCTGACTGGGCTTGACAGTACTTCTCTGAAGCCACAAAGCCGTGATCAGAACCAAGCCCAGACCTTCCCCCACTGACGATCGCCCCACATTAAAATGACCACCTGCCTCAGGAGACGGAGAAGGTGCAATGGAGAGATGCAGTTGAGTCCCCAGGCATGGGTGGCACTGGGTAACCCTTGTCAATGCGCCAGGGACAGAATTTTACCTCTTTGACCATAAATTCAAATCAGAGTCTAGTTTTTTTCCTTCTAACAACTTGAACTCAATTTCTTCTCTTTCACAGAACAGGTACTAGATGGAAGCATTGTTTTAGGTGGGGGTTTTGTGCTTTTTTGTTTTAGTGGTGGGGTTTTTTGTGTTTTTTTTTTTTTTTAATCAACATTTGTCAATGTCTGATCTTCCCACTTCTTCACTGTCCTGGGTTCAGCAGCCGAACTTCATTCATATTCAGATTTGCAGTGGAGTCCTCTTAATTAACGTGAAATCTTTACAACCGTCTTAGTAAGTGAAACCTTCACTGAACTTAAAGATGTTGTGACACCGAGAGTAAGATAAGAATAACAAGCATCAGTAACTCAAATCCTTTGCATATTTAGAGGAATATTTAACTAACCCTGAGAGTTTTACTTTGATGCAAATCCGTATTTCAAAGCTCTCCAAACACACGTCGGTTTGCTGCAGTAAGACCCCTCCCTGCCAGCGCCCACACCCTCCCCAGCACCCCGGGCTCCCACAGCACTGAGAACAGCTCCAGCCAAAGCATCGTTGCAACAGAAGCATCGTCGCAACAGAAGCGTCGTTGCAACAGGAGCGACTGGAAATGCCAAAGCACAGGTCAGGCCTCCTTGGGAGTTATTTCCATGCAGCTTGAAGATTAACTCCTAAGTGTGAAAGCTGCTCTGCGCTTCCCAGTAACAGGCTACAACCCCATGCCTCTTTGATAATATCTCCTGCCTATTAAACACATCTTAATTGATATAAATATTAATAAACCATCTTTTAAAACCATCTATTAATAAAAATGTTAATGAAATATCTTGAGCCTCAGGAGAGCCAGAGGCTTCTCAGGAGACCAGAGGACCACCACTGGCCCCACGCATGGGCCAACGTGCCTTCTGGGGAGGGGACTGCTCACTGCCCGAGAAAGCTCTGGGAGAAGGAAAGGCTGAGTTAGGAGCTTCAATAGATTGTGACCTGGTAGATGTGCCTGCACGCCCTTGTGGTTTGCCAGGTGGGAGAGAAATGTGCAAAGATCCTCCATTTCAATTAGCCATGGGCAGGCAGGGTGGGAGGACGGCATGTTCGGCTACACATGTGTACGGATCTGAACCTGCTGCTCACTTCAGCACACTTGCTGTGGATGATGGGACCCTCACCTTCAACGTACAGGAAGGTTACAGTCAGCATTTCCGCATACTCTGATGGCCCTGCCATCACGCCTTGCTTGCGACTTTCTGCAGCATTCAGAGACTACACCCACAATTTATTCTATTAATTTCTCTAATTATTTTCAATTTAGTTGAGACTGCTGGCCATGGTTTGGTATGAACCTGCTGTCCCCCACAGGACAGGCCATGTTCCCTCACAAAACCACAGCCTCAGTCCTAGAAAGGACTTGGGAGTACGACCACCACTGAAATATTTCATAATATTTATATTCACAGGAGAATCACAGCAACATTTCAAGCTATCCAAGTACATAAGCCAAATCAGGACTCTACCGAACTTCTTGTCACCGTTCAGCGCTGAGCCCACAGCGCCAGGCGAGGGGTCAGAGCTGCGGGGGGTTGTGCAGAACGCTTCATCCTGCAACTCGAGTCGTTCTCAGTACAACGAGCACGGACCCGCAGCCCAAGCATCGTCTCTGCACGGCTTTGCTGACCTGGTTTTTGCCTGGGTGTGCTGGTTTGGAGCGATTTGGTGTAAAATGCCACAGGTGGCCTGTTTTCAACCAGGAACATCATCACAGCCATATTAAAGTAACGGCTTCCAATGAATAAAACATAGGACAAAAGCAGAAACAATAATTCTCCAATAATGTAAATTTGTCACTTCCAGCGCACAAAACATCTCCAGAGAGAAAATAACAACGCAGACACAAAACACTAGCAAGCTCACCAAGAAAGATCCCAAGCATTTTAAAGAAGGCATCATCCTATTCCCGACAGGATTTCCACCGGAGGAGGAAGGAGCAGGGTCTCACCCGTGGGTTGCATGCCTCTCCGCCTGCCTGCTTCTTGCTCTTGCAGCCTGTGGAGTCAGCGGTCTGACTGCAGTTCACAAACAGGTAGGTGAGGGAGGCTTCTGCTCCTTAGCTCTGGCAGATACTCACCGGCCAGCCTTTGAGGAGAGCATCTGGGCAGCGGGCTGAGGCGGCGAGCAATGGGCATGCTAGCAGCCAAGCAAATGGAGGCAGAAAAAGAGTTTATAGGTGGGGAGACCTGTAGGACTTCTAACCTCCTATTATTATTTCTTTAGGAGGCATGTGTGTAAGGGGGAGGGAAGTGCAGAAGGGACATTTCCCAGCAGATGCGACCCAAAGGCTGGAGAAGACGATGAAGATGACGCAATGCAAGAACAAACGGCTCTGCCTGCAGACCACAATGTGCCTCAACCGCAGCAAGGCAGAGAGCAGGGCTGAGCTCTAGGAACGAGCTGAAAAGAACTGAGAAGAGTTCAGACAGGGATCGTCACATATGGTCAGAGAGAGCTGAACTGCAAAAGAGATGGATGATCTGAAGTTTGCGGACACCTGCTGAACAAGAGGACCTCTTGGGAGCAGCGTGACTGTCAAAGGTCAGATCCCAAGAGGGACAGCGAGAAACACTGGCAACCGAAAAAAGAGCTGACAAAGGAGCCTGATGCAATGCAGAGCAAGAAGAAAGAGAAGGCTGGGAATAGCAAAGAGGAGGAGAACAGCTGGGTCCCTGAGAAGAAAAACTAAACTGAGAGAGGTGTGGGGTATGGAGGTGCCAGGCAGAGAATACACCAGGTAGCAGGAGAGCACAGAACTCAGAGCTGTCTGTGGACAGAAGTATAAAAGGGAGAGAGTATGGATTTCAGAGAACGTCAAGCCACTGAAGATACACGACTGGGGTCACGCTATTATGAAGAACTGACAGGAGGAAAATCAGTCACCAGCTTGACATTTATGAACTTGACTGGAGCTGGAATAGATGGAGGAAGAGGATGGTGTGTGGAAGATGATGGTCAAAGACGTGGAGTCAGATGAACTCCGGGTCTTTGGAGGAGGAGGGCAGAGCACAGCTTGGCAGGCTGTGCTTCAAGAGTGGTCACAGGTGGTTCAGTCGTAGGGAAGAATTCAGGCGGACTTCTCTTGAACGCACCACGTACTTCAGGGCACTGGTCTGCTAAGATCGCAGCTGGCATGACAGAGAAAGGCACTGGCTAAGAAAGGGGATCAAAGGGAAGAAGTCACAGAAAGCAAGCAGTGGAGCTAAACAATAATTCAACTAGTTTTAAGCACAAGATGGACAAATTAATGGACAGAAGGACAGGATGCAGTTGCCTGTGATAGCAATACATGGGAGACCAGGTCTTGTTGACCTGGAGAAATCCCTTTCAGCCCCATGACTCATGTCAGGTGAAAGCCTGCAAATGCCTCAAAAACACCTTCAGCATCACAGTTGACAAAATTCTCCATTCCTCATGGTTCCTGTCAGTTTTCCCAGTGCTTGTGCTAATGGGGTTGAACAAAAGCTGTCAGCGACTAGACTGCGTGCACAAGCCTGGAAGAACACAAACACAGCACCTGAAACGGAGCCTCCGCTGTAAACTTCCTGTTGCCTGGCGAGCAGGCATCCCTCAGCGCCGGTGGCCAAGGAATGCAAAGCACTTTCTTGTTCTGGTTTAAGAACCCGCACGATACTTGAGCACTTTTTTGGGCACTGGTGCCACCGGAGTGGAGGCACACACGGCCAGAGGAGGAAAGCCAACGCTCCAGCTGAGGCCCCACTAGCTCCCTCCGCTCCCAGCAGTGAGGCTGGCACAACTTTTCTCCATCAGTTCTTGGGATTAAACCCAGGCTGTTGCTTTTTCTAGAAATTCAACAGGGTATGCAAAGCAACAGCAAGACAATCAATGCTCCCTATAGGAAATGAAATCGAGGGGTGCCAGTTATTTACCTGGAATGGAGGAGGAAATGCCCGAATTACAAAGCTGAAACATCTGGATGTGTTCCCATATTCATCTCGTTACATAAACGATGGACCTTATGTTCACTTAAAACTGGCACATTTTCGTACAGCTTGGATTTAAGCATGTTCCTATTAAGGTTAATTTTACAAAAGCAAAAGGGGAAATGCCACCAATTTTATACAACCACGAGGGAAAAATGCACCTGCTTGGTGCCTGTCCTGTACACAGAAAACAACAGGTTGCTTTGCTTCTTTCTCAGCCAGAAAATGTCCATTCCCCTGTCATCATCATCCCCCCAAGTATTGTGTGCTGCTGCCCCGAGTGGGTGTTTACAAGGCGTCCAGCTAGGGGTCCGTCACCTTGCTGCTGTCAAGAGACACACAGGGAGAGGGCATGTAGGACCTGTAGTGGCAGGACAAGGGGTAATGGCTTTAAACTGAAAGAGGGTCAGTTTGGATTAGATACAAGGAAGAAATTCTTAACCGTGGGGGTGGTGAGACACTGGCCCAGGCTGCCCAGAGCAGCTGTGGGTGCCCCATCCCTGGCAGTGCCCAAGGCCAGGCTGGACGGGGCTCTGAGTGACCTGGTCCGGGGGAAGGTGTCCCTGCCCAGGAGACTGGATGGTCTTTAAGGTCCCTTCCAACCCAAACCATTCTATGATTCATGTTCTGATTCTATGACATGCCCTTCGGCCTCCCCAGCTGGAGAGTCCTGGTTCCTCAGATGCTGGCCCAAGCAGAAGCTGTGCCCTGCGCAGGGAAGGAGAGATTTCCTTCCCCCAGAGGACTCTCTGCAGACTCTTCCTCGGGAGGCAGCAGTGATGTGGCTCTCGGCATTTTCCAGCAGAAGCAGTGATGGTTGCAGTGATGCCCTGGAAGTGCTTTGAGGGGATAAAGCAAGGCAGCTAGCCATGACTGCCACATAATCCAGTGCTTGGCCACTTAGACATATACATATATATATACCCACAGCTGCCTGAACACCTTCTCGTTCATACTGCTTGGGCACCAGCATTACACTGTTGAAGCCTAATACACTCATTCCAAGCAGAGGAGAAAAAAATATCTACCAGGTAAAAATAAACAGCCTACTACACCGACTGAAAGCCCACCTACACATATGGGAAATTTTATTAGATGGACTAGATTATGGGTTAGCAATGGTTGTTCCATAATTAAAGTTGCAGGAGTGTTTCAGCTTAGAGCTGAAAAAATAAAAGGTCACTAGCACCCAGACAAAACGCAATGTGCCAGTTCCTATTTACACACAACTTTTACATACCGAGTGCTTTTATTTGTTGTAGATCATTTGGGTAGATGGAGAGGCAGTATCCAAAGTGGAGGAAATTCTTTTTATGGAGAAGTGGGGGAAGAAAGCAAAAGAGATGTGGCTTTTTTCCCACAGAGTTGTGAATAAGCGCAGGTGCTCTATATATGTGGTTGTATCTTTCAAAAAAAGAGCTTTAGAGAAATTAATTACATGTCAGAGCCTCTGACAGGTCTTTTAAGAATTATGATACTTTTGAATGAAAACATTATATACTTAAAAAGAAATACCATGTAAATGTCTCCGAGATATTTACATTCAGGGGAGTAATAGTAGATAAGAACTCAGCTCTATCGGTGGTACGAATGGATGCTGAACATGCTGTGCTCTTCTTAACGACGCCTCCTGCACTTGCAGGACTTCATTACCTCTCCTGCAGAAGCACAACACAGAGTACAGGGGCATCCACCAGGAACGGGCTGTAAACAGAACCACGGCCCTCCCGAGGAGCCAGAGCTGCCCCCTCGCCCCCTGGGCTGCCCCCTTGGGCGCACCGCGCCTCTCGAAAGCACAGCCACCTCATCACCCGCCTGCGCTGCGCCGGACGGGGCAGCAAGGCCTGTGCAGAGGAGAATATCCAGGAGGTTTCTGCCTTTTTTTTTTTTCCCCTTGTTTTTCCCCCCCCCTTTTTTTACTTTTAGCCCTGACAAAACCTGGGCAGGACATAGGACAGAGAGCTTCCCGCAGAGAAAGTGTGGTGGGGCAGCGATCCCACCATGCGCCGGCAGCGCTGCAGCGATGCTAGGGCCAGCCTTCACTGACCTGAAGGATGCTGTTTTCCTACCAGATTCTGAAATTCCCAAATACCTTTTATTCCAGGGATTCCATTTGATCCTTGTTTTTTTGCTATAATTTGATAACTGGTGGGTGAAGCGATAAAAATCTTCACTTGCCAGCAGATGGGGATGTATTTTACTACTAAGTCTCTAAAAGCACCTCTCTGAGTAAACCTGTTTTCCCCAGAATTGACATTTTTGTTTAGGTCAAGGGTCTCTGAATTTTGCCCAGCACCATGACAAGAAAAAACCACCGAGTTCACGAGGTTTCTGGAACTGGCAGGGTTGGAAAGGTGGAGGTTGTAAGGAAAGGTGCAGTGCGAAACCAGCCTCCCACTCTGCCCATCATAAAGTGCTTTTCAGGCCCATGGAAGGGATGCTGGACTTAAGGGTTCTGGTTTCAAAGTTATTTTCCCAGGAAAATCTCATTAGGAAATGCTTCCAGAGGGTAAGGTTTGATAGAGTCAACGTTAGCTGAGAATAGGTTCGGCAACCTAAATATAAATACAGATAAAAGCCTCCAATTAGGAATAAATCTGGGGGAAAAAAAATGAAGTTGATAAAAAAAGAGCTTGCAGAGAAAATGGAGAGAACACAAAAACCATGAAAAGAAGAAACAATTTAAGAACTAGTGTGTTCCCAGAAGGTGTAAAGTATGGATGGCTTGTTAATATTCATAGCAAGCCTCCACTTTTTCCTCAGCTGAAAGCAGATGCAACAATTATCGCAGAGCCCCAGCCCCAACTCCAGCAGACCCCAAGATATGATATGAAGAGCAGAGTATTTTAGAGCTGACTCTAAAATAAAGAACAGTTTCTGACCTTACTCTGTAGGACATAAGGTGGAAGTATTTCAAGACCTGTCACAAACAACTTTAAGGAAAAAGGAAGGAAGTGAACAAAATTATAGCCTTCCTGACAAAGCACACGTAAAATACAGAAGGAGCTTTCTCTGTAAATGTATTCTCACACATCCAGAGCAGCACTATATCATAAAGGGAAAAAGGCAGCAATTAAAATCCTTGAGAAGCTGAAACCCATGAGGGAACGTCTGAAATACAGCGTATTTCAGCACAATACTGTACCGGGTTAGGGAGAGGATAGCTGCTCAACCCAAAAGATGAGAGTACTGAAATGCAAGGAAAGAGAGCGAAGAATCATTGCACTACAGGTGTGAGAGGGAGCGAAAAAAAGTCCAAGCAGTAACGCAGAGAACAGTGAGACTGAGAAACTGGGAGGAAAACGGATGGTCTGAGTCCAAAAGCAAAGGGTGCTGGTCCTGAATGGGCACAGCTCAGTGCCACGTCCCCAGAGACAGCAGTCGAGGACCTGTTAGAAAGTTGATGACTTGGGTAAGGAAGAAACAAATATCCCTTTTCGCCAAGCGTGGGGTGAATTTACACAGTGGGGCTGGGGATGTATCACCCTGGGAATAACGAGGGCGAGGGAAGGCAGGAGCCCACCCAGGTAGGCTGCCGAGGGCTTCAGTGAGGCCACTCCGTTCTGAGGTCAAGAAGCACAAAGGGGCTTCCTGGCTACCGAGAGCAAGGGAGGGCTATGAAGAAGAAGCGCTGGGTTTTGTTTTGGTCATCCTCTCTCATTTTATAATTGGGGAAAGAAATTAAGCAATAATTTAGTGTCACCAGCCGCATAGTTTTGAGAAGCACTGGCAAGCTGAGGGGTAGCTTTTCTCCTCCTGAAAATGAAAAAGAATACAAGCTTTGGTTTAGATGCGATGGCCTAAAGTAAAAACATTTCTGTAATTATTAAAATAAATAAATAAATACATAAATAGCCTTACCCAAAGACAGACGTTTTTTACAACTGACGACCAGCAGACCTAGCATTAAGCCATTGGTACGAGCCTATTAAAAAACAAGGGCGACGATAACTGCCACAGGTACGGCTGCCACCTTGCTCCCCGTGACAGGACCTTGCTCTCCGTGACAGGCTTGCGATTTTATGAGCTAAATACAGCCTTCCTGTCTTAGCAGGCAGGCTGCTGGCGAAGGACTTGTGGTCCACCCTGACCAAAGGTCACCTCAGAAGAAAATTAACTGCAGTGGCTATCCAGGCAGGGTTAGCTCCTTCTTTTTACAGCTTATTAGGATTACTAACGCATTTAGAGAAGCAGAAGTTATCTTTGTCTGGGATGGGATGAGAGGAAGGCAAGAGAGGATTTCAGGGATTTCCTAAACTTAGCTCTTGATACATCAAGCCTGCAAAGAAAGGAGGAAAAGGTGGTATTTGTTGGAAGAGCAAGACCTGAATGTATCTGAAAGAGGAAGAACCCTGATCCCACTTCTCCGTGGCACAGGCCATATGTTAGAACCTGATATACTCTATATATCTCCATGAGGGTCATAAATCAACAGGTCTCATTCTTTTCCAGCAGATCTGACTTCAGTAGATGGGAACTCAAATATAACCAATACTCAGGAATAGCTCACATCTACCTTACACTGCCTCTCAGCACAAGATACATACAAAGATTTTCAGGAATATCTACGAAAAAATCAGTAAATTGCTATGGAAGGCTTGTAAAGCCACAAGAGAGTGAGTAGCTCATTAACAAGCTTATTAACAAATTGAAGAACACAAGCCACCACCATCAGCAATATACCAAAAAGCAAACCAAAAGCCAGACCACAGCAGCTCAGGACTGAGGCCCTTCCAGCCCCGGGGTTCAAAAACCAGCAGTGGTTCCAGAACATCACCCAGTACTGGAAATCAGAGGAAAACTGACTGTTGTGCAAAGTAGTGAAGCAAATAAACAGCTTCTCTGAAACAAATACTAGGTGAGCCCAAGAGAAGCTAAAAAAGGTTGCCAACCCTGCTCATAAGAGATACTAAGGAAAACAGATGTTTCACTTGGGAAAGAAAACAGACACTTTTGGACAACTTTAAAAGGGATCTCTTCTCTCAACTGTCTATTTGAGTTTGTGTGAGAGGTAAAAACCTCCTTCAGGCAGGAGGAGGAGAGAAAGTCCTTAAACGACCCCCCAAGGGATGGGGAAGCAGCTACTGCCACTTACCCAAAGACTGAGGAGCAAGCAGATCCACCTTGGTTTACAGCTGAATTTTAAGGGCTCCAAAATGTTTTGATGGCTCTGATTAACTAGATTATGCACGGAGGAAATACTTCCTCCTACTGGACGGGACCAAAGAGAGCTGTAGTAAGCGTATTGGTGACAGATCGTACCAACTTTGTGTCCTATAGACTCACGTCATGGATAGATGGCAATGCCAAGCGCAGGCATCGCGCTGGCAGACGGCCACGCACTGTCTGGGCTGGGTGTGTGACTCCGGATTGCTCAGCATTGATGGCAGGCAGGCAAACCCCTGAGAAAATGAAGAGGGTACTTAACGCACCATGTAATAGTTACAAAAATAACATTCAAGGTACCACAGTAAAGCCTCGCGCCAAGCCGAATGGGAAAAGAGCAACAGAAACATTTTTCTTTAGAGAGGAGTTGAGAATTTACATTTTTGCTTTGTTAAGCAGAGCTAGCATGTGGTGTTGCCTCGACGGGGTTAATATTAGCAAGCGGGGTCCCCGCTGCTGCCACTGCCCCATGCTCTGCCGGCCATCCCGCCAGCTGTTACAGGTAGAAGAAGAAAAGATGCCCAAAGACAGCCCATAACGTGGCTTTTTGCCTTTCCTGCTTAAAAGCAATTGTATTCCAAACATGTAGCTTTCACTCAATCTCCGGATATAAAGTTAAGATAAATCAGAAATGTTAAGAGCCTGCATTTCTGAGAAAATGAGGCTGGAATGATTAAAAACTCCAACCCTCATAAATCTGCAAAGGTTGAAAATTCAGTGTGATACTGGGGTATTAACCTTACAAAAACACAAGGACCTCTCCAAAGCTAATTATGTATCAGTCCAGTCTAAAATAACAAAAGCCATGAAAGAATAGTGCGGGATGGAGATTTCTTGATGGGCAGAATTGCTTCATTTAAATGAACTTATTACCAAAATTCTCTTTCTGCTGGAGTATTTACGGATAGGTCTATAAGACAGTATCTTAAAAGCTTAGCAAACTCTTCCTGTGAACCTAATCAGGAAATATGAGACACCAAGGTCAAGTGCATTAATATTACAGCAGCTTACTAAGAAAGGGACGTTTCACAGTCCCGTGCACACTGGATATTATCAAATAACTCAGCTGAAGAAGGGCGTGTAAAATTTTGGTTAAAGATACAGATTAATACAGAGCGAGACCAGCACAAGGAAATGGATTTGACAGAGGCACGCTGAAGAAAAGACTCAGCCCTAAACTTTATGGTTACCTCTTTTTTTTGACTTATTAAGGCTTCCCATCAGACATATTCTCTTCTCGTCCCTCTTAACCACCAGGTTTAAAAAACGAAGAAAGAAAAGAGGGATTTTTTTCTGTACAGATTTGTAATATATTAAAGTTTGGACTAAGGAGGGCAATTAAGCTGGCTGGTGCTGGAGGATGATATGAAAGCTCATCAGGATATTTGCAGTAACCCTAGTGGGGTAAACATTTCTCTTTTCTAATATCTTCAAATTAGAAATTTTATAGGAAAAAGGAAATTTTCGCAAAGCTCGTTTGTCTCTTATTAGCAATTAGCCAACATGGACTCAGGATAAAAAGTGTTAATTTCTAAAGTATACCTAATTTTCATAAAAGCACAGCTAGGAAGACCAAACAACTCCGTGCTTGGCTTAGGCACAGGAAGAAATTAAGCTGGAGCAAGGGGAGGAAGGGCTCGCTCCTCCCATCTTTTATGCAAAGAACCATTTGGAGGAGCCTTGCAGGGCCAGTACCCACTGGGCCAGTACCCACTGATGGTGGGGAGCGATGGCTCCAGCCGGCTGCGGTGCCCAGCTGTGTCGGGGGAAGCTCCCATGGCAAAAGCCAGTCCCCCGGCGAGCTCTGCCCCGGCTGTTCCCCCCTCACCCTCCTCCCCGGGGCACTTACCCTGGGCAGGCTGCACCATGTTGTTAGCTACGAACCAAGGGGCTGTCTGCACGCCTGCAGGCATGTCTGCATGCAGAAGGACTCACTTTCTGTCCTTGCTGCAGTTCCCCTCCCACGGCACACACAGTGCGCTCTAACGCGGGCCGTCGCTGCCTGTGAGAAACTAAGGGAAGTAGATCGCTAGAGAAGAGACAAAGGTGAGAGACCCCCCCCCCCCCCCCCCCCCCCCCAAAAAATGGTGATGTTCCTCAGGGATGTGGAAGACAAAAATCCCTCAGCCATCACGTCCATGTTTCTAGCCATATCCTTTGAATATTCATGGAACAACTTGAAGTTTTATAAGGATTTTTCCTTTCTATATACGTATAAATGACTATATTGATAGCAGATGGGCTCTTCCATATGATTTCCTTTTTAAACTTCCAACTTCATGCAATTCCTGCCTATTCCTTGTGCGGGGAAAGGAAAGCCTGTGCTTTTAGCTCCAGAGTACAAAGCTGGGGTTACTTCTGTTCGTTTGCTTTTGCTTTCAAAATGTTGAATTACACAACCGGGTAGGAGCTCTGAGATACTTCATCGTCATCGTTTTTTTTCCCAGAGACCACCTTGGTGCATTGGGTCTGCCAGGCAAGATGGATCTAAAAGTGAGTTACACTTAGAGAAACTACACAGTACCTATTGACTTAGCTGTATTTTCATAGGAAAGTGAGCAGCTCCCTATAGCTGACACAGTTAGACCATCAAATTTTACGGGTAAAATAGCTTCACAGTCTCGTCCTGTGATGTGCATCCGAAGGAGCGAATGCTTCTGACTAAAAAGGAATAAGGCTAGGGAGGAAAAGCAAATGATCACAACACTCATCACACCAAGAAAAGAAATTATTAGGCCTGATAAGGAGTCTGAACTGATGACAGTTATAAGATACCACCCGTTTTTAGCTAATGATTCAGAAAAAGGATGCATTATTTGAGGGATAATAAGTGATCATTTATTTAAAGACTTATCCTAACGTGTATGCTGGAAGAAGCAGAGCAAAGGCTGTACGAACACTTTACCACTCTCCTTTCGGACCGTTATACCCCACTATTCAAATACAGAGATTTAATAGCACTGTATTTAGTTGTAAAATGCAGCGGCTGGTTTAGTTTATAGGGCTCCTGCATTTACAAAACAGCAAGCCATTTTACAGGGCCGTTTTATACCCATTCCTCTTTCCCTCCACTTTCCTATTCACGTTTAATAAATCTGCCAACATTTGCCTTTGAGAACTGGTTCATTTATTTAAAATTCCCAAACAGCCCCATCCATGACTCTGCATGCCGTAGCAGTTCACCCGATTAGACGAAAGCATCAATTAAATGTAAAGTTACATCTCTTAATTTTCACTTGGAAAGATTTTGGGTTCCGCCAAACACCGAAGGCAATTTCTGAAGGCAAAATCCCGCATTAAGAGAGATTGCAGCTCCTAAGATATCAGTCCAAATCCCCATCCGTATCCAGGTAACAATCTGGAATGCTGATATTTAAGAGGAAAAATATCTGGACAGCTGCCCCATCTCCCTGGGAAGCAATGTTTAGTTAAAGTCTTGGATATCACTGAAAGAAGATGTGGAGATGTCACACTGCGGCTGAAGCATTTTTTCAAGTGCTGAATTATTCACCCGTGAATCTCAGATGTGAAATCCAAATGCTCCGGTACTGCCCTGGCTTTAGACAATGTCTAATTCCTTTCTGTGCCACTGCAGGGTCTCTTCATCAGCTTTCTTTCATCTATAATCACAGCCAGGTCATGGATTATTAGTCATATTCACTGCAGAATTCAAACCCTGCTACACCAATCAGCCAGCCTGGGACCCCCGAAAGGCTCCCCCCGCATTACTAACCGCATGGCTCACCGCCGTGCCGGGGACCCTGGTGGTGCTTCGCAGGGCACAGGGGGCACAAATCGCCGCAGCCATTTGCCCGAGAGGAGAGAGCCGAGGGGCTGAGCTGGGGAGAGCCCCCCAGACCCACCTGCCACCCTGCAGCTCTGCCCGCCCGGCCATGGCACGGCACGACCTGCGGTGGTGCAGCCGCACGGCACCAGGGAAGCCAGCTCTCCACCGCCACGCACGTCAGAAACTTGAGGTATTTGCCCCACACACGGCGCCTGTTCCTGGAATGTGAATTCCTGCAATTCAGGAATGGAAAGAAAAGCCGTGTGATGCTTTGGGCTCCTCTTTCACAAGCCTCAGGTACAGCGAGGCCGGCAGAGCATGCCGAGCTGCCTGATGTGCAGCCCCGCCAGCACAGCACCCTCACTGGGGACCTGCTGGGGACTGAGGAGCCTTCATCAGCTGGCACCAGCCTCAGCACCCCCTTGCAGCCACAGTGGCTGAGCATCACCTGGCCACACGTGGGCCACTGCCCTGGCCACGCTCCCCAGGTCCCGCAGCCACCTCGCCCCCCCCCACTACCCAGCATCCAGCACCCATTATTTTCCTTTTTGTTAACTTTTTTTTTAAACCGAAAGGAAGACAATATGTTTCCCCGTTCTTTCTCCATGCAAACGGAGTGGGAAGAAAAAAAAATCATAAACAAAGGCATTTATCAGCTTTTGCTGGAGGTGCTACTCTGCATATTGAGCTGCACGGCTGCAATTGTTCCATTAGGAGGACCTCGGTTATGTCTGCAACGTTAACGAGTCTTGGAGAATAGAGGAAAAAATACTACGGGCAATGCCGCAGCAAAGATAAATAGGTAAACATCCTATGCCTGACATTAGTTAATACATCACAGCTTTATTCACTTAGGGCAGCCGTGAAATCAATTCTTCAGTAAAAATAAAAAATTTGTAGCCAAATCTGTGTTCACAATATGAGTGAGGCAAGGAATGATGTAACGGGGAGGGAAACCTTGCCTTTGCTGTATGTTTTAAGTCTTGCTGATTTGTCTTGCCTAATGCAAAGCCCTGCTAAGTACTTTGTTTTCCACAAAACATGATTTTTGCCATTTTTCCTCAAAAGTAAACAATCTGTCTTTTTTAAAACTTTCTCAGAAGTCAGCAGCGATGTGTTCCCAGCCTCTGAAGGACACTTTATTGTACTTTCCAAAGTATCCTGGCTAAATTGGTAACAATGATGGAAACCACAGGAACTGCTAAAAATAAAAAAAACCACCTTCTCTTTGGTAAAAGCTAAAAACCATTTTAAACTGGTCAACATCCAGTCTTATTTCTGGATAAACTTCTGCCTTACACTGTTAAGAATGAGACTCCGACAAAGTCAAAACAAAACCGAAAGCAGCCTACTAAATGGAGACCGACGGATGAATCCACGGTTTCAAGCCGATTCCCCTGGAAAACCAAGACTAGATCATGGATAACTCCTCATCTGCAATAAAACCAAATCTGTCAGCATTTCCTGCAGATCCTGACGTGGCTGGAAACAGGGCTCGCTCTTCAAAGACAAGCAGTCATGACATGCAATCCAATAAAGCAAATTCTGCCCAGCGACCGAGCCTTACAGCCCTCCAGCAGCGCGCATGCCGTGGCCACCGACAACCTCACCTTGAATTAAAAGGGCTTGGAGGGAGGAATCCGGCTTCCATGTGAACGCTGTGAGCATGGGGATATCCGCTGTTGCTGCAGAGATGCAGGAAACCACTGCAAACCCAGGATTTTGCAAAAGCAACATGCACACTGCACCTGGAGGCTTTCCTCTTGGGTGCATGTTGCTCATGTCCCCATGCCACCCATCCCTCTGTCACCTGCCCATGCCACCCCGGCCCCCAAAGGCATGCAGAGATGGACAGAAGGACCACCTCTGGGGGTGTGCCTGGCCAAAGGGCTGCGCGAGGGGCAGCACATCTCCATTTTCAAGAGCAGGATGCAAGTGATGGATGGGCACGCAGTGCTGCTCAAACCCAGTTCTCCATTCACCTAACAGACCGATGGCTGACATTCATTACAGAGCCCGGCAAACAGTGACAAAAGGGGAAACACAAAGGAAAATGAAGCGTTCAGGCTCTGGCTTGGCAGTAGAAACATCATGAGGGAGGACCGGTGTCACTGAGGTGGCTGCACAGTGCCATCTGTACCCTGCAGCGCTCGTAGCTCCAGCAGTCGCTGCCAACACGACTGGCCTGATCTGGACAAAACCCAGCTGCTTCCACTCCTCAGAGTAAGTGTTAGTAGATCACCAGGGTGCACATTTATTATCTATAAGAGGAGCAAGTAGCTTCTCTTCCACACCTTACAGCCAGCCCTACTGCTGGGATAAACAGGTGGTGGGGAAGGATGCGACCTCCACGTCCCGTGGCAGCGCAAGGAGACACAGCCATCGTCAAGGGATGTAACACAATCCAGGCAACGCCAGGGCTTAACAATCCTGCTCTCCAATCTGCAATTAAAAGGCGCGCAAGGCAGGAGCTTGGGGATCCCGCACATCGTACTGGCACCTCAAATCCCATTCGGACTTTCCAAACCATTCAGTGCTTTTTTGGGCGGCAGCCGTGGGTTACGCAGGGGCCTGTCTATTTTGAGCTCAAATTGATTGGCAACTTTGAAGAAAGCGCTGCAAATTGCGGTGCTAATCACAGCAACTCCAGCCATGTAACTATATTAAAATAACATCAGTTCTGAGACAGAAAACTGAGAACAGCCAGGAAATGCTGAGCTGAGGTTGCCTGCTCTGGATCCTTCATCTTGCCCGCTCGTATCAGGATGCTGCACCCTCCTTGTTTTTTTCCCTCTCCGCAGTGATCTGGTTCCAGATTCCAGATGGCTGCTTGCACCGATTCAACAATAATAACACTCAGTATTTCAGCGCTGCTTTCTGCTTCCTAAGCGCTGGGGCGTGTTTTCAGAAAAGCGAGTGTTTTTGCGGTAGCTGCGCTTGAACGGTGGGTATTGACTTTCCCAGGCTGCAGACATCTGCCCGATGCCACCTGCCTGCCGGCACACATCACTTGCTGGTGCAGAGCTGCAGCCCTGTATTTTTAAAATACAAGTGTCAACCATACCTGGAAAAGGCCACTCATACAGCTGAAAAATAATGTATCCCTCCAAGGAAACATTGACAGATGCAGAATAAGGAGATGGTTTAAAATTTCTCCTATGCCAAGTTGTCTCTAAATCCTTTCACCGGAGATAGGGAGAGATGGGGCTTTTTGACAAGCTGGGGAAGGTGGCAATCTGCTCCAGGCACGTGGGTGCCTGCACCTGCCCCCCAGCCCCATGCAGCTCTGCCTTCCCCCAGCTCTAAACCAGAAGAGCCTTAGGGAGCACCATCTTCTCTGTTCCCCAACAGCCTGCAAGGAAAGACCAGGTTTCCATCCCCTGCAGTGAAGACCGCTGGCTGCCTCCCTTCTGCACAGGCGGGGTGAGACCCCAGCATCTCTCACCAGTGGCTGGAGAACTTGGGGCACCAACTCCCACTCCAAGGTAAAAGCTCTTCAGTCATAGAGACATGATGACACTGTGAAGCATGCTTTGAAAAGTGCATTCTGTGGGTGTTATTTTCCAGCTCATCAGTTAAGATGTAAAAAAAAAGTTTCATTTGGACGAACCAAACATCGTCCTTCAGACTCCAAGCAGGGACACACACCCAAGGCTGGTCCTGATCACTGCCATGGGTCAACCAAGCCACGGGCATTTGTGTTCTGTGGGGTGCTCTCGAGCTCAGGCAAAGGGGCAGGATCCTGCTCGGGAAGAGGATGTGCTGCATCCTGGCTGCCTGCGTGGGACAGGCATCGGCATGTGTGGGGGGAACAGCTCTTCAGTAGATGTGGATTAAAAACCTTCAAGAAGAAGAATCTGCCTCCCATATGCTGAAGGGTGTCCCAATTACTGACTATCCAAAACAACAGATAAAAAGGGAAAGGGAACAATACCCTCCCCGCCGGCTGACAAACACAAAGGTCGTTACAGAAGGATAAATCACTCAGTTCTCCCCTTCCATGCACTTCACTTAGACTGGTGAAATATCCTTTACAATAGATTAAATCAAAGTCCATCCTCAAGTTCAAGAACACGTTTAATGCAGACCTATTCATTTCAAGGAAGGTCTGTACAATGGATAGCTTTCCCCTTCAAAAATTATACAAAACTGCATGCTTCCTTTTCATTCTTCTGCATCTTAACATGTAAAAGAGAAATATGGCATATTTGTAACACAGGAACGTGTTCTAGAAATCGTAGTCTGCTGTAAAAAGTGTATTTCACAAAGACTTTCCATGGTACAGGGACAAGGATCACTTGTTGATAAATTACTTCACTCGAGAGAGTGGAAAGACACATTCGTGTGCACCATAAGTGGTGTGATTGTTGAGCAATTTGATGGAAGTCCAGTAAAACGTGCTGTACAGGTTTTATTTAAACTCATTTAAATCAAATGAATAGACAGGGAGAGCATTGAGAGACAAAGCAGAGTCCTAGATGTATATGCACCAAAGCGTATCTTTGGAGTTAAGGAATATGTATACCGAATTATTCACTTAGGCTGCCCTTAACCTCTCGAGACTCACCTGTAAGAACCGTGACCTGAGCAGCTCCATGGTGTAGCTTCAATTCTACATTCATTTTTAAGTCACGTGAGGAACAGGCAGCAAGGGACACAGCGCAAAGCGCCATCGTTGCAAACAGCTCCACACCACCACAGGCACCTCACACAAAACCAGAAACCTCCACTGGAGGCTCAAGACCACGCACGCATTTGCTGATGGAAAGAGGTTTGGTACCACCTCAAGAGCTGCAGGTAGACACACGTGCATAAAAAAAAGAAAAAAAAAAAAATCCCTACTACCATAAAGCCAACATGGGAACAGAGCCGAAAGCCAAGACACACTCAAACCACACAGCAAGCTTTTCAAACCAAAGACACAGGAAAAAAAAGACTTGGGTAAATGCTTCTTCTCCCAGTCAGGGAGAAGAGCCAGAGTTTTGTACCTGAACTCTTCCTATGGCACAGGGGAAATGAGCCCCTGGGATCTGTGCCAGGGAAACACCATGTCCATCCCAAAACGAAAAAATTCATTTTGAAGATTTAGACTCCTGGAAATCAGTGCAGAGCTCTGGATTGCAAAGATTACAGGCTGCCTAAAAAAGTCCCAGGATTTCATTAGGACTAATAGCTGTGGGGAAACAAAAATGCTCCCAAACATGCCTTACAAACACAGTCTGTAGAAATTCTTTCAAAGATATCTCAGTTAGAGCAAATGATGTGCAGGGACTTGGTTTGCAGCAAGTAAGTGATTCTGCCTCCCAGAGCAGCAGAGGAGGAGCTGGGGGGACAGAGGCTGCAAGGAAAGCACGGGGCAGGCTGAGCCTCTGCCCGGGGCAGGGTGGGAAGCAACCAAAACCTTTGCTGTGGCCAGGACCTCCAGTGAACTCTACCTGCACAAGTGCCTACAGTTCCGAAGCAGGAATTCATCGCATCTCCTCTTTGCTGAAGAAAATGCAGTTGCAAGACAGGAGCTTGGTGAACTCCAGCACGGAGGGAAACAGAAGAGCAAAGGTGAGCGGGCAGAGGCACTGGGCACCCAGCCTTGTGCTGCCACAGCACCACGCGGTCAAACACAAGCTACTGTCACTGCAGGCTTTCTGCTGATTTCATCAGCAGAAATCTTCCTGATGGAAGAATGCAAGAGAATTGTAGAATCACCGAATCCCAGACTGGTTTGGGTTGGAAGGGACCTTAAAGCCCATCTAGTTCCAGCCCCCTGCAGTGGGCAGGGACACCTTCCCCCAGCCCAGGCTGCTCCCAGCCCCGTCCAGCCTGGCCTTGGACACTGCCAGGGATGGGGCACCCACAGCTGCTCTGGGCATCCTGGGCCACTGTCTCACCACCCTCACAGTGAAGGATTTCTTCCTAATATCTCATCTAAATCTCCCCTCTTTCAGTTTAAAGCCGTTGCCCCTTGTCCTATCACTACATGCCCTTGTGAAAGCTCCCTCCAGCTTTCCTGCAGCCCCCGTCAGGCACTGGCAGGCTGCGCAGGGTCTCCCTGGACCCTTCTCCTCTCCAGGCTGAACCACCCCAACTCTCCCAGCCTGTCTTCACAGCAGAGCTGCTCCAGCCTCTGAGCATCTTCATGGCCCCCTCTGGACTTGCTCCAACAGGTCTGTGTCCTCCTTGACCCATCCGGTCCATGATGTCCCCCGTGGTCTAGCAGACAGCAACATCAACTGGCATTGTGAAAAAACAAGCCTGTGTCTTAGCAGAAGAGATAAGAGCAACAACCCACTGAAGTAACTTAAGAGCAATGCATAAATTAAGTTTTAAACTAGTCCTCTGGCTGTGTCCAAGGCTCTTGTTTAAGGGAAAGACATTAGCGCAACATCTTAAAGTCACTTAGAGGATTCCTGTCCATTACCATGGAGAGGTGAGGCCGTGAATGATGCAGCAGGCAGAGCCTGGTTTTTCACCCTGGATCTTCAAAATGGGGATTGGCATGTCGAAGTGTATCTAAAGCACAGGGGACAGGCTGCTTTCACAGCAGGACAAGGCCTGCAGCAATTTAAAGTGATGGCTTTTGGCTTGCCACGTTGGAGAGGTTAATGGAGGAGGTATTGGACGGCATGTCTCTCAGCCTGTTTGTTAAACCGACATGATATCCCGGTGCATGCTAAAAATCTCCGAGCAGGAACTGATAAATGGGCTGCGGTAAGCTTAGGGTTGCAAAGCTGAAACTAGACCCAAAGAAACGTGAGTTGTTTCAAAAAGAGCCAATTTACCCTGGGCACGGTGAGGTGGAAGCTGTCACAGCCTAAATGAGAACAGAAGCTGTGAGGACCGGCCAGCCCCTCGCACGCTCCTGGATGCGGAGTTGCAAAGAGCTTAGGTTGCGTTATAAAAGGTTTATTTGCAAGTCTGTCAGTATTGCAAAACTGTGTGGGAAAACAGAGTTTTTTCAGTGGCAAGCAGAGTGAGACAAGCACCCCGAGAGCTGCAGCCTGGCTCACCCCTGATTTAAAATGCTTTCATGGGATGGATGACAGTTTTAGGGCTTCTGCTTCAGGTTCACCCCCACCTGAAAAACACAAAGGTCTTGACAGAGGAGTGGCTTATCACAGCAAAAACTAAGCACCGTAGCTTAGAAGCAATTAAACCACTCAGTGATTAAGTCCATAAAACATTTCCACTGCTATTTGTCTGGGAATAACTTGCTAGAAATGACAGACCCCACTTATGTGTAATAGGTTTAGGAAGCTGTAGAAATCCCATGGGATGGGATGCCAGGCGTCCAGGCATCCTGCGGCACCAAGATGCTGCAATCAAACGCAGCCCAGGGCCCAGCAAAGGTTGCACTGCCACCTTGTCTGCAAAGCTGAACTGGGAGGCGAACCCCATCTGACGGGAAAAAGCAAAGCACTTGTGTGCAGGAGAACAACTGTGCCCAGAAAGAGAGGTCTGAAACAATGGAAACCTGTGCTAGAAAACATACAGCTCGCACCACCGTGCGTGTAGTTACAGGTTTTTTTTGCCAAGTATTGCAGCAAAAATAGCCAAAACCAAAGAAGTGAGGAAGTAACTGAAAACCATGGCTCAGGGCAAAGACACCCAAGGTTCACATCAACTGAAGAAATCTTTAAAATCTGAGAATATTAAACATTTCCTGGTCTTTTTAATAGAGGGGTTTGCATCAAGGAAATAACCTATGACAACAAGTTTGCTCTCCTACCTGAAGCGACCCACAGAACTGGGTGCTGCAACTACTGGGGTAAGGGCGGTAGTGCAGGGGGTACTCACGGGCTCCAGGGCTCAACCTACACCTCGGCATAGGGAACGACGATGAGCTGCCACTCAACCGCACAGACAACGGCCATGCAAACCAGGGCTGGGAGGAATCCAGGTTTTTTCAGCATCCCCTTGGGCAAAAAACCCTCGCAGTTGTGATTTTGGTGACCCTTCCACCTTTCACCTCGGCCCTGATGCTCCACGTCCAGCCAGTTTCCCCCAGGAATCTGCCACGCTCCATTAGCCCATGGACAAGCAGGAGATTTCCACGTGCAACCCTGAGCCCCAGTAACGTTTATTTACATGGGGGCGAGCAGTCCGGTTACGTGTCTCAGTTTGCCAGATGACAAATGCCCTCAGCTCCCATTTACTCCAAGATGTGCTGAGATCCTTTCAGAAATTAAACCTCTTTATTCCAAGGTAAATGACGCATGTTTTGCTGCACAATCTCTTTGCCTATTATCCACTGTGCCCATTACTGAATGCAGGTGTCACAGATGGTGCAAATCCATCGTACTGAAGGGCTTTCGTCCTCCTTTCTCTGAGCAAGTAATATTTTCTCTCAATAGCAACCAGAACTCTGGGTTGAATTGGCTCAGTCGTGTCAGGTCACTGCTGTAACTCCCCTGCCAACCAGCACAGATTTCTCTTCTAGCTTACTGTTGCTTTTCCTGGCATTGATTTGCTAATATTTCATTAATATATCCCTGATATGTGTTCTTTGTATAGCTTGGGAAAAAAAATGACATCGTTACTCTCACTCTTTAGAACCGATTGTGGGAGGAAGGTGAAGTGCCACTGAATTTATGCTAAGATTTAAAAGGATGCTATCAATTTGAAACTCACAAAGTACTTCAATTTTTTTTCACCTCAGTTAACAATCTAGCAGCACTGTAGAAGTGAAGGATTTTAAATGATCTAAATTTAGTGCTTCCAGCTCACCCAGTGTCATCAGCTCTGACTGTCTGGTGTCTTTCCGAATGCTTGAGCTCCTGGAGTCAAGCGATAACATGAGAGTCTCACCTAAAACAAACACGTGCGTCTAGCCCATCAGACTGCAAAAAAAAATACTTGAAAATATGAATCAAATATGACCTAGAGGCTCAAAAAACAACCCGCACGTAAAAGAATTAAAGATTTAATTATTTTTTTTAAATTGTGTGATTTAAGTCAGTCTTACAATTCCTGAGCATGTAAGGATTAGCCATGTTCCTTATCTTCTACCATTTCTCTAGTTGGTTCGTATTTTACCCTGAGCTCATCCTTGCGCACTCACCGTTGCTGCGGCTCCTGCTCTGGTTTACCTATGTGATGTCACAGTTGCATTAAATGATGTTGATTTGCTTGGAAATGCAAAGCTACAAGATATATTATTTCTTCCTTTTTACAGAGGTTCAAACGAAACAAAAAAAGGTTTTGGATGGCAAATGACATTGTACTTAAAATAGCGTGCAAATAATAGTTGTGTTTGCTACCAATTCACTACACAAGGTCCCTTTTACAGTCATGAGCATGTACTCACACTACAAGCTAAAGAAAAACTAAAGTACAGGAGATTTTTTGGGAGTCACATATTCTTGAAAACTTTATAACGTGTAGATGTGCATCATCCACAAAAATACTCCACAGCAAGTTAAAATCTATCTTTTAAAAACACAGCTCTAAAATGGCTCAATGGATGAAAACCATTTTTGTTTTCCAATTTTACTTTTCTTTTTTTTTTTAAAAAAATTGCATCTGGGCTGACAGCTTGAACACTGAGCTGCAGCCCATGAGACAGAAATACCAACTCAGTCTTAACAGTAGTGCTGCTACCAGTTGCTATAATGATCTTAATCAAAGAGTATTGTGATAAAAAAAGGACTCTGGTTTGGCTGCCTTTGGCATACCCTAGATATCAGTGTCCAGATTTCACACGATGTCGTCGGAGAAGCAAATTTCCCTCTCTGGCGAATTGCTCCCTAATCCATTCTCTCGTAAAAGGGTACCTGCACGGCACTCTCAATATTCTCGACGCTCCAGTTTATCCCTCTACACCCCAAAGTCAGCAGGGAGCCAAGGGGAGAGATGCTGCCTCTCGCTCCTTCCCTTCTTGCCATCCCTGCAGCAGAACCACTGCCTGCTGTCAGGAGGAGAGACTGCAGTGTTAAACGTCTATTAACATGCACTGACCTTGCGTTTTTCAAAACCAGAGTGCTGCCGCTGGGTGACAGAGTGGGATTTCCACGCTGCGTTACACCAAACACAAGCACATGTCAGGAGGCAGACGCATGCGCGCAGCCGAGCAGCAGCGGTTTCACCGCTGTCGTAGGCAAGAGCATCTAAGCAAGAAGCCAGCACGAAGGCTCAAGCCAGGGAACCGGGCTAAAAGGTATTTGAGGAACCAAAGCAACACTTTTCAAAGTTTCTGATGGTATTTCACAACGTTGTCTGGTCTTAAAAGAACAGCCGCCCACAACCATCTCCCCTCGCTGGATCCCTGCCATCGCCCTCCCTGCTGCCGTGCGTGGTACCCACGGACCCCGGGCAGGATCCAGCTCTGCAGTGCTCAGAGCCACACAGGCACAAATTATCGCTGCTGTGAAAATTTTACGGTCTAATTTGTGGCAAAATGCAACAGGTGCTATAACACAGGCAGGGGAATGTGAGGAGGAGGAGGAGAGTAACACCAACGGGAACAAATGCCTAGATAGACAAGGCATGCACAGGGAGATGCTCTATTTAAATACTATGCCAGTTAAAAGTTAAGCAAACAAGTCGATGGAACAAATAATGCACTCCTACCTCCCACCAGCTGAGAGATACCACGGCAGAAATAGGTCATGCAAGTTCAGATAATGAAAGCGTATCACGAAATACTATTTACACCACATACAACTGCATGTGGCTGTGTATCTGCTAGATGGAGGCAGCTGCAGCAGGCAGGCTGTGTCTGCGGGCACGTCAGTAACTGTGCTGAGGCTTCCCCTCTGCTAGGCAGGCTGGGGGCAGGGGGGGGCTGGCTGCAGCCAGAGTCATGTCTCGGGGGGGGGGGGGGGGGGGCACACAGGTGCCAGCGCTGCAACAGAAAACATCTGGAAAGTGTCATGTGCTTGGGACACATCTGCCAGATCAAACCATACAACCTACTGGGAATCTGCACTGCCGGGCAAAAGCAGGAGGAGAACGGTTTTGAAGGCAGCAAAACAAGCCAGCAGCCCGGTATCCCAGGTTGAGCCAAGTGAGAAGGCAGAGAGAAGCTGCAGCCCACGGTGCCTCGTGGGCAGAGGGCACTTTGTCCTGAAAAGACTTGAACGATGATGCTAATAATAACAACCTCTAAAAGCTCGAACGTATTTATACTGGGGAAAAACAAAGAGTTAGCATCTGTCACCAGCCCTCGCTTGCCAAGGCGCAGCATCCAAAGTACTTCTTCGAGTCCAGATTGGCAACTCTGGGCAAGCGTGGCCAGAGCGGCATGGGTACATGATCCGCACACATGCCACCAGCCCGGCCACCACGCCAGCGTCCCGGCCACACCAGCACCTCCGCTGCCATGGGCACCCTGCAGCTTCCCCTCGGGTGGCGGGGTAGGTCTCCAACCCCCCCAGGAGGACAGAGGGTGATAAGTATGATGGGTGCCATGGCTGGAAGGATGCACTCTGCCTCGTAGCATCACGCATCCCAGCTCCAGCTGCCCGGGCCTGTTTTCCTAAAATTATTTTTCACTGGAAAGAGCCAATGCATTGTGAAGGTGTTTCGGCTCCGTGAGGGCATTTCTAGTGTCCTGGTGAAGAATCCACTGTGAAAAGCAGGAGTAATTGGAGAAATTCAGCTCACTTCATGGCATCTCTAAGCACAGATTAATTATTGGGGTTTAGATCACTTAGATCATTTAGAGAGGTATCTCACAGGCAGCTAACAGAGATGACTGAGGGATTGCTGTTATGGCTGTAAATCCATGTTAGCTTTCCTCCCTAACACTACCAAGCCACACACTCTCCATCATTTCCTAATTTGCAAACCAGACGACTACTGTCTTTAAAGCTGACACTTATTTCACTGTATTTCCCAAGGATGCCAATATATAAGGTGACTTCCCTTCTGTGTGTTATTACTAAAATAACTGAAGATCACTGGCTGCGGTATTACTGGAAACAAAACAATAACATTTTCATTTCATTCCAGAAAAGTGTCTTTGCTAGACAGAAACATTCTTACCTTTGCACCATGCCTATTTACTGGGGGAGCAAAGCACAAACAGAAATAAGAATAAATGTTCACAGGGAAATACGAGCAGGTTTAAGTGCAAGTTCAGGTTTAAGTAAAGCATTGTTTTACATAGCTATGATCAAAGGAAATGCTTCCTTTTTATTAGCTTAAATTAAAATAGCTATTTGGTTTGAACTTCCCTCCTCTGCATTTAAGTTGCAGCAAATCCGCAGCATCATATGAAGGTATAAGAGCAGTAAAGATGCCACAGGAAAAGTAACAACACACAGAAGTGGAACTGGTGGATATTCACTGTCCATGGCCAGCAAAGTGCCAGCAGTAACCGGTCTCCACCATTAGTGAAAAGAAAACAGCATTTTAAAATTCCTTTTATTTAAATAGCGTGGTGCCATTGCTGTGCTGTGCGTTGATGGGAAGAGCTGGCAGAATTCCCTCTTCCCCCCTTTCTTGCCTCCCAGTGCCACGCGTTTAGCAGAGGACAAGGATCGCTCTTCCACACAGTCCCACTGGTGGAGATTGCTGTGGATGAAGATGCCAATGCATGAAAGCCCAGTGCCGAACAATTGTCACCTGCCAAACTGGGCAACATGCAGACTGCTACGTACCACCCCGGGCAGCAGCAGAGAGCTGGATGAGAGTCTGTCAACAAGGAAAAGAATAATAATGATGATGATAAAAAATCAAAATGCTGCCTCCAAGCCTTTTCCACCAGGAAGGGATGGATGTACGCAGGAGCAAGGTGGTACAGGTGGGTGCAGCATGTACCAGGGGGCTTGGTGGCTGGGAGGAGTCCAGCAGCGATGGGTGCAGCACATCCAGGGCCTGTCCCCGCCATGGAACTGCAGCTGGGACCCAAACCCGTCACTGAATTGCACTGATGCCAGCCCCCAGTACCTCTGCTGATAGTGGAATGACTGAGCTCTCACTGCTAAAAAGGCCTCTTTGAAAGTATGAGTGTCTTACATAAGATTGCTATAAACTGGTACCAAAGAAGAAAGCAAGTAATTACACTACTGCCTTGTAAGCTTTGATTCTGTGTTGGTTGGGAACAATCTTAGGATTTTTTGTTAGGCTTATGAGGGTAACGCAGAGAACAGCAAAGGTTTGGAGGTGGGGTGGTCTAGCTTTCAAGCTCCTATGTAAAAAGCAGGTTTCCTTAGAATCTCACAGCCTCACAGGCATGACTGGAGAGAAGCAGGAGACATTTCTGCCCTCTCCTAGCAGCTTATGTATTATTTCTTAAAACATAAAAAATAAAAAAAAAAAAGGAAAAGAAAAGAAAAACTTTCAGAGAAATATGGTGCCTTTATTCCCTTATGTTGTTTAAACCTTTTTTCATGGCGCCACACAATGAGCTTTCTTTGGGAAGCAGAACAGTAGCTTTTCCTTAGACCACAGTAAAGCAGTTACAGCTTCAGTGCCTTGAGAAGGTGGTAGGTAAAATAAGAAAAAGGAGAAGAAGAAAAAGAAACCAAAAGAAAGAGAGAATGAATGAGGATACAATAGGGAACTTGAATCACTGAGAGAAAGGGGGGGTGGGGGTGGGGAGGGAAGAGAAGAAAAAGGCATCAAGTGTAGGTATAATTGCAAAGTACCAGCACAGTTCTGGCACCCGGGAAAAAAAGGCATTGTAGATGATTCAGGATTGTGACAAAGAATCCCTTCAACAAGTTGTCTTTTATCACAACTTTGCTGCCATACAGCTACACCGCAACAGGGAGAAATTGCATCATGTCAACAGCAAGTTTATAAAGATAAACCGATTCTGAAGACAGTGGAAATATGCTGGCAGTTACTTTGTGTTTTGCTTATCACGCTGCAATAAATTCACTGAGAACAGCATAAACAGGACGTTAGAAACAAAAATACGCTGGCACCTACAAGGGTCAGCTCTGCAATACTTTGGGGGCGCAGACTCGGCACGCCGCCCAGCCCACCCCCCCGGCCCCCAAACCACAGTCCCCGGTGAGGAAAGCTGAGGGCACTCGGATTCAGGCTCCTGCTTAAAACTCATTAAAAGCTCCTTAGGCCAGCCGCTACAGAACACCCCGACACCTCTTTGCAGCAGAGACTGAAGCCTCCCAATACACCAAGCAATAACGCTGTTAGCGTACAGCTGAAGTAGTGACTGCGTACGGGTGACTGAGCGCGGTGTCGCGTTTTCTGGCCCCAGGACGGTGGCAGGGAGGCAAGAGCTGCCAACCGCCGAGGGGACCTCTCGCTGCCCCGCGTGGGAGCTGACAGCCCCACGTTTCAGACCATGTCTGCAGGGAGCAGCGAAACCTTTACAAAGCACCTGCCCCAGCAAAACAGCCGCTTTGCCCTCGCAAGGCCTGAACGACGAATGCGTTCAGAGCTCAGGAACGCAATACTCTTTCACCACCTCTTTCCCATCGTTCGCCAGTCAGAGTGGACGTGGAATTGTACGGAAGGGCTTCTCCTGCCTCCTCTCGCAGGCTCCCTCGCCCTCCTGCCCGGCCTCACCCCTCCGCTCCATCCCAGGGAACGGCTGCTGGTTTAAATGCAAATAGCGCACATGCAGGCACAGGATCTTTTTTTAAATTCTGAAAGCTGAGACTTCTAAGTTTATCTCAGAAGGACACTGGAAAGATGAATAGAGAGAAATTATGCAGAGAAAGAGAAAATATTCAAAGAGTAGAATTATGTATGCATAATTGCCTGGCTCCCTGGGGTGCATGGGTGAGTACACCAAGTCACTTTGTGAAATCATTCCCCACAACTCCTGTATCCTAATTATAGTGCTGTAAGTGGGGAGAAGCTAATTTCTAAACAGTCCTGATGGGGTAACTGGAAGAACCATGAGGATGCTGTTAACCCCTTGCCTACTGAGGGTCTTCAAGCAAAGAAGCAAGCACAGAAGAAAGAAATGAAATGCCAGCGAGCCCAACACATCGTTCTCTGGTTGATTTAAAGGTGTCCAGCACCAGAACCAAGCAAGCACAAGCTTTCAGGCTAAAGGAGAAAAAGGGCAGACCTGAGGAAATAGGCCAGAATGAAAAACTGCCAGTGAACACGACCCCTGCCCAGATTTCAGAGTTGTTTGGAGTCAGTGTTACGGTGCTTCTGCATCCCTTTGCTCTGTACAGCATGTTCTCAGCCAAAAGCTTTATAAGCCCTAAATACGCCTGTAGAGGAACCACTTTAACCATCCAGAAAAAGCAGCCACAGCTGCGTGGTACCTCCGCATGACCCCCAGCGCAACATGACTACTTGCAGCAGAAAAAGCTCAATTTGGTGCTCCCGGAAAGCAGCCGGCTGGTTCGCACGGGAAGGACCTGGTTCCAGTCAGGACCTGCTAATAGAACTCCTCATCATGCCCACACAGGTCACAGACATCAATGCAACAGCAAGCGAGAAAGGTCAAAACAATGTATTTTTGATTCATTACCTATGCAGTGCTTGAACCTGGCTCCTTTCACAGGAAAAATAAAAGGCACTGGCAGGGCAGCCCTGCCTTCAGCCTGTGCCCTCACGCTGCCCTGCCATCTCCGCTAACGCAGAAATCAGCCACCAACTGCCTTTTATTCTTGCCATGCTCAACAAGTTTAAGCTAACTAAAAACACTCCTGAAGTCCCTAAACTCAGATATTTTGACTAGAACTGTCACTAGTATTTTGACCAAATTCCCTTTAAGTTTCTCAGCCTGGTAATGTTTGTTCTCATTTACTACAAATCCCTTAAAACCCAGTTAGCATGGGTTTTCCTTATTGCAATAGGTGCAGGCATGCAATGTTAGAAAGGAAAAAAGATAAAATACTCCCCTTTACTGATCTTAGGCAGGCAAATAATTATTTTTTCCCTCGGCCATGCCCTGCACAATGTCACTAAAAGCATGAAATGCCGCTTAGGGCTTCCCTGCTGGGGCTGGTGGGGCCGCGCACACACGCTGGGCTGCGGCCGCATCAGCCCACTCCTTGCAATACCAGGACTCCAACAGCTATTGCTGGGAGAGAGAGAACAGCGAAGACCTTCACTCCAGGTTGCATTATTTGGAATCCCCTAGTTGTCTGGGTCTCTGCATTTCTACCGCGCTCGTTCAGGGAGGGCTTCCCATAGCCGCCCCCCAGCAAAGCCCCCCACGGGGCTGGATCTCCTTCAGCGCCCACAGAGTCTATTCATCCAGGTAATGCAAGGCTGACACTTGTGGTTCCCCTCTCTGGGAAAAGCTCCCTCCAAAATTTTATAGATATCCGTGGGATTTAAGACTAGAAGATCATTTAAGAGGACCTCCTACGATAATGAGCAATTAAATCTTAGCCAGGCACCTCTTTGTTCAGGCCAATTATTTGTTCAGAGGAGAACTTCCAGAAAGACGTGCTTGACTTCAAGCATTGATCTCAGCACGTGAAGAACTCTCAGCGCAGTCTTACAAGTGATGAACTCTCTGCCAAGCCCAGATTAATATCTAACCCTTGCGTCCTGAAAATTAAATATTCAAGTCAAATTAATAGTTGTTGGGGTTTTTTTTGGCCAAAGTAATAGACACAATTTTACTACTTAATCCTCTCATATTGTCTCAAGCTCACTCCAATTACAGCCATTTGAACTGTGATCTGAGCTCCCCTGTGCTTAACAAACTAATTAGACCAAGGACAGCCAAACGTCCCAACTTCCTGAATACTAAAATCTTTGCCTAGCCAGGAGCGGCAGGACGAGCACCGCGTGGGGTGCCAGGGGAAGGAGGGGAGCCACGAGCAGAAGCGGGTCCCATGTGGGTGACTTGGCCCCAGGGGTGTTCCAGGGCTCATCCTCATCAGCTGCAAGGCAGTGGGAACCACCACGATGAGTTGAGCAAAAAAAAATCAGGATACTGGAAAAGATAGTTATTCTCCTACGTATTTCTGTATTTCCTTGGAAGGAAATGTTCTGTTCTGTCTGAAGAAAACACACCATTTACAGACCCTCCTTGGAGATGTGAAGGACCAGACCCGTAAAGCCATTCCTAGGGGAGTGAGAGGTGACAGCAATGGTCAGGGGCTTCTTTATGTCAACCAAGGGACCTGGGCCCACCTTCCCCTCTTTCAGAAGAGGGCCGCAAGCACAGACAGGGCAGGACTGTCTGAAGCTGCTGCACTGGGCAAAAAGCAAACACAGACTGCAACGTTGTCTTCTCTCTCTGGACCAAAGGCCATTTCAGCAGTCAGAGAAAAATAATTAAGTTCTAACAGGAAAACCTGAGGGAGAGCATCAAAACCTTGTTCTTCAGGGCATTTGCCCCAAAAGAGGAGATTCTGGTTTATAACCTTACTTCAGGGGAGGGTGGGATTCCGGCTCCCTCCTGTTGATGCTGTCTTCAAACCCCTCCACAAGGAGCGTGCTGTTCGCCCAAATTCAGACGGCCCCTCAGGCTTTCGGCTTGCACCTCCTACCGCCTCCTCTCCAGCAAGGGGAGGACGATGCAACCACACAAACTTAAGTAGATGTGGGGTGGCATCTCGCTGGGGCACACAAGGTCAGCACTGTAACATACGGACACACAACGCTGTCTGTGCAAACTTAACTTCTCTTATTCTTGAGAGAAGAGAGGAAATCAAACTGCTGGGGTAGTAACATTGGAAAACAGATGCAAAGAAAGAGGCTGAGGAGGAGAAGTAGGGCTGGAACCGCAACGTGACAGGAGCGCCTCACCTTTAGCTCAGATCTGGACCAGATCAGCAGTGAACCAAAAATTTCCTGATAGGCTGTTTATGGCTGAGCCTGGTTCTGAGCCTGCCGCAGCCACCAGCAGCACGATAGCAGCACGATAGCCTCCCGCATGACAGTACAGCAGACACGACACCACCTCAGCAGATACTGAAACTGCTGTCCATGGGAAAGGTGGTCCTGTCTGGACAAAAATTTGTAACTAAATTTGCACCACCTGGGTTAAGTTCTCTGGATGAGCTTCAGGGTTGTCAATATAAGACTCATCAACCACATTAAATTCTTCTTATTGTTATCGTTATTAGTCGCCACATACCCAGAGGTATTCCCGAAGAAGAAACCTGTTGATGTTTGATGCAGCATCATTGTGTTTGCCATCAGCAAAGGTGAAGGACGTGAGATCAGGCAGAAAGGTTACAAGGATGAGATCACAGGCTTACTTGATAAGACTTCATAACACCAGATATATCTGCCGTCCTTTTACACTGTCACTTCTTGCAGACCAGATGTCGGAGAAGAGTTTAAGAAGGGTCTGTAGGCACATAAGATGTTCCTGCAGGAGCCTGTTCAAGCCACTTTCAGCATAACACAAGAGCAGGCTTGCAAGTGTCGGGAAGACACAGCCAGGAGACACAACGGGTGGTACAGAGGCAGAAGCTGCAGGACCAAGGACCATTGGGCAAGGGTAGGAAGGAGGAATCCTAGAAGAAGACTAAATTCAAGCAGCTTTCCACAAGGATTTGCAAACTGGCTAAGAGGGTGTCAGGAAATTGAGGACAAATCCATTCTAGTTGCTTAGCTGGGTCCTTGGCGCCTCCTGGAGACAGATCATCACGTTGAACTGGGGCACTCCACGGCGGGGAGGTTCTGAGATGGGCCATCCTGCCAAGTAAAAGTCAACCAAGTCCTACCCCAGAGTCAGTCTCTTGGCAACACTGAAGAACAGGCCTGGAGGACCAGAGTGCATGTGTCACCCTTCCACCCTCAGAGCTTCCGTTTGGTGTGGGTGATCTTATGACAAGATCAATGAATCCTGATATAGCAGCACTCGAGATAAATGTTGCTTCAGAAGGGCTCTCGTGTATTTGGAGTGAAGAGGAGTTTGGGAAGGATGGATAAGAAATGAGAAACAAAGGAACATCACCAGCTGTTGGAAGCACTATACCACCTTTTGTACAAATACACCTTTCGCGGGGCGATACTTAAAACTACCTGCAAAATTATTTCTTATTTCCAAACCTTCCAATAGCTCTTGCAAAAGCTTTTTTTTTGCATCCGCACAGAAAACAGCTATGGCTGTCTATGACACAAAGAGAGCTCCTATGTAATTTGCTCAAACGTGCTGCTGCAGTTCCCGCAGACAGGCAGCCCCGGTTATGAGGCAGCCCCAGGTAAGAGGCACCCACAGCAGCTTTCACATCCACACCCACATATCTCCCTCAGCTCTGCGTACATGAGTGCTGCACTCATCTCCTTCCTCCAAGCCCCGGGTTCTTCGGAGGGATGCGCTCCAAAATCCCAGGCATCATGAACCTCACGCTGCTGCTGACCTTCCAGTATCCTGGGATGTTACACGGGTTAAACACCTCCAAGAGGACTGCAACAGGCTGCATCTCTGAAACGCATCTAGTTAGACCACAACCGTGTCAACAGAGAAACAATCACCTCGATGCCTCCTGAGACAAGTCTGCAGCAAGTGCTGCACACCACGGCAGCACCAGCACCAGAGGCTGGTGGCACAGCACGGGGTGAGCCCTGACCCCCGCAAAGCCAGGAACGAGCAAGAGGCTGAGGCACACCAGTGCATCGTTTGAGCAGGATGCACAATCTAGGACACAGATCCATAGACAACAGCTTCTTCAGGGACTCAAGTCCCATAACCATGTAGTTTTTAATTTCTGCATTGTCGTTGATTAAAAAAAAAAAAAAAAAGGCAGAAAAAAAGTTAGGAATCTTCCCCTATCCTTTGGCCAGGTAAAGAAACGTAAAAGCTCCCAGCTCTAGCTGGCGCAATGGACAGTATCACGGAGGGGAGGGAATGTTTATAAAACGTTTTTAAACAATTCAATTTTAAAGCAATTTGTGCGCAGCAGCAGTAGGCAGCCTTGACTGCAGCAAACAGACAGCAGGCTGGATCAATTGCGGGGTGGAGGTGGGTGCAGGAAAGCAGGAGCAGCAGACTGTGGCATTGAGGCTAATAGCTTTGTAGCAATTTATTCAGTGAGAAATACTGCATAGAGCGACGTGGGGGTCTGCACAGAAAGTAGGCAGAGTACGGCAATGCCTGGGAGGGAGATGGTCCCCGACTCTGGAGTGGCAGAGGGGATCAATACCCAACACTCCAGAAAAAGCAGGAAACTCTTCTTCTCTTTCAAAAAATAAATAAATGACAATTAATGGATCTAATCAGGCCATGTAAAAAAAAAAAAAAAAAAAAAAAGAGAGAGAAAAAAATGTTGTTGAAGGAACGTCATGCAAAAACCCCTAGCAAGATAAAAGCTTCAACGCTTCACAGCATCGCTCCTGGTACAGTCCTTCCCTGCAGCCTGCACCCTTAGGGGTCCATGGCCCTGCCACCTCACCCTGAAACAAAATCCTGTTGCCAGCAATGGGGACAGGCTCTTCATTTTCTGTACCCATGACAAGGGAAACCCCACAGAATTATTTCCAACCCCACAGAATTATTTCCAACCCTTTCCCCAACTTGGTCCCACATCACCTCTTCAGCAGAAAAGCTTTACATGGAGACATGCCACCATGTCCCCCCTCTCCCTGGTGGCCTTCATCCATGCTCTGGATGAATATTTAAGGAATGGACAGAGAGTGCTAATTCTGAGATAGAACAAAGGGAAATGGCTTTCTGGAACCTGGTTTTGACAAACGAGCAAAAAAATTGCATTTGATCGTTATGCGTATCCTATGATGCGAGCTCAAGAGCTCTGGATCTCCTTGCAGACAAAATTTGCTCTGAATTGCTCCTGCTGGTGTTTGCAGCCCAAGGATAATGCGATGCTCTTTCCACATCACACTATCTCCATGCCCAAGCACATATGGTCTGGCTAAATAAGAAGCCTTGGAAAGGCTGTCAACAAGACTAGAGGAAGGTGCGCATCTGTGCAGAAACATATGCGTGCCCCAGCACTGCGCAGTGAGCCACGGAAAGGATGCTCATGCCCAGAATCCCACCAAAACCTGCATGGGTCCAGCAGAACTGTGGTGCAGGACCAGTGACACTGCTGCTGCCACCTTCACAAACCCTTCCCCTCGCTTCCTTTGTGCCGCCTGACTGAACCCCATCAGTCTGCTTCTGAGGACCTTCTTGCCAGGATATCTAAAGAGGATGGTCCCTCTAAATTCAACCAGCACAGGCTCACAGCATTGCTGCTCTAGCCCTCATCTGTATACCCACTTATGTGTTTGCTTGAAAGTACACACTTTATGTTCATCTACAAAAATCTCCCCCATGGTACTAAAAGCAATGGAATAATCTACTATTTCAACTTGCATCCCTCAGAGAATTCTGCAGTTGAAAAATAAAAAAAAAAAAAAAGAAAAAGAAAAAGAAAAAAAACCCGGTTGAATTTGATTAAACCTTTGGAATCTCTCCAATATTTCCAGTTATTCCATCTGTAGAAACACTCTACTGGCACTTGGCACATTTATAGCATTAACTGCCTTCTAAATCAGCAGCAGTTCTGCCTAACAATTTGGCATTTGCACATTGCCTTGTAAATTACCCACCTTACATCTCTGGGTATGAGGACAGTCCCCTACAAAAAGCCTATTACTGCCTTGTAGAAATTCTTCAGGAAGAAAATACCTTCTTACGGGCTTGTCTCTTGACAAAAAGAGGGGGGGAATGGCATTCGGTGGGTATGGTATTAACACTGTGGCTCATGGTGTTACTATGGCAGTAAAATGAAACCAAATGCAACCAGCTGGTTGCTATACTGCTGTTAGAGCCTCTTTTCTGTTTTTGACCTTTCTAAAACTCTCCGAAAGGCATTAATGTGTTCAAAATCCATCCAGGACCTATAGCACGGCACAAGGTGAAGGTGCTGGCGAAGCAGTCCTCCCGGCGGGCACCGTGCATGGAACAATTAGGAATCCATCAGCCAGGCTTAGCTTTGCTTTTTTTGTGCTGCTGCGCCGTGAAGTCAGGAACCCGGCTAGGAACGGCTGCAGCTCAAAATCAAGCCACAAAGCAGCAGGAAACCACTCAGCAATATCAGCGATTTGTGCATTTCTTGGTTGAAAACAAAGAGAGGAGAAGGCCAGCATTATTACTGCCCCGCTTCCAAGTCACCTCTCCTCCTTTGTCTACCCAAGTTGTTGGAGGCAGAACCCCTCCCCTTCCCAGGTGGCTCCCAGCTCCAAGCTCTTTTGAAAAACCTTCCTCCTTATCTTTATTCACACCTGACCCATTCTTCTTATGCCTCCCCTACAAAGTGTAGGAAAATCACTAAATCAAGTGCCCAGCTCGTGCCTTCCTGTGCAACAGCCTTGCCTGCGCCTCAGACCCTGTTTTCTGCTGCTGAGCTCTGCTCTGGTCAGCTGGTCCTTCCTAGCACGGACCTGCTCTACAGGCTGTAGGGGGGATGGGAAGGAAAAAAAATAGCGAAGAAAAGGAAAAGGTAAAAAAGAAACACATTAAGTTATCTCTCCTCCCGCCTTTGGCTTCTAAAATATGCCTTATTGATTTTTATATTTATTATGAGCCTGTAGCATTAGAAATCCAGGGTCACCTGAGGACTTTGAGACAGTCGCTGTGCTGTTTGCCATGACCGCTTGGAATGTGACAGCAAGACAGAGTTCAGAGCTTTGTGCTTAAAAAGGGCTGGCCATAACTATCGGGTCTGAAAAGGATTTTCTTCTTGTTTTGCAGGTAGAGGTCCAACACACAGAGCTGAACTGCTCTGACCATGTCCCACAGCAAGAAGTAGTGACTCAAACTGGCTCACTCATTATCATTCTTTTGGAATTAGTGACTTAGTTAATGCTCCCCATGCTAACATTTTAAAAATTGCATTTATTTTTGTTCTTTTGTATTATATACCCTTCCCTTGCTCAATATGTTTCTTCTTTCAACTCCAAGAAGGAATGATTTTCCTCGGCCACAGTTAACAGCAAAGAGTGACCCACAGCTGCAAGGACCCACAATCTTCTTCACCAGCTTTTCATCAGTTCATCAAGTGGAGCAGGGTCCCATCCTACATCCCACCACACATCGGCAAGATCCTGTGCCATATCCGTAAGCCTGGGGTTGTGGGTGCTGTTGTGGGTCCAGCGGGGCTGGAGCAGGAAGAATGATCGTTGCTGTGCATCTTCGAGACGGATGAGCAGAGCCAAGTGCCCCCACAAACGGGGCTGCGAGCGCACAGCAAGTACTGGCCTCTGAGACCACTGAGCAAACAGATAAGTCTCAATTCCGTGGATGCTCCACACTTGATGAAAATGTCTGCTCCCTCACACACACACACACAATTTTTTTAAAAAAAAATAAATACAGCTCTCCCTGCAGACAGCGATGCATACTAGATGACTGCCTTCTCAACATGAGAGCAAAAGGGCAAATGAATCACATTACACTCCATGAATAAAAACAGAGTCTTAATGCAACAGCGACTTAATGATTTCATTTTCGATGCACTAGACAGTTTGGCCTCATTTGGAGAGGTGCTGAGCACCCCTGAGTCCCACTTCAGCTAATGGGGACGGCAGGCACTTTGTACCTTGGGATTCTCCCCCATGCCCCATGTGCGCTGGGGAAATTCTCCCACATGGTGGGGACACTTTCCTCAAGGTTTGTGAAATGAAAACATGATAGTAGGGATAAGCCTGGGCCAAGGACCTTGGATCTCGACCTGCTGCATCAGTCCCGGGGCAGGTGGGATTAGGGTTTGCAGCTCTGTTTGAACGGTGCATAGTGAAGAGGAGCCCAGCGTTGGCCGCGATGGTGCCCGGGCAGCCCTGGCGATGCGCGGCGGGGAGCAAGCCCTGTGCTGGTGGGGATGGCTGCTGGCAGCACCAGGAGGCAATGAAGGCGTCTGCCCAGCATGACTCTGCACCCCCCCTGTGCCCAAGTTGAAGGAGATGGGGGTGTGAGCCACCTGAAATGGAGAAAACAGCATTTCCCAGCTACCCCTTGGCAAGGTGCTGACGGAGCAGTTATGGAAAAGCACATAGTGGAGGGACGGCAGAACAGAACCAAATCCCACTGCCGCTGCAGCAGATCAAACCCAGCCAAGAAGCAACACCAGCACGTGCAGACACACAACTATCAGCACAGGCAGGTCACAAATAACAAACTCTGCTCAGACCCTGGCAGGGTGTCAAACATACACACCCCTGCCTGAGCTTTTTGGGCTCCCTGTGGCCTTTAACCCATCTCCTGTTCCCAATTTGCTTGGTAGAACTAGCCATTTTCTTTCAAAAATGCTCCTGCACTGGCAACAATTCTCAAAGCCCCGGTGTCCACATCTAGTCACAGCAAACACACCCACTGCGCAGGCAGTGTGAGCTGTACCCCAGCCTTGGCACCATCCTTCTCAGGAGGAATTAAAAAAAAAAAAAAAAAAAAAAAAAAAGACCTTCGCTGTTTTCCTGTATCTGTTTGGAAAATACATCCCAGGACAACCTCTCCAAAACAACATCAGTCCTCTGGCAAACAAAAAGAAGTCAAACGCAAAGCATTTATTGCCAAAAGCTCTTCCTTCGTTGTAAAATACTGTTTAATTTTATCCCTTAGGCATCTATTATCTCATAGCCCATATTATTTTTCCAGCTATTACTGCTTAATTTTCCCCATCCAAAAAGTACGTACAGACACAAGCCAATTTCCGTCTTGGCATAATTGTTTATGAGAAACAAACAGCTGTTTCACTGGGGTCCTAACAAATAGATGGTGAATCGATGCTTCTCATCTCTTCATTAGCTTCCCACAAGAAACCGGCTGCTGTCACGTGTCCTCTGCCACCGAGCATCGTCACCCTCCCTGCCACAGCCGCTAACGAGCGGGGACCCTCGCTGATGAGGGGGCACCTTGTGGAGGGAGGAGAAGCCAGGGGGGATCTGCCAGAGCCCCTCGTTTACAAACTCATGCTGCGGTGGAAATAAGGGCTAAGCATAAACACTTTTTTTTTTTTCTTTAAATAAAAGCTGCCGAATTTTAATCAGAGCTTAAAATAAAAAGTAAAAACCATGGCTAATGGAATACACTTATCAAAATGCTTGGACTGCTTCTCTTTTCCCATTTCTGGTTGCAATTGTTTGTTTTACTGCTTGTTGGTTTTGTCGTTTCTTTTTCTACTAGTGGAGCTCCCGTGGGGTCTGAAAGGGGTTTTTTTGCAAAATTTTACCGCTGGCTGCACAAGTAAGCATAGGACCTTCTCAAGGTATGAAGTCTGTAACCCCCGTTGTATGGAGATGGTGGCAATGTGATTGCCTGCGTGGCTGCCAGCAGCAGCCGGATGGCAGGGAGCAGCTGGAGTTTTGCAGAACAGACCCCAGGAAACAACCTCTGCTTCCCAGACTGGAGCATGGAGCGGACAAAGAATGGCAAACAAGCTTAGAAACTCAGATTTTCAGAAACGATTGAAGCAATTAAGAAATATACAAAATTGCAAAATATTGTAAAGGCATAGAAGAAACTAGCCAGAGTCACTAGCAAAACCAGCTGTGTCTGTGTGAGATGGACCGAAAACTGGGTGTCGATTCTGGTCTGCCTTCCCACAAGTATTTTCCGTGCAGAAGGTTGTAATTCAGCCTAATTCCAGTTCTGAATTCACTGAACCACTGCTGACTTTTTTTCCCTTAACACGCAGCTACTCAGAGTAGGGTTGGGGTACTCGGGGCTTGTGGACTTGACTTCTCATGTTGTGAAGCACCAGCACATCCAAGGATTCCCCAAAGAGCCGGCAGAAAGGGGTCTGTGATAATGGAGGGGAAAGGGAAAACAGGGTTGACGCAGGAGCCTGAATGGGCTCAGCACCTGGGTATGGGCCAGAGCGTCTCCCAGCATCAGCCCCATCTCGGCAGCTGGTCTCAGCTGGGAGGCCATTGGGGACGGAGCCTGTGCTGGGCACGGGGATGGCAGCAGGCATTCTTGGCTCAACTCCTCACGCCCGCCTGCCATGCACAATGCAAGAGGCATTTCTTCTGCTGCTTCTTCATTTTCATACTTTATTCACGCTTCTGACAAAAGGCATCACTAACGTTTTCCTTTCTGTCACCTGTCCTGGCTTTAGATGCTCAATTTAAAAAAATAAAAAGCTCCAAAAGCAGTTGCAAGCATCAGTGCTTTGCAGCGCTCTGGTCCTGTCCAGTGGGTGTTACCACAGCAAATAGAAATTGCAAGCAGAGGCCGAACAGCAATGAGTCAGGAAGGCAGAAAGGCGTGAAAACAAAATGAATGGAAAGGCAATAAACCCGCAATATTTCACCACCGGTACTGAGTTCCGGGATAACCTCCATCTATCAGCGTTATCAGTGCCTGGGAGCTCACCGGAGCTGTACTTACAGCACATTAGTGACACCAGCCCAGAAAAGGCTGTGGCAAGGGCCCTGGCCATCCACCCTCTCCAGCACCTTGGGATCCTCCTCCAGAGTAAAGAGGAAAATGCTCAAGCTTTTACCAGCGTCCTACATGAAGCAGAAGAGAAAACCAGTGGGGCAATCCCAGGCAGCAAGATGTCCCTGTTTAGGAAAGGGATTGATCCAGGAAAGGGATCGATGATGGATGCAGGTGCTGAAGTGCTGTCCAGCTGGGGGACGCTGTCTGCGAAGGAGGAACAGGCTCACACACCTCAGGTCTGGCTCCAGCAGAAGCCAGGTGTGCTGCTTAGGGAATAGAAACCTGAGAACTATGTATCAAAAGGAAAGTTGTTCCCTGTAAAAACCTGGAGAACAATTCAAGGAATCAACTTAGAAAAAGGAGACCCTTTTCCAGTCACCCCCAAAAAACACCAGTGCCCCGTCATTCCCCATTTCTCACGAAGGCACAATGCGTAGCAGCTCCTCTTTGAGGCAATGATGGGCAGCCCCCCTTTCTCTGTATCTACAAAGAGATTATAACAACATTAGCAGAAAAACAGAGGATGGGGACCACCTCAGTTGTTTATTTTCCAGAGCACCAAGTACAAAATACCCTACCGGTCCACTTTTAGAAACAACCCCTTCTTTTTCACTCCTATGCAGAACAACGTAGACAGCTGCCTGCAACTGCTGCCCCTGGCTGCCCATCTCCCGCACCATCCCTGCCATGGCACTGGGAGCCCCAGCCATGCTTCCAGTGCAGAAAGCAGTCGCATATGGGCTTTGCCTGCAAGTCAGGCTCCTGGCATTACACAGAGAGCTGCCCCCACCCCTGAAAAACCAGGCTCTGCCTCCCGTCACCGACCTACAGCTTTTGGACACAGGTCGGGGCCCCCTGCCCAGGCTGCAAATAAAAATCACCATTGTCTCCCCAAAAAGAAGCTAATTTCCCATTAGCACCGCAGAAAACTCAGGCAGCCAGCAAGAAGAAAGCTTTTTACAGAGATATAAAAACAGGATTTTTGTATTGAAACACATGCCACAGATGGTGTAGCAGACGAGGATTAATTCATGAATCATATTTCTTAAATGATACAATCTCTCTTTTCACTTCCATACTTTCCCTTTTTGACTCAGAAGCAGGGATTTAAGATGCCCTTCCCAGATATGAATTTTGCATGAACAAACATTGCGGGGCGGGGGGGGGAAGAAAAAAAAAGGCAGCAATAAACCAGAAAACCCAGATGTTTAAAGCTAAGTTCTCAAATGTAAGCAAACACATATCCTGTCCATCTATGAAAGAACAGAACATGTGTGGAAATGCAATATATGCAGGCACAGATCTGGGACTAGGGTGGGAAAACGCATTCCCTAACATTTGGAGATTACTAATGCTTCAGCTAGGGTTCTGAATTTCACAAAAGCTGATTTTATATCTCTTCCTATCTTATTCGCCACCCTCACAGCAAAAGAAAAGCCTTAAGGCAAACAATTCCACCGAGAGGCCCTCTTCACTCCGCCGTTCGGGTTTGTCCCTCCTCCAGCCCCCATCAGCATTTTCCTTCAGACCCCCCTGGTGCAGGCACTGCCAGGTTGCTCTCCAGGAAAAGCTCACGGAGCCCACAGAGCCGGGGGGGCCACAGAAAGCCACAGCGAGCCAAAGCGACCTGCGCCACGCAAACAGCAACTGTAGCTTGCTACCATCGCTGAGTGATGCTTTAAGTGGAAAAGGGGGAAGGAAATGACAAAGGAGCTCTTCAACAGCCGGAGACGCCCAACTCCCAGCTCCTTCTCAACTGGAAAGCTCTTCCAGCCCAGCCCAAGCCCAGGACCACGTGCCTGCACAGATCCACCGCTTCTACCCAGGCAGGAGTGCAGGTCGAACCAGGGCCAGAAGAAATAGTACCAACAGTCCAAACTGCCAGCACGCTGCCCTTCTGGGCATTTTCTCACCTGCAAAAGGTGCCGTTATAGCTTTCCTTCATCACCAAATCGGCATTTCAGTCATTTTTTCCACTTTGCACATGAAGCAGCTACGTATATGCTTAACAGCTTCTTTATACAGCCTTGCACTTACTATTGTAGCTTTACACACAAAGCTTCAAGTTAGAATAAGGGCAAAAAAAATTACTTACCCTTAAATTATTTCAACCTTTCCCTGCTTTGTGGATGACGTGGGCTTCTCTTTTGGTTACTATTTCCAGATTTGGTCTTTGGGTAGGTGAATGGAAGAGGAGAATGAAAGGAGTTGTATTTGATGACGATGGAGACTGTAAAATAAAAAGAAGCACTTTAGTGCAGAACCATCCTCTCTATACATACATATCAGATTAAATTAAATTAAATTAGTGACACCTACATAAATGCTTCCTACTGTTTTTATGCACACATACAAATATCACAACTGTCAAAGAGAATGCAGCTGTCAGTAATACAGCTGGGGGGGAGGGTGGGGGGAAGAGCAATTTCTAAAATGGAAGGAGAAAACCCTAGCATAACAACGAGCATTTGAGTAGCAGCAAAGGGGTTTCCACTGGTTCGCAAGAGGGCAGGCAGGGCACGAGGCAGCTGCCCAAACCGGGCTGCCCACAGAGCTGCAGTGGGTGCAGACCACATGGGAGCACCTGGAAAGGGCTTGAGCAGAGGGCAGTGTGGAAGGAGCACAGGGAGCAGAACCGCAGCAACAAACCTGACCAACGTTCTTTCGCTTTCCGAAATACTACATCAGCTCAACTGCTTTTGAGAAAGCATGGAAGGAGCGCAGCGTTTCAGAAAACACAATTCACCCATACCCTGTAACGCTGAAAGGACTCCTAGCACAGGAAGGAATTAATAACTTGGTCACCATACCAGCAAGTACCCCCCTAAAAACCAGACTGATCTCCCACCATCTGCTTTAATAGCAGGATTTCTGCTAAGTGGCTTTCCCCTACACAGACCCACATATCCATGTAAACACACAAACAAACCATTTGGCTTCCCGCAGTCACGGGGTATGCAGCTGCTCAGAGAAGGGCTCCGTGCCTTTGACATGATGCCAAGGTTGAATTCCTGCCATCCCATTTACACCTACACCTCTCCCCCCGCCGACTCCGTGCCCCGCTCCGTGCAGACTCCTTGAGGCTGCCATCAGGTGGGTCCCTCCCTCCCCTCCGCTCGCCTCCCCAAATCACTGCCCGTTGCGCGTGGTAGGTTGGGATCCTTAAAACAGAATTTCGCTGGAAGTAATGGAAAAAAAGAACAAAGACGAGAGGAACGGACTTCCACGCTATTATTTTTCTTGTGACAACTCTCCCACCTTCTGCACACAACTGGCATTTCCAGCACCGCCAGCCCCAGCACCGCCAGCCCCAGCACAGACACCCAAAGCATTCCCGAAACGGCATATTTACCAAATTATTTAGAAGATGCTGTGCCTGGTAGTGGAAAAAAAATAGTCCCCGAGTCAAGGAGACTGTCCTTATTTGGTTGGAAAAGCACAAAGGTCACCACAAACAGTATATAAAAACACATGCTAACACTGAAGAGGTCTAAACATAATATTAAATAACACTTTTCATAACCAGCTCAGTATTTAACACTTGCCCAGAGGCCTCTGGTAAATCCTAGGCGCTTTAACAAAGCAAGGAAGCTTTTCATTGCTATTTAGCAGAACAGGGTAAGCAAAGCACAAGAGAATAAAACTGCTCAAGACATCAAGGACCAAGTCAGAAGCAAAAAGCCAGGTCTCCTCACCCAGCCCCTCCACCACTGAATGCCTTGCTAGGCTGCTGTATTTAAATAGAAATATTATTGTTAGCCGTAAGCAATGCAGACTCATTAACATTTATTTTAGTGTTATAAAATATATTTTTAAATACTCGAAGAAATAATCTGGAGGAAGTGCTAAAGCTCTGAGCATATTTTCAATATGTCCCAGCTTTTCCAGAGAGATTTCAGACCTCCTGGTAAGACACAGACCGTCTCAGAGGCTGCAGTGCGGGAGCGTGCGGGTACCTCCAACCTACCCAGAAAAGCAGCACATGCAAATTCCCTGCCCTTACTTCTCCTCCCAGATTGCTCAGTGAGAGGTAAATCTAAAAATGCCATTGATTTTAATTACTCGTGGACAGCAGAAACCCAAAACTATCATTTCCCGCATGTTTTTAATGTGTGTGGGTGTTATATGTGAATAACACTTGGAAACAGAGGAACCTGATGCCTGCAGAGCCACCTCCTCGAGCAGCACACCAGCAGAAACCCCTGCCAGCACGCACAACTCCTGCTGCACAGCTTCCACAGAGCCCAAGGTCAGCGTGCAGGTCCCAGCCACGCCGCACCTCATCCCAAAAGCTAATGGAAACCAGCCATGTTTCCAACTTCTAATTTGCCCAGCAGAGCACGAGCGTGACCAGGGAGAGGTGACGCAGCCTTCCCCCATCCTCAGGAGAAGCAGGCAGCGTGGGCAGCTGCCCACACCGGCCCCTGTCAGGAGAGGGGTTTGGGGCGTGGTTGAGGGGACCAAGCAGCGGGTGGTGGTTGTTCCAGTGGTATCAGTAAGTACATCCAGAGAAAACCACCACGGGAGGATGCTGAGCTACAGAGGCAGGAGGCAGATTCAATACAGAGACCAGAAACCAGAGGTAGGCACCAATATATGGAGCACAGTGCCCTGTTCTTACCAAATCCAAAAGTCTCCAGAATATAGATGGTGCATTTTATCTTATATATACATTTTACAAGACAACTCCAGTTTTCCATATGACCCAGCCAGCCTTGGGCCGCCTTGGACAAAATAAAATGGGAGGAGGCAAGGAGGGAGCAGAAATAGTTTTCATTGTCAGAAAAGTTATTGCACAGTTAGCATCTGAGAGCTCCCCCCGATCTCGGAGCAGTCTTTCATCAGTGTTTTGGTGGGGGAAAGGAAGAACCAAGACAATTTCTGTGGTTTCAGAGCGGGTTAAATGCACGCCTGCTGCAATCTGCTGTTTGGAGACGGAAGGAGACAGCACCTTCCATGGGTCCGACCTGGCACCCACTGCTCCTCCCCAGGCTGTGGCAGCCGCTGCGGAGCTGGAGGAGCTGCTGCTCCAGTGTTTCAAGCTACGCATCTTTTCCCTAGTGCGGAGAAGGAGGGACGTGCTCTGGAGCTCAGCCACGGTGGTCCCTGGCACTGTGCAGATGGCAGCGGTTTGGTTACCCGGTGCTAAATGCAATCTGCACAAGCTACAGCATACACCAAGTTCAAAGTCAAAATGAACATTTGTTCTACAACAAAACACATTGCAAATGATCCTTAACAAATTTTAACTCTTGGTACAGTCAGATAAGAAGCACAGTAGCATGGATCATACCCTGTTGTTATTGCAAGCTCTGTGCTGCTAAACATATGAGTGGTAATGCAGAGATATCTATATTTTGTGTTTTGGTATAAATTATAGAGCAGCATAATAGACCTGAAGAGGCAGCTTTGCTCATTCCTGCATTGCTTCCTTCACATTTTTAAGCCCATTAAATTTCTTCCCGTTTAGTTGCTTTATTTTGGTTCCTTGCTGCATAAAATTGTTCCGCATTCACCAAGCGGTGAAGCCGAATAAATAATGGCAAAACTTTCCCTGCAAAAATTCGGAGAGCTGTTATGTAAAGCAGAGGGTATCAGCAGATAGAGACAACTCAGAGGCAACCTGAGGTTTGGTATTCTGTGTCAGCTTGATACACAGGGGAAATAACCCTTTAATCCAGTGCAGTGTATTTCATTTACTGTAGTGTTATCCAGTTCGAAGATGTTATGAAAGGAATCCCCGGAGAGACTTAAGACTTCAAAACCAGCCTGAGTTTGAACTTAATTCCACCGTTGCAAAAGGCTGTAGCCGTGGAAGATGACCTTTTCCGTACCTTGCATGCCAGGAGCCATTCTGCCTCATAATGTCACACCAAATTAGAATATTCTCTTTTTGTTTTACTCGGGAATTTGTTTTGTCTTTTCTTTTTAATTAAAAGCATCTGTCACTATTAACGAAACGGAGGGGGAAAAAAGAAAGAAAAAAAATCAATAACAAACAGATTAAAAACAGTGATGTCAGGAGAGATGGGGAGAGCCAAAAAGCCAGGTAATTAACAGAGGGAGCTTTGCTGCGTAAGCTCATCACCAGAACCCAGGTCAGGAGCAAACGAGTGGTGGTGCTACCTCCTTGCTGTTCATCCTCGTTTCACCCATTTGAAACAAAGGGATGCTCTCGTCCCAGCACCAAGCTGATCTCCCCCAGATACATGCCCCAAATCCCACCAGCAGCAGGACCTTGGATGGTCTCTCTCCTCTTCTTGGATAGGAAAGGAGAGGGGAAAAATACCATCAAAGTGCAGATCTCAAAGTTGCTCAGGTCTCGCCAAGGTTATCCTGAATAAATGTTCCAATACATTTATAAAAAAGACCATAAATCTGTGGTAGTGCAACAGAAGCTGGTGGAACTCCCTGTGATGATGGCAGGGATGAAGTGGTCTGACCTTCAACCGACTGCAGGCGCTTCACTGACCAACACGTATTTTTAAGTAATCCTGCAGGAAGCTTAATAGACAAGTTATGGGAAGCCCAGTTAAGGTTGTTTGCTGTGTTAATCGCACCCATGGACTGTATTATTTTGAGGTGACCCGTAAAAGGCCAGTTTTCACTTGCTGCATCTTACCGTTCAGATATGAATGTGATTAAATGTAAACTTGCATTTTCCAAAAATACAGTTCTCCCACAAAATACTATAAATTAATTACAAAATGTCTTCATAATGTGAAATTATTTAGCCTGTTAAGGCAGTACAAACAGCTTTATTGTATCATTAATAGTTAGAAATGTTCAGTCAGCACAGTTGAAAAAAATGTAAACTAAATATGTCAAGGATACATTGCTTCCTACTCTCACTATTTTTTTAATGTCTTATTTCATGGTAGATAAGTGAAAAATCTTTTTACCTGACTTAGTGAGAGGCTCATTTACTCATGCAAATTTAAAACCAAGTGTCATAATACAATGAAATTATAAAAACATATCAAAAAGAAGTTAGCGAGTCACTAAATTTAACTCCTAATGGAGTTCAACCTGTCGTATGCAGTTGTATGTTAATGGGAAGAGCTACAGGGCTCTGTAAACATCAGAGCGCACTCAGAAACCATCACACATGCACAGGGCTTCTGGAGGAAGCCCTTCAGGTTTACAGCCTTCCACACCTTAATCTAAGGGAAACTTGAATTTCGACCCCAGCCAAGGTTACGAGTGTGCCCAGCACCAAATCAATGAAAACGCATCGCGCTGGTCTCTGCAAGCGCTGGGTTCTGCGAAGCTGCTTCATGAACACCGGTACCCGTGCAGACCTGGGATGATTTGCAGGCTAGATACTTTACATGCGTAGGGATTTTCTAAATCCGTACAACATATTACGGCTGACATGGTGAAGCGCTGACTTTGTGGGCTGGAAGATACTTAGCAACTTAAGGGCTTGGCTCTGAATCTGGGTAGATCCAAGTAACAAAGAGAAACGGGTGCGTCTGAAATAACGGCAGCAAACCAAGCGCTAAGGCAGAGGCAGGATGCTGCGTTACAACTTGCTTTATTTTTTTTTACTTGCTGATAGTCTGAGGACAGCACTAACGTGAAGTCTTTATTCTCAGAAACAATCTCTTATTCCAGGAGCAAGCCAAGAAGATGAAAGGGTTATAAGAGAAGGGAAGGGAGGGCCAAGGTTTAAGATATGACCAGTCCATCTGGTAGACCTCCAATATTCATCAAAACCAACCCACTAATGAGGCACAGAGGGAAAAAGATGCCTCTGCAGAGAAATTGGCTGAAGATATAGGGAGGCAATTTCCTAAAGATGCTAATGTCCATCCCCCTGCCCATCAGACTGGGTCGGGTTTGGGTCCCAGCCGTGGGACCCCTCCATTCACCGCCGGGGCGGTTGCAGCAGAAGGCACGGGCAGGGAGCAGTACTGCCCCGTGCAACCCCCCCACCGGCTGCCACCTACCCCACCGCAGCTGCAGCGTGAAGCTGGGGCCCAACGCCTCACGAAAGGAAGAAACAAAGACTCCCTGTGCTTCCAGACCCGACAGAAAATCGTGAAAATAAGACCCTGTAACAAGACAAGGTAAGGGAACTAATGGAAAAACATCAAGTTGCATTAAGGGCTGTGTTAAAGGTTTACAACATAGTCTCCAGACAAGTCCACTGATATTCCTGAACCCTTATCGATCCACAGGTCAAACCAGAAACAAAAAATATCAATTTCAGAAAATATCACTTGCTGTGATACAGAAAAACCACCCCATCCCTGTGCCCAGGTAAATACAGGGACCTTTCCACACGAGACAAAAATCTGCCGCAGAGCTAGACTGTAACTACAAAATCACTAACCTGTCCCTGTCTTGCAAAACACAAAGGCTGATACACGGAATTAGGGAGATGTCCTACATAAATGCTTTAATTAATTTGTGAAATTTTGCACCCTTCTTGGAGGCGTGCAACATGGCACTTTTTGCTCCCCTAGATTGCCACAGTTCTCAATTTTATTTTTATCCTAAGTTAGATATGAATCAGGATCTGCAAAAGACAAAACAACACTCTGTAATCATCCAGCATGCCAATTAAACTAAAAGATACCCTGGAAATTAAAATTAAATGCCGTATCTATGAAAAGAAACAGACAGCTTCCTCAGAAACAACAAAAAAGCCCGGATTATAGGAACATGACTATGGCAGTCCAAAATTGTAGCCGAAGCAGTTATATAACTTACTATCATCCTTCACATCTGCATACTGTAGATCTTCATCAAATCGTGTATGTTTTTGCACATTTATCATCAAGATTTATTGAAGTTGATTCCATAAATTTCATTTAGTTGTTCACTGCTGCTATTTGTTTCCAAGGCAACAAATGCACTTTGCCCAAGCTGCACAGTAAATCATGATTGTTCGGAATTTGGGGGTCCCTGCCCCTCGTGCTGCACAACGGCTGCACCTCCCGACGCAAACAACAGCACTGGCTCGGCGGCGGCAATAATTAGCAACAGACTTGGTGAGCATTTAAAAAAAAAAATAAATATAATCCATGCTATGGAAGGAAAATGCAAAACTAAGCAGGCAGACAGTGGGCTGCCGGCAGGAAGATAGGATTCATGCAAAGCCCCCTCTCCTATCTCATTTACACCTCGGATGGCTGGAGGTTGAGAAATCCATTCGCAGGTTCAGGAGGAGTCAGAAGGCTCTTTCTGCAAAAAATAATGATAAGAAAGTCGCCTTCTCATTGTAGTCGTTGCAAAAGGGACAACTACAATAGTAAGGAAAACAGAAAAGCAGAGGATTTACCAACACTGCACACACGCCTGAGCCTCCCCCGCCGGCAGCATCCGATGGCTCTGCCCCTGCGGGCACCGGGAGTGGAGCCCCCAGCACAGAAACCTGGCAGGCAACTTCGGAAAAGTTCAGCTCGGGATAAGAAAAACTCTCCGTCTGACTGGTGATAGCATAGCGTCGTTATTACAATTTTCAGCAGCTGAACCGCAGGAGGTGGGCAACTCCAAGCACTAACTGGGAGCAAGCATTATTGCCCCATTTCATGGGATTCAGAAAGCGGCATCAAAGCTGTCCCGTCCAAGCTGCCCTGTCAGCGCCGAAGATGCTCGGGAGCCACCCGGGAGCATCTCTGTGCCCCTGCACCACAGAACTGCCACACAAGTCGGAGCAATGACCCACCATGACCGGCACAGGATCGCTAAACCACCTTTTCAATAAAGGGCAGTAAAACAGAGACCAAAACTGCAGGAAGACAAAAATCAAACGCAAGAGACTGAGCTAAAACATGCTCTGTGCTCCCGGAGACGACTCCGGGGAAAAGCCTCGCACAAAAAGCCATTACTTCAGCATTTCTAAAAACAAAACCAATCTCGTACGCGATGTCGGTATTTTAATGGGACATGACGTTTTTCTAAAGACAATGCAGTTATTTCTGTTTATCTGTCATAAGCAAATAGCCATGACTGCAAAGCTGCTGTATAAGGTAGCTGACAAACTCAGCGCACTGATGCTGGCCAGTATAGACCGAACTGGAAACTTTATGGTGTGAATGAGGGAAACCCACACTCAGCTCCCCAGCCCAGCCACAGGAGTGCCATGTAACTGCAGCCACTGCGGAGGAGCCAGCCCCAATTCCCCAGCACGCAGGAAGCTACAATCCCTTCCCTTTTCCCCCATTTAAAAAAAAAATAAAAAAATTAAAAATTGCTCTCAAACCCCCTTTGTTGGATAGCACATTCCCTTGGATTCACACATTATTGCGGGAGTGATCAACGCAGACAGCATCCCTAATGACAAAAGCCACCAGTTTTGCTGCTTTCAGCCTCAGAAACGTTAAGATTGTTTGCTTTCTAAGTGCAAGTCCCCATTTAAAAGGCATAAAGAATTTGCTATAGCAGGCTGGATCAATGATGCAGCAAGCCAAGCATGCGACCTCCAGCAGGGTGGCTGGGTCCAGCGCTCCTGGAAACAATAAAATAACCTTACGCTGCTCCTGATCAACCGCACAATGCAGGAAACGGGGAAAAAACTTACTCCTGGCCCTTGATACAACAAGCTACCTCCTTCAGCTCTATGAACTGATTGCTCTCATTATTATCAGGCATATTCACCCCCTTCTCCCCTTCACTGCAACGCCTGGCATCCGAGATGCAAACCTGGCTTTCATAGCCATGACACTGGTACGATGGAAGCAGGATAGATGGAAATCAAACAGCATCATCTCCAGTTCAGTAGCAGGGAAGAAGAGCCCTCTCGCTGTCACGTTACAAAGATGGAGCACGGTGGCAGCGTGCCGGTCAGCAGCTACGTCCCAGGCAGCGCCCAGGCGTCATCACCAGCATGGGCTGGGATGCTGCCCGCTAACAACGGCCGCTGAACACAACCCTGTTTCTCTGATAGCAGCAAATGAAATCCACCCTGTGAACACCATCATCTCCTTCTAACAAGAGACAAAGGTATCATCGCGCTGCTCATCAGGCACCGAAGTGACAAACTGCATTAACTATCCCAATTACAGGAGCGCTACAGTGCTTCAGCCTCACCCCTGCGCTCACGACCGTGGTCGCCGCTGTTTACATGAGCGTGAAAAATAACATGTTCCAAGGGCAGCTTCGTGTTTTACACTACAATAAATAAAAAACAACACAGGGGTCACAGTCCACGAATTGCCCTCTTCTTTCAGGAAGAGCACTGGAAATGTATGGTCCTGCAGTCGGGTGACAGCTGGAGAACATCCCCATGCTGCTGAAAACATCTAATATAAGAATATTCTCCAGCCAACAGCACAAAAGCAGGGAGAGGGTGTAAATAGCCTTTGAGGAGGGTGCATAAATAACTATAGGTACCATATTTATGCTATAAAAATCCTCAGGTTTTGGCCTGGCTTTGCAAACATGAGTTTTCTTTCTCAGTGCTCTGCTGGTGCTGTGTGGATGGGCTTCCCTCCCCTTCCAGCCGGCACACGGGGGAGAGGGCAGGGCTCCGCTGGATCCCCCAGTACACCCTCGGAGGAATGGCTGGCAAGGGAATTTCCTTTGCCAGCTGATTAAAAGAGATCCTATCAAGGCTGATGGGACCAACAATTGGCTACGTTGGGCTAGATCCTGCCAGGGGTTACAGCCACGGGGCAGCTAGGGGCTGTGATTTCACACGCCTGCCTTCGACACAGAAAACAAGCAACTACATACGCGCACACGGGCGTACGCACATCTCACATTGGTGCGCTCTCTCCGAAAGCAATACTATCTGCTCTCTGAAGAAGCGTGAGCTGCCAGCCTCCAAGCTGGGCGAAAACACATAGAGGAGTGCAGCCGGTACATGTGCATGTGACACAGGCATCTGCATATCACGCCACCCCTCTGCCTCCCTCCCTCCTGCTCGCCGGGTCCATTCTTACCAACCAGCAGAGGATAAAAACGCTCTTAAAAAGATCTAATTTTCCTCCCCGGCTATTTGTTGGCAATGCAGCCCATGGGGTTCACGCGGCCAAAGGGGCGCTCCCCATTCAGGGAGGGAATTTCACAGCGACAGTCTCGGTTCGGCAAGGCTGTCCCCTCTCCTCTGCCACAGTATCAGCATCCCCAAAGATGTTCCAGCCCAGCCCCATCACTCTCAACGTTCCCCCCATGGCTCTCCCCCAGATGAAGCAGCACCCTGGCACATCCGTCCAGCCACAATCTCACCTCGGATCCCTCTAAAAATCTCTAACAAGGGCACGGTGAGGCCAGGGAGGGAGCGACCCCCTCCCGCGCTGCACCCCCGGCACGCTGGGAAGCGGGGCTGCAGAACAAGGCTCGGCGATGAGCGCTGGCACAGCTCGCTTACCACCCGGTGAGCAGCTCCCCGTGGCGTGCAGGTGGCTCCTTTGATTTCCGATTATTTGTCAGCCTTGCTTCTGGCTGGCACCATGCCTAGGCCAAACTTTGCAGCAAGCGGGTCATCCCACCGAACAGCCTCTCCAAATGGTCTCTCGGAGCTTGTGCACCCACGGGAAGGGAATATACACTCTGCACTGCCCTGCTGTGGATGGGACCCACAGTCCCAACGGCCCTTCCAGCCAGGGGTCCTCACCAGTGTTTATCGAATGATGCCCAAGCAAAAACCTTGCACGGCAAGGAAAGCCCATGAGAGCTTCAGACTGAAGCTATCAGAAAAATTCCTGTTGAAAAACACTAACTCATCAAGGCCAAAATGTTGTACAGGAATATGCCAGTTTTAGCAGAAATCTCACCAGGAATGTCTTGCAAACCCAAGATGCCCAGAGCAGCTCACAGCATCGTCTCCCAGCCAGTGAGAACTGGGTCCAAGTCCCTGCTGTGTCCAGCTCCAACCATGCATCATCTCCCACACCCCTCCAGGGGCAAGGCACATGGAGCAAAACCAGCAGAGCAAAACCATCCAGGGGCACTCAGCATCGAAAAAAGGCACAAATGTACATACGAACGAGTTGCTACAGAGCAGCAAACCGCTGTGTCAAATCCACAGCTCCACGGGCTGGTGACAGCAGCTATCCCAGTCCCACGCTCTTCAACATAGAAAGCTGGAGAGCTCAAGACTCTGCTGGGGTACCTAGGCACCCTCCAGCTTATTGTACAGGCAGCTGGTTAGTTTGGCCTTTTTTTACTTTGCACAAATCTTGCTTTAATTCCACCAGCATTTCGGGCACATATACTTCTGAATCTGGGTTTGGCCCTTCTGCTGAGGCTCTGTGTGTGTGAGAGTGTCTATACACAGCGGGGACTATTCATATTTGTGGGAGAATGAAGGAGCTAATTCAGGGCTTTGGTGAGATGAAAGGAAAAACCTTAATTAAAATAAGTTTTAAAACCCATCAAGATTTTTTTTTATCTTATTCAGATTAGCAGCCATCCTAAGATTACACTCTGAATCTAAATGTATCGCTTCTCTTCAGTCGTTGTGGGCTTTGCACACAAAGCCCTTAAGACATCAAAACCCATGCCAACCTAATAAAATAAATATGGGGGGGAAGTACATCTGACAGTAACTAAAATTACATAGGCTTCAGCAAAGAATGCAGGTAATGCTGTTATTTTATAAAAAAACTTCCTTTCCCCTACCTCAGCTCAGAAATAGTGCTCCTGGAAGCTCACTGCGAGCGCAGGGTCTGAGCAGCTCTTCTTGCATGAGAAAGCCAGCGGAAGGGCTGGTTCATGCACAGCTCCACACCTCACAGGTGAGGACGTGACTGTGCAGATCCTCCAGGGCAGCCAGGCAGTGAGAGGAATGCCGTGACTGAGCCACTTGGACCACCCTGCACTGGGCGCCAGGCACGAGTCTGCACCCTCAACCTAGGGAGCCCCATCCCAGGGCAGAAGTAGGGCTGGGGCAAGGATACGTTTCCACAGCAGGCTGATTTTCAAAGAAAATTGCCAAATAAGAGTCACCAAAGCTCTCTGCACATTTGCAACGTTCACGTTCATCCCAACAGAGGTGGAGTAATGAGTGATCGACAGCACGTGATAAAACGCAATCACCCCAGTTCCCAGCCCATGGCTTCGCCTTCACCACGGTGTGCCTAAACCCCAGGCACCCACCAGCACCTCCTGCAGAGGTTTTCTGAGCAACACCTGAAGAGTTAGGGCAACGCTCTCCCACAAACATATTTTTACAATGAAGAGCAAACACGGAGAGGGAGAGTCTTCTTACCACAATTCCAACTACAAAAAAATACATTATATATAAGGAAAATCCTTCCTGCTTGGAGGTTCCTCCAGTAATGCCAGACCTTACCTCCTAGTCAACTACCCGTCCCCCAGCTCTCGAGCAGAGAACACCATCTGGACTGCTTGCTGCAACCGCAGCCCTTCCAAGCCTACCTTTGGGGCTGGGTGGCTGATGCAGCCTGGCTTGCTGCGACATACAGCGAGGCAGGGAGGAGGGAACGCAGCCTTTCTGAGCAAACTGTGCCATTTGACAGGTTTTTGTTCTCCACCCCACAGCAGTCCAAGCGAGTGCACTGCATACCAGGTACCATTAGTTCGATATTGAGTTTGCTTTAAGAAAAAGAAGAACCAAATCAATTTCTTGGGAGGATAAACTTGCAGCTAAAGGGAAAAACTACAATTACACTTTTCAGCCATGAAAAGTAAATCAGATGGTGCTGAAATCCCAGCAGAAAACACAGATTAATTAAAGTCTGCACTTTCTAAATCTGTTATTCAACTAAACACAGCTGTTAAAAAAATGATGCCTTTACTGTAATTTTCATGTACATTCATACGACTGAAATACAGTGAAAAACATTATTAAGTGGCGTTCAGTTAGCTGCTGAAGTTGTACCGGAAAAGGACGCACACATATATGTTTAAATATGACAAGGACTGGTTTGTTTCAAAGAAGAAATTTTATGTGGGAGCTCAAATCCTGTCTGCAAAGAAGGGATGGAATTTATGACAATGGGGCGAGAGCAAATGAGGTGGAGCAAGCCGGCATTGCCCCGGTGGGGCGGAAGCTCAGGGTGCTCCCTCCTCCTGCATCACCGGTCCATGCCCACGGCACGTGCCATCCATCAGCCAGATCCCAGCACTCCTTCTGGTGCAAAACCACTTGTACTTCCAAGTGCTTTTGGCCATCTGTCCATCACAGGCAGCGCTTCCCAATTTCACTGATTTCATTAACCCTAATATATTTTAAGATCTTACACAGGGGGGAAAAAAACAAACCCCAACCCACAAAACAGTTTCTTCACAGGGCCTCATCGGAAGCCCATGAAGGCAGAGAGGCTCGTGCTGAACCCTGCTAGCTTCAGATCAAGCTCTGCTTCCACACGGAGCCAATTTATTCATCAGGAGATGGCACAGTTACCCACACAGTGCTGGGTGCCGGGAATATTGTACACGAGACACAACCTGGTCCCTCTGCACGCCCCGATCTCCCCCCCCCCTCTGCGGGGGCTCGGCGCGGGGTGGGTAACGCTGGCAGAGCACAGCTCCCGCTGACACCCTGTCAGGTGGGGAAAACACGACATGCCTGAAACAAAAGCTTTCCTTCTCTTCCCCCCCCTTCCCTTCTCTCCAAGTCTACATCAACGATCAAAGTGGAGAGCTCCTTGCTCTGTCACAGAGGGAAGCAAAATTGCTGTGATTTGAATGCAACCTAAAAGGCACTCTGCAATTCAACTCAATCAGTCTAAACTTACTTCCAGCCCTGACACAGCTGTTCCTCCCCTATGGAAGAGAAAATAATACTTGAACCTTGCCTCCTCTGCAAGGGGGAGAAGGCATGGGAGAGCCCTCACGGCCTCTCAATCCTCCCCAAATCATTTCAGCTTAAAATATAATTAGCATGATCTAATACAGTAATATATTAATATTGGCAATAGCTCCTCGCCTTAATATCAGCCTGTAAAGCCTCTCATAATCGAGACTCGCCATCGCTGCAGACAACACCAAGATGACAACGATGCCACCAACACGTACTCACAGGTATTCACGTCAGAGCTGGGAAAAGCCGCCAGGCCAACGCCAGCAGCTGGACTGCCGACACGGAATCACAGTCCCTGCGAGACAGCAACCTCCAGCGTGTGACGGTCAGCTAGCGACGAGATGTTACAACATCTCGCCCTTAAAACTTGGAAGTGTGACAAGTCCTTATTTGCATTTAACCTGCAATAAAAATCACTATATTTTCATTACCCTCCATAATTTTTTTTTTATTTTTTTTTTTTTAGGAAAGCAAAATTGCATGGGAAAAAAGTCTTCACATTCAAGAAGGCTGTAAGAAAGTGTTCTCAGGTCCAAGGAGACCCCTGAGCCTCTACACGGCACCGGTCAGTGACCTCTGTGTAACAATGCACCAAATAAACTGCTCTAGGCAACTACCCCACAACTCCACAGGAAAAGACACTTCTCAGTAGGTTTTACTGTCGCTGGCTTTTGCATAAAACACCTCACTGCATCTACTTATTATTACTCCTCTACCTAATCTACCCAACCATATCAAGCATGCACTTCTTGCAAGTTCCTGAAACATGATCAACTAGAAGAAAAAACAATTAAAACCAAGGAAGTACTGGTAAAAAAGAGGAGCTATATTTTTTTCAAGGATGAGCAAGATGCACTGGTAGCGAAGTATTTCCCAGAATCTTCCATTACAGGGTGAAGGTTTTAATAAAAAGAAATAAAAAGAGCTCACATTTTGATCTTTTCCCAGAGCTAGACATGGTTTAATTAGCTTGATCTCATTATGTAAACTGGAGAGGAAAAAAGAACACCATTAAAGCAATATCCCACTGGCAAATGAGACAACCTTGACATCAACTAAGATATTTTCTTGGAAAAGTCTCCCCTGCCTGTGATGCAGCTTCCACACCTCTTCCTCATCACAAGGTCTTCATCATCCCACCTCTTCCAGCTGCCCTGCTCAGTTCAATGGCATTTCTTGGTTTCTGCTCCCCTCCAAGCAGCCTGGAAAATGCCAGTAGTAAAAAAAAAAACGAGCTAGATTTTGACTTGGTTCTATTTAGCCCGAGATCATTCAGCATGTTCTTTAGAAAAGATCAACTGGAACTAAACATTGCCATAATATACTCCATCTGTTAAAGTACATACTTTTGTAATAACGCATTTAGAATTCAATAAGAAAAGCGAGAATTACAAACAAGGTGTCCATAATGAGCCTCAATATAATTATTAAACCAGATAAAGTAGGCCTGGTTTTCAATACAAGAAAGTTATTTGTACCTTAATGATAATGAAATGTAAAAAGCATCTGTAATTTCCGCTGAAATGTATTGCAGAAAGTCAACTTAGTGCACGTCACTTTGTTAAGACTATTCTTATTATTGTGTTTGCAATGACAGCAAAATGCTTCTTAGTTCCAACTCCTGGGATATATAAAAATATGATTAGAGCACTATAACAATACAACAATGGATTAATTTGCCCAACCATTACATTCGGATCTGAAAGACTTTTATAATTTATTTTACCAACTGAAAGGTGGTTATTTTGGGATCCTGGCTCATAACAAAGTAGTTCAGCGCCACATTTTCAAATATTTTTTTTATATTCCAGCACCGGCAATACTGCAAGGTTCCAGTGATTCTCCCCCATCTGCGTGTCCCCCTGAGCGTTTTTGCTAGCCCCCTGCCATGCCTTACCCCGGGGTTCAGCTCAGGATGCTGCATAGCCGCCACCAGGCTGCCTATCAAAAGGGTACCGCACACCGCACAGCCTGCAAAACACAGCAGCGGCAACATACCTGGTAAACCCATCACCCACGCAAAAGAAACAGCCATTTGGGGGGGGGGTGCCTAACAATTATTACCTACACCAGGACAGGAGAACACAAAGAACTTATCAGTGTTGAACAGTGCAGCTAACAAACATAGGCCAAAAGGTGTTGAGAAATCTGGCCCTAAGGGCAGACAATATAAAGGAAAATAATTAATAACTCGTTTGCCGAATGTCAACAGGAGCCATCCGCTACAACTGGCATGGAATAATCACAGATTATTAGCAAATTCATGCGCTCACCACCCTCAAGTTAAACCAATGCTGGTTACGAGGGCATGGACGTTTCCAGTTTGGCCTAAAATGGGGACCAGAACCCATTTTTTCCAACAAAGCAAAAACCCCTGGGATCTCGGCTGCAGCACTATTCAAAAGGAAGCAAGTATGCAGGGGCAGGGACAGCCCTGTGGATCAGAAATAAAGACCAAACCAGAAATGTGCAACACTGGTGCGACACTACAGGCAGGACAGTCGAACGCACTTGCTGTCACCCTCCTCATGCCATCAGCATCACCACAGTTTGGTTTGATGGAACCCAAATTTCACTTGTTAAGACAAAAATCCCTTCTCAGACTCTTGCCCCAACCCTGTCCATTCTCCTGCTGACTACCTCTCTTAAATTTACTCCTCCGCTATTTCCTTGCAAGTGTGCTGGCTGCTGCGGCTGCTGGACCCGGAGACTAGCCTGCTGTGAGCATCTCTCCCCGGATAACATCCCCACGCTGCTCGGTACACCATGTTACACCTGCACTGCCACACGCAGACAGACAAACATATCCTTAGCCAAGCAGGGAAGAGTTGGCAGGCCCTAGTTTAAGGCTAAGCTAAACGAAAAGCATCCCAGCACTCAGGAAGCAAGCTGTGTATTTCAGGCACCGCTGAACCACACCAGTGGTCCAAGCCAGCTCGCCTGTCACCAGCCCGGTCATTAGAAGCACAGTCCTGACCCCTGTGGTCTTGTCCCATGGGAACCCAAAGGCAGGAGTCTTCTCCACCTGGTCTAAACCCATGGCAGAGGACACTCAACATTACAGGAGAGACTATCTTCTGCAGGAACTGCTGCACAGTTTAAGGACATTATGGGAAAGCACATATGAGCGCTATGTTTCCATTAGTCAAGACTATATTTTCAGTTTTATACTCTTGTACTTGTTTTACAGTCTCTGTACTACACCGTAAAGTTAAACTGGCAGCCTCACCACCAGGAAAATCAAGTCTTTAGTCTTGTTTTGAATGCTGACGTCTGACATTAGCCTTTGCTGTGCTTCCTCCAGTCCCACAAACCATGCCCTTTCTTCTCACCTACCCTGAACGCACCGCAAGAGCCTCCAAGATGAGGGCGCTGCCTGGGTTAACAAGGAGAAAAATTAATGCAACGTCCCTTTTAATTGCAGTGGCAAGACAGAGAAAAGAAAGTGCAAAGGCAAGCTTTACTCGCTCATGCTCTCTGCTTCTAGCCAACACAGACCTTCACGCCGTAACAAGAGGCACAGCACGCTGACATTGTACCAACTGAGAGCTAATGTCACCCTTCCACCGGTGTAATCTGTATGTGATGGGTTAAACAACTATTTCATTTCTGGATCATTGTTTAACTAATATCCTCAGCTTTTAGGCAGCGAGACTTATTATGCAGCAAATTGCCCAAATCTTGCAACTGACTCTTTTTTTTTTTTTTTTTTCCCTAAAGGAGATTTTCAAGGAGTAAGAAATTTATCTTCTCTTTATCTTCCTACATAACTCTAGTTATTTTGCCATTAACTTTTGTGCTTACTTTTGCATTTTACTAAAGTGAATTTGGTCAAGTATAATATGCCGCATCCCCTTTTTTTCTTGAGAAGCGAGTAAAACAGACTACAATCTTCCAGGTTATTTCCAGAAAAGAGTAAAAACAAACAATGGGGTCAGGCTCAGCAACATGGCTGTCACAAAGCATCAGTAATGTTTTCTGAAAGGTCTTATGCTCCAAGTTTTTAATTAAAAGACAAAAAGTCTATAAAATATAAAAGATCTATTCCAGATTTTCTTCCCTGGGGAGAGTTTGGGGTAGAAGCTACTGAGCGAGGATTACAAACAGGACGTGCAACTGGCATCTCAAGACAGGCGCTGGGCAAGAAGGATGGGTCTAAAAAACCTTGAATTTTCAGAGGTTTTGAGCACTCTGAAATACCATGGGCTTGGATCTACACACAATACTTCATAAGGGTTTTGCTGCCTCCCCCACCCGCAGTAAGGCCAATTTACAAGCTAGATAGCGGGATAGGATGGATTTTGGAAAGTAAGAGGAGGATAAAGGAGAAATGCAGGCATGTGTGCATACAGAGTCATCTTGAAACTCTTCCTGCCCTGCTTTCCGTATGAAATCATATGAGCTTCCCATTCATTACTATCAGTGCTCTTGCTGGATTTGGATGATTGCCCAATTGCTACTGTTGCCAGAAATCCAAAACATCAGAGGGGTGATTCATCTGATGCCTTGACAGCTCTGGAGCTCGGCTAAGGAGAGAGGTGGAACCCAAAAACCCGAATACCACAATGGAGTCCTCTTGCATCCTGCTCGGAGCCACCGACGCAGGCACGGTCATCGCTTTGGACTGCACCTCTCCTGCACGCGTGCTGCATGCCCCAGGGATGGTTTTCTTAGTACCAGACGCAGCTTTACCTATATTTTCTTTGTCCGCACCACAGGAGCTAATTGTCGTAATAGAGCAAAACTGTATTTCCATACTGGCAAAGCTCTTCCACACAGATGTCATTTAAGTCTTGTTTATATGGTGCTCACTCATCCAAAGAGTTAGCAACTAGAGAACAAGAGGGGCTTTGTACCTCCATGCTCTGCTATGTTAAAAATTGATTTAGCATAATGGTTTCAAAGAGATTAAAATCCAATTTTGTAAATCAAAGCAGGAACTGTACTGACTCACTTCTACAGCAGCAGAAAAGAACCTGCTGAATTCTGAAAACGACAGTCGCAGCCCTGATCCTCTATTAATGCAGAGAAAGTAATTAACCAATCAAAACCACAGTTTAATAAGCTGTATTTTGCTGTATGCATCTGCTCTTTATCCTCACGTCAATAAACAAGATGGAATGTTCATCTGGAGAAGAAGAAAAGGCAGCTTGTGGGCTAGCCACAGCTTCTCAGGTGGCATGGGCCAGCTGACCTGCTCAGTGCAGAAGGGCTGTTCATGGCAAAGCCAACAGGAGATCCCTGCTCCTCAAAGTAGTTATCATTCGGGATTCAGCTTTGCATTATTCCAGTTCTACAAATCACTTTTAGCATTAAACTTCATTTGGAAAAAAACCCCACAACAAACCACAAATGGGTAAAATAAGATAAATTGAGATTAAACAAATGGGCTCTGCAGATGTCCTAAGAACTCCACATACAAACTACCTCCTTCAAGGAAAACACATTCCCTTTAATATCTTGGATATGCAGATATAGCTGTAAAAAAAAAAAAATCCACACATTCAGATTAATTTATAGTAAGTATCTTTGATGGTTATAGCATCTTTTGAAGAAAAACGCAGACATACTTAACAGGGCCTGATGCATACCACGCAGTTCGCAGATGTTATGTGATACAGACAACCCAGGACTCATTAGATCTTTTAAAAAGATTTCGCATAATTTCTTACAAGCAGTACAGAAATCATATCACAAATTCACATACGAAAAAGCAATCTGAGCTTTAAAGAGCACCTGAAGCTTTGCACAGGCATGCAAGAAATCATGGATATTCAAGCTCATGTATTTACATAGATGAGGTAGAGTTTGTTGTTTGTTTTTTTTTTCTTTTTTTAATTTTGTTTTCTTCTAGAGGGAAGATATTGGCATTTTCCCTGGCGCTCTCTTTAATGCAAAAGTTAGCCTTGCTTATGCTACTTATTTCTCACCTAAATCAAGATGATCTCTGTGCTGCTACACGGAAACGTTTTGCATCTATCACCATTCCCCAGCTCTACAAAAATATATTCTACAAAATCCCCGCGGAAAGATGAGGACTTGTCCCAGTGACGCATTTAGGGAGGTTTGGAGCCACAGAAATGCAAGGCAGGGAGCAAGCCCTCATATCACAGACATTATCCCAACGAATTTTTGGGATAAAGCTGGGAGCAAAGAAGAGCAAGTAGTCACAAATTTCCCATTGAGAAGAGTGAGATTAAAGAAATTCATATCGAGAACAGCGCACGCGGGCATTGGTGGGCAGGCAGCATCAGATCCACGCTGTGCCCCCGGGATGCAAAAACTGAAAGGCCCTGGCCAAGCCCAGATCTGAGACAACCACTCCGAGACGCCTGAAACAAAGCGGGTGAAGTTCTTCACTCGTCAGCACATACTCCTGAATTTCGGTGTGCACTCGCAGCCTGCACGCAGCGTGCTGCCGAGGTAGGCACCAGGCACTGCCGCCTCTGCACCCTCCCGAGCCAGGCAGAACAACCCGCTCTTCTCCTTGGCTGGGCAAAGCAGCATGTCCCAGCACCACAGTGGCTTCGCTGGCTCAGGCACCCTGGGGAAGGAGACCACCGGGCTCCACAGGGATGGGTCTCCCAAGCTCAGCAGTTTTGCCAGCGCTGCCGGTGAGCAGGCACGTGCCACCGGAGCCTGTCCCCAGGAGTACGGGACCCAGACTTGTGTGGCTCAGCTAGTGATTAAAAAGGGGGGAAAGTAAGAAACCATTCCTTCTTCTCTTATCTGCATTGACCCAAATACAATCATCCCCTAATGAGTATCACCCTCCAAATCCCCCACAGCTGCAGTTTTGATGGGCATTTCATCCAATCCAGCAATTCTGTGCAGGAAAAGCAACCACCTTAGCCACACCGATTACCTGTTTAGGTGGATTTCTGTTGGCGCCGAGTTAACTCTTGATGCTTTGAGCACGAGACAGCAGGCATGACACCAGGGGACAGAAATGAACTGCCTCGGCTCCAGCCAGGTCTCCAGTCCAGTTCTAGAATTTAGTAACTGGAAGAGAAATTGCATGATCACGCTGGTACAGCCAGCAAAAAAAGTCTCTCCTCCTTTTTTTCCTGAAAAACTGTGAGAAATGCTGCCTCGATGTGCATCTGTCTCTCCCTCTCTATCATCATCGTCAAGAACGTTCAACGTACAGCAGCAGCTCTCACCTCACGAGTTCTTAGTCCTGTTGCTTTTATCTCCAACGGTTATAAGAAAAATGGTGGGCTATTATTTCAAGGAGAAAATGATCTTCCACTGAGAACTCAACAGCTTTCTCAGCTTCCCCTCTTGTGGGAAGGATCCCTTCTGGCAGGCACTGCCTGCCACAGAGCAGGACACCCCCGAGATCCTGGCCCACCGCTGCTCAGGGACGAGGACCGAGGGAAACGGTACCGCACTGCGAGGCGGCCTGCAGCAAGAGAGTTATGCAAATGAGAAAAATGAATATTTAAATAAAACATTTATTAAGAACAGATTAACTCTGTCAATCAATATTCACTTTTGTTTTCCTGCGCACACATTCGGAGGGGCTGCACAATAACCAGTTTCAGTTTTTCCAGGGTATATTTAGTTCTGTATTTAGAAGTGTAGCTTCCTGAAAGATTATTTTTTTTTTTTAAATGAAGTGCATTTCCTTGTGCAAAGGAGAACAAATTGCTACTTAAACTTTCTTCTATTGTCTATTTGCCTGCAATTTCCACCTCATTTACAGCTTTTTTGTGTCTGCCCTTTTGTTTAGTTTTACCTTTGACATTCTCTTAATTTCTCTTCAGAGATACCTGACACCTTTACATTAAACTCACAATACACATAATGCTGGAGTTTTTGGAGAAAGGCTGTGCAGCAGCAGCAGCTCGAGCCAGGCTGAGAACCCTGACGTCTGCCAGGAGGTGCTGTTTGGAAAATAATTTCTCAGCTGCAGAGAAAACTTTGAATCACATTGAAAATTATTTCTGAGTTCCCAAGTTTGTAGGGAGAGCAAGGAGTGCTAGTGGGCTGACCTTGGCTGTGTGCCCAGCGCCCACCCAGCCGCTCCATCACCACTGGGCAGGGGAGGAAATGTAACGAACGGCTCCTGGGTGGAGATAAGGGCAGGGAGAGCAGCACCAGTTACTGTCAGGGCAAAACAGACTAGATACAGGGAAATTAATTTAATTGATTGCCAGTTAGAAGTCAGAGTAAGGTAATGAGAAATAAGACCAAATCTTAAATGCGTTCCCCCACTTGTTCCTTCTTCCCAGGCTCAACTTCACTCCCGGTTTCCCTCCCTCCTCCCCCCAGCAGTGCAGGGGCTGGGGAATGGGTCTGGGGTCCGTCCATCACACGCTGGCTCTGCCGCTGCTTCCTCCTCACAGCCTGCCCTGCCCCAGCCGGGGTCCCCCCACGGCAGACAGCCCCCCACGAACTGCTCCGACCCGATTCCTTCCCAGGGGCCGCAGGTCTCCCCACACTGCCCCAGCCTGGGTCCCCCCATGGGCGCAGCCCCCCAGGCCCAGCCGGCACCAGGGGGTCCCCAGCCCTGCCCCCCCCCCCCCCCCCCTCCTGCCAGGAGCTGCCCCAGCGCCGCTGCCCGCGGGTCACAGCCCCCTGCGGGCACCCCCTGCCCCGGGGGGGCTCCCGGGCTGCGGGGGGGGGGGGGGGGGGGCTGCTCCCCCGGGGGCTGGTGGCACAGCCTGCCCCGCCGGGGCTGCCCACGGGCTGTGGGGGGTCTCTGCTCCGTGCCTGGAGCCCCCCTGCCCTGCCCTGCCCCGGGTGCTGCAGCGCTGCTGCTCTCGCATGGCCTCGCTCCTCTCCGCCGCTGTTGCACAGGGGGTTCCCCCCTTCTTTAAGATGTTCCCCCAGAGGCTCCCACCGTCGCTGATGGGCTTGGCCAGCAGCGGGGCCATCGCAGAGCCGGCCAGCGTGGGCTCTGTCGGACATGGGGGAGGCTTCTGGCAGCTTCTCACAAGCCCCCCCTGTAGCTTCCCCGCTACCAAAACCTTGCCACACAAAACACACGGTGCAGGCCTCGCCGATGCTGCTGGTTTCTTTGCAGCTCCAGCAGCCGCACACTGCATAACCCAAGATCCCGGGCAACATTTACCTTCCCCTTGAGCCCACGTGTTCTCAAATAAAACAGGAATAAGCCAATGAGCTGCTTCAATAACCAGCCTAGACGTGAGGAAGAAGATGGAGAAGTTTGTTACTTAAGGCTGGCCAGCTCTTTATTATCTATCAATGTAAGGAATCAAGCTTTAAAATTAACTGATATTATGATAAAGAGCTTTGGGGCAAGAAGGCATTTACAATGACCATCCCCTTCAGGTTAGCAGAAGGTAAAAAACCCACGTAGCTGCCTGATAGCGCACTTGACAACTTGATTAACGTATCATAACAAGATTTTGTGCCCAGCTACAGATAAGGTGAAGAATTCACTTCCCTGCTCCAATCCTCCCTGCAATCCAGGAAAATCAGGGGAGGAAGGCGGGAGTTTTGAGGATTCATGGCAGAAATGGGGAAGATAGGCAGGTACATCCCCACCGATGTTTACAGCGGAGGCCGTGCGGGAAGCGCAGTGGTTCCTCCCCCTCCCCCCACCTCCCCACCAGGGGACAATGGCAGCAGGTTCTGAGCACAAGGGGTGGCACCTGGAGAGGACTCCATGCCTCAGCTGGCCCCAAGCACAGAGACAAGGAGGAAGATGGTGTGTTGTGAACAAGGCTACACTACTAAACCCTGCGCTTCTCGGCATCTGCCAAAGGCCAGCATGCAACGGCTGACCTGCTTTAAATTTGATCTGTTTCTGATCTTTTGCATTTGTTTGCGTGCTGGTGATAAGCCCAGCTTTGCCCATTCCTTCACCCCACCTGGAAGCCCTCCCCGATTTGGCCAGACTTACCAGCCTTGCTGCACTGTTCAAATACATTTTTGGCAGCTCATGTCTGCTGCTCCTGCCCTGCTGGGGTGCCCTGCAGCTGGAGCGGGCTCCCAGCACAGCAGACAGTGCAGCGGCACCCACCCCGTGTGCGGTCATAGCAAGGAAGGATGACCATGAACCACGACGCTCAAGCTCCGAAGCTGTGCAAAGCCATCCCCTTGCCTCCACAACTCTTTTCTCCTCCTACTAGTTGCTTCTTAAAATGACCTTAGTGCCACACCGCTATAAATGTCCAGGGCAGCCTGGTGCCCAGCTCCCCACTGATATTTGGGGAGTAGGAGCTCTACAACCATCCAAGGGTCTCGATCTTCCTCAGAGCTGTCATGAATTGACAGAACTCGGCCCATCACTAACGCTGAGTGGACCCATTGGAGTGGGGATGGGACATAACCCTCGCTCAGACCAATCTCACCAGCAGAGACCCTGACTCGTCTCTCCCTCATCTCAGGTGAGTCCCTCCTCACCAGTGACCCAAGTCCCACCTTCTGCTGCAGCCCCCAGCCCCCACGTCTCCTGCAGCCTGGCCTTTCCAGGCAGCAGATGGGAGAGGGCACACCCCGTGTGGGTCCCTGCTCAGCTGGCAGGGTTTGCTTCTCAGCCATCCCTTCCCCAGGGCTCCCCCGGGTTTGCAGAGGATGCACAGCCCCCACTGCAGCTCCCTATCCTCCTTTGCAGGGCCGGTCAGGCACTGGCACACCAAACTTCACAAAGTTAAAGCATTTTGCTGCATCTTGGTCCTTTTCATTCTCAGTTTCCTTTCAAAGAGTGTTCCAGTTCAGTATCTGCTGCTAACAATAGATGGGTTATATTATATTGCTGTTAGAAGAAATAACAAGAGTGTCCTCCACCTCACCGTTTTTCAGAGACCATCGAAGCTGGAGCGATACTTCTTTTGCACGCCAGGAACAGGGCACGCTCTAAATGGGAACTTGAAAAGCATTAAGCCCATCACTCCAATCCTCAGTGGATCACAAACTCCACTTTTGCTAATGCTTCCATTTTGTTTGCGGAATAAAGTGAAACAGGTTTCACCCTAAATGTTTGCTCGCTCTCCATCTCCAAGCACTCATTTACTCTCGCTTTCTCCCCTTCTGATCTAAAACCACACCAGCTGTTCCGTTTTGCTCCCCTGGCAGGACAATCTGCCCATTTTCCTTTGCCTTTAATAAGAAAAAAAGGAGAAGGGGGTGGGAAACAAAAAAAACCCCGAATCCCAAAACCAGAGATAGTCAGGAGTTGGCATCTCCATCAAACACAGTCATGGCAGTAACATAAGAAAACCAAACAAACATAAAAAACCAAACACACACCCACCCCAAAAAACCCCAAACCAAACCATAAAAACCCCAAAAAGACACTTGGCTGTGAAAGCGTGTGTTTCCCAGCATTTCTGCCGGTCCTGAGGCTTCAGGACGTGCCTGCTCCCAACACACAGGAGCCAGGATTAAGCCCTGTGTGCTGTCGGCAGCGCAGTTCCCCCTTCCCCAGCACCACACGTTTCCTCCTGGAAACATCACCACCGGGACCACAGAGCACCGGGTCGGAAATTCTGAGAGCGTCGAGATTTGATTTTCATCTACTTTGTTAAATTTCTGCTAATTGCTTTTAACGTACTTCCTCCGCCAGAGTCTTTATAGCTTAATTCCTCATGGGCATTTATTCTGGAGTTTTACTAAGTACAGAAGGAAAATGAAATCTAACTACATGCCAGTGATGTAATTGCTAATGGTCTTTGTAATAAATGCACACAGGTGTTTTTGTTTTTTTAAGGGGAGGGGTTTTTTACCATGGCTGGCCTTCATAAAATCTCATAAGTCAATGAAAACCGAGCAAAAGAAACTGCAGTTCTATAAATGCTATGAGGCACTGGGGCTGGATGTGATGTAATGCAGTCCAGTCTTTTATAATTAACAAAGTACAGCAAAAAGACTCCAAACTGCAATACTTGAGCTCAAGTTTTAATAGAATACATCACTGACTTCCTGGTTTAGACTAAGATAAGTTGTCACCACGAACCAAGAAACTTCAGCTCGTTTTCAGGCATCAGCAAGCTACAGCTAGCAGGAGTTAGAGCATTAATACGCTTTCACACTCAGACAACAAGGATGTAAGACCTGTAACTCCCAAACAACATTATGCATAGAGCATACTTTTCATCATTACACATTAATAGATTTGGGAGTGAAAGTTGGAGGGGTGGTGTTATATGTCAAAATTAATTATAATGCCAATAAGCTGAAATTCAACAGGGAAGATCAGGTTGACTAAATTATTGTGTTGAGTTATCATCACTGAAAAATCAACTGAGAGAGGCTGTAGCACTCTCGCTGCAAATCAAAAGGTGGATAGAAAAATAAGGAGAAGTAAAAAAAAAAAAAATCCCAGACCAATCCATTGCAGAGGAGTTTAAGTGAGTAAGGACAGTTCCAAGTTAGCCTGAATTTATCCAGGATATAATTCTGCATTACAGCTGTTAGGGAGTTCAACTGTATCTTATCTTTTCTTCACAGGCTTACTACAATCTGGGACCAGTGGCCACAAACTATGCCACTTTGGGTAAACCGGGCTATTTGCTTCCTTCTTAATGTAAGGCCATAGAGGAAACTTCTGCTCCATTTCTGTAAGGCTTTCTCAGTGGCTTTCCAGGTCAGGCACCTCCAGCATCCCTTGTAAAGACAATGAAAGGGATTCCAAAACTTCCACCTGTGCTGAAAATGTCCCAGTTGGCAACCTCGGAAGAATACCACAATTAACATAACATTACTAAAACAAAACCAGAACAAAATAACCCCCACACACAACCCAAAACCCCTACAAGCAGAGACACACACCCCTCAAACCCTTAGCATTTAAGTATTCAATATTCTTCATAAGGCCTGCAGTACTAAGAAGAATATTACTGTGAACAAGGATGAGGACAAACAAGCAAGTGCCACATGAACATTTAATTCCTACAGAGTCAATTAAATGGCAACAATAAAATACAGTAAGAGTTAATGCTAGACAAAAGGATTAAGGAATGAGGGAGGACTTATTTATAAACATACAAATGAAAACCTGGTTAAGAAGTAGGGGAATTAATAAAAGATAAAAAGAATGATTCAAATATGGCTAAGAAGGGGAATTCCTTTATTAAATTTGTCTTCAAAAGTAAATTAAGAAAGATGCCTGTGCTATCAGAGAGTGATGGCGAGTTTATAAATATAGCTACCACCGAAGGAGAGAAAAAGGGAGTATGTGGAAAATGCAGACGTGTGCCAAATCACTCAATCTGTGCAATTAACTAAAGAAATCAAGTGTTGTTATTTGTGAAGAATTATTTTTTAAAAGGGAAATTTAGCAAATTCCTTCAAAACATAAATCTAACACCTAATTCTGGAAATTACTTACAGTGATGGATGCAATTAACTTCTATTCCTAGCAAAAGAATGGGAAAAAAATTAAGGAAAAAGTATCTGTGGCAGATAGCAGCTCAGCAAGCTGCAAGTAGTACAGATTTGCAGAGAGAACACCTCTTGTTATGCACAGTTGGTTTGTTAGCACATATTATTTATTTAATGAAAAGAAGAAAGGAAATGCCATGTGGATTACAGTAGCATTTTTGAGAGTCAGTCCTGAAATTAAAAGCAATAGTTCTGCAGAAATCTGAGCAGCCTCAATTCTCCCTACTTTAGGAGGGATTAGGATGTAGCACCTGCAAGACTCGAGGCCAACTGAAAACAAAGGAGTTGGAGGAAACTGCCAAGGAAGGTATCACATGGTTCTGTGTTAGATTTAATCTGAACAGCTTTGTTAACAATCTGGAAGAGGAAAGAATACGGTTTATTAAATTTCACCTACTATGCACTGAAATGCATTGCAGGACTTGACAGGAAAAATAAATACATACAAAGAAGATATTGCTTTGATTGACTGGGACATCTTAAATCAAGAAAGGTGCCCATCTTCTCTCAGGAACACCTTGTCAACATCATTCAAAGAAGAAATTTCTCTGTCCTCTGCAGGAGGCCCTCCCAAACCTGCCAGATCTGAAAGAAGATGGAAAAATCATACGAAGATTTTTCTGCTTGGAAAAAAATACAGCTGTTTCTGAAGAGATCTATCACCAAAACCCAGCCATACTCTGAGAAGGAGACATCGGGAAGGCATCCTTCCGAAGAGGGCCCTGGGAAGGCAGAGGGCAAGCAGCTCTATATGGAACTGCAGAAGGATGCAGCAGCTAAAAAGACAGTTTAGTTCCAGAGACAGAAAACACAGAAACATGTATCACATAGCAGGATGTTACAGTCCTCTCTCTCTACAGATGTAATTAATCCATAAATGGAATAATGTATTCACTTCTGGACACCTCATTACCAGAAAGACATTGACAAATTGAACAGAGTACAAAGAAAACAACAAAAATGTTTAAGGGTTTGAAGGGAAAAAATTCTAAGGAAAGATCAAAAGATTTGAATACGTCCAGCTCTAAGCACAAGCATAGCTTAGTAGGACAAGATATATATCTATATGTTTTTGAAAGGTGTAAACATCAAGCAGAAAAAACAGCACGGGGGGCTATTAGGAGGAAGAATGGAATAAAATTACTAAAGAAGAAAACTTAAGATGAAAATCTTCTTGCCCTATTAGGATGCACAGTTAATCTCAAGGGATGTGGTAAATGTGCCAGTGCAAGAGAACCAGACTAGGCTGGACAAATTCTTAATAAATGTACAGCTCGGATAACCACACACCAACAGGCAGTGGGGTTGGGAGCTTCTATTTCTGATCCCTGATGTCTGCTTCCCCTCTTATTTTATATACAGATACAACATCCATCCATGGACTTTCACATAAGTACCTTGTAAGGACGTGAACCAATTTAAATAAAATTAAAATAAAAAAAAAAAAAATAAAAAAAAAGGAAAGATCTATATGCATGGCTCCCCTAAACCAGATCAGAACTAAAAGGACCCAATCCTGGCATCCCAAAACCGCAGTGGGTCTCGAATGGTTATGAACGCTGCAAAGGCAGCCGAAAGGGGGAAAAAAACCCTGCATCAGACTACGTGCATGAAGAGGTAATGACAGCGGATGCATTTCAGCCATTTATCACTGTGTCTAACTGATGCTGCTTTAAATAACCTAACCTGCTCTTACACCTCCCTGCCAGCGCCACAAACCTTTCTCAAGCAAACACTGTCTTCAAGTCAATCAGGCTTTGCCCAAGGAGATCTTGCCGGGTCAGATTAAGCCTTTGTACCAGGAAACGTTCAATACTAACACATTGCTCCTCTTCTACTTACCACACAGTATACCAAGTAACTTGAGTCAATGTTATATTGAAAAAAGATAATTAAAAAATTAAGCCAGACGCAAGCCTACAGCATCTTTTTAATGACTGTCATTGAAGTCAGACCGACACTTCGTAGCTGTGCCCCATCTCACAGGTTGTTATCTGAAGGACTAAACCATGGAATTCCCTTTAAATAACAGTCTTTCAGAGTGCCAAGCAGGGGAAAAAAAGAAAACAGAAGCAAAACACCCAACTTGATAGGAAGATGCACACCAAGAAAGCCTGCTGTAATCCTCCCCTCTCTGCTCCAGCAGCAGTTCTCTAGGCAATACCCTTCCATCAGCCAATTGCACTGCCAGGCTGTCCTTGGTGTGCATTTCTGCAGTCAAGAGCAGCTATACCATGAGATATATATCACTGCTTCCTAAAGGATGGCAGGCACCGCTTCCTCATCCAATCTGCAAACGTAAGAACTGGAGTCCCGGACTGAGCCGAGCTGCAGACAGATGCGGAGCGTGTGGTCCCCATACGCCCAGTCCCGCACCAGAAAACACCTTGTTATTTCTCACTAAGCGATTTAATTTCCCTCTTTTCTATCTGTAGGATCTTCAACAAAAGGTTAAACTGTAAAAGAAGAAAAATCTGCAAGACAGGTCCACCTAACAGCTCTCTCCTGGCCACCCACACAAGGCAGTGTTTATAGCTTATTGATGTGCTTCAGACTGGGTCAACTGCACGTTCAGCGGCCTCCCTCTCTCCCTCTTTCTCCAAACAGGCTGAATGAGAAGAGAAAGGCACTGCAGTGGCTGGCAGTGAGTGCTGCCCAGGCACTGCCTCATTACCATGACAAAGGGAGGGTTGAACATCCTTCAGCAAACACCATGGCTCCCTTCTAGCACCCAACTGCAAAGCTGGCAGTGAGTATCTCCAGCTCCTGATAGCCTATTTACTCAGGCAGAGGAATAGGATCAAATAGATTTTAGGTCCTTCTGCAGTTTTCCGTGGAATTGCCTTTTTTCTCCATAGGATTCCTCCCAGCCTCACACCACCACAGCAGTCCTGTGTCCACCTTCAGCAGCTTGAATGCTGCAGTCCCTCTGGTAGCTCACAACAAGGACACAAACTTTAATCAATTCTTCCCTCCCCAAAGCACTACGAGGAGGGATGGCAAGCTTTTTACAATGTGAAAATGTCAGTGTTTGTTGCTCGCAGAGGCCAGATTTACAGCAAGCCTGAGCCAAGCAGCTTGTTTCACACCTTCAGATTTAAGGGGAACAGTGTTCTCCTCTGGAAAGCGTGGCCCAGAAGTTGCAGTGAAGCAGACACAGATATGTCAATCACCACGGATGCAAAGCTGTGAAAGCTTCCCAGAGGAAAGCATTTAGTACCCGATACAGAATGGCCAACTGGAAACCCTAGCTCGGAGCTCCCTGCAGCATGCCTGTCTGGAGGACTGCCCCCAAACACAGCCTGCAGAGCATCACTGGAAACTCAATATACACAGGAGAGAGAACAGGACAACAAAGAAGAAAGTCCTTGTGAAAAAGAACAGGATTTGGGCAGCTATTTTATGATACAGTGTGCTAATTTGCAGCTAAAACCATGGAAATCCTACTGAAGCATCACCCAACAAAGACAGCCAGCAAGAACCAACTGCTGCGGTCGGCAGGAAAACCCTGGGAGCCTTTGGGGAGCGTATTCCTCCATTAATCCTTCGGCTAATGTGAACTTAATGCTGAGATGAGAACAGATCTGTATTGCCTTTGCTGGGAAGGTAACACCACATGAGATGATCACACTTAAGAGGTTGCTATCCTGAGCTGGGGGGGGTTGCGGGTTAGATGAGCCCAGTTAAACTGCATCAGTGTCTGCAGCCAGCACCACGCAGGTAAGCAATGCAATTAGCACTGCGGCTCCCTGACTTTTCCTCCAGGCCTGAAGTCTGGGCAGGTTCTTTCAGCTGAGCTAATTTGGAAGAGCCTTCAGCACAACAACGCCTTCAGACCTCTAGATTTGTAATGAGATATCTTCACCAGACGGGATTTTAGCAGTCTCCAGGAAAGCAAACAGAAATACATCTTGCTCACAGTTTTCTGCAAGGTACTCTGCCCCACCGCGCTTTCTGCTGCCATGCGTGTGTCAAATTAGTCTCTGCAAAGGCTTTAATTTCCTCCCATGTTGGACCCAGAATGAAGTTCAAGGGTGACATGACCCCAAAGTCTTATTCCCCTCTTCACCAACGCAGAGCTCCCATCTGGAGCCCCCAGCACACTCTGGGGCTACATCTGCTACTGATGCTACAGCACAGCCCTCCCCCTCTCTCCCAGGGACATCTCCTTACTCCAGAGGCATCTCTGCAGCGATGTCCAGCCATGCCTCATACTTCCCATAGCCTCCCTGGACAGCCCTCCTGCCTAATGCTTCACCTCCACTGTCACAAAGGTTACACCTGAGATGTTCCTGAGCTGAAAAAGGCATCTCGCTGTTACAAATTATGTACATGCTTCCTCCCAGCATTATTTCAGGATACTACAAGACCCTCTGTCTGTGCAAGGGAGGACTTTGCAGTGAGTTTCTGTGACCTCTGCTGCACTTTCAGCACAGGTACCTGCAAAGCAGACAGGCATCCCTCGATGATGCTCTACCTGACTCTGTTTACCCCGTTGCAGAAGGGTCCCTGCTTTTCAGTCAGACTGTGGATGGCACCACATCCACAACCAGCAAGCCCTTGTCTCCCGAGGCTGGCTTCTCACCCACGACAGGCTCGTGCCTCCACACGAACACGGTCTACATCCTGACAACAAGTACAAGAAGTCTACCACAGCTGCTAACAAGACTCTTCCCGTTTTTATTTTCTTTTTCTAGATATTCTGCACAGCACAACTGAGTTTCTCTGTACAAATTGTAGGTGCTAGAAAACAAGATGTTGAAATTACTTTGGTTACACTGAAAGAATATCCTACTGCATCCTTAGGGAGAGAGGAGAGAAAACACATTTTTTAAAAAAAAACTAACGTACTGGCTCCTATGTAAACCAACTCTTACACTGGGGGCAATTTTTTTTTTTTAAAAAAAACAAACAAACCTTTGTGCAAGTTCAAATAGGAGGAAGGTGACTCCAGCTAGCAGTTCCTCTCTCCTGCTCGAGGAGATTGCCAGCAAAGCCACAAAAGAGAAGCAGAGCCGTGCAAGGATGCTCTCCAGGCAGAGCAATCCAGCATGCAGCAGGAGGAGCGCGAAGCTGTGGTTGCACAGCCACTTGGATCCAACGGCTGCCATGGGAAGAAGCTGTTTTGTCTGATCAATTTTTTTCAAAATATCTGAATGTTTTCTTGTTGAGTTCTTAATAATTTTTTCCTTAAATTTCTCACAGAGTTTCACCAGCTCTGCTTACAACAGCACTTGTCACCCCATTGGCAAAAGACAGCAGGCACGGATTAATTTTTGAGGGAAGCTGCTTTCATGCCAATGCACTTGGCAATAGAGAATACAAGAAAAGCTATCCCAAAAATGCAGTATTTATGAGAGGAGTGGTTTCTAAAATTGTTTTCGCTATGGATACCAAGAAGCACCACCTGATTCCATACTCTCTCATGCACACGCTTTCATATGATTTTTAAAGGTGACTTGAGCATCTCTTTCACAGAACTCCTATCTCAAAGCGAAGCAGTTCCAGCTGGACATTCAGCATAGCCGTTTTCCAAAAGTCACTGCAGAGAGTTTGCAAATGGAAAATGCACTTTTATACCTACAGAAAAAATAAAACGCCTGCAGAAACAGAGAGATTCTCTCAGTGCGATTGTGATTCCAAGATTTAATTATCTCAGCACAGAACTGCAGGTATCAATGCTTCAGAGATAAAGAACAAACAAGGCAATTATTCCCAGAAGTCCTCCTTTTTCCCCTCTAACAATCGCAAGGGTTACAAACATGCCAAGGTCAAAGAATGTGTAATAAAGAAATTTATTTCCAATTGGAATGCACAGAAACCTTGCACAATAATGGTGGAAGAGCAGTGGTGTGAAACTCAGCAGAGCTGAGATTAATGCATGGCTAAAGATCATAAAGACTATCACAGAACCGTGTCTGAAATGACAAGGAATAAAATTAACAAGCATCTTTCCAACCAACTCAAACTCTTTCCCCTACAATTTCCCGCTGAGCTGCATCACACATGCCCAGCCCAGAGATCTGCCATCTATCAGACGTATGCTGTATGTATTAGAGACGGCTCCAAGCTGTACGGTGCAGCTCTGGGTTTGAACTTCTCTGGGGTTTGCCCTCTCTAATGTGAATGGATTGGATTAGAGAGCACAGAAAAAAAAGCTCTGTACGGTGGCAGCCTCTGAAGCTTCTAAAAGCAACACAGAACAGGATGGAAACACATTGTTCAATTCCCCAGACTTCTTCCTCAATTATTCGCATCACGCTAGGACACCACGTGAAATATTTGTTTGTGGGCACCTACGGCACCAGCACAAACTGGAGCCACGCACGCCACGAAGAGAGAGGAAGCATTAGGCAGCAGCTTAAATCCTTGTTAGATGTTTACATGGACAACGCGGGCAAGTTACTGTCATGAGGGCAACGACAGACAAGGAACACTTCATGTAAAACTTACTTAAAGAAATAAGGATATTTTTTTTTTAATAAAGAAAAGCCAAACTGCACACAACTCTGCTGTGCTGCAGCTTCCACTGGGATTAAAAATACTCATGCCCTATCTCCAACGCAGCAAGCCTCCATTGCCTCATTTTTCCGCAATAACAAATCATAATATTTTCAGACATAAAGGCAGGAAAAGTGTAATCTGGTCTAAAAAAGGGGGAATACCCTATGTACTCCAGTGGACTGAAACCTAGTGCCACACGACTGTGCAACAGCAAATTTTCCATTGCTTAGAGGGCAAAGTAAACTGAAAGTCATTCTGAAGTGAAAATAACGATTTGAACAGTTTCAAGTTTTGTACTTTAGACTTCTTAAAACCCCTGCAAAAAATATTAATTTTTTTTTCTTTTAAAACAGACACATGTTTCCTTGCTATTCAACTTGTTTTACTCAGACTTTCCAGGTCTCTCAGCAAGAGCCCAAACAAGAAAGTTTTTGCCATCAAAATTATTGATTTGGGAAGTTTTTTTGGAAATAGCAACATACACAGTTGCTTAATACATTATTCATCATGTGCAATATTACGCAAAGTATTCATATTTATGACAACAGACATGCACCTGGTACATACCATAGACCATATTTCTAGAAACCTTTGAGCACGAGTACATTAAAGCATGCCAGACATGACTTTAAACCTTCAACCCCCAGATCAGACAATTACAACTCACTTCATTTTGTGGATGGGCATTAAGTAATCTTCCAAAGAGTACGAGACAGCAGAACCAGGAGGCAGACACAGATGCCCAAGTTTCCAGTCCTTCCAGCCAGTAGATATGCCCTGAAACAATCACACCGGGCATGACATACACACCTTGTGAGCACTTCAGCTAGCCCGTGCTAGAGACCGTCTGCTGGGCTGGCTTCCTACGGCTGGTTTTATGTAGACAACAAGAAAAAGTGAGGGTGGGATCATTCTGATTTGGCTGTGTGCATTACAACTTGCTCACTGACGCACAGTCTTTATGCTGTATTCTCAACTTTTTTTAAAATTGAAAAGTCTGAATTTCTCGCAAAAAATTCCACCCATTGACTACTTGTGTTTGGCAGTAAAAGCAAAAGGAATAAATAGAGGATGTAGCATTTAGGCTGGGGGAAAAAAAATACTATCTTTGCTCCAAATCATAGCTTTACTAGAATAATATTGCAAATTAAAACCATCCAGAATTAAATAATAGTTCAAATTTTGCCACTCTTCCCCACCAGTGTGAAGCCAGCTCCTAACCCTGGCTCCCAGCAGCCTGGACCCAGCAATCCCCCCGAGCCTCACCGGGCACCTCAGCTCTCTGCAGCTCACAGCCTGACTAACACCTCACTAACAGACTCCTCCAAGGACTTATTATGCAATGAGCACATTCAAGCAAAGAAACACAACTTTTTAGCAATGAGGAAGGGAGAAAATACTGCGGTATCTCCTGAAGCACGGGAGAGATGTGCAAAGCTCAGCCAACGCTCTGAGTCTCTGTTTCTGCGATTTTTTGAGCGCATACTACAGTTCTACGACACCGGCAAGTGAACTAGCAGCAGATAGCAAACCTCAGCTAGAATGCAAGCGGCTCTGGTTTTGGTTGAAATTCACCCTCGCTGGCCGGACTGAGCCGTCCCCTCTCCCAAGGGCAGTCACAGGGCTGCTAGCCGTGGTTGCGTTCGCATCAGACCATGTCCCCCAGCGCAGAGGACAAAACAAACCAGAGAAGGGTGGATGAGGCAAGGAGGATGATGAGAAGGACTGCAAAGGATGATGAAAGGTAAGAAAAAGATATTGGCAATGGATGCGTTGTACTGAGCCAGTGACCGCTCCAGCCACAAATCAACCTGCTCCCCACACACAGCCAGGGCACAGAACAAGGGTGTAAATCACAGCGGCGTGATTGCAAAGTGACTCACTGTCATACGAGTGTCGCCAGCGCTGCAGACCTCCAGGCAGGAGGCTCTGGCTCTGTTACGTCCTTTGTATGGGAGCAATCACAGAGATGCCACCACCATTACCAACAAGGCAAGAAGGTACCAACGCAGGATGCGCCAAAGCCTGGCTGGAGAGCGAAGAGATGAGCAGTAGGGTTTTATATCCTTCCCTTAGCCAGACACCCCTGCTTCTTCATTTCAAGGGAGAGATACTTACTCCCAAGTCTCTCTTACTACGGCGACAATTCTCCACTTCTCCCTGGGGATCAGCCGCACAGAGTGAGCGCGCTCTCTCTCTCTCTCTCTTGTTGTTGTTGCAGCTGCTGGTAAACTGTGCTCACCAATCAATCCATGCCTGAAAAAACTTCAGGAAGTATGTGCTCCTGGCTGAGCCCTGCCAGGAGGGAGGACCTTCCGCGTCCTGCCCAAGAAAAGCTCCTTTGACACCTTCTTCCTACACCAGGGGACAGTTCATGCAACCTGCAGGCCAGGGAGAGATGGGAGAGGTACCACACCGAGTGAAAAACCGATTTCTCCTCACTTTCTACCTGCACTGCTCTTTGTGCAGAGATCACCTTGGGTGTGATGCCTCAGCCACACACAACCATGCCAGGTATGCTTAACGAGCCAGGAGTCTACACCATTTTTCTGCTTATCTTTGTCTTCACAAATAGGCAAACAAACAAACAGGACATCAAGGTTCAGGATGTGAGTTTTCAGACCTCAGGTCACCAAGAACATTTGTAAGTCGCCACTCCCCTTCTCAGGCCGCTTTGCAAACGCCGCCAAGAGGAGAGCACTTCTGAGGATGTGGAAATGCATCGCGTGGGCCATCTCCCCACCACGCTCACCACAGCCTCTGGCTTCCCTGGGCTCTGGAGGAGCAGGGGGGGAGACCACAGCTGCCCGCCATAGTCCAGGGAGCAACAAGGGAATAACGATGAGCAAGTTCTGCATTGCCCCTCAACAGTTTTCTTGGGGAAAAAGCAAATGATGCACAGAAATTAACTGTATCGCTTTGCAACTCCATCACAACATCCTAGGATAAAGATTTTCCTACTGCCTTACAGCCTGCCCCGCAGGCACTGCAGATAGGCAGATTCTTCATATGTTAACATAGAAAGGCAGTCCCTGGTGGAACAATAACACAGCTCCTGGCACTTTCAAAAGGGTCCTTTACAATCCCAGTCCTAGACATGCAGCGGCTTCTCCAGCTGCTGCACAAAACAGCAGCATTTTCACGCACTTCCACAGCCCTGAGAGTAGACAGAAGCAAATTCACATCTGCCTGAAGCCTCCTCTCTTCAGCAAAATACCACCAGATACAGAGCTGACCTGATGTTTCTAGGAGCGACTGAATATACACATTTATTTTTGTTTTCTGGAGGGATTCTGAGCCCACCCTCCCGCAGCCCCCCGCAGCACACACACAAAGGAGGGAGGAGGATCGCAGCTTCTCCAAAGAGAACGGAGTTCCTGAGGTCTGAAATAGCATGGCACAAAGGTCATGTCGCTACTGCAGCAGCCGGTGACCAGGGGAGAACAGCTATGGGTTAAAAGAAATTTGTAAAATAAATGCATTTGCTAATTCATTTTTATTCTGTATGAAAATGTAAACTGAGTGCAAAAAATAAAACAAACAGAAGAGGTCTAATTATTTATACAGGCATTTTAATCAAACAATGAATAGCACACAGCAACCTTCTACGTCAATTAATAAAGCTGGCTTCTGCAAAACAAAAGAGTTACACCATGTGCCCTAATTATAAAATCCAGCCTAGAGATGCTTTTTTTTTTTTCCCTCCCCCCATACACCTGGCTTAATATATACCCACTGCATTCCTGAGCTGAGGACACTCGTTAGCCCCACTCTCTATTTACAAATTCATTACTGTACTGCATATTTACTAATGTCTCTGACAGTAGGAGTGGTCATAATGCAGCATTCCGAGGCAAAACAGCAGCTAACTGAACGTGCAGGGGCTGGGGGTGGGTGGAGAGGGGGGTCTGCCTCCCTTTCTCTGTGCAGGAGGCAGCTGCTTCCACTTAAGCTTAGCACATTTCACGAGATGAGGATAAAATAGGAGCTATTAGATGTTTGCATTAGATTCCAGGGAGCCACCTCTATGTTTTGCATTAACAAAGCATGCTTTACAATGTGTTTCTTCACGTCTTACCTTGGGCTTCACTTGATCAAACATCATTCACCACCGTAACATATGTGACCAAGCTGGCTAATGATGAGCTGTCACCTTTTTGATGAATCAGTGCATATGCCTTCTGAAAGCAGATATATCAAAAGAAGCCCCAGTGCCTTGCAGCTTCACGCACATCCACGGCGCAGGGTTTTCCGTTTGCCTCGGAAGGGCTGGTGCTGCAGAGGAGCCGACAGCATCTCCACGTAAGCAGTCCAGGCTAAACAGCCCAAGCATCAAGTGCATTTTGTCCCCAGTTCAACAGGGTTTGGGGTGCAGGGGATGCTGCTTGTTTATTTTTAAGTAGCAACGACAAAATGCAACATATAAAATGTCAAAACCCCTCTGAGGCATTAACCTCAAGTTAATGAACATTTTATAAATGTATCACTTTGCCAGTACACAACCCCCACAGCTACTTCAGGGCTTTCTTTGGGGCTCAGCAACATGTGCTTTGATGCAGGGCACTCAGAAAGCGGGGCCATTAAACCAGAATGGACTCCTGTGCTGGGGTCATTCTTTAAAAAAGCATAAATGAAGCTCTCCCTCGTTCTCATCCAAACAAAACGCACCCAGGAACTCAGAAAATTCATGTTTTCAAAGCCTCAATTCATGTTTTCAAAACACCTCTCCCTCCTCCCTGCAGCTCACGTGGCTGGGGAAGACACATGTGCATGCCCAGGAAGACAAGATCTCACCCAAGGCAAAGCGGGGCAAGGAGGACATCCCAGCAGATGAGGACACAAGCCAGGGCTCAGTTTCCCATCGTGTCCAGTAACGTGTTAGCATCACCATGCTCATGTAGCCTACAACAGGTAACATTGGCAGGGAAGAAGCAACAGTCCAGTCTACACTCACAGCAGCGGAATCTGCCTCGAGGGAGCCAGGTCCATCTTCTGGATCCTCATCTAGCACTTGTGCTCCTCTCCGAGTTCACAAAATATGTCCACACTGCCAGGGCTCGGCAACTTTTGCTCAACTAGGGCAAGCTAAAAGCTCTGGGTGCATCCGTTCACCCAGCTGTACAAACGGGTTACGACAGTCGCTTATGAGTATGGAGTGTTTTGAGGGCTATTTCTAAAAAGGACAACACGTATTCTGTGTTCAGCATTGCAGAACATCTAAAAATGGTGATGAAGTGAGATCAGCATTTATTCACACAAATGGAAAAAATATTACTGTAAAATAAAGCTAAATACAAGAGGCAGATTCCCTTTCGTCTCTTTTAGCAGCATGAGGCAAGACACTGATAAATTAATTTTAAAAATTTCATGCTAGAAAAATCATACTCATTTAAACAATTTGGTGTAAATATTAATCTAGAGAAAGCTTTACGTGCTTTAGGAGATTGGGGAAGATTACTTCAAAACCCAAAGTGTATGTTTACAGATTATGTTCCATTTCTCAACAGGTAGGACAGGCTGGTAAACAAAAACAAAAATGATGACTGTACTTGGCTGGCGCTTTACTGAAACCATCCGTATTTACTTGGTGTACTTGTAAGTCCTTCATCCAGAAGTCAGGCGCTGCAGTGCCAATAGTCATGCGGTACTTGACACAAGGCACAAAAATACAAATATAGAAATGCAATTGCAATTTAAATCTGTTAAGAAAAATTGATTTTTGAAACTCACACCAAATGTAATCAGATACTATTGAAGTTCAATTATTCTTTGTTATATTTTTTAAAAAAAGTTGTTAACATGTATTTGATTCTCCAAGAGAATATCATTCAATTAGAAAGCTCTCCAAATTTCAGAGCTGATGCTTATGTATAGTCAGAGAAAATGTTAAAAATTGTACTTGTCAGCTCATATTGCATAATAGACTGTGTTCCAAAGGAAAGCAAGTTGCACACTCAGTGCCTACAATTATGAATTACCAACATGAGTCATGTTATGGGTTCAACTGCATGTAGGTGCCTTACACCCTAAATCTGAGTTGCCAAAGTTTAAACAATAGAGTTTTCAACAGCACTTGTACTGACAACAACAACAAAAGCCAGACACCAACAGAGTACTTGATAGAGGCTACAGAACAGAAAACATCCACTTCTCCCCATTAGCTTGACATCGCGACTCCAAGAAATAATGGGAAAACAAAAGCAGCTCATGAGTTGCTTACTCCTAACGCCCGATCTGGGTGTCCAACACAGGCCTGGGCAAGGGGCACCAGCTGACCCCCCACGTCCTCTCCACACTAATGGTCCAAAGAGGTGGTTGGGTGCCACCACATGAAAGTGAGACACGTTAAAAATGATGGTGACAATGACGACTATCGGGTCCATTCTGCCACTAAAGGAGTTAGTCACTGACTTGCAGTCATCAATGTACAAACCTCAGTATCAACAGCAAGAATAACCCTCCCTTTCTTCTTCTTTCCCAGCCCCTTGAAGTCTTCTCCAGAAGTACAGGACATGACCGCTGAACAACATCACCGTCAGCCCAAGAAATATTAACACATAATCACTGCTAGATTGCACAACCTGATACTAGCCCCCTCTCCTCCTGCAGACCCTGTAATGATCTCTCGATTAGTAACATTTATTAGTGTCCTTTAATAACTCCTGTAATGATTCACTTAAAAAACCAAATAAATCATTTTTATTGTGACACTCCGTCTCTTTAGGAAGACACAGCGTACTGACAAATAAAATCTACCTACTGAACACCAAGACCTTAGCTGTGACATTGTGAGCAGTGAAAAAACACTTGGAGAAAAGATGTATTCCAGAACCAAATATCCCCAGGGAGCCTGGATGTTAAAAGCAACAGCACTTGCAATTTTGGATATACACATATGAAATACCCTTCTAGGCTACAACACAAATTTCACAGGTAAGGAAAACGAATAAAAAGAAAAAAACCCCTAAGTGCTAACCAGAGATGTGATTCAGAGGGGAGATGCTACAAACAGGGCTGCTTTCTCAGCTAGCAGCATGACTTCTCCTCTTTGTGATTTACAGATACTTAAAAACAAGTAGGTTAATGAAGCAACAATACACTGACTGCGGAGCGCTGATTAATACAAACTTCAGAGCATAGTGATCCACAGGCCAATTCAGCACTAACGCAATGTCCAAACAGTTTGCTGGGTTTATTTAAAAAATAAAAAAATAGAGGCCTTGAAAACTAGTCAATAGTATTTATTTAATAGTGTTAACTAAATAAAATAATTCCTCAGAAATAATTGTATGTGTCTCCACTCTAGGCGGACTAAAAACCGTATGGATAGTTTCTTGCTCTGCATTTTGATCTTAGTATTATCACTATTAGCTTTTTAACAGTTTAGTTAACTTGGCCCACCAAATGGATTGCACAGTGAACCATCAGGACTCTAAATGAGCCTCTGACGCCCAGTGAGTCTCTTTGCCTCAGTTTTCTTTTCTCGAAGGTAAAGACAATACCCCAGAGTTGGGAATTAACCACAAAAATGCTTGGGAAGCATTTTGAACACTCAAAAATGTGCAATTTCCCTTTCTGTTAAGGAAGCACCCCAGCCCCGGTTCCTGCCCCAGCAGAGGAAGGTGGCATGGCCGAAGCGTCGGCACAGCGCTGGCAGCTCTCACCGGCACCTTGTCCCCAGCTGTCCCACCCCACTGGCGGGCCTGGCCAGAGCCACACGGTTGGGAAGAGGTGGGGTTTAAAGAAAATAAGATGCAGAAGCATCTTCAAATTCTTCAAGGGGCTTTTTTAGGGGGCAGTGCTGACTTACAAAGGCTCTGGACCAGCAGGAACAAGGCACCCCCAGCCAGGAGCGCTGCAGGGTCACATCATCTCGGCTGTTTGCACTGGCTCCAAAGTGTACCCCATCCAAGCCTAAGTCTACACGCATGCAATTCAAGCATTACTTCCCCAGAGCTGCATCTGAACACCTGATGCCATGCCCTCCTAGAGAAAATATGCTGCTGGAGGAGGGAAATCATCCAGCTGCTGTCATCACCTCCCCAAACTGACATCTGTACGCACCCAAGCACTGCGGTCCTTTCAAGCTAACCACAAGATACTGCAGCAATATTTTACATTTTTCTGTTTTTTTGCAACAGAAATCAACAAAGGTAATTTTTTATTATTATTATTTGTATGCTGGTATTTCTACCTGTCACCTAAAATTAAGGTTTCCTGAGTCATACTATTACCAAAAAAAAAAAAAAAAAAAAAAAAAAAAGAGTTGAAAGTGAGGGGCCTTGAGCGGGGTTAGTAAGACCATATGAGGTCATTTTTTTAACCAGCTTTTCCATCTCTGACAATGGCATAGCCAAGTCCATAGGTGATCTGAGCTGCACGATGGCTGTTTAGCAGTCAATGATATGCTACTGGAGGTCTCAACCCAGTTCTCAGTGAACAAATGGTTGGATAAAAATAGCCATTACCTAAGACGACCATTTTCATTCCAGGACAAAAGAACATCAGGCTGGAAATTGCAGAATTAATCCCTTGAGACCGCAAAGATTGCAACCCACCACAATGTCTTGTGTTTAATTTGCAGTGGGGGAAAGAAAATTAAAAAAAAAAAAAAAAATTACATAGTGGTGACCAAGAACAAAGGACTAAGAAACAAACATAATAGGAACTAATTTCAAGGTAACTACCACTGAAACACAGGGCAAACCGCGCCCACCGTTAAAAGTTAGACCAATGGCTACTGGGCATCAACTGAAAACAGAGGTGCTCACTTTGTTGCTGCTTGAATTGTTATAACCTGGCTTCTCTGCTGTCAGACTCAGCCTGGGATTGAAGGGGGAACAGGCACCAAACACAGAGATGTCAGGGTGCAACAGAGGAAACCACTCTGGCCGTATTTTGCCACCTTTACAAGTGATCTACAGCACTGCAAGCACTGCTCCAGCACCAGAGTCTTCTGCTACAGCAATTGGTATGCTGCGTTTGTCACCGAATAACCCAACTAGTGAAAAAACCCAAAAGTTAAAAATAAAAAACCAACAACATATCGATAAACAAAGCAAAATGATTATTTTTTTTTTTTTTTACACCAAATGTCTCCACTATTTGGAGATATTTTTCCCTTTTAAAAAAAATAAATGTATACCATCACCTAAAGAAAAGACACACTAGTTGAAAACAACGGGCCACAAAAAAAAAAAAAAAAAAGGCAAAAAAGCACCCATGTGTTCCCTTCCACCTAGCCTGCTGCATCTCCTTGTTCTCCACACTAAAACTTGCCAAATTTGTGACAACAAAAACCTGTCCTTCCGAATCCCGTGTGTGTGTGTGTGTGTGTGTGTGCTGTGCTGGGACAGAAATGAAAGGCTACAAATCAGGCTTCAAAAAAGCATAGCAGGATGGAAGGGCTATCTATCCAAGCAGAACATTTATGTGTTGTGACTCTAATATAATTAAAAGAAATAGTAGATTAGTACAGGGTTATCATCAAATGCAACAGCTCGTTTACAGTGACTAACCAGGGCAAACAGGGATAACTGTCTTAATGAAGCAAGGAAGTCTGCAGCTTAAGCTGAATTCTCAAAAAAGATAGCCAAACAAGCAAAGGTGTGGAAGGAAGTGTAAATGATGGTCATAGTGACAGAGCCAGCTGTTTTCTCATGGCTGCTGCACTGAGCCTCACAGAAGACGCTCCCGAGCAAGGCTGGCATCAAGGCACTGCCCCCCAAGCCCAGCTCCACTGCAGCATCCGACAGCTCCCACGCCAGCCACGTCCAACCCTCCTTCCTTACCGACCTTCCCTTCCTCCGGTGCCACCAACCCCAAAATCAAGCTGCTGCAGATGAAGGATTAAGAGGAAAAATTAAAATTAAAATAATAATGATAAAAAATAACCAGTGAACCCATTTTTTAGGGTTCAGAGAGAACCTTTTAGGCATGGCCCAAATGTCACCCTGCAAACACTGGTCTGCAGGTGGCAGCTGCATTCTGCTGTCATTGGATTATATTAAAAACATCTGAGCACTCTCCTGTGCTCCCTGTATATTACCGAGTATTTAGGGAAGTGCTGGCAAAGGTTACCCCCAGAAGTTTACCTCTGAATGAATACTGATAGGAACGAAAAACAAGCAGATGTTGGATGACTAACTTGAATGCGCTTGAACAGGATTTTGGAGCAGTCAAAAAAGAAAAAGTCCCTGGGGGATTTATCTCGATTTTATGTCCAGCGTAGTGCATATTCATTAAAAGCACAGTCACCGGTGTAGGTATGTGCTAACACAATATTGTTTTAACACATAGAGAACTGGGAGTCACGTGCATCTCCAAATGCCTCCCGGGTGCCTCACCACCACCCAGGGTAATGACACAGCCCTGGCTGGGGAGAACTGCCCCTGGGGAAGCTTTTAGGAAGTCTTCAAGACAGCATGTGATTGCAAACATTTCTAAACACCTTACGCTGCTTCCACCCTGTTTTCATAAATACATGCCTGATGTGTCTCTTAAGGAGGTCTCTCAGCTACAAGAGGAAGCAGCGACTCGTTCGGTTCTCATTGTCCAACTGGAAACAGTATTTTGGAATGAAGAACACTTGCAATTTTCATTGCCTGAAGAGCAACTGCTAGAAGAAATGGGGAAACAGAGACAAAAAAGAACGACTGACATGCATTTTGACTCAAAAGTACTCGTAAACCTTGTGTTTAGCCAAGTTGCAGCTGAAGTGTCTGCTGCAGCAAGGTGTCAGTCTGAAGCCCTGAAGGCAGAGCCGTTGTGCTGAGCAGCCCCTGGGGAGAAACCTGGAGGAGAGCGGGTGCCATCTCTGACAGTAGGTCACAGCCACATCAGGTCACGCCGGAGGGTGACAACTGGTGTCAGATCCACACCACGTATACCTCTACAGCCAGTCAGTCCACCAGGCTTCTCCTCCTGCGGACACTGGCACAACCCAACCCAACCCAACCAGGCTGTGCATCACGGTGTGCCCCACCGTCAGATCGCAGCTGCCTGTCAGAAACAGCATCGGTTCGGACCTGCAGTACGCCTGTAAAATATCTCAAGAAGTCAGTCTTGAACGCAAAGGCCTCTGACTTGAGGACTTACTGCTCCTGATTTCAGCCAGGAGAGTGGTCATCTGGCCAGGAGGCCATCTGTGGCCCAGCAAGGGTCACAGGTATCATCCATCCTGCATTGCCTGTGGTTTTCATTATATCACTTTACCCCCACAGATGACAAATCATACTTTAGCATCGTTCCCGAGTACATGTTTTCCTCCTTCATTGCCGATACACCCTGACCTCTCAGGAACTTCAGCCAAGAAGGTGAACACCATTAGCCCCACCACAGAGCCTCACAAAAGAGCACATTTAATCAGCTCAGCCTTGATTTATATGTCTGCCTCTTACAAAGCCCAATTTCTGATGCTGGAATTCTGATTCGTTATCACAACCTTTAGACCTACAGCCAAAGACTGTCATTTTTAACGCTGGTCATTTGGCAAACCACAAAGAAAGCTCACAAATCTCAGTAAAAGAGGTTTTAAAAAAAACCAAAATAAATAAAAAAGATTCCACGCAACAGTTCTGGCCTGCTGCATAGCAATGGGGAAAAGCACACAGTAAATCACCCGCCTGACCATTGGGCAAGAGCCAGCATTCACTGAGAACCTGGCTGGAGACAGCACTTTCTCAGGTTCCCCACAACGGGCTGCTTGAATTCGCTTTTTAACTACCCACAGTCTAACATCAGCCTTTGCTGGCAAAATAATCTCGAAAAAAAACCACAAAAAACACAACCCAACAAAAAAACACAAAGTCAGAGTACCTGGTGTGCTGCAGCTGCGTGTGTACGCCAAAAGGTTCAAATTCAACAGAACCTCAAGGATCCAGGTTTTTGACAGGGGACCCCACTACAAAAAAGTTATAAGTTAAAAAGAACCCCAGATCTGTTTAGAACTGAAAAAGTAAAGATACAGCAGTAAAACCTTTAATAAGATGTATAATACCCCATCTCTCTTTTCTGTCTTCCCATCCTGTTTCTTTCCACCCACTTCATTCACCAGTTGCCCCTCCAGAGCGGTGACGGTCCCTCAGCACACGTGCACCCTCCATCTGCATCCCGCGCAGGGGAGGGATCTCCATCACTACATCTGACATACTTACTCTTGTAGAGTAACAGATGCTCAGCACTTACCTACGCGGCTTCAGATACCGCTCTGGCATACCAAAACCAGAGCCCTGTACAAAATTAGCTTGTAAATACCCACAGGGAGCAAAAGGATGATGGCTAATAGTTACAAAAGAGGCAGTCACACTGTTCACACATGGCATAAATCTGATCTACATTTCATTGGTGTGTAAAATCAATCTAACAGCAAAGGGGCAAGCAAGCCCCATCTCTACATGACTTTGTGTGTTTGTAGCACCTACACATGATTTTCCAAACACTATCTGCAAAGAGTGCACTCTGGAGAGAAACTGAGGCAGCCGGCCTCATTTCCATCTGTGTTTAGCCTGTTTCTGTTCCTCTGTGACTCACCAGAAAATAGAAGTAGAGGAAACCACTCACAGATTCAGCTGAACAGCAAACACAGAGAAAAAAGCGATGACTTCACTCTACGGAGTCTGGGCAGTCCAGTAACACTGCACACTGGTTGCTCCCAAAATTTAGCCTGAGAACATTTCTTACCCACTTTCAATGAGAAAAAGCACAGGGAGCACTGTGGGCCGCATGCAGCCGTTACAGAGAGACCTGTATTAGTCTGGTAATGCAACCCGGCTATTTTTATATGGAGCCTCCAGGCACAAAATGTCCCTAGGACAAGTGGTCTCATAATTGGTTAAAAAAGGCAGAGAGGGTCAATCACTGAAACATCAGGCTTGTAGCCACCTATGTACTCAATTTCAGCACTAATTCCCTTCTTTCCACAGTCAAATCCTGCTATTTACTCCCACCTACATAACATCAGGCAGATGGGAAACACTCAGCATAATTCTCCACTCTTATCCCTCCCTGCGTCCCTCCAAAACCTGATTTGATTTCCTACGCATCAAGACAAAAATCATATTAAACTGCAAGGGAAAAAAACCCCAAAAAACAACCAGCTATGCTACACACAGGATTTGCATCTGATCCCAAATTTCCTTCACACCCAGTGCGTACATTTTGCAGATTTCTACCGTAGCAGGACTTTCATCCCTCCCTCCGCACAGCCACTACTTGTCTTGCGGTGTGAGATTGAAGTAGACAAGTGTGAAAGAATCATATAGGGCTCAACATCATTAGGCTCATCCTGAAAGCATAAGAGTTGACAGGTTTGAGGAAGCAACTTCCGATTTTCCCCTGGGGCTCAGATTTGGGGGCTTGGAGGTTGGGGAGAAAAAAGAAAGATCTTTAGAAAATAAAGCCAGGGAGGCTGGGTGTTTGTCTTTTCCTTTGCAGTCTTGGGGCACTCATGAGCCTTCCAGGGCATCAAAAATTATGAAGAATTAAATAACTATGAAAGCCTCAAATTTAACATAAACCCAAACTGCGAAAACACAATGAAAGTTCAGCCTGTTAGAAGTAATGTGCTGGGCAAAACATTAACACATTTACACTTGAAAGTTGTGAAAGAGTCAGAATGATCCTGCTTAAAATGTATCAGTCAGGCGAGATCTGATTTCAGGGCAGAACATCCTGCAGATACATAGAAGAAAGTACTTGAATAGGCATCATAACACAAACATCCATTTATTTTCTGCCAAATAAGATCAATGTCCTAATGCTCCCTGCAAAATGTTGGAGTTCAACTTGCTCACAGAAAAGGAGGTCACAAAACCAAATGCCCCAAAATGTTTAACTTATTAAACAGGCTCAGTTGCACACTTAAGGGCATTTGTCCTTAAGTGAGACTGCTGCATTTGTACAAAATAGGAAAAAAACCACCAACAAGCAAACCTAAAATACCCTCACCTTAAAGGCTAGCAGATCAGCTTTGCCTGAAAGGTCAACCAGACTTTTCCTGACTGAATCAATTGCAAAGCCAAGACTTTGCCCACTGAAAAAGCCCAGTGGTTTAAAGCTTGTGGCTGTTACCTATGCAATGATTACCTTGCATTAATCACATTCCAGGTAAAACCCATCTTCCTCAGTGGCTCATGGAAGAACAGCCTGCATCTTTGAAATGAGAGCAGCAGCTTAAAGTAATAATTGTGGGGGTTTGGTTTGGGGTTTTTTTTTATTATTATTTTTATGTGGAGTGAACCACTGAAGATCAAGTCAAATGCATTCCCTGCAGCAATGGCCATCAAACAGGCAGGCAGCTACATTTTGTACCAGCTGTAACTTCTCCCTGGCCTTTTAGCTTAGCCTTGTTCAGAAAACTGTGCAACAACTCAATCTGGACAGCACAGAGGATGAGATCAGAGAGAAAAGGTCACTAATATATAACCAAACCAAGGTGGTACCTAAACATACCAACACAATCTACCAGTCTGGGAACCCCAAAGCACCACCCTCCAAAAGTGCATATTCAGCTCAGAAGATGGGCAGTCTCCTCCGTACCTAGCTAGGAAAAGTTTCTGTATTCTCAGATGCATCCATAATTTGAAACTGCCAGGTTAAAAAAATAATTGAAATTCAGTAATTCTGTGCTTCCCAATGCCTCCTCTGCCGACCAACACTGTAGACATGGTGCTGAGGGACACGGTTTAGTGCTGGATTTGGCAGTGTTAGGTTTACACTGGGACTTGATGATCTTAAAAGGGTCTTTTCCAACCTAAATGATGTATGGTTCTACACTGTCTAACCCAACAGCCCTCAGACTGTCCTGGGAGGCCTTGAAGTCATCTCAGCTTGAGTTTCAGGTTCCTCAGGACAGAAGTCCCATAAATGTAAGATCACCTGCATGGTTCTGTAGTGCCACGTTTTCACAGCAAAACCAAGGCAGAACACTGTGCAAGTACAAACAATGGCTAAACTCTTGTTCAGTTTAGCAGCCATGGTTGTACCTGTAATTTTTACCATGAGTTTTGTAGTATTCATCTTCACACTTCTGTTCATAAATTCCTTGGGCTGTATTAAAAAAATACCTTCCCTCCCCACCCATCCCCCCAAGCCAAATTGCCAATTCTGACAGCTGCAAATGAAAGATTGGAAAATCAACCAACGTGCATCCCAACAGGTCAGAAACCAGGTGAAAAGTAAAAAGCAAACTCAGTTAATTTTGTAAAAAGTATCACCTGATTTTGGGGAGGCTACTTCATGATTTTTTAAAATAAATACACCTGGCATACTGGTTACAATGGGAATATATACTCATTAATTTCCAGCCTAGTGTCAGCTTTCTAGATAATCCCAAAACAATGACTGTAACAGAATACAAATGTTCCAGATCATCGTTATGCCTGGGGTATTAAACAGCACTGACGAATAAAAGGTGGAATGAATATTTCAAGGGGTTGCAGGCAGCAAGAGTAATAGATGGGGATGAGAACTGAGCAACTCCTGACCCAAGCGGTTTCAAGGCACAAAGCACGCTGACTTTCAAAAGCCGAGAGTGAGCCATGACTTGTGGCATTCCCATTTATGACTCCCCCAGGTGAGGTATTTCAGCTTGCTTGCTTTCCAGAGGACGGGCATTCAGTGCTTCTGAAATCATTCCTCCTCATCACATGTGGGTGCCCAAACACTGGTACTCCTAAAAAATTCTTTCTGTGTCTCAGTTCCTCAATTGCAACACGGGGAAGTTTCTTCAACTATAATTTCACAGTTCCCAAGGTTGCTGGGAAGGGCTGATTCATCAGCATTCACAATGTTCCTTGAAAAGAAAACAAGTGATACATATGAATTCTCCTCTTTGTCATTTACTGATCTCTGATGCACCCCAAAACTGATTTAACAAGTCCTGCTTGTTAAAGTGAAAACCAGACAGGAAGAAACTCTTCTTGCTATTAAGGTGCTTGCCAGAAAACTCAACCGCTAATATCCCTGTGCAGCACAGAAAGCCTCTCCCGAAACCTTTCATGTGTCTCTCTACACGTCAAGCTCCCTTTCTTCTTCCTTTTATCTTCATATTTAGATAACTCTCACTAAAAGCAAGGTGGTCGTTCTTGCAAAATTACCATAACGTCTCTTGATGGACTTTTAAGATCTCTCCTGCTTGTTACACAGTACTTCGGATGTGTTTTGCCAAGAAGCGAGACATTGTTTATTCTTGTATTAGGAAGACAAAGTGTTTCCCACTTAAGGGCTTCATCTCTCTTAAAACGCGCACGGCGTAGCTGAAAGAGCGGCACAACTGAAGGGAAGAGACTCCTAACGGCAATTGAATTTCAATTTCATTGATTAGTAGTATCGCCAGCATAAGGAGATTTAATGGCGAGCCTGGTGTAAATTGGATTCCAATTGCTGCCCCTGTGTAAAAGGGGGTCTCGCATAAAGGATTAAACGCAGGCCAAGGTTGCACAATGAACCCACTGGCTCATTCACAATCAGCTTTGTGTACTCATTAGAAAAGGGAGCTAATCACCCCAGTTTGTGCTGGTTTGAGAGCTGCCAGCACAAAAGGCTGTGACCTCCCACTGAGAGTCAAAGACAAAATACCCCGCTTTCTCCCATGTATGAAAAACCTCTCATTTTGTGCCTCCAAAATTCAACCTTCTGATGGAGGCACAATAAAAATTCGCTATGGTCAGCAAGATTTGTCTACCCCTAAAATCGCAGTTATGTCGCTAATATAGGGGGTGAATTACAAAAATTAAACATCTGTCCAGTAAGGAGTCTACCAGTGACCTAGTTTTGTCCCAGTGTGTGGCTTGCTTGTAAATGTATTAGGAGCATGTGCAATACAACAAAGCACGGAAATTTCCTAAGCAATGCCACAGGTAATCCAAAAGATCTACATTTTAAGCAGCACATAGAAATGTATTTCTACCTGCGCTTGTTGGTATGGCACACAAAAGTACAGGAGTTAAACCAAAAATTACATGTAGTCAAAAGATAGGAAATTTTGCTGGCAAGCAAAGCTTTTGAAGCAGACAATACAGTGCAGGCCAGGAGGTGGGTAGCACATGGTACGTTCCCCCCGCTTCCCCTTTGGTCCTGCAAACAGCTGCTCAGAAACAAAAAATACTCAGAGGCTGGACACCAGCCTACCAGCTCAGCCCTTGCACGCTACACGCCTCTTTTGAATTTATAGGCTCTCGGTAGATGCCTGCCAAGGAGTTCACAGCATCCCACACATACAGGATGATGTGCACCTCTGAACTGCATGTCCTTGAACTCTCTTTTCACATTTCCCGGGCAGAACAACATCCACCCAGCCCCTCAAAAACCAGGGTGACTACCCACCGCTGAAATCACACCCCAGGCAGGCAAGGCTGGCTTCCTGGGGGAAAGGAGCGCAGGTGAGACCCCACCTTGCAGATGCTCACCATGTCCACTGTTCTCCACGGACTCTCACCACGCTTTTGGCCACCATACGTCTCCAAGCAGATCTGCATCAGTGCCCCTCCCATTCATCATCCTGAAATAGCTCAGTGCCATTGCGTGGAACGTAGTATCAGCAGTGTGGCTGTATATTTTTAGCACAACAAACGTTTTGTCCTTTCTGAGATAATTGCCCTATTTCCTTGTTCTCCTCTGTTCTCCCCCATCTCCTGGCTGTTTTGCCAGGCTGCCTGGTTCCCCACATGGCCAAGCTTGAGTCCACAAAAAGCAGTGAGGGTCTCACCAACCAGCTCATGAAAAATATCACTGACATTTCTGTGGTCCAAAGCATCTCCTGGGCCAGGAGAGGAGTTGGTCCAGCTGCCCATGCACCCCTTTCACTGCACACTTGTACAGTGCCTAATGTACCACAGCATGACCACAATACAACTATTAATAAATAACAGCACAGAGACACTGCTGACTGCTTTCCATGCTGGAGTAAACAGAGAAGCATTACTCTGACACAAGACCTCCACCCCCCCAACTGGTCCTAGATTGTGGACACAGAGGTGTTGCAGGGACCAGACCCCCACATAAGCAATAAACTCCATCCACTTTGTGGGAATTTCAGGGAAAAGTAAAAAATAAGAGCAGCTTGCATCAGGAAAGGTTTAAATCTTCTAAATGGTCAGACTTTGCATTACCTTAAATTACCCTTTGGCTAGAGTATAACCCTTGGTTTCCAAATTCTCTTTTACTATGGAAAGCCCCAGGCCAAAGGAAAACTTCCAGCATCCAACCATTCTTGTATTAGGAAAACGAAGTTTGAAATCCCAAGTAATCAGTGACAATGGGACCGATTAACCCCACCTGCTTTCATTGTGCCTAACTGCCTCCTCAAAAAGAGAAGGGGAAGCAATTCCTTGCTCTCACAGAAATTAACCCTGCGCAGACATGCCAGACAGCAATATCCACAACACTTCCACAAGGGAGGACCAGTGTCGGGGCAAACAACAGATCTGGCACAAAAAACATAATGCAGAAAAATGAATGATTAATCCACTGACCCCTTTTTATACCCCTGCCCAAACAATCATACAACCACAAGTGGACACCACCCCACCACCACACCTGCCCTCCCACGTCCCTCCCAGCCCAGGGCAGTGGGACACATTACTGGTGTCCCAGGGAGAGGAAAGTGGCTCAAGGGAACTGCAGAAACATGGAAGAAAAGGTCACGATGGTAATTTTTATATTATATATAACATAATTATTTTTTTTTTTAAATAGGGGATGTTTAATGGGTTGGGGGAAATTAGTGGACCTTCAAGAAGGAACAATTCCAAAGGAGAGCAGTCCAAAAATGTGCTGAAGACCACTCTTGTCAATGGGGAAAAATTTCTGTCCACATAGGCCTTTGTCAGGCAAATAAAATCTTCTGTCAGCAGCTGCACACAAAATCTCCATTGCTGGAGGACAAAATCTGATTGTGCGTACATCTGAGAAGATGTTATCTATTCACTACCTATTGGTGCATAATGTCTTTGGTAAGAACCGTTTAACCTAAAATCTCACTCTCTCTTCAAAAAAGAGAAAGAAAAAAATGTAGGCCCATGGCACCAACTACAGTCCAGATTTCTCTCTCTGCCTATATATAAGTGTTTTATTAAAGGATAACCTGTTGGCAATAAGAACGCAGAGCATCCTCTACGCTTTTCAGTGAGACCAAATCTAAACTTTTTTTTTTAGTGGGGGGATATATGAGAAAAAATGAAATCCAAATGACACACAGAAGTCACAGAGCATTAAAATCACCTCCCGAGATTTTTAGACTGAACAATCCCCCAACAGCAAAAAAGCTTTAAGTTTTCTTTCTGGATTTGCAACATATGGACCAGTTTAAAGTTACATTTAGTAATATTCACTGTTTTATTGCCCCAGGAAGTCCCTGCTTGGTAGCTTGATACTTCAGTGACATGATGACCTTACAACATACTGAAGCATCTCTTCAAAAATTTCACCTCGCATTTATGCAGCTTGACCAGCACCCTGCAACAAACGTGTGAATCTCTGCTTCTCTGTCAATATATTCACAACATTCTCCCACCAAGATGATAATACTCAATCTGCACTTATTTTCCAGATCATCAACTGGACTTGTGCGCGCCTTACAACCTGGCCTTTGGCATTCTCAGCAAGAGTAGCATTAGGTCCAATGATCGTTATCTCCATGACTTCAATTTTCCTCTCAGCCTCTTGCAATCTTAAACCAATGCTTTCCAGCTTCTTATCCACTGCAGCATGAATAGCATCTCGCTTTTCTATAATGTCTGCCAACCACTTAGCAAGCCCAGCACTGCTTGATAAGCCAAATCCATGCCTCCTGACGGTAGGAAGCTGAAAGCAGTCAAGCCTGACCCACCCAGCTATAAGGAAGTTTGAAAGTGAAATATCTGGTCCTCAGTGTGTCCAGCCTGATTCGTTTTTCCCCAGCAGTTATTATTACCGAAAGCAAACAGGAAACCACATCCCATCCCCAGGATCACACCCACCAGCTCCTAGAAGTTGCCCACCTTTGCAAAACATCAGTCAACCTTAAAGGTCCATATAAGCTTATGTAGCTGAGCCAGATAAATAAGATTTTCACTTCTAAATACTGGACTGCACACAGCAGGTATTACGTCCCAATTCCAGAGGTAATAATGGCAAGGAAAGCCAAGGGAGGCAACTGTATCATTTGCCATTCAGAGCTACGAGAGGTGAGAGATGTGCCTGATGCTGCAAGCCCGCTTCCCAGTGCATGCTCAGGGCCGAGAGCCCCAGCGCTGCAGTCCTTCCCCTGTGACTCCAGACATGTCACTTCAAGATGCACAGACCAGACCTCACACAGGCAAGTTTCTTCCTATGTCACGGTGAGAGGAAAAAAGCTGCCTAGGTATAAAAACCACGCACCATCTCCCTTACAGTAATACGTTCATTGATTTCCCTTTCACAGACTAATTCTGATCCCTCACATTAGGGTTAGGGAGCAGCGCAGTTCCCACTGTGCCTCCCCATGGATTACCCTCGCTCCCAACAACAAGGCTGATCTCTTCTTATTGATTTAAACCTACCCTGCTTTTTGTCAGGGATCTATGAGGAATCAGTTGTGGGCTGAGGAAAGAAATTCTGTAAAATAAAGGTGCTTTGGTTGGGGTGAGGGGGCACAGAAAGAGGAGGGAGGCTACAGAAGACATAATCTCTCTTAAAAACTCAAAATATAATGGACTAAAATCTTTTTCTTCCATCATATGAAGAATACAAGCAGCACCGAACCACACGCTCTAGAAAACTAATACTTGAAGGACTCAGAGTATTTGATGCATCATCCCCTAGTCAGCCCTGAATTGCAGCCTCTTTCACTAGGAAACAAAATAGGGTAGAATGGGAAACAAGCAGGTGGTGGAGGACCAGGAAAGGTTAGGAAGATAGCTACCTGCAATTTTTCCTTCTTGTTTCCCCGTTCAGCCACCAGCACCTCCTAACGCACTCTTGTTCTTCTCCACGTGTCTGTACACGCAGAGGCTCCTGTTTGGATTTAGAAAGGTGAACTTGGAGAGCTGGGGAGAAAGGAACGGGGGAGGATGGTGGTGCTCCTCAAGAGCCACTTCTGGAGATGGGAACAAAGACCACAAGGAGTGGGGGACATGAAGATGAAGCAAACTTCAGACTGCCATGAAATGCTGCTTCACACATCATGCACCTGCAGCAGGCAAGTCCCTGTCACAAGAAAACAGAATCCAACAGCTTGATATCCACCCCCCCCTCCCCCTTTCTCTAAGAGCTACATAATTGTTCTGACTAATAATAATGGACCTGTTACTGCTCCCACTATCCTCAAAGGGAGAAAAATCAGGTTTGGCATTTGTAATTATGAATGCTAAACCAGAAGTTATCAAGTGTCATGTTAAGAGAATAGAGGGCATGATCCCAGGCAGTGCCGAGTGTTCCAAGCCTCACTCAGAACAATGGATAAGCATCTATTTATTTATTTATTTATATACCTAAATTCATTCTGCTTGTGTCTAAAGATGCACTCAAGTCACATGGCTGGACCACAGCAGGGAAGAGAGGACTACTCAGGGCAAGGAGAAAGTGTTCCCCCATGGAGAACTCATCTCAAACTGGCTGAGAACATCAGGCAAGGGGAGGGCTGCGCTGGCCACGGCTGGAGGCAGCAGGTGACCTACCATCGGTCTCACCCCTCGCCCTCCTTGGTATTTGCTCTGTGCTCAGGTGGGCATGTGACAGAGAAGGAAATCAGGGTCAGACAGAACCAATTAGGCTCCAAGAGTCCAATCGTGAATTGTACCCTTAAGGACTCCAAAGCATTTGTTGCTAGAGCTAGTGGATGTCTCATCCTATTTACATAATATATGACCTAATTTTGTGTTCACTGAGTATTTAATTACAGTCTATTGAATACAAAAATGACTCAAAATACTCTCAGCACTAATAATTAATGTTTTAATTGTGTTTTTTTGTGGGGTTGGGTTTTTTCCCCACGTGCAACATTTAAATATTTTGAGCACATACCAAAAAAAAAAAAAAACACCACCACAAAACAAAACAAAACCCTGAAAATGCATTGCTCCTTCTGGAGCCAGCTCTGAAGGGACAAGTGCTTGCTCAGCAGGGCGGCCCCTCCTCTTTTTCCAAGGAAAAAGGAATACTGTATTTACAGAACCATGGAGTAGCCCAAGCTGTAAGGGCCATCAAGTCCAACTCCCTGCTCCAACCATCCTCTCAGTGAAGAACCTTTTCCTAATGGCCACTCTGAACTTCCCTGGTGCAGCTTCACTCCACTTCCTCGTGTCCTATTGCTGGTCACCAGACAGCAGCACCTCCCGCCCCGCTGCCTCCTGTGAGGAAGGTGTAGGCTGTGATGTGGGTGCCCCTGGGCTGTGAGGGAGCCCCTGGGCCGTGAGGGCATCCCCGGGCCATTTGGGGGGGCCCTGGGCCATAAGGGCACCCTTGGGCCATGAGGGAGCCCCTGGGCCATGGTGGGGGGCCTGGGCCGTGAGGGAGCCCCTGGGCCGTGAGGGGGAAGCTGGGCCATGGGGGTGCCCCTGGGCCTTTTCTCCAAGCTGCACAAGCCAGCTGCCCCTCGCCCCCAGGACCGTCCACCCTCCTGGCCGCCCCCTCCGGACACACTCCCGGAGCTGGATGCTCCCCCGCACCGAGGCGCCCAAAGCTGCCCACAGAGCCGCGGGGCCGCGCCAGCACGGAGCAGCGGGACAGTCGCCCCCCGGCCGGCTACTGTGCGGCACCTGGCGCAGCCCAGGGCACCGCAGCCCTTTGGGCTGCCAGGGCACGCCTGACCCCGGGCCAGCTTGCCGCCAGCCCAGACCCCCAGGCCTCTTTCTGCGGGGCTGTTCTCCAGCCTCTCGTCCCCCAGTTTGTCCATATACCCAGGATCAGCCCATCCCAGGTGGAGAATCCGGCACTTGCTCTTGTTAAATTCCATACGGTTGGTGATTGCACAGCTCTCTGGTCTATCCAGATCTCCCCGTAAGGCCCCTCTACCCTCGAGGGGGTCTGCAACCCCCCCTATTTTAGTATCATTGGCAAACTTACTCAATGTACATTCAGTTCCTGTGTCCAGATCATTTATAAAAACATTAAAGAGCACTGGCCCTAAAATTGAGCCCCGGGGAACCCCACTGGTGACTGGCCGCCAGCCTGATGTAACCCCATGTACTATAACTCTTTTCACACTCCTGCTACCAGAATTACTAATTCCAGCCCATTTTGTGAACTAGAACCTCTGTCAGTTCACTCACCCAAGTCCATCCCTCTGGGACAGGGCCTTGTCAGGCTGTGGAGCATCATCTGCTTGCCTCGGGCAGAGCTGAGACACAACTGTGTTGAAAGGAATTCGAGCACAGCTGCTTGACGAATGCTCGCCCAGCACAAGACAAAAGTGTCTCTACGAGTAGCATCAAACTACTCATCGGTATTTGTAAGATGCTTAATGGGAACCTCCTTAATAAGTGTGTATTTCCATCCCATGTGGGGCCACATCACCAAACTGTTCACAGGCAATCCAATCCTGACCATTTCTCATGACAGAGTGGGAATAGCTTTGTAATACTGCATTTCAGCTAATCAAAAGAATTCATAAAGGAAAGACCATTTAATCAGGCCAGTTCAAAACGTTTCCAAAACTGGTTCACACTTCAGAGAAAGTGACAGTTAAGAAAAAGAGAATAAAAAATTAGCAAAAGGACTAATAACCATAGGACTGTTCACATACCTTAAATTGAATAAATTGAAATGGCTTATATGTTCTTAACATATCAGGAACAAACCCTTCATGATACTGCTATCATGGAGCACCACAGAAGTATCAGTCTTCCTGCAGTGTATCTAACATTAGTGCTCTCTGTATTTTTTTCCCTAAGAGTGACTCAGATAATGATAGCAAGTGGTAAATTAAATCATACCAGTGCTATCTGAAAGCTGAAATCCTTTATTATTAGGCGGGGTTGTTTGGGGGGGAAGGGGGGAAATCACATTTCAAAAAAGCTTATCTCAAGGATAAAGGCCCATTATTTTTAAACCATTTGGGTGGTGTTTTTTTAATAATGTCAGCTTTTAAAAAACAAAACCAAAACTACAACCACCCCCCAAACTGTAAAAGGTCTTCTAAGCAGAGGCTTATCATAAATAAAACAAAGCATTAGCCTGTAAACCACTGTTCCTGCAGAGCCAACAAGTGCCCAAAACATATGCAATGTGTTCATCCCACCCAAAGCTATCCATTAATTGTTTTCACCTTAACCTAGATAACTGGAAGAACTATTATTCCAGGAATTACAGTTTTATTAAAATGATAATCTCCTCCTCCCAATTCTTCTGTTGAAAAGATAACTGCACTATTATATGGACATAAATGAGTAATCAGACACCAAAAAAAGCAGAAAATTGTAGAAAGGTCTTTTAGCTCTTGAGATCAGTAAAAATTACTATGCTCAGCATTTCTCTCTCAAGATACTTATACCATGCTCATCACCTTGGTATCCAAGTTCAATACAAGAAAAGCAAAAACTTGTTCACACACAGCATATTTAATCTTCAAATGCTTGACAAGCATCAGCCAATATTCAGAACTCTCTTGTGACTTCTCTGAAAGAGCAACTTAAGCGCTCAGGTTAAGAGGTTGAATATAGAGTGGGACTTAATGCCTAGAATGGCTTTCAGACCCAAGCAGTCAGAGACCAACAGGACTCACGTTCCCATTCAGGTCTGTTGGTTCCATTGCAGCATTATTATTAGTAGTATTACCATTATCATTATCATCATTGTTATTATCATCATCATCATTATTATTATTGCTCTGCCCAGTGTTAAACTCTTCTACACACTCTGTGTTAAACTCAGATTATGGGGTCCCATTCAGAGATCTAAGCACTTAAAAATATGATGCTGTAGCAGCAAGTCTTTTATTAAATTTAATCCTGAGTGACCTCTGATATCAGAGCCATGGTAACTAACCAAGCAATAATCAGTGAATTACTTTGGTCAACACTCCATACAATCATGAGGAAAAAATACTGGAAACAATCTCAGGATTTTGGTCTTGTGGAAACCTGGCCCCGGTCGCGCTACGCACACTGATCCTTGGGAGGGATGGCAGAGCAAGGCTATGTAATCACTTAGTGTCTTTTGTCTGGATATAAGAAAATCAGTGGTCAGAGAAGGCTGCTTCACAGGTGAGGCTGTCATGGACAGAGAGTCCGTGTCAGCAGTGACTTCAGATCTGCTTCTGCCATCATCTGATGAGGTATGAAGCACGTGCCCCTGACCTGGGGGCCTGGGAGACTTCAGTGCAGAAAGATCAGCACTGCCTATAAATATCCTTTAACACATCATTCTTATTGCTTCTAATTCCTCAGATTAGATTTGGTTTCATTTTTAAATGGAAATTAGATCTTCATCAACCTTGAATGCTCATTCTCCGTCTACCGGTTATACATATTATCTATTCATTCTTGCTGGGCTTTAGCAAGGATTGCTTGAATACCTCTTAGAAATGAACACTGCTTTGTAATTACTAGTCTTGATTAATAAACAGAGCCTCAACCAATACCTAATTTGACTTCTAACTACAGAGATCCTAAATAATCTTACATTTTAAAAAAAAATCTTACATAAAAAAAAAAAATTACTCTACGGACTTGCTTCATTTTTTTTATTTACTATCCATTACCATTCAGTTTCTTAATCAGCCATTTCTGTGAAGGTTTTATTAATTTTAACTGCAAATAAACAATGCAATTCCATATATTCATGTGTTTTAGCCAGTGATTAACTACTACTGATCTAGTACTTCTGACTGAGCTTGAACACATGTTTTCTTCTCAACAGGAGAGCTATGAAGCTTCCCAGCCTCTTGTGCTTAAATGGTCCGCAAACATTTCCAGGAAAGGAATAGATGCGGTATCACCTGAATCACTGTACCCGCAAGTTAATCTATGAAGGATGATTCAGAAGAGAGTGGTTAATAAGTAAAGAGGAATTTCTAATTCTGACAGTGGTTTGATGGGTGACCATCCCTCTGCTTCTTTCTGCCCAGACCAAGGTTCTCCACATAGGAGGAGATAAAGAGAAGGGAAAAGAAGGGGGGGGGGGGGGCGCGGAGAGAAAGAAAACAAAAAACCCATGCTTTGTCTTCAACACATTTTGTAGTTTCTATTTAGTATTTTAATGAAATATTTACTGTTCTTATATTTTATACTTTAATTATTCATTACTGAGATCAGTTTAAAGAGCTGACATACTCTACAATGCAGTTCTAAAAATACCTTGGAGCTCCCCATTTATCGTAGTTTGGTGACTTTCATCTCAAGTCTGCTCTGCTTGCAAGTCATGAAGCCCCCTTCCTCTTCACAAGGACCTGAAATTTCAGCATTATATATTGAATAAAGGCAATGTTTGGACATACAGATGGTCCACAGTTATCTACCGTTGGAATGGGGCATCTGTCTTGTTAATGAAGTGCCTTGTGTTCAGCATGACCTCTAAGTATGAAACAGCACTGGATAAACCAGATTTTTCCTCTCCGAGGTAAGCTATTCCTGCAAGGAGCCGGTAGTTGGACTTGATGATCCTTATGGGTACCTTACTACTCAAGATATTGCATGATTCTATGAGCTTTTCATTGTCCTAATGCCACTTCCAACACAGTGGGAAAGACTGCCTACGAATTGCATGCCGAGGCAGCAGCTGATGGAGAAGTCCGCTCATTCTGCCCCAGCACAGTGGTGAAAGGCCATTGCTACAGATGACCACATGGGGAGAGCACGCTGCGGTAGTGTGGCAGGGCTTTGGTGTCTCCTAGCGTCCACTGCACAAGCTAAAGAGATTATCAACATCCAAAAATCTTTAAAGGCAAAATATGGAAAAAAGAGGACAGAGAAAACTGAGTTGGATTCAGGGCAGTCAGAGGCGCTGCTGGGAGCAGGACCCATGGACAGGCTCCTCCACCCCCAGCCAACCTGCTCCTTCAGGGTTACCTTCTCCATGCAGTCCCTGTGCGTAAGGTTTGCAAGCACATGAAGTACCCGAGATGGGGCTGCTGGGTGTTTTGCAGATAAAGCCTCAGTCCCCTTCACACTCTGAGGAGAACACCAAAATACAGCTAGAGTAAATGCAAATTTAAAGTTCACCTTGTGCGTTTTCACAGCAAGGAGTGTCCATGGATGACACAAAAACCTGTTGCATTGACAGGGCCTAACAACAAAACTCTATCCTAAAACTTCTCGGTTTGTCTTTGCAAAGAAAACAAGGGCTTTTACCTCACCTTCACCAACACAGGGCAGCTTTCAAAAGACTCAGCTGAGGTTGCAGGTTTTGACAAATTACCATGGTCAGACAAGCCTGAAGGCCCCTATCATCTGCCAGCATGACTGAAAACACGTTCCTTGGTCTTCTCTGGAAGTGCAGCTTGTGGCAGTGATGACTGCAAAAGTCCCAGCTACGGGTGCTGTGCAAGCACAGAACAGAGAGATGATTTCAAACAGTGCTCAGTCCAACCTTGTATCATGGCTTAGGGGAGAGGGGAATAAAAGCAAGCAGGCTATGCTGGTCAATATGACAGTCATTTGTCACCAGCTTAACAGCTGGCAGGTTTGGGGCCTCTTCAGCATCACAGCAAAGGAGGTGACCAAGAAGGATACTGCAGTATCTGGGCAGATATGGAGAGAAGTCTCCCCAGGAGAGACAGCAAGATGTTCATTTTAGTATTTAGGAAAGGAGCAATGGAAGCTGACTGTGCCAGCTCAAGGAGGGCTCTTGCTAGGAAGGCAACTGGCAAGACGAGAATTGGCCAGAAAAGCGGAGGGGAGCGAGTCATGCCTCATGGAAGGGCAGAGAGGGGCCAAGAAGGTGCTCTGTGTTCATGCAGTGTGCATCACCCAGGCCAAGTAAGGAGTGCTTAATAATAATATCTTAATTAAGTCTGTGTTTTCCTGGAGCTGTACACCTGAGGGCTCCCTGCAGCATGCAAACGGGCAGGACCTCAGAGGGAACCGAGCAACCTCTCAGGGTGGCTGCAGGCTCCCTTCTGCTCTGCTTCGTTAAGTAAACTAGGTTTTATTAGCAGCTGGAAAGAGGGGAAGTGGAGCGATGGAGGCCAAACCAGGCATACCCGCCACTCCACCCCGCCCAGGGAGAGTAAGAACAATGAAAGGCTCTGAAATGTTACTTATGCAGAGCTCTGAGGACTCCGGCAGGGTTCTGTACAAAGCCCAGGTATTTGTTCCTGTGAACTCCTGCCTCCTAGAAGAAAAGGAGGAATGAGACAGTGGCAGAGGAGGGTGTGGTTACAAAAGGAACAGAAAAGGGTTAAAAAAAATAAATCATTCCTAGTCCTCTCAAAAAGCATTTTTTAGTTTAACTAGTATTTTCTCGTGCTGCACATGTATCTATCTAAATACCTAAATAATCATTTGCTGAAAAATACGCTGCTATTATTTCTTGAACATTAGATACAATGTAAAATCGGACCCTGAGAGTAATGACGAGGTTTGGGATAATGCTACTATTATTTCTGGTGCTCAGTTTCTGTAAATAGTGTCTAATGCATTTCAGAAGCTCACTATTAATCACAAAAAAATAATGTCTCTCTACCCAATTCATAAACTGTGAACAGTAAACACTTTCAGACTGGGTTTTGTTTGTTTTTTGGTTTTGTTTTGTTTTGTTTTTAAGAACTCAAATTTTCAAAAACATCTAGAGGGCTCCTAAGGAACAGCACAAAACAAATACTTTGCATTTTCAAAATTAAAATTCTGGAAGAGGCTCTAAACCTAACACCAAACATTTATGCAACTTGAATTTTAACCATCTTAAACATCCTTAATCTTCATCATGTTTAGTACATTACATTTCTTTGACAACTAATCAATCAAAGGCATCATACCTTCTGTAAAGCTGCCAATTTAGTGTCATTTTGCCCTCTCTCAACAATGATTTATTTTCTGCAGAAACTTCCTTGTTTATTTTATATATGTATATTTTTTATATATAAAAATACAGCAGAACAGCTAGGGAAATAAGAAAAGCAAAGCAGCCAACACAATATTGCATTACTCAGGACTGTCAAGAAGAAATCCATGGATCCACAGCCTCCAGTCAACAGATCACCAAGGGCATCCCAGCAGCTCAGTGCCCGACAAAGGAAAGCAAAGAGTTGGCTCTAAAAGGGCTAAGAAGCTCTGGAAACAGGCCATCAAAGACCCAACAGCAGTAATAAGCTCTTCTGAATGAACAGAGGAGCATTTAACAGTTCTGGCAGAGGAAAAGCAGGAGACAATTTTGAAATACAGCCTGATAGTTATGCTCAGTGAGGATAGCAGTACCAAAAATAAAACCATGGAGTACATAACTATTTGTCCATGACCTGACATAAATGTCATAAAAGATAAAGGAGTAGTGGAAAGAGATCAACATTAAAAACTAACACAAGCAGCAGCTTAAAACTACTCAAGGAAATGCCAGTTTCAAAATCACAGCAAATCTCCCCCAAACAGGAAAGCAAACATCAAGAGATGCCCACCACGAGCAGATGTCTCCAGGGGAATTCTGCCTAGCAGAAAGGTAGATCCTTCTGTCAAGTTCTGCTCTTCTCAAAAGCACAGGGGTTTTCAAAACAAGATTGATTTCCTTAATGGGAACAACAGCACAGACTAATTCCATTATTTTCAATGGAGCTGAATTTGAAAGGTCTATTCACGTGTAATGGTGCCTTCTGGGGAAAAGGCAACAAGGAATCAATTCTACAAACCACGCTGATTGAGGCCATTTAAAAAACAACAAAAACAATCAAACCTTTCACAACAATTCAAAGAACCATCGTCTAAAGCATCTGATAGCCACAGAAGCAGCTCATCCTTGCTGCAGCACATCTCCATCCCGGTGGTCCCACATGCCCGCAGATACTCTGAGTCAACAGCTGCTGCCTACAAGGTTTCACCTTCCTCTCCAGAAAGCTTCAGGGCAAGGAATGCTGACCCGGGACCTACCCTGGCTAAGTGGCCTGAGTTAATGGTTGCTGGGCCACCACCCCTACAGGCACCCTGAGAAAGGGCAGGAAGGGGGTGAAGAACAGCCTGAAATAATGCTTGGAAGCAAGTTCTGCCAACACTGACTGGTAGCTGATATAAAGATATACCCAGCCTACAAGCCTCCCCCTCAGCGTTAAAGCAAAACCATCCCACACCATGGCAGCACTGCTCTCAATCATCTTTAAGAAGAAACAAAGTGTTTCAAATCCGAGGCTCTGAATGAATTGCGAAGAGAGGAGGGTGTAGGGAAGGAGGGTTTCCACCTGCGGGTAAAGCTTACAGCTGCTCTTAAACTCAGTAGCAGAAATCTGTGCTGAAAAATAATAAAACTCTAAGTTCAAACACATGGTTAGGGAGGATATCTAGGCACGCAGCAACCTCTCAACTTTTACAATATTTTTTTAAAGGCTATTCATAAATTTCACCAAAACCTTCCGGTTACCTTGGCAGTATCCCTGCCAAGCTGTTAAGCAGTGCTGTTAGATTTGGGTGGGTTACAGAGTGACCTTTTCACACCACATTAGTGGCCATAATTTGCTGAACTAATATTTCCTCCTGCTGCTTTTGAGTATATCAAATGACTTTTGAGCTACCGCTCAAGTCTTAAAAGCTTCTTACAATCCGCTCTAGAGTCAGCTCTAATTCGGTGTGCTGGACACAGAAATCCTACAGCACCCTGCAAGCCTTTGAGACAAAAAGTTCTGCCCAAGTTTTACATTTGACTGCACTAGCACGGAGAAAATAAAATTAAGTGGCCCAATGCTCTAGTAGGTCCTAAAAGGACCACAGGTACCTTCCATCTTGGTTCTTGAAGTTACACTGCATACCTCTTCTTCAGAAATTCTTGTAGCTCCAATTCAACTCTTTATGAGACTTCAGTTAAACAATTATATTCTTACCCTGTGCAATCGGAGACCCAAAGCTCTGCACGGAAGCTGTAAAGTACATACTTTCTCTGCAATAAAACATATCAGCAGTCCGAGTTTAAATATTTTCCTCAGTTCTGATCATGTTTTGGGTGTTCTTGCAAACATCACAAAGAAATAGCAATTCCCCCACCCCAAGTCAACCCCACGAGACACTGTCGCAGGCAACTGTGCCCTGCCCTGCCCGTCCAACAGCAAGGCTAGTCAAGCCTAGAAGAAATTGTTATTAGCTGCCTGTGAAAGGATTAGCGAGTAACATCCTAGAGCTGGACATCAATGAGTGGAAGGAAGACAAAGAGAAACTATCAGATATTAATCTAATAAAGAAATACACAAGTATTTATAAACTCATCTCATACTTACCCCCCATATGCAGTCTCTATTCTACGTAGCTCAGGAAGCACTTTACAGAAGCAGATTTGTCATCTATTAACAGGTGTAAGGCAATGTTGCTCTGACTTCCAAGGTCCTGGACCACTGCGCTGGCAGGTGACATGTCCCCGCAGTTATTTCTCCTTCCTCTTATTCTAATGAATCTTGTTTACTCCGCTCCTGTGCACCTCCAGACAAAAATGGCCCTTCAGCTACTGTACATCTTATTTGTCCTTGCTTCTGCAATAAGCACTCACATCAATGAGTGTTTAAAACAGTGCAAAATTCAAAAGAAACTCCCCTAGGTGGTCTATGCATACAAATAAGTATATATTTTGCTTTTTTCATAAAAAGACACCCTGCAGGTTTCAAGCTTCTCTCACTGCAAGAGATATTCTCAGGCAACAATGCTGATTTGGTGTAAGCTGATCCGTATCACTGAATCCTGCCTTTGTTTTTGGCAGTCCCCTTTCAAGGTGACTAAATTAAAGTGAAAGTACAGTTCCAGGCAGCCCAACAAGGGGGCAAGGCTGTTTTGCAAAATCTAAAAGGCTAAATAAGATGAAGCAGACCTTCAAGCTAAAGAATTAGCTCATAAAAACCCCCAAACAAACCACCACCAACATCCATGCTGCTTTAAGAATGTTGCCGGTAGTACTGGAACTAGGAAGAAAGAACTCCAGCCAAGAGAAACCAACACCAAACCTCCTGAATCAGATTCATTGAAAACACCTCACACTCAGTGGTCAAGCGTATGGGTAGTTTAAGAAGCTGCTTCCTCAGTGACCCTGATTTGTATGAACACAACTGCTTCAGATCGTGTCGAGCAATACAACGGGTCAGCCCAAAACACATGGCATGCCACTGACCCCAGCACTTCCAAAGACAGTACACAAGGTGCATATAAACAGGTGGATGAAAAAAATGTACCTGCATTCATTTTAAGTGTATGAGCTTGAAATTGCTAAGAAAAAATATTTGCTGTCTGCACCTGTGTGAAATTGAGATTGTGGCTGTAAGTGCTCTCAACACTATGTAAGCTATGGCACCAATATACTGATCACTGAAGGATGTTCAGCAGCTCTGTTAAAATGCAACAGCGAAGAGCAAATTTCCTAATCCAACACGACTCCAAAAATGATCTGATGCATCCCTCCTCCACAGCAAAACAAGGAATTGTCAATATGGGGACCTGTGTACATCCTGAACTAAAATTTCAGCAAATTAGCCCACGCCCTGCACAAACACTGGCCACACGTGGATGCACACTAGTCTAGAGCTACTAAAGCATATTTTCATTTTTTTCATATGGTAAGTCACCTCAGATAGAGGTGTTCTTTACATCCTTCAAGACTGTCCCTGACACCGCACGTGAGCCTTTCAGTTTGTCTACAAACCATATCCTTCAAACGACGTGGCAAGCAAAAGACCCAAAGTAGCCTTCGCAAGTCACTGCTGGATCTTCACAGCACTGTAATCCCAGCAGAAGACCTGGAAGCAAAGTCTCCAGGTGCAGCATCTCCTCCTCCTGCCAAAACAGACTCCTGGTGTTGGAGTTGCCTCAGCAGCTTCTGGCTCGACCCATCCTGCAGCCCAGCCCTCACACCCGCCAGCTGCCCTCACCTGCAAGAACTCTTCCAGCCTTGAAGAAGCTGGGGAGTAAAACCACTGCATGACCACCTCCACTGCCCAGAAGGAAGTAAATCAGGCCGTGTGACCAGAACGTTAGTTAGAGAGCTGAGCACCAACAAAGGCAGAAGAGGAACTATCTGGGTCACAGTATGCTAACAAAGCACAGCAAAGCTTCAGAGCCAGCGGCAGGACCACGGGGAGAGGCCCAGGGAGGTATGTTGCCTACTCTGCAACGAGCACGCCTTACAGACTCAAGGCCAGACTGCTGCAAACTAAAATAGCTGCTGCATAAAAGGCACAGCCAGCTCTGCATATTCAAGATGAGAGCAGAGATAGATGATGAGATTCTCTATGCTATGCACAAAAGCCAAAAATCACCAGTGCATTTACAGTTCAATATTCTCCTAATCCCATCTTTATTTCTAGTGCATAAATAAAGCTCATTACAAATTATTTTCTTCAGAAACCTACTAGCAACCCAAAATAATTCATGAATGTGCTGTTTGCATTTATACATCCTTGACACCCACAGTAAACATCAAAACAAGGAATTCAGTCAGTCACATTGGTTGTAATACATAATTTCTCTTTTCTCTGCGGATTCTGTCACAGCTACACCCAGAAAACTCCTTCAGCAGCATCTTTCATGTTATCAGGTATACGTATATCTATATATACAGGCACACATGTTCACTTTATGGGGACTCTTCTCAGTCCATCTTGCTTTTCAACATGAGCAAAGGCATTTTGTGACAACACATGTACACATATTGAATATTTAAGAAAAAAAATAATAGAGCAAATGTTTTCCTTCTTAGTCTTGACCAAGCACAAAGCCACCTGCTCTCTTTGTTCCATTATTGCACAGTGCCTCCTCACTCTCGGCACACTACACCCTTTGCCCACCAGCTGCAGTGAACTGTGCAGCTCCGATGTCCATGCACATGTCGGGGATGGCAGCAGGGATGCTGCCGGTGGAGGAGTCGAACAGCACCGCAGCCTTTCCCAGATGGCAAGACCTGGAGCCTCTGCCAGCCCGGGGAGGGGGCTGGTATGGGATACTACCATCCCATCCACATGCTGGGTGACTCCCTCCCTGCGCTCAGGGGACAAGGTCGACACAGCAGGACTCGTTTTGCTTTCAGCACTTCCTTCCTTGAACGCTGAAACTGGACAGAGACTTCAACAAACAAATTTAGAGACAGAATTCCCCTTTTTCTTAAATTACTATTATTACAAGACCACACATGTGCACACACACACCCCCGGGAACGCATCACCACACAGAGCAAGGACAGAAGGAGAAGCACAGCCAGCTGTGCAGTGGCTGCGCAACTCACACCACAATACCAATGGAACATAGGCAGGGTCCCTGCCCGGCGCGCGGGCCATTGCAGGGAAACACGCTAACCAGCCTCGGCGCCTCTACTACCGTCTGATGACAACTAGGCACAGCGGATGTGTATAACCTCTGAAGCATTTTTAGTCACAGTATATCTTTAGCACAGAACACAATGCAAGTATTAGGCAGCAAAGCTGTGGCAGGTGACAGCTGATCAGACACAGGAGATGCTGGGGAGGAGGAAAGGATGCGCAGCGGTGCTAGAGAAGCTCCACACACCCCTTGGGCTGCACTGTAGGTGAGGCTGTGGCCAGTGAGGAGGAGTTGGCTCAAGTCAAGGTGGGTGCCAGCCCACTGAGGAGCCAACAGTGGGGAGCTCCCAGTGCTGCTGCGCTTGCCCCTTCACAAAGATTACCAGCGTAACAGCGACAAGACCCATGCAGCTCCCAATGGCTCTCACAGGCACCTAAATATGTCGAAACCAGATCTCTTGCTTTCCCAACACCCAACAACATCCAAGTTAGCAGCTCTGCAGGACCCGATCTGGCCACCTTAGAGAAAGTGACTGTCACAGCCTGAGCAGCACCAGAACCCCCTTTCTGAGGGCTTTGTGTACGGCAAGAATCAGCCACAAAGAGGAATTCTTATTACCTGCTCCGTGCTGAATTAGACATACACAACCCCCCCGACTGCACACACAAGGTAACATTAAGCATCATGAATTTTCTTCAAAAGAAAACACGCATGTCAACCCTTCTCATTCAACCAGGAGAACTTTCCTGCTTAGTTCCTGAATGCCAGTTATTTTATACAAAATTCAATGTTTGGACTGAGCAGTATGGCAATTTATGGGGAAATAAAAAGAGAGAATACTGCATTTAACACATTTGGAAATACAATTAGTCAAATACAACTTCACAAATAAGTTGTCCCTCTGCCCCCAAAATAAAGAGAGAAAAACTAGAGTGCAAATTTAGGAAACCAAGAATAAGGCTTGGAAACCTGCCACTAATAGAAAAGAATGGATATGGCTTATGAAATAACCCCACCGTTTCTGTGTATAATCATTATTTCCAGTTTGGCCTCCCGAAATTAAATTGGTTTTAATCTTCCCTGCTAAACTGGCACAACATTGACTTCAGCTTTTTGGTGTCCATTTGTTCTACCACATGACATCACGAGATGCCTGCCAATAACAGAGAGATGCCTAAAAGCCTTGAAATTCTTGGCTTTGGGACTCCAGGTTTTCTGAGAACTGTTAATTTACTTTGGCTTAAATCCTAGATTTTGGCTCCACTTGAGAAAAGTATTTCTCACGCAGTAATTAAACTTGTAGTGGACAACACTGAAGCAATAGGAGACAAGCTCCAAAAAGACTATGTTGTCTAGTCACGTCTTTCTGAGGTTTCTCTTCTTGCAGCCACGCAAAGAAAGCAGTAAAGAAGCTGTACACCAGTAGTGCAGTTTAAGTTCTAATTAGACAATTAATGAAGAAGAAATGGCATTTGTTAGACAAAACTTTATATATTTTTACAAAATTGGAGAAAGCCTAGCTGTCAGTTAAAAAACAGCCTAAACTCAGCCCATGTAAAACGCAGAACAAGCCATTCAACTTTACAGCAGCAGCAAAATTACCTTTTCCAAAGCAGCGCTTCATGGGGGCTTGGTGGCATCCTTCTGGTGGTGCAAAGCAGGAGAAGCCTCACCTCTCCTACCCGTGCAGGGACTCTCCTTCAGAATATGATAAAACCGGGGGACAGCACAAAGACAGCGTCTTGACCCTCAAAACCATCAGGATACAGGTCCCTGGCCTGCTCCTTCCCCAGAGCTTACCGGGAATTTGGCAGTATTTCCCTGCACTGCTCAGGGAGCAGGAGAACAGAAATGGCACAAGACTGCAAGTTCAAACACATTACAAAATAGTCTGCAAAAATAGCTGGGCCTTGTAAGAAATATACTTCTCCATGGAAACCACCAGACGCTCTGAATTCTGGCAGACTAGAGAAAACGGGTTTGTATTATTAAAGGAAATGTCTATGTATTTGGGCTTTTATAATTCTAACCTGCAGAAAGAGAAGAGCAATTGCTGGTCCCCAGAACAGGTCAGCTGAACTTCCTACACCCTTCCCTCCCCTGTCTCTCCTCATCCACCGACACTGCGATCCCCAGGGGACAGAAGGATGGGCGGGGGGGTGTACTTTGCAGGTCTCTGCAGTGCTTTTAATTACAGAGACAGACTGGAAAGAAGCAAGGGGGGGGGGGGGGGGGGGGGGGGGGAGAAAAAAAGAAAAAAAAGACACCCTGGGGTTTGAAAACACCTGTCCATACAAATAAGACACCTCCGCATATTTAGGTGCAGAATGAGGCAAAGCAATGCTTCTGTAATACATTAATGAATGTGACGTATACATTTCAACATCTGTGTATTCCAAACCTCTCACACTCGAGCAAGTGCAAGATAAGCCATTACTATTCTCTCCCTCACCATAAACAGTTTCCACTTTGGATGCCAGGTGGGGAACTATAGATTAATTAACTCCCAACTGGCATTGATGGGATAATTATACTCGCCTGTCTCTGGATTTCGCTACCTCCAGCTGAACTGCCACACCAGAAAGCAAATCCTAACCATGAACCTCCACTTCTCCGCTGTATCCCAACAAGGCACTGACCTCTTACCTGCAGAGGCTGGGATACACAATTCAGAAGAACTTAATAGAATATTTTTAAAGAAATAAAAGTGCTGCAGCCTCAAAACATGAAAGGGATGGGCTACAAAGGAGCACTCACATAGAGAGCAATTATATTTTTGATATCTAATGGTTCTGCCTCAGGAAGCAAGAGCTGGCTAGCATCAAACTGTATAAAAGAAAGGATTATGGGCTCACGAAAAAAGAATGCCATTTTGATTTAAAACCCAGCAAAGCATAGTGCAGACTTGTTATTTTAACTCAGAGCGCTTAATTCCTATAACGAGCCAGAATGCTATTAAGGATGAAAAATACACGAAATACTTATGGTACAAGAAATTAAAAGTAACCTCAGTTTTCATCAGTGGCTGTTCACCAAACAGGCCATTCTTGGCTTCTCAAAACCGTCTTGTGCTTGCACAATACACAAAATTTCAGCAGGAAAAAAAAATAACAAAAAAAAAAAGTTTAAATTCATTTCTGAGAACCTGCTACTCCACAGCATTTCCCAAGGCCAGTTTATGATAACTCCCACCCAAAGGAGTCCAAACCTTCCTGATAACTTATACCACCTGAACCCTCCTTGTGACTTCCCAACCAGCATCAAAAGCAGCTCCCGCTGGCCTTTCTGTGATTTCATACAGTGCCATGTACACTGGTGCCACAGGTACCGTAGTCAAGTTTTTAAAATAAATTCTCGGCATCTAATCCCCAGTCCTAGCAATCATCATCATGGGTGAAATCCAGAGTTTGCACAAAAAGAAAAAGATTTAGTTCTTCCTCAATTCAAGAAATTAAAGGATAATCCCCAATTATTCTGAATACTTTTCTAGTCTAGTATCTCAATTTGCCATTTTACTTTTATAGTAGGCTTTTTGGTAGTTTTGTTGTTTGTTTTTTTCTGGTTGTGGGTTTGTTGGGGTTTTTTAAGTGATTTGTGTCCAGAGAATTTAGAAATTATGTAAAACTGATTGCTGCTCCCTATTTTAAAGAAAGAGTATGTTAAGTGTGCCTAGTTCAAAAGAAGCAACATGCAATATGATCAACTAAAAATATATAAATATGCTCTTTCTGCAGTAGTCCATTAAAAAAAACCCAAAACCACAGTTCTAACAAGCAGATATGGAAGTGTTCTCTACAGCACCTGCACCATCATCACAGCAACATGTGACAGTAGTCAAACATGAGAAACATGGAAAACAGGCCAAGGCACAACACAGGACTGGAGAACTACATCCATGTTAAAATGTGGTGCTTTGGGGAGGGGGAGCAGTGGCACAGGTTGGCTGCAGGCACCTGGGGAACTGCAGTCACCAACAGCCCTGGTGGGATGCCTGCCTTGCGGCGTTCCTGCCCAGCACTGCTTGCATGGTCCCACCTGGAGCAAGTTTCCTCCTGGGGATGCTCCCGGCAGCAACAGCCGTGTGAAAGGCTTTTGGAGCCAGCGTGGGACTGCTGGCCTCTGCACCTGGGGAGTGATTCCCTCCAGCTGAGCATTGTTCCTAGCATGAAGCAGCCAAAGCACAGCACAGGGCATCACCCCGCACTGCACACGGAGCACCACAGGCTGTGGAGAAGTGTAAGGGAAGGGGACATCTGTCCGTGACTGATGTCCCACCAAAAGTTTTTCTAAAGATTTTTTCAGATCCTACATTTGACCCAAATCTCCCTGCCAAGTTTTTGTGCTGTCACAAACACTTTTTGATCTAGTTTTTTCTCCCACCTTCCCCACGGTTACATGTGAATGCCCTCCAGGAACAGAAGGAAAAACCTGGGTACCCTGGCAAGGCACTGGGAACCCATCAGCGTGGCGACATTCACCTCCTTAAGGAACTGCAGCAGTTAACGAATGGTTACAGTGGTTAAAAATAAAAACCAGAATTATATTTTTTTTTAATCTAAGTAAGTCATTGTCTACACTATTTCCTAAGGCCCCCCAACTCCTGATAACATTCCTGAGAGGTGAAAGGAGTTTTGATGTCTGAGGGGGTTTATGCTTGTTGAGAGAAGCTAAGTCAAAAGCCTAGCACAGCTTTCTTCCCATCCTCACCTCCCATTCATATAAATGCTTTTTTTTGTCTTTTTCAGCTGCAGTTTTGGACCCACAAGACACCGACTGAGATGTGTGCCCTCCCACTCAGAGACAGGCCAAAGGTTGGCATTTCCAGGCTTTTTAACACAATCATATCATCAGACTTCAGGTACTCGTACTTGCCCCCAGTTCCCAAGGGAAAGACTTTCTCCAAGATGTCTCTTCCACCCCCTTATGCAAGAGCAAAGCAGCGTGAGGTCTGACTGCCAGAGACAGCCACCCCAACCCCTCCACTGCCAGGTGGAGAGCAGTCTGCCTCTTCCCAAGAGCAAAGCCCTGATCACTATACATTTTGGAGGCTCTATCTAGCACGCTTGAAGTCATTCCCAGTCAACAGAGACCCGAGTAGAGACACAAAGCCTGCTAGCAAAGGGCGTGCTTGTCCTGGACAACAGCAAGGCTGTGGAAGGATGCCTTCCTTGGGCTCAAGGCTATACAAGGATGCTGGATAGCCAGTCCAGCTTGGCTGTCTCCATCCTGGGGGCTGTAGGTAGCACAGATACAATAAACAGAGTTTCTTTGACGTGACACGTGCTCACAAAGACCTGAGCAGAACTGGCACCCCAGCCACCTCACAGCTGGGGTCTCAATTTAAGCAGCTTTGGTTGAATCCCGGCTAGCAGTACCGCCCAGCAGATCGGCCATACCCCCTCACATCTTCAGCCCTGGGATCAGGGAAAAGGGCATGAGCTGCAAAGCAAGCTCCAGCTCAGCAGAGCCCACCACAGCTGCGGGTAGCACTGGGACTTAGCTGGTGTCAGCAGGCCCTTCAACACATGGCTGAAAGTTAGGTGGCCTCTGAGCATAATAAAATCAATGATCCCTACCTTGCAGCACACAGGCACGAGGGAGGGTAATAAATGCCAATTGCCAAAGACTTTACCATCAACAAGTTGGTGACGTTCTCTCAATATGTTATCCAGCATCTTCACCTAAAGGAGCAAACACTACACTGCAAAAATTTGCCCAGCTTTTCAACAGTGGATCAGGTCAGGGGAAAAAATCCCAAACAAACAAAAACGTAACACAAAATCAAAACGTTTCTTCCTGTGCAGAAGGACCTCTTGACTTGACAACAGTGGTGCAAGCAGAAGCAGTACGGCTTGTGGGCTCTCCTCCAGCATCATAATAGCAATGCTGTTTCTACTTTATGTTGTGCTAGGGCTGACTTGCAAATGGGGCTAAGATGAAACATAGGACCATGATTTTTTTTTTCTTGCTTAAGCAATCACTCTCAATTGTGTTTGAAACGTCACATTTTTGTTAGGTAAGCTCCAGATAAATACACTGGTAGATAGAGAAATAAATACAGTGGTAATGGTTAACAGGCCACCTTTGGACAAGATTGATAATCCAAGTTCCTCTGTGTGTCAAAAAAACCAATACCGTAACGTGCACATGTTCTTCTTCACGAAGAAGAAAGATCACCTCCTATCATATCTCATCTATCCCAGCCCACTCCACGCCCCCCAAAGCACCATCTTCACCTGTCTGCTAACAGGATTTCCACAAAAATCCCATCTCTTCCACGCTTAATAAAAGCAGTATAGAAAAATTCATGAAAAAGGTTTCTGTGAAAAACTCAGGAATGGTGTCAATGACAGAACAAAAAGTGTTCTGGTGAGAGATACAATACAAAATGCTGTTTACTTTCTGTTGCAAAATAATAGCTATATTTCCTTAGGTGACACCTCTTGCCAACAGTCTGTGTTGCCATCACTTTCTCTTTTTTATAAACCCTCCTGAAAACCCAATCTCTGAAACCTTACGTTAAATTATCCAAAGGAATGAAGCAAGAAAACGTCAAATTATTACATTAAAAAAATATAAAATTTAACCTATCAGAAAACCAAGTCAGCTAAGAGCCATTTAAGTAACTCCACTCCCTTTTCCCTTCTCTCCTTTCCTTATCCCGTGTCTCAGATCCCGAGCCCAGAGGCCGCTGGAGCAGGAACCTGTCCATAGCACACCACCATGGCTGGTCCCGAAAGGCTTCTGGGCACCTTCACAGCTCAGGAGGGCAGAAGGTAGGTGAAACACAGCCCGCCTTCCACATGGCTCTCCCAGGCACTGCACCAGCCAAATCAAGGTTTTCAGCACCTGAACACTTCATACAAACTTACCCCACCCTTTCAAGCACCTCTACAGTTTCAAACAGTGGAAAAACATTGGGGAAGGACAAAGATTCACACAAATACATGTTCTGCAGGCAGTGGGCACCTCTGCCCGCTGGGGTTCACCTGCCCTCCCCCGCCTGGCTCAGCCATGTGGCCTCGGAGCACATGCTCAGCCAGGTTGAGCTCTGCAAAAGCTTGTCCAGGACCCATTCCCCTCCTACAGGAGATGTGTTTAAGCTGGGACAACACACGGTCGATGGATCCATCTGCAGACAAACCATCTTTTGGGCTTTTACAGCTTAGGAAGCTTTACAACTCATGTAAAAGCAACATCTTGGATTTTTTTATACTGTTTAAAGCTCTATTTTTATAGGCTCACAGCGTATGACAGTACTACAGCTCAAACTCTGTTGTGCCACGTGGATGAAAGGTTTGCAAGATTAGGCACACTGCTTCATCACCTGCCCATCCACACAACACAAACACCACCCAGTTCGCTTTGTGCTGAGGGAAACTCTTCAGATACACATTTCAATAGTCCCCGATATTTAGTCATGTGAGGATTTAGCCATAGAGCTGGTAACTCGCCTTTCACTGACCTGTATGTGCAAACTTGAACTGAAAACATTTTTTTCCTCATTTTAATTTAATTTAATTAAGAGGCAGGTGCCTGCTGCAATCCCGCAGGGCACATTTATATACTCACACTGACGTTACAGAGGTTCCCTACCATCACGGCTGCACGAGCCAAATCCGGCTTGCCAGCTGTGCAGGGCAGCCGTCATCTCTCCCCAGCCTTTGTGGCAGAGCAAAAAACTGGTGCAGACTCACGTCCTGCTGAAGGACCCAAAGCTGAGCACTTGGGTCCCAACCCCACTGGAGGGAGGGATGGAGGGACAGCCACCTCCTTGCCCTGGAGGAATGGGTGGCAGCTCCCAGCAGCCATCCCCAGGGTAATTCATGCTGTTACGGCTGCCCAGAGCGGAGCGGCACTGCAGGGTGGTGGCCACAGGCTGCTGGGGTTCAGTTTGGCTGCAGTAACTGGTTTTCTTCACAACCGGTCCCCTTGCAGGAATAATTCAAAGCATTAGCTGACCAAACACAATTTGCATATTTCCAGTGTCCAGAATTAAAACCACCACGGCCAAAATAAAACCTCTCTGGGAATGACACGCGATTGATGCCAAGGAGAGCAAAAGAGGGCAGGGAGGAGCAGGGTGAGAAAGAACCAGAAATGGCAAGCTGGAGCAGCTCAGTTACCTGGGAGATACACCCCTCTCCAGGCAATACGATCTACTATTTTCTCAGGCTAATATGATGTCAAATCCCAGAACCGCATGAAGGTTGTTCAGTTAAAGGGTCTGCTTCCAGAGATCAAGAGATCTCAGCATCTACTGAACTCGGCATGAGCCATATTCACATGCACAGCTCATTGATAAAAATAATGCCCAGCTCCTCAGCCAGTGCTTTTCATCTGTCAGTCCAGACACACGGCAGGACCGGGGAGGATGGCATCATTAGCTCCATTTTACAAACTGCAAAGCTAAGGCAGTGAGCTAACATGACTTGTCCAAAATTCATCCTTGCAGAGGCAAGGAGAGGCAGCCCAACAGGCCAGAGCTCTTTTTCACCATTTTATGCTCTGGGTTACACCCCTTGATGCCCAGGACACGGCACAGTTCACTACATGGACACGCTGCGAGGAGCTCAGACCATTTTGTAGCCAATTTGTAATAGATTTGAAACCTGAAACCACATAACTGCAAGCTTTTTTCTTTCTCTTCTTTAAAAGTATTAAAGCCAAGAATATTCATCATTGTTGCGTCCACTCCTTGGGAGGGTGGGTAGGTGTTCAGCGCCAAAGGTATAATCAAGCGCTCAGATAGGCTTAGGAGTTTTAAAACGAGACATCTGTAATAAAAGCAATCACAGTCAACAAACTACTAAGAAGAGCAGTAATGGGATTATCTGTCAACACAAACAAAAGGATAAATACGAGCAAAACCACCAGTCCTGAAACCCAATTCTCGTGTATTTAATCTGAGACTATGGCAGGGAGATTAAAGAACCCAGGGATCAAATAAAAAGTTATTGATTGTAAAATTCTTGCTTTAGATAAAATATTTGCTTATGGTTTAAGCTAACCAGTGTACGAAACATACGGTAGCAGGTAATTTAACTACAGACACCAAAGAGACTGCACCATCGCCATCGAGCAGCCGACCACCGAGGTACAAGTCGGGCACCAGCGCTGAAGCTCCTGTTCACCCTCGCCCTCTTCCAGGTGGGAAACTTCTCTCCCTTTGCCACATTCAAGCAGTAGGAAAAAAAAACCAGCCCACCTCCAAATAACAATGTAGCTGAAGGCAAACACACAGCTGCATTCAAATCCCCCTTTCATTTTGCCAGCTTTACTTGTGTGAACAAGGCCAAAGCTGAAACACCCTCCTTCAGAGCCTCAGGACCGGGAAGCCCTGAAACTGCAATCTGCAACAACCCGCACCGCATTAGAGACATGCTAAAGCAAAGAGCGACTGATCCTTGAATGTCTCTGCTCCTGACGCTCCCCTGAAGTCTGCCTTTTAAAGCACAGCACCGCTTGTCTTGCCTCTCAAATATGGTAACATGGGGTTTGGCAGGAAAAGCACCGCTGGGGCATTTGCACGTGCTGGCAGGTGAGCAGAGGCGCACACCCATGCACATACGTGCACACACCCATGCACATACGTGCACACACCCATGCGCGGGCACCGCCTCACAGGCGGCAGCAGAGCTCAGGGAGGGAAGGCAGGCATGGTTTTATTCCTCCCACTCTGTCACAGCAAACCTTGCCAGCTGCCCTCTTACCTTTCATATGTTCAGCACAGCTGCCAAGGCTCAATCCAGATGAAAAGTCTGAAGCATGACACAGAAGCATCTACCCCACTTCCCTTTCAATCTAATTACCGGATTCACCTGAGCACACGTAGGAGGGAAGAGAGGGGCCCCGGCAGCATGAAGATGCTGTGGCAGCTCCCAGTTAATTTGATGGGGCCCGACTTCTGACCCAATTACAGCCCAGCATTCGGGGACTGGCAGAGCTATTTTCACCGCTGATGACCCTACTGCCCACCTGGATGACTGATTCTGAGAGCTTGCAGCACCATGGCTCATTTCTTAGGGCCAGCACCCTTGTTTTTTGCTATCAATGAGGAGATCCTCATTTACTTAACAAAGTGGGATCAGGCCTTTGTTGCACAGAAAGTCTCAGTGATGCCTGCAAAGCCAGTAGCAGTCACTGGGAAGGCTTCCTCAGGTAGGGGTACCTGCCCGTGTCTCGTATAAACAGGAGAGTTATTTCCCTACCCGTGCTCTGCCCTAGAGCAACAGACACCCCAATGCTATCTCCCCACAGCAGGATTTCTGACTCCCCCCATCCTTTTAGGAAACTGTTCCGTCTTTTTACACAAACATCTGAAGCCCACTCTAATCTCTCTCTGTGTGACACACAGCGCTACAAGCTCCGGAAGAAGAGTATATCACAGACCAGACGGCTCCATATGCATTTTTCATCTTACATGACTGTGCCCCTCCACACATGACCGAGGAGATTTTCTGCAAACAGTTCAGCTATCCGCCTAATGCTTACTTAATGGAAGTGTTTTCAGAAAAACACTACAAGAATTTTCAAATAGAAACAATTAGCATTCACAGTAATTTGCATCTACTTTTCCCCATTTCTAAAGCAGCATGTTCTGCTTTAATATTAACCCCTGCTCGCTCATGAAAGCCCAGTGCAGGGGAGTTAGCCACACAACTCCCATTAGAGACTACAGGAGCAATTCAGTTCAATGGTGAAAAGATTACATGGCAATGCTTGAAACTTGGGTGGACTACCCTTTGTTTTTAAGCATCCTGCATGTCAGCAAAATGAGCGGCTTCCATCATGCCACAGCTATTTTCACCAGCGCTCTTTTATTTCCTAATCCGTTCTCCTATGCATCCACAAACCTCGGCAAGGGACTAGCGATGGGATTTACAAGAGCAGTATTCACCAAATCACTCCCCCCTCACCTAAGGTGCCCTGAATGCACGACGGGCTGAGAGCAGAGCAGCCAAGCTCCTCTGGAGGCTGGAAGGAGCCCAAGTGCCTGGGGTGGGGAGGGGGATGGAAAGATTTCATTAGCCTGAAGTTATGATCCAAGCTCATTTTGAAAGCCAGCTATCTCGTGAACATTTACATCTCAGAAATCACGGTGTACACCTTTACACTGGAAAGCCTGAGTTTTCCAAAATACAAAACAGCATGTCCTACCCTTGAGATTTTGCAAAATAACAGAACATTAATACCTCTCTCACTCTGTGGATCGTATCTCTGAAGACACATCATGCCTTGTGCTCACAAGATAGTTTGTGGCCCAAGCGGGTCGGCCCCTGGGGTAGGCACCATTTCCTACACCTACATCACGTAGAAGGTGAGCAGATGGGGACGAGAGGAAGTGCAGAAAAATTCCCATGAAACAAGACAGTATTTGCAAAGGTGCCCAGGAGAGTTACAGCTCAATCAACACGAGATGAGCATACTCTATGAGGTAAAGAAGAAAGGGAACAGCTTCTTATTAAAACACAGCATCTTTTTTGCTGTCTAGCACAGAGCTCCACAAGATAGCGGGGGGGGTTTCCCCCTTTTCTAAAACCCTGAAGAATTCCATGGAAAAAAAAGTCCAAGTTTAAAGACTCCACATGTGACAGCATCTAAGCAGAGACCACTTGTGCAATGCGGTGCTGTCCCCTGTGTACACACACTGCTATTCAGTCTTTAAGAGATCACATACTTCTTTTCCTGCAGGACCCCTGCCTCCTTCAGCTCGCTGGTTTGATGGGAAGCAGCAAGTGATGCAAAACAAACGGGAAAAGTCTTGTCAATCTCTGCCTGATTTGGTAACAAGTCCTGTCGGCAGTGTTGGCAGGGCAGATTTGGATTTACACTCCTTTTACTGAAATACCTGAGTTTTGTAAACAAGATGGCTGGTGTGCAGTGAGTAGACAGAAATACAAGGGGGATCTGGATTGTTCAGGCGATGGTCTGGATTATTCATGACGAGCTCAGTGGCTAGGTATAAACCCCTAACCACTTACTGAACGCTACCCAAAGGGAAGGGACACACATAATCAACAAAATACTGGGTTGTTTAAGCCATTACCATATAAACTGTACTACTGAAGGATTTCTGGGAGATCCCCTTTGCAAAATATATTCTTTTAATGCAGGTGTTGAAGGCCTTTTTGGGTAAGAAGGCTTTTGTTTGTTTTTTAAGGATAAAGAAATCCAGGTATTACTAAATTCCTGAAACATGTCTGGCATCAGTAAGATGCATAACAGACTGAACAGCGAAGGTCCTGTTGTCAACTTCTTCTGAACAAGGTAAATGCAACAGGTCCGAGCTAGTGATAAATGAATTCCAGGGCATGGACTGTTGACAGCACACTGAAAGACTCCCCCCTTGCCTTCTGCTCCCTAAGACAATTTCAAAGCCTGTAGGCAAGTAGTAACTCCAGCAATCTCAAATGATGCAACTGTGCATAAGATAAAGGATATATTTTATCATCATCCAAGCAGCTAACCACAGGAACTTGGTAACATATCCATATACGCACTCCTGCTGCAGAGGAGCCTGCAGAGCACAAACACTTCTTGCATATTTTGACTTGACTATTTCCTCCACACAAAAATAAATACAGTTAAAGATAAACCTCAGGAAGAGGTAAAACTAAGTATCACACCAGGTTTTGCAAACACCTTTCTTTGCCTACTGCTTGGTCTAAGACATATCCTGTTAAGTTACTATACCACCAGAAAGATGAGGGTGCTAACAGGGTTTCTATTTTCCACAGACACAAAGCTCCAAATAAAGCTACCCTCTGAAAGCTGCTCCATGCTCTCCTTTTTTTCCTGTGAGCTCAATTAAAGATCTGCTCAACCTGGCTACATACAAAATTCAGTAGCCTGTAGGACTTTGAAATGGATTATAACCTGGTGTGCAACAGCCACTGGATCATTAATACTCTACTTCAATGTAATGTTTAAAAACTATGCAAGAATTGAAAATTAGATCCTCCTTCACCAGTCTGGTTTGTGCACTGTACAAAGTTGCATCTGAAATGCTTCAAATTGCCACCAGCAGCTACAGAGAGCACGGTGCAGTGCCACCTGGCTAACAGCATCAGGGAGGCTGAGGCACCAGCAATGAAATAGCAGAAGGCCTTTGCTGAAGTCAGAAGACTGCCAGGCCCAGGGCAGGCTCCAAAATGAAATTCAGAGGGGAAGGATTATTGTAAGACCAGGAAATTATTACTTCCCACAAAAGATTCCTTTGGAAACTCACTTCTACTCTTTAAATTCAGTGGCTTATACCTGCTTTTTTCTGCCTGGTGCAACGCTGATGGCACCTCTCACACTAAGAGGTGACACGTTCTCAACCGCAGAAAACACAAAAGAAGCAGAGATCTTTTCCATCACCTGAAAATAAAACACAATCATCCCCAGCTTGCTGCCCCAGACTCTGGCTCACTGCAGCATGGAAGCACAGGCTTAAAAGTGTTTGCTAAATAAATCACAAAATACATACATACATACAGAATGATTTTCCTGAGTCCAGAGTTTTGTGAACAGGAAGGTCCCATGTAGCTAAAGCACTCCCAGAAACATTTTTCAAATAGCAATTTATCCTCACAATATTTCTTTAACTTATGCCTGAATTATTTACCTCTTTTTTGCAGATGAGAAGCTATAAGGAAAGGCTAAGGAATACCTTCCCAGGAACCCAATCACCTGCAGCAAGGTGTTCAAGCACCTCCAAAACTCTTAAGGGGGGGGCAGGGAGGGGGGAAGAATCTAAACTGGATTAAACTTCAGGAGTTCCTATACACTTATCTGTGGCAGTGCCTAAAGACCAAACAATAGCAGGATACCACAGTGCAAAATTACGTGCAAAAAGCAGTTTGTAGTCCTTGTCAAATTAGCTTGGAGTCTAAACAGACATTAGGAGTGAAAAAGGCATTTAGCACCAGAACAGCACCTCCAGTGAGCTGGCCAGAAACAACTATCTAGTCCTATGATTTTATTGATGGGCATAGCTGGGAAGTTAAAGATTTAGGAAAGAAAAATGAAAAAAACTAGGTACAAGCCAGAGGAAAAGAAGAACAAACCTGGAGTGAAGACAAGAAGAGTAAGAGGGATAGCCGGTGATCCCAGCTTCTTCCTCCCCAGCACTGCTCCTCGCTGCCCCAGAACAAAGCAACACCTGCTTTTTGCCTGCATCCCAAAACAACCCTTTTTCCTTATAAATCCATGTGGACCACAAATTCCCAAAGCACCCAGAGTACTCTCGGTACTTCACTAACAGCTGAAACGAGGACGCTGTCAGAGCCCGCACATCCGTGGCTCGCGGTCTCCTGTTTGGGAAGCTGTCCACCCCTGGAGCAACAGTCCTCCACAGATCCGTGGGCTGGATGCTGGTGATGGAGATTAACTGTGTAAATGATAAATTCAAAACTAATTTCCTCTTCCTCTCTTTCTGCAAGAGGTCTCAGCAAGGCAACTACAGGCCTAAGAATATTTGGGGTTTACTTGGGACGCCAGTACTTCTGGAGGTGGGGAGCAGGTGGGTTTACCCTCCGCCCTCAATGATAACGGCCTCGTGTTTAAGATCTGAACCAGGAGAGCCAAGGTTGCTAATATTTGTGCTGATTTCGTAGGGACTGATTGGAAGGGAACAACAGTGTGTTTTTTGTAAAGGTCAAAGCCTGTGCAATCATACATTTTGCATGGGTGAAAGTCACTTCTGTGACAGAGCGAACAAAAGAGTGACGAGAAGGTAGAACAGCGGTGGTAAAATTTCAGTATCCCAGGTAAAAAGGAAAATTGCTACTCTCTGATTTGCATGTTTTTGGAAAGGTGGTTTCAAAAGCAACTTTTATATTTTCACAGATTAATACCTAATTTTCTTTTTTAATACACTTTGTTTAGAAAAATCTCCTGAAAGCATATTCTAGGTGTCAAATATTGTATCAGCAACAATGGAAAACAAAGGCTTAGGCAAAAATATATAGTGAAAACATCACCTTTTTCAATTGGTTGAAGTAATTTACTCTAGTAACACTGTCATGCTGAGAAAATGATCTTTTGTCTATAACTGCTACATAGCTATTAAGCATTTCAGCATATAAGTATGATATTTTTCTTCTTTAGTGTGTAGCTCTGCTTAGGCAGAAACAAGGTGTGGGGAAAAAATAAAATCAGCATTTAAGCTTGGATAGGAAGTTTAAAAAACAAACACACAGTCAACAATGAGACGGTGTTTACACTGCAGAAAGAGAGAGAGAATTAAAAAAACATTTAAGCAGAAGCACAAATGGCTGCCCCATTACAAAATCACCGATAATATCACATCTGTACCTTGGGTCACTCACTAAATAAAAAGTGCTACTTGGTAAACATGAGACAAGAATTTGCCCGAGAAATACCATATGTGGGGATGTTGATAAAGTAATTGGTATCAAAGCATGGAATTCTTAATCTGCAAACTGTCCTTATGAAGCAGAACAACGCTGCACTTGGTTTTCTTTTAAAAAAATAATTCTAAAATAATTTGAAGAATCTGAACAAAATGAAAGTTCAAGTGGACACCCACAGCCAGGCTCAGCAGCCAGAGCAGGGGAGGGAAAAGGGAAGGGAGGAGGAGCAAAAAAGACATCCTTCCCTTTACTATTCTAAGGTGTAAAGACTTCTCCATCATGACAGATTTTTTTAAGAAGCTATCACACATTCATAACACTAATTGATTTTCATAGAGAAGAGAGCAGATGAGGTCTCTTTGGGAACTGCCTGCTACATTTCTGCTTGAAAGGAGATCACTGCTGGTGTGCCTCAGCTCCTTCATAAAAAATTTAATTAACAATATCTCCAAGAACGAACCCACAGTTAGGTCTCCAGCTATCATGTGACTACCAGCACTCCGATGCACCATGGCAAATTAAACCTAAGCAAACGATACCTGTCGCACGTCGAGCAGCCGGCATGTTATCATCTGGGCAGGTTCTCGGGGAGGAGCAGGGATGTGATGGGAAGCAGGAGAGCACACAAAGGGACCACAAGATGCCTGCATTCGGCCTGGCAGTGACAACTTGTTTTTCTAGCTGCCACTTTTGATGGCTACACATTTCTATTCGTGATCCGGTGGCAGTGCCAGAAAGCAAAATGCTAAACACCCCACAGTTCTAGCTGATGATCTTCACAAATCTACATTTCAGGAACAGCAGAAAGTGCGCACATTAGCCCTTTGCTCTCTGATACAGAGGGACGACCATGTAAACGGCGCCTTGTGTGTCCCGCGGGAGAGGCACTGCACCGTCATCCCCAAACGGCACCAGGAATAGAAAGCCACCATGTGCCGGTCTGGAAGTCCCATCTGGCACAGCAATGGAGGAGAGGAGACAAGACTGGATTTCTCTTCTCCTCATCACCACTGCCACCCTCGCTGCCTTACCCCGTAGGAGCTCCCATCCTCAGAGGATTTGTTCCTTCGACAAACTGAAAGCAGGGGGGCAGAGATCTGAAAATAGCAACAGGTCCGACGCTATAAACAGATTACCAAAATCACTTCTTGTTTCTGCATATGGACTCCAGGCTTGCGCGCAGCGAGTGCAAGGAAGCACACATCTTAAAATTTTCCCAACTGCACAGTAATTAGCACTGATTTACAAGACGATGGGCAGCAGATACTGCCCATGCTGTATTTTTAGCCCCCATTTTGTTATCCTTTAAAAACTTTTACCATTGCAGACGCAATACCAATACGCTTGATTTATCATCTCTAATGTCAAAATTGAAAAGGTTAATCACCATTATTAGTCAGTGAAAATGAGGCAAGATTATCACTTGAATGCCGACACTGACACTGGGAGCGGTGTAAGGGAGGAAGGGCAGGCGCGCTCAGGCACGGCCACCATTCCATCTGTCCAGACCACGGCTCCTCCAGCCACAGCCGCAGTCTGCGGCGCAGGAAGGTTGCAGAGTGTAAAACACCTCCACCATACAAAGATTATAACAAAACCCACAAAACAGGCTTTTAAAAAGTACTACTTCATGCAGCCTCAGAAGCATTAGCAAGGTGCTCCGGAGTTAGGGCAATTTTTAGTTTTTTAGTGAGCTTTAGTTTCGCATGCCTGACAAAATTCAGTTGGCGATGCTGTGCCAAGGGCCACGAACCTGGCACAGGTGGGTCTGCCAAGGGAAGGGTTTTGGAAGTGCAGTTACACAAGGATGGCAGAGCAGATGCCCCTCACACACCCTGCCATGCTTGTGGGACCTGGCCGAGTGCCGTCCCGCAGGCGCATCGCCCCATCCATGTCTGCAGCGCTTCCCATAATTTCGACCGCAGGTTGCGCTCCTCAGCCTCAGTGCTGAGTTGAGCTGTAACAACCGCTTTGATCCACCTCAGAGGGAACTGCATCTCAGTCTCAGGTAAATTTATCCTTAAGAATGAGCTGCAGACTCCAGCGATGCTAAAGCTCTTTTGAAAGGAAGGCCGGGGGAGGGAAAAGAACATTACAAATATACTATCTACCTAGCTCATCTCCACGACAGTTGGCAGCATTATCTTTTTCTTCAGTAGTTCAGAAAAAAAAACCCCAAAACCCACAACCACCAAACCACCACCACTAATGGGATGCAAAAACTATTTTTATATATGTTGAGTTAACATAAACACCATAGCCTTATTCAAAAAGCCCTGTCAAGGCAAAAATCTGGAAAAGAAAGAGTTCCTGAGCACCCTGCTGCACTACTGCCTGTTCTGTAACCACCAGGAAAGGGGCAAAAATCCTCATTGGCAAAGGCCAAGCCCATCCTCTTTCCAATTAAAAGGACCAGACCTATGCGTACCAGCAGCATGTTTAACTCAATGCACATGCCACAGGTTTAGATGTGACAAATCCCACCAGTTCAAACAGTTTTGGAATATGGTAACATTATCTTGGAATAATAAACAGTAGAACACTTTTGCAGAAATAAACAAAACTGAAAAAAGATGACAAGAAGACCATGAACTTTTGAAAACTAGACCCAAGATTATTTTGGCAGGAAGGTCAAAAACAAAATTAAACCACAGCATTTAATTGTTGTGATAGATGTACCATCAACAAGATACTCAACGACACTCACTACTATAATTCCATATGATTACAAACTTGCTTATTGCTGTTTTGGATGTCTGTTCTAACCTGAAACACAGCATTAGAAACCCAAAGCCCTGGATCTACTTTGGGATCTACTTCACATGACCTTCCAAAACAAACAAAAATATTAACAATACACAGGTCTTAATGCCTATGTAAAAAAAAAAAAATGAGATTAAGCCTTCCAGTTGTTGATAGCTGATCCTGTATGTGTTTGTAGGGTGGGAGACACTCTAAGAAGTGACTTCAAACAAATAAGAAAGACCCCAAGTGTTCATAAACATGTCTAGTGAATATTTTCAAGGCACGGGAACATTTCAAAAAACCTATTTATTGTGCAGATTACATGCCATTTCATGCTCTTCAGAACAGGCTTTAATTTCACCATTTTCATGTAATCAACGCTGTCTTGGTGATTTATTTTTTTTTTAAATCAGATTCAAATTGAAAAGACCTGCATTTACATTAGCCCTTAAAATTTGAGTTCTGTGCAAGAAGCAACTGTAGCAACTTTTTTTCTATCTGTTTATTTATTAAGTATAGCAATCCAGTGGTAAGGAAGACATGCAAATATAACATGAAATATTTATGCTCAGTGCAATATCTCCAAGAATCAAAAAACAGAAGTGAAACTTTGTTTTGAGATGTAGAGGGAAGGTGGAGGCGAGCGAGTAAAATACTGTTCAAAATCAGACAGGTAGCATTAGTGATGGGGTAGAAAAACCCTCCAATGCATGCAGAAAGGGCAGAGTCTGGCCTGCACTTAATTCACCATTTGAGGGCTTGTCATTCAAAATGTAGGCAAAAGTATAGCAAAGATAAAATAATGTCATACCCAAAAGGCCAGACAACCAAGAATCAGAGGTGGTATCAAGTATTTTCTTTCTGCCTTGCTCAGGGAAAAAAAAAAAAACAACAAAAAACACCCAACCAACTAAAAACCAAACAACACAACAAAAAAAAATCCAAACAAAAAACCACAACCACACACACAAAACAAAACAGAAAAAAAAGCTGCCACATAAAAAAAACAACCACAACACCGGGTGGGGGGTGAACCATATGTTTCCATGCAATGCTCCAGGATGGAAATTCAGCGATTAAAGAGTTAATAGACACTCTAAAAGTATCTCACCCTGATATGCTGAGAATTTGCTGGGATCTCACGGAGAAAAGGGTGATTCTTACATACCATATGTTCTGCAAACGCTTGCAACAACACAGAGGGGAGCCGGGGATTGAAATCCACCTTGGCTGCCGAATTTCCCTGCCTTCTCTGAAGAAATGGAGTCCAATGGAGATATATGGTGTAAATCCAGCAGACCTCACCCCACCGCAGCAGCTTTACCTGAGCCCCATCAGGAGGGAAGGCAAAGGTGAGGAGGAGAGCTGGAGCTGGTGGGGGGACCCAGGGCTCTCCCCAGGCTTTGCCACCCACCCCAGCACCTTACTGCCAGAGTTGCATCATCCTTGGTGTCACCTCCCCTGGCCTCTGTTTCTCCACCTCAGGGGGGGCAGGGCAACAGAACCATAAAAACTTTGAGGAACGACTGGAAACGGGCAGTCACAACACTTCAGCCTGCGTGAAAGATTGCAGCACTCTCAGAGGGTGCAAAACTGGACCTGAAGATAGCACTGGGGATGTCCTGTTCTGGTTTGTTCCCCACTCCCCAGATGGTATCTAGTATGTTGCAACCAAACCAAGATTAGATGCCAACGAAGGCAAGGCAGATGCACTTTTATTACATTTGTAAGTCAAGGTAAATCTAGAAATCTTTATGGTTGCAAACCTCCACTTGCTACAGATACAGTGCCTGGCCATCCCTTGGGTTCCCTTATCTGCATGTCCCTTATGACATGCTAACCCTGGCAAGCATGTCACTCTGCCCAGGCAGGACAGAGTCCCCACATCACTCTGTAGGACAGGACTGTCACCGTAAAGTGACTTATTTTACAGCTACAAAGCAAGTTTCTAGGTATGTGGTAGACTTAACATTACTTCTTGCCCACTGTATTTTTCTGCAAGGGAAAATTCACTATTGCACTAATTTCACTATTGCACTAATAAATGCAGACAAAAATATCCTGAAGAAAAAAATATTAGGAGAACAAAAGCACAAATCAGAATTAGTAAATAACATGTAATAGCATCACAGCGTACACCTGAGCTATTGTGAACTTATCTCTTCAAGAATTTCCACATCAAGAATTCATTATCAATGAAAACCACATAAAGAATATAATAATTTAATTTTATTGTTTATACTGCTTGACAGTATCTGGACAAGATAATAAAATAAAAGGCCAATCACCTTTTAAAATCTATTACTATTTACAGGACTTGGAAGTTAATTTACATAGCTTGTCTGTCCCAGTTTCCCCCTAAGAATTTACAAATAATATTTTTTTCCAGTATGGAATGTTTGTTCTCTACTGCAGCTATGTGAAAAATCTATACAAAATAGAAAAAACTCTTTGAATGTACTTGTACCGATATCTTCACAAAAATAGCCTGGAAAAATACAAGAACTCTGATGATCTTTTCTCAGTATTGCTTATTTTAAATGCTACTCGCAACACTGGGAGGTAAAAAAGCGTTCTTACAAACAACAAATTTTGAAGGTGATGACATCCCTTTGCAAACAGTGGCTGTTGCCAACAACTAGCCACACATTTTTTTCTTTCCCTTTACCATACCTACATTTCTAAGGAACACGCCTTTTAATTAGCGCGAGAACACATGAAAAGGGAGGTCACAGGATTGCATCCTAAAAGCCACGTGCACACTAGATAAATGGTATATTTTTGCTGACCAAAAAAGCTGATTCTTTCCTTGTCCAAAAAAACCAGAAAACAAAAAAAACCCAAAAACCACCAAGCCAAAACCCAACCCCACCACAGCACCCAAAACCAAACAAAAATCACCCAACTAGAACAACCCCCAAATCCTTCTACCAGGTCTCTCTCAACATCAGCGAGTAATGGGGAGGGGGAAAGGGAAGGGGGACCAGAAAATAATCAACTCCAACTCCAATTTCATTCTCTATCTGTACTTCTCAGCCAGCGTAACCCATGCTGAAATCATTAGCTGAGAATGAATTGCCAGCATTTAAAACATTTTTTGATAACTTCAGATACAAAAATTCTGTAATGCATTTCTCGCAGAGAAATACAGAAATATGGAAAACGTGAAAGCAAACATCCACTTGAATGTCAAAACGTTCATTCCAGGGTGTTCAAAATGCTTTTCATGCTAAATTATCACATATAAATATAGGCAATATGGCATTTCTTGAGGTGAAGGAGCTGGGGGGTGTGGTGTGGAAGAGGTTGATTACTTACAATTGGGCTTTTCTTCCCACATTTGATGCATTTGATTTTTAGAGTTAACATGGCTTCTGAGATGACTCTCTAAAGCTTATGTCTCAATATGCTGCATATTCAGTACTAAATGAATTAAGAGATTACACATTGAAGGTCATATAAATATCTACAAGGACTGGAAACAATTTTGTAGTGGGGAAGAAAAAGCTTAAATCTAAAAGAAAATAAATGTGCCACTGGAGTATTGCTGCTGAAGATTGAACCAATGCCCTGCAAGAGCTAGGTTAATTTTAGATGCCATGCCCTGCCAGATACCCATCACAGCCTAAAGATCATCAACCCAGCTGCAAATCAGCCTGACAACAGGGTTCCTTTGAACTGTTACCTATGAACCGGCGTGTGCTCACACACGGCAAAGTAAAGTACAAAAACATGGAAAGTTTAGAAGTTACAGCATTCCTGAGCAAACCAGCTGGGTTTGGCTAACAGTCACAAAATTGCCCTCGGAGAGGAAGGAGGACAGCCTGAGAACATCCCCCCCATGCTGAACCGCAGTCCTGAGCGGCTGCGGCGTTTCGTGGAGACAAAGAGAGTGGACGCTAAATGCCAGAACGCAGAACGTAACAGAGAGATAATACATGCACACAGCATGCACTCCACACTCAAACTGTTTATCAGATTGTAACAGCACTGCGGCATCCAGGAGCGTGGATGTGCTGTTTTGTTCACATTTTAATGTGCCATCTTGCAGTAGATGCTTGCACAGCAGAGTAAATACAATCTCTATATATACCCTGCGTGGGCGTCAGGGGTTATTTCTGACTGTCTTCATTACACTTCATTGCCAATTTAAATGTAAAAAAATAAAACCCTCAACAATTCTCAAAGTGATTTCAGTCTGATTTTTATAATTATTTCCAGAACCTTTTCATTATGCAATTTTAAATACTTATTGAAAGCTCTCTCTTTCTTAGAAAGTTATCTTTGATACAAGTCAAGCAAACCAAACAAGCTAAACCTTCTCCTTCTTCCTTCTTTGTTAATAAACACGGACATGAATAACATTCACAGTGTTTAGCCCCAAGAACAGATAAATAATAATGCTGCATCTTGCTTTATAGGGAGGGAGCTAAAAAATAAACTCAAAGGCTAATAGGTACAAATATTGTGCTTCAATTGCAATAAATAACTAGTGCTGAACTGTAGAAATGTAACTGATAGCAGCAATCTGAAAGATGTGGGTTCTGGTAACCCTCAAGCTAAAGCCGATTAGGTTTTGTTACATAGGTCCTTTGTGTATTTTTGTGCTGTTGTACCAGTTAAATTGACCTCTACAGGCACGTGTGTTGCTTTTATCATTTAATAGCTTCACATTTTAAACCTAACTTAGGCTAGCAAAAACAAATAAATAAAAAATTCCCCCTCCAACCGGGCGTATGTGTTAAACCCACCTGTGAAAAGGGAGATCGCTGCATGTGAACACCATGCACTAAAACCCAGGGAATGCCAAGCAATTAGCACGATGGCAGGAGGACGCGCGAGCTGTCAGGTAGGATGCTGGGGCTCAAAAAATGGAATTACAGTTACACACGCCGGGCAGAAATGCCAGGCCACAACCAGTTCAGCTGCCCTGCCGAACCGCGCTGGATAAGCCAGGCAAGGGCTTTTTGCCTTCTACACCCTGCAGCGGTCAATAATGAGCGTTTCAGAGGGGACACGGAACTTGCAAAGCACAACAATGCCACACAAAGCTCAGCACAAGGAAAAAATTCTTCAAAGAGTTTCCTTACTTTTGACAATTACCTGCTTGTAATCAGCTCCACTACAAATAAAAAAACCAAACAGCAACTATAAACCGCGTCCTCTGTAAATCCGCCCGCTTAATTTTGATTCACCCATTCCAGCACAGTGTCTGAGCCCAGAGCTGGTCCATGTTTCCCTCTGCAGCGACACTGCAGCCAGCCGGCCCACTCTTTTGCTCTGTGTGATGACTTTTAAAAAAAGCAGAGACCTGAGCAATTTGTTTATGACAGGCCTTTTGCATTCAAGGATGCAAAGGAGCCCAACCAGCCTGTTCACACAAAACAAGCCCCCTCAGCTGGAACGGGGGGCAGCTGCCACCAAAGATAGGCTCAAAAAAAGGGGGACGAAGGCAGATGGGAAAACTTGGTTTGAAATTTTCTTATGTTGAAACGCCTTTATTTGCACACTTAGAACAGCCTGACCTTAGGGAAGCATCGTCACTGAGTAGCTAAAAGGAAGTTTTAGCCAAGTTCTAAATACATATATGTTTCTGAAGCTTCAACGAAGCAGAATTAGTCCTTTGGCTACAGGACACAAAATTACTTATGTGAAGTGTGTTTAAATACATAACTACAATTGCTAATAGGTGTGCCCAGCCCCACGAATACGCAGCGATTCGATGGGCTAGCAGCTTGGGCACAGGCAAAACGCTGGAGTCGATTCCCAAAGGAATAACCACCTCTTCAGAAAGAGAATTCAGAAACTCAAATCTAATTAATAGGTATACAACACTGAAATGCAATCAGGCACCAGTAGAGGAAGGCAGGCAAAATGGTGCATTTTTAGAACATGTGGCACATCAAAACCCAGAGAGTTTGGGTCCTGTAGAAAGAAAACCAGGAGGAATCTGTTCACAGAGTAACAGCCCGTCTCCCGCATTCAGGAGATTCAGGGGTCAGTGGAAAACGAACCGCCACTGGAGATGAGAGAAAGTCACTAGCCGAAACCAGCAGAAAACTTCACAGACACTGCTGAGCAGTAACAAACCTTCAAGATATTAAAGAATGGTGTATTAAGCGATGTGGTAACTGCAATTTGTCATTTAGCACTGTGAATCTATGGATTTTAATGACAGGGTCTCATTTACATTTAACAATCAGTGTACTAGAACATTTCTTGGAAACTGGGGATATTTTCTTGTCTCAGTAGGAATATATAGAAATTTCTTCTTGATTAACAACGGAATAAAGGAGTTCTGCCCTGAAATCTCAGTCCCTTCGTTTCTCTCTAGAGCTGGATGAATATCAACATACCAAACTGCAATCCTGACAAGAAAGCTCTCCAAAATTCAGCTGTTTGTAATAATTATGTATTTAACAATTCTTCCACAAGAATAACATTATAAAGCACCTTACATTTTATTGTTCATTTATACCACACATCTGCTTTAAAAAACATTAGCAGCGTATCTTGTTCTTAATGACACATTTTGGACGTGACTTTCAAAAGCACTTACAGCAACTTAGGAGCATAAATCCCACTGATACTCAATGGTATTTGTGCCCTTAATGCCTGTAGCCATTACTGAAAACCTCATTCTTTTGCAGAGCTTTGGAGTTATTCCAGAGGTCGTACATGCAGAAAGAAATGGCAAGTGTCACAAGGTATTTTATATTTTACAGAAATGCTATGCAGCTTTAGGAGACATCAAGAATACTGAATACACATACTTAAAACGATAATGGGGAGTTTAGGAAGAGGGGAAAGGCTTGAGTCAAATTCAGCCAGTGAACTTGAGGATAAGGATGATTGATCTCTGTTACATCCAAGTTAGCAAAAGCGGGATTCTCATTCTTTTTCATGCCGCTGGCTCATGGGGCGAGCTGCAAAGTAACTATGCATTTCCCAGAAATACCACTGACCACTACGTACCAGAAACAACTTCTCCCACTTGGACAACAATAATCAACACTTTAGACCTTAGTTACAGCTAAATTAAACTGTTCAACAGTTCAACTAGGCCGTTTAAAATGCGTATTTTTTTGGCAAGTCCTAATTAGCTTTCATCACGTAGAGGAAACCCAGCCTTGATTAATGACCATCTCATTTACTCTTGAGATGCTCCCGCAATCCTCGGCTCAAGCACCAGCCAGGTTTCCTTGGTGCTTTCTGGACATGCCGGTGTTCAGCAGGTTGGCTACATCACCTACACCCATTGAGTGCAACCACAGATGGGAGAGCTACAAAGCCACCAGGAGCCCCCGTTAGTTGCACGGATCAGTGAGCTCAAAAGCTGGCACACAACTGCAGGAGATGTTAAGGAAGTTGTAAGCATACATGCAATTTTAAATGGACCAGACAAACCAGTTCACAGCGGTTCTTAAAGCCACCACTGCTTCACGTTTTCCCAGATCACAGAAAATACAATACACAAAATCACCTCAATGTTAATTCATGGATGAACATCCACCAGGTCTCATTCCAAGGAACAAGTTAATCTCTGAGCAGCTGTATAGGGAACCTGGTTGCATTACATGACTTGATCCAAGCACATGAGCGTTTTTTTGCTAGATTAACTAACCTCTGCAGCCTGATTCTAATTGCCCTCACTGACAACCTTGGGAGCTGAGCACCTACAGCACTTTTACTCAACTGGGCCATTAGCTTCCCCCTCTCAGTTTTACCTTCTGTGAAAAAAGGATTAAAAGATTTGTTAAAGAACATTGCTAGTACATAACAGGGCCACAGCCACTGCTGTTGCAGAGAAACTGGTTAAAATTGACGGATACCAAGAGTATTTAGCACTTGTGCACAATTACACAGACATGTGATGTTTCCATGTTAAATTTCTACATACTGCAAAAAGAATTTTTATGAAGCAAAGTGCACAGTTCGTAACAGACTTGGAAGTTCTATTGTTATTTTGTCATTAACTGAGAAGGAAGAGTAAACTAGAAACTTCCCAGAGAATACAAAGAAAAAACTTAATCTCCAAACATCTGCTTATAAATAGCTTACAATCAAGCTTTTTACAAAGCCTTATCTTTTTATTCTCTCCTTCTCCCTGCCATACCACCACTTTTGGGTTGCTAATGTAATTTCTTGAATGTTTGTGTGCACTTACTGGTTTGACTGCACTATTTCCTTAAACCAATGACAAACTCAGGATAGTTGTATAATGAAAGAGCCAGACCATAATGAATTTTATGGTATGCCAACACTACAGGCTACTGTATTCTGCAAAAAGGTATTGCAAGCAGTAAAACCATCCTGCAAGAGCTCTGTGTGAACGACTTTGCTCGGCTCCTCAGCCCCAGTGGCTGCCAGCACGTGGTCACTTCCAGCACCTCGCCAGCTCATGCATCCCTGCTCCCTGTTACCGTCTGCAGTTTGAGAGACAGGCTCCATGCCAGAAACGCAAAGGATACCAGGCAGAGGAAGCCAGGGAGACAAATCAAACAGACAGGCAGTGCCCAAGCTTTCCTGCCAGGACCTTTACAGGCCAGCGTGATCATCCAGCTCCGAACTGATACCCACACTCCTCCGGTAATGGGACAAACCTCTGAGCTGGACCTGTGCTTACCAAGCTTTGCAATAAGTCTTTGATAATCCCAATCGCTAGCTTCGCTTCTCCTTAAAAGTTAGCACCGCTGCTTGTGCAACACTTGACTTGCCAGATGCCTAAACCTACACCACGATCACCATCACCAAAGAGCATCCCAGACTAGAGCTGTATTTCTTGGAGTTCACATCTTGGTGTGATGCCCCCTGCATCTCCGGCTCTCCCTTCCAGCAGAGCCTATCACCCAAATTTTTTTTTGGCTGGATTACCCTTCTGCCCAGGAGGGATGGAAAGAAGAAAGGAATAGCAGTACAGCTGCAGATGAGCAGGTCATTCCTCCCACCCTGACACAAACATTAGCTGCAACCTCACAGCAGGCCCCCAAGTCCCAGGGCTGCACTCACCAGAAACCCAGCACCCGTGCCCAAACCCCAACCCTCTGGGTCAGATGCATACATCCAGCAAGCAACTTCTAACTCTTGATTAGAATTGCCAATCCAGTATTAAATGAGCTGTGTATCATTTCCATATGCCCTTGATTCCTTCTCTTACAGTCATGTTCCTGGACATACTTCAGATACGTTTTGAGACTCTCGAGAGAATGCACCTGAGGTGTCAAATCAAGACCTTGAATAGACTTGCTGCAAATACATTGCTCAACCCACTTAATCCTTAATTAGGGTTTCATTTTTTAATGTAAGGCTTTAATAATCAGCTCAGAAGAAACTGTAAGAGCAGGTGCCAGGCCACCAAGGACTTTCTCCACACACATCTTTACTGTCGTGGCTACACCACTAGTACACTGCTTTTGCAGTCTCACCACCCTCCCAAGCGCTCAGCATGGATGCGGTTGCACTGGTTTGACACCAGCTACACAAACACAGCCTATTCTTGTGCGATAGATAACAGTGCACCCCTGTAACTAAACCGCACTATTCACAGCAACCAGAAGGCAGTGGAGGAGGAGCCACCCTTCATCAAACTACTTACCTACCACGAAACTTGTACACTAAGCCAGCTATCTACAGAAAAGATAACTGACAACTGCGTTGAGCTAAAAAAAAAAAAAAAAAAATCATATCTCCTTAATGTCTCATATTGTTACCCTGCAAATCTGGTACTTTTTATGTAGGAGAGACTTACCTCTTGGAGCACTGTTGTGGGAGGTAACAGGGAAACCACAGAAGAGAACTGGCTCAAGCAGGGCTCTCCCAGCTTTGCAGTCAAGACCTACAAATGAGGTCTTTATTGTTTTCATAATATATACTGGTTACACACACAGCTTCATAAAAGTCACCAGTAACATCTCATCTTCGTAATCGACTGAGGTAGGTGGAAACCAGAGTAAGGATTTAATGAGAGGTTTCATCAGCTTAACTCATTCAGCCAAAGGTGTCTTCAGTAAGCCACTACACCTTCCACGTGCTGCTGCGGTCCTTGTCTGCAAAGCTGTTGCCGCGGGGGAGAGCACTTTTCATTTTGGCATTTCCAGTTTGTTCTCTATGTCTTGTCTGCACACAAACAAAACATCCACTGGTGCGAATCTGCAAAGGTTTGAGTTTTAACCCAAAATCTGAGCTTCAAGTAGTAATTGTAAAAACTCTCCTATAACATTTTGACATAGCAAAAGCCAAGCATAAAACTTCTTGAATAAGAAACACACACAACCAGTAAGCACAGCAGCTTAAAAACAACAAAAATAAATCATGATTTAGGACTAAATCCTCTAGATCATCTAATTACAGTATTTAATACCTTGCATGTGCTTTTCCTGCTCCAATGGGAGCCTGCCAGCAGTCCAAAAGCAACTGCAACTAAAGCCTGTCAGTGACTCGATGACCTCTTCCCATGCGTTCAGCCACCAGCACACGCCACCAGCCTGCCCGTGGGGGTCCTGCCGCCTACTGCCCAGCTAAGGGGGCGAGTGATTTCAAAGCAGCTGAACTCTGGATTCTGTGAAATAACAAAAGTCATGATAGAAGAGATCTTTTCAAAGAAAGGTTTTAGCATACAGTGAAGCTTTCCCTGACAACTGTTAGAGTTGAAATCACAAATCACATGAATAATGTGTATTTCCAGGGTGCACTCATCCCCCATTTCTGCATTTCTTCTGACACTGTATGTTTCCTTTGTATTTATAAAGCAGGTCTGAAATGGAAAGAAAAGCAAAATATTACATTATCAAGCACCAACTTTACTAAATTACAATGGATTAACAATGAAGATGGAAACATTCATTTTATTCCTTTCAAACTACAGAGCATAACTGAGTTCAACTTAATATTAAATTATGTACTTGGCTTGTCCTCTGCCTGCCTTTTTTCCCCAGAACGACAAGATGTTCAACTATGTACTACATGGAAGCAATCCATGCAGCTTTAAAAACAATAAAGACCACTTCCAAATGTGCTGTTCTGGTTTCATCACACTCATACTTCACCAGCCGTCACTTCTACAACAGCTCCAGACCCGCTGAGACCTTCCATTAAATTCTGTAGGAACCAGACTCCCAAAGATGAGCAGACACTCATATTCACTGTTCCTGAAGCATCTGTCAGAAAAGTGCTGATTTTAATGGTATTATTTACTACTAACAATGTTATAATCCGTAAAAGCATGAGGTTATGGTTTCTTTTCTGCAGTAATTTTATCAGACAATAATTTTGTGGACCATGGGTTTATGGAGCAGGAAAACCTGCTGCTGGTTTATACTGACCTCCCATCAAGTGGCAGACGGTGGTACCGCTGCTCACCCATCCTCACTCCAACTCATCCACTTGAAAATTCAAGTATCCTCCCTCTCATTTATATGAATTTTATTAATGTTACTTAAACTACAGTCACCTTGTATGTATTTATCTGAAACACCTTTCCATTGTGTTCATGAAATTGTCTCCATAACCCTACTGCTGTCTCAATTGTGACTTGTTTCAGCTTATACCAGTTACTCTCAGCCTGCGAAGGAAAAAATGGAAAACCGAACAGCCTCAGTTTCCGTTCAGTTCCAATAAGAAGCCTTTTTTCCTGTTCTTGCAAAACAGCAACTAATATTGGGAGAGTCCTGGATATATCTATGGCCACCATGTTCTCTATGTAAATTAGAAAAGAAATCCAGGGCTTTGAAGGACAGCAAGAACTATGTAGATTTTGTTAACCTTGAACGAAAATCCAGAATAGGAGTATTGGAAACACATAGACATAGTGAAAGAACAAGAAATTATAAGAAATCATGCACCTAGCAAACATCAAATACTCTTTTTTTCCCCTAATGAGTGTAAATTCAAGTCTGCCTGTTAAGCAGCACTACCCAAGCCAGTCAAATGCTTTCTTTGAACCATGAATAAGACAAAGTCTTGCTCCTGTTGCTTCACCAAAATGCATTCAGTTCAGCACCCAAAGATTATACAAAGGCTACTCTCACATATCAAGGCTGATGAACAGTTTTGCATTCACTCACAGATTGCAGTTGCCTCTCACACTATTACTTTAGTACCTACTACAATGTGTTTAAATGATACGTAGGTCCACAGGTGTCTGGATTTGCTCTTTAATATGTTTACCAGCATGTTGGCAGTTTTGATGCATGCTCTTCAGAGGCATGTTTTTAAAAATATGGGAATTACGCCTTGTTCTTTCTTAAAAGTTTCTAAAATACTTGGTTAGGCAGATATCCAATTCCAGACTTTCAACTGTCCCAGGGTTGCCTCTTATGCGTCATTTTGTAATGCAATCAATTTTACTTGAAACACCTTCACCTGTGCACCAAGATGTGCAGGTTACGATCCAGAAAATCTGACATGAAAATAAAAGATAAATTCAAACCCAGTAAATCTATTAAATTAGTTGCTCAGAGAACAACTGTCTTATGACCTAGAAATTGACCATCCTATGAGAGACTCAAGATGATAATCTTATTTTAGTTTATTGAAACAATTTTAAGTGAAGAATAATTATGAAGTACATAGGAATTACAGGAAGCACATAGATTTAAGACCAGAGGCAAAGGTAGGAGAGCTGATAGCCACAGCCTTCCAAATTCAAACTGACAACACAGTCAATAAAAAGCTGAGATTCCAACCCGAAGTTAATGTTCTATCTTGGGTGAAGCACAGGAAGTTTTGAAGGTGTAACCTGAGCACCCAGTAATCAGAAAACAAACAGAAGAACCTAACATTTCTTACTAAAAACTGTAACATAGTTTTTAATGCCTGTGTTTCTGCATGCTTGCTTTTTTGAATTCACATGGTGATTTGCTCCTTACAGAAAACCGCTCTCCCCTTTTCAAGCTAACATTATTTGCCAACCTTCCTTTTCATTGTTTAGCACCATAATTCCCCCTGCTTTCATTTACACGCTCTCTGCCGGTGGTATTCATGAAAATCCTCAGGATTCTTATCCTTCCCCTCCCTTTCCAGCCCTCCCCACACAGACGTTTTTTCTTAACATATGAACATATGAATCAACCCAATGATTTGGCCACTTCCCATCAGGGAATATCACCAGCATCCAGAATAGATTCAAGAATACATTTCTAATTCGTGACTACCACTCCATCGGCAGTGCTTTCCCCATTCGGTCTCCTTGGCAGATGGACAGGTGCCCACACCTAAAAGCATGATCTGACATACATAAAGCTGCCAATACCAATTCTACATACTGTCTGCAGATGCTTACAGCCTACCAGCACATGCTCTATTCTCGGGAAAGAAAACCAATGTTTTCAATAAAACACAGTCTCTCCTCTGCAGGATACAGCACTCTGCATATATCTGCTAACAACATCTTAGTATTTCTCCACCCCCTCCCCATGTCTCTCCTTTTTGTCAAGCTCTCTAGCATTTGTTCTGGGATCTAATTAAGGTCCCTTATCACCATGGCAAGAGGGGGGCAAGGTCTAACAAAACAGCATTAATGAACTGATTGTTTTCATTGGGCACATACAGAGCCATAATCCCCAAGACTGGTACGTATCTACACTTGGAAGAAAAAAATTAAATCTGAAGAAGTCTGTGTTGTTTACATTTTTACAAGTGTTTATCTGGAAGCCCTGACATAATCCAACAGCACCTTAGAAATTATTTTTAAAGGGAGATTTATTCCGATTAGGACAGGCAGCTTCATTTTGTTTTCTCTTCTGAGCATATGCAGAAGTCTTGCACCTACCATCTGACTCTTCTTCAAAGAGATGTGCTTCCCGTAAACTTCATTAGTTAGATGCCATTTTATAGGTAATTCAGAACTTCTTCCCACCTTTCTGGGTTATTAAATCTATTAACATCCCAGGATATTGTTATGTAAGTACTGCTCATCTCCATTATGCAGCAGAATTAGAAGAGAGCTATTAGAACCAAGTTTGCCTTGTTTCATCTCATTCTCTGTGTGAATCAGACATCAGAAGCAAGAGAAACTTCAGGGGACGCGGCTTTTGGTACTAAAGAGAAAGACAACTGAAAGAGAACAGAAGTCCACGAGGGGAAAGTAACACAGGCATTTTAGATGAGTGTTATAAGGGAGAAGGTACAGTGTTCTCTTGCCCTGCAAGAGTAAATTTTTGTCTCCTCGCAATACTTATCTCCTTGTTCTCTCCCTTCATCTTCAATCCAACTTCCAGTCACATCCAAGGATTTCAATACCACCTACAGCCAACCTAGATCAACAGTTGGAAGGATCCCCTCCAAGAAATGTCTAGTTTAAACGCTACAGAAAGTGTTGTTCTTAACTCTACCCCCTCTTGGTTTAGGTTCAACTGGCTCCCCAGGCGCTTTCTGAAGAAACGGCTAAAAGAGGTAATTTTTTGACAAGAAACCAGTCCTGGCCAAAAGTAATCTGCAGAAAGATCTCTCCACCTTTTACTGGAATAGAAATCTTCACGAACCTTTTAATTAAGCATGATAGCTCCTCTATGACATATAAAAGGGAAGAAAGTTTTACAGGCCAAACTTTGAAAGGTTGACTTATTTTTTCAGCACTTAATATGCAATTTGAAACATGCAGGGCCTGTTTCACATGGGAGAGTCCTACAGCTGTCAAACCTTTTGGATCAGCCTGCAGTTGCATTGGAGCTATTTGTCCTTAAGGAACACACCTGCGGTCACCGCCTTGTCTCAGCACTGGAGATAAGGGCTGTATTTCTCTCTCAGGATCTCATCTCACATCTCCAGGTCCATCCCCCTATACTCCTTTTAGCCTGTCTGCTTCTCAGCTTTCCCTAAAGATATAGCTGACATTGTAAAAGCTGTAAGGATCCCTCCTGCTCTAAACACCTTCTTTAAATAGATGTGATGGAGTATCATTGCAAATATGTGTCAATGCATACATGACCCACAGACACGGCTCAGCCAGGAAAGCAGCAACCATGAAGTTCCATCAGCATAAGGCTTTTTGCCTCCTATTCGCATTTGGTGTAATAACATACATACTGAAAATCTGAATTCTCAAACACAGGATAAAATATACTGTTTTACAAAAAAGCACATATACTGAAAGAGCCTAGAGATACCGCACACAAGATACACAAAAAAATGTGAGCAGTAAACTCCAGCAGAAGAGGAAATACTTTTGCTAAAAGAAATAGAAAAGTGTTTTTAAAGCAGTAGTTGTAATAACGATCAGCACTGAGAGACTTCTTCAACACACTTTTCAAACCTTAACTAATTTTCACAACACTCCAGGGAATCCATATTAATTTGCCCATTTAACAAGCAGGGCAAGCAGGACAGAAAAATGATGGCACTGTCATATGGCCAAGAGAAGTCAATGTTGGTGCTAGGGCTGGAACACAGTTAGCTTGTGCGCTCAGACCACTCAGTGATACCTCCTGTGCATTTCAAATGTAAACCTACTTCCCGTGTCAACTGTTCTACTGTCATAATCTGTTTTGGAAAATAAAAGTTAACACTAGAGAGGGAGACAGTAACGTAAGCCAAACTGCTCCAGAGCATAGGTTCATATTCTGTCTACTTGTTAAATACTTGCCTGCCCAGCTCAGCCTGCTTTGCCATCTTCCCTCCTAAACAATAAAGTTTTTTACCTTCTGGTGTAAATGAGTTGTTCAGCCCAGAAGAGCATTTAACAACGCCAATAATGCTCATCATATGTTGTTTGTTCTCTCATCCCCTCTGCGGGACAGAAGCACATGCAATGGCTGTGATGTTTTTTAACAAATACATGTTTGCAGTCAGCGTGGCACAAGAAGACCATAACATATGACTGATAAGAATACAAATACCAGCATACATGTAGCTACATGTTTATGCTAGATGGCAAAGGCAAAGAAACACCCAAACCAGCAGGTTTTGTGTTTTGCAGCTGTCCTTTGTTCTGATGTTTGGGGTCCTACTGTCCCGAGCAAGCACTTGTTCCAAGACACAGTTTTTTCAACAGAGCATATCAGGACTAGAAAGTTATGCTGTGCCAAGGAAGCAAGGCTGCCAGCTACAGCCTTGATCTGGAAGACTTGTTAGGTCTTTTAGTTATCATATGCACAAGGAGCTCACTTCCCTGAAGATAAAGACATCGAATTCCATTCAAAATTAGGCAAGAGTTGACCAAAAAAAAAAACAAACCAAAAACCAAACCTGACTGGGGTGCAGTGGGCTACAGCGCAGTGGGGTGCACCCCATCTTTCTTGCCCCAGTCCTGCCTACACGCAGAGGACTTCATGACGTGGTGTACCACACTGCTGTTATGCAGCCAAGGGGGGCTGAAAAACTAAGATGAGGTCATCACTTGCCACCATCAGACTCCTAACCCCCCAGCGACAGCAGAAAGCATCACTCAAACGTACTGCTATGCTGGAGCTCAGCACCAGTGCCTGAAGCAGAAGCACCTGTTAGCCATGGGCCGCATGGACCAGAAGGGTACGGGCGCTCTCCACAAGTGAAACAGTTTCAGTGTTTTCCTTACCCCACCAACAATGCCTACGTGTAACTTGGTTTGGGTGTAAATTTTGGAGGCTGACTCTGACATTGCTTCTTGTACAAGACTGCTCATCCTAATTTTATTTCAGCCACAACTGTAATACAGCTACTACTTATTTCAACATATAATTAGTGGCTAACTTTCCAAAATAAAAATGGCCATGAAATTCAGAATAAGGCTATTCATCTACACAACAGTGATTTTTTTGGCCTAAACTCTCCCTGAATGTAAATCCACTTACATTGACAAATGTCACGCAATTACAGCTCTGGACTAATGACTTTATTTAGCCAATATGATTCAAATTCCAGGAAGTCCTGTGCTAACAGAGACACTCTACTCTGCACCTACATTCAGAAAATAAATACAATACATAGATGTAGTAAACGAATTTGTAATGAGTGTCGTTTATCCCTGTCAACCATGTTGATGAATAATGCTGTTAAAATGGATCAGATCGCCCACCAACTACGATCGCAGCCTTCCCATGTCCAAAAGCCATGTGCTTCTCCAATTAGTTGCTCAAAACTAATTGTCAGATGTAATTTTCAGTCAGCAGTTTCTTCTTCCTTCCTCCTCCTTAATATATTCCTTTTGCACGCATTCCCCACAGCACCTGACTTGCTCAGCAATCTTTCCGCCCTTCCTTACACACTCATGCATTATGTCTTACACCTAATCTCTCCTTACAGCTTTTGAGCAGAGCTCTTCCAGGCAGCTGACATTTAAATAAGCTCTGTATTGACTTTCCTCTGCTGTACCTCAAGTCCTCCTTGTTTTCCTTATGTTCATATTCCGATTCAGCTTCTGTGCAGCTCCTTCCAAGGGTAACAGAAGCGGAGCTCAACTGATAATCAATAAATACCTTTACCCTGCAATCCCTCAGACGTAAAGCCCAGAAGGAGATTCCCCTCTCTCTGCATGCATATTCACTATTTTGGATGAGCTTAAAAAGGCAGGAAAAGGTTTTTTCCCAAATCTGCAGCATGTTTCAGACAACACTAAGCCTGTGAACTTTCCTTTAACTCGCATTAAACCGATACAACTTTTAATTAAAAAAGTAATTTTGAAAAATTGCTTGTGCGGCGCGCAAGGTGATGTTCAGACAGCATCACTGATCCCTGGAGTTCTGCAGCCTTGAGTTTAATAAACTGAATTTTCAAAAGTAAACACAGCTTGCATCAGCACGAACCTTCTATTTTAGACTAATATTTTCCATCCATTTCTTTTTTAGCCAGAAGAGGAAGTTTTCAGAGCACCACATGCTTAAACACATTGCACAGGTGTCACTGGACACTAGAAAGGGAGAAAATTCCCAGACCCTGGAGGAGCTCTGTCCACCTGCCAGCCAAGGAAGCCTTGCCTTCGTTGGAGTGAGGCAGGCGGGCGAGATGCCCTCTCCCATGCAGGATGGGAACATCAACAGCCAGTGCCAACACAGCTGTAAGGATAAAAGACCTCGAAAGCCTGGCTGTGGGAGCTGAGGCAAGTCACGCCCCCCCCACCTTCTTGCTGAAGAAAATGCCAGGCACAAGAAATGCCATAAAATTCACACCTGAGCTTGTGCATAATCCTATACTCACACAGCAGCTCCTGCCTTCTACAACTATAATTTAGGATTTATTTTGCCTAATTCATTATTTCCTGTAGTAGGTAATCCAGCAGGTGGAAAGGGCAAAGGGGAGAACAAAAGCAAAATAAAAATCAAACCTAAATATTTTGCCCTAGGCAGAAACAAGTGAAAAACACTCTCAGGCTTCCTCCTGTTTGTTTTTATAACTGTTCACCTTTTTTTTTTTTTAAATTAATCATTTGAATTATCTTTAATCCAAGAGTTCAAAAAGACGCTCGACGACAGTAGGTGTCATTTCCCCCTTTCCCCCCCTTATCAATTTATCACAATTACCCCATTATCCTGCACACACGCACAAACGAGGGCTGGAAAGTCAAGATTCTTGGGTTCATTTCACGACTGCATTTCTAGCAGGTCATTAATTTCTCCGTGAGCTGGTTAGCTCCTCTGTACAGCAGGGAGAGGTGGGTTGTGCATTTTATCCAGTATTTATAAAACAAATACTTTGTGAATCAAGGCACACTGTGCTGATCTGAAACACCAAGCATTTTGTTATTATACATAAATAAATACAAATATAGCATTTACCATTTGCATCGCTACTTATTTGTGTTTCTAGTATTTTAAAACTTCTAATGTTGTTAGAAATGCCAAACGGAGATGACTTAATGTTCTCATGCCTATTCCACCAGGCCTGCATGTAATTTTTTCCTTCTGCTGAAACCCAGTGTATTTCTAACTGTATTTCCTCAGCCAAACCTTCCTCAGAAAGGAACTGTAAAGGTTTTGTTTTCAGCCTCAGTAATATAAACACTTAAACACTCAATACTACCTATGCTGAGTGATGTATTTCATCTTCATGTCCCCTAACTTTAAGCATAATTGCCAATTATCCTGCACACTTTAACTTTGGACAACACGTTAAAATAATAAATATACGTTTGGATTTGGTCTCATTTCCACAAACACGTTTAAGCATGTGCCTAAACATTAAGCTCACAAGTACTCCACCGAGTTCTGATTTTAGGCTATCTGGTAACACATACAACAAACTCCAGGAGATACAACATTCATTCTTTATCTGAAGAGCTCCACTCCACAGATCAGCCTTTCAGAGATGTGCCAGCTTGGCTCTAACAAGCTCTTCACACTTTTTTAAGACTAATAGGCTCCATGTATTCATCTCCAAAGAGTATAAATTCCCTTCCTCCCTTTCCCTTTTAAATATGTCAGGCAACATTACAAAAAATAACATCTGTGCCACAGTTATGCAATAAGGAGCGTGATAACCATTAAACTGCACTTTATAAAGCTTGGGCTGAACTGAAAATAAAAACCAACCACCAAAACCCACAGGAAAAAAAGTTCACCTCTAAACCTTGAGATGCAGGAAGTTTTCAGTACTACCTCTCTTCCTTGCTTATTCTAAACTCTGTTCTGCTGCCCCTCTTCATTGATGTTCCATGGCTATTAATGGGAAGTCTGAATATACATGCTATGAACAGCACAAATGGACTGAATCTGGCTGGAAAGGGCTTAAACCTTCCGTAAGAAGATGCAGAAGTTCCAAGTGTTTTTAGTATGTATGCACATTTCATCAGAGTATACAAGCAGCACTATATATTTTCTTGCAACACTTAGCAAGACTTCTCTTTTCATAAATATAGGTCAACAGAGCTAAACTCTGGGTTTGCCTCAACTCCCACTTTAAATGCATAAAGAATTAGATTTTTAGGAAGCAGAATGAAAGAAATGGTGTATTTCATGCTATTATATACCCAGCCAAGGATCCCAAAGGGTTTGTTTGAGCTTTACAAACAAAACAAAAACCCTTGGCATTTGTCAGACTAAAACCATTTTTCTTTGGTCTTTGCACAACCATCCTTTCCAGATTTGAATAAATAACATCAAATTCTTTTGACTTCCATTACCATGCAACACACATAAGTTGTTCAAGGAGAGACAGAGAAGTGTGTGAAAGCATTTGACAGCAAAGGACTATGAGATGCACCCTGCATAACCACCATCAGGTCTGGAAATGTTCATTCCAACCCCTCCACTACCCTCTTGTTATTTAAGCAGCCTGTGTTGCCCCAGAAAGAAATGATTCAAACAGCCAGAGACCAAGTTCAGGAGCCATGACCACAGGGTATTGCTTTACCCATAGACACATGGGGAAGGGGTACTGAGGGTATTGACAAAATAATGAAAGTACTGATGAAACAGTGAGCTACACATCAAATTTTCACCTTGACTCTTCATTTACTGACACTTGCAAATATAGGTGTGACTTAACACAGCCTCATCAGCAAATGCCCAGGCCTAACCCAACAGCAGAATAAGATATTGTGTATCCTTAACCCCCTTTGGTTTCAACATCAGCCCACAGAACGCAGGGTGAGAACTCATAAGATGATACTGTCAGCTCAGATTTTATATATTTTATGTTCATTACAAGTTGTAACAGGGAGAATAACCCCTATGCTTTCACATGAAGTTTAAGGCACCACACAATCATTAACCATTCCTGATACGACATTTGGACTCCACAAACATACCAATCGCAACACTGATGAAGGGCAACCACATGGGCAAAAAACTCTGAAGAACAATTTAAGCAGCATTTTCTTCTTTTCCCCATCATTGACACTGAAATGTCACACTTACTATGTCACTCCAGCATCACCACCTATGCCTTCCTAGGGGCCATTTTCCTCCATTCCTACTCTTGGCTCTTCTGCTGGCGTTGAACGCCCCAAGGTGAAGCCTGCACTTGGGTTCTTCCTCACAGTCTCAAGCCGCTCACGCTGCAGAACTTCCCCTCCAGACCAGTGACAGACTACCTGAAGCAGCTGCACAGTTAACCCAAGAAGCTTCTGAATTCACCCTGAAGTGACCTTTAGGAAGTCTTCAATGCCTCCTAGTATTTGCAGTGAGGGAATCCAGCACACGTGCTGGCAGGTTGCACGTAGAGGGGTAAAAGCCATAAACAAGGGAGGAAAGAAGGATGTAGTTAACAGGGAAAAAAACTGAGAGAGGGACTGGGATACCAGGGTTTGCTTAACACATGAATCAGAATCGGTAATTCCATACACCAGTAACCATATAATGGCCAACACATCAGTCACAAACTAACTCTACGTTCAGCTCTGCATCATAACCAATATCCATCTCTACTCCAAAACCAGAAATGCTTCAGAAGGGTAAAATAAGCACTACACCCTGTTGATCATTAAGTGCCAGGTCTTCAAACAACCCTCTATAGAAGGAGGGGGAACTCTGTATACAGACACAAACTATGACCTGAAGGTAAACCCCAAATCATAACTTTGTGTTGCCTAATACAGCAATCAATTCTGAGACTGAACAATCAAGCTGATCAAAAATTCCACCCTTTCAGATCAGAGACTTCTTGGAAATATCGTGGATTGCTCAGCCTCCCGTTCACATTCAGCAAGGCTGGGATTTACAACAGCTGACATGAAGACAGGCCCAGTTCAAACCCAGAAAGAAGCAGGCAAGTAATTAGCATGAATTAAAGAAAGAAACAGGCACGATAAACAAGACTGTTTCTACTGCAGTACAAACTCTCCATCAGATGATAAGCTAACCAGACAAATAAGACAATTAAGTAAGTGAAGGTTACTGGGTTAGGACAAATTATTTTTTCTGCGGGAGGTTTCAGCTGACGAGTTTCTCCGCACTTGCCATGCCTGGCTGGGTTAACGCCACATGGCTCCTCTGCTTCAGATAAACTCGTGGGCACCGTGGGCTAGTTAGTAATGGTCCTGAATTACAGTATTACACATTAGCCATCCTGCTTGTGCCACAATCTGCTGTACTTCTGCACAAGCTGGCAATGTCTGCTCCACGTACTTCAAAATTCATATATCACATACACAAAGCATCTAAGACAAGCCACTACATGGACAGGTGATTTTGATATAGTGGATTACCTTAGATACAGACATAAACAAACCATGGGAAATTATTGTGTGTTGCTCCCTACAGAGCCAGCGGTGTCAAGAAGATAGGGGTTTGCTTGTTTGCTTTAATATGAGCTGAAAAATTGTGGTCAGCAGCAGACTTTCCCTTCTGATCTTCCCGAAAATTCTACCCATCTCTCCACATTAAAGGCACAGCTATCAATGAAGTAAACCTGTTCATGTCATGTAAGCAAAACATTTTTAAAAAAATACCGCATCACAACTTCTTGTAGCTAAAATAATCCCACTCCCCAACAGTGTTCTTCACACAAACGAGAACAGCAACCACCCTGAAAAAAGGCAATTTTCATTCTTACCCTCAAGGTTCAGAGAAGGCCAAGAGTACTAATTGCTCTGTTCCCTGAAACAATATGAAATAAGACCAAGCATGCCACCAAAATACTGCCATGGACCTTAAATTCATACTCAGAGTATTAAAACATGACCTCGCAGGCTACAGGGAAAAAGGGGAAAAAGTGCTGCTAGCTGGCCAAATGGACACCTGATTCGCTTTGTACTTGTTAAACTCCCACCCACAACCCTCGTTTCTGTGAAGCAGTTAAGTATTTCTCTGAAGTTATTCAACAACTGTGAAGGTCAAGTATTGTCCTAACTGGCCGGTTGCAAACAAACGCACCTTTCATGTTGGCAAGTGCTTCAGCCTGCCACCAGCCACAGAGTAAAACCCTAATCAGAGGGGAAAAATGTTGGTAAATTGGTAGCAAAGGGTACAACACCTGGTCTACAGAGTACAGTTGATGCTTGCGGAGGATCCAGCTGACCCAGCGAGAGACCTGAAAATTGGGGCCAATGCAATGGATGGGAAAAAAATGTAATTTTTTTTATGTAAAAAACTTAAGAGTTTGAGCTAAAATACTAAAAATTAAAAAAAGAGCTTCAGTGGCACTTCTGAAGAATTAAAAAAAAAAGGCTTTGGAAGCTTTAGATTTGAAGCTTCACAAGCTTCTTATGAAAAATGCAAGCTTTGAAAAACTTCTGAAGATTTAATATTCTTACTTTGGGCTCTTCTACTGCCAACGGACTATGGATGCTGTAACTAATAAAAAATAATTAATGCCAATAAACAGGCCCCTCATAAGGCTTCAGATTCTCCATCAAAGACAAGTCATTCATTGGGACATTGTACTGGAAACAAAATCCTTCCACAGAGCTTTTCTCTCCTACATTTGGTTCTTCTGTGCTGTAATTCACAATCAAAACCCTTCAAAATGGGAGGAAAGGAATTTGATTTTTTTTCCTAAGCACGCAGCTCCAAAGTCAACTCTCGAGCATGGCAGATATCTTACCCAGAATGGGACTGCAAAGGAGCCGGCAGTTTGTGCGCTAGCCCTCCGAGCAGCCCGGCTCTCGGGGAGGCAATGGAACAACCAGGCAGTGCTCCACGCCGAGCAGTGCCCTGCAGTCCAAGCCACGTCCTGGCACTCCTGCAAGCCCAGCCACATCCTACAAGGTTCACAGGAGCAAATTTTTCCGATAACCTCCACCCGAACACCCTCAAAAATGTGACAGCCTCATAGCATCAGGTATCTTCTCACCACATTTGGCAAGCCAGGAGAAGTACAGTGACAATGCTCGGGTTTTAGTGTTTGAGAAGCTCCTCACGCCAGGGGAGAGGGGAAGTAGAAATTGCACCAACTATTTTGATTTATTTCAGAAATACTGACATTCTGCTCTCAAACTGACGCAGTAAGAGCTTCAGACAACAGCAGTGAACATCACAACGTAGTATGGATGACCTTCACGACACCAACTGGCAACCCATGCACGAGGCAGCATTCTGTGCAACAGAAGCTCTACATAAGCAAGGTGAGAAAGCCGATAAATTGGCAATAACCCTAATCAGCATCTTGGCCAAACACACAACCTCTGCTGTTCCTGCCAGCTTCAGTGACACACTGAAGACTGGCATTGTGCTGTGCAAGGTGACATCCTGAAGTGCAGCCTCAAGCTCTCCCAGACTCGTAAGACAGAGATACTCTTAGTCTCATGCCTGAGGATAACGACAGCGATTTGCAGAGACAACGATCACAGTAATGATAACGACAATTCAGAAAGGTGTTTAAAACTGATTTGGTAAATGAATCAAGTGGGGTCCAAGCAGAAGCAATGCCAGCCCTTTCGGTCCAGCGTACTATGGTCCTACCCTCCCAAGGGGCAACAGCAGTACACCTAGACAAGAAGATCGATCAGAAACTTCTAGTGACGCATCCACCCATATTCTGGAGATACGGCACAAACAAAACAAAAGAAGGAAATACAGGATCAGTGAAAGGAAACAATTAGCCAGCAGATTTTTCTATTGTGGGAGACTATCAAGGCAAGAGCTTGGATAAATTAAGCAAATCAGGCACCTTCTAGTAAAAAGCATTTCCAGAGCTTTGTTAAAACCGAACAAGACTACAAATATGAGCTCAGATATGCTCGCTGGGCATGAGTCACCTTCTGAATACTTAAGGGTCAGAAGAAAACTTCACTCAGGGACAACACCTACCACAGCTGCCTGCTCCCAGATCTCTCTGCAGTGTCCAGCAACGCAGCCAGCACGGACCTCTCCTGCGACCGGAGGGCACTGGGTTACATCCCTGTATTATTTGCAGAGCTGACGTAGCAATGCAGACACAGATCCAGCTCATACGTAGCACTGTTTGGAGACTGCATAATGATCTGGCTCAGCCCATGCAAAAGCAATATAAGAACACCTTCTGTACAGAAGAAATTCTCGAGATTTAAAGTTTTAACACAAGCTAACAAATGCCAGGGATGAAAGAAATCCTGGGATGAAAGATCTCCATGACACCTGCTTTGAATAAAAAGACATTGCTACAAAAATATCAGAGACCTGCTGGTCTAGAGCCTTTGCTACGTGTCATTTCCCAGACATCAATTTGCAATAGAGGCACACAAAAGCAGTATTACACAGATTACATGCTACTCCCCCGAACTGCAAACAAATCTACCCAGCACTACAACCTTGCTGTCCAAGGCACTACTGAACTAAAGCCACCTTCTCTTGCTGTTCGTAAGATGACTTTGCTAAGGATAAGCCATGCAGCTGGGTTCAACACCGATCTGCAGAACCAACAGCTCCTCCTGCAAACTTCGCCTCAGTTGAGCATTACCAAATACTCCCACTTTTTCCTCATGTCCACAATCAGGGAACCGATGGTACCAATACTGTGGCACTAGCAGTGGGACAGCTTATCCTCAGTTCCTGCACCCTTCAGGCAAAACCCACGCCCAACGCCTGGATGCTTAAACCGAGTTAATCATCTTCAGCAACTGTAATAACTTCAGGGCTTTCCACGCAACAAGGTAACACACGGTAATTATTTCAAACATTTCATTGTAACAGCACCCAGGAGCCCAAAAATCAAAGGGCTGAGCTCCCACCAAGCCTCTCGCACCACATAGAGGTTAATAAATCAGGCAGGTCCCCCTGCCAGAATGGCCTGGACCCCCCCACAGGTAAACCCACAGGTGCATATGACCAACTAGATGGACGTAGTGAAGAGCAAGGTACCAACAAAACATGGTTCGCTCAGTTTTATGCCACATGGCTCATTTACTCACTGCTGGCAGCTTCCACAAAATCAGGCTCGTCAAGCACCTGACTGTATACTTAGGTAATGATTATAAAGCTAACTCAAGCGAGGCTAAAAGTACACAAAGATCTAGCATAAAAATAAAAAAGTGCAATCCTCTCCCAGGTGAAAATACAGGACTTTGAACATAACAGGTGGATTATATAGAAATTATTTTGCTCCCAATTCTCAAAATATTTTTTTTTAAATCCCCTCACAGACCAAAAATTGTCATTACTGAGAAGTAATAGCAATTTTGCTGTGTTTAACGTTCAGACTACCCGCCCCTCTCAGGGCCAAACACAAACAACTACAGCAGCATCTGCACAGCCCCCACACAAGGGCTAGGGCAAGGTCTGGAGCACCCACGGCTCTCCTCCCTGGATTCTGCCCAAGGAGAAGATTATTTCCTAATGTTGCTTTTTGTTTGTGACAGGGCATAAACTTTAAGGGGAGGGTTTGCTGTTGTGCTTGGGAAATCAGCACAGTTGGCTTCTTATTGCTGTGGCTACGAAGGAAAAGCCTTAGTGTCTCGAGAAGTGCTGCTGCGCCTTGTATGATGGTTGCGTCCTACACCTGGGATGCCAACCAAGTCAGATGCCTTTGTCTGGGAACACTTGCTCCCCAAGCCTCACCTGTGCCCTTATTGGTCCTGCAAGCACATTTAAGTCTTTTCATACATTTCTTTCCAGAGGCAGGAAAAAGATACGCGTGTGATCGATCACAAAAACATCCACGAGGCGTAACCACTTCAAAAGAGGACACCATCAAAGTGCTGCCCCACACAGACACACTGCCTTGTACCAGCTATAGAAGTTAAAACCCACTGGCCACAATCTTTTCCCTTTTTTTTTTTTCCCCTCTTTTCTCCCCCCCCCCCCCCCCCCCCCCCCGGCTTTTTATCGAAAAGGGGCTCCTCATCGTTCAGAACTCAATGTTTAAGTGGGCTGCCAGAGCCTCGCCTCCAAAAAGCAACAGCAAACACAGAAAAGGAAAAACAAAATCACAAAAATCCCCCCTCCCCACCCTCCAAAGCAAAGCGCCGGGTGAGGTGCAGAGAGGGAAAGGGGGACGAGGCACACAGGGAAGCCGGCCGGTTGCTCCCCTTTTCTGCCTTTCTTTTATTTCTGCTGAGTGTAGTAACACTTGAACTGGCTCTCTTTATTTGCAGCCGGATACGCGCTTTCAAAGATACTGTACTACTGTGTAGTCCAAGCAGGGACTCTCTTTCTTCCCTTGGTTAGGGCTTTTGGGAAAATAATTATTCACCAGAACTGCCATCGTGAACAGAGAAAGCTAAATCAATGTAGCTTTGTATGGGCCATTGCCGCTGCAAAGCAAATACTCCATCAAGACATGGATCAGCGAGAATTTTATCACTAGGAATCCTTATGCACATCTTTGTGTATTTTTAATATCCGTCTTATTATCTGGTGTGCCCCCTCTCTCCCCATGCTCCTGCACCCCACCCTCCCCATGGATTTCTCTTGTGTCACTGGCAGCTACGGGGCTTGGCTGCAACACTCACATGCTCAGTAGAAACATCTTAAATACACAGCCAGGTTTATTCTCTTAAAAAAAAAAAAAAAAAAAAAAAAAAAAAAAAGCATTGGTGCATAGCAGATTTATTCACTGAACAGGTTGATTTATTTAACAGACTTGACATACATCAAAACCTACTATGGGCTTACATAATTGTTATCCATTTAGCAGGTCTGGTTCTTTTGTCAAGTATTTGTTTTTAAGAAGTGATTCACTAACGACTGCTGCCTTATGCACAGTTCACATACCTTAACAAATGCAGCCTTGCACGGGGTATTAGCTGAAGTGAGTTTAAATTGCGTCCTACCTGCTTGAGCCCTGCTGTTATTTTTTTTTTAGTTTCTGTATTCTTGCCATACCTAAAGTAATAAAATAAATAATAATAATAATAATAAAAGAAAAAACAACAAGCAGGAGCGTGTGTGCAGGCACAGGCACAATTCACTTTCCAGCAGACCCTTTGGTGTGGGCACTGTGGTTACTGCATTACCAGGCTGCTCAGCGCTAACAGCAGGTACCTCCAGCACGAGAAGGCACCGCCGAGTACCAGGATGTTGGTGGTTGCGCGGGGGTTTGGGGCGAACCCGGCCGAAGGGCCGAGCAAACGCGGAGGAAAAACCTCCGGGAAGGTTTAAGAGCCACGGAGCCGTTTTGTTTTCACGCAAGAGGCTCGTTCAGGCCCTGGCTCGCACAGGCGCGCCGCTGCTCTCCGGCCGCACGCATCCACCCATGACACCCACCCATGGATTCCCCAAATACGCACCCATCCTGCGCCCGTTCCGAGCGGGAGGCGGAACGCGGGGGAGCATCACCGAGAGAAAGCACGTCACCTTCCCTTCCACCGCCAGTCCCATCAGCTTGTTTGGGTTAATCCATCACCAGCCGCACGGCTCGCCAGCAGCACGGTTCATCTCGGAGGCGAGGATTTCATTATCTCCCCCCCCCCCCCCCCCCCCCCCCGCCGGCTGAGCATCCTCCGCGCACACACACACACACAGGTCACATCCTACACTTAGTAAGCAAAACACATTGCCGCCGCTGCACGGCCGCGCGAGCGGTGCGGGAATTAAAGAGCCCGGAATAAAACCCGCACGAGCCCGATTCGCCGCCGCTCGCCAGACAGATGGTTAATTATATTCACAGCCGCATTTTTCGCTGGGATAGAGTTTCAGACAATGAGCCAGTTTTATTTGATTAGCCAGTTTTCTAGTTTAATACGCGGAATGACAGTTACTTCCAGGGTAGGGGATTTTTTTTACTATTTTTTTTTAAAAATCCCATCCCCCCCCTCTTTTTTTTTTTTTTTTTTTTTTGTTCTGGCCGAGACTGAAGTGCCTGCACCCCCCGCCCCCCTCGCTGTAAATAAACCCCGCCGTGAGGGGGGGGGAGCCCCGCTGGGGGCCGGGGGGGGCCGCGCTGCTCCCAGGGCCCGGTGGGGCGGCGCCCCCACCCAGCGCGGCACCTGCCCAGGGGGACACGGAGCGGGGGCCGGGGGGGTGAGGCGGCAACTTGCCGGGCCGAGGCCGCCGCCCCCCCCCCCCTCACACCACACACACCGGCCGCCCCGCTCCTTCCGCCGCCGCGCAACTTCCCCGCAGGCCGCCGCGCCGCCGCGCAGGCCGGCATCGCCAGCACCCCCCGCCCCGGCCTCCTCAGCCTCCTCATCGCCTCACGCCGCGCCCCCCCGCCGCGGTGTGTGCGGGGGGCGGGAGGGAAGCGCCGCCGCGGCGGGACTCACCTCAGCGCCGGGCCCGCGAGGGAAGGGAGGCGGCCGCGCGGGGCCGGCGGGTCCCCCCGCCCGCCCGGCGGAGTCGGCGGCTGCGGCGCCTCAGCGCTGCTCCATGCGCCCGGGGCCCCGGCGCGCGCAGGTGGACGCGCCCGCCCCCCCCCCCCCCCCCCGCCCGCCCGCCCCGCGCGCGCCGGCCCCCGCCCCTCCCCCCGCGCGCGCCGGCCCCCGCCCCTCCCCCGCCGCCGCAGGGCCCCCGGCGGAGCCAGCGCTCCCGGCCCGCAGCTGCGGCGCCTCACGGCCGGGCCCCCCGCGGCGCGCACCGGCCCCGCGCTCCCTGCGGAGGGACTGGGGGGGGGGGGGGGCGGCTCCCGCCTCGCCGCCGCCGCCGCCGCGGCCGCTCCCTCCCCGCCGCCGCCGCCCCCACCCCGGCCGGCCGTGCCCACTGAGGAGGTGCTGGGCCGCTGCCATTGTTCCCTCAGCCGCGGGACCGGCGCCCGCCCGCGCGCGTGTGTGCGTGTGTGTCCGTGTGTCCCGCCGCGGGAGCGCGCCGCGCCGCCACCGGGCATAAAGGGCGCGCGGCCGCGGGCCCGGACCCCGCGGGGCGGAGCGGGGCGGGGTGGCCTCACCTGCCGCCGGCCCGGGGCAGCTCCCGGCCCCGCACCCCGGCCCGGCGGAGGGGCAGCTGCGGGGCAGCTCTCCCGGGCGGGGGCGGGGGAAGAGGAAGATGGGCGCCGGCAGGAGGGCGAGGCGGCCGGGCTGCGATGGGGCGGCGGGGCTGCCGGCCCCCACCCCGCGCACCGCGCTGGAACCGCCTCCCGGGCCGCACGGCTTAACACCGCCAAGCGCGGCCGGTGCCAGGAGCGAACGGGGGCTGGGGCGGGGGCAGGGGCCGCGGCCCCCCGCGGGCTCCACGGCGCGTTACTAGCGCTGCGCCTTACCGTCAGGTGTCTGTGAGGGGCCGCGGCCGCCTCGCCCGCCTCGCCTCACGGTGACCAGGGCTCGCCGCGGTGCCGGGCACCGGGGAGAGACAGGGACGCACCGGGCGCTGCCTCCTGCCGAGCAGGGGGCGAGGGAGCGGGCGAGGCGGGGGCACGGGCTGCAGCCGGGCACCCCCCCGCTGCGCGCAGGACCCCGGGCAGGGCGGCCCCGCCGCACCGTGGCACCCGCACCCGCGGGCCAGCGGGAAGTGTCAGCGGGGCAGCTCCTGAGTCCGCGGAATTGTGCAGCAAACAGAAGGCACACCAGGCACCCGCAGTGTAACCGCGCCGAAGGAAAGCAAGATGAGGAATAGCCTTTCGGTTTAATTAAATTCACAGTGATAAATCTAAGAGAGGGTACTACTCTTACGTTACCACTTGAGCTTACACAAAATCCTACCAGCTCTTCATCCTAGCCAACACAACACAGTCTAAAAAGTTCGTTAGGTAATAGTGTAACTAAAATTCTAAAGTATCGAGCGCTTTAGCCCTTGTTCTCCCAGCGCCGGAGAGCCCCATGTGTATATGCAGTAATAAAACAGGAATTGCGTCCGGCAACTCATGTAACGCGCTCTGAATTCGGAATGCGTTCTACATCAACTTCCAGTATTGCAAAATAAGCAACTAATCTCATTTGTTCTTTGTTAACGGTGGTAGCTGAGATATGCCACACATCACGTGCGAATAAATAATTCATTCTCACTGCAGCAGCAGGGCACATCGTTGAAGTGTTCTGCCCCGCTGCAGAAGCAGAGGCAAGCAGTTAAGGGACTCAACTAAGGCCTCGGAGCAAGTCGCTGCCACAATGGTACCACCTCCTGGTCCTATCCTGCTATGGTTGTCCTCTCCACCATCACCACTTGCTGTGGAAATCGCACCATTTAGTTCCCAGACCTGTGTGCATTTGTGATCTTCACCACAACGTTGTGTTGTGGTTTGTGCACACACACCGTTTTCTCGACAGAAAGATTCAAGTATTATGAGTAATTAATTGGGGGTCAAGTGAGGTGGCGATAGTGCACCGGGCAGCGCTCAGTAAAATAAACACAATTGGATGGTGTTCGTTAGCCGCTTTCAAAATTTCATGAACTCAGGGGAGGTTTTGCCCTCCATCCCTCTGCCCGCAGCACGCTCCCATACAGGCTCTTCCTTTCAAAACCACCACCAAAGGCACACCACCAAATCTGGAGGCTCCTCTGCAAAGGGACCTCGCCACACCCCACGGCGAGTGGGAATTACACGACTAGAAGCACTGGGGCACTAACACCAAGTTTGTCAGACCTACCCAACTCATCCTGATGCCTTTGGGAAGGAGACGGCAGCGGTGCTGTGTGCAGGGAGACTGGCAGCTACAGCAATCAGCGGAATATAATCACACAGATCAGATTAGACGTAAGCATGGGGAGAGCTGTCGTGGAGAGGAAAAGATACATTCAATTAAATAAGCCTTGCACCTGGATCCAGTTTAGAAGACGACAACCCAAGTATTTATTTAAATGCTGTCTTTTAGAGAGAACACAAACATAAGGCTCAAAGATTATCCTTGTAGCTATGATACGATACAGCACCTTTAGTTTCACTTACCCACACGCTACTCATTTAAGGTACTTCAGTTACAAAACTACCACAATACTAATCGATCAGCAGCATAAAATTCTGTGCAGCATCTTGGGCAATCTTAAAAATTAATAGTCTGTGCACTGTGATCTTTTTATGTACTGCCACAAACAGATGCAAAAAGTGCATTGACATGATGGAAGCGCAGCTACCCACCTTGGCTGGGTATTAATTTTCCACACTGTCAAAGAAAAGAGACTCACAGGTGCGAGAACAAGGTGCTAAGAAAACTCCTTTTGGCAGGAGGAGATCAACACAACCGCGAGCGAGGAGCGATTGTGATGCCAGCCAGCACCTCGCTCTGCCCTGCCGCGCACCCTCGCTGCCCTCCTGACCTCCCCAATACAGTGCAGCTGCAACGTGCATCGTAATCATTCACTACAACCTGTAAGACGGAGCAGATCAGACATTTACATCTGTCCCATCCTCCCAGCTGTCTTCACACAAAATCCGTGCGCCTCGACACATCCGTACGCCGGGAGCCTATGCCTGCTTGTCTGCCTCGGAAGCAGGAAACAGGGTCTGAAATAGCAGAACCCGGATTATGGCAATAGGCCACGGTGGTTTCCAGTTCTCCAAGCGCCTATTTCCTGATCCTTCCTTCTTTTCCTGACACATGGGAGCCTTGCTGAGGCATACACAGTAAGGGCTAAACCCCTCACCTGGTGCAGCCCGACACAGGCAGCCCCTCTGCTGAGCAGTACCAGAGACAAAGGTCGAGGTTTGTGGGGGGATTCCAGTTTGCCCATGGCACGAGCACGACGTGAATGTGGTTTTCAAAGACCTCCGACCCGAGACTCTTGAGTAAGCCTGGAAAACAGTCGTTCAAGCAGAAAGCTGCCCAGATGTTACGAACCTTAAAAACCCAAAGCAAAAGGCACCAGGACAACAGGAGACATCACCCTCCTTATCCCACACTACCACAAAGGGCCGGAGAGGATTTCTTGCCCCAGTCCGCCCGCCTTTCAGGATCAACGTCTGAAGCAGACCGGGGTAACGGTCAGAGCAGGAGGCACTCGATGCAGCGGGGGGCTCTGGTTCAGGTGGGCGAGGGACTCACCCTGCCTCCTCCCTCCCTCCTCCCCAGGCCCTGAAGTGCGATTCAGAACCGTGTGCTGCGGGAAATAATGCTGAGCCTGCAAACAGTGATTCATTCTTACTGAGGCTGAGGCAATTCCTGAAGGAGAACCAACGCTGGAATCGCTAACGGTCACATACGGAATTTCTCCTTTCCTGTCTGTCGTGCCTGGCAAGCCTTAAAGCCTGGTCAAAACCGCATGGAAACCCGGAGCTGTTGTTCGTTAGGAACCCCAGTGGCTGCAGAAAGGCTCCCTCAACACTCCTGTCCTGCATCCCCCCCGGCACCGCGCACTCTCCAAGGGGAGTGGAGGAACAGTGCTGCCATTTGGTCTGTACCTTCCCTTTGCCCTGCCGGTGATGGTTCCGGAACATGCAGCACAAACTCAAGGCTGCTGGTGACCTCTCTGGGCGAGACACATTCCCAGTGTGCCTGACAGGGCGACAGAAGGAAGGAAGGTAGGCGAGGAGGGTCCCAGGTTAGTTTCCCAGGCATCTCCATTCCCTGATCTGCTCCTTGCTCCACGGTTAGGCCCCTCCACCCAAAACAACCCAACCCTCCCTTGCAACCCCTTCACATGGCTAAATCTGAGTCAGAACGTTCTGGCAGGTTCACAGCCTGTGAGGCTCCCATGGCCCACTACATTACAGCTGTGCTGCTGTCAGGCTCTGATCCCCCAGATCAGTCCCGACCTATTTCTCCATTTCCCCCCACCTTCCTCCCAACATTTCAACTTCAAATTGTAAATCTTTGTTTAAATTGTGCATTTGTCTCACCATGTTTCCCTGGCCAAACACCTCATTATTGGTGGCTTCTGAACAGGAGGAAATAAAAGCACACATTTGTGCCTCGGCCAAGAGGAATGCTCTGCGGACAGAAGGCTCTGTGTTCTCTCATTTCCCTGGCAGGACTAACAGCCTTGGCCACTTCAGGGGAGGCTACTGGATTAGCAGGGGGGAGGAGCAAAAAAAAAAAAAAAAGAAGAAGAAGAAATAAAAAGAAACACCAAGCAACAACAAAAAAGGCCCATGAACGGTCTGGTGTATTTGCAGTGTGCCAGAGTACAGGTTAGAACAAAACCTGGAGAAGGCAAAAGGATCAGGGAACATCAAAGTAGAAAGCTGAGGGGAAGGAAAGAGGGATGGAGATCATGAATGCAGCTTCGGAGGCCGCACGCCCAGTGCAGCAGCACAGCTGCTCCCTGGCTGAACCCCCCACCACCTCCGCATCAGGGTCCCGGAGCCCCGGCTGCACTCCCGTGTCCTTGAGCCCCAGGTGGGGACACAGTCAGATGGATGAATGTGAGATTGGATGGGGAGGTGGGGTTGCCTCCCTGGGTGGAAGGCTCCTGCACTTCTGCACAGAATTTCAGCACAGGTGCAGTGAGCCCCACGCTGCCTGCGCACACCTAATGCACTGCTCAGGCATTGACCCTTGGTCCAGCACGTGCCTGGGAAGACTCAGACCCGCTGTGGATTCATTACAGATTTGACCCGCCCACGTGCAGTAAATCCAGTGACCACCCAGATGATGTCAGTCACCTCTGCTGTGGGCACTGACTGGGGAACTGGCAGAGATGCAGTCGGTGGCTCTGGACAGCCCACGGTCCAAACCCAGCTGCTGCTCTGCCCAAGCTAGCCGGCACCTAAACCCCTGGGTGGAGACAGCAGAGCCAAAGGAGCTGTGAGGACTCCGCGGTAACGGGTGGACACGCAAAGCTGGTTTAGCATTGCCATCCTTCACGTTATGCTGATGTCTGTTTGGGGTGGTCAGCAGGAAAACAGAAGAAAGCCCAGTCCTGTTTACTGGTGATGGAGCTGTTACTTACAGGGTGTTAATAAATTATTGCATTTCCTCAGGAAACATGCAGCTCCTTGTGCCTGCAGGCACCTTCTGTTTATGCTCTTGCTTCAAGTGTAGCGGACGCTCCACTAGCGAGCAGGGGTTACAGGGAGCAGTGCTGATGAACAGGGTTGGTTTTAATGCAGGCAGGGCAGCGGCGTAACATGGCCATGTGGGTCTTGCCATCCCAGTTGCTGCTTGGCCACTCTTCAGAAATGAATCTAACCCTCGAGAAATACGCAAAGGTAAATTCATCTTGCCAGCAGAAGTGTTCTTTGAAATGAGTGTTGACGGAAAGGCTCGCTTCCTTTGAACCTAAACGTCCTCAGACTATTTTCCTGAAGCACTGGACGCTGCTAAGTTCAGGAGCCAGCTTGAGATTCACCTCAGCATCAGCCTGCAGAACCACTGCGGTTCAGCCCTCACCTCTTTTAAGCCCCATCTAATTATGCAACTTAACTACTTTGAGAACAACAGTTTTGCTGAATATGCAACAGTCTCGTCATCGATTTTGATGTGGGGAGACAGAAGGAAAAAGCTGTTTTAATGTTCAAGCGTTTCTACAGGGCTTGACTGATGGAAAAGACAGAGCCCTCTCCGGTCTATCTGAAGTCAAATGCCATTTTCTCATGTGTCTTGGATGGGCCCACGTCTACTGGAGCAGAAAGGTATAAATCTTGGCTCTTTTCCTACCCATTTTTCTTCAGGACTGTAGCTGATCGTTAACTACAAGGAACGCAGCTTCATTAACGTGCATTAGCCAATGACTTTCCTATTACCACTGCTGTCTCCAATCAAAGAATCATTTATGGAAAACAAGGGCAGAGGGAACAACATGCTTTGGCAGCTTTAAGATTATAGGCCCAAAGCTTTATACCCTCTGTCTTACATTTTTACGTTAAAGTATCACGAAATATTACCATGTTTTTCATTATTATTTGTAGCACTAAATACTGCGGCACACAGTGCCAGATGGCTGATATTCAGAATAAAAATAATGCAAGGCCAGTCTTAGGAAGACTCAATGAGAATGTAATAGCATGCATTCATACTGCTTTCCTAATGCACAGAGTTAAAATATTAGCAGACTTAAAATCTGGTTTTCCAATTTGTAAGAATAGCATATTATAGAATTATATGCATACATATATACATATATTTAAATATGTATGTATAAAAATTTTAATTTCTTTCCATTTTATTTGCATGTTTCAAGGGTCTTAACATAATACATGGGCACATCTTCTTTCACTCTTTAAAAGGTTATTTTGACCAGTAAAGAAAACCAAATGGTTTTGAAATGCATTAGGAACATAAGCAAAAATCTTTTTCCAGAGATTGTTATTGGTACAAAATACTTTTTTTTCTTTTCCCTTTTTGTTTTTTTTTTTTAAATATATAAACAGCTTGAGTCCTAAACTTAACCAGATGGAAACGTGCCTACAAAGAGTTGGATCTAATTCAGAAGAGACTGACAGCCAACAGATGAGCCAATTTAGACCATCCTATGCCAAAAATGGTCAATCATGTTATCTTACGTGTGACTCTACTCTGGCAGATGCCAACTCTATCCAAACAACTTCAAGCATCTTTTTGGAAGACAGGACTATTTTACACACATTTTAGAAAAAAATCATAATAACACATGATTTTTCTGGAAACATTCCACTTAATTTCAGCTTTTTCATAAGAGATTTTTATTAATTTATTTTAAGGATAAATCTTTTTTTTATAGCCTCCTAATGGAATAAACACTTTCCAATTCAACTAAGACTGATTAAAAAAAATACTAAATTGCAATTCTGTGACAGTGCCCCATTTATTTAAATATTAATAAAAGAAAAGCTTTACACCTGTGCAAACCAATTTAGCTGCTTTCTTAAGGCAAAATATTTACTATCAAACCCACAAAGAAACATGAGTCTAAGTACAGATTAAATATACTTCTTGCATCGTCATCATCTTCCCCAAAATTCAGACTAAAGTTAAAATTAAAGGACATTTTTTTATGGTGAGTGACTACAACCAAGGTGCTTCTTTATTATTTTTTTTTTTTAATTTGTAATTCATAATCTCTCTGCGATTTATTTATTTATTTTTACCTTCCAGAAGACGCATTGACAGATACACTGTTTCTCTTGTCTCCAACTGCAAGAGGACAGGGCCACCTCCTCAGTCTCCACCGTAACCTACAAACTCCCCCTCCAGGGAGTGCAGTGCTGTGTGCTCACTTTTTCTCCTTCTTGCCCTCAGTTTGATTAAGAATAGTCAAAAAGGGGAAAAAACCACTTGTTCAGAGTCCATCCTAAGAGCAGAGGACCACTCCATTCATTCTCTAAGGCATCACATCACCTGTATTTAAGCCCTGTATCTGCTCGTCAGCTCAGTCTCTGTTTAAACTCAATCTGAATTTCAGCTTCACACTAAAGCCCTGGGAGGTCTGCAGGTGATGAGACTGCTCTGTCTGTCAGATTGAAAGCTGCAGAAACCGGTGCAAACACTTAGCAGAGTTTGCAGATCATCATCTTTCAGAGGACACCTTGAAAGGCCACATTTAAAAAGATGAACGTTTTCAAATCTATTGTTTCCAGAAAGAATAATGCAAGCTTTTCTTCCAGAGAAGAGGGCTGCAGTTCTGCTAGATAGCCTGTAGTTTGGGTGTCGTCTTGACAATTGCACACAAAGTTGCAATTTCATTTTCCATTTGTGTAGTAGGTAACTGCAGTGCCCGTGTGAAGTATCCTTCCCTCATACAGCATAAGGGAGCCAGGCAATTATCCATAGGTCTTACAGTAAGGTCTCCCATTCCCAACCTTTTTATAGTGCCTTTTGTGATGACAGTCCAAGATTTTGAGATCCACAGACATTAATCTAGACGGATGCCTAGGCATCTGGAAGGTCTGAGAGAGCTTCCTTTATAGGACAAATATGTATTCTCAGTTGTGTGATCATTTTCTTACGTTGTTCCCGCTTCTCTTCGGAAAGACAGTGTCAATGTGCATGACCGATGGGCCTTGACCACAGATGTCAGCTTTGCACTTGAGGCAACGCGCACAGAAAGGTTCAGTCACACCAAAGAGACTCACGTACGCACCTCCCAGGCATGCAACGCTCACTTTTCCGTGGACAAAACCACCAGGGTTTAGGTAACCCTCTGCTCACATCAAACTTTTCCCTAACTAGCCCTAGCTGCTGGGTAGATCGTATTGTTCTTACACCTCGGCGGCACACTGGGCTCCACTCCAGAACCCTTCTGAGGTGCTTCAGCTCACCCGTACAGAGCCGTAGTACTTCTGATGCTTTCAGAACAGATGGCCACATCCACACCGACCCAGTCTGCACCAGGGAGCGGCTTCACAGTCACCCACCGGTAGGGTCAGAGATGCTCAGCCCCAACCTGCCCCAAGGCTGGGGAGGAGGCATGGAGCCCTTGGGAAGAACCACAAACTACCAGAGCAGCTCTTGGAAAGAATGGGAAGTTAAATTTTATCACCTAGGTGGGTTTTTTTAAAAATAGTTAGTTCATTTTCTTTGTCTATGGATTTACTCAATGGGTAAAGAAACCCACGTCAGCCTCACCAGGGCGATCACAGCTTTCCTTCAGTTCTAGGTAAACATCTGGTTGAACAGCAAGAGGTGCTCAGCGCCAAGGGCTTCCCCTCACACATCCTTACGGTACCCAAAGCTTTGCCCACCTCTGTTGTACCACCTGTGATTCAAAAACTGTGTGGCCAACAGCTGGGTGACTGGCAAGGACCTTTTTTGCTATGGCCATGTTCTTTTCTCACCCATTTTAAAGCAGCGAACTGGCTGAGATGTTGGCCACATTGCCACGACCTGGTAAACTGCCGCTGTCTTCAGTTTCTGGGCCGTCACTCCAACAGGTCTTACAGCAGGTTCAGTAACGAGAACTTTAGGGCAAGTTGTGTATTAAAACAGGTAGATGTTGCCTGCACAACACATCCTAGGGGAAACTTTGCTCCACTCTGAGTAACCATATACTTCAGTCACAGGGCCTAACAAACTAATCTAGCGAGGAATCTCTTCTTGTAGAAAGACACAGCTCTTCCACTCGACTGATCACACCTCCACACCTTGCACGTTCAAGGTCTCCTACACTTAGATGACATACGCACACCTGTGAGGTTACACCTCTTCTAACCCTGCCCATTTCATTTTACATTGTCACCGAGTTGCTTTGAACCATGAAGCCATTAGTCCACGCTCGCCTCCCATGCAGGCAGGCCTGGTCACGGCAAAGCACTCAGCAGCAAGGCCTTCCTCGGGCTCCTCTCGCCTCCTCCTGCTCCCTGCACAGCTCATAGGCTAACTGTTTTCACTTCATTACCTCCTGCAGTCAGAGAGAAACCATCCGTTGAGTAACTTCTTTGTAATCCGGCTCAAGCGTTAAAAGTGTGTCGTGGCCATTTACATAGACATTCACCCAAAGGACAGCACGGGTCCTCGAGGAAGGCTTTGGGCTCCCACTTTGGAATGCAGCCACCCCATTTCCACAAAATACCACTTGCATCTCACCACGGTCAATAGGAATAAATCCGAGTGTGTTTAACAGATGTTACAGTTTCCAGATTGTCACAGCTTTCCACCGTTTTCGAGATGATTGTTACTACAAGATTCCTGCAAGTCACCAGCGAGCAACGCAGCCTCTTGCTCTGCTCATCACGTTCTGACTGATGACGTGAGCTGTCAGACTGTAAAGTCAAAGTTGTCAAATAGCTATAATTTGCAGATTTAGTAAAAGAGCTTAACATTTCTTTGAGCAAAGTACTTAAGAGATGTACTCCGTGGAATTTATGGCCTGTGAAAGTCTGTACGGTTTGCTAGTTAGAACAGGATCTCCACAGGACAGCTCAGATGTCAGTAAAGCAGCTTTGGTCTAAATTCAAGACTGCCATCAGACATGAGCTTATATTCCCACCGAATGAATTTCCACAGAGACTTTAATACCCAAGTATAAAAAACACAGCCATTTTGTAGCATTTGTCACTTGAACATTTATTTGCTAGAAACCTGACTACGTTCCAGTAGGTTAAAAAATAGCTAGAAAGTTTTGGGTCTGAAATTAAAACAAAACAAACCTCACAAAAATAATCAACAGAAAACGCTTTCTGTAGCCTCCGGAGCTGTTCATACTCTGAAAAGTAGTTTTCTCTATTTCCCTTTTGTTTTCCAACCCGTGGTGGCAGAGGGGCTGGAACTAGATGATCTTTCAAGGTCCCTTCCAAGCCAAACCAGCCTATGATTCCATGACTCACGGCGTTATTTGCATTTGGCTTGCTGTCAATTACTCCTATGCTATTTATACTAGGTAATCTTTTCGATATTGCAGTCCACCTTCAGCTGTTTTCTGTTCCTCCTTTTATTAACTGTGGTCTCTGTGTTTATATTTAGTATGTATATATGTACTCAGGGCTTGACGGTGTGGCATGATGGCTTTATCTGTATGAATTAGGAGCTGAGCGTGTTACTCTCTTGTGAATTACATCCACATCTCCTACAAGAAGACAGAGAGGGTTTTAAACACGGCCCTCCAGCGCACGCTGTACACAGGGCTGCTGTGCCGACAAACACCTTCCCGATGGTGGCCGAGAGCCACGGCACCACGGCAGTACCCCGCTACGGCTGACGGAATTACGACGATCAATGGACAAAGCGATGACACAAAATGCACAGAAGGAAGTCTCAGAATTCTTTAAGTAACTTACAGCCGCTTTTTGGTACAAATTATTATGTGACTTGAAAATCTAATACCTGGTGGAAATTCCAGCCACCAGTTTTGCTGGGAGCACAGCTCAGGCACCAGCAACCGCTTTTCAAAAAATCCATCCCAACGTTCCACATGCTGCCAGCACGTACACCCAACCGCTCGTTTAGCGACAGCCGCATCCTGCCCACGCTGGGATTCGGGAGGTGGAATTTTAGCTGGGCAGTTCTGCATTTGGTGAAGGGGGGGTTCTGTGGTCAGCTGGAGATTTCTAACATTAACAATTCCAGGGGACTGATAAGAAAGCATGAGGCTCGTGGGGACTGAATTCAACTGTCTCCATGTATTACAGCGGTACCCAAGCAGACATTTCAACGGAGAGGTGTGCTCATTGCAGCAGCACTAAGCAGAAATAAAGGGTTCTGGTAAACACTAATTTTCGGTGGACATGACATTCAAAATCATCCTTTCCACACTGCGAGAACTGCGTGCACGTACCAGTCTCTGCTAAGCCCTATCTGACCATTTCGGAGGCGCTGCCACGTAACACGATCACACACAGAGATGCTGCTGAAAATCAGATGCCTGTAGAACTCGAATAATACATAACCCACAGTGGACAAAAGGCAGCATGGAGAAGGCTGTTATCAGCTGCCTCATATTTCAGGCTGCTTGCCTGCCCAAACTGGAAGAGGCAGATGCTGTGGCAGAGCTCCCCAAGCAGCGCTTCACAAAGCAGCCGCCACAGGCGAGCTCCAAAGGCAGGCCAAGGGCCCGCAATTATTTTAGGGAGAATATGTATTGCCCAGGTATGGGGAGAGGGGAGGAAGAGGCAGCAGAGCACGGGAAGATGATGTTCAAGGAGCGGTGATCAGCTTGCAGGCAAAGCTGCAAGGGAAACTGCAAGCAGCCGCTGCTGTGCGAGGCCAAGGTCAGCGTGCAAAGTTTGCAGTTAAGGGATTGAATTTAGAAAAATCTTCCTTCCCACCACTAACCCAAGTTCACCTCTCTGAATTTCTCTTCCTCTGAGATTTAAATACTGTAAAATGCTGATTAAAAACCCCACCAAACTCACTGCGTTGCACAACTTGAGGCCATTTAACTGATTTTTATCCCCAAAACTTGGGAAACGCTGTCTGCTCAGGCAAACAACATTTTCAGTAGCACCCATTACAGTCTCTCCATGGTCCAGACACATCACACACCACCGAACATTCATCGATTCCCTCCACACCCTCCTCAAAGAGAAACTTCAGGTGGTTCCACCACACAATTTTTCAGGTTACTGGTTATTCATATTCTTCCCAGTCTCCTCTTTAAACAATTCCCAGATACACACATCCAACTTTATATACGCATCAAGGCGCAGACTTTTTAATGGTTGAATCCAGAATCTGCCAAAATCCTTCTTTTGTTAACGCCAGAGGTATCTGTGATACCTGCAACACAACCTGTGGGAAAGCTGGCAAACACATGACACATCGATCTACTCCACACATGGGCTTCCCTGTATCTGTGGCAGTATGTTACTACTTAGCATTTTAGTAATTTACTTAACTTGCTAACATTTAATGCACTGCTCCTCGGACCTTCCTTCCAAGAGGGACCACAGGACTGTCATAAGCCTTCACCTGGTGCCTGTTTATTTGGTGAGGTCTTACAATCCCAGGTATGAACGCAGTACACGTTACCAGCACAACCCTTACACAGCCTTTGAAGCAAACCAACATGCAGTTTGCACAAGGCAGAGGTAACAACTCCAGCCCAAAACACTTCTGCCTTGTGCTCTTCCCCCTCCCTTGTATCCTGCTACATCTCCTAGATTACTCGAGTCGCATAGCAAGTAACAGCATCAACAAGCGATGTCACTCCACCTTTCACAAACTCTGCAAACACTGTTATTCCCAGAAAACATTCCCTGGTTTTAATTGTAAATAAGCTCAATCTTTTATCTCTGTTCTTCAAAAGGCAGGAAGTTTTGCAAATCACTGAAGAAATAAAGATATTTTTTTTACACCTGCGTGAAAATACATGAACACGTATTTCTATTTTCTAAAAGCTCCATAGCCCACTTCATAATTCATGCACCAACTGTACTTGAAATGTTCACTCCCAATTACAGACTGACCTTCGCATTCCATTTTCTCTAACTAGTGTAAAATGGAAACTTTTCATCTTTTCAACCTGCACTTTCCTAAACACCTGCTGGTGTACGCCCAAGGCCAGTGCAATCGGCAGGGAACACTTTACAATGCATTCCAGGGTGCAACAGAAGCTGATACATTGTGTTTCAGCCTGTTTCTTCCTTTCCATAAGGGAGGGGGAATATCTTTTCTCCCTTCCCCTCTCTCCTCTCCAGGATAAGGCTGAGAGATTTACAAGACACATTTAAAGTTGGTGTGGCATAAATGCTTTACTTGACAAATTTATAAAGGGCTACAAAGTGTTGAAAACTGGAAATGGAATGTGGGGGAGCTGTCATGTTTACTCTTTCAGCTTTGGGGATGCTGTTTTAAATTCTGCCCTAAAACACTAGTAAAAATGCATTTTTCCTCTTTTTTCATATTAATAAATCCACTGTGCAACTTAGAACAATTGACACTCCTCACCCGAGAGAGATGCTGCACAGCCTCACCGAGGTGACTACGGCCACGACGACATCGCAGCCGCAGGAATGCACAGCAGCTCTGCAAGCCCCTCAATTTCATTATGCACACAAACCATATTCTGTCAGCTCTACTTTCACCACTGCCTGGTGACTCAAAAGGAAGTTAATCATCATTTACTCTCACAGCACATGCCTTAAAGCCTATTTCGGAAGCTACCGTTAGCCTAGCGTGCAGCTTGCCGGTATCACATAAAGAGGACCGTAACGGGGCTGGCCCAGGGTGCAGCTAGGTGAGCACCTCGCGGCGTGCACCGTGCACCTTGGAGGCTCTTTTCTTAAGCATCCACAGGGCAACACACAGCAATACTTCCCCTCGTATTTTTTTATAAATACATATATATATACACAGACATCACCATACAGCAACGCCTCTAGGCACTGGGCCGGTGCTCTGTGTGGCCGGCCATGTAGAAGAGTGTTTCTTACTGCAGGTGCCACTGCCGGGCTCTGGCAGCACCCGGAGGGAGCCGGGGACGGAGCCAGCCCAGCCTGCAGACCCTGCTCTGAGCGCTGGTCTCCCAAGGCTTCGCTGGTTCTCCAGGCTGCACAAAGCTCATGTCTTTTCCCCGCGTTTGGGCACATCATCTGCAGAAACCCATCAAAAGCCACGGAGCAGGAATGTAAAAGGTATTTTTCAGGGACTAACCACTGAAGGATTTTCTTATAAAGAAACCAGATGTACACATTAAAGTCACGGAGGAGCTGAATTCTAGAGTACCCGTCCTACAGGAGGCTCGCGTGTCTCCATCTCCAATTTACCTCCCTCGCCATGTTATCAATGACATCACCGTCCCGTTAATAAGACAGCTATACAGCACAGTACTGCCACATCACACCACTTTAAAAAAAATGAAATTCTTCATTTAGAAAAATGCCCTGGCTCCTTCCAAGGAACATAAACTCTCCAGCATGCAGTCAGGCTAGCATCTGCCTGCCGCCAGGTCCGTTCTCTGCGCATACCAGTGCTACCGGTTTCCAGCAGCCGCCAGGACTAACAAGAGGGATGGCCGTTTAGGTGCTCAACTAACCAAAATAAGCAATTGGAATTTTTTCAATGGGAAGGAGCAGATAATCGATAGAATACTAAATTGTCACTTCTGCATTGTTCGTACACAGATGGGGTGTTAAACAAGCATGGTAACCTCAAAATGATTCCTAATTTATGTGAGGATTGTAAAACGCTGGATTTGTAATTACTGTTTTCCTTGATGTACACATGCAACTCAAATTAGCACTAACACAAGTTATGTGTATACATGAAGACAAACCCCAAACATACTCCCATTATGGCTCTTTCCTCTGAAAAATTAATGACTTTTTTTGTCAGTATACATTGATGGAGTACTCCCGCACAGCATCGTTACGAGATTTAAAGATAGAGCAAATGAACCTTTAGAAACACCAGCTGGAAGTTCATCCAGTCACACTTGAAAAACACCCAGCCTGCACCGGGATCCGCCATTCATTCGTTCCGGACGCACAGCGCGTTCTGCTAGACCACGCGGGGCTCAGGGACGTTCACTCTGAGGCAGTGACGGCAGGAGCAGTGGCTATTGCGGCTCAGATCAATATGGTGCAAGTACATTAGGTGAACTATCAAAATGACCTGTAACTCCAAACTCCCGCATTTCCTGCCTTCTCATTTGATAATGAGGAACTAGAGTTACAGCTGCACAAAAAAGAAATACAGTTAGCAATTACACGCAACGTTATATCCAGGGCTCAAGCAATTCCTTAAAACAAACCTACTGTTCACAAGTTAAGAGTTTACATTTATAAACCCACAGCATTTTAAAGTAAGAAACAGCCAAGCTTTTAACAAGAATTTTCACTCTCATCAGCATGACGCATCTAACATGAGTGCTCTTCACATGTTTTTGCAGCTCCATACACCAAAAAATTAAGGGGCTGTAAAAGCTGCGTGGGAACAGAATTCAGGTGCACTATATGAACTCGCCTTTCCAATCGATCATCTGGAATTTGGTTGCCTTATGCTAACTCACCCCCCCCCGCAATTGTTATCAGCTTCACTGTCATTACCAAGCGTGGCAAACAACTGCTTTTACTAAAAAGGCCAATTCAAAGCTTCCCTCGCTGAGGGGAAGAGCCACACACCCATCGCTGTTATTAACACCACCGCTATTCATATTCCATACCAGTGACTGTTTCCTCTGGAAATTGCAGCAAAGCTGGGAGAGCCATTTTGACAGGATACCCATTTCTATTCACAAAGATAAATCCTTTATTTAATAATAATTATCTATACACAGACAAAGCACAGGAGTCAGGGTAGAGAAGTCTTCCAGCAGAATGTTTACACGATATGACCTTAAACTAGCTTCTTTTGTTGTTTTTCAACATCTACAGCCTTACTGTACAATGTAAATTTTATATTTCCATTCTGAAAAGAAACCTGAACACGATTTAAAATCTCAGCATTACGAGATGTAGGTAACTCCTAACCCATGGAACAGAACTGCTGCAAGAAACTGGGGGATCATCTGCCAGCAGCAATTATGAATATCCATTTGTGAAAAGCAAAACCACCCCCCCACCAACCACTAATTAAGTTTTCTAACTTGCAGGCTAGAATAGCCAAAATTTCGCATCTCGTGTCATTGTACCCTGTGCCTAGTAGGTTTTTACATGGGGATTATAATTAAATTCTGTAAGTTTATAGTTAATAGATGACTATGCACTGCAAGAAGAGCCCCTTTTTAACATCTTTTTCCCACAAACACATTTCCTTTAAAAACAGAGAATGAAAGGGGAAAAAAATTAAACGGCCTTTTCTACTCCAAAATTGCAGACAAAAAGATTTTATAATGGTAATAGATGACTTTAGTTTTGAAAAAGAACCAACTGAAAGTCCAGCATATGAAAAGCTGCTCTTTAGAAAAGTGATGTTCCAGATTACAGAAGAGCAGAATTACCAAGACCCACAGAGGCTCTGAAAGAGCTCCGAAATAAATTCCTTTTCCTCTAAGAAACTGTAAAGCTTTTTAAAGCGACACCATATATATTGTCAGTGCACTACAGGGAGACTCTCGCCAAAGCCATGCCTCTCCCATTCAGCACTTTAAATATCTGCTTCAAACGGTGACACTTCAGACAGAGCGTATGAATAAAAATTAGAAATAAAAATATTTTAAAAAAATAATCAAAGAGTGCCCAAGTTTTACTTTCTGGCAGACAACAGAATCACCAATTATTGCTACTGCTTCTCCGAGATGCCCACCCACAAGCAGAACGTAATGTTCAGCATTTTGTTCTTGCCTCTGACAGAGCTGTGCGCAGCTGTGGCAGCCGGGGAACCTGCTCGCCTGCAACTCCTCAGCCACGCAACTATGTTTTCTGCTTTTATAGGAAGTTTTTCCCATTTTACTTGGGAAGGTAACGAGGGGAGAAAAACCTCTTTGCTCTTATTAGTACAGATGCCTTTTCTTTTTTTTTTTTTTTCTTGTCTGCATTTCTTGTGTGTAGCTGCTGAATTTATGATGGTGAAGTGTACTTTTGTAACCTGCCTCGGAAGCAGACAGGCAAGCATACAGAGAATTCCTTCAAATGAAGCCACAAACAAGTCACGGATGCTGATCTAGCAACTCCATGGCACAGCATGTTCTCAGCCGTCTCCAGAAACCCACGGCAATTCTTTAAACCAAGTATTCTATGACCGGCTCCCTTAGGAGGAAATGCCCTTGCTCATTCCGTGTCCTTAAAGTCGGACACAGCTCAGCACCCTGACTGGCACCTACCCCCACGGCGGGGTCCTAACGGCTTTACACCTATAGCAATCCCTGGATGGATTTAAACAAATGTCGATCAATTCTGGTATTTACCATCTGAAAACAGCCCTCATTCCAAACCCGTAAGGCTCAGCTCTTGGAGTACTTGCAAAGCCCATCCCCAGTGACAATACACATCAGCATTCATCTGAAAACTTTCCTTCCGAAATGCAATCAAGTTTGGCATTAAAATTTGGTTTCAGCCATTTAAAAGCTAACGCTAGCTCCTGCGCTCTCTTAGACGCTTCTGAGGATGTCTAAGCCCTACAAATGGGACTGTTCATTGAGGAAAAATGCCAGCACTCTTTTCCTCCATCTTTCAGATGACCAGTGACATTTCTAACACTTGTACCAAAGGAAAAAAAAAAAATCTTCAGGATTGAAATATTACTATTTACAGCCTTCACACATTATCTGCTGGGTGCAACGGTAGACAAATTATTTCATTCCAATCACCAGCTCTTGTAGGGTGGGGAGGGATGACACATTGTTTGGTTTTTTTATTAGCCACAATACAGCAAAGGGAGATGCCTCATAAAAAGATTTTTTTAATAAACCTTTTCTAACTGTTGCAGCTCAGAGATAACTGCACCTTTATAGTCAACCTTACTGCTGTCAGAAACTAAAAAAGGAGACAATTAGTGAAAATAAAAGGAAGATTGTAAGCTAGAATTCTGAACTGCCACTACATTAACAAAGCTTCACTTTGCTTCTGCGCTGCAAGGATGAAAATAAAAGTCCTTGCATTCGAAATACTTTTAAAATAATTTTTAACTGGAGATTGATGCCAGGTTGGTTTTTTTCACCCATCATTTTAATAGAGAGAAAATGAGCAAGTAGCAGAGAATACAGCAAAGGTTCACTCCCTTTAAGTTACCGTTCCTATATTTAGCTGCAGGGGAAGGTATAGCACAAATAAACAAACACTACTTGCAACTAAATTTCCAGAAGCACCAAATCCAGTACTTCACTAGTGCCCACACCGAGAAAACTTGCATCTGATTTATAAACGTAATTACATCAGTGTAATTATACTGGCATAATTCCCCAGGAAAAAAGTTATTTTTCAATATCCAAGAGAAGAAATTTTGTTTTTAAATTCAACATGAAGAATTTTCCAAAGTAACTAGTGATAAATAGATAACAGTAAATTTCTCTGAAGAGGCCTAAAAATACAACCCTGCAGTGGCGGGCTGACCTTGGCTGTGTGCCCAGCGCCCACCCAGCCGCTCCATCACCACTGGGCAGGGGAGGAAATGTAATGAACAGCTCCTGGGTGGAGATAAGGGCAGGGAGAGCAGCACCAGTTACTGTCAGGGCAAAACAGACTAGATACAGGGAAATTAATTTAATTGATTGCCAGTTAGAAGTCAGAGTAAGGTAATGAGAAATAAGACCAAATCTTAAATGCGTTCCCCCACTTGTTCCTTCTTCCCAGGCTCAACTTCACTCCCGGTTTCCCTCCCTCCTCCCCCCAGCAGTGCAGGGGCTGGGGAACGGGGCTGGGGTCCGTCCATCACACGCTGGCTCTGCCACTGCTTCCTCCTCACAGCCTGCCCTGCCCCAGCCGGGGTCCCCCCACGGCAGACAGCCCCCCACGAACTGCTCCGACCCGATTCCTTCCCAGGGGCCGCAGGTCTCCCCACACTGCCCCAGCCTGGGTCCCCCCACGGGCGCAGCCCCCCAGGCCCAGCCGGCACCAGGGGGTCCCCAGCCCGGCCCCAGCCCTGCCCCCCCCCCCCCCCCCCTTGCCAGGAGCTGCCCCAGCGCCGCTGCCCGCGGGTCACAGCCCCCTGCGGGCACCCCCTGCCCCGGGGGGGCTCCCGAGCTGCGGGGGGGGGGGGGGGGGGGCTGCTCCCCCGGGGGCTGGGGGCACAGCCTGCCCCGCTGGGGCTGCCCACGGGCTGTGGGGGGTCTCTGCTCCGTGCCTGGAGCCCCCCTGCCCTGCCCTGCCCCGGGTGCTGCAGCGCTGCTGCTCTCGCATGGCCTCGCTCCTCTCCGCCGCTGTTGCACAGGGGGTTCCCCCCTTCTTTAAGATGTTCCCCCAGAGGCTCCCACAGTCGCTGATGGGCTCGGCCTCGGCCAGCGTGGGCTCTGTCGGACATGGGGGAAGCTTCTGGCAGCTTCCCCCATTCACACAGAAGCCCCCCCCTCCCCCGCCGCTACCAAAACCTTGCCACACAAACCCAATACACCTGCTGCACTGCCCTGCAAAGACTGAGGGTTCTTGACACTGAAGAAATTTTAACTACTGAAATGAGGAGATTATTACAGCAACACTTTCAGCATTATGCAGGTCATTTTCTCATGCATTAATGACATAATAGAAATTTATGGAAGTCTTTATTGAATCTTAATTGCTCCCTAAGACCATGACTGAAACAGAAAAAATGACTGCATTCTGCTTTGACTACTGCAGCAGATGTTGGGGACACAGAATCCTGAACTCTAGAGTTTTTCATTTAAGGGAAACTTCCAATTCTTCGTATTTACATACAACATTTCGTATGTCTTCTGTGAAGTCACACTATTTTGCCAATTCCAGATTTTTGCCAGCTCTTAAAAATACTGTTAGTTTTCTTTTAGAATAATACCAATACACTTCCTGATAGTCCAGTATGAAAGGTGTTTGTGAAGGGTGAGATGGATAATCCCAATATTTAGTTTGCTACTCCAAGCCTCTAATATTTTGCAGAGGCTTTTCTTATTCTTTGCAAGGAAGAACACTTTAAATCAGAACACCACTGAAGAAATTAAATTGCATCTTCCTCACTAGCAAATGAGTTTAAATTAGCCCAATTACAATTAAAACATGACATATTTATCAACCATTATGAGACATATTGTAAATCCAGGACAAATCTGTTTACAATTCAATAATCCACCTCAAGCAACTACCCCAAAGAATTTACCAATGCCTAAAAAGTGCCGTAAGTTACACTCTTAAAGTTTCTGAAAAAGCTCAGCTCTTGCAGGTACCATTAAATATCAGAGATATCTAAAGATGTAAAAATAGAACTCCTTTGGTTGAAATTATGTCCCTCTGAGAAACTGTAAAACCCTAAAACTGAAAAACCCAGGAAAGTTTTTGAACATTGACTTAAAAACAAGAGCTACACCTCACTGTAATCTTGTGCATTTTTACCCTATTATACAAGATGAATCCAGGCTCATACTTAGCATGAACAGTTTCCACAGCCTTTCACACTATTGATAATTTCTTCTTCTAGTTTCTTTCTTTCCTCCTCTTTGGACATCCGATTATTTTTCTCTTCCCAGTGTGGATCGTTATGACTATTTAGCACTTTGCTGCTCTGTGTATGCCACATTTCATAATAGAGATTGTTAGGACTTGCCAGGAGGTCTGCGTGTCTACCGCGCTCCACAACTTTGCCCTGTAAAAGAAGGGGAGTAAGTCAGTAATGGGTATCACTAGATTTTAGGAATATAAATGCTGCCAAAATATGGGGCACAGTTTTACAGAATAGATCACAGCAGTTAGTAATGAGAAGGAGCTTGGGACGCCAATGAAAGGTTGCATGTGTGCTGCGCACTGAATTGCTGCCACGATGCAAGGCGAAAACAAGGAGCTGGGTTTTTCCTCAAGCTTACGTAAATGGGGACACGGATGCCTTTTGTCCACATGCACAAAACTTAAAGCCCACAAACATGCATGAACTGGAAGAGCTATTTAAAGTAAACACAGGCCTCTGTATGAGCAGCAATGTGTTAAACTACTACTGCAAAAGTCACATGAGTGTACCAAAACTAACATGTATTTGTCTTTGCTTGATAACACACACACAGAAAAGTAAAGGCATAAAGAGAGGGACTTGTGCTAGATAAGCAAACACGTTTAAAATCAAATCCTAAAAACAATTAGGGTAAATTGTGCTTTTAGATGAGTACTCAGTAACTTGTGTCACTGCAATTGCCGTCATGAAAATCGAGTGAGCAGTTCAGTTCATCTGTGCTATTCTCAAGAGCAAAGATGATTTATTGACTATCATTGTGGAAACGGGAAGGAAGAGTTGGAGAGGAGAACTCAAATCCTACCGACAGTGAAACAACACTATTCTTCAAAAAAACAGACTCATCTTTCTACTTTGAAATACACATTTACATATGCTGATTTAAAATCAAAATAATGTATTCATTCTCCAGCTATTCTTTCCTTTGGGAAAAGACAGCATTGTACGGATGACTACATGGATTTTGTATTAGTTCTAAATTCTGATCTACAATTAAATCTACCTCCTTGTGACAGCTGCTGATGAACATGCTGGGAAAAAAATTGGGTCTTGTCACTTCTATTACTAGTCATGCTGGTGGAATCTGAACACACATACACTTGACCAACGTAACTGCAGAATTTACTTAAAAACTTTAAGTGGTTAATTTAGCGAGTTCATTGTTATAAAGACCGTGCTTTTGAATTATGGCCTTTTTTTTATTAACTCTCGCACGATCGTCAAAAACTTAACTTCTCTGTTCAGCTTCACAGCATTAGGATCAATATCATCAATACAGTGTTTGCTTACTCACTCAGGAATTACTCTGACGTTACCCAGGCAAAGGTGCTGAAATTGCAATGCCCTTTCCATTGCTAAGCAAACCCAGTCACAATCACCTTGTCTCATCTCCACTACCAGCCTTATTTATCTGGTTGCTAACACAGCGCTCATCAATCAAACTGGGATGACAAGAGGCAACTTTTTGCTGAGCAAACATCAATGATGCCTCACGAAGCAGTCGGGCACTAAAAGTGATGCACCACACTGCCTCACTCATTCACAATCTTTATTACACTAACATCATTCATGTAAGTGAGCACCCTAGCTGTTTTGCAGTTTTAGGTTGTGCTTTTATTTTTAATTTAACAGTTACAGTGTAACACAAAACACACTCTTAGTAAGCTGTGAAAACTTGCATCAGAAACAAAAAGTCGCAGATTGCCTTGTAACATGTTAAAAAACATTTGCAAGATGTTTTAATGTGCAGTTACATAAAGGATACACCTTAGGAAATGATTTTTCAAGGAAAAGATGAAAAAACAAGCAGATCAAAAACAAATAAAAATTCCACAGAGCAGCATGAGTGATTTATTCCACTACTTCATTTTGAAATTCATGTGAAGCTGAGATTTGTATAGCACAGACAGTCATGAACATCACCGTAAGATTTTGTTCTAATTCCCCATGAAATCATTTAATGTACTGTAGGAGTAATTTATTTTCTTTTAGAGAGGCATATTTTAGTCACTAAATACACCTATGATCACAAGCATATAAATAGCAACTGAAAAAAAAATGAATGCAGAGATAAATTTAACATCTATTATCAGCAGATTATAGCACTACATTTCCAGCATCATCGGTTAAAAGAGTAACTACAAAGTTTAATAAGGACATTTGTTTATTTTATATCTCTAGCCAGATACGTGTGATAGAGAAGAAAATGGACTTAGGACAGACTGAATGTGAGATAAACAGCTGAGTAGTGGTATTAGTAAATTAAATGCTGAAACTTTCTTTCTTTTTCTCTCCCCACCCCCCCTTACAAGAGAAGCATACAGAAAAGGAATAATCACACTCTTCCACAGGTACAATAGAGAATGGTGTTCAGATTTATTATATAATGAGACTGAACAATCCTACAACAGTTTTATCTGCATGGAAACAGAACATGCTGTCCTCTCTCTTTCCATTGAAAGAAAAAAAACCCTAGTGAATGTATGTGAAAAAAATAGACATTCACTGAGTAATGGTAATGAAGCATAAATTAGGGGAACATGTTAGGAAACCTAACCTGACAGAAGCACATAATAAATTAAATTAAAAACATGCAACATTAAGCCAGTCCCAGAGCATCAAGTGAAATTTGCAATAATACATATAAAGAACATGCAATTAAATAAACAATGCAAATGAGGTAAAAATACAACATACAAGAGTCACACATGCAAGTTTCTGCAGCTGATAAACTGTTAGTTGCAGTAAGAAATATATAAAAACCAAAGCTTGGGCCAGAATTTTCTAACAAGGCTCATTTCCAAAGAAAGAACTTTCAGTAGTTCGGTGGGAGAATATTTCAAAATGGACACACAGACTCTCTAAAACAAACGCTGACATTATGTGAAAATTACACATCACAGGGTGATCATCTCACCTGATCCAGCACAATAATTTCATCCGCATCAACTACTGTTGACAACCTGTGAGCAATGAAAACTGATGTTCGGTGTTTCACCATGTCCTTCATGGCACTGAGAATATTCTGCAAAATTAAAACAGAGACAAACTCTTGCACACTCCTAGGTGGTACAAAGAGAAATAAAATGCTGTCTGGAAAAATGCAATTTACTGTAAGTTTTGACAAACATCTCCAGTACTGCTATAGCATCACAATAAGAAAGAGCTACAAGTACCTACAGAATAAACAGAAGAATCCCAAGCATGAAATACCTGTGCCTCTGATAAAGTCCTCAAACTACAAGAAAAAGCCTGCATTCACAGAAAAATGCAGATAACCCAAGGGACAAAGGAAGAGAAGTGTTATTTGATTTCAGGAAAAAGTTCCCCATGCAGCCATGCTACAAAAGCAACATAAAGAGCAATAAAGGCATGTGAAAACAATAAATCGTCACAATAACACTACTTTGCAATCAATGAAAGTTAAAGAAAAAACGTGGAACATAAAGCAATCCTGGGAATTATCTATCCACCGTTTCCTTTGTGAGTACTCTTCCACCTTCCCAAACTGCATTCAGATGCAAGCAGCACTAACTGGAAATTTATGTTCTCACTGCGATTATTTTCCTTGAAAACCACTTGCCTTTGTGAGAAAACATTTCTATTACCACACATACTTTTGCGGAAAGGACTCATTTTCATTTGCTGTCTTTAAAGTGCAGTTCTGCTGAAACTTTCAGCTTTCCTTATGATTATAAATACATATAAATACTTATGATAATAAACACAGCAAAACAAAAGAGAAAAAATCCAAGTAGTGTCCTGTAGAACTGCGTGTGTTATGAACATTTCTGGTCTAATGGGGAAACTGTACTATATTTAAATGCTGTACTATATAGATGTACAGTTTGTACTCTGATTTCTTTGTATCTGGAAAATGAAAGTAATTTAGTGATTACAGGTCAATAAATTTGCTCAATAATCTGCATAAGTGAACATAAACATAGCTCGAGCTCTAGTTTTTCATGACATTAGTTTGTGAAATTACTGCTGGTGCTGAGAGTTTTGTGTTTAAGCACAGACGTAGTTATGAAGCCTGATGCAGTGACTGTGGTAGTGTCATGACATCTATGTCACAACGCTCTGATGTTTCACAGCCCTTCCTGTGAAATGAATACAAATTAATACCAGCGCTGCAGGTTACACCTACCTGATTTGCATCTCAGAAAGATGCTGCACAATAAACAAGAGGTTTTCTGTTCTGCGTTATGTCACAATTATTTATAAGACATCTTTAAGGAATGCTAGATGTCACCTAAACACCTTTTAAAGTGGATTGGAAAGCTTCACACTTCATGGCCGCATGAGGTATTTGCAACAGTTTCAAGAGATGAATGTTTAATGGTGAATGGGACCTCCAGAGTGTAAAACAGAAAATATGCCCAGAGACAGAGTTGATATTCTTAACTATGTCTCGAGGCAGACAGACTCACTAGCTCTGCTCTGGCCTTTAGAAAAAGGGCTTAGACATAGAATCTCTTAATAATAATACCAGGAAAACCCATGATAGCTCAGAATTCTTTCCGAGAGGAAAAGAACAAGGAAAAAAACATCAGAATCAAATCATTACACCACTTAAGTTTTATATTTTGTTATCCCAATTTACCTCTTCTGTAATTGAATCTAAAGATGACGTGGCTTCATCATAAAGAAAAATAAGTGGCTCCTTTAACATTGCTCTAGCAATTGCAACTCTTTGCTTTTCTCCTCCTGAATGGGGGGGGGGGGGGGGGGGGGGGAAGGGGGAGGGAAAAAAAGAAAGATGATATTACAATCTTGATATTCTAAATTAAACAGCAGACGCAACTGTTTTGGGGGTTGTGGGGCTTTGGTTGGTTGGTTTTGTTTTGTTTTTTTAAATACACATAATGGTTGCTACTGATAAAGGTCTGTACATGTTATATAAGAAATCACACAGGTTCCTGCTCCCTGGTAAATCTAAAGCAATTCAAGATTATCTTTTTATAAAAGGACAGAGAACTATTTTGTATATGCTGCAAGGCAAGAGCCTCCTACAGGTAAGTAATGATGATGTACGGTAACTCACTCTGTACTCCAGGGAGCATGAGCTCATTTACCTGCTCTAAGCTATGCCCTGTACAGTATCTTTGCATACAGACATACTGCTTTCTCCCACAAATAAACAATGCTCTGTCCACACCTGCTGTATTTGATTTCATGCACCTTGTGCACACATTTCTTCTTTCAGTCCCTCCTTGAAATTCATCTAACTTTCCATTCTGTAATGGCCCAGACTTAAAAGTATCCGTACCCAAAAGAGCCTTAACCAGCAAATTTCAGTAAAGATCACAATTAATATGGTACTGAATACCACCTTCATTATGCAAGCTACTGTATGTTGGTTTCTGATGTAACCAAGTTTCAGACTAGTTTCCTCCCTTCACAATTCTTACAGCCAACATCTACTCAAGAATAACTTTGGTCAACATTTACAGACAGGAAAACAGGTGCATTTGACAACTTAAAATCTGCTAAACATTTGGTATGCAATGCAAACATTTCACATTTGTGCACTTGCCCTCCTTTGTTTTATTCAAGGCTTCAAAACATTCCATTTAATATAATTATATTCTTGTTAATGTTCCATTCCTATCAGGAGAGAACATGCTTTAATAAACCATTTAAAAGGCTGATAATAATGCTGCAGTTTAAAATTCAAACTGTCTTTGGCAGAACTCAGTAGCAATTAGAATTGTACAATTTACTCAGTCTATTTTAATGCACTCTCCCTCTCTCTCCTGTAAAGCATGTTCAAAACTCACAGCTTGACAATATCCATGTTTGAAAGACATACTACAATAACAACATCCAAGGTCTTTCCTTACATTTGTAGCATATTGACTTGTTTCATGCTCTTCCCCATTCACATTCAGAGCAGCAGCATGTTAACTGTTTCATTCACAAAGTCAGAGGCTCGGGCTGTTACAGCTCTGCCTACTACACATCGACACTGAAATGGATTCCACTTGATAAAGCCAACACAACTTGGTTTTCATTATTTACTCGTGATGAATCAGTCTCCAAGACCAGTAAGAACTGCACTAAATGCTTACTTCACCATTTCAATTCTCCCACCACACAAGGGGAGAGAAACTCAGGTAGTGAGGCTTGTTATCCATGCTACCGTACTGTCACTACGGAGTCTTCTATGTATTAAGGTTCTTGCCAATTATTAAAAAAAAAAAATCCACCAATTTTAAAGTATCAAGACAGCACTTCTAACATACCATTTTCTAATGTCAGTCCTCAAAGTAGTAAACTGTTAATTTACTAGAAGAAAGGAATCCATAACATAGCAAATTTTTGCATACAGGCAGAATCCAATTTACTTTTTCTTTTTTAAACTAGTAATTTGTTGCAATCAGATTTAACTGTTCACAGAACCAGGCTCCCAAATTAAGACTGCAGCCTTTACTGGCCCCACACATTACTACCACAGTTCACACATCTGGGACCCGTATTAAGTTGTCATTGTGCCTTTCACTGAGACACCCACCACATCAGTGGTCCTGAAAACCTTGTTTTTCCACCACACACATATAACGAGTGGATTTCAAAGAGGACCACTTAAATGCATAGAGTTTTCGCTCCCCCTATTTCTCCCACAAAATATTATTTGAAAAAGACAAAACAAGTCAGGACTTTGTTTCTTCTCAGACATGAACTTACTCAAACAAGATATTAAACAGATTCAGAAATTAATCTAGTATACACCTTTCAAACAATTTAGGGAGCCATACTACTATTTAGAAAACTACAGAGATTCAAAGTAACAGATGCCTTGTTTTTACAGAGCTACTGAAGTAACTCAAAAGACACGCATTTGACATCTCCAATCCATTAAACAACTAAACCATTTCTGGCCATTACAACTCTCATTACTAATGAAAATATTGATCTAACAAAAGCACACGGGATGCAGCGGACACATTAGCTCCACATTCCAACCTAAACCCACAAACTGGCACTGGCAAGCAAAAGCACACAGCATCTAGCTCCCCAACAGCCGAGCACACAACTGCATGTAAGATCAACTCAATGCGCAATCCCAGGAAGCCCAAGATGAGCAGACATTTCTGAGAGCATTAGCCTAAGACTACTGTACCCTGATTGCAAACATTACTGAAGCTTGTTTATTACTGTTCTTTGCCAATACTCATCTAATTTGTTGAAAAGAAGAACTTTAAATACAAACAAGACGGGAAAAAGACACATTTCCCTTTGCTGTCTAAACACCACTTCTGTCGAACATGGTTAGATGGGTGCTTATGACCATCACAGTGGTAGCACAAAATAAAGGATGGAATAAAGGTATAACTCATTTTCAGAAAGGCTCCATTAAAGGAGTCTTGAGGTCTGAAGGAAACTCCAGCATGCCTGCACACACTTTTCCAGATTTAGAATGGGACGTGGACTCGTAGAATCATTTAGGTTGGAAAAGACCTTTAAGATCATCAAGTCCAACTGTTAACCCAGCACTGCCAAGGCCACCACTAAACCACATCCCTCATTTTCAATACTTCCAGGGATGGTGACTCCACCACTTCCCTGGGCAGCCTGTTCCAGTGCTTGACAAGCCTTTTGGTGAAGAAATTTTTCCTAAAAACTAATCTAAACTTCAACATAAGGCTAAGGCTTTGAGCAACCTGATCTTGTGAAAGACGCCCCTGTTCACAGCATGGGGTTGGTCTAGATAATATTTAGAAGATTCCTTCCAACCCAAACCATGCTATGCTTCTATAAACACCAAGACATTTCAAACCTATTGTTAGTCAAACCCTCTTTCTAGAAATTACTAGTTTGGGGAGACAGGCAGCACAAGAGAAATCTTTATTCATTATCATGGTTCTCTACAGTTCTGCCAGTACCTATTTTATATCTTCTATCACTCACCCAGATTTGCGCTTCACATATTTTATTTCTCTTCCAATTTTTCTGTATTGCCCTTCTGCAAACGTGTACGCTTTCTCCTGCACATACATTCTGGATACAGAATGTAACCTCTGATCCTCTGTTTCAAAGAGACCAGGACTCCTGACTTCAGCAGCTGCATAGTAAGAAACACCACGTTAGCTTGCTGTCTTTGCAACAGGCAGCAGCTCTGCCCAAGCACACTCCTGTGCTCCTGCCTCTGGACCCCCCACAGCCCCCAACGAGCCACACATCTTGGTACCTTTCGCCAGCAACCTCAGAACCCTGAAGTTTCCAAACTCGCCAAGGTAAGTCTCTCTCCCCAGTAGGGCCATACCTCCTACCCAACAGAGCAGAGCTGTCTGCCCTCTACCACTCCACATGCAAATGGAAACAGCTGACCTGCTCTTTGGTCTACCCAAAAATGTGTCTTGCACGCTGTGTCAGAGGGGAAGACAATTAAGCTCTGCCACACGGTAAGGCCCAGTATTCAGGAGAAGTTGTTTAGAAGACACATCCTACATGTCACCACAGTGATACGGCCTCTCCTCAGGCAGAGCGGTAGCTGTGTATGTACTGCAGTTCAGCATTATGCTGTCTACTTTGTCAAAACCCTTCCAAATATTTTAAATGCCCTCACACTTACCTAAACACTTCAAGATTGTATCAGGAAAAGATACAAAACCAATATGAAAAACTGTGCCCCACCACTGCTCATATGGGCTAGCAATTTTAAGCAAAACTATATAGTGTTGTGCTTTTTTAAAACAAGACAATAGGAGATGGTTTTAACGAACTTTGGAAATGCAACTTCTGCTTCTCATCGTATCCACCAAGGAGGGGAACCAAACCCATCAGTGAAATGGGGAAAACCTCATGGAATAACTATCTCATTTTATCTTGCATCAAATATCTATTAAAAAATTAAGAGCTATAAGAAGATAAAGACTTACTTAAACTGTATATAAAATAACCTAGTAATAAGAATCATACATCCTTCAACCAAAACAATGATTTCATTTTTGTTTCATTCAACAGACATTTATTAAGTCTTACATTTATGTGACCGACATCACTATTAGTTTTCTCAAAGCAACTTCAACCTAAGGGATTTGAGATTGAAAGCATTCCAGTGGAATCTAGCTACTACCTAAAAAGTTATACTTAAACCCTGTATTTTTAAAATCCTATGTCCCCCCAAAAACCAGAAAAAGGACATGGGATATGATTTACATTCTCATCTTACATTATAACTTCACCTCAGGAACAATGTTTGCTTTCAGACATCCTCCCTAGGAACAAGTGTTTGTAATTTTAGTATTACAGACAGCGGTAGAGAAGGAGTAAAGTGATTTTTTGTTAAGAGTGGCCCGAAAGGCTAGCATGACTAGCAAAGCCTGGCTAATGCCATGGTATGATCTTTCTAGTATAGAACAGTTATGCTATTTTAAAAAGCGCATACTCAAATACAAAGGGACTTCGAGAACCTAAACTCATGCTTTTTTTTTATTTCAGTACCAAGGTTGTATGATTTAAATCTGTAGCTTGCAGATACGCAGACACCATTTTCACATTGTTTCTTACACAATTAACGGTTAAGAAACATGTAAGATTTGAACACCCTTTCACTACAAACAGGGTCCAAAATGACTATACTACAACATACGCTGCCTTACTCACTATCAACAGCAAAACCAAAACACCACCTAACTTTTGGCTCTTTGAAATTTAGATTTAAGAACACAAATTTGGAAGGTCTATGCATATATATATATATAAGCCTATCACATCCTACATGCAAAGCACACATACATGAAGTTCCCAATCCTATTCACACACATCACACTACCTAAATAGATTACGAGAAAGATCATTTTCACTTAGATGCACCTACATGCTTACCTATCAACTCATTTAACACTATCCCCTGAAAATACATTCCTTTAAATAACTTGCAGACTACAGTTGCCTTAAACTACAGATCTTTGTATTAAAATTTAGCCTTACAATTATGTTATACTGCAAATAAGCTAAAAGCAAGTCTGACTGAGGAATAAACTATGCACTGAACTTTGAGGTAGCAAAAGGGATACAAAAAACTTGTGTGCTTAAGATCCTACCTGAGAGTTTGAGTCCTCGTTCACCAACCTGAGTGTTGTAACCATTTGGCATTCGAAGAATAGCATCGTGGATTCCTGCCAACTTTGCTACTGCATACACCTCTTCTGGCGTTGCACCGGTATTGCCATAGAGCAGATTGTAATAGATGGTATTATGGAACAGAACAGCGTCCTACATTTACAGAAAGAATATTTTAAACAAGAATCCACGAACAATAGTTTAAAAACTGTCACTGTCCCCAGTCCATGAAAGAAATGAATACAGAATAGCTTATATTCTTCTATAAAGCCTGAAGGTGAAAGTATTTGGGGAAATTTCTTTTCCCAAAAATGGGATTAATACATTTTGTGTCCTAAATATGTGTCACACATACTTTTACCATTTTGCTAACTCATTACGGGTGGCAATCGACTATAAAGCTAAATCACTTAAAGCTGGAGGCAGTTTCTCATGAAGAGGCTTAAACACTTTTCAGAAATTGGATCTATATGATGATGCACATAAAAATATTTTCCAGGGAAGAAAAAAACAAAAAGAAAGAAAAAAAGGCAGCAGCATGGCAACTTTCAAAGGAGCTAGACAATACCACTGCATTAGGACTGGCCTTCATTGAACCACAGTGTCAATACCACTGCATTAGGATTGGCCTTCATTGAACCACAGTGTTAGAATACTGAGAATTACTATTACGATAGACTATTTGGGGGGAATGAAACACAGTATACCTGAGGTACAACTCCTATTGCCTTTCTCAGACTTTCCAAACTGACGTCTTGTATGTTCTGTCCAGCAACATAAATGTTTCCTTTCTGAGGTTCATAGAAACGAAATAATAATCTCACAATTGTGCTTTTCCTGAAATTGAAAAGAATTGAAGGTAATGTTACATTGCTGGTCTGCTATTTACAATAGCTAAAACAGAACTGATGTCACAAACAATAATAATAAAAAGCAAAACACAAGAACACACATTTAAGAAACAAAATTCTACATCGATTGGTGTATTTAGTCCATTTACCCACCCTGACCCACTACCTCCTACAATGGCCACTTTCTTTCCTGCAGGGACTTCAAAAGACACTCCAGCAAGGACTTTCTGCCCCTCAAGGTATTCAAAATGCACATTATCAAAGGTGATGGCAGCAGTCTGTGGTGTGATCTGCAGGGGTGGTGCCAGCTCTTTGTCCTATTAAAAGAAGAGTGCCACTTTATATGCTGCCCAGAAAGTATCTCAAGCAGTTCAACAAGCTGAACAGTCCATTTCCCAGCTCAGTAAAAGGCGAACAGACACTCCAGCTTGGATATGCTGAAAATAATTATAAACCTTCACACAAGTGAAATTGGTTTGTTCCCTCTTTTCACCAAAAAGAGGTGGTTTGTTCCTCCTTTTCCCCAAAAGAGGTTAAAACTTCTGCTGTAAACACTGCTTCACAACTTCTTTTGCACTGATAAATTCTGCATCATTAGTTACAGATAAAAATTCAACCACAAGGCATGAATACTTAAATAAAAAAAAAATCTCAATACAAACACAGCTTCCACGAAGCTTTTGCTGTCACTAAAATGTTCTGCAAGAAAAAAGCAGCTGCTGTTGCACTAACTGCACTTAAAGAGGCGGCAGAACAGCATCCTTACACAACATCTCTTTCTTGAATAGAAATTAAACCTGGAAGGTAATAAACAGGGTGAAATGATGGCATTTGCCAGAAAACAGCCCTATTAAATACCCAGATACTTTAGGAAAATAAGCTACTACTTACTTTAATTTTGGTATCTACACTGAGAAGTGTAAACAAGGTATTCATATCTATTAGTGCTTGTCTTGTCTCTCTGTATACTGTTCCCAGGAAGTTTAGGGGAAGAGAAAGCTGGAACAGCAATCCATTCACCATTACTAGATCTCCAACAGAAAGGCTGCCTTAAGACAAAATGGATGTGAGAGAATAAGGAGACTTGAAGGGTTGTCTTGTTAGGAAGTACCAAAAGATTTTAAAAAAATAACCAAGTCAATCAAGTCTAGTTTCTTTTATCCCATTTCTAAAACCAGATGTTTAAATAGTAAACAAAATGCATTCCCAGAAGATCAGAATTTATATAGGAAGGTGCCTGAAACAAATGGCAATGTTTGTGTGGATTTCACTTAAGGACACAATAGCACCTGGAAAATAAGACAAGCAGCATATCAAGAAATTCACAGAAAACATCATATTGTAAAGCTGTAAACTCCACAGTGAGAAACATAAAGGGGCCTAAATAAGTTAGAAGAGGAGGAGCTAATATATGAAAACAAGAATCAGGAAAGACAATCTTAAGCAAAATTACAGACAAATCCAAATGACAGAATTTGTTACGAACAAGAGAGAAGACTTTTATACTATATACAACAGAGCTGCTAAAACATAGTGAGAACCTCTGGGCAGCTTAATATCAAATACCCTGATCAAGGGAAAACTCAGGATGAACACTCTAGCTACAGGTAAGTGCCAGGTCAGTTCAGCTGAGACAGGTCCAGAAAGATGATTTAAAGCTATATTTCTACCAGCCTGCTAAAAGGCTATTCTAATTTTTCTTAAGGACAGCCATAAACTGCACCTACTGACTTATTCATTCACAGTCTAACTCTTCCCTAGCCTGGCATCTCCTAAAAAGAGCAGAGCAGATGCAAGACAGCCAGCATGATATAAAGGTCTACCCTTCAAACACATCTGGATGCTAACAGTGTTTAAAGCACCATTATTTTTACCCTAAAAGCACACTGCTTTAGCTGAGCCCCATCCCAATACTGCATTGATCTACTGTATTTGAAACTTGTACTGTCTTCCTAAACAAGCAGGTTTTACTTTATGCAGTAAATTAGACAAAAAATTCGAACAAATGGAAATGATTCCTTTAATAGCGTGCCCTTATTAATCTATGGAAAGTAAAGGACAGTGGTAATAAAACTACTGGAGACAAAGCACACTGGTATATACACATTCGGGAAAAGTTCTGAATTTTGCCAACATGAAAAGGAAGAAGGGTAAAAAGAAAGGATCTCTGTAGAAGGTCCACAGAAGTATTTGTATTTTATGTGTCTTTCATAATCCTTCAACAGAAACTTCCTGAAGTTACATTTTCTCATTTTCTACCTGCAAAACTTTTAATATGTTTCTAATACAATCATACTAGATACTGTTATATATATATGATGGAATTAGTAATACTTCAAGAAGTAGCAATACTCAAAACTCTCAAGCAAAAACTCAAAATGAACTATCACGTCAAACATAAGTTAATTAAAATGAACACCTTTATTATGGATGAATTAAGGTAAAAGGCAGTAATTTTTAGCTTATAAACAGAAGAGTTACCTGCAACAATGCCCTGGCTGGCAAGCACCATAATGGCCGTTAATCCAATGCTAAATATAGCACTCTGTCCAAAATTCAGGAGAGCTAAAGTAGAGGTAGTCTTCAGGGAGGCATTTTCATATATCTTCAAGAATTCGTCATACCGCTGGGCTTCATATTTTTCATTATTGAAATACTAGGATATACACAAAAATAATGAACGTGACCTTCTCAAACATACTAGGCTGCATACTTAACTCCTTATAAAATTCAGTATAAACATACTACATGCACAGATACACACAACCCCTCTTCAACACTTTTAACAACTGAAGAGAAAAGAACGTAAAAAGACTAGTGTGTGAGGACAGAAATCATGAGCTAAACCCCAGGACATTCTGCACTGGAAAGGAGATATTACAGAGACCCCTACCATACTCGTATTCTAGTAACACCAGGTGTCTGTCTTGCAGAACTTCTGCTCGATTAACGTCAGAACCAAACACCAGCTGCCACTAGATACTAAAAAGAAGGAAAAGTTACTGTCCTCTACATACTAGAACGTCCTTGTTACTGTGATGGCAAATTCTTTTGAATCATAGATTCATGGAATGGTGTGGGTTGGAAGGGACCTTAAAGACCACCTAGTTCCAACCCCCTGCCATGGGCAGGGACACCGGCCACCAGCCCAGGTAGCACGGTACTTCCCACACAGCGTCTACTTCTGGGTGCTTCTTCAAAAATAACTCCACTGCTTATCTTTCCAGTTCTAGCTCTCCAGTTAAAAGCAGCATAAAATAAGCACAAGCTTGGACAATTTCAAAGCTGTCCACAGGGTTTTTCAACAGCAGCAGTTGAAGAACCAATAGACACCTACAAACAGCGGTAGGTAATGAAAACAGTACACATGGTCATTTGAGAAGACAACGTGGGGCAGGCTGACATTCAGAAGGCAATTCTGCAAACAAGAGAAGCTTCTTCAAGACTCTGAGTTTACATGCTGCAGAAACTGATGGCCAAAGGGATTCAGTCATGAAGCTTCTCACTCTTCATGAGCAAATACATTTTTCCAAGCCCTGCTAACAAGTTTCATGCTACTCCATTAGGATCATGATGTACTTGTCAAATGAATAATGTTTTAAAAATACGCTATTGCTCCAAATATGTAGCCCTATAAAAGATGAATCTTATGACTCACTTTCCCTAGGCTGACATAAGAAAGACAAAGAGCCTAGTAGTAAAGATTGGTCTTACCTTTACGGTCTCATAATTTAGTAGCGAGTCAATTGCAGCATTACCCGCATCATTATCTGCTTTGTTCATTTCTATTCGAAACTTAGTCCTGTAAAATGAAGGTTTTATACAGTCAAGAGTTCAGGCTGAGGCAACACTAAGCACCCTGATGAACCTGAGGGCACGCCTTACCTCCACTGTGTAACTCCTATTGTGAATGCTGCATAGGCTCCTAGTGTCCCCAGAGTTACTAAAGCAAACTCTGCACCACATTTGTAATACTAGAATATTTAAAAGAAAAGAAAGTCACAATAATTTTCAAAACTTCACTGTTACCTCAAAATTATGATAGCTTAGCCCAGGATAAGAACTCTGAAGGTCCCTCCCAACACACTCCCTCTACTCTGAAAAAGCTTAAAACTAAATACAGGCTTAAACTGAAAAGGAAAGCAGTAAGAAGGGTCTAGGTTATCTCCTCCAGCGTTTTTATCAAGAGCTAGTGTATAACATAATAATGGAAAGTTATTTTTGCCATTATAAAACAGAAATGTTGCTAATGTTTGTGCCGTTCCCACAAATAAGTATTTGTTTACATGCTTTTTGGGTGGATTTTGAAAGAAAGCTGAAGACTGCGGAAGAAGAAATAAATGGCCTTGCAAAACAATTTATGAAGTATTTTCTCTACTTCAGGGTACACCAGAAGAGGAAAGCCCTAAGAAGAAAAATTAAAGCATCATGGCAGGTTGGCTGACAGCCAGCTTGATTTGCAACTTCCAACAGTTATAAAATTTAACCCAGTATCAACAGGGGTTTTAACTCATACTGACACACTTAAATTTCATTAAGTCCTTCTAAAAAGAAAGGGAGTAAAGAAAACAAGGTTCTTGCTTTTAATTCAGTCTAAGCTACATAATGGAGATCTAGATTTTAGCATATAAATATCCCAAGATCCTGATTTCAAAGACAGTAAGTGTGATTCTTAGAAGAAAAGTTTAAAATTGAGCTTTTTCAGCTTAAAACCTGCAGGAAGGAGAAGCCTATTTTCCAAAAGATAATTTTCATTTTTAAGTTCTAGATAAGAAAAGACTAGTATTTAGAAAGAGAGCTAATAATCACTCCCTCTACCCTCAACACACCAAGACACAACATTCCTGGAGATTTAGATTCTGTTTCCTCAGTATTTACCCTGATATATTTGACACTTGTATGCAGTTTACTTTTCTGATTTTATTTTTTCAACAATTCTGAAGAAAACTATTAGAAACTGTCCACATAAATACTACCAGCTGAAGACAGGCGTTAAATGTGAAAATAATTTCAAATAAGCCAATTTAACTACTATTTGAAAATTACAGATTTTTCTCCTTTACAGTAGTTGCTTCCACAACCACCCTGCAAATTCAATTATTATTATTAATACTCAGTAGACTTTGGTAGAAGAAAACCCATGTATTATTCCCAAATAAGACAACTCCGACTCAGGAATAAACACCACTTACCAGAATTCCACTGACTAGGGCCACTTCAAACATTGTAGGTCCCAGGTTAAATACTAAAGCACTAAGAACAAAACTGATGCCTCTTGTTCCTCTATCGATGGTTTTTGACAGAGCTCCTGTTTGCCTGCTTAGATGGAAGGCCAAATCCAGGTTATGAAGGTGCAGAAAAACATTCTTTGCTATCCTTCGGATTGAATTTTGAGCTACTTTCCCAAATACTGCATTTCTAGCTTCATTAAATAACGCTGCCCCAGCTCTTGAGATACCATCTAAAAAAAAGATGAAAAAGTTTACAAAATGAAAATAGTTATATTTCCAACTTCCCTTCATGCATGAAATTAGACTCATTCTTTATATATATAGTTTTCAACATTTTTAGCTGAAAACTAATTTAAACTTAATTGGTCCAAAACTTTATGCTATTTTTCATTTATAAACCATTGCACATACATTATAGAAGTTTCTTTTGCAGCTGGTTTTAAGAATGGGTAGGATTTATAATCAAGAATCGCTGCTGTAAGCATTATTTCATTTTTTAATTGGAATACCAGAAGCAAGGTGACAGAACATTGGAAACAGACACCAACACAGAAGTCACAATGAAACAACCAAGCAGGACACTCAGCAGCGCACAGGTCAGCGCTGCTATCCTACTCCCTTAGGGAAGAACATCAACGCTTGTCAATGGATTTGGGAATACCACTTACAGCCAATGAGAACAGCAGTTGCCAGAGTTGCCACTGTATTTGGTGCATCACTGAGGCTGAGTATGTTTCCAGATACCTGGTTGAGGCTGTCTACTGCATATTTAAACATGAAAGGAACCAATATATTCATGGCCTAAAAGCATAAGAACACCAGTTAGTCCATACGCATTAAAACATCTATGTAGCATGACTACTTTTTCTGAAATTGCTCTACTGTTATATTTAGTTCTTAACCACTTAGAGCAGGTGAGATGGCTCTTGATTTCAAGCACAGTATTCTCCATACTATTAAGTCTTTACTCCTGGGACTGCAGGGTTAGTTTGTCTCTCTCATGAGCTCCTTTTAAATATCAGTTTCTATCCTAAACAAACTGTACACTGCAAAGGCACTTAAAATGAGGCTGAGCACTCAGTACAGCAATGGCAAGACTAGGAAATGAATCAAGTGGCAGACACTGCATGACGCATACCCACAATGCTACTAAATTATATCGTCATTACAGGTTGGTTGTTCTTTGTGATACTGGCAATATTCAGCATGAAAAAACACTACTACAAAAGACCAACTCACTCCCATATTGCTAACGCCAGTTCAATAGAGATGTATTGAACTAAATATAAATATACTACATATTTATATATAAATATACTAAAGCTCCAGTGAAGTCAAAGAAAAAAAGTTAAACCTATCCTTTGTCTCTTCTGTTAATTCTGCCTTAGTATTTAAATAATGCTTTCTATTTGCAACATCACTATAGACATTAACTTAGTATCAACCTTAACCCTAGCATTTGGCACAGCAGCACAAAGGACTTTCCATACAGTCTACAAGAAACTACAAATCACTTTAACACTATGTGCTTTCAAACAAAATACCGAAGTCATACCCACAACCTAACATATAGTACGTCACTGGGTATTTTTGTAAGAACACCAAAACCTAAACGCATCTTCTCGAACAGTAGTGTCTCCATTACATGTGAAAAGCAATAAAGCCAGATATGTAAATAGACCAATTTTAGGATTTTTTATTTGCACAATTGTAGCATGAGAAAATACTGAAAATCTTACAGAAAACAAAATTCTCAAGCCTTGTGCATGTTCCATTTTTATATCACTCATTTGTACCAACAAGAAAAAAAAATCTACTGTCAAACTTAACACAATTAATAGAATTCATTAATTCAAACCACTTCTAACTGAAGATTTGAAAATAAGCTACGCAAGTTTTTAGCAGTTCAATCTTATAATCATGGCAGATGTTAAAACACTTTACAGCAAACTGACTGCTTAAAGTTGAGTGGGGGGGGGTGTTTGATATTCCGAAAAAAAATGGTTGGTAGAGGACAAATTATTTTACATGAGAAGAAACAAAAAGCCAAAACAGATTGACAAAGATATTTCAGCTCTCTCCACCAAATGTTTTGTATACCCGCTTAGATCTCAATTGTATTTAGGGACATCTGTTAAAGCTGAAAACCCAGGGAAAAACTGTAAATTAACTGGATAAAACTAGGTCTCAAGTGAAAAGAAATGGTAAAGTCTTTCATAACTTCAGCCCAAATTCAGGCTGGATCACAGGCTTTTAGTAATTGCAGTAACCGTTCCAGCAGCAAACACTCCCAGTGTTACAAATTACGGTAGGTAGTGGAAGACAGGTGCTCCACAAAGCGGGGAAACCAGAGTTTTGAAAATATTTCTTTTAACTGTAGGATTAAAGAAAAAGTTTTAAGTTAATTTTTTGAATCTGTTCTGTTTATTTCTTTTAAACATTGTTTAGGCAAAAGTTTTAAATGCAAATGAGGAAGGAATCCATCTTCTCTTCCCTCCTGTCTCCCCTATGAAATATACTGAGCGGGAGCGGGGGGGGAAGACAACTACCAAACTGTCAATACAGTACAATACAGACACCTCCTCAGAGGAGACAGATGAGATCTGAGAGCATCGAAGTGAGATTATTACTAGTTAGTTTGTGACTGAAAAAAAGAAAACGGCTGAAAGACGAGGTCCTACTTCAAATACATTCTTCTGAAATCTGCCTAGCGCAAGCCTGAGAGCTGTTGGGCAACAGCTCCCCTTTTAATAGACAGGAATTGTGGAAGTCTCCATTAAAAAAAAAAGACCCCAGGTTAGCTTTATCTGCAGAAAGCCAACAAATACCATCAAAGCAGCAGTATACAATAACGTCTGATAACTTCAATTATACACAGCAGACGAACAGGTTACTGCCATTACATGCTTAAACCTTAAGCATAAAGCCCCACAGAGAACTGAGAAAGCATTAACAGAGATTTTGAATCTTTACAATACTGAAATTCAAATCCCTCCCCTCCCTTCCCCAGTATAATCAAAAAAAACCCCCTACTTTTCCTTCAGAGTTACTGAAACTCAATTTTTGGGTGGCATTCTGTTCTTAATAAAGATGAATATACTACTGTGTGTGTTTCAGTGATGACCAACATGACAAAGTGTAGGTTTTCCTAGGAGAGACTACTCAGTAGAAAATAAGAGTATTGTAACGCAGGTTGTCTTGATTTGCTGCAGACTCTCACAAATCCCTCTGCAGGGATTTTACTCTTCAGTAGACTATGCTACACTACAGGTAGTTTCGAAATGGAACTACAGATGTATTTTAAAGTCCATTTAAAGAAAAGAGGGATATTCTTTAAACTGCAGTTCTCCACTTGCAATTAATTTAACCGGTAACAGCCTACAATTTTGCAGAAATGTCTTCTTTTACATCAATATAATTCTACCCAATAGAGTTTTAAATGAAATTTAAAGCCTGGTCTCAGGTTATAGTTGTGCTGACTCCTGGAGGGTAAAGCTTGAATAAGAACAAGGCAGCATGGTATTAAATTTCATTAGCAATCAAGACAGTCTGCTTGCCAGTAATTAAAAAAAAAAAAAAGGTTAATCTTACAAAGTTTATAGCAAGAGAGATGAGAGGCCATTATTAGAAACAGGCCTTTCCTACGCAATTTGTTAAGTCAATGAGATCACGTTCACATTAACAGAAACAAAATTTCAGCCTCCTGCATAAACTCACAGCTATCTCTTTCGCAGCCTAGATTTGCTGGCACAGAAAAAAAAGCTTTAAGCACACCTAGGCACACTTTGAAAAGCTACCATACAAAAAACTTGTCTTACGCAATGTATCTATATGGGTTTCCCTCCTTCTCCTAACACCTGAAAGCTTGATAACAATTCCCATTAAAAAGACCCTTTTTAATATGAATTTGTTCGTTTTCTATTTATACTTTTGAATTAAAAGCTTATCCTTGCCTGAATTGATTGGAAAGCAAATACAGCACCCATGAAGTCATCCCAACTCAATTCCCCACATTTAACAGCACGTTATACTGTAATGCATCATGCTTAAATGAATTTAAACATTTTTTTAAATGATTGCACTGTTCAAAGCTGACAATGCATCATCATCTCTATTCCCCTGTGGGACTCCACTACTTTTAAGGCAAACAGTCTTATCTTTCATTTTGCTCTTCCCAGTATTTCTTGTTTAATAAAGATGATGAATCAGTGACAGGCAGAGCCCCAACAAGATAAAACTGGCCTACAGTGAACTCTTCTTCTGTCAATAATTCAATGAGAAACGTTGACATGAAGATGACTGAATTCATCTCTGGACCAATATAAATGTACACATCAACCCCATTTGTGGAAATATAAACAGAAAACTCCATTCCTTTTGGAGGTAAGGCTGCTAAAGGAGGTACGAAACATGGTCCAAAAGAGGGAAGAAGCAACTGGCTTCACGCCTTCTTCAAATTTAATGATGACCTGAAATGTACTTTTTCCACTAAGAGAAAAAAGAATAATAAAAAAAATATCTAAAAATACTTTTCACCTGAAACTTCTCAAAAAGCTAACAGTTTCTTAAGGTTTATCATCATTATCTAACTGCATCTAAGCCCACAAAAAGTGCTCAAAGTCATACATTCATACTTAACTGATCAGATAGATAATTATTATCTTCGCATGTGGACTAAATTTGCAATCCAACACTTGTGCCTTGCCTCCTTAGCCAAACAATTTCTTCTCCTGAAACTACCAGAACTAGCAGTCAGCGGAAATACAGATAGTCTGAAAAAGACTTCTCTGGCTCATGAATAACACATGCTTGCTCTGTGACCAAGAGGCCAAAAACCATTACAGGCTGACAGAGGTGACAAGCAATTTTGACATATTCGTATGTTTAATCCAGCTTCTCAGAAACCCGAGCACTTTTTCTTCTTGCGCCACAGAAGAAAAAAGGAAGAAACCGAAAAGTAAAGAAGCCTTTTACTATATGTACCCTGGTAGAAAAGACAAAAAAATAGGAGAGGGAATGTGGAAAAAGAAAAAAACAAATATGTAGAACCTGAGCAGGCTAATCTGTGTGTCTGAAAACACAGATAATGCCTTGCATACTCCTCTCACCTGTCTTCCTGTTGCATCTTTCAGATCGCACACGTCTAGATAAGCTATATTTAAGGTAAAAATTTAAAGCATGTCATAATACAACAAATCTTCCAAGGAAAAAAAGACCTTACTAGCCCTAGAGCAGACTCCATCCTGTCAGCTCCAAGTCATAAAAAGCCATACAAACAGCTCACTTTGAAGGCTAACAATACTACTAGCAGTTATGTGTAGACAAAAAGGAACAAAAAATCACAATAATTTGTTCAATGACAGGCAACTGGGCCCCACAAAAGGAGTCAAGACAGATTGTAACTGCAGGCTCTTCAAAAACAGGCTGCACACAAACTGGTTTTTGTTTTGAAATTGAATTTTACTGAACCGGAAGATTTAAAGAGACAAATTATTTCTCAAGCAGCAGGAGAAGGAAGTATGACTTCCAGCTTTTTTGTGTTTTGTGGGTAAGGAGGCCCAATACAAATGGGTGTGAACTCCTTATTTTCTTCCTGTGGCTGAGGATTTCATAACCTACCTCTCCTTTATGATTCCTCTGGAGTTTTCTTACAATAAAACTGAAGCAAGCCTACAGACTCTGAAAGAGTCACCATCTGGATCTTTTCTTCTAACTGGAAACTTCGCTTTATAAATATAGTGATATAAAACCTCACCAAACTCTGAAGCAATTGGTCAAAAGCCTAACGAAAGTATTTCTTATTGGGAAAGGTAACTAGCAGCAAGCATCCTGATCGCATAGTTCTCTGGTAAAACCCCTAAGGGTAAGCAGCCTTTAGACAAAATCCATAATAAGGATGTAAATCCTTCAGATGCAGAAAAGTTCACAGTGAACAAAGAAGACAGGCCAGGACTGCAGTGAGGAGAAAGATAGGCTGGCATTCTTGTGCTGACACAACTGCATAGCAAAGTAACTTTAAATAACCGCTTGTGTGGTCTACCAAGTACACTGTAATTAACCTCACAAGCAATCAGAACAAAGGGCTCCCAAATGGGATAATGAGGGAACTACACAGGATTATACATGGTCCAGGCAAGCTACAGGTAAACTAATTTGTCTTTCATTTTCTCTAGGACTAAGTGACCTTTAGTTTGCTCTGAAAGAAAAGCAGATGTTCAGGGCTCAAAGATCTGACAAACTTACTACAGCTCTGTAACAAACCATTGCACGTCAGTTACGCCACACTAACTACATGCATACTTAGCACATGCAAAGCATGAAGCAATTTAAGAAAATTTACCCCACAAAAGAAGATTAGACATAGCTCAGGTGACGATGGGTAACCTGTTAAATTGCAGTTATTGAAAAATGTTTGAGCTCTAATACAGCTTTGTTACGACAGAAACAGAACAAAGCAAAGAACATTAGCAAAGGATAGCCAGAAGACATCCATGATTTTTTTTTCACTCCAATCAGTTATATATTCTGTAGAGAACTTGCTATGTGTTTTCCCAATTAAATCCTTGTTTGCCAAAACAAGCATTCTCACAAAACAATTCTGTGTCTGGGCAAAGCTCAACAGGTTTTCTGCTCTGCTTTTGGGAATCTGCTTTGGACATCAGGACTTCCAGGCCGCCTTGAACAGAATCTGGAGTAGGAAATTTAAGAGAACACTTAAGAGACATCCAAACATCCAGTTACTTCCCCAAACAGGAATTAAGTGTCTGTTTTTCTGACAGGGGAAGCATCTCTATCTCCCAGTAGAAATATAATAGCTCTGTATTATACCAAACACAGAGCTTTTTCAAAAGAGTCAGGCATCCTGGACATCAATTTTGTTTTCATTACATCCCAGAAAGCTGCCTGAAACATTAACAGATTACCTAACAGCAAGGTACAATGCTGCCATATGCAGGATTAGATTCTGGATTCATGTTCTCCATCATATTTATATAACCCTACAAATTAGGGAAGTGAAGAGCCAGAGGGAGAAATCAAAAAATACAAAAAATTTATTTAAAAATTGCCTTCAGATTACTAGCACTACTACTAAGGGGCTTTAAAAAGAAAGTGAGTTGAAGAATTTTCATATACACCTGCTTAATTTACATCACCAAAACTCAACAACCCAAGCATAGCTTTCTAAAACTACCTGAAAGGGGGGTGTAGTGAGGTGGGGGTTGGTCTCTTCTCCCAAGGAACAAGCCATGGGACAAGAGTAAATGGCCTCAAGCTGCGCCAGGGGAAGTTTAGATGGGATACTGGGAAAATGTCTTCACTGTAAGGGTGGCCAAGCACTGGGACAGGCTGCCCAGGGAAACAGTGGAATCATCATCCCTGGAGGCATCAAAAGACATGTTGACGTGGCACTTGGGGACATTGTTTTGTAGTGGCCTTGGCAGTGCTGGGTTAACGGCTGGACTCAATCTTAAAGGTCTTTTCCAACCTAAACGAGTCTGTGATTCTATATAGCCAGCTAAATATTCTTATGACAGCAAGTGCACAATATACAAGGCAAAACACTCCATGCATCTGCATTTTGAGCAGATAGTTTTAAAGTGTGATGGAAGGCATTCCTGTCTATTTCACACAGGCATATAACAAGGGTGGACGTTTACTTGTAGGGACATGCATGTCGTCACCTGCACTATCAGCAAAGTCCTGAACAGCAGGGCAAACCAAAATATCTATTGAAGGCAGGAGCAGCTAGCACCTGATAGATTGCTCATGAGAAAGAGCTGCAGACCAAAAGGCCTTTCCTTTTCAGCTCAAACAAATGAGCACTTTTCCAAGTACTCTTCTTTTAACACCTACATAGCTGAAATTTGTTTCTTTTTTCTTTTCATAACATGGCAATGTTGCTGAATGTTAAGAAGTTGCTAGTACAAGTAGCTTAAGTGCTAAAACTCACTGCTAAGTAGTACCTATTTTAGCTTATCCCAGCAAGATACTAATATTAGCTTTATGTTTGGTAAAAAGTGCCATACTTAGGAGCAACCAGTTGAGACATGTCAATGGTATTTACAAAATTTACTTCCAATATTTTGCAATCAATTTTTTTCACAAAAGCAAAAGCTTTTTGCGCAAAGCTAGTATTTGCTCTTCTGAACTATTTCTACAAGATTTGCACTAAATTTGAATTATATCCTCTATAAGTCTGCAGAAAGCTTTTGCATGCCTGTTTCAAATGAATAAATACTAATGTTGTTGCAGGCAAGAATGAGAGATCCTTTCACATAATGAAGTAAAGGTAAGAGCAACCCTCTATTTCATAACCAAAAGAAAAATCATTTGAATGAAAGCATGATTTTATATAAAAAAAAATAAGTTATACAGCTTCTTTCACATTAGGATACCAGAGGAGTCCCTGAACCAACAGAAATTACACCATCATCTCACACAGAAATATTAAGAAAAGACTGGAGTTCAAATCCCCCTTTCCATAGCACAGCAAGAGCTGTGAGTAGATACCACCACACTGCTCAAGTTCAGAATTCACAATGGGCACACAGCCTTGAAGAAATCCTGTTGGACAGATGCAGCATCACACAAGAAGAGAAGATCCATAAGCAACCTTTAACTCACATTTCCCATAACTTATGATGTAAATGATTAATTGGCATTGGAAAATCCTGGACTAAACTAATGTGAGCAATGGAAACAAAAATTCTGGCGGTCATCATCATCTCCCAAACCACACAGATGCATCTCACATGCATACATACCCCATTAAAAAATCCAAGCTATTATTTCTAATGCTATATGCTCCTTATACAGGAAAGACATCTTAAGATTATAAAGCCCTTAAATAATAAAAAAGAATTTTAGTACTTGTATGCGCTCCAAATGAAAAGTAACTAACAGTACAATAAAGAATCTGTTCTTACCTTTGCACTCGCTAAAAACCCCAGGGATATGGCTACTCTGGCTCGCAGGTCTGGTCTGTCTTTGGGCCACACATAAGACAACATTGCTCTGATAATCTTTTTGGCATCTATCTCTTTCAGCTATTGGAAAGAACAAACAAAGGCATCACATTATGAAGAGACCCCAGGAAGCAAAATAACAGTAAAAATAAGAATGGCTTTTATACATTTGAATCACTTCAGTATTTTATTTGATAGGCAACACACACTTCACAATGTTTGAGACTAGGACTGCATATTAAAATTTCAAGTTGTAAGTTTTTAGGTTTACATCCACAACATGCTGTTAAAAAACAGATGACTTGTTCGTAACCCACATGTACTCAACAGTGCAAGTATAGCTGCTGTAAATGGAGTAGAGAGAAAGCCACAATGCACCAGAGCTGAAAACTTCACAGAACAAATAAACCAATCCTTCTTTTTTATCTTCTCAGGATTTCTGTACAAAATGCAAGGGCTTAGTATTTCTTCTTTGAAAGCTGTTTTAACATAGCACAGAAACAATGGGAGGGAAAATGCAAAAATGAAGTAACAAAAAAATAAGGCAAAGAGGAAATTTGAAAAGTCTACAATAAACATAAGTAGTTCGGAGAACATTCAGTGAGTGACAATAGAATACAGTATTTAAAAAAAAAATCACTAGAATTATAGCAACTCACTCTGAAAATGAACACTTATGCTGATACATAAATTGAACCAAATACAAATTTCAGCTCAGCTGACTTTGCTGCATTACTACAAACTTAAGCATTTCCAACAATCATTTTCACAGATTTTGGTCATCTTACAAACTTTGCAGGGAAGCAAGAAATACTGCCCATGACTTTTAGGGCATTTTTTCAGGAGTCCAAAGACTAGTCCTTCAGTGGGTGCCCAAAGAAGTTATGACTACTAGCAAGAAAACTATTATAGTGGCCTTAACTCAGCTCCCAATGTCATTTAAGAGAATGGCCCTTTAAGAGAATTTAAGAGTTGGGTAATCAGGCTTCATGAGGCAGAAGATGCATATGGCCACACATTAGCTTAACTGATACACCCATTTTTTAATGAATTCTTCAAATAAGTTCTCCTTCTCCAAACCTCAAATTCTGCTCTAAATAAGATCACAGTTCTGTTAACAAGTCTTCTTGGGAAACAGAAGGATTTTTGGTTTGGGTTTTGTTTTGGGAATTTTTGGTGGTGGTGGTTTTGGTTGTTGTATATTTTACAGAAATACAGGTTATTTTCCAGATGGATAGATGTCTGTATCACACTTGACATACAGACTTGAGATACTCACTGAACTCCCAAGCCAAATATATTGTCTGAAGTCTAAACCATTCTACCCAATCCAGAATATCAGCAGTTATGTTACGCAGTAACATACAGCACAAGTATCAATAAGTCATTTTACTGTGTGGCTACCCTGGGGTTAACTTGAAAGATGTGAAGGTTATCTAAAGCTGAAGGGAGTGCAGCAAGTAGCAGCTAATCTCCTCATTTCAGGCAATATTTGGTAAGGGCGGGGGGCAGACACGAACAAAATGTTAGTCCACACCTTTTAAAGATGACTCTTCATTACAGAAGTCAGTAGAAAGAGGGAGTTTTACAGTATATTGTAACATTTCCCTCACTAGATTGTGTACTTGAAATGCTTCCTCCTCGACTTCAAGGATAAAACTAACTAGAATAGAAATTCTCTGTTAAGGTCCAGCGTGAATGAGCAAGAAAGTGAAGTTCTGTTAAAAGGTAAGATTGCTGAGGCAACCAGGAAAAGCAATCCTATAAATGTAAGCTTTTAAAAGAACCAGAAAATTCATCTCAGTGTTTCTAGTCATAGCTTCAAAGAAAACCAAAGAGTAAGAGATACTGCACTTTGTCAACAATTGCATATGTATTGGAGCATTACATTGCATAAGCAGATTTCAAACAACTTTTAAAATACGGATATATGGAATATTTCTAAGTGAAGAGAGGATGCAAAACTATCTATTGTGTCCTACCCATTCAGGAGATGGAGGTATCTGCTGTAGCATATACGTGAATCTTTCCATTTGGGCCAAGGATATGCATAAACAGCAGTTCAAACATTTGGAAAATACCTTTGATCACCACTTACAGGTTAAAAGGAAGTTGAAAAAAAGAGTTATCACATTAACACAAAAGTGCAACCAGAGCAGTTCTAATTATATGTTGCTATTGGCTAGTCAGACTTCGCACAGAAAAGCTATTAAAAAGAATGAAATACACAGGCTGCAAACAAGGCATCTATTTCCTTTTCTTCATGGCTTAGAATGGTGACAGAAGTAAATCCGTTCAGAAAAAAAGTCAGAAGGCAGCCAGTCCTTTGCCAAAGGCCTTGCAAAGGAACAAGAAGAAAAATCAAAGGAGATGCAAAATGCACACATATTACATCAAAGTTTACCATGAAATAAATGTTACTGTTGTACAGAAACACGAGTTGAAAATGGTTTAAATATGCAAGTGGCAACATTAAGAATTAAAATGAGCCATCTGTTTAACGGACTCAGGCCTTTTTTGATTCTCTGTGGTATATAAAAAGGTTAAGAGATGCATTTATTTTACCCCCTTTTAAATGGCAGCAATGTTTTATATTTTCTTCCAAGGCCTATTTCTACAGAAATGGAAGGAATGGAAGGAGTATTATAAATCTAATATACCAGGGAGCCAACAAGAAAAGTATTTTCTTCTATTTGAATGCAGCATGTTTTTAAAATACACAACCAAATAGTGAAGACTATTTGCAAAGGAATGAGCATTGACCATCTTCCTGTCCCCTCCACCCATCCCATCTAGGTTCTGGACCTTTTAAAATACCTAAAAAGGGGAAATAAAGAGAGCCATCATTTCTCTCCACAATCTCCAAGATTATTGAGTATGGCAAGCATTCACTGGGCTGACCCTGTGACTTTATGGATAAAGCCTGTGCCAGGATGATGAGCTATCAGAAGCCTGATGGAAGAAAACAGTAGTTTGACTTGCATTTAAGCTGTCATTGCTGATGAAGAAAAAAAGACCCAGTTCTGGCTCCCTGTGTACTCACTCGCAAAGCTGTATCATCCTCTTTATTGTACTAGCACAAGCTGTCCTGCATCTGCATGAGGTTATTTTCTAAACCACTAACAGCTTGCTTCCTCCCCTGCGTCTTCCCTTCTTTGCAGCACTCAATTGCACAGTCCCAGACCATTTCTCACAGCACCTCTGGAGCTCAGGAGCTCACGAAACACCGTGATGAACTGATTCCATTTATGAAACTGGCAGAAAACTCTTCAGTGTTTGTTGCAGGGTTTCATCTCAGTAAAGAGAGTCAGATAAACCCACAAATTCAGTAGCATGAGATGAAGAACGGCTGAGAACAGAACTTACTTCTTTTTTTACAGCATGAGGAATTCAGACTGTTTCAGTCCACAATATACAGCTTGCTGTGAGCGAAGCAGCTGCAGTGGTTTGGGAAGGGAGGGAGAGCTCCCACCAGTTAGAAACGTTATTTTCCAGCTAGGTCACCTCACACTAGCTGACTAACTGAACATCCTCATATAGCAAAACACCAAGGTGAGGAAGGAGTTAGGATTCTTCTCAGTTGCCTTATCAGCTTAAATAAATGTCAGATGAGGGTCTGAGTTTTCCTTCCAAACTTTGAGGAAAAAAAAAAAAAAAAAAAAAAAAAAAAAAAAGTACTTTGTCTTCTGTCTTCGTACTATCCATCCCTCCACAGAAGGCAAACAATGGCTAGCAAACTAAATAGCAACTGAATGAAACAGTGGTAGGAGAAGGCTAATTATCAGGGTTCCATCATGACTATCGGTCTTTCCATAAGGAAGTAATATATGTCTGCTTAGTAACAAGTCGGGCCACAGTTTTTATTTCCGTCTATTCTGTGTACAAAAGACTAACACACACAAAAAACCCAAAGGTGGTAAAGAACAATACTGTTTTCAGTTTCAGCATTCAGCACATCAGTCACTGATGCAAGTAAAAATTATTTCGTAGAAAAAACAGTTGTGTAAGCTTCTCTCCTAGTTACTTGTGAAATGAAAGAACCGTGCCCTTCATATTCTGTGTTTACCCTTAGTATTTAGTTCTATATCCCCTGAATCTGCTATAAACAGGGCAATTTAAAACGTTAGCGCCAAAGTCAGTTTCTAGAATGAACAGGCTGGGCTGTCAAAAAAATTTTGGAAGAGAGAAAGGTGTAATATAGCTGACGTATATCACCTGCAGTTTTCCTGAAAGCACAATCCTAGGGGAAAAGAATTCTCATGTAAATTGGGTGCCAGTACTTTTATGCACCAAATACAAGTGTATGAACACACAAGCACAAGAACTGCACTTGTAACATCCTATTTCCTTCCTTCTATTTTTGCTAAGAACCTCTTGGCTTTTGCACACAATTTTACACTTTTTTTTTCCACTCTTCACTCATTTCACCTATTTTACAGTTAGTTCTTTCTGCTATCTCCTGCATAATCCCTAACAGCTGAGATTTGTTTAGTTAGACAACAGCCTAACTGACTGTGTCCTATATTAACTACATTATAGCTCCACTTCTTGGAGTAAAAAAGTCAGGGGATTGGCTTGTACAGGAATAGCTGCAAGTACTGGGTGAACAGAGAATGCCACTGGAATATGTACACTGCCTAGCAGACTGAAATATACTCACCGGCATCAAAATTTCTGGCTAACATATTCCCAGTGAATTTTGATGTTAAGGAACATCCACCATTCCTTAACATTACTAGTGTTTTGGTAAATAGAACCTTCCATTCCATTTCCTTTCTGACCGGAGAAAACTGTAAAATTTAGATTTTTGACTGTTGCCAAACTGTGGACCTTTGAAAAGTAGTAACTCCAAAGAAAATATGATGTTTAAACATGTAATACCTGTAACAATTAAATAGGTTTGCCCTGGAAGTTGCCCATGACATGCAAGAAGTTTCAGTTGAAAAATGTCTGCATTTCAGGAAATAGCTTTTTAAAGAAAGAATAAACAGCCCCTCATGGTATTTTTGAAGATAGGTCAGTTGTAAAGCTGAGTCTGTGACATGGGTTTGCAACTGAATCATATGAGGGTGAGTTCGTACTATGTATAAGGAAAAAAACCTTTAACCTGGAGTTATGAAAAATGAAGTTAGGACAGCAAACAGGAAACATTCAGCTGATCAACATACCCAGGCAAACAGAAATTCTAATAGGAAAAAACCCCCACAAATATTTAAGCCCAACAGATGCGTAATCATCAAAGTGACAATACAGGAGATAATACCCTCCTCTCATTTGCAGGAGAAATACAACCCATAATAATTATATTCCATAACATATATGATTCGGCTAAACACAAAAGAAGGATAGTCTGCTAGCTGTAACATCTGTTTTGCCTAGGAAATCCTTGAAAGAGCCTATACCTGTTGCAATTAGGGCCTTAAAAAATCAGTCTAAAGTTAATGCTACATGCACTGCTTATTTCCCCCTGTGCCTTACACAGAAAAGATCACAGATGTTTGTTAAAACAAGCTGGATGTACTTTAGGTTATGAAATTCCCTCTTACTACCAAAGCACAAATTTTGGTAGCATGTCTCCTGACTTCTGCCTGTAGCACCAGCAGGTTTCGATTCAAGGAAGGGACAACTCAGATCAAAATTTAAGAGGAAAACCTAGCTTTAAGGCCTCAGTTTCTTGACAAATGAGGCTGTAAGGAAAGACCTTATCAGAACAGTTGAGCACAGCAAACCAGCCCAGAAAGACCTGAATTCTGCACTGAAATTTCAATTTGTCATCAACATGGTCTTCACTAGTTTTAGGAAAACTCCAGCCAAGATTGGACAAGTTATAACCATCACACACAATCGTTCTGCAAATACACAAAGCATCAGAAATAAGTTTGCAAAGGAAGTGAGCAAATTAAACTTAATAAACTCTGATTCTGATAAGCTCTGATTCTGCAAATTTAATCATGCAAGTTTATACTGTGTTGTTTCAACCAAAAGCTTCCCTTGTCTTCTAACTGTAATCACTTGGTCTAATAAAAGATACTGCTTCTCCTTACATACCTATCATAATTATTTTAAGATGTGCTTCCTGAACATAGAGTCAAAAATATATCAATTAACATTAAATCCAACTAAAAATACATGCAGTTTAATTACTTCTCCCCTTCTCTGCCTCAAGTGCCATTTTACCAACTGATGCACTAACTTGTATCCACAAGCTGCTTTCTAATATCCTGAATGTCAAGTCACAGGGAAATATTAGTCACAAACAAGAATAACAAATACAATAAATTACAATGGAACATACTTTCAATGAAAAAAATCCACTATAACGCAGGCCAATTTCAAAGGAGTGTGTGACACCAAGACTGCATTTTTAATAAACAACTGAAACACTTCAGCACAGTTATCATTGTGTGATTAAAACAGTATCTACTCCACTACAGTATCTACTCCACTACATATTCACATACCTACCAATACAGTTTTTGACAAGTTGTTGCTTGGGGTCAGCAGCTTTGGAGTTTTTCTGGGGGGTGGGGAGAGCTGCTCACAGTTTTTATTTAAAAAGCAATAGAAGCAATAGTAATTAAGCAATTTTTTACCCCTTCCTTTGGATCTGTGTGAAGCCCTCCACCTGCATGACCATGCCAACACATTCTCTTTTCTATCAGTCGCCACCTTGGGAGGATCTGTGTGAAAATGAAAAGTCAATTTGCAAGAGCCTCAGGAAACAAGCATGTGAAAGCCAAGAGAAAGAAGAACTACTGGTCTGTTTTCCCTCCCTCATTCTCCAACTGTATTGGCTTGCTTTAATAAAAGATACTGCCTCTCTCTAAAAACCTTGCCTTGCTTAAGGAAACAATATTAAGAAAGGGACTATAAATCCAGCAGTATAGTAAAGAGCATGTTCCAAGTAGCCAGGAGGTAAACAAAGCCTTATATATTTTAGTTAAAAGGATACCTAAGAACTGAAAAATGGACTGCAGAACATAGAAAATAAATTAAAGTTTTGGAGGATAACCATACTGAAGCACATTAATATATAGAGTGCAACACATTTAATCAACAATACTCTTTCCATGTATGTAAACAGTAACTTCACTTGGGGGCAAAATAAAGAGATAAATACGCTTCACACTTTTTCCTATCAGGATGAGAATGGCCTAGTGGCACCGTACAACAGGTAAAAGTTAACCCATTTGAGAGCCCCTGCTGCAATCCATATACAGGTGCAGTTAGGAAAAGATCCTGCTTTTTTTACAAAAAATGCTCATTTCTCTTAGCACATGGCCAAGATTCCCTGCTAAATACATACAGATAAAATTTCTGTATTAATGCACGCAGATATACTAAAAAATAGTAACTCACTACCACTAGGTGTTTCTCCAAGTTCAATTTCAAAGTGCCTACCACAAACAATGGACATATTAAAGCTTTTCAAAAACAGTCTGCATTTTGTTTAAAAGATTTGCTACATGTTGACAATTTCTGGGTTCAAGCCATGCAAAAGCCCTTTAGGAATCCCGTTTTATAATATGGTTTGATAGCGCACCTCAGGGTTTCCTAAAGCAGAATTTCACTTTTCATATATTAAAGAAAAACATTATAAAACCCAATCTAAGTAGATTTCATGCTTTGAAGTTCCAAGGACCCTCAAAACATTTTAGCTGCTTAAGTTGGTTCTGATTCTAATAACAAAAACGCTCAAAAAACAAGACAAAAACATTTCCTAGCTTCATTCAAGCAAAGTGTGTAACTTTGAAATGTGTCATAATTATTCCATGAACAGTATAAATTGCATCTTCCTTATGTTTACATTAGTGTTAAGGCAAGCAGACCTCATATGAGTAAGCGCCTGACATCCTGGCACTCAGAATGATGAGAATAAATTTTCACTGTTTCTTGATATTCCACAACCTAAGCAGAATTTTGAAGTAATAAAGCCCTACATACTCAAGGAAAACTCACAGCTTTCTATGCATTGGTATCTTCTATGCCTGACAACATGAATCTAAGTGTCAACACACAAAACCTACATTTTTAAGAACTCTTCTAAGTTACTGTATTATTATTCATTTCTAGAGATTCAAAAAGACTTCTTGAGGAGTGTGCAATAGTCTGAAGCTTTTAAACAGCAGATTAAACTGTAAGATGCTCCAAGGGCTTGAATTTCCTCTGACCTGCAAGTAGGAAGAAAAAAAATTTATACCTACCTCTGAAGCCTCTAAAAACGGCCTTGAATAATCCCCTCGCAGACTGTGCCATGATCTTTGCTTGCAGACTGGCGGAATCTACAGAATAAAACGTGGGGGGGAAGTAAAAATGGAGTCATGCAGAACATGTACTTCACATTCAGCGAATATTCATCTAGTTTATGTAAACAAGCATAACATGAAAACAAGGTTTTGATTTTTAACAACTGACCATGGAAAAACTGGTGGGGAGCAGCTGTAAAATAAATTACACTCAACTATTAAAACTGCTGAGTGACAGTGACCCTTTCCAGAACCTCCCTGAATCCCCACTCCCATCAGACTTTGTTTCTCTTGTACCACGAAAGCCCAAAGTTTTCCCTTTTCTCTCATTTTAATTTTCTCCCAGGTTGTCTTCTGACTTCTTTCAAATATTCTTTCGCTCTATTTTTCATTAGGAAATGTTATTCTTATGCTTATAGGTTCTGCCGTATTCAATTCCTCTTAGCTCAGCTCATGCCATGCTCGTCTCACAGACCACAAGGCTAATCAAAGCTACGTGTCCCAACTGGGAAGCACTGGCACTATCGGAAATCAGAGCACGGCTGACTACAAGTTTTAGGTAGGCAGGACACAAGATACCCACTATCCACATCTCCATCAGTGCATCTTTTAATAGATACACTGCTAGGCACCAACTGTAGCATGCTTTACATGTTACATTGAAAGAAATTAATTTTCCATAAGAGTTTCAAAGGACCATTTATTTTCCTTAGATGGACTAGCTGGCAGTGCTTCCCCAGTGGCAAAACAGGGACCTCCCTTTTGGTTAGCAAAAATGGTGCCACGTCATCTCTGACACATTCAATATTAAATCTTTTACTGCTCTGTTGCAATATTAACCATACACCTCACATTATATAAAAATCACTACCACAGAGCAAACTAGCGAAAGCACTGCTCATCAGCCCACGGCAAAGGACAAATGCCAAAAAGGGAAAAAAAGCCAAACCTGATCATAAGAAAGGGTATTTTAAACCTTGACAAACAGCCATGCTGTCGTATATTTTATACCTTGCTTTGAATGTTCCTTTGCTCTTAAGACACATACTTAAGACACATGTGTCTTAAGACACATACTGCAAGTTGTGATTTAGTCATTTTTAAGAAAATGAAGATCATTCCCCCACAAGTCACCACATGGGACCTGCTTATTGCAAACATTTCCATTATATGACACGACAAACAGAAACCAGCAAACATTACAATTATACATTTTGCACTTTGTAAAGCTAACTGGCCTGGGTGAACTATCCCGATGCTTCCAAGACCTGGGTTAAATTAAAGAGCTCCATTTATAAGGCACTCCATTGTAGATACACTCGTAACTTCACAGTTTCACGTCAGCACAGAGGATTCCGTCTAAACTAATATGCTCTCCTTATGAACAGTGAGATAAACAGAAAATACAAGGGAAAAAGAGAAAGACTTCAAGATGCCTCAGCACATCCCAGGTTACTGTAAATTAACGTAATCATTACAAAGGCATGGTTATTTTGGATAACATCAACATGCAAGAGGAGGAGTAAGCACTCCTAGCAGTAACTACTACCGTGGCACCTGGGAAGTGTCTAGAACCCAACATCAAATTAAATTGTACCACCAATACGAAAGGCAGCAGTGTTCTTTAATTCCACAAAGGCAGTTACATCAATACAACTCTACCTGCTTCACCAGTCAGAGGCCATTCAGAAGTAGGGATTATATGATGACAATGTAGAATTTATAGCAGAGACAAGATCCAGGGTGAGAGGCTTAATACCAGCAAGTCCTACATTCATACCAATGAGATTGAGTTCCTGTCTCATACAGCCTAGAGTGCAGTCAGTATATTGAAACGCTCAGCATCTTTACGCCAGCATTTATACTTCCTTAAACACATCATGCCAATAAAAGACGGTTAAGACACCATGCCAAAGTGAAGTTTAGGAGCTGATGAACCACTACTCAATGCTTTGGCTTCTCAAGACAACACAGCTGGAACCTCTCGTGAGCAGTGCCATTCTCTCCTGCTTGGCCTTGCAAGAAAAAAAAAATCTTGAGTACTGTAAGAACTGAAATCCAGGTATTCAACTCTGAATGCATTTTGCTGTTGTTGTCGTATATTCCTAGCACATGGGAGTACACAACTGATGCTCCAACAGCTATTGGAAAGAAACTAGTTACGGTTTTTCTAGAATGTACTCATAGGACATGATAAAAATATTTTACTAATAATTCATATCCTTTGACCCCAGAGCTGGCAAAGCTCTCTTCTGCCTGACATAGGAGACAAACACCATCAAAAGAACAACTTCTATTGAAACACCAGCAAACCCGGTCTCAATCGCTGCATTAGACTACCTGCTTGACTGAAGCTATGAACTGTCATAGGGTTAAGAGATGAATACAGCAAAAAGATGAAAAGATATAAAAAAGAAAAGATTTTTATAAGAAAAGATTTTTTCTTATAAAAAATAAGAAAACCTGTTCTTATTTTCAGTCTTTAGCCTGGAAGACTGGAGGTTTCAATCCTCTCCTAGGCTCCTACTAAAACCCAAGTCTCAGCAAAGAAATAAAGAATTAAACAAGGTGAACAATTTATTTCACTGATAAATCCTCCAGCCATCACAGTATTATTAACAAAAATGCCCAAATGAGTCCGACTGAAGCCTACGCTGTCACTCTCTGCAATTCCTGCGGGCAGACTTGGGACTCCACTTTCCCTCATTACAACTCTTTCCCAAGAGATTTAAGACTACAAAGGAAAGGCATACTTGAACCTTCTCTGCAACACATAAAAGTAGCAGGTTATTGCTTTAAAGGAGCAGGAGCAAGTCCTGCTTATTTCTCAGTTTAAGAAATTATGCAGGGAACTTTAATTCTGGCATTTCCAAACTTCTGAATGCCTGACTCTGCACCATTATGTTCTTTTAATGTATTTTTGGATATGATTCTATATACTCTAAAGGATGAAACAGATGTCTAGTACTGATTGCACATAAAAGTCATATTGCTAAAGTGTCATGACTGTTGGTGGTAGTTTAAATACTATAAATGCAAACAAACAACAGGGATTAAACACATTTGCGCAAGGTCAAATCCACACTTAGAAGCTTCTCTCTGGAATATATTATGTACCGTTCCAGACATACTGCACTAACCTAATGGGGATGATTTTGTGTTTTTTTAAAAAATAACTGTAATAGAAAAGATAACTGAAGGTGGGGTCCAAGTACCTGTGAAGTATTCCAGTCCCAGTGTCAATTTTGCTTAGTTTGCAAGGCAAGAAAAGATTAATAGGAAAGAGCAGAGGAAGATCAGAGAAAAGGTGAAAATATTCTGCTATAAATATAGACTAAACTGCCACCAATATGAACAATACAAACTTCACTGGAGTTACATATAACAATGGCCAATGTGCAATTGCTCTGTACACATAGATGAATGTGTACAGAGCAAATGAAACCAAGAAGGTTAACAAATAGATACCTTAAGGAGTTTTCCCCGTAACATCTTACTAACATACCCTCACGTTTGGCTTGTTTTGGTACAACACGTCTCAATGGCAGAGGAGAAAACCCACACAGCATCACAGCAGACACCCCAGTGTACCACAGCACCCCTGCTACAGGGAGTGTTGCTTACCCTGTGCCCCCCCTGTATTTCCCAAATTACTTTCAGATCAAATTCCCATAGTTCCATCTGTTTTACTTCATTATATAACCTCCCTTGCAACACTTTTCAGTATTATTAGATGTCCATTTTTATAGACAGACACATGGGACTGCTGATCTGCTCAGCAGTAATCCTTCCTCTATAATGGAATTTTGAAAATTCAAGGAATTTCAAATACTCCGTTACAAAGCATATATCTGTCAGTGAAGACTGTTGACTAACGGTGACTGTTGATTAACAGCTCCCATGCATCAAGCTGTTCAACTACACCATCAAAATCTAGAGAAGAGAATTTAGCAATGCACACAGACATGTGAAATGATGCCTTGGACAATAAACATCAGTATAATTTCACAGAACGGTCCAAGCTTCAGGTAAAAAGAAAAAGAACGGCAAAATAGAAATACATTTAATGAAAATACCTGAAATTTCTTTTACAACCACTTCCAGAGAAAAGGATATTATTAAATTATGCAGAAGAACATGCTCTTTATCACATCATGTGGCAGCTGGAAGGGCAAGATAATGCAAGGGGGAAAAAAAAAAAAAAGTCTTTATTTTTTACCGTTACACTTGCAGCATTTTACAAAGCCCCGCTTTCTACAACTGCCAACATCCTCTCTGAAAGAAACCCCTCAGTGTATTTCTTAGCTTATACGGATTCCTAGTAAAATAATTATCCTTAGTTAAAAGCTGTTGGACCTTTTCAGTCAAATGCTATTTTCCTTCCATTTAAGTTTTAGATTGAATAGAATTTGCTATTGCTTTTATTTTGGATGCGGGCAAACTGTTCTACAAAAAAACCCTAAGCTTCCTAGGAAAAAAATAGTCTTTGCTTGGTTACTTTTCAGAGTTCAACAAGCAGGCCACATCCAACTTGCCGATTCTCTCTATCACTACCCAGCAGAGATCCTAAATTCAAAATATGAGTTCTGACATAACGAACCCCTGCCTACTCCAACCACAGGAGGGTAAACTGAAGGAGCGACACTTACGGAAATGCAAACTGATCTCAATATCAATAAATGGCATCTGATCACAGTTCTGCAATATTTACAGCACCTGTTTTTCCCCTCCATAAATTTAGCTATTTTCCTTTCCAGGATATAAATGTTACATGTCTTGTTACTCAGAAAAGCAAGATTCTAATCAAAAACAGTGAAAAACGAAAAATGTAAGCGTGAGGGAAAAAAATAGATCTGTAATGCAACAGTACCTAAACAACTCTACTATATTTGAATCTCATTGTACTAACTGCCATAGAAAATACATACACTGTATTATAAGACAATTTAACAATTCCAAGCTTAAAAAAAAAAAACTTCCAGCCAACATGAGACAATGAAGACAGGGGGATCAAGTACTGCATGGATACAAAGCAGAGTAGAAGGATGACAGGCAAGTGTTTGAAATGACCTTTTTCAAAAAGAATGGTTGGTAACTTTGCTGTTATGGTCCTATTTCACCAGAGCTTTTCCTTCCTTTAATCACACTTTTTCCCACAAGTTAAGCTGCGGCTATAGTGTTTACCAGCCTGAGCTGTACAAGGCAGAGCTCCTGAACGACACAGCTACGCTGCCACAAGCCTCTGCTATTTGCGTAGTTACAGCAATAAAAGCTGAACTGTGCTTGTACAGTTGATTTTACTCACAAAAATAATTTTACTACAGCAGTAAGAAGCACCATGCTGCTGGTATAACAATGTCACCTGAGGTGCGCCCTCCCAGGGAGGCCCTTACCATTTAGGAACACTTCGGGGAAGACATGCCAGTAAAGCCAACTATCTGGATTTCACAAGTGTTTGGGTCCCACCAGTCTCCCATTCCACATGAGATTAACAGGCTGGATCATGGGTATTTATTTCACATTTACTGCCTTTGCTTATATTCAACAACCTAGTGCAAAATCTAACCCATATTTGATACCTAGAATATAAAGGTAACATAAGAGCTTTTTCATGTGCTAAAGAATATATACTAAGATGTGTCATCACACAGTAGCCTGGAGGCTTTCACGAGAACATGTGCTATAAAACACTACTTTCATTAAACCTTATTCCCAGATGACTGTGAAGCACACTGCTTAGGACTGCAGCAAACAAATTTGTTTTAAATGCAAACCCAGGTGTACTTCTTTGATTTTTTAGTATCTATAAAAACTTTCAGAATAAGCCCATTAAAAATATTTAAGAGTCCTCATTAGTGTATAAACATAGCACAATAACTAAACAACAAACTAAAACAGGATGCACATACCTGCTTCCAAAAGATTTTTTAAATGCTGAACTGCCTAATTTATAAAAAAAAAAAAAATCAGTGGCTAGTCACTCTGAAATACAGCCTGCTGAAGTGTCTAGCCAACTGCTGACAGTCACTTCTGTTAATGTCGGCACAATATTTCTTGACCTAGCTGAAAAATCAAGGGGGGTGGGGAGGAGGGAGCAAAACGGAAACTCAAATCACCAGACAATGCATTTTTCCTCTGTCAGCAAATGTAATGACATGTTAAAAAAAAAAAAAAAGTCCCAAAATTTTAAAGGACATTACAACCAAAACCTCCAGAACAGTAAGCTTGAGCCTCCTGCCAGATAATAATAAATGACATTTGCACAACACACATAAAACATGTTGCCCATTTGTCATAATGTGGTACAAAGTTTTTATATAACAAAACGTAAGATCTTGCTCTTGCATTTAATGAATTCTAATTTTCATTCAAATACAGCTTGATGCAGAAGTGAAGCAAAAATTTATCACCAGACTGTAAAAAAAGAAATGCATAATTGTCCACTTTCTAACATAGATGTGCCTAGAAACTAAAAGGCCAAAGAGACGAGCGCATATATATACTACAGACATCGCCTCAGCTTTCTAGTTCAGAAAATCTGGTGCTTAGCAACACGTGGCAATTAAAACTTATCAGCAAGGATGATAATAAAAACATTCAAAAGGAAAACAGGACTATAATTAATACGTCTATACATCACCATGATAACATTGTTGCTTACTCACTAACATCTGAAATATGTTTCCAGGAACATCGGACAATACTGAGTAGCCTGATGTATTTCAATGTCTCCAAACACATGGGAGAAATACTTTATCTGCGTCACCTTCAACTCCCAGCTTCTTGTCTTGCACAGGTTTCAAAACTAAAACCCCCAAGCTGGACTGCTTCAGTCCTGCTCATCCCATCTAACCCAGTGAGTAACATGAACCTGACCGCAGCCTATGACAGAATTCTGTCTGTCAGGGGCAACTAATCAAGGCGGATGACAATGAAAACTAGTCACAAACACTGGTACTCTGGAGGGGAAAAAAGAAGAAACCAAAAAAGGTTATTATCAAACAGTAATAATAACCATCTGGGAGTTTATGGGAAGTTCATCCGGCTCAATCTTTGAGACACACTTCCTTCATTCACTCTGAAAAATGCATAGGTATTGTCGAAGGCTGGACTTACTCAATTTGAGACACGTACTCAATTCTTTACTTGTAACAAAAAAATCATTCACTGGAACGTGTTACAGCCTTCCACTGCTGACAGAAAGAATTCAAATTCCCATTTCTTTTCCCTACATAACGGCAAAATTAGCTGTCAGCATAAGTTATCCTCTACACAATGTTCAGCGCCCGTGCGAAGGCATTTCTGTAACGCTGGCCCACGGACAGCTGATCGGAGGCGGCGCAGGCGGAGGGACGGTGCCCCGAACACGGCACAAGGGGGGCAGCTCCGGCCTGCAGCCGCCCGCAGCCCCTCCAGGAAGGCTGCATGAGGCGAGCCGCGCCACGGCCCCCCGGCCGCTCTGCGGGGGCTCCCTCAGCTGCTCTGAGGGGGCTCCCCCGTCCGGCCCGGGCCCCGACAGCCGGGCGAGGTACGGACGGCGCAGGCCGCCCCGCAGGGCTCCAGGGGCAGCAGCGGGGCCCGACGCCCCTCCTCAGCCCCTCACCGCCCGCCCCCGGCGCCCTCCGCCGCCCTGCCCTTGCCGGGCCGGCGTCCCCACGCACCTGGCCGCTCCCCGGGGCCCGCTGCCGCCCGCTCCCCGCCAGCCAGCCGTGCGCGCAGGCGGCGGCGGCCGCCGGAGGCCGCAGCAGGGCGAAGGCCAGCAGCCGCCGCTTGAGGGACCCGGCTGCCGCCAGGCTGCGCGGAGCCCCCAGCAGCGCCATCTTGCGCGGGGCGGAGCAGAGGATTGTGGGACGCCGGCGGACCCGCTGGGAGGAGGGGCGGGGCGGGACCGCGCTCCCGGCCCGGCCGCGCGGAGGAGAAGGCGGGGCGCGTCGCCATGGCAACACCGCCCGCCGGGGCCGCCCGGTGTGGCGGGAGGGCGCGGGTGCTGCCCCCGCCCTGCCCCGCCGCGCTGAGGGGTCGGCCGCCTCCCGGTACGGCTAGGTCGCGGCCTCTGGCGCTCCCGAGCCGGCACCTCCTCGGGGCGGTTCTCGCTCCGGCGGTACCGGTAATGTGGAGAAATCGGGGTGGTGAAACAGGGGGGCCCGCATCCCAAACCACGAACTGCCAGCACCGCTCACACAGGGCAGCGGCGCCATGAACATGGCGGCACTTCGGCATACAGTCTGTGTTGCTCAGTCGGGCGCTCTCCCAAGGTGCCGTTAGTGCTCTCGCCTTCCCCACGGGCGGCTGGACCCCGGGGTGGCTGCCGGCGCAGAGCCCGAGCGGGCGCGGGTCCCTGCCGGTGCGCTGGGCTGGGGCACAGACCTCGGCCCGCAGCACCGGAGCGAAGCTGTGCCCAGATGGCACAGGGCGGCATGGCTCCGCACACCTCATGCTGCATTCTGCACCCTGCCTGGGGCTTGGCTGCGAGCCACCTTCGGCCAGCACAGCCCTCAGCTCAGCCGTGGCTCCTCTATGACCAGCGTAACGCAGCAGTAGTATGGTTCCTAATTAACCACCCCGTTTAGGAAGACAGAGATACGCCACGGATTACATTTATAATGGCCTATATACTCCCATCTGATTGGAATGCAGAGCCGAGAGGAAGCTGTAACTCTGTGTGGCATTTTTAATCACATAAAGATTTCTTCAAAGCTACCAGAGCTTGACTGCTGATGCTCTCGCCTTGAGGGCAAGTTGTAAGCTCATTTGCTGGGGAGAGAGACAGACAGACAGACAGAAAGGAAGAGGACAATTGGCTTAAAGCTGATTTTTAATGAGACAGGTTTTCTCTACCCTGCACTTTGATACGCAACTTTGCTTCTGACCAGGATTCACTTTAAACGACAGAGGCGACATTTCTCTGTCACTAATCTAATTCTTCATCCTAATTGCATCTGGCAGAGCTTGGTCTGAACAGTGCCGCCCGGTGGCATCGTTCAGAAAGATAAACACACATTCTAGGCATACAGCTTCCATAGATCCGCTGCCCGTGGTACGCCCTTGTCAACATGGAAGTTTGACCAGGCAGGATGTGGTAATTGTGACTGGCTGGGATAGCATGGACAGAGAGGCTGGCCAGAACTGCAGCATCTTTCGAGGGATCTCAAATGTTTCTGCAATGCTTCCACATGCACTGCTGAGGAGCCTCCATACGTGCAGATACAGTGTGTTCTGGATCGGTCTGACCTGCAGCGCAGGCTCTTGGCCGCGTGATACGTGTCCAGTATTTCCACCGCCTCAAGCTCTCTGGACATGTGCAGCACCAAATACCCTGTGTGTGGGTAAACGAACCCTGAATTGTGGTGTCGCAGTAGTTGACTCGGCTCTAATGCCTCTCTAACGGAGACTGGCAAAATCACTCGGCAAACGTGTACTGCTAAACCTCACGGTACCGCGCTGAGGCAACCGCACCGTTACACTCTTGCCTTCCTTCAACAGGGAGAGAAGAGCAGGTCCCATGCGACCAGTGACAGAACCACCTACATACTTCCAGCAAGACCCTAAACCTGAAGACGGAAACACGCATTTGAGCAATCAGGTCATACTGCCTTTAGGACAGAGCTGCGCTAATTTTTTGTCTAATACAGTTCTAAAATTCTGCATCAAGCACCAACCGCATAAGAAATAAACCCATTCCTCTCATGAAATACAAAGAGCAATGTCTAGTGTTCTGATGGAATACTGAAAATGACGTTCTGTCATTCATCTGGCACTGAGAAATCGTATCAGCGGACGGGTGGAGAGGAGGCGATTAATTTTGAAAAAGGAATTGGAAGTGCTAAGTGCTAGCAGCTTAGTCTACAGATAACTGAGGGGTGACAATACCCCGTGCCGAAAACATTTAAGAAGGGCAAGAAATTACTAATGCTGATAGAAGGAAGGAGTACTGGAAGCAATGGGATCAGATGAAGTACAGGAAAGCTACAGATAAATACCTGGCGAATAATTGTCATCATGGCAATGTGAGAGAGAGTTGGTGTGATAAACGCAGTCATGATTCATGTCAAAAATAGAATGTACTGTGATAAGTGTAATTGTTGTACCCTATGTAAATCTGGGACCTGTATCGCAGTTGTGGTGAGTGGGTGCCTGTGGTTCTCCTTTAAGACAATGTGATGGTTTCCCCTTCCCCTGAGGCAATCGCTGCTTGGAAAAGCCCGCTGAAGCTGAAGGAGATAAGGAAAGCAAAACCAGGTAGGGAAGGCCCGCCGAAGGAGACAAAGGCCTTGAGATTTGAAAAAAGCGCGCCAAAGGAGAGCCAACAGGAGAACCCTAACGACCCAATGGGGAAAGAGCGGGACGAACATCCAGTGAGAGGAGATTGGTCAAGATCCGGGGATAAAAGATGCTGCTTTTAGGACTCAGGTGTGCGTGTGGTGGAACTAATTGAGTTCTCTGCGCACCCAGCGCTGTTTTTGCTTATTGTTTCTCAACCTAAATTGATTGAACCCAAAATAAAATTGTTTTAATTGTTATCGTTTCTAACATTGGTATCCCCTCATTCAGGATATTTACAACTAGAGTGCCTAAGACACGAGAAAATGATCTGCACTGAAGAATCTGCCATTACACATATATGCATATGCTCACAGTATCAAGTGGCTGTGTGGTATTTGATGGAAAATTTTATAATTAGCAATTTTAATATGCCATTATCATGAACTGAGAAAAAAAACAGCTTTAGAATTTCCATTTTCTGCGCTAATGCGTATGGGGTTATTTTTTCCTACACTTTGAAGGCCAAAAAGGTACTTAATATATTTGAAACTAGTATTTTCCCTGCACATTTTGCCTTTACCTGCTCTTCCTTCTTCAATAACTCCCTGGTGCTGCTGCGTTTATTTCCTCCCCCTACTATTTTCAGTATTTTCTCCAGTTCCCATCTTCTTTCCTTCCCTCTCTCTTTCTCTCTCTCCTTTTGATCCCAGTTTATTTACATAGTACCAGATTATTGATACCTGTATGCATCAGTGCACAAACGGCGAGGGAGATGCAGAGAGGGGAAGAGGCCATAGACCTACAGTGGCCAGGAACAGGACTGCCCCTTCTCTCAAAGTGACCTAGCCAGGAGAACAAAGCTCATGCTATAGACACAGAAAGCTAACAGACGCGTTTTATAAATTTACACTGTTTAAAGTAGTGTGGGACAAAAAAAAAGAAAGAAAACCAAATAAAATCTGTTTCTCAGCAGATTTAGCTGTAGAAGCAGAGGATTTGCTGGGAGACAGGCAGAAATCAACGCAAGCTCCGAAGTGGTCATGAGATAAACTTAACAGTAGCAGCTCAGCAGAAGAAACATAAGCCCTGCTGCATGTAGGCAAAATAAGACCTTATTTAGAGTTTATTAAAGTTTTTAAGTTCTTTCTCATTAAAGGTGTTTAATATGATTATAAATTCGTAATGAACTTTACACATCGTGGCAAATACTTACTTCTTCCAGCTGTAAAAAAGCAGAGTACAATTTCAAAAAGACTATTTATAAATCTAAGATATATAACATATTATACATTTCTATAAAATGGAAAGCATCAACACTGAATGCCAGATAATCAGTATGCCAGGCAAGACTGAAACCTGTATTTTGTATGGTAAACCTTGACAATTCCATTTGTGGCAGGAATCAGACTACATGAAAGTGCCCCCAGAGCTGTTGAAATCAAAATGAATTTGGGAGTCAGGCTAGGGGATAAAGAAAAGTAGCAATACGCAATCATAATTTATAAACAACAGTACAGGAAGGGTATGAGCACAAGGAGGCAAATGCTTCACCAAAGTATATGAAGAAAGTGGGAAAATTAATGGGAAGAAATGAATGCAAGGAAAGTAAAAATGGGAAGACAGGACAAGACTGTGGGGTGGAAAAGAACCCCTCACTCAGAGAAATAAAATTAGTTTGGGCAAGTAGAATATGTGCCAAAAGGCACAGTACTCATTTGGAGATGGGGACTGTTGTACTTATTTCTAGAAAAATATGAACTATTAATACTCAGACCTTACATTTAAGAACAGAGCAGCTACACATACATTTGAAGTGCAGTATGAATTACACTTTGTATCAATTAAATAGCATCTGAGCTCTATTTTTAAATGTTTGATTATGTTACAAAATTGGCATTCTGATTTTCTTCTTTAAAAAGCATGGGTTTGTCCACCTTTACCCTAAACAAGACTTGTTGTATATTTTGTTAAGGCAAACAGTTTAAATGTTGTATGAACATATCGTTACCTGCTTTACATATTATTTAAAATGTATCATATCAGCTAGTTCAATTACAGATAACACAGGGCTATAAAACTATCTAAAATCCTAACTAGAATGCCTCTAAAATCCTAACCAAAATGCGCGCCACTGAAAAAGGCTGTTTAACCTCTCACATGACAGCCACAAGTCACCTTAAATACCAGGAATGTGTTATGTATTTTGGTTATTTGATCTCAGTCTCTCCTAGAATTTTGTGGTTTTGCCCAGTGTTGTATTGGTTGTAGAATGCATGCTGTTATATTCTTACTGAGTCTTCCTAAGACTGGCCTTGCACTATTTTCATTCTGAATATCAGCCATCTGGCACTGTGTGCTGCAGTATTTAGTGCCACAAATAATAATGAAAATCATGGTAATATTTCGTGATACTTTAACGTAAAAATGTAAGACAGAGGGTATAAAACTTTGGGCCTATAATCTTAAAGCTGCCAAAGCATGTTGTTCCCTCTGCCCTTGTTTTCCATAAATGATTCTTTGACTGAAGACAGCAGTGGTAATAGGAAAGTCATTGGCTAATGCACGTTAATGAAGCTGCGTTCCTTTGATATTGTATGAATTCACTTTAGGATAGAATAAACCTTGTAGTTATAATGAATATAAGAAATATATTCTAATGTAACTAGTAGTTGCACAACAAAAGCTACTATGAAATTCTCCATACAGCCCTGTACCAAGGCTAAAAACTTACATTTACTCAAAGATTGTAGGTACAGTAATTAGGTCATGTAACCATAGTCTGAAAGAAATAATTAATGAAATAACTGATGAAAGAAGGAGTCTGTTTCTCTTTCTTTAACTTTCTCTAACAAGGGGCCTGTTTAAAAGTTATCTAGAGGGAGTGACTGAAAGAAACAAGCAGAAGAAACAGATGGTCGACAAGGACATAAATTAGCTCAGACCAATAAGAACACTGCAAACTTGCAAGACCATCACATACAAGGCAAAAGGTGAAAAGTACACCATGAGGAAGACCTACGGGCCTTCCTCCCAGAGACCCCTGCCCACAATTCTTGGAGGAATTTGCACAAGGGCAAAGGACTGATAAGCTGATTAACATACAAAGGGAGAGTAGGCGGGGTTAGGTAATGAATATGTATAGGCGTTAATTGAATATTCATTGTATAAATATAAGATAATCAGTTACTTTAGACATGCACGTTAGGCGGAAAGATCCCCCGTGCATCCAGTGCTGTCAATAAAGGATACTCAGTTACTAAGAAATTTTGACTACGTTCTTTAAATCACCTTGTAGTTAACGATCAGCTACAGTCCTGAAGAAAAATGGGTAGGAAAAGAGCCAAGATTTATACCTTTCTGCTCCAGTAGACGTGGGCCCATCCAAGACACATGAGAAAATGGCATTTGACTTCAGATAGACCGGAGAGGGCTCTGTTTTTTCCATCAGTCAAGCCCTGCAGAAACGCTTGAACATTAAAACAGCTTTTTCCTTCTGTCTCCCCACATCAAAATCGATGACGAGACTGTTGCATATTCAGCAAAACTGTTGTTCTCAAAGTAGTTAAGTTGCATAATTAGATGGGGCTTAAAAGAGTGAAAGTGCAGAAATGCAGGAGCCTTCCACCCAGGGAGGCAACCCCACCTCCCCGTTCAATCTCATATTCATCTATCTGACTATGTCCCTACCTGGGGCTCAAGGATGCAGGAGTGCAGCCGCGTCTCTGGGATCCTTCACAAAAATGAAGAAAGGCCAGAGGTACAGAGGCAAATTCTCACTGAAATCGCCAGGAAGTTGCCGGTGTACACAAGAACAGGGAATGGAGGTCAGCTAAGCAGAGAGCTTTGTTCCTCTAAAGCTAACCAAGCACGCTAAAGTAGCATATGCTGGCAATCCAGACGATACTGCCAATCAACAGGGCGTTCCTAACGCCACTGCGTGCACAGAGTAACTCTTGTACAAGTAATGCCAATGCCTTTTCTCTCGGGTTTTATGCTTGGGAAAACAAAAAACCTTGAACACTTCCGCTCATCTCCAGTGGAGTGCCAGGTGCTGCCTTTGAGAAGCAGTATCTGCAGTTCAAAAGCCCACTTATGTTGTCTGCTTTTTTATTTTATATTTTATATTAATTGCAAATAAATTGCACATAATATAAAATTATATACTATATTATATGCAAATTACTATTGTCTAATAGTAATAGAATGACAAAATCCGTAGTTGTTTCTACTTAGAATGGATCTAGCTTAAAGATGCAGGACATAATTCTGTGAAAAGATTTCTGGACCTTGTTTGGTGATTAAATGCGTACGGTGCCTCTTTCAAAGCTTGAAAGAAATCGGTGTTAATATTGGAGGCTCTGCCCTGTTCATGTCTGTCAGACAAGCCAGAGCATTCTGAAGGAGAGACCTGCTGTACAGGCAATTACCAACATGGAATGCTTGTAAAGTCTGAGTAAATGTGGAGGCCAGAGGGAAGTGTACACTTGTGGTTTATCGCTTTTAAGCTGGTTGTGTGCTTTGCAGTGAGGATTGTTCCCCGCACCTGCGAGTCTCCAGAAGAATTATGAGCCTTGCTTATCTGATTGTGACCTGGCAGCAAAAATCAGCTGCAAATGCACTCCTCTTTTGAAGTGATAGAGGAAAGAGTGTGAATAGTTGGGAAATGAGTGGAATCTTAACTAACGTGTGAAAAAAGAACACCTTTCAATTTTTGGTATTAACGTGTCTTTCATTTCAGGTATTCGATTCTGTGATAGATGCCTGCTAATAAAACCTGATCGCTGCAGGAGCGGCCTGGAAACTAGGACCACGTGTGGCAATCGTTTAGCTGAGGGGAATGTGCTCGAGCTTGTCTAGACACCAATTAACATGATGAGTCATGCTGACAGAGCATAAGGGAGTGGGGGACGGATGGCACCAAGGAAAGATCACACCTTGCTGTTGATTGATGGTAGTTAACCACCAATCGGGGATTGCTTAGTATGCAATGCTTAGCTCAAAAGAACCAATCTGTTTAAACGCGCGACTTCTGAAAGTATATATACCCGTGTATCTATACAATAAATTGATATTTACTTGCGTCAGGCTGTGTCCCGTCTCTCCATCACAGCAGATCACTGTCACCATTGTTCCGTCTGTGCCATGTAAGTTACTGGACAGTTCTTCACTGAAGTGAGTAGAGTCACCATGAAGTGATGTGAAGGGGCTGGCCCTTCCCGTGTCTTTTTACACAGGAAGGTACCCAAGTACCTCTGCTCCTGCTGCAGGCACCGGCGCGTGCTCCCATGGGGCAGCACCAGCAGTCGCATTTCTGCTCTTTGGGGCCCTGAAGCGTTTCCGGTTCCCACACTTGGAAGTGTATCAGTTCCTAGAAAGCATGCCACCTAGTGAAAATTAACTGATTAAATAGGCAGGGTAAAATAAATTATAATTTTGACTTTTTTAAAAGAAATTCCAGGCCTTTACCTGTGGTATTTTCCAAAAATTTTAAATCCTTTAAAAATTCACCAGTGGTACCAACTTCAAAACAGATTCCAAAACTATGAACTGTCCTTTTACTTGGTATAGCAAGGAGTCTTCAAGTGAAAAGCAAAGAGGCTGTAGTCATATTGCATTCGGGCCACTAAGGGGAGCTATTTATTGATGAAACTGTGTTGTGTAATCAAGGGGCTGAATAAACCACACACCCCATCCCACCCCATATTTTAGTACCCCTTGTGTTACAACCGTGTGCTTTACACATCCTGATTTCAACTTTGCTTTTGTTCTCTAGGGTGAATAACTGCATTGGATTTTCTAACTACAAATTCTTTCTACTGTTCTTAGCCTATTCTTTGTTGTATTGCTTGTATATTGCTGCAACAGTCTTCAAGTATTTCATTAAGTATTGGACAGTAAGTTGTGAAATCTGGTTACTTCTGCATATCCTGTGAGTCTCATGGGGTTTAGTCACTCTTGTTACTTTTTTTGCTTTTGGTCAGTGGAGGGTCTGCATTTCTTTCGTAAGGTATTTTCCTGTGCCTTGTTTTGCGTGCAACTCCGTTTATATGTCTGAAATGTACAAAGCGAGAAGCAAACCAACTTCAGGAATTTCAAATTGCAGAGTTAGCTTCTGGCAAAGAAGTTATATCCTTTCCCTGTTCTCGCATGTATGTATCTCAGAATTTCTGGAAAACTGCCAGAAGTTACTTAGTCTAGAAAACTCAAATGTTATCCAAAGGAAGACACACTTCACTGAAAGACAGCCCAGGATGCTGTTCACAACAATGTTCTGGTGGTTTTTTTAATACACATTAGGATATATTATGATTCATGCCACTGAAACTAGAGGTGTTACAAAGGGATAAACACCGTTTGAGTTAGGTTAGGCTCTTGGATGTAAATGTGGTTAATCTTCCCAACTCCAAATACAGCTGCTGTTGCCTGGCCCTATCTCTTTTGTGCTTAAAAAAATACCCCAATCTTCTACTGATTATGGAAATAATTGTCTTCTAAGTAGACATTCTTAGCTGTCAACATTTGATGCTTTTAAAGTGGTTCCAAGAACTCCTCCTACGTATTTCAGTTATATTACAGGAAATCATTAATTGTGGGTGGGTGGTTTTCTTTTATGTTGCTTCCTGAACTGCCCAGGCATACTTTTTTTCACGTTTATCTGTATTGGTGTCTTAAGTATCAGGTCTCTCGCACTTAAGGAGGGCAAGCAAAGAAGAGAAAGCACAGATTGCAGACCCTGGGGTTGCTACCCTAAAGTTTACTGTAACTGATGGTTTCCAAAATCACAATTCCTTGATCTGCTCTCTTCTCTTCTCTGGTATCAAAGTGTAACACCCTGGCACTGATCTGTACATATTTACTGAAAAGAAAAAAGAAAAGGTCAAAAATCCTTGCTCATTTTCAAATCCTCGTATGACTCCTTTCTCAATTTAAAAGCAGACTGAAATAAAGGATGCTTCTTACTCCGTTATCAGTTACCACTCATATGCAAGCAATGCCAACTGACAGTCCCAGTAAGAGGCTGGCCTTTTGTCACTCATTTGTTTATGTCCCCTCTGCTGCTTGACTCTGACTGTGTTTAAGTAACTTAACTTTGCTGTGCATTAATTTATTAAAGATCTGTCGGTTTAATGGCTAATCACTAAAATGCCTCCCGAGATGCTCGTGGGGCACTAGCAGGAATTGTCGCTTGTGCTAAGAAAGGTGCAGAGACTTGAGCTCTGTGGCTGCTTATATGGGATGAGCAAAGGCCGAGATGTGGCATTTTACTCTGAGGCCCCCACAGCCTCTCTGTAGATGTACGCGTATGAGGATCTCTGGCACTTGACTCTTCTACTGTAGCAAGGAGCAAGGGCTGCTTCTGCTTGTAAGGTCCCGCTTGGCTTTCAGACTTTCCCAAACCACCTGGCTCAGTTCTAACGCTACCTGGTTGCTGTAGCTATGCAGGCTGGGTTTTCTGGGCGTGACTTATATTGCAGGAGGTGCAGGGTTTAATGTATGCACAGGAAACTCGGCAGAACGTAAACACGGCTTCAAGAGCGCGTCTGCTTATTTCCCCGTGGGCATGTTTCTTGTGGGAAGCTGGGACTGTACTGGCTCTGTTACGCACAGAAAGCTAGTAGTGAGACCCCACTCTTTCTGCTGGGGTTCCTGGAGGGGAAATGTACCCGATCATTTCTTTGTCTCTTCTTGCACTTTATAGTGAGCTGTGACTCTTGTGTACACCAGTTTGAGAACTCCAGATAGGATTTTTAGAGGATAACTTTCTTCTCTCTAGGAACAAAGAATTTCCAGCTTTTATTTGCTCCTGTCACTTGTTCTGTGTTGCTTTTCCTTCCAGGGTGAGCTGACTAATGGACGTTCCCAATTTCACGTCCTTTTCCTTCTCTTTGTGGTGGTCACGTTCTTCGTAAGATGGCGGCCAGGGTGGGGACACATGGAGGCGATGCTCTGCCAGGCCCACGGTCGCAGGATGGGCAGCTGGCAGTGGCTCCTGGCTCATCTGCTGCCCGGAGCCTGCCCAGGACAGCAGCTGCCTCAGTGTTTGCAGCAGCTGCAGAAATGGGTTTCTGTTCTCTGGATGCTTGTTTTTAACCAAGTGCTGAAACTTCTACAGTTCAAGCTGCTAATTAGCTGATGCTGCATGGCCAGTAATAAACATCAATATGTCAGACTTTTAACTTTCTGCTTTGTATTTTACGTCAATACTTCTAGTCCCCTGAGGAGAAGAAAATATATTATCGTAAGGTAAGCAAGGTAACACAGAGACGGGGACGGTTCAGAAAAGATAGGAAGACAAATCCATTTGTGCTACAGGCAAAAATAACAACAAAAAAGCATCTAAACATTTTCTTCAGTATTGCCTTTTACCTCTGAACATCATTTCTTAGTACAGTACAAAAAGTGCATAGTGCAGGCAAAGTTTACTCATTTTTAGTGCAATAATTCCTTATATACACATACTAAACCAACCTATTTGTAAGTAAGATTTACACCCTCTGCTGTTTCACTAGCTGTCAATTGTTAAAAACTTGCTGGGACCCCTCAGCATGCAGGCACCATCTCCACTGCCTTGCTGAATGCTAATGAGCTTCCACCTAATTTAACCACAGAAAGATATCTCTTCCATATCACCACCTATTACTAGCTCCAAAACTGTCTGGTGAAGCTTAGTAGAGATATGCCCGGTCTTTTTAGCTGCTTGTAAAAACTGGAAGCCACACCAGGCAGTGCAAAATACAGCAGGAAGACCTTCTCGAGGACCATCATACCATGCCCACACCAGGGAACTGTCTTAGTGTCTACCAAATACCTTGAAGCCATTCCTCGTGCAAGATAGAAGGTACGAATGACAGAAGAAACAACATATGGAAGTTCATATGTTAACAACACAGTTACTATATTTAGAGGCAGGCATGAAGCAGTATATTAAAGACATGCCTATACCTAGCTGTGCTCTAGGTCAGCCCTGAGATTATTCTGCCCCAGCTGACAGACCATATCATAGTTTTGTGGCTAAGATCCAGAAACGAAACTCATTTCGATTTTCCTTTCATCATCCTGAGTTAGGACACACATATCCAGGCTGCCCCCAACTTTTTATTCAGACCTTTCCCTTCCAAGAATTTCCTGGGATTTGTAACTGAATTCATACCTCATTTTAACATTCCCCTTGAAGGGTTGAGTGTACTCCAACCCTATCTTTAGATATTTTTTTTTTAGCTTCGATCCATCTTCTATCCATGTGATAAATGGGATTTCTTAACAGTTCTTCTGGGACTTCAGCAGGGTGCTTTCACAAACCTATGAGCAACATACCTACTACCTTTTAGCAATGCTCCCTCCACTTGGACACGCAGTGAAGCTGGCTTCATGTAAGCACATAAGTTGCCAACTCTACTTCTTACCAGACTATAAATAAGTATATGGCTTGTTACTATTTCTTGATTAGGATTAAATGCAATCATAATCAAACATATTCAGGATAAGAATGGGCTTATAAGGAACAACATCAACCTTGGCTTTGAGGATTCTGCGATAAAAACTGATGCTTCAAAAGGCCTGAATTAATATGCCTATGGGAATAATTTGAATCAATTTTTATAGCTTTTTATAAAACCTCTTGGTTTATTGCAGTTCATACTTTCATTCTGCCCTATATTTCACAGTTCACATCCATCTGCAAATGTAATTTTTTTTGTCCATTCTGACTACATTTTCCCCTATTCATCTATTTTGAAGTAAATAGAGTAAATTAATACCAGTTTATTGCCTCTGAAATGCCTTGATTTTATGAGGTATGTAATACCTCCACACTAAAATTTCTGTGCTTCTACACTACACCCTAATGTATGATTCTTACAGGAAAAAATTAAGTACCCAATCCAATATCCTTTATTAGGCAGATGATGCTTTCAAAGTGTTGAGAAAACATGAGCAAATTAGCCTTCATGCCAACACCCCATATGCCAGGGGTGTCTTCATTTTTTAATCTTTGTTTTGCCATCAGGGATACTGAGACATGTTAGGACATAACGTGCTATCTTTCAGCACACTGACCTTCTTTGCAAGACCTAGTTTGGTGACTACACAGCTCCTGCAAGGACTGGTGGCTGTACAACAGATTATACCCATGTGCACCCCTCTGATTAACACAATATTAGTATGCCACAATAATTTAGCATTTAATATTTTAGTATTTTAGTATTGGCAGCATAGTATTTTACGGTGCTTTGGACGACAGTGTGGAAAAAGTCCAGATTAGATGTATTTTAGGATTCTATTCACAGCTCTCCTCTGTGGCGAGTTATTCCCATTTCCAGAACTTCTACTTCTTCTGCTGAGCTGCTACTGTCATCTTCTCTGAGTGCCAGCTCTGAAGCATGCATTGATTTCTGTCTGTCTCCAAGGAGATTCTTCTACAGCTACATCTCCTGAGAAATCGATTTTGTTTTTCTTTCTTTTTTTTGTCCCACACTACTTTTAAACAGTGTAAGTTTATAAAACTCGTCTGTTAGCTTTCTGTGTCTATAGCATGAGCTTTGTTCTCCTGGCTAGGTCACTTTGAGAGAAGGGGCAGTCCTGTTCCTGGCCACTGTAGGTCTATGGCCTCTTCCCCTCTCTGCATCTCCCTCGCCGTTTGTGCACTGATGCATACAGGTATCAATAATCTGGTACTATGTAAATAAACTGGGATCAAAAGGAGAGAGAGAAAGAGAGAGGGAAGGAAAGAAGATGGGAACTGGAGAAAATACTGAAAATAGTAGGGGGAGGAAATAAACGCAGCAGCACCAGGGAGTTATTGAAGAAGGAAGAGCAGGTAAAGGCAAAATGTGCAGGGAAAATACTAGTTTCAAATATATTAAGTACCTTTTTGGCCTTCAAAGTGTAGGAAAAAATAACCCCATATGCATTAGCGCAGAAAATGGAAATTCTAAAGCTGTTTTTTTTCTCAGTTCATGATAATGGCATATTAAAATTGCTAATTATAAAATTTTCCATCAAATACCACTCTCTCTCACATGGCCATGATGGCAATTATTCGCCAGGTATTTATCTGTAGCTTTCCTGTACTTCATCTGATCCCATTGCTTCCAGTACTCCTTCCTTCTATCAGCATTAGTAATTTCTCGCCCTTCTTAAATGTTTACGGCACGGGGTATTGTCACCCCTCAGTTATCTGTAGACTAAGCTGCTAGCACTTAGCACTTCTGATTCCTTTTTCAAAATTAATCGCCTCCTCTCCACCCATCCGCTGATACGATTTCTCAGTGCCAGATGAATGACAGAACGTCATTTTCAATATTCCATCAGAACACTAGACATTGCTCTTTGTATTTCATGAGAGGAATGGGTTTATTTCTTATGCGGTTGGTGCTTGATGCAGAATTTTAAAACTGTATTAGACAAAAAATTAGCGCAGCTCTGTCCTAAAGGCAGTATGACCTGATTGCTCAAATGCGTGTTTCCGTCTTCAGGTTTAGGGTCTTGCTGGAAGTATGTAGGTGGTTCTGTCACTGGTCGCATGGGACCTGCTCTTCTCTCCCTGTTGAAGGAAGGCAAGAGTGTAACGGTGCGGTTGCCTCAGCGCGGTACCGTGAGGTTTAGCAGTACACGTTTGCCGAGTGATTTTGCCAGTCTCCGTTAGCGAGGCATTAGAGCCGAGTCAACTACTGCGACACCACAATTCAGGGTTCGTTTACCCACACACAGGGTATTTGGTGCTGCACATGTCCAGAGAGCTTGAGGCGGTGGAAATACTGGACACGTATCACGCGGCCAAGAGCCTGCGCTGCAGGGCTGGGCCATGTACATGTCTGCACACACCCAAGTGTGGCAACGAAGCATTTATAGCCAGGAGAAATTCACAAGTACATATTCAGAATGTGAACCTGCGCTAAGCTTATGTCTATTATAGTTCCTCATACCTTGAAATGTCCCCCTAAAACAAACCAAAATCCCAACAAGAAATACAGCCAACAAACCTACAGCAGAACATCTGGGCCATACAGTGTGTGGGGAGAGGCAGCGTTCGGCTCCTGTTTGAGTAGGGCCCTGCAGGACAGGGCGGCTCTGAGGGAGACGTGCTGGAGAGCCAGAGGCGATCGGGGAGAGCCAAGGCGCGGCCCTGACGGGAGCCCCAGAGGCAGCGCGCGAAGAGGCGCGAAGAGGCACGAAGCGCGGGCAGGCGGCGGGGACCCGACGTCACCAGGAGCGCCCCGCCCACCTCCTTCGCTTGCGCTCCCGCCGCGCCTTTGAGTGGCGGCACCGGCAGCCAATCGGACTAGGGTGGCCCGGCGCGCTGCCCGCCCCCCGGCGGCGGCGCAGCGGGGCCGGCGCGTGGCGGCGGCGGGCGGGGGCGCGCCCCGGCGCATGGAGGCGATGCCCTGCCAGAACCAGCGGCTCGGCCCGCGGCCGCCGGAGGAGCAGGCGGCGGGCACGGCGCCCGGCGGCTCCCGCCTGATCCGCTTCGCGGAGCCCGGCCAGGACAGCGGCTGCCCCAGCCCGGACAGCAGCAGCAGCAGCAGCAACGGGGTGGCGGCGGCGATCCCCGCGGGGGAGGGCGCCGCGCCGCCGCTGGGGCCGCAGCTGAAGCTGCTGCCGATGAACGACCAGCTGCGGGAGCTGCAGACCATCATCAGGGACAAGTGAGCGCGGGGCGGGCCGCGGGGCAGCCCGCGGGGCAGCCCGAGGGGGAGCGGCGGGCAGCGTGAGGGGAGCGGCGGCCCGGCCCCCCTCCCTCAGGGAGCCGCGGCCCCGGCCGCGCTGCCGCCTGCCGGCACGGCCCAGCCCGCCGGGCGGGTGTTCCCCGCGGAGCCCGGGGGCGGCGGGTGGGCCGCGGGGCTCGGGGTGCTGCCGGGCCGGGTCGAGCGCCAGCGCCGCCGCCTGCGGCCATTGCTGCTGACGCGCGGCCGGCGGGGAGGGCCGGGGAGGGGTGGCGGGGCCGCCCGCCCCGCGCCTCAGCGGCCCGGCCCCGCCCCGGAGCTCCGCCTCGGGGCCGGTGCGGACAAAGGCACGCGGTCGGCGGCTCTTACCGGGCTTTTTACGCGCCCAGATGGGAGGTTTCGCGGATCTCCGGAGCTGGCTTGCCACATCATCATCATCATCAACACCGTGCGTGGGAGGCGAAACCTCGAGAGGAGCCGTAGCCGAGTGCCCCGGCAGGAGCTGCCTCTGCTCCCGCTGCAGGGACGGTGCGCGCGGGATGGGGGTGGCCCTCTCGCTCCTGTGGGTGCTGGTGGCCACCATGCTGGCAGGGAACTTGCCGCATGTGGCACATGCCCATGGGCATGCCGCATGGGCACAGCCCAGTTTCCGAGCCCCACATCAAATAAGTGTGTGCAGGATTCCCACAACATTAGTGCTGACGCGATTACTGTTGTGCTGCCTTAAATTTAGCAGGGAACGTATGACAGACGTAGGTAGCAGCCATCTATTAAAGGCCAAATTTGCCTGCTGTGGTGCAAGAACCACCAGCAGACACAGAGGTGCAAAATCAAGTTTAGTAATAGAAGGGTCAGGTTCTGAACAAAACCTTTTTTTCCTGCAGCACACTCTAACATCTACAACAACTAACACACGGCGGGGACACAGTTCTTCCCTTTGTTTCCTATCTGTCCATCTGCCTAGCCCACATTTTTGTATTTCCTGGTTCTTGAGTGCTTTGCAGCTAATAGCACTAACACATCATTATGCAAAACTAATCACTGTCTCTCAAAGCCAATACTTGCATTAACTTCATTAGCTGACATAAGCCTTGTTACCTTAAACTAATTTGTATTTTTTTTTAATCTTCAAAGCATTGTGGAAAAACAAAAACTCATTGCAGGTGGGAGCACACAGAGGTAGCGCAGTCTCGATATGAGGAGGGCAGTTGTGGCAAGACCACACAAAAAATCTCTGCAGGTGAGAACATCTACCTGGCAGCCTTCCTGCAGAGCAGAAAGGGAAGTTGTAAGTCGGCTAAGCAGAGAGAGAGAGAGAGAGAGAAAATACAAACTAGGCTTGGTGATGGCCTAGAAAAGGTTTTGAGGTTAGTGAAAAGGAAACAGCATATAGTTTTGATACCTAGGCAAATACTAGCAATGTGGTTACTGCACCCAGCTAGGGTTTTTATTCCTGTTTTGTTGTAAGTAGGTTTTGAACTCTTGCAAATACATCTAATAAATTTCTGGTTATAGTGAGCTTATCCAGAAGCCAGCAGCTGATACTTTAACTGTAAAGAGTTTTTTTTCCGGAATTGCATCAGCTTCATTGCGCAATACTTTGGTTAGGAGAAGTATAGACTAAGACTTGTAAATATGAATTACTCATAACAGCTGCAGTGATGGCAAACCGTGCTTGATTCTGAGCATGGTGCTGCCCTGGCAGTGGAGATGGAACTGTCCTGTGCAAGCTCCCTTCCCAACCAGCGAGGAAAATGGGACAACAGTCTGCTCAGAAAGGCAGGTGTAAGCTTTGTATGTAAGGAAAGTAGGGAAATATTATTTTTTTGCTCTGTCCCAGGAAGTCAGCTGCATCTCAGCAAACAGGCCTCAGACTGGCCTATTTTAGTGCCTGTCATTCAGAATGATGCTAAAATGTGGTCAGTTTGAGAGGATTTCTTCCACACTGGTTAGAAACTGTTGCAGTAACCTTTCCCTGGGCAGGTGCAGTCTGCATTAAGATGACTTTATGACCACTGCAGTATTAAACCAAGTGCTAAAAGAGACTCCTCAGAAGTACCCTATTTGTGAATAAGAAGCTGCACTGCAAAGAGGAGCCATCGGTCAAAAAGTCTGACTTAAACTGACAAAAGGGTGCATTCACATACACTGTGTGGTGAAGAGGAAAAACTTGTATCATCTGTGGGGCAGCTAGATACCTTGTACTTGATCTTTCTGGATTGAAAAAAACCCAAACAAACGGGTAAGAGCTGTCTTAACACAAGGAGGATATTTGGATTACTTAATGCTGTAGGAAATGGATGTTCCAGGTACAGTGATCACCTGAAAAGGGCAGATATTAAAATGGAAGCTACTACGGGGAGAGAAACAGAACAAAAGTAGGAAAAAACAGTCAGTTTAGGAATATTACTGTGAAGTAAGGGATAGATACTCCCAGTGCAATGCAAGGTAGAATCAGGCATGCTGCATGGAACTAAAGATGGTCAGGCCAGGTGCAGAAGACCTCAGGGACTCCATTTTGTCCATGGTGTGAGCTGCTCAGGAAAGCAGAAAGCTCTTTTCTTGTTTCTGAGAGGCTTCAGAGAAATAAATCACAGCCTTTAAATTGCAATAGAAGACTTCATGTGGCTGGTCATCCTGTCCTGTGTTGGGTTCAGAGACAGCTGGCTGAATCAGTAATGTCCATCTGGTAGACTGAAATGACCAGGTATTTCTTCTGCTTCATTGAAGTTACCAAGAACTACGTCTGTGTGCCAGAATTGGGGAGATGGATAGATCACCTCAACTTGAGTGTGTGCGGGTTTGCTCATTTTTTCACTGGCTTGTTCACTTTTCTGTCTAGCAAATGCTTAACGGGTGGGTAGATGGCTTTTACACTCTATGTTGGGTGTAAATTTTGAGTCCTCTACTGGGATGCATTTCAGTATTGCATGTTTATGAACAGTTACAGCTTCTTTCTAGGGAGCGTATGATCTCAAAGTAATTTCTGGCCTGCACAGATTAGAACCAGGGATCTGGAGGCTTAAATGAGTACTGCAGTTATTTGTAATGTAGAGGTCTGGTCTCTGTAGAAGTAAATTCATTAGCTTACATTGGTAGTGTCATTTTAACTCCTCATTTAACAACAGACCTGATTATTTAAATGTAAGTTTTAAAAGGTTACTGTGTCTCATCATTTCCCCTTCATGGCAACAGTTTGTCCACTGCCTTAAGCTTTCTTATAAAGGCCTTTTACAAATTCTGTTTAGGGAAGCAGCTTTTTTTTTGGCTTCACAGTGCCCTGGGTGTCTGTCAAGAAGTTCTTCTGTAAGGTAACGAGAGAAACAGGAATTACTACAGCGGGTCAGACCACAACCCACATAGCCTACAGCCATATATCGGTGGTTGTAACTAGTACCAGGTGCTAAAGTAGGAAGAAAGCAGCTAGCTTGTACTACAGTACATTCCCCAAAAACATTTCTTCTCACCTCTTAAGACATGCACATGACTTTTAACTGTACATCAGCCATACTCACATACTTTCAGAAACAAAATAAAACATTTATATTGTTTAACATGTTTGTGTTGTGCTACAAGTCAAGTTTTAACACCTTGGTTTGTTAGATGCTGTCTTGTTACTTGATTGAGCAGCTGAAAAAGTTTCTAGTCTGCCATTGATCGTTACTTTCTATAGTTCTATCTGGTATTTAAGGTGAACAGTTAATGGTGTTTTCACATAAGCCTTTTTTTCTGGCCCCTAGCAATTCTCATATGATGTGGGGCTTGAAATCTGGTCACAGCTTTCCCGCTGCTGGTGTACAAGAGGTCTGTCATATTCAGCATTACTAATATTTGTCTTTCATTTTTATGTACCATTGTTTTCTGTAGTTCTCCCCTCAAAAAACCAGGCGTAACTGGCTAAGGGTGTTCAGTGAACTGTGCATAAAAACCATCTGTGTCTCTCTGCAAGTGCAGTAGTTAATTTAAACCCTAGTATTCTAGTATTAATCTAGTATCTGTATTAATAACTCATGGTACTCACTCTAAATGTGTGTCACTGCAGTCAAACCCACAGTCCTGGCATTGTTGGGTTTGTCTTACCACTCATTCATGAAATAATGGCTACATTTCCATACATGCCATAATGTGGAAGAACATAGGTGTGCCACCTACACACTTTGCTACTTCTCTTTTTAAAAAATATTTATACACACCACCAATGGAAATACAAACCTCTTCAAAAATCTTAACAAAATCAGTTTGTATAATTGTAGGGGTTTGGGGGTTGTTTTTTGCGGTTTTGAAATTGGGGGTTTTATTTTTGAGTGTCGCCTTTCTGGTTAATGTCAAGAGTCACAGAAAGTTATTAATATCCTGTCATTACCAGAAAGATGGAAGAAATAAAAGCAAACACCATTTTTATTAGTGGGTTATTAGCACACGGAAAGAAATTAGATTAGACTGACACTGTTTTTAAAACTCCTTTTCTTTTAGTGTGGCCAAGTTACCAGTTGCCCAGGAAAAAAGCAGACAAGCCTGCTGACTTTCACCCATGTGAGATGTTGCAGAATCTAGGGGATTAAATGCAAAGCTCTCTTTATGGTATTTAAGGAGAAACCCAGAGTATCATGGTTTGAAAACGAGAGGGGCGTATGCCTGCTGTGACTAATGGCACATTTCATTTAAAAGTACCTGCCTATGAGGTCGATGCTTTGCCTGTTTTTAAGGCTGGCATGCTGTAAGTGTTGGCTCCTTAACTGGCAGTTTGTTCTACTCTTGGGTAGTGACAGTTGGTCTTGACGTGGGAAGTGAGGTGTTAGAAACTGCTTCTAAATTTCAGGCTTTTAGCGTGGCATACTTAGTGTGTGGCGGAAGGAAGCGAGCTTATTCCGTCTCCTGAATGGGCCCAAAGCCACGCAGTCACGGGAGCGAACAGCTGCACCCAAGGTACTGAGCCGGCAGAGAGGAGTTTTCATGGGAATACTTGTGCATCCCTGCTCACTGTAGTCTCAAATTCACCAATCTAGTCATCCTGTGAGTGAATGCCAGATAAGATAGGGTACATATCCTGCTTACCAGGTGTGTTAATTCGTCCCAGGGCTAGGGGACCGCATTACCACTGTCCCATGGTTTCTGATTGACTGAACGGGCAGAGCAGAGCTCAGAGCTGTAGGGAGCGTACCAGGCTGGTGCACATCTGAGCTTGTGAGGGGTTTTGGAACTCAGCTGGAATGGTAGAACAGTGGAAAACCTACAGGATATCATCCTTATCTTTTCATGCTTTGATTGCTACTGGCACAGTGCAGCAATGTTGCCAGCAGTAAGAGGCAGACCCCTGTGTTAGCTCACTGTGTCTCAGGCTTCACCGCCAAGCGGGAAACCCATGAAGCAGAATCTCTGTGGATTAAATTTTGTATATGGTAGAAGGCTTTTCTCTGAACTGCCTTTAGAATATATTGTCTTTGAATTAATATTGTATTAAATCAATATTCTTAAAATTATTCCCCAATTTAAAATAGAAATTATTACCTTTTTCAGGAAATCCAGTAGAGGAGACTTCGTATTTTCTGCTGATCGTCTGGTAGGTAAAGAATTTCTTCTTCTTGGTATTGTACTTTGTAACTCTTCCATAAAATGGGTCTTTCATAGCAGAATAATGGTGGTGTGAGAGCAACTTTTCTATACAAAGGGAATTGCTGTTTGACAGCAATGTTCTGTGTAGAGACTTCTGTTCTCTGTTACGGGCTGCTTTCATCTCAAACCGTTCCAGAAACCATGTTGTTATCAAACACAACTACTTCAGGATGGAGAGCAGTAGTAATAAGAGAGTAACTGTTTAAAGACAGATGCATAGAGGCTACGGATAATTCAGTTTTACTTTGAAACAGTACTTTTGATCTTGTGAACAGAGCTGCACAATTTCTACAGTCTAGATGTTAACAATTGCTTGTACACAAAGTGCCTCCTGGCACTTGTTGTGTATTAGATTAGTAGCTCTGGGTGCGTCCACACTGGGAATTTGTTTTTAGCTGTATGTTAGTTACCAGCAGGGACAAAGCAATTTGAAGTTTTTTACAGATTTTAGTAAGTCAGAACAAGGACTGTTGGGAATGCAACCTTCATCTCATGTAAATTACATGCTTAAAGAAAGCCACAATGCGCCCACACATAATACTTCCTTGTATTCATGAGAGTGTTTGCTGTTTGCAAATCCACATTCATTAGCAAGGAAAGTCTGTCTTTTCCCCTCTAGCAGAGTCCAGAGACCATTCAGTTGCCAGCACCAGCAGGCAGGTTTCCTGCGATGAGCCCAGTCTTAATCCGTGCCTGATCCAGGCTTGCTCAGGGCTTAGATAGGACCACAACCTAAGACTGTGACTGCAGTACTTTGAATCTTTGTTACTTTACCACTTTCCCCCCTGCTTTTCCCTTCTTGAGGATGTTTCTTGCATTGCCATTCACCAAGAACAGTAAAGGCCCAAGCCAACCAATCCCATCACTCATAACTCGTGGATCAAGTGACTGGAGTGCCGCCTTTGCCAGTAGTACTTCATAACGGACAGGCAGAAAGTCACAGCCCCAAGCTTGTTCTGTGCCGGCAGTTCTCAGCAGATACCATTTAAATAGACACATGTCCTTTATACTTCATTGGACAAGTAAGAACAGCCCAGGAAACATCCGCCACCTGTGAAAGACCAGCTCAACTGTGTGTCGTTCCCCCTGGGTTTTGTGGTTTCAGGTTCTTCATGTGTTTAAATGTGCAAGAAAGATTCAGGAAGCCAACAAAGGTCAACACCAGCGATGCCACACATTTACAGGGTGTAGGTCGCCAGTGCACGGGACAAGCCCCTTCCCCACCAGTACTCCTTTCACAGAAAGGCTTAACGTTCTCATTTTGCCTTACATTAGGTTCCCGTCATGCTGCATTGTTTAAGGAGCATTCATTCTTGCCAACTTCTGTGAATTAAAGAGAAGCACTCTATTCCTAATTGGTATTTTCAAAAGAGAGATAAACACCGGCTATTCTGACAGGAAAACCTTTCGCGGTCTTGACTGTACCTTTCTGTCGTTAATTAGTGCAAAGGACCTCTCCCACATACCTTCTCACTGTACTTGAAGGTCCTGTGCCATTCTGAGGGAAGCACTGATATTTTTTTTCCCTCCTCATTGCTAGAATGAAAACTGCAGCTTCCAGGCAGTGAGTTCAGGCCCTTGTCCCGCTGTCTTCTACAAGCTGGCCACCACTTGTACGGATAGGGAGCAGCTCTTTGCAGAAGCACCTCTGTTTGCTGGTCATTTGGATGTTTGCTGCAGAACCTGCTAGTTCATTTTCCATTTTGTAGGAGGAATTTTATGCAAAACAATATGTAGGACTGTCTCATTTTCTGTATGTTCTTCCTAGGTGTGGCGAAGAACAGTTACAGTGTCGTGTGGGACATGGCCTCTACTAGCCATGGAGGGGTGCAAAGATGGTTAAGACTTGCCATGTTTCCCACCCAGTTAGCAAAGAGAGCTTGGTGGCAAGATGCAGTACGTGAAGAGAAGAAACACGTGTGTGGGATTGTAGGGTAGCAAAATAGATCTTGTTGCAGAGAGGAAAATGAGAACGAAGTCAAGCATGCTACTAGCTTGGCAGTGGCAATATCTCCTAAGGTCACCGTAGGAAGAGGTCTTCGGTAGGGATTCTAAAGCTGATGAATTTCTGGTGGTACAGTTTTTTTCCTTCTGACAGTTTGTTTCATGTGTAAGGGGATGACACAAAAGAAACATTCAAAGATACTTGTGAGAGAAAGGAGTTGACAGGTGGTAAAGGTTATCAAGGAGTTGAAGCCACTGCCAGTGCTGAAAGGTGGGGGTTAAAGTCAGGAGGATGAAGACAACCCGTGTTATGTTTGTGAAGGAGGCAGCCGTGGGAAGTAAGCATCTAACACCAAAGACGATCAATCATAATTTGCGGTAGCAGATAGCTGGACAGGCAGTGAGCGGCATTAGCGAGACCCATTTGAGAAACACCGGCAGACAACTCCCGTCAGTGCAAGAGGCTCGCGCTGAACCCTTGCCTGTGTGCTGCGCAGAACCCACGCAATGTGGAAGCATTTAATTGTTGTCACCTTGTGGGATTGCTGTATAACTAGTGAGATGCTCACAAAACCCACAGCATTTTTACTGAGACCACCTGTTGTTTTTTTTCCCAAGGCCTGCTCAGCAGGAGGTGCACACTAAGCTAGGTGCAGCCCTGTGAAGTTAAGCTGGTGCTGCACAGCAGCTAAGTGGTGTGGTGGTGTGGGCTAAAGAGACCAGGCGAGTACCAGGAAGAGGAGCTGTCTCCCAGAGCCATAGAGGACACGCCATGCCTAGAGTTTTGGCAAGGAGCAAGTAAACCTGACTTGCAGGCTGGGGTCAGGCAGGTGTTTGTCATTTACACAGCACTGACCTACAGTCTCAGTTCACAAGTACAGTGGTGCTTGTCAGCAGAAGGTAGATGTTGTGGTTTGCCTGGAGGCCTGAGGTTGAGGAATTATTTTTGCAGCCCTACCAGCAACTCCCTGCGTAACACTGAAGAGGTCACTTCACCTTTCTGCCCATCTACCTCTCTCAGGGGGGTGATAATGCATACTTTAAAAGTGGTTGGAAATCCTGAGGTGCAAAGAGATACAAAGTATAGCTGGCAGCCCCACTGTCCTGCCTTCCCTTCAGCTTCCAAGAAAAGCTACAACTGAATGGGTTAGGGGATCCCCCTGGGAGTTACTATGGTCTTGGAAATTCAGTGACACGCGGCAATCATGTAAAATACAGTTACAACTACTGGTTTCCCACAAACAGGGGAAGATAATAATGGTCACTCCAGAATTTATTTACATTCTGGTTTCTTGGCGTGGAAATGCTACACCTTTTTCTAAAGTGCAGGCAGGTGGAAGAGTTGTAACACGCAGCCGCTGAGGATCACAGATGCCTTTTGGGGTGGCTCTAAAAGGGCTCCCGTTTTTCCAGTTTTGTCTGGTCACAGCACCACCGCCTCTGCACCCAGGCTGGTTTCCTTATTTAGTGATTGCACCTCTTCTGAATGAGAGTACTGTCAGCCTTCTTTCTGTAGTTGCCTATGTACAAATTTCTCTGTTCATGGACTCTGAGGAACTGGTCAAACCTGATTTCTTCCCTGCTATTTGAGCATGGTAAGGAGACTTCATGTGCTTAATTGGCTGAGAAAAGGTAGATTTCACTAACATTTTCATATCCGTGAAATGTTTATGTGGTAATTAGCTAAAACTCCTTGGACCTCTATTAACTGTTGTTTTTGCTAACAGTTCTAACAGATCTTGTACTAATGAAGGTTCGAAGCAAACAGTATTTCGATTTGCCTTACTGCCAAGGCTCTGTGGTAAATCTTCAAACATAGAACTGTAATAAATTGAGCACACTGACATATAATTATGGATATCAGCATTAAATGCTTAATCTAAAATTTCAGCTTAACTGTAAGCCTTGACAGTTTAACTAGGCCTGCTAGAATTTAACATCCCTTTTAGCTTTTTTTCTTTCCCCCAATTAAAAATAGACTTTATTTTTTTATTGGTATCCTTAATTCATGGTTCTAATTTCTGGTCAAACTCCTCTACCTTGGGACCAAAGCTTTACTTCCCTGCTTCATGTGAGGGCCATAGTACCTGTTTTAGCTTCCGAGCCATGGCAACCACCTCTGTGAGAGAGGAGCAGGGCTGCTGGCTCTCGGGGCCAGAGAGAAAAGAGGTGGAAGTTATAATCCCTGAGCGTGGGGGTGGCAGAAAGCATGGTGCAAAAATAAATGTTGCATCAACACTGACAAGTTTACAGAAGAATCCTTCCCAGCCTCTGTATGAAATGTTGGTATGTGTAGTAAGACCAAGGAGATTATTTGACTATAGACCTTCATTGGTTTACTCTAAACTCGTGGCAGATAATGCAGAGCGATGCTAACCCTGTCAACATGACAGCAGTATGAAGAAAAAGCGTTTCTTCCAAACCTGGCTCACAAGTTGGCTTTTTTTCATGCAGTAGCTTTAAGAAAATAAATTTCTGTGTGAATGTCCCAGAAACCTAAAATTAAATCAAAGATTTCTTGGCTTGTTTATGTGAGAAGATGTCTTTCAGTAGAACACTGGTGCCTGCAGTCTCAGGATTGAAGTGACTGAGCCAAAAGATTGAGTCAAAAGCCCTACTTGCAGAGAGACAGGAGGAAGAAGAGGAGGAGGAGGAAGGTAGTAGAGCTGGCTTCTCTATGTATGCTTCCTGGGGCCACCAAACGTGCAGCGAGTCAAGCGCAAAGGGGACTGACAATTCCGAAGGGCCTGTTTCCCATGTGCAGTTTCGCTACAGTGGAAATACTACCCTGTGAATTGCTGTTTCAGTCTTTTGCTCCTGTTGTATGTCAGCTGCACCCTGCGACCCCTTCCCTGATTTAGTCTGACCACCACCTCTAAATACGGCCGCCACAAACCCAACTCTAGGAAAAAATGGTCATACTAAAGTCTCTAAAAATATCTTCAAAGAGGGATTGTCAATTTAAGGGGCTGTTTCTAATTCCTAGTAGAGACCGTTAGGAACTAGGGCAGAATGGAAGAACAGAAAAAAAATCTTCCAGTCTGCTCTGCCCTGTTTCTGAACTAAGAAATGTCTGAAGTGAGCAGTAGGCTTGCTCAGTCCCAGGAGCAATCACCTCATTTCTGCCGTCATACGGTGACTTGCTGAACAGGTTTCATCTGTGGCTTGGCAGGAGCTTTGCTTGAGCAGTTCTGGCCCGTGAATCTTTGGCTTGCTAGCAGAGAGAAATTTTACATCTCTAATGATTTCATAGGCAACCATTCTGGCTTCGGCTGAATACGTGTCAGTACCCTTGCCTGGAGTACAGGTGCAGGGCCAGCACCAGGGGAGAGCTGGGGGTTTGCTGGCCGCTGGAGGGGTGCGTGGCTGACCAGCTGCAGCTCCAGCCGAGAGGTCCCAGCTGAGACGGGCCATCTGTACTGTGTGAAAGCGCAGGTGCTTGGCAGAGCATCCCACAGTAACCACAGCTGGCAGGTGCCAGAAGAAGAAGGTGATAAAGAGATTTCTAGATCGACTGACTTGTCTTTGGGCATTTGGTGGTGCATGTACATGGCTGCAGCTTCTGTGGCTGTTCTGGCGGCCTTGCTGGAGTTTAGAAATATGGATGTGAAAATAGACCTCAGAGCCTAGCTGATGGGAAGCGAGAGAGGGTGAATATTCCTTTTTTCTCACTAGTGGTTTCTGTCAGCATGGTGAAGTTGCATTGGTGCTTCACTCATTTGTTAAGAAAAATTCATCTGTGATGCTTGTGCCTGCCAGATCGAAACAAAGGCAGTTTTATGATTGCCAATGACCCGCCCCCCTTCACCCAGTTTCGTTTTGTGGACAAAACATAGGCAGCACCCCCAAAAGGTCTCTAAATTCAGTCCCTAACTACTATTAAAGAGACCCTTTTAGACCCATCAGGCTGTTAGGTGTTCACCTAGTACCTGCAGTAACTACTAACACCGAGTATCTTATCTCCATAGATAACAAATCCCTTTAAGCTGACTGATCTTTCTGGTTCTACAGATCAGACTTGTAGTTGAAGAGGGACTGAACCAACTGCCATACACAGAATGTACCGTGACCACTCCAACAGGTACGTGGGAAATCATTCCTCCCCTAGGCAGGCCTGGAAGTGGAAGCTTAAGTAATGGGAAAATATATGGAACTGTTACGAGGACCACTGAATATCTTGAGTCGGAAGGGACCCAACTCCCTCCTCCTCGCAGGACTGCCTAAAACTGAACCATATGACTAAGCGTCATCCAGGCGCTCTTTGCACCCTGACAGGCTTGGTGCCTGAGGCTGGAACAGTTTTAACGTTCGGGGTACAAAGTTAAAGTCCCTAACAGTCCTTAAAAAGCTAGAAGGTGTGTAAAACATAATTGAGCAAAACATACAGTCAGAGTTATTATTATCCTAAAGTTTTTAACTGGTCTTGCAAAATCTTGATGAAAATTTATGAGTGTATGTGCAAGATCAGTGTACTTCCCCACGCTGCAATGTTGAATTAAAACTGATGACACGCATGCCCATTACAGAAAAAGTACTTGGCACAAGCAGTTTTGCCACACCAGCCTCAATCCATCTCCATTTGCAACTGGGGGCCAGCTGGGAGTGATGATAAGAAGGAAAGAAAAAGTGGCTGTGCTGACACCAGGGGAAGCCCATTGCAGTAATTTTGGTTTGCTCCTGTTAACTGTAAAGATATGTCAGGTAGCATGTGTTGAGAGGTGGCTGCTTGGTGCATCAGCAGCTTCTTGGGAACGGCTGAAGTACGCGCGGTGAACCCACAGCACACTAAGACAGGCCAGGTGAGTGCTCTTCCTCCCGAGAACTTCATTTGAGTTTCTGCAGGGTGAGAGCAGCTTTGTATGTTTGCACCCTTGTCCCCTCTCGCAGTACCTCATTGACGTGTCTTTACTTTTAGTCAGAGAAAAGCTGGACTGAACACTCAGTTCTGAAAGCAGACAGAGTTTAGGGACAGAGTTTATTTTTAAATAAAACAGCAGCTACTTTGTGAGCAGTGGTGTCATGGCTGTTCCAGGTCAGTCGGTGACGGGCAGATTGGTGACCATTTTCTCGCTGCATCACACAGTTTGACTGGCAGGTCACCTGCAGGTAACATCACTTGGAAGCTCTGCAGTTGGAGTAGGCCACTGCCCCGGCTGCGGGCAAAGGGAGGCTCAGACCTTGCTCGCTGAGCACACGGCGCCTTAGCAAAGGACTCCGTTTCTTGCCCTTAGTCCTAGGCAAGCTGTAGATGGCCTTAGTCTGAAACTGCTGTAGCTCTGCAGTCAGCGTGTTTGGCCTTTCACAGCAAAACCTGTGCCCAGTGCGGGAGCTCAAATGGCCTCAGCCGAGCTTTTCCAGTAGCAGGTGCCCTGGAGAACTTGGATGCCTCTGCATGGATTCCTGCTTACCTATACTGAGCTCTTTCCCTCCCGGCATTTGTAAGATGCCATAAGCACGGGTGATTTCTGTTCTTCTGGGCTCAGCAGCAGAACACCCCTCTGTGACATCGGTGGCACACCATATTCTTTCTCCTTTAAGAAAGCCTTTGGACTTTTATCAGGCAGGCAGGGGAACTTGCAACACCTGTAAGGAACATCACCACCTGTTCTTCTCAGCAGTGGTGCTGGGCAAGCTCGTTACCAGCTTCTGGGGTTAGATCTGAAGAACTGGCACTGGGACATTCTTGTTTTGCTGTCTTTTTCTTTGAATTAACAAGAGGCCTGAGCTCACAGTACTAATCTCTCTCATATGCATACCGTTGCCTGCTTTTCTTTTTTTTTTCAGTGACCAAGAACACAGTGACAGTAGCATTGCAGCATCATATTTTGTTCTAACTCTTCCACCTGCAGCACTGGACTCCATGTACCTGGCTTCTTAGGGGACTCACTATTTACCGTTACTTTGCATAGTGTCCTTCGTTTAAAATAACCACAGAATACCTGAGTTACAAAAAAGGATCACTTCTGTGCCGCTTTTCTGACACCATTTCTAAAGGCAGAAGAAGCTCAACTCCTTTACCAATTACAGTTTTGGCCCTGAGCCCCCAGCTTGTTTGAGGGCTGCAGGACACGATGTGCAGACCGGTACATGCCACCTGTCGAGGTGTGGAGCTCACTGTTGTCCCTGGGGTATTTGGGGTCCATTCACACCCAGGTCACTTAGAGCAGCATCCCCCAGAGGGGCACGAAGGTGGGGCAGAAGGGAGCAATCACTGCCACTGACGCCTTGGTTTCTTTCCTCTCACAGGACACAAGTATGAAGGAGTCAGATTTGAAAAGGGAAACTGCGGAGTCAGCATAATGCGAAGTGGTAGGCAGATCCTGGTTGTTGAACGGGCACAAATTAAACATTTTGCAAACCTGTAAGCAACTTTCTTACAAAACTGTGCAACAACACTTCTCTGCAGCGGAGCTTTACCCAAACCTGCCAGTTGTTACTCTTGCTTAGGTATCCTTGACCACAAATGCCGAGTAGTATGTTCCATTAACTTTTGAGGAGACAAAGAGCCGCAGCAGATTTCACGTGGCCGTTGCAGGGCAGAGGCCAGGCCGACTGCCCCCCCTGGTTTGCCGCCAACACTTCTGCTCACGGGGTCTCCAAACCAGCCGCGCTCGGTGGGGGCGGAGTCACTTGTTTTGCCCAGTGCTGTGGAACAAACCTTGGTATCTGTGATGTAAAATCCAGCGGCTCCACAGCTTCCAGCGCTACGTTTGGCACCCCCGTGTCTCTGGGCAGAGCTCAGAGACGTTCTCCAAACCCCAGACGTTTGTTTTGACGTTTCCAGCTCCTGCCTCTGAGAGCTGAGCACTGGTGTGTGGAAACACCAATGCCCAGGAGCTGTGTAACATCAAGGAGACTCGGTTTTCTGTAAGAACAGAGAGAAAAAAGGAAAATCACTTCAGGTGTTTTTAACACTTAGAACTGAGAAAAAAAAGTCCCCTTTTTTAGAACTCTTCACCAATGCAGTATTGGGGCTGTCTTATTTAATTGCAGCATGTTACAGTTGTGCCATTTCTCAGTGTGTAACAATTGTTCTTGGGGGGTTTTTTGCTGCTCATTTTGAGGAGAGGCAATGGAACAAGGTTTACGAGACTGCTGTAGATCAATCCGCATAGGAAAAATCCTGATACAGAGCGATGAGGAGACTCAAAGAGCCAAAGTGTACTACGCTAAGTTTCCACCAGACATCTACAGGAGAAAGGTTCTTCTTATGTACCCAATACTAAGTAAGTGCCTTTCCTCATTATGTACAGCTAGAGTCATCTGAACAGCAAGTGTGCTGAGTGTAAAGGCAAACTTCCAAATTTCGGGGGCTTGGATTAAGTTTTCTGCTTGGTTTAGGTGACATAGCTGTGCCAGAATACATACTAGTCAGCCTGCACCAGCACGAATGCGGAGCAAATCATTTGGGCATGCCTGCGTTTGTGAGAAAGGTAGAAACATTAAGACATGATACACATTTAATTTTTAAAGTTTTGCCATGAGAAAAGACTCAAACAGTATCTTTCTCATGCTATTAAAAGACATTTTTGGATTAATACTATAATCCTAGAAGTAAATTACTTTAGTTAATACTACCAAAAAAAAAAAAAATCTGGTAAATGTTGTAAGGAGTTTGTCAGGGTGAAGTAACTTTTCCAGTCGATGATTTAATTCTGGTTCTACACATAGAGCTCTTAATTGCTATTTTACTATTTTAGATGAGCTTTCTTGCCTCAGGGATTTAATAAAATCCACCGACTTCAGTGCTTGAAACCTGGCAGAGTTGGCTGTTTCAGAGTAGAGATGAAGTTCCTTCAGCAGGAGACCAAAGTTTTCTACAATTAAGACATGCAGAGGTGATAGTTTTCCAGTGGGAAAGGACAGTATCATCATTCGGCCACACCCCGGTGTTAACACGGATATTTTTGGATGGCCTAGGACAAGTTCTTCCACCAGGGAAAAGAGAAATAAAAATCTCACTTTTTCCCCTTTTAGGTACTGGTAATACTGTCATTGAGGCTGTCAAAGTTCTTGTAGAACATGGCGTACAACCAAGTGTCATTATCCTGCTAAGCCTATTCTCCACACCTCACGGTAAGTTGCAGGGGAGCGAGGAGGGCAGCAGAGCGAGCACACGTACCTTTAATGGGGAAGGGGGACGTTAGTCACACGCTTCAGACAGCGGTGAAGAGCTGTTCCTTTGCAGATGCGGACAGCAGCAGCACTTTGCTCAGAGGAGGTTTTTTCTTCTTTTATTTTTGGCTGAATTGTAAGAGAGCGAACAGCAACACGTTCAGCGCAGGCAGCGGGCTAGCAGAAAGGAAAAGGCCTGTTACAGCTAATGGCAAAACTATACATGGTTAAGTATTCCTAGAAGCAGGAATTTTCAGCACTGCCAGGTACACAAAATGCTTCGGCAGCTCACCAAGCAATGCCAGTCCTGCTGCTGCTCTGGACTGTAGCAGCCTGCGAGTGGTGTTGGCTTGGCGCCCACCCAGAGCAGCAGTTCTGTAAGGAGCGAGGTACACGAAGCTACAGGACTGCCCTGTCTGCGTGTTCAGGACCTTGACTTGTGATGGGGATCCAAAGGAGGAACATCTGTTTCTGTGAAGTAGAACAGGTCTTGCGTGTTGTTTTTAAAATTGGCCATGGCAGAAATCTATCAAAAAAGTCAACTGGACGGGCAGTCTGTAACACTGTGGCAATAGGATTGGGAGTACACGTGTAAGGTAAAGGAAAGAAAAATCCAAGTAAAAAAATCCAAAAAAGCAGTCTGCTAAATTCAGGAGGTTTTCTCCTCATAGACAGTCAGCCAAGGCAGAAAGATGAAGCGGAGATGGAAGAAGCGAGCCTGACTTACCTGCTGTGTTCTGCTATTCGTGATTTAACATGTGCTGAAATACAGCTGCAGTGCTGTTGTCATTATTGCCTCTGCCCTCTCTCTAAAGGTGCCAAATCCATCATCCAGGAATTCCCAGAGATCACCATTTTAACTACAGAAGTTCATCCTGTTGCACCAACACACTTTGGACAGAAGTATTTTGGAACAGACTGACAGACTCGGAACAAATGAATTTGACTGTATGATGTCACAAGAGGTTTTTTTTTCTACGTTTTATTTTTGTCAAGTTGGTTGAGGGCATGTTTAAAAATTTTTTTGGCCAAAGGGGTAAATACCTGACTTAGATCAGTTCTGGTCAGTTACTGCCTGAGCACTGGCTCAGGTACAGTAAGAAAGCACTCTGTCATGATGAAGTCAGGCATCTCAATGTTGGGGTTGTATAAATTGCTACACATTCTGCTTTAATTTATTTATTCTTCTATAGCCTGTCCTGTGGCTGCTTGCAAGAGCAAAATAAAACAACTAAATCACAGAGGTGTGTACTTAATTTCGAGTGGTAATGTTTATGTCACTCCAGGCCAGCTGGTACAGCCACTCCTAGTGCTTCCAAAACGTGGGTGCACTTGGAATTTGATGTCATTCTTAGCAGCCACACTGAATTTCTGGCAGAATTTTCAGTTTTTGGATGGTGGCCAAGAATTAAAGATGCGGCTTTCTGAATTTTGTTCTGTATGGATCATTTTCAAATAGTAAAATGTCCACAGATGCCTTGCTCGGTGGTACTGAATAAAGCAGGTTCCTACTGCCGTGCGCCTTGCCTGGCAAGCTGGCGGGCAGCGAGGGTGGGAGCAGCGCCGTCTACAGAAATTGTACACACAGCGTACCCGAGGTCTGTCTTAAACCTTGTGTGGCTGAAACTGTATCGCTAACCCTTTAAAGAGAGGGAAGCTGTGGCAAAAAGTTGGAACTCCGTTTCTGGCTTTGTTTGCAGAGCAAGGGGGTTTAAAGTCAAAAGACAAATACAGCCCTCGAGGCTTAGCACCCTTTCAAACACTCAGTGCAGTAATTGCATCGATCACATGGAACACAAATCTGCAGCCAAATTCTTTCTTTGGCTTTAAACCCCCTGGCACCGAGTATGGAATATCCAATACTTAAACTAGCTAGTTCCTTACCTTACTGTAACTTTGGGAAAATATATATGAAAATAACGTTGTCTTACAATTTTTTAAATACATCTGTATTCTAAAAAGGGCCGAACTACTGCATGTCGTCACAACTAGAGTGCCTCATGCCTCTCATTGCGTGAATGGAACGCAAAGGCTGGGGCTGCCCAGCCGGTACCGTGTAAGAGAAGGGGCAGTGTTTAGTGAATCCTTTTCTGACACAGATAAAGCACCTTCCCCACTCCAAGCAGTAATTTCAATTCATTGCAGTTGTGTAAGTCTTCCAGAGGGAGAATGTTTAGCCTGAGCATAGGCTAAGTCAGGAAATAACCATTCACAAGTATAACAAATTAGCCAAAAATGGTTTTAATGCAGTCCTTGCCTGCGGTACAGTATAAACCGTGCAGGCTTCCTAGTATAAACCGTAATAGAAAATGACAAAGCAGAACGTACAGGATATTCAGCTGTAGAAACCATACGAACACCTGGAAAATGCCAGTGAAACATACACAAAGCGTCCATAATAAAGTCAGAGTGTCGGGACAGTAAAAACAAGTATCCAAAGCTTCTGTAAAAATCCATTTGATATCAAAAGTCTCAATGCCAGCAGCAACATTAAACTCCTGAACCTGACGGAACATCCCAAATGCCGTCAGCAGACGGACTGTGACATTCGCCGGGAAACATTTGCTCCCTGTTAACGTATGGGGTGAGGGATCGGTGTTTGGCGGCAGGGCTCGGGCAGCACGCCCTTAGCTGACCAGCACAGCTGGCTGTAGGCGAGATAAATACCGACACCATGCTGTGCTGGCTAGCGAAAAAGCAGCTGAATGTAGTAACAATACAATGACATTAATGTTACTATTTCCAATTATTTAGCAGTTATTGGCGCAGAGCCCACTAAGCCAGTTGTCCTGGATGCGAACAGGGCGTTGCGCTACAGTGGTTTCCAGTTCCGACCCCATTGAAGAGGGAGCGTACTGGTTCCCAAGGGGAGCCCACTGATCCCAGAACGGCCCTGGCAGTCAGCGTCCTACTCTGCCTGTCTTCCTGCCTAGTCAAAACACCAGGGAGCGAAACCTGTGCGCTTGACTCTGAAGCGAGGTAGAACACTCCTCATGCTGAATTCTAACATACAGACAGGTCTGCGGTTACCTGATCCTCAGGTTTGTTTTACCTTTGAGACCCATTTTCACAACAAACATAAACGGGTCACTCCAATGAAAACCAGCTGGACAGACAGAATAATTTATAAAATACCACGACCTTTTCTGTTTCGTATGTTACCAGCAAAAGGGAAGCTGTTAGAAGTTCCCTGCTCCCTCAGTGCCATTTGGAATTACTCTGGACTAGCTCCTGCTTAGACTGCCAGGGTGCGCAGCAGGAAGCTATACATCGAGGTCACTGCTGCCAAAGAAGAATGCCCACACGTGGGGTGAATTCAGGGCAGCACAACAGGTTCCACCTACCTCCTCACACAAGCTCTTGGTCATAAAACTGGTGCCTCCTCCTCAGGGGAGGTCACCTCTGCACCAGCCCAGGCATTCATTGCATCATCAGGATACCAGGTGCTGGTAAGGAGGAATTTCTCTCTCCTACATGCCCTAGAGGCTCCGGCGTCTTCCACCAAAGGGCAGGAAAAAAATAAAATACACCAACACCTTCAAGAATCCATGGGATTTTTGTTTCTCTTCCAAAGAGCAGCGCTGATCCGGGAAGGCGTAGCACGCACTGTCCCCAGTTCTGAAGGGAGGCAGGGAGGACAACGCCCTGTCCCCAGTTCTGAAGGGAGGCAGGGAGGACAACGTCTTCTGTTTCCAGGCTTCCCATGGGATTTAGCCCAGGGTTGAACAAGAAAAGTTCAAGTCTAAGGAGTGCTGAGACAGCCGGAATGCCTTCAGGTAAAATACCCACCTGTTCCATGAGCAGTTTGAGCCCAGCATTTGATGCAAGCAGGCATTTCTTTTTAAGCTTGACTGGAATAAGAAGCAAAGATGATCCCTTTGTCCTTTTTTTTTTTTTTTTTTTTGGTGGTGTTTTTTCCCCCCTCAACATAGCTCTTCTGATTTTTTTTACCCTTTTTTTTTTTTTTTTTAAACAGCGGCTGTTATCCACTAAAGTTTTAAAAATGCTGCTGTAAATCTTAAAACCTCATACAGAAAAAAAAAATTTAATCTTTTAAGCAGCATGAAAGCATAATCAGCTTACAGGCTTATATTTGAAATGTAAACTTGCATTTATATTTTACAAGGTTTACATTCCAAACTGAAGCGAGAAAATGAAGAAATAAGATTTTTAGGAAAGAGAGAAAAGCAACGCAGGAAGCGGGATCCCACTGCTCTGAGCAAAGCAAGCTGAGCCTGAATGAGGAGAACCAAACTAATACTTGACAAACACTAAGATTAGTTACAAAATAAAATACGTGGCACAACTGCTTAAAACGACACCTACTCACCTCCATAGTATCCAAAAACCCAGCACAGACAGCTGAAACTGGCAATATTTTAACTACATATTGAGGAGGAAGAGGAAAGACTCTCTCAAAGGGAGATGGAAGAAGGACAAGAAGAACAAAGCTGCCTACTGGTGGGTGTGACCTCAATGTTAATTACCAGAAAAGAAAATAAAGCATTAAAGCAGGAAGAGCACGTGGTACCACCACAACCTTGCAAAGCTGGCGCTGCCAAGCTGTTTGACAGACCATTACTTCTAATGAAAAAAGCCACTCTACCATGCAAATTCTTGAACGGATGGTTTCAGAATGAGTTTATTTTTGCAAATGTTCTGTAACAAAGCAGAAGCTGATAGAATTGGAAAAGTATCAATAAAATCAAGGTATTTTCAAGTACTACGGATCAATTTCAAAGAGTTGTACCACAGGAGTCACTGAAGTGAAAACATGACTCGATTTAATTCTGGCTTAATAAACAAGGTCAATGGTACCTCCTTAACCTGCTAATTCAACACTTCTGTGAACCAGCCAGCTATGCAAACAGAGTATCTGTTCCGCTGGCCTAACGACTGCGTGGGAGGCAGCGGGTCCCTGAATACACCTTAGCACACCAGCCTTAATATCTGACTTCGGGGAAGAAAAGGTAAAGGGGTGGGTTTGTGGTTTTTTTTTTTTTTTTTTTTTTTCCCTGAAGTTCTACATTCATTTTATGTTACAGACTTTATGCATCAGGTTCAGTAACTAATACCAAGTTGTGCTTCCAGTCCACACCAGCAGACAGAACTAAAACCCTACAGCTAGTACAGCTCTTGCTGAATCACATTTCTGGTTTGTTCCAGGAAGGAAACATTCATTGCTATAATGCTATTGGGAAGCTTCCTGGTTCTTGTCAATGACAAACACTACACACACTAGGTGCAGCCTGCTAAAACCCCACAGGACGGCTCCCTGTTAAAGGAATTCCATCTTACTCCACCCCAAAACCATACTGTCCCAATTCAGTGAGAGGCAAAACAAAATTGCAGTGCAGTGAGGCTTACAGAAGTCCTGACTCCTTGGGCAGGACTCACTGGCCAAGGAGAGGGCTTGCCACAATACTATTCACAGAAACATCAATATGATGTTTTCTCTATTTTAATTTTTGTTTTTTCTTTAGAGTACAGTGTATCTGAATGTAAATGGGAGATAAGGGGGAGAGGTGAGGAAGGGGCTGTTAGTGTGGTCGGTTATTTCAGAGCATTAATTTTGGAGTACAGGGATGGGACAGAGTGGCAGTGAAATCCAGCGAGAAGCTTTCTTTCTCACACGACGACGCGTACTTGGAAAAGCTGCTTATAGCAGAGACCATCCTCACTCACAAAAGACGTGAAATGCATTTGTAAAATCCTGAAATACAAATAAATGGGCCAAAGGCAAGGTACAACGCGCTGCACCTGGGTTGAACTCTTGCTCTGCTGTGCCCTGACAGACGCTAACAAAACCACGGCTGTGTCCAACGCTTCCAGACTCCTGGTGAGCCTCTTGACACCTGCAACACCGGCTCCCGCTCAAGCCGTAATTACTGCTACCTGATGACTGTTGGTAGAATTACAGACAGCATCTGGTGGTCCTACTCCAGCTCCCACGGTCCCATGGGAATAACACCAGCAGTGACGGGCACCTCGGCGAGCAGTAGGAGGCGCGGGCCATGCTCCAGAGCAGCCCCGTGGCCACGCACAGGGCTCTCCTGGCAGCCGCCAGATCCACCTCCCTCCGCTACGTTAAGCTAAGCCAACAAAACCATTCTTCTCTAAACACCAGGTGCTTCTACACCTCAAGCTCTACCAGCAGTACAAGATCCATGAAGGACAAGAGCCATTTCTGATGCTGAGCCCCAAAGTGCTTCGCTTCGCTTCTGCTTTATCCTGTAGCATGGATCTGATGCCAAGCCAGACAGAACAGCCCCTGGCATGGGGTCAAGACAGCTGCCTTGCTGCTTCCACGCTGCACCGGGTGGCAGCACTTACAGCCACATTGCTGAAACCAGCATCACAGCTGAGATTCAAACCTCGGGAGGTTACTGAATTTTTGGGGTGCCACTGCACTGACAGCACCTAACTAGGTAGAGACTGACAGTAAATGTCACGAGGTAGCAAACCTAGTGGGAATGACAACACTGCTCCTGGGCACACGGGGGGCTCAGGGGTGTATCTGAAACGCTTGTATGGCAGCACAGGCAGTACGAGAAACAAACCGGTCAGCACCCGGAGCTACGGTATTGCCAGTACCGGTGAGACTTGTCAGAGTGAGTCCCAGGGCCGGAATGCTGGGATGGAGGGTACAGGCTGTTGAGGAGGGGTGGGCAGGGCAGGCGAGCTGGAGGTGCCACGCTGCACCCAAGGGAGAGGTTTCATCGTGCAGCCCTTACAGGTAGTGACGGTGTGGTGGGGAGCCTTGGTGAGGGTTAGGGGGGTGGAAAACAAAGGAGATGTTGTAGTGGGTGTACCCCTTAAAGAGCTGTTTGCATGTAACACACACTCAGCTGAATGCTTCATCTCCTTTGTTACCTGCAGCAGTGAGTACAGACAGCCTGAGGAATTTCTGTTTTCCAGTGCATTTACCTAGCATGTTGAACAGAACTTTACACATCTTGCATTTATCATATGCTTTGTATGAGACCTTCTTTCAGAAGCTAAGGGGAAAAGAAAGTCAATTTAAAAAGTAAATAGCAGCCAGGCTTTAAAACCACAGGTAGCAGGGGGTGCAGGCAAAAGTGCTGCTTTTACACTGCCCAGATCTCTAGTTAACAGCCTTTTTAAAGGCCAAAAATACTAATTGGAAAAACTGTGTGCTCCTTAGTAGGCCATCTGCAATTACGTTTGCGGCATCAGCTGCAATAATGCACCGAGCACAAAGATCTCAGCATCAGTATTTTGAGAAACACTGTTTCCCCGCAGGGATCTGACTGCTCATTTCCATGCTGCCTTGAAGAACCCAGACGCATAATGTCTTCAGCAAGCGCCCCACGGACACCGTGTTCCTGGACACCCACCTCTCACTGCAGCTTTCTGCGCTCGGCTTCAATCACGGGATGCAGAGGAACCTGCCCAGCTATTCTGTGGCACGGGAACGCGGCACCAACAACACGAACGCCAGGCGCAGCATACGGATATCTCCTTTAAGTACACAAAAGAGAACAAATGAAGCTTGTTCCGTCACTCAGACACACGTTTTCTCCACATTTGGTCCTGCCTCATTTTGACACAACTTTTGTATTTGTTTCAAGTTTCATCCTGAAGCTTTTAAAAACCTGATGCGTGAATATTGACCTGAAGCGGTTCTGAAGCCATCAAACTATTTACTGTTTCGACCTGGACAAGAGTTAGTTATAACCGAGTGAGGCTGAGCTGCTCGTAAGGAAAGGGAAAGACCAGCCATAACTCCTTACAGGAAAGGTTACTGAGTAAGAGTAAGTTCCTTGGAAACCTTCACAGCCGTTTCTGAATCGGAGCTGGATAGCTGCGCGTGATATCACAAAGACATCTGGTTTAGCCATCATTAGAAGACAGAAATTGATTTTATATACTCCCTAAGGAACAGCGCTGCAGCTCGACGGCAGGCAGGGATGCTGCCTGCAGACCTTGTAGGCAGCGCTGCTGCTGGTCAGAGAAATACAGAAAGAATGACGTGGCTGCAACCAGAACCAAACCCAGAACAGATACAAGAACCTGCTCAGGAAATTCCTGTAAATCCACATGGTTTCAGCAAGAGCTCTGATCCTGCTGTCTTAACAATATGCTTTAGTTGACAGAATGAAAGTCACCAGATCATCTTCCTGGTTTTATATATAAGGAATTTAGAGTTTTAAAAGGCACAAGCAGCCCTTCTGATGGTGCTGAACTCCTACACGTGCCCTACTGTGTTCAGCTGCCACCTTCCTCTCGAGATCCCCCTCCAGAACATATTTTGCCAGAAATACGGTGATTAATTCTACTGCCATCTTCCATCAAACACCCTTTAAGGTCCACCACAGGATCTACATTAGAAATGCAGGGTTAGACTGACAGGAAAAATAGTTTCAGCACTCAACAGCCCTTTAATGACCGAACCACCCAACAGACGTGGCTGAAAAGACTGCAGTAGGAACATGCAAAGCGTGCAGCCCGCTCCGAGGAGGAGAGAGACTGACCTACAGTAAGGCTGGCAGAGCCCACCCTGACTCCCAACAACTAAACTTCGGTGATAAGACATTCTGCAGAAGTCGCTGCCTGCTCTACACCGAACTACAGAGGCTGATGTATAAAATACCTGCCTGCAGGGCACGGTCTATACCTGGTAAATGTCTGCTCTTATGGACAGAAAATCTGTGCAAGACTCTCTTCTGTCTCATGAACCCATTTCCACTGGTAGCAGCAGCAGAATAAACAGAGGAAAAAAGGATTTAGTATGTAGGCAAGGCCTTTGTCACCAAACAGATACTTATCGGGTAATTTCTCATGACATGCACAACTGCTTCTGTAGTCACTGTCAACACAAATGGGCTGATAAACACAAAAACAGGATAGAAAATGGTAACAAATGATCTTAAAGGCAGTATACTAATACTTTAAGCATGCACCAAATTCAAACATGAGTGATGGAGTTGCCAGGTCTGAATCATGCAGATAAAAAACCTCAGGTCTAGAAAAATGCATATAATCCTGCCAGCAAATTCTCAGTTCTGTTCCACAGAATAAAAAGTGATACATTCCTTTGACTGCAAATGGAGCAAAATGAAGAAAAAAATCTGATCACCTCTCACTGCTGAAAAAACGTTAAACTACCAGTCAAGACATTTACTTGGGAAGAAGTCTGATAACAGTCAGTACATCAACTGTCTCTGGAATTATGGGACTAAACCCACCTTTGTGGAGCGTAAACTCCGAACACTATTGTTGGCGCTAAACGTTCAGTGCACATTTCCAACTCGTGTTTCAAATTTACACCTTCCTTTCTGACTCCATAAACACACAAATTTCCATCAGACACTAATCCAGGAATGCGTTGGTATTTTAGTCCTAGGAATAAATGCAAAATGTACTGTCTAAAGTTCCCTTTTGCATTTTAGGTGCCTGCAAGTAGGATTAGGCTTAAAGGGCACTATAACTCAAACTCTAAGACAATTACACCCTCCTAAAAAGAAATATAACAACAACAACAAAATAATCTATGGCCACAATATTCTTGAATCTTGATACTGGCAATGTGAATATTTTATTTTCATACACAGCTGCACATGTATATATGCATGTTCAGCACTTTGTCTTTCAACACACTTACATCCAACTATCAATTTAGTGCCAAATTTAAGTGGGTCTGTCTCTCATTGAGTTGAACCGACTCACAATAGAACTTCAAACATATTAGAAAATCTCACTTGTCAGAGAAGGTTGGAGAATCAGTCTCAAAGGAAATACCATCCCCAAGAATATTATGGCTTAGAAGAATTTCAAGAACTCCAATCCCTGATGTCTGCAAAATGAAAAGGCCTTTGGAAATGCACTCGCATCAATATTTTTTACCTACTTTGAATAAAAAATATATATTATTTATAAAATAAAGAGAGCAGGCCAAAGAACATCGGCCAAAATCACTCTATAAAACTGTTCTGTTCACTCCGTGACTTAAACTTATATAGCCTTGGAACATCTGGATAGCAGGATTTCTGGAGAAGCGCTCTAGAATGCAGATTCCAATCAGATGATACTTCATGACGGTTTCTAATCTTGAAGATCCACTTGTTTTCTACCCCTCGAAACTGAAGCCCATACCAAGAGAAGGGATGTTGACTCCTGAGAGGGAAGCTGAAATTTAAAAAGAAACACGTGCAGCTATAAACACCGATGTGATGAGCAATAGATGGCTGTCCAATCTTGGCTTTGAGCGTTGTTTTAAAGCCATGTAGAACAACAGGGAAAATGTTGGGTTTTTACTGCTTCAGTAGAACGGCAGTTTGTGGTCCTCAATTGCTACTGCCAGAAAAAATACTTTGGGTTTTTCCTACTCAGTGGAAGAAAATGGAATCGCATCTACAACACGCAAGAAGCCCATTTACAAAAATCCTGAGTTGCCCTACGCGTGTGCAGAACTAGGATTGCAGCACTTTGCCATACACTTATTCAACGCCCACAGAAAACAGAGGGGCAAATTCTGACTGCTCCACCGCCTGCAAGTGAGAGCGCAGAGGTCCATCCTTCAATCTCAGTCCATTACACTGCACCGTGAAAATGTTTCATGGAGACGAAGAGGGGACAGCCTGCAGCTCGCTGCAGCGGTACCTGTGCGGGGTATCTCTGCATTGCTGTGGAAGTCAGAACAAATTACAGACCAGTGAACATTCCGGTAGCAGCACCTTCCCCGGACTGTATCATCTGTTGTTGCACCCAAGTTTCTCCAGGGTGGAAAAAGAAATAATTAAGATACTAGCAGCTGATGTGGGCATTATGGGTTACTTCCATTTATTCCCAACTGCAACTTGGCTGTTCCCAACTTCAGTTTCTTGTATCTGCACCTTCCCACACATTTCGTGAATCACTGAACAGACCTCCAACCTTCTAGTTGTACATGCTAGCGGCAAGAGTCGTTCCTGCCACATTTACCAGAGGAGCTGCAGGCTTTGTTCCCTCCCCTACCAACAGTGCTTTCAGCTCTTGGCTTAACTGTGCGAGCATCCAGCCAGGGCTGCGGGCTGGCCACCGCTTTCTTTTAGGTTCTCCTAAACAACAAGTTTCTGGACAAGATGGATAACTATTGGTGAAACACTACCACGTGCAGATGCATCAACACAAGGCTCCGGTGAGAGGGTCCCTGCCCCTCGGTGGGCTGAGGTCTAGATGGCGTGCCACCCCCACCGCTGCACCGCCCCAAAGCCAGCGTGGAGGTCTGCATGCCACAGCCTTCCGCACGCTGGGTGCGCCGCTGCTGCACCCCAAAGCTGCCCAGCATCACCTGCCGATTGCCCTGCAGAGCGGCTGTTTCGAAGGGAATGAAGAAATAAATACTGACCTTTCTGAACCAGCTTTACACTGCTGCATTTTCAAACCACTATGTCTCCTGTTCTATGGCAAGGGATGAAGCTTCACCAGAATCTATACAATGAAAAACAAAGTAGTTAGAGGTGAGTAAATCTGTTTTTCCTCACTGAGAATGTATTTTTCACCAAGTATGGGAGTGTGTTTTTAAGAATCATTCCAAATAAAAATAGACAAGTTACCTCTTCAGAGATGACTGAACAGCAGTTTTTAAGATGAGATTACTCTATTATTGGCTTTATCTATTTCATAACCATGTCACAAGCTTTCAAGCCACAAAGACAAATACAGATCTTTCAGTTTTAATGGAACATTTCAGGCCTTTCTGGTTAGAAAATGATACTGGTTTACTTCTGTTGTGTAAGACAGAATCTGAAAACTCTAAGCTTAGAGCACTTCATTTGCTGATGCCTTACAAAAAAGAAAACTGGTGGTGAGAAAACAAGGAAGAGTAAAACATCATTTGTGCCTACGATGCAGCCCCCTAAAACCCTTCTGTCAGATGGCATTGAGGGTACCAAAGCTTAATGAACCAGGAAATCATGTTCTCTGAATACTGTTGGGTTAATAGAGCTGTGGTAGAAATACAAGGTAATATATTTCATGTACTCTTGGTAAGTTTATTCCTAAACATTTTCACTTGCAAAATAAACCCATCATTTTTGTATGAAGACATGCAGTTTCAGCTCAAATCTTGGAAAGCTGTGGAGGGTAAGACTTAAGCCATATAGAAGCAGCACAGAAATTTCTACTTTAAACCTTGCAGAGAGGTAGAGGCAGTTTGGCTTCTTTCATCTGATGCGGAGGAAGCTCAAGGTCAATCTGACACAGCTACATCCACATGGAGCCTGCTGAAATGGCAACTGGCCTGAAAGCAGCTCATAACTCACAATCAATGGACACAGCACCCTGGCTGGTCGTAGGCAACAACATTCTGCTCTTCTGTAGAACTGTATTATTACGGTAACCAATACCGAAGAAACTCAAAGCAATTTATATGCATAAACCTATCTTCATAACCTGCCTGAGAGACAGTGTCCTGGTTTCAGCTGGGATAGAGTTAATATTCTTCTTAGTAGTTAGTACAGTGCTGTATTTTGGCTATGATGTGAGAACAGTGTTGGTACCACACTGATGTTTTCAGTTGTTGCTGGGTGATATTTATACTAAATCAAGGACTTTTTGGTTTCTTGGGCTCTGCTAGCCAGAGCACTGGAGTGGCACAGGGAACTGGGAGGGGACACAGCCAGGACAGGTGACCCAAGCTAGCCAAAGAGGTATTCCATACCGTATGGCGTCATGCTGAGTATATAAATGGGGGGAAGAAGAAGGAAGGGGGGACACTTGGCATGATGGCGATTGTCTTCCCATGTAATCATTATGTGTGATGAAGCCTGGCTGCCTTGGGGATGGCTGAGCACCCACCTGCCCGTGGGAAGTGGGGAATGAATTCCTTGCTTTGCTTGTGTGCGCAGCTTTTGCTTTACCTATTAAATTGTTTTTACCTCAACCCTTGAGTTTTACATTCCTTTCCGATCCTCCTCCCCATCCCTCTGGGTGAGGGGCAGTGAGCAAGCGGCTGCGTGGGGCTGGGTTGCCGGCCGGGGTTAAACCACGACAGCCAGGAAGGTTATCGTGCTGTATTTCTCCCCACCTGAAAACATGGTTAAGCGAAACACACTGTCCCATTAAAAACATTTTAAAATCTGCAGCAGTTATAGGAATAAGATCAAGTTCCCAAATTCATACTTCTAGAGTTGTCCCCATGCCTGCTAAAAACAGGATTTAAAAACTGTGTTGCTCAGTAGACATATCGATCTTGTGCCGTTCAGTTTTAAGATCGAGAGCTCGTTCTAAGACATGACGGTCAAAATGCAAGAACAGCATCACGCAGTGTCAAGTATCAAATTGCCACAGAACTCTAATTTTCTGCAAATGAATTTTCTCTGTGAAGGTGAAGAAAGAAAAACAAAAAGCAAACACTTCCCCCTTACCACTCAATGATACAGACATAATAAATAAATAAATTTGCCTAGGCCTCTTATTTGCTTATTATGTATAAAAAGAATCACTGCAATTTCCATTATCAGGTTATTTTCGTATTTATTAGCATAGAAATCTATTTTATCATGCAAAATCTAATGCCAAAGGGAACTGATAAAAGGACACACGAGACCTGCTGGCTCTGGGACATTAGTCTCACTGAACTCTCACTACCAAAGATCTGATCCACATACAAAACCATATTGCTTTTACTAAATATGTTCACTAATCAATTTAGTTGAACTGATGCAGATTCCTGCACAGGTCCCCCTCCATTGTTTCAAAACTGATTATAAGGCAGCCACTGATGCAGGGTTTAGCACTGCTTTAATTTAATTTTTTCCTGTCAGACACATTTATATCATGCCTAAAATCCAGGGATGCAAACCTAGTCCTTTGTCTCAGTTTACTGGATTGGCCAATACACCGCTGTACTGTCTGAGGAGTCTCTGCTCACTTCCAACATCTAAGCAGCTTTGAAAACGTCTCGACGGATAGCAATTCAGTCTCTACAGCCACAACAGACCACTGCTCTACTCAGAGGACTGCTATGCCAAATTAGCTGGTATGTCAGGACATGAAGCTCCTTTAATTAGACTCCTACGGATTTGAATTTAAATTCAAATCACATGCCTTCAGACACCTGAAGCTTCATCACTCCAACAGAAATACCAGCTTCCACTTATTACTCAGGATATACTCGTTTCTGCTGGAAAGATGTTACTCAGTACAGATGACAGATTTCTGAAGGTGAGAACAATTTGGGAAAGATTTGATTAATACTGAAGCTTTTTGTACAAGTTTAAATGACACACTTGATTAAATTGTTCCATCAATGTAAGAGATGAGATGTTGCTATAAAGGTACAGAAATGGCTGTCCCGTCCTAGGCTCCACCAGACAAAGAGTGCAAGCAGTCACAGTACTGACACATCCATGACCAATGTGTCAAATACATTCTAGATGAGTTCTTTGAAAAAAACGATAACCTTATAAGCTGCCAGCATGTGACTTGGGGTAGTGCTCTGGCTAGACAGATTAAACAGATGCCTGTGAATAAGGGATGAGCATTAATAAATCTGAAAAAAAAAAATCAAATTATCATGGATCTGGAAGCAAGTGTTTTCAGTATCTGGCTAAGAAATTAAACAAAAGGTTTGCCATAATATTTTTCTCCCCGTATTAAACAACAAAAAACCTTAACAGAGCCAGGATTAAGAAGGAAGAAAATCCAACCACAAAGGGCACATTTAACCATCTGTATCACAGAAAAAAAGGACAACCCTGTGGGCTAAGATGATTGAGAAGAGAGCCTGTACGCTCCTGGGACCTAGACAAAGTTACCTCATCTCCTTGCTTTCAGCTGGGCTTGTCCTCTCCTCGTGAGCGCCCCAGTACCCTTTAATGCTCATCTCCCCAGGTGTTCACACACAAACCGGTTTTGCTGTTGTGGGGACTTAAAAATGCTCAGCTTTATGCAGACGCAGCATCAGCAGGGTGGAAGCAAACCACTGCAATAACGCAGTTAAGCACAATAACATTGCACAAAGAGACACTTCATCAAGCTCCTCCTTTTTCATTATTTCTGTGGTATTTCTCTCTCCTGCAAGAGCCCGGGGTGAGGGACTCAGCTGAGGAGACCACCCCTGGCGACTCCTGCTCCATAAGAGAAGCGCACAGGCAGTTCCAGGTGAAGCTCCAGGAGGTGACAGACCCCACTCACACCCAAGAGGGCAGCTGTTACTCTGATCTTGGTATGGCTGGCAGTGCCATCACCCACGGCTGCAGGATTGAAAAACGTCAACTTCCACGTTTCCTTGACTCCACTGCCTCATGTCCAGGAAACAGGAGAAAGGACAAACCCGGCACCTTTTCTTATACAGCTCCCTCTCCCTCAGCATCTTTTATATTAATCAAAATGATGCACAGACATCTGTTATGTCTGATAGCGGAACGGTACAGTTAAGAGCTTAGAGAAAAATGCTCCACAAGGTGGACTTATGCTGTATCACAAAACTACTGACTCAGAAACATTCCACGTGTTATATGGTTGGACTCAAGGATCTTAAAGGTATTTACCAGTCTAAATGGTCCTATCATTCTATGATTACCGAATCAATGGGGACCCTACCTGGCGGTCATGGAGAGCCACAGAACTCACAGCAACCCTGCCTGTTGTGGAGCTTTTTGATGAAAGCTCTGTGCATCACTGCGCATGAAACCGCAGCAGCAGGGCTGAAAGCTGCAGCACAGGCTGTGCCTTACTCGGTCCTGCAGCACCAGCCACAGAAGCCCGCAGGGAAGGGCGCCAGCTTCGCCTGCCAGCCACACACACTGCCCCCAGGCTCCCTGCGGGATTCCATCTGGCAAAATCCACACCTTCAGACTGGAAGCCGAGAGGAGGATTTCCTCCAAGGTTTGCCCTAGCAGCTGAATTCCAGCTCCACATCACCGACTTGCAGGCATAAAAGCGACACAGTCTCCTTATCTAGGGCATTCTTTTACTTGTAGTTCCCACCTTTACCTCATAGCCGCTGCCACAGAATTAAAACTTGCCCAGCTGCGGAGCAAGGCCCGGGGTTGGCAGGTAGCTGTCTACTCACCGTGCGTGCTCAGCCTGTTTGGTCACTTGTGCCTATAACTTTGTGTAGGCTCAGTTTGGCTTTTACACGTCAGTACGGGGTTCTCACCCTACCAGTATTACAGTTCTGCAGCTTCTTGGAACGAGACTGCAAATATTTTCCCACTGAGAAAGACTAGCAGAGCAGAATGGAATAGAACTGAAGCTTTCGGTTGGAAGAGACCTACAAGAATCATCTAGTTCAACTGCCTGTAAATGTCACTGCTTTTATAAGCACTATACATTGTGGGACTTCATATAAGCTCCAGATTCAGATTCTGGGGTCTGAGCTGGCCAAAAATCACCTGCCAAATGCTTTTATACTTAAGAATTTTTTTTTTTATTCAGAGGATTTATACTTTGCAAAAGTTGGAAGAAGTTCTGACTCATTCCTAAGGGAGTTGTTTTAAGCATCAAAAACGATACACAGAGATGCCATATTTTGTTATTTTTAAGGCCTATTTGTGTTACCTTGTAATTGCCAAAATGTATGGAACAAACAAAGAAGAACAGGTAGTTTTCTAACACAAATACAAACTAATTAAAGCAGTTAATCTGGAGAAAAGCTGAAATGAGCCTCTTCAGTCCTACTGACAAAATCCTGGAGTGTATTTTCCCAGCAGTATGTGAAGTGTGCCTTGGAAAACCCACAGACTGTTTATTTTACAGTGGAATAACTTGAACAAACAGCTGCAGGTAAGACCTAAGCAGAGACAGAACAGCAAATACTGTGCTGTTAGGATTAAAGAGCTCATTGCACAATATGATGCACAGGTACCACAATGTTCACATGAGAAGTTTCTGTTACCTCCTTTAACCAAGACTATAGCCTTCCTCGCACGTTCCCAAACATACATTGAGCACGTATGACTAAAATGTATACCCTGAAAGGGAGCATTATCAGCAAAGTTTCCGAAAACCATTCTGAAGCGATAAAGAGCACAACTATGGAAATCACGTCTCTGAACAGTAAGGCAGTGATATTGGTTCTCCAAGTATAATTACGTGATCCACTAACTATAGTAACCTGAGAATTAATTAACATTTTCACCATTCCTTAAAGGGAGAAGACAGGTTATCACATTTCTTTTAAAAGGAACCTGTGGATGGCATCTTTGCTCCATGGGAAAAAAGTATGAGCCCTTGCTTAATTACAAGCTTTCTGAACCCTCAGACAGGGTAATAGGGGTCTCTGACATGAACCCTGATATTCGGACACATACTGTATTCTTCAAAGACCAAAGCTTGGAGGTAAATATGCCAGGAAAAAAATAATCAAGTTGAAATAGAGAAATGTAACCATAAAGAATCATTAAACTGATTTTGGATGCATCTAACAAAAATCATCAAGAATGGATATACATATAAAGTCTTTCTTCTAATAGGACATCCGTAGCATAAAAGGTATGTTTACATTTCAGCAACTGATCAAATCTATTGTACAAACACCCCAGTTCACCTAGAATTCCTCTCAGCACATGTATTTCTTCTACGGAGATTAGTGCATAGCTAGGCAAGCATCAAAGCCACACGGAACTTCTTTACTCTTGTAATAAAGCTGAACAAACAAAGTATAAAGCAGCGTCCTAAATGTATCACTGCATTCAGGTGTTTACATGCATGTTTTCAAAACTCCCAGAGAATAAACGCACTTAAAAACCCCAACTTTGTATTTTCATTTTTACAGGCACAACTTTATGTCTCCAATAACCGTGCTGTGTGCAGCAACATTTATAAACACACTCAGTTTGTGGAAATTTTAGTTTCTCTCTGCAACTTGTAACAACCTCTCAGTTCATTTTCTTGCAAGTGGAAAGCTACTAAGAAAAAAAAGAAAGGATGACTGCAATGTAGGTCTTATTTTTAGATTTTTAGTCTGTGTTCATTAGTCAAGTCAGAGCTGCCCAGTGACTTAGCCAACACAATTTTTTTATGTGATTAACTCTTATAATTCATCCATTAGTCACTGTAGGTCAAGACACAACTCATTTCCTTCAGTGTTACCTTACCATGAGGCTCTTCATCTATCCCATCATCTTCCCACTGCTCTTCGTTTGCTAGGAGGGGATTCTGAGCTTCACACAAAGCTCTCATGGGGAAAAAATGCCCATCGCCCTGGCTGCATGGAAAAAGGCAGAGAAAGACACTTCAAAGAAAGACTGTGAAGGCCAACAAGTTCTACAGAGTTTATCTGCAAAGTTTTCTGTTGCCTGTACTTCCCATGTTTATTTAAAATCATTTAAGTTTTGAAAAGTAGCTTTTCAAAAAAAAGCAGCTCAGATAGCAAGTTTTACTAGCAAGTCATTTTGGTCCTCAATTCCTTCTTCCTCTATAACGAATGAAAGTTCAAACCTCTAGCCTGGAATTAAGCCATTTTTAGCAGAACTTAAATGTGCCTAACTTGATCAAGCCATTTAGACACAGAAAAAAACCCAGAAAAAAATTAACTCATGGACAGCTAGAAGTGAGAGGGGAACTAACGAAAACATTTATGTAGAAGGAGCAATTTCTACCATTGTTATAATACCACAGGTATAAATTTTAACATTTACACCATAGATTCTTCAGGGCAGAAGTTACACTTCTCCGAATGATATCCAGTAAAAAATGGCCCCAAATCTTAGATGTTACTAAAAGACAAATAGAAGACTCGCTTTCCTGTGACTTAAACCTGTACGCAAAATGGAAAAAGAAAAGAAAAACAGATACAATAAATACACTGCAAAAGTTGCAAAAGCTTTGCTTTACTGCTCCCCAAATAGAAATACGTATCTGGATTTCAAACAAGGGTTTGAGAGTATGTTCAAATTCATGTAAACGAATGAAGTTAAAACCTAGATGTTCTAGCTTGGTCTGGGCCATGCCATATTTCCCAACATCCAGCAGCACAGACAGAGGAACCATAAACTAGCTGAAGTGCCTTTTTTTCTCTGAGGATTTATCTTTATGCAAGGAAAACAAGCGGAGCGTCCTCCCTGCAACGACAACGCACAGGGGTAACGTGCCTCTGACCAGCGCCCCAGTGCTGCCTTGCTGTAACGGCCTTTCTGTGCCAGTCTCTTCCCTTTCACTGCACTGGGGAGTGGAAAAAGCTTTCTGTGCTCGTCTGTTCCCTCTAACTATACTTAAGATTGAAAAACAGATGGCAGTGGGGATCCAGCTGGGCCTCAGACTTGTACATTGCTGCTTGCAAGCGTTGTGCACTGTGCTGCCAAGAAGTTATTTTAAATTGTACCCAGTTACTAAAGGAATTAAATTCCAGCGTACCTTACTATTGGTCTAAATGCCAAAACAACACCTTCCCCTACATTAAGAAACCTAAAGTCTGTTTCAGGCAGAGGAGTCCAACAGATGAAGAAAAGAGCATCTCTGAAGTTCACACCCATCCACGTACGTGCCCCAGGAGTGCAGGCTGAGTTCATACACCCTGTGCAGCCCATGCACCCCCCACAAACCTTTCCCTTCCAGACTTCTGGTGAGCAGCATTAACGCAGAAGATGTCTGCTGTGCATTTACAACGATGCACAGTAATACCCAGCCAAGCCACACAATAATAGGTGTAACACATAAGGCTACAGGAGACATTTAGAAGTCAGTCTCTCCAGTTAATTGTGTAAGCTTTCAGCACTGACTTGATTATTACTTACCTAGAGGCGATAGGTAGTAACCAGAGCTTTTTTTCTTCTCCAAACACTTGCTGAAGATTCTTTACAAAGCCAAGATTGAATCCATTTTTATCTGGGCCATTTTGAAACACTGGAGCTGAGAAAGCCTCTACACACAGATGTAATTTCAGTGAAAAAAATTAAAATCAATGCCAAACACTCTGAAACAGGATTATGCATGTTGTAGCCATCTAAAGATAACATGATTTCACAGATTATGAGCTAGCATTACAAAGATATAAAGTTTGAAAAGAATAGCTTTTTTATTTTGCAAGCCTGTAAAGACTTAAACCAAAGGTAGGAATTTGGTTTTGCAACTGAACCATACAAAACAGTCAAATTGAACTACAAACTGTTTAATCTAGAGAGTAGCATTAAAAGACCTTTGTATGAGACTTGTGTTGAAATTCAGCAGGGAGAAATTTCTAAGTAAAAAATCTACAGAATTAAGTAGGTTGGTCTTCAATGCGTATTTCAGAAGTGGCATTGGAGATTTAAATTGCCTCATCCAATTAATGATATAATAAACAGGAATTAGAAGCAAACATATGCAAATACACCCTCTGTTATGGTGAGACATAAAATGAAAAAGAGAGGGGAGGAGAACCTAGAGTGCACTAGAAACAATTTTATCTACCGTCTAAGCTGCTACAGAGGTCTGATGTTCAGGATAGATCAGCTTCAGCACCCCAGGGAATACGTTTTAAAGTTAATAACTGTATAAAATCTGAATATTTGCTCAAACTCATGACAGTATGTGTTCTGTTAGAAAACTTTATTCAAAAAGCTTTAAAAACTGAACAACATGTATCTGAGGAAAAACAAAAAAAATCACTTGACAAGATCAGGCAGTTTCAGATTTTCATTTCACTGGTTTCACAGTCGTAACTTCTTTGCCTTGTCAATGAAGATGGGCACTGTTTTCCCAAGCTTACTAGGCTGGTTTAGGATGCACTCCAGCATATGAGCATAAAGAACCATTATTCCTGAAAAGCTGCACTCATTTCACAGTAAATGTAGCTATACATATGCATAACATTTTTATAATTGGACTTTTACACTTCAAGGCTCTTGTTTCCCTAACAAAGCTTTTGTCACACCAGCTAATAAACGTAGCTCATTTGAAGTGACAAATATCTGCAGCACTGTGCCAAAATCTTAAATCTTCCTCCCCTCGTGAGGCAGTGGGAAAGCACAGATGTAGAACACAAATGCCTTATTTATTTATTTATTTATTTTCTTGCTATGGCACTTTTAGTGTGTGGCACTCACTTAAAGACGACATATAAGGGCCTTACCTAAAGTAGAACGGTTTCTGCTAACAAGCCAACAATGGTAGCCAAACAGAAACATAAGGCTTACGAAGAACATGACCGCCACAAAGAGAAGAAAAAGGACGTGAAATTTGGAACGTCCGTTAGTCAGCTCACCCTGGAAGGAAAAGCAATACAGAACAAGTGACAGGAGCAAATAAAAGCTGGAAATTCTTTGTTCCTAGAGAGAAGAAAGATATCCTCTAAAAATCCTATCTGGAGTTCTCAAACTGGTGTACACAAGAGTCACAGCTCACTATAAAGTGCAAGAAGAGACAAAGAAATGATCGGGTACATTTCCCCTCCAGGAACCCCAGCAGAAAGAGTGGGGTCTCACTACTAGCTTTCTGTGCGTAACAGAGCCAGTACAGTCCCAGCTTCCCACAAGAAACATGCCCACGGGGAAATAAGCAGACGCGCTCTTGAAGCCGTGTTTACGTTCTGCCGAGTTTCCTGTGCATACATTAAACCCTGCACCTCCTGCAGTATAAGTCACGCCCAGAAAACCCAGCCTGCATAGCTACAGCAACCAGGTAGCGTTAGAACTGAGCCAGGTGGTTTGGGAAAGTCTGAAAGCCAAGCGGGACCTTACAAGCAGAAGCAGCCCTTGCTCCTTGCTACAGTAGAAGAGTCAAGTGCCAGAGATCCTCATACGCGTACATCTACAGAGAGGCTGTGGGGGCCTCAGAGTAAAATGCCACATCTCGGCCTTTGCTCATCCCATATAAGCAGCCACAGAGCTCAAGTCTCTGCACCTTTCTTAGCACAAGCGACAATTCCTGCTAGTGCCCCACGAGCATCTCGGGAGGCATTTTAGTGATTAGCCATTAAACCGACAGATCTTTAATAAATTAATGCACAGCAAAGTTAAGTTACTTAAACACAGTCAGAGTCAAGCAGCAGAGGGGACATAAACAAATGAGTGACAAAAGGCCAGCCTCTTACTGGGACTGTCAGTTGGCATTGCTTGCATATGAGTGGTAACCGATAACGGAGTAAGAAGCATCCTTTATTTCAGTCTGCTTTTAAATTGAGAAAGGAGTCATATGTGGACTAGAAAATATTTTTTCATGTTCAGTAAATACGTACAGACAGTGCCAGGATGTTATACTTTGATACCGGAGATTCTGAGATACATACATGCAAACACAAGAACAGGAAAAGGATATAACTTCTTTGCCAGAAGCTAACTCTGCAATTTGAAATTCCTGAAGTCGGTTTGCTTCTCGCTTTGTGCATTTCAGACATATAATCGGAGTTATACTCAAAACAGGGCACAGGAAAATACCTTACGGAAGAAATGCAGACCCTCCACTGACCAAAAGCAAAAAAGTAACAAGAGTGACTAAACCCCACAAGACTCACAGGATATGCAGAAGTAACCAGATTTCACAACTTACTGTCCAATACTTAATGAAATACTTGAAGACTGTTGCAGCAATATACAAGCAATACAACAAAGAATAGGCTAAGAACAGTAGAAAGAATTTGTAGTTAGAAAATCCAATGCAGTTATTCACCCTAGAGAACAAAAGCAAAGTTGAAATCAGGATGTGTAAAGCACACGGTTGCAACACAATGAGTACTACAATCTTTGGTTTTATTCAGCCCCTTGATTACACAAGACAGTTTCATCAATCAAGAGCTCCCCGTAGTGGCCCCAGTGCAATATAACTACAGCCTCTGCTTTTCTCTGGCAGACTCCTTGCTATGCCGGGTAAAAGGACAGTTCATAGTCTGGGAATCTGTTTTGAAGTTGGTACCACTGGTAAATTTGTCACGGAGACAGGCTCTAACGACTCATGGCTGTTTCTTGTTTGCAAAGGTAATCAGATCTGGGATTTCTGTGTTACTTAATTCATTTGCAAAACTCAGGAGCCAGATTCGCCACTACTTGTTTGCTTACATACAAACCAAATAAACCCAAATTGGATTACAATTCTCCATGCACAGAAAAATTCTAAAAATGAACAAGGGAGTGCTGGAGAAAATAGCAGGCATTTGTCTCAGAACTCAGGTTTGAAAAATCCTCTAATAGTTTAGGTTTACTAGGGAGGTTCAGGTGGGGAAATGTTGTGCTGCTCTGATTTCTGAAATCTTCCTTTTTTAAAAAAAGGAGGAGTTTAAGAAACTTAGTGGCAGCAGTTCTCAAAAAGTGTAAAGCTTAACTCATCCATGCACCGATTCTAAACTAAGTGTCTCTACCATGCACAGGTGGCAGGCATCATTTCAGAAACAATCTACGTGCAAATATTACCACGGAAAGCATCCACGAACTACATGCTGAAATGATCATATACCCAAAATTAAAGGCTAAGCTGAAGTCCCTTTAAAATTTGAGTAATAGTTGAAGAGTGAATTAGCAGTCGGGTTACAGATTATGTTTATATAACAGCTTTTCACACATAGTTTATGGAACAAACACAAATGATTTGTCTTTCAAAATGTAAAACATTTCAGGCAATTTCAAAGTGTAATTGTTTTATGTATTTCCCAACATAAGGAGATGCATGGTCTAAAATGAAAGAGGCATACAGACGCTATTCTGTGAAGGAAATGTATTTTAACGGCCTTTCTTTTCAGAAAACTACAAACCAGTATCTAGGACGTACCACGGACAGTGATGATCCATTTTTAGCACACATCTGCAAAAGGACAAAAAAGGAAAACTGAAGATTTTTATTTGGTACTTAACTGCCAACTGCAGATCAACATCAAAAGCCTCTGTTTTTTGTGAGCTCTCTACATGACACAAGCTCAAGATGATACTGTCTCTTTTAATTTCTTAAGGTAAGTATCAATTTAAGACAGAACTCAAGATCAACCAATGTCCTTGGTACTCTGCAAGATAAAGAGACATAGAAATGTTTTCTGCCCTAGAGGGCTTAAAACTTTTGGAAAATACCACAGGTAAAGGCCTGGAATATTAAGGGGGGAAAAGACCCAAAGAAGTCAAAATCATCATTTATTTTACCCTGCCTAGGTTAACCAGTTAATTTTCACTAGGTGGCATGCTTTCTAGGAACTGATACACTTCCAAGTGTGGGAACCGGAAACGCTTCAGGGCCCCAAAGAGCAGAAATGCGACTGCTGGTGCTGCCCCATGGGAGCACGCGCCGGTGCCTGCAGCAGGAGCAGAGGTACTTGGGTACCTTCCTGTGTAAAAAGACACGGGAAGGGCCAGCCCCTTCACATCACTTCATGGTGACTCTACTCACTTCAGTGAAGAACTGCCCAGTAACTTACATGGCACAGACGGAACAATGGTGACAGCGATCGGGTTTTATTAGCAGGCATCTATCACAGAATCGAATACCTGAAATGAAAGACACGTTAATACCAAAAATTGAAAGGTGTTCTTTTTCACACGTTAGTTAAGATTCCACTCACTTCCCAACTATTCACGCTCTTTCCTCTATCACTTCAAAAGAGGAGTGCATTTGCAGCTGATTTTTGCTGCCAGGTCACAATCAGATAAGCAAGGCTCATAATTCTTCTGGAGACTCGCAGGTGCGGGGAACAATCCTCACTGCAAAGCACACAACCAGCTTAAAAGCGATAAACCACAAGTGTACACTTCCCTCTGGCCTCCACATTTACTCAGACTTTACAAGCATTCCATGTTGGTAATTGCCTGTACAGCAGGTCTCTCCTTCAGAATGCTCTGGCTTGTCTGACAGACATGAACAGGGCAGAGCCTCCAATATTAACACCGATTTCTTTCAAGCTTTGAAAGAGGCACCGTACGCATTTAATCACCAAACAAGGTCCAGAAATCTTTTCACAGAATTATGTCCTGCATCTCTAAGCTAGATCCATTCTAAGTAGAAACAACTACGGATTTTGTCATTCTATTACTATTAGACAATAGTAATTTGCATATAATATAGTATATAATTTTATATTATGTGCAATTTATTTGCAATTAATATAAAATATAAAATAAAAAAGCAGACAACATAAGTGGGCTTTTGAACTGCAGATACTGCTTCTCAAAGGCAGCACCTGGCACTCCACTGGAGATGAGCGGAAGTGTTCAAGGTTTTTTGTTTTCCCAAGCATAAAACCCGAGAGAAAAGGCATTGGCATTACTTGTACAAGAGTTACTCTGTGCACGCAGTGGCGTTAGGAACGCCCTGTTGATTGGCAGTATCGTCTGGATTGCCAGCATATGCTACTTTAGCGTGCTTGGTTAGCTTTAGAGGAACAAAGCTCTCTGCTTAGCTGACCTCCATTCCCTGTTCTTGTGTACACCGGCAACTTCCTGGCGATTTCGGCGAGAATTTGCCTCTGTACCTCTGGCCTTTCTTCATTTTCGTAGCGTTCTTGGTCAGCATAGGACATATGGTACTAGAAGCAGAGAGGAGCAGTTACCCAGGGGCAGCAGAGTCTATATTTCAAGCACACACCAGTTTGGAAACGTTATTACCTCCCACTCCTTCTCATGAGATTTATCTAATGTGAAAACATGTTTGTTAAGAAGACAAAGAGAGATAGCAAGTGCTGAACAGCCAGAATACAATGCAATACATCAATAAGAAACACAAAAGTGAAATTAAGGATCACAAATCAACGTACTAGAATTGCTACTAGTGCTGCCTTAGATTACTATTTTTCACGAATAACACTACTAACCGTGATAAGGGCACTTTAAGCAATTCCCTCGTGTGTAAGAACCTGTCCCAGCCACAGTTTTATATTTCTAAAACTGGGATTAGTTATCATTTTTAAAGTTACAGTCTTGTAATTAGGATCCTATTATGGACATGTATATTTGGAGTGCCAGACAAACATCAACTTCATTCTATTGCTCCAAATATAGTGTTCTATTAGTATTGCATAGAGAGATAAAACCAAATGAAAAAAAATAAATCTGAGCAACACAAAGTAATTATTTGGCAGAAAAAGAATTGAAACAAGTATCTACCTCTGACTGTCCTGTGCTCAAAACACTAAGTCACACTCCTGTCCTAAAATGTCACCTATGTTAAAAAAACAATACCAAACCCTTAACTCCAGTATTATTCATAAAACAATCTACCGTTGTCACAGTGAACCCCTGTTTCTCTTCACCACAGTATATTGCTGTATTTATCTTTCATGATGCTGCTGAGCAGGGCAGTACAAGGACTGGAGCTATGTGTATATCTAGGACCAAATTAAAAGCCATATGGTATGCACATAGCCACAGCCCACGCTGCCGCAGGCAGGCGACATCAGAATCTCACCACATTTAAAAAGAAAATTATTCTTCTACCCCTCACTGACACCAGAGAGAGTCTGACAAACAAAGCAGACTTCCCCACCACAAAGAGGCTTACTGCAGCCGGCAAAGGGCTCCCAGCAGAGCAGGCAGTGCCGGGCTTTGGTGGGACACTGAACGTTCACATACGCACCACAACAATCTGGCTCAAGGGACCAAGAAACCCCACCATCATCTCAGATGCACCCATTTCCACCTCCAACCTCTTCCATGGGAAGTGAAAAACAAATCTGAAGGTCCTTACTCAGCAGACTCCAGGAAGGCGAGGTTAAGGAAGGTCCTCAGGATTTGGCCTGCAACTTGTTAAGTGCTTAGAGATCAACGACACTATAAATCTGTAAGTTAATAGTCATCAGTCCTGTTATGCTCAACATGACAAGTCCTATTGGCTCCTGGAACACCTGAAAAGGCACCTTTAAAAGCTAACACCATCTCTGATTTAAATCATGCTCTTTGGGGAGTTAAAGGATTGTCAGAATGGTAAATTACTCAGGTTTTATGGACAACTCTAGGTCAGTTTCCACCTCTTTAAGAAATCCAATCATTTGCCCAGATCAACTAGACTGAAGGTTTTTTGAGTTCTCTTTAGTATTCCTGTTTGCATTCTGCAATGAATGAAAAGCGCTTGGACTCTTACCTTTTTGCCTGGCTGCACCGGGAGAGTGAAAATAGACTTCCAATATGTCCACACAAAGAGCACAAAGAGAATATGGAATATTATAAGATAGGCCACTAAAAAACAAAACAAAACAAAAAACAGAAGCAGAACAATGACTTCTTAAGCAAAAGTTTCATCCATGATGGGCATAATTCCAATCTTTCACAACAATGACAAAAGAAAAAAGAAAAAAAGGGAAAAAGATTTACAGTGCCAACTGGTATTGCAATTCAGTTAAACCTTCTGGTTAACAGGCCAGTAAAATTTCAGAGATCTGTTGCTGCAGTTAGGGGTTACCTATCTCACACGCCTCCTCTTCTTACACGATCCAATTTGGTGGGTGAAGAAGGACACAGCTGTAAGAGTTCACCCACAGGACGGGTGACAACCCTCTGTCACTGGGAATGACAGGATTCCTAGGCACAGGTAAAGCAGAACTGGCTGGTGCTGAGCAGCATAAAGTCAATACTGCAATACTCCAGCATCGCCACATTTTGGGTTCAGTTGCTAGTAAATGCACTTAAAATCTCAATACCATATTATCAGTGTACCATCCACTTGTGCAACGCATTCTTCACCACTTGCATTGAGATTTGAGAGAGAGAATATGCTCTACCATATCTTTATATCACCAGAAAAAAATCAAATCTCTTATTAAACATCTTTTAGATTTGCCACAGTTGATACAGTAAAACAAATCAGGAAAACATCCCACAAACTGAACAAAACCGGCCTTGTGATTACTGAGAAAGAATTGTAATCCACTAGACACAACATTATCACATGAAATCCAGCATGCATCAAAGCAATCTTATTTCAATATGCAAACTTTATTTCCAAGCCTTTGGGCATAAGCAGGCATACTGTGGTTCAGAGAGCCAAAGGACAGCTATCCTTCAGCTACACAAACTATTTGATTGTTATTTCTTTAATACTTGACTGACTTAAGACATTACCAAACGGTTACAAAAGAGTTTTATTTAAACACACCATTTAATCATAAGAACCACCTCATTTCCCCCCTTTCTAGAATTCAAAGCTTAAATGAAACTAAGATTAAAGTAACTACTGCTAGTGGAAAGAGAAGTCTAAAGCCCAAACACTTCCTAACTTCTTAGGCAAGGCTGACTGTGTGAAAATGTAATTGGTAAAAAGGCCAAACACAGCTTTGAAGTTTCTAATGAGATGACAAATGATCTGACACACCTCACAAGAACGTGATGGATTGTGCGAATGATCCGTGAATCAATGATAATTCATTATTATGATCTTACGTTTGTTTGACACGTTATCCTTATACTACATGCAGATGGAGCTCAGTCATTTTTAAATTAATAAGTAAGGAGATAAATCTTGCAACAGGTTCAATGTTATGGATAAAGCAATACAGCAGCATGTTAGAGGAAGCTGACCTGGAGATACACTAACAGATTAGGCAACTAGTAACTTTCTTCTGCTGAGTAATCATTAACATCATGCTTTCTGTAGTTTCTCTGTAAAGTTTCAAACACTAGGACAGGTCTTTGGAGGAAACAATTTACTTGATGTAGCAACCTGGAGGATCTTTAAAGTATCAGCTGGCATTTTTCTTCCTGGAACAACTTGCCAGCTGAAAACCACTGCACCTACTTCTATCCTTCATAACCCTGGAAGAAGAAATGGAGGTAAGAGGCCACCCATATTAGCCTGCCTCCAAAGCACCTCCAGGAAAGACGAAGAGGAATACTAAAATAGCCACTAACTCCTTATTCTTAGAACATGTCTGTGGCCTCCAGCAATGCATCAGCCTCATCCAGTGATCCTGCTGCTCTGCCCCGCTCGTTCAGCGGCCTCACAGTACTGTGCCCGGGAGCTCAGAACAATGCCCATCAGCCTGTACTACCCAACGGATCCAGGAAGTGTTCAAGCCAAATAATAATGAGACAAAAACTTTTGCTCTACCTCATCTGTGGTAGTAACTGAAAGTTACTGTGTTGCAACTCAATATATGGTTAGCAGTCAACAGCAGAACTGAGCAAAAAGTCTTTTGCAAAAGCCTCCCCATAAAAAAAATTTAAAATAGCTTCCACTGAGAGATCAAATAAAACAGTGGGGAAAAAAAATAGGTGAGCCACAGAACAGACCTACTCTTTTGTGTTTAGCTTGTACAATCAGCTCTGAAAACAAAGAACAGAAAGGGAGAAAAGGTGCGTGGGTGGTATGTCGTTTTTTCTGAAAGTGTAAAAGGGATCAAAGCCTTTTCATGTTCTTCTACTTACACTGTGACTAAACGGGCATTTCCCAATATATCCAAAAGTTACAGCATGTCTAACAACACATGCTGTATACCTCCTGAATGGGAAATTAGAGGAAGAAAACACTGAAAGAGTATGCAAGGTTAAAAAAACTGATGGAAAGCATTTTTGATATTTCAACTAGAACATTTGCAAATCTTTTTACACAAGGACTGAATATCAAATGGTAAATTGAATGCACATACCTTTTTCCACAGGGTTACTCAGAGTCACTGAAAAAGAAAAAAAATAAATGTCTACAGAGCAAATAGGGTTCCCCAAAAAGTTTGTGACAAATAATGTTTCTATTTGAAATACAGTCATTTTAGGGAAAAAAGTTCAAATTCAACAGACAAAAAAAGAGCCTACAATTTAACATCAAATCTAAAGCATCCATAACAATTCCCAGCTTACTCACGCAAATGACACCCACAACAAGATGTTCAGTAACTGCTACTTATGGTGTATTTTCCCTTGTTATAAAATATATTTTGCATATTTGTACATTCGAAATATGCCCAAAATCCACTGGTGACAGTGACGTGACAAGATCACCAGGGCTCCTCTAGCAACTGTGCAAACAGCATCTCTATGCACGTACTTAGAAGCACGTACTTGTAGCCTGCTTTGCACTAGTCTCTAGGTGGTCTTGATCCTCCACAGTAAGCAATGCCCTATGCATTTCTGCATCAGCATAAATAAAAAACTACAAATTGTCTCAGCTTTGGCCTAGTCAGCAAGATGGAATACACTGCAATGACTCAATTATTTTTACACTCTCTACTAGCAGAGCTTTTACAACCCCTCCTTACTTTACCATAGGAGCAGTCCCTACTAACAGAACCACTTAGAAGAACCTGCAAAAGGTACATTGCTTAACATCATCTTCTACAGATTATTTTTAAATACATTCATTATTTTAAAAGCCGTCATCCAAGTTTAACAGAAAATGATAAAGACATCTTTTGTTAACTGAAAACAGAGTAGTTCTGTGATATCTTGGCAGAACACTGCTTGGAGGACAAAGGTGTTCATGGGATGGGAGCCCCTTATATCGAGTTCATAGTCTTCAACCTAATGGTTGCAACTGAAACGTGCTGCTCCTTGGAAGAACAGAGGAATGAAAGGAAACTAGTGGCCACAGATCATCTCCCAGAGGCACAGTAACCTTACAACAGTACGATCATATTGTTGGAAGACTCTCAAAAGATTTGAGAGATTACACGTACCAGTGGTCACCCCTTAAGTGACTCTGTTAAGGCTGTACAGAAGAAGCAGCAATTGAAGGATTGGAGCCTTTTACTCCTAGCCTACAGCCAGCACCTGAAAAGAGACTCTACTCTTCCAGGATTCATTTTATCATCTTACTTGAATAACAAAATTGGAAAATGACAATCAGAGTAGAAACTGAGAGGTTCTGCTTTTACTAATGAAAGTAGCATTTCTTAAAACCATGCTAACAAAAAAAATTGATCTGCAAGCTCTGTGACACACAACAATGTAGATGAAAAAAGAGACCAAGTATTTGCTGTGTCTCTACACACTCAATTTCAGACGAACAAGACTGTTAGGAAACCTTTAGGTTTCCCTTTGGTTTGCTGTGAATCAAACTATGAAAAGTACATCAGCTTTTCACAAATACTGCTTGGTTTCCTCCTGAAGTACGCTGGACTTGCAGCATAGCCCTTCTAAGGATTTTACTTGAGAAAAGAGCACACTCCTAAAGAACGATTATATAAAAGGTTTTATCGAATAACACTGGGCCATTGCTCCCACTGCAGCAGCAACCACCAACCAGACGTGAAACCAAGGCCTCCTCTGGAGTATGACTTGTTGGCCATACCAGTCACTGAACATTTAAAACCCAGTATCATGAGATAGCTCTAGGACATCAGTCCCACGCTACTTTTAATCATCAGCAGTCTGCACAACTAAAGATAAAAATCAAGAATCCAAACAAAGCATCTACTATTTATGTTGGAACAACCAAAATGGCAATACACAATGGAAACATGAGAAAAAAAAAAAAGCAAAGCCAACACATAAAGCCTTGCTACATTAGAAATCTGGGCAAGAGAGAATGTCCTGAGAGCTGGTTTTCAAGTAACTGCATATGCCAACACTTCATATTCAAATCCTAAAATAATGAATCTAGTCATTTCAACTTCTGTATGGATAAACGCCTCCACACACAAATAAAACGCATGCGAGAAAAAAATAAGGCAAAAAAATAGAAGGGTGTGGGCAAAGGAGTGATTTTAAGCTGTGATTTTAAGCACTAAGGCAAACTCCTGCCAGCTTAACCAGCATTTGCAGAGCAACACAAGCCCCATCCAACCCTCACTGAAATCAGCAGTCTCTTCTGAGACCTGCACGGAGCCTTGGAATTAATCAGTGTTAAATGTTACTGAATTTGCACAGCACTGCAAACAAAGCGTATTTCAAAAGATTAACAGCATTTCACGAAAACAATTTTTTGTCATGCGGTGTAACTGACAGTTACATGCACATTGGAGATACCGTTCCATGTGAATTCTAGAAAGCAGCAGCCCATGATCTCAGAGACAGAATAAAATGTTATTAATTATTTGGGGGTTTTGCCTAGCTGCCAGTTAAAACAGATCAAAGAAGCTGTGTTTCATTTTAGTCCCTATCGAGAAAAAGCAATACCATCTTACCGCACTGGCACCCCTAACAAAAAATGTGATTTAAGTGTGCCGTGCAGATCCAAGAGGCAGCGCCTTCCACAGAAACGCCTCAGACCACCATCCTGAAGACCCCGTCTGCTGTGCCCGGCCGGTCCTGCCCGGGGGGGGGGAACCACACCTGCCCCCCACATACCCGCCCTGGGTGGGCACTGCTCCCCCCCACACCTGCCCTGGGTGGGCACTGCCCCCCCACACCTGCCCTGGGTGGGCACTGCTCCCCCCCACACCTGCCCTGGGTGGGCACTGCTCCCCCCCACACCTGCCCTGGGTGGGCACTGCCCCCCCACACCTGCCCTGGGTGGGCACTGCTCCCCCCCACACCTGCCCCCCCCCCGCGGGGCGCAGGGGCTGTGCACACCGGCTACAGCGGGACATGACAGACACAAGTTCGCAATTACTGTACGGTTCAATCGCTACATTAAACTACACAATTACCAGCCAATACCAAAAATTTTCTGTCTAAACTTCAGAGCTTTCCACGCTACTATAATAAGTTACCTGACTCAGGAACGCGATTTAACGTAACCTGTTTTTTCCCGCCTTCTTTTCAGACTACAAAGAAATGGGTGTCTGGGGCACACGCTGATTTTATGTGTCCGCTTACAGGAGAAGCCACCCCTGGACGCTCCCGCGGGGCAGCAAAGGGCCTTCGCTGCGGGGCGCATCCCCCGCCCCGGGCAGGGCGGCTGGGCCGGGACACGGCACCGGGGCAGCGCCTGAGGCAGCCCGCGGCGCCCGCCGGGCACCCAGCGTGTGGGGGCGGAAGGCGGCCGGGGTGGGGGGGGGTGGCCCTGCCGCTAGTGTGCAGGGGAGGAGGAGGAGGAGGAGGGGGGCGAGGGCAGGAGGCGCCCGCCGCGGAGGTCGCGGGGTTCCAGGCCCCAGGGCCGCGGGCTCTGGCGGGCGGCGCTGAGGGCCCGGGCCCCGCTCGCCCGGCCCCACCCGCCGCCCGGCCGGGGCGCTCACCCAGGCACAGCTCGCAGACGTAGGCGTAGTAGGACCAGAGGACGACGAGGGCGATGATGAGGACGGGCAGCCAGGCGAAGGCCCGCTGGCAGCACCGCAGCCCCCGCGACAAAGCCATCCCTCACCGCATCGCGGCGGGCACCGCCTGCGCGGGGCTGAGAGGCGGGTTCGGCGCTCGGCTAAGCGGCCTGCTGGGCGGCGGCGGGGCTGGGCGCGGCTCGGAGCGCGGCTGAGCGGCCTGGCGGGAGGCGGCGCGGCTCGGCGGCGGGGCTGGGCGCGGCTCGGAGCGCGGCTGAGCGGCCTGGCGGGCGGCGGGACTGGGCGCGGCGCGGCGGCGCCCCCTGGCGGGCCGGGCCCCCCGCAGCGCGGCAGGGGTGTCCCCGCCCTCCCGCTTTGGCCCGGGCACAGCGGCCGGGCCCCGCCGCACCGGGCGGGCCTCGCACAGCCCCCTCGGCCCGGCGCAGGCGCTGCGCCAGGGCGGCGTGCCCGTCTGCTGCAGGGCGCTCCGCAGCCCCCGTCCGGTGGGCGCAGGCCGGCACCCCGCGGTGATGCCCACACCCGATCCAGGCCTCCCCCCCCGCGGCAGCGCCCCGGGCACCTCACTCGTCTGAGGGCCCCGTGTGCCCTGCCGCGCGTCCCCGCCGGCTGGGGAAGTCTTATAGGAAAAGTGTTTTTCTGGGAGATCTCGCACCGTTCCGTTAAGCCGGCCTTGTTCACCTCGTAGGCCCAGCCTGTCCCTGCACTGGCAGCGCCCGGGTTCGCCCCAAGGCCGCGGCCCCGGTGGGTGTATTCGGGGGGGCCGGGTTCGGGAGCCCCGGTGCAGCGGAGCAACACCACCCGACCCCCCTCCGCTGATAACGGGGTACCTAATGTCAAACATGAAGGGGGGAACGGCCACCCCACTCCCTCGGGCCTGCTCACAACCCCCTGTGAATTCCCGTAGGAATCTCCCTCATTTCCAATTCAGTAACGTGTTTTGAGTTAAGGCTTCAGTTAATTAAATCCACTAGATTGCCTCTGTTAAGGCAATTAGTTTTCTCATCAAGAGAACAATTTATCTAGCAGATAATTTGCTATATTTAACAGAACGTACTTCTGATGAAACCCTGGTGTAACTCACCGCACTTCCAAGTCACCTCTTGGTCCATCAGGGTTTTTTTCCTCAGAATTTGTTCTAGAACTTTCCCTGTTGGTGCCATACTGCCCCTAGCTGCCCGTCTCTTCGTGAGTGCGGGTACCACACTTGCCCCTCTCCTGCCCAAGCCCCTGAATTCAAGCATCACCTACAAATCCTTAGGCCGCACCTGTAACTCCATCTTTAGTTCTTCCAATATTTTAAAATGGAGATGATCTACAACCTCTGATTGTCTCAAAAAAATTGTAGACTAACGAAGCAGCGGCTCGCTCAGTCTCTTCCCTACCCTGCTCAGTGTCTATGCAGTCATTGTTCTCCTTCAGGCTACTAAACTCTTTCTTTAATACAAAACCTGACATTTCTGGCACTAGTTTTAATTTTCTCTGTGTGGTCCAGCTTAACCAAGCTTTTGGATAGGCCCTGCTGTAGCAGAAGTGCTTTGCAGATACCACAACATGTGTTGGCTTGAGCTGCCTGTAACCCTAAACACGAAATCTCAGATGTCTGACTTCGACTGTGAGATCCAGTCTGTCTTTTATATACAGGTATATATGGAATGAGAAATGCCCCATGCTGGGGCGTTCAGGGAGGGGATTCAGGACACGTACACTCGATGTTTTGAGGATTTGGAAGTGGAAGATGGAAATGCCTGCTTGCTTTCTCCTTCCCCACACTGTGTAGAGCCGAGAAGCCGACATTTTTGCCAGCAATATGTTTTACAAACAGTAAGATTTAAATTATTCTTGCAAGCTAAATCACTACTTGAAACAACTCAGAGGATCTCCTCTCCTCAAATCTCAAGAGTGCTAATGGTATAGATGGGAGGCACAGCACAGCCATGACACATCTTTCCTGTGTGCATGTATATAAAGCAGGATCTGACATGCAGCAATGGAACACTAAAACTGAGCAGACATTTTCAGATACTACCTCTGTAAATAAATCTAAGACTATTTTTTTTGTTCAACAGCCAGTTTTCCTTTGTGTTCTGAGATCCACATGGATTATCTTCAAAATTCTTTTGTTTCATGGGTTTCCAGGGGAGACTTAGTCATATAAACATGAGCTCATCTGAGGTAAGAGATTCCTAAATACAGCTCTTTAAAACAAAAATAATCGTGCGACCTTGAAATCTTGTGATTCTTATAAGGTATGTTTTGCACTTGTGGTTCAAATGGTAGCTCCCCATTTGAAATTGCCAGGTGGAGTTAGGTATAACTGGTATAAGGTACCTTGTATCCTTTTCAGAAAACAACACTACAGCTGTTCCTCAAAATCGGTGTTGAATCTCAAGTTGAGCTTCAGCCAGTTTTACAAAGTAAAGAGATTCCTCTCTGGATGCATAGCCTTGCTGGGCTCCATAGCGGCGACAGCACTTGTTGTGCTACACACACGTGTTGCAACTACAACACTTAAAGAGAGTGGTTTAGGAAGACATGGGATGATCCTAAGCAGTATCTGTATCTTTAAGTTTCATTCTGACCATGAGCAGTTTCCTGCTAATTCACATCACACACAACTCTTCAAACAAAGCAGCAAACTTCTGAAATCAGAAAGCTGTGATTTCATCTACACCTGTAACTAGACTGTTTAATAAAACTATTGGCAAAGACTACATACAGCACTAAGGCAGGCAGATAAGAAAATCAAGTACTAGCAGCTTTAGGGTAATTTAAATAAGACTTATCATCATAATCATTGGCTTTTTCTCAAAACACAACTTTTTGGGTGCTCCAAGAAAGGAAGGTGGTGGTGACTCACCAGTGCCATAGAGACCCAGGGCATCAGGAAACCCATCTTTACAAAGAGCTGTAGTCTGCAGACTGGAGCAAGACTGACACCAGCTAAGATGGCACTAGCTTTGGTCCAAAAAATAGCTAAAATACATCAGGAAACAATATAAACTCAGGAAACAAGTGCCAGCTTTTACAACGATTTACCTATTGCAGAAAACCCCAAAGAACCACATGTACCAATTTCACTGAAATGCTGTCTCTCATTTGAGAAAAAGTTCTTAAAAAATGACACGTGGTAGAAAATGGCTTAATTGTATCTTCCTGTTAAAGAACACAACTGGAAAATGCAGTTTGTATTTCCAGTGCTGGACATGAAACTGTGCACACACCACAGTATGCATTTTGAAATTATATTCTAATTAAGAAAATCAAAGTTGCACAAGTTACTTTCCCTACTGTTCATTTCCAAATCTTGCTTAAGCTTGTAATATATGCAAGCCCTGAAGGTATGTGGGAAGACAGCTACAAAGCAGCCGTAAACAGCAGTGAGCCAAACCTGAAGATCTAACTTTTCAAACTACTTTTAACCTACTGTGTGTAAAATAAAGGTGTAAACTTTTTTTTTTTTTTTTTAATTGTCAGACATATTTATGTCTGGGTAGGTTACACATGGTTTTACTTATCAGTGACAGATATCCAAGAAGATGTGATAATCCACGACCTAAACAGAGAACCCAAAGCAACACCGGCCGCCAGCTGAGCGCCCTGCCTTCCGACCTCCCTGCTGATGTGAAAAAGGCTTGTGGGCCTGAAGGCTGGCCCGTTTTGTCACTTATTGTAGGAAAACACAGCAGCCCTCCCCACCTTGATCATATCTTGGCCTATCACATACCATACTTGTAGGTAAGTAGATAAATCTTACAACACATGCTAAATCTAATCATATCAGATTTGGGCTTGGTATCAAAAATGCTGCGCCCAGCTTGTGCAGAGGAGTTAGCCCAAGCTTCTTCAGAAAAATGGAAATTAAGCAGTTGATTGCAGGTGAGAAAAAAAAAAAGAAAGAAAAAAAAAAGAGAGAGCTGGTCCAGAGACTGGTCATGCACAGCTTTGTAACTACTGATTAACATCTTGGCCATCTTCCAGATTTTTCTGTGTCATTCCCGCAGCATGAACGGCAGCTGACACAGCTTTCAATGGCAGTGGCAGTTTTTGCTGTAGCCGGAGCGGTTTGGTAGCCTTCATGGTTAGTTTCCAACAGGCTGGAATTCAGCAATTTTGTTTGACTGCTGTCATGTTAGCTAGTTCAAAGGACTAACAAGCCAAAGAATCAGGATTAGGGAATACTTTTGAAAAGAAAAAGATGCAACTGATCATCTTCAGACTTCGCAAGAGATCCTGTTATTTTTACTGGTGATTTCTCAGAGTCATAGTTTATAAAACCTTTCCCTCCTCTTCCCTGTGTTTCCAGCTGAGTTCTGGGAGATGGTGAAAGCATAATGAGGATTGACCAGTACTAACCTACAAGCAAGCTGTATTTTTGTTATATTCAGTAAGAACTCTTCACTACATGTGATAAGCTGTCACATTTGCACATTAGCACCTTCCCAGAAACCCTAAGAAAACCTATTTTTCATTACTTTCAGCAGGACTTTGCAGCTCTGTACTGAGACTCCTGCGTTTTACATGAGTTGTGGTCCGATCATACGTTTATCCACATAATCTGCATACAACATCATGATACCATCTTGCAGTGGATAAAGTAAATTAAGGAAACTGCTAGAACATACTCATCTGATGCAAAAAAAAAAAAAAAAAAAAAAAAAAAATCACCTGATGCAAAAAAAAAACCCCTCAAACTCTGACCAAGTGAATAGAGCTGTGTTTGTACGTAGCAGTTTTAAGATCTCTCTCTACAACTCTGGGACAAAAGTTAGATTTAAACAATTATCCTACCTAATATTGAAACTGGAGTGGATTGACTTCCCCCCCAGTAGGTTTCCCAGCTTTCCTTGTCCTATAGGGTAGTACCTGCCTTGCCTTTGACTGCAACCTGCATGCACGGTGTTATCGCCCACAGTCATCACCTGCTTCCTGCTCACTCATATTTCTTGGTCGTCCCATCCCCCAATTTCAAATGTTATCATAACTTCATGTGGAAATACGGGCAGGGTATATGGAGTATGTAGCAAGGTCTGTCAGCACAGATTGCAAGCAAAGCTGTTTAGAATATTACGAAACTTTTAATTGCCACCAAGTGAAAAAGTGGCCATTTGCAGCAGAATTTGTCTCGTTATTGTAAATGCAGCAGTTTGTAAGGGTAAAGGACCATATGGTGAGCAAGTGCTTGCGCCATTAGAGGGTGCTGGAGCCCGCACAATGCTGGTCTGCATCCCAGCCCACCAAGCTCAGGAGCTGCTCAGTCCCCATAGGGACAGGAGGCAAGTCTCAGTGCTGGTAGGTACCATAATCTTGTTTTGTCACATGTAGACCCCTGCCCAAATACTGTTCGAAATATTTCCCCACAACCGTTGTCTCCATATACTCCAGAGAGACTGGAAGTCTGATCCAATGCACTTACAGTGCAGACCTGGGTAAAAAGTCACACCAAGTACCATGAACGTGACATTTTCTATTTTCTGAGTTCTTCATTTGGCACCCTAAATAACATCCTTCTAATTAGACAATCGATATATATCTTCCCATGTCTTTTAAAGGCAAAACATGAAAACAAACTTCATTCTATACACCTACAGCAAACCTGTCTTCCCCATCCCTGCTCCTCTGCTGCAACTATCAGGTGAATCCTGAACGTTTGTCACAGCCATTTGCTGTTTGCTGCTGGACTGACCAGGTTAGCTGGCAGTAACTCAGTGTGCTAACCGGATGGGTTGGCCTTTTCCTTTTGCCTCGGCCAAGCGGCGGGGGGCAATCCCACCTGCAGCATGTGCTGCTGCTCCTTTGGCGCTGCGCAAACCTCTGTCTTCAAAACACGTGTGCACGGGACAGTTGCAGCACAGCAGATTTCACGAGGGGAAGACAAATAAAAGAAAATGCTGCTTTTTGGTGGTTTGAATCAGCTAAGGGTCAGCGCAGCTCTCTAAAACAGCACAGAAGCAGTTCCCAAGGCAGAAGGCTTCACCAGCCAGAGCCCTGCTGCAGACAGCGAACATGCCCAGCAGGTTTCAGAAGAGCATACCATGCTGGACCAGCCCACGCGACCCTGGCTGGTGGCCCTGCACACCTCAGCCCAGGTCTGTCCTCTGACGTGCAGACAGATGTGGGAACAACAGACAGAGCAGATCTCTGAACGGGAGTATGGCCTTTTTGATCCCCAGTTCTTGTGTGGATCCAGTTCTTAACGCTTATGTAGGTAGTGTAGCAGGATACACAGATTCTGGTTCCTAAAATAGCTATGTTCTGTGATTACTTTTTTAAAAAACTATGTCTTTTTCAATCACTGTCCAGTATCTTCCTTCCCTCCCACTACTGAACTTTGAAACCAGATAAACACACTTCTAGCCAATTCATTATTTCCTTATCTTTTAAAACAACATATTGTGGAGCTTTGATTCCTCTGACCATGGTGAAGCTTCAGCAAAACTCAGTTTTCTTTTAATTTAAGTCCATACCATCTTTCAAGAATGAAAGGTACACCATTATGTGATTCTTTAAAGTTTTGTTTTAAACCATAAAAATAACCATGTAGTCTTAGAGATGCACACAAGAGAATGACAGTTTTGTAATCTGTAAAACCCGATTTTGCAAATTCATTTTTTGCCATCAATTTACTTGATTTTCTTTGTACCTGGTGGACGTGATTTCAAAGCTGAACAGCAGTGCTGAGTGTAGGCAGGCAGCATATGCCATGTGTAATTTTTTAATTTCCTGGTAGCAGCAGTTCTTACAGGCACAATAGCAGGTTTGTTTATTTTTTGTTCTTCATCAGACCTTTTATTAACATTCTGTTAGATCTCTTGACTGCACCTGGTTTGTTAGTGACTTGAGTATGATGGCATCTTTGCCCTGGGCTCTTTGAGACGGTGCATATGGATGGGGAAGGCAACAGATAATATGGATGCAAATTTCAAATTACTGGTTTCATCCCTGAGGCACTTAAAGAGGACACATCGCAAAGAAATAGGAAGAACGGCATGACTGTGCTTTTAGTTCCTGCTGAAGGTATGGTCTTGAAAACACTCTTCACGGTCCTTGCATTATTTTCCTTTGCAAAATAACAGAAGGTAAGTTTATGTCAGTCAGGAGCACCTGCACTCTCACGATGAAAGCTTAGTCCAGGGGCAGCTCATTAAAAGCACTGTGTTTACCAGCCAGTGCTTGAAGAAGAGCCTGTCACTTGCACAGGATCAAGGTACCAGAAATCCAACATTTTGAAAGGCCTTTCTGATGAGGACCCATTAACGATCACTGGCACAGAATGCACACTGATTTGGACTAATCACTGCAAGGAGTGGTCTTTAATGAACTGAGAGGGAAGCATTTTCAACTTTCAAGTCAATGTTCTCTTGCCTACAGAACCACTCACATGGAAAAAGCAACTGTCTTTTTCTATTCATGTAATTTTGTCTATCTTACTGGAGGATTCCCCCCCCCCCCCCCCCCTTTTTTTCTTTTAAATGGTTTCATAGAGATGAAACCCCTACATATCCCACAGAACAGATCTGGTGTGACCCCAGTAGCGCACTGGTGTTCAGCCTCTGAAAGTAAAACACAAACTGAACCTTCTGAGCTGGAAAGATTTTTCAGGTTTTGCACTCCTAAGAGACTCCTCTTGAGCAGTAGTGTACGTACTTCAGCTAACTGCCTCAAATCTTCCACTGCATTCAAATACATGATAAATACCAGCGCTGTAGAAGTTTCTCAAACATACTGCTACCTCCTCCACAAGCTGCCAACAGAGGTTTTGTAAGAAAAAAAACCCTTAATTTTTAGGCTTTTTTTTTTAAAAAAATCAGTGCCATAATTACTGACTGGATGTATTTTCTTACTCTTTTCTCCACTGATGCATACCCATCTCCTGAAGGATGCTCCAGCCTCATTTACATCTGATGTTTCTTCCAAACTTCAGAACCTGTGTTAGTCTGAAGACAGAATTAACTAAATTGGATTGCTAGAATGAATTCCATAATACCCTGGGAAGTCTGATATTTGTAATCAGCTATGTAACTGTTGCTAGGATACTGGAATTGTTTATTCTTTGGAAAAAAAATCTATTAAAATATTTGCCTTTCTAAATCCAAGATATACGAAAGTTTAGTTGGTCCTATGAACAATTTTTTGGTGCTCTCATATATAAGTAATATATTAATTCTTGACTCAGAAGTATGGAAAACCCCACAGGAATCTACTAATATGTCTATCACATATATTCCTAAAAAGAAGCATGTTATAGCTGAGGAATGTTTACTTCCATGATCTTTTTCCTCTGTTAGCCAATCTGAGCTGCATATATACAGAAGGCATTGCACACACAGAGGACAATAAACATCTATTAAGTATCTTAGATATAGTTTGTATGTCCGATAGTAACAGATCATCCTCTACAGCATAAAAAATATGTAACATTGAAATATAAAGGACTCAGTGATGAAGCTTGTGCCACCTTAACTAGAACAACTGGACCATATTTCAGTTTTTACCCTCGAGTTCTTCTTCTGTTTTCTACCTGTGGCTCCATAGAATACACTGAATAGTTCCAGTCCCTCTCCAGAGCTCAATGTCAACTACTTTTCGAAGGTTTTCTCATCCTTAATTGTAATTTATCCAAGTTATAATTATTTAATCCTTTAATCTCTTTTCAAAAGTCAGTCCTGAGCTCTTCCTTACTGTTTTTCTTTTCACAATGTTCAACCACCTCAGCAGTGACAGACTCCAGCAGAGCTGGGAATCATTTTCTAGTACTCATCTAGACACATGTCTTCTCAGCTCTCTTTAACAGACTCCTTCAGTTCACTGCATTGCTCTCTACATACTATTCTAATGGATAAAATTGGTAATTTTACCATGTTTTAGAGATAACATCAATTTTCTTCATTACTATTTGGCCTTCAGTTCCAGTGTACGTTTCCTTTGCTTTCATTACCTGATAGAGACTTTGGGTTAGAGAAGCTGGAGGTACAGAGAAGTCTATGATGAGATGTAATTAAAGTAATCAGAAGAGAAGACCGTGTTATCCACATGGCTTTATTCCTAAACTTATTTTCAAGTGCCAAAAATACTGATGAAAGTCTGGTTGCACTGAAAGTGATTTCCAAAATCATGATTTTAATTCTTCACCTCTGTTTCTCCATCATTCACCCCCACCCCCCCACCCCCCACCCCACCCCCCACCCCCCCCCGTTGATAATCAGGTAGTACAGAAGATTTGGTGGGTCTTGCATAATTCAATTTGTTCTCTATTCCTAGCAGAGACTATTCCTCTCTTCTAATCTGGCACATAACCTGTTTTAGCTTTAGCTGTGAGTAACAGCAAATTCTATTCACTGGGATACAACAGAGTCCATCAGAGATGGATGTTCTGTTCATATTGTTATGAATCTCCAATAAATCCATTTCATATAAAACTAGGACACTTTAAAATACCTACAATTGTCACTTTTAGTCTTCAATGTACAAAAAAGAAGAAAAAAAAAATGTAGTGACTGCTGCTGGTTAAACCCACCTTTGACAGACCACGTCTGTTTTCACTTGCCCTATACAAGATTCAGCTAGTCTAGATTCTGACTGCTAAGGATGTAATGGGGGTTGTGAATTATAGCTGATGGCCCTGAGAAAAATGCAATTTATTGTCAATTGTCCATTATAATCTGTGGGAAAAACAAAATACTTTTCTTGAAATGCCGTGTGAAAAACAAGTTTTGGCCCAAAATTTTCGGAACATAATATAACCACTAGATTCGCTCTTCTCTTGTAATGCCGATGAGCCCCAAGAGTACTCATAAATATTGGCAGACTGAAGTAGGTAGTATTTTGCCAGTTTTTTCCCTGCTAAACTGTAGTTGGTGTTTTTAACATAGTGATACATAACAACGCCCTTAATTCTATTCCTTGGAACCTCGTCCTGAAATTCTGTTTCAACTCACTTAGGTCCTAGAACATATAGATCAACCAGTGATATTGCTGCCAAAAAAATATTTAATGAAATTGCTGATAGACCCCAAGAAGGGGGGGTTGGGGGGGTGCCCTGCATTTCAACTGTAGCAGGACGAAGGAAACTAATTTTTGTACTTCCAAGTTTTATTCACTTTTGTTCCATGTATATCAACGTAGCGTTCAAGGTATCCTATTTACAGAATTCTTATAAAACCAGGTTTTGTGTCTGTACCAAGCTGTGTTCGTACCGAGATGGATGTGGCAGAAGACAGCTGAAACACACTGTAGTCCTAAGGCTTCACACAAAGCCAGGAGCCTGTTGCTTTTCTTTTAATAATTAGTTCATAGCGAGTTCATTATTATGTTGAGATCTAAAATGTCATTTCAACTTGACTGGCATTTGCCTCTATCTGGAAGTTCTCTAGATTAACACCGTTATGTTATTTCAGCAGTCATCTTGCAAATGAAGAAATGAAATGAAAGTGGGGGTGCAACCCTCGTGTATCACTGTGGCTGTGTTACCTACAGCTCCCTGCCGGCTGTTTTCCCAGCAATGCAGTTTTATTTGTCGAGCCTGTTCCTGACATTTGTGTCACTGGAGAGTCTGATTCTATACAGTTTCTGCAAGGATAACACTGCATTTTGGAATAATTGTAGAGAACCATACACAGAGTCAGTGGTTACACTGTTAGATTGCATCAGGGATGACAGATAGATTATTAGCACATTGCATGTAATTAAGTTTGTATGATGCTGGTAGCTACCACGGACACAGCGCGATAGCCCAGCTGAGACCCGGGCACCAAAGGCAGCCCTGCCTGGGTCCCTAACACGTTGAATCAGAAGTTGTATCCAACTTCTTGTAGTTGCTGTTTTGTTCAGGACAACAGCCCACACATGGAATATTACCCTGTTGTTCAACCTTCTAGTTTGGTTGAAGTTCTTTCTCCTAACAAAACCTTTTCATCCCAAATTGAAACCATGGCTAGCGCAGCCTTCTGAACCACTAATGAGATGAGGCTGTGGGAATCCTCAAGCCCAGTAAGTTTGAATCTTAGAAGATATTTGTGTTTATGTAGTAGAAATATGAGAAAGCATATTTTGACTAATGGTGTCACCCTAGAGAGAAACATACTTGTTATAAATATGTTCCATTGCAATTGCTGGAAATCTAACAAAATTGCCATAAACAGGACTTACATCAATGTTTCTGCTTGACCTTTCTGGGAGAATAAAAGTACCTTCTGGGAATGCAAAACAAATGAATTTTTTGGAAACAAAATGAGTAACACAGCCCTTCCTCTTTATAAAATGGAGCCCCGATATAGCTGCTGCTCAGTAACAGTTCCTCAAAACGATTCATAAAAGCACCAGATGTAAAGGTGTGCACGTGTGTTTCTTAACTCCAGGCTCTGATGCAAAACTCAGAAACACTCACGCTGTGGGCATAAGAATTTGAGATTTTAGATGAATAGCATTTTCAAAATGAAAACCATATCTTTCTAGACACGGATAAGCTATGCAATCAGTTCCCCTGACATTCTTGTTTCTGCCAGTTGATGTGTTGTTGGAACTGTGAGCGCTGTTGCATACCGTTTCCTGGGGCTTCCCAACGCAGCTAGCTCTCTCCTTACAGTTCCCCCTTCGGAGACAGATACCCTGTCTAGCACAGAAAACCTGCTAGAAATAGTGTGATAAAACCCACAGGTTTTGAGAACTTGGTTAACCTACAAAAATACTACCAGCACCACTAAATTGAGTATATATAATAGGATCAGAAGGGTACCAAGACACTTAACATAAGTAATAGTTAGTGTTTCTGCCCATAATTAAATATTTATAGATAAATGTAAATGCAGAACTGAACTAGGATTAAGAAAATCGCATTTTTCCCCTCCAGACATTATTCCAAATGACCTGTTGATTTGGATTTATTATCACAATCCAAATTAAAGTATTTTATAATATCTTTTACAAATAGTTAAGAAGACTACTTAGTACAACTAAACCCCATTTTTCTTGTACATTCCTAGTAGCAGATGCAGTTATGTTTACACAAGGGATACTATTAGCCTACAAGTCAAGTGTAACAAAGCTCCCAGGAACATCCTCATCACTCGCAGCCAGCGAGAGCTGAAGCAGTTTGATCCCTTACCCAGCTCCTCAAGTCGTTAAAGAAAGAAACACGAATCCCTCACTGCCACATCCGGTTCCCTCATATAGTTTCTTTTAAAGGGAGGAAAGAATTTAAGCCAATCAGAATTTCTGATGCACGTATTACCCAACAATCACAACCACCACCACCACCACCCCCAACCCGCAAAACAAAACAAAAACCCCACCATGTTTGTCTTGCAGAGCCTGATAAAGCAAAGTGAGTGACTCCCCCCCAGACTCCCCAACCACCCTGAGCAGAACTCCTCTGGCAAGGCAGGTTCTCAAACCAGCCAGGAGCCTCCCAGCAGCAGTGCAGACCCAGTGCCTTTCTAGACTGGCTCTTCTGCTGTGGCCTCTGCCAGCTGGCTCCCCGCACCACCGAAAGGCAGAGCCTGAGCTCCTTCACTTAACCCTCTGCTACAAGCAGGCAGAGTCGAAAGGCTGACTCTCACCGTCTCGATAGGAAAATCTCATCTTTCATAAAAAGTTATGGACTGGAGAGTGCGAGTTGCACAGCAGTATTTGTACAATCACTAGCAAACACACGCTGTTCAGCTTCTCAGAAGATCCAGCAGATAGAGTTATTCCTGCTCAGCCCATCCTACAGCTCTCCTCACCTTCCTCTCTCTCCACACATCCACATGTTAAAATTAGGTGGGTCTTAACAGATCTGTAACTGGGGTATACCCAAGTGTTTCCAATTTACCCTCAGTGAACTAGAATGAAAAACATTTGAAAATGAAATTCTGGGTGAAATCTTACAGCATTGCTGCAGCATATGGAGCTAATTTCAAATAGCACTTTGATAATGTCATGATCTGTTCGAAAGTGTTCACCTTATACCGAAGATATTATAAACTCAGTTGCCTCACTCAGTATATGTTCATCTTATAATCCATAAGAAAGCTATTTAGTGGATTGTGAAATACGAACTTTGGCCAGAGTTAATTTAGAAAGATCGTTACACTATGGATGGTGCAGCTTGTTTCTTCTGTGACTTTCGTATTATTCAACTGTTCACAGCTAGTAAATTCACATCTAATAAGCTGCAAAAGTTATCAGATGAAATGCAGCCCACTGTAATCCTCACACGAAATAAATAACTGATGAAAAATTAGTTCCAGCACGTGTAATAAATATTTTTGCAAACAGCATCTGATAAAGGAATTGGCTTTATTAACAACCAATTTATCCACACAATGGAGAAAATGCAAAAATCTGTTCTATCTCTGCAGGCCACAGCATTTCTCAAGTGCTTACCAGGAAAGAAAAAGATTTAACTGGAAACAAAAGCACATATAGACCACATCTCCTGGCAGGCACAGAATGTGGCACTGGGAATGCAGGGGTAGAAATACGGTGAAGTAGAAGGGATTTGCAGGATGTGAAACACAGGCGAGAAGGCACTTGTGCTAATGAAAGCCTTGCTGTCGGGCTGCTGTGAGATGCACTGACAGCGCCGAAGAGGCCATGTTCTAAGTTCAAACTATTCATCGCTCTGCATTTAGATCGAAGAAAGTAGTAAATTTGCACCCCACTTCTGGAGATAAAACAAGGGCCAGTGACTCCTACCATAAGTCCCACTTCTGGTTCTCCTTAACTCGGGCAGCCAGCAGTGTCACCCGAAGGGCAAAGTCAGATGCAAGCCCAAATTTGTGCTCATGTCCAGCCTTCCCTCTGACACTGGCCAGGAGGTGGGTAGGTGTGAAGCTGGCCATGCCAGGTTCATGCTCCTCACAAGATCTCCAATTTGTAGGCAGTTCTTGAGTCTCTTGACCCCATATGCCACACAGGGTGAGAGGGTCTAAAACCCCTTGGGTTCTCCCTAGAACAGGAAGTTTTCAGGCACTACAAACTGTGTTCTCAGAAGGACTGCTTCAAATCTGGAGCACTCTCACAGTGAATCTTCTTTACACTGCGCTAAAATGAAGTCTGCTGCTGAATTGGTTTTAGAAGCCTGGTTGCTGTGTAATACTTGAGACATCACCCAAGTCCTCGGTGTAACAGTAAGCCTACTGCGGTTTCCTTTCAGCAACTTTCCAATAAACAACACCCGAGCAAACTGTAACAACCAGGAGCTTACACAATGGTTCTGGTATGATTCACCAGAAAGGATGCTCGAGAGTAGAGCTGATAAAAATCAAACTATTCAGAAGAGCAGGAAGCTCAAGTAGTTGTTGGGGGCTAAAGGTGTTGCAGAAAGGCGCTACAGAAACATCCACCGTCCGTAGCAATTGCTCCAAGCATTGAGGGGTCCACCAAGCGGTTTAAGGGAAAGGCACCAGGTACACGTAGAGCCAGGGAAATGTGCTGACATGTGAATGAGCACTAAACTAAATAGAAATCTCATTCCACTAAGTGCTGAGGCCTGGGAACTTCACTCCATTTTCCTCTTGCTTTCACAAACTTCTGCTATGGTTCAAGACAGATGGACTTAGAATTAAGAAAGGCTTTTCAAGATTTAACCCTCAGAAAACCAGTGTTAAGCCTTCTACTAGGCACAGCCTCGCGTACCAGAGATGGCAGGAATTTTGTGCAGTTGTAACAGGTTTGCTTCTTTCCCCTCTTTAAGCCAGTCCTTTTGCCTGCAGCAATGCTTCTCCCTGATGGGCCAGGGGTTTCTCAGGTACCACCAGGAACAGCCCCTTTCCTCTGCCTCATTCCTCCTTTACTCCAGCAGCAATTCCTCTGCCTCTGAAGTCTGTCACATCTTTTCTTGCCAAAGAGAAAGGAATGACAAAAGTATTCAAAGAGAAAGAAAAACAGAGAAATCCCAAGCCTCATGTGTGCCATAAAGAAAACAATTCACATGATCTTTATTTTTGTAACCCTCGTCCTCTTCTCACCCCCATGCCTGTTGTTATCACTCAGCATGTTATTGTTATTACTTGAAATTTGTTTTTAAAAGTGCCTCTCCAGTGCTGGAGGTGCTTGAATACACATTGAAAATATACAAAACATATGTCTAACTTAGACCCTACGTTCCCTGAGGAAGGGCTGGTATCCTCTGTAGTGCACTCAGCACACTTATGGCATGAACAAATTATGAACAATAATAATAAAGAATAACTTGTGCCTATTTATCTGTTTGGTCTATGAAACTGATCTGTCAATGACCCTGAAAACTCTCAGTGACACGCACTGCGGTTGAGTTAAAACCAAGCTGCTCTTTCCATTATTTTTTTTCCGAATAGCTTGAGTCAAAATCCCAGGGTAGGTGACACGGAGCGACCCTCCTGCTTTTGATGTGAATAGGAAAGGATTTGTCTTTTTATATCAAAGCTAGCTGGGAAGAGGAGGTGGGTGGCCTTGAAAGGGAAAAGCCATGAAATTATCTCCATTGGTTTATAAGAAACAGCCATTCGATGGGACTTCGGGAGGGGGAAACCTTCTGAAAAATGTGCTCGTGTGATTCCTCTAGAGGCCAGCACATCTGAGCCAAGCACTCGTATCGAGTGAGGGGGGTGCAGGAGAAGTTCTTCCTTTAATTGAGAACACACTTGTTTGCAGAGTTCAATGTCGGGAACTCCAACATTGTTTTTAAAAGACAGAGTATTGTGTAGGTGTCGGAATTCAGAAAAGGCAAAACAAAAACGGATGGAAAAAGGCAGCTGTGATGATTTAACTCTCCGAACACCTTTAGCCGTTTCCCTTCCTGTGCCCCACCAACTGGATCTTACTCTTCTCTCTTGGCTGCTGCTAAGAGCAGCAAGCCTGTCGTCTCTGCCTCTGTCCTGCTTGCCTCTCCAGTGTGCTCTTCCTCCAGCAGCCTCCTCCTGCCTGCTCCCAGATTGCTGCATTTTGTCCTTCTTCCCTCCTGCCTCCTGCTGCCACTTCCCTGGCTGCCACCACCAAGCCAAAGCAGAGGTGCCAGCCTGATGTGCCTGTGCCCCTGGTGCTGGTCCTGCCTTGAGAGAGGAGGCAGGAACTGGCGGCACTGGATGGGCTTGTGGCAGAGCCAACAGCCAGAAGAAGAGATAGGTTCTGGCGGGTGACATTCAGTGTCAACAGTGGCACGATACCTTAGCAGGCAGGGGCCAGCCTTCCCCCGAGAGCAATCTTTGGCACCGCAAGATGCTTAAAATTTATGTAGTTCTGATGGGTTCACTTCGGAATTAGCTACACTTCACACAGTCCAACCTAAATGGTATCCTCCTGCTGCACAAAGCCTATAGCCTGGAGCCTACATCTCGGACATTCTGCCTTGGGGGTCTTCTGAACACAGAAGTAGAAGGGCATACTTCCACTGACTGTCCCATCTGCCAGTTCTAATAGAATACAAAACCAAACCAGACATCACTAAAACCCCAAAATTCCTTTACAAATCCTGATAATTTTTCATCACTAGGGGAAAGCTTCTGTATATTAGTGGGAGTCCTGTCAAAATACAGACAATCTGTAGAAAGAGATAGGAGGTAATTACCATTCTCACGTGTTTCAGAATTCAATTGCTGCTGGTCTGAGGCAACGACAGTTTTGTATTCCTGCTTTGAGATTGACAAAATGATTGAGAAGACAAGGTAGTTTGCCTAACTCGAATCAGGCTCAATTTACCTGCCTTATCTGCTAGATGATGCCTTGGTCCTTCTAAATGCATTGCAAAACTGCAACAGAGCAAAAACATTGCAAGGTACAGTCTTTTTCTCAAAGGTTATAATATTCCTAGTCCTATTCAATAAATTAATTGACCTATGTCAAGCTGATGAACTAGGATTCATTTTAACAAATACTTGTTATTGAAAGCCACTTATAACGCCAAGGTAGGGCAGTTACAATGGCTAGCTATGGCTGAAGCAACTGAAATAGTGTAGCAACCACCATATAATTCTGATAAAAATATTCTCTATAAAATTTATTTTTCTAAAATATGTAATTGTGCCTGTTCAATAGTTACTTTCTCTTTACACAAAGAAAGCCATCTTCCATCATAGCTGAGCTGGCAGAAGAACAATGATATAGTACTTCTGACTTAAAAAAGATCAGGAGAGGCAAGGAGGTACCAATGTGGTAAAGGAGTGAGAATAAAAGACACAAGGAAGAAAGCCAGATTCTAAGATTCAGGTTGATGTGATGCATTCTTCTGCGTGAGTCTTTTTATCTCACCCTTTATATCTTGGCTGCCTTTAACAAATGTGGCTCCTCCTTCCCATCATCATATAGTTTAAATTGATGTACTGCTTCTATTTTATCAGAGGAATTTTGCCAGGAGAGAGGAAACAGGAAGGAGAACATTCTGAATTTGAAGATAATTAGCACAGTTTTACATAATACATTAAATGACTAAAGCTTTTGAAAGCCTTAGTTAAAAGGTGACCGACCCAGCAGAACACTAAGTGCTCAGTGGCAGACAGTTTTGCTTACAATAATACTGAGGGACAAGAACGTGTAAATCTCTCTGTGTTTTAATCACACTACTTAAATCACAACAGGTAACTGGAGTTGTATCACGAACGGATACCTCTGGCATAAACACAGTTTCTTATATAGTGCATATACATCTTGCCAACTCAAGACAGGCAGGATGTATTGCCACTGATAACTGCTTTCATTTAATTGTTGTAAGAATACTAACGTGAATCTTACAATTCACGGGAAGAATTTTTTAATTTTATCTTAAAAGTTGATGTGCAGGAAGGGGAAATACTGTGGTACTCCAAAGAGATACGTTACAACTTGCTCTCACCTAATGTCATTGTGATATTTAGAAATAAAAAGCAGTATCACAGGTTTCTAACATAAATACTAATTGTTACAGAAATCTAAATAGTGAGGATGAAGGGTTGGATTATTTACTTAAATGTAGCTTCTGGTATTAACCTGCGGTTGGTTTGGTTTGGAATCAGATCAGTTTTTCAAACTGAAAAACCTCTACATTTCAGTCCAAAAGTCGACGTGTTTACCCATCTCTTGCAACCAGTAATTTATTTTTTATCAGTTTAAGGGCTGGAGTGGAAGCAAGTTCAATGATTTTCTTAGATTTAATTGAAAAGCAGGGAACATCTCACAATGTTTTTGTAAGCAGCTCAGTAATATTTAGCAGAACTTCCAGTTTCAAACAATGCATTAAAATAATGGAAAAAAATAGGAAGGAATTGCATTTATGAGTAGTCTGATTGCAAATGCTATTGTTATGCTTAGGTATAACAATCAGATATAAGTATTGCTCCTATTAACATTGAATAAAAGATTATCAGTATAACCAGGCTGTAGAGGGATAGGTTGAAATTAAAAACTTAATCCAAACTTGTGGTATTTCAGTTCTGAATTTTCCATCCCCTTAGGGGTGAGGCTGAAGGATATGGAATCTGGATCTAGTTCCTAATTTTGTGGCTTGGTCTCTTTTCCAGTTCCCGCAGAAACATGTTCATCAAGATCTCCTGACATTTCTCTGCATTTTTTTATGTCTTTCAATGATAATTTGAAGCAAGCCCTGCCCTTTTCCCCATAACATTCTGCTTTTTACATGACTGCAGCATGTAAACACTAAAAAATGCAAGCATAGCAACTCTTGTGAAATAACATAGAAACAAATGTTAACAGAACAACCTTTTCCACATTTTTATAGGAGTTCCACAGATCTGGGATTGCACACGCAAACCGAAGCAGAGTTACATCTAAACCAGAGCATTCCTGTCCTGGGTGAACAGACAGACGGTGACTCTATGGACTAAGATGAAGGAAGATGAGATTTCAGTCCTGGCCTGCTAATGAATCATTTTGCAGCAGTGGGGCTGTGTGTAATACTAAGTATTATGATTATAGGAGCCAGTGCCTTGGGAATGTAGGTAAAAGCTTCATAGAAGTGGGTAGTTTGACTCTTTTAAAAGATCACCAGCGCTTTAAAAGTTGTTCCAATAAATGGGAGATACAGACTAAAAAATAGGCTGACTTCCAAAAGATGAAATCAAAGCCCTGATACCTTTTATCATTGCTTCATCATAGCTAATAAAATTTCCATAATTATCTGAGGACACTGAAGCCTTTTATCTGTGCTGAGTGACACAGCATTGTGTGTCTTGAGTTAGTAAGGAAAATACAATACATGTCTGTGACAGCATCTCAAGAAACAAAAATAAACAGAGATCCAATTACAGATGAATACTAGCATAATCCTGAAATTGTTATTTCCCCCTCCATACTATGCACCTTCCCAACCTCCAAAATGACTATTGACCTGCTTGCTTTTTTGTGTGCTTTAATAGCTGGCTACTTTAGCCTGAGCTTCTGCAGAAAGTGGCCCCTAAAATACCTTTTTCTGTTTAATCACTGGAAATAGCCTCATCATTTAATCAAATGCCTCTGCTTTAATCAGTGATCTCCTTCCACTCTAGGCTTACAGGGAACAGAGAGCATTCTTCTGTAACAAGCCTCTGCTCCTGAAAAATGAGGGATTGTGTAGACACTGCAGGCTGAAATTCTCCCGATGTGCCCCAAGGGATGCCAAGTGGAGCTCGAGAAGTACAAAGGGAACCTGTTCTTGCTGCTTTGCAACTGCGGCCCTACTTAAATTGCCCTGGGGGGTCTCACGTTTCATTCGCCTAAGGTTACTGTCTCAGGCTTTTCTGTGGAAAACATTAAGGACGTAGGCCTTGCTTTAAACCAGCCTCCCTGGGAATAAGATTGGGCTCATAATCTTATGGTAACTAACAGCTCACATGTTTGGGATTGTCTGTTTTTCATGTGTGAATCAACCAGCCAGATACTTAGAAAGAGCTCCTGATTTAATCCGTGGATACGCACACACAAACACACATGCACACGTACATGTGGAATGGAAAGGAGGTAAAAGCAAATAAAACCAGCACTTCATACTTCACAAATGCTTGTCACCTGAAAACTTGACATTCTTTTTAGACATTCGATTAAAATTCTCTCTACGATCTTAGAAGGCACAAGCAGTAATAGGTGTTATGCAGGAGGATTACTTGATCTACTGTTGAAACGCTGCCACTTCACAGTGGAACGGAGCATCTGTTTTACACATTATAATAGTTTGGGACATGAAATGAAGGTTCTTATAACCACCTGAAGCTGTAAAGGAAAATGTAGGTAAAAGGAATTTTAATTAGCTGAATCACTACAGCAAAAGCCCTGGGAATGCCAATGAGCCAAGCAGGTAAGGTTCTACTGCTGAAGTCTCGACTCTTCTGACAAGCCCCAAAAACGATTTCATCTTGCCTCTAAAGGACCTTCTTGCTTGCCTCGGCTTAAATTAAGACCTACTACTACTAAAGCCATAGAATCATGCCAGATTTGAGCGGGGGCAAATGACAGCAGCACTCGGCCTGGCCCTGGCGGTGGGCTGCAGCCATCAGTCACCACCTGGCCGCGGCTGAGGGTGCCATGGCTGCACCGCACATGGCCAAACCAGAAAGGTGATTCTCCCCGACAGAGTCCAACCAGACAGATGATTCCTGCCCAGGGGAGCAGCAGTAATTTCAGACTACGTCTACACCGAGAGGTGCAGAGGGATGAGAGCCCCTCTGCCCGCTGCCCAGGCCAGCTCTGGGGAAGCCACCGCAGCCTCCGGCCCCGAGCAGGCGCATGGCATGGTGCCGCGTTACCATCATCAGGCCCGAGGTGGGCTCTTGTCTCGCCAGCTCATAGCCTGGAGTGGAGAGAAGAGCTTGTCTCTGCACATACCAGTGCAGACTCAGCTCCGGCGCTGGGGCCCCTGCTTGTCGACAGTGGTTAAGAACTGAAAAGGAAGGGTACTCTTTACTGAATTACATTAATTTACATTAATTGTAGCACTGAAGGAAGAATGACTGAATGAAGCAGGAAGCCTTTTCTATTCTGTCTCACTCTTTTTTTTTTTTTTTAAAGTGTTTGAGAAAGAGAAAAAAAAGAGAAAACTGGTTTTCAAGGGTAGGTAAAGTACAGATGAACTCTTGTCTTCCCTTTCCTCCCTCCTCCACTTTTGACAGACCTAGTCTTTCTCCCCTTGAACATAATGATCCCATAACGGATCCCGTAACTCCAATTGGAAAAGGCTGTTGTTTCCAGCATGTGAGAAGATGAAGAAAAAATTACACCGCAGCCTGCTCTGTCACAGCGCAAAGACAATAAATCGTGGATGGGGTGATCCGAGACATTTAATACCGTTTCCAACAAATTCAACTAGATCCCTGGGTTCTCATTGGCACTAGCAATGTGGAATAGCCAAATAAACAGAATATTGCCAACACGTCCTCTCACCCAACAGATGTGCGGTTCTTGTTCTTATTGCCAGCAAAGATACAATATAATACATGTGCGGAAGATGACTACAATTTAATTTACACCAGTTGTAGTATAGAAATATAAGCCACCACACAGAGCTGAAATCACGGGGACAGTGCCATCTGTATGTAATTGTTAGGGTTACGTTTTCCATTACATTTTCTTCTGGAGGAAGGGGAGGATATACAACTGGGTAGCAATCATAACAATCAGGCCTTACAAAATATCAGTCAGAAATCACACTTTCCTTCGCTAAAGGGTGATTTGCATTTCACTCTGACACAGAAGAACGGCCTATTTCTAAACAATGTCACAGAAAATTATATGGAATTAAATTTTTGTTCCAAATATTGTAAAGCAATAGGCCAAACAGATGGACAGGTATGGCATTACTTCATCTGTGGCATGCTAAGCTTGGCTAAGGGCCTACAGAGCACAAATGTTTCAGCGGTCCTTAGGGGTTAACAGGCATTACATTCAGCGAGGCCCAGAAATTAAAAGATCTAGCAATCTTTTTGTTTTAACCCTGGAAGAGGCTGCTAGACTGGGAAAATAGTTAGCTAGGCTAATCAGCTTGTCATTTTTAAAGGAGAACTTCAGGAAATTTAATTGCAACCACTTAAAACCAACCCAAAATACGCTGAGCCTGAATTTATTTGTTCTGTTGCATAAATTTTCTTGGAAAGAAAATACTTAATAAGACCCTGAATACTCCTTATAGATCTATGAATATTACATAAAGAGTCTGCCAAGTTTTTATTCTGTTTGCATCTTCCTAAAGAATTCGCTAGTAGTTTACAACCAGAAACTGAGGATGCAGTTCCACTAATATTTTATGTAGCAGCAAAGCCACTTAAAAATGCTCCTGGGTGCCCTTCGCACCATCCTCCCCTGCCCACCCTGTGTGTGCCCCCGTTCTGCGGTTCGCCTCCAGCTGACATAACTGGCTGCAGGACTGATCCTTAAGCTCAAGCAGTGACCTGAGGGGATGGAGAAGCCTGGCACTAAATTGGCTGTTTGAGTGGAGGTTATGCGTGTAGAATGGTACTCTGAAGCACCAAGTTCCCTGAGTCTCTGGTAAAGACTGACCTGGAACAGGGAATTTTCCTTCCAGAATCCCTGATGGCATCAGCTCCTGCAAGGCAGTCCTACACACAACTGTGTAGCAGAAGAGAAAATGAATTTTTATTTAAAATACACTTTTGCTGTGTATATTTACCTAACAGTTGTGAATTATGCCAATGGAGCCCCTAATTTTCCAGTTCCCTCTAAAGTTTGCCCACGTTTTTTAAGGACAATTTTTTTCCTGCGAGCACTTTTCCGTAAAACCTCAGATTTGCATATATTATTTGCATTTGTAGCCAGAAAAGGGGAAAAAGGGATAACTACCCAACGGCACAAACTGTGCACTACAAAATGTCTGTGCTGTTTCACATAAAAACTCTTAGACAGGCCAAAACAGAGATTAATTTCTTTGAAACTCTGACCTCTGGCAAAACCCTATAGCTCTGGAAATACAAATGCTCCAGGAGAGAAAAGTTCTGCAGAGCATTCACACCTCCAGAACAACAATATACCTGTCGGCGTACGGCCGTTTTCTGACATTTTTCAAGATAAGCATTGCAGCCAGCATGCTCCTTTAGTTAGAAACGTCTACATTAAACCATTTTACAAATGTCTGCCCATCCATCATTCTTCGGAACAAAATCTCTGGCAAAACTGCTGCAAACCAAGACTTTGATGGATAGGGACTGGATGCCCTTCCAGTGAAATCCAAGAACTTTACCTTAATTTTTTTAGCAGTTAAAAAGTGGCTTTTAAGCAAGTGATGCCTGTGAGACAGTACAGCAAAATAATTTTTGTTATGTTTAGCTTAAAAATTCTTACAAACCCTTCTAGACCTGAATATACATGCTAAAAAATTTCAGGCAGGCAGAACGTAAGGGTTAAGATTCTGTCCCCTCAATGTTAAACTGTTAAATGCTTCCAGAGAGCCTGGAACTACAAGTGGGCAGTGCACGCTTCAAGCTAACTGGCAAAGAAGTGTTGCTTTAGGCTTAGAAACACTGTCTTTTCACTTCTGGGACCTGGGTTTATTCCAGTTTAATCCAACTACAAATTGTTGTCTTGAAAAGCCTGCAGCTTCTTTTAAATGCTTCCCTCCTCCTTGTAGTATATAATTACCCAGCAGTTAACATTCTTGTTTACCAGTGGTGATTTCTGAGTGGTGTCAGTACGTGTGTGTTTATGTAAGAGATGGAGTCTTTATTAAAAGCTACAAGAACTGACCCAATGCTCTTGGGAAGGATAAGACAAATTGGTGTGGAAAACTGAAAGATCCTAATGATCCAATGGGGAGTTGAGTATTAAGACACAGCACAAAAACATCTAATTTGGTTTTGTTTCATTTCTTTGAAAGACCTACCACAGAGTTGTTTCCCCTACCTGATGTAAATAATTGCTTCTGCAATGTGCAGTCATTCAGAGGCTGTTGTGCTAGCATAGTTGCAGGATGATAAAGTACTTTGGAGGTAAGTTTATATAGAGAGAAATTAGACTTATGCTGCCAGAATAATGACTCAGCCTAATGTGCTAGTTTATAGGCTGCCCTGGTCTTCAAAATCGTGGTTCAAGTCTTGGCAACAAGGACCAGGTGAACAGTGTGTTCTTCACACAGAGCACCGAGGTCCTGGGTGCTGGCTGGCACGCATGCTCGGCGAGGGGTGCTACTGCACGATGACATGGGCTCAGCGCCTTCAGCAGCAAAACCCATCTGCTGAGTCTGTGCTGCATTCAGCAGCAGCAAAGATCCTTCAGAAATAATCACAGACCCAAAGGAGAGGCAGTATTTCTAGGAGCGTTATGCTCTAGTCTGTAAGAGGACCCGAGAGTGCACAGGACCATTGCTGGATGGGACGCGGTATAGAACAAGGCTGTCTCTAACACGTAGCAAGCAAGATTACAAGGAGTGGGCCAGCAGCATGAGTTACAGCTCAAGCAGGCGAAGGAGAACGTGATGAGGGTGCTGTTGGGAATCGAGAGGAACTGACAGGCAGATGATTTGCTTCAGGAGCACAGTGGGAAGCGTGGTCATAACCTCTTGCTGTGACGCGGTGAAATGTTAGCTCAGGATGGCGCAAGACCAGGCGCTGCAGCACAGAAAGCAGGTCTGTTGGTGCTTGTGCCACACTCACAAACCTGTTTCCTTAGTGTGAGTGCTGGTTCATAGATTTTCTGTTGTCTAAGACAATAAAATGTACCCTCTGCCCACACCTCAGCATCTACTGCATGTGACTTTATATCTGATGCATATTTAAACTCCTGATAATACAATGTATTTTTTTCAAATAACAAATGGGAGGCTCTTGAAACCATTTTAGGAGCGCGGCAATCAATTGCTTTCTGTAACAGTTCCTATGTTGTGGTTTTTTCTTTTCAGCACATGAGACCCCAGAGCTCTTGTCGTGACTGAGAAAAGAGGGAATAAATCCAGTAACATGTAACTGAAGACAGTACACATAGCACGTGAAATTAGTGCCCAAATTGCTCTCCACTGTCCGCTAACGGTCCAGGTACATGGGAAAGCACTGTGATGCTTAGACCCATCTGCAGCCATTGGCATCTCTCTGGCCTCAATCTATTCCTTTTCTTTTTTTGTTTTATTTTCTTTAATTGCCTTCTTCCTAAAGGCCTAGGAACCCCTCTCCAGTGCTGCTCTGCCCCTACTTCTCCTCGAAAAGAAAATAATGAATTGGACTCCAGTGAACCGAAGAAATACTTTCCTTGGAAACTCAGTGAGTAATTTATAATTTCTCTAAGGTATGCATTCATGTTCATGCTATTTTTCCTATTGCCCCACCCCTTTCTCCACACCTATCAGCTATGCATACGCTTTCTAGTACCAGTTATTTAAGCTCATCTGAGCAAACTTCCATGAGCTGTAGAAAGGCAGCAGAGGTACAGTGATTGCTCCAACTAGTCTCCTTCAGCTGGAAGATCACATGTCAAATAAGCAGGTGCTAAACCTCCACTCTGATGGTGATTAATGCCCACACCAAGAACAGATGAGCTATTTACAATCTTAGTGCATATTATCAATAATAACATTTATTTTAAATCTACGGTATTCCAGAAAAAAACCCAAAACCCTCACATCACTTTAACGTGCATGAAAAAGTAAAACCATATCAAATGAAGAGAAAATTTTAGAGCCTGCTTCAACATCCTTTGGTCACATTAGATAAGGCTTATTTGCAAGAATAATCTATGTGTTTAAGTGGTCAACTTGTAAAGCCTTTTAAAAACTTTGAATCTCTACAAAAGTTTTTGGGGTTGCTACAGATTTTGAATTGAATTAATCTGTGCATTATGCCACACCAAAGCATGGATTTACAAGTCCATAAGAATTCCTTTGTCCCTTATTATTTCTACTTGTCTTAAAGCACTATCAAAGCTGAGTTCTAGATAATGATAAAATGTTTATCTCAATTTTGGTTTGGGATTTGAGCCATAAGAGTACTTGTTTTCAGGCACAGAGGTATAAAGAAGGTTCTGAAGAAAATACTTTGCTGAATTCATAAGCTGAGATAATGTAATGGGCTTACAAATTTTGTGCTGCAATTTAAAGCTTAGAAGAATTTAGCCGTGAGGCATTCACTGAAATGTTAACAACAATAACTTAGAATAAATTATATTAACAATGAAAAAGACCTGCATTTCTACAGATTTGAATGCAGGTTCGCATAGGAAGACATTACCAAGCCAGGGAGTAGCAAACAAAAAATCTGAAACAGAAGAAAAAAGTTCTATATCTGCAGCAATATTTGGCCGGTAGAATTTGGCACTTTGGAGTCAACATGCTTTTCTAGTTAAGAGTGCAAGCTATACTGTTCGTACCAGAGAAGCATGAATCTTCTGGATGCAGCTGGAGGGAGTGAGAATCTCTTGCACAGCCATGTGGGTTTTCAAGTCTGCCTTGAAAAAACCCTTTTTCCTGGAGCTTCAATCATCTCCCCTCTCCTCCCGCCCCTTATCCCAGTTGTTGTCACTGAGGACACTGAGCCATGCACAGGGTGGCAGTGCCTTTCAGACACTCCTGTTGCAAAAGCACAGGCTCCTGTTACCACAACTGATGCAGAAACACTGTTGGTAGCATAGCGCCTTTCTCACCCAGATTTCAGCAGCTCCTGCCCATCTTTCAGAGGGCAGTATCAGATACATCCATGAAAACATCCCACATTCCAATTCTTAAGTACCCCAGAACCCTGTTTTTGTTTTCTAAGCTTAAGTACACTAAAGGTTGTGACGAGCTTTTTCAGCTGTGGGTGGAAGATGCAATTGAAGGTGAAATAATTACATTTTTCAACTGTGGGGTGCAGGTGACTCCAATTACAAAGCAGAAAATTCAGTTACGATTCAGTCATTATGAAACTCTATTGCAAATGCAGATGAGAGCGCTCACCAGCACCGTGGTGAAAGCACAAAACACCCCAAGATACGAACTGGGGAACTGCTCCGATCATACAAAGGAAAAACCTAACAAGAATTTAATAAAATAACATAATCTCAGCAGCAAAATGACTGAGGTGTTTCATAGGTGAATGTAATGCTAAAACCACCCTTCCACAGCCTCAAGAAAAACTGTGCACTACAGCAATGATGAGAACTTGATGCAGTGTATTTTCCAAAGCTCAAAGAGCCAAGAATAATATAACATCACCAAGCAGACTTCAAAGCTCGGTTCCTCCACTCTCTCTTTGCTCCTGTGCATCCCTCTGATGCCAAAGCACACACGGATCGGAGGGCTCTGCTCAGCAGCTGCTCAGGATGTTTGACAGATTTCCCAAACTCTTACAGCACTTGTAAAAGAAGTTTCCAATAGAGGCAGCACTCTCACTGTAGCATTTACAAGAACCAAAGATAAAAACAAAAAAGGGGCTTGTTTATTGACTGACTGACAGAATTTGCCCTTATTTCCTGGAAATATGCATCACAGCAATTGTGCAGGGTATTTTCCTGTGAGACTGCAGGTATTTACATTAGTACATGAAAGACTTATTGCTCTAGCAGGGAGGAAAGTAATTTTGGGCCCCATCTACAGATAATGACAACAAAGACTTGATAATTCAGTGCATTAATTATCTTACTTTATAAACTACCACAAGTTGCCAAAATTGAAAGCATCCCATTTTAGAGCTACTGTATCTTCAAATTCATACTGCATCTACAAAGACTTTTTAAGAAGCAAGAACGCTTGATATCAGACTGTATAAGAAGCATATTGGCAGACTAAAGATTTACAAACAAAACTGAAACCCAAAACATTGAGGAGTGTTAGCCAAAATCCTCACAACTACTGTGCTAGTCACTTAAGTAACAATTTTTTCTGAGGTTTAATGGTGCACTTCTGCTCTTGCACGGCGTGGGATATGGAGGACAGGACACAGGGTGGAAGTGACCCTGCAGAACACGCTGCAGAGCTCCGGGCTGCTGCCCTGGCAGTGGTGGTGGCCAGGATTGCAGAGTGAGATCACCAGTGGCAGCTCTGCAGACACACAAGTACACAGGTTTTAATTTGCAGCTTTTTAATGAAGCCTGAAACCTAAAGCAGATCTGAGTCAAGATCATAAATTTTCATCTGGGTTGTTGTTATTATTATTTATAATTTATTGAGTTTTAGAAGTGTGTCTGAAACTGTACGGAGAAGAAAAGTGATAGGACCCCTGACTTAGAAAGTATACCGCGAGCACTACTGGAGCCAGCTGGCTGTTTTGCTAGCTCCTGTGGCTGCCTGGTGAACTCGGGCCGGATTCACAACTGGTAGAAAATCTCAAAACCAGGTGACTGCCATACAGTTTGGATGAACAAAACATGCACCCTCATCATCCCCAACACCCACCCCAAATATCCCATTTCACTGCCCACTCAAATAATTGGATAGGAAGTGGTTTCCATTAGTCTCGAGCTAATTTTTTTTCCAGTTTAATAAAAAGTAGCGTCAAAAACTCATTCTTACCCGCAAATGCCACACATAGCCAGCAGCATGATCTGGCAAGGATACTGGAGATTAGCTGTGCTCCTTACAAGGCAGCATTTCCAAATATTCCATTAAGGCCATTAAGGTCAGATCAGTCCCTATGTTCCCTGACAACAAAACTGGGTCAAGAAAGACTGAACTTGGCTATTGTTTTGCTTGTTGTTGGGTTTTTTTGCCCATTTTCATAGGGGTTTATAACTGGGCCATAATCTTGTCAGCTCTGGGTTGCACATGAAAGACTGAAGGCAGAAAGCACATTTGCTAAACAGAAGTTCACCAAATTTTTTTTCTTTTAATATTAAAGCCACTGATAAAAAAGTGAAATGCTAGAAATAACAGAAGCCATACGAGCTGAGGGAAAAAACAGGGTACTTGAAGGAACCCTAATGTTCTACACTCCAGAGTTTTCCTATCAGCTCTGCCACTGGCGTTCTTTATCCATCAGTTTCCCTCAACTGTTAAACAGAGAAAGTGGTACTCATGCTATGAAACTGTTCTGTATTTAACAGGTTACTGTTCGTAAAATGCTTTTAACATGTAAGCCATGTACATACACCACTGGGGCGGTTTCAGTTTTAAATAGACAATAACTAACATTAGTTTAACGTGTTACAATTTATATTGGCATTTCAGAAAGAACAAACCACTAAAGGCATCAAGCGTTGGAAAATAACTACAAGCTTATAGCGTGAACCAGTGTTATTAGGAATAAGCATCTTCTGGCCTCTGCTACACTGTTAAAATACTTTTTTTTTTTTTTTTTTTTGAGAAAAGTTTTATCAAGCACAAGACAACATATTTGTGTGGCTAAAATACATACAGATCCTTCGGCTTGCTCAGAAAAATGACCATCCATGTACTGTTTGCAGCTACTGCTTCTGAAAGACCTTTGAAGGACCTGCTCAACTGCTAAAATATTTTCCATTCACATGCAGAGGGCAATAGAAGATCAGCTCCAGACAAACTGCTTTTGAACTTTAGAACATGCCTTCAAAAAACGCTGCAGCTGTGATCATCCTTTCCTACGACTGGGACCACAAGACTGCAACGCTAGGATGTCCTCACACAGTGACCCTGTTCTTTCCATGCTATCTGCAACCTCCTCCTCTTACCCTCCAAACCTCACAACCACCACAACCTTGCTCTCGGTGTAACAAATAACTCCAAGAGATCCCAGGGCTCTTCTAACAGTTGTCCTTTATGATTTTTCTTTTTCTTTAGGCACTTGGGAGTAGATAACTTGCAGCTTTCTGTTACTTAAACACCCCATGGGTCTTCAGCTTCTCTATTTTTTAAAACTAACTTCTTCTGCAGGGTGTTTTTGATCAGATTCCTTCAACAACTACACATTAGTGCTTTGTGTTTAGATAAATAATGATTTCACTTCAAACACAAAATTCAATCAGATTCAAACCCTGTATACTTGAGACACAACTTGCCCTAAAATTAATTATCTACACATGTCCAGCTGGAATTTTACTTTTTTCACACAGTATGTTCAAACATAATAGACACTATAACAATTATTTACACCACAGACTGGAATGGCTTGGGTAGAACAATGAGAATCTTTTTAAAAACATGTTTTTAAAGATAAAGCCAACTAGCTTTTCGGCTTCAAATTTAGGTTTTGCAATAAAAGACATTCTACAAAACATTATACCACTGGAAATGCTTTAAAGAAATAAATTGAATTTAGAAAGTTCATAGTTATTTTTGTGAAGGGAAATGTGGTGGGGAGTTTGGATTTGAGATCGCACGACATCATAAGTCTTGGAATACTTGGAATTCTTGAAAGACAGTGGAATTTCCAGAGGACTAAAAGAAAGCTGATGGTGTGCCAGTTTTCTAAAAAGGGTAAGTTGGACAGCCTGGCCAAACGCAGCCCGGTCAGCCTCACTCATAGGCAGGAAAGTATAGTGATAATAGCAAACACAGTGATTCAACCCATGCAACTCAGTTAAAGAGCATTTATACTTAATCCAAATCAATACAGGTTTAAAAAAACCTCTTTTTGGCTGAAGTTCAGCAAGAGCTGTTTGTTGAGAAGCCAGAAAGGCACAAAAGCAACATGGTCGATATTAAAAAGATTTTAAATTATCTAAATGACAGTTGTCTGCATTTGAAGGGGGGGGGGGGGGGTGTGTCAGAAATACACTTGCCTACTGATAATCACAAAGTGATTTTGAGATTACATTGAAGTATTTTATTGGTGGCTGGGAAGAAACATAAAATCAATATTGACCAAGGATGACTGTAAGAAACGTTGTGGGAGCAGGAAGCTGGAAGAGCTCGGTCACTGATAAAGTGTGATCTGCACCATCCGGTAAGCTGGCCCACAGTACCAACTTCAGTACAGCTAAATATAATGTCGTATGTTTAGCCTGCGGCCTTGCTGCAGGGGCTTTCCATCTGCTCAGCGTGACTCCATCCTTTTCAAGGAGCACAGTGGGTAAGCAGTTAAATGAGAACTCCGAAATGCAACAGCACAACCAAATGTGCAATATCCAATATGGGAAGTGTGGTTACATCATCTCTGGGTACGGTACCGGTGCAGCCACTACCCCAGCACTGTTACAGAGTTGGTATTGACAAGTTCTGACCTGGTCTTACTCAGTCTGGTTCAGGATTAATAACTAAATACATTCTGGGTAAAGGTGTCTAGGAGCTACATTGGGTAAACTTATTAAGCAGAGGATTCTGTGCTAATTTTCTAAGTACCTAAAAGAAGAGAAATCTAAGAAGAAAAACATTTCATTCTAGAGACAAGAATGCTTTCAAGTCTAGTGGGTAAAAGGTACACAAATACAGAGTAGGAGTTAGGGAGCAAATTTAAACACTCTGGTTACCAACTGTTGGAATAAGTGAAGGCAGACTGTGATGAATCAGTGGAAATTGTAAGATCAGGATTCTTCTAGTTCAACAGGGATTAATCCCTGTGATCCATAACTGTTCTACATGATCACAGTAGCCTGCTTTTGACTACAATCTTTATGATCTATAAATCACTGGAATGTATCACCTTCCCAAAACTAACAAATGGGTGAAATGCACAATCTAGCCACGTCAGAGAAGCAGGGTGAACAGAGCACAGGCATCAAGGTTGGCACAGCTATATTGTATTTATTAATATGCAGTCTGGTTTGCACCTCCCTGTGTCTACATGGTGCTGTTCTGTGCCATTCAGCACCATCTCCTATAGGAGGATCAAAGCAAACCCAGTCAGAACAGGTTTTGTTGTTAACATTTGAGCAAAATATAATTCAGTATTACCTTCAAGAGAAAATGACATTTCATGATTTAAATGTTCAGATGTTAATAATACAGAACGTTTTTATTACTAACACATGCAAAGAAAATATTGCAATGTGAAGTTTATGTGAATATCACATGCTTTTATAAACAGTGATAGAAGTTTGTATTTGTATTCATTCTTGTCTGTAGAACAAATCTTCTATGACCTTTCTGGGATGCAGACCATTTTAGATTAATTTTTTAAAAGTTCATAGTTGAACATGGACTTTATAAATTTTTATGAAAGATCAAAAGAGAAGAGGAAAACAGCCAGCATCAAACAGGCACACACATAATAACAAGGATAAAACTTTTCTGACCAATACTAACCCAAGGGCTTGGATGTTGAACTCTTAGTCTGAGTGCCCAGAAAGGATGGAGTGAGGACCTGAACTTGGAATTTCCTGGCTGTCGTCAATTCTGTCACAACCGTAACATGTTTCAACATGTTTTCAGCTTTTAAATTTTTTTCGCCTCCTCTTTAATATAGTCTAAACTAGACATAAAATGGAAAAAATGTACTATTTCCACTGAGCACTGATGCCTTTGACATCTGCTTCCAAGTGCTATTCATCACCACACAGTGTAACAATCTGAGAGCAAGTACAATGTACCTTTTGGAAAAAGTGAGTCTCTGGCATAACAAAGCCTGCCCTTTCCCCTAGTAATTAAAGCTCTGTGTATGTCCCTAAAGGAAAAGTACAACAGCCCACCTACATGTCCTAGCAAGCAGTAGCATTTGCATTGGTTTTTTTTAGGGTCAAACAGCCCACCTCACAGATGGCAAAAGGGATGTCCCATACTCCCTTTTTTCATGCATAGTTTCCATTTTTATTTTTTTTTTATTCTACTCCCACCCCACAGTGGCATAATTTTATGCTTATGACAAATCTTAAGTACGGAGCAAGGAAAGCACCAAACAGAATTTCTGCAAGGAGAAAGGTCCTGATGAGCTTCTATATCATGGAGTGAGCTAAACCAGATGGCTTTGGGAAACCACTTTGTATTTCTGCAACAGGCAGCACCGAGGTTGTAAATACTGCAGAAGACAGAATGCAAATTCAACATCAACATGTTGGAAAGACGATCCAAAATCAATGCATGAGATTCAGCAAAGGTAAGTTGACAGTAATGCCTGTGGGAGGGAATAAATTAGTGCGTATTCCTGCAAAGTGTATTGGGTTGGTAGTGATCGTAAAAGTTATCATGATTCAAAGGCATGATTGCAAACAATGCACCCCAGAGTGGGGTTGGCTTCGGCAGTGTCACACACATGACATGGCAGGTCATTATTCCACTCTGTTTTGCACTGGTGAATCTTCAGCTGGGAGACAGAGTTCAGTTTTATTCACTGTGTTCAAAGATAGATAAATATTAGAGAGAAGAGAACTCAGAGTATAGCCAAAAGATGATGCAAAAAAAAAACAAAAAACAGAGTGGATCTCTTTAGAAAAAAAGAAGAGAGGCCACAGATGAAAACAGTTTTGCAATATAAAAAGGACTGTCCACTATCTGTAGAAGAGAGTACCAGTTTAACTTGCAATGAAAACAGTTCTGATTGGGTGTCAGAAAAATCTTGCTGTCATATGGCTAGTGAAACACTGAAACCAAATAACAAAAAAATAACCTAAAATTTCCTGTACTAGAGGTTGTTACCACCTGGTTAGATGAGCCTGTCAGGCTCAGAAATCTCCCTTTTGGTTCTAGACTTCTACGGTTACAAGTCTGGTTTCCCTATCTGGGAACAACGTTATCGATAGATCCCTCTACAGCACTGAGCTCTTTACATGGGAAGTGCTGATGGGAATAAAAAGAGAAAAAAATCTCTGGGCCAGATCTCTCCAGCAGATTCCTATCCAAATCAATGGCCTGAGTTACAATGACTTCAAAAAAAGGATGGGAACCTCACCCCTAGGTTTCAGTGACTCAATTATTTTGTAAAAAGATTTTTTGGTTTTAGGTAAAAAGGTTTTAGGACCATGTGGTGGGCTGACCCTCACTGGCTGCCTGGCGCCCACCCAGCCACTCCATCACCGCCCGCCTCAGCTGGGCAGGGGGAAGAAAAATATGATGAAAGGCTCCTGGGTGGAGATAAGGGCAGGGAGAGCAGCACTAGTTACTGTCATGGGCAAAACAGATTCGACTTGGGGAACTAATTTAACTTACTAGCAATCAAATCAGAGTAGGGTAATGAGAAATAAGATCAAATCTTAAATACCTTCCCCGCACCTTCTTCCCAGGCTCAACTTCACTCCCGGTTTCCCTCCCTCCTCCCCCCAGCAGTGCAGGGGCTGGGGAATGGGGCTGGGGTCCGTCCATCACACGCTGGCTCTGCCGCTGCTTCCTCCTCACAGCCTGCCCTGCCCCAGCCGGGGTCCCCCCACGGCAGACAGCCCCCCACGAACTGCTCCGACCCGATTCCTTCCCAGGGGCCGCAGGTCCCCCCACGGGCGCAGCCCCCCAGGCCCAGCCGGCACCAGGGGGTCCCCGTGGGGTCCCCAGCCCGGCCCCAGCCCTGCCCCCCCCCTCCTGCCAGGAGCTGCCCCAGCGCCGCTGCCCGCGGGTCACAGCCCCCTGCGGGCACCCCCTGCCCCGGGGGGGCTCCCGGGCTGCGGGGGGGGGCTGCTCCCCCGGGGGCTGGGGGCACAGCCTGCCCCGCCGGGGCTGCCCACGGGCTGTGGGGGGTCTCTGCTCCGTGCCTGGAGCCCCCCTGCCCTGCCCTGCCCCGGGTGCTGCAGCGCTGCTGCTCTCGCATGGCCTCGCTCCTCTCCGCCGCTGTTGCACAGGGGGTTCCCCCCTTCTTTAAGATGTTCCCCCAGAGGCTCCCACCGTCGCTGATGGGCTCGGCCTCGGCCAGCGTGGGCTCTGTCGGACATGGGGGAAGCTTCTGGCCGCTTCCCACAGAAGCCCCCCCCGTAGCACCCCATCTACTAAAACCTTGCCACACAAACCCAACAGAGACCACCACCACTTTCTTCTCCACTAATCCCTTCTCCCCTGTGACTGTCTAACCTTCACCTTTCTTCCCTTTTTTGTGTGTCCCCCCTTCTTTCTTCCTTACTCTTCAGCTTTTGTCATCTTACTGATTTCCTATTTCCTTTTGTTTTTCCCTTCTCTTCCTGGCTTTCCTTCTTTTTTCTCCAGCTGTGCCAATCCTTAGAAGGATGGCAGTGTCACTGAGCAGAAAGAGGAGAGCATGAGACATGGATACTATGTGTTCCAGTCCATAACAACTGAGAAACGATGATGAAGATATACAATGGAAATGGTCAATAACATGAAAGGGGTTATGACTTCTTGTAATTTATGAAATGTTATTCTAAATGAAGAAGTCATATACCTGTAATTGGAATTTAAGATGCGTGATCTTGGTGCACATGCATGCTTTTGCTGTAAATACACTCAGTTACTCAAGACTGGATGAGTTTCCACCCTTGCATTACTTGTAGGGTATGCTTTAATCGCCTCAATCATATTCAACATGCGATGCCACCTCTCCATGCCATTTCAGCACCCTACTTTGTGGGACCCTAGAGCTACAAGTTCTCAAAAGGATACTGAAGAACAGTAGAGAAGCAGATATGAACACAAACACCTTAAAGCTCCTCTTTGCTTTCTGTCTTGTAGCAAACTGTCCCTCTGTACATCTATGTGGATAGTTACAAATCAGTTTCCTAACAATCACAGGCGTTTGGACACAGAGCTGAGCCCTTAAGCTTCAAATTACTGACAGGGATGAGCTGATTACAACAGTGTGTATCCATTGTGGCTGAATGAAGTCCTTTCTCGCAATTTTCTCATCTGTAAACTGTAGCTAACAGTGGATAACATCCTTTCAGGGCTTTTGGGCACTACAGATCCTATGCACATTTTAAAGAATATTCACCAAGTGACACAACCATGCAGGTGTTCTTAACAGTCCTATCAGTAATACTGGTTGCCAGCATCGATCGAGAAACTTGGTAATGTTCTTTATTAGAGATTTACCTATCAGAAATAATCTGTGTGGAAACACCTGGACTGCAAAATACAATCAAAGGCAATCAAAGGATTTGATTCACAAGTTTGCTGTTGATGTATCTGTAGAAATGAAAGAGCATGTTTGCTGCAGTTTCATTGCTATTGTTTTGTGATGTCTTCTCATGGGTAAGGAAAAAAACCACCAAACCCCAACAAAAATACCTCAAAGCCAACCAACCATACTGAAAAAACCAACACATGAAAATAAATCAGGTGCAATGAAACTGTTCTAAAATGCTAGAAAAGTTTAAAATTTTTTGACTAATTGCTAACATTTTTAGTTGGGCAATGTTCAGCTGTGATTTTACTGGGCAGCCTACATGCAAGTGATGACAGTACTGACTGCAGTAGCTGATTCTCGACATTTTCATGTATCATAAACAGCATTTTGCAATGTAAACATACATAACAGATAAGACAGAATCATTTCTCGTTCTAAATACAGATTTATGCATAAAACTCTTTGACGTGTGCTCTGCTCACACAGATAGGCATAGCCTGTCAAATCTAATCACTTAATTATAATTTGAAGTCTATTTAACTTAACAATGGGGCACTGTTTCCCACACTGACATCTGGGTTCAGCTTTTTTCAGGGTACCACTGCAATTCCAAGCTTCAGCCTGGTCCAATTGTCCTTCCATCATTTAAAACATTAAAATTTAAAATGACTGTGTCCTCTACGTATTAGGGAATTTTCTTGACTGGCTAATTTTAAAGTGATTTTAAATTTCTTCTCTCCATACGTTTGTTAAACATGTGGCTGGAAACCAAACCTTCATTACAAGTCCATCCTCAGCACTAAGAGTTCTTAAGTCACATACTGGCATGCACAACAGGTGAAGAGCAAATATCAAGTGCATGCCTTGGACCTTTGATATTAAACCCTGTATTTTTACCCAAAGAAACCCAGGTTACACTTACTCACAAATGAAATAAGTTGGTGAATGGAAGCCAGAAGATTAGCGTCCAGAATCTGAAACTTTAATGAATGAGAGGGACATTGAGAAGGCCACTAATGCACTTGCCTCATACAATGCAATTCAGCAGAACGAGAACTTATCAAAAAAATGTGCTACAAACCTAGTAGACAACAACCTTTTTCTTCCAACTGTTTTTACTGACAAGCATCTTTTATCCTGAATATAGACTTGGAAAAAAAAGCACTTGATTTGACTTTTTCCTTCATTGTTCAGTTAACAAGGTTGTTAGACACACGAGTGAACCTGTTCTAACAATTCAGGTTCTCTCTGTGGTGAGCAATAGCAATAATTCAGAATTTTTACGTTTTGCCTAGATAAATCTGAAATAATCTGCAGCTGGAATTGGCTACTGCAGATACGGGTTCATCATAGCTCCATCAAGAAGTGCTTCAGCAAGAAGGATGCAAGCATACCTAATACTATTCTCCCTTTAAAACCTCCTCAGTGTTTCCCTACAAACTGAACTGTCCTAACAGCATTCTAAAGGGGTAAATGACAGTAAAATTAAACTAAGGTTACAGCAGTGGTGGTTGTCATTGATTTTTCTCGCTGCACAGAACTGTCATTCAGTTCATTACATGGAGTCTCTGGCTTCGTGTGTTTGACAGCAAAACCAGAGCAGTGTGGGAATAAACGTGGATCTCCTTTGTCATATGCAGCACACTGAAAAGAATGGAGTTCCAGGTAAAGATTGTATTTTTAAAAAAAATACAAAGTATCAGAAACAAGTAATGGCAATTACCCCTGGTAATTTAGTAGATCTTAACTTCCTGATGTGTACAGCAGTAAAATGAATTTGGACAATTTCTGTGACTAGTCATAAGTCAAAAAACAAAGTCTGCGAACAGCTAGCTGCTAGGATTTCTCATTGGTCTTGTACAGGACACTCACAAGCATTATGCTGCCAAGATCTGAACACAGATCTTAGCCAAGGTCTACAGAAATTCAAAAAGTTAAGCTCAATGTCACTCTTTTGAAAGAATCTGGGCTCTGACCTGGGGTGCAAATTAACTTCAGCATACTCTTTACAAAGTGTTGACATGGAGACATTACTTAATTCTTGTACGGCAAGGGTGACTTGTATGGATCATTTAGGACTGTCAAAACAGACTATTGTGTGACTAAGGACTCGCTCCATGTCAGCTGTGCTTGCAGTACCAAATTCTCAGGGAGGAAACCACAAGCCTATTACAAGCCTATTGCTCATACATTTAGGGAGCAGGTCCAGTTAAAATCCTTTAACACAGAAATAATGGTCTTTTCAAGAAGAAAATATTTAATTGAAATATTGGAGGGAAAGGAAAAGGAAAAAAGGAGAGAAAAAAAAGAAAAGTGAGGGTGTTTTAACAGAATTATTTTAATTACAGTCTGTAGTAAACACACTGGTCAAAGAAAAGAACAACTAGCTATGCCAGTGCTCATGTAGGGGGTTATTTTCCTTTGCATTAATTTTGAAATTAAGCAGTTCATTTATCCGCATTTGGTCTCCACCCAGGAATAAAGTCCCCCTATATGGGTAAATCCAAGTATATTCTATTAGTTCTGCTGCTAATGTAAAAGCTCCTGACAGAGTGACCACATTCAGAACGGGATGGAGGGAACGGGCAGGTACTTAAGAGCAAATAGTAGAGTCAATATTGAAAACTTTTATACTTGTAAAGGACAGAAAAAGGTTCATTTAATTGTTTGCAGTTTGTCTATGAAAGGAAGACAGCTGTAAAGAAATGGCTTAACATACACAAATGTACTGCAGAAGACGAGGCGCTGCCACCACTGTTCCCTGTGGCTGGTGGGTGCTCAGTGCCAGAAGCTGCACAGCGCAGGTAGGAAGCTGCTCCCCCCTCCCATGGGGAGACACAACTCTCCTAACAGTTTCTAGGCAAACACATATGAGCAAAGGCTCATTTTGAAGTAAAGATAGCACATTTTTGCTTGAAGAGCTTACCGGATTTTAATATAAGAAAGAAGGTGCTTGGCGAAGTGACTGGAAGTGGCAGTGCACAGAACGGACTGAGAACTGGCCTGTTTTCTTTGCTGAACATCAGCAAAAAATTTAGATCTAAAAACTCCTCCTTTCCACTAAACCCAAAAAACTAGCTTTGGCCTAGGCCATGTTTCAGCGAGTAGGGGAAATAAATAAAGAAATAAATAAAAATTCTCACCGTTCAAGTGAAAAGGCAAAAAGCTGCAGCCTGTCATACACTGTTGGGGATGTGGCAGCCCTGTCTGCTTTGTCCCACCACCTCCGTGGGAGCCAGCAGCAATGACACCATGAACAACCCCATCAGAGCCTCCCATGAGCTGGTCCCCATCATACGAGTACCTCATACATTTTTAAAGCAGCATCACAAATTTGAGTCTGCCACAAAATTAACTGCTGGAATGAAATGCAAATTACATGGCATAAAACATATGAAAGAAATGTTTTTGTTCTGAAGGCTAAAGTTCTAAGAAAAGTTGTATCTGGCTCTTTGCTGGATCTCATGGTCTCACGAATCTCAAATCACTCGTGAGAGAAGGTCCCTGTTCCTGTTGGAGTAACTTTCCTCCCAGACCAATGACAAAGTTGGGAACGGGACTAAATTCCTGGCTCTCAATCCCTCAGTCTAACACAGAGACAGTCTGCCTTGGATATAGTCGATTCACAAACTAAAATACAGAGCCTAAGGCAAGGAAGTCAGGGCATAGCACAGCAGCAGTGGGTTGGTCCTTCTGAACAGAAGGTAAAGAATTCAAAAGGTTGCTTCCAGGAAGATAAGAAAAAAATAAGGCTGTGTATTTCAGCCCAGATATTATGGTGCAGTCTGGGAGAGACAGGAACCTGGCATCGTTCTTTGGAAGAAGTATAAAAAAACACTCTCACCACTCCAATGGAAAAGTATTTGCGCTAATGTTTACACTGGCATTTTTAGTTCTAGCATGGTTATTCTTCAAGAAAAAAAATAAACTTTATTTCAAAGTTTGTAACCCGGCTATAAACATCAACTACAAATGCAACTACATGATGAAGAATCACATGCTATCTAACAATAAAACCAGTTTAATTTATTTTTAGTATGAGAAAAATACTTATTTTTCTTATTTTCCCATGCTTTTTTTCCTTTGGTGCTTTTTTTCTCCTCCCTACCTTGTCTTTCTAGACTGTTTTTGTTTCCTAAAGAAAAATTACTAAAGCATTTGCGATCCACTTTCACCTTCATAAACCTCACTGAGAACCACATCAAACCCAACATTTTCCTTCAGAAAACAACAGCAACACACTTAAGCTGTGTATCTACTTCCGACTGACAATATTCCATGCATTACAGAAAAAAGGGAAATTATAAAAACATTAATTCCAACTTTCATATATTCATAAAAGCTCCTCCTTTGACAGAGGTACGTGGCAAAAAGAAGAGAAAGAAGTGTTTTCAGTCTTGGTTCAAGTAACTACCTCATTTTAGATATAGCTGATAAACCAGATTATAATGTTAGCCAGCTCCACTATCTTTGTGATGTTAACAGCAGTTATGATCATTAATACTTTTTTCCATCAAATGCAAGATAACAGCTCAATGACAAATTGAGATTTTAAAAAAAAAGGTGGAGGGGGTGAGGGGATATGAATTTAAAGTAACACCAAATGCCAGCATGTAAGTAGGTAATTCTCAGAAGAGCTCAGGTCCAAAAAGCAGTGGCAAAGGGAGACCTAACGTGAATATAGAAGACAGATATAGTTAGGCTGCGAATGAAACACAGCAAAAGTGACATAATGAAGATGTCTGCTTTAATGAAGGAATCTTTCAAGAAAATACTGCTGGATAAATACCTTTTAGAATGCTCCTCCGTTAAACCATGTAGCAAATACTGCCCATGATCCCAAACCAACTGCATATTTTGTCAACTCAGTCAACAGCCTTTGGGATGTGTAATATTTGAACACAGTTTTCTCACAGAGGTACCCTACTTAAAGAAGAGAGCGATTCTGGGAGAAAACTTAGCCTGCTAAGAAATATGAAGGAGTAGGTACGTTAGTGAGTACTACACTCGGATATGAAATCAGTTTAGCCATCTTGAAAGCTCCTGCCCTTCGTAGCCAAGATGTCTGTGAAAAGGAAAAACAGCAGGAAAAGTTCTTGACTAAAAGAAAAAAAGAGCCATAGAAACATGAAGCTTTGGTAATTTTGCTGACTTTGATACTGGGGAGCCTGTTACACCTGCACAAATGTCAGGGAGAAGAGGTTAACGATTGAAGCGTTTCTTCTGGGATTTATTGACTTTGGAGAGAAAAATCTGCCAGACTAGCTGGATGATGTGATGTTTTGGTTTTCCTCCCAGAAGATCCAGGCTGTTGATGATGCTTTGACAGTGGATTTAACTCAAACACAGCTCTGCTTTAAATCCTCCAAACAAGAAATTTCAGGGGCTTGAAATACCACTTGGCACACATGTATTCATCATACCCTGTGCAAGTCTGCAGAGGTCAAAATTCCCCTCTAGCTATAGTCAAAGAATATACAGACATTTACCAGAAACAATCTTATTTTGCTTATTGATTCAGATGTTTTTCTGGTTTTGTTATCCTTAAGATATCCAGCCCTATTGCATAGCTTAAATTACATCGATTAGTGACATGGGCCAATACTTCCTAATGGATAGAGCACAGATTAATCATAGTCTTCGTTTCCTGTCCTAAGACAAACTGAACATCATTTCTCTCGTGGGAACCTCTGTGTTCTCTACTATTATGTTGTCTATAAAGCATAGCTGGATGAAAATGAAAATTTTCTTCATGTTGCCTTTTAACAGAAATTTGACATTTCATTTCTGCACAGACTTAGTATCTAGTCTACACAAAATGGAGCTAACACCCAGATGTGGAGCTCAAAGTACCATCTACACAATTTTTTATAGGTGTTTATCCCAACTCTATTTTGCAACCTACAATGACAGAGACTCTCCTTAAGTAATCTACTCCAGTGAGTAACGATCAGCATTTTAGAAAGTCTTTAAAATTTCTAAATCTGGTATTCTCTTACCTGTTGTTTCTTGTTCTGTTTGCTTGCTTAGAGCAGTACATTCACTGCCTGCCTCTTATAAACACTTATACTGGTATTGCCTCCCCTCAGTCATTGCTTCTCTAGACTAGGCATCCCACAACACTTCAGCATTTCCTCACAAGTCATTGATTTCCAGATTTCTAATTTGTGTTCTTCTCAGGACTCTAGTTGGTCCCTATTTTTTGTGATAGATCTCTCTCAAATTTGGAGACAGTGCTCTGTCAAAGACCAATGTCCAGTACAGCAGTGAAATATCTCTGATGTGTATTAGACCACACTCCTGTTGATGGACCCAGTTAAACACGCTCCTTTCTTGCAATAGGCTAAGGATCATTTGATTTGCCCAAACCAGTCTTACGGCCATCCTTTCTGTCTTTGCTTCTTGCTTTGTTAGGGAACTGCAAGTTCTCCATCAGTCATGTCTTCCCTGAATTTGTTGCTCATGGAAGCTTAGCTATTCAAACAGAATTAACAAAAGTCTGGGTTTTCGAGATCTACTCTCTTAAGGTTTACTTTCTTACTCTCCTATTTATTGTAAAATCTCTTCATAATAACCTTTTTCTTCTCTCCATCTTCAAATGCTCTGTCAGTTCTTCCTAACATGTCACAGTCAAATCAAGAACTACAAATCAACTTCTAAGATTCAAGTCCACACAAGTAGTAAACATTTCGCTTGTTGCTTACAAATGGCCATATGCATCCACTCCTTGTTTTAGTGGTTAATGCCCCAATGGGCTGCATCCCTGCTGTCCCCTTCCTCCTCTTTTATCATCTTCAGCTGATGTACCTGCCTCTGGTCTAGATCTCAGAGCGAGGTGGCTCAGCCATGCTATGCTAACATTGATTTCAGCACCTGCCAGGTTCAGAAGTAGCATTAAGCCAGGCAGCTGCCTGGAAGCCGTTCTCCATCTCCAGCAGCCCAGAGGAGCTGCCCAGCTAGTCACCCATTTGCCAAACTGCATCTTCTTTTCACTCTTGGATATGGTATCAAAAAGAGCACTAGGACCAAAACTGGCCATTACACCTCATCCCCGCAGTCCCAATCACACATAACAGGTCTCCAGAGACCAAACCCCAAACTGGTGTCTATTTTTCATGCAGCTAATGGTAATTCTGCTAGTCTCTTGTGGCCGCAAAATGGTGTTCCACAAACCACAAGTGCATCAAAAAAGACTTTAGGACGTTTGTGAACTATGATGGCATTGACTGAGTTTCTTCGCTTTTGACAAGACCTCTGAAATCAAGAACAGGAGACCTACTGCCCAGTTTAGCCATCTCAACCATGACCAAAGTTTTCCGAACAGTATTGTTCTGTCTTTAGAAGGGGGATAGGGGAGAAAAAAGAAAAATCATTTCACTGTTCCTTTGCCTAGCTACACAGTATGAGCGTTACTGTATTTCTGTCTCGTTCCTCTGGAGTGGACTTAGCAACATCCTGAGATGCAAAAAGGGAAAACCAAATACATCATGTCACCTGTACCTCTCCACTGCTGCTAGATACCGAAAAATCTTCTGTGAGAGAGACAAGAGGGGCAGAGGTTCTGTTTGGCATGGCATTAGAGAGATAAACAAAAGGCAACACATACCAAAGTGCAGCTGAACAGCTCTTAAACTCATGGTTAGCCATTTAATCTGAAAACAGCTGGGATGGAAAATCTGATATTTCTTGGCAGACGGTGTAACATTTTCTTCTCGCTGGTGAAAAGTATGATCCCAAGGGTTTATAATTAGGCAATAATTAATCAGGCATACAAGCACCTCAGCAAATGACACAAAGCTTCAACATCTCTGAACATTCTTTCACTTCTTTCTGCTTTATCCAAAATACACTGTGAAAATCAAATGCCAGAGTTGAAGACCGAGAGGCTGCCAGGTGGGCTGAGGAAGTTCACAGCACCAGTCAACAATAACACTGCAAAATTGAGCATCTCTGCTCTACAGCTCATCCAGAGGGGGAAGATACACACACATACTATGGCTTAGCAAGATTTTGCAGTTTGAAGGAGGGTATGATAAGGACACATACACACACAGAGGCGCTCTGGTGGCTAAGGTTGAGCCCAGATTCAAATAGGACATCTTACTTCAAGATTCAATTTAGTCTATGATGAAGGGAGAGGTACCTGCATAGTCTGGACGTGAACCTTGCCAGAGATCAAAAGGGCCCAGAAGTTGATTAGTTATAGCTCCTGGAATGAGCTACAGTACATTGCATTGTGCTTGTGTCAAAAGATGACGTTCAAAAGCTAAATGGCAGTAATGGCTTTCTGTCATTGTCTGTTCCATCCCATTTTTCAGTACTTTCTCCGCACTTGAAAGACCACCGCAAACTAACGTGGTTGACACTGCCCGCATCCCATCAGCCTGCATAAAAGAAATGTTTTCTTTTAAGATTGCGCTGGTAAAAAAATATGCCTGTCAAATCAGCTCCAAAGTACAAAAGAGGATGAAGGGATAGACTGCAACTGCTATTGAAGATAATGAAAAAAGATAAAAAAAATGAAACTTCATCTTTTGACTTAAAGGTTGATCATTGCTTGGGATGGCAAAATACTCAAAACTATTCAAAAACCCTTCTCCCTTTGCTGGCACAGTGTCTCCATTTCACTTAGACTTTTCTCCTTTTCTAATAACATTTTCATGTTACCTTTTACGAGAGACACCCACAGACAGAGAAGGAGAGTGCAGATGGGATTAAAACCTCCATGGCTGCGTTGTACCGGTAATTTCCATGACTTCTATCTTCCATTGATCTGCAGTAAAAAAGAGCAGGCACGATGGGAATGGGCAGGCTGACAGCCAGACAGGTGGCCTAGGGTTACACTGCTTTCAAGTACAAAATCAAGAAAGGAGGCTTTGAAGATCTTCTTTAGCAATTGCTGTTTCTAACCATTAAATGCCTTTTGCCACCTCTCAGAGGTTTTGGTGATCTCTTCTGGTGACAGGCAGGTGACCTTTGATTTGCTTATAATTTTAGTGCTTTCCTTTATGGGGTGAGGACATGTAGCCTGAAATAAAGCAATTCCATTCTTGAGTCCTTAGGAGATTTGAAATCACAGAAAGATGGATTCATTATTTGGATTTCACCCTTTGCAAGGAAATTCTGTATTGCCATTTGCATCCCAAGAGAAGCACCTGGGAAACAGAAGCGACAAGAGATTGTGCTTGCTCTGATAACTGTATTTTCCAGCTCCAACACAGCCTGAAAGCAGGCTCTTAAATTAGTTGGCATCCAGCAAAAAATGGTTTAAGATTTCTTTACCTTGCTGGTAGTTTACCAGTGAAATATTGACAATTACAGACCTCTATCTTCAAGCTTCATGTCTGTAACTACCCATCTTAGTAATCGACTCTGATGCTGGTGAACTCTCACTCCTCCACTTGCAGCAGAAAGGGAAGAGAACACGGTCACCACAGCTGTCCCCGTTACATACTACGTGCCAGTGCAAAGGCAGTAGGAGAGACATCCCAGTGAAAGCTGTGACAACAGAAACCACTTACTGAAAAATCTTTTGGCCCATGTTAATGTGATAACTGCCTTCCAGCAAAGTGCAATGGAGGCAGAACGTCTCTGGAGGCAGAAATACCTATTGTAAAATACTGTGCCTATACAACAAGTGCAGCCCAGGGCACTGATAATGAGCTTCCCCTTTTGGCCTCTTGGACTATCATGTTCCAAACGAGACACAGAAATATCAGCTGTTGGGGTTTTCAGCTAAAACAAAGAAGTTTGAAGATTAAACTCTTCCTTCATCTACAGGTGTCACAGAGCAATTCAGCCAAAAGAAAGATTAGGCAAGACTTCTTGTAATGCCTTGATATCCCCCTCCCAACTTAAATAAACACTTAAACCACACCATTTCTTCACTAGTACTGCCTTCAGGAAGAAGAGATGTGTGTAACATACAAAGCTTTTTACAGACTGCATTAGAATATTTAAAGAAAATGCCTTCATGTTCATCTAAGTCCGGTGGCATAAGAACAGTGTTGCTAAAACTCATTGTCTTTGTCAAAACAGATACAAAAGTTGTAGTTCCATGCAGTCAAACCCCAGCACACTAGTTGTTTCACATTGCTGAAACATTACGTGCTGCAAAGGCATAGAAAATGCCTTTGCATTTACCATGAGTGAGCATGAACCGGCAATAACCATACTCCCAAACAAGTAGATGACTAATTTGACTGGTGTCAAAATCTTGTTTTTATACTAAGCATTTCATTCCAACACTCACAAATGACTACAGTGCCACTGAAACAGAACCACTTTTGTGGCAGACAGTGGCAACTAAAAACACATCATACAACGTCTGAGGGAAGTCAAATGTTGGCAAAGATAACGTTGTCAAAACTCCACTTCTGTGAAAATTGCTCTGGGAGTTTTCAAGTGCATTTCAAGTACATGCAAGTATTCTCAATTTATGTAGTTTCAACTACATAAAGCAGAGACAAGACCTGAAGATTGTATTTTTAATTTTCTTCTTCATTCCTCATCCTAACAAACCACTCTTTCCTTAGAATAAACTGAATAATACTCAATTTGTACATCGCCTGCTCCAATTCACTGTTAAGACCAGCTGCTATACATAAAGCTGATGAGGAACTAAAAGTATTTTCTAAAAAGTTGCTTAACTGCTGGCAGGATTTGACCCAGGGAGAGGTAGAAATAGTAAAGTTGTTCTTCGTTCACTGGTGTGAATATATAAGGCAGGAGTGCTGAAAAAGCTGTGCGCAATCACCATTTTGGAAAAAGCTCTGACATAACTCAATAGAAACTGCACACTCAAATACATATATAAATGAAAAAATACAATCTTGCCATTTGAAAATTAATCTAAGTATATAGTTATTCTATAGCCTGAATCTGGAAAGAGACTTATGAAACAAACAGTGAATTGGCTGAAAGGTGCATCTTTAAAGTAAAGGTGGAGGGAGGGTCAGGATAACAAAACAAAGTGGTTTGACTTTTTATTGTCAAACAATTTTGCTTTGAGCTTGACAAAAAAGATAAGGTCACTTACGAATAAGCAAAATTTACTGTAAGTTTATTGCAAAACAACTTGAGATGCCCAAGAATTCCTCAATTCTCCTATTCAACCATTCCACCCACTGCACTCAGTGGAGTCAAATCTAGTCTATCAAGGAGCACATCTGTGGCTAATAGTAAACAATTCTTATTTTAGCTAGAAAAAAACCTGTCAACAAAGCCTTTTGGAGAATATGGAAAAGAGGAATGAATACTCACCAAGTAAAAATCTTAAGACCTTTCTAATATGAGTTCTGTTGGAACAAGTAACATTGAATAATTATCTCTACGTGGTCACAAAAAAGCACAAACAAAAACCAAACAGACTCCAGGAAACAAGATCACTAGTTTTCCATATGCTATATGTGTTGGTATTGTACTCGGGCTGCTTCTTTTTACAGCTGCTAACACTTTGCAGAAGGGCTGTGACTTCTGACTCTGAGCTATTGCCTTCCTGCTCCACACACACGGGCTCTGGGGGCAGTAAGCCTGAGCAGGACAAAAAGCTATCTCCAAAAATGTTTCTTCAGGGAAATTGGTATCTGCTAAAAATATCAAAATATAAACAACATTTAAAGCCATTATAATGTGCCTCTTGGAGCTTCTGTGTTAGCCAGTTTCACCAAATTGCCAAGAAATGCTGTTCAGATCCGGCCCAAGCAGTGACGCAGCACACAGTGCCCCATCCCGTGCTTGTGGCAGTTTCAGAGTGCAGCGGGCTGCCTCCTGCACTGGCTTATGGTGACAGAAATCCAGTAATGCCAGCGGAATTCTTCTTCATTTGCACCCATCTAAACAAGCCAAACCAGGCTTTATACTGAGACATACGGTTAAAGCTAATTTGCCACTTTTTAGGGTGGGATCACCCCTTCTGCAGTTTTGTTGACTACCTCAAAGAATTGTTAGAACTGGAAAAGTCAAGTTCCCTAATGCAAAATGAGGTGCTGCCAGCAGTCTTTTTTTTTTTTTCCTTTCCATAAAATCAAGTATATTTTTAAATTTTGAATGGCACATATGCAGGTTACAGTAGACACTCAGAGACCTGACAATCATAAGAAGCACGTCCCCACACCATTTGCAGGCTTTCTAATGACAAAGCTGCAGCCAAGGATTTTGACAAGAGCCTGCACATAAGCCAACAGCAAAAATGAAGGTGACAGTTATGGAATAAATAGAAATTTGTGTCTAAAAACCCAAGGAGAGAAAATTCTATCTAAATACAATTTCTAACTAGTTCAAGACTTAATTACAGACACACTAGACTAGGAATTAAATGCTGGTGGCTAAAAGGTGTGTTTTCTGTAGCTAACAATCAAGAAGTTTTCAGTGTAAATCAAGGTATAGCTACTTATTTGCAGAAAATAACTCCTATAAAGGAAGACGTAAGAATTACGTCACAAGTTGACACAGTAAACCCACAAAACAACAGAAACAGAGATGATAGCAACAGATACACAGATTCACTCAAAACAGTGAAAAAGTAACCATAAAACAACACAATGGAAAAAAGTTGAGATTTGTAAGAATTAAAAATCTTGGTATTGGAAATAAAAGAACTGCGAAAACACACTAGAACGTTGGTAATTTTGAAGGTTTCCTTGTATGATGGGAGTTCAGTTAAAAGATAACTAAATTCATGGCAACAATACTTAAGCATTGTACTGGATTTATATAATATTATTATTAAACTAGAGAGATTTCTTTGAAAATGTAAAAGTTAAAATTTTACAAGTAATAGAGTCTATATTTCCTGTTGAATTTCTCTGCTGCCCCTCCCAGGAGTTAATTATTTCTTGTGACTAGTCAAACAGGAAGTAAAGTCCTATAAATATATATATATTTACATGTAAACGTTAGCTGTTTGCTGAATCTTACACAAATGAACTTACGGTGTCTTGAAAATTGTTTTATCTCTTAATAAGGAATAAGTTGATAGGAGAAGAAATCCAGACAAAATTCTCAGAAAAGGTGAAACAGCTGTTTTAAAGATTGAATACCAGTATGACCTCAGAACCAAATCTCTGATACATGCATCAGAAATTTCTCTAGAAATAATGATTTATATACCTGGTAAATAGAACACTAGACTATTTCCCTTCTCACCAGGTTTGCTGGTAGGGTTATCAGTTCTATAATACCATTCACCACCAATTTCCTTCTTTATGCTTCTATTTATTTCAGTAACTTAAGCAGAGAAACAGCGAGTACATTTTTATGAGCCAGTTAGGCACACGATCATATGCATCAGCAAAATTAACAGCAACATCTCCACTGGACACAATAATTTGTAAAAGATGTATGAAGATTATGGTGCTCATTCTTACACCTGTAAGTATGTTCTTAACCAGAAAACAGGGATCTACAGCAAATGAATATGAAGCTCACCGTAATTCTAAACATTGCCTAAGTTAGTCATACCTATGAGAAATCGACAACAGTAACTGAGGAGCAGTATAATCCATGATCTGAAACCTCAGTTCCAAGGCCTTTCGGTAAGCATGTTTTTCTGGAATATCCCCTTAGAAATGTTTTCTTTAAGTTTGTTAAAACAAGTGAGGCCTGCCCACCCTCTTATGTCTTGTTTGATTGGTTTCTTTCCAAGTATGACATGATCCCGGTCCATATGGTTTAAATTAGGGTGAGGCGCTTTGCAGTGCTGTGACCAAAAAAAAGAGTAAGTCATAACAAAGCCAACCAACTGCATTAACATGTTTAGCAAGACCACAGTTATGATTGCTTAATTCTGTAGTCCAGAGCCACGTGAAACGCAGCCATGGATCAGGCACAGCAATGGCTAATGCAAGTTTTTCCTCCCCCATCTCAGCACCATCCAGGATATTCCTTTGCTGCCGTTGATGGTACCATTTGCCTCCCCAATAACTTAAATGCCAATTTACACTCAGATTTGGTAAACATCTTTGATGCTGCCTCTTAGTCAGTGAAACACCAAATGGTCTGGCAAGACCTAAAGGTGTTTAGGCACTTCTGTACACACTACCTCAGCTTTCATGTCTCAGGGTCTGAAATCATGAAGTTACTGATACCTTTTACAGATGTCTCCAAATTCAACAAACTGAAATCAAGAAGCATCACAGCTTTGACAGTGTCTATAGAGCAGCACAGAAATTAGTACATCCAGTGAATTCAATATTGTCTCAAGACATTAGCAATAGCAATTACAGAATAATTTGAAAACCTGTTAACAGAATGAAAGAAACACTGGCCCCCCAGTATCCAAAGACCCCAGGTCCCCAAACGCAACAGCCATGGGCTGAATTCTCATGGAAGCCTATGGCAAACCTGAACTGGAAGGGCATGGGAACATTCTCCAAAAGCATGTCTTCTCTGAGCGTGGCTTCACAGAAAAGCAGATATTTCTCTGCAACGTCTACACTGTCGTCATATTAGTAAGTATCTGAGAGGGACAGCACATCGTCCTCAGATTGATTTGGGAGTCTTTAGAATAACTGAACATAAGTACCAGCACTTGTGCTGCGCAGGAAGCTCGTGGGAAGCTCGCTGCTGGCAGGTTCTGCCTGGGTACAGTCTGCTGGCTACGAACTTCCCAGGCAGCAAGGTGCCTAGTAAAAGCAGGCCAGACTAAAGAGGAACTACAAGCTGATCAGTGGCCTTGACTTCTTGTTTACTCCTTTGTAACACAAACCTAGCTGTTGTTCTTTACTATTCCACCTGCCATGTTAAGGTGGCTGGTGGCTGTCGGCTATTCTTCCACACCTGATCCCTGTCCTGCTTGCTTTCTGCTAGAATGGCCGGATCAAATTTATACCAGCTTCTCTCCGTGCGTTGTTCTCTCTGCTGTATGGATTTCCTGGTTTCCTAACCTCCAGGCAACATTCACAATGTTTCTGGGAAATCACAGAGGTGCAAACATCAATATCTTTGGCTCCTAGTGGTTGCTCTCCTTGCTTAACTTATGTACCTCCCAGTCTTTCACCAGATGTCCTATCTTTCATTTTTTTGCCTTTACAGATCATCATCAGGCATTTCCATGAAATTGTACTGCAACAGCAATGGCATTTATAGCGGTTTGAATGAGCACAACAGAGTAACTGAAAACACAGTCACTAGACAGCTCAGCAACTTGTCAATAGGTTTAACCACATCACAGACCCAGACTCTGTTTTTACACTGCCAGCGAAACTACGTGTGACTTTTCTAAGAGGCCAGATACAAGCACTGGAATGGATCTTTACAGCTTGGCATTGCTGCTGCCCTCTGAGGAAGAACAGTATGATGAGGTGGGAGAACAGCACCACAGCCTCTTTCGGTCTAATGGATAAAAAATGTAGGCAAACTATTTTTAGATGAAAGCATGAAAGCATTCTGCTTGAATTAAACTCAGAACCAACTTGAAAAAGCAAGAACAGATGCAAAAATACTTTTAGTAGAAAAATATGTTTAAAATTCTCTAAAAAGAGTTTGGAAGATGCACTTCCTTGAAGACTTACACGAAGTTTAAAAATGAGCTGACAACCACCACACTCTAACCACCAAACACTCTTTGAGGCTGTCTGCACTCCCACAGGAGTTTTGAGAATGCTTTGTATGAGCACAGTGATGGCATGAAGCAGCATTCGCGTAAATGAAGATAGCAACCACTTGTTGGCAAACTAAAGTAGATCGGTGCAGAGAAGGGATAGTCACAGCAAGAGGTTTTTCAAGAGTGGTCACCTAAAAAAGCTCATCCTCCTTTTACATACTTTTAATTATCTTTTGTCAGCTACAGACCTTCCTTTCTATAGATATTCCTAGGTTTTATTCAGGATAAAGGTCTTAAAACCTGAAGCTGGGCAGCAGAGCAGAAAGGGGAGGGCTGGAAGGAAGCCAGCCTGTGATTTCTTCCAGAGGTTCCAGTCCAAACCAATCGGTTGTGCCAGAGATTATCCGCTCCTGACATGTTAGCACTGTTTTGATGCCTCAAAGTTTTAGCTTGGCTTAACTTTGAGATAAAACTTCTATTTAAAGAAAAATAAAAGATGCCTGCATTACACTCTGCAGAAACAAAGGCTGATAAACTGTATAATGTGAGTTTAAAGTACTTAACTGTTAGGTGTATTACTCACCCATAGATACTTTGTTTAAATAATGCTATTTTTTGTTTAGCTCAGAAAATGTAAGAGTACTACTAGCTCCTCCCATGCAAGATTATTCTCATGGAAAATATGCTTGCAGAGGTGTTTTTAGGAAAAAAAACCCAGTAGCAGTCTGAACATATCAGGTTCATCTCCAAGTCATTCAAAGTTACACTTACAGGAGCACTGACACCAGATCATGCACTACCAGATCACCTAACAGCATCATTTGATCTGGATCAGGTGAGGGCACGTGATCACATTTCCCTAAAATTAGCCAGAACCTCCAAAGTGGAGTTGATGCCAGCTTTACATGGCTTCCTGCCAGCAGCAGGGCAACTGGCAGCTTCGGACCCAGCATAAAAGCACACACCACAGAGAAAACCTGAACCAGAATAAAGTCCATCAGTAGAAATGTAATCTACCTAGGTACTCCAAAAAACATCTCGGTGAATTTATACTAGCAGAATACTTTTTTCTTACCAGGTATTAGGAATCTTAAAAACAGACTTACTGTATTTTTAAGCTATGTCACAAGTGCAAAGTAGAAGGACCAAACTGATAAACATCTATTTTGGTGTTTGGCACTAGCTGGGAAAAAAAAAACCAGCAGGAATAGAAATACAGCTTAGCAGAGAAAAGCTATAATAAAGGAGAGCTTCACACCACAAAGCAGTGCTCCTCACATCCACAGGATTCCTGGAAAGAGGACAATCTATTAAGCCAGAGGGAATTACACTCTATATAATGAGGCCAGTTGTGCTTATTTTACACACTACTGAGTGTGTAAAATTTAGTCTGAGTTAAGAAGTGTTAGCAGCAACACAGGCTGTTTGACAAATACAGCTGATGCAGAAAACTCCCACTTGAGACAGGCTGCTGCAGCCAGGTCAGGGGCCGTTTTCCTTCCCTCCCCCTGGACTTTTCACTCACAACCTCATTTGCAAGCAAACAGGAGTTCTTATGCTGGGGCAATGAACATTCACTGGGAAAGTGAGAGAAATTATCCTTATTATTGAAGCAAAAGGAATTTTTTTGACAGCTGGAATTTAATCATGAAAGTACTGGGAAAGCATAATACATACCATTTTGTTCTTATGTCCTTCCCTAGCACTGCCTTTTGGCCCCTGGACAGCGTCTGAGATACTAAGGTCACTCCTGTTCTAATGAAATATATATATTTTATATATATAGCCCCAGGATAAAAGCGACAGCATCTCTACAGGCAGGAATCTGGTTCATCTGTCTCACAGAAAGGAATACTGTTCAATCACTTTAGTGTCACTTAACCACGTTTTGGAGTGCTGGCTTGTTACACGCTGGTTCTTTCATTTAAATGGATGGCTGGTGCGTCACAACCAGGAGTTCAGCTTACAGAGAGCAGCCTCATGCAGCGAGATGGACAGAAGTAGGTTATAGGCAAAACAGCTTAAAGCTCTCGACTCTGGCTGGAGAGCTCATGAAAATAGCCTGTATTTTCTTCTAGTGAGTTTTGAATTAAAGTTTTGCTTTCTTTTTTCTTTCCTTAAATCTGTTTTCAATAACTATGGAGCTAAAAAATATGAAGACAATTATAGCTGTCTGTGCAAAACAGAAATGCCAGACCTCACATTTCCCAACTGACCTTTCATCAGATGAAAATTCCCACAGCAACCTTCTCCAATCACAGAGTTGGGAATTAGGAAAACTTGCAAAATGGCATTCTGTCCAATAACTTTGTTCACGTTGCAGATGCACAGGTGGGTGTTAGTATGATTTACATAGGAGGAATAACATTAAAGTAGTAAAAAAGTAACCAAACTTTAAAAGCTGTTCTATAAAAAAGCCTACTTAGAACAATCGGAGAAGAGCCTTGCTGAGGTACTGGTTGTGAAATCTGGTATGCTGGCTACAGGAAAATGAATGACAGAAGCTGCTGAGAAAGTCCAAGATAAAATGAAAACAGTGTATTTTTACAACATAGCTTCCCTGGCCCCTTCCATTCATTCTGAAGTGCTGCACTGAAAGTCACCTGCAAGGAGAACATCTCTAAGAATGAACAAGGGAAAAGGCTATCCTTGACTAACATTGTGATAGGAGGGTTGGCTTGGGTCAATTTAAAAAAAGAGAGAGAGAAAGCCACACAAAATCTCAATCTAGCTGGAAGCAGCCTAATACTGGTTACCATAAAAAGCATCTTAAAAATAAATTCTTTCTTTTTCCCAAAGTACTCTGTTAACAGCTAGATGTACAAATACAACGTAGTTCGTGTGCAGAGGGAATAGAGCACAGAGGAATGCACATATATATTTTCTATTGGCTTGGGAAGAGATTTGGTGACTCCCAAGTTGTTATTTCACACCCAACTACAAACTGCACTCAGCCCCAGGTCTGTCACTCCTGTTTAGCTTTCCCACGTGTATACAGGTTTCACTCCTTAAACTGCTCCAGCCAGGAATCAAACATTCCCTTCCCCCTAGAGCACATTCAAGCACCCAGAACAGTCATTCCCTTCCCCCTAGAGCACATTCAAGCACCCAGAACAGTTCAGATATGTCCTTCACCATCTCGTGCTCACTCACACATCAAGCAACTGAACTGGCCGACAGCTCACTTCAGTGTCCTGAAGGCTGCTGAAAATACCTGAATATCACTCACACAGAATCATTTAGGTTGGAAAAAACTTTATGATCACTGAGTCCAACCACTACTAACCTAGCGCTGCCAAGTCCAGCACCAGAGCATGTCCCTAAGAGCCACATCCACGCGGGCATGCTGGAGGGAGCTGAGCCCTCCGCACCATCCTCAGTTTTCATATTGCTCATACCGTGCCCCAGCCTGGCCAGGGAGACTGGGGAGCCCTTTATAGGAAACTCAGAAGTAGTTTCACCCCTATAGTCATCACAATATCTGTTATTCATTGATTCTTTATGAGAGAACTGTTTTATTACTAAGTCTTTTTCTTGTTGTAACAGATTCTCAGCTGCTACAAACTGACATAACTTCACTGATGTAACAGCAGCTGTAATGATTTACAGCTGAGCATTGGGCCCACTTTTTAAGGACAATGCTTCCTGACTTCCTCTAGGAATTAGTCTTCAGATACAGAAGCCTTTTTCCTATTCAGTGTATAAGAAATGAAGAGCTGTCAGGTTCCACGTATCTACAGCAGTGCAGCCTGGAGGGCTGGGGGCTTCCCCCGTGCGTCCTGCTCCATGCCCATACCCGAGCTGTCCTGCAGTGACTGCTGGGCTGCAACACGGCTGTGACATCTGTCACAGACAGATCTCCTTAACATTCCAGCAACAAATGTAGGTAGCTTTGACCTTTCCACACGCAGTTATGTGGTTTTGATGCTCCTAAATTTTTGATTAAAAATAGCATACATAAACTGGATGTGTATTGTTCTGCCTGTAAAATGCAGATGCTGCTCTCAGAATTACCATTTCTTTTATGGAAATGTTTGGCTTTCATTTCATCATTGCTTGTGATGGAAGGGTTGTTCATGAATTTGCCTTAAGTAGTTAAAAGATAAGATTTATTCCAACAAAATGAGCCAGATCTAAGAAGAAGTGGATTAGGTTAGATAAAGTAAGAATAAATAAAATACAAAAGTTAATTCCTTTCATTCTCTCTCTAAAAGCAAGAATACAGGTGAAGACGTGGGGTTTTTTCTTAATTTCAGATTTTGCATAAGCTTATCCAGTCATTATGTTTCCAAGGCCAGAAAATCACATTTTAATTATTAATTCTTACTCTTTATTTGTTTACATATTGTCTAAATAGTATTTTCATAGCATCTACAAAGTATTTTTATACAACAGAGCAGGAAGATAAAGTAAGGTGCATATTGGATTTGAAGGAAGAAATATTAAAATACTAATTCCCCATTATCAGTTTTGCCCACCACACTCTCAAAGTTCCCAGCAACACTTTGTAACACTTCCCAGCCTGTTTTCAGGTAAATCAGAAGCTTAGGAAGGTTCCAAAACCAGAATGTAAAATCCAGACTTCAAGTGAAATAACTAGAGCTGCCCAAGACTGTACTTTATGTCTTTCCAATTGATTTTGGTTAATCACATAACTAAAGGTAATCCACTGAAATCAAATAGAGCATTTGTCCAGATCTGTTACCTGAAAATAACGAAACCAAAATGGAGCTTTTACTTCTCCACTTAGTAATCAAACTTTCTGCTCACAATTTCTTAATGTGATTTCCAGTGAAAAAAAATTCATTTTTCAAACATGGCTTTCAACAAAGTGTCGAGTTCTGGAAAGATTTTGCTGTTACAGTTCAGCCAAAATGTTTTGGCTGACAAATGAGCTGGTGACGTTTTTGCAAGACTGACAAAATTTTTAAATTCCTACCATTTTCTAACAATTGCGGTGAAAACTTTTACAATTTTTCAGCAAACAGATTTTAATTGTTTAATGACTCATACAGCTCGTATGAGGATTCCTTGGGGAAAATAGCCACAGTGGGAGTCAGCTGATGCCCTCCTTGACATTCTTGACATTTAGTATTACCCATCTTCATGCTTACAAGTGTGTGATAGCTGGTTCTAAACCTAGAGCATACTATATATATAGAGAGAGAGAGAGCAACTATAGAGGGAAAAATATAACTTTTTTCCCGTGTTATATTTTTATCCAGAAGTCTCAAAGCATTTACAAGCTCTTTCACCCACATGATGATTTTCCTCATCACTGCAATACCAAGCACGACTGGGGCTTGACTGACTCCGATAAACCCTGTATAGCAGCGTATTAGTGCAAAGGAAACCAGTTCTTCTGAGTCCTCTGTTGCAGGTCTTTCAGCATAAAATGGATAAAACAGGCCACTAAGGCCTTTGACTCATATTTTTTTTTTTTGGTACAGGAAAACTGTAAATTCTATTTGCTCCTAGGTGAAATACTGTGATAGATGTCATTCCAGCAGGTTTTCTGAAGCCCATAAACCAGTTATCCAACACTACTCATGGCCTACATTAGAAACAATCATGGCAGAAGAATAACCATTCTCAAACATAACACACTCGCCCACTTGTATACTGCTCTTTACATTAGACAGTGCAAATATACAACCAAAATAAAAGGTGGTAGAGGATGGAGATAAAACCAAATAAGGGCCTTAACATCTGAATGGGGTTCTGAATGCTCAGCCGTCCCTGTGCCAAAAGTACATGTCTTAATAACCACATGGCTGTGATTTATTATCAGTGTATGGCCACATTTTGAAAAAAAATCCCGGGGGGTCTGTAAATTGCAGATGTAACCACAGATTAATGCTCATAATCCCCGGTAAAAACTCTGTAATAACACTTCTATAGCCTACAGAAATTCCCCCACTAATATTCCTAATCCTTTCCCATTGGACTTTATGATACTTCTGTGATTTTCAGGCAGTCCAGCAGTGACTAAACAATATTTATGATTTAACTCTGCTAGTTTTAATTTCCAGACTACAGGGTTTTTTAAAATTTTAAGTTACACGCACAAACATAAATACTACCTCCTATACATCCAGGAAATGACCAGAAAGAAAAAAAAAAAGGTAAGAAAAAAAGAAGACGCTTGTGTGTCCTTTATTGCCTCTCCTACCATTGCATATCCACTTAGAAACTTGCATTTCTGGTCAGACACTTGAAAACAGACCTGGGAGCATTAGTGGCCTTCCACTGCTGCTACTCTAACATCACACCTTCAACTCCATACTTACAAAGAGCACATGGTGGTCAGGACAAATGGAAGGTAGGGCCTTCTATTTTTTCCCCTTCTCATTACATCATATTTAGTCCTATTCTTTCTTCTTAGACTGAAAAGCTGCCAGTTTTCAAGTGTCCCTCATTAACTTTTAAAACCTAAGCTCTGCTAAAGAAGAGTTGTTAGTTTTTTCCTGGCACTGCCTGAAATTGCAATACCCATATAAAAGCATTAAATCCTAATAGTTACTCAATGCAAACCAGGAAATACTGCTTAATGTGAGATGTGAAATCAAATATTTGTCCACAGTAGGTTCTAACATGCAGGAATTTTAGCTGTAGGTGATTATGTATGCTTTTGGAAAGATAAACGATCAAGCTGTTTCAAAAGAAAATCACCTTTTAAAAGTCAAAGCATAGGAAAAGAGATAGTAAATAAATAACATTTCTGCACATCTTAAAGGAGAGGATTTGCTTATACAGATATGCAGAGGTGACCTTCTGGCTTTTTTAGTCAAGTGAACCATGATATCCCCATGTCCAGCCCACACCATACACTGCAATCTGCAACAAAATCATTCAAATCACACTTTATACTATGGGGAATGGTTCTAAGATTTATCTCTGAGAACTGTGTGTCTTTCCTCCTGGCCCTACCTCTATGTACTTAAAAACTGGCAAAACCCAGAAAAGGTTCAGAAACCAGAAGCTGCCCTGTAAGACTCCTAGATGGTTCTGTGATTCTGACTGTCGTAGGTAGACTCCCTGTGCTCAAGGGCTTTACGACTGGAAAAAGGTCCAAGATCCTGAAGAAAAATCTTGGCTGCAAGGCAGCCAGGGGAGGAACAAGTCTCATACCAGACACAGGCTGAACTAAGGGGTTTACAGTAACGATGGCTGGCAAACATGGGGTTGAAAATACCTCAAAGGTGAACCCTAAATAGCTGTATAAACAGAAACAGAATGGCATAAACTTAAACCTGCCCCTCCAGAAATCCCTCGAGTGGACTGCACATCATCAGTTTGACATCTCTACTCTCATACGCCATCAGGATTCTAGGATTTGATTAACAATTGTTTGGGGGATCAAAGTGAAAGATGCCAAGTCAAATATACTTAAAACTTATTTTGACATAATGTAAGACAAAAAGATCCTAAAAATTTCCACCAGAAAAAAACTGCTTATTTGCTCCTCCTTTCAGAGTGGATTTACAGCCACATAAGCTCAGACTTTTGATATATATGTATTTGTAGTTTCCGTGTAATAAGAACATAAAATCCCAACATGAAGGTTTGTAACCTGCTTGTTTTGAAGGTGTCAAAGTGCAATAATGTGTTTAAAGTTTCCAGGAATGATGTGGTTTTCAGAATCTTCACTTCCATTTACTGTTTTCTCATAGCTCTGCTGAGCTAGAGAACAAATAAAAGCAAATTTCTATTGTACAGATATTCCGTTAGTAGCACAATAATGTTTTTTCTATATTTGGAGGGAAAGAACAAAAGAAAAAAAAGACTGCCTTCAGGGCAACTGTGACTACAGTCTGCACTTAGTTACATCACAGTAACTCAGCTGATTTAAAGGGGATTATTCAGGATTTACACCATTGTAATGGAGCAGAGTATTAAAATTTCAATTTCTACTTTAGTCCTGATGAAACAGGATGGAGGGTAGAGCTGGAGCTAGGGCAGGGTGTTAGTTCAGTGCAATGAAACTTCCACTGGGGCTTTGTACCATTATACTCAGCATACAGTTCATCTCTTGAATTTAGAAGATCTCACCATTATAAGCAAATGGAAGGTGATCTTGCTCCGACTCACCAGCATGATATATACTAACTCAGTGAACAGCCCTGATTTCATAATAAAACTATGTGATTAAAGGAGAAGCTGTCAGATTGGTTAAATTCTGTGAATGTGATTATTTTTTGTTTTGGAAGCTGAAAAATAAACAGGCTGTATTGTTTACTTTTATTGAATTTCATGTTAAGTATTCCTTAGCACTATTTATGGGATAAACTGTAACAATACCACAGGCAAATGGTATTTGCATAATTTGTCTTTAGGCAGCTGAACTCAGCTCTGGTACAAAGCGCTGTGGCTCAGTGTCCAAGCCTCAGATCTTATTTTGTCATAGACCTGTCCAGACAGCAGATGATAGTCAAGGTTTACAAATATACTACCTCTGTCTTCTGTCTCTGCACTAAATTAATTGGTTTTAAAAGCAGAGAGAGAAAATATTAAGTAACATATACAAAGTGTTTTTAAATGCAGAAAAAATTTGGTTTGGTGGGTTTTGTGTGGGGTTTTTTTTGTTCATTTTTGGGTTTTTTTTTGTCTTTTTTTCGGAGGCATGGATTCAGCAGATCCAAGAGCTAGTTGTGAGCTAAACTTCAGATGGATGCATTTACCTCTTTTTTAAATTCAAGCTGTTGAACTCACACTTTGTGAGAAGCAGCCTGGCAGTATGTATTTACTGGACCAATTTTCACACAACCAGAGCACAACAAGGAGACACACCACCACTCTCAAACCCCCATGTTCAAGGCTTGAGTTACAGTTAAATTTTGCCAAACATTCCTGAACTCAAGTCCTACAATTTGGCCCATCTGAACTCATTTCATGAAGACTAAAGGTTTCTCTACACCATCAGCTTATACAGGCTGGTATAAGGTATTTATAAGGCATTAGGCTAGTCTCGCTTTCCTACCTCATGGAACACAGAAAGCAAGCAGCATAAACATCAGCAGAAAAAGTGGTGTTTTCAAATTAAAGGTCTTGCCATCAGCTTTTTAAGAAACTGTACCTCATTAGAGTCAACCACCGCCACTCCTTGTGCTTGTAAATGTCAGCATACGTACATGCATCTCCTGGATAACTACTGTGCTGGTCATGAAAATAACTTCTGGAGCTATGATGCTTTTCTTCAGTTAGAAGGCAGCTGTTAAAATGCGCAGCCAAAGAATGATCGTGATGAAAGGTAGTTACCCACCTTCCACCCAGTCACGAATAACGTCAAGAGAGACTTGCAAAGGATATATTGAAAAACAAACTTTTAAAAATCCAGGAATTTGTGATGCTGTTGAACGAAGCCACAGAGATATTTTGTATCAATAGAACTTCAAACCTTCCTAGATGTACTGAACCTCATAGAAAATGAGCTCTAGCACCCGATTTTTACTTTCAAAAAGGTAATGTATCTTTTCCTTCATTTCCTCCTTAAATTGATTCTCTTTCCTTCCTTTCACTAAAGTGGCAAACTGCCAAAATTCCAGTAGTCCTAGATCAATATTCTACAACCAGTTCCCTGGGAGTGATGTCCTTAAGCAGGAGAAGGAAGGATATCTTCTAGATGCTAACAGCTGCTTTCACAGTGCTTTCACTTCGAAGCTAGGCTCCTGAAGCCTGTAGCACCAAAGCCTTCTAAGTCAGTCAGATCCAAAGACACTCTTCTGAGCACCTGCCAATGTGAAGATGTGTCCTTAAGTTCAGGAAAACACTGGGGATATTTAAGAAAGTGGGACGTAAGCTGAATGTCTCAAAATACCTCCTACACCACTTACTCCTCACACTTCTCCCCATGATGCCTGCTATATAAGGGAGGCAGGAAGATTCATGAGCACACAGACAGAAACTTGGAATTGCAAGAAAACACAGGATGTTCTTGGAGAATTACCTTGGGTTTAGTTCTGTGGCACAGTCCATAGCAGCACAGATGAAACAGCAAGTTCTGCACAACACCGGCCTTTCAAACACTGTTTGCAACGTAGAAATAGATCCCAAACAGTTACATGACTTGCTACCCTGTGCTTAGAGTTGCACACACGTGTGCATACACACACACTTAATATTAACATATTTTATTTCTGGAAAGTTGCTTGAGAAGCTGAGTGCCTAGCTGGGTGTGCTGGCAGAATGTGAACCACATGATCATTAGGCTTGGAAGAAATCTCAGCTGGGCCAACCCAATCCATCATTCTGCTTCATGGATGAAGTGATCTCACTATCGCTAAACTAGCCCCAAAAGACAGGTGTCAAGCTTAGCTTTGAAGATCTCAACTGATGGGGGACTGGTCATCTCCTTTGGAACCTTACTGCATCGACTAACTCTTCTTAGACAGTTTTTTTCCCAAGTCGTCTCTGTTCTGGCCTTATTGCCTAATGAAAATAATTGGTCCCTGTCCTCTTCGTAATGGTACTTAAATATGTTTGCAGACGCTTACGTTTCCCAACAGTTTTCTTTTGGTCTAGACTGAGCATGACCCTTGAATTTTCCACAGAGATCTGAATGGTTGATGATCTCCCAGGGGCTGAGACTGGTGCCTGGCCATGGCAGGTAACACAGCTGTTAGGAGGACTACTATGTGTTTGAATAAGCCACCAACATAATTCTGTCACTCACAGAAACAGGTTCAAACATTCCTCTCTTTCACCACATTATGGTGAAATTTCAGTTTCTCCAGACCCACAATCATAGCTTATTTATTGCTGCTTTGCCTTTTGAAGCTGTCTGCTTTTAAGGAGAAGTAGATTTGGTTCTGCTCTAATATGTGGGCTAGAATGTTCTCTACTGCGGCTGTGTGCAAGGAGCTAGTCCAGCATCCATGTTTAAAAAGGAGTTTTAACAATTAAAGAGAGAAACTTCAGGAGAAATACACTTAATAAAAGACCTGAAAGAGCCTGATCTATTCAGTTTATCACAGAAAAAAACAACCATATAAGAAACAATGTGAACACAGTGTTTCAGAATTACTTCTATAAGAAAAAAGTAAGACAACTTGTACTTAGCAAAGGTATAACAAGATCAAATGCTGGAAATCAGCTATATTCAGGCTAGAAACAAGATGGAAGTTTTTAACAGTGAAGACAGGTTACCAAGGAATGCACATCAAGGACTCCATCACAGAGGGCTCTTCAGTCGAGACCAAGGTCTTTTTAAAAGAGGCCAGTTCAACCACATGTGGAATTCTAAGGACTGTACTATGCACAAGAGATCATAATATTTGTTTCTGGGAATCCAGTCCCTAGTATACAATTTGCAGGTTTCCTTATGGGAAATCAGCTACAGAATATTTGAAGAAAGACTAGACTGCTGAGCTGTGAATTAGCTTAGAACAAAGCAGCAAACAGCAATTCCATAAAATTTTATGAAAGGTACTGCAACCTTTTCTTCTCTTGTTGGTGACTGTTCTGGTTGTGCAGTTCTGGTAGGCAGACTGTTCTGACTAGTGCAGTTCTGGTAGGCAGACAGAAAATAGGAGGAGATGAAAAGTAGAAGGCTTGTCTAGTAAAACTTAGCCTGGAAGAAAAAAAAGCCCATGGCATATTTAGAAACTTTCCTCGAATCTTTTTGTTTCCTTTCCCTCCCTAGGCTTGCTTTACTCCTTGAGGAGGGCCTGCTGGAATGTCTCTTATTCCTACTTCCCTAACAGCATAGAAATTAAGCATCAATTATAATTTTTACATGATTAAGCACAAGAGCTCCCACTTCCCTTCTGTTGTTTTTTTTCAGTTTGTCTCTTTTCCCCTTCTCCCTCCCCAGTGTTTCAGATCTGCTCTTCTATCCCATCCAGCGTGCTCTTTTCTTCTCCAAACATCTACCCTTTGGTTTTATGGGCCACTGGTTGGCAATCAAACATTTCTGTTATTAGAAAGGTTTTCCCACTTCTTCAGTGAACACTTCAGGCAATGGAATTCCTTCCTTAACCTTATTAATGTCAAGTACTACAGTTGCTGTGGTGACCATAAAATTAAATCAGTTTTTTGGGGTATCTAAAATTGGATTATAGACTACGTACCTGTTAGCGATGGGAGTAATAAATAAATAAATAGAGGGCCCATGGCTGTAGTAATTTGCAAAACATAACAGGGAAAAATTGGCCTTTGCTGTTTGAAATCCAAGTATTAAAAGGGTGTCACACTGCAAAAGGTGAAGGCCTATTAAAACATTATGATTTTGCAGCCTTTAATGTTATTGGTACTTTCCACTTCACACTGCCAAAGAATAACTAACAGTGGACAGCAAACATCCTGCCTTTACTGTCATAGTATGTACAGAAAATATCGTCCAGCTTTAAAAAAAGAAATTCCCGATATGTACGGCTGGGTCCCAGGCAGGATGGAGTGTCGAAGCTGCCATTTTGTAGCTGCAGCAATAAACCAAGTGTCGCCATGCTCAAACAGGTGCTGCTCAGAAGTGCTCCCTCTCCTAGACAGCCAGACAGGCGGGCAGACACTCTAAACTATGCTCCATTTTGTCCTGTCAAGCCTAATTCTGGTGGTGTTGTCAGTCAAAGAACAGTGGGATGGATTTCAAAGTTAAACAATAATCAATAGTGTGACGTCTGGCAGTTGGGAATATTTTTTTCCTTGAAAAGACCTCACATTTACCCTTGTCTTTAATTGAAAGCTGGTTTCAAGGCCCTGTTTAGCTCACACACTGCTCCATCGGTTAGGAAATAATTTTGATTAATGTTCTCCCTAAAGTTCAATCAGAGAGCAGAGATATGACAGATATCCCACCAGCCAGGATATGGGAGCGACATACACTGCACTAGTCCTCTGACAAGCCTGTTAACCAGAAAAACTGGCAGCTTCACGTTATAAGAGGTCATTCCTAGTGCTGTGGAAAATAACTTCACCAGCCCTTGTGCTTAGAGCTGTAGGACAGGCAAAGCACAACGTATGGAGTCATCATCATGGCAAAGACCTTGACATACTCGTTCAGCGCCATGCAAGGAGGACCCCGCCAGCCTGCCTACACTGCCTCCAGCCACGCTTGCTGGGGCTGCTATTTGGCTTTTGAATAAAGAGCCCTGGTCTAAAGGCTCCACTGTACCTGTGACCTCCATGCCTTAGGTGAAGCTCCGGCAGGAATTAAGTATTTCAGACTCCATCAAAGCACCCTTCCACTGGATCACAGTACTGCACTGCAGTTTATTAAAGAATTGGTGGTTATTCATGTTATTGACATCTAGTAAATAAGAATAGAGCAACAGTTCCCAAAGAAAGTGGGATATGTAAAGAAATCACAGAAAATCTTTCTACTTTTACTAAGATTTTGCATTTATCTTCTTCACAGTTTTGTGAATCCCTTCACAGATACATAAATCATAGAATTTTTAAGGTTGGAAAAGACCTTTAAGGTCATCGAGTCCAACTATTAAACCAACACTGCCAAGTCCACCGCTAAACCATGTCCCTAAGTGCCACATCTACACGTATTTTAAATCCCTCCAGGGATGGTGACTCCACTACATCCTGGGCTCCTGTCCCAGTGCTGGACAACCCTGTCAGTGAAGACATTTTTCCCAACACCCAACCTAAACCTCCCCTGGCACAACCTGAGGCTGTTTCCTCTTGTCCTGTCGCTTGTTCCTTGGGAGAAGAGACTGACCCCCACCTCGCTGCACCCCCCTGTCAGGTAGCTGTGGAGAGCGAGAAGGTTCCCCCTGAGCCTCCTTTTCTCCAGGCTGAAGCCCCCCGGCTCCCCCCGCCACCCCCATCAGCCTTGTGCCCCCACCCCAGCCCCTGCCCGGCGCTGGACACGCTCCAGCCCCCCAGTGCCCCCCCTGCCCTGCAGGGCCCAAACCTGCCCCCAGGGCTCGAGGGGCGGCCGCACCATCGCCGAGGGACGGTCACTGCCCTGCTCCTGCTGGCCACGCTGTTTCGGCTACCAGCCAGGGTGCTGCTGGCCTTGGCCACCTGGGCACCCTGCGGGTCACATCCAGCCGCCCCCCCAGGCCCTTTCCCGCCGGGCAGTTCCCAGCCCCCTGCCCCCAGCTGCCTGGGGCTGGTGTCCCCCCGGGCACGGAGCGGTGCTGAGCCTCACACCACCGGCCTCGGCCAGCGCCCCTCAGCCCAGCGCCCCGGCAGCCCCCAGCAGGTCAGCACGGCCCAGCCGGGTGGCACCTGCAAACGTGCCCGGCGGGGCCCTCCGTCCCCTCACCCAGATCACTGGTAACAATACTAAATGGGACCAGCCCCAGTGCTGAGCCCTGGGGACACCCGTTTGTTGCCCATGCTGCTGGCATTGGTGTAGATGCACTTCAGTTGGGCTACTGACCCCACCAACTTTTTTGGGGGAGAAACCCTAATTCTTATGTGACCATTCTCAGTCGCTTTCATGGTTTCTAACACATCACTAACCCTTGCACCTCTGGTGCCACATGGATCTCCATCCCTTACCTCCACTAAGCAGACCAAAGGACCCTGCTAGGACACCACCCCTCAAACACTGGCATGCTGCCCCCAGGCTTATCTCTATTGAGCCTGGTTTTATCCCTTTTCCCCTCAAATCTAATGTAATGCTCTTTCACTGAGCCCTGCTAACTCCCGCGCAAAGATCCTTTTCCCCCTTTGAGACAGGTGTACCCCGTCTGTTGCCAGCAGACCTGCTGTCGTGTAAAGCAACCCAGGATCAAAAACCCAAAAGAAGATGGAAATATTCACCATGGGAAAACAGAGATGGTTGTTTAAACAATAACAAGGACTAATAAGGGGGAGAAAAAAATAACGAGCCTGTGCTGTGTGCCAACCACTAGGCAATGTTGCCTCTGTATTAGATGGCTCAAGCTGCTGCAGCACTTGATAGGGAGGGGCTGTTCCTTGGCAGGCAAAGGCAGCTGAGGGTGTAATGCTCAGGAACTCCACTATCCCTTGCCCAGCACAACACTAGAGTTGAGAAGGGGGCGGAGAAGATGGAAAAACAAAGCAAGAAAAGATGATCTTGGCTGAGCACGTAATGGGTATCTTGAATAATAGATATTTAAGTCTTGTTCTTGTTTATTCTTTTAAACATACTCATGATGAGCAACCATTCACCTGCTATAAATTATAAGCAACTGATAAATGTCAATTTATGAGTCTCCAGTCAACGGCACTCATACTAAAAAAAAGTGCAAAAGAATATCCAACCATAACCAACAGCATTTTTCCAGAGCTGGACCACGCAGAAAAGTTTCCAAAGCAGATATGTAGCAGATTTCATTAAAATTTAGCCCCTCAAAAAAGAGTCCTAAAGGGTGAGGCAGTTCAAGATAATGAATTTCACTCTTCATCCATTAGGCTGCAGTTCTTTGCTGGACGTAACCTTTAATATTAAAAAAAAGGTTAATCTGTATGCTTGAAGCCTGTTCTTTTTAAAATTAATAAGTTTTGATTTTAGACATTGTAGAATTATATCCAGAATAGCTTTAAAAATTGAAAGGAGTAATATCAGAGAGTTGAGAATATGAAGTGGGGTTTTATCCAACATATGACTAGATGTTTCCAACTAGTATACCGTGTTAAGGAAAGGAAAATGAGCCATTAAAAAAAGAAGTGTTTTTATAGGAGATCTTCACAAACATGTCACCTCTGCTGACCTTTAGATAAAGGTAAAAAGGTTAATGCAATAATTTGGAAATTATTAGCCTGAAAAAGACTAATGAGCCTATCAGGGTTGTTCCCAGATTTCTTCAGCATAGCTTGTAATTCCTGGGAGATCATTTGAGCCATGCAAAGACCTTACTTAGTCAGAGTAAAAATATTTTTCTGCCTTTGTGGTGGCTCTCTGAATATTTACAATGTGGAGTTTCCTTTTGTTCCACCTCCACCCCTAGCTGGGGAGGGTGCCAGAGCAGGCTTTCATTCATGGGACTACAGATTTTCCAACCATATACTGTACCGGAAAGAATAACAATTGGGATCAACTTCTCCCTAACATATCCTCTCCAATTTTAAGGGTTTGATCATTGAACCAACAGTTCCCTCAGTGCATCAAACTATGCAAATTCATTTTACCCATTTACATCATGGCTCGATTTGGCTGAGAGTTTCCTCTCCCGTTTTAAATCATGATGGTATCGATAAATGCAGACCTAAATGAAGAGTGCACAAGAAATCCAGAGTTCTGTGTTCTTTCCCAGCTCCTTCATTAGCTTGAAATCCAGCTTGGGCAAGCAATTAGATTTCTTAATGCCACGATTCACCTTTAAGTTGGTGTTGAGCAGCACAATATCTGTAGGATAGATGTGAGTCTCAGACACACTTACAGAACACCCTGTAGAAGTTGGAATAGGTAGTGCTAACTATAAAGAAGCATGGAATAACTCCTGAACGAAGGAAATTTCAAAGCAGGACTGTCAGAAAGGGACAGAACACTAATTTTATCCAGAAATTCCTCACAGTTTCAGCCCCTTAGATTCACCTAAACCAAATTTCTGCATATTTGCCTTTCTGCAAAACACACAAATATGAACTCAGGAGAGAAGACCAAGAAAAGTTTGCTGTACTACTACAACAGACAGTCTACTCATGATTTAGCAGGAGTTCTGTTGCTGAGCATAAGGGTTTTTGTACTCCTCTCTGAAACATATGCCACATTTACCTCAAGGTTACATACTCTGGAGACAGGAAATTAAAATAATTAAAATTAAAAGTTTATGTGATATCAAAATTTGCAAATTTGTAGCAGTTAACACACCCATAAGAAAGTAGAAGTCTAGGTTAAGAACCCATTCCTAAAAATACTTTCAAGGATAGTTCTTGATATTAATTAAAATTTTATAAGGGATACCTTAAGAAAGGTATTAATTCCATTCTTGGTTTTCTGATGTCACTTTGCTTACTATTTCGTGTTTCTGAGATAAGACTGCTTTCTGAGAATTGTACCAACTTTTTAATATTATACTATTATTAAGCTTTTTTCCCCCGTGAACAAACAGGGTAGCTGTAGGAAGTCTAAGTCGGATTTGTATTTTTACAGTAAAACACAACGGAATAATTTCTGACCAGATCTGTAATTCATTAAAAGAAGTGACTGTAATGCTTCTCCTGCTGATGAGCTCTTTCCTCATTAAAAAAAGGCACTTGTTTCTAATGTTTTGAAAGTAAATAGTCGGATGAAAGAGCAAGCAAGAGATAGTGTGCAAGTGTGGCTGATTAATTGATTTTGTTCACTGGTTAACCTTACTCCTAGGTAAGGGCTACAACTGCAGGAGTGAGAAGTCATGCACTTTTACTCTTTCTGACTCAAGGAGTCTTGAATTCTCTATGACCCACTGGCTCCTGGGCTGCCTTGCAAGGGAGAAAGGAAATTGCACAGGCGGCTTTCACTCCCCCGTCAGAGCTGCTCCGGTTTGGGGCACTGTGGCTGCTTAACACACACTGCACCTCCCTCCTTCTCCTGCCTCCCCGGGTTCTGCAGAGAAACAACTTCAGCTCTCGATCCATGACCGTGCAGTCGAAAATGCTTCTATGACAGAGCTTGTGAAATACTCATGAGGTAATTGTTAAGAAGGGGTAAGCAGAGTGCATCAAAGCAGAGAGAGGGAAGCAGGGCAGGACAGTCGCCCATTCAAACCAGCAGCCTCTTGACAGATTTTTCACATCTTTGAGAAAAATGCCAGAATTAGACTCCTGACTGACACAAATCAGGCATGCACAGACCAGCCAGCTATCACTCTACCCTCCTTGAGTCAGCACTTGCCTTCATTCATACTTTGTCCATGTGTCTATCCCTAAAAGATTAAATTTCCTTTAAAACAGAAACTAATGTATAGCAGTATAGCTACAGGTATCGTATGGAGCGTATATACAGTGTGCATTTTGCAGAAAGAAAAACTGACAGAATTTGGGTGTAGCACAATCTACTTCTGAAAGAACAGGGGGCTGCCGGTGATTTCTTTATCACGCAGTCTTGTTATAGCAGGAGAACGGGTTCTTGGTTTCCAACATGCAATAGTGGTGCCAGTAACCCAGCAAAGTCACAGGCTCCAGTCAGCCTTTTCAGACGTTTTCCTGCTGATGCTGTTCTTTTCACCAGTAGCTCAATGAAAGCTGAGACCAGGATCCAAAGCCAGTGCTCTGCCAGCCACACTAAGTGAAAGCCCAGGAACCAAGCAGCACTGTCTAGAAATTAGACACACTAATAAGACTACATGTTGACACACACACCAACTTCAAGAAGCTCAGATTATTTCTTTGCTCTCCCCCTCCTCTATATATGTCACTACCAGTATTAACCACAGCTCACTAGACTGTATATTTGGTGTAACTGTGTGAACTATTTTCAATCTGAGCTTAGTTAAAAAGGCAAATGGTATCTCAAGGAGCAAGCTGACCCCATTATCAGACCCTTAGGGAGTTCAGACAGCAGCCAACAGCAGAGACAGCCAAAATGCCTGAGCTGAGGCCAGCTAAGCAGCCAGCCAGGCAAATCCAAAGCTCCTGGAAAAATACATTCTGGAGCAGCGTCTGGGACCCTAGAGCTACTACGCACACCCTGATTTAGTGGATATGGGTGTTGGTTGGAATATAGCAGCACAGAAGAGAGCATGAACAGGGAAAGCAAGTCAGACTGCAGTTACATAAGAGGCCTATTGACTTTTTAATGACTTTATTACTTGGAAGTAGCAGGTATGTTTACTAGAACATAATCTCCTATTTTACAGTAAAAGGTTTTTACAAGGAAAGAATATGTAAAAAGGGAGCTTACAATATACCCTTACAGAAATATAGGGGACTAGATAGGCAGCTGCAGAAAAGTGTGATGTACCTTCTACTTGAAGCCTTTACAAGCTTTAAAAAAAATGTATTTTTCAGTCACTGTTGACCATAATTGCTCTTTAAAGCCAACAGACAGAAAACATGGCCTTCATTGCCAAAAGCAGTAGAAAGCAAGAAGATTTATTAGGATCATTAACTGTTATTCAGTCACTTCCAGATCTTTATTGCAATAATAAAGCAAGTTATTTACGAATTTCAAAACACAGTGTAGATGACAAGACACAAGATAATCCAGAGACACTGGGTCTGTTCTCCCACTGATTGTGGGACCAAACTGTATTTTGAGTGACTTCTGCTGGTGGGATCACTGCTTTCAGCTTAGCCAAATAACAGGACAGCACCATGCCACATTTCCATATCTGTGTGGAAGACCTAAACATCAGAAGTTGAAATCTTACCATGTTCAGTATCAGTGGATTAATTACTTATGTTGCTGTACTGAAGGGCTGACCTGTTCTCAAGAAGATAAGGCTACCTAATGCATAAAGCCTGGTGATGCCAAAGCAATTACTGATAGAATTAAAAAGTCACAACCCTAGATAACAGTAAACCTATTCATAAAAAGCCTGTTCTGTTTTTACCTCTTCCATCAGGCCTCAGCTCATCACTGGAAAGCGGTATTTCCATGGGATGCTGAAGGTCTTGGAAAAACCTTTGTGACAAGTATCTCTGTGCCCTTTGCTGGGGAAGCATTTTACTGGAACCCTAAGTAAGGGAGAAAACAAAACAAAACCAAACCAATCCAAAAACACCCCCAAAAAACCCAAATCCAAGAAAACCCAACAAAAATCCCCAAAACCAAACTATGCCCACAACAGCTACAAAATAAGAATGCAATAAGAATCTTGGAAAGGTGAAAAGTAAATAGAAATTTCTGATACAGCTTGGGATCAAAACATGGTTTTAAGTCCATGGCCACTTTTAAGAGCATATAGCTCCTCACTCTTGTGCCACCTGAAGCTCCAGGCATAATGCCTGTCCAAGAATTCAGGCTGAGTTTTGGACCCAGCTTCCCTTCTAAGGGAACAGAAGATGATGAAGACACAGGACAGCAGGCCTGCAAGGAGAAAGAAAACAGACTGATTTGGAAGCCTACTGCAGAAAAGAAGAAACAGTGATTAAAAGTTTTTCAAAAGATTGCCATCACTTGAAGTGTTTCAGATTGGCGTGAAATAGTATAGATCAGGTGAGGCAGAATGTCACACCCCTGTAAAAGTTTCCCAAAACCATCACAGAATTAGGTAAGCTTATCAGTATCTTCATTACAAATGAAGATTAACAATAATTAACGTAACAGCAGCATAGAGAGCAATCTGGTGTTGCAAAGTGTAAGAAGGGTGACAAACAGCCATGAGCCTATAAAAAAATGGGAATATTAGAGATTTGTGTTTCCCTTGAGAACACAGGCAAAACAATTTTACTCAGTTACACAGATGTAACGTGTTTGTCCCGAGATGGCAGTCACTCCTGTTTGCTATCTGGTGATAAAGACCCACAATTTTCAGCCCTTATAGCATTTTATTCTCCTCAATAGAAGTCAGGGAATCTCACTGAAGCAGGGTCTCCTAGTCCTAAAGAATCTTGTCACCACAGTTTGTTTCAGTTATGAGTCCCAGATACAGTATATTTTTGTGTAAAGGGAGAAGTGTAACAGAAAACTTTCCTGCTGTCATAAATGCTCTTTTTAATCATTAGTACTTTGGCAAGAAAACCTATATGCATATACACAGAAGTTTCACATTTCTCTGAAAATCCAATCTCTTGTACTTTAGACCAAATAAAAAACAAAGACCAGGCCAAATTCTGAGAAGAATCTGCTGGAAAGTTAAGTTGATCAGCAGTGCTGAAAGGCAATAGCTGTTTAAAACAAGTAATTTACAAGGCAGTGAAATAAATTCTAGGTAAACACAAGCAACTGTTGCTTTGGCATAGAAGAGACAAACATGGTTTACTGCTGTCTTCTACTCACAAGACAAAGGAGAGAACACCACCATCCAGAAGACACAAAGAGTTCTGACAGGAGGATGATAGATCTGTCAGAACAGAGTGACAGCAGCCTTAAACGAGCAGGGAGATAAGAGGCAACTGCAAAAGAAAGGTGGTCCTCTGTTAGCAAGAGGTCATTGAGACCCTCTCTCATTGGAGACTGATTATTGCTGCTTTACCTGGGGAATAAAGCATTTAAAAAAGCAACGTGGGGGCGTTTCATCTGGCACCTGGTGAAGTACCACATAGGGTTGGGAGCTGTAGAACCTGAAGAGCATCTGGGAATGTGGCCAACCCATCAGGGAGCACATCACTGTGCACACACTTATCTTATGTAGCACACGGAATGCACTAGTACTGTCTGCAGACATTTACTCGTTAAAAGGCAGGGTATCTGACCTGCCTCCAATTTCTAAGTTCCTCATTTATGGCAACACTCAAAGTGGAAGAATCTCCACAGAGATACAGGATGAACCGGAGCAATGGAAGCGGAATCACAAATTTCCTTCTGCTGAAGCGAGACAGCACAGAGTCCAAGGTGAAACATCTTCCAACTCTTTGCCAAAAGATTGCTCATTCTTTCATTCGCTAAAGCCTTGAAAGTGACTTTGCAATGGCCCTCTAGGAATATACGGGAGGTTTCAGTGTTCAAGTGTCCACTTTCAGTGGGGAACTTCCAGTAAGAGAACGTATTTGTTTGGCACGGAACACGTGCAGTGTTTGCGCTACATTGTCCATGTCAACGTATTTGAGAAGCAAGGCAGAGTGCTGTTTTTTCACTTAAACATTAATCATTATGAAAAATCAACATGTTCACTCACATGAAAATATAGTTTATCTTTGCAATATTTACTTCGACAAATTTCACATTTAAATTAAGACAAGAAAGAAAGTAAAATTTTTTAAAAGTTTAAATCATCTTCATGGAATGCCAGAAGTCACAGATGATTACCGCTTGTCTCATTTTTTTTATTTGGGGGTTACTATGACCAACAGATAGTTAAATCAAGGCCTGGATATGTGTTTTTCTAACCTTAAAACCAAACAAAAATACACTTAAACAAATGCAGTTCACCTATGTAGTACTGCAACGAACAAAACTAGAGGTTTGCCAAGTGGCCTGCTGAGTCAATCAGACTTCAAAATAACTTCATTTTATGTAAAGCAGAACTTTACAGGCTGATAACAACTTCAGAGCCATTCTGTAATAAATTTTTGGTCAAAGATAATCACCTTTTATTTGTTGATACCATTTGAAGTGGAGAATAAATACAAGGTATTTACTTTTATGAATGTATCATCCCTGTACTTACTTAATCATAAATTGACCCTTTTACTTGTTTCATTTTTTTCTCACTGTGGCTGACCAAAAATTTAACAGCAATATTATCATACATCAGTATCTTCCATTTTGGCAAAGGAAATGGACACATTTCTGCCTTCCACATAAATTTTCAAATTTTTAATTAAACCAAAACATATAGAGACAGGTCTGGAACAAACAAAAAGAAAATGTCCAAGTTTTTTCATGGAAGACGTAAGTAATGCATTTTCTAACTAGCTGTATATTCTATTAAAATTGGGACTCCAACACCAGAACTAGAATGGGCAGACACAGGTCTTTTTCAAAGGAATACAGCGCACACACACATGAAGCTCTGCTGAACACACATTTAAGTAAAAAGAGATCGGTTACTGAATCAGGGCTACAGAAAACTGACCGTAAATTTCTTAGGTAATCACATTCAAAACAGAGCTCCAAAGCCTCTCTGGATTCACTGGATTTTATTATCAAATCATTTACAGTTGTGCAAGACATGAGCCAATATGAAAACACTGGTATAAAAGCAGATAAAAGAAGCTATTTATTATATAGTGTTTCAGCTTGCTTTTCACTGATCCTAGCGATCACAGTTTGTCAGAAAAGGAAACAGATTGTCTTAGTTTTTCCTAGATAATCAAATGCTACCTATAATTCATAATTAGTCCTGTGAGCAGTAGTAGAATATCACAGTTCTACCTTCCTTTAAAAGGGTTTTTGCACATTTCCATGTACACCTAATTACTCTGCTTTGGGAAAAAAAAATTAAAAAAAAAAAAAAAAAAAAAAAGGAAGACTCCACTCTCTTGCAAGGAAGCTGCAATTGTATGCTGAACCATCAGGGTAGCTTTGGATGTTCATCTGGCTCAACTGCACGTAGACTGCACATCTGTCCAGCTGTACAAAGCAATCATGGAAAACCAAAGATACGCCCGAACACGTACACTAGCAATGAATGGGCCCTGAAGGATTTGATGAATGAAAAATACTCAGTATTGTGAACTTACGTTTGATTTCCACTGTTTAGGGAATAAGGCTGACCTTTTGGTTACCACGCAACCTAGGAAAATGGGAACTGAGAAAGTTTGTGTCACCCTAATGATGGGCTTGAGTCACCTATTGCTCAGCATCTTATGGACCATCTGCTGTCTGGATACATGTCCCAATTTAAAACTGGTCCCCTGCCAAGGGAATAAAATGAAGTCTGAACTATTTCTTCCAGAAAATAGGATTAAGGAACTTTAAAAGAAAGGAAATAATGTATCATCTTGACACACCACTACAAAAATCAGCTAAACCCCAGGAAATAATACTTAGACTAAGAGAGACAAATGAACTGCAAGTACAAAAGGCGTACAGAGAATCAGATTCTCCCATAAGTTTCTCCAAGGGATGAAATCCCATCAAAATTCAAGAATCAGAGCCTAATATAAAATGAGAAATGTTGATTGAGCTTTATAAACCCACCAAGATGAAAAACTGAGGTATTTCATCACTTACAAAAGCTAGTTATTTTATATGCAACAAAACAATCTAGACAGAAAATGCATGTTCCAAAATTCTGCAAACTATTACATGTTATGCTGTCTTCTTCCTTATGAAAGCAAGAAACCATCTAAACCTATTTTGTTCGCAATACAAACTTCCAAGTAAATAACTAATCCATACAGAGAACTAGTGTACGAGGTGATTATATAAGATGGATGCAAATCTGCATTTCCAGCTGACCTCTATTCTGTTTGCTAAGTATATGAGTAAATCAATATGATTCTTTGCATGTGCCATTTCACAAAGGTGGCTTTATCAAGCTTCACTACATTTTTTATCTGTATATACACACTGCACTTGCAAATGAATCTCCTAGGAACAGTACTAGATACCACTCCGCATATGCATTCAGCCCAGAAAGGTGCTAATAGAGTTATCCCTGTAGCTGAGGGGTCTGTTGCCAAGATTTACTTTTTTAAAAGCAGCGGAACACCTACAGGGGTTCCCACTGCCTGCAAAGGCACAACGTTCTGGAGAGGGCACAGGGCAAGCAGCAATGCTGAAGAGGCACAGACGATAGAGAATCATTAGTGCTGAAGAAATTAACTGTCCCCTTTATAACCAAGGGAAACCCTGTTAAGTGTAATTTAGGCAGAACCTAGAATTTGGATCAACAATTATCATTTGAAATTTCATGCTCAGGGTAAACACTGTGTTCCTTATAACAAGAAGTGGTCACCCATCTCAGGCCTTGATATCAAGACAGTGGTCACTTTCCTTACATATTACTTCAGGCTTTGCAACTGATTAGCACTGCCTTAAGGTCACTGCTGCTAAATATACCTTTCTCCTTTTGCAGGCCTCTAAGACTTTATCACAAAATACTGAGTTTGCAAAAAGGTTAAACTACTACAACTCTTAAAAATACCTGCAAAGTGAAGTGCAAACATTGATCTCTAATATAATGATAGTTACACTGGGTGAAACACCATAGCTCAGTTCAGGAAGGATACATCAGCCTAATCCTAACGTGACAAAACAGTTTTCTGTCCTTCAAAACTAATTAACATTCATTATATTGGTACGAGACATGTGACAACTCTACAGTACTGACAGAAGCTGCAAAGCCTACCAGGGATGACAGCTGTTGTGTGGTACCTAACTGCCAAAGTTAAGAAAGATGTCACTAAAATGGCAAAAATTGAGGAATTGCTCAGAAAGTGAGCTTCAGTATCAAAAGAAAGATGTTCAGTTTTTTTCTTCCTTAATGAGCAAACTAAATTTAAACCTTTGGCTGTGAAGGCTCTTATGACTTTTTCTTGAAACAGTTTCTATGGTCCCAGTATCAGGTTTATATTTATAAAGACAAAACATAAAGGTGAATGGGCTGAAATAAAAGCATTTATGGGGAAGGGAGAGAAGAGGAGAAAAAGAAGGTTCTATTGAAATAAACACTTAGGACAGAAAGTAATCACTGACAAGTGATGTATAATGCAAGCTTCACCTATGAGGCTATACACGCTGTGCGTACCACGGAAAACCCAAACTCTGTTTGAGGCTGCGGTCTGAAGTCAGTGCTGCATTTACATGAAGAAGCCAATAGAACAATCTTTGTCATCTGTCCTGGCAGATTCTCAATAAGCAGACGTGAGCTTATTGATGTCCTGTATGACACAACTGTTATTTCTCTAACGCTCAGAACAGACATCCCAGAACAAAGAAAGAAAGAAAGAATAAGGCTTGTAAGAATTTCCAGTAGATCTCCAATATGAAGCGTGATTTGTCAGAATTGTGACAGTACTGTTGCTTTCCAGCCTAATTTCTTGCAAATAATCCGTGAAAGATCTGGGAAGGGATATTGTACCAAAAGATAAGTCTCTCAGGTGGGTTTTTTTCCCCCCAATAGACTATTAGTCCTGCTTCCCTCCCCCTCATTTCCCTGAAGAAGTTCCCACACTTGTGTTCATCCCTCCTGGAAGGCATTTTTTCCCTGTTAAAAATCTGTAAAGGGAAAAAAGAAAGAGTGAGGAAGGAAGGGAAACCTGAATGCTTGTAACTAAAACCCCCTAATTCTTCCATTCTCAGAGAAACCTTGGCTTGAAGCTGCACTAGATTGCTGTTCAAGCATTGTAATAAAGATGGGACCACCTAGTTTTGTTCTCAATTGTAACTTAGTTTTCCTTTTCAGCCTAAGTATTCCTGAATTGTTGCTGCTTTGGGTTATCACTATAGTATCACACCATCTCAGAAATATTAATGAATTCATCTTCTTTGCAGCTGATGGACAACAAAAGAGACCATTCAGACCCTTACCCGAAACTGTGAGAAAATGAGGCACAGAGGTCTCAATCCTCTGATCCACAGTGGAATGACTATCAAATATATTTCTCTGTTTCATGCCCACGTTTTCACCCATACCATTCCTGCACTTCTTTCTGTCTCGTAAATACCACCCATTCTCCTCCTATAACTATGTTAACTGACATTTCTCTCACAACCCACAAAAAGAAGCATTGTTAACCCATTGCTCTGCCTACTCTGCACTGGCCAGGCTGTTGAAAGAGACCATGCTGTCTTCCACCCTCTCAGAAGAGTGTGCTAACAGCACATAAAAAGAGGCACCATGACTTCCAGCCAGCCAGCTGCACAGGTGGCACCATCCCATACACAACGGGCACACAAAATTGCATGGCAGGCGCTGAGAAGGATTTGTATGCTCTTGCTCAAAACTGTCCAGTTCCACAGCCTCGGAGAAGATGCAGTCCCCAGCAGCACTTGGTGGCTTGGGCTATGTAGCGTGGCAACCCTGCTCCTTCAGAAAGGGGCAGCAGGAAATAGAACTCCTAAGTGGATGAGCTTATGACACTTTTTCTCTCATAACATTGCGGTTTTCCACAAATATATTCATGAAAGTAATTTACCCATATTTCTTTTCCCTTTGCTTTGAGTTGTACAAAGCTTTAGCACAGTTTGCATCACTGTCTATCTGAATGGTATTTCTTATACTGAATGTATGCTTTATGCTTTGACAGGTCTCACAGTTACTCTCGATATAATTTTTTTAAATTATTATTATACACTTTTTCTGTGATGTATAAATTAATATTCAGTATTACTTTTTTTTTTCATTCCTACCCAATCATTTCCTTTGGGAAGCAGAGTTTTCAGTAACTGTTATCTTTTAATAGTTGTGTCCGTTTCTTAGATTATCAACCAGTTTAAAGCAAAATTGTATTTAATCAGAAATGATTCAGTTATATCACTTCTTTTTTCAACTGTTCCAGCCACAATTCACTGCTGTTACACAGTTCTGTAACATCATGATCAAGTGGTCCCAATCTAGCACTTGCCCCTGTAAGAGAAGAACATCCTTCTCAGGTAGAATTCTTTCTGAACTATATAGAAATGAATGATTGTATAGCAACAGTATTTATGTTCATACGTAATTATACGGTCATGCAATACAATGCAACTTTTATGTATGTGTTTGCATCGCACATTATTAACACTAACATTGCCGTATTGCCTTTTCAAAGACAATTCTGATTAATGGCTTAGATACTACAGTTTCCTTCCAGACAATGGATATATTTAAGAATTATTTGTCCAGTAGCATTGATATGGGAAATAATTTGATTTAGATTAATGGTGAATAGTTACAAATTAATAAAAATATGTTTTAAGGTGTTTTCAATGTATTGCAACTCTGCTGGAATTCTCTTCCCCATTTTTTGTGTGGTGAAAACAACCAGTTGCAAAAAGAAACCCAATATAAAAAAAAAATCAGATGTAATCCCAAGGTAGCCAATGTCCTCAGCTAGGAAAACTTCACTTATGATATTAAAATTTCTACTTAAAAAAACCTTTCTTTTTTAGTAGCTACTTCACTTCAAAAGCAATCTGACTCTCAAATGTATACATAAAACAGTGAAACACTTTAGGAGAATCTCCAACACTAATTGTCAACTTTTCAGCAATTCAGCTGAATTTCAGCATTTGATATCCTCAAACAGGAGAACAGGATCTTAGCCAGCAGCCTCTACATAGTACAAACATTTGTGCACTTTTACAAGGCAGGTAAAGACCTAAATTACGTTGGTAATTAATTTTATATTTCCTTTGGCTACCCAAAGAAACCTGGAGCTGTTCAGCACTCATTGAATGATGGGGTTTGCCAAGTATTCAGGTATGCTATTAACAGAACAAGCCAAAAGAACTGAGATCATGCTTTCTCTAATACCTACGGGGGGGGGGGGGGGAAGCAAATTCAAAGCAAGCGCATGCAAAGCATGAGGCAGAAAGGGAGAAAGGAGTACCAAAGCACCAGAGAAATTTAAAAACATGTAAAAAATTTAAGCCTAACATTAGTCCAGGACTAAGACAACAAAACCAAGACTACAGTTCAATGACAGCAAGTACCAACCCCTACTCAAAAGAAAAATATTTTAAAGGAATTGAGGACAAAACACTAGCCTGATCAACTTGCAAAAGATACAAGATATGGGTTTGTGCTATGCACACACTGTCCAAATAGGTTACCTAAGACTTAACTGATTTTTGTAATTGAGCATGGCACAATAACCCAAACTTTCCTACATACCTACACTGTGTAGGTGTGATGCCCTGGAGAGAAACAGGCAGATGCAGTGAGTACAGGCAGGACATTAAATAGAATATTTTCACCTTCAAAGCTGCTTCCCTGTACCTCCTTTTAATCTGCAGTCTTTTTTTTTTTTCTCCTTAAAAAGATCTTGTAATTCAATTGAAGAACATCTGTGTTCACATAAAGTTACTTAAACCCTGAGATTACTAGACTCAAGTATTCACTTCCCTCTTCACTGAACAGCATAAAGCAATAGCATCACTTATCGATTCTCAGGGCACAACAAAAGCCAGCACTGTTTCCTTCTTAACCAGTGAACAAGTTAATCTGTTCAGTTGATATTAAATGGGTATCATTTATTAATCACAATATGCATTATCAAATATCAAACTACTTTTTCTATCTTACAAAGACTTAAATTCCGCTTTTTTATGCAGCTTTTTTCATCACAAGACGACACTACAGAACTGTAGAGCTGACACACGCATTTCAGTGCACAGTTGTTCTTGGAGAGCAGCGAAGGCTCTGTCCGTACTGCTGCCATGTAAAGAGATTACCAAAACTTAGGTAAGCGCACTGACATCTGCAAGATTTTCTCCTACCTATTTTGTTTCAGGCTTTGGAACTGGAAAGTTCCTATTCTGAATAGTATCAAAAGGTTTCAATTATGCTTAAAAACACAAACATACACAAAAACCCAACACATTTTTTGTTTCTTTTAGCTTGACTGTAACAGGTCCCTGTTCATGTCTATACTTTCCAACCAAACTGAATTTAAACTTAAAGAATATCATTCAAGTTTGTCATCAGGATGGCCCAAACCTATCTGGCCTCTTGCTTTCAATAAAGAAAGTTTACGATACAAATTAATCACAGATGCACAGCCTGTTGACTTCTGATGACACACCTGCTGGAGTTTAGATTTGCTGGGCTGCTCGAAGCAAACACTCCTTCGAAGAAGCAGAATCAGATGTTGGTATTTAGCCAAGAACCACCACATTTGAAGTTATTCAAAACGGCAGATCTTTATTTACAGCTTCAGCTTTCCTATCAGATATCTGATCAAGAATTACAGTCAAGGTTTGCTCTAGTCACAGTAGATGTTCTCATTCTTCTCACCGCTGTTTGATAGGTTCCCATGTTAAGTAAAAAAGCCAAGCCTTGGCTGTATGAGACATACAGCTACTTCAGAATCTACTGTGTGGTTCTGTTGCTTATAAAGGCATATTCTTACTAAAGAGGTTTCCAATTTTTCCATCCTAAATCACTCCCAAAATGATTCTCAGTCAATGCTCTCTTCTCATCTCTGATCATGACAATTTTGCAGCATATATTCAGAAATACCTCTATTTCCTTCAAAGTAAAAGGAAAAAAAGACCCCAAACACCTTGCTCCAACCTACTCTTCAATATTTGAATTTCAAAGGTTTTGGCCTCTTTAATGTAAGCAATTCAAGAACTAGCATCTTATTCAGCCAAATATTTTGAGTCACCATTTTAAAATTGGATTGATCTCATATTGTTGAAATTGTCTTTAACTGATGCAATTCCATTCAACTGAAATAACTTAATTCCTCTTTAGATAACACGCAGGTTCAACTATCGTCATCTCCAAGTTTTATGAACTAAAATATCTCTTAATTGCTAAGAAACTGGATGCAGAAATAAGGTTCCATATGTCTCTGTTTCATCCTGCATACTCTGCCTCTGTTCGAGCCTTACGTGTAGCAGTTCCAGGCTTTAAATGAGAGGGCCAACGTTAACAAGATGCAATCCAACTACACATGTTCGGAGACATGAATAACCATCTGAGGCAAATGGCCTTGAAATTACATGCTTACGGGAAAAAGTTGTATATTAAAACATACAAAATCCTGCTTTATGGTCCCTGAAGAAATGGATATAAATGTGCAACTGCACAGAACATTTGCATCATTCTCCTCCGCATGATCTGTTACACTGCAACACAAGTCTGGGCTTGAGGCAACTTGTTCCTATGCCAAAATTGTATGGAATGCACAAAAAGGTCAAGGCTAGGAATTTATGTGTTTCGCAGTTATTTAGAAATTACGGGAAAGAGAACTTGGCTACTCCTGGCACTGCACAGGTGTAGTTAACTGAGAGTGTTCTGTGGGTCAGACTTTTTCAATCAAAATTCCACTTTATCAGAAGTAATGGCTGTGTGCATGTGATTATTAGAACTTAAAAGATAGTTCAATCTGGGCAGAGAATCTAAGGGATCACCTTCACAATTCTTTCTTTGCACCATTATTCCATCAGTAAAGTCTAGGCTATACGTTAGAGGACCATTATCTGAAAGAAAGATAATGATAAAATATTTAGTCTACGTATGTGGAAAGAACCTAAGAATATTACTCTGTTTTCATTTGGTTGTGCACATCAGTGGGACAAAACCACTCAAAAATCACCACAGGAGGTGACATTTGGACTCTTAACTGTATAATGAGTAAAATGTTTCAGAAGCTAAGTGGAAGAGCTCAATGGCTGTTCAATCCATAAACAAATCTGAACTCCCAAACTTTTGCAGTGTATGTTGTTATTATTACTATTGTAAACAGATTGTGTTCTTTTACTGTAGCAGTGTATCTGGAAACAAATGAACAATTAAAATAGCTGTGTGTCTGAATAAAAAATCATAGATCTAATGGTGTAGGAATATCATCAAGTGAATGCAGAGGCTGTACTAAGTGGCAAGAGAAGTGGGCTCAGCACAGCTGCTTAAATTTGTTTAAACTAACAGATGAGACATAGCAGCAGTTTTAAAACACTGAGGCTGCCAGACCAATAGAATTTAGTTGAAAACAGTGTTGTTCTAGAGAAAAGGGCTTCATCTCACCTGAGATTTAAATGAATACAAAGAGCTATGACCTCTATTACTAACAAGGTGTTACAAGTAGAAGACAACTTTCTTTCCTGGCCAAAGCATGTTAGTACAAACATGTACACTCATGTTCCACATCGGGACTACATAGCAAAGATGTATGCATCATAACAGAAACTATCTTCTAAATATTTGTCAAAAAAAGGGACAGGATACAGACAAGACTAAAGGGACAGACAAGAATGGGAGATGGCACAAGAAACAAAATTGATGATGGATGGAATGAAGGAAACATGGGAACGTACAGTAGGAAAAAGAAAAGGAATGGTGAGAAGAAACAATCTACACAATTCTCAAAGATAAGTGCTAGGCTGACTCTGAACAGCTGTCACCTACATGGGACTGTCAATTTTTTATGCTCTCAATATTGTATCTGTGAAAAAACACTGCTCCACATGCTTACAATTTCTTGGGAATTAAACACAGTAACAAATGCTATAGCATTCAAATTAAAGAATGAATTTTTCCTTTTGAACAAAATAAATGCCTAAGAAATCCTTCAGGATTAGTGGCAGCTCATGAAAAGAGTGTCCCAACAACGGCTTTCCAAAGCAACACATTAAGCTTTGTTTGTGGGCAAAGCAGCAGTCTTTCCACAATACAGTGTGCTACTCAAGTAGTAATCTGTCAATGCATGGAAAGTTAAGACTGTCTGGACAGCACAGTGGTGGGTAATGCAATACAGATGATTTCACCTTTAGGTCTCCAGTTCAAAAAAATTCAGCCCAAAAAGTGTCATCACCTGATAGTTTTTACTACTTCTATTTACAGTACAAAATTTCCCAGAGGGCCAAACTAAGATCGAGACTTTCTCTCTGCTCCCTCCCTCCTTGCACTAGGTATTGTGTCTCTACTAAGGAACAGACCTTCTCTGCAGACCCCATATTGTAAACACACTACAGATATGAAGGAAAAAGGCACAGGACACTGAAATGCATTGTCAAAACTCAGTAAGTTGGACGTAAAAGTGATTCTGACTCCCATGCTGACGATACTTGTGCTTTTTGTCTGTTAGAGTAGCTTCTCCCCCCACCCCTCAAAGGCAAAAAGCACACATGTGCAGCAAGATCCAAGTGCTAGGATGATCAGCCTTGCTAGATGAGTGCATATTTTTCTTTCAGTCCATGTGGAGTAGGGCTGATACTTCCCAGGAGCATTGGGCTCACTGTACATAGGCTGCAGAGATGATCTGTGCTCACAGGAAGCACATCCAGGATTCCCAGACATCCAGCAACCCATCACTCTGTGTCTGGGAATCCTAGTCAAAGGTTTAAAAAAAAAACAACCCAAAGCTCATTTTTACCTAGACAAAGCATTTGTATCCAAGATCTAACAATCTGAGAAAGGAGTCTTTCTAAACGATTTGATTAAATTGAGCAGGAAACCATGCTCCCACTCTGCTCTTCTAGTAACAGAACCACCTATGGCTGTAATTGTATAGAACATCAGTAAAGCAGCCTTTGCCTGAATTATCTTCTAACTCTAAAGATGGCCTTTCCAGGCCACGCTGGCAGAGTGGGCAGGAATCCTGCTGATGCTTAAACCATAGCATCCACCAAGCACCTCTCCTGCATGCCAAACTCATTCATTCTAGACAATTACACCTTTTTCTCAGTAAAATAATAAATTTAAAAGTATTCGAAAAAAATCAAAGCCTCAAAAATCAGGGAGCGCATCCAGAATAAAGCATCAACAGCATCAAAGAGCTCTGTGTTATCTCTCCATATATCTCTCTTGCCATATTATATCTCTGTATAATCAACTGCCTCATCTCAGTGTTCTGCAAGAAAAAGCAGTAATTTTCTCACTACAATTCTATTTCCACTATAAATCATTTCAATTCTGATATCTTCACTGGGGACTAAACAATGTGACCTTATCTAATTTAAACGTGGTATTAATTTTAACAAGAAAAAAGTGGTTTATGAAATTCAGGAGCTTAGGATAACTAGGGGGATATAGGTCTGCCTCAGGGGGTAGCATATGGATTTAATTTTCCCTACATTTTTCACCAAATTCTAAGAACTACAGTAATGTTTTCCTATAGGATGGCACAAAACGTAACTCCAAATCTTGCCTAGAAGAATCAGAGGTCTGACTGCTGCACTGGGCAAGAGAAATTCAGAACAGTTGAATAACTGCAAAACCTTACCATAAACTTGATTTCTTTCCGAACTTTCTCACATAACTTGCAGAACCGTTTAAAAAAAAAATTGCCACCTTGTTTGAAAAATAGACAAAGCCTGATTCTGCTTCCAGTTATGCTGTTGAGGTGTGGAATGAAGTTCTAGAAGCTAAGTTGCTATGACCATAAATCTAAAAATTGATCCTTTATGAGACCTTTGAGATAATTTGTCAAAAATGTTTTCTGATTCTTCAACAGGAACTTTCTGAACTTCAACAGGAAGGAAACTGCCCATCCTAAAGACAGGGGGATCTCTCTTCTGTTGTTTCTTTTCTACTAAACATTCTTATGCCACCTAGCAAAGACTGCTGCATACCCACACCTTCAGAAACAGGGAAATCCTGACTTGGGTTAGCACTAACACATACGGTAAGGACAACCTGGACACGGACACACACACTCTGCCATGTATTTTATAAGTACATTAACCAGAAACACCTCATTTATTCCATTTATTTTACTTGTGCTATTGAAACAGACATTTTCATTGTCTCATTTTAGGAAGTTTTCAAATAAGTTGTCTAAAAAGCATTAATGTTTGTCTTAACACCTTACCTATTAATTTTATTGCATGTTCCCTAACTTTTGTATTGTAAAAAAAAACAAACCAGGGAGTAATAATTTCCTGCTTGCCTGTAACACGCTCCTACCTGCACTCTCTCAACCATCTTTCCCAGTCTGGATGGTCTGAGGCTACTCCAGCTCTCCTCCACTCTGCACCTCCCATTACCCTTGGCCTTTTTACAGGTTCTTCTAGTTCTGTTGCCTCACAAGTCAAAGGAAACTGGAATCTGGTAGAGGTAAGGTTGTAACTGGGATTTACATAATAGACTGTGTTGCTTTCATGCTTTGGTCCTGCTCCTTTCATCACAGTTCTTAACAAGGCACCGCTAAGCACTAAACCAGTATCTTCATAGATTCACTAAAGCACACCTATTTTGTACTAAGGAATTAAGAATATATTGCTCTGTATATACGCACTGGCATGTTTTTTTCATTTGCATCAGATTTATCAACACTGATGAAAACAAAAGGTGAATTTCACTTAACAAGCACTATGAGTTAGACGTACTTTACAAGTGCTTTACAATATGCATCATGCTGGGATTTAATAGAATGACCCTCACTTGGATCCTTAGTGGAACATTCACAAAAAGCTTGTATCGAAGTCAGTGCCTGCACTGGGCAGGATACAACTAAAGAGCCCAAATTCACACTATTGTGACTTCACTGACAGCAAGGAGGTATAGCACAGACAGGTTTGGCTTAAAACGTGCATCAAGCCAGACAGTAAATTTTAGAGGAAGTTGCGGTGCCTGGTATACAAACCAGAAGTAGGTTCTCCCTGGGTACTTACAATGTAAGACACAAAATGACATCAGTACAGGACAGGTGATGAGAAGCAAAGAGACTGAGACTCTTTGATTAGCATGACAGATGGTCATTAAACTGCTGTCAAGTCTGTGGGAATGAGAGAAAGAACTTTAAAATAGCAAGGTTTGGTTTGCAGGTCTTTCAATACACTTCTTTCTGTACCTCTGGTGCAACACCTAAGAATGTCTGACTACAGGGTTTCAAACGTCTAGTGAGTGTGTGCAAAATAAAAATAATAACAATAATAAAAAAATCACTAGAAAAATCAACTGTAAAATAAGATCTCAGTAAAAAGATGTTTTAAAAATAAGTGCTTATTAGCATGTTTTCTAAATCTCAGTAGAACCTAGGTAGAGAATTTCCATTCTTCCTTCTTGCCAAGAAGGTTGCACATCATTGTGCAGCCAGTTTCATCAGCTGCCATAGAAGCAGCTGTGACATCTTCCATCAGGGAGCTGAACCATCTCCAAGAGCATGGTTTTCTATTGGTAGGAAAAATGATGAGAGCTGGAGCACCTCACCTCCCACAAAAAGTCTCATGCCATCTCAAAGCCAAGACAAGCACTTTTTCCTACTGACAGCAGACACATCTCTCCTTCAATTCATGATATATCAAAAACATAGCTCAAAACAATACCAAATAAAGTAACACAAACACTTACATAAGGAAGAACTCCTTACATATCATATCTCCCCTGTTCCCACCAAAAAAAGCCCCAAACAAGTGCAGGAAAGGCATCTTGCTGGACTATTAAAGCGCTCAGAGCCAACAGTCAACACATTAGGTAAACTCATTATCCACTGCCTAGTGCCAAAGGCAAAACAGGTGTGAGGATACCAAAGCAAGAGGAAAGCACAGCCTGTTAATAGAAATCTGCAATTTTAAGGGCATTAAAATATTTCCAAATGTTCAGAGAAAAGCCTTACAATGGAGCAGACGTTTACTAATGGAAAAGTAGAAGAAAAATGTGAATTGCTGGAAAGATGCATCATCCTTAGGACATAGCTTTTTTTTCCCCTTTTTGGGTTAACACCAAGACTTACAGGCTTGAGTTTCATTTTGTTCCCCACAGTGAGGAACAAGAAAGAACAGTTACTGTCTTTTTTTGTGTCACATTACTAAGTTTATCATTTTGGGGGAATGGAAACTATTGCCTTTTTCAGACTCAGTAACTATGATTGTTCAACAGGAGAGGTCATATCACCACTGCCACCTTGCCCCTTCAAGCTTCCACTAGTCCACCATTTCCAGTTCAGATCTAGAAATAACTGCTACCAGAAATATCTACTAACCAGTAGCAAATTCTGGTGAAGCTAATGAAATTACACTAGCTACAGTCAAAGTGAAAATCAAACCTTTTTCTTGATCAACCACTATAATCAGATCCTGGAATCCTTATCTGGGGTATTGAAATATCTGGGCAAGAAAATAAAGACTATTAGAGTGCCATAAGTCATGGGTTTACAGCATCACTTTGATTCTCTGATACATTTTCTTAGGCCTTTAGCGTCAGAATTTAGCTGAATTTAGTTTTGTGAATTCCTTCAGTCCCCTCACTCTTTACTACACAACACCCTTCCATTGACTACAGGGTGCATAAACAACTTAACATGGCTTTTCATAAGAAACGTTCTTATGAGACTGGAAGTCTCAGATTGTTGTTGTTATTAATAACCACTTTCAAGAAAAAGACCTCAAGTTCCAGAATTGCCATGTAAAAGTAGCCATCTATTTCAGTTTGTATTCAAAATACAACTTTCAGCAAAATTTACTTCCACGGGCCACCTGTATGTGCTGTAGGACTGTAGTCTACTACACCGCACTGTAGGTGCAGTGATGGAATTTTGATTTCAAAGGACTACCTGACGTTCAGAACTTGTAGTATGAAGACCACGTATGGGTTTTCTTTATAAAATTTATTTATTTCAGTGAAGCCATACGATTTTCAGACTGGACTTGTACTGGAGAAAATGCATGTATGTGAAGGGAACACTGTACCAGCCGAGAGTCAAAATCTCATAAGAATTATTTACTAGCGGTTTAGATACTTTTTCACATTCAAAATCCAGTAATTCTGTCTAATTAGCTTTTAACAGCCATGATAAATCGGTAAAAGTGAAGGACAAATGGAGGATTGGGGGGATAACTTAACAGTTCAAACCAAAAGCCTATCCACCCCAGCATCCACTCTGTGCTAACTGATGGACAGGGGAAAAAGAAACAGGAATGGGACAAGAGAGCAAGCATGTGAATGATCCACAGTGAACAGCAGAAGTTCTTGGTGTGACAGCTGATATTTATACCCAGGACTCCCAGTCCTTCCAGTGCTCACCTTCCAATAGATCACAAGCTCCTGAATCATTTTGTGAGCACTGTGGGCTGTGCAGTTCACGTTCTCTCTGTGCTCTGACCAGCCACCTCACCCTTGGTGAACACAAAGCAGGATGGACACTTCAATATCCCTCTTGGCTAAAATAATGTGAAAGATGTCTAATCATGCAGACTGTCAGATTAAACCGAGAAGCTCTAGGGCAGGAAACTATTAACCACACACTTGCTCTCTTATGTGTGCACATTTGCCCTTCTTTAATAGGGTTGGAGTTCTTCAAAAATTCACAGAAAATTGTTTCCCTCTTCTGGCAAAATTCCAGGCAATTTAATTTGATTGGTTCATCTGTTGCTCTTCCCTATACATAAACAGACCCACACTGTGCTTCCGATAATCCAGAATACAGAAGTCTAACGTATCACTTGTTGGCTTTCTTCAGGAGTACGGTTTAGTGGTTTAAATGGGAAACAGACCAATGATTTGGTCAATTCCTGACCTCAGCCATGTCACTGTTCACCATGGTTAGGTTTCTTGGGATTGTTTGCCAAAATAATTTGGAAACACATTTTGTACATTCTTTCCTTGCCTGTGAAAAAGGTGAAAAAAAATTTGGAAGTTTCATTACCTACTTATAAATACTTAAATTCATTGGTGAGAAAAAGCATGCTAGCACAGGGTGAGTACCTCTCGGTTACAGACGATTCAGCTGTGCCAGGGGTTCTTACACAGCCTGTGAAAACCCTTTACCTGGGAAGGAAATACTCTTTGAGCTTCTGATTCCTGACTGTGGATCTCCTCATGGAACTATTTCTAGCAGGTACATCTGCTATTGAACAGGCAAGCAACACAGTTTACCATTTAACAAGAACAAAGTTTCTTACACTTTTTCCACCCTTCCACTATCAATCTGCTGGCACAAGCCTACGTGTCATTATTTCCACAGAGTCATGCAGACTGTTTTATTAAAAAAAAAAAAAAAAAAATCTTTCCAGAAGTCTTTGTTGAAACATCACTTTGAAGACTATGTACAATTCCTAAATGCCACATTTGCTTTTTTTCAGCTGCTGTATTTCCCCAGTTTTTAAGAATTTGTGAACATCCTTACACTTAAAACTTCACCAAACCCAGTCAATACAGAAAAATGATAACTATAGAATCTCAAGAAGCATCTCAAGCAAATTCTGCATTTCCAATGATGCTGACATTTATTTCAGCACCTCAGAAGAGCTCCTTCAGAAACCATAAATTCATGAAATAAAAACCTGAGATTAAAAAAAAACATCACTGATTTTGACCAAGGAAAGAATAATCTCTGTGTATCAAGCTTTCTCACATGGATTTAGTGTAATAAATTAACAAATCCTGTTATCCCTGATGCACAAATTGTGGAGAGATTGCAATAGGTTAAATGAGAACTTTAAAAGAGACCATCAAAAGATGGTCATAATAGCATGACAATACTCACAGCTCTTGACACCCTGGCAACTTGCATCCCAAATAATGCTAGCTAAACCCAAACTGGAGCTTAGAATCATTTACGAGGAAAATCTATCAAAACAGAAAGTGCAATGGAAATCACAGATGAACAAAATCACTGTAAGTAAATCCTGGCAGCCAGTCTCCCCTTCATACACATGCTTCTCTAATGTTTCTCTTGACTGACTGTTATGCTGAAAGTAAGTTCATATGACAAGTCTGATTTTTTCCTCTACAGATCACCATACTTTTCCAGCACAAAAAAAACCCCAAGTATAAATCATATGCTTGCTGAAATGCTTAGATTGGCATATTATCTCATGTAAGAGCAAGGTACCAAGATCTCAGTTGTAGAGACGTGGTACTTTTTTTGTTAGGCAAATTGCACTGTTTTTTTCTTTATATAATACTTCTGAAGGATATTTAACATTTTTCCCTCCTTTCATAAAAGATATAGACTGATAATTCAGTATGTATATAGTATTCTTCACTCATGTATTTGAAAATACAGATAATTACCACCAGTTTAATAATGAAAATCCTGATACGAAGATCTCTTTCTTCTCATTCCAGCAGTAGAACATGGAACAAAACCCGTGAGTCTGAACGCTCAGTTCAATATATTCTGCAAATAATTTACATCCCATTATCAAATAATTAGACTGGCTCAGACTACAAAATGACCTTAAGAAAAGTTCAGGAATTTTGGGTCCTAGGATATGTACCAGACTCCCACGCCTGCTCAAAACAAGTCTTAACATCAACAGTTCAGTGAACATTGAAACTAGAAGATTCTGTTCTCCTTTAGTTCTATTCCCTCCACCACAATAATCTCAGTGTTTATTTTATCTAAGATAATCCTGGTTTCAGCATCCCCTTTCCTTCCTTACCCCACTCAAGTCTCCCAAGCTTTCCAGCTCCCACCCATGCTGCTTTCTTATCTGTCTGGATAAGAGGCAGCATGTGCAACGTTTATACTGGCCGACCAGCCAGTAATTGTGAGCCAGCTCACTAGCAAGATGATGCTTCAGAATGGGTAAAATCTGAATTCTGCATACATGTCTTTTTGTAAAAGCACCAATTCACACATCTTTCCCTTTATTCAATGCCTCTTTTCCATAAAACTTACAGAAACTTAATTCCCTGGAGATACCAAGTTGAAAAAGGATATATGATATCATACTGTCTAGAGACAGGGGTGGAGGTAGATAGGATAACTGTCTTCAGATACATCACTGGGCTGCTGTGAAAAGGATGAGTATTTGATGAGTAGGATGAGAAGAAAGAGGACGGAATTTAATCATAAAATATTCCAATTAGACATGTAAGAAATTATCCAGCAGTTCTAGCTTAATTAACTAAATTGCTGATAGAAGGTTGGAATGGCATCACTGGGGCTTTTAAGAACAGGTGAGCTGAAAGCACTGGAAGGAAACCAGGTGTAGTTTGATTCTACTTACTTGGTGGGCAAAATGCTGTAAGAACCCACCCATCCTTATCTGCTGAGATTCAGTTCACATTAAGAGAACAGGACACACAGAAAGGCAGGGTATAAAACCACCGTGAGACATAGCATGAATTTATTTGTAATAAACTTCAGGAAGCCAAACAAAATTACCTAAACCATGCCACCATCTCTGGTGGATTATGAGTTAAAACATAAAAGAAACAAGTTGCAAGAACACAGAGTGACACAGTGATTCTCTGGGAGTTCAACAGCTTTAGCTCTGACCTCAAATTAAAAGGCTAAACCCTCAAATCTGTAGGGAAGAAAACAATCAATTATAAATAGGTTCTGAAAATCACTTTGATTCATATCTTGTATTCTTTATTCAGAACTGTCCACCTTATTCGTCATTGTCCTATCTTACTCCAGGTCATTAAACATTCAGACAGGGGTTTCTTTTGTTACTTTACTAGTACTATGCTTTTTCTCCCCACTCAGGTAAAGTTACTAAATGAATCAGTTTCCCTTTAAGAGCTGGAGGGCCCTGCCAGCTTAGCCAACATGAAGCATTTCCAAAGAAGTTTCTTGCTCATCACAGTAAGGAACAAAATATTTTAAAACCCCAAACTTCAAAATCCCAGATGGTCTTGAAGTCCTTTTTAAATAAACTGCATGAGTTTACAGTCAAATCTGCCCAAAAAAAACTCCTAATGGAGACTGAAAACTATAAATGCTCTCAGTTTATTAAAAAATGAACTGACACCAGCACAGACTATTTCAAATTTTTTTCCTCACATTGCAGACCTAGACACACTTCTCAAAATATTTGCTTTCAACAAAGTGACAGCAACCCCTCAAGAAGTGTTATGTAAGAGCCAGTACTTGATTTTTTTTTTGTTATATTTCACATTATATTGTCTGTTGAATAAAATACTTTAAAAACATTAATGTAATATAGAATTTCAGACTCTTAATCATTTTGACAGGTTTTCTGAAACTCTTTGGAGCAACATTTGAGTAAAACCCCCATGCAACGCACAGCACTGAAATAGGTGCAGAACTGGGGGGAAGGGGAGAGAAGGGCTGGAAAGGTCTCCATTCTAAAACACATGCATTCATTAGGAGAGAAAAATGCCTAGAAATCTGGCACAAAGAAGAGTGTTTAAATGAAGTCTGCCTGAGGGGATAGCCCTGACTTGCACTCTTACCAACTGGATGGATATCATGTGACTGTTAACAAGTATTGCATACCAGGTAAAAAATCTCTCTGTAAGAAAACCACAACACCATGCAACACGGTGTACAACTTCAGAGACAATACTTTCTAAAGGCAAATGTTTCTAGACTGATGCACAGTCTATACACACACGTATCCAGACAAAAATGACAATAAACCAAAACGCACTGTACGCTGTGCTTTTAGGATGTTCATTAAAGGTGAATTTGGATCCAAACTTAATTAACAAATAGGGTGTCAGGTTATTTTGAGTGCTGATTATCTTACTCCAGCGTTTCAGCACGTCTTCATCCCAGTGTATACTTTAACTTTTAGACTTATGTTCCAGTTGTCTTCATCTTGCATCTTAGCCCTCTGAAAGGACTACTTAATCATTTAAATGCCAGAGTCCACGTGCCAATTTATGTGCTCTCATCTGAGAATCAAATCCACAGTTGAAACACAGCAAAGGACTCAATGTGTACTTGGTTTTCCAAACCACAATTATTCAAAAAATACCTCGGAACCAAAACAAACAAGCCTTCGTTTGCGCTACAGAAAATTCTTGTATTGGCTAGAAGCCCTCGGTATTCATTGTCCCCCATAACACATGAGTAACTAATTTCAAATACCTATAAATAAAACACATAATCTATCATATGAGGATCTGTTATAGTTCAAAGACTCTAAAAGGACATGTAGCTGTCAAATGGAAATGCTTTGTAACTTTCTGTTCTATAAAATTCCCCTTTTGGAGAAAGTTTGAATGAAAAGAACTTCATGTGTTGTTTTTCAAAACATTGCAGTTAGGAATACAAACTAAAAATTTAACATACTTTTTATAAGTATACATTGCAATACTGTCAATATCACATTCAGATGGGGACGACTCCCTAACAAACTACTGACAAATTAACTAGCCACCATCAGCCATTTTTCTTTTAACTTATAATAGAAATGAATATTCTGTATGAGCTGCTTCTCCAAGAAAACTCCACTCTGATTCAGCATCTGGAGGCTGATGAAGTACTCCTTTTGCCCATTTTCACAGCTGCAGCTAACTAGCAAGAGAAGGTCGAGTGATTAACCCAAGGTCACTGAGTGAGTCAGTGCAACAGGATTACAATCATTAACACTCCCAGCTGCCAGTCTCAACCCTTGTTCTTCTGTCACCACATACACAGCCTTTACCAGCTTGAGCACACAACGGTGATGGGCTAGTTAACGCCAGGCAGAGAGAGAGAGGGCAGTTTTCCTCATACACAGCAATGTCAATCCACTCAGTCTTGATCTGTAAACACTCTTCAGTTCCAGAACTGCTCTGCCAATACATCTCACTTCTGGCGTGTCAAACACTGGTATTTGTGCCGTGGGCCCCTGTCGAACAGCGACTGCCTGCTGAGCCAGATGGAGAGGTGGCTGTGGAACTAGGCAGTTAATTGGAAAATTCAACACCCACTTGCACCTGCATCCAGCAGTTCACTGACGCCACAGAAAGCAGAAAGAGTCTGATCAGAGCAACACCAATACAAGCCCTCTAGCTGGGCTGGATACATTCATGTGAAACTGTATTCTGTCACATAGTATTTTAAGAACAGTTAAAATAGCATTACTTGAGCCATAAATAAAACTGATCATTGTCATTTAGCACCATTGCTAGAGTATATGCAAGCCAAAACAGAAATAGATGGTATATTCATATCCTGAAGACAGCAATACCTGACTGTAAGCACCCACGTATGTTATAGCTAGAATGACAAATACAACTTCATATAAAGGTTGCTTCCTCAGCGGATATTACAGCAACTCCAGATTAAGATTCTGACAGCCTTATTTTCTTAAATCAAAGTTGAAGTCATAAATACAGCTCTGCCTGCAGTGTGCCTAGCTGTACGGCTAGCTGTAATCAAGTTTGTATCACCCTTCATGAAAATAGGGTTGCGGAAGCTTTGTTTACTGAGACCACTGAGGATGCATCCACACTGCTCTGGGTTTATGGCGGCTGGTGCCCATGACGTGCAGGCTGAGGTTTGCTCAGTTGTGTCTATGCAGGATCACCAGCAAGGCTCACAGTACTCTGAATCCAAAGTCACATGAAAAATGTTCTCCTCATAACCTCGTCTTATACATCCAAGAGACCTCGACAGTCCTGGGACTGTCATCTTTTGTCAGATTTGTGAGCACCTTTCTGGAATGAAACTCTGAAGCACCTGTAGTTCAGCTACTGATGTTTTGTAATATCATTAATCAATCACATCGGATACACTAGACTCTCTCCACGAAAACTAGAATCAGTTTCACTGCACTGATACGCTGCCAAAAATCCTTCAACTGGTGTCATAGGGTAGTGGCATTTGTCAAGCAACAGCACTGTGCAGGATACAGCTTTACAGTCATCTCTGCTCTTCAGTCAGGGGCATGGGATCATGTGGAAAGATTCAAGAACTGAAAACAGATGGGAAAGATATCTAACCCCTGAAAGGAGAACACATTTATCCTATACCAGTGCTCACTTTATTTTAGGTTTTCCTAAGGGTGCTACAGGTACAGCTCAGAACAAAATATACCTGCATAGATGTGAATATAGTAATTCTATGTTTGCTTATCAATTATAAATGAAAATATTTTAACAGTTGTTAACTACATAAGCTAGTGTTATGCAGCTATCATTAGTTGGTTTTGACACTGGGATGAGGGAAGAGAGAGAGAAACCCTGAAAACTATGTTTATGGCATCAGTGGATAATTTTTGAAGTTATGAGATAAACATAGGATGAATGGGGAGACAGGACTTAGCTAAAAGATAAATAAAAGCAATTCTTTTGAGCCTTCTACACATGGGCTGACCCTCAATTTTAACTGCCAAGCAGAGTGACACCCTATGCACTGTCTGTGTTTAGTATCACCACTCAGAATCTTGGACAGGTATAAGCAGCGAAGCCAAAGAGAGTCAGATGTGGGGCAAGACAGCCAGCAGATGCACCTCTAGTTGCACCAAGGGCAAAGGCCACAGTTTCTCTTCACTCTCACATACGCTGTGTCTTGAAGGTGGTACTTTCCAAAGCGACATCATCTTCATTGCTGCTGCTTCAACAAATGGTATTTCCAGAGAGTTCAGATCTCAAACAAATGTACCCCCAGGTAGCTAAGCACATACAAAACAAAATAGTAGAACTTGTAGAGCACCTTTTATCCTAAGATTCTACAATAACATTATCAAATAAAGCAAATAATGCCTTCAATTTGAAGACAGTTCCCTCAATTTGATCATTAAAAGAATAGAACAACAAAAATGAAATTAGCACAGTGCCTAAGTTCTCATTTATAATTCATCTGTCCCCATTTCCATTCTGGGCTTGGTCTTTTAAGCCAAATAAACCTGCCTCCAGCTGGTATTTTGTATTTTTCACTTCCCATTCAAGAATTCAGCAATACAGTAGTCACTAGAGCTCTTACAATTCAAACTGCACATAGAGTGCTTGATTACATTTACAAACTATATGTTCTTCTCTCAGCTATGCCTACTGGAGGGTGTTCTGCATGGCAAAGAGAACCAAGTACAGCCTTGGAGCAGAAGGACTGCTTCACCAAAGCAGAAACATGACCACCCAACTCAACCAGCACCGGATCAAAGAAACACTCCCAGGAACTGATCTCATTCCCATCTAACAGAGCATGTACAACAAAGCCCTTAGTTCTTAATTAGTATTTGTATCCTAAATCAACCACTTAGATGGCAATGAAAGACAGGTGTACATTTGTAATAACAGTTTCTTACAGGAGAAAAGCCACAGAGTTTTCTGTAAGTTGCACAAAAAGCGGACATTTCAACTGCTCCCATGTTACAGCAGTGACCTAGCCCATTGCCACGCAAGGTATCCCATTCCCCATCAGCTCAGTCTTCTGTTTGAGGGAAGATGGGGCTGAGCCCCACTCAGTCCCTAGGGAGAACACACCTAGGGCAGGAGCAAGCACCTTGCATCTCCCTGCTGTAACTAATTTGGACATATGGAAGGAGGCAGTGATGCTTGTGTTCTTTTTGGCCTAGGAAATACCATCTGCAGCTGTGAAATTCACACAAGCACCAAGTTGGTAAAGAAAACAGATGGCAAACAGAAGCAAATGGTTAAAATGTTCCCTCCACTGCAACACATGTGAAATCCCTTATTCCAATGGGCTGCAATAAACCTATGACTGTCAGTGCACATATAATGTGTTGAAGAATTTTTCTTCACAAGGAAATAAATCTGATTTTTATCTAAGCTGGCAGTAAACAGGGTCAAATATTTAACTGTTTCTGTGGCAACTTTCCTATTGTTTTTCAGATTTTAGGTTTGGGATTTTTTTATAATGCCAACGAAGTCACAATGCTGCATGGCTACAGATCACAAGGATGTGAACAAAGGTGAAGATGGTCCACAGCAAGCACCAACTGTCAAATGAGGAAAGTAAATGTTGATTGTAAGGAGCAAACTGTGGTGCCAGATTGAAGAATTTAGCTTCACCAACACTGGATTTATTGTGCATGGTTTAGTCAAGTGATTTATATGGATTACACCACATTTTCCCTTTTTGTAGCTTGCCTCGATAACCAAAAAATATTTTTGTAATTTACGTTAATAGCTCTGCAACATTGTGGAAAATATTAAAAAAAGACCTTTATATTTTGGCACCTCCTACTGCAGAGGACTGCACAAAATCAACGCTCTGTTCCAAAGGGTTTGGCAAGAATTTGAGGTACACCCAAAATATCATGAAAGACCCTGTAGTACTGAGTCCTCAGAAAAGCTGGTCAGGGAACGTCCAGGTCAATAGTTTTCTTAGGCCCAAGTCCGCAGAACGCCTCTGCCAGCAAGAAAAAATATTACACATACAAGTCACTTCCATTATCTTAACTCAGTGGGTTTTAATAATAATACCACTATACATTATAAAAGTGTTATTTCCACAGTCAGTGGATCCCAGGTTGGGGCATACTTGCAGACCATAAAAGGATGTCACCACAGAAGATTTCAGAATGAAATCAATTAAGAACTGGCTTTTTCAGCACATGTTGCTGCCTCAACAGCACAAGCAAAACAAAGCACAGCGGAGGAAAGTGCAATATAGCACCCCAAGAATGGAATTCAGAAAAACACGAGGTTTTGATTGTAACTGCTGTTCTGAGCTTGGACAAGAGTTCTTTTATTTTCCTATTTACATATTCTTATCAATAAAAACTCTCCTATCTCAGAGTAGGATTGAGTGAATGACTGAAAAAAAATGGAAAGTTTTGTAAATGCAAAGAAGTTAGCCCTTATGGAAGTCATGTGGATGCACCATGCAGTGCTGGTAGTGTTCTGTAACACAGCTTAACCTGTGAGTTAACAGCAAGAACTACCACAAAATTGCCATCAAGACAGGTTAGCTAGAAAGAAAACAATAAAAAAAAAATAAAAAAAAACAAAAACCAACCCCACAAAATTGAAAGAACATTAATAAAAGCTGGATGTTTGATGCATCTTACATGCCAGTTCCTAAAATGGTATTTAAGTACCCATCTGTCCTGGTTTCAGCGGGGACAGAGTTAGTTTTCTTCTTAGTAGCTGGTGCAGTGCTGTGTTTTGGATTTGGTGTGAGAACAGTGTTGATGGAACGCTGGTGGTTTTGGTTGTTCCTAGGTAATGTTTATACAAAGTCAAGGACTTTTCAGTTTCTCAGGCCCTGCCAGTGGGACGGCTGGAGGGACATGGAAAATTGGGAGGGGACACAGCCAGGACAGGTGACCCAAACTAGCCTAGAGACACTCCATACCATATGGCATCATGCTGAGTATATAAGCTGGGGGAAGAAGGAGGAAGGGAAGGGACAACTGGCATAATGGCATTTGTCTTCCCAAGTAACCGTTACACATGATGGAGCCCTGGGGATTCCCTGGGGATGGCTGAACACCTTGGCTGCCCAAGGGAAGTGGTGAATTAATTCCTTGTCTTGTTTTGCTTTGCTTGCACTTGTGGTTTTTCCTTTACCTATTAAACTGTCTTTATCTCAACTCAAGTTTTCTCACTTTTACTCTTCCGATCCTCTCCCCCATCCTACTGTGTGTGAGTGGCTGCATGGTGCTTAGTCACCAGCTGGGGTTAAACCATGACACCATCCATAGAAAAGCATAAAATGTAGGATGAAATAGCAAGAATGGGAAGCGTGTGAAGCTCAATTCATGGCCCCAAATTCCATCCAAACTGAAGGCAATTTTTTTCCCAAAACTTCCCATAAGGATTATGTGGCCTTATCACTTCTGTAAATGTAAATATCTTGCTTTTCTTCCACCTCTTTTGTGGGCTTCAGGAAAATCTGACTCAAAACAGGGTCTGTGCCAGTCTCCAGCACTAAGCACAGATACAAAAAGGTATCTACCTGTACACTGTGGATTTGGAACTGTTGAACAAATTGTAAAGATACATCATAATCCTTTTTTTTTTTTATTAGAACAAGACAATGTAAATATACCAACTAATGTAAAATGCACCACGATGTACTGAAAAAAATGCTGGCCCACAGAAGAATCTGTTATTTCCCATGCAATTTCCAAACTAGCGAGAGGGCTTTGGAGCACCAGTTCAGTTCCCTAAGGAAGGCTAACTGAGAAGTGCCATTAAGAAACATCTTTCTGGTTTTCAAGCTGTCAGTCCCCACGCAAGCAGAAGAACTATGTCTGGCTACAGAGGCCTCGCTGCACTGCTCTGAGGTGCTCCTCCACACTCTGCCAGGGCTGTTCACGTGGCACGAGGACGAGGTAGAACTTGAAGACAACACTTGCTGTCACTAAGGTGTCAGGTTTACAGGCTACATGAAGCCAATACCTAAGCTTTACCATTTAAGCTTTCCTTGTTAAGCTAGAGGGAACTCTCGTTCCAAAGACATGCAAGACCTCTAGCAGCCACTCCCAGGACCAGAAATCAGTAACTCTAGTAGAAAGCTGGGGACTCTTTACACTTCCCCATATACCTACTTCTTTTTACACACAATGAAACATCCTAGAAAAACTTCCAAACACTTTGAGACTAACTGGATACATGGTACTTTGATAACGTTGTATTGAACGTAACAGCCTAAGAAGAACAAAACTGACTTTCACAGACTGACCCAGAAAGGAGACAAAAAATGTCAAACAAAAAACAACTCTTCACATCTTAGAGAGGGATCTCTTTCCCACGTATTGAATATTAAGCAGAAATAATCAGGTAGGAGGATAAGCCTACATGTTTAAAAATAAAGCCACAGGCACCATTTCCCCTCATGAAGTGTAGCAGTGATCAGATCTGTTAACTACATGCATTAGATAAAAGCTGTGATTAATTAGCACCAAAGGACCAGACAATTTTCTCTGGTTCTCGCTGTTCTGCACTACTGGGATTCCAGGAGTTAGTTAAGACCTAAGTATGTATGAACAGGATTGACTTCCAGATTTTTGCAACTATGAAGATACTAGTTACTGTTGAGCACTCGAGCAGTCCACCTTCAGAATCCACCCAAGCCTGAGCTAATTCCATATTTAATCATATTAATTCCAACTTCAGCAGTGACAATGTGTAAACCTTGTCCACATGCGGAACAAGAAGAAGGAAAGGCAGAAATTTATCTTTTAAAATAAAATACCAGTGATTAATAGATCACATGTTTATATCTCTTTGGAGGAATACTTCTAATAGAAAGCAATTCCAGCCAAAGCATTCCATGCCAAATCAAATACTCATATGAAAAGACAATTTCTGCCAGGTCCTATGTCCAAAAAAGCTTTAAAAATTGGAAAAATGAAAGTATTTGCCCTTTTTCCATGAAAACCCAGAGTGCTGGGCACCAGGAAACATAATGTTCCCACTGATCTCCAGTAACAGAGGTGAATAACAATAATTTCAGAGTTATGAGAAGTAATTTGATGCATTCCACTGTGTGTAAAAAAAACCACAGACTAACAACTCCTTTTGATACTGTAGAGACTTCTCTAAAAGATAACTGCATTTATAAGAATTCAGATTTCATTCCCCCCCATATTGTCCAACCGAAGATAAGATGCTTTTCCCCCCAGTTACAGAAGATTAGGAAAAGCTGTCAGAACCACAACAAAAAGAAGGCAGAATTATTTATTTATTTATTTATTAGATTTGGGTATCATTTTCCCTTACTTGATGGGAAGCTTATCAAGATGATCAACTTAACAAGCTCCATTTCAAAAACTAGTCAATTCCAGGGAGGAAGAAAAGCAGCGGTTGCAGAAACACTTTAGTCAAAGTACTAACGCCGAGCTGAATACTAGTGGAAACAGTATCTTTCCCCTCCAGTAAAACAAAACCAAACAAGTATTCTCCAGAAATACTAGAACAACTTTGGGAAGTCTATGTTTAAATTTCAAATTGACTTTAAATGCAAAGCAAACCACATGGTCAACAACAATTAAAAAAAACCCAAGAAAACAAAACCAAAAAGCTACCCACAAATAAAACCAAGCAACAACTGAAAATAAAATGTACAATAATTGATCATCAATACCTTTAGATTTATCTCCATTTCTCACCACCCTTAGAAACCAAACCCATTTAATATTTCACATAAATTAAGATAATATCGATAAGGACAGCCTTGACAAAGAATATGAAAAGTTTACTGGCTTTTCAGTGAGAGAGTCAGATTCAGCTCTATGTGCTAGCAAAGCAAAGGAGTCTGGAATATACATCTTATGTACTTTAGATTATCTCAGCCTCCAGGGATATAATTTATTTAAATTTTTCTCTCTCCATTTAAAGTTTCATAGCCCCCTTTTAGGTACTCATATATCCATGCTTTACCTTACAGTATAACTGCAGCAAAAGTTCCAAAATAAAACTTCTGATTTTGATGACCTGGAAAGAGTGCAAACACTTTTTATTGTTGTTGTTGTTTTGTTTGGGTTGGGTTTTTTCCAATCAAGGAAAGTAGTTTTCCTAAAAAAGTGCCTCCCGACATAGTGATTCTCACACAACCTTCACTAGTCATGGGAATCTGAGATATTTCAGTTGCCTTTGCTCTCCAGAAACAAATCTATCAAGTAACATGACCCCAGCTATACCCCATTCATCATCCGCTGGCTTGTACCTGCTCCTCAGTGTTTTTCTCTACCTACCTATTTTCTCCATTATGGCAACTTGGAGTTCATAATCCCCATTTTGATAACAAAAGTGGATATCCTGCTCAAAAACTAAAATAAGTCCAGGTTGAACGACTAGTGAAATTTAGGTTCCTGATAAAATCATCCAGTTCAGACACACCTGGCCTTTTTAAACTAAGCAATTTTGAACAGATGACATGCCAGAATATTCAACCGAGAAACATTAGAAATCTCACCATTTAAAAAAAAAAAAAAAAATCCTTTCCCTGATTTACTTCAAACTCTTTAGAATAAAGTCCACCATACCCTAAGTTCCACTATACGAAACATAAGCCATATTGAGTCAGTTCTAGAAAAATCTGTAGGAAATGCCAAGAACAAGTTTTGTTGGAAATTTTCTTTAACAGAATTACTGAGAAAACACTGATAATATTAATCTCTAATGGCACAGACGAAGGAGGTCAAAGAGAGTTAAGAAAACCCTATTGTTTCTTCTCTGTTGCAAAACTTTAGATTCTGCTATAGCAGAAAAATCAGCTGCAGCGCTGAAAGCATCACTTCAAAGGTAAAGACAACCAGCAAAGAGAGATGGCATTTTCCCTCTGATCTTGAAAAGACAGTGGGAAATAACACCTGCAATAAGATGATCTTTTCTTTACAGGTGTTTCTTCTAGATGCATTCTGCTTACCTATCTGTCCATGGTGGCCTATTTGGGTAATCCTTTTTTATATCGAATCTATTACCTAGTTGGGCAATTTTTTTAATATCTGTGCAGACAGAGCAACTAAGATCTTTCAACTGGAGCAGAAGGTGTTTCTTTAATCCATACTGCACAGCTGTACCTGACGATACAGGCAGAATCTAATAGAGAAACACATGAGGATTGCACATTACATCAGCTCGAAGGTCCCTACAGCCCACCTCAAATAATAGTCTTAATTGGATATCTAATAAGGAATGACATCAAGGTAAATATATGACACGTCCCTTCTTTCCCAGCCTCGACCTACTTTGAACTTCAAGTTATTAATCTTCAATAGGCTTCTCTTTCATGAACTTGCTGCCTCTTCCAGAACCTCCATAAGCTTGTAGCATCCACAACATCCTTTGGCACGTCCTGCAGGACTGCTACCCATAATGAACATCCATAAAGGTATGGGTAGCATAAATGCTACCCATAAAGAACCTCCTTTTCTCCCATTTTGAACAGGTCCTTATTAGCTTCATATGAAATGCCTTAGTTCTTATAGTAGGAGAAATAATAAACATTTGAACATCTCTGTGCCCCTAATGACTGTGCAAATATCCACCATTTTATTAGCTTCCTTCCAGACTGAAGAGCTTACTCATTTCTATTACTGAATCTGTTCCAACCATTTTTTCCCTCATTTTTGTCCTTCCCTATTACATTCTTTTTTGTCGTTTTAAAGATACAGGCAGTACTCAAGAAGTAGGCAAGTCACAGACTTATCTCTAATCCGATACTACCAATTCACAATAATTTGTTTACTTTCTTCCTCCCACCATTGCCAGGTACAGAGAAGATCTTTCCACGGAACTTCTGTCACCCCTCTCAAGATCTTGCTTTTAGGTAGTAAGGATCACATTTTACATGTGAAGGTTGTATTACCATTTCTCCACATGCCTAATTTTGTACAGCATTTATTTACACAGAATTGAATTCAGTCATTTCCTGTCAGTCTCAAAGTCTTTCTTATTTGTCATAATTTAAATTTGTCCTAATCTATGTTATTGCTGATCATATGGCACATAACCCTACACATACTGTAACATAGGCCTGAAATTTTAAGGATCTAGTTTATCTGGGGTGATTGAGTGTATTTTTAGAAAGATATTACAATGAATTATTCCAAAGAGAGAAAAGATTATTACAGGAGGACATTCTATTCAAGTTGCTACTAGAAAAATACACGATAATACAAATTTCCAAGAGCTCTCAGAGGTTCACTGCTTTGTTTCGAAAGGAAGTCAGCTGCAACTCCCCTTCCCACTGTGCGCACACATCTTTTTTTCCTGTAGAACAGTGTTAAAATAGTTGTACAGGAAACTGTAGCAGAAAGTTTTGAATCCCTCTGCTCTACCCCCTAAGGCAGTCAAACAAGTCTTGTAACTAAACCCAAATGGTGCTGCTAGCAGGGGCTGGAATGCCCATCTCGCCTCACATGAGAGCCCAACAACAAAACTAGAGACTCAGCCACTCTACCTTTAGACAACACAGGGAACCTTCATTTTCTTTTATGCAAAGTTGAGCAGCTTCAACAGGTGAGAAACTGTTCTTTCACTTTTGCCATATTCCATGTATGATGGAGGAACAGAAGATTTTCCTGTTTTACTTCTAAGGAAGACACAAGGGTTAACAAAGCAGTTTGTCCATGGTTAACTCTTCTAAGTTTTTTCTCAGCAATGGCTATAGGTTTAAAAAAAAAATAATAATCTCAGAATACTTGGTTTGTGGCTCCCAAGACAACTTATGCAAAAAGAGCATCAGGGTTCTCAACTTCCCAAAAAACTCTTCCAGCATGCTCACAAACAGGAATTTAGACTGCTGTTAAAAATATTGGTACCTCTGCATTTTACACAGCTCCTCAGTTTCACAGCATACAACCTATAGTTTAGCAGTGGAACACTTTGCTACAAGACACTGTCTATGCTAAAAGTTCCAGAGGTCCAAGGGAAGATCAGACAAGTTAATGAAAGAAATTCAGAGGGGGTTTAAAGTACAATCTGTCTGAGGCAGCTCTTGAATCCCAAATTCTTGGGAGAAAGTTCAGAGTAAGTATCCCTAAAATAATATTGCACTATTTTTCCCTAGGCATTTACTTTTCACTGGGTAAGACAAGGTCCTATGCCATAAGACCTCACAGCTTATCTAGAGTAATTAGTACTTCCTGTGTCAGCACCCAGACACATAAATAATGTAGAGACTCCCATGATAGCCTGTGCTATTTCATTCCACAAGCAGCCAATACAGGAGGATGCTTTGGGATTCAGGTTACTGGTTGGACCAATCTGCTTTATCAGCCAGGAAGAATCAGGTTGGACAGTTATCTGCTGGCGATTTCAGAAAGACCATGGAATGTCTAGGTTATGACATTTCCCAACTTTATTCCAACAGTTACATGCTTCACAGGACAAGCCAGCTCATTTCTGTATGTCTAGCTTTCCCCACTGGGGTAAGCTTTCACCTTTATTTTAAGGCAGTTGTGCATTAAAATAGAAAAAAAAAGTTGCAATCATAATACAATCTTTTTTCTGTAGTTATGAAAGCAGATGGATGTCTTTTCTCCCTATGTTATTCTGGATTCTTCTTTTACAGCTCTGAAAATTTAAAGCCATCTGGTAGCAGCTGTGTCATGACTGCACACCTGTGCTTGAGCTGAAGTGGGGAAAAGTTCAACAAGGATTATACTGTAGGTGCCAGAATGTCTCATCTGTTCCAGAAGTATTGCACAGATTTAATATTCCTGCTCCCTCCCACCTTCCCCCTTTACTAGTTTGTGCTTTACTCTGAACATACACATTAGAAAGACAAAGCAAGTTCTGAAGAGCGCAAAGCCCTTGCTGCTAGGTACATAGCAAAAGTTTCCATGAATCTCTGTTGATCCTGGACCTGCACTTGCAAAGCTATATTGATTCAGGACAAAAATAGGCCTTTGGCTGGGCACCATGGCTTTCTGTAGATATCTACTCATCAGCAAGCCAAAACAAACTGTACTAACAGTGAAAAAACACCATTCTGAGCAACTAGACAATACCAAGCTTGGTAACGCCTGCAGCTGCAGGGACCATACAGTCAAGTGCAGCTAGGGAGCACTCTCAGGATAGTACCTCCGATTATTTCCTTATCTACCCCTTCCTTTAAATTCAAGAAAATAAGAAAGCTATGTATCCAGGACACACAAAGAACAACCTGCCAACCTGCAGAAGTTCATAACAGGACAAGCTAAACAGGTCACTAATGATTCTTTTTGTATAGCATGGCACCACTTCACTGCTGCTGAGTCACTCCCTTCAGTTGTCCTTGCAAGGACATACGTTCCAGCAAGTGCTCTCTGGAGTTAAGCAGTCTAAAATACGGGATCCCCCGCACACTTTAATCTTACTACACTAGGGCTGCTTGCCATAATCTAGTGCTGGCTTTATGCCACTGACTTTAGCTTAAACCCTTCCCTAAGAGCAGCTCTCATCTTGTTCCCATTTCTTCTTTATCAAGGCAATGCCCTGCAGTTTCTCCTCCAACTCGGTGCTCAGCCAATACCCTAGCCTGGTTCTGAGAGCACTATGTTGTTAAAGGTATTATAAATTAAAACTAAATGACAAACTAACTGCAGATAATTACTACTGACCCATGGCATTCTCTGCTCCATCTTTTCACCTTCACTGTCATCAGTAAGGCTTTGAAATAAGCATCATTCTCTCAAATGGCAGAATGCAGAAGCTGAGCAAAACCTCAGATATTTTTTCAAAGGGTAGGACTACAAACAAAAACTTTACAACATTTCAAGTTATGTACCCATTCTCTCTTTTATGGTGTCTTTGATTCTTGTAGTTAATTGCATAGATTTCATGAGCGTTCAACAGCTGGCATGAAGTGCCGTGGGATTTTCAGCATTAATCTGCGTGAGATACAATTTCCTCTAAACCCCTCGTCTCTTTATTAATCCATCAAAATGAAGCAATGCAATATCTAATCTAAGTTTAGCTGCTCTCAAAATCCTTCTCTATAAGACATTAGTCACACTTAGATGCCCTCTCTCTTTAAAATCCATGGGTGCTTCCGTTCTAGGTGGTGGTGAAAATGCATCACCTGCAAGAGTAAAGTAAAAAGTATTCCCCAATAGGAACATAATCTCTTTAATAGAATGTGGTTTTCCAGAGGTGGAAAAAAGCAATTCTTCCACTTCCAAAAAAGCAACATATAACCAAGAACAAGTTTCAATATGTATAGCAACTTTCAGCAGAAATCTGTGTAATCCAAAACGCACCATTTCCATGTCTCCCATGAAAATCCTGTAGCACAGCAACTGAATTCAGGAGAAAGGAGGTTAGGTATTTCTCAGCATGAAATTTAAACTAAGCAAGAGTCTTGGGTTTGAGCAAAGATGAAGACAAGAAAGAAAAGTAGGCTCTTCCTTGAAGGACAGAATGCATCTTATGAACTTCCAAGAAAATAAGATGGAATTTCCATTGTCTGTAAACGGGAATATTCAACTCATCAATCCTATACTGAAACAAATACCACAAGATTATAAATGCTTTCCGCTATATACAGAAGGGGCCCAGGCCAAACCCCAATGTTCTAGCCCCTCTACAAAAGAAGATTGGTTAAAATTCAAAACCAGACTTGCAAGCTGACTGTGTGTAAATGGCCAGCTTTACAGGTAACATTACTGAGCCCTGGGCTGGCTGAAACAGACTGATTTTTCAGTTTCGGCAAGTCACTGCCAGGTACAGCTCTGAATATCAGACTTCTGTTGCCCCACATACCTAATTTGCAGCTAACCAGCCATTTGCATAAGCAAATTTACCAGAGCTCAGTTTCCATTCCCTACTGAAAACAACTGCCTGAGAGCAAATTAAAAAAATTAATTAAAAAAAATAAATTTGTACTTGGGCAGCTTTCTTAGGGGTGTGCTGCACTGGGATGTTAATCAACTCAACAACCCACTACAATTAAGGTTTCTTCAGGAGCTGGCTGCTATGAAGTAAAGGTGTTTTGATACACCTTTGGTCTAGCTCTGATAAGATTTCACCCACCCCCCTCCTTCCCAAATTAATTACATATTCACTGACAAAACAGTTTGGCTTGTAACACATCAGAACACGCTGTCACAGAGGGCTACTCTGTCATAAAGTCTGCCCTGACCTGAACTGAAAAGGGGCACCTACAGGAACAGGCATCCACAATACACTTGACATTCAGATGGTGCATCTCTGTCATAGTGCTGTTCTTCCTCCCCATGAGGCTGTGTTCTCAGCATGACCTGATGATACAGCTCAAAGACAACATTTAATACACTTTTTTGTGATAAGTCCTTCTCCAGCGCTGAGATCTCATCTGCCATACTCAGACTAATAGATTGCTTTGTAGGCCTCCATGCTAGTCTTCATTAGACCTACATTCTTAGCTACACAGTGAGTGCCCCTGTAACATGGTATAGCACTGAAGGCAATCTCATGCTTAGGTTGAATATTAAAAAAATTAAATCCTTTTGACTTATGTTAATAGCCAAACTGGCTGAGAGCACCCCAAAGCTCTCACTTATTAAGTGTTTCCTTCATTTCCCTTCTTATGAAGGGAATGTCTGCATGAGAATGAACCATGGTTCAACCTTGCTTTCCATAACTTTCAGTAACTTGCTCCAAAAGAATTGCTATCTGAAAACAGTATCCATGTACTTCTTGAACGTTATGCAATGCCACAAGTGATTCAAACAGATGAGGAATTCTGCCTATTCATTGGGGGCAGGATGTTAACCAAATCATAACTATCTGTGATGAATATATCACCACAGAACAGAAGCATCCCTCTATTTAAAGCACATAAAATCTTCTACAATAGAAGTTTAAACCAAAACTACTTCATAGGCATTATTTCATGCTATTCCAATTATTTTTGATGATGCTCCATCATGATATGCAAGTATGAAGCCCCATGCCACCACTGATAAAGGCAGCACTACTTGCAGTGCAGCAACTGGGTTGTGGTAGCACTTCAAGACTGAGTCTAAAATTGTGCCCCTGCTGTGCTAGCTTTTGTGGAACGGAACAATAGAGAGGCTTGTGCCAAATAAATTATCATCCAAGTACTTCAATTCCTATTTTGCATTTGTGAAAAGTGATTCACTTGTAATCACTCACTAAGTTAATACAAAGAGGGATTCAGCCAAGCTACAGTACTTCATTCACTAGTGCTTATAAGAGACTTTGAGATCCTGCAAGAGGAAATTTCTAAGAAGGACAAGAGATTAAAGTAAAAGCCTTAAGACTGTCAAAATGCAACAGTTGCCATTTGCTTCCACACAAATCTACTTGGGAAACAGTTCCAGAGCCAGTACTTTAATGGCTTACATATTGTATTTTTTTTCAAAAGCCATTAGGGCCTTAGAAATCCCATCGTGGTTATTTGGCGTGACTGGAGAACTACTATGCCAGAAAAACATTCTGCTCGCCAGCATGAGGTAGGGAAGGCTCCTCTTTAATTGGGCTGGTGACCAGTTCTCTTAAGGGAGGGCTTTTACTTCATTATTCAAAACCACTTCCTTGAGGCTAAGAAGGAGAAAATTCAGCATGCAAGAAGCCCAGTCAAAATGCAAACACACAGAAACATGCAATATCACATCAGAAGGAAGCCTTCAATATGGGTTTCAGAGACCACTTATTGAATAGATGTGGGGAAAGCAGTTTTGGATGGTATATTTCATTTAAAAAAAAAAAAAAGCTCTGTTAAGAGGTAAAAAAAAAATACATCGAAGAGATGTCAAAGGTATTTACAGATTTTTCTTCCATACTAATTTCCTTTTGAAAAGAATACAATTAACTTCATTGTACAGAAAGAAAAGCTCATGTTTATAAAGTTGTTTACAAGTTTCTGCTTGAAATGCACATTTTCACTCCTAGTTCCAACATCACCTACAGTAGTGTTAATTCAAAAAAGTTCAAAGTTCATTGAAATCGGTATTATCGCAGTGACATCACAGTCTGATAAAGATCAAAACTGACATCTCCGATTATTTAACTCCAGCTTATGTTGTACCATTAAATCATATTAACTTCTTCCCTTCCCCAAAAAAAGTTAGAGCAGTAAACAGTTGCTAAACACACATCAACTTGTGATGTTCTCAAAGTCTAAAATAAATAAATAAATAAATCCGTTTATTTTCCCAATTCAGTAGGTTTCCTTTGTGTAGCTCATGGACAGAACAATCAAATCACTAAGAGAAGCTGCAAAACTTGGAAGTCCAGATTATACTGAAGACTGAAGAGATTCCTCTAGCCTGGATTAGCTCCCAAACTACTAGATGCTCATTTTAATTGAGGCATTCAGGGTTTATTCTCTTTTTAACTCACACTGCCTTTGCATCAGTACATCACTTCGTTTTCAAACACCATTACGAGGTAAAGAATCAGATTCTTTAATTTCAACATGTCATGACTTCTCATATATGTATTATATATTCTCCTTGCAAGTCAAGTCCAGGATTCCACGGTAATTCACACAAAACATATAATCCTTTCCCCTAAACTTTACATCTTTCTATCCCATACCATTCCTCAGCACTTCGAGTGAGCTTTCATTCACCATCAATTAATTACCTTCAGAACTTGCAATAAGCTTTTCTAAGTAAGCCCTTTGAGAACAGACATAACAGAGTAAGCTGTGGAAATGCAAAGGTTGCAGTGAAAGTGCCGATTAATGTAGCACTAGATGGCACCCTAGCATTCAGCTCTTCAGAGGTTTTAACAGCCCTTTTCTCACCCAGGTTTGAAAAAAATACAGGTACCCGACTTTTATTCAGGTCAAGAATTAGGATTTTTAATTCCTTATGTGGAAATGTGTCTTAGGAAATACCATCTAATATAGTAGTGCCAAATTACAAAGTTAAAAAAATAATTATTCTAGTCTACATTAACAAATATTAGTTCTTCTAAATAAAAATATTTAGAAATGAACAAGCAATTCCATTACTGCAAGTAGGTTAAAATAGCCTTCAGATTAGAGGAAAATATTGTGTCGGCATGGTTTTTTTCTTCTTGCCACTAAACAGCCAAGAAAAGCTGTAATTAATTTCTGAAAATCCACCTGAGTGCCTCTGTAAATGCTGAACAAGTCAGCAGAGTCAATGATATGTAAAGATTTAGTTCTCCTGAAACAAGGTCTTTATGTGTTTTGCCAAACAAGTTGGCACACACCTGTTTCTAGTGCTATTAGGATGCAAGGAGGCACTGCTATCTCTAGACAGCATACCGATAAGAAAATTCAGGCTTGGAGCAATTAAATGATATGGTCAAAACCACGGAGGAAATCTGTGTCAGAGCAAGGAAAGGAAGCCATTCCAGGTCACTGACTTACCCAGGAGACAGCCTCTCCCTCTTACTCCCAGCAAGTCTTGGGACTTGGTGAAAGTGCATGTCAAACTGGTAGCAGGCAAATTTGATTCAGGGCTCATTACAGACCATCAAATAATTTCAAATAAGGTAGCTAGCCTGTAGGTGCATCATGGCATCCTTTTCAGAACTCCCTCATTCAACCAATATTGACCTTCTCTAAAGCAAGGACAAAACAGGATGTTCTATCTTGCCTCTGAATTATTGCCATGAAACTTTATTATGGCAGAGAAAGAACAGTATCAAGAAGATGAGCACAGAATTTTAGGTGCATTCTACATCATTGAAAGAATATAGATCATGGCAGACAGACGACACAGAAAGTTATGGTGATATTATGGAAAACAAGACCAGTAGCTAAAGAATGGCTTAGAAATCAGAGAAACTAGAAGGGGGGGAAATGATACAGGCAACAATGAATGTGCTATGGTATTATTTAAATTAATAAAAAGCAGAAAGATCTAGGCCTTGCTTTTAAATTAGACGATTGAAATTGATTTTACAAAAACCACTTAAGTTACACCAGGGTACATGAGGTCAGAATTGGACCCAAAGAACCTTGTCTCTCACCACATCAACAAGTTAGCAGGTGGTCAAGACAGTCCAGCTGGAGAATGGGCTCAAATTTTCAGTGAGCTAATACACGCTAATCTTTCACTTCTGCAGACCTGGATTCAAAACTTAAGATCATGAACTAAAATTAGTGTGCTGGTTTCATTCTAGTCCCCGTTTGTGCATGGCACAAAACCACCATAAAAAGTGTCATGACTAGCAATCTCTCTAAGACAGGCCCAGTTCGGCAATAGCAGGAAATGTTGTAAGTTAGGACTGAAGCACACTGGCACAGCTGTGCATGGAATTTTATACTCTGCCTACATTATGCTTGCCAAAGCCAAATGTTTTTTCTCCTTGACTTCTGCAAGTGCCACATTCATGCTGAAAAAATAAAAGGAGAGAAAGGAAAGAAAAGAAATACAGAATGAATCATTGCAGTCACTGGAACCAACGCTACTGATTCACACTCTGTACATCTCCAGTAAAGGCAGTTATATTGCATGGGGTATACATTTGCACCATTTATTTACAGTATCTAGCTGTGGGTTTGCTTATTTTTGTTTCGGTTTTTTGGGTTTTGGTGTGTTTTTTTCTTTAACATAGTGCAGTTTCTTTTTGTCCCATAACAATGGCATACATGGCTAACTTTTGAATTAGATTAAATCCAAGTACTATAAACCCAGAAGATTCTCCCACTCAAGCGACTGTCCCAACTTAGCCAACTAGTGACCCAACCTGGAAACATGCTTGAATTTATTAACATAAAGTATGCACAGTTATCCATGACAGTTCACTGTACAAAATCCGGCCTCATAAAACAATCAGCCCCACAACAATAAGGAGAAATCACATTCAAACCATGTCTGATATAATACCATGTAACAATACAGGCTGTCATATTCAGTAGTTAGAACTGAAAAGAACGGCTCCTGAACTATGCCCTATCCCTCTAACACCATTTAGTGTTGAGACAAGGGGATTTGCAAGTAAAATTTCTCCCGTGCATCCTGAAAATTCCAGCTAAAACAGGCAGTGAAAAATAAGGTCTTCAGTAATGCATAAGGTAACATAGAAATGTTTCAGTCAATTATGAGATCTTTAAGATAGTAGTAAAGAACACAGAAGACTGAGTTACAAGAAAACAAGGAGAAATCAACTGATGCAGGAGCTTAATGAATTGTTCTATTTGACAATTATCAGCCATAAATAACATGACTCCACTATATCACAGAATTAAATGACACTAGCTGGCTGGAATTAAATAAAGCAGGACCATAACTTCTGCCAGCAAAAATACAAAAGCCAGATAACAGTAGCAGCAGTAGTTGCTGTTAATCCCAGGAAACAGTGTTTCTCGTTTTGCCAAAGCAGCCATTCTCCCCAAGAGCAATTCTCGCTCCGAGGCCAAGGTGGTGCTCAAATATAGTAAGTAACAACTACCTTTCTCAGAAGCTACCTGCTTCATTCAACTCTACCCCTCCCAATGCATTCAGGCAGGGAAAGAACCGAAACAATTCACTCTCCAAAGGAGGACTTTGGGCTTCCATGCAATGGAGTTCATACACGTAGCTACTCATGTAAAAATGCACACAGCCTAATGCAACAGATTAAAAATCAAATGTTCTATGTGTTTACCAGCTTAGCTACAGATTACATTTTTTTTAAAAAAATATCTCTATGTTCCTTAACTAGACTACATTTTGAGAATAGCTTCTATTTAAGAAAGTTTCTGTTAACATCTAGATAAAAACGAGCACCTCTCCAGCTGTGTTTTGGGTCCTCATTCACAGTTTTTTGGTCTTTGTATCACTGGAGTTTGCTTCAGTTTCAAAGATCTCAGAAAAAGGTGTTCAAGAAACACCAATAAGAAACGTGGAATTTCCCTCTTACTAATGTATTAATACACTGAGTAGTCCTTACTAATGGGGTGGACTTCACTGACTATTGTTTGCTATATCTTGTAGGCTCCATGCCTGTAGCAACTTACTTCTCAGGAAGAGGAAAGCCTAAGGTAGATGCCTAGGACTGCAAAGCAGGAAGAGACCAGTTCTATTTCTGTAGCTACAAAACCCAAGGAATAAATAACAAATAGAACCTAAAACTGCCACAGAACTGAGATGTTTAAGCTGTGCATTTGCAACATGCTTGCTCTGTTCCCATTTAATTTTCTTCCTTAAGTCATAATCATAGAAAAACTGGAAATAAAAATATGATTTCTGTGGACTGAGCAGGTTGAACAGTGGAACATTATTTTCTGTGGCCCTATCTACACGAGCATGGGTAACACTTTGTTTCTCAGAAATGTTTCCAAGTGAAAAGTTGAGAGATTTTTTGATTCATCTGAAATTAAAACTTGCAATGATAAAAATGGACAACTCCATCCTGGAAAGTTCAGGTTTTATTTCAGGTTCACAGTTAATGATCTTGTATTGATTCAATAGATGAATATATAGAAGTGACAAAGCCTCCAAGAACAGAAGCCAAGGAGTTCCACTGATACCCTCATTAGACAATATAATAAAAATCCCACGTAGCTCTCTAGAAAAAGTCCAGAATACATGCAACATTGTCAAAGTGAAAAATCAGAGACCTAGATTTTACAAAAAATGTTTTAGTTTATAGGGCAGGAAGCCCTTCCTGGTAGCAGCTCCCTCCACAGTCACCTCAGTGCCTAACTGTTTTAGCCAGGCAGCTTTGGCTAATTCACACCATTCTACCTCAAATGCTTACACAGGTGTGAGCTGCTGAACCTGGCTCTTTTGCAGACAGCTGTGGCAGGAACAAAAAAAAAATATCCTCAAACTACAGACCAAAAGCAAAGTTGGGAAGAAAGGAAAAAATCAATTGACTTCTGCTACCAAGTAAAAACTTTACAGCTGTTTTAAAAAGGTACTGAGCTACCAATTTGCTTTTCTATCACACCAGTTATTAGGCACAGTCCTGGCTTTAATAACCATTTTCTGCTCCAACCATTTGTGTAATATGAAGAGGAATACAGGGCAAGCAAACCTTGTTTAATTAGAAATGCTGTTTGCTAAGCATTCAGAGGAAGTTACAGAATTGTGTGCTTCACCATAATGATATTTAATATAATGAAAATTTCTTAAAATAGGATTTGTTTCCCTTACATGACATAAGCATATTGTTCATGCTAATTACAGCTGATCCACACAATAAAGCAGCTACCATAAAATTAAAACACGGATATGTGGACAAGTTAGCACAGGGTAAACTAGGTTATGAACCTTTAGGGTACATCACCTGTGCTGTGGTAACGCCATGTAAATGTTTTCATCCCATGGTAAATTAAAAATAGCTGATCCTTATTCAAAGAGCTGTTGAAAGCATTTCTGCTCTTTTGCCAGCTAGTCCTCTGGCTTTGAACAGATGCGGTCAGAGACTATATGAGACCTACTCCTGGCAGGAGCTACAAATCAAGACAGTAACATTAAGTAAGAGGCAAATACTAAACCTGCTTAAAGTGTTGTAAACTCTGTCACAGGCTTCAGTGAAAACACAATTTTGCCTGCTCTTTCAGGGTTTGTTTCTTAGAAACTACTTATTCAAAATGCTTAGCCATTAATCCAACATTTGTGTGGTTGCAAGGCAACAGACGTTTCAGAAAACTCTGGTCTGACAGAATGCTTTTGCTCAAATTGTTTCTTCACAAACATCTTGACATATGGAGAGCATTATCCTGGCGGCTTGTGATGACCTATGGTCTACATGACTAGCGCTGTTACAACAGCAAGAAACATGTATGTAGTTAGAAAGGAAAAGTGAAGAGCAGGTTGAGTGTGTGCACAGATACATGGATAAAGTTTCCAGCAGTCTCTAGGGAACTCTAACATACAATATAAACAATTATAATGAGTGAGAGAGTTATCTGAATCTTCCTAGATTACCCTATAAATGTTTTTCCTCACATGCGTAACATTTTGGATAACAGCAGCAGTATTTACTGGAATGAAGAATTACTCCTGTAAGCTTGGGATTGTGTCTAATAAAACTAAATACTAAGTCTCTGGAACAAGCCTTCTGATAATTCAACCAGCATATTATTACCTACTATTGATCCAAGAACTGAGCTGAAATTTGGAAATCAGAGTTATTTCAGTTAGAATGGAAAATATTTGAACTTCCACAACTATGATTCCAGATTTCAAAATAACTTTCAGATACTCCCTTTATCTTTTCTCAGAAGCAACAGTTATAGTGCTATTATACCTTCTGTCCTTTGAAACGCATCAATTTATCAACAAAAAAACACAACCCAGAAAACCAATCACCTACAAATTGCCTGCATCTCAGACGTGTTATTAAAGCTTTTAATGCCTGAACATGTCTGGCACTTTTATGAAGATATTACTTGTAATAAAATATCATTTCATTCATTCACTTTCATAGCTACCCAGACTTCTTTCTAAATTCCACAAATCCATTTTGACAAAAGTTCAGGTTTTGGATAAGCATAAGTCTCCAGACAGTGCCTTTATCTGAAGCCAGTTAGACAACTCGGTTTTGGAACTTCCCTTTAATCGTATTAGATACTCCATTCTGGTAACTGCTGCTGAACTAGTATCATATAGAGCAAAGATCTCATCATACATTCATAGTTTAACCCTCAGTACTGGTATTTAACCAGCCACTTAAGCCGTTAAGTACATTGGTACTGGTATCTCAAAACTTTGCCTTTTGAGCTTCATTGCTGTCTGTTCACCAAGCTGGGAGCGGCCTGCATGCTTGGGATACTTTGGTCTGTCTCATTTTATATTTGTACAAGTCCATGTTCTATAATCCATTTTTTCCATGGCACCAGCACCTAACTGACCAGTTCCCTTCCATTTTTCGCTTCATTGATAGTTTATCTTGTTTCCACAAACAATGTATTATTTCTGTAAATCTTCACACATCATGAGCTGTATTAGGATCAGGTGTTAAAAAACAAGGTTGTACAAAAAACAGTTTCCAGCTTCTGTCATATTCATTAATGACAGAATGACAAAAATAATTATTTTAACTTCTCCAAGGAATTATTAAAATTCAGTGGCAAATCCTGTGGTCTCCTGGGGGCCTCCTGGGTCTCACTTTCCTGATCTTGCTCTGGAAGTCCAAATGCACCCAAGCAACACCACTTAGACACCTATTCATTGGAAAAGGTAGGTGATAAGATTGGAAATTCTCAAGTTGCAAGATACCGAATCATACCTAACCAAATGGTCTCCCACTTCCCTAGCTAGTATTTAGCTATGTTGAAATTGATGGCTGATCCCAAAACCCATACCCAGTGCTCATACTACCTGGCACAAAGCTTTTCACAGAGTAAATTCTGCAGCGTTGCTTGACTTGGGTGACTCTGTCCAACCATTCAACTGAGATATGGTATGGATTAGAATCAAATACATTAAGTCAGTTTTGCATTATTTGGACGTGACCTGGTAGACCTCTCCCCTTTGGAAATCCCCTCATTACCAAGGAAGCTCAATAAATGTTCCATCCTTTTACTTCCTTAACCCTTTGACATATCTAATCTCTGCTGAGAAATCTCAGAGCTTTCCTGGTCTCCTGTGTTCCACTGAACTTCTTTCCAGACAGGAGGAACCACAGTTTGGTCCCCAACATTTCACACTGCTGCATTTATGCTGGGTTTTGCCATCTATCCAGACATCATAACAAGCACTCTTTGATCCTTTCTGGGAAAACTTTATTCATTGCTCTACTTCTTCTCATGAAACCTCCAAGTTTAGTCATAATAATTTCTGGAAAATTTTGAGCTCCTCAAGCATCTCCTGATTATCATTTCTTCTGTGTGACCTACATAAGTTGGCAGACTTCAGGATTTTAGACATTTGAATGAACCAAGACAGGAAATAACTGATAGAGCCAAGTCTCCTTACTGCACACCCTCCTCGTTTACAAAGATCATATAAAGTTGTATATTCCTACGTGCAGTAGGAATCAAAAGAGTAGTTGCCCATTCACCAGCTCCAGCCTCTTTCTAGGTAGTATGCACTTCCCAAGCACTCCTTCCTTCTCAGCTTTCCCCTCCTACCTGTCAGGGCTCTTACAACTAAGAAGTCTCCCTTCTACCACTTTTCTCATCCTCTTTCTTCCACCTTTAAGCAATGACCTTCTGCTACCCATATTTGTATTCCATACACATTTGCTTTGCAGGCTTGTTTGGAGAGGAGGCTTCTAATGTTCCGTTTCTTCCCATTTGGTTTCATAAGGGAGATCTCCTGCTTAAAGCCATAGCTGTACACTTCAGTGTCCACCTATGACAGTCTTTGAGCATACTCATGTTCACTTGCCAGGGCTCAGCCAACTGACAGTCAGCTGGTAAGCTACAGCCAGTCAATTATATTCCTGATCTGAGAGAATGAAGCTCTGTCTTTGTGTCCGGTCTTCTGGAAATAATAGTAGCACTGGTTAGCACCAACTTGAATGCTGGCTTTTGTCATTGATGCATTAGTCCACAGGAGACAAGCCAAGCAGAGGGACTGTCTTTTTATGTTTGAAATTAATGATTGGAGACTTTGATCCCAAAGCACCTACTCAAATAGATTAAACTGTGGCAACCCCAATACAACAGTAAGACAAAACATGTTAACTCGCTTGTCTTTCACAAGAGTTTAACTAAAGACATTGCATACCTTGCATTTCTGACACTGTACATCCATGGACATCATTAGGTTCATTGTTCATATGACAAGCAACAACCTGATCAGATATGCTTGGCTTAACACGTGCCCAAGAACTATGTCCTTCATGAAATTTACTGTCAGGTCCCTGAAGAGGAAAAGGAATACAGTCCTCCTCCCTCTGCTGCTCAGACTGAACATCATCCCCCCAGATCCAGCCAACAGCCTCCCAGCAGTGTATAAGTCTATCCCAGCTGAAACCAGGACAATAACTTTCTGCACTAGACTCAGCTTCACTCAATGGGAAAATTAATAATGGAGAATAAAAATAAAACAATTATTTTTTTAAGTGCTCAAGCAAGTAACCATCTCTTCAGCTGTCAGCTCAATTATTTCTGTTAGGAATTTATTTGTTGATGTCTCCACAACTACAGCCTTCCAAAGCCCACACAACAAATTACATTGAAGGGGATGGGGGGTGAGTGGGTAGAAATAGTTTTGTTTTTTCATATTAATTACAGTAGGGCTTGACAACTGGGAAATGGATTGTATAAGAACTACTGCAAAATGGCAACTATTAACATGTTATTCTACAGAACATTTAGATACTATGAATATTTTCCAGCTGAAATCTGTCCAGGTTTTCTTCTATCCAGTGCTCCGTGTTTAGTCCAGGAACATTAATGATGAAAATCCAGACAGCGTTACACTGTGTGAACTATTAGATGTACACTGATGATACTTGATTTTATATTGCCTTTGGCTTAGTCAGTTCATAGAATTTTAAATGCTCTGAATTCTGGCTAGCATCTGCTGTCGAATGAGTAAACACTAAATCAAACTTAAGACTTCATTACAGAGTTAAAAGTCTGTTTTCCTACAGACCTGGTATACCACATGATGCAATCAAACACATTATTATCTGTCAAGCATCCAGAAGTGAACTAAATGACTCATAAAAGCAGTAAAGAAGACACAGTCTCTGCCCCTGAAATACCCTACACCGTAAAACTAAAACAAGACTCACAGAAAGACTAAATCCTGGGGAACCAAGTTAGTCCTACAATGGAAAGGAAGAGCATGGTTACACACTATGGTGAGGCACACTGATGCATTCCTACAATGGAGTAAGAGTAGAACCCAAACTGCCCACAGCTGCTTTAGGCTAATAGTCCCTGGGCATGTTTACTCCCCACAGAAACCATGAATTACCTTATTCAGTAATTCTGTTCAGATGTTTTCACACTATTCATATTTCCTTGGGCAGTAGATTCCAGTTTTTCCCCTAGATGAAGATGTGTTCACTTCCTCACTTCTAGTGTAATGACCTACAAATCCATGAGGTTGTTGTAGGACACTCTTGAGTTTATTTGATGTTTTGTTAGATAGCAACCAGTATTTCCAGCAAATCAGTGCTAATCTCTTCTGACTACCAGTTGTTCACATACAAATAACTCAATATAGTTGAACTTTGACAGGTTTAACTTTAAAGCAAAAAAAATCCTAGTTCTGTGCAGCAATAACCAAAAATGCATAACTGCAGAGCATACTCAGCAGGTATCCCTATGATTTACAATACAGCCTTATAAAATTATGCCTTATGAAGAAAGGGGAAGAATTTTACTCTACCCCACCATGCCTGGCTTGTGCGACAGACAGCAGCTGCTACTGAGATAATTTGCAGAAGGCAGAGTGTATTTCAAGAACGCATTTAAACATCCAAACACAGCTGTACATATACATGACCATATACACATGACAAGAAATATATGAAATAATTACAGGAGCCCCCATTATAGTTACTGTTTACATTTTGCTATGAGGTACTAAGCCTTTTATATTTCAAATATACATGGATTTAGTTTTAGTTAGGAAGGTCTAGTAGTCATAATATAAACAATGCTTTCACATTCTGTTAACTCAGACTTACTAAAATTAATTACATTTAAAAGTGTAGGTATTTGGACAATACCAGACAGAAAGCTCCAAACTTCTACTTGGATTATAACAACGAAGCAGTGCTACAGTGATGCTGGAAACTGACCCTGCTGGTAGTGACTTTTCTCTTAATAAATTAGACCTTCTGCACCTGACAAGTATATCAAATGTGAAATGGCTCATGGTACCAATAAGTATTGATAACTACTTTGAGACAGAATTAGACAAAATTTTGCACTGCATTTTATGAAGTCTGAAACTTTCACTATTGCCAAGTCCTTCTCACATTTATAGACATTTTAAAACATTATTTTAAATTGTCTGAGAATCATTCTTTATCCAGGACTCAAATGGAGGATGTGAAGAACAACTATTCAAATTTTTGCCTTATCTCCACCGTTCAAGTCTTGCTGTGGACTTCCTCTGCTATAATCCCTGTGAAATCTTTCCTCAGGACAAAAATCAGTGTCCTGATACACTTTTCACTTTACAGAAGTATTCCCTATGCTTTCTACCATGTATGCTCCATATACCCTAATTAATCTTTATAAACACTTCATTTAAATTAGTTGTACTTTCAAACAGGACACTGAAGCATAGCAAGCTCGAAAAGTGTTCAGTAGTTTTAACTAATTGATTCAAGATGCCCAGGACCATATTTTCCAGAGTACCTGCATATCAAAAACATAGCTTCTATTGATTTGCTCTAGTCAGAGTTGTACACAAGTGCTAAGAAAGGTGTACAAAAGCCTCAAATCATGTACCTAGAAAGCCACCAGGACACAAACCCTGTAAGCCAAATCAATTTGGTTTATATCCCTAACCTAACACCACAAAGTACCATGATGCTGGGCATCAGCACAGAATTGACTTCTCCAGGACAGTTTTCCTACGGTACCAAAGAGATGACCCCTGTTCTGTAGCCCCTGTCAGCCCTATCCATCTATTCTAACAGCTGCTGAAAGTGAGGCAAGGATCCTACACAAAACTAAGGTCTTTAACATCTGTAAAGTCTCTTCCTCAAAGCAGGTCCAACATGGGCACCTTAACAAGCATCAGCCATAGAAGGGAAAAAAAGTAGATTGAACATAAGCATGCTAAAAAGCAAAAATACATATAAAGGGATGGGAAACCTTTTGTTTCTTTTTTTTACTTTTATTACTTTTATGTGCTCTAATTCGCAACCTTAATGCTTTCAATGTTGTTTTGAAAAAAACCCAGAAAGTCTACCGTTGGCATCATGCTGGCACCTGTATAGTTACAGCCTTTATATCTACCATACAGTTAGAAGTAACTGATAGTATATAGTCATCCCTGATGGACACCACTATGAGAGTGGATAACACACACTTATAACTTAGCCAGGGAAGGAAAGGACACATCTCTAACACAAAAGCAAATGTCAATTTTCTACATCAAAACAAAGCACTGCTAGAATTAAAAAAAAAAAAAAAAAAAAAAACCAAAACACAGGGCAAAAAAGGAAACAGACAAAAAAAACCCACAGCCAACTAGAATTTTTTAGCACTGAAGAAATAACATTTTTTCTTTAGTCTTGGGCACAAAATTGGCAGACCCATTTTGGCTTAAGCTTTAAGAATAAGAAAAAATAAAAACAAGAAAAAAACCCAATCAGACTAGGATGCACAAATAGCATGGAAAATTTCAGCCCAAATAGTTAATATTTCAAAATGTTTTAAGCAACTGGAAACATCTTCTAATGGTATCTGTCAGGCAAATTTAATAATAGGCAGCGAAGCCAGGTGTGCCTATAATAAAATCGCTATTCTTTTGCAATTCCACAGCCAAAGATTTAGTATAATTTGCCTACAGACACACATTTTTCAAAATATTGTTTTCAGTATTAGGACCAGCTTATCTTATGAACACACCACATTATATAGTGTCATTTTAAAGTAAGAAGTATCCACCAAGCTTAGATCAAACATATGTATTTTGTTAACAGCAATAAGACTTCATAAAACTTCAGAGGCTTTAATGGATTTCCTTTCCAGACATTAATCAAACTGATTTTCCATAGTGGACATAAACCCCTGCATCACTAAGTACCAAATCAATACTTTCATGCTAGTAAACAAAAGTAAGAAAAAAACTGGTCAGAAGACACTGAAATCTTAATTAACATTATTTTAATATATCCCTAGAAACAAAAAATTAACTCAGACTATTGCAGTGGTATTTCTCACTAGAAGTAAAATGCAAAAGGAAAAGAATGTAAGTGAAAGGTATTCAACATTTTTGCTTTCAGATGCAACAATCATAAGGCCAGGCTAATTTACCCCTAGTGACATTTTTAATATAGTCACTTTTTTTTTTAATAACATAGTTATTCCATTAGCAGTCCACAAAATTTCTCCAGAATCAGGTCTGAAATATTCTCTGCAACTAGCTGTATTCTTCACAACTTTGTTTTAAAATGCCTATACTACAGAACTAGGTTCAGTGGTCCAAATTGATGGGACTGAGCAGATGGTTTCATAAAAGTAGTCACATCAAATGTAACAAATACAAATACTCCCTAATGTTAGCACACAAGTGAACTACATTTATTGGCCCTTAACAGGACAATCCTTAAACCCTCCAAAGACCACCTGATTCATGCTCCCCCTTGGATAATATCAACAGAACCTAATCCTTTTACTACTTAATGCTTTAAATACAGTAAAACTCTTTGCAGTTTACCAAAGGTTTGCACTCAAGTTAGCGTGGTTCAGAGCTGAGACCTATTTTCACCCATGAAATAGCAAACGTATACTGAACTGCAGCTACTCTGCTATCCTATAGATATTAGCAAGCATCTGGGGAGAAATGGCAAGGAATTGTCACCTCACAAGGAATTGGCAGTATGGGGGGTGTGTGTGTGTAAAGGCTCTCCCTGCCTTCCCAAACACAACTGTTTCTAGCGTTCTCATCTGCCAGAACCCAGTACAGAAGGCGACAAATACTCAACACTAACAATGAGCATATCTTCAGCTAAGAGATAAACCAACACAACAGATAGCGTGCAAAAGATTTCAAACATATATAGACACCTCTACAGATGTGTGTGTGTATCTATACATATGAAAAAAAGCCTTTGAGTCCCATATTTAAAAATGTGCATGGTTTATTACCATCAAATGAGGTGTAAAAAAGCACAGATCTTGGCTGGCTAAAGTTGAGAGCAACACTAAGTGCCCATAGACTCTGCCTGCCTTGAGAAATCAGTTCCTGCTGTAAAATAACAGACTTTAGCACATTCTGTAGAATGACATCACCCAAAGTGCCCTGCCAAAAATGTTACTTTTACATTTCTTCAACAAGAAGATTTCCTTTCACCACTCTTTTTAATTTTATTTTCTTTTTAGTTAGTCAACTGTTCAAAAATACAAAAGTTCCAAGTATTTCCAGGCCTATAGATTAGCAGCTTTTAACACAAGCAAGTGACTATGCCCTTTAAAAATGTTGCGTATATATGTACCTTTCACCTGGTTCTTTTTAGTAATTTATATTTGCAACTGTGCTGAGCTAAAATAATACAAGTTGATGCAATTACCATACTGAAAGGATTTTTTTCCTTTTGATTTATCACTATTCCACTGAAGAATACTCCATTATATGTGAACAGTGAAAGTATGTTTACCCATTTAACGAGCTATAGGTAACTCACTGGAAATAACTGAACACGAACAGTAAGATAAATCAGTCAAATTTTTGCATTTTCAAGGGAGCTGCTTAAAGCTTACTGGATGACAATTACAAGTAATGCATTCCACTCTTCCAAACAGTGTAAACAAAAAAATGTTACTTACTTAGTTGCAGAAATTATGGTTCTTTCACTGAAATATTCAAGATAAGCTCTTCCCTTTTTCACTTCTGGTGAGGGATTTGCATCTTACCTTTGTAGAAGCATGCAGAAGTTTTTTTCTTTGGTACTCATTATTCTCAGGTGTTACTACTTTCTCCATCAGTAAGTTTTATAAAGTCAACATCCAGTTCCTCACTGAAGAAACTGTCTTCTTTACTGGGTTTGAACCTAAATAAGATAATTCAATATTAGCCAATACTATAAAGGCTGGGATACTTTCCCTTTGAAAAACAAACAAAAATATTGCAGGGTGTTCAAATTAGGAGTATAAATCATGAATTGTGTATGCAACCCAATGCTATCTCTTTGACTTAGAGAAAAGGTTTTAAATTCCTCTTTTGTAGTTCTTGTTTTTAAGCAAATTAATAGAAATACTACTGAAATTCAGGGGTTTTTTTGGACAGGAGTTGAACATAGTCCTAAATCTGAAGCACTTTGTATGACAGAGGAAATAAAGCAACTTCAGAGAACAATCCAGTTCTCTGGATATCAAGGGAGAGACAAGATAGTCCAATGCAATTTTCTAAAGTTTTAATCCAATACTGCAGTTAAACATCACCAAAATTGTCATGCACCTACTAAATATTTACATAGTGGAAATGTGTGCAATGCCTTTCAAAGACAGAGCTTTGGAGGAAACAAAATTCTTTAGTTATTTTTCTTAGTGCTTCCACAATGATTTTTTTAATACAGACTGATTACATTAGGAACAAGTAGAGCAGATAATGAATACAACTGTTTTGATTTGCTTGTAAAGTAGCTCATATCTAATACTCTCAAACAATGTATGTTGCAGTGGTTATGTAAGAAATATTTTACAAGTTTACTTTTTATTTGTTTATTGTTAAAGAGTCTAGGCAATAATAAACTACGAACCCCAAATTTACATTGAATTAATCTGTCACCTATGACCACATTTTAACGTGAACCTTGAGAAACTTCCACAGTTACTTCAGGTTATGAGTAAATAAAGGAGGAAAAGGTTTTAAGAGTCTAATTTCATGCTTTGCAGCTCTTCGTTGTGTACCGATCCCAGTACGGCTCAGTAAAGAGAATAGAGTCTTACACAGGTGTAAAATGACCTCTTGTTCTATTAGCTCAGCAATTCCAGGCAACAGAGGATCAATTTAGAGTATGTTTATAAAACAGAAGGTATTCTTAAAATACAGAGAGAAGAAAAAACCCAGACACGGGCCTACTGCACAGAGAATGGGAGATGTGATTCAGTTCTGTATATGATATAATATTTAGTAGAATCGCAGTAACTTTTGAAGTTAAAACATCATCCTTGCATTTACAGTGGCTTTGCTTGCAGATTGTAGCCCCACTTCTTGAAAGGGCATCATGGCAAGTTAAGATTAAAGACAAACTTTATAAAACACCATTTTATGGTATTAACTGTAGGAAAAAAAGAGGAACTCTCCCCTCAATACTTGTCAAGGCTGCTATAAGAACTGCTATAAGTGCTAAATGCTCAGGTTACACATAATCCTCCAGCTGCGAGGCAACAATTAGCAGCAAAATCTCTAGAAAAGCTTTCAGCTTTCAACAGGTGCCTCACCATTGTGTTCAGGTTTAAATCAAAATCTTGCATAGTGAATGTCCCACTTCATGCCACCCCTCCCCTTTGAAACAACTCTTATTACAGCCCCTATTACAGAAGCTCCACTCTCATTTTCTCCAAAAAGACCAAACATGACTTTCACTCTTTTGTCTGAGTGTTTTTTTTCCATAATCTTTCTTCATCTATCCGACTGAGAGATCTGAAGGCAGGAAGTGGAATTTATTTGTTGTGTATTACGAGTCTACTACTTCTCTTCTGACTGGTCAAAACAGGAGCAAATCTTTTGAGACCCATATATAATTATATTGACAAAAATCAGAAAGTCTTTCCCTTTCTTTAGGCCGTTTCAGAAATTACAGTCCAGAAAAACCTCAGAAGTACAGTCGTTAACATTAATATTCTATCTGTTTTGAAGTCTGAATTATAGATCTGAATTTCTTGGTAATATCGTGCGTTATAGAATTCCCTTCCCTATCAAAAAACATAAGTTCTCTTTAGATTGAAATTTATTTCTGTCCTTTAGAATATCTTCATAAGGTAGGAATGGCAAAATACTTCTTACAATTCCGACTTCAACAGTAAGTACAAACACCATTAGAACACTTCTCAGAAATTTTCTCTTTTTTCCAATGTAGAGGCACACTCTACCCAGAAGGAATATTTATTAGGAAGAATTCCCTCCTTACTAGCCAGTCAAGCTTTTCTGATCCAGTAACAAATACTTTTTGGCAAAACAAGCAATACAGAACCCTGCAGGACTCAAGGGAGGATGACTGCCTAGTGAATTAATCATTTATAATGAAGAAAAAAAAATGGTTCTGAGAGATATCAAAAGATGTAGTAAAACATGATGGCACTTAAAAGAATAAAAAATCTTGATGTTTGATCTGACTTGTTTCCATATGGAGACAAGATTGATAATACAAAGCAAGATATTTCTTTGGTGCAATTCAGTTCATAAAGTCAAGTTTCCACAACACAATGAGAAAACAGCAAGTAGATTAATCATCCATGGTTGCCAGTTTTGCTTTCTGCTCTGCATCTTGTGGAGTCTTTTTGCCATTACCTTTCTGGGCCATGCTCATGACTGCTCCTCCCAATTTTGGGGGGGCTTTCTTGTTTCTTTCCACCTCCTGTGGACAGATCCCAGCAGTTCACACCCTGCCCCTGGCAATCAGTCCCCAGGGAAACTCAGCTCCCAAGACTCATAGCTGATGAACTGTAACTTACATTAATAAAACCAAAACCCATGCTACAGCATACACGAGAGTGAACACCAGCCATGTTGCTGGTACAACAGCACTCCATTCTGGACCCTACTCTAACCCAACTACCAAGTGGTAGAGGGGATGCGGATCATTGGCTTATACATATCTGGAATTACCAGCATACAATCTGGAACTTCTGCATGACAGCAAACCCTCCTGGAGCCGAGACATGCAACCTGTGATTATTTTCTAAAGTATTTCTGCTCAGGAAAGTCTCAGATAATCTATTGAACTCTGAAAAAAATAACAGTGGGACAATTACTTGGAGAGGATGGTAACCTAAATAGTGTGCTTGTACTTGCTAAGTTTTTAATACTAATTTTTATTATTTTTTTCTCCATCAGTTTAGATTTAGTAATAATGAGTTCTTAATTGCGCATCTTCCACACACACACACACCCCGGATCTAAAGCCTTCCCTCGATCAGAAGTGATGAATACTGTGGGAGGGAGGGTCATCTAAATATCATACCTTCCACATACCACTGAAGCTGTAGCCACACAATACCTATCATAGCAGCCATTGTCTCACGGTCATAACACAGAAATAGCTCCCAGTTTTGCTGCAATTTCCTGCCATTCCTTTAGGATGGCTACAAGAATCATTAATCTCCTGTGCTGAAGCTGGTAGCTAAAATAATGGCAATGTTCAGAGTAAGTATGCTGTGAACATGGCCTTACCCAAAGCAAAAAAGGCAGAGAGGTCTGCTTGGAACAAGAGACAGCTTTGGTAAGGCAGATTTTGAGAAGAGGTACAGATGAGACAAGTCAGTCTGAGAACACTAGAACAGAAGACAGGAACAGAGATGAAAATTGATGTCACTGACAGTTTGCCATTGGCAGGAATAAGCTTCTGTATTGAAAGAAGTCTATTCATACAACTGCAGCAAATCTAGTTTTTCCAACTCTGTTTAGTAGAATTCATAAGATACAGTTCTACTATGTAGCAGTAGTAAACTTCTTATTAAAAAAAATCAAAACAAAATTTCAAGGTCCCAAGTTTTCACAGATCAGAATTGATTCAAACAACAATGCTATAAATATTTAAATGTAAACAGCATATTCTCTTTAATTGCCTTAGTGCAACTAATATCACTTCCAAAAGAAAGCCTGGAGTCTTTCATTCTAGAAATAGCTAGAATGATTATGGACTTTTTCTTCTTTTTTTTTTTTTTTTCTCCACATGATTTTAAAGCTAGTAAATTAATTATAACTGGTCTCTGCCTAACACATCCTTCAGTTTCCATAAAGCAGCAAATTTGTGCTGAAACAAGAATCTTCACCTAAATGTTTCCAACCCACTTTCCCAGAGAGAGGTTTAGTGAATAACTTGACATGGTTGCAGGATGACACAAAGAGCTTGCCCTGCCTACTTACTTCATTAGGCAGGTAATCAGTAGAACACACACAAAGCCAAAAAGACAGGATTTTGACTCCCAGCCACGCTAGATCTCATGCCAATTCAAAGACTAGCGGACAACCTGAAGTTATCAGTATGTTATATGTTTTGCTGGAAAACATTAATCTTTTTTAGGGATTCACACTGACTGTAGCTAACACCCTACACACAAAGATGAATTTCACTCTGCTGAATGGTTCTGTTATCAACAGCTCAGGATTCACTAAGTGCCTTAAGAACAAGCCAAGATTTAATTGTCCTGGTTTTTCAGTAATTGTAACAAACAGACAGGTCTCTGATCAAAATTATTTACAATCTAAACGAGACTGAAAATAACAAGGGAACACTGAACAAGTATTGATCACTTTAAACAGAAGTAATTTCAGGAAACCAGAAACATATTGCTGTTGACTTTTTGTGCGAGTGAAAGAAGAAATTTAGATTTGTTTTGGGGTGCTTGTAAGGAGCCTCTCCAAAATGCAAAGGAAGGAAAAGGGAGAACATAAATATACTTTGTCTGGAAGCGCATCAAACAAGTGATAGAGTCATGTATCAGCACTGAAAGAGGGGCAAAACAACGAGAAAAAGACATTAGAAATAAAGGTATCAGAAAGGAGAAGGAAGAAATCAGGAAGCATCTATACAGGGAAAGAAGCGGACAAACGAGAAAAGGAAGTTTAAGGAGTGAAAGTGGTGCAAGGATTGCTAGACTCTAGATCTGCAGTTCTGCTAGTTTGCAGAACTTCATTTATTTTGCTGAGGAGAGAGCAGAAGTGATGGATGCAGCCCAGTATGGGATAATCCTAAAGTCAGAGAACATATGCTTTGAGTTTAATCCAACTGCAGAGTTCTGGCAAACATGCTGCATTTATAGAGGCAAATACATCAACTTTAATTTTTTAGCAGCTGTGCTGCCCTTTAATTTCTTACACCCTGAAGTGTATACTTGCACCCTTTTCGCTTACCTCTAAAAAGCGGATCACTCAGAACAGCCCAGCCTTTCTATCTGAAGCCAACTAACAGCGCTTGCCCACTGGAATTTTCTTTGAGATATACTGTTATTTTCCACTTGTTCTGCCCATTTTCTTCTTAATCAAACACATATTGAAGTGTCTTCCTAGGAGGCCTGAGCCATACCAGCAGGAACCAAGACTCCCTATTTCAGCTGGCAAGCTTCTCCCTAGGAATCCCACATTATCCGAGATCCAGAAAGGCTCCTCTCTTTCACAATTCAAGCTTCTCCTCACAGACCCACCAGCTCTCCTAGCTCTGCTCTAATACATCCATGCATTTCAGAGTTAACTCTGTTTAGTGTATCAGAACCCACGGTAAAAGCCCACCACTAATTGCGCCTTTCCTTCCAGCTCTCAGCTGAGGATTTTACTCGCACACCTCAGGTCACTGCTCTACAGCTCTCCCCAACAAAGCCAAGCTACCAGGCCTCTTTACAGAGTTCAGCAGGAGGCAATATCTACACCTCTCCCCCCAAACCCAATCAGGCCTTTGCACCAATTAAGCTTATTGACACCAGATTTTATACATTCCTTTGCAATGACAGCACACACTTTCTTAAAGCAAACAAACCTTTTAATGTGGGAGTAGGGCACAAGGTCCCAAAAGGTAAAGCAGCGACAGCAGTCAGCTCTGGCACAGTCAAAGGGGAGAAAAGGATGTTGCAACAATGCTGTAAAAAAGGAGAAAGCGTTAATTTTACACCTGTTGTTGTTTTCTTCCCCTGGCAGCTAAGGGACAGGAGGAGCTGCATAGAGGTGAGGGGTGCAGAAGTGGGAACTTTTGTTTTAAGGCCACTGGGAGAATGAGAGAGGCATTTGCCAGGGGCAGCAAATGCAGAGGAGAGCCCCTTGCTCCAAGGTCCCTCTGGCTGTTCACTCCCAGCCTTGCCTGCCACTGCAGCAGGTGGGGAGGAATGTTCCATGGGGGAGAGGAAAGGAAAAATCCCCTCCAGAGCCTGGGCTCCCCACCACCGCACACAAAGGAGCTGAGAGGCAACACTGCCTGTTCCCTGTGTCTAAGGTGTCCATTTTACAGATGCCACTAGTAGTAACTAACTCACTGTGGTAAAGCTCTCCTGTAAGCATGAACTGGCTGCTGGTACTCCTGATTATGGAGGCATATCCCAAGGCCAGCCTGTTGCATTTATTCTCTAGATCACACAGGAATGAACTGCTGTGCATACACTGCAGGCACCTGTAAACCACACCTGTAGAAAGCTATTACCTGCAGTTTTTGTTGTTTTTACAACTGCAGGACCTACAACAACCCTGGTGACATGAATGGGTGCAGAAACTCAGCACCCCTGAACATCAGAGTGCATGCAAAACTCGGCCAGCTCCTCATCAGTTAAAAAGCAGCTGTCCCCTGGCTGTGTCCCACAGCCTTATCGATACAAGGGATACCTTTGGAGCACAGACCAGTCTTGCATCTGAGGTACATCTTGCAAATGCGCCACACTTCTGCCCACCTCCAGCACACGGAGGAAATTCATCTGGCGGAGAGCATCGGAAATGGTCTTTGTGCAGCACGTCAAACAGGCTTCCAGTATTGCTTCACTGAGACATAAATTTCAATCTTGTTTGTTCAGAAATGACTGCTGCCTGGTGTTGCCAAGAAAACCCAGCTCTCTGAAAAATACAAGCTCTAATTATTTATTAAGATATTTTTTGGCTCCTCTCAAGCTTTTTATTTTGTTTTCATTTGTCAGACTGAGCCCTAGTTCGCTGTATACTGAACTAGACTATGACCCCTGATTCACTCTTCCACCAATTCTCTTCATATCTCTCAATTGTCTTGAAATAGCCAGACTTCGGCATGGTAATTAATGTTACTGTGAACTTAGGCACTGGAAATTCTATAATGATTAGATTTCTGGAAGGCTGAATGAACCAGTATCTGCAAATGTAATGGTATGTAGTGGTCTGAGCACAGAACTTTAAACTGTGAACTGCTGAGTTCAAAGCCTGGGTCTGCCTTACTATCCCACCTCTGTCCTCCCTTCACAGTAGGAGGAGAATATGTCTATTTACCTGCCTCCCAAATTAGGTGAATAAATCTCAAATGTGACATAAGTGCTAACACTTTAATAATAACAGTAATTAGCAGGAAAAACTTCCCCTGTTCATCACAACATACTCAACAACAGATGCCTATCACTTTAAAAAGACCAATCAAAATTTAAAAACATATATTCTGGGCAGAATATTTTTAAAACAGAAAGTATTCAAGATGGAATTGCCTTGACAGTGCCTGCTGTAGAAAGACTCAGGCCAGCTCATTTTGTTTTAAAAATTTGAATGGAAAGCTTGTAAGACTTGATTTTGTATTTTTCTGCTACAAAATTAAAAAAAAAAAAAGTCTGTTATAAAAAAAGAGATAAATAAGAGTATTCTCAGTGCTGGTAAATTAAGATATCATTTGTAATGCCCACGAGGGGGAAACGGGATTTACTGCTTTTGCATCCAAAGTGTCATGGAGCATTAAGAAGAATCCTGCAAAGCTGCCCAACCTCAGGCTTTGTGGAATTCCCTGTCCCACATCACAAGCAGCTTACAGCCCCGCTCCTGCCTTGTAGTAGTATCTTGAAAACAGATCCCACAGGATTTTGGCCCAAAGAGGGTGGAAAGGTGTCTGATGTTTTGATCAGCTAATCTCTAGTTACTGTACAGTGAAACATTAATTCATGCAGAAGAGGAGAAAGGCAAAGATGATTACCAAAGCAAGTCAGAATGAACATTTTCTGTAAAGTACACAGACAGATCACACATATAGAAGTACAAACCTGAAGCCCTCACATGACTTCCAAGGTAAATTCCAACAAGCTTCTGGGGAAAACCAAAAAGAGCCCATCATGTTCTGAAAGCAAAAGTTAAATTGCCAGAGTTTAATATCATCAGGATTTATTTTCTGTCTGTTGTAAGACTGTAGATGTGGGCTGTAAAAAAACAAATATTCCACAAGAAAAATAAGTATTCCATAACATCCTAATCCAAGAGAAGGATATTTCAAAATTCAGGCTTATTTCATTCTTATTTTAAAAATAAAATATAATAAAATATAAAGGGAATTCGGATATTTTATAAATACACATGTTGGAGCCAGGCTAAAAATACTGATTTTCTTTTCTTCAGACTTTCAGTTTCAAGCAGACAGCTAAACAACACTTGCATATGCCACATGCGTCAGCCGTTCTTTCAAAGAACAGAGTTGGATCTCATCCATCATTTTCTAAGAGATTAGATCCCTATATCCCAGTATCACATCTTGTAGAGTTACTGATACAATATAAAACCAAAATTTTCCATCCATGAAGACATTAACACCCAGCTCTGCCAAAACATTGACCTTCTCAGTTGAGGAGCGTTAAATGATGCACAGTTTTATACTCAGACAGATACATGAAATAAAATCATAAAATGCTTTAAGGTCATCCTAGGAAAATGACAGCAAACATGACTGGAAAGTACAGGCTGATTCATTGAGAAATTACCAACTAATTTTTAATCTTTTCATGAACATCATGGAAAGACCTGTCTGCAGAGTTAGTCAGGATGGTTTGTCACTATAAGAACCTGTGTTGCTGTTTGATGTTGCTACTGAACAGCAGACAAACAAGTCTGCAGGACCAAAGCTTTTGAGACAACAGGTCTCTCAGCCACCCCTCTGATTGGTAGTGACTTTTGACAACTGAAAACCAGCAATTATCATGCTAACTATCTTGAAGAAAAAAAATAATTGTGATTTGGGCAAATAATTACTCACATGAAGAATATTTAAATTTTATAACTTGACTACCTACATCAAAAGTAGGTAGGAGCAGACAGTGATTCTGGTTTTTGATTGTTAGAATATATTCACAGTTCTAAGGTTTCATCTCTGAAGTGGTAATAACACCTACTGGTGTACAAAGCATAGCTAGTATGCGTGAGATTTGTGATACACTTCAGATAGAAACAGTTACATAAGTGCCAGGTCTCGAGGAAACAAATGAGTTACAGAATTGATAATTTGCCAGTTCTTCAGGGTTCAAGCCCTAGGCGAAATGGGAACATAAATGTGTTACAATATATATATTTTTTGTGACATACATGAAATCACTTTAGTGAGCATTTTCTGGTGAACAAGCCCCTGCTGTACAAAACTGTACTGTTGACTCTGAAGGTCCTTTTTGCTAACAGTCTTGGCAGAGAAAGCGAGGACTCACTGATAGGAACTCCTACCTCCAGAGGTGGTCCTCAGGTCAGAGTTGAGGAATGTTGGCTGGATAGCACAGTGAGCATGTGCTACTGCTGCTGCCTAGAATATGTTTATCTGTTTCTTCCATGAGCACCTAATGCTCCATGACATAATTAGGACCAAGAGTATAGCTGTATACAAAAAGAACCAAATATTTAATCAATGACAACATCAAGAACTACATTCCTAAGAAAGAAAACGTTTTTGAACCTCAGGAGAAGAATTAGAATGGAAATAAACCCTCAGACATGAATTTTTAATTGCCAGATATTAGGAAAGAATATTTCCTTTGGGGGAGTTTTTCTGAAACTAGCAATTGTAGTATTTCTTGTGCCTTTTCCCCAGTATGGGAGGCTGAGCGCCAGCCTAGGTGAACAAAGGCAATTCATGTGTCATTGCCAAAACTCACACACACCTGTAAGGAGCTTATAGCTAGAGATCATTCTTAAGTTTCTAACTGTCAAAGTTATTTGAGCAGCAGAAAGGAAATGCAGTTGCTAAGCAATCGCAAACCCCCTTTAATCCAGAAAGACAGAACAAGCAGACCCGTGTTCTCTTTAACTAAAGGCTGAGCCATCCAGTGTGACCATCTGAGTGCCATGAAAGCGACAGGAGTTGAGGGATCAGAAGCAGAACCCAAATAGGGGTGTCACCCCCTCAACAGTGACTTTGCTTATGGCATAACGGGCTTGCACAGGCAGCCATAGGGACATTACCTGGAGATTGCCACTTTGTTAGCAGCAATGGTGCATGAAGAGTGAGCTGCGTAGCCCTCAGGCCCTAGGGAAAAAAGTATCCTGGCAGCTAGAAAACAATTTTATTTCTTTTCACATTTAATGTGAGGTCACCAAGACAAAACACAAATAACTGCAGAAATTGGTATGTCTTTTGTTTCAAGTCCTCTGTAGAAAATCTAAACTGAAATCTTCATGATTTTTAAGTACTTGGCAATATTGCTTCTGTCTTTTTCTCCTTCACTGAGCAGAAATGAACATACCACTGTGTCAATTAAGGTCAGGCTTATCTGAACGCTCTCTGAACTACTAATTCTTCTCTCTCCCAAATGTGAAATCCAAACCTGTTGAAACTGGCCTCTCGTTTCACAAAACAGGATGTGAAATCAAAGTAATGAGAAAACTCAAGAAAATTTGCTTTTGTAATGTTGTTAACAGTCCAAATATCATGACAGATTTTTAATGTATCAAATAGTCATGGAATATTACAAGACAATAAAAATCAGGGACATAAAAATTAAGAAATTTATACTTGTGTCAAATGTTATACTTACATACAATTTATATATATACATGCATATACAAATCTAGTGTGTTTGTGTGTCTGTCAGGAATTAGTTATATCCACCTGTAGAATATCTAAGCTAAGTTTTTTCTTTGCTTAATACCCTTTGTGTACAAAAGCTGTAGGTCCTTAGAAGAAAATTCCACAAAAGGATAATATTTAACAAAAATATTCTTATCATAGAGGCCTCAACCTGTATCAGGGTCCTCCTATGCAAATAATTATTAGCTATGTGGTAGGCTTTTGAGCATTGCTTTTAGAATTTGATTGTAAAATTAATTTATGCTGAAACAGTTTGGTACGCCATATTTACCACTGCCATTAAAATGTGAAACAATCAACATATTCTACATACCTTATGTTTATATGAAAAGGCTAACAGAGTGTATATTTATAATTTTCTATGCCTGTGTCCCTTTGTATATTCTTGTTTGTGTTTGCTACTTGATCAACAAAACAAATGTTTATTAAGTCACCTTCAAAGAAGTACACGAGTATGCTCACAAATGCAGTGCTCTGTATATCGCATGCATACAAACATCTGCATGTATTTAGCATATATGTATGTGAAATATACAGTGCTGGTTTCAGACACACACATCACTCAAGTCACTTCATGCATACAGCTAAAAAAACTTAGAACAAACAGTTGCAGTACCAAGGCGCTGCCTGCTACCCAATAACCCAGCCTTGATACATTTTGCAAATATTCTGTGTGTTTCCAGGATGTTCCTATCAAAATTAATGAAAATAAACAAACATACATAGCCAACCTGATCTTTAAAATGAGATAACCAATATTTTTAACTATTTAAATGTGCTACTCTGCACTTCAGACAACTCATCAGTAATCTTTTGCATACCATCACGGTAGTTTGTGATTCAACTGTGTAAATACTTTTAGTAATTTTTTCTGTTGTGGATTTCCAAGTTATGCAGACTGCTTACATCTCTACACTACTAGCTTGCCTTCAGAGGGACAGTCTGCCTGTCTCTTAAAGGGAATGCCTTTGCCTGTTGCTTATTCAAAATCAAACATAAAGACAAGCAAAGACACAATTGTTTTGGAGATAGAACATGAAGTGATGATTAATCTTTTCCCTGTGCATTCTTGTCAAATGCTTATTTCACCTCTCACTTTATTCAGTTCTGAAAAAAACATCTGGACTACAGTTTAGGGTTTTTTTGCGTTTTTTGTATATGTTGCCTAATTTTTGTTAGTCATGAAGAAAAGCTGAAACCAATGATGATGTGACTATGCCAGGTGCCTGATATTACATCATGCTAGACATTGTCTTGCAAAACAGTCAGATACTTATTTTGGCTGAATATTTTTTTTCCAGGGTAGGACTGGATATTCTTACATGCACACACACATATTATTTTCTATTCTACTACACAGAGGGCCATGAAATGAGAGAGTATGATTCTTAATGAACAAATAGACAAATGCATTCTCAAAAAAAAAAGTAAAATCATGTAAGGAACTCCCTAATTCTGTAACATAACATACATAATCCTTAGTCTATATAAAGTGCTCATTGACATAATCAGGTATCTCACATAATGACAGGCAGAAGCATGGTTCAACATAGAGAGGGATAAACAAGTAATACTATGTCCAAAAAAACCTAGCCCCTACAAAAAAGACTGACTTGAAGCTCTTAAGCACGCTAAGCCAATTGGCCAAAGATGAGAAGTGCTGCCTTTCACTTCAGAAAAAGCAACACTTTGCTTTGATATATGAACTTGTCCCACAGTTAAAATTTTATTCGTTACACAGATGTTGAGTTAAATCACTACAAATAAACAAGCCCATTTCCCTATCTGGGCATTCTTCTGCCAAATAAAAAATTGTTTTCTTTGTCTGAGGTGAAATGCCCTCCAAAGCAACATTCCCAGCTAACAATGTTTACTTGAATAAATTTACGATACAATTATGCTGTTCATATTCACAGTTTAGCTAAGACAAAGTGAGATCCAAGATCATTCTGTTGTTATTGGACTATGGTGTCAGACTGGCACTTGCAAAGGACACATCAGCTAACCAGGGCACCATATCTTGATTATCTCAGCCATCTCTCTCACAGTGTGATGGATCACCTCTGTCTTTCCCTTTTGGCTACACAGGGAACCTAGACAAACAGAAATCTAATTTTTGTCTGAAACTCAGGCTAAGTGTCTTATCCTTTTTTTAAATGGGCTGCTGAGACTAGGAAAATCAGTCATTCTCTGAAAAAAGGGTTAAAAAGGATCACCAGGAATTACAAAGTGCCAGGGTCCTTTTGTTTGCAAATAAAAGCTCTTGGCCCTTTTTTGTTTTTTGAGACCTGCAATATGCTTGTGTTGCACCATTTCGTTAAATTCTCAGCCAATGCTTCTGCTTCTAGGGCTATATAGAAACTGAGACACCCTCTTTGTTCTTTTGTTCTCCTTCATAACAAACAATCAACTAAGTGATTAAATTATGTCCAAGCCCACACATTTTTGTAAGCCAATTGTTTTTTAATATCAAACTGTCACAGTATGTACACTGCTTTTATAGCATTATTTTTATGTACTTTCTTGAAATTAAATGCCTCTGTGGTTCTAAATCATTAATTAAACTCTTAGCACTATTAAACACCTTTACTGAAGGCAGCTTTCAAAGGACTGTGCAGTGACAGTATAATGTTTCACTGTGAAATTTGGGACTGTGGAGCCATGACAGACACTGTTATATAGTAAGTTTGACCCTAAATGGCAATCCAGGACAGATAAAAATAAATCTTTCCTGTATCTTTCTTCACCTTTTTTCCCCCTTTTTCTTATTTTTCAGGTTTGTAATGTCCTACATCATATATATAACAGACTATTCCACTTTCTCACAAATGTTACTGGATTTGAACTATACCACTACTAGAAGAGACACATTGATTTCAGGACTTTCCAAACACTGTGTAAAATGAGAAAATAGCCCAAACTCTGTGCACCTGATTCCTAAACAAAGAATAAATTAATAAAATAAAATGCATGTAGAAAAAAGTACTATTTTAAAAATTACACATTTACAGCAACAGTTTGTGATCAAAGGTTTCTAAGTTGCTATTGCATAAAAGCTCTACTCCACTGCTGAAGAACATTACAGCTCTTCTATTGTTCTCAAACACAGCACAGGTCAAAGAAGTAGCGTAACAAATCAATTAATGTTCTACCTGCCTCCTTCACTAATTAGAGACCCAGTCTCTCTCTCTCTCTCTCTCTCTCTGCTCTTGATATTTGAAACTTCTCAGAAGGTGAAGATTAAAGTAGCAGCTCTCCAACTTTTCCAGAGGGTTTCCTTTTTAAGCCTTACCTTCTCTGACAAGTATAGATTCAGTTGAGGTGAAAGAGCATTGGGAAATATTTCCATCTCTGCTGCTTTTTTTATTTTTATTTACCCCTATAAACACAATCTGTATAAACACCTCGCAATATCCTTATTATCTTTCCTCCAATTCCAGTTTTAAAAAGATTCAGATAATCCAGAATATTAAACCTAATTATTCATGTTCCTCCACATTCCAGGAAATATGGCCACAGTACACATACAATAAATGTCCCATCAGCATCTTTGGTTTCATAATCATCTTTCACATAAAAAACAGAATTGCCTTTCTTTTTTTACATACAAGAAATTCTTCAGTACATGTGTCTGAATTCACACATGACCTTTTAGATATATGTTTTCTACTCTTCCTCCTGGTCATTCCAACTCTAACAGCTAGGACTATTACATCCTATCGTTATTTAGCTTCCTAATACTTCCCCTACATGCAAGTCTCACTCAGGAAACCAGGACAAATTAACCTTTACCATTGTGCTGGGGGCTGCACATCTGATCACAGGGAGGGGAGCAGCTATATGGTACACAGCCTTCTCCACCTATGCAAGCCACGGCTGGACGCAGCCCAGGTAGCAGCTGCCTGTTTCAGTCCTGTGGACTGAGCCGCAACTTCTTTCTCCATGTTCCCTGCCCACTATGTAAGACAGCAGACCAAGCAGGATCTAAGATCTTGAAACCTGGACACATACCAAAACCAAATATGAGCTTCATATCTCACTCATAATCTGAATAAAATTCATAACAACCATTTCTATCTAACTTTCTCTAAGAGTAAGGCCAAGAGTACGGTCTAGCAAAACTTTTAAATGTTTCTCTTTCCTTTTACTGTCCCTTTGTTTCAGGCATGAGGATCATCCACCAGCAGTAGCCAAGCAATGAAATATCTCAGTGCCATCAACAAATTTTAGATGCAGTGCCCTCAGAATCATCAGTTTCTCCTCTGCCTGTGGAAATGCAACTGAGGAAGAAAGATAGCAAGCAGTAATGGTCAGGTCTGGACACCAAATATTAAAAACAATATCTATTTTGAGATATACCCACAGAATTGCCCTTTGCCATCTTCCCTTATGTTCTTGTGTCTATTTTATTGATTGGAAACATGGACACTTGAGGAAAAAAATAAACTACACAAAAAAATATGCTGGTCCTGAGCAAACTTTGCAACAAAAAGCCTTTTCATAGATTGTGCATAACACAGGCAAATCAACAATTTGCAAAAGTAGTTCAGATAAGTATAGAAAGATATAAGGGTTGTTGATTAATTGATACTTAAACAAAAATTAGAAGAAAAACAACAGCACTGACCCCCTTCTAAGAATGAATCGTTTCTAAAAAGATTCTGCTTTGGCCCAGAATGTAAAGAATGTACCTAAAATGGCTTCAGGCTTCATAAGAAATGAAGATGCTTTGGATATTAATCCAATGGCCAAATGAGAGGAAGCTCAGCTGCTCAGGGAACATTACAGAAGAGAAGGAAACAACTGTTATCCTTACAAGCCTGTGAACACTTCATATGTGCAGTTCTGTCTCTGTCTTTGCCTAAAGAAAGGAGTGTTTATGCACCTAATATAGTGGCTTCATTCCCTAGCCTGTGTTGATACAGGTTGCACACTGAAGCAAAAAGCGTGCTTCAATATTACAGCAACATTTTAGGGACCAAAATGTGTAAGAAAAGAATATTGCAAGGCAGTCTTGTGTGACCCTCTATCTCCCCCCCAACCCCGCAACAGTTTTGCCCCTCATACGTTATACTCTGTTAACTATAGTGTTCCTTTTTCTAACAAAACAACAACATTGTTCCTCAAAATGTTCTACAATAAAAGAAGGTGTATGAAAACAAAATGTATTTGCTAAAATCTTAAGTTGCCACATGTCAGATGTCATCACATGGACCAGACCACTACTTATCTCTTTCAAGGCTAGAATGTGAAAGGATGGGCACGCCCATTTCCCCTAAACACATCTTTCATGCCAAGAGAATCATCAGTACCAGCTGATCTCATAACCTTCATGAAAAGGTTACATGTCTTTTCTTAAAATCAAAACCCAGTCTTTTTTTTTTTTTTTTTAAATGTATGTTGCAACATTAAAGCACAGGGATCTAATCCAATCTAATTATCAACCATGCAGGTTTTTTTTTGTTTCCATCACACAACTTTTCTATATGTAATACAAAAAATTGTTCTTTGTTGATACAGCTTCTTGGACAAGCACAGAATTTGCATATGTACACACAATCAAATGCAACACAGGACTGAACCCTGCACATGCATGTATGGCATACAAGTAGGGGCTTCTCTGCACATGACAACTGTTCTGGAGTGCAGAGAATGATTACACCCAAGTAAATGCCTGTATAACAATGCTGAGACAACAGATTAGGAGCGATTTTGCAGGAATTCTGGTTTTGGAAGGGTTAATCCAGAGCCTCACTATTCTTTGAACACAGCACTTATGAACCATATCCACAGAGGCTCTGTGCACTTGCAGCATTTACCGAAGCCAGTGGGAGTCACGGCTTCTTCCAGGAGTGAGCCATACACACATAAACTAAGTTAAAATATATTGTTTACATACTGCAAACCTAATAATTCACAGGATCCCTGGCATTATACCGCAGGATTTTCCTTCAGACACAGCCACTTCTCCAGAGCTAGTTTTTCATGTCTTGGTAGCTAGTTGACCCTAGAACCATTTTCAGACATAAGTCAGTGTTTTCTTAACCTGCCGGTGCCCTACTGTAAGCACGTTCATCATGCAGCTGCGCTCTTAGGCAAAGCCCCTTGGGAAGGAACCGCAATGACTGCAGTTTCACTAGTGGGATTTTTAGCCATGTTGGTGCAGTGCACCCTGCTGGGCTGCACACAGGCTCCTGCACGCCGTACCCACCGACCAGGGACCACAGACAGATGGCAGAATACGGTCCCCACCTGAAAAATGTACCCAGTACATCCCAGATAAGACCAGAGCTTGCCCTTTCACTATTCCACTCTGCTCAGAATTTTAATGTGTTTAACATGAAGCTAAGCAGACAAATGCAAGAATATAAAGAGCAAGCAGACCACAGCAGTGCTAGGATTATTTCTGACAAGTCTCAAATTAGTTATTTTTTCTTTTTTCTAAGTTCAAAGTTTTGTTTGCTTGTTTTTTTTGCTATGGGTTTATTCATTCCTTCCTAATTTCAAACTATGATAGAAGTTGAAAATCGAAAAAGTATGTTACATAGATTTTAGGGGCGTTAACTCAATCTCAGCCTCAAATATCTTAACAGATACCAATTACAATATTAGTTGATTATTAGTTTAATTTTAACCAGACACTTACTCATGGCAGCCTCTCACATAATAGTCCAAATTTATTTCTAATGTATCAGCTCCTGGCTAGAATAGTAGTTTTCAGAAACTAGTGGAGAGTTTATCTATTAAACCAGAGTTACGGAACAGTTAGCAAGGGCTTCTATTACTCAATATTTAAGGTGAATGATGTAATTCTATCATAAGTCAATAAAAAATTGGTATCTAGAGAGAAATTCTGACATCATTCTCTAAAGAGCAAGTCTGTTCAGTTATCTTTTTCTATGAGCAACTTTTGGACAGAAAGGTGACCTTTAATTCTAACTTTTCCTAAATCGTTCTTAGATGACACCTCTAACAGTACAAAATGTTTTAATAGAAAACAAGTAACTTGAGAAAGATGATTGTATAATTATAAAATATTCTGATTTTCCAAAAGCAGATGGAAAAAGCTTATGTTGAAAGACATTTTTCAGGAAAAGTTAGAAACATCTTTTCTATGGATTGTATGTTGAAGGAAACAGAAAATGATATAATGAGAAAGGACAGAATCCAACTATTCTAATATTTTATTTCTGTCAGAAGCTAATTTTAGGCATTCCAGTGAAAGGCAAAAAACCAATTCTGAACCATACAGAGACTCAATGGAAGAAGTTAAAAACCAGAGCAGGTGTTGGAAAATTGTATCTGCCCTTTTTTTCTGTTTGCTATCCAAAAATGCAAATTGCTTTTTACCAGACATCTTCCAGCTACATCTTAGCTTGAGAAAATTTAGCATCTATTCATGGTAGTGCTCAGAGAGAAAGCCATAAAGGTCAGCACACAGCAGCCTGGATTTTATAGTCACGTCTCTCAACATCCTTCTATATAACGCATAGGACTAGGCAATTACAGAGCAATTTTTAAAAATCTTATAATTAAATAGAATTAGGATAGAAAAAACAGAGAAGCAAGGAAACATGAATAGAGGGTGCCAAATACTTATAATTGGTCCCATTTTCTTAAGTAACTGCAGTATGTAAACACCAAAAGTGTAAGAAAATATCAATTTACACTCACGCATAAGATGCTTTAAAATTAAAAAGTATTTCTGCATTGTTAATGAGAAGTCAGAGCTACTATGTCTAGGAGCCTAATATGCAAAATTCATATTTCCGCAGTCAGGAGCAGAATCCTTTCCATGTTATAGACAGCCCCACCCCAGTCCTCAAACTTAAACCAGCACAATTTTCTCAATTCCTAGGTCTAGCCAGTATCATTAAAAGTGCAGTTTTGTTTTTAAAGCCTGTTGTTAATGCGGGATGGGTCTATTTATTGAGAAGGGGAGCAAATGAGCCACTTACACTAAGCGGAGTTTGACCTGAGGTTTCATGCAGCATCCATCAAAGTCAGCACCATAGCTCCACTGACACCAGCAGCCCACGCCTGTGGTCCTGTGTCACGCATCCTTCTGGCAGGTAGCTGTGCTCATGAGCCACATTCCCAGCCTGAAGTACATCCTTAAAGACCTGTACACGCTTCCACTAATTTCACAGTTCCCCTTGATGGGCTGGGCAAGTAACACTACATAGACCCAAGCACTCATATCCTTCCACAAACACATTCCACTCCTGACCTCCAGTGCCTGCATGCCATTTCAATCACGGGTGGTCTTCCCACACATTGCAAGGCAGACCCACGGCATCCACTGCAATTTCAGTGCTGGGCCTCATTTAAAAGCAGCACTCTTTTTATTACTCAGATGAGTAAGAACTGAAGAATGAAACTACTGAACTCGCATCCTTCAGTACCTTTCCAAAGGTCTTCATCCTACCCAGTCCCTTCACTGAATATTAACTGGCCTTTATTCTCTTTTGCTTTAGTGCATTTTAAATACCTAGCAGAGGGCTTGGAGGTATTCATGTAAGCATCTGATGTAGCTTTGTATCTGAATAAGAAAGAGAAAGGAAACCAGGCCTATCAGAGGTGAAAGACTAGCATCAATCTCAGTGGACCACCAGCTACCTCTCTTTTTCTTTAGCTATTAAATAAGTGGTATTTCTATAATCTAGCATTAGCTTAAAATGCTTGGACATATTTTAATATGGCGTCTGGAGATCATTTCAAAGAGATACAAAGTTTTCTGCCCTACAGATTACCCATGTAGCTCAAAAGAAGGAAGCATATTCATTCTCCCATACATGATGGTGAGGTTTGTTTCTTGCAAGTCTGTTAAACATACATTTTCCATTCTGAGTGCTTTATTTTACCTCCAGAGCTGGACAGTCTTGGTTATCCACAACATCTTGCATCCGTTCGGGAATTGCTTGCACAAGATTCCTTTGATGACAGTTCTCATTAGCACACATTCATTTAAGCATACTTTTTTTTTTTTTGCATCTGTGAAATTCCTTTCTTCAAGTGGTTATGAAAGATTATTCCTTTAATAGTCCCTTCCCCACAGGTAGATAAGTCTTATTCAGGGAAGCTGTCGCTCACCATGACCACTAGATCAAAGGGACTCCAGCAGAAAGACTATCTCTGAATCTGTGAAGCGTCACTTGTCCTCTAAGCCCTGGTTGGCTTTCACATCAAATGATGATACAATTCCATCCCATGTGTTTTAACATTATAGTGTGGCTGGAAGAATGGTATTTTCAGTAATGCTGCTTCAGGTCACCTTACATACTAATCAGTTACTTCATAAAATAATGCAAAAATTATTTAATCAATGTATCTTCCTTCTTCTGAGCACTAAAATACAAAGAAAATCTTGGTTAATCACCACAGCTACGGTGAGATGATTAGCTGCATTCACCCAAAGTTCGCTCTATGGCCATCCAGCATATCTCAAAACAGAATTGGTTTCTGGACCCTCTGAAGATCAAGTGCTGACATGTAACTGAGGGCAGACCCTTCCTGGAAAGACTGAGTTACAGGAGTTGTGGCAACCGAGGCATGGCCTTTGGGAGAAGGGCAGTTCTAGTTCCTAACTTCTGTGAGAAGGAACATCCCATAAAGGTGTTCACTTCAAACCTATGTGAATCTCATTGGATCATGAAAGTGGGAAAGCAAAGAGCTATCCTGAAATCTTTGTGCAACTTCACGGGGCATCTTCAATGGCTGGTGTCCTCACTCCATCCACATGAAAGCTTTCCTTTTTCTCCCAAGCTGAAGGAAGTGTGTGTCCAGAACATTATTTCAGACAGGATTAGATGGAAGGCCTGCATATAGTTCTGAGCTAATGCACTATCAAAGTGGATTACATCTTTCAAAGAGATCTTTTCTACCTATTAGAGACTGCTTTTGCTCATTATATAGCACATTAATTTCAATAAGGCTGTCAGGTCTAATTATAGATCACCTTCTTCAGTGACTCCAAGTAGCCTCAGCATCTACTTTCAAACCCCAAATACATTCATGAGATGGATCAAATCTTGCTTTCTAACATCAGTCTCCTTTCTGAGGAAAAGCTCTTCTGCTACATAACTTATTAGCCTGAGTGGGACCCTACTACACCTTTCTGTAACACGTGAAGGTACGTGAAGACATGGAGGTACTGAAGATACCAGATGACACTTCACATCTGCTTTTCTGATCTTATAATGTGAACACATCATAAGATAACAGTAATTTAAAATAAATGTTTATGCAAGGTTCATTGAGCACTGGCCTGTGCAATGAGTGACCTGTTCTTTTGCGTAATAGTGTTCCTTGGAAAAGAACACCAAGTTTCTAACAAACTTTGTCATTTTACCAATTTTAGTGAATTTTGACTGTAAAATTTATTACAAAAACATAGCAAGATAAATTTTTACTTTGAACCTGACAGATTTACAAGATTGAAGCAAAACAAATACTGGAAGGAAAACAAATACAGCAAAAATAATAAATGATGAGCCAGGATATGCCCTCTTGTTTGTCTGTTTCTCCACTTTTAAAATGTTCCATTCATTCCTCCATAGCCCTCTACAATAGGGAGAAAATGGAGGTTACAATCACTCAGCAGAATTTGAACTCAATGAGAACAAAAATGTTGCTCAGGAATATGCAGGGGACTTAGACACAGGTATGAAAAAAATTAAAATCTAATTTTCTGAACTTTTTGCAGATAAAAAAACCATGCAGAAAGGAAAGCTGGTTGAGCTGGGCCCTGCTTGCATAGGAAAAAATCCTGAAAAGGAAGCTCAGAAAGCAAGGTTAACAACAGTGACTAAAAGGTGTTTCTGTTCCCATGTGACAAGCAGGCTGAAAAAATCATGAGCATGTCCAAAATATCAATTTCTTAGCCCATGTAGAAGTCAAAATGATTAGCAGGTTCCAAGTTCTGAGAGAGGCAAAACGTTAAAATTTTAAATTTTAGATACTTTCACTAATGGCTTTACAGCTAATTTGCAAAATCAATAATCAATAAAATTAAAAATTTGAAAAATCCTCATCCTCAAATACAATAATAAGTAAAAAACAATTCTAGGTTAGCCCTCAAAATTTTGTATTTTTCCAGTGGAAAGTTTCCAAAGAGCAGAGGAATACACCGGACTTTGGTTCAATTGTAGACCCTTGCACAATTTTCAATTCAGTCCAGCAAACAGCTGTCCCACTAACTAGCTTTAACAAAAGGAAAACTACTAAGAAGCAAGCTGAGAATAAGTTTAGAATAATATTGTTTAGCTCAAACAACCTTAGCAGTTACTCTTTCAAATCTTCAGTTTGGAAAATTTGGGGAATTCAAAAGAGCCAAGAGGTATTTTTTTAATCACAATGAAATTACTTTTTCCTCACCCTTTATATTAAAACTATATATTACGCTTAGATGATACTTTCATCCTGAAGGACTGCTAAGGTCTTCACAGATTTTCTAACTTTTGAATCTCCATCAGACATAGAAAAAGCTTTCTACCATTTTTACTGGGAGCAGCGCAGAACCTAGTCCCATCTACATTTACAGCAGCTAACACCTATTCATACACCTCTAGCAATCGGCTAAAACTAAAGGCATATTTTTAAAAAATATTTCTGTAACATAGCTGCACTTTAGTGAATGAGAGCTAAACCCACTGACATCCTTGGAGTTCTGTCTGAGCAAAAGACAACAGCTTTAGCCTTTTTCTGTATTATTTGTATTAATATGTAGTGAAAACCAGTGGCATCTAAAAGGTGGAAAAGGGACAAAAAGGTCTAGTAACTACTAGTTCGAAGACAAGGGTAAAGAATACACTGAATTCAATTTATAAACCCCTCCACTATTAACAAATTTTGAATCCTTACCTGTATTAGAAGTGCACAACAGTTACAAAGCCAGAAAAAAGAGAGGACGGGGAAAAAAAAAGCTTTAACAGTAGCAGTATTTACTACTCCCTTTCTGTTCCAAATTATCAGAGAGCTGAGTCCACTTATGAAATGCAAGACCCTGCCTCTGGAAAGAACAGTTTCTAAGACTGATGCCAGATGGATAACCCCAGACATTGTAGTCTTTTCTTGATCGCTAGACCCTGTCTCCCATTGACTTTAGACAGGGAAGATGATGCCTAGAAGACCTTTAATAGTCCTTTAGCGTACAGCACGCCTAGGACCAGTGAGACATTGTTGCACGCATTATAGTTATCCTGATTTTAGAAAAAGTCTATCAAGTAGTAGGCACCCAGAACAGACAATTCAATTGCCCAACTTGCCTGTAGTTTTCTTTTTCTATAGTTGAGATTGAGCTGGGAATTCAGCTGCAAGCATTTCAACATTGATGATTCACTGTTTGAAGGACCTCCAGGGAAGTCCTACAGTACCTCCAGACAAAGTTCTCACCTCTGGCTTTTCTTGGCTTGCAGGTTTATTAACCACTAGAGAGTTTAGAATTATAATGCATCCAAATACAACTTAAATTCCAGGCTCATACATGTGTTGATGGACCCTCGTGCTCCTAATTATAATTATATTCATATCAGCTGAATGAGATGCTAAATTACAGTCTTGATCCCACTCCGTGCCTCTGCACAAAGCCACAGCTGATGTTGAACCTCAACTGGAAGAATGGGAGGGGGTACAGGAAGATCCAGCTGTTGCTCATTTGACTCAAGAAAGAAACCATTTACTTTCTGATGTGCAAAAATGATGACAATAAAATAATGTGAGCAAAATAACATTCCCCACCCTGTCATTTACAAAAAAAATAGCTAATGTCTTCAAACCTAAGGCTGTAATGAAAGGACAATGGCATATAATAATGGGAAATATTGCTTAAAAGTAAGCCTTTTTTCAGTTAATGCACATCTTTACACTTTGTTTCCTCCTTGAAAGTTTGGCCAAAACAAATCTTCCTAAAGTTAATTCCTCTCAGGAGAAACAGGGTCGATGCAGCATTACACATTCATGCTCTGGATTCCAATAAAAAAGTTGTTACCATAGCAAAAACTATTGTTGCAAAGACAACACACACAATGTAAGATTAAAGAAAAGAAACATTTCCAATGCTCAACAATAACACAGAATATTTTCTCCTAATTACACAAAAATGAGAGTATGCTACTGCTTTGATAGTCCCACTGTGATGAAACAGACTGGCTCCTCCAAGACCAATTTTTCAAAATGCAAATTTCTAAATTACTGCTTTTTTTTCATAGTCACATCAACTATTTTTAACATTATGTATATTGTGCTGCTGCCAAAGGCTAGTCAAGGATTGCAAAGAGATATCTTGTGCAAGGTACTGTACATAAATTGCAAAAAAGGGCAGGTCATACCTTATAATCTAGGTTAATTTCAGGAAACAGAGAAATAAAGGGGGGGAAAGGGTGAGTTGGGGAAGTATGAATGGAAAGACAAAACAGCAGTAATCTGAATACAGATGCTCATATAGTTTGGCATGCCAGTGCCTAGCCAGCACTGTTCAGTAAGCATTTTGATACAAGCTAGTCTTAATAAAAGTTTCAAATAATAATAAACTTTTAGCTTTGCACACTTTCTTAGACACCTCACAACACGAGAGAAAGCATGGAAAGGACTGCAGAAGTAGACTATCATATGGGAAAAGCTTGCACTGCTGGTAAGTGAAGACAGCTGTAAATAATGATGCAGGACCATCTGAGACAACAAGATGAAAGTGGAGCAGAGATGAGCAAGACAGCAGAACGTGTGAAATAGGCTGAAGAGCCAAGAAAATGATCTAAGTAGCAGAGTCTGAATAGACTCTGCAAGGGCGAGGTTGCAGAAAGCAGGACCAGAGAGGACGTTGTTTTAGTAAAATGCAAACTGAAAGGAGCCCAAAAAAGACTTTGCATGTCAGTGTACATGTTTATGTAAGGGGCAGGTTCTCTGCACGCCAGGTTGGAAGAGGCAGAAGGATTTACCCACAGACAGCCTGTACAAGTGTAGAGAAGAGAAGGACAGGCTAAAAAAGAAACCAAGATACAGCCTTTGGTACTAGCAGAATGCTGTGTCTGTTCACAGTAGTAAAAGGAAAAGAGAATGCAAAAGAGAGTGCAAATGTAGTGACTAGGATTTGGGGGAGATGATCTAAAAAGAGCAATGAAAAAGTAACATGCAGAATAAGGGCATATGAGGGGAGTAGCAAAGAAATTCACTGAAGAGGGCAGTGATGAGAAGGAAGAAAGGAGTATATGATGTAGGAGAGGCACACGGTGAAAGCTGCAAGTGAATGGCAAATGGACATCATAAATGAAGTTACACCCCACAAACGATTAAAATAATGTTTATTTTCTTAATTAACCACCATAAGACCTTTGACTTCACATTGTAAACATTATTCTAATAGTTTGTAGAGGGAAGAGGAGTATTTATTGGCTTGACTAAATTTTTTAAAATGCTTACACTGGAAATCAAATGTCATCTGGTAGAATTCCACCACACCAGGTAGTCAACCTACCCAAGATACATACTCTGCTTGACTTTGCCACTAGAAAGAGATGGAGAAACAAACCATGTCTTTGTGTTTCAGGTGGAGAGGTGTAGGTATTATGAAACGCTTCTGTCCCTGTTTCTCTATGCTTTCTCCAGAACACCCTTTCCCATTTTTCACTACTAATTTTTTTCACTGTTTCTATACCCTTGTCTTCCCAAGTTCTTTTTCTTTCCTCTTACCTCTGTCCTATTGCCTTGCCATTCTTTCCCTCACTCACTACCCTTCACCTTTTGCAAAATGGTAAGGCAGACTCCTTCCCTTCTAATCCCCTCTAAGCGGATTTAAAAATAAATAAATAAATTGGCCAAACTTTAAGTCCTCATTACAGACCATGGAAACACTAACATTCCTCAAAAAGACAGTTTCGTATTTATATGTACATCTGAGCATATATACATGCATACCTATACATACCCCTGTAAACATGGGTAAAACAATATCTTTTTTTTTCCCTAACCCCAGTTGGAGAAATGGCTGAGTATTTTAGAATAAACTTTCGAAAATATTTGCCCAAGGCAGACAGCACGGAAAATTTTGGCCCAAATGTTTTAAGTTTGGCAATGTTATAAGCAATAGAAAACAGGATCTTATAATAGAAACTGCTGGGCAGCCTTATGGCAGACATCACTATTTGTGCTGCTTGTAAGACTTCATTTTCTTTAATAGGAGCTGCATGGCAGGGCTGTAATACCCTGGGGCTTCCTGTCTTTAATTTCCTTTGAATATAATCTTGGTCTTAAGCCTTCCTTCCTAAATAACCTCTGTCTTTAATTATTTTTTTAAGCAAATTACAACTTAACAAGCACACATTCTCATAAGACAGAGCCTCTAATTATCAAAATGACAGTGCTTCTTAGAATCTGAATTTAACAGTAATTCAGTAACCAATTTGATAGGTCAGTAAATAATTACACACCATCACTGCCAAAAAAATAATTAAATAGGATATTAAAATAAGCCATTGTGTATACTTATACCTTGCATTACTCAGTCACCTGGATGATTCTTGCAGATGAGTATTCATAAAGCGAGCAGCACAGAGATATATATGTGCAGTCCAGGTGTTTCCACAATTAATGAATATTAGGAAGCTGTATTACATTATTTTGGGATAAACTCTGAAGGTGTTTCTCAGTCCTTATTAAGGCAAGATTGTCACAAGTACATGTAAGAGACATCAGGATGTGGCTCCCCACCCTTGGATACATTAGATGAAAGTATTCTGCGAGACGTAATTTTATATTAATTATCTTGCTGGGAATAACTTTTAGATCCTTAGAAAGGATAGTTGCATTTTGTAGGATTGGCTCCGCAGATGCTCTAGGCTCACGGTACTAATATGTTACTTCATCTTCTGATGTGACATAAAATAATCACTGTTAATGAAGCCAGGGTCTTTTAAGTCTAAGCCAAGTTCGCTGCAGAATCCTTAACCTCAAAATTTTCTAGGGGTATACTTTTTAAGCTAGAATATAGCATTTTGAATGCCTGTCAGTTGCTTTGGGGCTCTACTGTAGCATCAGTGCTTAGAAATTACAGCAAAATTTCTTTATGCTGCTTAAAGAAACGTGCCCCGCTCTGACCCTAAATCACCATCATTATTAATACATGCATTTCAAACAATTATTACAGAAATCAGCCAGTCATACCTGAGACGATGAGACTGAAACAGTGAACCAAATAAAAGTGTGTACTATCTAAACTATTGGGTATTTAAGAAAGAAACTCACTCTGGTTAGTTCTGAGATCACTTATTCTCCATGATCTAAACACACACATCCTGCCCTCATTTCTCTCCTTGCTACTGCACACATTCAAATACATATTAGATTTAGTCTAAGATGAGAGATCCATTTTAGTGGCATGTGCCCTTTGCAGAGGTTGTCAAGAAGGTTTTAATTTGTTATTCGGGATGGATGGGGTGGATGCAAACTGTCTCATGAAACCTGCCTAACACACTTCTTAGTGGCTAGCAGCCTTCAGGAGTTATCAACTTCAGACCAATGTGACCAGTTAACTAGAACTGAAAACATCTTCATTCATATACCAAATTTGCCCAAGTTCAACCTACAACTCTCTACAACGTATTTTTAAAGGTATTCTTCATGTGATATTAGGGGCTTCTGTATGTTAAAAATAACATAGCTTTCCTTTAGTGGCAAAGAAAATTATACAGCAGTATCCTTAGAAAAACAATTGCCAATTGTTTCAAGTGAAACAATTTCAGAGTGAAAATTAGTCTAAAAATCTTAAATTTTTCTTTCAATTAATCAGCAAAATTATACAACAGTTCTTCCTCTCTTTTTATTTATACAAAAATCCTCAGTTTAAATATGAATGAAAATTCCTGAAATACTTAAGTCACCTTATTCAAGGTAAAGACCTGACTCAAGGAAAACTGATCCATCTTGAAAGCAAACTAGAAAATGAGGGCTACACACATCTTTATGTGTGTTATGCTAGTCTAAGTAAAAAGATGACTAACATCACCCTAGATTCAACTTTCCACAGCAATTAGCTAAAGTATCTCAATTTATCTTTCTCCGACAGTTTATGATTTTAAGGAAATTTGAGATGTTTGGGTTGTTGGGCTTTTTTCCTTTTAATGGACATTTTAGCACCATCTGCTGGTGTTAAAACTTGCTCTGGAAACTAAACACCAGCTACCTCCTTCATTTTAACTTCCTTAAGGCCTGTTTCTGGCTCTTATTAGGAAAGGTTAATTGCTTGCTTTTCTACTACAGATCCCAGGATTGGATAAGTAATTTATCTGAATGAATCATGCATCCAGATGGAATATACCTTCTGGAGGCCATATATCAGTAGCAATATACTATTAAAGAAATACCACATCTACAACTACATCCAAGAGTGGATACAATTTTTTTTTATAGTGTAAAAACAACAGAAAAGCCCCCTCATTCCTTAAGGGGTAATAGAGATTTTTTTTCCTCATTTATTCCGAGTTAATAGTGGTATTTAGACCAAAGAATTATGCTGTGATATTGGAGATTTAATGTCTGGTGCACATAGTCAAAAACTGACCTCTGACTGTATCCAGTTATATAATTCTATGACTTATCCCATCTAATTCATCCAGTTGCTTTTTTATTTTCTTAGATCGGTCCTGGCTTAGCAGCAGTTCTTTCCTCTTTCAGAGCCTCTTGGGGCATAGATAGTCTGAAAGCACTTTAGAAAATGGTGATGCTAGGTCTTGGCTGCCATCCTACAGCACCCGTCCTGAATACGTGAGACATCTCCCACCTTCAGTACAAGTTTGATCTCTGCCTTGGTAAGCAGTGCTCACAGAGTTCCCCTTTACGTCAGGCTCTAAGAATTCCTCTTAACACTCACCAAATGAATGGGTTTGACTGACAACATCACAGAGCACTGAGAAACCTGCCATGGACTTCACGGACTCCCCAGGGGGAAGGGTTAGTATCAATCCATATGAATTCAGGTAGGTCTAAGCTAGTAAACATACAGGGGAATTTCAAGTTGTTCTGCTGTGGCTGTTCCTCATATCAATGAGTCCTATGACAGAAAAAATGGGAAATTACCTGGGGATCATTTTTTCAGTTTTCCCTTTCAATAGTTAGCATTAATCTTTGTGCCTCATTCTTCAGTCTTAGTTCCATCTTGATGATCTCCCAGCCACTATCATCACACCCCTGTCTGCACATCTTTCATGTACCACTTACTCTAAGAAATACACTCCCTCCTCTCCCAGGTCCCTTCTGCAGTCATTAGTGTCTCTTCTCAGTTGACCCTTCTTTGTGTTAGAAACTCCTCCATGTAGAGTACCTATGGTTCAAAGCTGAAATTCAGTTGTCTAAACCTTAACATAGAGAAACAATCTCTCTAAAAAAGTACATTCCAGACTCTTGTAAAAAGCTGATGTAGAAGCAGAAGACAGGATGAAATGTCAGTTTAACAGCATAGTGTGTCAAGTTGTTACAGGCTAGTGACAGGGCTGGGAAATTAATTCCTTGTACTGCAGCAAGGTTACATGCATCTCTTCTACTACAGGCATAAGCAGGCTCCAGCATAACAGTTCCCTGCCATAGTCAACTTAGGCAGCAGTTGCCCCAAGGAAGCTAAATAGCCATGAGACAATTAATTATCTTTTGCTTTCCTTCCAGCCACAGAGATAAGGTTAAGCAAAGCCCAAACCCTGCTTGTCCATAAATTCTCTGTCCTAGCGAGTGGTGGCTGAAGACTTTTCAGATAGATGTTCTCGGGTAGGTTTTCAAAGTTGTGCTCAAAAGGGTCAAGTCAAAAAATAAATCCTGTTATTTGTTAGAAAGATTTGTGTGTACACCTCCCACATTCACTGCTTTGAAATGGACCCCTTAATGTCTGGAGGGGATACAAAGCCTATGGGTCTTCTAAGGTTTCAGAAGGAGGAAGAAAGGCCATGACCTTTAATAAAGAATATTCTGCAGAAATAGGACTACCTGCCTTTGCATAATCTCTTACAAAATAAGCTTGATGAAAGGTGCAATGCAGTAATCTAAAACAATTCCTTAAGAACTGTAAAGAATCAAGGTGGATCTTGAACACATTATATGGAAAAACTACGATCAAGAAGTTTAAGCCAAAGATGGTGCCACTCACAGTACCCAGCCTCTTTGAATTGCAAAATAAAGAAGCATATTTAGTATAATTAGCCCAATTATGTCTGCCAACACTGGTGAACGTCAATTCAAACTCATTTCTGAACTGCTTCTTTCCACATGGATATCATTCATATCTAATTTCCATCAATATCAGTCAGATTCAGAAAGAGGTTTATCAAGAAGAAATGAGTTGGGTGGAGAGTGGTGAGAAAACTCTTTGCTGTTTCAGCAAAACAGAAACCGTGGAAGCAAATTAATTTGGGCAAATTTCCCATCAAAACAAAGCCAAAACCTTTTGAAACTATCCAAATGTCCTTTCCAAAATATTTTGAACAAATGAGTTCCTTTGAATTGCAATCTACTTCTGCTTTTCAAATTTAAATGAATGTAATTCAAATAAAAGGTCAAAGTTGAAATGAAAACTTTCTAAATCTAATAAAATCAATTACCCTGATCTGATAGATAGCATTAGTGACATAAAGCCGCCCGGCACCTTGGGAACTCATTTTGCACTGACAGCCAGCCAGCAGGGATCTCCTGAGTTCCAACACACTTTCTTCCAGTGGCTGCAGGTACATGGGAAGCAAGAGTGCAATACACTGTTGGAGACATCACGTAAAGTCATACAGAAAGTTAAGTGAGACTGCTAATAACTGCATGAAAAGACTGCCAAGTGCATTCAGAAAACTGAAGTGGCTTTCAGTAAGAGCAGCATCTGAATTACATGCAGCAAATTTATCCAAAGAAAAATGTGTTCTCATTGTATTTGCCTACAAACAGACATTTACATTAGAAGATACACATAATTCAGCACAAATATTTAATATCTGAATGTAGTTTCTATGTAACCATTAAGAAAGCAGGTAACTGAAATACATATGGAATTCCCAGTTATTCATCTAGAGTTCTGATTCTACATTTCTGATGTCTTGAGACAGAGAATGGGATATTGCTAACAATGCATGGTAAAAGATATTATACATTATTCTGGTTGTTTCATTAAACTTCTTGACTAGTCAATTACGGAAAGCATTTTACATTTTAGTAGCAGCAACATTTTAATTATGTGAAAAGAACACGTTAGATGAAACTAAAACAAAGATTTATTTTACGTGTGTTTCTCATTTCTCATCTCATCCCATAGGGAGAAGTAAGAAAATTCAGAATAAGAAATGTGCACTGAAAATCCCCAAACATCCCTCACCTTGATCCTCTATCTCAGAGAAAGGAACAAGACTTACTATTTGGGTTGTCAGCAGTTCCACGTCCTTTTAATGTTGGCTTTCGGGTGTGGTCACTGTGTGAAAAAGAAATGCTATAATTGGACATCTGAAGGGTTCTTTCACATTTTGGAAAAGAAGAAAGAAATACTGTCCATGCATAAGATATTTTAATGAAAAACTTCTGGCTTAATTGCATATTTTTTTTTACCCCAAGAAGTGTAAACTTGCAAGGTGTTAGGATTTTCACAGGCCACACAAAAGCACTTTAAATTGTGGTAAAGACTATTTCTGAGCCTGACAGATGCTCCTCCATCCATAGTTTCTCCTGCCCTGTCGTCTGGGGCTTTGTGCTACCTCGGCCCCTTATCTTTGCATTAGGCTACACAACGTACTTAAAATAAATAGCGCTCAGTTTAGGTGGCTGAAGCATGAAGTTTTCAATCAGTCTTGCCAAGGATAGTTTCATTGGGTTGAATAGGGATAGTGTTGGATTAATTGACTAACACAAATACATCATTTTGTGGTTATTCACTTTCTACTCTTGATTATTAGACATCAGCAAGTAATTACCCATCTTTTCCTCTAACCTAACTTGGGCACTCATCTTCCATCAGTATGTTTGCAGCCTCTGGAAAAGCACAGGCTCCTGCTCAACTTTGATATGATAAACTATATGTTTCCTCTTGGAACTAATCCAGCTTCCACTGGAGGCAACACAAAAAAAGACTATTAATGAATTATAAGGGCCTTTAACATGTAACAAGTATTGCCCTGGAACTTTTATTAGTTCAATTCCTAACCGATACTCTTTGTTAGATAACTTCTGTTCCTCCAACCTGACACAGCAAAACTAAGAGTTCACTAAGCCTTTAGTTACACAGACAGACAGATATTTTGACTGAGATAAAGTCCAAATGTCCCATTCACAGCTGGAGGTCTGTGTTCTTTACATGGAAACCCTGAGTTTGGTCCACAGTAGTTACCATGGCAGTCATATTCAAAGGTTACTGTGCATGGATAGAAGATGTTACATGAGAGCAATACATTGTCACTCTGGTTCATAACTTGCAGGCAAAGTGAGCTGGTATATGTTAACAGGTAATATTAGCATTTCAGATCAGTAAAACTGTATATACTATAACAAAATTGAATAGTAACAAACCCCTACTTCCAAATACGCCTTAATGTAAAAGTATTTCTTAAGCTGCATTTAAATCAAAATGTAGTTGCAAAACTGAAAACTCGATTTCAAACTCTTTAAGTTCATGGTGAATTTACAGATGGCACTTCTCCTTCCAAAAAGTACCCTTTCACTGTGATCAGAAGAGAAAAAGCAAGGCAAAGCTCAAGTATTAGGTATACGCATAAGTTAAAAAAAAGGAGCTACCGGTACATTGCAGTGAAGCCATGCTTAAGGTGACAATGAATTCAGCAGCAACAAAATACTACTTTCATAAGGGGTTTTATGAACACAATATAACCTGATAGCAGAAAAAGAGCCCCCACCCCACGTCCCCACCCCCGGTCATCATTCAGGTGAAAAAAATTTAAATCTTGAGCAGAAATCCCTTCAAACCATCATGAAAAAGTCTATGCATAGTATTGGTATAGTGCAACAAAATTAAAAAAGATGTCATGTAGCCATGTCAGCCACATCTGTGACCCATATGGTGCATGTAACAAGAGCATATGTCTATACCTAAAGAGAACATTATATGCTGTATAAGGCCAGGGCAAATGTAAAAGTGAAGTAGAACACCTTCACATTACAAACACAGTTTGTTATTTGTGTCACATCAAAGAAAGAGTCTCCAAGAATTATTGGCCTCTGAAGTCACTTAATTATGATTAAGTGAACTAAGAACTAATGTAAATGGTATTTTATACCCCAGTGAATTAAAGTATGAGATCTAGTCAAGGTGAATAAGATTTACAGCCAAAACTCATGCAACCTTACAGTAATTCCATGACACTTTTACTACTAGCCTGGACATTTCAGTTCTTGAAATAATTAAAAGTACACAAGCAGATTTTATTCTTTGGACGCTTATAATAAACCACAGACAGAAAAGAGAATAGGTTGCTTCTCAAGTGATTTATGCAATTCTCCTTTTATTATAAAGGAGACAAAGACAATGCAGGACAAATACAACCTTCAGAGTTTACTAAAAAAAAGAAAGAGAAAAAGAAAAGTAAGCATAGTAGGATGCCCACAAGTCTCTTTCATTTGGACTAAATCTGACCCAGATTAAAGTCTCAAAATTCATCTTTGGCTAATCCCAAATACCTGTCTGCAAAAGAACACATTTGTTAAGTTAAGACTCTACGCATAATACAAGCAAGTAAAGTCAGCCAACTCATTTTAAAGATACTAAGGGTCTTCTCACAAATTTTTACCTCTAAGGAAAACTATTCCCAGGTATTTGCCTTCAAGTAGAATTAAGAGTGTCCAAGAAGAAATGCATAACATCTCAATGAATAGTTATATTTCACAGCTTTTCCAGCTGGAAGTAAACTCATTTTCCAGTGACAACTGTTAATCCACTCTCTTCTAGAGTCTCTGTTTGAAAGGCTCCAGGTAAAGAACAGAAACTTGGCTGACAGAAGAAAGTACCAGATGGCTGCTGGGATGGGAAAAAAATTGAAGAGAAGAAAACAGTGAAATGTGAGTTGTAGAAATAAGGATTGAATCACAATCAAAATGTAAGTAGAGAACCAGAGCCATCAGATTTTAGCAGAAGCCATGTTAGCAACATAGCATCTACCCAAGCAGTAAACTTGACAGCCTCAAGAGGCCCTTAAAAATGCAATGCAGCATTAACAAATTGCATAAATTATATCTATAAAGAGTGCTCTTTGAACAGTCTCTTTTGGCTGATGTGGATTTGCACAAACCTTTCTGCTTGTACCTAAGATGTGTAAACCTGAATATTGAGCCCACACCAGCATGTGTGTCTCTCATATAAACCATGCACTTATTCATGTTTTTTGTTGTTTGTTTGGTGTTTGTTTTTTTTTAATTTTAAAATTCCCAGTAATCTGTTTGGGAATCAAAGGGATGAGAACTCATATGCTAAAAAAGTACTAATATAAATGTTCATGTTGTGGTAGTAGACATTGTCTTTAGTAGAGAATGGTGTGGAAGAAAAAGAACTCTAGGACTAAATTTAACTCTAAAGATAAAATATGTAACTCACTTAGGAATACAAATGAGAGAGTCTGGGTTACAGTATACATATCCTCGAACTGTTGGTCACTTTATTCTAGCTCTAGACACTAAAGCTAGTAACACCCTTTTTTAAAAAAAATCTGTCTCATTTTAGTTTGCCTTCAGAAATACTGTCCTAAAGAAAGCTACTAGTACTGTGTTAACATTCATGAGTATCCAGATTTGTATCATATTTTGCATATTTGTAGTGCACCCCCCAGTGGGTGAAAGCATGGTGATTGTGTGATTAGATCCACTTAAAGAATAGGGCCATCACTGGCAGCTGTGCTGGGTGACAGTAGCTCAGGCATCCATTTTATACCCAACCTGAAAAATTATGTTCCGTTGGGATTTTTTTCAACAGCTAATGCTGTTTATGAAATAACAAATGCTGCATGTTCTGTAGCAAAATCATTAACAAAATGGTTGCTCTTAGCTAGCTCAGACACCCAGTCATCATACCCATTCTTAGGCACACCCTTTTGCCACCTCTTCCTAGACACAGCACTGTAAAACAGCCTTCCAGAACATCCCCAATTTCCCTCATCTTTCTTCATTTGCCTTTCCTTCCATTAGATGATATTCAGCCCCACTGGTATGAGAGACTTCATTAAAAAATTCCAGTTGAACTGAACTAGCTGATTCTTACTGCCAATGAAATTGCTGTTGCTAAGAAGTCTGTGTAAAAAACTAGCACCTGGAGACACTAGATTGCTCAAGGGATTGGTAACAGGCTATGGAATATTTAATCTCTAGGGTATTGGCTTAAATCCAGAGTCAGGACCAAACTTGAAGCATCAGTCTCTTAGGCAGGCTGCCACACAACACCTTTAAAAATTATACTCCTTCACTCAGGAGACCCCTTACCAATCTTCTGTTGAGAAACTTTCTCCTCTCTCCAGTCTGAACCTTACAGCTGAGACCACTACAGGTTGGAAGGCTATAATTTAGAAATGTGCAAAATGTTATGCCAACACAAAATAAAAGTTTTAGTGCAACTGTATGAGCAACCCTATGAACTAAATCTAGTGGTCTTTCAGAGGACTGACATGTAGACTCATGGTTTTGCTCTCGATACATGCTATATCACAAGAGACAAATGACAGAACTTCTCTAAGACCAGAGCATAGAGACCACATGCAGCTATGACAACAGTCTTCTATTGCCTCCCCACTTAATCTTTATGGACTAAAAATCCAACTAAAATTTCTTAACGATAATGAATAAACATATAACAAAGAAAATAATTTTAAATGGAAATTAAAAGGTAGTAAGGGTAGAAACCATCACAACTAAAAAACACTTCAAGCCAAACAACACAATGGAAGTTTAGTCTGTTTTAAACAAAAGACATTCCCCAGCACCTTTTCCCATACACGGCAGCAGCAGCTGTCTGCTCCTTCTCTGTGATGGTGTTGGAAAGAAAATTCCTATGCCACTCCCTTCCCTCCTTCTGTGTTATCATTGTCCACAGCAGATATATTCACACCCTTCATTAAGCTTGATCCTCTTACTCTTTGAGCAAAGACAAAATTATTTCCATTTGATGTTTTGTATCACTGTTCATCTCAATGAAAATACAGTAACTCCCTCTATTAGTGACTCCCAACTTAGCAGGTCTGCGACTGTACAGTATCAGTGAAAGCGCAGCTGGGGAAATAAAACCCATGTAAATAGCTGAAAAGATAGGTAAAAGTCTGGGCAGTGATCCAAAAACACTAAACTACAGACTCCCAACATCTGGTTCAGAGTGGATTCCAAGAAAGACAGAAAGACAGAAAAAGAAAGACAGAAAGAAAGGATTGATTTCTCTGTATATTTTTTATAGAAGATTTTAATTTTTTTTAAAATTCATAAAAAATTCTACTTTATTATTGTGGTTTAATTTCTTCACCCTACTGCATCCTGTTGCTTTACTATTCTAGCCATATTAAGCAGAAGGAAGCAGTGCTTTGGATAGGAATTATAAGCAGCCCTCAGTTTCATACTTCCATATTTTATTGTGATAGAAGCAAATTACAGATAAAAAAGACTGAACTTTATTATCCGTCCTCTCTCTCTTTTTAGCTAGGACTAGGCTTATGACACATGCATGAGAGTCTTACACTGATTTCATCATTTTTCAGACAAATGGTTGCAATAGTACTAACCCTGCAGTTACTCAGCTTGTCTAAGCACTACAGACTCCAGAGCAAAGCCCACACTGTTAAGCACCTACATGAGGCACCCAGGACTCCACCACTTTCACCACCGCTGTGTGAAGAGTAATTTTCTGCTTTGAACAGTTTTATGAGCTGAGAACTTCTGCTGAGTTCAGAGACAACGTAATTCTCAAAAGCTCATACATGGCTTAAGATCACAAAAGCCCCCTGGTTTTCAGGGTTTTCCCTTTCAGTGTTTTCCACCCTTAACACACCTGAGCTCTTTTCAAACTCCTGCCTCACCATGTTAAATGAACATATCATCTATTCTGCACATGACTGCCTTCTCTGGCCACACAGAATGCCCCAGGCTATCAACATGTAATGTCTACCACCAATACATTCAGATCACCTTGCTCAACACAGAGCTAAAGATGCTGTTCTTACAGACAGCTTGCCTCTCTAGGAAAGTCTTGCTGCCATGAAGACTGCCCAAGCAGGGAGCACTCTGCCTTGTCTGGGTGTTTAATCAACAGTGGGTTTTGCTCTGCGTTAAGTGACAGGTAGCAGACACGCTGCTGGGCCTCCGCACTGCTCACACACCAGCTCTGTCCCCACTGTTTAACAGGACTCCTCCTCTGGGGTGCCAAGCTGCCTGGCACCTGCATGCCTGCATTGCAGGTAGGCCTCTCTGTCCCTCCAACTGCTGCCAGTGGCATTCAAACCTCAAAAACTCTTGATGTGTGAACTCACAATAATCATTAAACGTACAAATGAGATCATGAGAAACTCTGAAAAGTCTCCAAACAATCTCAAATTTGCCTACTTTGTGCTTCAACGCCGCCTCACTCAGCTGAGCCATGCGTGCTTGTGTGCTTTCCAAGTGTTATACACATACAAACACAGAAAGAGAAAAAAAAAAATCACATAGGGTAATTGTGTGATTCTCCTGCCGAGATTAATCCCCCCTCCATCTAAGCAAGGTATGCACGTTCTTACTTTCTCCTGTCTCAAAACAGAAAGGAGGGTCAGGACAGCGTTCAGGACTTGACACCAAGCAAGTGCACAGGCAGGCTGGACACACCTGTCTTGCCTCTGCCAGTGCTGTGCCCTAGCCCAGGGCACCAAAGAATTTATTTCCATCAGAAGACCTTTAATGCAACAAGGTGGCTTCCAGTAGTGTATGCTGCCAGTAAAATGGCAATAGGCCACCACTCGTGTCTCTTAATCCATGAGGAGCTTTCCACTTACAAAAGAAGCCAAAGACATTAATGAAATGGGAGTCCCATTAGGGCATTGACAGGTAGTATAAGGAGATGAATTGTCCCTCAGAAACAAAGTCCCTGAGAAATAAGGAAGCTACTGTTCTTGAAGATCTGTGCAAATCATTCTTTAAGACTGGAGCCTCAGGGTAGCAATTACATATGCATATTATTCAAACCTGAATTCTTTTCTTGAAACTCTCTTTAAATTATGCCAGTTTACAAGACTATCTTTTCTACCTGTTCATAGCTTGCTACCACAGAAAGATCAGCTTTCTCCCCCAGCCTGCTGCCCTCCTGCCTGTGCCATCTCACTTCTCCCTTTGCATCGGTCCTGGCTTTGAACTGACCCTCAAGGGAGCACATTCGGCTCTCTAGACCACCAGAAAACAACTGACTTTCACTCTGGAAATACTTGACTGATGTTCCACTGCCCCAGGCAGAAGAAAGAGAATAAAGCAACTTGCTACACAGTTGACAAAGCATGAATGCTTTGAAAAATGACTGATAGGCTCTCCACCCCATACCTTTGTGCTACCCACATCAGTCTGAATGCATGTGCTCGTACCTGGGCACCTAGATCACACACCGAACTAAAGGAACAGTCACAAATGAGAGAGGTAATTTCAAATCAAACGGAATTTCCTTCTGAGTTACACTAACACCACTTTATATTGAAAGCGACAGGCAAGTTAAATGAAATGCCCTGATACAATCCAGTACCTTTCACCCAATCTCCTGCAGTTATTAGTTTCTTCTGCAATTAAGTAATCTAGCAGAAAGCTAACCCTAAAAGACAGGACAGGACAGAAAGTTTTCACCTGAATTTCTTTCAAATGAATTTGGAACTGTTGGGTTGGGTTCAAGATTGCAGGTACTAGCTGATATGCAGGTTGTGGGTTAAAAATGGGGGGAAGGAGGAGAGGGGAAATGTGTAAATACAACCACCATGACTCACCTTATCATGCAGAATTAATTAAAGCACTTCACAAATAATTACATTAGGTAAAATTCTAGCATTACACAGAATGAATTTTTGCAGCCCATAAGCCACTTGAAAAGATGAATCATGACAGTCAAAAAGCACATCTATCCTTCCTTTACAAGGTTCTTATTTTACAGGCAGATTTATACACAAACAGGCCAAAAAGCTAGCCGAGACAGTATGGCTTCATCCTGTACAATGAAGGCAACACACCAAGTCAGTGAAGCTTAAAGGAAGTCACTTTTTTCTGTATCTCAGCCCTCTGGCTTTTCACCACCTGGACACCAGTTCTAAAACAATGACCTCATCATTTATCATTTTACCTTTCAGTGCTTTACTTAATACATGACCTGCTCAGTAAAATATTTGCAGACTTGGTACTCTGGTACTTTATCCCATTACAAAGGCACGCATAACATTTCACATCTCTTTCATGCAGGTGGTCCTCTGTTCTAACTCAAGGCCAAACAGAATATAAAGTTAGGCCAGTTCAGCAGTATAGGTGAAGGCATCTGAATTGAGAGGAGGGAGTACAGTAACTGCAGATGCCAATTGGGGCTATACATTTCAAAGATAGTGCTAATTTATTTATTTATTTGGCTTACAGTGACCAAATCCATCTGTCCAGTACAGATGATCAACCACATGACATCTAAGAATCACTATGAATATACATTTTTTTATTAAAATTGTTCACATATGTACCAAGGAGCCACAGAAAGGTGTATTAAAAATCGTCCCGTTCTTTCAGGCAATTTCACTCCATTAAATATTATGAGTACACGTGTCTGAGAGAAGGAGAAGAAGAGAAGAGAAAAAAAAATATAGCATGCATCAGATACTTTTATGTGCCCAGTTTATTTTTATAATGTTTAACAGTGCAAAACATAATACCTTTTTAGTTCATTTCTCCATTTTTCCCCCCATTCCAATAAAATATTTCCTGTGTTAGATGATTTTTTTCTCTCTCTCAATAGTTCTACAGTAGATGATCTAGTTGCAGACACAGTGATTTAGATTTACAACCAGCAAATAGAATGTATCAATAGAAGTATCTAGACAGAGGAGTTACAGTACCCACAGGCAGGAGGCATTTCTTTTCAGCTTTCTTACAGAACGCATCTGCACAACTGGTTTTGATTTCTATTTATATTCCTCACTAAGGAGACAGATGTGAAATTTGGTGCTTATGGCATGCAGTGCTGATAGGTACTGGGAATGATGCCACCTCCAAAGATGACACTGTAAACTATGGGGACACATACAGGTCTCTCCCAAAGGAAGTTTGCCCTTTCAAAAAAGCAGCACAGCAAAGAAGAGTTGGGAAGATCTCTGCAGTCTAGCTTTCTGTAACAATTCCATTTGGGTACAGAGCTTGACTGTCACAAGAGCAAAAGGGCAGATCCAAAGACACACAGGTGACAGAATCTAAGAGTGAAAAGTACTTTACAGAGCCCTTTATTATGAAAGGTTGCTAAGGAAATTGCTGGGTATACAGTGACTGACTTACTATTCTTTCTCTCTTTTTCAAAGACTCAGTTATTGTGCTCTCAAATTAAGATTTGGCTTCAGCTTTTAGAAAGACATGAATAATAATAAAACCATATTGCCGCACATATGACTTATGATTAAGCAGATCTCTGGGTTATATACAGAGGAAACGTCTGAAAAGGCACTGGCTGACACTTATCAAAGAATTTGGAAATGGAAATTACAGCAAAAGAAAGTAAATTAGCCAAGAATTTTAAAAGAAACAGGATATAATGATCAAATAGATGACATCAGATTAAAACCCCAGACCAGGAACCAATGCAAAAAAACGCAGGAAGATATACTTTCAAGCTGGTGGCATCATATTTATGTATGTCCTATGTCATTCAGACATATTCTGGTGGTTTCAGTGAAGATACAAAGCATACAATTTTGATCTCCCATGGTTTTGTGTCTTGTATATTGCCAGCATCCCCGGGCTTTGCAGATTACTGAAGTCAGTCCCCATTCATAATTCTGTTGCTAAAATTCTACTTAAAGTCAATATTGGAAGGTAGTGCTTTCCAGTAGTATAATTATTGTGAAGAAAGAGCACAGCATTTTTCAAGACATGAGTTAATGAGTCATACAGTTTGTGTTTCCCAAATAAATTAATAACAACAACTAACAATTCATTCCTAAAGTTCCTGCATGCCCACAATTCCAACTGACTGCAGCGGGAGCCAGAAATGCTCTGCAGCTTTGAAAATGAAAACCATCCTATGTGTTCCAGCAGAAGTTTCTACAGATTAATCTGATGATGGTTAAAGGTGACATTTAAAATCTTTGAAACCAAATCTTACAATTAAAAATCCTAACCCCATAAAACACAATAAATTTATTATAGAACACAGTCTTTTGACACTACTACTCCTTTTACCTGTGCAACCTGCCATTGAGTAGCAGATTCTGTATTTACTGTTACTGGCACTGACAACATTGTCATTACAATTATTTATTACCAATTATTCCCAACAGATTATTGACAACATTGGTAGAGCAATCCAAATAGAAAAATGTTCACTTTGATGAAAAACACCAACGCCTGACATGAAAAGCTGGAACCTGAACTCATGTCCTGAATGAATCTACTTTAATGACACTATTTTAAATGTGTGTAGGTACACTTTGTACCTAAAGCACACCTTTATGCAAGGACCTCAAAGGTTTGGTATCTGAGGGTTTGGTTGATTGGGGGTTTGGGGATTTTTTATAAGTTGGGTGTTAACATTCCTTCCGTATGGAAAGAGAAGAGATGGCTCAGGGTGGTACACAGGTTTGCCCAGCACAAGGCATTTCAATGAAAACAGCAGCAGCAGTCACCCCCTGTGCTGGGCTCCAGCCTGCAACCTTCCGTCATCCATATTGCTGAATGGACTGCTACGCCATTCTTCTGTGTGAACATCTTTTAAGATTTCAATTCGGGAAAGTACAGTAACATACAAAGTCACTTTGGCTTCTGCAGCTGCCTTAACTCTGGCCCGAAAATAAATGTTCCAAGACTGGGACTCTTAGTGTTTAGCTATTAGAAACAAGAGAAATGGAATCAGAAAGGAAGATTGACTTGTGTATAGTAAGCCTGGATGGTGGGTGAGGATGGCGGTGCTGTTTAAGTGAGGGCAGCCAGCAGTTCACCTATGTGGGGAGAGGAAGGCAGCGCAGTGAGGGTTATATAAGCAAAGTCACTTGTGGAATGTGCAGAATGTACACAGAGGGTGTGCCCGGGGCGAGGGCAGCAGGGAGGTGGGGGAAGAGCCTCCCAGCCCTGTGTAACGGGTTGCCTGACAAAAGGTGTTTCCAAAATGTAGCCCATGTTCTTTGCCCTTGCTGCTGTTTCTGCCCTTGGACTCAAAGTCACTAAAGCCATCAGATACTAGCATGGACAGTACAGTGCATTATTTAATGCTATTAAGATAATCATAAAATAGTCAATGTTTCTGCAGTGCCTTCATCATCCTTCCTGAAACAGGCAAGACTTCTGTAGTTGTTGGCATCAAAGTGCAGGCAAGATACATACAATCAAAGGTAAAGAAAAAACTTCATAGCAATTTCCAGAGCAGTCTGGGTTTTTTGCTCTTATTGCTTTGGATTTTCTTCCATGACTAATTAACACACACATCCCAAAACCTACCCAAACCCCCAAGCAAATAAAGAGAAAAAAGGGAATATTTTGATTTTCAATGAGTCTGCTCTAACCACTGTAATGCTCCTTTTGTTTTCCTCTTCTGGTGCCACTTGAAACGGTCAAATCCAACTGGCAAAAGTATTGAAAGTAAGTCCACTTTAAATTTACAGAGGTTTGTAAAGCAAGTGCTCTTGAAATCATGGACTAAAACCTCATCCAGCTGAGAGGTCGATTTATCTAACTAATGCACAACTCCAAGTATCTGTGGAAATTTGTGTTGAATACTTTTGCTAAATACTTGACCACTGGCTTTGTGGACCCACTGTGGGCACACAAAAGTGTGCATGAGTATCCTCTGACTTCAGTACAAAATCAGTTAGGGGCAGAATTCCACTCCTTCCCACTCAGCTACAGGACTGCATCCTGTAAGTGTTTTGTGACTGCCAACAAGAAAACTAAGTTAAACTATCTACAGTGGTACTTGCACTAGCTCTACTGATCAGAACTAATTATAAGAAAAGTTCACACATTGAATGTCAAAGATGAATCCCCAGAGGAAATATAACACATGAAACACATGTTCCAGACACACTGATCAACACAAATCTGAAAAAAATAAGGTCAAGGAACCTGGAATATTTCTCACAGAGATTCTGCAAGCTAAGTAGCGAAATGGCATTAAATAAATCAGGTGGTTTCAGATTACTCACTATACAACTACAAACTACAGAAGAATATGGCTTTTCAGGAGTACCCTGCATACAGCAGGACAAACGTGTCTGCAGAAGTACACAAAGAAGAGCAGAAACTATCAGATACCCTTTAACTGTTGGCCATGACTTACTTTCTGTTCCATAAACACCAATCAATCTGTTCTTCAGGAGCAGAATTCTGAATGGACTCACTGAGCAGTTCTGTACTGGGAAATTGTGAAGACAACCATTAGCAGGCAGTGAGAACACCGCATACACATCACCTCATTGTACGTAGGCTCCCAGCAGCAAATTGACACAGACCCACAGGCATCTCTGAAGCCCTATCACACCGGCTCTGGGCAGATCTCAATACAAGATTGGGGCAGTAAGGTAAATTTAATTTAAAACCAGATGTAGTTCACAGCATTTAGTTAATTTTGCAGGTCTGGAGCGTTACATAGGAACACCATTTCCAGAGATAGCATCATTTCTTTCAAAAAGGATTGTTGACTGCACATTCAACTTCTGTTAGAAAAGGGATCCCTGCTCCTTCTGGAAATTTCATATTCTCAAGTGTCATTTTTCATAGGAATGGCCTCATTTTTGAGTTCATAGAAAGCGGAAAAAGCAATAAAACCTTTAGATGTGAGGTGATTTTTCATCTTGCTAGAAATACTTCAGCAAAATTCTAATTCACCATCATCCCAGGAAAGGCTGTCTATAATACACTGAAAGACAGCTTGGGCTTTAAGCCAGCAAAGCACTTCAGCATGAATTCAGCTTTGTGCTCAGGCACTGTACTACTGATTTCAGTGAGATGACTTAAAAATCATTGCAATTAAGAAGTCTAAATGGCTTGCTAGTTTAGAGCCTTGGTGTGAACTTCCTATATGGAGTATCATAGCACACAGCTATATCATTTTGAGTTTATAATGCCCTACCACGTGACCCAACCTGAGTAAGGCCCTGCAGATGAGCTCCAGGTGAAATTTGATGGGAATGGACAATACTTGCAAAAGGCCTTCAGCAGAGGGCTTTGTATTCAAGAGTCTCTTATCCCAGCACAGGTGAGAGTCTATTTTATACATCCCAGGAGAAAAATAACTTAGTCAGTGAGCTCTCAAAGATAAAGAGTACAGACAGGAAAGCTATTGTGCATAAATCCAGGTGGAATCATAAGTCTTTCTCAAAATGCTGAAAGAATAAATCCTCCTCCCACAAACTACATAAAAAGATGTGGTTCCCATACACAACTGAGTGGCAAAGCAACTTCCCACATAGTCACATCTGCCTCCTTTTTCCTCTGGTCCATCACTTAAATTCTGTCATGACAGTAAATGCAAAAGGGGGAAGGGGCTGTATATGCACACCATCAGGGGAAAGAAAAAAGGAGGGAAGAGGGTCTGTACCTTAGATGTTTGCATATGAATTTGGCTTCAGCCTTCATCGCGTTTACATGCCTTTGAACACTTTCTGTTTCTTTCTGCATTCTTTGCTGCTCCATTTTATTTATTTTCACCTTCTGCTTCTCAGATCTTCTGCCAGACTGCTTATTTAATTCTACTTGTTGCACTGAAAACACCATTGTTGTCATCCAAATTAATCCCTGAACATAATAAAAACCTCAAAATAACTCAGACGACCAGTTTTCCATCCTTTGGTCTAACTTGAAGTATAGTATAAAAGCCAATACTTGGGAGCTCTGATAGTTTACACAGGAACAGTCCTAGGTAAATAGTATTTTAGTAGGCAGGGAAGTCTTTTCCTTCCCTACCTATCTTCTCCTTTCATCAGTTAAGACTGCTCAGTGTTCCCCCCACCATCTCCAGCCCAGTTAGCCCCTCTTCCATGGTAATCCATTGCAAGACTTAATGTTTTTCAAATAGACTCAGCACTTTTCAAATACTGAGGTGGCCTTCTGTGACAGGTTAGCTAAGAAGCAAGATAAACTAAGGTCACCTTTACTTTTAGAGATGAAGGAAGAGAATCGTCTCCTAAGAGTCTGTGGTGAAGCATTAAAGCATGATGGCTGCAGATGTCCTATTAAGTCTCCTGTGTTCCTCTCCAAACTGCACAGGGGGACAAAAAATAGGAAAAAAAAAAAAGACAAGACAAGACAGAAATATGATAGGACCAATATTTTCCCCAAATCTGTATTGTCATTATCTGCCCTTATCCTTGACTTTTTTACCGTGAAGTCTTCCCAGAGATGAGAAGGGGTCTGAAAAGACTAAATATTCTTTTGCTGCAGATCAAATATCTATCCTTTTAACAGTCAATCAGGAGGTAAGGGAGCTAAAGTGAATGAACACAACAGTCCACACTACTAGCCCAGTCAAGTATTCATTTCATGCATCAGGGGAACAAAAAGGCAATGTTGTTCTGTTTGAGGAGCTGGACAAACTTTCTCAGTCTAAAGCTTCTGCTGCCAAGTGTGCATGGGGGTACCCCGCAGCATAATGAAGAATAAGAGCACAGGCAGATGAAGACATTTATCATATGACACAACATGATCAAAGAATAGGATCTGGTCAGCTGGTCAAATTTATAATTTTTAAATGCTATTTTTGTGTATTGTTTTACAGAGGAGAAGAAAGTGGCAGATGCTAAAAGAAGGAATCGCTAGAGTAAGGACTGACTTTCTCTAGTCTCTGAGTCTGCTAAAGCGCTCAGAAAGCAATACAGACTCTACTTAGTTTTCTTACAAACAACAATAACAAACATTCTGAAACTGCAAATAATGTTTTCTTGCTTGCATTGTTCAGTCTGTCAGTATTGTATTCTTTTGACGGTAGCTCACTGATTACCCTTCAGTCTTTTTCATTACCTTGATTTGAACTAGATGGTAAATAAATATCATAAGGTGAATTTAAACAGCATATCAGTGAGAAAAATGCTTACTTGAAATATAAAGAAAACATTCAAACCGGGACTAAAATAATTTTTGAAGCTGTTCTAGTTTTTAAAGGACTAGTTTAGATGATTTCTTACAGTCTCAAGGACTCCTGTTTATTTTTTTCACATAGAATTGACAGTTATTCCTACCATTTATGTCATCCAGTAGCACTTCTAAACCAGAAAGCCAGACTGGAACTTCAGCAGCTTGTCTGAGTATTAACCGGCCTCAGCTCCTCCACTCTGACAAAGCTTTAGCTGAAAGGTAAAAAAGAAACACATACCTACTTGTTAAATGCTATTCATGACAACTCTTCCTTCCTCTTGCTACTACGCACTAATCACAAATTAGAAAGTATTTTCATATTGTCAACACAGAGAGCTTATGCAAAGCCAGATGAGAGAAATAAATCAGAAAAGTAACAAAATCTTTGAATTTATGCTTATGTTGCTTTAGCAAATAATTAATTGACTGGATTATACACAGGCTGCTTTCTAGTCTGTAGATACATTGGATGCTGTTGCAGCAAACAGTGTCATTTTAAAAGTAAGTCCTCAAAAATAAAAGTTGTAATTAAGCCCAAAACATTTTAAGCATTCACTTTTTACATTCAGGATCTCACTTGATTTTGCTGATTTGGGGAAGCCAAATTGTAGTTTTCTGCTTCACTTTATGTTCATACCAGGTTTGCTCTGTAGCTGTAACACTAAACACAGTAGGGACCGAGTTTAATAAAAATGTGCAGTTTCCAGTGGTCTGGTGGATCTATTTTCCGACTCACAGATATTTCCACTCATATCAGACTCTGTAAAAAGCAAAACAAAAAGCAAAGTCTAACCCACATTCTAGTCCTAAGATATCTTCCAGTAGTCTTTTAATCCTGAAAGATAAAACCACAATAAGATCACTACATTCATAAAGAGCAAAAAGCCCTCCTAAAATAAAGCCTTAAAACAGGGGGGGGGAGGCGTCCTGAGAATTTTATCATGCACTGAAACAGTCAATTGCATCAGATCTGAGACACGAGCAAAAGCTGTTTCAACATTGACACTGCCAGCCTCAGCAGACAAAAGTATCCTGTCATTTGAGAAAGTATTTACCACCTTGTAGCTGCTCTTTCCCATGCCAGTGTTTCTGTCCCCTCAGAACCACTTAGGAGGGATGCTCTTCCTTATTTTAACTTACCTGCCATCAATAAGGGGTAACCGACAGGGAAGAAGAAAGTAATGTACATAACTGCCTCTCCATATCTCTGAAATCCTTTGAACTAGAAGCACCTCAAAGCTTTCACTGAAAGGCAGGTTTTTGCACTTGGACTGGGGCTGATATCACTGAACCATAATATTTACATTCTTTTTCTTTTACATTGCTTTTCCCTAGCACTTCCATGAGACACTTAAAAATAGAAGGTGAGACACTATAACTAGGCAGAAGGCTATTTAGTGGCATAGTGCTCCCTGTGGATTGTCCATGCCTATTCCTTTTTGATGAGTGGGGGAAATACCTACTAGGTCAATTGGTGCACCTCTTCCTACTCCTGCCAGTGCGAGATTACTACACTGCACCTCTCCACACTGGCTCATGCCCAAGAGACTACAGTATCACTTGCATAGGTTATGTAATGAAGGCTGCCGAGAGCTTTATGTAGCTCACTGACTTAGAAAATTAAATTGGCTGTTCTCATGGAGGATCTGTTTGAGGTGCTTCCTCAGTTTATCAGACCCTCATGTCAGTTCGTCTGCTGTCCATGACTGTTCTGGGAGGTTATCTGGCATTGCAGTACTTCAACAAAATTTTAGGAATTTGTTCTTTCCTAATTCATGTTGCCATAATTTTTCAAATTTAGTTGTCTTTTTGATGTCACTTTCTTAAGGTCTCCTCATAGTAACTAATCTCCCAAATACCTAAGTCTCATACAGAAATACTAAAAAGTTTTGTTCTATCTAAGGCTCTCCATACGAGAAAATTTCCTGCATATGTGATCTGCTCCATATGGGGAATCTCCATACTCTAACTAGTGTGGAAAGAGCGAGACCTGTCAGCCTTCTTGCTGCCTTTTCAACTTTCTTCATAAGATGCTAATACTATGAAACAAATTATCTCTGTGCATTGTCAGAGTAAGGTCATATCTTAATACTCGTGTGAAGAATTACTCTTATTTGGTGCACAATGTATATATGCCCATGGGTGTTTACTGTGCCAGTGCTGTATCACATGCATGCATTTCAGTTAGGGCAAAGTAATTCACACTCCGCACAGTTAACACACAAATCCATAATATAATTAGAACAAGAATGAAAAATATTAGTCTCCAGATGAAGGATAATACACAGAAGAAATGGTTCTTGAAATTACTAGTATCAATCATCATTTCGTCAGAAACCTGTGTTTACACAGCTTAGAAAGCAGCAATATTGAAATGTATCTCATGTTTTTCATTCCAAATGCATTTCTTTTCTATAATGTTTAAATCTGTTTAACTGTATTTCGGCTGTAAAAAGGAACAAGTGACTTAATGATTCAACTAATTTTACTAACTTGATTTTGAAAATCAAAATATTGGCCTAGTTTTTCACATTTTTAAAAATTATAGTAAAAATTATTCTTCTAATAAGTTTTCCATTCAGCTACCAGTGAAGTTCATATTCTTTTTTGTTTGTTCATATTCTTTTTCTTACAGAAACAAACAAAGCCATCTCTACTCATACTTCAGAAGACCATTTGCATGTTTTTTATAACATACAAACCAAACGAAACAGATATTGGAACAGAAAAAAGGATAATAAAATCTGTCATGAAAACAAAACTTCCACTTATTATTAATTACAGTTTACTGTCTGAAATATTTTACTTTAAAAAATGGTTTACCGCCATGAAAAAATTCTATTCTAAGTAACATATTATACATAAGTATATGTTCACTACGGAGAGACACAAATTACAGTTCCTTACCTGAAAGAAGACTATGTAGTGTGCTAGAGTGATTAATTACGACAAGTAGGCTGTTTCCATTAAAGTTTCACTATAAATATATAAATGTATACATGCACGCACATACATATATATTTATTATTGCTGGTTGGTGATCATGGTTCTGGGTCAGTGAGACAAACACTGTTGCAGTTCACCCTCCCATCATGTTTACAATGGCTGCAGTTTTCCACTGCTTCCCATGCACATTTACTCCACAAAAGCAGACCATGCCTATACCCAGAAGCTTTTCCAAATGGTTTTGAGAGTATGGTATAAACAAGATTGAAATCAAATAGTACCACTGCAAAATATCTCAGGTACTCAGTGGATGTAGTACACTGACAGCTAAAACATTGCATGTATAGCTGTTGATTGTGCCCATGGGACCACTACAATTTCTGCAGAACCATATGAACCAGACCAGTGAGGGTTGCATAGTTTAAAATGCTGAAGACCCCATGCCATTTAAGCACCCTCTCACATTAACAAAATTAACAGGTCCTGCATTGGTGTTACACGTGGCTTACACCTTGAGCACTTAAGTCACTCTGCAACGATATCCTGCATCTGCAATACATTGCTAACAAATTCACACTATTAGCTATCAGTCTTTCTTACAAGGAAATCAGGTATCCTTGGTTTCATTTCCACTTTTATTTCTTACGGTCTTCCCATTTCTCCTTCCTTAAGTTTGCTTCTTTCTCTCCTTAATTTGTGACTGAGTTTTTGCTGCTCCTTATACTTGATCCATCTTTCATTTTACCTGCCAAATACCCTCTCAATTCAGATTCCTCCTCAAAACCATTAATTTCTCCACCTTTACCCTTTCCTTTAAATGTAACCAATGGCTTGTCTCTTTTAGGCTGCAAATCTTTTCACTAGGGCCTACACTTTCAGTGTTTATTTGTACAATATCTGATTAATTTGTAAGCCTTTGAAAATTCTTACTAATATTTCAGTAGGGTTTTTTTCCCCTCACACATAGGAAGTGATACAGTGTTTGTCTTTTCTGAAGCCAGAGAGATAAAGTGGTCATCCATAACTAGATGTACAAAGCACAATGGAAAAATTAGGTGGTTTCAGCCAGAAAAACTAACAATCGAGAACCTTTTGGCAGGTCTGAATTTTAACTTAAAGCTGCAAAATACATCATTTGAGACAGTTTCAAGTCTTGACCAAATCTTTACTGGAAATTACAGTAGCAAAACAAAGCAGAGTCTCCTGAGACACCCTCACATCTCAGCTAACATTGTTAATCACCTGGCAGCTTACAAGCATTTATTTCACGTAAGAGGGAATGTTCCAGATGATTCTGGAATTTGATGGAAAAGACTGTTGAATTCAATAATATTAAAAACTCTGGCAGTCAGTGTCAAACTTGCTGGGCCCAAAATACAATTTCTCTTAAAATGTTATTTCCTTCTCTTAGAGTTTAAATGCTGTAAGGCTCCAACTTACACTTGTTCTTTGCAAGACCAACAGGCTAGAAATTTTAAAGACAAAACCCAAACAATTCACTATGGGGCCCCACCATAAACAAAGTCATATATGAATGCTATTTTTATTACAAAAGCTGTAAAGGTTTCCTGGAAGCTCATCTGTGAAGTTGCTGAGTACTACATACCTAACCAAGGTTTCTGTGATACTGCCTCCAATTCCATGGACTTTCTAGGAGACAGGAAGATTTTTAATATCCTTCTCCTGTTTCAGTGGAAGCACTCAGGTTGAAGGAAAGTATCACTAGCCAGAGTCTTACAAATTTATGATTCTGATTAAGCATTATTTTTTTCTTCTGGAGATGGCAGTAGCATCCATGTACAGCTCACTTAATTGCCTTTCTGAGTTTTCATTTCTGACTTTTCATTTGAGTGCTTGGAGAGAACAATTTTTTACTTAATAAGTGGAAGATGGAAGTAGAAGCCTTTAGTAAGTGGAAGATGTGACAAAGAGAGACATTTTTTGTACTATGCAAGAAACTAGTTTCATTCTCTCTCCTTATCTTACATCCTCAGCATGAAGTGTTCCTTCATTTCTTCTCCAGTTTGTTTTGCAACTGCAACTGCTGTCAGTCAAGCTTTCACATATAGGTCACCAGCCCTGAAAAACAGCGGGGGCACACAATAATACAATTCTCATGAAGCTGACCTTTTCAAATAAAGTAATTTTATTTCTCCAGACCAACCTTGTATCAAAAATATCCCGTGAAATAAATATAGGTGAGGAAATAAGAAGCCCAAACAGTTATATGGGCAAGCTGCAACAATGCTGTTAATCTGCTCACCTGCCTGTCCTGCCTCCTCCCACCCCAGCCCCACATCAACTCAAGATCTTTCAGATGTCTTTAGTGTTTAGTTAAACAAAGAAGGTCTTTTCCTCTGTTCCAAGTTTTATCTTTCAGTTACTTGCCTAAATAGTTATAAGTGGACAGTTTTTAGCATATAGCCTTTTTTCTCCTAGCGTTATGCAGACCACCCAACATTTCAGATCCTTCATCCTCCCTTCTCCTCCTACAGCTTGTTGCATCTTGGGTTGAAATTTCTCAGAGGATCAACACCACCACATGTTCAACTTGTAATAGATTCAGCATGTAGCTCAGATCCTGACTGGTCCTTGGATGCTATCAAAAAAAGTAGCACCATATATTTTTGGTTTTAAAATAAGCTTCTGATTCATGCTCCCCTGTTACTGGCAAGACCACGAGTGTGACAGAAATAAACTGTGTGACCTCCATATCAGCAGGGGATCTGTTTTAGGTTGTGCTCACAGAGCAGAAATGGGAGAAGGGGGAGCCGTAACAAGCAGCATCAGACTTCAGTCTTCCTCCCCAGCCCCAGCCTTAGTGTATACGTTAGCCTATTGCAGGGCTATGCTACCATCCTTCAGGGATTCCTTGCTTAAATTTCTGTTTATATCACAGTGTCATCTCTCAATGCATTTCCAAATTCTACAAAACAAACAGCATTAGTCTATTATTTCTTACAATCTAAAGATGAGTGTCAGAGAGCAAGCTACTGTCAAGCAGGCGAGCTCTAAATGTCTTTCTAAAGAGATTACTTTGTTGAATAAAAAGCATTTCAGAGCCAAGGAATGATCGTGTTGATTTTCTTGTCTCCTTGATGAAATAGAACTAATTTTTTTTTACGTTCAAAGAGATTTTGCTCAGAGCGCTCAGTTTTTAGAACTGTAACTCTGAGCATTCCCATTAGGTTCTCCTTGCAGTTTAAGCTTTTGCCAGCAAAAGACAGACAAACCTGCTGGGTGTGGTCTAATGCACATCCAGGAGGTCTCTCAAACCATATGTTTCTCATGGTTCTAATCTAGGATTAAATCAATCTAAAAGAACAAAAGCTGTGTGAAAGGAGAAAAGACCTTTATCTAGAAATGAAAGAAAATGCAACCAAGTGTCATTTTCTGAGATTTTTTAAAAGATGCTGCACCTACCAGCAGGTGCTAAACATGGCAAAGTCTTACTCAGTGATCAGTCCCTTCTCTCCAGTCTACAGATCAATAGGTTCTGATCCTCATCCACAAACCACAAGACTGGTGAGCAGCTTTTCTAGCAGAAAACATAAAAGGATTTGCCTTTAATAAAAAAAAAAAAAAAGACCCTCCCACAAAAACATCTCTTGTCCTTCACAACCCTTTTAGAAATCCACTTGTTAGTATTTCCAGTTGTGAAATGTTGAGAATTACAGGGCACTAAGCATGTTCAAATTGTGTGTTTGTATGACATGACACACTCACTTGTGCAGAGGTGCAGGTTAACTTACACAGAGAGGTACAGAATTTGTAATGATGGTATCACAACATTTTAGTGGAATACAATAATATGCAACCACTGTACCTCAGGTATTTGAGATTAAACAGATTCAAACCAGTAAATATGTTTTTCAGAGTAACCATGTTTATAACATAAAAAATTACATAATTGATTGTTCCATACTGACACCAAATTACAGTGTCCCAATTTTGGGACCCCACATAAAATATCCTATGCCAGCAGCTCATAACAAGGCAGTAAATCCACAGCTGAGCCACCTATCTGTAGTCCTCACCTGGACGTGGTCCCTCTGCAGCAGTGTCCCATCCCTCTGCCAACACAACCTCCTCTGGCCCAGCCAGCTCTCTTCCATTACACCACACACCCTTGGCTGGCTCTGCATTGGGTCTACACCGCTCTGCTGTCCCTGTCAGGTACAGCAGTGTTTTGTGGCCCTTCCTCTTGGCCGTAGTGGACGCCCAACACTGCTGTTCCATGTGCACCAGAACAAAAGGACAATGCCTGACCATTGCAGAGAGGCACCATTGAACACCTAGGGAGAAAAGCAGGTCCGCCAGTTTCCCTGTGCTGTTGGCCTCTCCCTCCCTTCAGCATCCCCTGAGAAGCCAGGCTCAGTCTAACTGGGGAGGTGGATGAAAAGGATCACTAGCTTATTTTGCTACATCACAGCACATTCCTAGGACCCCAGCCCTTAGGGGCTTTACTGAACTTGCTGTGTATTACACTCATTTGGCTGTCTCATTAAACACTACATTTGGCAAATCTGACGTGCCTTAGGCGACGTCTACACTGTAAAGTTTTGCCAAAGTTTTGCACACCCAAGGTCAGCTCAGGGCATGGAAAACACACATCCTGTAGCTGACACTGTTACAGTGGTGGGACTCCAGGGACTGACAGCATCTGCGCTAGCAACAGAGTCCATGTCATTGTACCTTCTGCTGTTTAGGAAGGTGATGTCCCTAAACCAGCATAAAACTTCCTGAAAGGATATACTGTGCCTCCACGAGGTAGTCTGTCTTGTAGCCACTGCAGAATAAATAGATTTTGCTGGGTACACAAGACATACTAATTGCAAGTTCTACTTGTACATTCCCATCTGGCTTTTCTTTGTTCACTTTCTTTTCCTTATACACCATATAGTTCCCTAGCCTTTACTTTGGAAAAGATTCACAGTTGCCTCAGGATGTAACAGAAATTCTCTGTGAATTTTTCATGTTGTGTTTACAAAATACACAGGTTAAAACATGCTTTTAGAGCTCAGTTTCTTGCAGATATCAATTATATGAAGGCTCTTTTTGTTAAAAATATTATCAACATTTCACTGGGGGAGACATGTTCAATACCAAGAATGCAAACTGATGGGAGCCAAGGGAGTTGGTGATATGCAAAGAGGGCAACACCAGGTCTTTCGGATTGTCATTGACACATCATGACAAACATTCCCAAACACGTTCTGTGCAAAATAAACTGTGCCCTTTCTCCTTAAAATAAACATCCTTGATATACTTACTGAAACCAGGAATGTGCCATTACTAATGATAATGTAGTGCAGGAGACAGCTTTTCTTAAGGTTACCCAAAATATTTTTGCTGCTTCATCAGATGTATTGTTAGAGCTCACCAAACCCAGAGCTGTGGTGCACCTGTTTTCTCTCAGACACATCTTATTTTTCTTCCTTGGAAGTCCCAGCTGGCGTCCAGGTTTTCTTAAATCGCTACCAGAGCTAATTGCTAAATTGCTACCAGAGCAATGCCCCAGAAGATGGGGAATTGCTTTCTGTGGTGAAAGGTAATCAAATAGGTGGACTCAGTTAACTAGAATGGCCAACAAGATGGAAAGAGCTGGTGCTAACATCAGCATGGGAGGGAAGAGGGAATACAGCAGCTGTAGCCAGGCAACCACAGTTTTGGGGTCTTTGACTTGGGGATGCTGGAAGCAGGAAAATTTTAGGGAGGCTCAGGGGAGAAAGGTGTTGCTTGGGGCTGGTAAAAAGCTGGCAAACAGGTGGTTCTGTTGGGAGTCACTCAGCTATGAAATCACAAACTTAGGGAAAATATTTACTGAATCCCAGATTTGCTCCACCTGAAAGCATGAAGGCAGTCTGTTTTCTTCATTTGTTTTTTATTTCTTTTGCTTATTTGGATGCTCTATGATACTATTCCAATATTAGTTTTGAGAGATTTCTCATTTAAGTAGATACTGAATTCAGCCTAATGGAATGGCTTCTCAGCCTGTGACTGGACTCTCAAGCACTGCTTCACTAACAGAAAGGTCAGTCTCACACTAGTAGCTGCAATAAACCCAGCAGCAGAAATAGCAAATGGCAAAAGCTAAGAACAGGCAACGGTTTTGAACTTGCAACCAGTTTGGGAGGCGAAACAGTATTCTACTCACTCAGCAAACTCACAACTTGGTAACAGCTTTGTTGAAACATTTACAGAGAAATTATTGACGACAACACCATGCACCTTTTTAAAAACAACAACAAAGAATACCACCACTAAAACCCTGTTCTATGGGGCCTGTAATACTAAAATAGTAATGATAATTTAAAAATTTAAGTAAATCTGTGCAGTTCTATGCAAACACAACAGAAAAGACTGCTTCCCTGTGATAATCATCTCAAGAGGCTATATCAACATTTTCACACTTTGGCTTCAGGAACCACACCAGGATATCAAACAAATATTATCCCATATGTGCAGCAAACTTCTTTCTTCTTGCAACAAGCAAACAAGAATTATTTTCTTAACAAACATACAACAGACAAAAGTGCTACTAAGCAAGATCATAAGACTAAGTAAAAAAAATAGTGGTACTGATGAAACCAAAAGTTTGGGGTGATGTAAATGAACACTTTCTTCTTTCCAGTCACAAGTGGCTGGAATTTACACATGTTGATTACTTATGGCTGGTGTTGCACAGAGGCAGCTTTGCAAGGTGCTATGTGCCTGTGTGAATGGCATGCAGATCACCTCAATGGAAACTGAGATGAGCACTTCATGCTGCTGGGGGGACGCAGAAAAATACCCAGAAGTAAAAGAGAGGAACAAATAGATGATGCAACCAGACTTCTATAAGCTCAAAATGCCCAGTCAAGGTTAGATACGACTTCTCTTCAGGGATTTGATCTGAAGAAGAAAACAGCTCTGCATGAGAAAACTCCCAGACTGATAAATACCAAGACTTGGTATTTCTCAGCAGATGAACTACTTGAGGGATTTCAAGGAGTATCACTATAAAGCCTGTACTGCAGGGTACGCTCCCTGCATGCAAATTTGCAAACATGTTAAAATGTAGTGTGTATTGTAAGGGAAAAAACTTGATGAAAGCCTCAGTCCCACCACACTGAACATAGACTGTTACCTCTAAGAACATGAGCACAAAGTCATGTTAAACTTTGCATTCATCACATTCCCATTGGTTTTACACATGAAAGGGAGGTTGGGACATTGCTCTAGCAGGCAAGGAAAATAGCATTAGAGATGGGTTTAAGTTATTTTAGTGTGAGTTCTTTTCTTAAAAGTCTTCAATCCTAAGACAGTCAGTTGCTGCTGAAGTAAACCACACTGAAACCAGCACAGGGCATTAGTTGCATTTCTCTAAGCAGCTCAGCATCTCTAGATTTATATTTGCCAGTTTTCCTTCACTTATTCCTCCCTTGTGCTAGGGAATGGAGTCCTCAATAAGCAGGATTAGTCTCTTGTAAGAGCAGTAACATTACCAAGAGTAATAAACAAGCAGTAACTATTTTAAACTTAAGATTTAAAATGAGATTCAGTTAAATGCTCGTTCCCTGCTTTCATTTTCAGGAAAAGAAAAAAAAAAAATCTTCAGGGGAATTAAGGGGGAGGGGGCAATTCTTCCCTAGAGGTTCAAATATATCTCCCAGGCAGCACAAAAAAAATGTTGGTATTCTGTACCACCCAGTGCCTGCCCACTTCTATGCTTGATTACCCCGATAAATCAGAAAACCTGTTTGTTACAGGCTCTCCTTCCATTACAGCTGTTGCTCTGGTTAACATCCTCTGAATCATCCAATTCATCAGGATCACATACATGGGGTTTTAATCCTTTGATTTTTTAAGTTACTTTGTTCTGAATTTTTCGCTTCATCCCTTTACTGACAGAGGAACCGGATAAAGATAAATAAGTCAGAGTAGCATTGTTTTTCTCCCCTGCTTTTTATTTTGCAAGGGGAATAGGGAGGGGGGGGAACAGGGTAGCTCTCTATTTCACAGTTCTTTAGTGGTATCACTCAGTGTTGACAGTGCAGCCTGAAATCTGAAGAGTCTGAAAACCAGTGGTGAACTTCTGAAGTACAGTTAGTCCTATTGTGTTTTCCCAGCCATTAAAATGCTATCTTTGAAAAATGTATATTACATAGACAAATAGCTTGGTGGTTATTCCAAGCCCTCCATCACTACAATGCCTTTCAGTACTAATTTCTGTAAAAGGAACAAAATCAGGAATTGTGTTACAACTGAAGTGTAATTGCTACATAAATTATATGGAGTGTCAAAGCTGGAAAGGAAAATGGGGAACATACTAGGTCAAATGCTTGCTAATGGGCTATTGAATCATTCACCTGCCCAAATCAAAATCAGACATGAGTACACACGTTGGAAGGACACAAGAGAACATACTCTGTAACACTGTTTCAACATGATTTTAGGCTTAATGCACACAAACACACCACACACCTCATATTCATACAAAGATAGGAGAAAAGAGGAATGATGACTAAACCTCAGATTGTTCCATGATTCTACTATTGATACGACACCCTTTGTTTTGAAAATCAGACTGCCTATTTCTTTGTAAAAATGAACTCAACATAGGAATCCAAGATTCCTAAGACTGTGTTGTTCCAAGTCTTAGCTACCTTCAGGACACAGGATTTCAAAACCAAATATAGACTATTTATAAGAGCAAAAAATCACTTTTGACAGAGAAGGAACATCTCTAATATTTTACATACCTCATACTGGATAAGATTAGCACCAGTGTTTATAAATTCTTTAAGAAGAAAGTATCACAGCCTTCCTTTTCTGTCCTCCTCACCTGCTTCTTTCCATCTATTTCTTCCCCCTTTCAATAATGGCAAAACCTTATGTCATTACAAGAAAGTATTTTATTGACCAGCATAATGGATTCAAGATCTGAATCCAAGGTTACCAAATGAAAAAGTACCTGTCTAGTCGTAATATGTCAGAAGGAACAGTCTTTAATTACCAAGTTCCTGTAACTGTGATCAAGGATTTTGCTTCTGTTTAATTTCCCAAGAGCCATTAGGAATATATGGATCCAAAAAGATAAGTCAATGGCATCAACAAAAGTACAATTTCTGGCCTCTTATATTTGAGGTAGAGAAAGACAAAGAAAACATGAATAAAAGGAAAAGATAAAGCACATACACAAGCCTTCCTTGAAAAATCTGTCTGGTATTTGCTACAGAAAGATTTAAATAGCTGCTTTTGATTGAATTTATCTGATTTGTTAAGCACTCATAGAAAATATTTTGTACTAAAGTCTTTGAGTTCTTGCACTGATTGGACACAGTTGCACAGTATAAATCGCATTTATACTGGAAACCCATAAAATAATAAACTAAACTTGAACACAGAGAATTTTGTGAAGATCTTTAGAATCAAAGCAAGCAGTTTTCCCACAGAGTATCTCCTACAGGCAGAGGCTCAACAAGCAATACGTCTGGGTTATAATAATAAACTGTAGGCTCAGTCCTGCAAGAAGTTGAAGTTGGCAGAGCTGCTTAAGAAAGACATTCAAGACTTTTCAGGAATGCACCTGTATTCCACAAATGACAGAGAACAATCTCCTTGAACAAATCAAATCAGTCAGCTTCTGAGTTAAAAAAACCATGTCATTAGGAAAATATGTGAAAGAGTTATGAATAAAAGCAGCAACATACACCATTTCCCCCATAATACTTTCATTTAATCTTGTAGTCTTTCAACAAAAGACTGACAAATACTGACAATATATTGCAAATGCACGTCCTTCTGTCTGATGACGCTGTTATTCACATAGCATTCTATCAATTTGTATAATGGATAAACTCAGGCACAAAACAGTTGATGTAAATGTTTTCAAATACAGCTTCGGGTTAGTAACCTACATTCCAGCCGTGCTAAGGACCCAGAGCTTTCACTAAATTAAATAGATTGACAGTACAGATAGCTGCATTAAAATTATTAGAAATATGTAAGTAAAAAGTAACATTTCCACTTTCAAACTCCAAATGGCTGACTGAAAAGGGAATATTTGTATCAAGAGAAGAGAGAGTACCCTCCCTTTACCAGAAAATGCCACCTGCTTTTTCCTGCAGAAAAATTCCCTCAGACAGAAAAGTTCAGAAGTAGTAGTACGCTGCGACATCCACCTCCAGCTGGGGAAGACAAACATAGGCCAGGGCCAAATAGCATACTGTAAGAATAAAAAGACAGGACCCACATCAAGGGAGACAAAAATGTGGCACATAGAAAGGTAACATAAATAGTCCAGCAGGAACATTTATCAGACTGTGATGAAGCTTGGGCTTACAAACAGAAGTGGCATTGCTCAGAAAACAGGTTGGAAAAGATGACACTGTTTTTTAGAATCACTTGTTGAAAAGAAAGAACCAAACAAAAGCCAAATAGCAACACACCCCTGAATAGCCAACTTCAAAAATAGAGACTGGACTTGGTAAAGGTCACTATTATTCTTTATAAAACAGGAAAGACTTTTTACTTTTAAGTCTATAATTAGACTTCAATGGAAAGTTACATTGTAAGCTCAAGAAAATTGCCAAACTTTCTTGTTGGTCTTATAGTACAATCTTTATTCATCTGGTCTGGACACGTGTTACATTTTAACAAGTACTTTGCATTGGAAAAGTTCTCAGTCACAGCAAATTTTTAGTACCATTGGAACCAGATACTTCAAAATATGTAGAGAAACAGATCATTGTAAAAGAGACATCAAAAGTTTTACCTTGAAGCTCTCCAAGGCATCTAAGTATAGCAAGGATAAGAATAATAAAGGTCTACTGCCTACCTCCATGCCCGCCACCCTGTGGGACTGCTTATTTTGCAGTCCTCCATGAACATCATTGGCTCATGGAGGCCTCGGTGAACGATGGGTCCTCATCACATCATCACCGTAACTTTGTACAGCTGGCAGTCTTTCTTCCAGGGAAGTCAGAACACACTTAGCTCAGATATTGAATTTCCTTTCACCTCTCCAGGGTATGGTCTTTCCAACTCAGGGTTAAGCTTGTTTGCAATTCATGGGGAAATGGATTGCTGCTATTGCTGTTGTCTGCACTGTGCATGGCTTATGAACAAAGAACTCTGGTTTCTAAGGCTCTTGCAACTCTTTAAACAGTCACTCCCTAAACGAAAATTTCCTGAAATCTGACCCTCAGATCTGAACCTCTTGAAAACTAGAGGATGAACAGTCTGGATTTAAATCCTCAAAACCAAGTATCATGCTTCTTTGTTTTTAATTTATCCAGACCTCGATTCAGAAGAAACCCAGATCTGATTCTAGCATGGCCAGACCAGAGTCTTGTCTTAACAATCTCATCACAAGCTGGCACAACTGTCTGTGAAGGAGAAAGTTACTCCTGCAAGATTTCTGTTGTCATCTACTCAGATCTTGCAAGACTGAAGGCAAGATTTCAGCAGTCAATAATCTCAGACTTAGCCAGATCAGCCTAAACATGCAGACCCAAGCTAAACACCACCTCTTCAGGAACTCTGCAGTCCCACAGCACAGGGAGCTGGACACTCCTGCAATCAACAAAGCCATAAGCACTTCATTAAAAATCGCAGTGTCTTCCCCCTTGCTTGAACACAGTCGTAATAATGTTAACATATACTTTAATACTATATACTATTACAGACATTTCATAAACACCTAACACTGTTCAAAAGACCTTTATTAAAGTTTAAATATAGCTGCCATTCTCTGCTACTTTCCAACAGGCAAAAAGACTCTCTCCAGAGGCACTTTTGATTTTCCAGACAGTCGGGGTCTACAGTGGTCTACAGTGGTCAGACAAGAGTCTGAACTTTGGCAGCTCTGCAGCAGTCCCTTCAGTCATCATAAAACAGCTTTGATGGGATCAAAAGGAAGTTGTATCAGATGGGACTCATGGGAAGTTACATCAGACCTTTATTTGCCCAAAGAAGGTCAGCAAGTCAGAGTGTTCAGAAACAGCATGCAAAACATGGCACACATTGCAGGGTGTGGATAAAGAGGAAGGATCTTTCATAAGAAAGAAAAATAATTGACATGGCATATTTCATCGGACTACAGTTTTTCCCTATTTCCTGGAGAAACCAAAGCACAGAGAGAGAGAACAATTTGCACACATTCACGCATAGCGAGTGTATCAGAACACATATCTCTTGGTTTGCAGGACACATCCTCTCTCTTTTGCCTAACACACTGTTTCTCCATTGCCTGGAAATGAATGCACTGGAGAGACTACACTTCAAAAACTCCTGCTTTATGTATTACCATGTTTATGTTTGTTACCCTGTTGCTTGAAAACTGAAGCATTTCTAACTGCTTGTTGTTTTATTCATGATTCTGTTTGGTTCCAACTAGATGTGAATGTATTTATACCCTGGAGTTTATTCATTGGTCAGAAATACACAGGAGATTGCAGTGCAAAAGCAGCAGGCCTCCTGGCTGACTTCCCTAGAAAGAGGAGGATCCTCCCTTCTGGCACACCCAACACCTGTTGAGGGACACTGACCTCATAGGGTAGGGGGTGCCGGCTCAGCTCCTCCTGACACTCTGGAAGGAGATGGCCTTGTTACAGATTTGAACGCACTAGCAAGTCCAACATCTATTTCGAATTCTTTGCAGAAACCCAGTGCTAAAAAGTGCAAGGTTCTGCACCTGGGTCAGGGCAACGCCCAGTATTAATACAGGCTGGGGGATTAAGGGATTGAGAGCAGCCCTGCGGAAAAGGACTTGGGGCACCAGTGGATGAAAAGCCGGCAATAGGCACTTGCAGCCCAGAAGGCCAACTGTATCCTGGGCTGCATCACAAGCAGCGTAGACAGCAGGTTGAGGGAGCCAATTCTCCCCCACTGCTCTGCTCTGGTGAGACCCTTTGCAGTGCTGCATCCAGCTCTGGGGTCCTCAGCACAGGAAAGACACGGACCTGTTGGAGCAGGTCCAGAGGAGGCCAGAAAAATTATTAGAGGGCTGGAACATCTCTCCTATGAGGAAAGGCTGAGAGAGTTGGGGTTGTTCAGCCTGGAAAAGGCTCCAGGGAGACCTTATATTTGCCTTTCACTACTTAAAGGGGGCCTTTAACAAAGATGGGGACAAACTTTTTAACAGGGTCTGTTGCCATAGGACAAGGGGTAATGGTTTTAAACTAAAAGAGGGTAGATTTGGCAAGATCTAAGGAAGACATTTCGTTAAGCTGAGAGCAGTGAAGCACTGGAGCATGTTGCCCAGAGAGGGGGCAGATGCCCCATCCTTGGAAACATTCAAGGCCAGGTTGGACGGGGCTCTGAGCAACCTGGTCTAGTTGAAGATGTCCCTGCTCATTGCAGGGAGGGTGGACTAGCTGGCCTTTTAAGGTCCCTTCCCACCCAAACCATTCTATGATTCTGTGAAGAAAAAAAAAAAAAAAAAAGGAAAAAAGTCTGAACAATAGATGACAGTCTGCAGGGAACAGCATTAACTGTGTTTGATAATGGAAGTGAGAGTGAATTACCATTTATTGTTTGTGGCAAGGTATCATCTTTGTCAGTTTTTCTGCTTGCAAGATGAGATTTCTATACGCTGTCAACACACACCAGGGTTCTACTCTGCTTAAATACCTGATCAAGACTAATTGGCAATAATGAAAGAGCTAAGCATGTTTTGACAGTACAGCAGAAGCCATCCATTAGTCCTTTCTGACAGCAGTATGAAGCCCAAACTGCACACAACTGCCAGGAGTGAATTCTGGGGGCAAATACTCCCACAAGCCATGAGAGAAGAGTGGGACCCATGAATCGCACTGGTCCTTTCAGCCTCAGATCAACACCCTCTGGTTGCTCTGGAGAAAGCAAGCTCAGCATCCCTGTTCTTTCAATTCTTTCACCTCCCCTCTGAGAATGCCAGTAAATGAGCTTATTGCAGTACTGCCTATAAATACGAACAACAACAAAATCACTCAAGAAACCCCTTCTATTTGTCTCCCAGAAAGTATGTGTTCACCAGCTCTTTTCATGTCAGTTACTTTAACACAGTAAGGTGTTTTCTTCATCCAAAAGGTTGGATGGAGGTTCACTGGGATGAAGATTCTTGCTGTTACTTAATAACCTCTCCACAGTTTAAAGGTCTTCCTTTGCTATCTCAATATCTTTAAAATCCTCTACAACATATATAATATTGAATTCTCATACCACTAGGAAAGCGTAGCTCGGGTTTAGAGAGACCTATTTAAAATGAGAGATGAATGCACCCGAAATTCTATTCTGCTGTTGAAAGGTACACTGACCTTGAGGCTTGAAATAATGTCCCGAATTAGCTTGTCAGCAGCCCAGAGATCCAATCTCAGTTTTCATGGAACTGTTCCCAGAGCAGGTAGATAATGCCCAATCTTCAAAGTAACTATGTCTCAAGTTTATCAAACAAGCAGAAAAAAAATGACACACCAAAGGGCCTATTCACTAAAGAGTGGCTTACATGAATCGGCCAAGCATGTGAAGATCTATTTTTCTTCCTTGGGTGACAGAAATCTTGCACTACAAAGGGCAAGAATACAACTTGCAAGTAGATTACATGGGTTCAGCATAGACAGAATGAATTATTTCAGCCCAATCACAAATTTCCTTTGAACATCAGAGTTTAGGATTTGATTCAAGTATTAAGTTCAGATTTGATCAGCAGAGACCAAGAAGAGGAAAACTAGAAAGAAAAAAAAAGAAAAAAGCTAATGAAAAATGTACACAGTCTCAGCAGCTCAAGAAAAGTAAATTCCCTTAAGCCAGTGTGACACATGCTGGACATTTCTAATCCATGAATGAAAAACTAGATGCGTCAGGATTTATTTAAACAAAATTCAAACTCCCTTGAAGAAACAAAAAACTACAGCATAGGCTTGACCTACATGAAACAGGCATAAGGCCCTGTACTTTGGGGAGTCTGTAAAAACAACACAAACCCCCCTAAAAGTTCTCCAGTGCAAAGAAGACTTTGTCTACACTTCAGCTGAAGCCTGGATGTATTTGGAGCACAGAATGAATAACAGCCATCATCTTGAGTAGGGGTGGCTAAACCATCCTTAGTACAACATTAGTATCTGTACTCCTGAACCAAGCTATGAGGACAAACCCTGACTTCTTGCAAAGATTTTCTTTTCACAAAGGAACAGATCTTCCAAATCTGTGCATCATTTTATGCAGATTGCTGATGTTTTGTCCATACACCAGATTCTTTTATTGCTAACTCTTTAGCAAAAGGTTCTGTACTTAAGTTCCAAGGAAGTTGAGTTTATGCCTCAGTCCTCATAGCTTTTGCTACATACATTTTATTCTCTGATATCACTGCAGATCGCCACACAGGCTCAATACACCAGACACAGTTTTCATTTAACTTCTTCTAAAGTCTTTGTGATGAATATGTAATCCTCACATAATTTTGTTCATCTCAAAGCATCAGTCAAGATAGTTTTCAGCCCTTGGTCCCACTCCTACACTTAGCAGTCTGCCAGTCTTGGAGGGTCCTACCTCTTCTCTTCCTCTTCTTAGCCGTTCAGCATTTTCAGGGTCTCAGAGAAGATCAGCTTCTTGTCCTATGGGTGAGGCAGCAGCAGCAGCTCTTTGCAAGCAGATGGAAATGCTGCAAAGCAATCCCCCTTCAGTTTGCAAAGGATGCAAGACCAAACTCACAACACAAGCACACCGGGCCAAAAAAAGGCCAGACCCTCCCCACCTTCCCAAGATCATAAAGAAAATGTTAGATAAATGCTTATGGCCTTGGCAACTTTTTTTTTTTTCTTTGAGACAGGCCCTGTACTTTGACAGTGTCTGATCAAAATCCTTTTGCACTTTTAGGTTTACGGAACAGGGGAGATTATGAGGGGGTTACACTTTCTCTCTGCCAGGGATGATGGAGGGCATCTGTACTGAGAGGTAAAGCTTTGATGTTAAGCAACACACAAGCATTGCCATAGCCTCTGAGCCTGACACTAAGCTGACCAAAGTAATCCACTGAAATCAATTAAATGACATCAGTGTAAAATCAGAACAAGTGAAAAAATAAAGTCCAGAGGTTCTTCAGCCTTATTGAAGAGACGCGACAGTAGTGCAGAGGCATTTCTGGTTTAATGTCTTCTTTGCACATCTAACTCATTTTGGTGGCAAGTAGCTAGGAACAAATAAACAGTAAAAGAAAGCAAGGCACAATGGGAACGTGTCATAACATTTTGGTTAACAAAGGTAAGGGCAAAGGTACTTAAAGTATCTGGTGTTCAAAGCCAGAGATTGAAGCCTTTAAACCTTCCTGGGCAATGCAGACAGAAGTTTCAGTGCTGAGAGATGCACTTACAGGAAGCACATTCTTGCCTTTCATTCTTTCCTGAATTTTCCAAAACCCAATTGTTTCAAAATCAGAATTAAAAAGCCTTTATACACATACACATACACACACACTTGACATTGTAAAGGGACTAAAAGTTCAGTTAGGCTGACAACAACCTGGAATAGTTCCATTAATCTCAAGTGGTGGAACACTTGGCCAATCACTGACCTTCCATTTCAGGGCTAAAATCTTGCTGGTGAGTGTACCTCTGTCCAGTCTCAAATATGGCTCCATTTCAGTCCTGAACCTTAAAACATTAATCTAGTTCAATCCAGATCTAGATACTGCATCCCTCAACGCATCTTGCTTTATAAACAGAAAGTAGTTTTTTCTAAGAATACCCATCCTTAAATAGAATTTACCACATGCGAAGTAATGAAGCAGTGTGATACACATCAGGTCAATGATGCTTGCCCTGATATGTTGGCAGTTTGAAAACCAAGACAGAGAAGCTGACGGTTTTTTAACTCACCACATCTTACTGATTCTGCCAAAGATGTGAATTTAAAGAAGGTTTCTGAACAATAGAAGTGATGGTTTAGGAAAGTACAGTGAGAAAGGGGACTAGCATTCAGGTAGAGATGGGAGGACAACAGCCTATAATACAAAAGCTAGGCGAGAGAAGAATGTGGAAAATATCTGACAGGAGACAGCACAGGAAGAAAATCAAGAGCTTAATGAATGCTAACCACTTATTCAAAATACAGTTTTGTCCCCAGTCTCTCAATGACTTTTTTTCCCTAAATCTTAACAGAATTTCAATTCTAAAAGAAAAAACACAATGAAATACATATGTTTTCATCAAAACTGAAACATCAAAGATCACAATTCAACGAAGGTACAGTAGAAAGAAAACCAATAACCTTGCAGTTACATTAACATTGGGTTATTTAGGGGGAAAAAAAAACCCCAAACCTTTCATTTATAATTCAAAAACTCAGAAAACCAATTTGCTTGTAGACTTGGGTCATGCTATTTCCTGCTGTTCCCATATGGTGTAATTAGAAATACTGTTACTGTGAGAAACAGAAAAAACACACAACACAATTCACACTAGCAAATACCAATGCAAAAAGGCAGAAAACCAGATTGGATCAAAACTGCAGCCTGAATGCATTTGTTTCTATGCATAATAATGATTAGTATTATGGCAACACCTTGTGTTGAGGACGTAAAAACAAAATCCTCTCCGAAGAAATGACTCATTGCCTTCACTCTCAACTATATGTGAGATTCCTTGGAAATAATTTGAGATCCTCGATGCACAACTCTGTTTCATCCCAAAAAGCTGTCAGACTTTGCAGAGCTGCTTCCTCACAATCTCACACCTGTCACTGCACCTCCTGATAGCCACTGGAGCTTTGCAGCAGAAAAATCACCTCTCAGATTCAGGTTAGGCTCTCAGTATTTCTAAGCATCTTCACAGAGAATGACATAGACAGAAATTTCAGAACATTAAAAGACAAGTCAAAAGAACCACGGTTCTGAGCCAACACCTATTGCACTGCATTGGAAAGCTCTGCATTAACTTTTTCTTCATGGTTCACCTTTTTGCACCCTTTTCCAGAATTATCTAGAAATACAGAGATACAGGACTAAGCGCTACCTTGTTTCATCACTCGCTCTTTTTTAACATTTTACATAACTTTGGTTATATTAACCAGAGCTTTCTTCTTAAGCACATCTTACAAGAAAGAGTAGTTCAGAAAAGATTATAGCACCATCTTTTAGCTCAATTAACTGCCTATAAAACAGAAAGCCCATGACTCATTCCTTTTAAACAGAAGTTTTGCCCTTTACTGTCTTCGCAGTTCAGTCTTCAGATTAATTCAGATCTGCCACCAAGTCTTCAGCTAAGGAATCAGAGAGAAATACACAAATGCAGTAGAACCTGACCTCTGCTACACTGAGGCAGAGTCCCTTTCTGCCTAAGTAATTCTTCTGGGCTTTTGAAAAGATACACAAAATGCTGCAAAATCCACAACAACAGTCATTCAGAGTAGTGTCTATGTTCCAATTGCAGTTCCTGGGATATACCCCTAGAGATAAAACAGTTTTTCTTAGGCTTGGCAGGTCTACCAACATTTTATCCAACCCAAGGTTTAAACCATGGCTCCAATCATGCCCAAATGGCCTCCATCACTTGACATCTACTTCATTTAGCACATGGCACCTACTAGTCCACTGGAGAAGTCAAAGTGAAAACTGCATTTAAAAGAGAAAAAAAGAAAGTGTTTGGCTCTCAATTTGGGCATAAATTATAATGTCCAGGAGCCAAACAGATTACACTACATATGCACAGCATGAATAGCTGAAAGGCTTTCTAGCCTTAAAGTTTCCAGACAAGGTAGGCAGTTCAAAGGCATGTGCAGTAGCTATCAGACCTGCCCTAGGCCCAGCCTGGATGCAAGTCCCAGCTTTGGCAGAAACCTGAAAGGAGATGGTGCTGGGCAGGGAGGGGGGAGACAGCACATGTGAGAGTTTTCTCCTTTGTAAAGGGCGCATTTATTTTTTTTTTAATAAACAGCAGAAAACGCAGAAGGTGCACAAACTATATTTGAGAGCAGGATTACGCCTGCAAACATCACAGGAGGAAGGAGAGGACATCAAGTAGGAAAGTGAATTGGGGAAAGAAAGTGGAATTTAGGAAAAAAAGGAGGGGATCAATGGGTAGACAGTGGAACCTGAGGAAAGAAGTAGCAACAGAAGAACTGGCAAACACTGACCAATGAGTATTAGGGGCTTTGCATACTCTCTTTCCATACGAATTGAGGGGTGTGTCTTTCTCCAAATGAGACAGCTTCTGAAGAGAACGTGGCTGGAATCAGTGCATGAGAAAACCGTAGCCCTAGTAGATTTTTGTAACTTTTCCCATCCTTACTTCTGGGCCAGGGCATTGGTCTAGTCTTTGCATATAAGGTCAGGAAAACAAGTAAATACATAACACATGTCAGTCATCCATGTGGTTTAGCAGAGAAATATTTTTCTGTTTTTCTTTATTTTAGGAAGCATTTTAGATGCTGATATAACACAAAAAAACAAGTTAATAGACCTGAATTTGCCTCAGAAAGATCAGATTTGTCAGCTGAGTACTCAGCTGAAATTTGCTTTCCAGTCAGCAAGACTGACAGTTCCAGCACCCAGAGGACCCTTTACTGTCTTGAGTAAATAAACAGTCTATAGCTTAATTTCAAGGTAGAAAGTTGAGTTAATTCCTTTCAAAATACCATCTTCAATGTGGAAACATACTTAAAGGGACACAAACTCAAAGCAAAATGGATTCCCCAAAACTACCCAAAAATAAGTTACACCTAATATTCATTTGCTCAAGAAAGATGCCATCTGGCTTCTAGACTTCAGAACACACATACAGACATGTGTGTACACAAACAACATTCCCATGTCCCTCTGATTATAGTAGCCAGAGCATCTACTGCTCAAAACTGTCTTACACACTTAGTCTTTTCAAGCATATCATTCCTTGAAGGTGGACAAAAATTCACATTTTAGCCTACACTGACTTTAGTGACTTTTCATCAGACAAGCAACTATTTTCCCAGGTTTGATATAAATTCTAACTAACCTGAAATTAAAGGTGTTCAAGTTTTTCTTACTTTTAAAATTCTCAAAGGAAAAAAAGAAAAAAAAAAGTCAAAGAGAAAACATCACAGGCAGTCATGCTTTTATCCATTCCTGATTTTTTTTTTACTTGAATACATAGGCCAAATTCTGCAAAACATCTTTATAGCCATCTCTTCAAATTACAGAACCCTATGTCAGCTGCAGCAACTGAAAATGAAACTGAGAATAGAGTTGTTTTAAGGCCAGCCAAGTTGATATTTCATGTAATCTTTCACAGTGATGAGATCATATTCTACTACCAAGCTAATACTATAATCAAGATAAGTCCCTGTTTTAGGAGGGCCATGACTGACACATTCCTTCCTTCTGCCTTAAAGGCACAATCCTGCTTCTACAGCAATCAAGTGGCCAATGTTTTTTCTATAATTTCTCCAGATTTTAGAAAAATAAATACTTACTTTGTCATTACATATAAAATAGAAGAACGAGCTCATTTAATTAATAAAATATCCTTGAAATCCCAGGTCATATTTTAACTTGTATAAATTTAGCTGATATCCACAATGGCCCACACTCTGCTTAACTGTGCACGCTGCTGCCTCAATATACAGAGAAGGCTTTTTAAGTGCAGGCGGCCTTACTGCCTTCCAGATGAGGCTCTTCTCAGGCAACCTCCAAAGAACTTGCACTGCAAACCTTTGCACCTTATTTGTGAGTGCTCTAGCCAGGTTCACCTAAGTGTATTTAGTCGTCAATCTGCAAAAAGGCAAATGTGTTTGTAATTAATGAGTTCTTAGTTTACTGTATATAAATCAGAAAAAGGGAAATATACTGTTAAACAAAGACAGCTATCAAAGGAATTATTTTGCTTCCAATTAGGTTCATAAGGAAAAAGGCTTTTCAGTGACTGGTTTCTGTTGGATCTAACTTGATGCTCTCATTTGTTTTGCAGGGGTCCAGAGATTAGCCCTTCATTAGAGCAAAGAAGCGAAATGGCTAATTTAAAACTCATTCCAACACTCCACAGATTTTTGTCCTCCTTTTAACTGAGAAGATTTGCTGGGAGGTCATTTATCTTCTCTGACAGATGCTGCTGCTGTTTAGCTTCTGATCATTTTGTAAGTGCACACACACTCAAAACCTGAAGATTTCCAGGAATTTTTTTTATATATAGAAATAAGAAAAAACCAGCAGTTTCATAACAGTGTTGATTTTTCTAAAACATTATCCTGACACAATAATTAACTAGCCATATTCTGATTGTTACAAACTCTTCATTCATTTTACTTTCTTTCTTATCTATCTTATATTCCAGATATAACACTTAGAACTAAGCAATCACTCAGATCAAACAGACATGATCAGTATTTGACAACGTAGACAGACTTCCAAAAAGCTCTTCAGAAGCACTCTGGAAACTTATACAGGTAGACTTGACACACAACAAACTTGCCTTTCAAAAAGTGTTAAATAAAAGCATTGCTAAAAGTACTCTTTTTAAGGACAAGTACAAAACAGTAACTCTCACCCTTTGTGGCCTTTAATATAATCTTTTCTTACTTGAGAGAGCATTTTTTGTGCAAACTGTGTTTTGAAGGCTTCAGTAAGGAAGAAAGCCACTACTTCCACAATCATATACAATAGAAGAGAAAAGCTACCCTGCCCTATTTAAATTCGACTAGAAGAATTACTTCCACCCTCCCAGACTTGTGCCATCTCATTGCAGTTTCTAATTCACTTCCTGGCTCAAATGGCTAAAGCCTAGGTAGGTGCTTTGGTAAACCACTCCTTCATTAAGTCTGCACAGGCAATTATAAGATATTTCTTCAGGATGTAAAGTTCTTGGGCATCATTCTAGGTAAACCATGCTGTTATTCATCGCATTAACAAACACAGCCAGTGTTATTCACTTATCTCTCACTACACAATATGGCCCTTAATAGCATACAATCACACATTACCTCTCTTCTCTGAACTATGATACTGAGAGGGTCTCCCTTACCCGAAGGAAAGCTAAGCAGAAACATGCTGATGTTGTTTTGCAGCCCTGTGCTATTTGATTAAATCCCCATTTGTTGTGTTCTTTTGCCACCCCTTTTCTCAAGGCTGTATCTATCACACAGCTGTTCCACATTGAGTTGGGGAATTCATTTGGAGACTCAGGAAAGCAATAGCTTGGCAATTCCAGCACTGCAAAGGCAAGGCTGAAATGCCTTTATGCAGCACCTGCTGAGGGGACCTTTTACTGCTTTCATAATATGGAACAGGAGTTTGGCCCCAAGGGGAGGATCTCACTATACACATGCAAAACCCCAGGTTCTGCCTCATTATAGTTATTGGCCTACCAATTAACTTGCTTCCTGTGAGAGCTGGGAGGAAGGTGTTTTGTTCATTGAGATATTCAGGCTCTACAGTTTGTGCAGTTCTCTACTTTAAGGACTGTGTATGTCCCTAATTGGCATTTGTCACTAGCCATTCAAAACACTTTTCATAAGCCAGATGCTACGTAAAGCATCGTACCCCACTTTTTTACAGATGGGTAAACTGAGGCATGGAACAGGATATCTTGCCGTGGTAATGCAGCATGTCCACAACCCAGCCTAGTTCTCAAGGCACTGTGTTCAATCTGCCTCCACACAGCTTCTCTGATTGCCCAGCTATCAGATAACTATTTGTACATGGTTTTAATAAGAAATGCCAGAAATACTAATTCCTGGAAGTGTTCTGTGTTTGAGAATGTATCTGGGATACCTAGTCCTCTGTAAGTTTAATCTAGGTCATTTAAAATGTCTTTCTGGTACATCACTCAGTCATCCATTGGCAATGTCATCTGCAACAATAAGATATTCTATTTGTAATGACTGTAAGAGTGGAAAAAAACATTAATGTAAAAAGGCCTGAAATAAAAGTTCTCTTCTAAATAAGTTGTGTAATGCTTGCAGACTATTTAATACAAGCAGCACCTATGATGTAGCACATACCTACCAAGTGTTAAACTGTGCTACTGTAGTAAAACTGTCAGCCTTGATTATTTAAAAGGTGTCTACCTGCAGGCTTCGTTTTCATTCACTGTTGTTATTAGTACATCCCACATGTCTGATCAGACTGGCCAATGCTCCGCTCCGTTCATATTACACTTGGCCCCTGCTCCTGATTTATCAACCACAGAGACAAAAGTTTGGCTTGCCCTTTCTGAACAACCAAGATTTATTCTTGATGGCATCCCTCTGCAGTCAAATAAAATTCATGTATGCATTTCTCAACAAATCCATGCTAATGCCAGAAACATACATCAGTGTTGCAGCCAAGACAATGACTACTTGTGATAAAAGATGGGTATCATGCAAGCATTGTAGTTGATTGTAACACATAATAGAGTTGACGCTGCCTGAGCCATAGTTTCCAAGCTCACTTGTTCCTTCCTGACCACCACTTTTCAAGTTTTTTCAGCTCTGTCTGCAGGCCCCATCTCATTCTCCACATCTGTAACTCCCATCTGAACTCAAGCCTAGCCTATATTCAATCCACACATCACAGAAAACAGGAACACTATCTAGTCAATCTCTACACCAGAGTTAAAACAATTTATACTGCCTCCACACCATGACAGAAAGAAAGTTTATGCAATCTTTGTGTTTCTATTAAACATTAACATGCATGAATCAATATGGGCTAGATTCTAAGCTCATTGTCCCTGGTGGACATGGGGAGTAAAATACTTTTCTTTAATGGAATTACTCCAGAATCTGTCCTTTCAGAAGTGCTGCAATAATTCTAAAGTTTAAGAGGAGCTTTGCTTGATTCAGCAGCTTTTAGCAAGAACTTCGTCAAACCAAAACATGCTTTAAAATAAATATGGTCTGGATCATCTTTGAAGTGAAACTATAGCTGAGATTTGTATTTCTTACCAGATTAATTAGACTAGCCAAAATTTTTAATACTATTTTGCATGCCTCAGAGAGACAGAAAGATAAAGATATAATTTTCTGTGAATGGGCCATTACTAACTGTGAAATTGCTTGCTGTTATCTACAGCAAAGCTCTTTGTGGTCTAGCTGTATTTGTTCTGCATAATGAACAGAATGCCCGTGGTTTCCATCTACATACAGCTCTGCACTCAGGGCACTTTACAGATACGGCTGACTACCTTTACTAGTTAAAAATGGAGTTACCAGAGGCAAAGAAAATTTAGCGGTCAAAACCCAAGTCTGTGGCAGAGTCAAGAATAGAACTTAGAGCTTCTAAGCTATTCCCAAAGGCCTGTTTTAACCACTACACAGCACTGTGCTAGCAGGGTGCAACCACAGGTCGAGTTCTGCGCCAAAGGGAGAAGCTGTCTCTAGTGGTGTCAGCTCCACTGTAGCTGTGTACGCGCGTGCATGCGCTGTAGAGCATGTGTACTTGCACATTTCTTTCCCATCCCCCAAATCTTTACAGAGCTTTTATGTGTCACAAGAGAATAAATGCCTGAGACATTATCTGCCCATTCCAAGAGTTCAGAGAATGTGTATGACATCATGGGCATGACTCCCCCACTAATCACATTATATGCTGTTTAACTTAACACTGCTAAGCTTTGTCTGATAACATTGTAAATACCATTTTATTGTAAATTAGATTATACAAACCTCCTCGGAGTTTAGGTCAGTTCTTGTGTGAGGTCCTTGTTCCCCCTCCTCTCTAGGACCCTAAACTGAATCTTTTTGGTGCCTAAGCCAGGGCATTTCTACAGAAGGAAGCACAAGAAGGAAAGAAAGCTAAGCCATTATCTCTTTCTAAGTCAGCACTGCAGATTGCCGTAAGTGGACAGAAGACTCCACACATCTGTTCTTTTTCTCTTTCTTCCCTTGGAATAAAATCAATAGGTTTTGTTTTGCTCTTGAAGCTGGCTGGATTTCATTACAATCTTCCTGTGAGGTAGCATATACTCGAGACCTATCATTTCCTTCTATCAAGCCTAAACTGAGTTATTCCAGTTGGTAGCCACTGTGTGCTTATCCTGGCCTTAAGGTTTCCAATTTGTTTACAAAGAAAGCTGCAGAAGTATTACTTTATTTTAATTTTTGCATTTGATTCTGGTTTCATTAACAAAAGAGCCAGACTGATTACACTAAACCATAGCCCCAGCACCAGCAAGATTTTCAAAGCAATTGACACACTGATGCTTCCCACTTTTGAGAAGGATATTTTAATTTTCACATTTTGACATATTTAGGGCTGAGGGAGATAGCCGAGAAGTTTCTAATTGTTTAGGAAACCTCAGCAACAGGATTTCCCAATTTTTTTAGACTACTGCATGAGAAGATGCTCCTCATCTATCTTCCCTAAATTTATCAAGGCCATAAATATCCCATGCTATTAAAGCAGAGGTTTGAGAATCCAGACTTCTGAGGTCTTGCCTCAGCTATGCTCCGCTCTACATTCCTGCCCTCACTACAGTCAACACCGGCTCCTTGTGTCAACCTGAATTTTGCTTCCCATCCCTAGGCAAAACTCTGAGGCTGGTGATGCTTCAGACAGAGTTATACCACCCAGGACCAGAACTACCAGCTCTGAACACCAAAACAAGGCTTTGATTTTTGAAGCTGGACCCACTTCTCAGCAAGGATGCAGACCAAGCCCTCATGCCTTCCCCATCTCCCGTACTTAAGACAGATAAATACTATCACAACTAACTGAGAAAGAAAACATAAGTGAGGCTCATCCTTCCTCAGCATGAAGAACCACATGATGCACTTGTCTTTCACTTACAGGATCCCTGGATAAAACAGGCTTTGCAGCCAGCTCACAGCCTACACATCCTTAGGGTAACTGTCTTATAAGACATGGTATTAAGGAATGCTAGCAGCCCACAAGGGGAATGCAACACAATCCAGGTGACTACTCAGACCAAAGAACAGCAAATACAAGTGCTAGTAAGGCAGTAGTTAACTGCACTGAAGACAGATTCTCATGGCCTTGAGCAAACCACCTGCATTTTGCATTCCTGCCATGTTCCCATCTGGAGAAAGGCAACAGCAATGCTATACAAACACAGCAAAAGATGCTGTAAAATAAACATTTTGAGTTCTCACATGAAACTCAATCTAGCCAAATTGTGATTACTATATACTGCATTTGTATAAGGTTAATGCTATAGAAACTGGGTTCTGTTCATTCCTGATTTCTCAAGACAGATTTTAATGAAAGTCATATTACGAAACTTAAGTAGCTGTCCTGAAAAGAAACCTCTTATACTAAAACCAATGCACATTCCAGTGGGTGTCAGTCAGATGGAAGCAAGACTGTGCTCTCTTGAATATGTCCTCCCTATCCTTTGCCTGCTTGCAGAACTCATCAAAAACATGCCTTTATGGTGGTTTTCGTAACCAGGTAGTTCCTCTCTCCACAGAGATACAGTGATGAAGCAACATGATTTGTAGGGCTGTTGGTTGCTCGGGTTGCTTGATGGTGGAAATCTCATACAATTAACATTCATCAAGTCAAGTATGCAAAGTACCTGGCTGCATTTTTGACAACAGGAGAATAATGCTGTATTTTAATTAACTAATTCATTAGAGAAAAGAACAAACCTAGTAAGGTATAGAGGGATTTATATACAGAAAAGCATAATTACAGGATAATTAGCAAATGGGGTTACCATTTTAGACATTTTTTACATGTTTCTTGATAAGCATACTATACAAATAACCTGGTACTAGGTAAATGAACTTGAGTAATGTTACTCATGTGAACCATTAGCAGTTAAGCTGAAAAGCTTCAGTTGTCAAAAATGCCAAAACTGTAGCCTTTTAGCATAATCAGGAAAAGGACGAGGTATTTATTTTATTTTTCCCTTTTCTGTTCTTTATTTTAGGGTCTGTCTTGTTTGGATGGATCCATCTAATCACTCACTTCTAGAATGAGCTCAGACTTCCTAACTCCACCTCACACACTGATATATTTCAGTTTTAGTTTTCCAGTGAGAGAATCAGTGCCATTGTCCTTAAAAAGAGACACAGAGAAGTTCAGCTACAGGGCCAAAAATCCCAGAGCAACTTAACCATAGAAAAATATAGAACTCTGCCCCAGTGTGTAAATCTGTGCTTCAGTTTGAACAGTTCACAGTACCAAGAGTTGACTGAGGTATTTAAAAAACGCTCCCAGGTGATAAGATGATAGCAAGAAAGCTCAATGAGTCTTTCTATCTATGTTTAATACAGAAACCTACAGCCTTTTGCAAGGAGAATTAATTTAAGGCAGCAGCACAGATGAACATAATGAAATGATATGAGGATTAAATGATAATCCCCACAGGTACCACATGGGAAATTGCCAGACTATTAACTATGGTAAGAAATCTAGCTCATAAACGAGCCTTACTGCAAGAAGAATAAAAGAGAGAATAAATGACATAACTGGTGAAAAGATCATGACCAAGAGAAATAGGTATTCAATGTCAGTGACGTGGGGAGCTCCCCAATGGACTCTGAATCAGGTCTGTGATGTGACTACTGCTTTTTCGTATTCCACAAATGATCTGGAAATGCTGTAGGCAGATGGCTGATGATACAAAGTCATTCCCAAAAATCAAAACTAAAATTTATTCAGTGAGTGGGTGTTAGAATAGTAAATTTAACTCAAAGTTCATACATGAAAAATAATGTATGAGGAAAACGCCATTCTTGCTGTGCTTTACATCAGCTATTACCAGTCATTAAAGAAATCCCGGAGAAGTGGATAGTTCTCTGAAAAGATCAGTACAGTGTCAGCAGTTGGGAAAAACCATCCTGTTACAAATTTTTAGGAGAAGAATGAGAACAAAGCAGAAAATGGCATTATTCCTTTATATAAATCCATAGGATGCCCACCTCTTCAGTACCAAGCACAGTTCCAGTGGTTGTGGAAATACAAAGCTACAGAAAGGGCAAGAACAACAGTGTACCAAAGCTGCACAAGAGATGTTAGAAAGCCTTAGCACTGGGAAAACTTGAGCAAGCCAGAGCCTTTCAAGCTGGAAAACAAGGAGAATAACAATTTAAGTTCTAAACAAGCTGTTACAGCACAGAAAAGGTAAACAGCAATGATTATTTTAAAGCAGTCTTAACAGAAAAAATAGGGCACAAACTCAAACTGGCAGGCAGCAAGCGGGTTCAAAAGCAAACAAAAGGAAGTTCATTTTCACACAATACCTAATGATGTTGTGGAACTCATTGCCACGGGATGTTATGGCAGCCAAAAATACAAGTGGGTTTCGAAAAAACGATTAGACAATTTTATGGAAAAAGGTCCATCAAGGAATATCAAAAACAATGATACAGCTGCAGCCTCCAGCTCAGGAAGGTCTCTAAACCAGAAACCACTGGAAGCTGGGAGGGTTTACCAAAGGAAGTATCACTCTATACTCGTCCTGTTTTCCATACACAAGTTATTAGCCATTATCAAGAGGCAGGATATGGGGCTAGACAGAACTTTGCTGTGACTTTTTTTTATATTTGACCAATACTAACTGATGCAGATATAAACACATACCCCTCCATGGTCACAGATAATTCTATGAAAGGCTGCTGTAGTTAAATGGCACACACTTAGAAGAGTAACATAATAAGTATCAGCATTTTTTGAGTTGGACTAGAACAGCTTTTGTGTTTCCTTAGGTATGTTCTGAGTCTATGCTCTCCTCTGGAGTTAGGATGTTATCCTCCTTTTTATTACCTAACTGCAGCAAAAGAGACAAATCCAGTATCTAATTATCTAGACAAATCTAAATTTCAGCTGTAAGCTACACAGTGACTTACATCCTGGTGACTGAGAGCTTCTCAGCTTAAGAAACTCCAGAGAACTACTGAAGTAACTGCCTATCAAGTTTGCTGAGTATGGCCATGCTGCACAGGTGCTTTAAAACACAGATTAAGACTTCCAGTGATGCTCTAGGTCTAGGACAGAATCTGCAGTCATGGTAAGCCTTCAACAGCAGAGTGTAAGAGTCCTTTGAGATCTTGTTCCTTACAGACTCCAGCATCCTGAACATGCTTCGACACTTGAATGGCCTCCTTATCTCCTCCATCAGTGAAAACAGAGAAGGAAGTGACTCCCTGTTACTTCAACACCCCACCACCTCTTAGCAGCTATGAGCCTATGCATCACATGACAAGCCTCAAGCCTGCTATAACAGATTACTTACCACCCTTTTATTAACTGTTTCTCAAACCGTGGAAGTGAAGGCGGTGGGGGTGGGATGAGGAAAGATGATGACAATTAAGGGATTTTACCAGGATACCCTTATTCTAATTTCTATCATGCCCCTTGGTTCAACAGCTGGGAAGGAAATACTGCTGTCTTGGCACAAAATTACAGCATAAACTACAACTCAAAAGGTACATGCAAGATATAAACACTGTGGAGAGAAAAACCGTGCATCAGTCAGTAGCCACATGGCAAGTTGCATTGGTGTGTAATATACTGAGGGGTAGAATTACACAGGTACGTATTCTCTGGTACACTTGGCCAAATACTAATACCAAGGCCTAATGACTCAGTGTTCCTGTACTTCTAGCCCAAATCCAAAGAAAAAAAGTTACAGACGGAGACAACTGTCTTATGTACCACTTTACCCCACTGAAGAAGCATTTCCCATTCCTTATTAAGCATTTAGTACTTGGTAATGTATGAATAATTTGAGTCAGGACTCAAACCTGTGCTTAGCCATGCCAAGGAAAGAAAGGTGTAATTTTTCAGGGACAAGAAGTACCTGCAATTTTCAAATGGGATAGAACCCAGGCAAAGCTGAATACGTGAGGGTCAACAAAGCTCTGATGTTCGTTTGCACATGCTTGTCCATTATTTGTTCCCCTAAGGACTACAGATCTTAGTTACAGCAGTTGTCTCCAGATGGGGGTTTCTTGTGAGTCAGAGGAGAGCCAGAACAATTCTGCTTCCTACTCGTTAATCCATACTGGGATTACTAAAAGCAGCAGATCCACATTTGACACCAAAATAAACAATAACTGGAAAAGGTGGGTACTTCCTCCTTTGAAAATTACATAATCTATTTAGGCACCTGATCCCAAGACCCAGGTAGGCAAATTCAGAGCTTTATCCTTAGACCCTCACCTTCATTCTGCCACCAATTCTAAACTTGCCACAAAAATATATACATACTGCTATACATTGACTGAAATGCTGTTGCCTCATTCATGTTGCCTTCCATCAGAAATCCTTCCACAAGACAGAGCAGTGAGATTCCTCAGGTCAAGGACTCTGGTTTGTTACGCACTTCTTAACACAGTACCCAGCACAAACTGGGTCTGGGCCTGGAAGTGGTACTACAAAAGATAATAATAATACTAGCTTAAGTAAAAACAATCAAAGATAAAAACCAATAAACCATCCTCTGCTCCCCTTAAGAAAATTTGTTTATTCACCCCCTCACAAAGGAGGTTGTCCTATTTGTCTGCCAGGAAACCTCAGACATTCCTTGCATGTGCGGCACAGATGGTCGCCACACAACAAAAGGCAGAAGGGCTCCCCACACATGCACAGTGGACGTGTCTGGTTTCTGGATATACAGAAACTTGGTCAGAGCTACTGCTCCAGCAGGGCTGCTATGCATCCAAATCCCAAACAAATATAGAAAGCCATCAATATCCTTTGAACAACATCTCTTAGTGGAAAAAGAGACTGTTTGGGAAAATGGAGATGCACAGTGACTTCAGTTGTGAATCTTAATTCATTAGTGTACATAAATTGTTTTGAGATCCCAAGCTGGGAAGTGCTAAGGAAGCAAAACTATTATTTATTAAAGCTCAAGGCTCTGTTGTTTCTTTATCCTCAGATATTCTTCACATCTGATTTTTCATTCATGGCCATTGCTACTTCAAATTTTTTTCAGCTGTCTTAATCTTTTCTTTACCAAATGGAATTGCCCCAGGCAAAGGATATGCAGTATCTAGATTTGCTCAGTGCACTTATTTATCTTACTCTTTTCTAATTAATTTAGTGCTTTGACCCCAGTCCTGCTCTTCCTTTGATTTTATATTCAGATATCAAATGTGGCTGCTCTCCATGAATAGTAATTATCTTGCAAATAAATGCCATTAATATTTTCACTACCTTGCTAACCGTACATTTCTACAGTGTATGGGAAGGGGTCTGCAAGGTCCATTTTATCGAACGGGTATAAATATTGCTGCTAATTCTTCTGTAAATGGAAAGGCAGAGCAGTTTGGCAGTAACCATTTCAGTTCCCAAGGTAGACAATACAAGCTTAATCAAAGAATAAACCTGGGGGAACTGCATGAACTGAAACAAAGCAGAGCAGAAAATCAGTTCTGCAACGCATTATGTTCTGTGACACAAATTGTATGCAAGTTTCTGTCCTCCTTTAAGAAATTACTGAGTGCAGAACTGTATTCTATGTAACACATGAAAAAAAATGACTGTTTCTTCTTTTGAAGGAGTTATTCTAGCTTTCAGTATTTAAAATACACGCCTTTTTTTCTTGAAACAATACAGGATACAAATCTCTCTGCTTTTTCCTCAGCTTAGTGAAAACATAAATAAACCAGGAAATTAAAGATTAAAAAAAAAAAAAAAAGAGAGAGAGAGAGAGAAGAGAAAGCTAACTTTTCCGCATCCTGTTGTGCGTAAATAGAACATACTGTACCAGCCTGTACAACTTCTCAATAAAATGTATCGCGGGCACTTCAAAAGCTGACCATAATCATGAGAGTTAAGTGAGGAATGTCAGCTTGGATGGGGGATTTTGCTGCTTTTAATATACATTAGTTAAGCATGCAGGTTTGTGTTTTTTACTTTATCTTGGATTTTACTGTAACGTAATTGAACTCTGTTACCTTTTTCAGTATCCTATAGTGTTCCTCTAAGTGCTTGTGTGGATTTGGGTTTAAGGATATTGTAACAGTCAGCTGCAGAAGCCAGCAGCAGAAGCCTCTGTAGAGTTTGGGTAGCCCTTCGATGTGGAAACTGGTTTTTTCCTCTCTCTTCTTAATACCCCCAGGATCAACCTTCAGACATGTTCAGAAATAAGGTGACTGCTATGAATCCAGAGGCAAAACTCACACTTACTTCAGCAAAACCAGGCTTCACAGAAGAAAAGTGTATTTGGTTGTAGTGGGATCATTCACATTATATGAATTTCATGCATTAAAATCACAGCATTTACAGGATTATGTCCTTAACAGTAATTCTGGGTTTGGGGCATCCCATTGTTGTATCTCCACCCCATCTCCATCTTGGACCTCTGCCATTTTCACTAAGGCAGTTTATTTCCCTCAGTTACCTCATCACACCTGAGCCTTCATATAGATACTACAGAAGTAAAATATCTGCATTATCTCTGCAGTGGGATGCTTGAACTCCTCAGACAGTGGTATCTCCGTGAAACCATACATGATAAACAAATAGTCAACAAACACACTTCTGTAGATTTTACTACCTCCAGAGCAGACTGTATTTCTATAAAAAACCCAGGTTTAGGCTTCATGTGTCAAGTTCTGAATCAAATACACCCCTTTTACAGCCACAGCTCTGACAGGAAAAAACACCCCCACCCCCATTTAAAAACCAGATTCTTCACCCACTGCAGAGACACATGTAGGTGTTCCATGTCATAACATCACCATTTCCTTCATATCTTCACAACAGCATTTCCCCGGGCCTGCAGGGAAAGGAGGCTGCATGCCATGGTCTTTTTAACCCTCCCTCTGGGGTGGATGTGGGGAGAAGCACTTGCTGTGGGGCAAGACCTCCTGATGGCACAGACCCACTGTGGGGGAGAGACTCTGTGATGGGAGAGGCCTGCTGAGGGGATACCCACCAGGTGGGAGACCCGCCTTAGGGAGAGACTGTCTGAGGGGATGCCCACCATGGGGTAGTCTTGCTGAGGGAAGAGACCTGCTGGTGGGGAGAGTCTCTGAGGGGAGAGACCCACTGAGGGGATACCCACCATGGGGTAGACCTGCTGAGGGAAGAGGCTCTGAGGGGATACCCACCATGGGGTAGGCTTGCTGAGGGGAGATCTGCTGAAGGAAGAGACCTGCTGTGGGGGACAGACTCTCTGAGGGGATGCCCACCATGAGGTAGTCTTGCTGAGGGAAGAGACCTGCTGGTGGGGAGAGACCTGCTGAGGGGATATCCACTATGGGGTAGACTTGCTGAGGGAAGAGACCTGCTGACGTGGAGAGATCTGCTGAGGAGGAGAGACTGTCTGAGGGGATAGCCACCATGGGGTAGACTCGCTGAGGGAAGAGACCTACTGAGGGAAGAGACCCACTGAGTGGATACAGACCATGGGGTAGACCTGCTGAGAGAAGACTTGCTGAGGGGTAGACTCTGAGGGGAGAGACCTGCTGAGCAGGAGAGACTCCCTGAGGGAATGCCTGCCATGGGGTAGATTTGCTGAGGGGAGACCTGCTGAGGACATACCCACTATGAGGGGAGAGACCCTGCAGAGATGAGACCTACTATGGGGATACACCTTGCAGGAAACCTGCTGAGGGGGGCACGACCCATACCTCAGCTGCGGAGGCTGATGCCCCCGGAAGAGCCGCTCCGGCCAGGGCGCGTCTCCAGCTGCAGAGCGGGCTGGTTGCTTAGGGTCAATTTTGGCGAATTGTCTGCGGTTGTCTCTAACCCCCGGAGGGGCACGGAGAAGGACGTGGGCGACACCACACTTCAGGGACACGAAAGCCCAGCCGGACCGCGCAGCCCCCGGCGGCCAGCTCAGCCCCCCGCCGGCGGCAGAAGCAGCGGCCCCCCCAGCGCCCCAGGCCGGCGGGGCAGGCGCGGCTGCAGTGGCGCGAGCAGCAGCGCCGCCTAGCGGGCAGGGCGGCCGCCGAGGGGGCGGTCGGGGCACCGGGGCGGCGGCGCGGGCCCTTCCCTCCCTCCCGGGCCCGCCGGTGTCTGTGTCTGCGCCCCCCCCGCCCGTCTCCCCGGGCCCGGCTCCGTCTGGCTGCAGCGCGGCCGGCAGCTGCCGTTACAGATACGGTGTCGGCGGGCCGGGAAGAACGCGGAAACACCTGTTTCCAACATGGGGAAGGTGGGGAGGGAGCCTGCGGCGGGGCCGGGCAGCGCAGCTCGCCCTCCCCTCACCTCCCGCCGCCTGTAAACCCGGCCGTAAAGCCCGCGGGATCGCTTTTCAAAAAGATCGCTTTCAGTTTTTACACATTAATCTGAAAAACGCGTCTCGAGCCCTCTCCTCACGTGTTATTTTTTCCACCGTGTCCCGGTTTGGGGGGGTGTGGGGGGCCCTGACAAGACCCGCCGGCCCTGGCCGAGCCGGGCCGACCCGCCGCCTCCGGGCCGGCTGTGCGGGACGCGGCTGCGGGGGGACCGCCGCGGAGGGCCGGGAGGGGGCCGGAGGCTGCCGGCGGAGCCGGGGCGGGAGCGGCAACGGCCGGCCGCGCTGCGCCGCATCCCCGGCTGCGTGCGGGGGCTCCATGATTTCATCGGCGGCTTCGCGGGGCCCTGCCAAGAGCTGTTATGCCTCACTGCGATGTGTAGCTTTTTCCTGCCATTTTTTTTTTTTTTATAATAAAAGAGGGAGTGAAGCTGCCTTTTTTTTTTTCCTTTCAAAAAAAAAATAATAAAAAGAGCCAAATGGATCAGAGAAGAAGGGGGGGGGGGGGGGGAGAAGAAAAGCAATAGCCAAAGGGGATGCCAGTGAGGTGTGGCTTACATTTAAATATCCAATATGTCAATGTAAGGGGAGTGTGTACGTATATAAAGTGCAGTTTGCATCCGAGCGCGGGACACATCCAGCTATGGGAGGCGCGGGCAGCGCGGGGCCGCGCCGGGGCCGGCAGCGCGGGGCCGGGCGGCCGCAGCCCGCGCTCTGAGGGGCCGCTCCGCGCCGCGCCGCGCCCCCCGCCCGCCCGCCGGCGGCCCCCGGCCCCATGGCCGAGGTGGGCGGCTTCCTGGGCGCGCTGGACCCCGACCTGCACGGCTTTCCCCCCGCGCTGGGCGCCGGGCTGCCCCTCGCCGATTCCCCCGGCTTCCTCAACGAGCGCCTGGGGCAGATCGAGGGGCGGCTGCAGCGGGGCTCCCCCACCGACTTCGCTCACCTCAAGGGCATCCTGCGGCGGCGGCAGCTCTACTGCCGCACCGGCTTCCACCTGGAGATCTTCCCCAACGGCACGGTGCAGGGCACCCGGCAGGACCACAGCCGCTTCGGTAAGGGGGCGGCGGGGGGGGCCGGCAGCAGGTGCCCCGCGTACAGAACTAATTACCCCGCTAATATAAATCATCCCGGGACGGATATAATTAGACTCCTAAACAAATGTGCTCACTCCGTAGCAATGCGGGAGTTTTTATTTCCAATTTCCTACTCTCTCGGCGCTCAGCCCTTTGCAGGTGCACAAAAACGTGCCTTAGCAAGACGGGGGAAGAAAAAAAATAGAAAAAAGGGGGATACACATGGCAGCTCTTGCTGTGCCTCTGAAGTTAGCGGTGAGGGAAGCAAAAGAGAGAGCAGCTGGAAAAAGAAATTCCCAGCTTTTTGGTTTTTTGGTTGGTTTGTTGGGGTTTTTTTCTCCCTTCCTTTTCTTTTAGCCTTCACAGATATTTGTGAGCTGATTTCTTTTACTTGCCTGAATTTCATTAGAAGAGTGTCTTCCCCAAAGCGGGCAGGGATCGGTTGGCTGGATGGGTGTCAGCAGCTCGGGTTGGGGAGGTTGTTGGAAAGGAAAGGGGAAGCTGAAGGGAAAACTACTTCGGGGACCTCCGAAAGAAAGGAGAAGAACAATAGGCAGAGCACCGTGGATTTTACCTTGATGCCCGGTATACAGCTGGAAGACTGCAACGCCTGTATCAGAGTCACACAAGAGCAGGGATCTCTAATGAGACTATATGTAATCTTCAAAAAATGCATCCCAAGCCACAGGCGAAGAAGTACAGTAAGTTTGAGCACAGCTAAGAAAAATTCCCGCTACTTCAGCATCTAGTGCAGGTGTCTGTGTAAGCTATCAACAAGTCCCATGCCAGTGATCTCAGCTATGTTGTCAACAGGTTGCAAGAAGTGCTCGCAAGACTTTCTTTACAGTTTTCAAATGATTTAACTCCTCAGTGACAGGAATTCGCTCTTTTTTTTTTTTTTTTTTTTTTTTCCTTGTTTGCAACCAGTCCTTTCTGATACGTAAGGAACGCCACCACTGCTGCTGGCGTTGGTAGTGTAAGGCAGGTTTTTAGAACAATTGGAGAAGCTTATCTCAGTGCAGCGCTTTCCATAAACACCAGGTGTGTGCATAGCATGTCCCTGCCTAAATCAACAAGAAAGTCATAACCCACAGGTCAGAGCCAGGTACTAATAGGCTTGTGGGGCACACGTTCGTTAATTACCTCCCAAAAGACACGCATCTCTTAACCTTTCATGCTGCAATATGTGATGGGTTTCCACATTAAAAGAAACTGAAAGCAAACCCCTTGCATCTGTTTGGTTTTAGTTCAATCTGCCACGTAGTATTTCTATCGGTTCTTTTTACTTATCTTTATGCAAGTAAACAGCCAGTTTCAAATGGCAGCATTTGTCTTATTTCCATTTTTATAAAGATTGAGTAAAATAAGTGTATTTCCACAAACTTTGGAAAAAGGCGTTAAAGGGGCTACAATTTTTCATGAATTTTGCACGTTTAAGCTTAAGTCGCACAGTGCATTCAATAAATCCAAGCACTGGCATTCCCTAAGTGTTTTAGCAGTCAGCATCCAACTACGTAAACTAGACCAGACTTCAGATATAAAATATTACAGTTTTCTGCTTCAGGGTTTTCCCAGAGGCAGTGTAAAATAAATAGTTATTTGTTGTAATTGCAAGACAAAGCCCCAAAGGATTAGACTGGAATCCTTGTGTTCAGATAAAGTTGGACTAAACCTGGCTTCAGCAGAGACTCAAAGCAATAACATATTGGCACACAGTATTCACCATCTGCATTCAGTAGCCATGAATATTTAAATTCCAGTGTTACTGGTATGGTTCGTATTAGGATGTCATGTATCAATGCATTCCTAAATTTTGCATGCAGCAGTCAGGAAGAAGTAACTTATTACAGAAATAGGCAGCCTGAGCGATTCTGGGGGACTTCAAAACTGTGGCAAGGGATACAGAGCTCGGCAAGAGTTTCAGGCTAGCGGTTTAAAGCTGCCTTAAATCTAGTGGCATCTGGGGAAATACTTAGAAATCCAGTATGGTGGTTTGGGGGATCAAGCCCACATGGCTGGAAGGTGCTCCCTGATACCATGAACAGGTAATTAATGTGCTCCATGGATGGCTGTGACACCGCAGCAGGGTCACGCATCCAGCTGCAGATGGGATGTAGGGTAGAACCAAACTTTGCATCTGTATTTCTTAATACTAGAAGGGGTTCAGGGAAAGATGGACAGTATCTGCACCCTCCCATGCACAGCCATCCCAAAGACTACCAGATGTTGAAGACATTCAAGTCCTCCTGAGAGGATGATAAAGAGCCAAAGAGCCCACTGATGCAGAACACAGTACCGAGGTCCAAACGGCAAGGGTTAAAGGGAGGGATTCTTTTGTACCACAGCATTCAGTGGATGTGACCATAGGACACAGGGGACATAACAGCAGCATCTACCCATACTGCCTGTGCAATCACAATTAACTATTCCCTCTCATCTGTTGAGGACTGGAGCGTTCCTAAATCCCACCTGTCTTCTGGAACGCGTTATTTTATACTTGTAAAAATACAGATTCATGTAAGAACAATGGGGCACAGCTTATTTTTTCTGGAAGGAGGCTTAGTGCAAAATTTGGTGAAGCCCTCTGGGATCGTTGGAAGAAAGCTCATTCTCACAACAGAGAAGTGCCCAAATTCACTCTCTGAAACTGCAGTTCTGCCTAAGTTATCCCAGAAAGAATATCTAAGTGTTTTGAAGACTGTATCTGTTCTCACTGCATCCGCTGAGAACCTTGCCATGCAAAGAAATAAAGGACGGTCAAAGTCTGGGGCGGGGGGTGGACTGACAATAGTGCCCCTGTGAGAATCCTTCTCAGAATGAAACCCAGACGAATCTACCACGAGAATCCCTGCCAGGAGGAACTGCTCCTTTTCTGCCTCGTGTCTGTTTTACAGCAGCATTGAACAAGAGTAGCACCACTGGTGTCACTTAACTGCAGTAGAGCAGAGAAAAAGGCCTTGAGTTTGTACTGCAGACTAATAAAGGCAGCAAATGAAGCTCTTCTCAGGTACGAATCTGCTAATGGATCTGTAACACAGTCTGCTAAGAAGCTGGTGAAACCTCAGAAAAAGTTTTGCTGTGGGTTTTGACTGTAGTGCACCTGTTGCTGAACAGTTGTTGAGGTTTTTAGCCGAAGCTTTAGATTTGTAGCCATTAATACAACATCTGATGTTTCTGTGCCCTGCTCCTGAATGTAGTCATGTAAGAAGAGACAGGTGCAAGGAGCTGAATTGTTCTTTGAGGGATGGTTTATAGTAAGGCGAGAGCGTGCGGGTCCAGCCATGGCAAAGCTGGGGAGATTATTCAGTGCTTTGGTGGTAAATGAATCCAGGCAGAGTCTTAATCAAACCTCTCCAAATATTATCTAGAAAGGCTTAAGGAGCAAAGAGAATGAAAAGTCAAAGCGAGAAAAAACAAAAAGGCAAGTCTGGGGTGTGGGGGGTGGGGGGGTGTGGGGGAGAAAAAGGAAAGGAAAGAAAAGAAAAGAAAAAAAGAAAAGAAAAACAAAAAGAAAAGAAAAAAGAAAAGAAAAGAAGCATGTTCTACCACAAAAACACACCGCTACAATTGGAAAGAAAATTCTTGAGCTGGCCCCAGTGGCCACTCCCTGTGCTGCTGGAGATCACATGTACGAAGCTGCAATTTTGTCTAGCAATTGGAGTGAGTTAAGGACAGGATGGATATCCGCCCACATTTTTTCAGCCTTCACTCTGTCTCCTGACTTTTGTGGGTTTGAGTTACGTTCTTAATGCTGTTTCAACATAGTCGTCTTCCGTGCACAGCTCTAAGTGCCACTCAAGGATCAGAAAAAGGGAACATTGCAAGGGACACTGTCAGAAGGGACTGTTGTAGGCACACCTTGAAGAAATTTAATTTGCAAAACCAGCAAGCATTTCCCCAATCTGCACCAGCTGAGGGGTGTCTCACCCACCCACTCAGAGAGGGAAGAGGCTAATGCTGTTCCTGGGTTGCTCCAGGTTTGGAGACCTGGGTTCACGTGCCACGTACAGAGCATGCTTGTGGGCATACTCAAGAAAAGCTCTTGGTTTCCCTGCCTCAGATATCCCTTGGTTTTGAAGTGGGACGAGCAGTGGTTTTCTGCTTCCCAGGGGTGACAAAAGACAAATTTTTAAAAAAATCTCCGTTGCTGCGGACTGTGTTTGTACCTACAGGAAGGTCCATCTACTGCTCTCCAGCTGTCAGATATTTTTTGCTTGAACATCCACTTGTCTCCAGTCTGGGAAAGATGACTCCGTTTCTGGGTATCCCTGTACTCTTTTCCCCCCTATTACTGTTTACACTCTCTCTAGTTGTTGACACTCGTCCTTCACTCTCTCCTTTTCAAACATTGGCTGTCATCGTTCCTGTCCCGCAGATGCGGAAACGGAAGCACACAGCAGTTCAGTAACTCCCTCCACGTGTCAGAACCGGTGGGTAGCAGAGGCAGAAGACCACCCCTCATCCTGCACCTCTTCCCTCCCTGTTCGTTCTTCTTTTCATATAGGAAACCACGATAACTACCAGGGAGCGAGCAGAGCCAGGGTCCTGGTTTGCCTGCCTGGCTTGGGAAGGCTGCCTTCCCTGCTTGCTCCTGGCATTTCAGAAGACAGTATGTGTCCCCAGGCGGGGAGTGTAGCTGGGCATATTTCAGCCTGGAAAATGTCTGCACTGGTCCATAAAGCATGTTTTCTGTCATTTGCTTCCCTGTTTGTTTTGAGGAATTGCTGCTGCCAAACCCATATTTCATCTCACTCCACCCTAGCACCTGCTCGCTGCAGGGAGGGCTGGATTCGATGCACAAGCCCCAGAGTAGGCAGGGAAAAAGGGGACAGAAAGTCTGATATAAGGCAGGAAGACTAATTCTTGCACCCAGTGTAGCTGCCTGCATCTGAGTGATGAGTCTGCGTTGAGCGGAGGGGGCCAGAGGTGTCCATCGCCGTCTGGTCTGTCCTATATTTAGGTGGTGATGCAGTTATCGTCTGAGATCGCACCCGTGCCTGGCCGAGAAGACGATACATGCCCCAAGCTGAGGGGTGATGGGGAGCTGCGACTGCCGCTGAAGTCAGCTGGCTCAGGTGGCCGCTCGTCACGCGGGGATTTTAGACTCGAGGCATACTTTTAAGAGGAGCTCTGGGAGGTAACTTGATCAGAGCGGCAATTGCTCAGGACTGGACGTTTGGGGAGCTATATTAAGAGACCTGGAGCCACGCTAAAGGTTAGAGCAACTTGGTCTGCCTGTCAATGGAGACATCTTGCCCAGTCACTAGATGGGATGGTGAAAACCATCCTTCCTCTGCTGCTACCTCCCAGTTAATTAATTCAGCACCGAACACAGGCAAAGACTGCCCATGACCTCTAGCTAGGGAGCGTGTGATATCTACAGTCTAACACGGTCCCACTAACACCTTCAGGAGGTTTTCCTGTGAAGTTTGAAGGTCTCCATCACTTGTGACGTTGGCTTTGTTCAGACCAGTTAAAAATGCACCTACTTGGGGGCTGTTTGTTTTTAAGCGTTTCACCGCGGGTTCTCCTGTTACAAGTCTTTTCTCCACCAGAACAGCTGCCATCCCCCTTTACCGGCAGCGGAGTTGCGGCAGGCAGCACAGCAGACCCCGCTCATTTCTTTGCCAGAGGAAGTGAGGCTGCCCCTCATTACTTAAAGCATCTGACACCATCGTTGTAGGCTGAAGCCCACGGGTACAATGGTTGCTCTCGCAGGGCTGGAGATGGCTAGGGCAGGTACTGCTGGGCCGGGAAGGGGCTGGCACGAGGCTGGGGCAGGCAGCCGGACACAAGGGGCAGGAGGGGGTTTCTGGCAGTAAGGAAGGAGCTCCTTCTGGAGGAAACACCAGCAGCTCCCTGGCTCCGAAGGCTGCAGAGGAGGATGCATTTCTACCTGCATGTATTTGAAGGTGGATTTTATCCCTGCAGCTTGTATATACATATGGGGGTGGCAAGTACCCCACTGGAGTGCCAGGGTGAAGATGGCCCTCACAGACGTCTCTTCTAGAGCTTTTTACTTATTTTTGAATAATATATTACTCAATAATGTATTTTTCAATAATATATTATTGAACTGATCACTTTAAAACATGTGGGACTATCACCTCAAACCAGAAGCCCCATGGTGACAAAAATCATTCTCCTTTTGGTGAAGAGTAAAACCCAGCATGGTAGCAGCGTTTTGAAATTTCTAGTGGGCTAGGCACAAGTTTCTACATCTGTCTTCTTGGTAATAACTAGGGAAAAAAAAAAACCAAAACAAAACCAAAACGAAAAGAAGAAAACCTAACAAACCTTTTCTCATTAGCAAAGGTAATTCCTCTTGGGCATGTCAAATTTGCAGTGCAGGGGAGAAGCCTAGAGTGGAACCTGGAAGATTGCACGCATGTGGGTCTACAGATTCAAGAACTGTGTCATTACAAATGAGGAAAATGGGGTCTGTAGGAAGCTCTGCAAAGGTTGGGAAAGGCTGTTAGGCATTTGACACGGGAGCCTGGTGTTGATTTTATTCTCTGTATAATTTGGACTTCTTTTCTCTTTCAGGGATTTTGGAGTTTATTAGCCTGGCAGTGGGGCTGGTGAGCATCCGTGGGGTGGACTCAGGACTCTACCTCGGCATGAATGAGAGAGGCGAGCTGTATGGGTCGGTAAGTTGAAGGTTTTGTGCTGGTTGCAACACCGTGTAACATACACAGCCGTACAGGCTGCGGGGCCTCATCGGTGCCACAAGCTGTGTCTGTCACAGGCCTCGGAAGCCCCTGGGTTCCACGTGCCCCCAGCCTACCCGTGATGCCACTGTTGTTCTAACACCAATGGTATATTTGAAATAGGGTTGTGGAGGGAAGATTCGCTCATGTGGCAAGATCCCACGGTGATGCCCAGCCCCTGGGGCAGTGCCTGGGGAGCTGCAGGGGCTCCGCGAGGTTTTACTTTTCAGAAACCGTGAGGCTGCGTGGGAGAATTTAGCATAAACCTGGGGGCTGCTTGTATGTTTTCACTGCCTGAGTAATACACATCAGTTGTACTCTCTGCGTGGTCAGGATCTGCACCTACCTGCAGATGTTATATTTCTATTACAGCTCTTTAACTGAAGCTGAAGTTGTGGTCTGAGTGTTATTTTATTATAACATTCTCTACAACTCCTTTTAGGAGTTTAGGGGAGCTGCTCATAATTTTCTAGAAGTGCCCTTTTCGGACTAAACTTTTCCATCTTTTGCCAAAAACAAATGTAAACTCCTTGTGAGTTTTTCACTCCACACAAACTCCTGAAAACCCATAAACTCTTCCTGACATCACCCATAGCAGATTCTGCCTTACCCTGTGCAGGTTGCACTGCCGCAGCCAAGGAGCAGCTCAGGTCCACCTCGCTGCTTTTCTGCCCAGCGTTACTGAACCTGAGCACCCTGTAAACCACTTTGAACATGGGCAGGTGCTCTGATGAGCCAGCCCCAAAATGAGAGCGTACATCAGGGTTTTGCTGGATGAAACACCTGCACGCATAGCAACCGCTTCTGCAAAGCTCAGCTGGGACTGCGGGGAAGGGGTGCTCTGAGGAGCCTTGGCATCACTGGAAAAGTCTCCATCAACCCAAACAGAGCTGAGCTCTCCTCTGCATCTTTCTTATTTTATTAAGTGTTAAGACTTGCAGTCAAAATGTCAGGTCTTAACAACTCGGCAGAGGTGCTTCCCACAGGTTAATTTAACTCAATCCCTAATTATTTAATTCAACTCCTTACAAAACAGTTATTTCTAGTTAGCTAGAAGAATCACTTCTATTTGGAAAAATTAATTGCATTTTAGATAGCCATGTTTAAGTTTCCTTTTCTGTAGCTGCTGCATGTCACTGGTGCTTTTTCTTCAGATGCCCTGTTGCCTTTAATTCAGCCCATCACGTGTGGGTTTTGTTGTGGTTTTTTTAATGCCTCTTTCTAGATCACAGCACTACCCTACGTGAGGATCCTCATTTTTAAGGATGGATCACAGTAAATTTAAAATGCAATAAAATAAAGCAGTTTTAAACCAAAGTGGAAGGCACATACTCCCTCTAACCAAATCAGATCAATCTTATTGTGTAGAGGTTTAAACTTGTGTACTCTGCGTATCCAGAAGCCTTCAGAAAACCTTTGCTTAGCAAACAGTAACAGTAAACCACGAGTTTCCATCTTTTTTTCCTCCCATTCCCATCTGAGACTGCCACAGACCCTTTCACTATTTAAGATGCAGTTACTCATGTTTATATGAGATAATCAAACAGCAGCATGCAGCGAGATCTGCTCTTTTTCCACTTCATTTCTGTAATAACATCTACTATGGAGACAGCAGTTAAATTACAAATGTGCAAGGTATATAAAAAGTAAAATCACCAGGATTCCATAAAACACAAAAAACCTTAAAGCACACTTCAGAAGGCAGGGCTGGAGCCTCCGCCTGTGCAGCAGCATCTCCTCTGTCAAACCCTGGTGCTGCTCAGCAGCTCCTGGAGTGACAGCTTTTCCTTGTGCCTGCTGGAAAGGAGGACAGAAGCCTGCACATTCCCTTCTGTGCTTTCAAACCCTGCAGCTCTGATTATGAATCAACAGTTTCATGATGGGTTAATTAAATTCTAGGGCCTGTGTTCCCGTTATGATACAGCAACAAAAATAGGCTAACATTTTACAACACTTCATCTGGAAACAGAATTGGCCTGAAGACATAATCTAGAGAGTTTCCTCTCTGTCATTGTGTCTTGTTCACCAGACGATACGCTGATGGGACACTGTCAGACTGCTGATCCAAACTGTGCAGAAGTCACGAGCCAGGTCCCCAAATAACCCTGGAGGTTTAAAATCTGATGATTTTAAAATGATGGCTTTTCAAAATTGAAAGCCACTACAGTATTCTTAATTAAAGGTCCATAAAACAGTGCCTAACAACAGCATTAGCATTACAATGGTATTTTAGGAGATTACAGTGCAGCGGTATTTTTAAATTTTCGGCAAGTTTATTATTTCCCTCTGTACCAGTTTTGCCTGGACTGTGTGTTATATCTGCGTATAGCCCAAGCCAGCCATCCCCATGGCGACACGTGGAGTCCCCTCAGGACAGACAGCTTTTCTGCCTGCCCCTGTTAACCTTGTGCCAACGTTTCTGTGAAGTTTTCCACTGATTTCAGTAAACGCAACTAATACTTAGGGCAGCAAAAGTCGCAGGCAGCACCTTGCACGCTGCCTATACGGCATCAGGCTCAGTGGAGACATCCCGGGGCTTGGAAAGAAATCAAGCGCACCTTGCAGTCACCCCAAACTCACCAAAGGTTTTCCACAGACACTGTACCTCCAAACAGCGCAGTGAAGAGCGGGTAAACTGGGGCAAAGCAGCAGCGCACGAGTTCAGCCAGTCAGCAGTTTCTAACGTATTCAGAGCGGATGGCATCCTAGGGGAGGGGAAAGAAAACGGAGTCTGTGTTTATTGATGGATCTGGGAAGACAAACCCCCGGTTCCCTAGGCCTCAGATGGCAAGGGCTGTGGCGTAGGCTTTTGGAGGGCTCACAACACACCTCAGGGTTGATTTAATTAGCAGCAAAATATTCAAAACAGGTTCTGAGCACAGGTGAGCTCCTGGGTCATATTACAAAACATCTACTGCAGGCAATAACATTTACTTCCCACTCTGTGTGCCGCAGATAAGACACATTCCCTACCTGAGTAGTTTACAGTGTAGGTACGGTGTTTGTAATAGTATAGCATCCTACGTTTGCAGACTGCCTTTCACCTGAAAGCACTCCCACGTCCCCCTGGGATGGGGCGGGATGGTGGGTCCCTCTGTGACACAGCACGGCGGCTCTGGCAAAGCCACCCATGTCCCCGTGGGGTGGGGGGACAGCCCTGCTCCTCGCTGTGGCTGGGCATGTCCCTGCAGCTGGCACGGGGCAGGTGGGAGGACAGGGAAGGGGCGATGGACGTGAACTGAAAAGCCATCATCAGGCGCTGGCTGTAAGGGCTGGAGGGAAAGGCTGGTTGTGGCCAGGTGACACCGGTGCCATCCATCTCCCCGGCCCGGCGCAGGATGCACTGGCCGTGGGCTGGCGCACACTCGCCACATCACCTATCGCCGCTGTAAATCTTCCCCGGGGTTAGACATCCCCATCCAGACCTCCCCGGGTCTTGTTATGGCCTCACATCACAGCTCTCTGGCGCTTCAGAAGATGAAAGGCTTGAGGAATGCTTTCATTCCCATTGCAGTGTGTACTGTTGCGCACCTTCAACTTTCAAAGCGGTGCTTGCTCCTGTTCAAACCCTTCAGATGCGCTGCCCGCTTCTCCCGGGGTGGCCTCTTACCCAGGAGAGCGTTTTTGGGGTGTGTGCAGTGCCGGGGGACACGGTCGTGGTGGGCAGCCCCTGCAGAGGACACGGCCCTGCCAGGCAGCACGGCCACCCCAGCAAGCTCAAAACTGGCTCCCTGGTCACAGAGACCTGGCTCTCAGGTTTGGAGTTCTGCTACGACCCTGTTTTGTTTTTTTATGGAGCACCTTTGCAAAATGCACACCCACCTGCTCCTGCTCCTTTTGTCTCCCTCCTCCTCCAGCTGCAGAGGTCTTTGGGTCCCGGCTTGTTTGGCTTGTGCCCATTTCCAGCTCTCACCCAGGGGAAACATCGCCGGCAGCGCAGTCCTCAGGGGAGCCAGGAGAAAGTAGCTGGGAAAACGATAGGAAAATAAATTGAAGGAAAGATGAAAAGATTATTATTGTTTTCATTTTTGACACAAATGTCTTTTCCTTCCCCTCCCACGCCTGCCCCATGCAGAAGAAGCTCACGCGGGAGTGTGTTTTCCGAGAACAGTTTGAAGAGAACTGGTACAACACATACGCCTCGACCCTCTACAAGCATCCCGACTCGGAGAGGCATTACTACGTGGCTCTCAACAAGGACGGCTCCCCCCGCGAAGGGTACAGGACTAAGAGACATCAGAAATTCACTCATTTTTTACCCCGGCCTGTGGACCCTGCCAAAATACCTGCGATGTACAGAGACCTCTTCCACTACAGGTGATGTTTCCTGCAGCTGCCCCGTCAGTGTACATACTTGGGCTCCCAAGCTTTTTCCCAGAGCACTATATTAATAGTCATTCCATCATTCCTGTAAGCGTAGATGACATAGGAAAGCACTTACATTGAATTCAGACACTGCTGTTCCTCCTTGTTTCAAGCATATATCGAACCTGGGTTATTTATGGGGTGGGGGTAGGGGAAGGGAGGGAACCTTACATATAATCTTTCGTTTTCAATCACTTTCCTTACCTGGTTGCTACAAGAGAGGCTGAATGTTCGATGTTATGGTTGCTTAAGGAACAAGCAGGCGAGCAAACCTGATCACCGGGGAGGGGGGGGAGGGGAGGGGGAAATTAATCTAAAAGTGAAGAGAAGGAAAGAAAACAAAAGACCACAGAACCGCTGCAGATGCTGCTGCTGAGCTCGGGATGGTTACTGGCTAAGAAAAAGCCTTTGGAATGGTACCCTGCTTCAGCAGCCTGGGAGTTTGCTACATGGATGATGCTACGTGGACTGGTCCTGATGCGTGGGGTTTTTCCTGCTGTTGGGGTGGGAATGGGACGAGGAACATTATTCAGATGTAAGCATGGATACTGTGCATAAGGACAAAACTATTTATAAAATGTATATGATATTTATTTTATATATTTATTTATTTCAAAATAATTTTATTTTTAATGAGAGATGCTATGACCGGATTTTCATCAGGAAGAATAAGGTCCTACTGAAACAGGAAAAAAAATGAGTTTTAAGAGCTTATCGGCAATAAAATTGTCTTTATATTGTAGATTTCTTGCTAGCCCTTTTTTTTTGGCACTCTTAACAATTAACCCAGTATTTCCCCATCAGTATAAATATTAAGACCTCTAAAAAGTCTTTGTATGGTAAAGCTGAATTACCTAAGCCTCAAACTCTTGTACAAGGATGGCAACAAATTATACCTGGCACGGACCTTGGAAGCGTGACCCTACTGAGATGACTGGTTGGGTGTCTAATGAACCGTCATTTCCAGGAAGCGCAAATCCAGCTTCTCCTTTAGTCTGCTGTGGACAAAATAGGTCCTGGGGCCACACCAGCACCCAGCACAGCTCAGCTTTTGTAGCCATCGGATGGGATCGCCCTGTGTGAGCGTCACCGTCGCTGCGAAGGGAGGAACCGGGCAGGCAGCGCCGGCGTCCTCGGGCTCCCCTCGCCTCTGTGGCCCCACCAGCCCGGGAAGCACCGGTGCAGCTCTTGTTGGGAGCTGGGTCGTTGGGAGCTGAGATGCTTCGGCACGTGATGCAGCCACTGTGGATTAACTGTCTGGTCAAAAATCAAGCGGAGAAACATTTGGAGCATCTGCTGAGTGTTTGGATGGCCCTGTTGTTCCTGCAATGAAACTGCCACACCTCACACAAGACTTACCTGAAGCATGATGGAAAAATCAGTGAAGAAAAAGTGGAGCAAAAGCAATTTTAAACCCACCTCATTTTCAAGCAATTACTGTGGATGAAAACCCACCAGCGTTTCGGCAGCCCCGAGCCAGCCCCGCATGTCCACCTGCTGCCAGCGCTGTGCCGGGGAGCTGGGGCTGCTTGTGCTGGAGGTTTTGCTCTGCAGCTCACGCCAACACGCCTGCGGTGACGCTTGTGCTGCACATCTGCCCTCACTGCCTGCCCGGGGTGTCAGAACTGCAGGGGAAGCTTCCAGGAATGATCCCAGGTTATTTCTTGTCCCCTGTGATCAGCAGAGGGTTTTTCGCACATGATGGGAGCAGGAGCATGTAGTTGCTAGAGGCACTTTGCAGCACAGGAGAGGTTGGTGTGAAACATGGTTCTCCAGAGCATGCAAAAATACATACAGATACAGATGTAGTGGCTTTGAGTTGAAAGAAAAAACGGCATTTTTCACAGTGTTGTTTCTCGGCCTCCTCCTTGCAAAGCAGTGGAGGTAAAATCTCAGCTTCTCCAGCTTCAGTCCATGAATTCCCAGGATGATTTCACTGACCTGGGGATGATCCTCACCAACTTCTTCACGAGCTGTGCTGCTAACGGAGCAGCAGCCCTGGTGCCCAGCTCTGCTCCTGGCTATCTCTTGCCCTCTCTGCCACCTTCCACGTCCCTGCCGCATCCCTTCGGTGCCCCAGCCGCTCCGTGCCGGGCGCAGTGGGTCCAGCAGCCACCAGCTGACAGGCTGCGGATCGCAACGGGGAGATTACAGGAGCTTTACCTTGAGCGATCCAGACATGATGGAATTTAATCCTGTGTTTGAAATAAAACTGTTTATTTACCTTCTTCCTCTGAGTCACTGCTGAAACATCTCATCCTCAGCCACCATGTCGGGAGCACGATCACTCATGAAGTGTCCTAAAGTGTACTTTTGACCTTCCCCTGTGCGAAGGGAAATCCCTCAGACCTCGAGCTTCGCTCTGCCCCCAGGATGATCCTGCCTCCCTCTAGCCAGGGCTTTCCATTGCACTTGAAGATAAATCCAGTGGTTAACATCTTGCTCCTCTTCTTCAAAATGAAGGTCAAAACCCGATCTCAGCAATGCCGAGTACATTTTTCACCAACTCAGAAGGGAGCTGATTTGGCCCATGGGGGCAACACAATGGTCTCATTTATCCGCTACCCGAATTGAAGAGCTGCCTCAGCAGAGCCTCCTGCTGCAGAGGGATGCACAGGTGTGAGGGATGATGTAAAACACCTTCCCAGGATCTGAGTTCAAAAACCTGATACTTGAAAACAACAAGATTCACAAAGAATTTACTGAAAACCCCTTGGTGAAGGTTGGTGTCATCTACGATGTGGGACGTTCTTTAAAGGGGGAATTCAGCATTGCTGAGTCTCACCCCAATGGTTGCTTTCAGCAGAAATTTACTGGGTTTGCTTCTCGTTCAACAAAATCCTTAAAAATACAAGGAATCTTACTGACCTGGGAGCTTAATAGCAGCAGAATTAACAGCCGCAGACTTTGGCTGCGTTTTGAGTGGCAGAGGGAGCAGTCGGTGCCGCACAGCGGGTGTCCTCAGGTGGACGCAGCCGCCTCTCCATCCCGTCCCTGCAGCAGAGCAGCCGGTCACCTCGTCTAGTCGCTGCCCCACCAGCTGCCACTCTGCTGGGCAAAAGCCACCTGAGGACACCGACCGCCCCTTGGGCGCGGAGGCTCTGGCAGGATTGGGCAGGTGGACCCCGTGGCAGCGTACGGGGCTGGGTGCATCCGTGGCAGCGGCCCTGGGGGCTGCCCTGCTCTGGCTGGGAAAGTTTTAGAGGAAAACATGGTGGCGGTGCATCAACCTGAGAGACTCTCTCCTACATCAGCAAAAGGAAACGTCAATATACGTTTGGGATCTCAGCTCATGGAGTTGCCATGTGCTTCAGTTACCACGGCCTGCTGAAAAAAGGAAAGGCAATGGCAGCTGGTGCAGGGGTGGCCACGGTCCCACAGAAACCCTGCCGTGCCCTTCACCCCCAGCGTTGTTTTACACACAAAAAGCCGTGGGTCTGAGAACACCACAGCAAACGGGACAAAAGGCATTGCTTTCAACCCCTCTCCTTCCATCCAAGAGGGGTGGGCACACCGAAAGGGAAACCTTACCCCAGGAACAGCTGTGCAAAGCAGGAGGAAGGAGGTCGGTGGCAAAGGGTTGGGTAATTTCTCGAGTCTCACTGTGGAGGGGTGTGGAAACGGAGGGAGACCCCCTGCGTGAGGCCAACATGGTGCCAAGCAGAGCACAGCGCCAACCCAGCAAAAGCCCAGCTCCCCAGCTTTGGCACGTGGTCCGACACACGGGGATGGTCACAGACGGGACCAAGGAGACAAACCTACAAGTGGCAATGCACAGGTGGCCTCAAGGACATCCCTGCAGAGACCCCACTGCCTGCGGGGAGCCCTCCTGAGCGGGACGTGTGGCTCAGGGCTCCTTTCTCCATGCGGGGAAAGGAGCAGAGGCTTCAGAGACTTCCCTTCCCTGGAGAACATGATGGAAGCCCAGAACTATGGAGGGAATCCAGAAACTCGGCACTGAAAGGCAGAGAAGGTGCCTGTCTGGTGAGGTGCTGCCCCGCCTGGCAGTAGGTCCATCGCAGAGAGACACATCGCAGCTGCCGGACAGTGGCTGAGACATTCCCGAAAGGGCACCCCAGGGGGGGAGCGTCCCCGAAGAAGGGCTGAAAGGCTTGCTGACGGTGAGACAAAGGCACCCGCGCCCAGTGGGACAGCGCTGGTGTTAGATGACGCTGGGTGCCTCATCTAAAGGGCGATGTCCTCTCCCACAACCCCACGTTGGAGTCAACTCATACTCAGGGGTTTGGCTGAACCACCGACTGTCCTGGCGCAGGGAGCGGGCTGCAGGGCAGGGTCCGGCTTCAGCTCAATCCCGAAAGCTTTGCAGTGCCTGAGGTGCTGTGAGGAAATACAGTGAGGTTACTGGGCGCTCCCTCTAAGCCACAGGACATAGAACACACCGAGGGTGTTACTGGGGTTACCTGGTATCTCGGTGTCATTATTAACGAGCAGCTGCGAGTCAATTATTTCTCTGCTCTTCGGAGGACGAAGCAGCGCCAAGGCCTTGCGCTTGGATGGCAGACAACATAGCGAGCACCTGCGCTGAAAGTAATCCGCGAGCAAGTGGGCAACACAGGTGCGATGCGCTGCCTCCCCTGGTGCTGTGGGCACCCCGGGCAGCTGGCGGAGGTGGAGGCACAGTGTGAGGCACAGGACAGAGCTCAGCCCTGGGATGGAGCAGGGACGCAGCCGGCAGCACTGCGGGGAAGGTGCTTTCTGGGGCTGACGCTGTACAAACGCAGCTCCTGATGCTGCTTTTCAGGTAAAGACAGAACAGGCTGCAGGAGGGGAGAAGCAACATGCACGGCCCGCAGCCCCTGAGCCACCTGCTGCCAGCAGCCAAGTCGGCAGCATGACATGGAATCGCAAAAGATGATAAACCAAGAGGACCAAGTCATGCCATAGGGATCATAAGACTTTTTTTTTTTCCCCCCCCAAAGCCATGTAACTGCTTTGGAGATGTTAAATTCTCCTACTGGAAATTACCAAGGATGGAATCTCACATCTGTGCTGGCCAAGTCTGAGAAAGGCATCTGCAAAGCCAACTCCGCCAAGGCGGCTCAGGCTCTTCCTTCACCGCACCAGCAAGTGTTCAGCACTGGGATGCCCGTGCTGAGCTGGGCTGGTCACCGCGCGAGACGCAGCGTCCCCTGCGCTGCTGCTAACAGGCGTCAACAAGAATGCGGGGAAATGAGAGAAATGGTTTGTGCAACTGAGTTACAAATGTAGCTGTGTCACAGGATGCCGCTTTGGGTATCGCCCCAGCTATTGGTGATGCGTTCCACGCCGCCGATAGTTCTTGCACGCACCAGTCATTAAACACGAAGCCAAGGTGGCGTCGGAGACCAGACGGCGCAAGTGGCCGCGCACAGCCCCAAGGGGTGACCCCAGCCCCCCGCCCCCCCAGGGCAGCCTCTCGTGCCAGGCCTCAGCCCCTCCCCAACACCCTCCTGCCGTCACCACCTCCCCGCCGGGCAGAGCAGCTGCCGGCGCTGGGGCCGGGTGAGAAATGGCAGGAGCAGGAGCAGGAGCAACTCCAGGCCCTTGGCACAGCGCGCCCGGTCCGCGGCCACCAGGGCAATGGCTGTAGGCGGCTCCCGGCCCTGCAGCACCTTGGAGGCCGCAGCTCACCCGGCCTCTTGCCGCAGCGTGGCTCTCCGAGGGCGCGCTCGGTGGTGTCCCGTGGGTGCTCAGCACTAGGGGTGTCCGGGGCAGGTTCCACAGCACAGGGATTGTTCCAGCACCTGAGCGGGTCTGGGAAGGGAAGTTACGTGGCCGATGCTGCAACACTGGCATTTTTCCAAACATCTCCAGCTGGGAATACTTGGGATATTCGTCTGCCCATCAATACTGAAAATTTATCGAACTCTCAAACTCTTTTTGCTTGAACTGATGGATTTACTCTTATTTACCCTGCTCAGAGGGGTTCTGCTTTAAGGCAGCCCCCCCCAGGGTAAGCTCTCAGCACCCCCACACCAGAAGGTCGCTGCTCAGCACCAGAGCAGCCTCCAGCCGGCGCCACGCGGGGCACAGCCCGGGGCGCTCCCCGCTGCAACAGGCACAGCCAGCACGAGCCTCCGCCACCAGCCTCCCCTGCCCTCTGCCCAAGGTTTTCATCAAGTCAAAAGTCACACGGGTATTTAAAACCACGTCGCCCACGCTGCCCCTTGCAGCACAATGTGACAATTCTCACACCAGACACAATTCCCACAAGCCGGCCGGGGCAGCCGCCTGGCTGCAGCACTGGCCAGGAGCCCCCAGGAAAGCTCCAAGTCCAGGGAACGAGCATAGGGGGCAGACTGAAAACACAATTGTCTTTTCTTTTTTTGGCGTAGGAAAGGAGGTTTTGCCCATCAGGTGGGATCTACTAACTAAGAAAGGGAGAAGAATAACTACGAGGCTGAACTATGCAAGTAGGTTATTCTAATTTGACCAAGTAGAACTCCACCTCACTCTAAACAACTTCTCACTGCCGGGCAGCAACTCACTCTCCATTTTAAACAACTTCTCAGTGCCGGGTGACAACTCACCCTCCGTTTTTAGCAGGCAGGCTGGCTGCAGGAGCTACTACTCACTCACAGAACTCAAAAACCTGGACTGCAACTGTTTTCGCTAAATGGAATTAACGGCTACGTCCAGTAACAGGTAAAGAGCGCTTCAACTCACAGCGCAGCACTCGAAAGACACGTTCTCAGCCCGTGTCCTGCACAGTTAATGCTCTTTTGTCAATGCAGCACAAGGCACGTTGATGTATTTTGGTCACTTTATTAAATGAGATATTAAATAGTTTAAGTTTCAACTACTAAACAGCACTTTGAATGGTGAAAACACAGATAGTATATCGTCATACTTGAATGCTTCTTCTCTTTAAAAACACATTTCCAGTCCTAATATATATTACAAAACAGCCTTATAGGAAGAGGGAACACCTTTTCTATAGTACTTAAGATATTTAATACAGAACTGAAAAGCCATCTAATAGAAACAAAGGCAAGTCTTCACAGCTGTATGATTTCAGCAGCCAAAGCTGGTTGATGGACTGAAACATTACTATACAACTGGGACAAAACATATACAATATCACAATACTAAGCAAAAACGCTTTACATCAAAAGGAATAAACAGGTTACAAAATGTGGAGAATTTAGCAGGCAAAACTGTATTACAAGCAACATTTTTATTCGTCATCTTAAGCCATTTTATCTAGTTAAAACATCTAAAACAAATATAAAAATGAGCCTTTTATTATCTTACTGATTTATGTTCTGTCTTTAAATATTTGTTAAAGCTTGATGTTATACTCAAAGCACATTGTTATGCAGCTAAAATGTCAAGTGAGAAACATGTATGCAAAGTGGTCCAAGTTTTATTTCAATGCTTATCTCTGATTTCTTCTTCTGTGTTAGTCTTCTGTTATCCGTAGTTTGTCCAGAATGAAAAAAAATGTGCCTTTAAATGTTGCCTAAAACTTCCACATTTAAGTCTTTGAGTTACTGTAAAACTCCACTGAACATTCCCAGGTTTGGTAGAAAGTATTTTTCTTATTCATGACACGTAGGAATATTGGTGAGAGTTGCCCAGAGTACATTTGCCTTCAAATGTTTGTCTCAAAGTCTCACATTTTGTTTCTTCTAGTGTGAATACCTCTCTCTTTGCTCCCCCCGGCCCCAAATTAAATTTAATTGCAGAGCTGGCAAAGCACTAGAACATACTGAGGTTCTTTTGTGGTATCTTGTAATAAAAGAGTCCAAGACAGCAACGTGTTAGCTGGTTTTGCAACAGATCAAACAAACTCTGTTCAGATCACAAACCAAGTTTCAGTCACAAAATGAAATGTCGCGCAAGATTTGCATGTTCATATGCAAAAACCACTTGTCCATTCAGGGCAAGAACTCAAACTCCTGCAAGAAACTTTCCAGAAACCAGAACAATTTTAGTTCGTGTCAGCAAGTCAGAAGAGTCCAGCAGTATCTGGAGCAAAAGCTTCCATCCGATCATTTCTCCAGAGCTCTCCGTAGTCCATACACCATTGCCTCTGATGTTCTTGTCGCTTACTTTTACCCCCAGGTTATAAACTTTTTTCAGGGGGAAGAATCAACCAAACTATATTCAAAGAAAGGCCCTATTTGTATTTAATTAGATCTTTACAAGCACAAAAAGTGTGGATGAAGAGTGCTAATGATATATAATAAACCAGAAATTCACCTCCAGTCTAGATTGAAAAAAACCCCAAAACAGAACCAAAAAAAAAGAAAAAAAATAATGAAGCTCTTCATGTACTAAATTACGTTTTCACACAAATGAAAGGGAACAGGGAGGAGTGCATAACCAAAACTCTTACCGAACAAGAGGGAAAGTTATTTCACTGTTCTGGCAGCTCTGGAAGTTGCCACAGCACTTTCTTTGTATCGATTTTAAATGGGCAATGGTTCTGCCATTTTAAAGTTGTTCATATAACAGGGTTTGACCCTGGCCACCATCCCTATTTTAACCCCCAAAATACCAGGAATTTAGTTTTCTTGGCCCGTCTCCCATTGCCGGCAATGGGAAAAGACAGTAGCACCAGCATTAAGGAGTTAAAAGAAATGTGCTTTGTATTGGACTCCGCACAGAGTAAATCAGCGTGAAGGAAAAACGTCGCCAACTCTAAGATCACCATTTGTTATTCCATCACATAAAACTGAAAATAAAAAATGGCAGAAGACTAGGGAAAATCAGTCACCTTTCCCCAAGTCGCTATTTAAGGCTGTATACAGTTTCTATGTAACTGCACGACTCGAAAATTTCAGAGCAGTAGTATTTAAGAATATTGCACTCAATTCTGTTTCAAAGAGCATTTTCAGTTCCTGTTTCATTCAGCGTAGATGATATAGTACGAGTCCAGACCTCAGTCAAAAGGAAACTAGACTACTCCTGTTATAATATTCACACTAATATAAAGAAATGGGTAAGCAGAAAAGTATTCCATAATTTGAGGAATCAACTCTAATCAAGAACTCAGCTGTTTACAAGTGACATATGGTATACTGAAGCATACGGACCTGCAGTCCTTCCTAAGCTTCTCAAATCTGTTGACAGCTTTGCAGCTACTAAAAGCAAGCATAGGAGTTTAGACAGGAAACCTGTGGAGATGCTACTGTTACGGGAGGACTTGTTTTCACTGAAAACAACTTGTTATCTCCTGTACTCAACATATGTAAGAAGATTCTAGGCAACATCACTGACAACAGGGAAAACATTATGTCCTATTTAAACAAAGCTGAAACACTAATATGGAACATGGCATTTAAGGGGACCAACCAAACTTTTTCTTTTTTTTTTTTTTTTTTACAGTTGAGTTCTGTTAAGCCATTGATTCCTAAAAAAATAAAAGTTCTTTCTCTGATTTTAACAATCCTTTAGGCTTTTAGTGCAAAATCACATTGATTTCCCTTGGGAAGGCCCTGGACTTTTGCCTCTCATTGGGGGTGGTGCTCGTTGTAACGGTGGTGGCTGCATACCACCAGACACAGACTGATACATTCCTCTCATATCTACCTGTTGGTAGTTGGAAGGATTCATGATTAAATTTGGTGGCTTTGGCATCATGAGATGACTCATTGCTGCTTGCTGGTAAGACATCTGCTGCTGTTGTTGCTGATTGTACTGCTGCTGTAGTCTTCTGTTCATAAGTATCCTCTGAACACAACTGATTAACTGTGAAGGGAAAGTAAAGCTGTTGTAAGAGCGTGACCCGTGTATCAAGTTCAGAGTTAAAATCAATTTGTTAGGGATAGCATGGCTGAAGGAAAAAAGCACCATTGTTATCACCATCACTAATGTGCTGGTATTCACAAGCTGATTACTGTAGAAACCATTTAGTAACACCATTTAGGGCTAAGTTCTCTTAATGACTTGCCTATTGTATCGCATGCAGCGTTTATATAAGTTGCTACAGCAATACTACGAATGATTCCCAGGTGTAAGTTACAACATTATGTGTCAGGTACCATTTACCTTCCCTTGGAAAGCCCTGCATGAGGACTGTCATTAAATGTTTGTTTGCCTTAGAGAAGGCTCTTCCCATTGACACCATCTGGGCAACTTTTGGATTTTGCGAAGTAATTCTAAGCTAAAAAACCATTACCGACGCTTTCTAAGATGAGTGCTCCCTAAGTTCCTTCCTGAGCTCTGGGAATCAGGTTTCTCTCGAAGGCCTCACGACCTTCAAGCAAACTGCTTCTACAGAAAAATCCGCTATTTTTCTTTTTTTAAATGAACTTCTCAAGGAGTCTCCTTCGATGAGGCTGAGCAACGCAACCCAACACGCTGCAGAGGTCACCACCTCCGGATGTGACACCACGTACACCACTGCACAGTGCCAGCAACCCCCAACCCACTGCAACACACGTTCTGTCAGCACCACCCCTGTACCCACACACATACTCCAGCTCCTGAACACACACAGGCACATCCATACTCAGCGTCCCAGTTCAAACATGGACAGTTGATCAAATAAACAGTAGCTATTTTACCATCTGTTGCTTGGTAAGGACGTCGTTATAGATGGCTTCTCGGCGCTTGACATCAAGCTCCTGGCTCGCCTGTCTGCTCAGTGCCAGGGCCTGCACTTGGCTCTCTGTGAGTGTCGCATTTTCTTTCCACTGAAAAGAAAAAAACAAAACCAAAACCTTCTTGGCACTAGTCATTTTAACAAAAGCGTAATGGTAACAGAGGTGCATCTAGAGTTAAACACACAGCCCGGTTTCTCAAAATGCAAAATTATACTTCACCAGAATCGGAACTATGAGTTACTAGTTCTTCTAACTGCTCGTTAAGGTGATATACCTCTAGATTACTGGGAGCAAGTGAGAAATGTGGCAGACCACGACAGACAGGTAAGGATAAGATACAGGAAATATGTCTCATCTCTGTATAATTATTCTTATTTGTAGAAAAATTGGCATTTTCTAATTACAGATCTAAACTGCCAGTCCTCCAAGGTCCATAATATCTAGACACCATTAAGGGTAACTACAAGTGGCAGGAATAAACATCAAACTGGAAATTATATTATTTAATAAAGCAGTTAATTAGCTGAATGACCATACGTAACAGTAATTTCTTTGCCTGATACATTTAACATTTTCCCATCTCCTGATCTAAACCTAGTTACCCATTTTACTCACTATGGTTGAAATAATGTCTTCAAGGGGCTGAATTCTTGCTGCATTTACACTATTGGTTGCTTCCACAACTTTCTCTCTTCCTTGATTAATGAGGTCCTGAGAAAACACCAAAAAAATAATTGTAAAGAACAGATACAAAGAACACATTTCCTTGCCAACCTTCTCTAAGTTTTCTTCATCTTTGCCTTGCGTACCTAGACCTTAATTACTCTTCTCTATTTGCACAAGTCAATAAGCCTAAGCTTTCACGCAACTGGATTTCAGCATACATTGATTGAACAGCAGGTATAAATCTGCCAATCTGTACAACGGACAGTATTTAAATCCCCTATTTTTGTAGCCAAAGGTTTTCAGATCATCACAGGAGTGCTATATTCCTACCCAGGCAAATTTTCTGCGATACTGACTTTGATGATGTCACGGTTTCAATTCATTCTGTGTGCTCAAAATATTATCTATTAGGCTACATTATCTATTTTAGCCTAGCACTGGCATTTATTGTGCATTATTCCTCAGGCACACTCAGCACAGGGCCCCCTGGCCTGCACGCTTTACTAGAGGTGTTACATTCTTTAGTGCAGACTCCTCACCAGACATTGGCAGGTACCGTAAGACAACTGTGCGTCAGCTCCTGCAGTTTACAGCTAGCATCTCGTGAGGAAGAAATGCCCTCAGCAACTTCAGCCAAGGTGGCAAACCAGGACCCGAGGTAACTGAGGAACACAGCACGTGTTCGTCTCTCCCATTCCTTCTTGGACAGGAGGCAGAAAGCTAGGTATGGTAATTAATGTCTGCAAAGAATGCGCTTCACCCTCCAGGATCCCGAGCTACTACACAGGAATCGGTTTATATGCGTACAAGGCAGATGTCAATATAGCTACACACACCAAAAAATACCCTATTAGAAACAGGATACAATTACATATCAAGATATTTAAGAACAACACTACCCATTATTTGTGACATAAAAACCCACACACGCTTACGGCACACAGACATGTTACAATACCTGGGACTCCTACTCACCTCCAGCTGTTGGTTACTCATTGCTGACAGAGCACCCACATTGAAAGGAATATATGGTGTTTGAGAGTTGAAATTTGTGGGAAGCATATTGGTCCCAGCTGGCATGTTGAAACGCATAGTCAAGCCCTTAAAAACACAAAATGCGCTTGTATTTTAGTAACTCTGATAATTCATGGTCTTCTATAATAGCCCATGAAATACCACAGGCAGACAACCAGCCCTTGGAGGAGGCTACAAGCCCCGTACGCTGTGCGAACCCCTCTCAGTGAAACAAAGACCCTTTCCAGACCTCAATTCAGAAGGACATTCTAATCACAGAGGAACAAAAATTCTAGTCTGGAGTAATACAGGAATTTAGCTTAAAATTGTTGCACATACTAAGGAAAATGAATGACCAAGACTTACTAGTGTATCTTAGGTTGTTTAAGATGCATTTTTTTTTTTAGTATTTCAAGCCCACTACTGAACGTTGAGTTTGACCTGACTGTAATCAGATTTTGGAGAGGGAAATGCGTAGTTTATTAGCAGGAATATAAAGCTCATCTCCCATACAGATTTCTCACAGGACAATTTCAGGGTGTAATGTACTCTATCTTCCAATTTCTTTTCCCAATACTCCATACTTCGCTTGTCATTTGTTCACTCAAGATGGTCAGTGGCCATTTATACGTTCACTTTTTGTGCTTTCAGCTTACTGATCAGATCCTCGTCCTCCCCGGAATTTTCTGCTATTAGTCTCCAGTTACAAGTTATCATACTCCTTTTACAATAAAAATATCCCAAACCTGTACCCAATTTACAATTTTCTTCATTCCACCACCTGCTTAAATATCAAATAAACAAGACACAGGGAGTAAGAGGGGGCGGGGGGGAAGCAAGCTCTCAGGTCCTTTCCAGCAGATGTTTATATGGGGGATCATGGCAAAAGATTCTGAAATCCAATGTATACCTTTAATGGAGCTAGAGATTTCCCTCCAATGGTAAAAGAGAAGTATTACAGAGGACACCAGTTGAGTTTTAATATGTAATAGAAAAAAAATGTGTGTGTAAAGGGGAAAATAATTTTTAAATGGAAGTAACAAAGAAAAGACACACAAAAGACCAGCACTGAAAGAGCGAACAAGACATGGTATCTCCATTTGTCCTATGTTACAATTTACATATCAATTTCTTGGCCAATAAGAAAACCGATTTCCCCAAAACAAACTTAAAAAGGTGAGTGGCACCTAAATCTGGAAAGGTTATTTTCATATGTGTAAACCTGATCAGCTAGCTTTACCTTCTTTTCTGCTTCATACTCTGCCCATGCTGCCTTCCTTTCTTCTTCAGTGAGCTCCTCTTCCTCCTTATGGTCCAAGAGTGAATCATGTTCATGATACCCAACTATATACTCTTTATGGATTTGCAGCAATTCTGCCAGAATTGTATCCTGTTCAAATGAAGAGACAATAAAATGAGAAGTCACTCTGGAGCTCTACTGTATTTCTTCCTTGTGCATGCCTAACTTACTGCTTTGACCCAATTTCACAAATCGCAGCTCAGAGCTCCTCACAGCAAAAGAAAATTAAAAAAAATAATGTAATAGCACAATTTTCCTCAGAGGGAGGGTAATGGATTAACAATCTGTTACAGAGATGACAGTCCAATCACTTAATGAACCACAGGAATGCACTCAGATTCCACAATAATAAATGCAGTTTAAGAACCCAAAAAGAATGGAATGTGCTCAATGAGTTTTCCTTTGCTCAGGCTGGATACCTGAGAGGACCTATCAATAATCTGCACTTATAATATACAAAGAGCACCTCTACTGGATATAAACCACTAAGCAGTACTTTAGTCCATCAACTGTCCATCAGCATTCAACAGGAGAGGCTGCTTTCTTCAAACTGCTAAGATACAACGTCAAGATAAACAGCCCTGCACCCACCTGGAGTCCAGAAGGTGAAATCACTGCTACGAACCACACTGCATCAGCAGGCTGCAATTCAGACCTCTATATTCCACAATACCCCTAATACTTAATTGCTTTTGAAGGTGAACCAAAGTATTTACAATGTGCTTTATAACGGCAAATGATTGCGAAGGTTCTGTTCACGGGCACGCTAACATTTTATATACATATATCTGTATTTTTTTTACATATATACACACACACATAAAAGAAAGCTCCAATGTAGCTCAGCGTTCAGTCCAAGATTTCTAATACAAAAAATTATACAGAAATCCTATTAGTGTTTTTTGAAATGCAGATTTACCAGCACATTGAACATTTACTAGATAAAGGAAAACAAAACTAGCTGCTAAGCAAAACATGAAGTTGCTACTGCCCTTTGTCTGGACTACAGATGCCACACCATGATAAATCATTATCTCCATTCAAAAGTGAAATAAAAAGAGAAAAATCAATGTGAAAAGCTGGCATTTCAAGGCAGGTAGTGATGGTTTTGCAGTCCTCATTCTTATTGAGTCAACACTCCAGCCTCCACGTTTTGCAAAGATGACGCCTCTATGTTAACATAAAGGTGATGCTGCAAAGGATGAAGGAAAACATGCTCTGTAAGACTATTAAGAACTGCTCGTGCTGTGTGGCAGGAGTCCCCTTCAGGGGTAACTATTGAACGTGGGGTTTTATGAATGCACTGGTATCAGTAATGAGCTTGCCAGATTAAGAAAGCTCCAATATACCTCGGCATTCAATCTAACATTCCTAATACATTATCCCACTGAATTTTTGGGCCACTCCTGAAATGACTGACCGCGAATACACTGAATATACATTTTGCAGCAGGATTATGTAAGTACCTGCAGACCCATTCCACACCATGCCCTGACCCTGCCAGGCACTTGTACAGGCAGGGGTGACACTGTCCTACCCTGATGTTTTACGATCCAGACAGAACAATAACTGGCAAGAACGGCTCGGATCCACGAACAGATTTTTGCAATACCACTGGCAACCACGTGGAAGTCCTGATGGGTGGTTTTGTCACAACAGCTACAGAAAGTTGTTTGTTCCTCTGTGTGTTCAGAACTCAACTATGTTAACCAATTATATAAACTAGTCTTTGATTCATCCTTTGGATATCTGGTCTCTCTAAATTCGAATCGAGGCTTTCTTCCCCAGCTCCTCAACAAAATCCTCAATGCACTATCTGCATGGCTAATGGGCACAAGGAAGAAATAATGGCAGTTTTGGGGCGATGGGCGAGAAAGCTGAGAGAGAAAAGGGGTGCAGTAACAGGTATGACACAAACATCTAGAGGAAGTGGGTGAAGAAGAGGATACTACAGAAGTAAGCTAATGCAATTAAAGTGCTCTCAGCATACCATAGCTGTATATCAGTGTGTGGAGGGTTCCGGGACATGCATATGCATCAATTTCCATGGTAACACTATTATTGAAAAACAATACTGGAATATAATCCACACTCACTCTGCCAGCACAGTCTTCAAAATGTGGCTTAAATTACATCCAACTGTGTATTTGCTTTCCTTGTCTAAACTTCATTTTGTGTTAACTTTAATGATGGAGCTTGAAAACTGGGATATGGAAGGCACTGCCATTTAGTTTAATTTTACAATTAAAAGAATATTCGTCTTACACAAAAAAAAATTATCAGAATAAGTATTCCTTTTCGTTGATTAGCTTGTTGATAGAAAAATGATTATCTATTGGTTTATAAGCTTTAAGGTAAGTCCTGGTGATGAATGAAGAAAATTAAGACACTGAAAAAAGGTTTTGAATTTTAAAAAAGGTTTGTCTTTTTAAAATCCTGATGGAAATTAAATGCTATGGAGAGATAAATGTATTGGAAAGGAAACCTTCCATGAAGGAATGTAAGCTACACTGTAATTTACAAACAAGTTTTCCTCAACCAATTGAACATTTAAAACCAAGGTTAAAAATAAAAATAAATTTAAATAAGCAGCAAATTCTTCCAATTTTGAGATCAACAGCCTTCCCAAATTCACAAATTGACCCCTAGTACGGAACTACAGTAAAACACATGCCCTGGCTATGTCCTGAGGTAGTATAAAATAATTATATACCATATCCAACTGAATCTGAACTATTGCTTTAATCTGCTTTTCCAATCTACATTACATGACCTCAACTGAGCCAAGTTTTTATTTCACATAGAGAATGTGACTGTGACTCTAAGCCAGTGAACACGCCGATCTGGGGGAGAATAAGCCAGGAACAGAGGGTGCGACAGTGCCAGCTCCGAGGGACGCGCAGAGCCCCCCCGTTCTGCCTTTGCCCAGCTCCCACCACACACGTACCGCTCCGACAGGCGTACGCACTGGCCAAGGCGAGCACTGCGCTTACCGCTTAACTTACTAGCGGTACTTGTGGCTAATAAACGTTTTCTCTTTACCTACGTATCAGCCAAGTCTACCCAGTACACAACCCTCTGGGAGCCAACCGTTCAGAGTCTGGGAGAGCCTGTTTTAAAAAAAAAAAAAAATCCCGAAACAACAGCCCAGTCATAAACCACACTGATTTTAAAAAAGGACTCCAGGTCCGCTGTTCAGTTCACAGCAAAGTAAAACGTAAAACCCAAAATACAATCACAATACATCACACAGAGTTTTCTCACTTTACACCAGCTCTACTTTTGAATTGCTACTCCTCTATGGAAATAGTAACAAAACCTGCTTACGCCTTTACTCTGTGTTAGATAATGAGTCATCACATTTGCATACAGCTCGTGGACTATATACAGTAATTATTTCTATACTTAAATACAGCAAATTTGACTGATTACTCAGCCTTAAGACATCTGTCACACCTTTTTTTTTGGACCAAATTCCTGAAGTAGTCCTTTTCGACTCGACAAGGGTAGCGGATGAATGAAATCAAGCAGTGGAAGTTAAAACTAGTAATTCATGTGAACAACATTCATAATACAAACATTCTGTTAAACCCGAGTATTTACAATGTTCAAGACACAGAAGCCCTTTCAGAGGGGTAAGGGCAGATGGCACTACGAAGGGACGGCTGTATGCGACGGGCGTTTTCCCCCCGAGAACCACAGGCGCTGGCTCCTCAGCACTTCTCGGCAACCTGAAGGTCTCGTTCTAAACTGCTGCTAAAATTAAAACTTGACACGCAACTTTGATAAGCTTCCAGGAAAACTACGTACACACATTTGCTGTGTGACTTCTTATATAAAATAGCAACATTCAACATCTTCCCCGTCCTTAACAACACTTCCCTAAGGAAACTGGTCTTTGATTGAAACTTGGATTATTGCAGAAACAAAATTCTCAAGGCTATCTTTTAAAAAGCAAGTGGCACTTGTTTCTTCACTCACAGAATGGCTTTACTTCTCACTTTTAAAACAATATAGAATGAATTCTCCTAACCCATTAAAAGCAAAAGAATTTAAAACCTTTTTTTTTCTTAGATCAAAGAAGTTGTAGCTCTTAGTTTTAATACACTTTCCAAAGAATGCTCAACTCTGAAACTACCCTACTCAACACAGGTGACTCCTGGCTCCGTACTCACTAATGCCTTGAACCTTCAAAGTCCGGCAGCTCTCAGCCTTAGCAGACATCCAGCAGGAAACCTATTATCCCTCCAGGTTCTTCCACATTCATGCTCAGATAGATGGTTGGAGAAAAGACGGAAAATATTTCACCTAATTCCTATTCAGAATTCCCTTTCGAACAGACGCTTGGAAGGGGTCAATTCGACCACGCGTATTTTCCAACGTCTTTCCAACCCCATGATCCCAGGCACCCGGTACCTGCAGAGCCTCGCTGTATCTCCAGGTGACACTAAGTCTATTTACCTGTTTCTACTGTCCATTTCACAGCCAGGCTAAGGATTACAGAGGTAATCCCTCACCGTCCCATCCACACAACTAGGAAATGACACGGCGATAACACCGTCCAACAGACTATGCTTTGAAGATGCAGAAGAGGCCTGAAGACGCAGAGAGACAATTATACACAAAACCTGTAAAAGGCAGAACTAAAGCCTTCCGCTAGCCTCAACGCCTGTTTGGCTTTGCCGGTGATTCTGAAGGGCCAGCTCAGCCTTCACAGCTCGGTGACGGAAGAGTAACACGATGACGTGTTGGGGGCCCTTGTGTCCCGCTGAGGGCTGCAGAAGTTGGGCAGGGGGTACCAGACCTTCCACCAACAAACCAGCCCAGCATCATTCAACGTGATCTTCAAGGACGTTTTCATCTCCAAATGCCGCATAATTAATCGGCGTTACATTAAATAGTTTTCATAAGCATATCAGTAGTCTTTTTAACCAATGTTTTAGGAAAAATGCTGCGTTGTTAAATTCATTCAACTGTTAAGTAGTTTTAGAATTATAAAGCTAAATCACGCATCACTGCTCCAATCACACAGAAACAAGGAATATTAACTTTCTGAATGAATAACCTTGCACAATTTAGAGCATAACAACCACTATGGGATTTCCTACAGCTGATACTCGCTTGTGATTGCTTATGTAGGATTTTAGAGAACTGGCCAGATCAAAAAAAAGACAAAATAGGAAATAAAAGTTAAAACTTACAGTACTACAAATAAGGCATGAGCCACAATTCAATTAAATGGATGACAGGAATCAAGGAAGGAGTCACTGCAACTACCAGAACAGCTCAGTTAGGTGCAAAGCAAGAACCTTGTAGTGGATAAAATGAAAAGGAAATATCCCAACCACCTGAGCTTCCCAGGGAAGATAAATGGAGCCAAAAGTCATTTTTGAGAAGCGGGATCACCAAAGTAGTGAGCATAAGTATCAAATGAAACCGAGTTCTCCTGTACAAATTCCTTTGTGACAGTTCGCTCGCTGCCTCAGCGCCAAGCGCCGTTCACCCAGACACGGTGGGTCAATGCCGAACCAGCAGAGACACCACCCTACGCGTAACTACTCGCTTGGTGCTCTTCCTTGGCTGAACCACCTTGGCTCGTTCATGGGAACTGGTCACTCAGGCACACTGGATGGCCCCACAGGACAGATGCACTCCTGCCCAAAGCCCAGATCGCAAGCACTACTTTACACGATGACAACTAGTCATTTTTATTAACATTTCTAGAAATACTACCCCACCCCCCCCAACACGCTGAGGAAGTTTTCACCACAACCACACCAATGGCCCATGAAACCAGCAGCCACCCCACGTGGCCAGCCCAGGGCGAGCACTGGGAGCCATGGACCGCTGCCACACGGACTGCCGCTCCCCAACCCAGCGCTGCGAGCTGAGGGAACGCCACAGCCAGCATGATTCCTCCCGGTACCGAGATAAATTTGGGGGACAGAGAACGGGAAAAAGTGTTCGGAGGTTAGTGGCTACCATCCCATGTTCTGCAAGGCTATCTGGAACGCAAAGCCCTCCTTTCAGCAAATAAATCCAGGGATGGCTAAAATAAGATAAATCTACCTCACGATTTACAGTCTTTTTAACAAACAAATAATAATAATTAAAAAAAAGGATTACAAGTTGCACACAGTATGTACCGAGAGGCACATCTTTAAAAGGACAAAATTCCATTCAGTATCACTTCCTAAAACCACGAGAAAAACCAGAGCACTGCAGTACACAGATTTGCTCTAGTTACAGCCAGGGACTTGGTTAAAAGCTTGTATTCAGAAAATAAACACAATTTATTATATTATAGTGATCTACAGATAGTCTAGAATGGAAAAAATACCACTGTTCCTTGGAAATTACTAGATTTACAAACTGGGAAACCTGACAGTGATGGTTGGAAGGGAATTAATATGGAGCTAATTAAAACTCCACGATAAAGTTTCGAGTTTGAACTTCCTCTTTTGCATGATACTTTATTCATTAACAGATTTATTATTGTAAAAGAAAACAAAGTAACTTTCAAAATGTAATTGTTGCATTGGATTGATCAACACTTTGAGTAAACATACTGAATTGTTTCACAGGGTTTTGACCTATTTTAATTTTCTTAAAAATAAGCAGCAGCAAATGGTGATGCATTAGCTATGAGTCTGTGGAAGCATACACATATATATACACACTATATAATGACTAAGAACATAAAAAGATAAAATCAATACTATTAATTACAACCTAACGGAAAATGTTTTAGGAGGTAAAAAAAAAATATGCCAAAATGTACACCACAGTAAAAAAGTAAATAAAATTTTCAGTTATCTACAATTTACTGCTTACAGTGAGAAACACTGTAATAAAATGAGCTTAGATACAGTCATTAAAGTTTGGTTCAAGGGTTTTAAAATGCATGTGTAACAGCAACTAACACTTACAGGGCTAACACTTCTTAAATCCCCCTGGCAGCTGCACCGACACTGTAGGTGGTCTAATAGACTGTTTCAGAGACTGGCTTAACTATTAAGAATGCCAGTGCGATGCCTGACCACAATTTATTATATTATAGTGGTCTACAGATAGTCTAGAATGGAAAACATACCATTTTTCCTTGGAAATTACTAGATTTACAAACTGGGAAACCTCCCTGCCCACACCCAGACACTGTACAATGACCTAAACACAGCAGTAACTCAAAAATTTAACTCGTTACCTACCTGTGAGTCACACATTTACCTGTTACGGTTTACTAGCTATTCACCTGGTAAGACGCAAAGATAATTGCACAACAGCTTAATGACAAATTAGTCTTTAGCAGACCACATACACAAAGAATATAAAATACCTTACAAAACCTTAGCCCAATCTTAAATACAAACTGACTTGGAAAAGAAGAAATAACTGAACCAGTTATTCTTTCCCCTGAAGGCTCCTCCTGTCTGACCGTATATGTTACGGGTTTTATTTTTAAATTCCGTTAGTAAATTTACAGGTCCCTACTATTACTACGTAGAGCAGTGACAAAGAACCACTACTACACACAACACATCCCCTACAAATACATGTAGGCAGGCTTCAGTGAAAAAAAAACATTGAGGTCTTGAATGTTCATTTAGCACCAAGTTGGGAAAAGGTCTGACATGGCTATTCCATACTGGCTCAGAGTACAGAGTATCAGCATTTTCACTAAGTTGTGTAAATGCTTGTCAACAAAAATGTCTCTACTAGTACTGGCAACACTAAAAATAGATAATAAAATCTTAGCTTGTCCGATTTTCCTCACCTGAATGGTAAATTAGTACAACTTTTCCACTATTTCTACTGTTTCTCCATTAACGGTCCCTGCAAGAATTGTTATACAAGGAACTAAAACCCAAAAAGGCTTGGCAGTGGAGAGCATGGATGAATTTGGCTCTTACGAAGGCTCACCTAGGTAGATAAAAACCAGACCCTGAAGTACAGCGTCACCTCACAGATTTGTTATCACAAATCGAGGTAATGCTAAGGTTATCACCAGCAGCTGCTCAGATGCTGATCTGAATCTTGGCTTCCACAGTTTCCTGCAGTAAAACTTCTATTCACTCAAATTGTGTGAAAAAGTATTTCTGTTTATTCAGATCTAAAACTTCTGTCTTTTAACTTAAGATCTTTTTCTTATTCTGTCGACTACATTAAAGGGAAAGTTGTTATCAGCTCATTACACAATCCGTTATTTTAATGACGTATTTTATTGTTGTTACCTGCTATTCACCTCCATCTGAAGTGAGAAAATACTGCTCTAAAGTGAAAACACAGCACTCTTCTCCTTCCAAGATCACATACCCTATGTTCTTAAACAGATGTACGTTATTTTTATAGCATGTAATTCCTAGTGATGTGCATCAACTTACTTTTGGCAACATTGGTGTATCTCTCTTCTTTTTCTTTTCTGAATTAGGATCATCCAGCATATCTGGCTCGAAAGTGTACAGCTCTGTAAGTTCATTCATAGTAAAATGACGTTCAACTTGCTGTTGGTCGACAACCCGGAAAGACAAGGACTGCTTCGTTACCTGACGATCATAGATCTTATCTTCCATCGTTCCCTAGGAAACAAGACACTCACTGTCATACACATACTGGACCATCTTGTTATACAAGGAAATAAATTAATATATGTAAAAGAGCTAGAATAACAACGTAACAGTGCTCTATTTCCCTTGTTTCTTTGACCCCCTATCTACAAAGTCACCTGAAAACACTTTGTTTCCCGAGAAAAGAAAAAAACCAAACCCAAGCCTCCTGGAAGCAAACACAAAGTAGTATGAATTGTGTGTGTGGCAGATGTCATCTAGCTATTGACTAGAGTAAGAAATGTATTATTTCAGTAGGGTTTCGAAGAGATCAGTTTCTACTTCAATTCCCCAAAGTGAGATTATGACCAAAAAAAAATGGCAATTTCCACAGCAGGTACTTTATTTTGCTGCTTTGAGCAGCCTGGAAAAAGGAAAACAGATACCCTATCACTGGGGTGGAGAGGAGAGGGAAAGGGAAGCAGTGAAGGCTAATTCATCACAGCTGTGTAAGAAAAAATTAGACCCTTGATGAAAAAAGGAAAATTACTTAAAAAAAAAAAAAAAAAAAGATGATGACTATGAGAAGTATGAGAACAGCACAGCCTGTTCTGAACATCGTAATTTAAAAAGGATATCAACAGTTCAAAAGTGCACATAGAAAACGACAAAAATAGACCAAAGCCTGCAGAAAAAAACCATGTCTGACAGTACCATGTTACAAAAAGTCATCTATTTAAGTTGGCAAGTAAATAGTGACTTGATCAAGAGTTAATCAGTTACTGGGAAAAGGTCTTCAGAATACTCTGTAACACCTGAAAGGACTAGATGAAGTAAGATACTTCCTAACAGAAATAATGGAATAAAGCATAATCAGTGACCATCAGAATTATTACACATCTTTAATATCTGTAGGTTGTGATACAAGTTTTCAAATCATGACTAGATGCCTTTTTATAAAAAATTCTCCAGCTGCCTGTATTTTCATTCCAGTTGGACTGTCAGGGGCCCACAGAGCAGGGGTCTGTAGAAGACAGCTACACCAAGCAAGCCTACTGCGTAACAACAACCATGCTTATGCAGTCTATTCAATTACAAATTTTTAGTGGTGTGCAAATTAAAAAAAGCTGAGAACATTGTTCAGAGTCTGGATACGTGAATCATTGCTAGAGTTCCAGAATTCACGTTACACAAAGTGCCACACAAGGTAGGCTTAACAGCAAATTTCAGTTGTTATTTATTTTAACAATCCTTCCTTCAAGAGCTTTTTCAGTGGCCCAATACTGCTATCAGATGAGGGCTGGAAGATGACGGGATCCGTGTGGACCACAACAGACTCCACCACAAGGCCAAGCAGCTACAGTCCAAACAGTTGCAGTCCACAAATTTGATTGCAGGACCAGAGCATTCACAAAAATAACAGACAGAAACCTACCTGAGCCAAAAACCTGTACACAAACACAGGTTTGTTTTGCCCAAAGCGGTAAACCCTAAAAATACTCTGGATGTCATACGATGGGTTCCAAGAAGCATCAAAGATGATTACTCTATTAGCAGCCACAAGATTAATTCCAAGGGAACCTGCTTTAGTGGATATAATAAACAAGCGGCCTCTGGAACAGAGAAAAGTTGCAAAATTTTAGTATTTTGGAAAACAGCTATTGTTCCCATGTTGCTGTGTTACTATGGAGTTGTTCTACACTGAAATAACTCAAAAACGTCATTAAAATATTGTATTAAGCATAAAACAGATGCAGGTTTCACAAGGACAACACTTGTAGCAAAACACACACTCCCAGAAATACAGATCGGGGCCTTCTGCAAACCAACTGTTAACAAAAACTGGCGGGTAAGAAAAAATTTTTGGGTTTGCATTTTCAAACTCTAATAAAATTAGTTATATCAAATTAAACCATAATTTTAAACAGGCATATTCCATGCTATTGAAACTGTTTCCTGGCTAGCAAACTTCCAGGATAACTCCAGAATGACACTGTCTCTTTGATGTATCTGCTTACTTTTTTGAATACCATCTCACTCAGGTTCAACTTAAAATGAGCTCTTCACAGATACTCTTCAATAGTTTATTCTGTCAGGCATTAACACCAAATTAGTTTACTTTGTTCCATTTAATTATTTTTTTCCTGTACAGTACAAATGACTGCAACTATGTATTTTATTTTTTAAACAAATCTAGGAAGGTGAAGCTCCTTAACTTCATCAAACTTGTACAGGTTTGTAACTACCTACCTAGCCAAATCGGTCCAAATCAAGCCTTGAAAGTCCCATCCCATATGAACACTGGATGGCTGGGAGACAATTCTGGATAGCTGGGAGAGCTCTGTGCTTCTGCCTGGCCAAGTGACTGCTGTCTCCTGGCCAGACCCCACAGGGCTCTGACCTTCCTAGGTCCTTAAATCTTTTTAAGTAATTGTAATAAAAAGACTTTTTTCCGATCCAAATTGCTTTCAAGCTAAACAAGAGTGAAAACTGCAAGGAAGCACTGAACAAGTATGGATCAGTGCAAATGGAAGTAATCTCAGGAAACCAGAAACTGATTGTTGTGGCACATTTTCTGTGCAAGTTCTGCACCTGACAATACTGTGATATTTATTTGCCTAGCCTTAAGAGGTCATTAAGCTAATACAAGTCACAAAAAAACAACAAACAGGGAACAACAGAAAGAGAAGGGGGAAAATTAGGTATACATATATTAGAACAGATCTCACCTCACATTAGTTTCATCATTAAATTCTTCAGCCCATTTCTTTCTTGACTGAGCTGTGGTTGAACCATCTAAGCGATAGTAATCAATGTTTCTGAACCACTTTCCTTCACCTGGAAATGTAAGTGTGAAATTATTAAAATGCTGATTGCGTAAGCAACCAGACTGATAATACTGGATATACACAACTCTCTAAAGAGCAAAAGAACTAATACAGAACATAAAATCTACTATTCTCTAACATCTGAAAACACAGGAGAAGACTATAGGCTATTCAAGATAGAGAATGGTTTTGGAGGATACAGGTGCTTGCCACAGGCATGCCTTGAAAATGACATAGTGAAGCTTGCAGAACAAAATATAAAGTATGTAACATGACAGAAAACAGTAGCAATTGCATTTGTGACAACAATGATCATCCACAAGCCTGCAACAGCTCCTACAAACTCTATCATTTTGGACAAAATCTGTTTGAAAAAAAGAGCAAGTGTTGTCAATATAATTTTACCTTGCAAAAAGTATCCAGCACCTAATCCCTATCCACTTCTTAAGATTCTACTATTTTTTACATAAAGACATTAAACAAAACTCTGCAAAGCAGTTTTATACAGATGGGAATTAAAGATACAAATTTGTAACTAAATTACATTCCAAGGTTAAATTGAAATTGAAGTATTTGAAAAGACCTGAGCTTTTCTGGGGTTGTTCCTCTTATTTTTCACTATTTCTTGTTGTACATACACACTTTAGACATATGCCCTAACTTGGAGCCAAAGTTAATTTTAAAAAGTAACTACATCTAATTGTTAGGCATCACAGTACTTAACTGTATCTTTCTAATTGACGTAGTTTCATGTTACACAATTGGTGTACATCAGTCTCTCCCATACAAATTGCATTCATAAGTAAATGCTCAAAAAGAGATTTCAGAAGTCATGGTCTAATAATTTTGGAACTGAAATTCAGAAAAATTGCTTTGTATTACCCTTGAGTTATGGCTACTTCTTGCCAGATTTGGGGGAAGGGGGGGGAGGGGAATAATTACAGCTGATAGAAGATATTCTTCTCTCACCAATTCACAAGCAACCTTTCATTTTCTTTGGCCATCAAAGTGTATGTACACAAAATGAGCCCCACTGTCCCATCAATTACAAAGAAAACAGCATTTTTAGGAGACGGCATTGCTCAGTACAATCAATTATGAGAAACAGATTGTTATGTCAGGAAGGTCTCTATATGGTGAATCTTGCTATGCTATATAATCTCATCGCTTACCAAAAGAACCAGCGTAAATAAAAAACAAACACCACCCCTTAAAACGTTATCTCAGACTGAAGACACAAACTCCGTAAAACACAGACAGCTCGTAACACCTGAAGATGACAAATGTTCAGAAGCTAAGGAAGCAACAGCCAGAAACAATAAATCTGTGAGAGAGATACTGGAGATCTTCATCTAACTATGGCGTTGGTACCACTAAGCCACATTTCTCTTATGCAACTGGTCAACATATTTACACGGAGAAATAAAAGATATTTGAAAGGAATGGCAGATTCAGAAGTAATCCTTCAATCAACACATACTGGGAATTGAAACGTCACATAAAGATGAACCGCATCACCAGGAGCTCCAGGAGGATCTCACAGAGTAAAGAGAAGAAATGTCCTACGCAAAGGACATGTCTGGCTAGCGAGAAACTCCTCGCCATTTCAGCATCGCTAGGATAATAATTAATTCACTACTTTGCTCCCTTATGAAATCCATAAAATAATCTGCTGCAGCGCGTATGAGCCCAGATTCACATTCTGCATGTTCTACACACTGTTTTAAAGTAGTCTAATTTTCTTTCATTATCTTTCTCCCAGCGGGAAGGGGATCAGAATTTGCCATGCATCAGCATATAACATCACTTTTCTACAGAGTTTAACAAAATGCCTTCTCTCCTTTCAGATGATGAATACTTAATCTGCTTAGGCTATATTAAGCACAGATGATACAGAATGAAATCAGAAGCAAGAGTCCGTAACGGGACAGCCAAGACCACCTGCAGAGGAGACCAATAATCCTGCCAACTTCAGGAAAGTACAGAGCACACAACACTTCTAACGCAAACAACTATTTCAAATCCGTTCACTTTGGACTGGATAGAGACTTGTAAAAACAGTTAGCAGCTTTGTAACTGTTCAAGGTGACACTCACCTTTATAAATAGGAGGCTTCTCTTTGTCAGTTTTCTCCCTGTTGGCCAGCTCCAGAAAATCTTCTATCAAATCCAGAGATATTAGGGACTGGCTAAACACTAGGCTGAAAACAGAAATGGGAACACAAAATTCACCTCCGTGGTTATTTTAATCACTCCATTGCTTTATTTTACTTCCCTCCTCATTCTGGTAGTACCTTTGAAACAGCCCTTCTAGACCAGAGGAAGACTCTCATGGAGTAAATGCATGTATGGGAAAACTCACTGATAAAAATCAAAGTAGCATGGACATTTGCTGATAAGAACTGAGCTACAGCATTATGAAGACTGAATGAAGAACACTGTCAGACTAACATATTTATACAGTCATTAACAATACTTCTAGAACCAACTTACACTTTGTCTCCAAGCTCCTCTGCCATTCGAAGAATTTCAAAGAGAAGCACCATTTTCCCAGAATGTTCTAACACTTCAGCATCTGCATCAGTGACAAAATCTTTGTACCAATCTGGTGCTGGGCTACCAGGATTGGAAGAGGATGCAGCTTGGCCTATAAAAAAGAAAGTAAAAAAAATGTTTAAAACATAAAGGCAGTGGTCTCCATTTAAACGCTCTGAAATGTCTGAACTACAGAATTCTTTCCTCATTATTAGGCTTAACTGGCATGAAAAGAGTTAAATAGACAAAGAACAAATAGTGTTTGTTCTATTAGCAGTTACCAATAGCAGAAGTTATCAGTAAGTCACAAATCCCCTTTTTGTGCTGCAGGATATTTGGACAAATAGTTCCACCATCTCCATCGCTACCCCGAGAGTATTTATTGACAGGTCTGTTTCCAAGTATGCGTCTTTGAAAACTCACGCATAAATGTTACAGCCACTGAAAAGAAGCTTTCCATAAAGAGAATAACTTTGGATCTCAAACATCTGAAATTGTTGGAAAAAGAGAGTGGTCTTTTGGGTTACCTAGTTTATCTAGCAAGGTAAACTCTCTGGAAGTAAGTTTCCAATTACTATTGTACAGGTGTTTAACACGAAACCTGTAAACCATCTCCTCTTACTTCTGTTAGGCTCAGATTTAGGATTTTTTTCCCCTAAGCTAAATTAGAAGACAACATTAGCATATAGGAAAAAGAAAAACACCCCACTCCCCTCCAGCTTTTACATTAATTCACAACAGAGGGATAAAACAAATTCTACCATCACATTCTGCCTTCTAAAAAGTTCTTTAAGGAAGTTTCTTGTCTGCATATCTGCTAACACATTATTACACTAATAAAACCGGTAAAATACATACATGGGAAGAATCCTATTTTTAACACATTACTATCTTACGAATTATTTTGATAATTTTACTTAACCCCTTAAAAATATAGAAGTACTAGAACAAATATCAAAATTCAGTTATATATTAAAATAACCATGCATCTAGCAAAAAAAGTCTGTTGGGGTCTGTGTCACCCACTCAAGTGTCAGATGCAGACCATGCTCATCTTTAATGATGCTCCCATTATGTTTATTCTGAATTCACCCAGAAGAAAGCATGGATTAAGCATTATAATCAGAACCAGAAAGGCTGCCAAGAACCATGAATTATTTTGATTAACATCACTTAATTTCTTTTATGATATTGCCATGACCTTCAATTTAACCTCCTTTGCATTACAGTGATAAAAAGTAATGAATTTACAATTTTTCTTTTTTCACATAAAAACTTTGATCTACCCAAATATTTACTTACATAGTAGCAGAATTCTATCTTATGAACAATTCAAAACATCTATGTTTCAGACTATGCACCACAGATCAATCCTGACACGCCAGTAATTTTCATGTGCAAGATGGGATCTCCACAGAACTCATATCTGAGCCTTCATACAAGCTTTTAAAGAATGTATTTTTCAATACAAAGAACAAAGAAGGTAACCAAGTAAGAGACCTGGATGTGCTGTGGGAAAACCCTACACACAGCACTTATCTATTTTCACCTTCACCCCTAAACTTCGCAGAAGGGCCCCCGACAGCTGCAGTCAGAGTCTGCCCGCAAACCTCAGCTGGTGCAGCATCAAATGTTTGTTTAGAAATTCTGTACCTACATTAAATTAAACAAGGCTGCATGAAAGAGGTAAACATTTAAGCAACCCAGACAGAAACCCATCCTGCCTATAATGCAAGTAATTACCTTAATACATTTAATCTGTATGTGTATTTTACACACACACTCACACTCTTCCCCTTACCTGTTTACAATGTTTTGTCATTGGGATGGGGACCAAAAAAAATAATTCTCACCTTAACAGTTCCCAAAAAAATCATTTATTTAGGGAAAGTGATCAGACAGAATAAATGATGTAATCAGAAAACCAGCTCTATGATACTAGAGACAAGACAAAAGCTAGATTATTAAAGGAAAATCCAAAATTGAAATGCACAGATGTAAGTAGTCTGAATAACAATCTTAAAAAAGGTCTCGTATTCCTGCTACATTATATGCTTCCTCAACACCCATTTCAAATTCCAGGTGCAACAATGAATGACATATATATTTCTTGATTTTTCCATTACTCTTTCACCAATACACTTAAAAACAGCAGGTGAAAAGCAGCATAGTTCCTCTATTAACTTTGTATTGTTTTGTACTTGCAAATTAAAAAAGTAGTTCACTGTGCAGCTTTCCTGCCACAAGCACCCGGAGCTCTAAATTGATGCCCCTTTTTTTCCCCAGGGTATTATTAGAAGTAGTGGGAGCTGTAAGCATAGAAGCAGTTCATGGAATTAAGGAATCTGCCATTTTGCAACAAAGCAGAATTCCTGACAGCCCTCTCAAATCACCTTCTGCCAAAGGAATTGCTTTGTATTTTATGTACTTGTGTATTATACTCACCTTCTTCTGATTTTGTAACAGATGAAGGGTTGTTTACAAGTTCTTCTGTGTTTCCTTCTCCACCTCCACGAGATCTTGAATTCCAGACTTTAATTACTTCAACATCATTATCGCTGCCACTTCCGCTGGAGCTACACTCTTTCTTCACTTTTTTCCCCTTGGATTTTTTTTTCCTAGAAAGGTAACATTGTACACCCCATTATTTTTTAGAAATTCTACTGCTAGAGGATGTAAAAATTCTAAAAAATATGTAAAAATAGGAAGCATTTTTATGAAGAATATAAGAATATAAAAACAGTAAATATTCTACTGCTGGACGACATATTTAACAGATACACAAAAATAAAAAAATAACGTTCACTTCTATAGAAATGACTCAAGTTCTATGAGGGAAATGAATCCAACAATCAACAACAAATAAAAGCGCAATTACTTTGTATGATCATCAGAACTTAAGTTCATTGAAGTTTCATCGGAATCTGAAGCGATGAACTCATCCAGACTGTCTTCATCAAAATAGCCCTCAAAAGAGAAAAAACAGAAATTTTATTAAGTATTCTCATCCAGAAGCTTTTATTAAACCTTTAGCCATCTGCTCATTCTTCATTTAAACAATGGTAAGTTCTACAAAGGGTTGACCTTGCAAAATGTTTTAAGAATGACAACATACCCAGGAACAAAAATATGACAAAAACAGCAGCAAAATTACCCCACAGCAACAAAGATTTCCATTAATTTGACGAAACTTTACCTAGCATTTGGCATAGCTTCTTTGGAAAGTTCTCAATAGAGATTATTTTGATGTATCTAATTTACCTTATTTTCTTTGCTAATATAGTCCAGCTGCAAGCACCAAGGGTGAGTCCAGATTCTGCTCAACATCTGGAAATCCTGGAATAGTTTAGCTCCAGCTTTGCCTCTTCCACCTTCATTGCCACCACCTACACCTGACAATAAAGTTCAGGTTTTAGAATGAAACCTTGAAGTAGGTTTGCCACATACTGTTCCCCCTTTGAACAATCCGTTAGTACAGTACTGAGTGTTCTTTCCAGATGCACATCATATTGTAACATCTCTTGTAAAAGAGGTCAAATTACTGAGTCACAGGCATTTTTTTCCTAGTTAAAGTTGTCAAAATTAGATTTTCCCCTTTTTCTTGATAATGAAAAACACGATTACATTTTTACATAAAAGCACATTTCTCCCTGGTATAGGAATGAATCCAAATTCTCTTAAAAGGACAGTCATGTCTATTTAGGTTTTGTAAAAGCAGCCCAAGGTGGAAAACACGAAATACAATTCGCATTTAGGTTTCAATGAATTCAGCTTACTATTTTAAGCTGCCTTTATTTAATGACTTATAATGCTGCAGTATTCTGTTACAATAAACAATCTAAAAAAAGCCCAGGCTATTTTTTCATTGTCCAAGCACAAATTACTGCAAAGTAGTGCAACATTCAGAGAGTTAAATTTCTTTTTGTACTCTCAATTTCTCACTAAGCAGCACACTAACTTCAGGTGCTTGCAACACATTGTTTTCTGTATTGATCATATGCATCATTTAAGGCATGTATACCTGCAAGAAAATAGTATTTACTGCGCCACAATCATGAAATGTCTACAGCAAAACAGGCACAAAGCTTATCTAGTGCATTTCCTCAATGCACAAGACAATCCCAGCAAATGTCTACAAAGTGTAAGCATTTTAACAAATACTTAATCATACAACAGCTTCGAGTATCTTCCCATTGTGCTCCCATATGACTGGAAAATGGAATTGTAATGACAGAAATTCTTAGCTTCCACTTCCCCAAACCTAAGCTAAAAATCAGAGAAATTGGCTATTAACAAGTTTCAACTTAAAAAATCTCATAGATTTTTTAATTTCCTGTATTACAGAAGTGAAACAAATCATGTACCATTTTCATTAATTGAAGAAAAACCCTGGTAAAATTGCATCTAAAATGTGTACTTTAGTTTATGCCTGTTACAGTGCACAAAAAAATGTAATTTAAAAATTCAGAGAGAAGCAGCAATTCCCCTTCTATATTTATCTTCAGTAGCAAGACTCCCTTTTTTATTTAATGAAAATCAGAAAGCACGTAGTCTTCTTTTGAAATACAAAGGTAACGCAAAGAATTACTGTGGGCATCAGCAACCAATGCAGAGATTCACTCTAAAGACTTGAGCCATGCTTAGCTTAGACAGCTTTTTCTCCTCTGAAAGAGGCTGCCTGTCTTTCTCGCTTCCCCTCATCCTTCTCACACTGTCTCTGGCACTGACCCAAACTGGCAGGACACTAACCAAGACGAAGCCAGAGAATGTAGATGATGCTTCCCGCTAGGTTCAGAGAGTTTAAGCAGCCCACGAAGGGCCGGTAAGTTGTGCACCAGTGCGAGTCCTTTTGACAAAGGCAAACTTGGCTAAACTCAGGTCTGTTGAGCCCTTGAAATCTAGGCAGATTAAATAAACTCCCTGTTAGGCAGTGCATTTTCTTACAGTTAGTTACACATACAATGCTAATAAATTAATGGCTCCGACAATGTAGCAAATTTGAAGCTCACTGTAACAGGCTTTTTGCCAGAGCAAACCTTTTCCTTCACTTTAACACTGAACTAGGGGCAGCCTCCTCTTATCTGCTGCCTGCTGTATGAAAAAAAGGTAGCACTGAAAGCCATTGTATGTAAAGACTTCCATAAAGAGTAAACCAGTGGTAAACATACAGCGCTAGCTCTTACGCTAATCAACGATCTGTGAAAGATTTACACTGCCATCTAAAAGCATGGCACACCAACAAAGCCAGCATCGGGGGAGAGAGAAATTACAAAACCAGCCCCACTCTGCATTGGAAATTGGCCAAAAATAACCTACCAACCTACCCTAAGCATTGTGATTAAAAAGTTCCTATGAAGAGCTTCCTATAAAGATTTAACCTAAATCATTTAGATGCATGCCTGTAAAGTAAATAGCTAACGCTTATCACTTTTAAGCTACTAGCTTTTGGAAGGCATTCAGCATGACGAAGAAATAAATAGAACACAAATAACCTGCTTTTCAGAACACTGATATAAAGTAAGATATAGATAAAAGATAAAAATACCAGACTGCAGTACAGAACTGATTAGGAATCAGCGCTACACAAAGATTTGGGCTTGTTTACATACTGTTTTGAAGTACTATTAATGTAAGAAGGGTGTGTGCGTTTGTTTCAGTCACTTTATATTTTTTTTAAATAAAACAGCAAGTTTCTACTCCTTTAGGATAAAAGGGCAAAGAGGGAAGCTGGCATTTAGGCATCCAGTTACTACTGAAGGTATCAGTAGAACTGAAATTACTTCACTGCTCCTTCAGAACTCCTTACTTCTGTAACTTAACCGAAGAAAGGGAACAGACAACAGAACTGTGGAAATGAAGTCTTGCTAGCAGTTATCTAGGAGATCACAAACTGCACTATCCAGAATCTGAAGTCACTAAGACAACACAGTGAATTTAATATTGCTATAAATGATAGGTTAATTTGAGATACAAATCATCTTTCTTGTAATTAAAACTTGGGAGAGTAACCAGAATAGAAAAATATAGATTAAAAATATATATATAATAACAATCCATCAGCAACAGACAGGCACTTTAAGACAGGTGGCTTAGCAAGTGCAAAAAAACCCCCACAAACCGGCACAGACTACGTAGTACATTTTGTAATCACTGCAAAAAGCAATTACACACTTCAAGATTTAGACAAAAACCTATCAGCAGTGCCTTAAACATTCTTGACTATGGAATTCAACCCCTGATCATTAGGTCAATTATTACAGATGGTATTTCAAAAAACAAAACCAAACAGAGTTATTACTCTAGAACCCAAGAACTTCTGCTGAGCCATTTGGCTGATGAAGCACAGTGGTACAGAAAACCTAGCTAAGAGTTCCTTGAGATTACCATTCTAATGGTCTAAGTGGTACATATGTGTGTATCATTTAGAGGTGTTGATATTCCAGCACTTTGATACACTAAAATTACAAGTTACCGTAACAGCACACCAGCCCACAGTAACATATTCTGGGCTTGTGGTTTTTCCTTATACACCTTTTCAATTAAACAAATTTACATCTTGTTGGGAAGATGTAAATCCCCAAGACAGAAGAGTCAAAACCCCACTGAAAGCAAATGAAGCACAGCCATTATGAAAACCAGACTTTTGGGTTTTGAGAACAAAAGGAGAGAGTTCCACAAAGAGCCGATATTTGCAAATCACAGCTTCGGTTAGCATAATGACAAAAGGCTATTACAAGGCGGCAGCAATGCTTTCACCAGTACATCTCAATTTTGCATTCTCTCCCTCCAGTCTTACAGTCATTATCTTGTTTCTTGGAAGAGGAAGACAGTAGATCAATTAGATTTTATGTTTAGAAAAGGAAAAAAAGAGAGATGAACCAAAACCTGAAGCTGTGTATAGTCAAGAGATGCAAATATTATTTCTCAAATAAGTATTTTTATGTGCAACCAAATGTTTTGCTATAATTCAAATTTCAGAGCTAAGGAAAATCTTACAGGAAGCAGAAAAATACATCTGTAGAGCCAATAATACATCCAAAAAACCCCAGCCTACTGACTGTGGCAAGAAGCCCATCAATCTTGTTACCCGAGAGAACTGCAGGCACATACCTGTCAAATGATCCAAGTAGTACTGGTAGAGTTTGCACTGAATAGGTGTCATTCGAACTTCTAGAACATACTCGTATTTCGGTGGGAGGAACTTTGTTAAAGCTGTGTAATCCTTCCTCTGTAATTTTACAAACAGTACTTCAGTCACATAAACATGAAAACAACTACTGAGAGCTTAAGAACTTCTGGCATCTTAAAGGAGGAAGCACCACGCATAAATTACAAAGATTCAGATACTTTCCAACCACAAAGGGGGAAAAAATAGCCCACTAAATACAATCCAACTACAGGCACTGTCTGCAGAAGCCGATGTACCTAGTAAATGCGGTTGTCTGGCCAAAACTCTATGACCTGTTAACCCCATGTCCCAGTTCCAAGTCCTTGCAAAGTCAACTGCAACTTCAGTAGCTGCTCTGGTAAATACTTCTGCGGTTTTTTAAAAAATATTAAACCATTTTTTTGTGAAAGTGTGGGTAAGTCAAGCAACTGCTATCAGTGTTTGTATCGCACACGAACTCACTCAGGTTAACTTTTCTGGTTTAGAGTACAGAGTACATGGTTTCTGAACACTTGCTTGGGGCAATGCAAAATTCTGTTTTCATTTTTTTGACTCTGAATGCTAGTCTGCTTTTCTCCACCTACTCCTTCGTTCAAATGCTGAACAGTTTATTGACTCTGACCGAGAGACCTTTGCACGTTTAGGAGTTAAGTGACCTTCATCAGAGCTAACCTGCCTGTGCTATGCTGCACAAACTCCTTAGCTGCGGGATAACCTCAGCCAGTCGCTGCAACAGAGGAGCCTGCAGGCAGCTCCCACTTGATACCGACGATTACACCACCTGCATGGCCTTGCTGTTATCTAGAAGTGCAAGAAGGTCTCATGAGAACATCCTTTAGGAACAGAGTTGTTTTCTTCTAAAGAAACTATGTAATAGCTCGAATGAGCAAAAGAAAGAGCTGCTCCCTACGGACAGGATCTGATCTGCACAGAGTGCTGTGAGAAATTCCATCTGGGCTTTGTCAGGGTGGCCAGCACTTGAAGGCATGTAAGATGTGCTTGCAATTTACATTCCTCTTCTCGTTCCGTATTTTGGTTTGCATTCCTGTACTGCTGTATAGATGCATAGAATTAAGTATGCTATCCTCTCACTACAGGCCCTTTTCCAGCTTTATACACTGCCATAAACCTCTTTATTTCGCTGCTTGTGGGACTATCCCGCTATGACCATTTCGGACAGCTCGAGCCCACTTGGACTATTTAATCAACTACCAACAACTGCACAGCCAGGAGGTGGCAGTCAGTGCCTACAGTGTCACACCTTCCATCAGGCTGCCTGTGCCTGGGTTTATAAAGCAGAAGAGCAGTAGCATCATGCTGATAGTACACAAGTGCAATACCACAGCAGGTTAACTGGAGAGCAAGGAATCCAGCTCTCATTCCAGAAAGCTAGGGAGTTTTCATTTGGTTTTACATCCAAGGTCTTTAAGGTAACAAGTGCTTCACCCTTTTGAATTAATCTTGTTTCTCTCCTCTTCCCCATTGTTCTGATTCTCACAAATCAGAAAAAACATGAATTCAGAAAGAACCAAGTGACAAACTACAGATCATCAAGAACTTTCTGGGTGGCTTTTAAGGCAATTGAGGTTTTAAATGTGTATTTTTTAAACGTGTATAAGGAATTAAAAGAGTATTTCAAAGCAGCTGCTGTCCTACTCTACCATGTAGTTTTCTAGTCTCCTAGCAGGAAAACAGCTAGATTCTCTAATACACACATATGTCCTGCTTAGCATACACTGACATTTGGGTAAAAGCTATGAAACTTTTCTGAGTTTTTCTAGTCACAACAAATAACATAAAGGTCTAGAAATTAGTGGAAATATTTAAGCAATAGCTGCATTCGATGGAGCTTTCAAACAGCAAGATAACAGACCTTTGAGTGCTTTTATCAGAATGAGGTGAAACAACTCCTCCCCCCCCCGCAGCTAATCCAAGTCATTAGTTATAGTAAAGCCGCTCTTACCTGAACACATCCAGCTAACATCTCATAGAGAATATGTGCACGCTTCTTCATTACTCTGACATCTACCAGAGTAGAGTCTGCACACTGACCATTCTGAATTGGATTTATAAATCTATTTCGGAATTCCTTGATTGAACCGAGCAAATTCTCCTTAATAAAGTTAACCATGCAGTGATCTAAGACAAAAAGATCAGACTTGAGTGGTTCAAAATGGAAAGTACAGTACTGGGATTAATTCTAACAGAAAATAAATGCATCTTATTTAAGAACTTTCTGCTGAGAAAAAAAACCCAAACCACCTCAAAATCTTCCAGAAAGGGCATCTTAAATTGACACATACTTCAGGCACAGAGGTAACTTCTAAATTTAATGTCTGATTTTAAACTACCTCATCATGTTTATTACACAAAGGTTGAAAGCTGCTGTACACCAAAGCAATATTACAAAAGAATCGTATTTCCAAGTATGACTTTAAATAGATTGAAAAGCATATTAATCAACAGGAAAAAAACCTATTACAGCATATTCACAAACCGGAGCTACTGTTAGAAGCTAGTTTAGAATCAAATTCCCAAGACAGTAACATAAATCACTGTTTAGTGAGTGCACTAAGAACACTGCTCTACAGTGCTTTAAAACAATTTAAATTGATGCTGCTGTAAGACCCGGTCCACCCATTTCCCCTCTGAACATTCCCTCCCTTCCCCTTTTGACATGCTGAGACTCATCTCATCCTTTGATTAGCCAGATCAAGGAACTAAACTGCCAGAAAGCTATTCACTCCTGCATTGCTGGTTTTCTGATACTCCTTATACAGGCTCCCTGAGGAATCAGATATATGTATGGCCACATCAAGGGAAAGATGGAGGAGAGGCCACCTTCCCAACAGCTTCATTTTAATTTGGCTTAAACCATCATGGAGCCACATCTTGACACAATGACTTAAAATGCAAAATACAAAACCAGATCGTTAGGGTTTTTTCAGACAGAGAAATGTAACAAACAGCTTCACTGTATCAAATTATTTTCTTCTAATCAAGCTAAATCCATCTATATATTGCTGAAAGGCAAAAGTATATTTAAGGAAATAAACACTTAAACCAGACAAGTACTCACATTCTATAAGATTATTTTGCAGTGGTGTTCCTGTAAGGATTATTCTTCTCCTAGATCGAATAGAATTCATTGCCTTAGAAACAGCAGATGCTTCATTTTTTAGTATGTGCCCTTCATCACAAACAACAAAGTCAGGGCCTAGAAAGAAATAACATTAGATCTCTTCCATCTTTTACAACCACAAAGAATCTGGCAGCCTAAAGAATGAAAAATTTGTTCTATTAGTTTTATGAAGTGGGGTTTTTTAACTTTTGTGTGTGTGTTTTGTGGTGGGTTTTTTTTAGCTCAGTTAAGGTTCTCATTCAACATTTGCACAAGCATTCACAGTAGCCATTCTGGTAAACTACAGGCTGCTGCTTGTAAAGTCTTCACGGGAAGGATTATTTTTTTTTATATATATATATATATATATATTCATATTCTTATAAAAATTATCTATCCATGCAGCTAGCGTGTGCATGTCTACATTTCCATTCACCCTGTAAAAACCTCATAAAACTGTGCCTTAAATGCAGCTCAGGCTGCCATCTACTGGTGTTCGCTCAATTCTAAAGAAAACCAAAAATCAGATAACCAGTAATTTTTCATTAAGGCAAGAAGTCAGTATCAATAGGGGTAAACAGTGCAATCAGTCTTACCTAAGATAAGACACAATCAAATCTGATCTGAATCACAGACAAGTGAATACCAGCTTGCAGCTGAAAAGTCACCATAGAAATCTCCTCAGCTTCCTTCCGGAAGATAAACCCAAAGATTACAGACTGTTATTTTAGGTGTTATTTAGGCACAAGGAATGTCAAAAGCACAGCACAATACATTTCCACAGTACACAACGCAAACTCTTCTGTATTTTTAAGTGTTACAATTTGGGGTTTAAGATAAATAATAGCAAACTTGGCAGAACAGACTTACACATCCTAATGCTTTTCAGATTTAGGGCAATTTCTGGTACCTTTTTCCTTGAAAGGAGAAGTGTAAGGATCCAACTAGTAACTCTGAATGAATGCTTTACTAGATCTAAACTCTATCTCAATTCTAGTACTATAAACCATGAATGAAGTCAGCTGAAGTCAAGTTTATGTACCTTTGAAAAACACTATACAAAGCCATCAGCTGGGTTCATCCATTCAGCTCTAAAAAGGCTGATACTTGAGGTGTCAAAGGAGTATTTATCAGCATGGACAATCTCACCTTTTATAACTTAGAACAGTTTTCCTCAGACTAACTTTAAACTGCCTTGTAAAGAAGGAAGTTCACTCTAGACAATGATCAACAGAGTATCAATTACACCTCTGACCACTTGCATGACCTAATGCCAGTGCCGGTCATCTTCATCGTGCCATGCTAAGTGTCAAAGTGATATGCATCTTATATGCTAACAGAAAAGGAATCCAGAATTCTCCCAAGCAGAAAACCAATGTCTTTAACCAAGTCTAGAAGACAATTATTGAAGTCCACATATGAATTCTAAACACACTTAGACTTATCCAAGCCTATGTATTTCTGAGTTTTCACACCTGCCAAAGAAACATTGCCCCACAGTATGTCACAGTTTTTGTACCTTCCCTAGTTTTGACAGCATGCAAAACACTGAGTGGCTATACACAAAGCCTTCCTTTAATTTTAGGTAAACACCTCTTAATAGTGACAGAGCCTTCTCTAGTCCTTGTCCTAGTATCTCCTGAAGAGCAAGGATCTCACAAGTTCACCCAGCGCGCAGTACTACTGAGATGGTTTGGAGCAGTTTTCTAGAACTGCAGCACTGGCAAGGATTTGCAACATCTCCCCACCAGATGTGACAGCTTGCACATTAATACATCATTCTCAGAAATAGATTTGGTCTAGTACATTATGTTTACAACTGGAATCAAAGTACATTAGAGAAGGACAATGAAGTCTTAATAATAGACAGCAATCAAAATTGTGCAGATATCCCAGAAATCAATTTCAGTGAAGACTGTGAACATGAACTGGTTAGTTAAAAAAAAACAAACCAAAAATCCACCTGAAAAGCTGCTGTTTAGAGTAAGCAAATGATAGTAAAATATGAATAAACTACCTTTGTAAAATTTTTCATGGTTTGTTTGGCAGGCATGTAGCATTGGTATCTTGAACTAACATCTCGGCTACAATTCAGTGGCAGGGATTTTCATAAATTTTTTTGTTTTTTCCTTGTTCTTAAAAAACATAAATGCAATTCATTATGGACAGAACATTTCTTATATTCGAAAGGAATGTAAAGCTTAAAGGGACCTCAAGGGATCATTTAGTCTACTTCACCTGAGATCAGAGTTATAAGAAAGGGACCTATCCTCCTGGACAGAAATAGGAAACTCCATGACCTCTCTCTCTTGCTAAAACACAGTGCAATACCTAATTTAAATGATCTCTGCTGCAAATCAGAGTAAGTTCTGCCCTTTCCTTTCTCCAACTGATGAAAAACCAACTGATAACAGTCCTTTCAGTAACCAGCCCTTACATGGTGGAAAATGTCAGCTTAGTTGTCTGACTTCTAGGCTGAAAAACTTTAGTCTTTCAATCTGTCCTCAAAGATCACAGTCTTCATCTTCTTAACCTTCTTACTGTACTTACACTTGTTAATATATTGATATACATTAAAAATACTCAGTGATAGATACATAGATATACACACGGTTCTCCTCCTCCTCTGAAGTCTACAAGAACTTGTCTGCTTTATACAACTGCCAATTAAAGAGCAGTTTCCAAGTTAAACAGTAATGGAATTTTTATTAGTAGCAGCAAGCAAAAAAAAATATAGTTATTAAAATGCTGCGAGCAAAGCACAACAGCTATCAATAAACACAACAGCATTTCATCAGCTGCACAAGGCATTATGGGAAACCATTTGTTGCTCTCCATGCATATATAATCCTGCTATTATTTCACATAGCAGAGCTAGTTAATTAATGAAATCACTCCTCCACCCATAAACTTTGGCTAAACCTTCCCTCTCTGGTCCCCTCTTCCGTAGAGTATACAGTGCAATACAAGCTTCTACTATAGAATACATCTACCCTAGCAGTATTCATTTTAACCAGACACATATCATTAAATTATCGCTCAAATACCGAATTTGCAACTTTTTAAATTAAAAATGCTCCCAGAGGAACCGGGTTTCCTATTTACAGTCACAGCAGTAAGCCAGCATACAGCTTCACAACTCTTACTGTCAGCCTGTTATACTGCCAGTGCTGTGATTCACGAAGACAGCAAGAAACAAATGATGGTCATTGCAAAATACTTCTCATCAATTTAGCGAATCCAAACGTCTCCAAAAACTAATGGGTAACAACAGATGAACATGTCTGTCTTTTTGTAATTAGTTAAAATAAGGAAAGATGGGAAGCAACACGAAAATAATTACAGAGTTATCTTAACGTTAGTTTTCCTAACGGTCTGATACCATCCTACCAACCAACTAGTCCAAGAAGAGAGTAGAAGAGAGTAACAGGTTCACAGGGAATTATCCAATTCAACGTTCAATGTGCTGCAGTTTCTGAACCTGATTAAATCTACAAAAGTCAATAACCTAATGACAAACACTGCTCTATCCTGAGTCCTAAGCTGTCTAAAGATGTCTGGAAGTATAGCAGAACCACACCTCTAAGGAGGATGTAAAAACCAAGAGATTGACAAGAGATGGGACAGGGAAGGTTACACACATCACTGTCTCCTCCATAAAATCACGTGCTCAACAGGCCACCTCACTCCACAGCCCAGTATTTTTGAAGTTACATAAATAACAATCCACAAAGGAAGGGACAATACTACTAAAAAGACACGTGGTAACAACCCCTATGTTTAGCTTCCCTTACACTTTTCACAAGGAATAAACACCATAAAAATCCATCACTGTAAAAGCGTATAACATTTTATTTCATCGTTGCACCAGAACATGACCTGCTGAATACAAAGCTACTCCCCTGTCACTGCTACTTCAAGACAGCAGTTCACACCTTTTCTTCTCTAGTTTTAACTTAGCAATTTTCTCAACAACTGCAACATCCTGAGCAAACCAGGTACAAAATAAGACGGACAGCAGTGTTCTCCCCACCCCGCTCTTTAATTTTTTTTTATTACTTTTAGTAACTGCCACATTAATAGAAGGAGTCAGAAAACCCACTGGCAAGAAGCGTGTTTTCTTAATTGATTAAATAATGTATGCAGGTTCAACATGATCACAAAAATAGTTTATCAGCTACTGTACTGACTACTGTACAGCTACTGACTCCACAGCAATTATACGATTTAGTCAAACTGGCAGAAAAATTAATGTTTTAGCTGCTCAGACAGGCTTTCTGCAGAGCTGGAGATGCCAATTCCAACTGGACAATGCCAACAATCACAAAGTTATTTTTCCCATTAGAAGAATCCCTTTTGTCTAACAGAACAAAATCCACAGCCCTATTATTTGAGACTTCACAAAATCAAGCTCACCAAGTACAATTACAAACCAGACCAATGCTGCATTTCAATCAGATTAAAAAAAAAAAAAAAAGAAAAAAACAAAGAAAAGAGTATCAGCCACACACTTGTCAAGAAACCTGAAGCCCAGCCCAGTAAATAAAACCCAAGAAAACCTATCTCCAGAATCAAAGAAGCCATTTACCCTACCTACTGTATCAGCATTCCTAATTTAAAGAGAAATACCAAGTTACAGCAAAGGTGCCTTCTAAAAACAGTTTTTGAGGTTTACTGCACACTGTATAAACATAACTTGTTTTCAGAGATCAATTGCCAATTCAGAATTTGTAGGGAAATTTTGCTATTTTGGTGAAACTTGCTAATCCTAGTATTTTTAGTTCTTTTTAGTGACCACCTGACAGACTGGTTATATCAGCTTGGAATATTTTCAAGTGCTTACTTTTCAAGTTCACTCAGTTCAGCTGCCCTTAAACCAGACATCCGTTTCTTTAAGACTGAAAAATTAATCAAGTGTTTTATCTGCAATCGATTCAATTAGCACTTAATTAACACTTGTTTGTTCACACTTCTAAAGTACATTCTCAACTGTTTTCCATGCGTAGTTGCTTCCTCAACAACACATTTCTATCAAGGATAAAGCAGCTTGTGGCTGCAACAAATCAGCAGATTAAAATAATGTTAGGTTCCAGAGTCACTTCAAATCACCTCGCAAAGAAAGCAATGCTAGCTGTCATTTCTGTCTTTGATCTAATAGAAAAGACTGTTACAGAAGTCTGTTTACAAAAGCAGATGGGGTAGTTTCTGAAGAACCATTCCTGTATCTCAACAAAAGCCAACAAAGAAAATGTGATAAATCTTACCAACGTTATTGTTTAAAATCATTTGCCCAACAGATTTCCATTTGCAAGATTACTCAGCTCATATACATAAACTAGGAAGTACAATATATATAATGCATACCTTAATTTTCACTTACCTGGATCAACTAAAGCTTTATTAAATATTTCTTTAAGTTTTCGACTCTTCACGTTCCTGCCTTGTGCAAGGTTACGATACATCTCATAGCCTATTATCATCACACCTCCTTCATCTTGCCAACGCTGGAGCATATAGCCTCTCTCTTGAGGGCGTTTCACAGTTGCTAGTTCACAAACCTTTCAAAGGGGGAAAAATATGCTTGAACTTCTCTTAAAATACTGAAGTACTGGGGTAACTTTTAAATGCCTAAGGCTTATTAATACAAGTAGATTTTTCACAGACTTAAAGTACATTCCTTAGCCTGTATTTTGAGTGGTGGAGCTTCCTAATTATGTAAACCGTTCAGTTATTTTGTTTTCAAATACTTGTTTAAGTCTTATACCTCCAGTTTTTTGTCATCTTCTAAATCTTCTTGCCATTTTTCAAACTCATTCAACCAGTTCAAGGCAGTGTTTAGTGGACACACTACCAGAGCTGTCCGAAAATCCAGCTTGTCACACAGCAAGACTGTGTGAAGAAAGCTTACTACCTGTGAGAGAAAAAACAGACAAAATGCCAAATAAAACACTGAGTATTAAACAGTAGCAAAGAAATAGACAAGTATATTCACAGATAGAACTTACCAACAACAGTCTTGTTTCAACATTTTCTTTGTTAAATAACTTGCTGCTTAAAATTTAATACACATGTATTTTGAAGTCATACACTTATTACTCTGCATTATATGGCTGCGTACATCCTTCACATACCAAGATGCATGCAGTTTTGAGTTGTATCAGATTGCTGAACGACTGTGTAAATAAGGAACCCTCCCTATACATTTCACCAATCATTTTCATAAACTAGAAATTTCTACTAGGCCATTTTAAAGTTTCCTCCCAATACCTGTCCCACACATTAAGTAACTTCACCTCTTTGGACTTCATAAATATATCAGGTTTCTTGAAAGTGAACTTCAGTCTTAAATCAACATTTCCCACATTTTTTCAACATATTGGTAAATTTCCTCCAAAGAGCTCTGAAGCAGGTTATTGAATCACTTTCCAAGTATTCACCCTGCAGCCAGACTGGCTCTATGATGCAAATGATAACACCTCCTTCAGGCCTGGGAAAAAAACTTAAAATATTCCGATGCCCTCAGTATTTCTGCTGGGCTGCCTGGTTTTGAGCAGCAGCAAATAAAGGCAGGACTAGAGGTAACCTGTAAACACCTGGGAGCAGAAGGATCAGTAGTCCCATGGCAGCTCCAGCTCTCACACCAGACTTCTATTGGTGAAGACTGCACTCATCCACATACTGTACAACATCCAGAAAGCTCTTTCCGGAGCAAATCTTGGTATCTGGCAACTCTGATTTAATACACTGATCAAAGTAATTTCAAACTGTGTGATTATTCTCAGAAAATGGAAAAACATGCTTGGGCCACAGACTGCTTTTAGATGTTGCGATACGAAAGGAATTACTAGTGATTATGCGATCAAGACAAAAGCATCTCATGTTCAGATGCAAAAACTACCCCTGAAGAGTAATCACGGAAGTCCTATGTCCTGGACAGCCAGCAACTCCCTAATTGCCTTATTTCCCCAATCCTTCACTGACATTCTTCTCTGCAGTTTGCAAAGTCTGCTAAAACCTATTGCTGATTTAGCTCTTTTAAGAGCCAAACAACAAACGGCATTAGAGAGTACAGTAGGACTGGCAAATGACCACAAGGGAAAAAACAACTACCTAAGCTACAAACACTGGACATAAAAATACCTGACACATATTTGTAACTGTGGCTCTGAGACTATCAAGGCGTTACAGGCAAATCCAATGTCATGAACACATCTGGATCACATACAAAAATACCATCTGCTGTAAAATATTTCATCAAACTGAAGTATACAAAGTGTAAGCGTACAAAGTCCCCTAGACTGCATTGCTACACTAAAGCACAACAGCTCTGCCAAACACTGCAAACCTCCAGTAAAAGGTGTAATTAACCTGAAGAACCATAAGCACGTACAAATACACTCTTCAAAGGTGATTTTCAAAGTATGTATGAAAGCTCTCTTCTACAGGATTGCAGATTTTCAAAATACTGTGCCTGTCACCCCAACTTCCATAAACAAAGCAAAGCTATATATACTGCAGCTGGAGTTCTTAAACACTGCCCACATGCTGTGCACCACAAACAGCCAAGGCTGCAGCTTGTTTTACCTAAACAGTACATACAGTGCATGACCACAGTGCCTCTGATCATCGAGAACATTGTGTTACTCAAAAAAAAACCCACAACCAACAAAACCCCACCAAAATCAGAAAGCCACAAACCCCAAGCTTCTCTTGAGCCTGTTCTTTGCAGAGGAATCTAGGGGATCTAAAGAACCTGAAGACGTTACACCAGCCTACGCACTCCAGAACTATATCCTGCAATTTGCAGGTCAAGAAAGATGATCCTCAGGATCAGAAAGTCCAAAATAAAATTTAACTAAATTAAGTCAGAGGAGAACAGGATTAGGTCTTTGTCACGTAACTTCACTTTTTGAAAAACCCTGGGTAGCAATGGTTTACAGGGAAGATGCAAGAATACTGAAGCCATCTGACCCAGCAGGGCATACCTAACGCTAGCAGAGTAGCATTCACCTCCTGCTAGAGTCCCTCTGAAGATTTTCTCTTGAAGCACATTTCAAATCTCCAAAAATATTAATGAAAGCCTTCAAGACAAGTCAAGTCTGCTATCTTACAGAATCCAGGTGCACAACCTATGCCAAACACCAACTAAGATGGCAGATGTGAACACTACCGAGAGTAAAAACTACTGAGACAGCCCATTCCAAACGTAAGTGTCAATACTCACAGCTTGTCAGCAGGATCTTACAGCGTTTTGTTTGTGAAGTGCCTGACAAGGTCATAAAGCTACCTATTGTTACCTGCAGAGCATGAATTCAGCTATGGCACAACAATCTTAAGACATCTTTCATACAGTTTGGAATTCCCGTACACTGATATACTGACCTCTCTACGCATGGACATATCTTGAGCCCTCGGGTCAGGCAATAGGGCTCCCCAGTCCCATGGGGAAGCTTCTACCACAACTGACCAAGATGGAAGAGGATGGTGAAATGGCATTTCCTCACAGATGTTTTGAGGATCCCATCCTCACTGTAGGAAGAAAATAACCTCTTTGAGAACCACCATCACCACGCTAAGGAGACTGCCCTCCAGGAAGTAAGTGCATCCACATTTGGAGCATGGGAAGAAAGATTCAGAAGGAAGTGCTGAGCAAGTGCTGGCTGCTAACGTGATCTAGACTGGCCGGTCACATGCTGGGAGCACCAGGCAGAGCTCCTGTTGAGTGAACCTGATGGCCAAGAACCGCTCCTGGCATAGGAAGGCCCTGACTGACCCCAAGTTGAAATTGGGTCTGATCAATTCCCATGCCTGCAGAAGTGGCAAGTTAGATTTCTCATGATTTTGCTCAAGTCAGAGATCAGAAAGGTTCACAGTAATTTGTTTCACTGGCCAGCTGTCCTGAGATAAAGGTATGGGAGTATCTCCCTCCTCCAGAAATGAGGAAACGCAGCATCAGAGGCCAATGACAGGGAGACCCAAGCAGCCCTGCTTTTCTGAGGGCCTTTTCAAGCATAGATAAGGTCATTGCCCTTCTTTCTTCTTCAGAGTTCTCAAACACTTCTCTTTTTTCTCTTCCCCAGAATCAGAAGGAAAGGTTCTTCTGTCAAATGTCTTCTGCTAAAGGAGTACTTGGGAACAGACTGGGCAGCAGAGCAGCAGGACAGGGAACTCACCCCAGCTCCCTGCTCACAGTATTTGTGGTGATGCTACGTCTGGCCAAATGCAAAACCTCAATTTATGATGATAGGTGCTTGGAAACAAGCAAATGCGAAAGGGATTCAACATTCCTGACTACCCTGAACGGTACTAGCATGAATACTGAGATGCAGGGAATTTAAGAAAATTGGTTTTGATCTTTTACCTCTTTTGAAGGTCAAGGGCATAAGCTTCTTCTGAGGCCTGCAATGATTATACGAGGCCCAAGAAAAAGAGCTTTTGAGAAGAACTTTTACAGCAACTGCTTGACTGATCGGTTTCAGAAGCAACATTTTAAGATGGGGACTGAGCTTCATCTAAAGACTAACGGAAATGGTAACTTCCTCACTACGCAACTTTCAATATGGCAGAAAAGCCACCTGTATCAGACCGAGAAATATGGAAAATTTTTTTAAGAAATACTACAATATCCTGGTTTAAAGATTTTTGCAAAGCAGTCTTCAGCAGTGTAAAGGAGAAGGAACATGCGCTGAAGTGACAATGAAGGCTCGAACCTGAAGATCTCAGGAAGCAAAGAACAGTAAAGCCAAAGAAAAGAAATAAAGAAGTGAAAAATGGGTTGAAAGTATGCCCTGTAGTTAACTGCCAAGGCAATGAAGGTTTCTGGTCTTAACTGCTTGTGATGCACAAAGACTCAAAAATATGAAAGTACATATGGACAATTACTGAAATAGAAAACAAATGCCCCCTGTCCCTCAACCTGGAAAAGTCTAAATTGTAACAAAACATTTTACATTAAAACGCAAACCATCTGACTTTAGACACTGGAAGTCTGGCATAACCAAAGCCAACCAAACAAAAAAGTCCCAAACCATAAATAAACCTCTGCTTTATCGATGCAACAAATTAACTGAAAAACCACTGAGGAAAATAAGGAACAACAAATGAATGAGGAACACAGTAAAACCCACAGTCTGCTTCAGATTATTAAACTGTCTTACAAACATAGCTTCCTGAAGCCTGTATCCTACCAGCTTTTATTAGCTTGTTCGGAGTTGCAAAAGAGCTACACATCACCTACAACTAAATATAATCTTTTCACATGTATAACAATGATTACCTAATCTAATTTTAGATATTTTAAAAGCAGAGAAAGCACAGGTGTGTATCACAACTTTCACAGCTGTATACTACAAAACACAACTTCTTTCTCAAGACCTTGTTACAAAATGTTTATCTCCAGCAACCCTCATCGAGTCACTGCCTAGGAAACAGTAAGCTTCACTATGTTCTGAAAGTCATTAACTTCTGCTGGACCAACTTTTGAGAGTAAACTACAGATCAGAAAAAAGACTTTTGTTTCTTACCTGTAATGTTTTCCCCAGACCCATACAGTGAGCAAGAATGCATCCAGAACCAGGAGATGTCTTTGTTTTTTTTACAGATTCACAACAGCAATCCCACATGAACTGAACACCTGAAGAAAATATTGAAAACTTTCTTATTAAATGTTCATTTTAGTAAAGTTCACAAGAGATAGGTGTGATCCCTGTAACATCATAGTAACTCTTAGAAAAGCAGCGCTCAGGGTAATTATTGATACATTTCTGTCCAATGGGTTGTACATGGGACCATCTTTTGTCTTGAACGTAATTATATTCACAGTTTTCACTGAAGATGTGGCACCTGGGTCAGAAAATATTACTGTGCAGACTGCAGATGATTGTGATCTTGGGGACAGGGAGAAAAGAGGAGACAGAACAAAAAGTGGCAAGGACCTCATGAAAAGACTAAAATGATTCTCAGTAAATCAGCAACATTATCTGATACAAACTCGAAAAAATTCTGCCAAGACAAATCAGATATAAGTTCTATGCTTAAAGAGGAAAAAAGTCAAGTTAAGAACTGTGACAGCTGAAAAAGGAAAGGAAATGTATGCTACATTAATAAAATGCATTAACAGCATGAGGGTCTGCTGGGTGGTTTTTTTTGTTCTTTACAGTATTTATTGGGGAGTTGTGTTCTACTATGCTATACTCAGCACAGATGATGCTTCAACTTCACTGCTGTGCCTGGTTCAGGGCACCTCCCTTTAAGAGCTGAAGCAAGTCCCGAAGTTCCTTACTGAAATGGCTGTAGATTATGAACTTTGAGGAAATTTTAAAATAACAGAATGAGCTGTGAAGAAAATTACAATTGGTTATTCCCCTTTTTTCCTTCTCCACTAGAAACAGAATATAGAAAGAAGCTGGCTTGATGAGCAGTCATGTCAGGTATCAGGAAAAAAAAAAAATCTGTTAAGAAAGCCAGGAAAATACAGAGAGATTTTTAAAACTTCACTGAAAACTGCAAAAAGTGAATATACTAATTCCTCAATAGAACAGGTAAATATAAATTTGATTCTGCCCTCAGTGTAGAGAACTGGGTGATTCTGAGGACCCTTCCAACTTTACATTTCTAAGGTTCTTTGCTTGTAAAACAACAGGTATGGCTGATCTCATTTACTTTTGTTTAGCTGTTCCAAACATAAAGCATTAAACCTGACATCCTGGCATTTGCCTGCCAAGGAGATTTTCTTAGGATTCTAATTCAGGTTGCATAAGGTGCTGCGTAAGTGGAGGGGGAAAAAAAAATTAAATTCTCTTTCCTTACCATCTACTTGGTGTGGTTTCAGTCTGGTAACTATACTCCTGTGAACCTGCACCAATGGTTCTTTGGTTTCTTCATCTTCATCTAAAACCAGCTTAGTTGTAATAGGACATTTCAGAGGTGAAGCATCTTCTACCTCTATCACCTAGAAGCAGAAACAGGGCATCATAGGAATACTGCACATTTGAATAATACCAAGCATTTTACAGACACCAGCTTTAGTAAAATTGGAAGTCACCATTTATTGAGTAAAGAGAAACCTTAAATTGTTCACTATGCATCACAACTTACTTTGGGAGAGCGCTTTTCCCCAGTAAAGCAGCAGGCAACTGACACATACTTCTAAAGACCTCTGCAGTCTTGAACAAAACTTACCAGCATTAATCTGCAGGAAACTACAGATAAAACTTGTGGCTTACAAGGTTACAGAGATTTAATTACTTATCAAATTAACTAAGGGTAAATATGTAGTCTTAAACATCATCATCAATTTCCTAGCATTTCACAAAGAAAACAGAACATACCTCTCTCAATTTCTCTCTTTCCCGTTCTCTTTCCGCTATACGTTTTCTTCTTTCTTCTTCCTCTTTCAGTGCATTTTGTGTTTCTGTTCTAAGCTTATCATCTTTAATAATTTTTCTTATTTTCTTCCTGCCTTTTCCAGGAGATTTTGAATCATCATTGTCCTCACCCTCAGAATTACTCTATTTCAAATTAAATAAATAAAGCATTAGGAAGAAAATTATGGCACAGACCATCAAATGCTTCATTTTTAGACAAGCTCCCAACAATATGCAGGTGGCGTTTAGCTTAATAAGAAAAGATACTTTTTCAAAACAAGTTAGCCAGCCTGATGAACTATAATGTATTCTGAGGTATTAAAGATAAGCCCAGCTATGCAAAGACAGCACTAAAGGTACTGTTATCATTTTATAGTAGCTAGTGACTATTAATAAAGAACTATTTTTCTGTTCCAGTAGTGCTAGATCAGATCAGCTATCACCTAGTCCACACAGGAAAATAAGCCCTAATACTAGGAAAGCCTTAACCTACTATTTGTGTCATCTTCTACAACAGGAAATAGTTTTAGTTAAACATGACCGTTTTTCTCCGTAACAGTGCTGTTTTATGAATTGTAGCATTGACTTAACATTGAGAAAAGTTTTAATTTTTTACTGTACTTTATACAGAGTTGTTTGAGATCTAAGCAGCTGGCAGAAGAGACAGGAACTCCTTTTCCTATTTATTAGTTCAAAACACAGTACAGTACCTTATTGTTGTTTTCACTAGAAGAATCCTCTTGAACCTTTATACGCCTTCGTTTCTTTTTCTGTTTGTAACTGCGCTGGTTTTCTTCCGCCTCAGCTTTCTTGGCAGATCTATGAAAAAACACAGGCAGTATTACTGATTAACAATAATCATTCATTGCCTCACTGACAAACAGTAACAAAAGTACATGAATTACATTGCTAATTACCACAATATACCCGGAACATACTCTTTTTGTGCAACCAGGAGTTTACTTCTGAATTTCTTCCTCTCCCTCAACTCAGGGGACTCACACAGCAACAGTCTATTTCAGACAACCCTGAAGAATCTCAGAATTGTTTATTCTTTTTCTACTGCAATCCATCATTCCTCAATTGACATTTGACACATTTGGCATAAAAATGCTCATTTTTTGTTAAATCTGTTTTTCATACTGGCTCATCAAAATGCTGTATACCACATATTGTGCTACAAATTAAAATTTCTCATATTTGCTGCCAAGTTAATTAGCAGATACCAAATTATTGACAAAGGTTTTAAGGACCTATCCGAAGTCTTTAACTTTGAGATGGTGAAAAGTTAAAGACTTTGGGTAAGTCCTTAAAACCTTTGTCAATAATTTGGTATCTGCTAATTAACTTAACATTTTTAACAAAATGAAACCCAGGATTAAGCATAGTTAAGTTTTACTTATACCTTGTTCGTGGACGTTGGTCGTCTTCAGACTCGCTGACTTCTTCACTAACCGCAGATTCATGAAACTCGGAGTCATTTGAATCATCACTGCTCACTTTACAAACAGAAGTATAATTTCATGTTGAATATTATTGCAAAGTTAGCAACGTTACATATCTTCTAATTATACAAGCTGTTTAAGAACAACAAGCACTGCAGAAGTTTGTTTCAGACACTGTAAGACCCATTAAACCCACTGACAAGAAGCAACAAGTATATAAGGGGTATGGCGTAGAAAAGCTTAACATGTAAGCACTAGCTGAGCCGTGACAGATGGCATGTTATGCCAACAAGACTTGAGGTCTTTATGCATTAATACATCTTAGTTTACAAGGAAATGACAGAAAACATTACATGAGAAAGTGTCACATTTCAAAGACAGCAGGCAAGGAGGAGAGAACAAAATGGGAAGAGCGCTGAACAAACAAAAGATGATTTTTTGTTAAACAGAAACTTTTGTTTCAAATGTTTTAGATGTAATTTTATAATCATACTTCACAAATCATGCAAACGAGCCTTATTTACTAACTATATATGCAATTATATTACTGTATTTGTGGCTGGAAGTTTCTTCAGGTAATGCAAGTTTAAAACTGACTCAAAAGACAATTAAAAATACACCTGAACTAGCAGGTAATACTTCTATAACTACTTTTAGGAGCTATCACTCGCATTTATAGGCAATTAAGATCAGCATGACATTTAGCACCTTTAGAATTTCAGTTTGACCTTCAAGACAGTGGAAAGCGTAACTATTTTATGAGTAACAAGGTTTAGGAATTGTTTTACATACATGGGGGAACATAATACTGGTAAAATAGGGCTAAAAAATAACAAGCTGGAATAAACTATGTTGTTCTACCCAAGACTAGTCCGAAGACTTACGCTGAGGAATTCTGAGAATTACTCTGGCTGCATTTTATTTGCACGTTGACACTGTAATTTACAATTACTGATCTTGAAAGACATGTTGTTGGTAGAGTTATAATTCAGTAAGGGAGGAAAAGCATGAATATACATTCAGACAAAAATGAAGAGTTTTCATGAAGGAAAACTATAAACAAAACACATTGCATCTTTTAGTCTATGGAAAGTCTACGGAGTCTGCAAAAGATGGCTAGCATTAGTGCAACACAGAGCAGGAATGTACCGTGCACCCCTACTTGCACTGGTCACAAAATACTATCAACACCTACACTGACCAGCATGGCAGTAAGCATTTATCTTTACTATCGTTCTACTCCTCTGTTCAAAAGGACTTGTTCCGACACCCAACAATGAAAATGACAAATCAAAGTCAGGCACCATTTCACAGTGCCATCTGGTGTTCAGCTAAAGCTTGCAACAGTTTGAACTCGGATGGAGACATGTCTGATGCACAAGGGCGTACTAACAGTCCAAACTAAGGAGAGACATTACATAAGGTTGATCTTCACAAATTAAGACATGCTGGCCTTGCCACTGTTATTTAAAATTAATATTCTAAGACTAAACACGATTAACCCAATTCAGAAGATACACTAAGTGGAGAGTGCTGCATTTGTATTCAACAGCCTCAATAAAATTATTTATCAATTATTCACAGATAAGTGAATTCTAGATTTAATACATTAAAGTTTATACAGAGATTTTAAAACTACAGAGATTTCAGATCTCCATTCTGATAGGCTTTCAACTTATGTTATAGAAACAAGTACATGTGAAAAAACCAAAACAGCTGGACTATGTACCTTTCCTTCTATTTCTGCGTTTCCCTTCTTTTTTGTCTTTTGGTTTCACCTTTTTTTCTTCACCAGACTCTCCATCACTCACTGTCAGCTTGTGCCTCAGCAGTCTGTGTCTGTATCTAGGCTTCTTTGATTCTTCTTCCTCTGAATCCGATTCAGAATTATCTTTCTTCTCATTCTCTTCTGTCAGAGATAAGTCAGTACATGCACACTGGTCATTTTTTTCTTACTTAAATTTGCCAAGAATTAAAATCTGTATTAATTTAGGCTAAATTCTGTGCTTTTCCAGGAAATAAGGGGGCAACAACATACCAATGTTTCCTCAAATTTTAGGTATTTTATGCTGCCCGAACACTTGGAATGTCTGTTCCAATAACGGTGTATGTTAGACAAATCTTTCCCATACATTTGCAAGTCTTACTGTTCTGTACAGATTATTCCTCACAAATCACTAGGACTTTTGAACTGGTTACAAAAATCAGACTATTAACAAAAAAATACACTTAGAGAAGAGCAAAAAAGATAACAATCCTCATGACCATGTACATTGGACTATTTGGCAACTACCTATCAACATCGATGACTTTTTTTGTTGAAAACTGAAGAAACTTTATGATCATTTTCCCCAGTGACCTTTGAAATTATGACAGGTGCTACAGCACCATTTTTTCCCAGATACTTTTTGGTGCTCACCATCATCTCCTGCGTTTTCATTTTGCTTTCCAGTTTTCTTTTTTCTTTCATCCGATTCATCATCTGAAGATGCATCCTCATCAGAGGAAAGATTGGCTTTAATTTCTTCTAAAAGCATTTTCTTGGCAATTCTTTGAAGTAAAACAGAAAAAATTATTTATTCCATTGTTCAAGTAAATCTATGAATGATCAGTGCAATCCTATACCATTCAGAACTTAAAAAAAAAGGGGGGGGTGGTTTGAAAGTTGAACAAAAAAAAGACATGATGAAAAGTCATTGTGGCAACACAGGATCTATCCACAAAAATCTCATGTTAAAATATAATGCGTTAACTTGCTTTCAGAAAGCAAATCTGCATAATGCTTCTTAAAAAAGAATTTAAATGCTTTAAGCAAGACTGGAGATGGGTATAAAACGTACAAACTTTCATTTTATTCATGGTTTGTTTGGATGAACTCTCGTCAGTTCTGGGACAGCACCTATATGTATTCTATCACTAACAAGAACATGAAGATGCTGCAGACCAAACCCTAACGCTCAAATTATTATCCCAAAAATGGTTATCATGCTTACTTGATTTAACTCAATGTGATTAATTTCCTGAGGCACTGAATCTACTTGACCAGTGTATATGTAAACTAATGGTTTTAAAAACAGCATATCACTGAACGCACGTTTTAAACCAGGAGAAAAGGATTACTACAATATGCATTAACGTACAGGTTCAAAAAAAAAGAAAATTTATTACCCTACCTCTAAATAGCTTGCTTTCAACTGTGTTTACCACTCTAATTGCTTGGGCCCACCCTACTGCAAAATAGATGCTGCAGTAATTGAAGCAATTCATGTCGTCTCAAGATGAACTGATACGAAGTGCCTCAGGAAAAAAACGCACACTGAATCCCTCCTAACTACAAGCACTCGCCTTACAGCAACGACAGCAAAAAAAAAAAAAAAAAAGGTATGTGTACATACACATACACACAAAAACATTTTATCAAATATTATGGGACCTAAATTTCAAGGAAAAACTACAATCTTATTTCCTGTTCCACCAACTGTTTGCTCAGCTTCTCAGTTTCATTTCAGCCCAAGAATGTTTTCAGATAACGTACAAGTTACTATGGAAAAATGATTTCTTTACATGCTTTTGCAACATAAAAATCTTATATGAATCTATCCAAGGCAAAATACAAAATGATATGTGAAAAGCACAGGAAATAGTGGACTTATCTGAGAATTCATACTTCCAAGGGAAAAAAAAATCCTGAAACCATGAAGCCAGGCCTTCCTCAAGCAAGTATCAGAAATATTATAGTTTCATTCCACAGTCGTCAATTTTAAATTTCGGGTTTTTTTGTATGGGTCAAATCTGGTCTGTCTTGCCTTTGAGGAGAATTAATGTATACTGTATATACATGGTTCAGAATGGGAAAGTTTTCATACCAGTCAAAACAATAGTTCAAAACCCGTGAAACTGAACCACAACCTAGGCCTCACTGGGAAATGGCAAAGGAACAGGGATTTCTTAAGTACAGCTTCTTAGGCATTAAATAATTGTTACTTACACACAGCACTACAAAATAGGTTTTAAGGAATCTCTATTTCATTTTTCAGCATTCAACGTCACTAAAACAAAGGAACTTTTCAAAGGGAATTTTCCCAAAGTATCTTTCCTAACACTTCACACAGGATTTCCTGGTTTTTTTGGTGGCAGTATATTCAGTTGTTATTAGAAGATGGAAGTAAAATGGTTTAATAAACAATTCAGATTGCCCAGCGTCACAGTTTACATCAGCACCCAAAACACCCACACACACACTTTTGAGAAATGGCTTGCAAAGAAAAAAACTATTAAGTTTAAAATGCAGTACTCTTGGTAAGCTTTAGTTCTAGATACATCAACAGATCACAGTGTGAACCCAATGAAAACTTTACTAAAGTCATAAAGTAACATCTTCATCCAAATGTTTTTTGCATTAGGTCCTTCCAGGACTTGGAAAAGGGTCTTAGGGAGGGGGTTGGTTTGGTTTTTTGTGGGATTCTGTTTTCCTGGTGTGTTTTGTTGTTTTTTTTTTAAAACCCACCGAATCATGTGTAACAGCAACAGGAATATATAGCTTCTCATATAAGAAATTAAGCCTTATTTCTTCCATCTCTTAACGGTCAGAACTTTCTTCAAAACAAAACTGCTTGGCACAGGTTGGCTCCTCTTTAAAAGCTTTTAATGTAAATTATTAACCTTGAATTCTGCTCCAGGAAATGCAGACAGCAGCCGTTTAGCTACTTTTCTTGTTTAAAAAAATAACAATCACCACCAAAGTTTTGCTTTGGAAGAGGGGAAGGAAAAAAAAAAAAGGCAGAAACACTAATAAAAAACTGCAAAATTTCAATATTCAATCCTGAAAGTATTGCCTAGTAATACTGCCTTTGACTTACTTTAGACTGTCCTCAACTGCATTAGCAAAGTGAACACAACTTGCATGCGTGTAACAATACTTACCTTTCATACAGGTCACCTTTAAAAATTTATTTACATATTTTTAAACAAAGGTTGGCTTTGGTTCTTAACAAATGATGACATACACATTCACTTGTTCTTTTATGAAATATTTTTTTTGGGGGGGGGGGGAGCAAACGTATCATTCACCTAAAAATACCATGCACAACATCTACTATCCATAAACAGAAGATGCTGTTATTTTCCTACTAATCATCATCATAACCACCAACCAGACTGGGTAAACTTGCAGGTGATAATTAATTCTTAACAGTAATATTAAGAAGTTATTACTTTTATACTCCAATAGAAAATCAGAGATATCCTTTTAGCTAGGATAAAGACTCAACTGCTTTGAATCAAACAGATGGAACTGTTTAGTGAAAAAAGGTACATTCTCTTCAATGCGTAATACTGGCATGATTTTAGGCTAAAAATGTCAAACATTGTTGAGATGTTCAGAATTTGAAAGATTCCTATTTTTAATGTAACTACCTATTTGATAGGAATTGAAAGTGTAAGCAATATCAGAAGCAGATTAAGACTTGTAAATGCATCTGACATGACTAATATAACAAATGGCATATATGAATTAGAATAAATTAAGTCCTGGACTCTTCAAACTGGTTTTAAATTAAATTATACGTGGCTCAGGATAATATATCACATTTCTATTTTAAGATATAAACCTACTTAGAGTGACCAGGTTTCTAAGCTAAGAAACTACATATGCTAGCTTTAATATTTTGATATTCACATTAACATCAAACTGCAAGTACCACGGAAAAACAAGCTATGATAGTGTGAAAACTCCCTAGCGCATATTCTTCCAGAGAAACCAATAAATATCAAAAGATACCGTAATATTTACTTGGATCAAGGTCAGAAAAGACATTCTTGGCCAACGAGATGTAACAGTTGAACACTATAAACAAATTTAATTAAGAAGCATCAAGAGCTGTATGACTTCCAGCACAGGCCTTCAGGTAGTAAAAAAAAAACCCATAAAATCTCTGCATTTCATTCATTTCTGCCACTGATCTGCTGTAACCCCGAGCATGTCATACTGTCCCTCTCCTCCTGATCTAAACTATCGTGAGATTTGTATAAAGGCCATTTTCCCAACATGTGCCTTACAGAATGGGACTGTAATCTTAACCAGGGCAAAAAAAACCCCAACTCTAGAATAAAGTAACAGTATATATGTATGATTTTACATAAATCAGGATTTAAACCTATTTTACCTTTGTAAGAATGACACCAACAATATACATTTTAAAAAAATGAATTGGTTACTATGTATTTTTGACTTATGCTAAAGAAAACATTTTTAAGAAAAGACAGGCAAAAGTGGAAGTTGCCCAGGGGCTGCTTAATCACAGTATAGGACTCCTCTGAATTATCCTTCAGACACTGCAGCAAAAATGCAATAGTAGGTGCAACCTCTCACGATGTGGAGTTAAATTCACATAGTAATTTGCACCATGCTTTTTTGTGAATTTTAAGAGTGCCAATACAATGCACTCATTTATAGATTGACAAAAATCTTGGTGAGATAACGCCACTGTGAAAATAATTTTTCTTCTTAGAAAGTCAGTTTCAAATATTAGTTAATTATCATGATGTATTACCACCAATTAGGTCATATCAACTTACACTTAGTGTTCATAAATACCTACTAACTCTATGTAGAAATAAGGTTGCCCAAAACAAGGCTTTGGGCCAGGGAGGATGTTTTTATGCGGCTAATAAAAGCCACCTTCTTTCAGCTGAAGCACTAGTGAATTAAATGGGCCTTTGGTATATTACTAAAAAATTCAGAACCATTTAAAATATATTTTGAGAGATTAATATTTGGATGAAATGTCATACACATTTAAAAAAAAAAAGTGAGACCTGCCAAACACCTTGTTCTAAATACTGTACTGCCTTTGTTGAAACAGTCCGATTTTCAAGCTGTCAAGAGTTGTATTAAATTAAATGCTTGGACAAGAAAAACGTTTTACAAAAATTTATTGCAACCATCAAATACTTGAAAGGCATTCTGCATTGAATACACTATTAACTTGTTAATAAACAAAACTACTGCAAATATATTAAACAGTACCATTTAAAAGATCAGAAGGACCAATAATAAATAGTTACACAGCATAAGATGAAAGCATACAACACTGTATGTCATATTAAGACCCACTTGGATATCGCATTTTGGTAAAGATGATTCCAAGACTATTAATATTCATGTCATGCACATCCAAAGGTATGCAAATAACAAGAGCATCTAAACTAGAGACTTGCAAACACGAGTTCCCATACTACAAATACCTCATAGGTACTACATACCCTCTTTGGCCTGGAAGAAAATAGGCAACTTAATCTGAATAGTAGGTAAACTATTTAAACACTTTGTGTTGAGTAAACAGAAGAACAACCTTTTAACTTCTTGAAAGTTGTTCCATCTTTTTACATTTTGTATATCTGATTTTGGTGCCAAGTACAATTCATGATGGATGTAAAATTAGACTGCAGTTACCAGTTAACAAGTCTGAAGGTTGACAAAACTGTTTATTGACAAAATGCCTCCCCAACTCATTAGTATATATTCAAAATATTCCCTAAATAAAAACTTCAACAAAGATTCAGTTCAAAAACAAAGTACAGAAACTGATTTTTAAACCCCAAATTCATATTACCGATTTGTTATCAGTTGGGTTAACTCATTTCCCATGTATACCTCTTAAACTAATAATTAAGATCTGTCAGTAACATTTGTAAGGTAAACACTGAATTTTGACAAAAGTATATTGGCTTAGTTATCAACCAGAAACACTTACGAAACAAAAAAGAAAAGGAAAGAAAAAAAAAACACGGGCTGAAATTCAAGAGTAATTTTTAAAAATCTTGTATTAGCATGTTCTACTTACAACCCTGTGCTGTCAAGTCCCCAAAAGAGCATCTTTCTTTAAAAGCTGAATTATTTGATTAAATTTGATGACCGAAAACAAGCAAAAACTACATCAGCAGCAGTATTTTTGATGCTAAACTGAGGTCTGTAAAGGATATTAAAACAGTGTTTCTAGGAATTTACTTCAGCCACAGATCAAAGCATACAACTCTGTGAAACAAAGATACCATATTCTAAACTAGTAAGGCTCAGAAGAAGAAAAGGAAGACTCCAACAGCAACTGTGCAAAGCTATGAAGCTGGTCCCACACATGAGATTATTCAGCAAAAAAAATCAGTTTCTGAAATACTGTGTAAAAATTTGTTGAATAACTCTTCAGTCTAACTAAAATAACTTCCAAAAAAGAAACTGTGGCTTGTAGTTGAGCAATACTTCAAGTTATGCGCCCACTCATTAAGAAACAAAGCTTTTACATTTTCTAGCCAGGCTATTTTTTATAACTACAATGGTACTGGTGAAATATGACACGTCTTAACTAACTATACCTTACATAGATTAATTTTTATTGAACTTGAAACTGAAGCAATAAATATAAGCCACAATTCTGAAAAGATCTATGCAAAGACTTAAAACGTATTAGTCTCTTCAATACCAGTTGAGCCTATGCACAGTACTCATAGAATCATAGCCTTAACTATCACATTACTTACTTCAGGTGTTCTTTAGTGGATTAAAATTCAGTTTAATTAACAGCTGAAAATATCTAATACTGTTTTCTCCACATTTGTGTTTTCTCTTTATTGCGAAAAGGTGTTTCAATTAAAAAGCAAATTCTTAAAAATTTAAAATTTAAAAAGTAACAGTAATAACCGAGTTCAATCTGAAAATATTTTAGTGCTGCACACTGCACAGATGCAAATTTTTACTTTCTATTCATGGAAGTAGCTTCACTTCACATTTATCAGAAGTAGGCTACCTGCCTGAATGAAATACTTGTCACAAACCTCACAATTTCAGTGGGAACATAAAATGGACAGCGCTGCAGTGCTTTTATAACATACCCTATGCAAGGTGTGTTAGCTAACACTTCTAAAAACTTTCTTTGCATTTCTGGATTTTGGCCTCTGTTTTCTGGCCCCTTGTTCAAACTTGCGGGAAGCCCGTGAGCGAGTCTTTACAGGGCAGGCAGTCGTGGTTTTTACAACCTGCTTGCTCTTCCGTTGCGCCGGTTTGCGCCCACACCTAGGGTGTGTTATAATCTTTTTTAAGTCCTTACGGATGGTATCATACCTATTCTCAGGATCGTCATCATCATCATCTTCCTCCTCCTCCACTGGAACAGCCCTTGATTTAGTCTCTCCCTCATCTCCTGGGGGAGGAAGGGGAAACAAAAAACCAGAAAACATCAACACTTAATAGGTGTAAAACCAACAACAGACAACACAGCATGTGAACTATTGTCTCCATCAAGAATGCCCCTCTAAAAATACCTTGGGCATACCATCGCTTCTCCATCAGGAAACAAAAAAGCCAGTTATCTATCTTGACATGTACAAGTAAATATTTTTACTAATAAAAGCATCTAGTTTTTTAAGCAGCACTTTTATCCATGTTATGCTTGCTACTACACGCACCTTGCGATTCTTTCCTTATTACATACTGTGAAATTGTGGGGTTTTTAGACCAAAACTGTATACAGAGACTGAATACTCCTACCTAGGATTCAGAAATTGAGCTTCCCAGGACAATTATTAGGTCCATTTCAGAAGCTCTGCTACTGACTTTGTGTAAATTGAAAAGGAGGTCCAAACAAATATATTACCGTCACTTATGAAACTTAGGAGCTACCCTGCTGCCATTAAGTACTCAAGAATAATAATCCTTGCCTATTTTTGCTTTCAGAGTATCAGATATAATACATGTACATGTGTTGTGTATGTGTGAAGACTTAAGCTTTGAAAACTACATGAGCTACCCTTACTGCAAGTTATCAAAACCCAGCTGCACTACATGGATACAGTCTCATACGGAAAGCATATCAAAACCAACAGCATGGGACACGTAATAGCGGAGGAAGAGCACAGTATGACACCAGCCTTCAAGCTCCTCTGCACTCTCCTGGCTGAACCGAGAGGAATTCAGATTTCTACTACACTCCCAGGCCTTTCCCCTTTCTCTCTTTCTTCTGACTCGTGTGTAAGTAATTTTACTCCTAGTTAGTAAAATAAGGCTTAGGAAAAGAGACCTCAACATTTTAATGAAACTAGATTCCCTTATTCTTAATTGCTACTGCTTGTTTTCTAGCTAGGTGGGCTGGACTAAGACGAGGCTCGCTCCAAGCTGTTTTAACGTACACCTGTCCTGGAATTGCCACGACCACGATGTCTGACAGGACTGTGTAAAGGTCATCACAGAAAGTCCCTCACTCTTGGGCTTAAGAAAATAGAAGTAATTTGTTGGTTAAACCAGATTCTAAGTCTCATTCAACGATCAACCTACAGAGCTTGTTCAGACACAGAAAAGACTCATTTATTCACCTATTAAGCCAAAAGCAAACTGAAGAGAAAGGGTAAGTTTGCCTCCTCTTAAAAAAATACAACAAAGGCAGATTTGAGTATTTCCAAGGACAGGGACTCCAAAATTTCACAGGGCAACCAGTTTCAGGCTTTGACCATCCTCAACATCAAGGATTTTTTCCTAGTATCAACAGTTTTCCTTGCCAAAAATTGTACCATGTCCTCTCATCATGCGTCTAGCTCAGTCTTCTCTGTAACTACCCATTAAAGTGATTACAAGACAGCAATTAAGACTCCCCATTTTTAGCATCTTCCTCTCCAGGCTAAACCAACCCACCTCTCTCTCAGTCTGACTCTACTATCAATCATCCCACATCACCATCTCATTTTTCCAATCTGTACACTATAATCACTCTTCCATCCAATAGTTACCTAATCTTTCCACTTGTGACTTGCAAATAAAGTAATCGCTCCCACTGCCTCAGACACCTTCTGATATATTACAACCAAATTCTTCCTCCTGGGTAATTTCAATACCAAGTCTATGAGCGTACACCGTACATGAGTAAAAATTTTTTCTTTTTAAGTATTTTTCTTTGATGGTCCTGTGATGCTGAGAACTGTTGCATATGGGTTACTTTCACAAAGTAACATCAGTTGTCTATCCATGGGGAGTATTTTAACAACCATGGCAGCTACCACATGAAAGATGCTAGTTCATGACTATGCAAACCATTTGTTATTTGCAATCTGCCCCAGCAGTGGCACTACTGAGAAAAATAGTTTTGGCAGCCATCAGTGAAAAGTTTCCCAATATTACATGCAGAAGGAGGCTACTATCTAAGCTTACTTCATCAGAGGACCTCGAGAAACAAACATTACAGTGCTGTAACATATGCAGAATAAGAAACTTACTTTCCAACTGTTATTCTACAATGATGCAAAGCACCATTAATCAAACCTTGATTTCTTACAGGGCTCCAAGTCCACAGTAGGATATAGCACCTGTTTTTATTGTTGTTTTCTTGTTTTTGAGAAACTACAAATAACAATCATCTCATTTTGCATTTACTGTCTGCCTCCAAGGGCTTTTTGGGAAAGCCAAACTGCAACTGTGCCTCTTCCGTTAGTTTCATAAACATATTGGTGTTCATTTTTCATTTAGTTGCAGCTTCACAAACTACTGTATCTGAGCCAACAGTTACAGTAAAGTCATGTACAGGAAGTTCTATGAAACATTAGAAGCAAATAAATTAGGAAACAATTCACCTGTCACAGTAATTAAAACAGCAGTTAAGGCTTCATTTTTTCTAGCTGAAAATTCATTTAATAAAACCATGTGTAACATCCACATAATGTGAAAACCACCCCTCCTTTTTAAGTTCTTTAAAATCAAGTGTTCCAACTCTGAATTTCTGGATTTCTTTCTAATTTCCTAAACATCTAAGACACTGATGAAATAGCTATCTTGGCAAGAGAAAGAATTCTTACTATTAAACTTGCTATGAAAATAATAAGCAATGACAGATTTCTGTTAACTGATACCAGCTGTTCCAAGGCTACATGGATCTCACGAGGCATGACGATCATCTGCTTGATTTTTAAGATCTATGCTAGAGTGCCGTAGTCTTCCAAGTGATCTCTAGTGCATAACCAGGAGCTGACAACGGAATTCACTAGATACCTACTGCTTAAGGCCAGCTTCTGCTCTATCGCACCCGAGCAGCCAAAGAGAGAAATAGACTTTGGAAAGCTGCACTGCAAGGAAATACCTGCAGCAATCACAGACTAGAGCTTCTCGAGCCTCTCCACCTACAGTGACATCCTTTCATCCACAAGTGACAACCTGCACAAACTGAAAGGGCTGCTTCCAAATCAGTATCTTAACTTCCAAAACTTAACCGGCTGCAAAGGTTTAAATGCATAATTACCTACATACTAATATTTTCGCTTCTAGGTTATTCAATGTCACCCAAATCTTACAAGCTTGCTCCATTAGTGTATTATTAATACAGGTAGATGAACATCTGTTGCACACCTGATGACTGACAAAATCCTGTAGCAGCAGATAGTATTAAGGTTTCAGTCACTGGCACAATTTTCTGCTCGTCACTGCTTCCATCACCTGATGAATTCTGTTCAGCATCTTCTTCCTTATCAGATGAGGAAGAAGAAGTAACCACCACCTTTGCTGACACTTTCTTTTTTGAGTTAGTCTTCTTACTTTCTTTCATTGATCCTCTTTTAATCTTTTTCTTACTGCCTTCGTAAGACTCATCATCAGAAGAGGACTCATTCTGTTCTTTCTTGGAAATTTTCTTTTTGTGACTTTTTTTTTTCTTTTCTTTAGTTTCGGGTTTTTTTTTACTCCGTACAGCATCTTCAGAAGAACTCTCCTCTTTTAGGGGAGATTTCTCAGCATCAGAGGATAAATCAAGCTGTACTCTTTTAGGTACCCTCTCTCTCAAATTATGCCTTTTCTTTTCTTTGAACACTGGTTCATTTTTAGTTCTGTCATTTTCAGAAGAATTGCAACTTCCTTTCTCTGGAGATGACTTTTCAACATCAGAACAGGAATCATCTTGCTCTTTCTTGCAACTTTTCTTTTTCAGTTCTTCAGATTTCTTCACTTTGCTTTCTAAGCCTTTTTTATTCTTGAATCTGTCTTTTGAAGAATCAAAATTTTGTTCTTTCTTTGCAGATTTCTCAGTACTCTCTGAGGAAGAATCTTCCTGTGACTTTCTCTTTTTCAAATCCTTGCTCTTCTTAACTTCAGTTAGCTTTACACTTTTAGGACTACTCTCCTCTTTCTCCAGTGAAGATTTCTCAACATCAGAAGACTCATCAGGGTTTCCCTTTACAGTTTTTTCTTTTAAGTCTTTGTTTAGCTTTTCCTTAGCAGCTGACGCCTTACCAGTTTTTTTATCTTTAGGAGAATGATTAATCTCCTTGTCTCGGGAAGACTTTTCAGCATCATCATCTTCAGAAGATTTCTCTTTCTGTTTCTTCAAATTTACCTTTCTCTTACTACTTACTTTTTTCCTCTGCTCTTCTTCAGAGGAATCATAACTATCTTCTTTTCGAGAGTATTTCTTCTTAGCTTTTTTTGCAGACTCAATTTTACTCAAAATTTTTATTTCTTTTTCCAACTCAGAATCATAGTTCGAAGAATCTGAATAGTTTTGTCGTTTCTTTTTAGCAGCAGTGGAATTTTTAGCCAATTTGCCTCTTTTAGCATCTAAATCCGAACCCGAACTGGAACTTTTTCGTTTTCGTTTTCCATTTTCATCCTTCACTGGTTGATCCTTTGAGGTCTTCTGATCCTTTGCTGGTGCTTCACTATTGCTATCAATTTCTGAAGAATTGTGACTCATCATAGCTACTTCTTTAAGAACAGCTGGCATCTCATCAGAATCTGAGCTATTATCTAATACATACGGCTTTTTTGATTTAGAAAGTTCATTAGGACTAGGACCATCAACAGTATTGTCCGAAGAATTTTTGTCATTTTTCCTCCTTGGTTGTTTTGATGATTTTCTTTTACGCTTTTCGTTACATGTGTCATTGCTATCTTCCTCTGAATTTGATGTTAAAGGACTGATGTCTGTTTGGCGCCTCAGAGGTGTAGTCTTCACACGTGGTGATCTTCTGAGATCAGATTCCTCTACCAGTGAGACAGTTTCATTCTCTGTGGAAGGTTCACTGCCAGCATTATGATTCTGTTTTACAGAATCACAGTTTTCTGCTTTAGGTATGACATCAACATCCTTATTCCTCTTTTCTAGTCTGCTGTCTTGATCTTCAGCTTTAACTGGAGACTCTGAGAGGGAAACAGGAGTCAATTTTACGACCAATTCTTTTGTTCCTTTAGCTGATGATTTTAACTTAGTACCACCTTCAGTATCTTTCACAGGAGCATTTGATTTCATACTTGAATTTAGAGTCATGTCATGATCTGTTCCTGTATTTCCGTTGTCTTGCTCATCTGATGTAACCTGAACCTCCATAGCAGATTCCAGGGTCTCAAAAATATCTTCAGGAACAGATGAGGGAATGGACACTATATCCATGTCTAAAGCCTCTGTGCTATTAGGTTCATACTGAGGTTCTTCATTTCTGCCAGACCTTTTATCTTCACCAGAGGTACGCTTGTTAACTGTTTGTTCCACTGTTGGAACACTTTGATCCATGGGCTCACTGCCAGGTTGTCCTGATACAACTCTTTTCTGTGTCTTCACAGTGTCATCCTCTTTTAATGCCACATGTTTTCCTTCATCTTTTTTCACCTCATTTTTTTCTGATATAGCATCAGGTTTTTTCTCTGTGGTATTTTTATCTTTGATTTTAACATTGAAAGCTTGAATCTCCAGGTTCAGACCTTCTTCTAGTGCCAGATGAGCTTTTTTCATGTCACTCAACACAGATTTAAAAGCTTTTAGCTGACAAAACTGCACAGTTGGGCTTATTTCCATATTTTCTGCAGCATTTTTCAGAAAGTTTACAAAACGAGAGTTCAGATTTGTTGTAGTTTCAATCAGCTTTTTTGTCTTCTTCAACAAGTCCTTTGGCACCATTAGTGCTTTATAAGAATATGTTATTGAACCTGAATATGAATCATCTAGGTTTTTTTCTTCACCATTACAATTTGAACTACTTCTCTTTGGAGAAAACTTGACTGTATTGTCATATATTTTACTTTTTTCACTTTCAACTCTGATCTTTTTTTTGTTTTGTTGCAGTAACTGTTCTAAATTTTCAAAGACACTGTCGCATGCAGTGACCAAGTCCAACAAAGGCTCTGGATGGCAAATATAGCAGTGCCACTGGTTATTTTCATCCAATATAGTCGATAGCTCCTTTCGACCCAGGTTGCGCAAAATGCACTTTTTACAGAAGGCGTTATGGCAAAAGTCACAGCAAATCAAATTTCCACCTTCAGCACACCACCTGAAATGAGAAAGAAAAAATATGAGTGTTACCTCCGTATCAACAAAGTGACAAATTTGACAAGTTCACTTATTTTTCACTATTTGATGAGGAATCTGCATGTAAAAAATTCAGCCCACCAATGGATATCCATTAAGTGAAAACATTATTAAAAGCATGACTGAAAAGCACTCAGTTGAGAATTGGGAATTAAGAAAGGTAAGGTATTAGATTAACAATTCACAACGCTGAAATGGTAAGTAGTATCCAAACAGTTTCAGCACCAGTTTTAAGTAAGAGAAAAAAATGTGTTTTCCATACTTCTCAGTATTTGAAGGGAGGGGTGGGGGGCGGAAGTAATTTATTCCACAGCGAAACAAATTAGCTTCAAAACTTTTGAGCCTTAACTGGTATACTACTACTGCAGGCACATAATAAAAAAAAAATCCCACATGTTTTTTGATCTACGTCTAAACTGCACAGTCTTTGATGAAGACCTGAGAAGTAGCTAACAAGTAAGCTTGTAGGCACCACAGATCACACAACTTTGACTAGATTACACATTCAGGTATTTGCCATAAAGACAGAGTAGTACTTCAGTATTTCAAATGCAGAAGATGCCTCTGGGAAACCAAGTTTCTGTGGCTCAACATTTAAAATGCCAGATTCTATTCCCAGCTTTAAAGTATTTGTAAGGTGGCATGCTATTTAGTTAAAAAATGTCTTACAAGTGTTTGCTTTAGATTTCTTTATAAAAAGTTTTCCTGTTGATTACTAAATTAATAAATAGTATTCAAAAAAAACCCTGGAGTTGAGCATTTCTTGGTGCGAAACAATTGTACTGGTCTTTATCTGTCAGTTATTTCATTATTGCAAGAAAAAAAAACCAACAACCCAAAACAAAGCATAACTGCTGTGGGTGTTACTTTGGGTTTTGTACACTTACCTACACTGTTCATCCATTCCATCTGAATCACAGCTGATGTCATCGCTCATGTAATACTTGTAGCAAGTCTGTAAAGAAAGAAATAAGACAAGGAAATTTTTATTAAATCTCAACTGGAATTTAGCAATTCATATGATTTCAGCATGTATTAGAAGCAAGCCATTAAAAGCATCAGAAGACCTTCAGCATTCTAACTCTTATAAATCTGTTTCAATCTAAAAAACATCTTCCATAGATAAAACAGGTCGTAAACAATGAATTCTTATTTAGATGGCTCAAGGTTTATTTGAAAATTAAATAGGCTTTTGTTTGATGGCTGCATATTTGCATATTTTAGAACATCATCTGAATGTTTCTCTTCAAAACTATGTTTTTTTCCATTTCCTAGGTAAATCAATAGCACATCTTCCCTGACACAATTAACCCTACATAAATAACAATTTTCAGCTGTATGCTTCTTATGTTAGCAATCGATCCCATAAGGCTTTTAATAAAAAGGTCTTCAGTATTTATCCTGATGTTAATATCCAAGGCCTTAATTTCCAGGTGCAAACTAAGCATTTTCATTGAAAAATTGGTAAGAAAAAAAAATACAACTCAGCTAGTAGTAATAGTGGCTTCAGTTGCTCAATTCTTTAAACCAAATTTTGAAGGTGTGAGCTATTTTCCAGTTGCTGGTAAAGGTTCTCCCAGACTTGCAACTCTGCTTTGAATAGGGATCAATACAAGCTATTGGCTAAATTCTATCCTTTTAACCCAGTAAATTCAGAATCAAGAAGAGGCTTCAGCACCTGAATTTAAAATTATGATGCCCCTTTATCTGGAACAGTTACACACCTGTTCAACTAACTAAACAACAACAAACAACAAAAAACCCAGTAAAAGCTGATGTTTAGACACTTGACAGAACATTCATAGTCAAAGGAAAACAGCTTCTCAAGTCTGGGACTGTTTACCTAAGCAGGAAAAAAATAAGGGAAGAACTAGGCACAGAAAGTAATGGCAGACATGGAGTATGCAGATCAGGGACTTCCATTCCTCTGTCTTACATAACATAAAATCATGTTCAATTAAGCAAAGATACAGAAAATTTATGGGGAAACAACACATCATATAATTATCTAGCAGAGCTCACAGTCAAGAGCTGCTAATGAACCAGAAAACTTCAATGCATCCCAAGAACATGTGCAGCTACATGTTAAAGATTTTCAAATCTAGGAACAAAGGTTAGGACTCCAGTGAAGGCTGCAAAGAGTCATCTTGTAAGCTGATTTTTCTAAAGCATATTTTATAAAAGAAACAAGCCAAAATGAATAGAAGAAATGAGCCAGAACATTAGACTAGATAGGCATACCTGAGATAGTATGTCAGCTTAATATGTAACATTAATTGGGAATTAGAAGACAAGCAGAAGGGGAAAAGTGGAATGCTAAATGTGAATTGTAACAGAGATCCATCTCTCTCTCTCTCTCTTTAGAGATACTTCTGTAAACACAGAATCTCTACAAATGTGGAGATATGCCAGAGTAATCTTTATATCTCTTTGAAAATTAAAAGAAGTCCCCACAACAGGACATAGGGATGTTTCCTTCCCCCCACCTCTTCCCATTGTGGGCAACTCGTGGCCTAACTGAAGCCAACATGAAACCACGTAGCTGAAGACCCAGGTGCTGGTTTTGGGTTATGGACCAGGCCATCATTACAGAGGCTGCCATAAATTAAAACGATCCAGGAACTGTATACAAGTAAAAATGAAATGCCCTTGAAGCTCCTTTTCTGCTTTTTATTCTGATGTTGTTTTACCTACAATGCTTTACCAGAAGATTCAGAATTGCATCTGCTGTTGTAATACATTATGAGTAAGCAGAAACTTCAGACACATCATTTAACATAAAAAATTCACTAAAATTACAGCCTTAAAACTGTAAAAATTAATTACAGAGAAATCACAATGAGTTTAACTGGGGTAAAAGAAAACAGGAACACAAATCTGTAAGTTGTATTTGCCTTTTTGTTTTCTGCTTTTAGTTTCATTAATTGCAATAGTTAATGACTGGAAAGTTTATTGGCTAATCAACAAGAACTACTCCCACACAAATCAATTAATGTGACATTTCAAACAAAAACAAACAGTACAAACTGTAGAACTGCTTACCACGTACCTTACAAATAAGAACTTTCAGTGTAGGATGTCTATAGATTGAATCCTTTTGAAAATGGTTCACCTGTTGCCCACAAGCTGTACAGCTTACAATTCCATGTAGTCCTTCCTCTATAGAGAGGATTATAAACCACACATTAATTGAATCTGTATATACCTATTTCATTCTCTTACAATATTTTGGCCTGCTAGGTTTTTCATATGCCTTTATTTCTTTACCACTCAGCATCACAGAAATCTTTCTGTAACCACTTGCCATTTGAAGACTGACAGAATTTTCCTATGATTTCTGTACTCCACTTGGGGCCAAGATACCACTTTTTTCCTTTGAGAGACTTAATTTGGATTAACTGGCCAGCTCATGAGAACGTGTCTTAAATAAAAATTGTTTAAAAACAATTTTAAAAACCCAATCATCAAAACTCTTTCAAAGCAGCTCTGATATTGTGTATAACCTTCCTCATTTAATCTTTGTTCATAAAATATAATTTAATTCACGTTTGTATTATGGCATTTCTTTCACATGCAGTTTTAGTTTCTCGAAAAGATGGGAAACTGTTACAGAAGATGCATGAAATCCCCATAATACTGCCTGAAAAAAAAAATCTTATCTCACTTTTCATTCCCTTTTTGACGGTGGTTTTTGGGTTTTCTTTTGGTTTTTAAACAACAATTTTGCTGTAATACATCTTGCCAATTGCTCCCACAGTTAAGTGTGCCACTCCGCTGCTGTCTACATTCAGTCAAGAAAGCCCATCTTTAATGTCAATCCCCCAATTCACTTTGGAAGCTGGTGAACTTGGGGTTAGGAGCCTCACTATATCCCAGGCTGTTAAGCTAACTAATACTGTAAGACTGTTTTGTTTTCAATGGCAGTGATGCTTTCAAGAAAAAGCAAAATCATTTGTGAAAGCTTACACTCTCAGTTCATATACTTTCAAAAACTTAAACTTGGGATCAAGCAGATCAAGGTTTGATATGGGATCACTTAACAGTGACTTGTCCTTTGCTGTCATGTTGAATTAGTAGTATAGGGAAATTAACTCAAATGGTTAACTTAATAGTTGCAGTCAGAGTACAGACTAATATACTTTTTTTAAAAAAAAAAAAAATCACTACCACAGAATTAGAATCAGGCACCAACCACCACAATGTTAAGGAACTGAATGAACGTTCTCAATACACAATACAAGCTACTAGCAATCTGCTACTGAAGGACGACCTCAAATAGCTCACAGGCTGGTAAAACCAACTAATCCAGCCTTTACCATTCAGTGAAAATAGCAGGTCTGCAATTCCAGATACAAAATTTGTTATTCTCAGTTTCAACGCATGCATGATTGTGGGCAAAGCACCTCTTATGACCTCAAAACCAGCCCTAACACCTGTTTCAAACACTGCTGGTAAACCTTGAATAAACACACCCATCCTATCGTACTACTTGGAAAAGAATAGCACATTCTATTATACCGAGCTGCACAGAAGCCTACCCAGGCTTCGTCAAACATCACAGTCCTTAAATGGATGCAAGAATCACAGGGGCTGACAGGCAGCTGAGGGAGAACAAGCTATTCACTGTCAAGCCCCAAGCCGCTTCTCCCTTCTCTACAACTTTAAGGGGAAGCACTGCTGCCTCCTTCCCAAAATCTGCAAGTTGACACCAGGAAAAAAAGAGGATAGTTTAGGAGGCAAACCTTTGTAAACTGTGTTACTACTACAAATGATGATGATCCAGAGAAATGAAACTACTATTAATTCATTAATACTGAGAAAGTACTTAAAAAACATTCCTAACTATGAGTTTATTAGCAAAAATACAACCATAACCATTCTGCAGTCAGAAAATTTGAGAAATAAGGACTGACACAATGCCTCTTACAGTCTTGGATAACAGCATCTAGAAACTGCTAAAAAGGCAGAGTTCTATTACTACCACTATTTCTAACAGAAACAGGACACACAATTCCGAACAAAAATGTGAAGATGCACTCTGCAAAGAACAAGACAGACTGGCATTTTTTGTTTTATTGTTATTATTTATTTACTTGCAGTGTGCACAGAATTCAGGATCTCACATAGCTGGGAGTACATGCTTACCTGCTTAAATCGGTAATGCTTAACATTGTACCTGCACAGGCTAGGCACCTAATTCTAGTAGCAAGGGAAAGGTCAGTGCCATCTCATGTAACAAGACTTGCTGCATCCAAGTGTAGCATAAACAGATCTGCACTACCTCTTCTGCGCATGCCACAAAATACAACTGCTTTGACACATTCCTAATGCAGCTGCTCACAGCAGACTGCAGTGATGTTCCTCACCTGGCTCTTTCCTGGTCTGGAAGTGAGGACAACACATGAGCAGGCAGTACCTATTCCGTTTCCCCAAAAGTTGACAGGAGCTTAGCACATGTACTGGATAGCTCTAAAATCATGTCAAAGATTATCAGTAGTGACACAAACAAAGCTGACCTTGCCCTGGATAAAGGTATGCCTTAAACAAACTCTTGATGTTCCTTCCAAAACTGCTATCTTACATCAGACACTAGTACATGTGTAAGCAGCCCAGACACACAAAGGCAGGCCTGCAAATTCTCGAGGGATGAAAGAAAAACAGCTGGAAGGGCAGGTCACATGAATTATCCTGGTGACGCAGACACAGGCCACAAAGCTCAAGCAGAGGAGTCCTATCTTTTTAACACTGCACCCCTAGAGATTTCTGTTCAACCTCTTGTAAAACTGTTATAAACACAAACGGAAAAAGCATTCCTATATGCTGAACAAGACATCCTGCATTAATAGAATGGAACCGACTTTCAAAGATTAGTAATTTAGAGAAAACGTTGATGCTGAAAATGTGATTGAAATCATGCATGAGCCCATATGTATGCACAAGCACATTTCCACAGAGTCACATTTCACTTCTCTTCAGCTACAGATAGAGAAATAGCACTTATTAAATTATAGTAAGACTTTAAAAGAGAGCAAGTATCTCAAATCATAACAATGGGAAAAATTAACAGCATGTAGAAGAGCTGTATGAAAATCCTGGGTACTACTGTAGGTGTATGAACTAAGCTACTGCTAGTAGTATTAACAAAAATACCTGCCTTGTTACTGGCTAGTTTATACATAACCCTCCCTCTCCTTTAATTTTTGAGGGGAAAAAAAACCCAGAGAAATTAATTTCTGTTATCACTATAATCTACCTAACTTCTCCTCAGTTTTAGCAGCAGCTATAGAAAACCAGCCAGCAGAGCAGCTTTTCAAAGATAATCCTTAGAAGGGCCCACTGGTAGGGAATTTCCCACAATTTAAAAACAAAACAAAAAAGTCTTTGGATTGTTAAGAGGTTTTAGGTTGCTTGTTAGCTCACTGGTTCGTAATACGCCTATACACGTTCCTGCTTAAAGATGGTTGCTTTCTTGGTGAGTCAGTGAATGTTCCCATATCAATAGTGTTCCAACATTATTCCTTAAAAAAGGAATGCCTGTAACACCTGATTGCAACCAAGAAACTGTTTTGAACACAAAGCGAGAAGGTCCATATGGAGTACCTAATGATGCATCCTATAGCTACTGAAAATAAGAAGTTTAATGAGAACTAATCTTAGCTTTCACTGCTGCATTGCAGGGGCAGCAATGGAGGCTAATTTCAGCCAGCTAAAATCTTTAGTGAACAAAAAGCCAGAAGAGTGGAGGTATTTTTAGGATAATTTATTAGAAAAATGAACGATTTTTAGATGTACCAAATGTGGTCATAAGCAACAATTTAAACACGTTTTAATAAATGTTTTAAATTGTATTTACCTCCACGCTTTTTGGGAGCTTCAGGTTTCATTTTAACGGTATTTCTGCTTCTAAATTCAGGCCCTTTAAAATCATCTTTGTCTTCATTCAGCACTGGCTCAGGCTGTACAACCACTGTACCTAGAATAATTTTATTTAGAAATTGGAAACCATTACACATCCAAATGAAGTGCAAAAGTCCTGTTTAAGTAAAAGCCAACATAGTACCTTAAAAAAAGTGCAGTCTGTTGACTAAAACTCCACAAACTTTTGAATGCACAGATGTTCACAGAAAAAAAAAGACACACACACACACACAAAAAAGCCACCACACATTTCAAACTACATCTGTTTTGCAGTTGTAGGACAAAAGCCAAAAACTCAATGGGCTATGAGGAGAAAACTCTGCTCTCTCTGCTCTGATGCGGTATGTGCAGAACAGGACTGTCATACTGCTGGGTGTGTGTAGTACAGGAATTTGCAGTGCAATGCTACAAATAAAAGACTTGGGTTAGATCACTTATATCTATCAAAAGCTATAAAAAAAGGGAGAGTAACTCCCCCTTTCTCTCTCTTTCCCCCCTTCTACCCAGTTTCCCTCATCTAATGAAAAAGTGATAGAATAAAATCTGTTTTGCCTTCAACAGGATTCAGAAATTTACTTTTTTATTTGAACAGAGTACTAATCAAAATTATGTGAATGAAAAAACATCTTTCCTACTGAAGAGCTCAGTTTTAACACTTTTGCTATGAGGACACTGGAAACAATCTAACATTCTGAAAGAATTATTGAAGTGACTGCTGTAAACACTTATTCTAATGCAGTGAACAGTAGTGGTCCCTCCAATTTTTCCTGTAACTTTCAGAGGTAAAAGATGGGAGAGATTAACTGAACTCACACTACAGTTAAGAAGAGCAGGGTGTAGGCTTATAGTATTCACTGTTTTAAAAGGTGTTATCCAAAAGTACCTATAATTTAATGGGAGAAATAGTACCTAGCTGCGATGTACATATATTCCCTCCAAAATGTGCTTAAAAATAGATCCAATAATGACATTACTCGCCAGATTTAGTTTTGCTTTTGTTGATCTAATTGTTAATAACCTCAAAGACAGAACAGTAAAATAAGTAAGACTTGCAAAAGACAGAGTTTGAGACTTCTGCAAAAGAACAGAAATAAATTATTTCCTGTTTCATGTTGGGTTTTATACGCATGTCAGTAGGCATCTGAAATTAAAGTCACCAGCACATCCTGGTGTACCCACAGATTAAATTATGCTGGGTTCAAAATGAAAGGTGCTTGGTTTCCTCTTCTAAATGCAGGGGGGGGTGGGGGGGGGTGGGGGGGAAGCACTAGCATGTATGTCTAGATATAAAAGCCAACAGGACCTAAGACAGGCATTTTACTAATACATGTGCATTCCAATTAATTATTTATGCTGCATCATAATCTTGGCTAATTTGCTCAATTCAGAAAGACATGAAACAAAGACAGACATGAACTACCTTTAGGCAAACTTTGCATATCAACATCGTTTTCTGAGTTTTCATTTGAAATATCTTCATTTACAGTTTCATCTACGATTTGTTCATCATCTGATCCGACATATTTTGTTACAACTGTAGGTTTCCTGCATAGAAAAAAAACATACCATGACACATACTACATACTGCAATACAGCTAAGCCTGGTGCTTTGCAAGCAAAAAACACTGTACTGACTGAGGAAACCGATGTTCTTTTTAAATTCATTTAAGAGTTTTATGAGGTGGGATGCTCTGAGTTATTACAACAAACACATCTAAGCTAGTTTTCTTATTAGAAACAGGCTCCCTTCCTATGTTAAATAAAAAGATATAATAATCAAGTATTCTTGTTTCATAGGCTCACTGTATTATTTTTTTTGTAAAATCAAGGTTTGATGCATTTTTAAGAAGGTATGCAGGAAAGTCACACTTCTAGGAATAAAGCCTAAATGAAACACAAGTGAATGTCTGCTCAGAAATTTTATACATTTTTCCAAGTTTAACAGGCAGCGCAAAGAGAACACACAGATATTAGCAAAAGACAAAAAGCAGCTTGGCAGAAAAGATGCTTGCAATGAAATAAAGGAAATTCAGAAAGAAATGAAAAAGCTGGCTGTTGAATAAAAGGACTAGTTGCCAGAATTTCACACAAATGTAATTTGGAATTGAATCCATTAAAATAAGTAAGCTTACTATGTCAGGACAGGGAGATAAAAAAAGAAAAAAGAAGAATCTTGAGCATAATTTTCAGTAGTCTGAAGGTATTATGTGAACAGGCACAGTATGATAAATGTATGAATGAAAATACCTTTAGTGATACGGGAGAAATTAAAGCCAAATATAAACCCACAATTGCCAATATAGAATCAAGACAAATAGAAAAGGGACAATTTCATTCCAGTGGCCATGATAAAATAAATTCAGATAAAAAGGAGAGTGAAGAGAGATACACACCTTTAAAGAGCAGTAGTAAGGCAGCTGTTGAAAGTCTGCATTTAGAAAAGCTCACCTATCTACACAGTATAATAGGATTTAAAAAAAAACATCACAAAGCACATAACTTCAATGAGCATCAGCTGAGAGCAAAAGATAAGGAGTTTTACTAGATTAAGTCTGCCATTACTTAGGTCACAAATAATTTGTCTCCTGTAGGTTCAAACTGGTCGGTAAACAGTTAACTCCATACTTTCATCAATCAAAGAACAAAAAAGGATTAGGCAGAGATACAGCAAATGGCAGTTTCTGCACAGGACAACTTAATAGCACATTCTGATTCTACAGTTTCCCAGCGGTAAAAGTACACAAAGTCTTTTTTCTGTATGACCCAATTTACATTTTTGGAAGAATTATTCATGGAGAAATAGCAAGAGTGAAGGAACAACTGTGTCTCCAGGACAAAGGTGTTTATACAGCATAATCTTGTTGTCTTTGTTAATAAAGGTCAAGCTTTATGCTGTTAACCTTTGAACTGAAAGACGGTTTGAATTTAAGTTCACTATAAGGCATTTGTTTTACCATCACTCTGCGAACTTGACGGATTTATTGTGGTGTATACTGTAACAGTATACACAGGTGCACAGTGCATGGACTTTTCTGTAGTTTTACATGCCAAAAAATAGTTTGTTTTCCAAACCAACCTTTTTGAACGTGATGATCCTGTGGATTTCATTCTTTCTGAAGAACTACTACTCTAAAAACAAGAAAAAATTAAGAAGTCAGCACATTTGCAACCAAGTGACGTGTCAACAAAAAGTTTCTTACATTAACTAGAACACATCTCAGAAGTGACCAGCACTCTTTCAAAAAAAAAAAGAAAAAAAGCATTAATAAAAAGTAGCACACAACATCAACAGTCATGCCAGTTCACTTAAACTAAATCTACGGAGTTTCAGATCAGTAGTAAGACTGCAAGAAGTCATCATTCTTTTAAAAACAGGTGTCACCAAACTAAGTCACTAATGCTCACCAACCTCCCTATGCACAAAGCAACTGAGAGCACACTGTTACAGGTTGAGATGTTCAGAGAGAAACACTGCATGCGTCTCAAGCACTGACTTCATGAAATTAAGGCAATTCTCTCCTTGCAATTCTCAACAAGCATAACCTGCTGAAAGTTCTCTCAGCATTCTGGAGAAGGGCCTCAGAATGGCTCATGATCACTGGTTAGCCCTACTCACTAACAGTTCTGGGGTCTCCTGCTCTGGGTATCTTCACTGCAATGTTAAGTTAAACGATTATGATTGTGTTCCTGCCCACGGCAGGGGGCTGGAACTACAGGATTTTAAGGTCCCTTCCAACACTACCCATATAACGATTAGCACGTGGAAGAATGGCCTAACTCATGAACACCCACCTGTGTCACTACTTTCGTGCACTTTTTTTTTTTTTTTTTTTTTGCAATTCACTGGGACTCTTCACAGCACTTAGTACTGCAGTAACTTACGCAGGTCTATGAATGTTTTTCACACTACGTGAAGAAACCATCATATTTTCTGACAGATACAGAGGGCTCCTGAAGGCTGGCATCAGGGAACTATCACTAGTATACACCAAAGAAGTGCCAGCAGAATGCAGACACTTGTTATCTGTCTCATATGCCAGAAAGGGCTAACTGTCTTTACAGGAAAACTGATTTTTCGGAGGTTTGTGCATGCATATCATTACTAGGTTTGGACATTATAGAATAAATACCTGAATTTACTGCAATAAAGACAAACAGGCAGGACAGTGACACTTGTGCTTTTTCTACATATTAACATATTGTCAACCAGAATGTTTCCAACACAAGAGTACATGTTAGTAAGACATACTACGTGAAAAATGTCATTTAACCTCTGTACCACATCACATAGAAGAAATCTGCTCATGTTTAATAAAGGTCCTGTACCTCCATCTTTTTTCTTTTTTTAAAAAAGAAAGCATGTTTGCCTAAAAGGACAACTAAGTAATGTTATCTGAGTAACAGGGTGTAAGTGTAAATATGAAGTAGAGATCAATTATTTTAAACCAAAAATAAGGGCCTGTTTACACATAAGCCGAAGAACAGAACAAGGATAAAAGAATATTAACCAATTTTTTTAAAAAAGTAAAACTCACTTTGCAATATACTCAAACTGAATCAACTAACACCACTGTGCATTTCTTAACAAAAATGCAATTGTATACCTCAGGTAAGTAAATAAACCCTAACTCTCTTAACTGTGTTAAGAGACTTTTTTCCCCAGGAATTACTGTGCATCAGAAAGACAATTAAGTTGTCCAAGTAAATTAATGTATTTCAGTAATTTAAAAATAAAGAAGGGGAGGGGAACAATGGACACAGAATTGCTTGCATATGCCTAAATCAAAGCGAGTAGAATTCAAAATTTAAAATTTAGATTTTATTTTTAAATATTTTACAAATGTTTCTATTCAGCAAATATGATGACATTTACTGCATGGCTGTGACAATATTCTTGAAGTATTTACTGTAAAAGCAACAAAGTGAACTCAGCATTTCCTACACTAGCCATTCTGCCCTAATAATGCAACAAGTTCAAAATAATTTTTATTCCTACCTCTTCTCTATTGTTCTCCATTGAAGCTGGACTACTTTTAGGTTCTCTGCTTTTACCTACAGAGAGAAATTAAAAGAATCCACTGAATTGCAAGAAATTAATTTCAAGTTCTTCACACTGTACATCATAGCATTGTTTATGTTTCGCCAGTGTGAATACAGATGACTGCATGACCTTCAGAGACTAACTGTTGCACAACAAAACACAGTCCACTGTATGGCCTAAATCTTACAGAAATCATTTAGAAATTACTTTAAGTCACTGATAGGCTGCCTTTCCACTGGTGAAAAAATACTGGAAAAATCAAAGTGCAACTGCATAGGCAGAAACAATATAGTTAGTGCATTTTTTAAATCTCTAAAAAGTTCTTCATTTTCTCTTACACACCTTGACATTAAAAACACAGTATTACATCTGAGACCATGGAATCACAGACAAAAATCCCATTTCATTTAGGGTATGACACAGAATTCCCACTTCTCAATCTTGGGAACTGTAGCATGTAAAACCTAAAGATATGCAACCTATTAATACCTGTTCCATCCACCATTCCAGGTAACGGAAGGAAAGTTTCGAGTTCAATGATTCAATGACATGTGTATAAAGTTGCTCAAAAGGCTTAGCAATAGCAGTATTTTAATAGATGCACTACTGAGAAACAGCAAGCAAAATGGTAGTATAATTACAGGATACAGATCATGACCATTTGTGATTTTAACATAAAAATGCTAGCATTGCAAAACTTACTTATCCTTAAACTTCAGTTTTGGGAGAAAACAATCAATTTTCTTTTACACTGAAAAAATTAAATTACTTTGATTAGAAAATTTATTTTGGGTATTTGACCTAGGCTGAATTGTCTGGGTAAATTTCAGCCAAAATTATCCAGCCTTTCTGCATGTGAAGCTAACATAGAAGGAGGGAATAAAAAACGGAAACAAATTTTTTTGCTCTTTTAAGTACCTAAAATTTCTTCTCTGGAATATTACAGGTATTCCCGTTTTGACTAAAGAACCTGGTATTTGGAAGAAGGGTGATATTTCTTCTGGAAACTAGATGCTGCCCACCTTTTACCCAAGTGATAAATCCATGGAAAATACCAGTTTACACTTGTTCAGCAAAGATTTCTTTCATTTGGGCAGCCACAATCTGCAAATGCTGTATTCAGACTGCATCTGTGCTACCCCCAAAGTAACTGCTGAACATGCTCCATCATTAGTTTCTACATGTGACCGGGTGGTACATGAGCCATCCCCACAGCATGACCAAGCACGATGCACCCCCTCACAGCTTCTTGTGCTGACCCAGCTGCCCATCCTCCATCCACCTCAGGGCTACAAGAACGCAGGACTTCCCCTGTGACTGCTGCTCTCGGGCAGGGGCTGGTCACTTCAACCAAGAGCAGGAAGTCAGTCTCTCCTAAGCTCTCAAGTGATTCTCCTGCTGGTACCCATGCGATGTAGAGGAGGTAGACATCCCATTTGAATGCACAAGATAAATATTATTAAGGCTGTAAAATCCAGTTCTCAAAGATTAAGAAGAGCGAGAATTAAAGTTAGTGGAGCAATTTCACTTTACTTATCATTCCTAGCACACAGGCATTAGGGTACAGTTCAGCTTCATAGCAGTGCACAAGACAGAAGTGCTCAATGAGCAACTGCTTCATATTTTAATTGACCTGTGTGTGACACGAACATGTTCTAACTCTCCTGAGCCACAATTCACCATCTTCATCATCACATCCCTCCTCACAACAGTCTACCTAGTAGTTCACGTATCTTCCAAATGCTGAAACTACACAGGGTCCATTACTACATAAGGCTGATTTGGTCCAAACCATGTCTATCACTTCCACACTGAACAAGCATTCTGTGGACTGGGGGCAGGGGGGGAAAGAGCTGCTAAAGACACCATCATTACGCACAGGAAGTTGGGAGGGGAAGTAAATTTGCAGTTAGTTCTGGCATTTCCTAATACTTAAATGTTTAATTCTTAACTTTTCAACTTTAATTAATGTTCTATAAGAAATAAAATCTGAGATGTCACAATCAACACTGAAACAAGCCTGCTACTAATGAGTAAGTGTACCCCTATTTCAAAGTGAATCTGTATTTTAAGTCAAGGAGTCAAATTCTACTTTGTAACTACAACGGATAAATGGAAAAATTTCTTTTTCTCAGTATGCTCCTCAGTAAAATTTCACTTTGAGATGCATCTACATCACAGTTTAGTTTATTATTCTGCTGAAGTATCATATGAATAATTTCTTCCTATGTTAACAGTTCGGTTTGATGCTGACATAAGGAGATTAGCACCACGTGGCAGCACTGTTGCAAGACAAAACATTAAAAGAGAGTAATTGCACACCAGAAACCTACATAAGTTTATTACTTAGGACAACGTGAGTTCGAAAAATACACTAACACAGCCAACACACTCTCAATTTAACCTAACAGGTTAATTTAACAGATTTAACCTACTTAAATTTGAAAACAAATTTTATTTATACTGTTATGAAATAATTCAGCTTTTTATGACTGCAATCAAAACAAAGGGTTTAACATTTGACCTAATGTACGACTAGCGTTTTCCAGAATGATTTTGTTTTCAAACATTTCCAGACTACATATAGAAACTGTTTTCAAATAATTATGACAGCACCCTCTCCAGAACATCTGTAACTACAAGAACTGCAAAAGCTTTACTTCAGCAGGAAGAAACAGTAACACCAAACAATAAAGCCATAGCACAGCAAATATATGCATGTTTTCCGTGTCATGTTTCATAGAAAGTAAATTACCAGTAAGATTAGTTTTCCACTTAGAAAAGATTCAGAACTGAAAGAAAAATTGTATCAAAAGCCTACTGTATATTTATTAAGATATCACCACTTAAATCACATTAGAACTTTGCATAATTGCCCTAGTGAAATCCAACATAGTGAAATCCCACCACAAAGTTACTTGACTTTAGAACCATACACACACTGAAAATAAAAACATAGAATGTCTTTTCACCTATAGTTTTGGGTTTGGATAATGCTGGAGGAGAGTTGGCGTCCTCAGATTCTTCTGATGACTGAGCCAAGAAGTCATGAAGTTTCTGCACCAATGTATTCAACTTGCTTTCACTGTTAAAATACAAGTAAAACTTGAAGTTAGCTGTATTATCTCACTCTAATTAGCAAGCTTGAAAGAAATTATGCTTAATTAATATACACCTACAAAAGAAACCCAGTTATTGCTTAAACATTTATTTCTGCAAGAGAATATTAAAGTAAATAAAAACAATATTATTTTGTTAAACTCCAAGTAAAATAACAGGTGCAGCCTTATTGACAAAAAAGCACTAAGGACTCTTTTAACAGTAATAATAAAACTATTTTTTTAATATATTTTAAACAGTAGAGACTGTTTAAAATTATTTACAAAATTCAAGAAAGTCTGTGTGGTAATGCTGCTATGAGCTGAAGATAGCAAAAAATTCACTTAAGATTCTACTTTGTCAGAAGCTGAACAGGTAAAAATAATAAAATCTTCATTTTATTACCAAAATTGTGAACTTTGGAGATATAACACAGTAGAAGTAACAGCAGAATTTCACCTACAGCCTTAGAAAGAAACATGTCCATCGAGTATGACAGATCTACATTCTTAAACAAAGCTTACATTCAATCAGCCATGTACATAAACAGTATATGCTGTATTAAGTCCAAAGAACAACCATGTAGGATCAGATCATTTCTTGATCTGTTTGTACAAGAGTTCATAATTAATTTATAAAAAACAATACCCTGAGAATTTTCACTAGGCCATTTTAGATATCAGAAATTGTTAGTCTCGTATATACTCATTACAGTAAAAAGGCAACACCTTTATCCTGTGTTTTTGTTAAAAAACTATACCACTTCATAATCTACATGTTACTCCCTCTTTTTATGCTGTTTATTTCAGATTTTCTCCTCCTAAAACTTTCACAATTTCCCAGGACAAGTGCCTTTTCCTGACTGCAAGCACACGGACTGAGGCCAAGGGCAGTCACAGCACAGACCCCCTGTACCACAAGTCACCACTCCGCCGTTTGTCACTGTTTCCCTCCCAGACAACATCAGTCCTCCAAAATCTGCCAGCTGGTATGTCTGAGTCATCCTACGTTATCTGCTACCAGATACAGGTTTTCAAACTGCTGAACTAAGGTACCCCCTTCGTAAGTTAACCCGGTTAAAGGACACAGGCTTCCATCTCCCCCTTTTTTATCTCCCGTTGCTTTCAAAGTATCTTCTGATAGCAAGAATAAATAAGGTTTTCTGTCCCTGTTTTACAGGTTCTAGGAATTTTTTGAGTATTTATCAGAAGCTCAATCCACTCACCATTACCTCCTCTACTATTTCTCTGAACACATCAATTTATTAACTTCTGACTTTCAATTTAACTGTGATGGCTAAGAAAAATAAAAAAATAATCACCTTTTTTATAAGAAGGACATGCAGATGAGCACTCTTTTGAGCCCCAAGTGAAAGGGTATGATCACATTAATGCAAATGACTATTTAAACTAGTGAAAATAACCACACATAAACCAGCATAAAACACCCATTGAAAAAAAATTATCTGTAATTCCTTTAAATCTTCTGAAGTACTCAAAACAAAACAGCACTTTGTAATGGAAAGATTTTCTGCATGAGTAAAGGACACTTTTCTTTTGAGACTACATACATACAATCAATCACTTGAGCAACTTTGAAAGAGAGTGTAACAAAGCCTGTTCTACTCTCAAGTGTATCTTACAATTTTTCTCTCAATCTGTTTAGAAGTCTTTTCCTCTAATTACTGGACTCACGCTGTTACACAACTGCCAGTCCCTAAACCTGGGCTTCCCCTTCTATCATGGATGGAGGGCATACTTGGAAAACATCACAGAAAATGGTAACGGTACACTTCAGTTTTAACAGATAGCATGCTCTACTTTAGAAAGGAGATTTAATGACAATTTATTCACTTTAAGTTAAAAAATCAAGAGTTATTCAGAATTATTTCATAGCAAAAGTGCATAAAGAAATTTTATATCCATTCCAGATGGTCTGAAGAACCACTGCACATTTATAGAAAGGCCACAAAACAGTACATTTTTGGTAGTGAAAACAAAAACAAAAACACCCACACATGGAATTCTGCTCATTTGGTTTATAAATAACTTGTTTTGGTAACAGCACTTTAGAAAAGAAAATGAGAACTATAGATGAATTATAATATTGTTCTCAATACAAAACAAATTCAGAATATTATCATGTGTCTTTGTGAGTAACAGTTGGAACACTATCTACTACCATTTATTAACTCTTATCCTAACTACCCTAAAATTATCATTTTCAGAGCAAAACGTTCATGCTGACAACAAAAAAAAACCCAACAAACTGATATTAAAAAATCTTCGCAGCTTGCTTTTCCTCTTGCTTATTCAGCATTCTGTACCATAAGCCTGCACTAAGGAACACTGGGTCAAATATCAGTAAAGGTGTTACACTTACTAGACACTACCACAGAGAAGTTTTAATTTAGGGCAATGCTTTTCCTGTTTTTGTACAAAAGCGATTTTATGTCATGCATTTATAGTTGAGAATACATTATCTATATTTTTTTAAAGCTTCTACTCCGAAATCCTCATTCTTTGCAATATATTCATAGATTCAACCACTATTAAATTGATCACAACCTATAAAATAGGTATTTTTTAGAAAAACAGGGGCCTAAAAATTTAGAACCATCTCAGAAGCACGAAGTGAAGCAAGCAGTCACCCTCTACCACATAGCAACAGTCCCTACAGGTGTTTTCAGGCTTGCATGTTCCAAGCAAACAGCTTCACCATCAGTCTAGAGCTATTTCAACCCTGTTTAGCCTAATTAAAACAGGATGAAAGGAAAGGTGTCCTACTATAGAATCCTAGACTCGTTTAGCCATGAACCTGATTTGTGACCTTGGGAAAGATCTTACAAAAATACCATTTCTTAACTAAATGCCGGGCAAGTGCTGTGATCTTAAACAGTAAGTGCCTGGCCCTTACTTGGATGAAAAAAAAAAAAAAATCAACACCACTACAAATTAGGCAAACCAGGTATCAGGCCAAATGATTCTACAAATCAGTACAATTATCAGAAGAAAAATAAGGGACAGGTGATGTCCTAACCTAGACACACTATACTGAATTCAATATGGCTGTTCACTGCTGCCCCCTTGAACATGCTTACCTGTACGGGGTTTGTGTGGCAAGATTTGGGGGGGGGTGGGGGGGTGCGTACAGGGGGGGGCTTGTGAGAAGCTGCCAGAAGCTTCCCCCATGTCCGACAGAGCCCACGCTGGCCGAGGCCGAGCCCATCAGCGACGGTGGGAGCCTCTGGGGGAACATCTTAAAGAAGGGGGGAACCCCCTGTGCAACAGCGGCGGAGAGGAGCGAGGCCATGCGAGAGCAGCAGCGCTGCAGCACCCGGGGCAGGGCAGGGCAGGGGGGCTCCAGGCACGGAGCAGAGACCCCCCAACCCATCAGGCTGTCCCCCTCAACCCCTGGAGCCCACAGGGAAGCAGATCCCCCCCTGCAGCCCAGGGAGGGACCCACGCTGGGAGATGAGACCCGGGGGCAGCCCGTGCTGGAGCAGGCTGTTCCTGAAGGATTACAGCCCGTGGGAGGGGCCCACGCTGGAGCAGTTTGTGAAGGTCTGCCGTGGGAGGGACCCACGCTGGAGCAGGAAGAGTGTGAGGAGGAAGGAGCAGCAGAGACAGCGTGATGGACAGCCCCCATTCCCCGTCGGTGCAGGGGGGAGGAGGGAGAGAAATCGGGAGTGAAGCGGAGCCTGGGAACAAGGGAGGGGTGGGGGAAGGTGTTTTAATATACGGTCTTACTTCTCACTACCCTACTCTGACTTGGTTGGTAATAAATTACATTCATTTCCCCAAGTTGAGCCTGTTTTGCCCCTGACAGTAACTGTGATGATCCCCCTGCCCTTACAACCCAGGAGCCTTCCGTTGGATTTTCTCTCCCCTGCCCAGCTGAGGCAGGCGGTGATGGAGCAGCTGTGGTGGGTGCCGGGTATTCAGCCAGGGTCAACCCACCACATTACTTCATCACCTGTGTTAGCTAATGAACACGCTTCTGCAAAGTGAATCAAACCACCTTGGACAAATAACATTTTAAGGAACAGTTTTCATTTGGATCCAATTTGCCACATATTCATGTGATCATTCTCTCCGATGGCAGGTGAGGTGCTGAAGATTCACAGCCAGGGCAAGGAAAGAGTAGGAGTGCCCACTTCAGCAGCAATCCCAGGTCACACTGGATTATACCATGCAACTGCACTGGAAAAGCTTTACTGGACTCAGTTTCTACCTACTTTCTTCAAACACTTTAAAAACGTAAGTGGGAAATGTCCCAGTTATTGTCAACATCTGGAAGAACAGTTTTAAAATTATTTAAACATTTATTTAAAACACATTATTCCACAGGATCCTACCAATTTTGAGTCTAGTTAAGTGTCCCCCATCTGAATGGGTTGGAGCTCAAAAGCACTCCTATTGCACTGACAAACACGATTTTGCAGAATTTTTTTTATCTCAAGTAGTCACCTTCCTTAACTTCAATACTTGTCTAAATTTTTTCTGTTTAAACTTTAAAATAGTTCAAGGGCACAAGTTTTTTAAATTCACCTTTACTGTTTCACATTAAGTCCCAATCATTTTTCACTTTTGAAGCTGAAATTAAATACTGCAGCACAAGTATTAAGCAGACAAAATTAAACAATCCTTAGGGAAAAAAAAACTGAAAACAAATAAAACCAGATGTGCTTTTAAACTGGTCTGTAGACTACCATCCTCTGCTTCAGACTGTATCCCCATGCAAATTGACAGAAATCCAACAACCCACAGCAAAAATCGGAGTATTTTAATTAAGACAGTGGGAAGACATACTACCTATAAACAAGCCAGTATTCTGCACCTGTAAATCTTCATAGAAGTTTTCCTGATGAGAAGGAAAAGTGTTAGACTTAACTCACAAGATTTCAGTTACCAGGGCAGAGCCTACATAGCTGTTTCACAAACCATGTCAATATTGTGGCTGAACACACATGAAATAGCTTAAGACTGCTGGAAAGACTGAAAAGATGATAAACCCTACTAGATAAGTTGTTTGTTTTCTTATCCCTAATCAAAAAAAGGAGTGAACACACCTGCAACAGTCCAAGAAGCCTACTTCTCTCAGAAAAAAATACATAACCAGAAAATAAAATCAGCCTATGACTCTATCAGTTGAACAAGTAAAAGAATAGGGTTTCATCAAGGTGGGGAAACAGAGCACTTCCCCCCCAGTGGTTGGTTTTTAACTCAACAATGGTTTTCCAAAGGCAAAGCAACATGATATTGTATAGCCTAGATCAGATTAGTATTTTGTAATTTATTTATACTGATACACTGATTACACCAAAACATGTAAGGCTTTACAATCAGGATTCACACAATCTGCTCAAGTTGGCATGAACCAGCTCTACCGTCAAAGGACGCAAACCCTCATGCCCCAACACACACACCTGATGCCACCCACACTCTCAGTTCTCTCCCTTCTCCTCCAGTTCAGTATTTGTTTTGACCTATGCACACAAGCTAACCCATATTCAAAGTCACCATTTCTTCTACTGAATCTAGATAATTACCCTAATCCAGCCAGCTCACTGCTCATTGGTACGAATGTTCCTGCAAGCAGAGGTGATGACAGTCTGAGCTGGGGAGCAAGGGACTGTAACTTCAGTGGCAGCAATATGCTACATGACCCTGAACCATCACGTGGCAGCAGAGCTAAGAATCAGTCAGATAAATGACACCAAGAATCACAGAATCATTCCAGTTGGAAGGGACCTCTGGAGATCACTAAGTCCAAGCCCCCAGCACAAGCAAGGACAGCTACAGGAGGTGGCCCAGAAATACATTCAGTAAGGTTCCAAGTACCTCCACAGGTGGCAGCTCCATGATATCTCAGGATGACCTTTTCCTGTGTTTGACCATTCTCATAGTAGAAAAGTCCTCTTGTGATTAGATGGAACGGTACCATGTTAAAACTTACTAGATCAGATACAGTCAGCAAATACTGGAATACCAAAGCTCTGACTGAAAAGAGGTGCAGGCATCTAGCACTTCATCAGATCCGGAGAGTCTATCCTTAAGACTTCATTAACACAAATTCACTCTTACTTTGTTTAGAACTGACTTTAAATCCACAGGGGCTTAATCAAGTGATACCTAGCACAGTTGAAGATGCTCACCGACGTAGATAAAGTAACTTTGGAGCTTAAGTACAGCATAACAGGTTCAGGCAACTAAACAGAATTATTTTCCTCCAGACACACAAAGGGAACGAGAAAGCAATGGTTCAAAGTCACTAAGAGACCCCTTATTCTGTTCAAGGAAGATTATACAATTTCTTTTTATTGAGACAGTATCCAAACAACCATACTAAGACTTGGCTGAGACTTACCATGTTTCACTAGAAAGTGAAAAATTCTTTGGTTTTTTAACCTGTTTCTTTAACGGGAGCTTAAAAGAAAGCAAACAAAAAAAAAATCCTGCTAAAATAAACAATTTCATTGTTAGGTTGGCTTGAATGCCACACAGAAGTCTCTAACTTCAATAGCAAAATAATCTGCAGCTGAAAAAGACTGACCAAAGTTGGCTGAAAAATCTAAATACAGTATTTTCACCTTTATAAGACAAGAATTATGGTAAACTGAATACCTTACTATATTAAGTCCAGAATAATAAAAGCTCAAGCTAGCATATATAACATAGAAAACAGAAAATGGTATTAAAAAAGCTTAAAAACACTTTGTTTAAAGGGAAAAAAAGGGCTCCACATCCAACAGCATCACACCCTTCTAATGCTGAAACTGCTTTTTCTTTTACTTCATCTCCCTTCGCTTCCAGGAGTTTATCACAGATTCTCAACAAAGCATCATTCATTACGAATCCTGCCTCAGAATTAAAGCACGTCCCTCTGAGTCTCCCAGATACTCCCAATCAGGTTTGCTACAGGTTTTAAAGGCTGTAGCCCATCTGAAGCATAGCTTTTTATTTTATAAGATAAAAGCCACCTCAGTTTGCCCAACTGTCAGTCCTGAATTTAATGGCTAATTTTTTTGGTTTGCTGTACAGGATAGATGTATTTGCCCAACAAGACTTCTACAGTTGCACTTCTTAAGACCTACAGTTGGACCCAAGATGGAAATTTCTACAACCATGCAGCTTTCAGACTTGCAAATGAACTGCCTAAATACACTGAAGTGGACACTGGTCAACACTCTGTGTGATTAAGTCCTTGATTTTTTTTCAAGGTTTCACTCTTTTTCTAAACAAACAAGAAAAAAAAAAAAAAAAAAAAGAGAGAAAAAAACCAACATCCATCCATCCTCCATCTTGAATGACAACTGCCTGGCTAGATGTTAGAAGAAATTATGAAAGCTTTACACTCTTCCTTTAATAAATCAGGGCACTTTACCTAACATCTTTTCAAGTCAATATAAAACCTTCCATATTTGCCACTGAATTTCTACAATTTCTTCTTTCTCCTCATGATTCGCCACTAGAACAACCTGCCACTGTCCTGTCCATGTAATGATTCATGTTTCCAAATCACCTGCAGGCACAAGCTGAGCTCTAGGGATACAAAATGCGATTTCATGAGGTTCAGCAGTATACTAGGCCATTCCCATTTATAAAAGCCACATCTAGTGATCCAGTCTAAAAACGTACTTTGCCATAGACTGCAGGCATTTGGTTTTATGGTGAACACAGCACATTTCAGTATTATTTTTTATATTTTCTTTTGGTGAGGTATATTCACCTATAAAGCACTAACTTGTCCTCTCTTCAAGCAGAGGGTGCAAGCACTCATCTAGAACAGAACTGGGAGTTTTAAGTTTCCACAATGTTAAGGCCATCCCACTGCAGAATTTGTATTATACACCCCTTTATCACACCAAATTATTCCATAGAAAATGAAGATACCTTCAGTTAAGCCCTACAGAGATCCTCACACAAAGTTTACAAAACCCTAACAGAGACAGTATTGTACTGAAACATAAATAATGAAGTCACTGCATTAAGTCCCTCTCGGAGAACTGCACTGAAGCAGCACGAACAGTTCGGCTCTGGGGCACATCTGGCACAAAAGACAACAGCCAGCCTAAAGTTTTGCTCTTCTTTGGGGAAGAGTCAAAAAATCTACTTATGTTCGCTCCAAATGGCCATATGAAAGACGGCTAACTTACACTGTACCATCAGAGGATATGGAAGATTGCTATTGACTTACTTCCAATTAGATTACTGTGGCATTAAATAACATGCCTCAAACAACCCTATATTATCACTCAGAAACAAGAAATTCAAGTGAAACAAAAATGCAGAAAATTTAATAAAAATGTTAAGACCAAGCTACCAAAATATCATCCTGAAAGTTTTAAAAGTCTGAATAAAAAGATAAGCTTATTTTGCCAGTGTAAAATAAATCTAGTTTCACCAACTACCAGATGGTTCAAGTGAGTAAGACTCAAAACCTGGCTTTTTTCTATTGTTATGCTTATTTTGTACAACATACAAACTGATTGGTAGGAACAGGTTAGGCCACTATGACAAAGATTCCTCCACTTAACAAACAAACAAAAAAAAAACCAACCAAATTTCTTTAAGTTGAAGATAAATCTTTATAAACATTTACAGAGGCAGATATTTTTTTTTTAGTTTCTTAGTAAGTTACTCCAGTTTTTGTCCTGTATTTCATCATTCCAAACTTCTCATCCTACACATGGGAGACTCCTTGGTTCTTCATATTAAGTAAAAGTATTCCTTATGACAAGTTTAAAACTTCATAACCAGCAGACTAGTATTGATTGTTTTCCTTTTAAGCACTGTAAGTCTGTGTTACAGAAATGCTGGGAAAAGATTTTCCATCAAAATTCTATTGTTTACGTGTTTTCCAAAGAATTTGAACAACAATCTCCTAACTTTATGTGTGTACACATCTTACACCAGCAAAACTGCAGAGAGCAGATGAATTGAGCGTGCAGGGTGACTGTGCAGGGTGACAGAAATGCAGGCAGCTGACGGGCCAACAGGACTTGTGGGAAACGGGGGGGAAGAGAGAGCAGGCGCACACAAACATGTGCGTGCATTTTTTGTTTTCCCCTCTCATTCTCTCCAACTCCAATTTTAAGTAGAACGTGAATTGACAGAAAATAAGAAAAAGCGCATGCAATGTGTTCATCAGCTTGTAACCCTGAAACCATGGTACCCTACAATGCCATGCCTAGCTCCTGGCATGAACTGTTCCTGTAAACTACAACCAAATTGCTCAAGATGAGCTCTATATAGGATGAGAGTTATAAAAAACACGTAGACTGAATGAGAACTGAGTTTCTGAACAGAAGAAATGTTTGGAGCACTGGGAAAGAAAATAATATTATGCCCATCTACTTAAAAGTAGTTTGTCACAGGGCCTGCTTATTCTGTGGGGCAGATCCAACCCAAAGACTGCATACAATCTCAAATCTATTCTGTGCATACTTTTGGTCTTCAAGGGTAGAAGTAATTTGAAATAATCCAATTTACCTCTCTGGCTGCAGGTAATCTGAAAAACTGCATGGAAAAATAGATGAGCTTCTGTATCCTACTCTACTGAAGCACCAAAGTAAAGCAGCCCCTTAGTAGCAACACTAGTTGTTGCACTAATGACAACGTAAGAATACAGAAAGGGTTAAGTACAAAACCGTCATAAGGTAGACCAGGAAGAAGTTGTTTAAAAAAAAAAAAAAAAAGGCAAAGAAAAATATGAGAAAACAGGGAACAAAATAAAAGAGCCATAGTAAAATAAAAAGCAAAGTGGTGCAAATGGAGGAACGTTTTTCAGAATCCGCAATGCAAATTACGAATAAATAGTAGTAGCCACATCTTTTTGTTATACAAAAATCAGGCTATCCTCGAACCGACACAAAAGTGGTTTAATCTGCAAGTACTGCAAGAACCTAGAGTGGAGAAAGTGGGAGTCAGAAAGGGGATCTTTCCCCTTTCTTACAAATCCTCATCTTACAAAATAAGGGAGGAAACACACGCACAAGAAACTGATGTTGAGAAGTTGAGTGCCAAATAATGTGTATTTGCAACACTCAACTTACGAGCCAGCGTATGATCAACATCAAAAACGATGATGAGCTCTTACTGGTTTTGTTAGCTGGAAGCAGAGTACATACGCATGACTTCCTCATAAGTGTTAAGGCTTTAAAATCAAGCAGTACACAAGAGGAGGAAAACTACCATCCCTTGAACTTCTGGCTGAAACTGAACACCAGTTACGACCTACTCAAAATTAAGTCTAAAACCAGGTGGTGAAGACGCACAAACGCGACCCTAGAACAAACTTTATCCGAGGCTCAGGGCTTAAGCCACCGCGATGCTTCCCTTCCTTAACACTTTTGGATTGTGGAGCTATGTGCCACATCCGTGAGGGTCAAGCGACAGGGCGCCGCAGGCAGCTGGAGTATTTGTGGGTGGACTGTGTTGACGAGACCACTTGAGCTATCCATGAACTGAAAGCACACAAAGCCAACTATTTATCGGTCGCGTAACACGACGGCTGTCTGAACACCGACTTTGCTAGGGGTTTTTGTCAGCTTGCTTACTTCACGCAGCAAAACAGGAGCCGTCCGTAACAATTAGCACGGCAGGAGCCCGCTCTTCAAGGGTAGCGGGCGGTGTTTGTAAACCAGCATGAAAACAGATCCTTCGCGGGGGGATCAGCGGGATCGGAAGATCTTTACTACAGCGCAAACACGTGGGGCGGGGGCGGACAAACGGAGGACACATCCCCGCGGCGCCCAGCGGCGGGAGCACGGCGGCCGATGGCGGCGGCCAACGGCGGCCCCGCCCCTCCAGGCCTTCCCGCCGAGCCGCGCCGGGACGGAGCAGCCCTGCCTAACTCAGCCCTACCGGCGGGCCCCGGCCCACCGAGCCCGGGCAAGAGGGACGGGCGTGCTGCCGCGGGCCGAGCGCCGGGCCGCACTGAGCCCAGCCCGGGCGGTCGCCGCCTCCTGCCGCTGCCCGCCGCCTCGGGCCCGTCCCCGCCCCACCCCCGCCGGCGGGCCGCGCGGTGCAGCCGCGGAGGCCGCCCGCCAGCAGCGGCCGCCGCTCCCCCCGGCGCCTGGCAGGGGCGGACTCCGGGCCGTACCTCACAGGCTCTGCGGTCATGTCTCCGCCGCCGCTGCTCGGAGCAGCCGGCCAGGCCGGAACCGGGCTCAGGCGCTGAAGAGGGACAAAGCCGCTATGGCCACCATCGCAAGCCCCGCCGCCATCTTATCGGATCGAGGCAGAGGGAGACCTGCCTCCTGCCGCCTTCCTCCTTCGCCGACTCCCATTGGCTCCTTGCCGCCCCCAGCTATTTTCCAATTGGGCGGCTCCGACGGGGCCGGTTGCTAGGGTCGTTTACGTCACCGTCCCAACCTTGCGCGCTCCGATTGGCCGGAGCGACGGTTACATCACCGGCAGGGGCCTGGCGTCACGCACCGACTCCCGTGACATCATTTCAAAACAAAGTGTATTGACGGCTCCGCCCGGCAGGGGGCTCTAGCCCACGGGCGCCCCCGCGGCCGCCCGCCCCCAGTCGCCCGCCCCACCTGAGAGCACCGGCGGCGGCACCTCCACACAGGCCAGGGCCGCGCTGCAGGGCCGGTGGGCCCGTTCTGCCACCGGGCCGTGGGTGCACACCGGCCTTAGAAACCTTTTCCCAAGCTTTTCCCTAATAAAAAGAGCAAGCAAGGTACAAGTGACACAATCACTTGGAGAATTACCGGCCTCGAATTAGTCGAAGAGTGCCCAGGCCGCACTGCCAGCTCCGGCTTCGCTTCAGCCCAGCAGGCCACGCTGCCAGCTCCAGCTTTGCTTTGGCCCAGCTTTGCTAAAACTTGAACCGAAAATCCTTCAGGTGAGGAAGGCCATGGCCAAGGTTTCTGTCAGTACGCCAAGGTGACTTTCCCCGCTTGCACCACCAGTGCTGATGTCCCCGTCAGAGGTGTGAGAAGTGGAGGGGAGCAGGTCACTGCTGGGAGGGATGGCGTGAGACACGCTCGTGAGGGGCTGGTGGGGACCCTTCCCTTCCATCACCTGCCCAGAATGTGGCACCTGGCCCAGCGCCGGCAGCACCTGGCACAGGTACCACTCACTCACCCTACAGCAACCCGTTTAGAAAATTAATATATTATTTTTCTGCAGAAACAAAGTACCACTGCCTCGCCTGGCTTCATAAAAAAACGTGCAAAACATGAGGGAAAAAAAATTGTGAAGTCCTTGTCACCATAGCTGTAACTACTCCTTAATATATATTTCATTCTAAAAGGCAACAATAATAGAATGAACAGCACTTTGGCACTTCAGCATGTACAAGCTTACACATCCCAGGGAAATTCTACAAAATGGTCTAAACAATTTGCTTCAGAATCTAACATTTTACCAAAGAACTGCATCCTGCGTTTGCTGAATTTTAGTAATACCAAACAGCAGATTCAATAACACCATCAGTATAATCAATTGACAATACCACATTTTTGAAAGACCAAAGTGTTACCTGCCTTCTAGCTAAGTTTTAGAAGGAAAAAAGTAAATTCATGTAACTGTGACTGCTACAAATTCCATTAAAAAAATGTAAAAAGCCTTTTTTTTTTTGCCAGTGGACAGATGAATTAAACCAGAAGCATTACCTATTCTTAGCCCTGCATTAGTATTCCAATAATGTGATTAAATTAAGAAGACAAAACCTTTCTTTTCCTCTTTTAAGGGATTTAAGTCTGCTTTATGGACTAATATCCTACTAATTCAGAATAACCAATAGAAATATTTATTACTATTCTTCTGTAATATTTTTTCTTACACTATTTCCTTGGGAGATGGAAGGTATTTGAAAGCAGTTTAAGAAATTTAATTGCCCCAAATTCACAACTTATTGCACATGAAAAAGAAATCTTATTGTGAGAAGAGGTCAAGATAGAGTAAGAATGGCAATGTTTCCATGTCCAGTTACACCAGGACACAACAGCTGACACTAGTATGAGGTTGTCAAAAAACAGATTGTAGAAGTATAGTGAAACCTGCCTATGAACAGGTAACACATGCAGCTGCAGAGAAACGTCTTGCACATCTAGAAACATCTTGCACACCTAACATACCTACAGTTAAGTTTCCCCAGCACACAGGACCCCTTCCCCCCAGCTCTCTACTAACTGACTGCTGGCTGCTCCAATGTACCTGGAAGAATGAGGATTCAGAGCTTAGTTTGCAGGACAAACCAAGGGCCACTGTAGGGTCTCATCATACTGATTATTTTTTTTAATATAATGATAGTAATTAGTTTTCTTAAGTAGATATTAGCCTACTTTTAAGAAAAATGGCTGAAAGACATGTATAGTTATCAATTGAGAGTATTTTAATAACTTTATGTGCTCCTGACCTAGAAATACAAACTACATATACATCTCTTTCAGATTATTATCTGTGATAAAAGTAGCACAATTAATCCAGAACAATAAAACACTGCTTAAATTCATTTTATAGGAATGAGCTTTTAAATGGAATAGATTCTGTGCAATGAAACTCATTCTCTATTCATCAGACAAAAAGCATGATAAAAACTGGAAACAGATGACTGCCTACTCAAGAGCTTGGGTTTATTCTTTGTTTTGCTGTTATTCTACTCCCCTTAATGAAGTTCCAAGTGATGGTGTGGCACCAGTTGAGTAGTGGCTTGTATTTGATGACTAAACCTTTTCAGCATGAGAAAGCAGAAAACATCAAGGTCCAAAAGAGAAACAAAGTGCCAGTACTTTTCCAAATCCTTTGTGAGAACTGATTTCTCTCAGCAGATGGAAAACACTTTCAAATTAAAAAAAAAAAAATATCTGATTTCAGTATAAGCTATTTGCTGTTATAGACTGGCTAATTTTTAAAAGAGACTATCAGAAACCATTGCTAACAAACCATGAAGGAACTCTACAGACCATTTTTCTCCCAACAAACTTCAGCTACAAGATACCACAACCTAGCATAATTTGATGTCACGTGCAGCATATCCCAACAAGCATAAATGCATCAGGCCTCTGATTTTCTTCGGATGTTTCAAAAGTTTAGGAAGTTAAGCAACTGACTTTCTTCAGTACTTCTAAAACTTCTGCTTTGATTTGTCATGAATATAGACTAAGAATTAAAAAAAAAAAATCAGTTATGCTTACTTTTAAACTTCTTTAACAAGGCACAGAATAGGTCTTGATGTACATTTAAGTTAGATGTCAAATAGTTGTGGCCATTTAGAAGCATCTGTGTTTTTATCCTAAAGCCTCTAGGCAGCCATCATCTCATCATATTCCCCAGTATCCCACTGCCAGCCAAAAGGTTTAATGTCTTCTCATCCTCACGTTAGAATGCATATTTATCATGTGATTGCATATGTCCACTCAGCCACAATGACATCACCTGCCATGGGATTAATTAAGGTTATTTGCACAAGCACCAAGCCATACACAGCAGATGCAGAGCTGAGCCTGTTTTCCACCTAGTTGGAGGGTTAAGCAGTTCTGCCCCTGAAGAGCACGTACTTAGGAAGAATCTCTGTTAAAAGCTTAACTGCAGAGAAAACTGCTAGGCACCACCATTAAGAGGCATGTTCTGTGCTGAACACTGGAATGGTTTGAAGACAGAAGCTTCCAGTAAATTGTAGACAACACAAACCATTACCTAGATTAATCCAATTAAGATTTACTATCTTGCTTTGGCCTTAGCTCATCAAGCTCCTTAAATTATTACTAGCTATTATTCAAAAATATTTTAGAAACATACCACAGCCCCTTCTCAAAAGCAGAAAAAGCAGCAATCTTTGAGGCCAGCCACATTAAAAAAAACCCTACACAGTCCATTTTCAGCTACAGAACATACCATTTCTTCCTTCTATTATAATAAGTGTTCCCTAAAGGTGAGCTTTTATGGTACTTCTGAGCTGTTTAATGACTCACTTGCTAAAGGAGATGGCCTCATCAAACTCCCAGTTTTTGCATACTGGGTCTTGAATGCATTACCTCATCCCACCTTTGTTCTATTGGTCCAGAACTGTACTATACTAACTAGTTAGCAAGATGCATGTGCCAACGGTCCCAAAAAATCACTCTGGTACCAATTACAGCTGGCCATTACCTCTCAACTGATGCACAAGATAAGTCTTTCTAGAATTGCACCCTCTCTAAATCCGCTGCAGGTCCTTGCAAGCACTCAATCTTCTCTTGCTCCACTATCACATCTGTTCCCTCCTCCATGCACTTCAGTTTCAGCCTAGAGAGCACAAAAAATGCTTACTTTTTTCCCCACAGTTTTTGCATTTCATATGTCAGCATGGAAAAATAAGAAAATCCAAAGCTCTCAGTATTTATACCACTGTAAGCGGAAAGCCAACACATCTCCACTATCCATCAGCAGGATGTGCAACTATTAGGCAATATATGATTATATGCTTTTTAGAGGGACAGAATAAAATATGCACCATGTCACAAAAATTGGAAACTAGACGGAGAATTTAAGAAAAAAACTGTTACTTTTAGAATGAAACTGTAAGCAACTTTCACCTGCACGGCTAATGACTGAAGTACAATCTAGAAGTTTATTAGAAGCATTGTACCAACAGGACAGGAAAATAAGCAACAGATACAACAATCCAGAGTTGTTCCAGGCTATCTGTAGTGCTAACTAGACTCCACCTCCAGAAACACTGTTAGTTAATCTGCCTAGGAACCCAGGAAGTCAAGATTTTCACCTCAGGACAGCTGTCAAAGACAGGTAAAAACCATGCAATTTTTATGCTACTAGTTGGCTACATGAGAAGACATCTCGTATTGTACATTTTGGGCTGTAATTTCCCTACATAAACACGTATGTGCTGCTAATCCAGTCTACTCAGCCATACTGCGATTATTCACTATATACAGACATTTTTATTAACACATTGAAGCAAGAGTAGAAGAAAAGAGGTTTGTTTTGGTTTATGTTCAAGTTCAAAAGACACAGGAGCAGGGATTAAACTAAAAAATTTTATTGAAACTTGTCCAAAATTCAGTCAGGCACACAATTTATCCATTCCACTAAGGCTTGTAATTTTGTATAGCATAGAAAAAAAAATGCATTTCAACAAGTTGAAACACCAAACAACTAAATTAGTGAAGTTAAGGCACTTGAGATGTGTGTTAATTTAGCAAAATTGCATAAAAATAACATTCTACTTTGAATAATATAGTCCTTTCTGAGATTCAATCTAAAGCATCCAAATTCTGTAACCTCTTGAGACAGGGGAGATGAAGAAGCAAGAGGCAAAAGTCTCACCATATTTTCCTCTGACTAGTAACCTCCAAGGCCACCACAGCCTGTGGAAGGAAGATTAGTGAATCAGGCTGCACAGATTTCCTGTAGTATAGATGCTGAAATATACAACAGTTTGGGGTGAGGCACAATGTCTTCCACTCAGGAATCCTTAAGGCAAAGTATCTTTGTGAGATGAGAGAACAAAACAAGAGAGCAAAAAGCACATGCATTCAAATTGTAAGGCTAACAAATCTCTGTTGGGGTAACAATATCTATCCTGGAATTAGATCTCTGCCCACTCCCATATCCTCCCCAAGGCTAAAAACTTGGGAGAAAATAAATGGAGAAGATAGAAACTTTCATGGTGACCAAAAATCTGGTATTTTTGAGAGTGTGAATGTTGGACAGTATAAGAACAATTTTTTCCAGCTCCAAGCCAACATTCACAATTTAAATGCTGCAGTTTCAGCATTTAGCAAAGAAAAGTTTTTAAATGACTAACTGAATTAATAACCCAGTTCCACTTGTTGAAAATTCTCCCTTCATCCGTGAAACAACCCCTTGCATCATACACCAGTTAAGTATTCAAAAATGAGATACAGCTCTAGGATATGCACATTCCACACCACAATCTTAAGTATTCTCCAAGGGTTGCACACAGACTGAAGGAAAACATTTCTAGGTACATGAAGATGTTTTCTCAAACTTAAAAAGGCATGAGAGAAAAGCTATTGTCACCTGCTATGCACAAACAGAAAATAAAGTGATAAATATTTGAGGGGGAAAAAACCCACATGGTAAACAGATTATCCAATTGAATGTAAAGTACTGTTTCTAGTTAGCCTACAGAAATACAGTTCTAAGCATTAAGTTCTGAATTTCACTAGAAGGAGAGTTGTTTAAGAAGATGTAAAGCTTATGAAAGAGAGATTGCATCTTAATACTCTGTGTCCTTCAGAGCAAATTGCTTGTTATATTTAAGGCACTACATGTCTTCTTTGGTTCAGTGTTTAACTATCTCATTCAGTGTAAAGAGGTAGCACGAACCATACGTATTCAGCTCTTCCATTCCATTACACACAATTTCAGTTGCCACCTTTTTGAAGGTACAGATTCTGGAATCCTTTAACTCATTAGGAAACTGCAGGAACAAAATAACATATATTCTTATTAATTTTATAAGAAACAAAGGTGTGCAACATTCCACTTAGCTTTCATATATGCCAAGAAAATCAGAATGAGAAACTGGGCCTGATGCAACTATGATGCAAGCAGCTGTGGGGAAGACACTTAAAATAAGTCTTCTAGTAATGCAAAAGCCAAGATAACCACTTCTTAGCTACAAGAAGTTTAGCAGTAGTACATAAGACCATTGCATAGAATGGAATAAAAGCTGACTGGTTATTGAACAGGGACCAAGCTCAGCTCTCTTCTGGTCTTGAGAAAAGTCTTATGAAATAAGTTTTATTATTTAGATATTTTTAAATAAGAAATGACTTCTCATAGAAAGGACATAATATTTGCCTATTTCCCACCAAATCAGATTTCAGAAAATAGGCCCTTTGCCTATTTTTCTGTTCTGGTTTATATTATTACCACACAGGGAAATACAAGTCAGCAGGAACAGATACATTTGTAAGCACACAGTCCACATAAAACCCCAGACTTCTAGTATCACTCTCAATCTTTAAGCCCTCAGTTCCATCTACCCACTTCCTTCAGAAAAGCCTATGGTGTTCTAGCTCTATTGCAATGCACAGGAAAATGACAACAGCACACACACACAAAAAAAAAGAACCCAAAACCCAGAAAACACATACCTGTATGGGTAGCCATGGTATTTAGACCTGAAGACAGACAGCAACCAGCTGAAGAACAACACCACCAAGCCAATACCAGCAATACACATAACTGCAAGAGATGCAGAGTAAGATTCCAGTAATGTGGCAGCTGTCCACAAAAACACTGCAGTGACTGGGGTTTTCAAAAGCATTCTGTAACGCTTAGAGATTTGCTCAGAGGAGACCTCTGTTAGAGTCACTGAGAAGAACTAAATTAAGACCATTAAAAAAAAAAATCCTCCTGTAAATAATTTTTATACCACTGCTTCAAGAGCAAGTTTGTGCCTCCTCCTCTCCCTTAGTAGCAAAATGCTGCAAAGCACCTTTATATTTCCCCACCTCCCAAAAGGGCTTTGAGTTTATCTTGCAGTTTGCTAAGCAACTCCAAATTCTCCCAAAAAAACGATTCACTTCTGCTTAGAATTGGGAAGTGTAAAAAAACCCACAGGCAAAAGCCTTTCTATTAAAGAGCATATAAAAAATCTTTACTGAATATGCCTTCTCTTAAGAGAGAAAAGTATTAGTACTTACTTTTTCTTTTCCCCACATCCATGTGAGAAGTAGCAGCTTCGTGGAGAAGTACCATTCCTAAAGTAACACCACCATCTATGAACGCTGTTTAAGGCTAAATCAACAAAATACAATAGACTCAACGCAATATACTCCTTCCTAATCTTGTAAATTCAGCTCCATACCTGGGGCATTAAAACTCACTGGAAAAATTAAAGGCTTTTCCCAGGCAAACCAGCAACTACAGGTGGGAAAAACAGCAACTGAAAGGCATACATAATGTCAACTTTCAAGAGAAAATAAATACAAAGTTTAAAAATATAAACTGGAAGATACGGTAGGCCTTCACACAAAATTAAAAACATGCATTTATTATCTCAGCTTGTAATGAAACAGCATTTCTTACCAGAGAGCTCAGTCCACTCCTACTACTGTTCTACTCCACTGGAAAATCCCAAAAGGAATTAAACTTCTGCATTTTGCTCCACTAACAGAATGAATAAAATGCATGAAATATTTAATCTAACAAAGTATCCTTCAAGTAGCAGTATTTCAGTCTTTTCTAGTTCTTCAATTAAGAAAAAAAAAATTACAGTTTGTAAAATTAAGGAAGCACAGACAACTCAGCCTGACATCTGCAAAGAATGAATCCTATCAAAGCAAAATAGTGGATCCAGTGGAACAGAAGACAAGAGTTCCTACAGATTTCATTCCATTTCACTATAGATGTTCAGTCCCAATCCTCCTCTTGAAATGAGACATACTTATTGTTGACTGTAATGGGACTGTTAGGAAATCTTTCCATTTCAGAGCAGTCTGCCTTCAGCACAAGAGGAAACTGACTTCAGCCTACAGGAACCTTGCCAGCTTCTACCATTTTAAATGTCTCCAGCAACTGGTAGATTGGGTCCATAACATGGATAGCAATAATACAAACATCAACAAAAAGTTTCTAGGTTGAATTTGACTGAGGGTGTCAGAAGTACAGTAATAATTAGAAAAAAGATCAGAAGTTCCCCTCCAAATGGATGGTTTAAGTTAAACATTTCATAATGAATACACAGCAAGAGAGTAAAGTTCTTTTAGCACTAGCATATTTAAACATCAATTGCTTACTTTCTATTATTTTACTACAAAAACTCCGGTGTGTTGCTTGCTGAAATTAGAATTTTGAGCAGATAAAACAAGAGAAAAGGGAGAAATTGGCAGAAGTCATTCTGTTAAAGAACACTGCTGCTGCCAACGACTTGTTAATCGCTGTCAAGCACTGAAGAGGATGGGTACTTTGAATGAAGTTTTGAAATTATGTCCCTGCAGTAAGTCTGCTAGTCTGTGTATTTGTGTAGTATAAAATGTAAACAATTTGAGACTGTGAAGCTGCAAGAAAAAAGGTATTATAAGTAAAATATATAAATCCTGAATATAAAGGACAAAAGTATGCACAGGCTAACACAGATGACGGAACAAGGAAGAAATGCTCGAGTGAGATACGACTAAAGTTACAGATGATGGATCAAAAACATACAATGCAAGAACAAAAGGAAAGAACAGGAATTTTATTCTTATGACTCTAAAGAAACATTTTTATACAAATGAGAATGGTAAAAACTCTTAACCTGCAAGTTTCCGCTTGCCTTTCTTGATGGCATAATACTGGCATGGAAAAATCATGAATCGTTAGCATGAACAAGTGGTGAGAATAAAAGTAAAGAAGGTAAGCAAACAAATAAAAGAAGAAAGATCAGTAACAGAGGAAGGAATTCAACACCAAAGCACGAACTAAGTGAGACCGGAAAAGATGGAGACATGCACAGAGGAACAGAGGCTATCCTGAAGAACCTTGTTATTCCACAAAGATCCACACCTTCAACACTATCCAATTCAGTCATTAAGCAAGGAAGGCAGCAGTGAGAAAGCAGTAAGTATTTTTCTATTCAACTTAGAGATCACCAGCATAGGAAAAGTGTAAGTTGTCATTACAGAAAGGCTCTACAAGCTTCTGCATCAGTATTAGGTGACAGAAGCCTTGAGAAAGTACCCCAATAGAAAAGGCAGCCAACAGAAAAATCATCACCAACCACATGCTTCTCAGCAGGAAGGATACTAAACAGAAGAACAATGTGTGTTTCTGCCACAAACTGGGCCTGACTGCTCCCATGGATATAGTTCTGTAAGAGACAAAGAGTAATTGATTTTAATACTGGAGTCAACTTTGGCATGATTAACAGCAGCTATGGAGCTTGAAATGAAGTTTTTGCACTGCCTCTTTCAGGAGACCAAACAAAGTTGCAGCATGAACAATTTCATCAGTTGATCACCAATTTGGGGGGGGAGGTGTCAGCATCAAAAATCCTTCTATTAACATGCACAATCAGCCCAATGTACCGTTCAGATTATAGCAAGTGCTGCTACACCCTTCATGGTCCAGATCCCCTGTTCAGCAATAATTACCTGAATTACCATAATTACGCTCTCCTGCACCCACTGTGATCCAAGTCTGATCCACACCCTGACTTTCTTAGGTTATGTACACTGCTCCTCAGCTTGGAACTCTTCAATCTACATGTGAACCCTACTCACTTGGCTCCAGAACCAAGCCTCTGAAATCTTTTTCATGGCACACCAGGAAAAGAAACATCACTACCAATACCACTGAAGCTTTATTTGTCAGTCTCAAAAAGGCTTAGGAATGATGTAAAGAGGAAACAAAAGGAAGCATTTTCAAGAAAGCATTTAAAATATGAGAACTTTGACTCAGTAAGTTAACTCAGTTTTATTTACATTAGTAGTTTACTAACCAACTAGGTTAACAGAAAATTTGAGATTTGTGAAGGAATATCATTTTTTAATCCCTTATGGGAAGCTCTACATCACTATGGTTGTGATGTTATATCTAAGTAGAAAGATAAAGTTTGATAAGCAGATCCAGAGGGCCTGACCCACCTAACCAGGCATGAGAAGACATTTCACCAAGTTAATTCCCTTCTGAATAAAATATGTGAGAAAAGCCAATATGTGACATGTAAGCACCTGAAGAGATGCAATGCTGTCAATACATTCTACTTTTACATTCTCATTCTGTACTATGTACAGAGCACTGTATTTCAAGTGATGTTAAAACTTTTTTCCTCCCTCAGAAATGAGATTTCCTAAGTCAAAGGTCACTAGACATTAATCTACCTCAAAAACCTCAGAAAGATGTTTTTTATATGTAAGTCATTAGATGGGTGTATAAGATTAAAAAAAAAGCAGGTTAAACATGAAAATGCCAGGCTCAGCAACAAGACTGTTTAGCATGTAATACTCAACATAAACACCTTTATTTTGCTGTTAGTATTTCAGAACTATCATGTCTCTTTATCAATAGAGGATAACAAGACAGGAAAGCAAACATCACAGGTAAATAAATGCTGAAAAGAAAACATGAAAACAAACAGGAATGGTTAAAAGATGCATAGGGAGTCACAGAAATGGAAGAGATCAGGTAATTTAAAATAACCTACCCTCAGAATCTAAGCAAAACAGCATTGTCATGCTTCCTCCAAAATGTATCCCTTTTTTAACATTTTGGAGAGATGGAAGGAATGCTTACCTTCAGTTCTGAACCAATGCGGAGCCCCCCCCAACCAAAAAACTTCTTCGCAAATAGCTTTGGTTACTCTGTATGCTATCCTCTTTACCTTAGGGCATTATTTTAGTACCTTCTTAGCTTTCTGTGATTACCAGAATAATCGAAGTTTCCACACACAAAAAGACCTTGAACTCTCTAGGTATTAACACAACAAAAATAAACTCCAGGGTAACTCTCTGGAACTAGTCCGCCCCCTTTCCAGCCGAGTACCATCCATATGACTGCTGCCTAATGCTTTATCGCATGGAGCCGTTTCCAACAAGAAACTGAAGGTGCTGCTAGGTAGTAAATGTATCTTAGTATTTCTCATCTGATTAAGAACTGCATTTTCTATTCTATCTTTTAAAAGCTTACTACTGAGCACAGAAAGCAATACACCTAGGAAACCCTTAAGCATCTGTCCTTAGTCTTAGAAGATCACAGAACTAACACCACCATTCTTACGGAATTAATGAATTATCAAACAGAAGATGGTAGGAATGACCTTCCTGTTCTAGGTAACGGGTGAAATTGCCCCACAGCAATTACAGAACAGAGCACTTTGGTTTAAGAGCAGTATTTTGTGATGGTTTTAGCACTAAAGCAGGAGTTTGCTAACAGAGTTTCTTCCTTGTATTTCAGCCAAGAAAAGGATAAAGCTAATTGGAAGAAAATTTAAATTTGACTGGAGCTCTCACATTCCTTCTGTTTCACACAAAACCAAACCCCTCTTTCACAACCATATTTTAAGAGAAGACAGATCCTCTCTGAACTAATCAACAGCTCTCTACTTCGCCTTGCTCACTGCAGGAGAGGTTAGCCTCACTGACAGACAAAGAAAGAAGCCAAGAACAGAATCTGCTCTCTGATTTGCTTCTTTTAATATCAGCCTTATTTTGCAGAAATAAAACAAATGCAGAAAATAAAACTAAGAAAAGACTTACCACTTGTCCTGTATGGGGATTCTTATGAGCATAGGGTGGACCTCTAATGTGGTTCCACATCTGGCCTGATGTCATTGCTAACACAAAACACTGAAAAGGAAAGAAGAAACACTATTTAATAAGGACTTTCTTCCTATTATTTTTTACCCAATTTCTTTTAATTTTGTACCCAGAAGCACTGGTTTAGAACACAATCTTAGGCTAGGCATTGTCCTACCTTTTATTTGTATAAAAGACATCTAATCAAGCATTACCTGAGCTGAAAAGACCAAGATTAAGTAATATTATCAGAATACCAAAATGTAAACCTAAATGCACCTCATTTGCCTCTACCAGGCTTATGCATCTTTAAGTACAAAAGCTTTTAAAGACTTGATTTGCTACAAAACCTACAACAACAGGCAGACAAGAGTTATAACAACTCACCAAAGCAGCAAATGCCCAGCCAGTTTTGTTATACAGAAAATCCAGATTGCTTCCACGCAAATATACAAGGCCTCCGATGACAGCCAGCAGCAGTCCTAGCATCAACGGTCCAGCATAGTTTGGTGGCCTTATCACACGAATCTGAACACAGGATATTTAAATTATTTTCCCTCAGTGGGATTACACATTGTATCTGCACTGCTGCTAACAACACCCACAATATATTAGAGTGGGTTAATAGATTTTCTACATAATAGATCCGACTTGGAAAGTAATGCTTCTTCCCCTGCTACTGTAACTTCAGTTTTATACACCTTTACCCTACCTAGTAATTTTCTCTTCCATAGGAAGAGAGAGAAAGAAGGAAATTAGTTTTACCATCTTATCAAATACAAAATTACACAAAATATTAGAACACTGAATGGAGATAAAACTTGAAGATATATGCCCAAACATGTGCCCAAACTAGATTTTGTAGATGAGAACTATTTAGACTATGTGAGAGCAGATCATTAGCCACAGATCACAACTGACACATTTCACAGCTGGAATTCTGCAGTAAGGGAGTGCTACAGAGGTGGTGGTGGGGAAAGTCTGTATATACTTACATTGACATCAGTTCTGTCAGCCACCCAACGAGCAAGCTGTTCAGCTGCAAAGCCACGCACCTGAAGTTCATATGTGTCACCCCGTTTAGGCTTGCCTTTAGCAGGAAAGTTAATGAAGGTTGGAGCAGAATTCATGTTTAGCTGTATGCAGAAAATTCATAGAAGATGACAGCAGCATGAAAAGTCTGTTTAGTAACACAATTCTAGACCATTTGTATCTTGCAACATCATCATTAAATCAATAAGAAAAACTATTTAATACATAGATTTCATTGTCAGTAACTTAAAAAAAGTAAAGACAGAACACAGTAGCTTGCATTACTGTGTTTCATAAAAGTAATCAAGGTAGTCCTGCAGTTTCCCTTTTGCATTCCGGTTTTCTCCTTTTAGTACTGAGGAATAATTTTTTTTAGCTCTGTCACTAGCAGAGCTGGATGTCTTATTAAAAAAAATTTAAGCAGGCTTTTTTATTTTTAACACAATTGTGCATGCTTTCTGAAGTGACTGACATTTCTTTGTTAGCACTCAGATCTATAGCTACTGATTCAAAAGATTCAGACCAGGTAAGAGGACATTATAATAAGTAAATAAAAGTAGTTTACAAAATGCAGTTCTATCTTTTCCTAACACTGCTTTTCCCGTAGCATTTCAGTTGTTTTTTTTTTAATGTTTCTTCTTTAACTACTACTTTTGGGAGAGAAATCTGGGAAATAGAAATATATACAATAATCTATGAAGACCATAGCTCCGTGAATGAATTTTTCATGCAACACTATGGGAAAATTGATCAAGAGTAAAAGACATTCCTCTCCACTCCTCCAGTCCAAAAGCTTCCATTTAATAAAATATCATTGCCTAAATTGTGTAGCTTTTAAATAGAGACAAGTATCTCTTAAAAAAAAAAGTTAAGATTTGCAAAACTATAACGAACTATTAATGTGATCTGCAATTGCAAGCATACATGGAAAGAACTCATACATTTAAAAAAAAACTGGTTACATAAAGTTAACCAAAGACCAAAACATCCAGGTACTCAAAAAGAAGTTAGCCCATACTGAAAGCCTAATCTAGCACACTCTAGTAATCTAAAAGTTGTAATAGCTGTTCCTAATGACATTGGTGCTTTCTATCTTGCCTCTTTGTGTATCATAGAAAAATTCAATTAAGAATTACACTGTGTTACTACAGGAGACAATCTCAGAAAAAAGTGTCAGAGAAGCCAGTTCACTCCTTGTACCTATTGCAGATTTGTTAGTTCTGTTAATATTACTGCCAACATGCTACTGTCCTCTGCTCTTGTCATTTCTTCTGAACAGCAGCTTTTAGCTTCTCAATTGTTTCTTTAATCATTGTTACACTAAATTTTGTACACATCTTTACCTTCTTGCCCTCAGTCTCCAAAACCCAAGTTAAAAATAACGTTAAAAGAGAAAAAGAGAGACCTTACCATCTGAAATACATCTGAGCCTTCATCGAAATCCACCATAGCAAAAAAAATCTTATTGGTAAATGCACTGGAATATCGCCAGGAGTTTGCCAGAATCTGGTATTCCTCATCAGCTTGCCTGTAAAACACACAAAGTGAGACACTGTATCACATGTTTGTCCAGAGCAGAAGCTACAAAACAGCTGAGGGAGCTGTAGTCACCCCACCCCATTACTGATGCCTCCCACACAACCTGACATTAACTTTCTAGTTAAGTCCAGACAATCTTCTAACAATCAAGTGAAGCATTTGACACCACTGTTGTTTTTTTTTTTAAATGCAGGGGCAAGTTTTGTTGAGTCCATGAACACAAGCAGTGGTAATTTCTAATTGAAATGTGAAAAGGAACCCAGCTGCCCATGATTTGCTAGACAACAGGATACCAAATCGAGTCCAGGTGTGCCCTCATTTCCATGTCAGAGGATGGGAAACCATTTAATTTCAAGTAACCAGGTATAAAAATAATCTTTACAGACCTCTGCCACTTCTAGATTAATACATGAAAGCCATAATATGGTTAAGGATCCAACATATTATAGTTGTAAATAAGCAAGTGCCAAACATATTAATTAACTTTTAGATTGCATGGCCAGCAGTAATTCTACAAACATTTCTCCATCAGCTGATACCAGGAAAGTCGAGTTTTCACCCCATCTTTCTCCAGAAGCCTATCAGTGTGAAAGCTGTTTCTGCAAAGCACCGATTATCTTAGGAGTGAGATAAATAATTAAGGACTATGTTATATTCTCACATACATATTACACATATTCCACACATTTAATTTCAAGTAAAATCCTGCTATAACGTGCCCAAATATAATCTTCCCACATAGGCAAAAAGCTTTATCCCAGTCTTAAATGTAATTTCCTACAAAGCACGTGATGACTTTCAAGTTCTAATTTAGGACTAAATTAAGCCCGTACTTGCACACAACACACTGTCTGTGAGGCTGAAGAGCAGTGAACATCACAATCACCGAGTAATTTCTGGGCGGTGCCTTTACAAGGCGTCGAAATTTATCTCCATTCATTCGAATAACGGATCTTTTACTCGCCCACTCCATTAGCTGGTTCACTTTTTCTGACAACACCATCTGAAAATAAAGCCAGAAAAATACTGTTGGATTTTTGGTGGGTTTTTTCCTAGTCTCACAGTACACTCTTGAAGGTTTCTAGATGTGACATAACAAACATCTGCACCGTATTTCATAAGAACACTGCTCACGTTACGTGATACTTCATTAAGATTCTTGAAGGCATTTGCAGGTCCATTTGATAGTCAGGTTAATATTATTCTTTTACTTGAGCCACTCAGTAATACACACACTTTGAGCTTAAGCACTTTGCCTTTAAGCACTTGGCTTTACACACGCTGGTGAAGACCAAAGACCGTTCAACTCACTAGTACTTTCTCACATTGCTAACTGCACAGATTTCTTTCAGCTGCACACCTCAAATCACGCCACAGCATTTGGTCAGTACCAAACATCGCTCTGTTTCCGATTTCAAAACTCGGTGGCAGAGGAATCAGCACTAGCGATGGAAGCACCATGCGGGTGCGCTCCACCACCAATGGTCAGCACGGCCAGACAAACCTTGACGCAGTGTGTACCTGGGGAACTGGTGACTGCTCAACACTAAGCTCTTTTTTTAAAGCCAAGCCAACCAATTCTGCAACGTTATACAAAGAAGCGCTAGATAAGCGACAATCCCCCCCAGATGTTAATTTATCACAAACTACTTCTTACTAACACCTTCCTTCAGATGAGTACTTTAAGGTAAATAATGAACTAACTCTTCCGTGACTCCTACCTGCCTGAAGCCGTACAGAGGGGTCTCCCAAGCCCTCGGAGCCGGCTGTGTGGGACTACGTGACACCACCGAGGCCGGGCAGGCACCCACCCCCCCCCCCGCACTGCCGGGCCACCACGCTCCCGCAGCGCTTTCTACAACAATACGGGAAGAAGCTGCATTTAAACGCACTCAAAGGTACAAGGAAAAGGAGACCTGCAGGATTCTAAAGAGGCAGCCGCTCCGCTGGGCCCGCGGCCGCGCCTGCGGGCTGCCCCTCGGGGCCGCGGGGGCCTCAAACTGAGACCCGCGGGTGTCCCAAGCTGGGGCCCGCCCAGCCCCGCTCGGCGCTGCACGACCCCGGCACGACACGGCAGAGCCCGGCGGCACCTCACCTCCTTCCGCTTCTGCCCCGCGGCGCCCGGCCCGCTCCAGGCCAGCAGCAGCAGCAGCGCCAGCACTGGCACCGCCGCCATGGCCGCCCCGCGCCCCATTGGCCGGCCCCGCCCGACCGGCAGCGCGGTCCCGCCCACTCGCTTCCTATTGGCGGAAGCGCCGGCCCGCCACTCGCTGACGGCTTTCTATTCGCTGAAGCTCTGTCCAGCACGGGCTGCCGCTAGCCCATAGGAGCGCGGCAAGCTGGAGCTGTGTGATTCGTGAAACGTGAAGGGAAGGCGGGCCGTGCCGTGCGGCGGCGGCCGGGTCCCCTGGAGATGGGGTGCAGCAGTTTGGGGGGTGCCCCCTTCTCTGCCCTGCTGCAGCAGCCCCTTATCTTCAGGGTACGCCCGGGCTTTCCTCAGCACCTGCGGCTCTTTAAATGCTGCAAACTGCTGCGCAGCCGCAGTGTGTTTGGGCCGCCCGGGGCCCCGGGGGGCTGCACAGCGGCGAGGGGGCCGGCCTTCACCTCGGTAAGCGCCAAGAAACCAGAAAAGGAATCTAGAATAAAACACCAAGGAGCTTAATTGGTAGCTCCCCAAAGTCATACGCTGGTTTATTTTTAAACACGCATGTATATCGCTGTCTTGTGAGTTAAGGAGATTATTAAAACCGCAAACGCCCTCGGGAAATCCTCTGCCGGTGTGTGATGCGTGAGGGACCCTTAAGTGTAATCCCACGGAAAGATGTGGGTTCACTCACGCTTCGTTTTGTATTCCTCTGTTCGAGGACGCGTACACTATGGAAATTATTTCCGGCTCCGCGAGCCTCGCTACAACTTCTACTTGAACTAAAATCTGTGGCTTTAGATGTTCGGCGCATTTATTAATTAAATTCACACGGAAAAGGAAAAAATAAAAAAGTGGTGTCAGAAGTGGGATTCGAACCCACGCCTCCATACGGAGACCAGAATACCCAAACCGCCACGGGAAGGCGCGGAACGCCTTGAGTCTGGCGCCTTAGACCACTCGGCCATCCTGACACTGTGCTTGCAGTCGCCGCCGGGAGGTTCTTAGTGCTGTGCCCGTGCCGCGCCGCTTTCGCCAGCCCTCCGTGGGGAGTGTAAATTGGCGGGGAGCGCCTGCCTGTTACTCTACCCCTGCCGCAGCGCTCTCCCGGCTCTGGCCCAGCCGTACCGAGACGGCCCCTTTCCCCCGCCACGGCGGCTCCGCTACCCGCAGGGCTCCGCTCGGTGGCGCAGCGCGGCGGCGGCGACTTCCGGCGCCACCATTTTGTTTTTCACCGCTCGCCAAGGGTACCCGTGTCCTGCCGGGCCCGCCGAACCGAGCCGTTTGTCGGCATGTTCCCTGTGGCGAGGGCTGCTCTCAGCCTCACCGGTAAGCACGGGGGAGTTTGTGGGGAGTAGGCGGTTTCCTCAGGGGTCTCCCGGCGGTTTCCTGCCTTCCCTGTGAGCACTGTCCCTGAACGGTCCCTGGCCTCGCTTCGTTCCCGGGGGAGGGTCGTGAGGGCGGCCGAGGGGCTGCGGGCGGCTCTCGCCGTCCTTCGTCTGCTGCTTTTGTTGTTGTTATTGTGCTTTGTTTTTCTCTGCCTCGTGTATTTCCTACCAGCTTTTACCTGAGCTGACCTTGGGTTCCCTTCCTCGGTGCTTTTCCTCCTTGATAACTAAAGGTTCATCCAGGGCTTGTCACCCGAGGTGGCAGGGGTACTCGGTGACAGCCCTTAAGCTCAGGGCAGAGTGACCCCCTCGCTGACAGACCCCCTGGTGCCAGACCGGGCCTCTCACATCTGCTCCTGGTTCGTGAGGTGCTTAGCCCGAGGTACACACACCTAAAATAAACGTTTGGTAGATGTTCAAGCTTCTTTTTTTCTGTTTATCGACCCCTTATGCAGCCTCACAGAGCATGCTAGGGATGTAGTAGCATTATGGGTCTTGCCATCATCTTCTCTAGTGTTTGGGTAAACGTGAACCCTTGACCTGAAACTAAAAGATTGTATTTTATAATGTCTGTCTTTACACGCACGTCGCTGTAAATTGCTGTTAATCAAAGTATCATCAAATGTTTTGTATGCAACTACTAAACAGCCTCGATGTTCTGAAGCTGGTGGTTTGATTCTTCACTCTTGTCTTCTCCTTAATAAGTCTACCTTTTATAATGTATGTCATATGTTCTGTCACTAGCAGATATCCTCCTGTATTTCTTTCTCTTATTGTTTACCTCATGCGAAGGCCCACAGTTATTTCCATTTCCTTCTCCAGCTCCCTCCCCTCCCTTCAAAAATCTTGAAGGAATGAGAAAGGTGTTTTACCCATACCCACTGTCTTCAACCCCTTAATTTGATGGTGAGCTTCATCCTGAAATGCTTATATTAGTTATGTGTACTGACAATAAAGGTATTTACATATGGAAATATGAAACTTTTAAGTACCAAATGAAATATTTTATTGGAGAAATAGTAGGACTCAAAAGTGTACTTGAATTTCCACACAGAGGGCCCAAAGAAAACATAAAAGGTAACTTGGAGGATTCTCTTACTGGGATTAGACTTCAGGAATAAATTTCTGGAGAGAAACTGGGAGAGCTGAAACAAAATGCAAGGCTTTCTGTGTATCCTGTGTTTTGGAATCATTCCAAAGCTCTTTAAGTCCAAAAGATTAATTTTTTTTCAGCTTTTCTTGAAGTCTTTTAAGGCTTACTCTTGCCTCTCTGTTGGTAGGAGATGGGGATTGTGGTTTGCATGTATATTTTGGTTGATTTCTGTACTTCTAATTCTCTTTAACATTCATTAGCTCGTGGCTTTCAGCATACTGCCGTAAGACAAGCTCATCGCAAACATGAGCCTGACTTCCATGATAAATACGGAAACCTGCTACTCCTTGGTGGAGCCGCAGTTTTTACAGCTGTCTGGGGATACGTAAGTCATTCTTTTTTTCACCACTCCATTGTGACTGTAGCTGTAAACGTGCAAACCATTACGTTTCAGAAGAGCTTGCTTGTTTGAAATAACTTATGTGATCAGAATTTAGGAGCTTTTTATGTAAGCGAACAGTAATGCAATAGAGATGAAAGCTGTGTTAGTTCATACACTGATTTTATTACATATGTTTCTGGGTCAGTCTATTGCTCATTTTTAAAACCTAGTAGAAACATGTCTTTTACTGGGGATTTCTAAGCTATACACGTGGAGCTTTTAGCAGAAAAATTTCTAGGCGATAACAGTATCGTGATGGGATTTTACATTACAGATTCTTTGTTCTGAAGCTAGATATTTTGAAATAGAAAATGGAAGTATTTAAGTATGAAATACAAATATTTCCACTTGCTTTATTAGAAGATGAATGAGATGTCATGTTCTAATACAAGAAATCTAAACATTAGAAATTGCTCTCTATCAGAAGGTGTCTTTGATTTCGGAGTTAATAATCCTGATTTTATCCTCCTACAGGTGTTAACACAAGCTGGAATTCAATGGGGCTTGTCACCTGTTGGCAGAATCACTCCAAAAGAATGGAGAGAGTAACAGCCTTTGCTTATAATGAACTGGTCTAAACTTTCACTGAAGAAATGATCATATAATGGCATTTGTTTCCTGATTACCACTTGTACACGGTGGCATTCCTGCTCTAATAAACATACCTAGAAACCTGCCTGGCTCTTCTAGGTTTCATGTACATTCTGTGTCTGCTGAAGTATAAGAAATACTGTAAAAATTCAAAATAATTAAATCATATTTTAGGTAGCCACAATTGTTCCTGACAAGGTCACTAATGGATAATGGACAAATCCAAAACGTGGTGGAGTTATCCAGCCAGCCAGATGCGTGTGCTTAAATGAACCTCCCGTGATCTCTGTAGTGGCAATGCATATCCCTTTACCTCTGACTTCTGTTGCACATCTCACGACAACGTTGAGATCCTGTTTTTTTCCACAGATGTATTTTTATGTCATGAATCACTCTACAAATGTTGCTTCTCTCAGAGGCTTTTGAGAGTTGCAAAGAACTTGCTGTAGTTTTTGCATCAGAGAGAACTCTGCACAGTATCTCAGTACTGCTGTTCACCGGCACCAGAACACGACCTCTCTGATTAATTCCTGTGTAATTAAAATGTGTTAGGAAGGAGGTGGGTGTGTGGGGGCTCTGTAAACCTCCGAGGCCGTGTGAACCCCTGGAAACACAAACACCTGCCCTCTGGGGCAGCAGGGGGGTGTGCGATGGCCGCCTTTTGCCCCACCCCCGGTGACTAATCGCCACTCCGCTCCCGCCGGGTGCTGTTCCCGGGACGAACGCGGCGTGGCACCCGGCAGGCACGGCCGGGGACCGGGGCCTAGGGGCGGGCAGGGCTGCGCGCCCCGCCCCCTCACGGGCCCTGCCGCCGCGTCACGTGAACGGCGGGGCGGGGCTGGGCGCGGTCACGTGGCGGGCGGGGCGGGGCCGCCCGGCGGGGCGGCTGCATGGGGCAAAGTGCCAGGCGCGACCCCGCGCCGGGAGAGCCCGCCTGGAGCCTCCGGTGAGTGCGGGCGCGGCCCGGCTTCGGGCCCGCGCCCCGGGGCGGGGGGGGTCCTTCCGTCCCGACCGCGGGGCAGACGGAGCTGCTACGTGGCCCCTCGGGGCCGCCCCTGCCTGGGCTGGTGCCACGGCGTCCCCCGGGCCGGCGGGGCGGACCGCCTCTGGCGGGGGGGCGGCCGCGCTACGTGTCCCCTCGGCGCGGCGGGCGGGAGCGGAGGCGCCGCGCGGGAGCGGGCAGCGCCGTCGCCGGCGAGGGTCCGAGCCCAGAACGGCAGCTGCGCCTGGGCCGCCGCTCTGGCCGGCACCCCCGCTGCGGGTGTCTGGCGCTTCGGGGCGGGCGGGAAGGCGGCGGGGGGCCCCGGCGCTGGGGCAGCGCCTCCCGGGCGGCCGGGCCCTCGGCGCTCCGGAACCCGTCGGCCTGAGGAGGGCTCCGTGTAGGGGTTCGCTGCGCTGCCGCCTCGCCCCGGGCCGGCTGCCCCCGCGCTGGGCGGGCCGGGGGCTGTGCGGCGAAGCTCACCGCGGGCACCCCCCCGGGAGCTCCCTGTGCCCGGCGGTGGCTGGGTGTGCGCCCACCCGTGGGGCCGAGGGATCCTCCGCCGGTGGCGACCCCCGGGGGCAGGCTTTTAAGGCGCCTGGAGGGCAGGGACGCGGTGCCGCTCCCCACGGGCCTGTCTGCCCCATCCTAGAGGCTTCACCGGCGCCTCCGGGAGGGCTGGCTGAGCCTCTGGCCGGACGCCCCGCACAAGTGCGTTTTTCCAGTGTTTTCCTTTAAAAACACCGTGTAAATATTCTGGGAAAGGAGCAAGTAGGTCCCTGATGCTTTGGGGTGAAGCCTCAGTAACATGAGCGAGAGCAGACTCGACTGTGGCCTCTCTGTATCCACGTTTTGGAAATGGCACATAATTATTGTTAAAGTTCCTTAAAATCTTTGTTGTGCAGTCACTAAAGATGGCATTTCTGTACTTAAACACTTGTTGAATTGTGTGTGGGGATGTAAATAGGCCAAGAAATAGTTTAATCTGTTCGGTAGTGTGGAAGCTAGTCATGTGTATTACGATGCACTGTGTGGGCACAAACATAATTTGATTATAAATTAATAATTATAGCATATTTTGCTGTAGAGAAAAGACCTGAAGCTTTCGTCCTTCCCAGGTGGTAAGCCGGGGAAGTAGAAGCTGGCATTATATTACATGTCACTTACTATTTTATTCTTCTTTTCATTTGTATAATGCATTCCATGTTGTCCTGCCTTGTATTTTAAGGCTGAGCTCAAGAATGAGGAGCCCCAGTTGGCCTTAGGATGCACACATAACAAGGGTTTAAAAATTATATTCTGTTCCTAATATTTGCTGTGATTCTTGCAGGGGAATGTTCATGTTCTCCAGAAATCTGACTTAAAAAGTTAGTGGAAGGGCATGAAGAAATAAAGGGATTCATGAAGAATTTGTCTCAAGTGTTACAAAACTCTTGTTAGAAGTGAAGTAGAATGTATTTAATGTGTGCTCTTTTTTTGTCATCCATTTTGTACAGAAATAAGTCCCTCGGAGCAATTTCCATAGTCTGCTGACCAAGCAAGGCTTGTTATGAGCAACATGAATTACAACCTATTCAGAGTATCACATGGCTGGCTGTCAGATATTTATTATGCATATACAGTTTCTCCCTCAATGATTAAGCCTCATGTAGCTAGTCATACTTGCAAATGTTTGCCAGTTAACCTAATAAACCTTGTTCTTGCATATTGCACCAGATCGCCTGTAACCCATTCTCCAGCACCTCTGTAAGCCCAAGGATGAGATGGTGCAGCTTTTTCCTTGCGTGCTGTCCTTTGCTTTTTGTCACAGGTCTTTGCAGGCTTTTAGGGAGAGGTACATTTTTTCCATTTAACGTAATTAGTAAATTTATCTTTCTTCTGCCATAAATAAAGTAAGCTATAAAGTAGGAATCAGCCATTTAGAAATTTAATAAAGTCCAGAGGCTGTAGTTAAATCTGACAGACTCTTTTTCTGGTGTTCGTGTGATTTTTGCCTAGCTTGGGTCTCTTTTAGGTTCAGCAGCTATAAATTCAAGATAATTATACGTGGAAAACTTCGGTGAAAAGTGGTACGTTTAGCCCGAAACATTGTGTGCTTCTGGCTTATGTATCCTTACTGATCCCAGAGCAGGCACGAGGCATGTTCGTGGTGCACAGAGCTTTGTTGCACTGTGATGCCAGGGTTAGCTCAGATACTGGAAGCACTGAAGTGTTTTTTGTGGGGTAGAATGAGAGTCTGGGTCTTTACCAGTGTTGTAGCTTCCTCTTCACATTGCCTATATTTTCTTTTTTGGTTGGGGGGGTGTGTGTGTGTGTGTGGATAGTGTGAGGTTGTGAATGACTTAACTTTGACTTCATTAAACCTTATCTTGCTTCAGATATTTTACTTGGAGACTGTTCTTTAGCACGTCAAAAAAAGAGTTTAGAGAGATGTATCTGAGTTTCTCAGTCACCTTGTGCTTGATCACTGTTTAATTTTCCTTTCCGTAGGAAGAATTTGCTGTTGGAAGTAGAAATGACTTTCTTTTCCTGTTGCATCATGCACTTAATGGAAACACTAGTTGCCTTTCTTCAAGAAAATGAAATGTTTGAATTTAAACTTGCACACAGGCAACCCAAGTGTTGAGCCTAAAATTGTACCCGAGAGAAAAAAAACCCAAACATACAAAGACTTATGTCTCTTCCCAGCTATGGTTTCGGTCTTAATTGTCTTTTGCATTCCTCCTGTTCTGTCTCTGGGTGTTGCTCCTCCACATGAAGGCTAGTGTTTGGTTCTGCACTGTTGCAGAGCCAGATTATTTCTAGGGCTCTGCTGCTTCATTGATGGTGTTAATGTCCAAACAAGGAAGTACTGCTGCTCTGTGTACTGCAGAAGAGGTGAAATAATGAAAGAGAATGGAAAATGGGAGTTTCTACAGGTATTAAGCAGTAAATACTACAGCAGAGAATACAAAAGGCTTTTACAAAGTTTGTTCAAAGACAAAGCTCTTTGTAAGATGAACCCACTTTATTTGATACTCCAAACCAGCAGTAGCTGAATTGAAGCCCTTTGGTTTCTTGTATTCTAAATACATAGCTGTTAGATTAAATGGGACGGCTCCCATTTGTTTGCATTATCAAATCCAAAACTCATCGCTAATTGATGGTTAAGGTGTTTTATAGATGGGGCAATGCATTGGTTAAGAATAAAGCCATTATTCTTCTCTGAAACAATGTATGATCCATAACTTAGCATATCACTTAAAAGAGTACACCTGTGATAACGTTGAATTACAAATTATTTATTAGCTGTCATTTGCCTTGCAGTCGGTGGTAATAATTGAGCTCTTCAGTGTCGGCTTATAAAACGTATGTTGCCGCCTAGAAAGCCTTTTAGATGTTGCAGAAGTTCTACATTTTTTGATTATTTCAGCTGCATCCTGCCAGAAAATAACTGTCCCTTGTACAGTGAGGTTCTCTTTTGAGCTAATGCGTGTATATATACACGCAAGTGCATATATATGCATTGCTTTTTTATTTCTATTTTGTTCACAAAAAAAAGTGGGAGAAAAGACAAACAGATATGTGGTGGTGGATGGCAAGAATGAGGAAACAGGGTGTTCCAAGTTCAAGCCATGGCTGTAGTATGCATGGATTACTATACAGCCTCATGCAGATCTTTTGACTTCTGCATCCATTTTCATGTGAACCTAGTAAAATATTAACACATACAAGGGGAACTAGGATTAAATTGTCAGTATTCGTACATCTACTCATAATTTATTGGTGTAACATATTTTTCAGGCTGCTTAGTCATGAGTTTTTCTTAATTTAACGTTGTCAGAAGGAGGAAATGATGACAAAAGTATTTCTTCTGCGTTTCAGCCGAAGTATTTCTACCAGGAAGTACTCATAAGGAAGGCAGAGCGTTAGAAATTAAATAGAATATAACAAGGTAGAATACTGTCTCAGATGTGAACATGTATTAGCTTTTAAATTCCACTTGTTGTCCTGGGCATCTTGTAAGGGGAGGAAAATGCGTGTGTGTGTGGTTAACAGTCCCAGAGTATGAACTGTATCCTTTTTGCTGAGAACGAGAACTCCTTAAAGCATCAGGAGCACTGGAAATCCAGACAGCTGGGTCTGCAGAGGTCTACGGCCGTACAGAAAACTGAGATTGTGAATGTGCCATTTCTTGATTCAGTGTCGATGATACCGTGCAACTGATGTGAAGAGGCAGCATTGCTTACAGATGGCTCACCTTCTACCTGTAGATATGGACACATCTCATTTTTTTAGAGAACAGCCTGTTTTTAAAAAGGCGTGAAAACTGTTAGCAACTTGCAACAAAGCAAAGAAAAATCCTTGCTTCTTGTCCTCCCCACCAACAGAGAGCTGTTTATATCCTATAGATCCAGTAGCATTTCTTAATTAAAAGTCAGAGAACAAAAAGAAGAGACAGTTTGATCCAACAGATTAATTCTGTGATGGAAATTCTGGGTTTGGTCTTAATACTTTGGGGCCTTGAAGGGTAGGAAGAAAATAATTCTTTTTCTGTAATGCCTTTATGATTTTTGCATGTTTTAATTACAGTCTCTTCCAGGAAAGAATTTATTCTACTGTGTTTATACAATTCCTAACAGCATGGGGTCTTAGGAGACCAGTCTTTAAAAAAAGCCACCAACCCAATAAAGAAAAAACTTCTTGGTGCAGTGGAATGGTTGAAGCTTGATTGCTTTTGATTTATTATTTAAATCCAGACACAAATATAAAACATACAAACCCAAAAATAGCAGATGATGTATTTTATTTTAAAGGAAAGATTGTGTCTGTATGAAGCATACACTTGAAATGTAAATGGGACATTCTATTGATACAGTAGGATGCTAGCATCATTTGTAAGTGGTCCTGAACTACTGCAATCAGAGTATTTTCTTGTACTTCTATAAATATCATCAATCATATCTGAAGTCACTTTACAAGCTGTGTTTAGCTAATTAGTCCAGTTAGGCAGAATAGCTCTAATAATTCCTGTTTCTCTTTCCACATGCTACTTTTTCAGGAGGAAAACATGAGGCTGTGTAAAAAAATTGTGGTGGTGATTATATGTGAAATGAACAGCAGAAGGGCAAGAAAACATGCTGAGAAAATGGAGGAAACACTTTGTCCATTTCAAATGACAGTCATAGTAGATGTTAAAAAAAGTATAATGTCATTTTTGCATATATAAGAAATTAATTTTTTAATGCATTGGTGAGCATTCAGTAGCAGTGCTGATGGCTGCTGTAATGACCTCAGTAGTACCAGTTCACCGTATTACGTGCATGGCTGCTGTTAGCTTGACATACTACTTACAGAAAAGACTTAAACGCTGTATCCTAGTTTCTTGTAACAATGGATATTATTGTGCTGTAGTTTGAGTCTCAAACCAAAGACCAAGCAAGATAGCCAGGAACTCGTCTGAGAAAGCCTGCCCTGCGTACAGCTGTGCCCCAAGTCTCATCCAAGGCAACACCTTACTAACCTTTGATTATTTTAGATAGACCTCACCGTAAAAGTATTACCTTTAATTTATTGGGTTTTTTTCAAAATATGGTAACAGTACAGTTGTCAAGACGGTTCAAGTTGATCACGCACCTGAAATGCTTTTAAATTCACTTCTAGCCAAACCTTTACTAGAGGACAGATCGTCTATGACAGACTGCTGTGTCCCATTTTCTTTGGTTCTGTGTGTCTGGTTGTGCTCACAAAACACACTATAAGTCAAGTACTTTTTGAAACTTTATTCATACTTCAGCCTTGTGGGAATATTCATTGCTTCCTGACCGTGGAGTTAGAATCCTGTCTTTGTTCTGTATGGACTGAGCGTTCCTTACAGGAGAACAGAGGTAATCCATAAGGATCACATTCAATATGATGACATGAAAGCATGTGTTTTCTTGGGTAGCTTTATAGGGGTTTTGAAAATATCTTGTACCTCTGAGTGTGCTAGATAAGCCTGTGAGAGAACTTACCATACAAAGTTTGCTTAAAATAAACTCTTCTGCTGCCCCGTAATTCTCTTGCGTGTCAGGTGACAGTTCTGTATTTCTGTGATGTGTGAATGTTTACATATAAATATTTGCATGTGTGTTTCTCATGACTTGGATCTCTTAAGAATAAGCAAGAAGTGAGATCTGAGATAACTCTTCAGGTAGAGTCGCCTTATTTCTGCTCTTAGCAGGGATGAGTTGCCGTTAGTGTTTTCTGCTGCCTATAGCATAACGTGGTGCCGCCTGCAGCGATAGGAACTTACTGTCACTGTTCTGTCTTCTGAGGCGGCAGCACCCCCTTAGTCCAGCCGGTGCCGGTGGTAATGCCATGTTCTTGGCCAGCCTCAGTAATAATTAAAGCTCTCGTGGCCTGAGGGCCCCGCTTTGTGGGAGCCCTTTCCTCTGTCTCCTGGCATGGAGACCACATCGTGCCACAGTGTCCTGCTGCAGCATCCTGCGTGTGCCCACACCTGCGTCCAGACACAGGACGAAGCTTTTGATCCTGATTCCACAGCCACCAGCAGCCTCCAGTTGTGCTTGCAGCCCTTGTGCTTCCCAACTTCATCCATAAGGGGGGTGGAAGGATGAGATGTTAGCACTTTATGGTGCGTTCAGAGTAAATACTTGATGCCTTTCAGGAAGATCGGATGTTGCAGGTTGTTCAAGGTTCTGATCAGATTTAAATCCCCATGGGAGTGCTGCTCAGGCTCTCCACGTGTCAGTGAAAAAGGTTCCTAAGTTGTTGCATGCATGTGTTCAGAGTCCTTATGGCTACAAGATTTCCTTCGTGCATGGTGAACATTCCTGTCTCTAGCCGTGCTTACCGTTAATGTGCGCTAATTCTTATATTTACTGTGTAATTCTTGCTGCCTGTCAGAATATGAAGGTTCGTGCCACAGTTTAGATGAATTAGCTGATCGTTTGAGGAACTTAGGAGATGCATTAGGAAAAGAAATATTTAAAATCAACTTCTTGGACTAATTTTCGTGTTGTGTATGTAGTTCAACTTTTTCTTTCTTTTTCTGACCTATAAACTAGTTACATTCTGCCAGAGGTTAGTGGCTGACAGAAATTTGCAGTGTGTTCCTGGCTCTTCAGATAAAATGCAGCTGAAGAGAAATACGTGTGTGATCCACTGGAAACTTTACTAATTCAGAGGTTTATGGTGTCTTCTCATTGATTAAGCTTCAGCATTTAGCTTTGTGCATCAGTGAAGTAAACCTGTCTGTATGATGAAACATCCTTGTATTCTTACATGTCTGAAAGTGAAACCAGAGGCTTTCAGACCTTCTGTAATGGAACAGTTCTGAAATGTCACCAAATTAATTTTATTAAACTTTGTTAACGTAATTTAGTTTTCCAAGATAAGTCCCCAGGGTAAAAAAAACCAACAAGTTAAGCATGTGCTTAACTTCAGCTGTTCAATTGATCATCAAGATTAGCTGTTGCTTCCACTGCAGCTGAACATTAAGCATTTATCTCTGATCATTTTCCCTGGTCACTAATCTCTCTGTCATTGGAAAAACTAATGTGCGTTTTCAAAAGGTTAAAAAAAATAATCTGAAAATCACTTTTGCCCTCTTTTCCCCCTCTGTTACTTAACAGTTTATATATTGGAAATGAGTAGTCCTTTGCGTTAGCCATTATTTCTACAAATTAGTTTCATCTAGGTTCAGTCATGTTTTTCTGGTGGGTTTTTTTGAGCAAAAGTAATAGTGTTCATCTTCAGAGGAGCAGAAATTAGAATTTTCTGAATGAGATTGGGAAAAGGCTTGATTTGCTTCATAGGATGAATTTCAGTATAGCTCATTGTTGCCAGCATAGGATAATATATGAGATATAAATGTGGAAAAACGTGATTGTCACCTGTGCCCCTGTGGCTTGCAGGCTGTCCTCTCATTGTAGCATCCAAGAGCTGGAGTGTGTCTCGTTCTCACTGCTCCCTGTAGCTTCGTCTCACACACCAGTGAATCGCAACTTTGTGCATGCAATTAAATGATCCCTCTTGTAACACAAATGGAATAATAAGTGTTCAAACACTTTCCCTTTTGAAGATTCATAGGAATAAAAACCTAAAGTTCTCCTTCCTGTTAAACTTTGCTCAGATTTTGACATCTACTACAGTTACGTGTGGCTAAGTACATCATCTGTTAAATCCCAGTTTTAGTTTAAATCTTTGTGAAAAGATTGAAGAACAAGTGTCTTTATTGCTTTTTGGCCAACAGCAATGAGAAGACTTGAGTAGAATTTCACAATGGAGGCAAAATCCATAGTCATCGGCGTGGAGGGCATGACGTGCAATTCCTGCGTTCAAACCATTGAACAGCATGTCGGGAAGATGAATGGTATCCATAACGTTAAAGTAAGTAACGCGATTTCTTACAAAGCTTTGCTCTTCTATGAGAAACCGTGATAAAGTATGCACCAAGGGGGGAAAATACGTGGCAAGAGTATATTCTGTACGTTTCGTGGGAAGCTGATGTTAGAAGTGCTTTAGGGTATTTCTGGTATAAAAGAAAAACAAGTGCTTCACTGCAGTGGGAGCTAAGTCTTTCTCTGTTACTTTTAAGTAATTATCTGCTTTATAATAAATTCAGTACTGTGAAGTAATGAGAAAAAAGAAGAAAAAAAAGGGTGAGAACAGGAAATTTTTAAATAAGAGAGCGCAAACACCCTAGAACTTACACTGGTGAAAAAAGTCCTTGTCCCTTCCACCAACTAAACGTCAGGATTTGCTCACAGGCCTTTTCTTTCAAACTGACAGTGCACAGGGGTCACTTGCAGGGGTTCAGCAGCATTTGTGGGCTTGAGCGGTCCAGTTAATCATGTGGTAGTTGACCCACCATGAAAAATAGAGCTGGTTTTTTGTGGTTCATGAAGTAAGAGTAGCAGGTAACCCAGGGGACAAAGCAAAGTCTGGCTAGCGCTTCCAAGCATGGGAAATTTCCTTTCTTTTGTACGGGTTACGGGGAAGTGGGAGAAAGAGCAACAGAACTCGTGTTGAACGGTTAACAGAGCTACTTGTTTGCCCTTAACCCAAACTTCCTTGACTTGACTTCATTGTAAGTAGTTTGGTGGTTTTTTTCTTAGCTCAGAGGAGATACCAATAGGTTTTTGTTAGTGTTTTTTCTTTTGTGGGCAAAATACTGGACTGTAGGCTATGCCAGGGTGAGCTGTTTTTTTACAATTACATTTTTACAATAGTTTTGATAATGGAAACAGTTTAAAGGCTGGGAGATTCCTCTTAGTTTTATGGCTTAATTTGTACTGGAGAGAACAGTCCTACCAACAGCAGCGACACAAAATTGTGAAGTTTACTTAGTATCTCTGGTCTGAAATCTTACTGTAACGTTCCGTAGTGGTTGATTTTACTCTAAAGAAAATAATACCTTCCTGGTTTCATCAAAACATAATTACTATTTTAGTGGCTATGTCTTGGATGAACACTGGCCTTCCAGAGTAGGGTACACTGTCTTAATGTGGGGGGGCATGTGGTTGTTACCCTAGGTGATTTTGAGGGGTGCACTGCGGGGCACCATTCTGTACGGAGGCAAGCGCTGCACTGCTTAGTGCAGTTTCCTTTTGCCTGAAGCGGGTGTACGTGTACACACGCGGAAATCTGGGTGAACAGCAGCGATATTTACAAGGTGCATCATTTTTCATCTTCCTCCAACTGGAATGGAGCTTTAACATGATGCAAGGCTATCCACGCCCTCGCCCCAGAACCCTGGCTCACCGGACAGACCACGTCAGAAACAGGGATGCTGCCGTTAACATCTGTGGCGTGATACGGTCAGATAGCTCACTAGGTATCTGCAGGTGTGACGTCAAACGAAGGCTAAAAGCAGCCTGTGAAATAATATCCCAAAATAACCTGACTTAAGAACCCTGCCTTTCTGGCTTGTTCTAGCAAAAGATTTAATCTCGTCAGCCTTGCATTTTTATTTTTTCAGCTATTTTCTGAGAATATACAGATGACTTGTGCCAGGAGAAGGAGTAGAGATTCATACTTTAATTTGATTGAAGACAGTGTGCATCCCATAGCGTATTTTACGTAAGGAACGAAGCAGGTTTTTAAAAAGACAGTATTAAGAGTTTGTATTTAGTTTTTAAGGTAAATATTCCAAAGCTGAATACCACTTTTAAAACTACTCTTGGCAAGAGCCTAGTCTGAGTAGAACAGGACTATAAGAAGCTTTGAGGTCTTATTTAGTAGTTATCCTTATTACAGCATCAGAACTTCGGTTTAGCCAGATCATTTGTTTCAGAAAATCTCTGAGAATGGTGAGAGAGGGTTTTGTTCAGAATTCCGAATTAGGTCGGTAAGGGAGATGCATGCTAGGTGAGTGATACAGACATATAGAGCTGCATTTAGGTTATTTTGCCTCCAACTGCAATGAAACCAATAAATGTCCATGTTCCTAATTATGCCAAAGCCCATAATTGGAATAAAAATGAAGAAAGGTTGTTCTTAACATGATTTAAATGTTCTAATTTAATCATGACTGTGGTCTTCAGGTTGTACCTTTGCCCAGAGCAAAGATAGAATTGAGTGATAACGTGCTGGGCCTCTGGCAGGCATCCTGGCTTCCCTTTTGGAAACTGCAATAATTGTGTTTGATATATCATCAGTTGGGAGCAAATTAAATTGAGGATATTTGTAGCATTTGAGGTGAAAGGCTAGCACCAAATCAGGACATCTCTGAATCACCAAAATGGAAAAAAAGAGGAAAACCAGTGGCTTTAATGTTTCTCATATGTCAAATTTCGAAAGTGAATTTGTTCCATGAAGTCTGATGAGCTTTATTGCTCGTAGCAAGTTAACAGCCTGTGCCTAAGATGCCTAGAAATACTGGACTCCTTTCACTGCTACTTAAATCTATGGGTTTTTTCAGAGTGTTTTCTTCCATCCTTGTAGCCTAAGGGTAATTACTGCTAACTGCAGAATTGTACATGTGATTAGCAGTGTTTCCGTGGGCTGTTTTGCTTTCAGGATTGAATTGTGTTAGTCATAATTTAAGAGAGTTTGGGTCTGGAAGTTTCATTAACTGCGTTGACGCTGTCTGGACATCATAAGTAAAAGTGGCCAGACTTGCAAAGGGTCCTGAAACTTGGGGGTTCGGTGGGGAAATCTGCTTTTTCTAGCCACGTAGTACAGATGAGCAGAAGATAATTCATGGTGGCTATTGCTGTGGCTTTATTCTTCAAGGTGAGTAGTGATAGACAAAATTATACTGGACAGGTATTACTAATATATGCAAGTAAAAGCTATTTCTAGTTTCATGCAGGGTATTAATTCTCATCTCATCTCTTAGTATTGCATTTTGCTAAATTGTTTTGGTTGTGTTTTTTTCCCTTGCAAGGTATCTCTAGAGGATAAGAATGCAGTCATCATTTATGACTCAAAACTGCAGACGCCAGCAACGCTGCAGGAAGCAATATATGACATGGGATTTGATGCTACATTAGCTGATTCAAACCCACAACCTGTTTTACCTGACACTATTTTTCTTACAATTCCTACTCAGTCAGCTCTAACGTCTAAACAGATTTGTAGTACGCTACGAAAGAACAAAGGTATCGTGGATGTTAAAATGTCCTCCGATCAAAAAATCGCAGTGGTGACTTTCATTTCTTCCATTGTCAATGGCAAGCAGATTAGCCAAATGGTCCCAGGAGTAGAGTTGAATCTCTCTGCACCAGAGGTAACGCCTGGAACTTGTGAAGATTCCAGCTGGTCTCATGCGAGCAGTGTTGTGCTGCGCCTGAAAGTAGACGGGATGACCTGTCATTCCTGCACCAGCACCATTGAGGGGAAAATTGGCAAATTGCAAGGAATTCAGCGGATTAAAGGTAAAACCGTAGTGTATTTTTGTGTAAATCGAAGCTGACCGTGCTGTTCTTTGATGGCATTGTGGAGGTATCTTGGGTTTAGATTTGACAGCTTAGTGTGACAGTTACTCTTTGCAGTACCAGGTATTTGGTTACATGTTTAATTTGGCCCAAATTGTGGTGAGGCTGTTGCTGTTATGCATGACAGTGTTCAGTGATTGCTGTGTAATATTTTGGTAGGGAGCCTGGAGTAGTCATGTTCCATGATTTTATTATCAGTTGCAGAAATCTCTAATACTAGATGTCTGGTTTGTTTGTTTTGTAATTAATATTAGTTTATATTTTCTGTTCAATTTGAAATGAATGTTAGCTTATATGTGATTGTATCTAAAAGGCAAGACAAAATTATCTGTATAATAAAAATAGCTTTGGCATAAATGTATTGCCACAGACCCCTGATAAAAGGATACATTTAGTAAAAAATGGTGATGCCATTTGTGAAAGTCTTGGGGAAGGCAAAAAATTGAGGAAAAGAGGAGTTGAAAATTGTTGTAGTGCTGGACAAAAAATGGTGGAAGAACTAAATTGTTTGATATTTACCAAACCAACTAAATCTCCTTGGCATTGCAGTTACGTTTCTGACCATTTAAAGTGTTCTTGGAAAGCTTTGACAAGACCTGTTGCTCTTAGCGACATAATAAGCAGCGTGCTTATTACGCATAGGGCAGTAATGCACACATATTTTTATTGATTAATTTTCAGTGTCCTTGGACAATCAGGAAGCTGTTGTTGTCTATCAGCCTCATCTAATCACAGCAGAAGAAATAAAACATCAAATTGAAGCGGCAGGTTTCACAGCAGCTTTCAAAAAGCAGCCTAGACCCCTCAAGCTGAGTGCTGTCGACCTGGAGAGGTTGAGGAATGCTCAGACCAAAGGCTCCGAGTCAGCACTGAAACACAACTCGAATGTGAATGAGACAAAGACAGTTGCCTTCAGAGTTGATGGGATGCACTGCAGTTCGTGTGTCCTCAACATTCAGAGCGCCATATCAGCACTTCCATCAGTAACAAGTGTAGTTGTCTCATTAGAGAAGAAATCTGCAACTATAAACTATAACCCAAACTTAATTAGCGTCGAAGTCCTGAGAAGAGCCATAGAGGCAGTATCTCCAGAGACATTTAAAGTCAGCCTTCCCGATGAATATGAAAATGTAACTCTTTTCCCTACCCTGGTGTCTCCGCTGAAGTCTCCTCATCCAGCTTTGAAGGATGCTGGCCAGCCACTTACTCAAGTTGTTGTGATAAACATTGAGGGAATGACTTGCAACTCCTGTGTGCAGTCTGTTGAGGGAGTGATAGCCCAAAAGGCAGGTGTGAGGTCTGTTCACGTCTCTCTCACAAATCATAACGGGACTATAGAATATGACCCTCTGCAAACAAGCCCAGAAGACTTGCTATCCTCAATAGAGGATATGGGATTTGATGCGTCTTTATCAGGTAATGACATATTAAGGTTCTAAATGTAACAGGATTGTACGGTTCTGTTTAGGATTTGGTACCACCTGAGATGAAATGTAGCAGTTGACATATACTTGCCAAGAGAGCTTTATATCTTTGCTGTCAATGAAATAATTAAATATACATGCGGTTCCTTTAATACATCAGATGAATTAAAAATAATTGAAATATATCAGGTAAATACTGATGTTTGAATGGTGCTCCACTTTGCTACTGTGTAGTAGTCATGGCATGAATATGGAGCCAGAGCTTTGCTAGCAGTGAAGAATGCTGCGGGATGCTGTGCTGAAGTTTCTTCCGTAGCAAATTATCACAGACTTGGCTCCTGCGAAGCACCTAGTGAAGGGATATTTAGCCAGGTTCAGGCATGACTGAGGAGTGACAAGAATCTGAAGAGTGTGGATATAACTGAGGAAGTTAAAACAATGCTGTCGTGACATAACCCTGGTAGGTGGCTGAGCGCCACCCAGCCTCTTGCTGTCCCCCCCCACGGTGGGATGGGGAAGAGAAAGGTAAAAGAGTGAGAACTTGTGGATTGATACAAAGGTGCTTTAATAGGTAAAGAAAAAGTTGCATGTGCAAGCAAAACAAGCAATTAATTCATTATTTCACATCGGCAGGCAGATGTCGAGCCAAGCAGGGTTTCGTCATGCATAACAGTCACTTGGGAAGACAAATGCCGTCCCTCCAAACATATCCCCCCTTTCCTCCTGCCTCCCTCAGCCTCTGTTGTGAGCATGACATCGTATGATGCGGAATATCCCTTGGGACAGTTAGTGTCAGCTGTCCCGGCTGGGGAAGGGCAACTCCGTTTCTTGATTCAGTAAGATTGAATTTTGAAAAATACAGTACATGAGCTATTATTTGGCAACATAATAGAAGTGGTCAGGTGCTCCCTTCTAATTCCTTTCATACTGTTCCTGCATAAACAACATCTCCTGAATTGCTGTAAGGAGCAGTTGTCTGTAGCTTGAGAGCGCTTCTCTAAGGTCAAAACCCTGCTGACTTTGCTTACGAAACGGGCACGCACTTACAAATTCAGCTTTGTGCCCCAGGGAAAGTCAGTAAAAGTGTGTGTAAAACCCAGGTTGCAATGCAGAGGTTTAGCTTACAACCTACAGAAGAGGGCAAAGGGTGTACAATAGAGAAAAGATAATGCAGAAAGGCAAAAGGAAAAATAGTATCAAAACAGTCAGTGAGTTGATCAGTGGCCCAACCCTTTGTCTTGGTCTCTGTTGCTGACTCTTAGTTGACAGACGGATGGATGAGCCTGGTTGACAAGGCATATACAATTACTGGGGTTTGGTCTACATTTCCAGCAGCGTGTATCTGTGGCGCTGCAGTGGCCGTTCACAGTGTCGTGACTTGCCATCTCCTTTTCAGCCAAGGCAGAGCTGCCTGTGGCCATGGGGCAGCCCTGGCCCGAAGCGCAGCTGGAGTCTCATGGGACCGAGCTCCCCCCTGCAGTGTCACCAGCCCACCTTGCTGGGCAAGAGACAAAGACTATATCAAAGTGCTACGTCCAAGTCACAGGAATGACGTGTGCCTCGTGTGTAGCCAACATCGAGAGAAATTTGAGAAGAGAAGACGGTAAGCTGGATGTCAGTGTTATCTCTTAAATTTGTGTTTCTTTTAAATAATCCATCTAGCTTTTGTGCAGCATTTTTAATGAGTGGGCTGTCAAGGGAAGTACCGTTGCTGGTGCATTTCATGGGTGGGATCATAGTCTACTCGCTGTTTGCTTACAGGATGCAAACAGTGTTGTTCTTGCTGGTTTGTGGATGTGTGGCCAGAGGCTGCCTTTGCAAAAGCAGGAGCTGGAGCGCTCCAGAGAGAATATAAGGATCAAATTCAGATCCTTTAGAAACTAAAAATAATCTTTTTCTACTGGAGGGATGTGCCCAGGCCTGCAACTTAAACGCAGAAGCATATGTGCCTGCGTTGGGAAGGGAGCTGTTAGAGAGGGACAGCGTTTATATGGATTAAAGATACGTAAGGTAACCTTAGCTCGGCGAGTCAGGACAGCTATCTCTACCTTCTGTCAGCGTGATGGTTATATTTGCAGGAACAAATAGTTGCATGACCGTGATGTAATAAAGAGTCATTAATGTAGACTGTTTAATTGCTGTAATGAAAGTGGATGTGTTCCAGGTTAACCTGGAATTTAATTTTTTTCATCCTAGAAAATGGGTTAACAGAAATCCTTTTCACTTAACGTACAGTAGGATTGATTGCACATTGGTAGATCTGCCCTTTCTCATGGGTGGTGTTGTCCCTTGAAGAAAAGGTTTTTGGAAATGGTTAATGCAGATCAAAAAAAAAGTAGGCAAAACTGTATTTTAGAAGAACTTTTTTAGAGTAAAAATAGGTCATATAGCATAGTTTGACCATTTGTAATGAGACTGTTAAAAGCATGCAACGCATGGAGTAATACTTTCATCTGTCACATCTACACTTAGGTGCTAATGTTGTTTGTATCTTCCAAAAATGATGACTTTTTATATGTACCTACAATACGGTAGCTTTCTCAATTTCAATAAATTGCTATTGTGCCATCAGGTTACCATAAATGCAGTGTTCCACTCAAACGTGATCTGCCATTCACATTTTTGTTTTCTAGGAATACATTCAATACTTGTTGCCCTAATGGCAGGAAAGGCAGAAGTAAGGTATAATCCTGCTGTCATACATCCTTCAGCTATTGCAGAGCTCATACGGGAACTGGGATTTGGAGCTACCGTGATGGAAAACTGTGGGGAAGGAGATGGAATTCTGGAACTTGTTGTAAGCTAGTAATTAAAACCAGCCACCCCTGTCTTTATTACTTTTATCTATTGAATGTGTTTGTGTAAGCATCCACTTCCTAAAAGTGTTCATCACATAATAGAGCTCAATTTACAAAAAACAAAGTTTAAGACTACACCAAGTATGTATCACAAACTGTATCATGCCATACAAACTGTGCTGGCTCACTACTACACCTAAGTTGGAGGAATATTCCTGTGAGTTTTTTGTTTACTTTGCCAATTGCAGGAATTTCCTTTTTTTTTTTTTTTTTTTTTTTTTTGTTTGTAGGTGAATCTAGCACAATGCACCCCAGCTCTGAGCCCGATGAGCCAGCGGAGGTTTAGCAGAGCTTAATAACCTCGTCTCTCTGCTATGCTTCCTCTGTAGTGCTGTCATCCTTAACTAGAGAGCTCCATCTCACTGCTTTAAACCCCAGAAATACGCAATAAGCAATTCAGGATAGTCATAAATGCTTTTTCTTTTCCTGCTTTTTAAGGTGCATAACCTGTGGTTTTGGTAACAGGAGTGAGCCTTTGTTTTACAGGTGAGAGGAATGACTTGCGCTTCTTGCGTACACAAAATAGAATCCACCCTCATGAAGACTAACGGTGTTTTATACTGCTCAGTAGCTCTTGCAACCAACAAAGCACATGTTAAGTACGATCCTGAGGTTATAGGTCCTCGAGATGTTATACAAGTAATAAAGGTAAGTGTCATGAAGGCACAGAGTCTTGTAAAATGTCCAGTGTCCTTTGAAGAGTTACGTACCCCAGAAACAGAAGGCAAGACCATTAAAGGGAAATATCTGTGTCTCTTCCTCCCTCTGCTATCTCTTAACGCAGGTTTCTGCAGATAATATGTTCTCAAAAGCAATGCTCTATCCTGACTTGGTCTAAGGTTTTAAGTAGAAATACTAGGAGAGCCAGGCTGTGGTAGAGTTGAAGATACCAGCTATGTGTTTGTCGAAAAATGAAGCACATCCATGGGTGCTGTAGCAGGAGAGAGGTGAAATAAGTTTCTTGGCTTTCTCCCTCAATTTCTCCACTTCCATGCTTCAGGAGTAACCACTTTGGAAAGCCACATCTTAGAATAGCATTTTAATGTTCTAGACAGATTGGTTTCTACGTCAGATTGCTTTTCTGTCTTTGCACTGAAAAATAGTGATAGTCAAATCAGAAATGTTAATGAAGTAAATCATATGTAAGGCTGGCACCATCAGTCGTCTGGCAATAACTTTATATGAGACCAAAGTGTCCTTAAAAATTGGCTGTTCTCTTTATTGTTACGCTTTTTTTCCTTAGGATTTGGGTTTCACTACTTCGTTAGTCAAAAAAGATAGATCTGCTAGTCATCTAGATCACAAACAGGAGATAAGGCAGTAAGTATTCCTGAACGTATTTAGATTTTATAAACATCTCGATTCTTCTGCTTCCATCAACAGTGAAGTTAGGATTAATTTTTTTGTGACTGTGCAGACTTATTAGCACTAGACTGCAAAACAGTTGTGTGTTTTAATTTTTTTTTTTTTTTTTTTCTCCAAATCTGAGGTGGAAAAGGTCGTTTGTTGTGAGTCTCGTTTTCTGCATTCCTGTCATGGGGCTGATGATTTACATGATGGTTATGGACAGTCAGCTTTCAGATGCTCGTGCACATCACAACATGAGCAGCGAGGAAATGGAGGCCCTTCACTCCTCGATGGTCCTGGAACACCAGCTCCTGCCAGGACTCTCTGTTATGAATTTTCTATCGTTTTTACTCTGTGTCCCTGTACAGGTAAGTGGGAAGATGACAACTCCTGGTTTGTTGGGCTTAAACACTCAAAATGGGAGGTGATGAAGAAATTAAATTTGAAAAGCGACTGTAATTCTGCGGATCCAAAATGCGTTTGAGGGCGCTGCGGACCGTGCTGAGTGGGCGTAGGGGTGCTGGGCAGCATCGGAGGCAGCCTGCCTGGCTGGCGAGCACGGGGAGGAGCTGGTGGACCTGTGTGGGGCTGGGAACACCGGAGAGTACTGCGGTAGCGATCCCAGCCCTTGGCTAGAGCTGGGATTTTGTTGGGGAAGAGGTGGGGAAGGCAGAGAAGGCAAATAAAACGGTGTCTCCCTCTCTGACGGTAACACCGCTGCGGCGCGTTACAGACACGTGTATAAAACGCGACGGACGCTCTCGTTGCAGATATTCGGAGGCTGGCACTTCTACATACAGGCGTACAGAGCTCTGAAGCACCGAACTGCGAATATGGATGTGCTCATTGTTTTGGCAACCTCCATTGCGTTCGTCTACTCATTTGTTATCCTTCTAGTTGCAATGGCCGAGAAAGCAAAAGTAAACCCCGTAACATTCTTCGACACACCTCCTATGCTGTTCGTGTTCATCTCCCTGGGCCGGTGGCTGGAGCACGTTGCGAAGGTAAGGCAAATAGGTGCCATTTCGGAATGTTGTGTATCTTTCAAACAAAAGCTTTGTTAGGTTCTTTTAACCTTTGTTGCAAAATAATGTTCAGTAACCAAACTATTAAAATGTGAAATTACTTAATATAATCTGTTTGCAGAAAGTGTTTTCTTAATAGGGTAAATTGCAACATACACAGTTGTCATTTACCCAGCCATTTTTTTTCAATAGCATAGTCAGAAAAATATAAAAATTATTATTCTAGGGTAAAACATCAGAAGCGCTGGCAAGACTAATTTCATTACAAGCTACTGAAGCTACTATTGTTACCTTGGGCCCTGATAACGTTCTTTTAAGGTATCTTGCTTTGTCATTTGTTTTTTCTGTTGTTCCTTTTTTGTTGTTAATACGCATAATTAACAGACAAATGTTACCATTCTATAGAAATATGAAGCAAATAACTGCAGATTTGCCGGCAGATTTGCCAGATATAAATGTTAAAATGTGGAAAATTAACACTGCTGTGATTTGTATTACTGGAATATTGCTAACTTTTGCTGAACTAAGAAAATTAGTGGATTTGCTCAACTGGAAAGTAAATAAAACGATGATAAAGTAATCGTAGTGCTCATTATAAAGGGCTTTCTTCTGACCATTTCTGTATACATTAATGATGTCAGCCAGTGGGATGATGTTTTGTGTGTAGTGACAGCTGCTTTTGCCTGGGAAACTTCAGTTTAACAGCCTCTTATTAACAACACTACTTTGTTCTAGTGAAGAGCAAGTCGATGTGGAGCTGGTTCAACGAGGTGACATTGTCAGAGTGATCCCAGGAGGCAAATTCCCAGTGGACGGTCGTGTTATTGAAGGACACTCTATGGTAGATGAATCTCTTATCACAGGTGAGCACTTGCTTTTTGCAACTGTAAAAATGTTTTTCTTTTCCTTTAAACAAATCTGAAGAAGAGGAGTTAACTGATGTTCTCCTCAGTCTTCTAACTGCATGTTAGGAGTTGGTAGCTGCTATAATGTTGCCGAAATATACCTTAGTATCTGTCCTTGACCTTTCCTTAGGTGAAGCAATGCCCGTGACTAAAAAACCTGGCAATACAGTTATTGCAGGTTCGATTAATCAGAATGGATCACTGCTGATTTCGGCAACCCATGTCGGAGCTGATACAACTCTTTCCCAGATTGTTAAACTTGTGGAGGAGGCCCAGACCTCAAAGGTAGAGTATTATCAAATTAAGCATTTGGGTTTCGTCCTATCATTTAGGCATCGGCATATCAAATCGTTTAAAGAGTGGTTAAGATTATTTAGGCTTGCATTGCAGTTGCATAATGAAGTATCTTGCTGAATAAGGACTTTGATATGGTCTGCTGTTCCAAGTCTCGTCGTCTTATTAAGCAAATACATAATTATGAAGTGTGGTATGCCAAATGTGCTGCAAACAGAAGCTATGATTATGTCTGTGTCTGAAGGCGTGCAAGAGAGTAAGCATGATGTTGCCGGAGCTGATGTTTTTCCTTCCTAGGCTCCTATCCAGCAATTTGCAGACAAACTCAGTGGCTGCTTCGTTCCTTTTATTGTGGCTGTCTCTGTGGCTACCCTTTTTGTCTGGATTGTAATTGGATTTGTGGATTTTGAAATAGTAGAAAAATACTTTCTGGTAAGTAAGTCTCTTTAAACACCTTCTGAAATAGGTAAAAAATAGTTAGCCTACAAGTCTGTTAGACTGCAATCATTGCCTTTACCTGAATTATCCTTGCAGGCAGTTGCTGACTGTAGATATTATATTATTGCTCTTGTTACATTTTTCATATTGCTTTTTTTTACACTTTTATATTAATACTTACCGCTCCTATGTTTATACTTAAAGAGAATCTGCAGCAATTCATCAACTCCTAAAAATTAGTACTTAAAACGAAAAAGTTAATTAAAAGCAGTGGATACTAAATGTCAAAATTGCCCGCTTTCTGTTCCTCCTTTGTGGGGAAGAGAAGTCCCTTGTGTCACAAGCTCCACTTCTGCATCTAGTTTTGTTAGCATAGCTCGGTGTAAATTCATCTTTGAAATCGGTGGAATTAATCTTAGTTGCAGATGCCAGCAGAGGATCAGGATCCTAACTTGTACCTTAGGGTTGCTTTAGATCACAGGTTTCCTAGATAATGACAGTTTCTGTAGAATTTATTAGCTTCCAGGAAAGCAATCTTCAAATCCTTTGTTGCTGTATTTGTCGTTGATAGAATATCTTTTATTACATTGTGGCGTAATATTGTTGATAGAGTATCTTTTATTGTTTGACAGCATACAGAAGTTACCATAGCACGGGGTACCTTACTTGGGAAAATGTCCTGTAAATAAGACAGATTGTGGGTATAGGCAGTATAGAACAGAACTTAGTTAATTAGTCATTAACTTTGTCATTAATCTTACCTTTACCATGATTTGCCTGTGCTTTACTACTTAGTATTAAATATTTTAGCTTATATACTTGCCGATTATTATTTTTTTTTTTAACGTCAAAGGCAACATGTAGTTGAATACGTTGTTTCTACTGTTCGATTTCTTCTATAACTGAAATAAACTTCTGTCACTAGGGTTACAATAAGAGCATTTCTGCAGCTGAAGTGGTAATCCGCTTTGCTTTCCAAGCCTCTATCACAGTGCTGTGCATTGCGTGCCCCTGTTCTCTGGGATTAGCCACCCCGACAGCGGTGATGGTCGGCACTGGAGTGGGAGCCCAGAACGGCATCCTGATCAAAGGAGGCGAGCCGCTGGAGATGGCACACAAGGTAGGAAATGCGGGAGGTTGTTACCAGGGTGGTGCTGGTGGCGTTTTACCGCTGGCTGCCCTAGTAGGTAATTACGTGTGCGTCGGTAAGTGACGGATCGTTAGTGAATTGGGTTGAACTGGGTGGTTTTCTGAGGCAGCTACACCTTAAAGCTTTTTTACTGAATGAAGTCTTCCTGGTTTGTTGCAGGTAAAGGTGGTCGTATTTGACAAAACGGGTACTATTACTCATGGGACTCCCGAAGTGATGCAGGTGAAGTTTCTAGTGGAGAGTAACCAACTACCACACAATAAAATGCTGGCGATAGTGGGGACCGCAGAGAGTAATAGCGAGCATCCTCTTGGAGTAGCAATAACAAAATACTGCAAAAAGGTAAGATAGTTGTATGGGAAAAGTGTAGCTTGTGTTATGGAGGAACCTCTCCTGCAGTACTTAATATGTATGAATAGTCTTGTGTTAATTAAAAAGTAATTGGTGTATTCAGTTGGGAAAGCTGAAAGTTGAGGAGCCACATAAATCGCTTAATCCTGTATTAGGTGTGCTGGATACTCCAGCTTAAGTTTTCAATGGTTGATGTTTCTCTGTTCCTGGTAGAGTTAGCGTGACTGCACTTTATTTCGTGAGGTTTGTAAATGCTTCTCGTGGTCTAACCTCAGCCAGCAGCTAACAGCGAAGCACCGTGCAGCTGCCGACTCGCTCCCTGCCCCCAGCCCACGCAGCGGGATGGGGAGGAGGAGCGGGGAAAAGGTAAAACTCATGGGTTGAGATAAGAATTTAATAACTGATGTGAAATAAAGTAAAAAATAATAACGGTTGTAATGGAAAGGAGGGAGAAGGGGAGAGGAATAAAATCCAAAGGGAAAAAACCCAAGTGATGCACGATACAATTGCTCACCACCGGCTGACCGGTGCCCAGCCAGTCCCCGAGCAGCGATCGGCCGGCCCTGGCCAGCTCCCCCTGGTTTATACACTCAACATAATGTTCTATGGTATGGAGTATCCTATGGCTAGTTCAGGCCAGCTGTCCTGGCCGTGTCCCCTTCCCAATTTCTTGTGCCCCTCCAGCTTTCTGGCTGGCAGGGTCTGAGAAGCTGAAAAGCCCTTGACTTGGTATAAAATTACCTAACAACAACTAAAACCATCTGTGTGCTATCGACATTTACTCTCATACTAAATCCAAAACACAGCGCTGCACTGGCTACCAAGAAGAAAATTAACTGTGTCCCAGCTGAAACCAGGACAATGTGGCATGCTTTTATATATTTTAAATTTTTCTCTGTTTGCATCCTTTTTCTTTAGGAGCTAGACTCGGAAACCCTTGGGACGTGTACAGATTTTCAGGTAGTTCCAGGCTGCGGCATTAGTTGTAAAGTCACCAATATTGAAGGACTACTCTACAGGAAAAATAAGATGGTTGAAGAAAACAATATGAAAAATGTGACACTTGTGAAAATTGAGGAAAGTATGGACAGATTGGTACAGCCTGCTTCCATTATTGATGCTGAACTACCAAGTAAGCTAACTCTGATTTATAGAATGAAAGGGATAATTTTTGCTTTTGTGTCTTTAGGATCCATAAGAATGAGGTCACTTCTTTCTGCCCTGGAGAATCATCAAGGCAGATGTGAAGTCGTTGGTTTATGTCGTGCTTGCACGTCAGGTCACTTTGATTAAATACAGTTTGAAGTTACATGTTGAATATGGGGCTGGAAAATCATACAGGAATTGTCTTGCAGCTCTGTTTTTACTTTGCTTCATCCCAAGTTACCATTTGCTAGCCAAAATTATGTGTGTGTGCACACTTTTCCAATCAAGAACAGCTCGTTGTTAGACCTTTCAACTCGATGGGGCTGTGAGATACCTATTGGAAGCACTGAGGGAGGGACTTGGTTCTTCACTGTCTTTGTGATTCTTGGTCCACTGACCTGGTAACTACCTGTGACTGAAGAAGCCGTGGTGGCTGTCTAGTCAGGGACACGTGCAAGTGTTGGTAGGGCAGAAGGTATTGAGAACTACTTTCTGCTTGGGTTCTCTGTAAATGGTATTCCAGTGCGTACTGGGAGAACCTGGATAGGATTAGCTGGAGGGAAACTTCCCAGTTACTCGTATTACGGTAGGATTGTGTTTTCTTCCTTCAGCTGCTGTGACCTCTCAGAAATACTCTGTTCTCATTGGGAACCGGGAATGGATGAACAGAAACGGCCTCCTTGTGAAAAATGAGGTTGACAAAGCCATGACAGAACATGAGCAGAGAGGTCGCACAGCGGTTCTGGCAGCTGTTGATGGTAAGTTCAGTGCTGTGCTGTTTTTTTTATTCAGGGGTCTATTTGTCACTATTTAAATAGAAAGTAATAAGTAACAATGTCATAGCCGTTACACCTGATGAAGAGAGATCATTAGCTCATTTTGTAACACTTCCATATGAGAGAGACCTCTTCCTGCCTGCCTTAGCGGACTCGAGAGTTGAACGATAATGCAAAGACTTCAAAGAGAGCAAAGGGGAAGAAAGAAGAAAAAAGAATAATTTTATTTGTTATTGGACAGTCCATGCTCTGTGTTTCCTCAGACATTGCTACCCTGATAGCTGTTCTCATTCTGTGTTTTACTGGCGATGCTACCGCTTCTGGAATTGGTCTTACTGGGGAAAAACAGTCAAGTTTTTTTTTTTTTTCTTAAAGCAATAAAGATCTTTATTACAAACTCATTCTTTCCTTCTGTTCTTTTAGGGGTGCTTTGCGGCTTGATAGCTATTGCTGATACTGTGAAACCAGAAGCTGAGCTGGCAGTCTATACTTTGAAGAGTATGGGGTTAGAAGTTGTCCTGATGACTGGTGACAACAGCAAAACGGCGAGATCTATCGCCTCTCAGGTGAGCTGTTCTCCTGCACGTTTGAAGCTTGCTACCAGCCACTTCCAGCAAGTATGTTTCGTCACGTTGATGCTGCTTGTGGCTGGCTTAAAGCCAGTCTGTTGTGAAAAATGGTAATTTAAATTCAGAATAAAGGGGGAACAAAAGGAGCCTTTTTGAATGGAAGCAGCAGCTTCAACTTGGAATTCAGAGCTCTCTTCACACTGCGATGGGTTTGGTCCTTAGGTCGAGCGATAGGTCTCGGCCTTCCTAGTCACATCATTAAAAGCAGAAGCTTTGCTAGCTAGTAGAAAAGCTGTGAGACAGCTTTGTACTTCCTCTCTCTCTTTAGGTTGGCATCACCAAAGTGTTCGCAGAGGTTCTTCCCTCCCACAAAGTAGCCAAAGTGAAACAGCTACAAGACGAAGGAAAGCGGGTGGCCATGGTTGGAGACGGTATCAACGACTCCCCAGCTCTTGCTATGGCAAATGTGGGAATAGCTATCGGCACGGGTACTGATGTAGCCATTGAGGCAGCTGATGTGGTTCTAATTAGGGTAAGAAATTAAGAGCGCTTCATTAAAATGAGATGGTGAGAGGGGTCGGAAGGCCCAGGATGTCTTGAATGATTCAGACCGCTGCTGAGGTGTACAACCTTCATAAGCCAGGAGAGCTGGGGCAGAGAAGAGATTGTCGTCATCATGTTTCAGTGTAGTGACGATTATCCTATGAAGGAAACTTCCCCATTTTCTGGGTACTGTATATTGTGGAGGTAATTAAAGTTTGGGAGTGGGAAAAGGAGAAAACAACCTGACCTTTGGCAAACAAATTATATTTCGGTACCTCCAAGCTTACAGTCGCTTCTTCCTACACGTCAGCGCCACCTTGACAGGAATTGTGGTCAGTGCCTAGAGCTGTGCACGTCATTTGGATTGCGATGACGTCTGGAATAAATGGAATTGGTGCTGATAGATTGGGCTGTGCAGACAGACTAGAGCAGCCTGCAGAATGCTCACTATGTGCAGCCTGTAATGTCCAGGGTGTGGTGTTAGCTTTAAAACAGGAGTATGATGATGCTACGTATATGTGTTTTTTTTCTCTGAGCTCACCAATAAACATTTTAACTTGCAGGATGACTTGATGGATGTGGTAGCAAGCATAGATTTATCGAGGAAAACTGTGAAAAGGATCCGGATCAACTTTGTCTTCGCTCTAATTTATAATCTCATTGGCGTTCCAATAGCTGCTGGTATGTGAACAGTTCCCTGCAGTAATAAGATCGTGCTTAGCGAGTAGAAGATGGCAGTGATTTACTGTTGTGTGGAAGAGTATCCATTTTCTGCATTTCTGACTGTCAGTACGTGCACCGTGCTCTGCCTGGGGGTATTGCAGCGGTATATGTGCCCTGTCCTCCTCCTGCGTTATGGCTATTACAGATATGCTCAGCACATCAAAATAACTTTAAGATAAAAGGCTTATTGAATGAGCCCCACCCTGTGAACAGGCCGTTTACTGCAAGGCAGGCAAGACATACCTGCCTCTGAATGTCGGGCTGCGTACGTGACGCGTCCAGCTGTATCCACCTGGAGGCTCTGGCTGAGGTACAACACAAATAGTCGTGTATTAATTATTTGTCACTTAACACTGAACCGAAATTCTATTTATTGACATTGAAATACAGCTACGATTAGACAGTCCATGTGGAATTGTGTGTGTTAATGTATGAAATGCTGTGCGCCTGCTGTGACCTTACCGCTGTTTTCCAGGTGCCTTCATGCCCCTTGGTTTGGTTTTGCAGCCCTGGATGGGCTCTGCAGCGATGGCTGCCTCCTCCGTGTCTGTTGTGCTTTCTTCTCTGCTGCTGAAGATGTGAGTACGAACCATTTTGTAATGGGGATTTGAAGCTCGGGTCTTTCTCTCTGGTGGCAAAAAACCAAGTGTGGGACTCCGACAAATTTTGAAGACCATCAGGCAGGGCTGTGTTCAGCAGCACTCGGTTTTCCTCTTGCTTGAGGAGTCGGTTGGTCCGACGCACTCCAGACAGTAGTGTTTATAGTGTCACTTCTAAAGTGAAATGTACAAATCAGAAGTGTGTTCAGAATGGGAAATGCCATAGTGGCCTGTGTGTGTTTGTGTGTGATCTTGTGGGGACACGCTGGCTTCTGGGACCGTGCAGCTGTACACGGCGCGCTGGCACTGAGGATTGTTGCAGCTGGTGAGCCAAGCTGCCAAGTTTGTCACTGCGTTACTGTCCCTTACTCCATGGTGTTAGGGGTAGCGTAGCCTTGTGGTGGGAATTGTAACCTTTGTTACCACACGAGGTTTTGGAAGGAGAGTGGAAGAGCTGGTAGGTGATGGCTACAGTGTTCCGCTCTCAGTAGATACGTTTTGCCAGTGTTTTGCAGATGCTCAGCCCCACCGGAGCAGTTAAATACTGAGCGATGCACGTCAGCTTTACCGGTTCCTCAGAGCCCTGGCCAAAAAGCACTGGGTTAGCTTATGGTTGTATAGTAGCCTTGCAAAATCTGAAACTTCATCACTGTATAATTGATCAAATGATGAATGTCTCTGGCTTGTGCACGATCATAGCATGTAGGCTAGTTCCTTCCCGTATTTCAGTGTACCTTACTCCAACCTGACACGTATTGTTATCTTTGGTTTTTTTCCTTTTTTTTAGGTACCAGAAACCAAGTTCTGAGAAACTCGAGGTCCGGGCCCGTGGCCAAATGAGGCACAAGAGCCCGTCAGAAATCAGTGTCCGCATTGGAATTGATGAGATGGGGACGGGCTCTCCTAAACTGAGCTTAATGGATCGGATCATCAATTACAGTAGAGCCTCTATAAATTCTCTCTTCTCAGACAAGCGCTCGGTGAACAGTGTTGTTCTTAACGAACCAGACAAGCATTCACTCTTGGTGGGAGATTTTGGAGAGGATGATGACACGGCATTATGAAAGACTCACCCCTCCCCTCCCACTCTTGCTAAGCAAAAAAACCCCAACCAAAACAGCTGTCTAGAAGTCTGTGTGTGCACTGAGCATTTCTGGAGGTCTTTTCAGGTGTACTACTTTTAGTGTGGAAAGCTGGTTTTCCAGTGACTTTCCAGGGTCTTTGTTGGTTTTTTTTTTAACTAGACTTACCAAAAAAAATGGTGCGGGGGCTGTTATTGCTCACACACAGGCCTGTGTTACCATTCCATGAAGCTTGCAGTATAGCATTTTTTTTTGGCCAGATGTCAGAATACAGTTAAGGAAACTAAGGAACCAGAAACTTTTTTCCCAGCCTTATCACAGACTGCTTTGTGCATTGCCAGGTTTAGTACTGTGTTAAAAAATTACAAATTACTGCATCTGCAAAATACTGGAAAAATACTGGAGGTTCTGCGTTTGCAGATAGATGTGCCTTACTTCAGAACTTCCAGGACCCCTCGTTTCCATAGCCCGCCTTCTACCAGTAATGGTTCCTCTCAAACGCCTTTTCTTTTTAAAACACCTGGTTCCAGCTTTTCACACTCCTAGCTTCAAAGCATCTCGCTGTTTGTGATCTGGATTCCTGCGGGGCAGAGGTAACTGAGAGGTTTGGGGTTTGCTTTCCAGTGTCGTACCCACTTTTAACTCTGTGCATCCGAGCCCCGCTACACTCCCAAGGTCGTCTGCTGGAAGGTGGAATAGGTTGGGAGGTTTGCTTGTTCCCAGCCTCGCCTAAGCCAAAAACTCCTGCAACGTCCGAATGCAATGTGAATGTGAATGGGTATTAGTGGGAACTTTTCGCTTTTAAGAAGGCAACAACGTAGGTAGTGCTCACTAATGGTCTACCAGCACTCCTTAAATGAAGCAGGGTAGTTTGGACCAGTGCCACGCAGACTGCCTTTTAAAATCTTTGCAGTTCAGTCTTTGCAGATACCTAACACCATCAAAGAGTTCATGATGTGTGAGATACTGCACTGACATCAGTTGCTTGTGAAGGTAAGTGTCTGTAAACCAGGAATGGTCCAGAATCCACTCCATAGATTGATCCAGACCTCCTTTGCTTGGGATGTTCAGATCCAGGCTTTGTGAATTAAGACAGTCTTCATTTGTTACTGAAATGAAGTATCAAAATGCAAATTTTAATTGTTAATATTAAAAATATTCTCAGTGAGAAAAAGTTGGTCATCACCCTGTAACTTGCTACCTGTTTCTTACTTAACAAATCTTGTTCTTTGAATTCTCTGCTGAGATGGCTGTAGGAGGCGATTGCTGGGTTGAATAATATTGAATTACATGATGAGATACAGTCCGTGGTGTAAACGTGTAATTCCAGGTTGTGCTTGTAGAGAAGTACTCACTTCAGAGTGCAATAAAGAGATCTCTGTAATGTTCTAGTCTTTAACTTGAAGTCTGATGTCAGCGCATAGATTATGTGTGTAAAAAAAGTTGTAAGTAAATAGCTTTTGCATTTTATCTGAGAACTACCAGGAAAATACCAGTGTACGGAAACCGAAGAGCTGTGCTATGGAACATGCTGTTAGTAAATCAGTACACTTCTTACACTGCTGTGAGGAGAACAACATAGCTTGTTGCTGCCGCTAGTTTAAGAAACAAAGTATTTCTGTTGCAGGATTTAGGTTCTTAATATCTCTATGTGAATATAGATATTTTTTAAAATTAGATTATAGCTATATGTATGTATTGTAGTGTTAAGAAATCCTGAGATATGTTACTGCAAAGCCATTCCATAAGATGTTTTTCTCTGCTTTCAGCAACAAAGCTGTTCTTACAAGGCAGATACTACCTAAAAACTGTTTGTATTGTGATGAGGTTTTAGTGCTTTGCAACAATGCAAACTGTTTCCAAAGATCTCCATTTCCTTGTTTATCCACACTCATTCTCAATGTTGTTCTTGGCAAGATTCTGCAAATGAAAGGGGAATATTCTCTGTATTTTCATCGGGATTGTGCTCGTGGGCGGTCTTAATCGTGAAGACACAAGGCGGATCCTAGCATGTTTTCAGACGGGAGTTTTACCGCTGCAGGTGCTGGCGTGGCACGTCAATGATGGGCATCATGCTCTTACCACAGGAAACAGAGGAGTAACTTAGGGTTAAATTCCTGGCTGGTAAATAATGTGTCATGAAGACTTTGTTAAATTATTTCCGAAATATGTTTTCAGAGTGCTTTGTCTTTGACCTTTTGTCATCCAAACTGTACATAGGTTGACTGTTTACAGTGGAGTGTTGGCTTTATCACTAGCTTTTTTCCAGTAGACATGTTTTTCTAGGCTCTTCCATTTTCTGTGAAACCCAGTTATTTGATCCAGTTAGATCAAAATAAGGCTACTTTGCAAAACCAGGACCCTTAAGAGGCACAGAGATGATTATTGGGGAATAAGGAACAGTAAAATGCTGGCTGAGAGGGAACGGGCTAGCAGCTTGTAAGTACAACCAGAGGGTCAAGCTGGAGGAGGAGGACGTACCTACAGATCAGGATCAGCGTTAGCCCAAGAGCGGGCGGGTGTGAGGTGGCTGTGATAAATCTGGGCACGGACTGAGATGGAGCTTTTTAACTCGAGCAGCTGTTGGGTTCTGGAACAGTTTATGCTAGAGCAAGCATGGGTGGAAAGCAGATCACTGTTGTGTTTCTGAGGAGTATGAAGTGATGCCAGAACAGCAGCGGTCCGGGCTTACTGACCCAGGAAGCCCCTTTCAATCCAGTTTTCCTCTGTAGGAAAAACTGTCTGGGATTTGTCTTTTGAACTTGAATTTAGTACATGGTATGAGTACTGTGTAGCTCATCAAGAAATTCAGAGTCCAGATCTTTGAAAACAGGTTGCCTGTCCAACACCTCCCCCAAGGGTGTGATACTGACTTACAGAATGTTCATCTTGTGATTAAAATACTACAAAAGGTGCTTTATGTTGAAGAACCAAAAATCTTCCAGTTTGAATGTACAATGCAAGTGAAATAAAGTGGGAGCTAAATTTCCCAAATGTGAATGTTTTGATATGTAAATATGTTACTCATGTTGGAAACAGTTTGGATTCAGAAACCCAAAATATCACTTGGAAACACAGAGTTACAAATGCAATTTATTACTAGTTTGTCTATTGTATTGTTTTCTGTAACTATTATTTATAAAACCTGTGCTCTATTTAAAAAACAAAGTACATATGCTCTGCTCAAGGCTTTAAAAATTGCTCTTTGAATCTTACCAATAAACTTTTAAAAGAGTAGATACTCAAAATTTTATAAAAAAAAAAAATGTGAAGGTGACAAAACACAATAGAAGCAAGCATCTTTATTTATTAAAAAGTATGTTTATTTTTTTTTTGCTTACAACTTCCAATGAAATGTTTTAAACAAGATCTTTTTTATTGAGTTTTGGTATGGGGAATGGAGAAATGAATGCTGGTGTGGAATGTTGATTTAGTGCTGTTACATTTCCTCACACCTAGAAACCTGTAGCCTCATACTTCCTTTTCTTTTAAGACTGTGCCTCCATCATCATAATGGCAATTGTAAGCTATATAATAAAAATGTAATGTCCAAATACTGTTTTAAATCATGTTCTTCGGTCTCCTTTAAATGTTTCTTTCGCTGACTTACCAGGTTCTACTGCCAGCTGTGCAGGATGTGCCCCCGTCCCTTGGGCACGCTCTCAGTTCAGAGGGCAGGCACGGCACCACGCACGGCACCGGCACTGCGGGGACACGGGCCATCCCGGTCCGAGGATGAAATGTGCTCTGCAGGGTGGAGGGCCCCGAGAGCAGCTTTGTGCGGCACTCGTCCTTCCCCTGCCCCATGTAAGAGTGTGCTGGGTGAACTGGGAGAGGCGAAGCCACTGTTGTTTTTTCTTGTTCAGCAAAAGGCTGAGGATCAGGGTTTCTTAGTGTGTTTCCAGCGCTGCTACACTGCATGACCTCGAGCAGGACATTCAGCCCACCTGGAGCTGTAGGGCTGTTGGCAAGTGGTGGTGGTGAGAGGTGGGAATTGCGGAGTAGCCATCGTGTGAAGAGCACTCCTCTGTTACGGATCCGTGGAGTAGCTGAGGCTGGAGAAGACTGCTGGAGGTCACGTAGTTGAAACCTGCTGGAGCTGGTCACCCAGGACTGAGATTTTTAATATCTCCACAACCTCTTTGGGCAGTCTTTTTCCAGTCGTCAATCACCTTCACAGTAAAAAAGTGTTATCTTGGGATGAAATGTCCTCCCTTCCCATTTGTGCCCGTTGCCTCTTGTTCTTTCACCGGGCGCTGCTGGGAAGGGGCTGGCTGAAGCGCAGAGGTGCAGGCAGTTGCTCCTTGTCCTGGGGGAAAGTGCCAAGTATGAAGCGGTGGGGAAAGTTCCACGTGAGTGCTCCTATGTTCTTCTCATGGGGATGGCCGGGCTCCCATCCCCAAAATAATCATTTGGGTCAAAATCTAGCACAGATCTCCTGCCAAAGCCTAGATCCTATCCTGAATGGTGCTGGAAGCAATGAGGAAGAGCAGCAGCAGCTTCTCCCCTTCTTGGCCTGGTTAGAAAAGCTCCTGGCAGCCTGGCTGGAGCCCGGGTTGTGGTCTCTGATGGCCAGTGCATCTCCAGAGGGGCTTTCTGCCTTCATTTGGTCAGGATAGAAAAAAGTGCAAAGCCTGTCCTCCTTTAAGCTGTTTTTCTCATTTTCATTTCCAAAAAACAACCCTGCTCTGTGCAAAATGCTCTGTGCAAAACGCTCCCTGTGCTTGCCAGGCTGCCCCTCCACCATGCCTTATGCCGGTTCGCGGGCAGATCGGCCAGGCTGGCCTCCGGAATTCTGTGGTGCCGTTTTTATTGTACGGCCAGAAGAGAAGAGTGCCTTTTTGATCTTTCTGGATTGCTTGGGCTGGGATCCCACAGAGATCTGCTTTCTCCTGGGACCTCAGCTCACCTCTGCCCAGTGCCGGGTTGGTCTCACTGGGAGGTGAGGGGGAGCTTGGAGTGCGATGCTGCAGGGTAAGGACCTCCCCTTGCGTGTCCTCCTCCAGCGCCCGGGATGAGTCGCTGCTGGGCTGGAGCTGGGTGGGAAGATCCTGCTGTCAGCGGGGAAGAGCCCCTGAGACCGCGCTGCTGGGGTGTGCGAACGGCGAGGCGGATCCCTGAGCTCGCTGTAAATAAGCGCGGCACGGCAGATCCCGGCCGCTGTACGGACACGCTTAGTGGCCACTGATTCTAGGCAGAATGAGTCTGTCTTCACTAGCTCTGCTGTTGTGCAGAAGGTTTAAGTCTGCATCCAAGGCTTTCCAAGATGAAGAATTTTCCTTTCAATTAAGACACAGCCCTGTAATTTCATCACCTTGGACTGACTCTCCTAGTGTGCCCAAACAGGTGTGGAAACTGTAGCACTTGCGGCTTTGAAAACACAGGCTTGTGGCACAGAAATAGTAACCAAAATATTTAGGTTTGTTTAATTTAGGCCTTCAGTTATTTTGGGTTAAGAGAGCGTGTGAACCTTCTTGTTTCAAATTAAACAGTCTTTTTTTGGCTATGGCTGAATTAAAAGCAAAAAAATTGCTAGAACACTTTTTTTGTGTATATATCCAGCTACGGTTTTGCAGCAGATTTTAGTGAAGTGGATCAGAAGCACCTTGGTGTGCAGCCTCAGGCTTCTGTCGCTGCACAGGACGGATGCAGTGCCTGCTGCGTAACTTGGGCGGGGAGGTCTGCCTGAAGCTGTAGTGAGTCCCCAAGGCACAGAACACGGCTCTGCTCAGCGCAAGATCAAACATCTGTTTTCTAACACCTTTCGGTTTTCAGCAATTTTATAGTCACGAGGCTAAAATGGAACAAAATGGACTCTATCAATGAAAGTGGATCTTGAGATCTGGAAATATCTTTATCTTTTTGAATCTGATAGAGAACAGCTTGTTTTCATGAGTCAGTCCAGACTGGCCGAGCTAGCCTGCAGTGTCAGGGTAAGGTATCACGCATCAGCAAACCTGGCCTTTATACCTGCTGCCCAGAACACAGCCGTATCTCCAGATTATCTGGTGTCACCAATGGGGTTACCGATCTTCCACAACTGAAAGCCTTTCATCTAACACACTAGAGCATTTCCCTTACAAGCTGTACTTCCCAGATTCCACCATCTGGAAGAATATAATAGAAGAGAAATACAGGCATCAAGTTAGTTACCCTGATGTGCAGCTGCACAACGTCTCTGAACAGAAAATCCACCAGTTTAACACATCTGGATCTTAAGGGTATCTCAGAAGGTTCCACAGTTTCAGGGAGGATCACTGATTAATCTGAAGGACCCTGATCTGGATTCATTGAAACAACTTATTTATAACAACCTGTATTTTAAAAAAATCAATCAAACAAATCCCAAAACTCAGATGCTCGTTAAGGTGCCAGGAATCCCTAAATCCTGTGTCAAGGGTTCTTGGGAACAAGGTGCGGTACAAGAATCTCTGCATTCATCTGGCCAACAGATATCATCTGTGATTCAGGTAATGGACAAGTTTAATAGATGAAATTTCTAATTCTGTAAGACTCTCCTGGAATTTGAAAATGTCAGATTTCAGGGAAGGCGAGGCAAGTCAGTGATGTTTCCAAAGTGAAAATAGAGTTGCCACAGTAAATTCTCTTGCAAGCCGCTGATTTCAGTTTTACGGTAGTTCACCACAGCACCTCATATCCCGTGGTGGTGGCAAGCACTTGTGAGAGAGCAAGCAGAGCTTTCACATTCACTCGTACTGTTCTGGTAGTAAGAAATAAAAAATTAAGTTAAACTATTTGGATTAAATATGAGTTCGTTTTACCCTGTATGAAATCAGTGGAGCAAGCATCAGTTTCTAGAGCTCTGATGGAAAATGATATAGTAGATAATAGTAGGATTAATGTTATTCTAAAACCTATTTTCTTCTGTGGTATTACAGAAGCACATGGAAATCCCACACCCCAGCAGCCTCCCGTAGCCAGCTACTCCGCTGGTTCGTATCGGAGCCTCTGCAGCTGCTGCCTGAAACATCCTGCTCTCAGGCTTGGAGTCCATTTTAGCAGCACACAGTTCCTGCATAGATTTTTATTTTTATTTACCACTCCCTAGATGCTTTCCTTTTAATACAGCTACATGATCTTAAGAGGCTCTTTCCTCATCTCTCCAGAACAGTTTGAAAGCCCTAAAGGTCAAGCTTTGATTCAAGAATCAGCATCTGTCACAATACCAGAGCTGTGCTACTGGCAATGCTGGGGGGCGTTCCTTCCAGGTGACTGGATCACTTTGGTAGCTGTGAATTTATATAATGTCTGCTAAGTCATGAATGAAAACCACTGAAGAAGTAAGACACTTTTTTTTTGTATCCCATTAAACACCTTAAGGCAAGTTTGTGAGCTCATGCCCACATACATGCTTGGCTGCAAGAAAAAGGAGACGCTGTGTACGGAGTGGGGTTCTTCAGCATTTTCAGCTTAACCCTCCATCCAGTTTTATAGTAGGACAGACCTGAAGCCCTTCATTCCCTGCTAATCACAGAAATGAGATTGCATACAATCATTTGCCAACCTGCTGACGTTAGGCAGGTGATGGGAGCAGCCAGGAGACATACATGTTTATTCTCTGGCTGCAGCGGTGCTGGGAGTTTGGAATTTTGCCTATGCTTCAGGCAGTTTTCTCCCCAGTGCCAGACTGATGACTCAAACTCCATATCCCAGTACATTGTTAGAAGGAAGAGCTGGGAAAGATTACAACAGACAAAGCTAGAGCTGGTGAGAACATACGGGATTTGTGTTCATGCAAACTTTAATCTTCAGAGCAGTAGTCAGTTTGTGGGTATAAATCTCAATATTTTTGCCTAATTTGTCCTTACCTAGCTGGTAATGCTCGCAGTGCAGCAGTGCGTCACGATCACATACGGAGGCAGAGGCCCTGCCTCGCTTTGCAGGGCAGAGACGTTTGCCAGCAGGTAACTCCACTTTTTACTTAGGATAAAAAGGTGGAAGCTAACCTCATGCATGCACACTGTGAGAAACTACACGGCATTTCTTTATCTCTAAGTCTCTGAGAGTTCCACAGAGCCATGGCTGGCTGACAGTTTACAGAGTATGTAAACGAATGTTCCTGCTGTAAAATGCTCGAGTTCAAAGCAGGTACGGTCACTGCAGAGGTGACTCGGTAGCCATTCATGGTGAGTGCGGATGACCTCTCCTCTGTCCAGAGGCCCGACCTGCAGGAGCAGCACAGCACTCCGAGGAGCTTCTTCCCGTTGGCAGTTTCAGAAGATAAAAGCCGAGCAGAACTGAATCTGTGCCGCCTCCTGTCCCCTCTCTTTTTTACTTGGCGCTGGGATGGCTGTCCAGTGGGGTGTCACCTCGGCAGCCTGCCTACCCCAGAGCACTCAAACCTGGGTTTGTGCTGTGAGAAAATGCCCTCGTTAAGGAGGTATGAGAGAAACCGAGGAGAAAACGACAAGATCTGATTATTCTTTCACAAGATCTGATTATTCCTTCAGCGCTCAATGGTTTGGGAACCAAGCAAATTACAAATTAACGAAGCAGACTTCTAAGTTCCAAAGTTTAAAATAAGCACAATTCAAGAAAAACATTTAAACATGATAAAGCAAAAACCATATGAATGGGTCAGGCAACCTGAAATAGGGAAAGAGCATAGAAAGAGCACCTGGCAGATTTTTGGGGAGGAATTTTCCTGCTGAGAGACAGAAAAATCTTTCCATTGCACCTTTCAGGCATCATGAAACCATTGGTTCAGTATTGGTAGAGCATTAACATTTCCCACTGAGTTCTTACCCACCTTGCCTGGAGAGCCCTGCTTCTTAAACACTCCAAAACCAGCATCTGTTTCACAAGAGGTGGGGATGCTGGGGTGGCTCCTGGGCTGGGGGGAGGCAGGGGGGCAGGTGCTCCAAACCACTCTCGCCTCTGGTTTATTCTAGTCGCTGAAAGCACAGTTCAGTGGCAAATCTATTAGGAGGGTGTAATTGGGGACTTGTCTTTTTATTAGTTGGTGATTATTGTTAGACTAATTTGTTATGCATTTTTTAAGTAGGCAGTATTAAAAGTCTAAAGCAAAAGACAGGAGATGATTGCATTAAAACAGATAAATATGCAGTTAAGATAGATGATGGCAGTATGCCTGATATTTATATTGAATATGAAAATACATGCCCCCAAACACCATCAGCTTTGATTATCCAAGAAAATCTGTATTACAAATCAATTCCATAAGTTTTAAATAATAAATTAAAAACAACACAACAAACTGTTGTATTAAAACTTCATAGTGAAATACGTGATATGTGTGTAAAAGCCTTTTAATATAAATGGTCTTGCTCAAGACTCATTCAGTGATGCTTTATTTCTGAAATGTAGGCATATGAGGTTGAGAGTCAGCATTTGTGGAGGGGGGGCAGGGGGGGAAGGGAAAAAAAAACATTTCTCAGTCTCCCTCCTGAACTTCCTCCATCTCTCTCAAGAATGCTCTCGTATCTTTCTTACAAGATACTTGTGGTTGAGTATTACACTATGCAAAGTGAAAAGAAATCTTAGAACCTGTGCTGAAGCGTGGCTTTAGGTGGGAGCTTAAAATGCAGAGGGGTGGTTATAAAAGCAGGAAGTTTCTGAAGACTGGATCATGTGCTACAGATGAAGATGCAGATTACTGGTCTCCAAACCACAGCCATTCAGCTTGATTCGTATAAACGTGCACAGCAAGTGATCTGTCTAAACTTGCCACGATTCCATTCCGTTTGGCTAAACGAAGCAGGCAGGACCGTACGGGCAAGCACTATGTCAGTCTAAAGTACAGCTTTGGTTTTGTATTCCTAGAAATCACTTCCTAGGATGGTCACAGGTCTAACACCAGACCCTTGTTCTTTTTGTTACCAGCCCTTTGCCCTGCTGGCTTTGTTGTACTGGTTAATTTAAAAGTAAAGGTTTTGAACTGTTTGCAAGGGCTTTTTTCTTTAAATATTTGCAATACATTCTAAATATTTCACAACAGGAGGGAAGGACAGAAAGGTGACTCGAGCATGGGAATGAACTTTGAGTCTCAAACACGTGTCTGTAATACTTCCCCTTTCTTCGTATCCTCTTTATAAAGCACAAATGCTGGTGCCCTGGCTGTATCCCATCTGGAATTATGTTCTGCCACTGCAATTTCTCATCTGCCATCCTCCCTGTTCCCCTACTTCATGTTCTTCCCCAAGAAAAATGGAGAAAAAGCAAGCAAGCATAAAGCTAAAGTAAGGCTTGTGAACTATGGCTGCAGTTCTGCCCAAAGCAATGATGTCTGTAAGAGCACCAAGCTTCTAATTTCAGCTGACTACACACTTCCTATATAATACTCTACTAGCCTTTTAGATGTATATAGTTGTAGTTGAGTTAGCCCTACTGAGTAGAATGTTCTTCGTCATTTTTATTTATTTATTCTTATTTATAGCTTGCTTAGTCCTTTACTCCTGAGTGCCGCCTTCTAACTGGGGATTAGCAAGTGTCCCACTGTCCCCTGTCCCCTCTCCTCAGTCAGCTGTGCTATTGAGCTGCCTTCCACCTTCCACTACTGTGGGTGCTCAAGTCACTGTGTTCATGCCACTTCCCGTGACGTTTCTCCTTCATGCTTTTTTACCCCTAGGAGGCGGCATGCAAGCTTTCTGAAATAAAGCCTTGTACTAATGAATGAATCCATTTACAGGGGAAAGTAAATAGGTGCTGCAAGGATGTGGTTGTAGACTGCAGCTGAAAAAGGCCTTCCTTTCTGAGTCGGCATCAAGGAATTTAACTGTTGCCTTTGAAGAAAGCAGTACAGCACAAAGTAGAACAGGGAGAAGGAAACATTGATTTTAGAGCAGTTAGTTACAGCTCTTCTGGATCTGGAGTACTCCTTCCTTACCTTCTTACCCGGAGTCCCTTTAGTGTGAGCCATTTGATCACCTGCTATCAGTTGTGCCTCAGGCTCTGTGGGTAAAAGCAGCTCTTACAGCTGTCCTTGTGTGCAGGCGATCCCCACTCCTGAGAGGGCTCTTTTGCTGAACAAACCCTGGAAAAGGATCCAAAAATGGAGCACTCCCAGGCGCTGGGAAGGCTGGATTCAGGACCAGTTTAGGATTTGACTCAGGCTTTGGTGAATGTTGCATTAGCACTGACACTTTGACGTCCCTGCCCACTGGTGGTCCTGCGAGTGTGGCCAGGGGTCCTCTGGTTTACAAGGACCCCCCTGGCTACTGCAAGTTCAGGGCTGGTTTACTAATTCACAGGACGGACCCTTGGATACACTTCAGATTCACTCGGCAGTCAATATTGACACCATTACTGTACCTAATTTGATATGAACCCTGCTTGTATGACTTATAGCTACAGATGATGAACTACCACGACACACACTGATAAACTAAAGTGATGTGTGCCTACTCTTCTCATCCTAATAGGTGACTGCCTAATGGGTGATTTCACACCACCTATTAGTTTGTTCCCAGATGAATTATTTCAGCTTTTGTTGCTGTTGGGATTGCCATGTAACTTGGGTAAATTGATGGCTCTAACCTATCCTGGAGGCCCAGCCATGCTTCCCCAAGCCTTCTGGTAAGTCGTGCAGGAGGATGCTCCCACTTTTCTGCCCCAGAGCCCATGCAGGGTGGACCCTTTCAGCCATGTGTGAGCAATGCACTGGTTTGGCTCTTTACTTATCTTTGCATTTTGTTTCTTGTAAGTGCATGCTGGTTTTTTCCTGTTTTGCCCGCACTTCACTTGCCTGTTACAGGCTATTCCTCTGAGTTTGCCCTTTCCTGTCAGCAAAGATTTTGTCAGGCGCTCAGCTTGTCATCACAGTTTTCTCAGCAATATCTGCATCGTTAGCAAGTTTGGCAAAAAAAACCCTGCCAGCAGACAGAGGGGCCTAGCTGTCCTATGGGTAAAACCCAAAAGACGGTGAGCTCCTTTTCCCACAGCACGCAGCCCCATTCCACGGCCTTACAGGCCGCACGCACACCTGGGACAGGGAATTTTTGGACAGCCCACACAGAGCATACATCTGGAAAGTGTATCCCTTTGAACAGTTGTCTTGAAAAGTATTAATCTACGTAGGTAATTTAAAAATACCCTGGGGTTTCTCTTCTCTTGTAGGTGAGCGGTGGGCCGAGGCCTGCCTGCCCCACAGGGCCTACCCGCTGCCTGAGGGCCAGCCGCCCTGCACGCCACCTTCACCGAGGTTCTACCCTCTAGTAAGATCCAGAATTACTAATTTGGACGTTAGAGATTAGAAATGAAAGGGAGTTCATGTCAGTGAAATCTGACCGAGTATTTAAGGAGGAAACAAACCCGGCAGCCAGCTACCCCCGAAGCCGGGAGCCCGACGCTGCCTGACGGGACTGCTGTGTGCTAGTTCCAGGAAAAGCGCTCTCTACGGTGCGCTCGCGGATTTCTTTTTAATTCTACAGTGAAATACATATTTAAATTGACGGGCGGAAGCCTAGCGGGCCCCCGGGGCGTGGCGGGCGGTGCGGAGCGCCCCGGTGCGCAGCCGGCGGTAACTCTGCCCCGAGGCGACCGGGCTCGGCTGCGTGCGGGACGTGACCGGGCCTCCCGCCGCAGCCCGGCCTCCCGCGAGGGAGGGCACTCTGCGGACGGGCAGGCAGCTGGACCAATAGTGACGCGCGGAGGGCTGTGCGGCCCAATCGCTGACGGGCAGGGGCGGGGCGGGCTGCGTGCCGGCGACGCGGGCGGGCGCTGCGGCAGAGCGCGGGCGGCGGTGGAGCGGAGCGGATCGAGTCGAGCCGGGAGCCAACATGTCTCTCTCCAACAAGCTCACCCTCGACAAGGTGGATGTGAAGGGCAAGCGGGTCGTTATGAGGTGAGGAGCTGGGCCCCGCCGCGCGGTGCGGGGAGGAGAGGAACGGCCTGGCCCCGCGGGGGCAGGAGCGCCCGGGGCCGCCACCCCTGGTGCCCTTGTGCCGGGGCGGCCTTCGGCAGCGGCTGGGCCCGGCGAGGAGGCGGCGGGGCGGGCTGTGCCTCCCGGGGATGGAGGAGCGGGGGGAGCAGCGCTGCCTCCCCGCCCCGCTGGGCCCTGGCCGGCCGCGCTGCCTCCACGCCCTGCCGGGCCCTCCGCGGCCGGACTCCGGCGCAGCTTCCCCCGGGCAGCAAAGTCACCCCCGTCCTCGGCAGCGGCACGTCTGGCCCCGGCAAAGTCTTTCCTGCGGGGTTTGGGTTGCTCCCCGCCCGGCTGCTGGGGAGGCCCCGCACAGCCCGGGTTACCCCTTCCGGGAGCGTGTCCCTCTCCCGGTGGCGGGGCTGTGATTGACGGGGGTAGCGTGAGCCCCGGCCGCGCTCAGCCCTGTTGGGGCCGGGCAGGATGGTGCCCAGCGCTGCCCGAGGTGGGCAACTGGGGGCTGCAGCCGCTCGGCTTCCACCTGTACCTGCCATCCACAGGCGGCCTGGGGAGAAAACGAGCCAGTCTACCCTGATTTTATTGGGGAGTACTCCAAAACCTGCTTATTCCCCAGTTCCCTTCTTCCTTCCTGCAAATCCAAAAAGCGTTGCAATAAAAAAAGTGAAAATATGGTTCTGGCCAGCTACCCAAATAAAACAGTAATTTTGCTTTTTTGCAGCAAGCTTCGAGTCGCACAGGTATTCAGCATGTCCAGGTGTAAAACCCTAAAATAGGAATTTGTAGGTTAGTTATAAAACATCAAGGGCTGCTGAAAGCCTAATGGTGGAATTGTTGCCAGATACTGGGAGATAATGGCACTGAGGTACATCCTCCACGGAATACTCTTATTGTGGGATTCTTTGTCCAAGGTCACCATGATGTGACTACTGTGTGTCTGTTACCTTGCTCAGTGAGTAGGCAGATACAACAAAATTGTAACTTCTCTTCCCTGTAGTCTGTGTGAGACAACTTGCTCTTTTTATCTTGTCTCTCTGTTGTCTCATTTTGAAGTAGTTCCCTAGAAATCTGATTACCAGAAACTAACCCCCATAAGGAGTATTGAAGAAGCTAGCTCAGAATTTGCATGGCTTCCTAAATTTTGTATGATAAAAGGCCTTTTTATCTCTGTAACAACTTTTTTTTTTTTTTTTAGCCTGCCTGTTTTTTCCTTTTCTGGGTTATGTTACAGAGAACAGTCCTGCTTTGGCAGAGGATGAGTTGGCCAGCTCTTAGTCTCCGGTGGTTAATGCACATACCTATTTTTGCAGTTCTGTGATGGGCTGCTAAAACAGTGAAACGGCAGATGAGGTGTCAGCCTTTGTGTTCCCTGCCTGCGTCTCATTTCACTGAAAAGAGTCACCGTGTGTGCTCAGTACTAGTAAAATCAGTATCTTCTTGTTTTTTGGGTTTTTTTTTCTTATCTATCATAATTTTGGCATACTCATAACCTGGTTATCTTCCAGTCTCAGTGCTGAAGCTTCAAGAGAAGCTGGGAATGGGGAGGAGAAACAGGTTCAAGGGGAGCTCAGATTTCAGTTATCTGCAGCGGGGAAGAAGAGCAAACTGGGTCTTCCTTGTGTAGCTCTGATGGCTCTGTAAAGCAAACTATTCTTTTATTCTCTCCTTTTAGAATAATAGCATGATAATGGTTCTTTTCTTTTTAGAATTAGTCCACTGTACTGCGGGGCTGCCAGTTCAGTTTCTTTCTGCTCAGCTACTCCTGTTTTGCTGGCAGCTTTTGTCTGTCTTTCCATCTGTTTCTTGTGCTGAGCAGGTTGTAAAAGAATTCAAATAACTTCCTGAATTGTGGTGTTCTTTAATACAGATACAGAATGGTGAAGGGTACACTGTAGCAGTGTGTTTTACTTTGCTGGTTCTGCTAGCCTGTTACACTGGGTTAGATGTAGCTGGTGAGTAATTCCTGCCTTTGCTGTTACGCAAACACAGCTTCCTGCTGCTAGTCAGCACGTGGGCGCAAGGCAGCTAGCGAGAAATGGCTGATGAAACTTCCCTCTCGCATCCCTTCACCTGGCACGAGTAGGGAAGTTATCTCTAGATCCATGGCTGGTCTTCCAGTGGGAATGTGATAAGCCCCAGGACCCGGCTACGGAGAACAGAAATTCAGAGTTGTAGACAATGCCTGGACAGCTTCCTTGAGCCTGCCCGCTTGCCTTAGTAGTGTAACCAGGTACTTTAGAGGCCTCATTAGAGAACACAACGACACTTTTCATTATTCCCTTCCTTTTCCCTTGGAAGCTCCTAGTCAGTGACCTGAGAGCATGTTGTTTAAAATGAAAAGGTTGTGGGGAGCTTGTTCAATCTCAGTTTTATGTGTTTCTTCAGCATCATTGCTGCTGCGGTCATGAGCATTAGGATGTATTGGTGGCATAGCTTTACTAAGTCATTCTAGCAGATATTTGTTCTTGGTTTATGTTCTATTATTACAAGCAGAAATGGCTAATAACATACTGATTTCAAAATGAAACTTGTGTACCAAGGCACAATTAAAAATCTTACTTTAATTGTAACATTGTTTTTCTAGCCAGCATTTTTACTGACAGGTTCCCTCACTCTGTAAAAGAAATTTGTTGATTATTTAAATTTTTTTTTTTTTTAGGGTTGACTTCAATGTTCCAATGAAGGATCACAAAATAACCAACAATCAAAGGTGAGCCATAACTTCTGTCCCAGATGGAAGCCCTGAAGTCTGTTTTCGCTCTGACTTTAGCCCAGTTACATTAGCAGTACCTGGAATACTGCCATGATTAAGCTGTGATTGCTCATACCAGGATATTAAAGCTGTCTTAGAGAAGGTCCAACAATTGTTAATTAAAACCCCTGCAGCCACTGGCAAACTATGCTAACTGCAAGGCTTCTTCTCACTATACCTGCTGTGGAAAGCATATAGAAAAGTCTTCTAATTGTACAGATCCTAAACTACATTCTTTAAAAGTGGCTGAAGCGTTGTGACCATTTCACAACCACATCCTTTTCACTGTGTGTGAAAATGAGCTGTATTTGTTGGTAGTATCCAGAATACTTTCTGCCTCCTGGTTACCCTGCAGGTATGTTGACTTGTGTTAGTGCAGCACGCAAAGAGACGGGATTTAGAAACAATGATATCAGATGTCTTGTCTTGCTTGTCTGTCACTTGCAGACAGATGACAGTTTTGTTCACCACAGAATGCCCGCTGCTCAACATTCCCATCAGTTCTTTATTTGTTCAGAATCACAGACTAAACCAGGAGGCCCAGTAATGTTCAGGTGTGTCCTGACATTTCTTAGCTACAAGCAATCAGCAGAATTTAGATTACAAAATGCATTTCACTTCAGCGCCCTATGTTACATGGAAGATAACAGTGTAACACAGGAAAACATGCTGGGACAGAGAATTTTGTTGATGCTTTGTGGACCATGCTTCAGGATTGTCACAGTCCCTAGAAGGATAGGCTGGGTTAGCTCCACAGGGAAAGCTGTGCTCTGTGGGATGTGGTTAGTCTCCTAGACATTTGTTCTAATAAGGGTAGGTTGCTGAGAAGCCCAGCGTCCCTTTTTGCTGGTGGTGATGTCCTGCTGTCTTCTGGTGAGAGGTAGGCTGAACCACGTGAACGCCAGAGGTAGGATGGACTTCTTAAGTAATTGTTCTGCCCAGCTCTTGTGCTCAGTTTCTTTTGTCATTTTTGAAGGACAACTCCCAAGGCTCTTGTGTGTTTACTAAGTTTGCTTGCCTGGTAGACTACTTGAATCCTTTTTTAATTTATTCTTCTCTGCTATTATAGGATCAAGGCGGCTGTTCCTACTATCAAGCACTGCTTGGATCATGGAGCCAAGTCAGTGGTTTTGATGAGTCACCTGGGTCGCCCGGATGGCGTTCCCATGCCTGAAAAGTTCTCCTTGGCCCCAGTAGCTGTGGAGCTTAAAGCACTCCTGGGCAGGTGAGGTAGAAGAGCAGTCCAGCATGCCTCAGGCCCTCTCTGGCAGCGGACCTGGGTGCTTCCCTTTCTGAAAGGAAGAATCACTGGTGGGATGACAGTGTGTATCTTGTGTTTGCAGGGAGGTCTTATTCCTGAAGGATTGCGTTGGTCCTGAGGTGGAGAAGGCCTGTGCTAATCCTGCAGCTGGCTCCATCATCCTGCTAGAGAACCTCCGATTCCACGTAGAAGAAGAAGGGAAAGGGAAGGATGCATCAGGGAACAAGGTGAAACTTCAAGTCTAGCTTTTGTGTGTGCCTGCTCTGGTCTTACTAGCTTGTTTGCTGCAGACTGACAAGGAACCAGCAGCCGGTCTAAAATGCTGTTTATGAATTTGCTCTCAGAAGGATGTCAGAGATCTTCAGTTCAGTGTGTCCGATCATTTGTACCATGCTGTGAGGAAGTTCAAGTCAAATGCATTGAATTTCCAAGATGAAACAGCTTATGTGAAAGGTTACAGATGACTCTGTTGAAGGTGCTGTAGTCTGTAACAGAAGGAAAAGCGGGGGAAATAGGGCTGTGCAGCAAACTAGTTGCTGCTTATTAGACTTTATTTTGGGACATCTAGACCAAAAAACAAGGTCTGTTTGAGATTGTTGCCACTGGGGCCGTAAGAAAGACGCTTCTTTCTTGGTTATCTGACTGATGTTTTAATATAAAGTTTAAACATTCTGCAGCATAGGAATTATCAAACCCTTTTATAAGCCTATCTGGTCTTAATAATCATCTAAGGCCAGGCTGCCTTGCACCTCTGACATTTTCTTGAAGGTCAGGAAGAGTGCTTGCTCCAGACAGCTGCTTTTCTTAGTGACAGTGACCCCACTGACTTTACACAGGTCTTGGCTCCTTTCAGATTCAGTTTGTGGGGTGGAATGCTGACATGGTGTGGTGCCCTTTATGGGCTGACACAGGACTCCTGTAAAACAGGCCAGAGAACTAGTAAGCCTTTGCTGATGGCAATAAGAAATTGAGCAAGTCTGGAATTATTTGCTACCAGAATTGTGTGCCACTGAAAGCCAATATGGTGGCAGGGAAAAGTGGGACAAAAATTTAATTTGCTTTGGGAAGCAGTCCCTTGGTTTAGTGTATTTCTGTAATTTTCAGGTTATTTAGCTGGCTGTATGCATATGGAAGCATGTGCTGCAGTTGAGCAGAAGAGGAGGAGGGCTGTTGACAGACCTGCTTCTCATCCTAACAGAGGTGAAAGTCAGTGCTATGGAAATAGTGATGTGGTACAAGACTGCAGATTATTAACTGGTGCTTGTTAACAAAGCAGATCAAGTGGCAGTGGTTCCTTCGTTCAGAGCCTCTTGTGTTCTGCTTACAGATGTTACTGGTACTTAATCTCTTTGTGTAAAGCCAGGCAATTTAACAAGTGAAGGAGCAGTTGAAAACATTGTTCTATAATCTGTGTAGCCCCTTTGGCTTGTTTTATGCTCGGGCTGAACCCATCTGCCGTATATTAGTGTACCTGCCTGCCATCATCCCCATGGTGTTATATCTGGGCGCTAGCAGAGGCCTCACTGAGAATGATGAGCTGGTAAAGCAAAAAGCCCCGGGAGAGGTGATAGCTTGACTGCCAGTCTGGGCTGTTCTTTAAGAGCAAGTGGCTGTAAACTAGGTCCAAGCAGTCACTTAGTGTCAGAGTGAGCTCTGCTGTCTTTTCATGGTGGTAAAGAAAACCCAACTATATGAGCTGTCCCATGAGGATTTGGTAGGATGCATAGAGGATGGAGAAGTTTTAACAGAAATGCATCTGTTCTTGCTTACTACATGCTAAGCTTATCTTCAGCTTTCCAATGTTGGCTGCTTTTGCTGTGGCCTGTTGTAGTGTGCAGGCTACGTATAAGTTAATCCTCAATGCATCGTTGTATCAGTCCTTCAGGAGCTTGTCCTTTTACCTGTGGCACTTGAGGACCACATTTTCTTTGTTCAGTAATTGTTAGTCTCATCTCAGCATTGCCTCATCTCCACACACCCTTTCTGTTACCTGTGGTCACCGCACAAAACTGAAAATCTGTAGGAGAGAGACTGAAGGGTTGGTAGTGCTGCAGTTCATTCCTGCTCTGATAGACTAGAAGCTTGAAGTGGGAACAGGCCTCGGGCCTGTAATAGCAGTCTCAGGGAGTTTAATGTGGAGTTTAAACCATTTAAATCTTTCTGTTGCTCCTACTTACTTACTGGGAAAGACCACATGAAATACAGTGACCCACAGGATGAACTGATGAGTTTCTCCAGCTGACCTTTCTTTGCTTTGGGTTTATAAGTCAAATTGCTGACTTTGGCTTCAGTTTCAGAATCAATTCTGTGTACCTGAATAGCACAAACTTGTCATTCTTTTTCTTTTTAGATCAAGGCTGATTCTGCAAAAGTGGAGGCTTTCAGAGCCTCTCTTTCTAAACTGGGAGATGTCTATGTCAATGATGCTTTTGGAACTGCCCACCGGGCTCACAGGTGTGTATCCAGTTCCCTTCCACAGGCAGAACTGCAGAATGATGTCATGGAAACACATACAACTGTGCCCTCAGTGAGTTTTAACTTCCTTTTGGGCTTATCCCGTTCTCATTCTGCTGTTTGTTCCTGAGTAATGGATTTAGTGGAGACAGTTGTCAATAGTATATGCTCTTTCAAGTTTGCTTCTGGGTACAGGAGACAGGTGTAACTCCTAAGACTTGAACTGACTTTTTAGGCTTTGAGGATAAAAAAATTACTTGCTTTGGACTTGTATAAATTGTCCTGCAATTACAGCAGACCTCTTTTCCAAAAGATTAATAGCTCCAGATTGATTATTCTCATGGAGTGTGGTTAGGTATGTGTGCTTTGCAAACTCCAGTGGTCTGCTTTGAGCTTGATTTCATGATCTGGTGCTGTTGGAAGAAGATATCTGTGCTCTTATGCTTAACTGTCCCTCAGCACTCTGGATCACTGGTTAACACTGTGACTGTCTTGCGTATTAATATATCTGTGCAAAAACAATCTCAGAAAGTAAGGGTGTACAGCCAGCTTATCAAAGTAGGAAAACAAAAACCTTGTCTTTGTTTTCATGCAGGTTTTCATGCTGTTCTCATTGCTGCAGCTGACTAAAGGATTGGCTTTGCAATGCTGTGAGACACAGGGATGTTTGGACCTGTACTGATTGAAAATTTTTCCATTCCTCACTCTTTTATTCTGCAGCTCCATGGTAGGTGTCAATCTGCCTCAGAAGGCTGCTGGCTTCCTCATGAAGAAAGAACTGGATTACTTTGCTAAGGCCCTAGAAAGTCCGGAGAGACCCTTCTTAGCAATTCTTGGAGGGTAAGACTCAAGAACATATCAACTCCATATTTCTCTTTAACTACTCAGTAAGAAATGAAAAGTTATTTTGGCTTGGTTCAAACAAGTGTTTTCCTTCTAACTGTGCCTACAGTTCAGATTTATAGGTAAGTCCCAAGATCTCTGTAAGATGCAGATTAGAGAGGAGCTAACTGGCCGCGTCTGCTCCTGTGATGATACTGTCAGGGTCTGGTCATCATATCTGCTAACCTCTTCTTAATTCCCCACATGGAGACAATCCACAGCAGTTTGTTGTACAGATGAACCAGAAGAGCTGTTAGAGACACATGATGGCCCTGAAACATTGTTGGTGACCTTTCCTCCACGGTTCAGAGTACAAGCATCCTGCAGGCTCAGCACTGTGTAAATTGACACAGTCTGTCGTTATGCAATGGTGACCTACTGTAGCTGGGTAGGCCTCCACTGTCCCCCAGTACCTAGTGTGCCAAGAAACTTGAAGGTGCAAAACCAAGTGACTGTGTGTAGAAATAATTTCCCATTGCTAATGATTTTGGTCATGTTTGTACCCAGTCTGGCACTGTAGTTCAGTGACAGTATTTCAGGTCATCAGGTGAATTAAAATACCTTGCTATGTAACACAGAACTGGGACACCATAACATTCCTGTGTTCCTGACAGAAGTATGTGCCTTATTTCTGCTCTTTGCACCCATAAATGTGTTTTTTAAGAAGTAGCATTCAGTTCTTACATAAAGTTTAAACTTTTTCTATGACCTTGGCTGTAGTGAACCTTTTTTGAGAGGTACATAACAAGGGGTGACCAGGAGGTTCCCAGACTAGGAGCCTGGTACTAAACTCATTGTGTGGCCAAGGACTAACTAGTGCTGACTGCACCTTAGTGAGTCACAGGATGAACTCTGAGAGCAGTTCAGAGCCAGAAAATACCTGTATCTGTCTGGAAGTGGCACCTTTTTAGGTGGGATGGCAGATCCAGTAACTCTGGCTCGGTTGTACCAGAGGGAAGTCATGCTTGGAAGCTGTGTGTGGTCCAGTTGCAGGCTTGCTACTGCTTATCTATAATAAACTTGGGCCTAGAAGATGAACTGAGAATAACTGTACTAACAAGTAAAGTGGAAATTAAATGTGTTGGGAAAGAAAGACCATGTGCAGGAAGGTAATTCAGTGCTAGAAGCAGGGTATGTGCAAGGGTAAGAAAGAAAAATGTAATTATGTAATTCACCTTCCCGTCTCTGCCTGCCTGCAGCTGCACAGGGCAAGGTGGGCACTGCAGGCTTTTGCTGCAGCTCTGTCCCATCCCATCAAGGCTTCTTGACCTGCTCAGTGCCTACAGTGTAGCAACATTTGCAGCTTCACGGCTTAAGCTGGGGTTGGTGGCTGGCTCACACCAGAGCTCTCCATGGTTGCCAAGACTGGATTTGTAGAGGCAATGCCTATTTCTTATGGTTAGGTCTGAAAGCATTTTGTTAATGAAACTCATGCAGTTATCCATGGTTTAGAGATGGAGAAACTAAAGCAAGAAGAGGAAATGGTCTCATCTAACGTCACCAAGTAGGGCATGGTCTTAAGACTATGATGGAGGTCTCTGAGTGCCAGACCAGATTTCACTCGGGGTTGTTTCCTGAGGTCTTTTATGAAGCTTTCTTTTAGATAACAACAAAAATTCCATACATGGCATTAAAGAGAGAAGACAGGAGACTTTTGTCTATTTACTGCCTCCTCTGCCTTTCCTATATAAAGAAATTTTGGTATTATTCCAATACCGTTTGTATCTTGTACCAAAAGCAGTCATCGGCTTTGGGGCAGGGCAGTTCTGTATCACAGATCACCCTAGCAGTTTGGAGCTGTGCTGTGAGTGTGGCGGGGTGCCGGACCTAGAAGGGTTACAGGAGCTGGCAGTATGGCAGCTGGTACAGAAGATCCTGCTGGGGTTGGACAGTGGTTATGAATGGCAGTGCTCTGATCTCTGCTCTACCTTGCTGGACAGCAGGGGAAATCAGGCTCTAAAGTGCCAACGAGGTTTAGATCGAAATAGGAAAAAAATAGAGGGCTCTTGTAAGTTGATGTTTAATGCTGGCCTGTGAAGTTGCCAAATTCCCTTTCTACCTGCCCCCAACAACTCCTTTGTCGGATCATTCTCTCCATATGGCTTTGACACACCACAATCGAGTAAGTTTTGCCTCAGGAGTTTTGGGCAGCAGCTACATTATTCATCCTTTTTCCTTCTCTCTTGCCAGAGCCAAGGTTCAGGATAAGATCCAGCTGATCAATAACATGTTGGATAAGGTCAATGAGATGATCATTGGTGGTGGAATGGCATTCACCTTCCTCAAAGTGATCAACAACATGGAGGTACGAAAAGAGCAATTCGGTGCCTACTCCTAGGAAAGAATGCGGTCAGAATGTCCTTTATATATGCTAGTATTGAGAACTGGCTATCAGCTCTCTGCAAGAGTAGGGAGCACTGAGAAGTTACTTGACAATCACTTTGCAAAAATCAAATTGGTGCCTATGTCTAGCTAGGTGCGTTAGGAGAACAGTCTTTCCAGAATGGCTGGCTGAGCAGTTTGGCTTGACTACTGCTGTAGTTTAGCTACAGTAGCTAAACAAACACCTCTCTCTTACTTTTCCCAAATAATTTCTCTAGATTGGTAACTCTCTGTTTGATGAAGAGGGATCAAAAATTGTCAAGGACCTGATGGCCAAGGCAGAGAAGAATGGCGTGAAGATTACTCTGCCTGTTGATTTCATCACTGCAGACAAATTTGATGAGCATGCACAGACTGGGGAAGCCACAGTGGCTTCAGGCATTCCTGCTGGCTGGATGGTAGGTTTTAATAGGCTTTAAGGGACTAAAAGAAGTAACAGGCAGCAGTGGGGTGGGAAGGACACCTTAAAGGAGTAGAAAAAGTAATTATCATTCTTTGCAAAGGTTTCTGAAGGTGGTCAAACTGTGTAGTGTGTTGGTTTAATGAAATGGAAGTCCTGTTTTTTCTGAATTTTTAAGTTTAAAGTAGCTTTTGTGAGGTTTGTATTAAAACAACAAAACTCCTCTTAAAACCTTGAGTACAGTAGAAATCCCTTGTATTTGACAAATTTAAGTGGAGTTAGCAAAAGTTTCTAATCAAGGCTTCAAGCATCTGGCATTGACTTAAAAATTTAATTACTTGTACTAGGAAGATAAATACCACACCAGACTCCGCCTTCCTGCAGCAGCTGCTGATAAATCTTTCTGCTTTTCAGTATTCAGTGCATATAGAGAAATACTTGCTTCATATCTGGGGCTAAGGGGGAAGCTTCTGAGGATCCCAGCTAAACATTGGTGATTTGAGATGAGGGTCAGCAGTGAGTGTATCAATGGCTTCTTTTACTTGTCTTAGGGCTTGGACTGTGGCCCTCAAAGTGTGGCAAAGTTTGTTGAAGTTGTGGGAAGGGCCAAGCAAATTGTGTGGAATGGCCCAGTCGGTGTCTTTGAGTGGGACAAGTTTGCCAAAGGAACCAAAGCCCTGATGGACAAAGTGGTAGAAGTAACTGGAAAGGGCACCATCACCATTATTGGTAAGCAGCTGTATGTGTTTCTTCTTGTCTTTCCAAATGCAACAACGCTTGCCAGTACCGTGTTAAAAATACTTGTCAAATTCTTTTTCTTCCCTCATGTTTTCATCTGTCCTTCAGCTTGGAGATAGGACTTTAAAAAATGTTGTATGTACCGATGCAGAGTATTTGGGAGCAGGACCAGCACATAGCAAGGCTGTGGCCCTTAAGCTGAACAAAATCTGAATTTCCTGTGTGTTTCATTGATTATATTTTTTTGTTTGTACTACAGGTGGTGGAGATACAGCTACTTGCTGTGCAAAGTGGAACACTGAGGATAAAGTTAGCCATGTCAGCACCGGAGGTGGCGCCAGCCTGGAACTGCTAGAGGGTAAATGTTCCTTTATTTTAACTACTTCCAGCGAATTGGGTACTTCGGGTGTTCTGCCACTTGTTGATACTCAAGAAATCACAATGGGGTGAATGTCTTTTCTGTTCCACCATGTGGAGTTGAACATAGCTTTTGAGCAACGAGCTCCTCATTGCTCTTCTGTAGTCCTCCTAGAGGAAGAAAGAAAATGGAGTATTCTTGCAAACAACACGGTCTGCCACTCCCAGAAAGCAAAAATGCTGGAATAGAAAAAAAAATGGCCTTGAGAGCGAGCTTACTTTTGTAGATGATCCCCTGAGACACGCTAACCAGACTGTTTAAAATGCCCAGTTTCTGTGAGGGAAATCACATCAGAATAGTCTGGAATTTTTGCCAGAAGTTTCCTTTTGGGCACATTGTTTGAAATTCCGTGGTTTTGGGGAGCCCTCTAGTGATCGATCACAAACGTGCACAAGTATACTTGGAATTCAAAATGGTGAGAATTTACAGGATTCCTCTAATGAGTTACATTGTACTCTAAATGAGTTTTCATTTCCTCTGGTAATTAGCTGTTTCCCAATATGGGTAAATTATCTAATGCTGTCAGCTTCTCTGTAGAAGAGAAACTGCAATAAACTGCATTGCAGCTGCTAGTTTCCAGCAGTTATATGCGAGACAGAGCTTTTGTTTCTGTTGCCTAGGGAGTGATGGTAAAGGGAAAGAATGCAGATGGCTAGAAGGAAACACTGTGCAACTGATTTATTCAAAAGAACAAACTTGTCTAAGTTTTGGCCCAAAATGTGGGTTTGTGTGTGTGATCTTTTAAATGTAACGGAAGTCTAGCTAATTAGAAAAGCTTCTGAAGATTTAAAAAAGGCGTGCACGCCCCCCACCCAAAACCCAACAAACTGGTGAGTTGTGAACAGTGTTAAAATTCAGTACTGCCATGCAGCTTGAGCATTAGAAGGTAGGTTTTCCGGAAAAAAAAAAAAAAAAAAAAAAAAAGCAAAACCAGAGGTCTGTCTTCGTTATTAAAGTAATACAAAAAGCTAAAAATGCTTTAGAAAACATTGCACTTTAATAATCTGGGCCCTCATGCTCAGACATGAGCATATTCCTTGCTTCCATCAGTTGGAATGAGGCATGTAAATATCTAGACCTGGGTGTTTTAGTCCCAGTAAAAGACTTGAGACTTGTAGGAGGCTTTGTTTCTTTTTCTGAATTAATTCTTAAAATTTCCACCACACACTCCAAAATTCTATTTATGTGCCACTAGAGATTAAAGAAAGTATGCAGCAACTCCCTAGACCAAATCAAAAATCTGTTTGCCATCAAACTTAATGGAAAAAGATCTTAGGTGTTTGGATCTGACCCTAGCAGAGACTTGGATAGAAATTTACCATTATTAGTTAACTGAGAATTGATGACTGTGGTACGTTAAGAATCTGTCTGCTGACATATGAGTGCAGCTGTGCTCTGGATACTCACTACAGCAGCCCTAAAAGGTATTTACTGCGTGAAACATCTAAATGTAACTCATATGCGTAAGAGCCACAGTCAATAGGAGCATGCATAGAGCCGAGCTCTTCCATTTTTAACCTACAATGTCTGATAATTTCTTTTAATATGTTTAAATGATGCAATTGCAAGTGTAAAACTTAGTTGCTTGAGGGCAGAGGGGTTCTTAACTTTACCGGTATGTTTTTAACTGCTAACAGGTAAGGTTCTTCCTGGTGTGGATGCCTTGAGCAACGTGTAGAGAGCAGAGTATCACCCCAGTTCCCGGTCCTGTGCACAGCCCCTGAGATTCAACACTTCAGCGCTTCTGTATTTCAACTCTGCGATAGGCAGATCACAGAATGTAAACCGAAACTGGACAGGGTTTGAGGAGACAGCAGAGAGATTTTACGACTGCAGTTTACATGATGTGGATTTGTCCACTGTTATCCCACTTGAATTAATGTAGTGAGTTTAAACTGTTGTTGTGAACTTAGAGTGTATATATTTATATTTTGCCTTTTCAAAGAGATTAATCCCTGTTAGACATGTCCGTTTCTCAGAAAGGAGTGCACTGTTTAGCTTCAATGTTCTTAGGCATTTTCATCACTTGACACTGTTCAGAAACAAGAGGGGACTCCAGTTTTTTGGAGGCTGATTGTAATAGCTGCTGAATAAACATATTTAAAATGCTCCCAGTTTGTATATGGTCCTTCTTTCAGATTTTTGAAATGGTATACATTAAAATATCTCTGACTCCTGATGCTAGGAAGAAGCTATTTTAATGTTTTCCACTAATTACAGTATTTATAAATACCTTTTATTTGTGTCCAGAGGATCTGTAAGCACCCACTCATCATCAAAGTGAACTTTGGTAAGGACGTAAATTCTTGCGGATGTGCTGTTACATTAAAACTTCCATGCTGTCAGGTAATAAAGTAAGATGAAATTTTGGATGTGCAAGTCTGGTAAAAAAAGTGCACATCTAAAAGTGTTTCCCACCTAGAGAACTCCCCTCATAGCAGGCAACCAATGCATCTAATCTGAATATAGGGGAAACTGAAGACAGGCAGGTAAAAACTGAGTCACAGGCAAACAGAACCGCAGTGCACCTTTGCTAAGTTTGTGGTCCTAAAAGTGCATAAAACTAGCATAGTAAAACCACACAGTTGGACAATTAGGTTTGTGTGTGTGGCTTAAGCATGTTGCAGAACCACAAGTATTGTCAGCGGAGGACCACCAACACGGTGCAAATGTCTAAAGTTGGGATTTCCGTTTTGACTGTTGTGCGTTGGCTCCTATGCTTGCTGCAGGACCCAAAAGTGAGCACAGGGCAGCTCTAAACCAAACCCAGGATTGCTCCAAACTCGAATCAGCTTGTGAGCATCCAAAAGCGTGTTTTGGATTATGTTAGCACTCATGGCTCTGCTCGTAAGAACTGTGAGGAGGCACAGTGCTCCAACTGAACTGCTTGTGTGTCTTTCTGCTGGATCAGAGAAAAGTAAGTGATGTAAAGCAGCAGTTGCCTGTTTTTATTCCTAGTGAATTCCCAGCAGTATTGTTAGGATGCTTCCCAGGAGGTTTTGCATGGCCTGAATAGTATAAAGCAGCCAGGACAAACCATGGAGAGAATCTTTGGGGTAAGCAGTAAGCCACAACAGAGTATGCTTTTAAGTTAATTTGTATGTATGTACATAATATTACCAAAACAAAATGAAAGCATTTTTGCCAAATTTTGCTTGGTCATGGTGGGATGTGAATTAAACCCTAATAATGCTGAAGTGTGTATAAAGCTGTGTATGAAAAATATGCTTATTACACTTTAAAGCTAAAAGTGACTATGGCAATGAGAAGAAACTAGAAATAACGCAAATGACTGCAGCGCTGTGGTTTTCTCCTCCTCCTCTCTTTGTAAATCTCCCAAGCATTGTCTGATTACGCATGAATGATGCAGATTTTTGCTAGGATTGCTTTCTCGCTGTTACTCATGTTTTCCAGGCAGGGGTGCAGACCTCCGACAGCTGCAGGAACGAGGCAAAGAAAGGAGCAAGCTTGTCGGCCACAAAAAGACTATGGATTTTGGAAATCCAGTACTACAAAACCAAACATTCCACCATGTTTTATAACAGATCATTCTTGTCTGGCTCTGGCAAACAAGGCCTCGTGACAGCACAGCCCATTTTAGTGTCACTCTTATACCCCTGTGTTGCTGGATTCCCATGGAGCAATAACATATTTTCCCTCCATAGCTCCTCTCTTGGTGTTTACAGTGAAAGGTTGGTGTGTGGCTGCTACCTCTGCTGGGTTCCCCCCTCCCCACCCTTCATCAAAAGCAACAAAACAAAGTGATCTGTAATCAAATATGGCAAGGAGTAGTAATGCTCCATGAACATAGATGTCTGTGCTTTAAAGCAGTTTTCCCACCTGACTTTGGAAGCTCGCTGCTTACACCTCTAAAATGTCCTTTTGTTTCCACATGGCTTGTTTTAATTGATGCAGTGTTCAGATCTGTGTGCTCAACATAGCAAACCTTGGAGAGCAAGGCCAGCTTTATGCGTTGTAAAGAAAAACGGATGAAGCATCTCAACATGAGACCCCAAGAGCTATACACTTGATGACTAGCAGCTGATTACTTGAGTGACACGGTTTCCAGATTATTTTTTTTAAGCTTTGCCTATTAATATTTTTTAGCACCTGGCTACTGCAGTGATAAAATATTCTTAAGGCATCTAGAGGTTCCTTCTTCCACTAAATTTTACATCCTCTGGAGTCACACTGGTCTTCCTGGATTCTTTTGGCCTGTGTTCTGACAACTTTTCTAACATGAATCTTTAACAGTTCTGCTTTTTTTATTGCTTTTGTTGAGAGTGGTTTTGGGGCAAGGAACGTTGCTAGTTAGAAACCTTGTGGAGGAGACATTAGAAGACAAAGCTGTTGCAGAAAGATCATGATGCAATGAAGGTAATAGATTTAGCATGTAAGTGGGCTGATAATAAGAGCCAAGTGAAATAAAAAGTGAACAACTTAAATCCTCATGATTTTATAAAATTATAAAAAATTTCAACATGAAAGACTTCAAATTTGTTGTAAACACAGTAAGCTCCTCCTGGGCCAAGATAAGTGAGCTCTTATATGGCTGTCTCCCTGCATAATTTACAATCTTCTGTTGATTGCAAGAAGCAGACAAAGTGTTTCCATGTCATAAAATGTACAATCAACGGTACCTGAAAAAGTTGTAAAAGCAGCATTCGCCCCTTAGCACTGGCGAGCCTGCAGCCATGTGCAGGGACATCAGCCCTGAGGTAGCGGAGTGGGCCCAGCACATCTGTGACACTTGCAGATCTGGCCAGCCAGCAGGCTAGCTGTGGCAAACACCTTAATCACCACTAAAACACCAAAACTTTTTGCTGCGGCCCTGCCTTTCTAAGGAGTGGGCCTCCTCAGGGAAGCGGCCATTTTGTGAGCGATGCCACTAAGCTCTGGGGAAGGCACCCCCTCTCTTGGAGGGAAGGACGAACGTCATCCCCTCTTTATTTTTCTTTTTTCTCTCCCCCTGTGCGTTCCCCTTGACGCCTGCCTCCTAGCTGTACCTCACAACCCAGGTGGCGTTTCACGAGGACTTTCGTGCTTTCAGCCCCCAGGCCCAGCGTGCCCCAGGCCTGCCGAAGCGCGCCTCCCCCACCGAGCGCCCGCCCGGGGCACCTCTCCCCCTCAGCCGGGAGGCGGGCACCTGAGGCGGCGCGGCGGCCGCTCCCTGCCGCGGCGCCCGCCCAGCACCAGGGCGGCGAGGCCGGCGGGGCGGCGGGACTACACTTCCCGGCCGCCTTTGCAGGCGCTGGCCCAGCGGGGGATGCCGGGTGCCGTAGTTGCAGCCGCCTGGTGAAAGTTAATAACTGAATCTGGGGTAGGCACTTCCCAGAGCTCCTCGGTGTCTCTGATTGCCATGCCGGCTTTGTCACCTCGGAGGGAATCGCAGCAAGATGGATGAGCGGGCGGCCGCTGGGGCAGGCGCCCACGGGGTGAGGAGCGGGGTGCGGAGCGGGGCGGGGGGGGGCTCTGGCCTGAGGAGAGCGCGGCTCGCAGTAGCCCCCGTGGCAAGGGAGGGGGCCGCGGCCGCCCCTGCCCGGCCGGGGTGCCGGGCTCGCAGGCAGGTGCAGCGGGGAGCGGCGCCGGGGTTGCCCCGCCAGAGGGGCCGCTGAGGCGGGGGCGCACAGCGCCGGCTCCCGCCTAACGGCCGAGGTGGCCCCGGCCCTCCCCTGGGCGCCCCGCTGCTGCCCGCGCCCCCCGCCGCCAACCTGAGGGGAATGCCGGCCCGCCGCCCGCGCTGTCCCCTCCTCGCACCTCCGGGACGGAGCCGCACGGTCCGAGGCGGGGATCCCCCCTCAGAGCTCGGGCGAGGGGCTCCCGTGTCTCTCCCCTGCCCTCACGGAGAGCACCCCCTCTCCCTTAGGGCGGGGTGCGTCTGCGGGGCCGCAGCCCCCGGCACCGCGTCCGGGCTCGGGGGTCGCCGCAGGCACCCCCGGCGGTGTTAGCAGAGCCTCCTCATGGGCAGGCGGGGACTGCGGGGGGTGTGTGGTGGGGGGGGACAGGGGGGTCGGTGTTAGGGACAGCAGGGCTGTCCGGTCCCTGGTAGGGCCCTCCTCAAGTCCAGGTGAGGCAAGGGGATGCTTTGCTGCCTGCGGAGGAGGCCCTGGGCCTCTGCCCCAGCCCCTGCTGCGGGAGATGGCGCCTGCCTTGCCCTCCGCTCCCTCGGAGTCCCTGTCCCTGCCAGCCCCAAACACCCACAGGAGCTGCTCGTCATCCGCCCAAACTCTAAATTAAGCAGAAGTGACTCCAAATCCTCCTGCTTTGGTCTCAGACAGAACAAAATGCCCATCTGAGGGTGCTAATCCCCAAAGAGTTAAAAGCTTTGTGTTTTCGTCCTTGCCTGGTAGGGAGTGGGGATCCCTCATCTCTTTGAGTCTCTGGGTTTGCCATCCCTGCTGCTACTTCATGGTCTGCCCCCAGGCTGAAAGATTGTGCCTCTCCTTAGAGACTGATTCAGGTAGGCCCATAAGTATTCACCCTGACGGTTTCCACGTGGTGGAAGCAGAAGCACAAATTGCGTCTGTTTTAGTTCAAGGATACTTTTTGAGGAAGGTGAGGGCTGGAAGGCCAGATCTTCACTGTGGAGGGGCTGTGATGGATACAGGAACTTGGCCGATCTTAAACACCCGTTGTGTTTGTTTGGTGGTGTGAATAGCCAAGAACTGACTGCGTCGCCAACATGTGGTAGAATAGCCCAGCACTGCCATAGTGTGCGCTGCTGGGGCTGCTCTGACTTCACACGATATTCAGGCCCGGGCTCTGGCCCTTGGCATCCTCGTCTGGAATCGTGCATCAGGAGGTGCATAAAGAAGATCCCCATTCAATTTTCAGGTTAAAATTTTCAGTGTCACCTCTGATAAATGACACTCAATTCAGCCCTAATGCAGTATAAAATAGCAAGTTCCATTTTAGTTTGCTTTTTTCTTCCACTTTTTAATGATAATTTTTCATTAAGCATCTAATCCTGTCCTAGCATTTCTCTCAGGTGCTTTACAAAAGAGGTAAAAATATGATTACTCCAATTATCATTATTAAGGCTTAGGTTTTGGGCAGCTTCTGCAAATAATATAGGTCATAAATAATTAAGAGTACAACCTAATTAAAAGAAATCCCTGGTCGTAAACCAAAGTGCCATACTGAAGAAGCCAGTCTTCAAAGGCACGGCCTTGTAACCTAATCTCCCTGATCAGAACAGTATCCCATTAACCCACAAATCTTCACTCTCCTGACCCGTCTGCCCCAACAGCAGGTGCTTCCACATGCCTGTGCAGGACCCAAGGGAGGGAGAGGGTCAGGGAGTTTCAGTGACCAAAAGCAGTCTGGAGAGTGTTTTCCTAGTAAAGTCACCTATCTTGTCATTTGGGTAAAGGTCTTGTGTTTGGAGGCTTACCAAAATGGGCAGCCTGAACTGAGCAACGTTAGGCGTAGAACTGACTTAGTTTTTTAGCAGAAATAGTCACTGGAAATTAGAAACATTGCTCAAACTGGAGTCCAGAGGATACAAAGAAGGTTGTGGCCTGGATCCAGTTCATACATGACCTAAATAGAATTCTGACCCCAAAATTTGCTGTGAACACCTTGTCAAATGTCATCAGAGTTGGATATGAACTTTCATCTCTTGGGAGTTTAGGCTCTAGATTGCTAGTGCTAAACTGGGTCTGTGTATCCTGACACCTGCATGTCCCCACTGGAAGCTGACTATCTCAGGATAGCTGTTTATCTACGTAATTCAGCAGTAGGGCTACATGGATGAAATCCTTGTTCTCATTCCAAATACCTGCTGTCACATACTACTTATTCTGTGGGAATGTTTTTGCTCCAGTTTGTGGTTATGCAGTGTTTTGCCATGACCTAATTGCAGTGTTCTCATTAGAGAAATTTCTGAGTTTGGCTTTATGGTTCACCTTCTCAGTAAGTAAATCAGTGCTCTGTAACACCATCTACCATTGATAGTCACTTTAGCCCAGTGTTTTATGAGGGATTGTAAGTCTGATGGAAGGCACTTTGAAGCATATATATATATCACAACAGCTTCTCACACTTTACCATTGTAATGTCTAACTTAGCTCAGAGCAAGCGTAGACCATCTTGTCGTTGAAAATGCCTGAATCTGATGACCTATAGCAGCTTTCTCACCACTAAAGAAACTGCACCTGTGTTAGTCTGGTGGTGTGTAATTTCCTCGAAAGCTGGCGATACACAAGCAGCTACAAATAGAACTGAAAAAGGCTAGGCTGCATTTCTGACTGTCTCATGATGAGGCTTAATCTTGGCTAGGGAATGCTGGTGTAATTTTCAAATCTAACTCAAAGGGATGTTGATTGCAAGTTACATTGAAATGAGTCCCTAAGTCCCCTAGGGTCTTGGAGAGACCTGTATCTTGATCTATCTGTGCTGTAATTTCTTCATTTGTATTGTGTTAAACTGTAATTCAGCCTCATAGGCTGGAAGGCTTGACTAGTAAGGCATGACTGGAGCTCCGAGTAATGCTGGTGGTACTGGAAATGTACTACAAATGACAGAAGGGAACCTAAAAAAATCAGGAAGCAGGGAGTGCAGACATTTTGAGCAGCAGAGAGAGGGAGGGTGAGAACAGAAGAAGGGGGGGAAGGGTCAAAGGAAGGAAAATTCAAAAGAAAAAGCAGGAAGAAAACTAGAATGCCACTGTCCTAGGTGGTGATCAGTGTGGTCTGGGTGAGGCTTTGCAGCTGAACCAAGTTTCCCTAAGAACATTATTATATGCCACTTACGGGAGGGAGGAGAAGGGAAGAGGGTTCCTGGAGAAATGCATATCCACACAATTGAAGCCTTTGGTTTCTTCCCTTGCACATTTGTAGAGCGCTCACGTCTTTCCCTTACCCCAGGAGACATTTCTATTTCCTTTCATTTACCGGTGTTTGGAAGGCGGAAGGAGATGAGGCACTATTGGGTTCCCTTATTAACTTAATCTGTGGGAAGCCCTACATAAATCGTTGAATTTCCTAGTCTTGATAGAACGAGGTATTTGTACAGTGAAGTCAAACAGAAGATCGAGGTTTCTGCACAGGGAGGCTTTGACGCTGTTCCAGTCCTGTGCCTGTGACTCTTACGCGTGCATTTCTTTGAAGTCTGAAGTTTAGGAGTCTGCATTAATGATCAAGGGACAGAGCTGAATACGGAATTCTTATGGTACGAAGGTAAAGGTGTGGGTATGAATGCGGGAAGAGAATATTTAAGAGCAGTCTGGCATGTATAGTTAATAATATTAAAAGGAAGCAATCATGTTAATTTCCTATAGCTACTCAAGTTCTCAAAGCTTTTAGCATCTTCTCAAGCCTTGGAGATCAGTGATCTCTTGCTGGGTCCTGTCATGTCCAAAATACTAACTTCCTTGAAAAGTAGAAAACATGACGTTTGAAGCCTTTTGTCCTTTCTACAATGGGAAACTTGCTCCGATCTTTTAGGCAGGAATCTCTGTTCCCCGCAGCATTGTAGAGTGCTGTGCTTGGCATTTGGCTGTCACTCAGCCCCACTCAGCCAAGTGTCGGCGATCCCTGAATGCTTAAAAAGTTCCTTGGGACTCTGCAGATGTGAAGCTCTTCTGAAGTTGAGATTTGTCAGGAGCAGAATATATTAGAACAATTATTTCTGACTTTGAGTTAACAACTATGTTAAAACTCAGGTATTTTTACCATTGTGTTCGTTCCTTTTAGGGCTCTTAACTGTTTCTCTAATTCAGGAGCTATTTGCCTCATTTTTTACTTGATGAAGTAGAATAGTTGAAGTAAAATGCTGTTACCTTGCTGTACTTAATATACAGGTACCTACTGACTGAAACAGTGAAACAGACCCTGGTTTTTAATTTCTGACCCACTATTTTAACAGCTATTTTCAGAACTTCACCCTAATTGCTGCTTTTTCTTGATTGAGCAGCAAATCAATTCCCCTCTAAGCCCCAGGATTACGAAAATTCAGATTTTTCTGAAAAGGCAAAGGTCAGATTTTCAAGACTCGGCTTATACGCAGGGACCTCATGAAGCAGATCCTAAGGTGGTATTTATCTCCTACCAGATACAGAGCTGCTTTCAAAATAGTGGCCCTGGGCACCAGGGGATTTGCAGTCTTGCTCTGGATGTCTCCTGCGTGATGGTGGGCTATAGACATGCCACCGGGCTGTGGGAGCACTGGGCCCTCGTTGGTACCACTCATGCTCCCACATCATTTAATTCGGCCATGGCTGCACACTTCACCTGACTGGGGGGTTGATTGCCCCTCGAGTGGCATAACTGGAGACCCCAGGCCCCTGCTGTGAATGACTGGGACCCCTTTCTCCAAGGTATGTTGCTGCTGTAAACTGAATTTCTTCAGCATCCCGGATGCTTTGAAGCTCTCCTCATTAACTGGCTCCTGCTGCCTCGCAGGCACTGCAAGGTCTGGTCTGGTCAAATTGACAGGGCTGTATTATGAAGTCTGATCTTTTATTAAAAAAAAAGAGAAATTTGATTTCTTTATGTATTTAAAACATCGTGTAAATGAATATTTATGAAGGTGCCTCAGGTCTTTGGATCAGATATTTCATATAAAGCTCTGATCCAAAGCCCACTGTAGCCTGGCAGAAAAAAACCATCTCTGACATTTTTCTCCCCTTTTGCTTCCAGGAAATGAAAAAGACAAATTATTTTAAGCAGTTCACCATGTACTGAGCTTTAGTTTGTTAGCTAAGAAAGAGTATGTCTTTCCACAACTATGTTCAAAACTAAAGAACAAAAAGGTACCTTGAAAAATGGCCATTGGGAAGCAGGCCGGCAAAAGCCAAGAAACTTGAGCCCTTTGCTAATGAATACTCTGTCCTTAACATTGTCTCTTTTGTTTCCCACACTTTCATGAGCTGCACATGGATTCAATTTGCCAGTCTTTAACCCTTCTTACTGAGGTCTGGTCTGTGCATAGTTTGGAAACTGGGACAGCTGTAACTTAGGTACTTGGCTTTGCTTTTATTTTTTTGCTCCTGATCTGTTTGTCCCTGTGCAGTCTCTGGCTCACATGCGGTAAAGTAATCCACGAGGGGTGTGGACAAGGCTTGGGTGCGTGCTGAGGAGAGGGATTGAAAGCTTTTCCAGCTTCCTGGCAGAGGGTGTAACAGAGACAGGGCTGGGGGCAGGTTTGCTTTGATTAAAACATAGCATTTCCACAGTGACTACCATAGGGGAAGATGTTGGTGCTATACTAGGACTGTTTTAAGAAGAGCTGTTTTTCTTGGCATGGCTCTAAAACTGATGGAAAGTCAGGGTGGAGCCAAGGGATTTGGCATCATGGGAACTTCTCACACCAACTTGTCTTTGTGCACAGCAGAAGTACCTTCTGCAGAGAGAAGTGTTAAACATCAGATGTTTATTTGCAACAGTGATATTTACTCCAGTGAATGATTGCCCATAGCAAATACGCTTCTTAGTAATGACTATTGTTTCCAGAAGCATAGCTAGCTCCTAGAGCTGCTGTTTGTTAAATTGATAGGGATCTAATTAATCTTTCATTTAAAACAAAAACGGCGTTCCATATCAAAAACATAATGCATTTTCTTTCCTCATTTTTCCTCGAGGTAACTATTGAACAAAGATCACCAGCAGAGAGTGCTGGTGCTCTTCCAGCAGGAGCTGTTGAAATTGGTTGTAAGATCTAAACAGACTTTGTTCCATAATTCTATTTTTAGTTTTTAATTTCTGTGAGAATGAAATCTTAATCAGTTGTCTGCAACTTGATATCTTTCTGTCTCCAATTATTAATATTTTTATAGCTTATTACAGGAGAAAGATCGTTTTTAGGAGCACAACTGTGTGCTTAGAAAAATTACAATTGCCACTTTTTGAAGCAATTATTTAACAAATTCATATATTTTGTTCTGATGCATTTGACATTTTTTGTACACAATATTATTTCTCCTTTCATTTCTCTTCTTTAATTCCATGTTCAAAACAATCTGTTTACTATTTCAGTACAGCTTCTGTGTAGTGGGGAGGGTGGTCGTGCTCCTACAATTAGTAGAGCTCTGACCATCTATATGGTGGTCGTTGTTTCACTAAGATCATACCTTTAACCTTCCCAGGCAGCGGAAGGTTGCTGCCAGCCCAAGATTACTTTTGGTTGGGCTTCTTTAATTTCTTAGTTCTGAGTCTGCTTCTGACATCAATATTAAAAATGAGTTGCAAAGGCTTTAAATCAGAAAGCACTCCCTCTTCTCCTGTCCCCATGGTATTTATCAATACAGTTGCACCATTATAAGTCCTGGAGACTTCAAAGAGGTTAGGCTTTTTGGTTTCAAATCAGCTGTGATTTTCCCCTCTCAATCTTTATGGTCATTGAAATGAAATATCAGGATTCTCAAGTCTTGTTTTTTGCTGCAGAACCTGCTGTGCATCTCGCTCTTGTGATTTCATACATTCTTTAGTCATCGAGAGCAACAAAGAATGTTGAAGTGCAGGGCCTGCATATGTTACTCTTACAATTCACTCTGATCCAAATCCACTGGAAGTTGAGGGAATCTTTTAATTCATTTCAGCACATTTTGAAGAGACCTCTCTTTCTAGAGAGGCATGAGAGGCAAGAGTGCAGAGAAGGGAGAGAGGCTGTGAACTTTCATACGTCAAGGTTATTAACATACAATAGACATCAGCTAAAGGCTTACAGGTCCTTCTTTGGGAGAAGAACATGTCTCGGAAGGAAACCCCTTTGTCCAGTCTAACCCTGCTGTCCTTATTTTGCCACAATTACATTTAAGCCTAGGGGGCTGGGGTGTGAATGAGTTTAGAGCAAAGCTGAAACATTTACTTCGGTTTTCCATAGTTGGCAGTTGTTCATCACTCTTCTGGTTACATGTCTTCCGAAATTCTGCATAAAAAGAGGCCAAGGTTCAGCAGTTAGAATAAATCTATTTACAGATGATGCCTGGTCAATCAACTCATGGGTGACACATCACTGCTGACCACTATATTGCATTTCACTGTGGTAAGCTGTTCCTTTTATCGCTCTTCCTGTGCAGGCCCTTTCTTCACCCAAGGAACCATGCTGAACTTGAGTTACATTCCATTAGAGGTACCATCTGAACTGATGTCCTTTTAAAAAATCTTTACATGCAGTAGCATAAAAAGCCTTAGGTGAGCAGGAGCCATATTACAGTGTAAATCAGAACATAGGCAGATGTGAATTTGGCTATGCAAGAGTCTCTGTATCGGTTACTTCCAGAAGTTACGTGGTCATCAAAGTTTTATTACATAGAATTGGTAGAGTAACAAACTTCTGTAAAAAGACACAGCAATTACTTAATGAAGGAGAAAGGAATAAACAGTGCTCTTGTGTTTTGAAAAGTAGATTATTTTTTTTTCTAGTGATTCCATGCATGTCAAGTTTCATGGTAGTAATTTCTGGTGGTGTTGGTCTGTCAATGCCCATCATTACCACCTGTTGGTAAAGGATAGCTGGTTTTACATGTAATTCGTGCCTCAATGTCGTGTTTGTCAGATTGATTTTGTTTCTCCAGGAATTGTAGCCGTACTCAATTGTAGGACCTGAGGGAGCCTTTCAGAGTTTGTTACAGCTGGGGGCTGGGTATAGCAGCAACATCAGATCCTCTAAATACAACTTAAAAATGGCCATGACCACCCTGAAGGCCCTGAGTGCTGTCCGACCCGGTGGTAAAATGGGAGCAGAAGCTGCAGTGCTTATGGCCAAGTTCACCATACGTGCAGGCAGCAAGGCAGGTGCTGTGGCTGGTGACTCTCAGAGACTCTCCAAGTCTAGACTGAACTCCCAGCATGACTTTGGACATACTGCTTAATCCTCCTGTACCCTGGTGCCTTTTCCACACATTTTGTGTGATTCTTACATGGTTTTGAAAACTTCTAAACTTGTTTTGATCTGTATCCCCTAATGTATTTGTTCACTTACTTCCTTTTCTTCAATGATTATATCTGTCAAACTCAGTTTGGCTGCTATGGCAAGAAGTAGCAAGTGATTTCCCTGTTCAGAATTACCCATTCCTTGCTCCTGCTCACCTAGTAAACTTGGCCTGAGCTCTTCTTAGTCTTTTTTACTATTGCTTGCATTACCGTTTGTTTACTGGAGGGTCATTATTTCACCCAATAGCATATTTACAGACTAGACAAAGAACCCTCCGCTTTGGTGGTGGTGGGGACATACTCTCAGCTCCCGAGAGCTAAATGGCACTTCTGAGCATTGTTAACAGTTTATTTTTATGTGCAAGAAGAAAAGCTCTGTTAAAACTGGCCCAAGATCAGAGATCCACGGAAATTAATTTACACCCCTCTCAGCTGCACTGAATGGGCGCAGGACTTAGCAGTGATTTCTCTCTGTACATGAGGGATAATATCAGCAGCTTCCTGAGCTCCAGCTGCTGTGGACAAAGGACGGCAGAGTTACAGCGATTCCTGGAGGGAGGAACTTTAAGATGGAGGAATTTTAAAGAATGTGAAGGACAAACTCTTAAAAAATTGTAGGTGGAGCAATTCCAGGTCATCCAAACACTTCGTAAGCCCAAGATTTATTTTCCTACTTTGAACTGGTTGTCGTTGCGGCATTTATCTTTTGTGCTTTTTTAACACATCTACTGTGACCTTTGTATGATTGCATAAATTGGCCTGAGTATGCTGGAACAGCTATTAGGAACCCCTTTCTTGTGTTGTTTCCTGAATTCCCACATTGTGGCGTGGTGTGTGTATGGAAACTGCTTGCTTCCTCCGCTGGCAGCCGTTCAGATGTGTGCTGGAGCTCCTGAGGACTGGGCTGGGTGAGGAGCTGGGTGAAGGGAGGATACAGGGGGAGAATATTTAAGGAAGAGACTTTGGATTTTGTGCATCTTTGTTCTTTTCCAGTTCCAATAATGCTGTTATCTGCGATTGCATGGGCTAAACATGAGTAGTGCTAGTGCTCTGAAGAATAAACAGCAGCAGATGAGTTGAGGTCAATGAGTCTCGGGCAAGGCTAGCTGCTTTTCAGTGTCTGCATTAAGCAGTATTTTTACTCTCCTGATGACTCTTACCTTCCCTTTTTATGCCCACTATTTTCTTTTAGCATGTGGGAGGGAGACAGGATGTGTGATTGAAGCACAGTTTATAACTCTTCAACTCACTGTAGCTATTTCCCTTACTTGCTAGGTGCTGTGGGGTAGAGTTGTATGTGCTTCATTAGCTTGTTCTGCATTGTCTTTTTTTTTTTTTTTTTTTGCATTTGCAAACTGTAAGGTTATGGGATGTTAATGAACTGTTTACATGTGTTTCTACATTTGTTCCACTGAAGTGTTCCAATGAATGAATGTCAGTTATGAGAGGAAAATATAGATGTTTATATATGCTGCGTTTAGGATTTCTGAAATCTGACTTCCTGATTTTTTTCCAGATCTTTCTTTCCAGCATTAAGAGTTGGGAATGTTGGAAAGAATTTGTTTGCTTAGAGCAATTAAAAGGTAAATGGCTGAATCATGTTATCTCTTCTCACACAAAGAGCCCTAATGAACTCTGGTAGGCCAAGTTTCACAGTGCAAGGATTTGACATGTGGCCAGTTTTTGCACATTTAGTACTGTTTGAAACTGGTGTCATCTTACGGCCAAACCTTACCAAACTGGGACTACTTAATGAGCTTAATATTTACATGGTCAGACCTTAGTGTACTAAATCAACTGTGGGCACACCGTGACAGCTTCTTTCATTTTATTGTTCTGCTCTTTCTTGAAATTACAAGTTAGTGAACAGGAGCCAGGAGACAAGTAGAAGCTGTCACTTGGGGATCCATCCTCCAGAGTTCCTGGACAGGGGTGACCTTACAGGGGAAGGGTTCGAGTGCATTGTATGCAAAAGCCAGAGGAGGAGGTGGATTGTGAGAAAGGCAAGGTACCATTGTTTGTACACGAATATATCCCTATTGAAGGACCAGTTTGTTATCTGGGGCCTTGTTTAGGCTGGGGATTTGCTCTGATTAGAGGCATCAGGCTGGGAGAAGTTGAAGTTCCACTTGGGAAAGAGAGCTTTGCCTCTCTGATACAGAGGTTGGTACTGCTGCAGAGGCATCTGCGTTACTGCCATTACCAACGGCTGCTAAATCTTCCAAAACAGGGAAACTGGCTTAAGCCTTTATCAGCGTTTGGGGATCTTTCACCGACCGCCTTTGAATGGGGAGACATGCACAAGGGCACTACATTCACGCTTTTCTTTAATGGTTGTTACGTGCTTAAAGCTGAACTATTTTTTAAGTTGAAATTCTACAGCATGATTCCAGGCACTAAAGCCCTTGACAGAGCCCACTTCTGCACGGAGCTGCTGTCATTTTTATCATATGGCAAAATGATGAAACACAGCAAAATCATGGTTGCATTTGGGGAAAACGTTGAATTCTTTTCCATCTCATCTTTCCACGCCAGCCATTAGCTCCAGCTGTGGCGGGGTGGTGGAGGCCCGTGGGTGCTTACTGTCATGATAGGTTGAGCCTTGGAAGACTACATGATGTGCATCTAGTTTTAAGCAGGGCATGATATACAGGGGACTCCGTTAACACCCTGCTTACATGCAGTTAGTCGTGATCACTTCTTGCCACGCTTTCAGTTATTTTCAGCATCTGGCCAGCAAACCGTGGGGGAGCGGCGCCTTGGCTGTGCGCCGGTGTAAGCCCGTGTAACCCCGCTGGCTTCGCGGGGCCGTTTGGAGACCCGGGGGTGCCCCCCGCGCGCGGTTCTGCAGGTGGCCGAGTGGCCGGTCACGTCGCGGCCTCCCAAGCCCCTCCGTGCCCAGCTGCGCGGGGCGGGCGGGGCCCAGGCGCGGTGACCCGCAGCCCATCGGTGCTCGCGGAGCGCGGCGAGGTGCGGCCGGGCCGGCGGGGGCTCCGCCGCTTCCCTGGGGCCCGGGCTGCGCTCACGGCGGCGGGGTGGCGGGGGTCCCCGCCGGAGCCGGGCCGGGCCGGGGCGGGCGCCGCGCACACAATAGCGGCCGCGCAGCCCCGGGGGGCGGGCGGCGCCGGGCGGGGGCGGGGCCGGCGGCGCGGGGCGGGGGGCGGGCGCGGGGCGCTTCCTGCCCGCCCCGGCCGAGCGCCGTCCCGCGGGGCGCCCGCGCCGCAGAGCCAGGCGGAAGGAGGCGGAGGAGGGAGCGGAGCGGCCCGGCCCTGCCCTGCCCCGCCGGTGTGAGCCCGCTGCCGCGGGAGCGTGCGTCCGGCCCTGCGGCTGCTCCGTGCTCGCCTCGCCCCGCTGCGCACAGGTAACCGCGGAGAAGGCGGCGTCGAGCCCAGCCGAGCCCAGCCGCGATGCTGCGGGCCGCGCTGCCCTGCCGGGGCCGCGGGCGCTGCCGGTGCCCCGGGCGGCGCTGCCGCTGACAGCCGAGCCTGCGCCGGGCCGCTGCCGCCGGGCCGCAGGCTTCCCTGCTTTTTGTTCATTCTGCCGCTCCTGAGACACCGCTTGTCCTCCTTCCAAGGGCTGCCGGCAGGTCCTGGCTGACTTGCGTTGGATTGTTACCCACCTATTTTGACTGCCTGTCTGAAACTATTTATTTTTAATAAAAGAAAAACTCGAGCCACAAGTCCAGTTCATAGCACGTCCCCCTTTCTGTGGAGTCCGGTTTATTTCTGCAGTTCAAAAAGTTTACTCCCCGCCCCCCCCCACCCCCGCCCCCCCCCTCCAGTTTTATTGACACTGAGGATGAAGAAGGATTTGCAAATGAAAGCGCCTTGAAATACAACATCTTTTGGAGAGAGCTCTGCAGTTCGCCTGTTGAGTCTCAAATTCCACCCTTTGCCCCTGCTGAATCCACTGTTCTGCCCTTTACTCTCTGGGGTAAAAAACCAAACAACAACAACAAAAACCCGAGGGGAAAAAAATACCTTTGGCAGCAGGGAAGCTTTGTGTGACTGACCCAACGAGCTACAAGTGTCCAGTTTTTGAAAAGAAGAAAACCCTTTTGTCTTCAGCAGATCAGTAGGTAAGAGACGGACGTGCTCATGGCGCAAGGGACTCGGCATTCATTCTTGCAGCCTAAACCTGGGAGTTAGACTGGTTCTCTTCTCTGTCAGCTTCTGCCCATCACTTCTCTCTCCTGTAAAGATTACTCTTCATCTTGCAAAATTCTTGCAAAAAAAAGTATACTCGTCCACCCGTTTCACTGCTGGCAGTAAATAGTCAAAATTAATGTACTCGTGTCTAAGTGGATAAAGTAAAATTCTGTGGAAGTCGCTGAAGTGGGTTTGTGTCAAGCTGTGTTTGCAAGTGGCTGCATTTCTTGTGGTGCTCTTTTCTTTTGAGAAAATAATCACAGTCATTGTGCTTGTAATCCATGTGTTAAGATTGTCTTTGCTCGTCATGCTTCACAGAGAAGCATGTATGTGCATTTATGTATGCACGCGTGCAAACAAGGCTGCCACAATTGGTTGAGATTTCTTGTTTCACACTGGAATTTGTTTTACATGAAGTGCTTTACTACTGTGTCACAAGGTGTAGAAGTGTTGAACCCATAATTAACACACCTTAACAGATTATTGAACATGGCTAGGAACATGCTTGGTGCTGTACAGAGCGAGTATGAGGATATGTTTTCTTTGTTTTGAGATTTATTTTTTTTTTAAGTAAGCCTGAAAACACAGCAGGGACATGTGCACATAATAACTGGATGGAAGCCCAGTCTCTGTGCAGGGAAACATATTTTGTAGCATACTCCTTTCTGTAAGGGCCAAGTGCTGAATGTGTGCTGTTCTACAAGCGATAATACTGCTGGGAATGTCTCATTTTCCCTCTCCCCCAGCTCTGTATCCACATACCCACTTCCCCACAGCCAGATTCATCGCTACCACTCATTGTGCAAGGGAAGGACCTGTGAAATTTTGCAGGGCTGGTAGTAGGACTCCTCTTTGCAGGGAGGATTATGTTGTTCCTTGTGGAAACACACAGCATCCCCCGGGAGGAGGATCTGGCAGTTCATGTGGTGAAACCAGCCTTGACATCATGCTCTTCCCCCCTGCGTGGGTTTTTCCTGTAGATGATACAGGAAATGCTACATACTGGTCTGTTGTGGTCCCTGTTCCTCTTTCTTTTTTCTTCCTTTTTCTCTTCTTTTTGACTTCTCTTTTTTTTCTTTTTTTTTTTCTTTTTTTTTTTCTTCTTTTTTCTTCTCCTTTTTTCTTTTTTCTTCTCCTCCTTTTTCTTTTTTCTTCTCCTCCTTTTTCTTTTTTCTTCTCCTCCTTTTTCTTTTTTCTTCTCCTCCTTTTTCTTTTTTCTTCTCCTCCTTTTTCTTTTTTCTTCTCCTCCTTTTTTCTTTTTTCTTCTTCTCTTCCTCACCTTTCCTCTTCCTTGGAGGGATTTTTGTGCAAAAAGAAGGTGGAAAAGGTGTCCTGTTCCTGCCTTGGAGGGGGGGCAGCAGTCAGCATGCTCTGAGCTGATGGACTGTCAGAGACCTGTGGGCTCCTCAAGCTGCTGAGGTGCAGCAGCCAGCGGGCACCTTGTGGGGGGGACTGGGGCAGGTGGCTGACCAGGATCCATCTTGGGAGAGAGGACATGACATAAGTTTTGGCTGCTCTCTTGCTTTTTTCTGCTACCCTAGACTTTTTCTGGGGAGTGAGCCTTTCTACCAGATCAGGGTGGGGAAAACAAGGACCATCTTCTTAGGCTTACCCTACACCCTTGTGCTGCTCCTGTGTGAGTGATGGGCAGCATTACGTCGGGTTTTCAGGGCTGATACAAAAACATGAACCCTACCATCAAGACTATGACCCTGTTAAATATTTGGGTCAGGCTTTCACCAGGGTTACCTCAGTGACTGTTCCTTCTAAGAGTAGGGTCATGAGCTGACCCTGGAAAAACTTGTCCCATGGTTGAGGTTGTGGGTTCGTCAGGGGCACTTGGTCTCCCTCTCCAAATTTCTCCAGGATGCTTATTTGCAGCATAGCCCCTGTCCTTAAAACATTCCTGGGAGCCACAAACACAACACAGAAACACAGTTGTTTCTGCTCTAACCCTTTCTTGAGGAAAGGGTAGGATTTCCAGGAGGAGGGAAGGAGGCACCTGGTTGTACCCCAAGCTGGTTGTGTTTCTGATTCTGGAGATGGTTTTGCAGGCAGTGCTGCCTGTCCCGGGAAGAAGACTGGAGGCGGAAAGGAAGCTGGGCAGTGCGGAGCAGGCAGAATGGGCCGTGTAGTGGGACGTGGGATTGCAGCGGTGCTGGCACCTCCTAATTGTAGTGGTGTTTGGCATGACACATATTTAAATCGTGATGGCTGGTTAATCTACTGATAGCGTGGTTCATCGTTCTGCATATTTATGGTGACACGTGACATCAGATTGTGCCATAAACATGGGAGAATCAAAGTATTGCTCTTTCCTGAAGCATGCTTGAGTGACTTTGGACTGGTGTATACTTTGTAGCACAGAATGCCCCAGCTGGGCCGCAAGGTTTTCATATGCCTGTAATACAAATGTATAAAAATTCTCTGTAGTCTGTAATACAGCTCAAAGGGCAGCTGATTTGGACATACTTGAGTGTTAAGGTCAGGAGATCACATTCCATAGGTTACTAGATGAAAGTGCTTGAAGAGGGCATAGCATAAATGTTTGATTCATACAGAAGGGATTGGTGCAAATCCTTTTGTCCCTTCTCCAAAGATGTTCTGTAGGCATAGCACAGTTAGGAGAGGAAAAAACACCAACCAACAGAAAACTTGTAACTTCTTTGTGCTAGAGGAAGTAGGATGGTAACGTAGTGTATTATTGTTGAATTCCACAAAAATTCTTCTCATGGGATACACCATCTTCAAGAACAGCTAAGAGAACTAATGTTTTTAAATGTAAAATGACTCATAATGCATGGGATCTTGAAGTTGGGTTTAACATTGTATGCAAACATTGCCAGCTGGTGGGGATCTTTCTGGATAAATAAGAACTATATTTGTACAGGAAGGCTTGAATGATGTATTTCAGATGCATCCTGATTAGCATAAGCCATTCACTTTGCAGAAGAATAGCAAGAATCCCAGAAGTGCAGATAATTTAATAGTTCTCTTGTTCTCTTTATCCTGTCTTTCATCAGCAGACTGACCAATCTCTGTGTTTATTTAGAAATAAAGTTGCATTGCTTTACTGCCACGTTTTCCTAACCATGACAGTGAAATGGAGAATTTGCAACTCCCAACTTCTGAAAGCATAAATGCTTCTCCCTCTTCTGTCCCTTCCTTTTGTCTCCAGTTGAGTGTAATGTGATTTTATTATTTATTTTTTGGGGGAGGGGGGGAGTTTGTAGTGGTGATGATGGTGGTTGTTCTGATGGAACGACTTGCACCATTTAATTCTGTATAGCACCCAGCACAATGACGTCTTGGTCCATGTGTAGGGCTCACTGTCGCTACAATGAATAAACAGCTGAAGTAAAATTTCAGCTTGTTAAAGGCTTTATTTTCTTAACGTGGAGCAAAATATGATGTAGGGTTTAGGTTGTTGCCGTATTAATACATAGACAGAGATGAGCCTTTAACGATATAATTATCAACAGTCCAAGCATATGTTAATGTATACATACTTTTAGCTGTGAATGAATTTATCTGTTCATACCTCTCTCGGGGCAGAACTCTGTTTTGCAGTTCTTGCTTCATTCTCACTGACAGCTTTTAAAGAGCTGCAGAACTGTGACCTGATGGTAAGACAAAGCCCAATATAAGAAATTTCTTACATGTTAAGATTTTGTATTAAACTAAAACCTGGCTCCAAACACCTGTAAATTACAAGATTATCTCTTCAGTGCAGAATATGGTGTGTGTTAGGTTCTGTTCTGCATTAAAATGTATGACCTTGTTCTTGGCAAAAGGTTCTTGGATTATTAGATGTTCCCACTTTGGGGTAAAGTGTAAATGCTTTCAGACTAAAGAAAGATGCCTGTTTCCCCCCATCTAACTGTTGCACATTCCTGTATTTCAAGGTATTTTCACTCACTTTTGAAGAAGTCTTCTCAAAGGTTTCCTAATCAGAATAACTTTATGGATTATTTTTTTTTTTTTCTCTTTGCTGTTGTGGACGATATAGTGGGAGTGGAATGTCCTTGGTTGCCAATGTTTGCTGCTAGGTATCCCCCTTCCATGGAGACCAAATGTTTATAATAGTGTGAGAACAGCCATTCTTGGTGATTGGCAATAAGGTTGAAGGCTCTCTTTCTCCTATCCACTGAAACACAAGAGAGGACTTGGATCTTTTGGTGCCTCATAGAAGTGTTCCAAATTGCCTGTTGCTGGGTTTATAAAGTTTCAGGAAGCACTAGAGGATTTGTCAAAATGATTTAGTCCATTGTGTTGAATCTGGGCCACAACTGATTTCTGTAAGCTCATTTTCTGCTTTCAGGAATTCGTTGCTTGTCTTAGCTTCTGATGAGTAGTTACTTTCTAGATCAGACTTTCATCTACCTCTTGTGCCTGATCATCTCTCTGCAAGTGCCCCATATATGGCATCATCATATTGTAGGCTTTAAATCATTGTCTTTATGAAAGAACAGACACATAGCTGCCCTATGAGTCCAGTTTGGCTGCAGGAGCTTCTCGGTTGTTAAACCCTTTTAGGCAGGAGAGAGTGTATTCCCAAACAGTTCTGGAATGCAGTGAGGCCACAGGAAGAATTGCATACTGCAGCCTCCATACTATGGCCATACCTTCAGCTTTTGCAAAAGTATTTGGTTCACGCTTTGAGCAGATCTGATGCTGAAATTGTATCCATGTGAAAACAGTGTACTGTATGGAGAACTCTAAAGTCAGCAGATATCCAAATCTTGCACATTACTTGGCTCTCCAGAGTAGCCTTGAAATGTAATCTTCAAGACAGGAAAAAAAAAATCTCAACAACTTTGGTGAATTATAATGTAAAGGAGCTCCTAGGAGCAATTCATTTTTATATAGGCAATATAATATTTGTCTTACTTGCCTACTGTGCCTAAGTGAAAGGAATTTTTCAGGGTTGATGACATTTGTGTTTACCTAGACACTTGGATGTAATTTTTTAAGTAAGAATATATTTGAAGCTTACCTGTGTATAAATGGCCATTCGGGGCAAACCAGACATTTGCTGTAAGTGGGAGATTGGTGAATGGGGAATGAATAGGTGAAGGAATAGGAATGCAAAATAGAAACTCATGGACAAAACAAACTGAGAACAAAATAGAAAGTTCTGTGGAAATGGAGTTCTCAAAGCCTTAAAATCACATCATGGTAGAGTAGTGGTTATGTGAGGTGCTTAGCTTAAGTGAAGGAAGGATGTGTGTTGCAGTCTGCTGTAGTGCCTGGGGATCGTGAGCTGTGGTCACCCTTCGTGGTGGTGGTTCAGCCTGTCGTGCTCCGTTGTGAGCAGCCCCTGTATCGCTAGGTTGGTGCTGGGAAAGGGAGTGCTTTCCCCTGCCTCTAAGAGCTGAATCGTCTCATGTTTTACTGGCATGCAGTCTGCATTCTTGGTCCAGCAGAAGGGGTTCGGAGATAAATACTGCCATTCATACTTGCTGCTTTTTTACTTTCTCATCGTCTCTTAGAATGACTGTTGTCTAGTTTGGTTGTGTCTGAGCTTAAAATAACCTTTTATTTTTTAAAATACTGAATATTTGAAATTCTTTGGGGGTTTGGAGAGGCCTTTGGTCAGCTTCCTTGATAACTACTGTTGGACTATATAAGGATCATTAGTGCTGGTTAGAATATAGAACCGATTCTTTGTTTAAAACATAGAAAAGTTCACTGATCTAATAAAATTAGTTTTTAAAGACCTTGCTATTATTTGTATTGGCAAAGCACTTACAGTGACTAATTGTAGACCAAGATGTTGTTGAGCGGTTCCCTTATATGAATGTCCATGAATTCAGCCAATTTAAGTTTTTGTTTAATTAATTAATTAGCATTTGTAAGACCCTGTCTAAGAGTTGTATCACAGTAATGTTTGTTTGCTTTAAAATGCTTTGTGTCTTTACACAACTTGTTTTTTGAAAGAATTACTTAATCTCCTAGGGTTATTTACTGTAACCCTCAAGGAAAGTAATTCCACATTTCAGTGACTTTGTTCCCTTCAGGGTTTGGTGGACTTTTCCTGCTGTTCTAATTTGGGTGGTTCTCTGTTCAGCTGAAACAAATTTTATTGCTTCATACTAGGGCTAACCCGACTTGTTGTGGGGCTTGTGAAAAACAGGGTGGGAAAACAGATCTTCCTAGTTTTCCCATTGTCTTCTTAAAAAGAAACAAAGCTGAAACTCCATATTTCTGGAGCCACAGGATATAAACCCAGTGTAAGGTAGCCTGCGGAGGTGCACAAGGGATCGGTAGTCTGTAGCTTACTGAAGTCATCACAACTGGATGCTGATACTCATACTGGGTAAAAATGAACCTGAAATACTTTTTACTGTGGAATGATGAAGGTTGAAGAGACTGAGAGCAATTACGTAGTCTATTCCACCCTTCCTTTGGGTAAGATCAGGGAACCGTAGAGAGCAGGCAGAAAAGAGCACTCCAAAGTTATGTGAAAAAAACCAGCTTTTGCTGTTGCCAAGTTGGGATCGGGTGTGGAGCACTCTGATCTTGTTTAAAAAAAAGAAGAAAGTAATAAAAAAATCTTAGCACCCATAGGGGAAATGTGGATTTACCACCTGGCAAATGATTCTGATTTGGGGAAGTAGGGACGGCAAGAGAAAATTTTTTTGGGAGGCCAGCGGTGGCCCCATCGCAGGCTGCTGGGTGCTGTGGGGCAATCTCCAAGGGCTGAAATGGAGATGGGAGCCCAGGATGGTGCTTGTGGGAGGCGGACGGCTCTGAGGGAGCACTTCAGCTACGCGTAGCCTTGCGAGACACAGGACAGCAGGTTTTCCAGCCCGAGCGAGGCCCTAGCAGCCGCATTCCTTGGGCAGCGAGAGCTCAGTGCATTTCCTGCTGCAAGCGCTGCTGGCATCGGCTACAGCTCTGAATGGGAGCTGGGGCAAGGGTCAGTATTTGGATTTTTTAAGGAGCAATGTGCTACCTGTGGTTTCTGCACGTTCAGTGAAGTTCAGTTTAGCACATCTTGGTGCTTGACTGGCATAAGATCGTTGTGTGTTGTTAGTTGCTGACACTGCACCATCAAAACATGAACACGCAGATTTCCTTCATTAGGGGAATATTGTGTAGCTCTAACTTTTTGTTTCTGCAGCAGCTGGGGATACCTTGCAGAAGTATCTTGTCCGGCTATAGAAAATACTCAGAAAGTTTCCCCTGCCTTCTGCTTGCACAAGTTCTGGGATGCCTACATCCTCGATCAAAACCATTTAGGCAGGATCTATGCTTAAAGTATTTTCTACTCCAGTTGTGGAAAAATCTTTCTACTCGTGATGAGGTTTACATTAGCAAGGAAGAAATTTTGCTAGTATGGTTTACACAAGGTTTCCTAAGTAATATACCTAAAACCAATTATTTCCTAGTGTAACTGCATCTGCTTTAGAGTGGTTGCTGGAATAGTTACATTGCAAGAAATCAGTTCCCTGAGTGACATAGTTGTGGCAACAAAAACATAAACGTAAGCCAGGACTTAGCCAATCAACGCTGGGCGAAAAAGAGTGTAGTAATGTCTTCTTCCCAGTGTGGTGGTGAGGTTTAATTAATCATCTTACAAGTAATTAAAGGTTTTACAAGGTGCACATGAAACCCCCAGGTGGTTATGATAAAAGAACAACATGTAAACCACTTTTATAACATCCTTGCTTTGTAAAAATTCGGTGGTCTGGATCTTCTGTTGGGTTTTACTTTTTTTTTAAAAAATGCAGATCCATCTTTTTACCCCATGCTACCCATTGAGATCACAAAATGGGCTTGTTTCATGGTACTGGCTTGTTCCAATACTGCATTAGGCCAGGTTGGACGGGGCTTTGAGCAACGTGGTTGAGGGGAAGGTGTCCCTGCCCGTGGCAGCGGGGTTGGACCTGGATGGTCTTTAAGGTCCCTTCCAACCCAAACCAGTCTGTGATTCCCTTCCTTGAGTCACAGCATCTCAGAATGAGCGTTGCCAGCTCTGTTATGCTGCCTGACAACTGATAAGTTACTTGTATTTTAACTGTTTCATTTTATAAAGGATAAAAAAAAATAAAAAGCAGCCCTTTGAAAAAGGAGGGGCCATGCCCCCTTGCTTTCCATATTCTGTGGCTGGTCCCGTTAAATTCTGTGAAACTGCTTTGTGAAATAAGAAGAGCTCCTCCATATGGGGGCTTAAAGTAGTTGAAATTGTGGTAATGCTAGAAAAAGCCAGAAAATTCCATGCTAAAGTTAGCCAGTAGTGATTGTTTTCTTCTCTACACCCTTCTCCACCTGCGGTTTTTATTTGTGTCAACTTATGATACAAATTTTCAGGATGCCACAACTGACATCTGAGGAAAAAGTACCTTAAGGTAGCATAAAAGAGATCTATCTGTCCAGGGATTGTATTTCCATTGTTTTCAGGACTTAAGCATTTAGGTTCGAATTTTGACTTCATTTTTAATGTAGATGGTGATTCTAATCTTTTTTTATCTCACCAGCAATTAAAACAGCCTGATCCTATCAGTAGGGACAAATGATGCACTGTCAACGTTTTGCTCCCTTCTGATAATGCACATGAAACTGGTTTGTGTGTTTGAAGATTACATTTTACTCTCACATGGTTTTCATTATCTGAGAGCCCCGAGGAGAGGCCTGGACTAAATCAGTGAAGGAATGGAGAAACCACACAATGCAATGAAAATGGTGCTGAGGCATACTTGGGATAGTTGTGGGACAGGGGCTGCTGACGACAGAAGTAGGGCGCTGCCTGAGTGCTAGCAGCAGCAAGAAGTGGAGCATTCTTTAAAGACAAAACAAAACTTGATGCTGAATTAAAATTGTGGCTTGGGTTTGCAGCAATTCCCCAGTTCTACAAGGATAATTACTGGAAAGCTGTGAAGTTTGAAGCAGATGAATCGTGCTTGGTATGCGCTGGGAGGCAGTCCTCTGAAATGAGACCTGATGTGACTAAACCTGTGTAAGCTTGATCTGGTTTTATCAAGAAGACATCTAAAAGGTGAGATCTTGGCCTTTATGAAGTTAGTAGCAGAGCTTCTGTTACTTGTGCTGGAATTAGTGTTTCCTTAAATACGCTGAAATTGCAGTACGTGCCTCGGAAGGGTTGTGTCTGTGCAGATGTGTGAGTAGTGCTTGGTAGTGCTGCACAGCAGTTTAGGTAACTGCATGGTGTGTTGTATTCATGTAGAAATACTCCCAATAAAAACAGCTGGATGAATATACCTAGACTGGTTTTGCTATTAGACCAGTATATGCAGAATAAATCCTCATGCCCATCTGACTTTTGAAATTTTATGGAGGAACTTGAAATTCCATAGCATTCTTATCAAAATGCTTAAAAGCCATAAAGCATTCCTATTTATACCAGGCTCTGTAAGTGTTTATTCTTCTCTTTTCTTTTTTTTTTTCTCTTTGTAATACAAAACCTAAATTATATTGGTAAAGATTATAGGTACTTCCCTGTGAAGAAGTTGATACTTTGTAGTGAGGGAGCAGTAATTCAAAGGTCAAGTAAGGTCTTTTTCAGTTTTTTCCTTAGAGATGTTATATAGAGGGGGTCGTCTTATGCTGATACCTTGATTTATTTATCTCAAGCCAGACCAAGCGACTTGCTGCTTTTTCTTCAGGCCTGCCAGGCTTTCTTGTGCTGTTCTGTGCCCACATCCCAATCCCATGAGCATTGGAGAACAGTTAGTGGCTCAGCGAGGCAGTCTGGTCCTTGCTGAAGGTGGGCTCTGTTTGGCCTAGAGAGTTGGTAGAACTGTGATCAATCTTTGGGTGTTCTGGTGGCCTCTCGCTATAATTGCCTGATGATCTAATGTAATGGGAATGCATATTATTTGCACCCCTCCGGGTGACATTGTTCTTGTTTTTAGTTAAAAGAAGGAGGTTTTTCTTGTTTGCCCGGTGACTTGGTCCTTCTGGTATGAAGATGAGTAATGCTGGCGCTGCTCCATGCACCTGCTCAGTGCCACCCTCCAGGATCACCTGAGCCACAGTCAGCAGATCTAGGCAAGCAGGGACGGGATGGTTGAATGAAAGCTAGGGAAGTGTTTATGGTTGGAGTCTGAAAGCCACTTTTGGTTAGGAGCAGGTGCTAAAACGCTATCGCAGCTCTGGGATTTGTTGTGTGCCGCCTTGCAGGTTTGGGTGTTGGCGCCAGACGCTGGGAACCTTTATTCTCAGGGACTGTCTTGGTGTGTCTTCTCTCCCTTCCTCCTCCTCGGGTAGGACTGAAGTGATACAAAGAGCATTCAGTGATAACCTGCACTGTTCATTAAATAATTTTGGACCTCGCCCTTGTGAGTCTGGTGCTCCTAGCCACTTCAAAGTGAGTGTGTGTGCAGAATAGCCATGTTTCCAGTGGTCTTACAGACAGTCCTGTTAAGTGAATTTTGCAGGATCAGGCAATCAGCCTGCTGGGTTTTGCGTAGGCCATGTAGCAAAGACAGATTTCTGTTAACCAGTGGGTGACCTGGCATGTGAACTGGTCTCTGTGATTGCCTGGAGACTTCACAGCCAATCCTTTCTATGCTATCTATGTTTTGGGTTCCCTTCCTCTATTACAGTGTGCAGGTATGTCTGAAGATAACTCTGCACCTAAAAAAGCCACCGAAGACTTCACCTCACTGATAGCACCCCATCACCTGTTGCCACCAGGATAAGCAGTATCACATGCACACCTTTTAAGAAACACATAGAATTGCTTAGCTGCTTGAGCTTGAAGTCTGTCACTGTCACTGGATTGTTTTCTATATGAGTGACACAAAGTTTAGTAGTAAAACTGAAAGTGCTTAACTGTACTTCAGCTCTTTTGAGGTGGTGAACCTGTTCCCATCCCACCTGATGCGTAAGCTAATTAAGTTCTTGGCTAAGCAGTAATTCTGGGCAAGTATATACAGGCTGTCCTCACAGGGACTCTTGCATTCCTCTTAGTTTCACAAGCTAAAGAAAGATACTTCTCCTTGGTTGTGAGGTTATTATTGCTCCATGCAGGTTAATTGAGCTGTAGCATTACTGCCACTCATCACAGAGTGGTGAGTAGCTCACTTGTCTAAGCTTGTTTATTTTTATAACGCTGAAAAATATTTGCATGCTGTACAGAAATGTGCCGCTTTGGTTCCTTACAGCCTGGCAGTATTATCATTTAAAATTCTTCATTAATCTTTCTTCCTCGCAAGGGACTGGCAAGGTTCCTGTGCATAATTACATGATGTTTAAGACAAACCTCAGCTACTAAGTTTTTACACAGTGCCCTGCAAACATAGGTCTTTTCTTTCTTAAATAGTACTTATGCTATCTCCCCTTTCGTGCTGGTTCTTGATCTCAGCATGGTTACATGCAACACTATTTGAAATTCTTGTGTTAGTTCTACCAGTTCTAGACTCTGATGTTTCACTCGAGCATATAGATATAAAGTTACCATGAATAATTTCAGACTAGAAGTTAGAATAATGTAATGAGATGACAGAGCTATGATGCTCAGGAACAAACTGAGAAACCAGTTCAGCCTGGGAAATCTACCTCACAGTGGTTCCTTGGAACAGAATTGATCTAAAACTGAATTTTCCACTTGAAAAGCAAGGTGTTTCTGGGCTTTGTGGTTATGAAGAGTGCACCTTCCAATCCATAAGCCAGTACAGTTTTGCAGAGTTGTTAGTAGTCTGAATTCATTATATCCATTGTAATAGATTTAGGCTAACCACCCAAATACGTCTGTTTAAAATGTCTACAGAACCTATTCTGCTTTCCTTCCAGCTCTATCATAACAACTTTTTCAGTGCATCTCACTAATTTCCATCTTTGGCACACTGAAAACTGAAATTGCTGGAAGAGCCTGACACAAACAGAGTTTGGTATCCAAATAAATAACACATGGGTTTCAGGACTGATTGAATGGTTCACTTTTGTGTTTCATTACATAGAAAATTTAACTCCAGCTTGCTCAGAAAGGAGATCCCAGGAATGCTGCCACCCAAGTTAGTTGCAGAAGGTTTTCTTTGTTAATTAAAAATGATGGGATAAAACGAAAAAATAGTCTTAATGCTAACAGTTGGTCTTTAAAAAAAGTGGATTTGTTGGCCAGAATATCTTCATATTGTATCTCAGTCCACCTTTTGTTTTGGATTTCCAGGCTGATTCCTAGTTTACATCCACACTAAAATTGGTAGTATTCAGTTCCAGCAAATACTTTCAGCGTGAACTGTGCCCTGCCTTCATCAGATCAGCAGAATAAGCTTGTATTGCTGTGAAGTGGAACTCTGTGTGAAATGGTGGCATACAGAACTGCTTCCTTGAATGTTTGAAGGCGTTAAACATGCACAGATTGAATTTGTCTGTTGAGAAAATCTTTAAGGCAGAAGGCAGAATCTCAAGCTGGGTTGTATCTTTGTATTAAAAAAATAAACACCACCACCCCTTAGATTTTTCCAGTTGAGACAAAAGAAATCTTTGGGTGGAAAAGGCAGCATCATATTGCATAATAAAAGCCTTTTTGTGCTCTAATAAAAAGGGTTGCTTAGGGCAACTTTGTTAAAAAAAAATTAAAAAAAAAAAAAAAAGAAGAGTTAGTGATGATACTGGTAGGAGGGGGACAAGGAATCCTTAACTTCTGTTGTGCAGCACTGGGAAAAGAGGCTAGAAATTGCTCTGGTTATCTGCTATCTTAATGCCTGGTTTAAAGGTTCTTTACTGCATATTTGCTGGCAGCTGTTTTCAATATATCCCTCTCAAGCTAAGTCACCAGTTAAGAATTTGACATTAGATGTTTTTTTCAACCACCATCTTGAAGTACCATACCGCACAACACAGCCTTGTTCTCTAGTTAGATATTGTTCATGTGCCTTGAAATTGCTGTTGACACCTCAAGTATTTAACTTGCAGATCTGAGATAATTTTTGTTGGGTGTGGATGTGTGCCATAATAAGACAGAGACAGAAGTATCCACGTCTGCATTCCTTCGCTACATCTGTTCACTTTGTTTTTTGCAATGTTCTGGGAAATTAAGTTAAATAAGACATTTCAATGAATATTTTTAATTTCACTAGTTCTGTGTTAATTGCCTGTCCTTAGAGTATAAGCACACCGAGTGCACAAGTATGTTCCACTTCTTTTGCGTCATTTGCCTTATTCTTTAGGGCACCTTCTGTATTAGATTTAACTGCTTCTTGAATAACATGCCTAAACACACATTTTTCTATGTTCTCCTGATTCTCCCCTCAATGGTTAAAGTTTCTTAAGTGCTTTGTATTCTGAAAGAGAAAAGTAACATAATTAAAGAATGTTTTGGGAATTAGAGCTGTGCACTGCAATATATTTCTGGCATATACTTTGTCAGCGTCCTTTTCTTCCCCTCACTTTCCCAGTCTGTAAAACAAAGCCAATATTTGTATACTGGTCATTCTCACAGTCATTTCTGAGGCATAATTTATAGAAGTTTATAAAGCATTTAACCATATCACCTTTCATCAAAGGATTTCTGCTAATACAGTTTGAAATACACAGCACCACTGGAAAAGGAGCCGTAAGCAAAGGGTATCATCATCTGTGCTGCAGCTTTCATTCTTAGCAAAAAATAAAACAATGGAGTTAAAGAATTAGCGGGTTTTAATCACTGTTTCAGTTGGAGGCACAGATGGGACAGAGCATTACTTGGCAACGTTTAATATTGGAGCAGGAATTGTCATGATTAAAGCAGCAGCTGGAGTAGATTGCTAGGGACAGGGGCGTTCATTCATCCTAAAGGGATCAAAATTGTTGGGCTCTGGGAGAAAACAAGAAGCTACAAAAGAAAAGTCTGAAATATGGCCCAAGGTTTGTTATTTCTAGGGTCTCATCTGCTGATTAAAATGATGTTTTCAATCCTTTCCTCAGAATTATTTTGGAAGCGAGGAGAGTATCAAGTGATCTGGCCTACTGAAGAGGAGACGGAAGCGATCTCCGAGTGGAGAGTTTGAACTGGCAGGAGGAAGGCTGTGCTCGTCCCCCCATGTGGCAGAACTGCTCCTCCTTACCAAGGAAGTAAAAGTGAAGGAAATAGGTATGTGCCACTTCAGACAGGATTTCAGAAGAATCATGTGCCAGGCTGGTTAATAGGGCCTGAATCCCTAGTTTGGTGAGGCAGCCTGGACTGAGGTGGATTTAAACTTTTCTCTTCCTTAACATTTGCAAAAGGGTTCTGATGCTTGCGGCAGGCTAGCCTTGGGGAGGAAACTGGGTGGTTGTGGAGACACCGAACAAAGCAGACCCTTCAGGTCTCCTGACTCCTGCAGTCCATCCCTGGTTCTGCCACGGAACGAACTGTTGGGAGCAAGTTACCTTTTACTAAGGGACAATGTTAAACAGAAAAAAGGTGTCAAGACAAAACGCTAGATGCCAATGTGTGTTCTGCTGTCAGGGCAGAGCCACAGCTTAGCCAGCAAGTAAAGCATACTCTCTATTCTGAACTGTGCTAGCTCAAAAGTAGCTCTGCTTTTAGTTAGATGTCTCAAAGGTGCCATTAATTTTGGGTATTTCAACTCAAGGCCAATGGGCTTGAGTTTCCATGACAAATTCCTGACTCCACTGGGAGACTGAACGAAGTGTAATCACTGTTGGTCACTGACTTAATCTGTACTTAGGATGTGCTTGACATTGGCTCTTTGTGTTTCTCTCATTGGCACACAGTGTTTTTCCTGCCACTCAGGCCTTTTTCTGTTCCTTAGATCAGACAACTCTTTTTCCTCCTCTTGCATTTGCATGCATTCAGCTGATGATATTTAGATGTGTGAGGATTTGGTTGCCTTTGTGTAGCAGGAAGTTACATAGTCCTTGCTTGCACCACTATGTAGTGTTGTCTGCAGCAGGGAGACTAGGTGCTGATCTCACTCTGGGTATTTCATAACTCTAAAAACCTGCTGGCTAACGAGGTATTCATTAATTGCTTTAAATGATCTAAGTTAAGAGATTTCTTTACTTCCTTTGAACCATATACTGTCTCAATGGGCCTCTCTTTCTTTCTTTTTTCTTTTTTTTTCCTTAAAGCTGACAAATTGCTGATTTCACCCTTTAATCCTTGTCTGCCTGCAAATATGGGAAGTGTATTTCACTGTTGGTAGCCCTAAGTGTAAAGCAAACAGGCATTTTTACCATCATCCTGTGAATTATCTGTCTCTTTTCTGCCTGAAAGCAGCCTTGCTGTCTGAGGCATTCAGCATGCATACCTACAGCCTGCAGTCGATTGATATTCCTATAAACTTGCAAGTCACCTTTCATCACCTTTGAAGGCTATGCCCCCTGGCATGCAAGTCCTTCTTAGGTCAAGGGCCTTAATGACCCCCATTGTTATGGGAACCTTTGGTAATCTAACCTGCTTTTTTTCTGTATTTCAAGCCATTGCTCTTAAATGTCTCTTGCTTGATCCACTCAGGCCTAATAACCGTGTCTCCTTTCCTTAGGTCAAGGGCAGCTTTTACATTCCACCCAAAAGGCACCACAGTTTGAGATGAGGAATTCAGAAGAGCAAGCAGCTACGACAGTTTTACAGCGCCTGCTGCAGGAGCAGCTCAGATACGGAAACCCAAATGACAACCGTAACCTTCTTGCCTTACACCAGCAAGCCACAGGAAATGCCCCCCCCTTCAACAGCACCGGGAGTCCAGCATCTCAGAACGAAGGGCTGAGCTCCCAGGACCACCAGCTTGTGACTCATGCTGCCCGTCAGGAGCCCCAGGGCCAGGAGATACAGGTGGACAACAGCATCATGGAGAAGCAGCTCTCCCCGCGACTTCAGAACAGCGAGGATCTCCCGACCTACGAGGAAGCCAAAGTCCAGTCGCAGTATTTCAGGGGCCAGCCGCACACTAGTGTCGGGGCAGCGTTCTACGTAACAGGGGTCACCAACCAAAAGATGAGGACTGAAGGGCGGCCCACGGTTCAGCGGGTGAGCCCAGGGAAGGTCCACCAGGATGAGGGACTTAAGGACCTCAAGCAAGGGCATGTCCGCTCCTTGAGCGAGAGGCTGATGCAGCTGTCCTTGGCCACCAGTGGTGTCAAGGCCCATGCGCCTGTCACGAGCGCGCCGCTCTCCCCCCTCTCTCCGCTTTCTCCTCAGCAGTCCAGCGACCCTTATAAAAATTCTGGCTCCAATGAGTTCTACAAGAACTCGGCGCAGCCCCCTTCCCAGCCCAACATGAAAGGAATGGAGCAGCGGGGTCCTCCTCCAGAGTATCCTTACAAAAATGTGTCCACCCCGTCTATGAACTGCAAACCTCAGGACTCGGGACATTTCTATAGTGATCATCGCATGAGCCAGCAGGGAAGATCTGATGGGCCTATGATGAGGTATCAACATCCCCCCGAGTATGGGTCAGTCAGGTAAGCAAGATCTTAAGACAAACGCCATGACAGCCACATAAGGAAAGACGGTATAAAAACTCGGTCCATCGCCCTCACTCCTGAGGCGGGTTTTCTTTCAGGAAAGATTCCATCTTTATTGTGTGAGATGACATACTGTATTCAGCTACAGGCTGTGTCTGGAAGGGCTGTAACCTGTTTCAGTAGCTTAACTAGAGAGGCCTGACACTTTTAAAAGAAAAACACAAATAAATAAATAAATAAACAAACCAACCAAAACAAAAGAAGCCAGCCTGATTTTATGGCATGAGGAAGTTTGATACTGAGGCTCCAGAGCCTTACAAAAGGTTTGCTGCAAAAGCCAAAGCGATGGTGTGATTCATTGTAGAAACTTGCAGTTACTTATTGCAAGGCTTAAGCTGTTCTTTAATTACATCTGCTCAGACAAAAGATTTTTTTTAAGATTTAAACTGCATCTAAATGCTATGAAGGAAAGGAGAAAGTGAATGAAAGCAATAATGGTGCAGGTAACAAAAATGACCTGGGCTTCCTTTTGAGTTTTTCAGACTTTATTTTCAGTGGACCAGAGTATAGGAGTGGAAAATGGAGCATGCTTTGTGCCTCATCCTAAACTTGCTTGTTTAGCTTTTGCTAATTTTCCTTGCATCATTTGAAATCTCAGCCTGTTCTGGTTTCCTCTAGATAAGGAGCTAGATTTGGTTTGAGCCGAACACTGTTGTCCATGTGGGTGAAGATGAAGTTTTATTCAGCTGGGCTAAAAATACGGCTTTGCTTGACTTGTTTTCTTACCATCTCATCTCAGTCCAAGACCAGGTGGGATTCGGTATTTTGGCCTCATTTTGAAGCTAAAAGGGTAATACAAAAGAGCAACAGGAGGGCATTGCTACAATGAGTAAATGGTGAGGACTCTGTGCGTTTGTGTTTGCACATACTGTGTTGTGTTTTGAGGGGAGCATGAAGAAGAAACCAGTCTGTATTTGGGAACAGAGCCTGAGCTTTGGGGAATTTGAATCTGCTCAGAACCTTCCTAGTCCTATGGGGAGCTATTTTCAGAGTTTGTCCACCATTGTTTGTGATCTGAAATGACTTCAGCAGCATACAAGCCTGATGAAAAGGCCCTTTGATCTGGCTAAATAAATAATAAAGAGGCCAGGAAAAGGGGAAGTAAAGGGTTTAGGGGGGGTAATGACTGTAGAAGCTCGTTGCAAATGTGTTTGAAAATTCAAAGGCCTCAAATCTCGGTGCACACAGGAAAGGGAAACAGATCCTTGACGGCTATGCTGCATCAGAAATACTCATAATATTATATATAGCGAATCTGAGACGTAGCCTGCTTGCTGTTTAAGGGAGAGGTATTTGAAAACACGCCAACAGTCAGCTCCTCTAGACAGGGTGATTTTTGTCTGTATTGGATGGATCCTGGCTGCTTTGAAAGAACATGGTGGGGGGAAGGGGGAGGAGGAGAAAGGTTCAGCTGGCAAGGTTTCCAGTAGGGGAAGCAACTGAAATTTGTCTTCAAAGCATTGGGAATCTAATGAGGTTACTTTTTAACCTAAATAGCTGCACAGAGGAGAGGTTTCCTTTGCAAGCAAATGCTGAAGCAGTAGAACAATTGCAAGACTAATCCATAAATTACAGAGCAGCGTAGCAAAGGAAGGGAGCGAGTCCTCTATTCCCCTCCCTCTCCTACACACTTTAAGAGAAACTGTCATTTAGACAAGAAACCTTCTGTGTTCCTAAAGGTGCAGCTGGGTAGTGGTGTGAGGATTTTAAAGGCATACAACTTTCGGGAGTGCATTTGCCTCACACCAGGCAGTGCTGACGAGCGTCTTTGCAGCCTCGCTGGGATGATAAAGTATTTTCAGAGACTCCGGTTTTCCTGCACTGCAGCTCAGTGTTTATCGGGATTAATTTGGATTGGTAAATATGTGCATTTTTTGAACAGTGCGTCAAGGAAACAAAGCCCCTTCTTTCTGCTGGTGAAGCCACACCCTTTTCTGCGGGTTTTCCCCCTCATTGTTCGGGGGAATTTGAGGGTGACCTAACGATGCGGTTAAATAAAACTCGTTGAGCAAGATAAACATTGGGGAATTCACAGCATTCTCATGCTTCACCCTCCCCAGTCTGGGAAAGGAATGGGCTGTGTGGTAAGTTTAAACCAGTCTGCAAGCAGTTTGCCTCACCTGCTCTTGGGCGGTGTAAGTTTGGGAACACGTATGTGTTCGTAATGGTGTTGGTTTAATGTAAATACTGGGCATGCCGGAGGCATCTGTGCTGTTATTTGGAAATTTTAGAGAAAGTTCAGAAGAGGGCTGGCTGCATGTGAAGCTCCAAAATCCTGTTCTCTCTCCAGTATCTGAACTGCACTTTAGCACTGGTGATGAAAACAAACCTTCAGCTCTAAGAGGAGAAGACGGGCGCCTTGGGCTCAGTGTCCTATGGGGTTCCAGGGTGTCCTGTGGCAGAACAGCAAGAGATGGCGGGCAAGGGGCTCCTGCTGATGCGGTTTTGGGTGCAGAGGAAGCTTGCTGTCTCTCTGATTCAAGCGCCATCCTCTGTTCAGAGCCCAAATGACTGAACTCCTGCTGTGGTGATTAATCCCATTGACTTCAGAGAAACTTTGAGAAGGAGGTCTGCAGAATTTGGCCCATAATTAGTAAATCACTTCTGTGCACTGTGTTCCCCTGAGCAGCATCAAAGTGGGGGACAATCAGGTATGATTAGGAAGCTGAACAAAAATGCATTGGTTTGGTTTCAGCTGTCTAATCAAGTGGAGCCTGCTCCCTCCTGCAGTCAGCGTTTCCTGGTGTGTGCAGGAGGGCTGTGGAAGAGAGGGGAACTGTAGCTTCTTGAACATGAAACAAGGAGAAGCTGGGGAGGCAGAAAAAATTTTAACGAGCCAGAGACCTTTCCTGATCTCTTGTCATTCTTCTGCCCTCCCCACTTTGTTGCTCTAGCCGCCGATCTTCTGCGTGACTTCATGTTTGCAATCCTGGCAGCCTCAGGACTCCTGATGGCTGCGTTTGCTTGCAGAGCTGCCCTTACTGCATATCTCTGTCTTCATGACTTAAAAGCTAATGTGACCTCTGTAGCTGCATAACTATAAATCCAGGTTTGTACTTGGCCCACGTGGTGTGTTTCTCCGATACGCACCAGGGACTGTAAGAGAAGCAGAGATTCTCGTGTGATAGTCTTCAAAATGAAGTGGCCCTTGAAGTTATGCTTTCAAACTTTAAACACTTGCGGGAATTATTGCTCTGAGCTTTTTTCCTGTTTGGGGTTTTCAGGTCTTTATGACACTAAGGCAAATGGAAGGAGAATGTGTAATTTTGTTTTCCATTTATTTTGAGAGTCTTTCTGCATTTTTGCATGACGTGGTTAGTTTATATATGATTTTGATTACTACTGGCAGGGTTACCTGAGGACTGATTCTCTCATGGAGGGAAGTTTCTACTACCATTCTATCAGCAATTCTGTTAGGTGACTCCAGTAGTGATTTGTACCTTAAAATTTTGCAGTCTGTCTTTAGAATCTTGAAAAGTCCAGTTGTGTGCATTTACCTTTCTGAATCTCAGTCCAAAATTGCTTTAGCAGAGAAATAAATTCCACAATTCTCATGTTAATCTGAACCCACTATATATATATAAGTATTTATGTAAGACAAAATTGAAAGTAGTGGGGATGCTAAAAAGTTCTTTGAATGTGTATGTAAAAGTCTTCATACAAGATCTTAAAGGGTTTAGCTGTCACTGTGAGGTTACTAGGATTTTAAAATATTTTTTTTTAAGGATAGGATGTATTACCCCATCTACATTATCTCATTTTGCTAGGAATGTAAACGCATTTGTGACATTTTGGATGTTGGTAACGCAACAGAACTAGAGGCTCCCAGCTCTCGTGTTTTAGCCTGAACCCACAAGACTGGTATAATTTCAAGATTACAAGAGGCATCGCATGTGAGTGCCAAGATGCTGGAAATCTTGGAAATGTATCTTGTTTAGAAATACTCAGCCATGATTTCCTAGAGTTGTTCTTTACAATAAGTTTTTTTAAAAAGTCATTACCAGGCATGTCGGTACAAAGACGGTCCCTTCAGAACTGAGCTGCTGTTGTTTTTCCTTGGCCATCTTTATGTTCCTGTCATTAGTGCTCAGGTCCTGCAGAAATGGCAAGATTCTGCCCATGTGTTTCTGATGGCAGAATAACGAGATGCCTTTAGTTAAATAGCTCAAATTGTTCACATTGGCATCCAAATAGTCCTCATTAGGCTTGCAATATTAACACATTGAGATCAGCTGAGTCAGTGTCTTTGAGTAACTGCTTCAAGTTGTTTTCAGGCTGGAGAGGATTTTGTAGGTTCACAATTGGAAAGGTGGGTTTTTGCATCCATGAGGGCAGACTGGCAATGTATCTCTTTTGATCTAACCTCTGTAGGTCATCATAGATTAAATGTCACAGCAAGGTTATTCCCTAATTGATTATAATGTCAAAACAGAGGTGCGTGATGTTAGGTGAAGAATAAGCTCAAGGAGATGAGTGATTTCTGAAGATGTGAAGTTTTAGCTCTGCATGTAACTGGTTGAGCTGAGAAAGTTGCTGGAAACCACCTGAGACAAACCAGATGACCTTGAGCATGGCGTGTGACTGGTTTGCCTCATTCTTCATTATGAGAACCGGCAAATAAAGGTAATGAAATAAATGCAACAATAAGTTGAGCTGACCTCCCAGGAGGGGAGGAACCAAATTGCTGCTACTATACTGAACATTCCTGAGGAAATTAATTGCACATCTCTCTTCTCCATGACCCTTGAGATCTGCATGCTGCATATGATCATTCTTGGGGAAAGACAGCTCTTGAAATGATGTTGCTGGCAGGGACCACAGTCACCTGAGTGTGAGAAAGAGAGAAACAGTAACTAAAGCAGTCATTATTTGTTTTTTCCTAATTGACAAAGGCTGGATTTGTTTCACCATTAAGGAGTTTGAACATGAGCTTGCAGGTTTCTGTGCACCTTCTCTGCTGGAAAGCAGGGAAAATAAGATGCATGATATTGAAATAGCGAACTCTGCGCTGGGCTGAGAATGTACGGACTCCTACACGTGCTGCCAGCCAGATGTGAGTAATGCAGACGTTTCCTCTTTGGACGGTTATGAAGAGTTGATGCATTCTTTCTGCAGAGAACAGGAAGGATGATGCTGAGTGTTTGCACGTTGGATGAGAAGCCTGTTGTGTAACACTTTAGTTCCCAGTTCAGCTTCGTGCTTGCCGTTGTCAACTGACGTGCCACCGATGCTCCTGGTGCGGTGGGAGAGCTGTGCTGTGGGCTGTCTTGTATACCCAGTACCCCTACTGCACTCAGCAGAGCAAGCTTGTAGGCTCCTCCCTGTGAACGCAGCCAACCCTGGGGGTATTCTGTAGCAGCTATGGCCAGGCGGAACAACAATATATGCTTTTCCAGCTGCAGAGTTTAACTGCATCCCAAAGGATGGGAAATTTTATCAGAAGAACAGGAGTGCTTCAGAATGCGTTGAACTGCCAGACTGGCTCTGCACCAGGCTAAGGTCTGTGCTTAAGAAGAGACTGGCTCCAGCATGGACAGGGAGTGACTTCAACTGTTACAATAAAGAACGTGCAGAGAAGTTAAAGGTTGAATGTCTTTGGCAGAGGAAGCAAAACCTGCCTCCCGAGGTCATCCAAGCACGATAAATCCATGCAGTGTTCTAAGAGAGATTTCTTACTTGACTAATGCAGCAGAAGTTGAGCTGGGGATCTCCAGCTTCTGGGAAATGTGAGCTGGTGCAGCTTATAGTTAGTTCTATGACAGACTCAAATATGTTATAGATTGCTAGATTTGTCTTTGGTATCCTATAAGGTTATTGTTAGGAGCAGCAGACATACCTACTGCACTGAGGGTGACTCTGAATCAAAAGGCTGCTTCTGATTCTTTGATTGGTTTTCAGATTGTTTAACTGTCCCATTTGACCAGGCTGCAGCTGCTTGGTTGATATTTCAGAAAGTTCGAATCAGTGATGCTGGCATAATAGGATAGAGCTTAGCCAGTCCCTTTAACTTTGTATCTTGAATTGCAGAAGAAAATTCATTGTTTTCTCTGTGAGAGTTGGCACATTTCTGGACAGCCCATTCCTAACAGTCCTCAGTTTAGCCATTTTATCCACAAAGTGTGGAAAAGAGTTATAAATATAATTTAGGTCAGTAGTTGTTGATGGAGTTTCTTTTAGTATTTCTGTATAGACTCAAGAGGAAAGACCTTTGTGCACTTAGAATATATTCTATGATAATGATTTGATTTTGAAACTTTAAAAAAACCAATTTATAAAAATGAGGAAAACCTCACATATGAGTCTTTTGTGTGGGAAGACCTGTGGATAGTAGCTACACAGGTCATCTCATGCCTTGTCACTGGGTTTGTGCACCATCTTCTGCATGACTTTGATGGAGTTTCTGTGCTCTCTTTTCCAGGCAGAACCCAGATATGCAGCTGCAGTTACAACAGAGACCACCTCACCACCACAGCCCAACTTCTTCCTTGACATCCCTGGGATCTTTGACTTTGCTTCAGTCTCCGCCACCTTCCAGGCTGTCCCCTTCCCAGCATCAGCAACCTCTGACTCCAAGCCAGGGAGATCCTGGCATTCTGCCACGGACCCAGCAGCCATTCTTGTCAAACCAAGTCCATCAGGGAGATTTGTACCGACTATGTCAGCCCTTCCTAGGCCCGCAGCAGCAGCAAGGAGATTCCTATTCAGTAATGTCCCGGGCTCAGCAGATACCTTCCCCATATCAGCAGATGCAAGTAGATCCTTTTGCCATAGTTTCCAGGGCCCAGCAGATGGTGGAAATCCTGTCCGAAGAGAACCGGTCTCTACGACAGGAGCTGGATGGGTGTTATGAGAAAGTAGCCCGGCTGCAGAAGGTGGGTGTTTCTGGATATCAGGCACTCTCCTGTGTCTAGTATCATCCATGATTGAATCATCTGATCTGCAACTGTTACATTCCTTGCTTAAGGGATTGATTATCTACTTTAGAGTCTTTTACATGCAGATTGATTAGTCTGTATCCTGTCCCTTCAGGCATCAGCTTAACTTTGTCAGAAGGCAGAATCACAACCTTCAGTTTTATTTTGACAGTTTATTGACCATGTTCAGAGGAGCATCCTCATCAGCTGCCTTGAACAGGCCTACTGCTTGGCTTGCTTGGTTAAATTAAAGCTAGTGTTCTTATGTCCACGATAGCAGGGGCTTCATTGTCCCATCAGTCTAAAAGACTTTAGAGGCTGCAGGAAGGGCCTGTTGGAAATTACATGAGACCATAGTCACTCAAAGAGGCAACAGGGGACATTGCTACAAAACTGGTTGGTAGGACAGTGTGCGAGGCAAGTACTGCTGCTACGGCTTCATAAAAGAGACTTGGACTGCAGGACTGACACTAACACTTCTTTTGGCACTCTCTCAGTACTATGCATCTTCCACAAAAACTTAGTATCTTGTTTTGGATCGAGCTATTTGCTACCTTTGGCTTTATGAAACAAGTAGAGTAAGTGATGCTAAAATGTTTTTAAAAAAAAGTCCCAGTGAGACCCATCATTAACGTGCATGTGTAGAGGTATTTTCATTGCAGCCTCATAGAAATAACTTGTTGATGACCAGTGGTTTAAAGCTGTGCAGCAGGCCAGTTTTGCTTTTGCCTTGCAGTTGTGAAAAGGGTGATGCGACTTGCAATTTAGGACTTTGTGGGCCTTGCTGTGCTTGTTGCACTGAGCAGTCTCCAGGGCCATAAAAATCTGTGGCTGCTCAAAACACTTCTTTGAGTTCAGGTGACCAGTGTGGCTTTCCACACTCTGTTCCCTATGTTACCTCTTTCCAGGGACATATGTTCATTTTGTTGTATTTTTCTGGGAAGGTTCCTGGCCAGGAAATGCTTTAGAGAAATGTTTGACAGCTTCCTGGTAATGAAAGATGGATAAAAATGTGCTTCCCTCCACCCTGCTGTTGGATCACTTGCTGTAGGCAGTGCTGATGGAGTTTGCAGTTCTGTGGATCCGTACTTCCATAGCAATGCAAGCCATGCCTGTTAAGGAGAGTTAAAAGTGAATCTCCTTCTGCTCTGGATGATCAGAGAAGCTTTACACTGAAGGCTAGGAGGATGGATAAAACATATTTTACTGCAAATGTTTCCCTCCCCCCACTTTAGTAAACTGAATATTTAAAACCACAACTAAGTTGTAGAAATGTGCACAGAGAAGATGTGGAGGTTTTATTGTGAATGTTGGACCATAACAATTACAGAGCTGCAGAGTTCATCAGAAATGCAGCATTGCTGCTGGCATTTTTTTAGCATAGTTTTGTCTGCCTTTCTTGTTGTATTTTACTTAATCAACTTGATGCCACATTAGCTATTTATATAAGCACTTCTCACTCAAACTAGTAAGAGTGCCAAACTGCCCCAGTCTTAGAAAAAATTAGATTACATTTGCACTTCTTCGATTTGGTATATTTATGCTTTCATCATATCAGGGAAACAGAGCTAGAGTCTGGAAGGAGAGTCCAGATCTTTTTTTCAGCCATTGGTATTTTTTATACAGAAGGATCCATCACAAACCTGAGACTGTTGTTTCACTTGATGTATAGCTGTAGGTTTCTTTCAATAAAGAAAACTGGAGAGAAAGTAATCTGCTTTCTGAGACTGAACAAATTGTAGTGATAAAACAGTAAGTGCTTGTTTTCACTTCCACTGCAGCTGGAAACAGAAATTCAGCAAGTTTCAGAGGCATACAAAAACCTGGAGAAGTCATCCTCTAAGCGGGATGCCCTGGAAAAGGCCATGAGGAACAAACTGGAAGGAGAAATTCGTAGGCTTCATGATTTCAACAGGGATCTGAGAGGTGAATGAAGTAAAACTTGGGTTCTTCATGTTTTGCTTTTTGTTGTTGTACTCACTTGGCAGGACAGTGTTTTGCCGCAGAATTCACTGTGTGCGTCATCACAACTAGTATATGACAGAATTCTCAGGTATAGTCGGTAGTTTGAGATTTTAATGGCTTGCTGAGAGTGTGGAAAAGACAGGTTTAGGAGAGTGCTGTAGTCTCTCATTTGCAGCCTGTTTCTCATTGAGAAGAAACATGTGATAAGCCAAATACCATAAACCAGATGCAAGCCTGGAATTCTCTCTTGTCTTATATCCTAGGCACAATTTGTACAATTTGTTTGGTTTATACAAATGGAAGGACGTTTTGCTGACTGCCTAATCCCACACCAGGCATGTTCACTTTATTTCCTGTCCAGTGACCCTTTTGCACTGACATACAAACTGCAGACTGTCTGTTCTTCCTGAAGGTCTTGTCATTTCTTATCAGCGTAGGCATCTGGTTTTTTGGATCTCCCTTCCTTTTCCAGAGTGAGATGTTATTAGTATCTGGTTTTTGCTAAGAGGCTGAGGCAGTGTGACAGCTGGCAGGGGAGAGTGATGTTGAATGGTATTTGACCTTAACATGGGTAAAAGTTTAAGCATTAGTTTGAAAGGAAAAAAAAAAATCTGCAATTTGAGATGTGTTAAGGATGCACAATCAGTCAGTCAAACTGTAAGTTTGATTTGTTTATGAAAGCCTTCTGATTGTCCTACATGTCATCTCTTCTCACTGCCCCTAGTCTCCTACTAAGAATGTGTTCCCAGAAATTGTTTTGCATCCAAGAAGTAAGGCCATACAGTGCCCAGTGCTATCCAGGACAGTACACAAAGGCCTGCGTTAAATAATCTTACTCATAATAAAACACAGCGTAAGCATTTCAGTCTTATTTTCGTAGACTGATACAAATTTCTAACAGCCTGCAGCAGAAGAACTGTTAAGCTGTCTTTAGGGTTTTACACCTTTCCCTAAAGTCAGGTAATTGAAACAGTGATTTAATCTTCTAACTATTAAGATTTAGTGGATAATTATAAGGCAATCTTTTAATTGCATGGTGAGATTTATTTGGGTGGAAAAAATAAGGTGTCTTATTTTTAAAAAATGGAAAAAATAAACTTCTAATTTCTTTGGAACTTTATTTAACCTGTTTTGTCTCACTGAGAGTATTTTCTCAAGTACATAATTAGAAACATTGCAAAAGTGAGTGCTAGCTTCTGATGGGCTTTTAACTTTTGGCTGTGTAGAATTAGGAGATCCATTCCCCTAGCTTGCATTAGAAATGTCCTGAGCAGACATGACTTAATGCTTGAAAGTTTAAATTACTTAGTGTTCCTTTTGTTGAAAATTCTTGCAGAACGTATGGAGACAGCCAACAAGCAGCTTGCGGAGAAAGAATTTGAGGGGTCTGAAGACAATCGGAAAACCATCTCTCAACTCTTTGCACAAAGTGAGTTACGCAGTCATTATGGGTCAGTAGAAATGCTCCAGTCATCCTGGGAAGGATAACAATACAGCAGGTTGGCGTAGTTCAGAGCTGTCGGTTTTCTACTGGGAGAGAAATCAGGACAGTGACAGTCCAAAACTGGCAGTGGAGAAAGGAGGAAGGATTCAAGAATTCCTTTTCTGTCAGTACAAAAAGTCCATCTGATGGCGTTTATTAGAGATCTTGGGGCAAATTTAGTTTGCAGTTGAACTGTAAAATTAGTGTTTACCCCATAATGTACGGGATATTTTTTCCACTCGTTTTGTCCCCTGAAATTTGGAATTAAACCTTTCCAGGCTGACAAGAGTCCTGGCGTGAGTTAAGGCCAGTGGGACTGGAACCTGATAGGCCTCCTGTCTCTTTCCTCTTTAATTTGCAACTGCCCTATCCAGTTCAGCAAAAATAAAAAGGATGAACACTGCCTGCAGTAAGCTGGGCTGGGTAGGGGTCATGAATTCTGTCCACAGCAGTGGATTTATCACCAGGCAAACCAAAATGAGGGATGTGAAATGCTGCTTTTTCTTTGTACTGAACTGTCTTGAGGCCGATGGCAATGAGCCAACTTTTCTCTCATCCCAGAGTGTACTCCACCCTTCTGACAATGCTCACTTTTCTCCAATTGTTATATAAAAAGGTAATGCAATAAAATTGCAAAATAGAGATTTTCTGTGTTGTAACACACAGTGCTTCTACTCTGACAAATGCTGGTATGCCTCTCTCGTGTTGTCTTCAGCTTATGCCTTGTGGCTTACGTTGCAAGCAGATGGCTGTCAGGGTGTGAATTCAAAACTCCTGGTGGCAGTGGAAAGTCTGTGAGTTTAGTCTCACATTCAGGCTGATTGGGTAGACTTTGAGGTTCATAGGTTCACCCAGAGAGGTGGGAAGATCAAAGCAGCGAGGCCTCACATTCAGTTTCTCCCTTTGGATGAACATGGAAACCACAGTGCTACATTTCATCAGTCCCAGCATTTCTAGGGGTGCATTAGGCACTTCTCAAGTGAAGCAGTACTCATTTGGGGAGAAGTCTGAAACAAAAAACATCCAAAAGCCTTACTGCAAGCACTTAGAGATTAACAAACAGACTGCTTGCTGGCACTGATTGATACCCGCTGGCATAATGCCACCTTGTCTCATCTCTACCCATTTTCTGCAATACATTTTATCGTGCTAACACTGTCAGCAGCTCATTTCCTGGGTGGAGGAAAAAATACTGGGATGAGAGAGATGGGGAAAAGAATAGGCAGATGGTGACATTAGCCTTTTTCCTTGTGTCTTATGTCACAGGTTAGCTCTGAGTTTGCAGTCAGGGTTTGCTCTGCAGAGTTCTGGGTGCTGTTGGTGGACAGGTTTGTTTTGCAACCTGTGTGTGGGCTGCATTGATTCCCTAGCAGAAGGGAATCTTTAGCTACTCTGTGTTGCTAAAGCTTTGCTTCTGGCTCTCTGCTGGCAGAAGAAAGGGAATAATTGTGGTCCTGTAAATATAGCTATGCACATGCTTGCACAAACGGGCCTGTGTACTCCATATGCAGTCTGTCCTAACACCCAGGATCTAGTTCCTGTTTTTCAAGCCTTCCACTCCTTGTCCTCATTCCTTTGTCATGGGATATTGGTTTCTGGAATGCAGTTTCTCTGGTGTCATCAGTGCTGGGTGTAGATCACTCCAGGGAGTATTCTGTGGTTATGTATCCAGCAAGTGCGTTAATGTTATCATTGTAGCTGGTTGGCTTGAGCTGGGAATGGCAACATATACAGAGGACATCAGCTCTGTGTTGTGGCTTTGCTTTACACTCCTGCGTGGTAATTTCTCCAGTCCTTGGTTATTTTATCCTATTATTTATTTTTTTTTTATGAAGGCTGTTGCCCTGTTCCTGAAACACACAGCGTAGCTCTCCCACTAGGTCCAGCTCTTTTTGGAGAGCAGCAGCAAAGGACCAGCTGCTGTGCTTGGGGTGGCTTTAAAGCATCAGGCCTGAACTCTCAGAGCTGGGCAAAAGGCTTTCTTGAATTGCAGGTCTGCTTTGAACAGTGACAGAATAGATGTATGTGTCTCAGTTCTGGCCCAGGGGCTTGTTTTTAAGGGCAGTAGGGGAAGAGTGAGGAGTTCTCATTGCTCACTTGTTGTCTGACTCCTCTGATGTCCCACTTTGCTGGTAGTACCAACTGGATGTAACTTTGAGGAGGACAGCTGCCCCAGGCAGAGCAGCCTTCCTGTTTGTGGGGTCAGTTTGAAAAAAAGGAGCACAAATTTTCCAGGCACAGAAGCCTGCCATCTCCTGGGATATTAAAATTACCTAGTTTGTTTTCCACCACTGAAAGCTCAGAGGTAAAGAGGTGCCAAGTTTCACAAACCATCTGCATAATCAGAGCAAATTACCTAACTGTACTGAGCGATGCACCTTCTATTCCTTCTTGCTAGCATTGTGGCACATTGTCACTTGAAAGTACCATACTTGTTTTTCAGGGTTACAACTCCCCTTCCTTGAAAGCCATGTACCTTTTTTTTTTTTTCCTCCGTAGCATTAGATTTGCATTCTCTGTCTTGTGAGAAGTTCCAGTACAATCTTTCCTTCACCTCTGACGTGAAAGACTCCTGAAAGCTGGGTAGAGACGAGTGCTGTCCATTGATAGCTCTCACTTTGTTTTGATAGACAAGGAAACACAGCGGGAAAAAGAGAAACTGGAAATTGAACTGGCTGCTGCACGCTCCACCAACGAGGACCAACGAAGACACATCGAGATCCGAGACCAGGCCTTGAACAATGCTCAGGCCAAGGTGGTGAAACTGGAGGAGGAGGTAAGGATGCTGGGAGAGAGAAATTAGGGTAGCTTGAGTTCCAGTAAAAGTGACTGTGGGAATGAGTTTGTCTTGTGCAAATTAGTAGGAAATCTGCTTGCTTCAAAGCTGTTTATATCGGCTTAGCTTTGTGTTGGTTAGCTAAACCACTGAACTGTGCACAGATAAGCCACAAATCTGTATTTCCTTGGAAGTGCTTTCGTCTAAGCAGCCATGTTTCGTTTTCTTTTTGTTTCAACTGATAAAAGTGGGCTGGAACTGAAATCCCAACCCTGGCAACCTCCTGAACTTGGCAGAAATTCGGATCTGGATGGACTTTTAACTAATTTCAAATGAATGCAGCTTGTCCCCTTGCCAGGTGTTCCACTTACACCAGGTTATCGTGGTGCACACTGCAGATCACCACACGTGCCCAGTGTATGTAATAAGCTGGGCATGACCTTGGTTGTTTTCTCTCCTTTTCCTCCCAAGAGAGGATAATGCATTTGAGCTGCTTAGCTGGGCAGCTTTCACAGTACTTTCTTTTGTAGCCTTGTCCCTGCCACGCACACATGGCACTCACCTTGCTGCCCTTCTGCGTCATAGTGTCCGTCCTCTTTCCTCCCGCCTACTCCTTTCCTCTCAAAGGCTCCATTTCCCACTCCCAGCCTCTGCTTCCTTTATTCCTACTCTTCCTCCATAGAGAGCCTCTGGAGGAAATCTCATGACCAAGCACGCTTCCTCCACTGCAGATTTGTTCTCTCTTCCTTCAATTCTGCCATCTTCCTGCCTACTAGCATTCACCGTCACCTTCAGTCGAGCGCTGTACCTATATCCACCTGCATCTTGTTGTCTGCAGAGACGCTCCTCAAACCCTCCACTTGTCTGCTTCTACTTCTCTCTCTGTTCAGGATCCCATTGTCCAAGAGAGATGAAACGATCAAATACAAAGCGAACATCCTCCTGTCTTGTCTTGCCTGCATTCCTCCTCTCCCAGGTACAGATGTAACTGCCTTCTGAATTTTAGCCTGCTTTTCTCTAAGCTCTGTGTTTGCCTCAGTAGCCCTTCCCCTGAGCCTTCCTGTGTTTCTTTCCCTGCTGTCCTTGATTTTTGTCCCTTGCAGTACCCTTGCTTTAATCTCTTCAGCTTCATGGAAGCCCTCCCTGGGTTTCTCCCCTCCTGGATCATCTGTGCTCATTCAGGATGTTGTTGCAGGGCTACCTGCCATCGTACCTCCTTAGTCTTTCTCCCCCATGCTGCACCTCACTTTCTTTTCTCCACCGCATCAAATTCAGGCAGTTCCTCTCCACTTTCCAGGCCCCTCATGGGTTACCCAACCCTGTTTCTCTTCTCCCTTTGTTGCTGAGAGGCTGTCTTCTACCTTTGTCCTTCTCAGTTTCCAAGCACCCCTTCCTCCCCAGCGCAAAGAAGCACTTCCGTGCTTTCTCCCAGCCTGTCCTCACCTTCCCTGCAAACACTGGCAGGGATGCTCTGAAGCACCCTTCTGTGATGCTCACAACATGGTTGGCAGGGGCTGGGCCCCAGAGCCTGCTGCCCTTCATGCTGACCCACAGAGCGCCTACTAGGCCTGCCTGGCGGGTGTGCTTCCACCCGCTGTCTCCTGTCCCAGGCTCAGGCTGTGAGCTTTGAGGGCAGGGAGTTTTCATTCTTCAGTGCTTAGCATCGTCAGGCTGTGGTCCATCACTGGTTCTGTGCAATACAAATTATAGTAACAGAAAAAGAAGAGTGGAGTCAGAGGACTGCTTAACTACTACTGGCCACATTCAGCCTTGCACGCAGTCGACAAGTCCACCGATTTCTCTAAAAATTGCAGCATCTCCTGGTAAGGCTGACTTGCACCTTTGTTGCTCAGGGGGACAGGGAGCGTTAGGTTGTAGGGTAATTTAAAGGTGACATGATTCTCTTTGTCTCTAAAACTGTTCTGTCACTTGATCCCGCAATGTATTGAGCTCTTCGGCTTTCATTCAGATTTCAGCACCTTATTACACTAAAAGTCTGATGTGTGACTGACTTTAAGTACACAGGACATCCTTCTGGATTCCCTGAAGCAACTCACTTGCTTGGAGTCAGCATGTATAGAGCTGCTGTGATCAGCTGGGGCCAGCACACACAGCACTCGGCTAGGTTGAACCTCTGTGTAGGCTCTAATAGTGGCTCCCTCACAGTAGAGTTGAAACCTTTAGGAGTAATAATAATTGTATGTTTTCTTTTCAAAAGACCTGTCTTGTTTTACTGGAAGAATTGTGTTCGGGGCTGTGGCAAAGTATTTCTGCCTAGGTAGAATAGTAAAATAGGTAAGTAACTCTGGGCTAGATGGCATGATAGCTTAAAAACCACGTGTGTGCTGATATAGAGTGGAATGCCCTGCATGAGGGCTTCTGGTCATTTGCATCCAACCTTTGCTCAAATCCCAGGGCGCATAGGAAGTGCCACCCTTCCTGCTGTAGATAAATATGGAAGCATCTCAGTGAGGGAGCAGGAATTAACTCTGTTTTTTCCTAGAGGTGAGGGGAAATAAGGGGAAACAGAAGGGGTAAAGAGTCACTTTTGCACGTTTCCCAAATCACTTTTTAATTAAATACTTAGGATTATAAAGCATTTGTTGCCTCATTAGTATTGAATTGTGGGAACTTCTCAAATCCCCGAGCTGTTTGGTAACTTTCCGAAAGAAAGCCAAGCAAGCTGTTCAGTGCTCAGGGCACCATTTAGAAGGGACTGTAAACGTCAGCCTGAGTTAGTGACATTCAGTAACCAGGATATATATGAGCAATTTGTCAATTATTTGTTTTATTCCTGCCAGCTTAATCTGAGTTACTAGTCCCTGTAATTGTCAGGATTTCCAAACTAGTCCTGCAGAAGAGGGTGGAGTTTCTTATGCTGGCAGCCACTCTGGCTCATGGCCTGCGGGGGGTGTGCATATTTCAGTTGTTGCATCCTGTAATGTAAGTTTTCAGCCTTTTTTTTCCCTCCTTCCGTTTTGACTTTCTATTGAGCTGAGTTACCCTGCCTTATATGCACCAGATCCTTTATAAAAAGAACATTTCTGTTCTAATGAGAGCTATAAGCCATATATCACTACAGCTGGATTTAAATACTGCATTGAAATTGGAACTTCCTGATTTTTTTTTAAGTCTTTTGCCTGAATTGCCAGTTTGGACGAAACCACCCATGTGTAAACTGTAGGTGCGTGTGCTCCTATGGAGCTTAGAGAGCTTTTATATGTATTGGATTTTAACATCCAAGTTAGAGGGAAAAAAGAGATAAAGGGATGCTAAATGTGATGGAGAAAGGAATGATCTTGGAGATACTAAAGTATGGTTTGAAACAGTTGTAAGTAAAAGTAGGCATTCATAGAATCCTTTCCCTGGTTCGTTAGCAAGGGTGAAATGACTCTTCAAATTTAGAACAAGCTGCCTTTAAAGCTTTTGATAGAGTGGAGTTTATTTCTGCAAAGTGCTAAAAAGGGTGAGTGATCATGAGTATTTAAAACAAACTTAAATATGGCTACGAACAGACTTGCTAAGCATGTATGCTTTATATGTAATATTTAAACTTTACTCCTTCTGCACTTTACATAAAGATACCCAGTTATTAACCCCTATTTTCACTTCTCCATTTCCATTCTTCCCTTTAGTAGATGTTCCACAGTTATGCATGTCAGCAGCTTATTAAAATTGTTTTTTGTGAAGTATTAGTCTGTGTTTTTGAAAATCAAAACCCTTGAGATTTATTTCAAATTTATTGCATGTAATTAAAATAATGGAATATATTTGAGGTAAAACGCCTGTTGGCTTAAAAACATATATCACAGTCAGAAATGGTTAGTGATAATAATATTTGCAGCTAAAGCAATGAGAAAGCCTGATTTTGGAGCGTGGATTGCCATGATGGCAATTTTGATGGAAGCATTTGGTTGGCTGCAGTGTGCAGCAGGTTTGTAGCTGGTAGATGGTCACAGACGGCCTGTATGTGTGAGCTCTGAAAATAGTCACGTTGCCATGATTCAACCAACATCTGCTAACATAAACCTTGAGAGCCTTCGGCAAACAGAGAGCAGATAGTTAAACTTCGCTTTGCTCTGGGCCAAAGGCAGAATTGCTGCGTTTAAGGAAAGGACCATCTTGACCAGCCTGAGAGACTGGGTAAGCACTGCCTTATTGTCGAGTCCTTACCAGGCTTGTAATATTGCAGCAGCGAGTTTGGTGCCAAATACTTTATCTAACCACAACTGCTGGATGTAGAGGGTACAATTGCTACTGTTTTTACACTAATATAAAAAAAAAAAAAAAAAAAAAAAAAAGAATTTCCAGAACTTTTATTGAACTTGGTCATTTCTACTTACCCTGGTTAATTCATACCATGGAAGACCACACTTCAACTTAAAAAAAGTTTGTGGGTTTTTATATAGTAGTGTAACTTGTACTCCTTTGCTCCACCACTTTACAAACCACTGTTTTAATGTGTGCCTTAAGGAGACAGCTTTGAAAAATAGCGACTACCACTAAGAAGCTGTAAATACCTGCTCTCTGCCATCCTCATGCACACACCTTGCAATGGAAGGAGAAGCCAGACAGGATGTCTGCTTGGTGCCGACTGGGGGCTGGCGAAGGGAAGAAGCTGGAATGAAATATGTTTTCTAAAAGTGCCTTGTATTTAGAAGCTGTAAGATCTTTCAGCCATCAGAATTCAACATAAACCAGATATTAAAGCTAAGATAGTATATTCATTTCCCACTCAGCTATTGTGGAGAGAAATAGCACACTGTTTCTGATAACACTGAGGGTTCTGTCTGTGGGGAAATGTAGCAACGTTCATTTCCAAATGACATCTATTGTACTTCATATGCTGTGTCTGAGATACTTTCAGAACAGAGCTCTGGCTTGTAGGGAAGAGACCCAAAGGAGAGTTTGTGTGCTTGAAAGCTTGTCTTGTTTTTCTCCAGTCACTTCTCTGGGTCTATAAAAAGATACTCCTAGCCTCCACAGCTTTGTCTCACTTAAATGCTTAGACTCTCAGAGCTACATAACCACTCCTTTCAGGACAGAGATGCTTTTAAAGGGGACACTTTTTGGATGGCGTATCATTCGTTCATGGATGGGTAGGAAGGAAAACTCCTTCTCTTCCATGTAACTAGTATGCGTATGTGTCTTTAATGACCTGCATTCTTGTAACAGCGCAGCACTGGCTTTTTATTGCCATGTCATTACCTCTCATATTCTGTCTGTTAATAATTTTCCAGAGGTGGCTTCAAGAGTTATAACTTATTTTAACACAAACGGAGAGATGACATTATGACATTCCCATGCAACAAGCACAATTCCCTAGCAAGAGGATACTGTTACCAAATTGTTTCAGCATGAGTTCTTGCTGAGGCCAGTGGCGCCTTATTGGGCCTGAATTCTAGCAAACTGAGGGTTCAAAGGCATCCTAGAGGAATATATTCCAACTGCAAGAGGGAGAGGTGGTTTAAATGTGAATGTGCTTGCTGTCTTTTTTTTTTTATCTTTTTTTTTTTTTTTTTTTTTACTACATTTCTGCCATAGCAGGCAAATTCTTGTGGGGGAAATACATTTTCAGCTGCATCTGAATGGATTCAGCTTTAGGATAAACCCAGAATGTCATGAAAACACCCTGAATATATTAAACAAAGGACTTTGAAGACATCAGAAATAGTGGGTGGAAGACAAGCAGATGCTGACGAGTGTTACCAATTTACTGAAATAGGAGGTGTCCTAGATGAGGAGGGTAATGACTGACTTTGTCAAAATGCCTGGGAGAGTTTCTGAATCATTGCTAGCCTTGCAGGAAGTCTTCTCTTCTTCCCCAGAAAAACTGTTTGCTGAGTAACGCATCTGGAAGCGCTGAATCTCTTTACAAAAGATCCTTCCTTCCCCCTCACCTGGTAGGTCCAGGACTGCATTTGCCCTGCAGAGGCATCTCCAGTCTGGAGGATGTTACAGCCTCTACCTCCCTTGCTTCTAGTGCCTTGACAGTGAAAATTCCTCATTCCTGTATGTCCCTGCTCCCTGTGCTGTGTGCATGAAACCTCCGTGCCCTCCTCAGAGCTTTTCTTCTGCAAGCACCTGGCTTCCCTGAAAGAGATTGCATGGCTTGTGGAAGCCTAAATCAAACCAAGGAACAGGATTTGTTTGGCTTTTAGAATGTTAATCCCTTTTCTGCTGGGCAGTTGTGGTAGTAATCAAAGGTCCCTGTTTCTGACAGGAACACTTTGTCCTTGGTCATTGGTTTTAGACCATGCAAATGCTCTCTGTGGCAGAGAAGGCTGCGGATTGCCTGCAGCCAGGCATTCCGTTGTCTTAGGAAGTCTTTTCTCCTGTGAAAAGTTTCTGAGGACCAGTTTCAGTTTTCTAGGTTTAGTGGATCTGTTTAATCATTTCATCCCTGTGCGTTTAGAGTGGTTGATTCCTTTTCCATTTCTGAAAGCCCTGCAATTTGGTGATAGCGGTGTGCAGATGTTTTCAGGCAGTAAATCTTTCTAACTTGGAAACAGATTGCTCTTCAGGTCAGCCAGACTCTTGTGAGCCGTGAAGCCTCTGAATCCCAAGAGTGTCCTCCTTCTCCCGTCTGGCTCTGAACTGCAGAAAGCAATCTTGACAAGGGTTAGAGGAAATAAAATGAAGACAGAAATACTTGATTGGGAGGCCAGGAAATCTTTCAGGGGTATTCCCTCCATCAATTCACACTTCTGCGTACTAGATATCTGCAGAATCCCAAGCTAGTCCTTGCCTTCTTTATTTTTCTTGTCCTCAGTCCTGTTGCAGCATTTACGTAAACATCGTAGTGGATGTGGACTGGAGAGTGACTGCTCTTGTTTACAATGGTTTAATTAGAAAATCTTGTTGATAGAGTTAAAGCCTGACCTCTGATCCTTGGTTAGGACATTTTCCAAAGCAGTCAGGGATTGACTTGGAGAAGGTATGCACATGATTAAAGTTGTGCTTTAGAAAATGCTGGGAAGGGAAGCAGTCATGCTGAATTGCTCTGCTGTGCTTCCAGATGTGCACTGAGGTTATTTGAGATCTTACTGTCTTAAAGAGGTGTTATAATAAAGATGTTATTATGAGTAAAATGCCCTTCATTTTCAGAGCACCCTTCAAGGCAAAACAGTTATAATACATTATGTGAGCATGAGCTTGCTTCTTAGTTAAATGCACTACCATCAAAGGAAAATTACTATCTTGTAAAATTTATTTAAAATTATATACTGAAGGGCGTGACCGCATCTCTGTAAAGCTTCAGGAGTGAACTCTTATCTAGAGCACGTGTTCACTGAAAGGCTTGTAGAGGAGAGAATTCCAGCATCCTTTGATGCCATCTCCCCCATGGTAGGTGTTACTGTGGCCCTTGGCACTGAGCAGCCAGTTTTAGTTCTTTGCTGGAAGAGAGAGGGTGGGGAATCCATGGCAAATGACCAAGAACAAGCCTCAGCATGCTGCCTTTTTTTCTTCCTCCCATTTCACTTATGTCTGCAGCACCCTGGCAATACTCAGGAAACTGTTTCCAATTCCTGTCTTAGGAAAACACCATCATACTCTCAATTTATGGTAATGAAATCCCTCTGTGCTTGCAAGAATTATTACTGATCCTCTTTACACTGAGAGGACAGAACAAGTCAGAAAGATTTATTAAAAAAAAAAAAAGTAATATTGGATTTCACTGCTACCAGTCCTGGAGGATCCTGATTCACAGAAAGGTAAATTGTTCCTCATAAATACTTGCAGTCACAGAGATGGCAGAGCTGGAAATGAATGAAACTGTCAGAATATGCAGTGAGTTGACTGAGTGCAGCCAGTGCATGAAATTAAGCAGTCTCATATATAAAGAATAATTGTGTCAAAAGACACATTAGGAAAGCTGAGTTGTCTGGAGCATATACATGCCATTAAAGCTTCCTGAACATCTGTGTTCCAAAAAACTGAGAATGATTTGAGGGATTCCTCAATTAATTCTGTTTTAAAGCCATTAAATAAAATACACATGCAAACCCCAAATTTGCTAACATTCCTAATTCTTCCTGGTGCTGGAAGATGTATTTTGTGAAGGGGGAAGAAAAAAAAAAAAAGAAGTTGTCTTTATGAAAAGCCACTGAACAGGCCGTGCCTGTACTTTAGGTCTGGTGCATGAGTTAGGCATGTGCAGGCAGTGCTGGTAAGTTGGGCAACAGCTTGTGTTGCAACGTTTCACCTGCAGGTTTGGCTGATGGGAGCATTTTCAAAGTGAATGTTTCAGTGGAATTTTTGTGTCCTAATTCTTTTTTGGCTGGGCTCTTGGTATTCTTTGAATGCAGGCCAAAACGTTAATCCACGCATATGCATACTCAGGTTTATTAGTTATGAAACTAGTGAAATGTTATCGGCAGCTGCTTTTGCGAGGAAAGTTGTACCTGTGCGTTAAAAAACTTTTCAGAAATTTGAATGCTTTGTGGTAGGTAATAAGAGACCAAATGTACGTCCTTCCTTGATTTTTTTTATACAGAAGAGTGGGGGACAAGAGCTGATTTTCAAGAGATTATTATTCAGCTCGATGCATGTGGGCTCGATCTTCAAGGTCTTTTCCAACCTAAATGATTCTATGTTTCTATGATATTTTGCTGCTAGCGAGTTTATTAGGTTGTTCCTTACTCTTTGTCTAGGTCAGTAAGCTTGTATGCAAAACCAGGATACTGCGTGCTCTTCATTTCTAGGTTCTGCAGCTGACTTATAGTCTATAATTTTTGGCTAGTTACAGAACCGCCTTGAGCTGCTGTTAACTTGAGTGTAAAACTACTGCATTAATCTACACTTTATTGGAGTCTGAGAAAGCTTAAATCAGTGTTATTAAGCACTATGTTCTGGAGTAAAAAGGTCTATTAAGTATAACATTTTATTGATTTTCTGCAGAGCAGCAGTGGAATATTAAGTTGTATTAAAATGTTCTCGTCCCTCCCATTTCAAACAAGTTTGAAATCTTGAGTAATCAAGGAATAAAAATATCTTTCTACTCCACATGCACTGGTGGGAAGGCCTTTGACTGGATTACTCACTATTTATTGTAACTTTCATTATATTGCCCAAACTTTTATTATACTGCCCCAAAAATACTTGTTTGGGGAAAATCCTCTAGGGCAGCAACATTCATGCTGTGAGATTAGATGCCTGCTGACTTTATGAAGAAAAGAAAAGGGTACCATGTCTGGGATTAATAGTGTTTGGAGATTTTTCTTTCTCTGCTATTCACATTGCAGTCTCTGGATTGCCCCAAGGAACAAGAGTGTGAAAAGAGAAAATTTTGAAGAAACACATGATAAGACCTTTTTGGAATGAAGGTGCACTGTAAGAATGGCTCATATTGTTCAGATCAAAGCCCAGCAAGCCTAGTATCCTGTCTGTGCCGAAAGTTAGAGCAGATTCCTAGGGAACACTATCAGAATGGGGCCAACAAACAGCGGTACTTTCCCAGAATACTTTCCGCTTCCAAGAAGGACTTCCTGAGCCAAAAGTGATGTCTTTTGTCTTTAATATCCCTCAGTGGACTTTTCTTCCATGAAGCTGTAGAGTAGCTCTTTGAACTCACATAAGGGAGCCTGTGTTTTTCATTGTGGTGCTTCTCTAGACTTTGGCTCTGACTGTTGGGAAAAGTTGCCTTCTTCCTGCTATTTTTGTATTTCAGGGTTTATGACCGTCACAGCTAAAAAAGCAGTGCCCTAGATTTGCCACAGAAGGCCAGCTAATTGTGATTGTTAGTCTTTTCCTTAACAGAAAATTATGTCCATGGGTGTCCAGTATCCTATATATTAGAACAAAGCTAGGCCTGGGCATGTTTTATTCATTTTTTAAAAATTAATATTTTAGTTCGGTTTTATTCTGCTGGAACTGTGGATTAATCTTGCTAAGACAGTTACCAGGCATCTCAGCATGGTAGTTTTTATTGCTTATTGTGAGTCAGGATAGCAGCTTGGTTTGCAGGATGAACGATGGAGGAGGACTGAAGGGCAGAGACAGGGAATGGGGCAGGAGCTTTCAGGTCACACTGGGCCAAGATGACTGAGGTGGATGTCCGGACTGCTGGAATAAACCTGGCTGCAGTGTGGAGAGAGCACAAGCCATGTCTAGTGTGTGCTTTGATCCTGTTCATTATTTTATTGTTATAGGGCTGGAATAGGGTCCTGCAAGTTTTGATTCAGTTTCTACTTACTCTCATAAATACGCTGCCAGCAATTTTCAGTATTGCACCGTAAAGTGTTCCTAACTTGTGGACCAGCTCTAAATGCTATCTTTGCTGCAGTTACCTTGGTAGTGTCTCAGGTCACTTAAACATTCTCTATTGTGAACCCAGATGCCCTTTCTAGCCCATTGCTGCTCTCAGTCATTTGCAACAGATAATTACCTCAGTTTCCCCATCATTACCCTGGGGTTGCTGAGGACAAAAAGAACAAATATACCTAGCAGGAAAGCAGAGATGGGAAAGCCTTGTAGCATCCCAAGTGTCGAGTCCAGAGCAGGAGCCTGAGGGACACTGACAGCAGCCGTCTGGACATGTTCTTCCTTGCCTGGTGTTTCTGCGTGCGGCAGTGTGTACAAAGCCAGAGGTTCACGCGCTTGTTCTCATTATTTAACTTACGTTGAATTGTCTTCCTTTGTTTCAGCTCAAAAAGAAGCAGGTCTATGTTGAGAAGGTGGAGAAGATGCAGCAGGCCTTGGTTCAGCTGCAGGCAGCATGTGAGAAGCGGGAACAGCTGGAACACAGGCTGCGGACCCGGCTGGAGAGGGAACTGGAATCTCTCCGGATGCAGCAGGTACCCGCCGTTTCCCTCTGCCATGCCAGGTTTGTGTAGGGTTGTACGCTACACCCTACACGCACATAAAGGAAGGGCAGTGTTTTTTTCCATTTTGTAAAATTAACAGATTTTTATTTTGGTAGCTAGAATAATGGATTTGCTGGCTGTTGTATTGGTTTTACTTGATTTAATTCTTCCATTCCAACCAGAAAATTTAGGTAACAGAGCAAGAGAGGATCCATCGCACGATGAGATTCAGACATAGCCATGTAGCTAGATGGTGTTCTATCTTTAAGTAAACTGGTTATATTGATTTTTAAATTATTTTTTAAATATCGTTCATAGTTTGAGATTTTATAAGAAAAATCATTAACAACCAGCCTGAAAAGAGGCCCTTCAGAGAGCTTTTGCATTTGAAAAAAACAAACAAAACCAAAATGGCAAAACCTTTCTATAAATGCTGTTGACAGAAACAGATGGGACCCTCATGTAGAGTATGTTCATATGATTGTAACGTGAGTTAATTTCAGTAAGAAGAATGAATGAGAAGTAGATTGTGCAGTGGTGGCATGAATTAGATGTGAAGTTTTAGTTTTAGTTCAACCTATGTCAAACATAGGTGGACTGCCAGGTTTGTAAATTTTACTGGAAATAGGATTCTATGTTCTAAATAGCATTTAGTTTCAGATCATGTTTATCCCCCAACTCTCACATCTGCATAGGAATGGATATTTAAATCTTACTTGTATTTTTGTATTGGTTTTAGTAGGAGTTACAGTAATTGGATAAACTTCTCAGTGTTACCATTGGAAGATGAATGTGTGCTCTGAACCCTACAATTTTTGACACTGAGCCTGAGTCAACACAGAAAACAGCTTTCTTGTCATGGTTAAGAATTCTGAGCTGAACATAAAATAACTTGTCTGCCCAATTTCTTTTCTTTTAAACTATTTTTTTTTGTAATTTTTAAGTCAAATATCCTGCCAGTCCCAGATGAGACTTCCGTATAAAACTAGGTATTTTATCTGTTGAAGTATTAGCTCAGCAAATCTCCACTCTTTCTTGTTTGGAAGGGAGCACTGCCTGTCTTCCAAGTCTTGCTTTAGAACTGAATTATTTTTAATCCCTGGCTAATTAATCCACAGGTATACACTGGATCATATTGATTTAATAACCAAATCCTTCAAAAATATTTTGGATGCGTTTTTTTAAAAGGTGTGATAACTCTTGTATGCTAGTTAGTATTTTGCTGGAACGATGTTGGAAGTGAATCTGTGTTACGTCAGGCATTATGGATGGGCTGTAGCCATCAGACCTGAATAGCATGATAGAGCTCTCAGGTGCACATGTGGGGCTTTGCACATGGAAAAAAGGCCTTAGAAGGAGCATTTTCCATCTCAGATATTTGCTTGTTAGTATTGACCAGCTCTGGAATGGCACCAGGAGGCACTCTAGTATGGATGCTGTGAGTTAAGCTGTCTTTCTTAGTAGCAGTGCTTGGTGTTTTATGACTTTTGAGCTTCAGCATTTGGAAAATAGGAGCCTTTCGTGCAGTATATGAGCTTGTTTACTGGTTTTGACAGAGGGAGGCTAAACTGCCCCTGCAGATGATTCAGATTAAGCTCTAACAGAGACTGTTACCCTCCCCTGGTCTGCCCTGCATGGCAGAGGCCACTGCGTTTCACTCTGGGGGGGGTTCTTAAGTCAAGCCAGTGCTGCTGTGGACCAGCCTCTGTATTTCAGACAAAAGGCAAACCAACCCCAAATCTTACAGATGCATCCTGACACCTCTTTTTTTTCTTTTTTTTTTTTTTTTTTTTCCCCTTGCTTTTGGAAATCAGCGTCAGGGTACATCTCAGGCTGCCAACGTCTCGGAGTACAACGCCACAGCGCTTATGGAACTCCTGCGTGAGAAAGAAGAAAGGATTCTTGCTCTGGAAGCTGACATGACCAAGTGGGAACAGAAATACCTGGAAGAGAGTGTGATGAGACAGTTTGCTTTGGATGCAGCTGCAACTGTGGCTGCTCAGAGGTAAAGGAGATTTTTCATAGTACTGGGATTATTTTTCCAGTTGAATGTCATATTTCTCACCAACGCATGTTGTCATACCACCCTCCCATGATACCTCGCCTTGTGGTCTGAATGGCTTCTCAGACTTCTGCAGGCAAGCAGGGCTTGGCTGCTTTTCCTGGGAGCTGTGCAGTTGCCAACAATTAGAAACTTTTTTCCAGGCGAAGATTCCTCCACATCCAGGAGCCATTTTCCAGATTAGAATTGTTCTGAACCATTCCTAGAAGCTGTTGATTCAAAAATAGGTGTATGAGAAGGGTTTCGGTATTTTTTATTTGTTTAAACAGGGATCAGTCCTTGCTGAAGTCATGTGAGGTGGGGTAAGCTGGGTGATTCACATCATTCACCCTGAATGGCTTCTTGTTCTCCAGAATGTTTTTGCAAATTACTTTGTGGTATTGTCTTCAACATGGTTACTAACCAGAAACATCTACTAGGAAATTCTGCTCAAAACATTCTGCTGCGTATGGAGAGCACTGCTTGTGGGGGTGGGAAGGGGAGGGTGTCTGAAATTTGGTAACAAGCTCACATTCCAGGATAACTGTACAGAAACACTTATTATGGCTGTAAACAGGCCCAAGTGCTTCAGCTAGTTGGTAAACAAGAGCTGTTATTAGAATGCAATGCTTTAGCATTAGGTATTGCTTACATGTAATTTCATTGCTCACTACTTTCTGGTTCTTGATGGCAGATTTTATTTTAGATTGTTTCATGAGCCAGATTCAAACAGGAATGTTATCACAACTGGTTTCCTAGCTTGTAAGATCATACTAGAATTACAGGGGTAAAGTTGCCGATGTGCTGTGTTAGCATTTAAAGACTTTATCTTATCTTGCTCCAGAAGCAGGCTGTTATTTTAGGGTATTGATGCTTCTTGTGCACAGTTTTCTGCCTCCCCAGAGATTTTCTAAAGGCTCATGTTGTTGCTTCTCCTTAGGGGCCATGTTATATTTTCAGCATGCGCTGATAAGTGAGGGTCTGGTCTATTGTTCATTACGGAATGAGAAGAGCTGTGTTAGGCCTGTTCAAGTTTTGCTAAATGAACAAGAGTGCCTTCCAGTCAGGAAAGAGCCAACCTCTGTTTTTCCATTTCCTTCTAGCTGCTTCTCCCCTAAAAGACGATATTCCATTAGTGTCCATACTCCTGCAGGTTTATATGCAGTTGGCACCTCTAGTATCTCCTTCAAGAATATAGGCTGTGAAGGATTCCACTAATTTCAGTGGCAACCTCATCTACACTGTGCACAAATTTCTTTCCCTTTTGTTTGGTAGTGGAAAATAGCATCCCTTTGGAAGTTAAGGTTGCAGGAAGGATGCTTTAGAGCACAGGAGGGAGTCTGGGGCAGGTTAGGTTTCTGTGATGAATGACCTTCTTATGCCCTTCACATTGGTGCTTTGCTGTTCCTGATCTGAACTTTTGCTGAGTTATAAGTACGTTTACCCAGACAGTTCTTACTACAATGAACTGGAGCTCTCAGTAACTCAAGTTTTTTTTGTGTGTGTTTGGTTTTTTTTGTAATGTTGTTAATGCATAGCTATGCCAGTAACATGCTCTTAATGTTATGAGTCATACAGTGATACAGAGCCTAGCACAGGGACTTTGTTCTGACTGAACAGCGACAAGTAGAATGAAATACTCATCGTGTTTTGTTAATGGACTGAACAACTATCACAGTGTTAACATCAGGCACCATATGGAATCAGTCTGAAAGTGTTTTCAGCCCACTCCAACTTTTTGGGACCAAGCTGCTTAGGATTGCTTAAGGAGCTTCCATGCCTAGTTCCCTTTGATACTCCGATTCCCTCTATGATACTGTTGGAAGGGGAAGGGAAAGAGAGCTTTATACCCAAAGCGAAGTTTGTGCTGTTTCAATTGAAGAAAAATGCCTAGTGTTCTATGCCATCCTTCCCTCTCCCCATGTCCTTGGATTTGCCTTGTCGATCAGTTTACAGTAGTACAGTGAATCAGTTAGATCATAGGCTGGCCCGAGATGGACAGTAGATTGACTGTTGTTGTAATGACTTGCATATTTTTGTAATCCTGCTTTCATTAGGGCTGGGAGTTGGATTTTTGGAAGACACTGAGCCAACCTAAACTCAAAAAAAGTGGATATTCTTGCTCGTTGCTTTTGAGCAATAATTTTATGCTGCTAGGAGTAAAGCAGCAAACATAGCTGGTCCTTCATCTGCTCTACTGCTTGTTCTCAGGGACACGACAGTGATCAGTCACTCGCCTAACCCTAGCTATGACACCTCGCTGGAAGCTCGTATTCAGAAGGAGGAGGAAGAGATCCTGCTTGCCAACAGAAGGTGTCTCGACATGGAGGGAAGGTAAAATGCAGTTTGTTCCTATCTGGCTTCTTTAGGACAGAGACTTTAAATTAATTGTCTGGGTAGACACCTCAGAACCAGAAATTCTTGTGTCTTCACCCATAGCAATGATGTAGGATGCCAGACGCTCATTTGGCCAAGGGAGTATCTACATAGCAATCCAAAACCTGTCTTGATACTGAGGGCTAATGCAAAAAAGTCTTCTCTTAGACTTTTTGCATCTGGCTTGTTCCTCTTCTCTCTTCAGGGCATCCTCATCAGACCCCAGGCTCCAGCCAGCTCTTTCCATTCTCACAGAACTGTTTTCCCTAGGGTTAGGTCCGTTGCAGACTCCCACAGCGTGTTAATCCTTTCTGTTGGTCTCATGTCCTGCCCAGAACTCTCAGCTTTGTCTCCAAGCCCCTTCCATGGCTGTTTAGAGCAGCTTCCAGTAGCCAAAGGTGGATGGGTATCTCAGAGCCGTTTACTCATGCATGTATACATGCGTGATCTGCTCCCGTGGGCCAGTGAGCAGCCAGTATTCAGGGCAATAAGCTCACTGGCATCTTGTCTGCCTCCACAAATGCCTAAGGGAGTCCTAGTCACAGCCGTGGGGGCACTGAGGCCTCAGTCCAAGGAGACAGGAGTACAGGTACATTGTTCTTCTTTGTGCTTCTCAAGGATTAAGACTCTGCATGCCCAGATCATCGAGAAGGATGCCATGATCAAAGTCCTGCAGCAGCGCTCCCGGAAGGAGCCTGGTAAGACCGACCAGCTCTCCTCAATGAGACCCGCCAAGTCGCTGATGTCCATTTCGAACGCCGGCTCAGGCTTGCTGTCCCACTCATCAACGCTGAGCAGCACTCCCATCCTGGAGGAGAAGAGGGAGGACAAGAGCTGGAAAGGCAGCCTAGGTAATTTTTAAATAAGGGTGGCAGTTCAGATGTGCGAGTCAGTGCTTAGAGGGGAGGCAGGAGCAGTGGGAGGCAGGTGTGTTGGACAGACAGATGAGCTGGCCTCGTGTGCAGCGAAGCTGGCTGCAAGCGGGACGGGATATCTTTGGAACAACTGCTTCTTTTAATCGCTTTTGGGAAATAGTGATTTCTGCTGTCCAGGCTCTGTCATTAAAATACATAAGCCTTTATTCCCAGTACAGTACCTGACTTTAGGGATATTTGAGGTTCAGTTTTCACAGTTCCCAAGCACTTGCTTTCAGCTGGGTTGTTACAGCTGTCTGAAGGTGTAAAGTCTCCTTGAACAGGAACAGAGATACTAATCAGGATTGCTGTCGTGTAGTGTTGTGCCTGCACTAACACGGCTGCTTCTGGAATGGCTTAACACCATTGTTCAGAGAAAATGAGTTGTAACAAATCAAATCTTAGATTATTTTTTTTTTATTTCAGGGGAAAAGTTTGGTCCAAAGGCCCTCCCTGTGAGACAAGACCCTGAAATGTAAATAAGAATCTGTTGCAGCTGATGTCAGAGTGTGCAGATTTACCCTGCCGTAGACAGGCCACTACTTAGAGACAGGGAAGTAAGGTGTCAGTGCCCACTTGTGTATCTTTGCATGCAGCAACATGAGGATGCTGCTGTTCTTCAGGTACTTTAGCACCTGGTGGTGAAAGGTGCTATAGAAAGGTAAATGAGTGTTGTCTGCTGAAGGACAGGGCGCTCTCCAGATCCTAGGGCAAGTAGTACAGAGGGATGCAGAACTGATACCAGTTAGTTTTCTGGGATTGTGAAATTTTCTTCCCTTTTTCCACAAAGGTGTTCTGCTGGGAACAGAATATCGCTCCGAATCCATTCCCTCCACCCCCTCTCCTGTCCTTCCTTCCACACCATTGCTGTCAGCCCACTCGAAAACAGGCAGCAGAGACTGCAGCACCCAGACTGACCGGGGCAGCGAACAAAGCAAAGCTGCACCTTCCACTGCAGCTCCCACACCAGGACGACTCCCCAGTACCAACCTGGCCTACAGCGCAGACAAAACAGGTAACAAAGCTCAGTTGCCCTCCCCTGCCACCGACTCGCAATCAGTTCTGCTCTGTGGGACGGGCCCTGCCATCCCTTTCTCCATTCAGGAAAACTGGGTTTAGTTTTTGTGAGGACAGATGGATTTCAGAGGCCAGCTTGACGATATTCTGAGGGATCTCAAATGCTCTGATGGAAAAATAGCCTTAAGAGTGGTAGCGTAAACATGGACACACTGGGTAGAGTGGTATAGGGAGATTTGAGAATTGGAGCAGGTATATGGAAACCCCAGGACAGTCTCTGAGTCAGTGTCTACCCTGAAGTAAATTGCGAGTAGTGTGTGGGGTTTAAACAGGGTATGAAAATGGGCTGTAGGAAGTGGCCGTTGCCTTTTAGTGGGTATTCAAAGCCAAGTGGACTCAGTTAAGGGAGAGGAAGAAGAAGGAGAGGTAACCGTCATGATGAAGCTGGCTCGTTATTGTACTGTCCCAGTCACAGCACCAACTTCAGCATTGGCACAAGTAGATCCAGTTGACAGTGACTGTCACAGAGCTGAATTTGCTTCCCACAGAGCTCCGAGTTGGCAAGAGCTGCTCATTTTCCAGCCCACTCTGCCAGATCAATGCAGATTACACAACCTTGCCTCTTCTACTTACAGACACATTACAATTATGTTATTCTTTATGGAAGAGTGAATTTGGCTGGTCTGCTGTGCATCTTGCTCATGCTATGCTATTTAATGGGTATGGAGGGAGATGGGGCAACAGGTTTTGTGGTGAAAGTCTGCTCTGACTCCATTGGTTTAAACGCAGTCGCTCCAGTTTTATATGCCATTGTGTATCAGTGGAAGATACCCAAAGAGAATTTGGTAAAATATCTTTATTTGTCTGGCTATATACATGAAGAACTGAAGTGTTTTAAATGAAGTAAGGAGTTGTTAGCTGTCTTTTGACTAGTGATAGAAGATTACTTTTAAAATGTTAATGTCATATTTCTAACCTCATTGAAGTTACAGCTTTGGTTGTCTTCTCTTGTTTTTCCTCATCACGTAGATGGGCCACTCTTCCACTCCAGCACTCTTGAAAGAAAAGCCCCTGTTCAGACCATGGGGCAGGACCTCCCAGATGGAGAGATGGTAGAATACCTCATCTGAAAGGCTGTGCCGGGATCTGAGCTGGGATACAGTAGCAAGAAATTTTTAAAAGACATTTTTATTGGGAAAAAAATTTGTAGTACCTGAGTAATAAAAGAACACTCAGCTGTTTGTTCTTGTATATTATGTCTCAAAAGTATGGACAGGTTAATTTATAATTTGTTCTAAATTATAAAAAACCCGTAACATTTGTTCTTTGAAAGTTTCCCCCCTTATTTTTTAAATACTGGATCTGGTAACATCTGGAGAAAAGCCAAGAACTTAGGTGCACTACATCTGATATTTCATTTCAGTTTTTTTAAAGTCTTTTAAACAGAAGTACCTACTCTTACAGCTGTTGGTTAAATATCTAGCTTGAATGCAGTAAGGCGAGCATAATGGCCTTATAATGATCAGAACCGAGGATGTAGTTGTGAGCATCGCTTACTGGTTTTAGAATACAGGTGTTCAGAGAATCTTTTATAAACTTGAGCTGTGATCAAGGGAGATTTCTCTTTATACTTTCTCTTTACACTCGGTGTAAGAGCTCAGAATAGGTGTTTCACATTCATAGGCTGGAAAGATTTCTGTTTTCATTGTGGTAATGTTCTTTTTTTTTTTTTTTTTTTTTAATATTTCCCAAATTGTGTTATTTCTTTATTAAAGAAAATGACTCCGGTGATTAATGTCGCATTTCACATTTTTAGTTTCATTGAAAGATTTGCCACACTTTTATACTTAAGTACTTTTCAATAATTTATATGGTGGATAGTAAATAATATATTGCATTCATGTTTTACGTAAATTAAAAAATGAGCGTTTACAGGCTCAGTCCTGATCTGTTAGATCAGATTTCTGCTGTTGTAATTCCATTGCCTTTAGTGGAACTACTCCAAATTTACCATAGTGCAAGTGGCAAGCCCTGTTGCTTTTCAGCATTAGCAGCTTAATCTGCTGCATCTGTGGAGATGTTTCTCCATAGCAGTTTTTTCTGTATTTCAAATGCCCTTCTACTTTATATGTCCCTCCTTCTTGGAGATACTGGATTCTTTTTCATATAGCAAAGGCAGAGAGGTAGAGCTTTAAAGAGAAGCTCTGTGTAAAGTTCCAGATGGCGAATTCTCTCCTTCCAAAATATTTTTTTTTCTTCACCTAATTGGAGAGAGCAGCTTAAAGACAGCCCCAAAGGCATTACAGAAGAAAGTTACACATTTAAGTAATCAGATTCACTTTCAGATTTTTGGGAAGTAGCACAGATGCAGCAATGCTTTGGTTGCAGGTGCTGTAAGGGGAGGTATTAAAACCAATAGAAGTAAATGAATATTTTTTGTTACCATCTTAGCATTTTATTGAAACACTTCAATATTAATTTCTCTTAAAACCTACTTCTTTTTTTTACTTGAATGTTAAAATATTTAATTAGCCAGTGGTCACACATTGGGAACCTGGCTAGTCTCAGCTTTCTGTGCATCATTAGGGTAGCCAGGTTTTCATTTCAGATCGTTTCACCCCAGAAATAAGAAAAATCACTAATTAATCATTGTACAGTTAGTGAATGTCCTCAATTTTTGCTTGGTTGACACTACTGATATGGTGTCCAATTGAAATGGCCTTACCTGAATTTGACAGTGGAGGGTTGGGAGTTGAAAGGATGTGCCTTCTGTCTGCCGTGCCGGTGACTTAGCAGGGCCTGAAGATCAGCCAGGAGTTGCATTTTGTTTGTCTTCTGGTGATAATCGCTTAAAAACCAAGGAAAACCCTTCCCATCATTTCTAACAGATTTGCTGTTTGTTAGTGGTCTTCAGGCTATACTCCTAGACCCACAGGACTTAGAGGTGGCAAAATGCACAGGGTAAGATGTGAACCGATTCCAGATAGCCTGGCTCTACCAGTGACTGCTCTAACAGGCAGCACAAACTCCCTTCCATCACCGCTGCTCGAGACGCTTCAGAGCTGCATTTAAAAGCTTTGACTGTCTCTGCCATATGGGACAACATCTTTCTGGACAGTGCGGTAGGCCTTCCCTAAGAGTGTCTTCATAATCCGTCTGAGTTAGTTCTCCACCCTTTTCTAGACAAACTATTCACAGCCTCTTCCTTCTTGTCCCTGAGAATGTCTTACATTTATTTCTCTTGGCTTAATTCCATCCCATTATATGAAGTAATGCCCACTCTGGATGATTGAAGTGATTTCTCTTCCTCCTCCCCGGTTGCTGTAAATGCAGGAGAAGCTTTTCTCATTAGTTCAAGGTGTCCATCTTTCTGCCGTTTCAGCATAATTTTCTATATTGTATTTTGTGGTTTGGGCTTAGAGTGAACAATAAGGGAGATCAAATGCTGTTGAGTGGCTGTGTGAGAGAGGGGGAGAGACACATGAGTGCTTTTATGTTCTTTTAAAGTCAGGAAAAAATTATGCTCCATCTTTATAAGTACTTCACAGCAGTAAGAAAGAAGTTTTGCAACTGTAGGGCTCTAGATAAACAGTTCCAACTCACTTGATTCACATTAATTCTAAAATGTCTAGGAAAATTTGGATCCTTTACAGATAACATCTGTTGTAGAAAACTGATTTTCCCCAGTCGATATTGGCTGTTCAGCTGGACTAGGTAAAAATAATTTGTTTATCCTCCTTGCAGCTCGTTGTTTTCAAATTAAATGCCACTGTAATCTATTTTTACCAAGAAAAAAACGTCATAATAGCTTTCTGTGAATAAAACACAGATTATGGATGGCAACTGTCTCCTCCGAAAATGGAAGCCGGGTGGTCTCTGACGGTCCAAACCATGAGGACTGCAGGAGCCTTAGCAGTTCTGTGCTTGTGGAAGTAAATGTGGAAGATGACGGTGCAGTTCTGCATTGCTTAGGTCAGGTTCTTTGCCCTCTTTTGTAGTTTTGATTTCTTCCTAAAGCAAAACCCCCAAAACTTTTGACATGGAAGTTTGAGGTTCTTTTCCTGCGCTGACAAACTAGGAGCCATCAGGAATGTATTCTTTCCCTCAAGCTTCCTCAGAGCCACCCTGATGTGAATGTGAAAGAGCTGCTTGCTTTGAGGAAGATGTGTACTATAGTCTTCAGTCTCTCTGTACAGATTTTTATTTTGTTTTTAAAACAGGAACTGCTTTAAAGAGACAAACTGCACACCTAGTTCCTTTTCCTTCTGTAGAGCTTATTTCTAGTAGAAAGTGACTTTTAACACAATGATTGCAATGATCTTCTTTGCAAACCAAAATTTTAGACTAAGAGTTTTTCTTAAACTCGGGTATTAGAAGCAGAATTGTAGCTTTTATAAAGAAAGCCACATATTCTCCTTTGTAGAGCAAAACAAGAAAATCAAGTTTAGTTATTTTTCCTCTTTCCTTTCACTGCTTACAGAATGGCCAAACTCCCGAGTCCTTCCCTTGGGTGGTTCTGTTGGGATTTGATGGCTCAGGGAACTGCCTGAGATCTAAGAGGCTTTTGTTCCCACCTGGCCCAGTGTCATTATTAACTTGAAACAGCTCCTACCTGGCCACTCTTGTGGGGTCTAGAGCAGCAATTTTCTCCTGTCTGTGGTCTGAGGACTCGTGGGGCTCTGTCGGTCGCTCCTCGGGAGTCTGCGAAGGGTGGCTGAGGGCAGCAGTACCATCAGCAGGCTGGAATCCTTGCTGTGTGGTCTGGGCCTCGGCGGGCGACTTTGGTTTTGAGGCTGCCCGGGCGAGGGGACTCACAGAGCGTTAGGCCAGAACCATTTCCAAGGACCCCTCCTGCTCCAGGAGCCCACAGCGATGCCCAGCACGTGAGCCATGTAACAGCCGCATCCCGTGGGCCGTGACGCCCGTACAGTGAATCCTGACAGCCGTGGCGGGACGAAGGGCTTTTTCCATTGGCGACAGAAACTGGGTGCAGTCAGGGCAAGCAAAACCCGGGGGGTGATTTGACTTTCCCTCCCTCCGAGGAATGGCACAGGTTAGCCCGGGATTCACTGTGCTTCACGCCACGGCTGATGGTTTTGCTCCATGCCGGGGTGGGGGGCTATGGGGAGGGGGGGGGGGATGTCTCTTTTCATGTATTTGTATAGGAACTCTTTTTTTTAAAAGCTAGCGGTTTTATGTCTAGAAAGTAAAAAGACATTGTAAAATGTTATTGTACTGTATTTATGAAGAAAATACATTTCTTTTCAAAAAGATCTTATTCTAAGTTGGTTTTAGAGTCTGACTTTCAACATCATCTCTTAGGCTTTCAGAAGCATTGAAACCCATCTGGTTTGCATCGTGCCGTCCCAGCTGTAGCGTTAGGGCTGTGCCAAACTATTCAGTTTTAAGAAAAAAGTGGCCACCTGCCCTCCTAACTCGAGCAGAACTCGTGTTGCTCCAAGTTCTGAAGTATTTGAACACTTACTTTTGTTCAGCGGTGTGGGCTCTGCTCGGGATCAGCAATGGAGACGCTGAAATAACCTGGGAGCAGTCTGGAGCAACGTCCCAAGTTCCTGGAGCAAAGTCCCAAACCTGGCCTCCAGGGAGAGCCGGGAAGTAGCTGCCCTTTTGCTACAACTGTGGAGCGGGGTTCATCCCCGAGAGAGGTGTCACTCAGGTCTCCTGCCATTTAGGTCCCTTCCAGGAGGAGCTTGGCGGGGCAAATGGCTTCAAGCCAGTTTCTCTTCCAGCGGGTTTGTGGTCTAGAAGGCGAGAAGTGAGTGACTGGTTAGCTGCTTCTCTTTAGGATCCAAAATATCAAAGCAGAAATTAAAATACTGAAAGTTTGCCGTTTCACAACCTTAGAAAATGTGTCAAGAGAATGATCTTTCCTATATAAATCTATATTGAAGTCAATTGTGGGTTATTTTTTCCCTCCTTATTTAAACCATCAAGTTTATTTTGTAATTTGTGACTGAGCTGTTTTGTAATTCAGCTGTTGAAACAGCCCTAAAGTCTTTGAAGATTCTGGCAGCTTTAATTCTAGGAAAGAAAACAAAAAAGTAAGTGTAAATATGCACCAAGATCTTGTAAATGTTCTATGGTTATGTTTGTAGTTAGCTATAAAAATATTTTGTGTGTTTTTAAAGAACAGATCCTGTGTTTTCAGGTTTTTTCCACCAATATGCTTGTTTTGCAGTAAATTTTCTTAGTATGAAAGCCTTATTAATTACGAAGCGAAACGAATCTTTACCTTATCTAGTCCTTGCTGCTGCTTGGCCTTCGTCTTTTAAGATTTCAACCCTGAAGCGGAGATTTTGCAGGATAAAACAATTGTCATTCAGTCTTTTCCTTTCAGCTTCACTTTTTATTTTCCCCTCTGCTGAGTCTGGCAGCTGCACCGAGCGCTGCACGCTTTCAACCTTGGGAATAATCAGATGAACAACACTCGCTTACCGTGACTGAGCTGCAGTGACGGTGCCCATCGTCTCGCCTGTGATGCCTGCACCGTTTTTCAGATGTCTAAGGGTGCCAGCACCTGGGTAACCTGCAGTCACGGGAGTGTTTTCTACAGCACAGTCTTCAACAGACCAACGTGCTTTTTTGTTCATGTATTTTTGGAGCGGTTTGTTGCCTCCGGTTTATCTTTCCTCCCTCGTCATGCTGCTGGAGGGAAGGAGCAGGGATTATTTGGAAGCTGGTGGAAAGTGGTCAGCCTTAATGCGTTCCCACTGTTGGCTTTTGAATTTGACCTTAGCGTAGTTGTCGCCTCCCCTGATCGCCAACGCTGTAATAAATACCAGTTTGACAAACCCAGGGGCCAGTGGGCAGTTGAGCACCTACATCCCCTGTGCTTTTGGGCCTTCTGATGTTGTTTCTGTAAATCTCTCTGGCATGCCAGAGTAGAAACAAGAAAAAAACCAAACAAAACAAAACGCCCAGCCGGACAACAACAAAACAAAACAAAACCAAAAAAAAAAAAAAAAAAAAAGCAAGCTACAGAAGCTTGCTAATAGGAGCGATGCAGCAATGCCTTGGGTTTTCATGGCCCCTTCCCTTTCCTGGAAGCACGTTGAGCAGCCCCGGTGGACGTAACCCCCTGGCCGAGGCTGTCCCGGGGGGCTGGACCCAGCCCTGCTGTGTTGGATGCATCTGTTGGATGCCTGCACGGTAAAGACACCTTCAGTCCCGTCTTCTGCTGCTCAGCGTGGCAAGGTTTGGGGCTTAAAACGGGAGAAAAAAAATGAAAAGGTTTTTTGGGGTGGGTGGGTTGGTTGGTTGGTTGGGTTTTTCTTTTTTCCCTCCTCTCAACTGGCTCAGCTTTTAAATGAAAAAGCCCCTTTGTGCCAAATCCTTCCCAAGTGCAAGTTAGGTAGTGGTCGGTTGTTCCCCCACCAGTCCCGTTGCTCCCGGAGGTGCTGGAAGGGAGCTGGAAGGTGACAGGGTGCGCTGGGAATGCAGCACAGTCCCAAGCATTGCACCACCAGTTGCATTATTTTATTTGTTATAAAGCATTACCTAACATTGCTTTTAAATAGCTATGAAAAGCAAAATTCCGTAACAACAGAGGACCTTTCCAGAGATGGTTCTCTGCTTCCCCTTCCTGCTTCCCTAGACCAACAAAAGTTGAGCATTTTCTATATTCTGGAACATTTCTCTGAATTTTTGAAGAAAGCGTAATACAAAATGGCAGCAAAAGACTGGCCTCGTAAAGGTGCCTTTAAAATGATATTTACATATAGCGACACGTTTGAATGAGATAATCTTCACTTTGTGTTTTGGAGGTAAACTTCAGAGAAAAATGACATTGATCCCTTGCCAAGAGGGGTACTAACCTTTTAAATATAAGACCTTATGTATATATACACACACACAAATCAATATAATATATGAAAGCTGGTAATTTTGAGAACCTCATTGCACAAGAGGAAATTTACTTTTCATCCCTAGTCCTTTTTTAAATGATCGGTTTGGGAATGTCAGTATTTCTCTGCCTTCTGGTTTCCGTTGCTGCGTTTGAGAACTAAAAAAAAATAATAATAAAAAAAAAAAATATGTAAGGCAGAAACCCTCCTGCCTGCAGCATTTCTGTGCTTTGTCTCAGCGTTCTGGGGGGGTCCTGGCTGCTTCTCCCTCGCTGATGGGCCGAAGCACAGGGGGACGGGACGGGGGTTTGCCTCCTGCTGAAGGGGCATGCGGGCTGTTGTGGCTGTTCACCCGCTGAGCTTCATCCTCGCTGGGCTGCGGTGCGCGGAGCAAGGCGCTCAGCACGTGCAGCCTTTCTCCTCAGTAGGTTTCGGTGTTAAGATGCTCACCTAGGCAGCTTTTTTGCTCTGCTTCAGGCCTCCCGCAGCATCCTTGCAAGCGCCCAGCGCAGACTGGGCCTGGCCTCCTTCCATTTGCTTCTCGTTTTGAAAGGCATATAGCATTCAGATCACGAGAGCTAGCATCAATTTTTGTTAAATTCCCGTTTTCGGAGGTTGGCAGGAAGATGCCACATGCTGGGGCTGCCCGGGGCTGAGCCAGAGCCCTGCCAGCCGGCAGTGATGCTACACAGCAGCCACCCCAAAGGCACCCGGCCCTTGCCTCACCTCCAAACACCCTGGGCTCTTCTGTTCCCTTTGCTTGGAAGGGTTTGGGTTTTCTGTGAGCATCCCTCAGGGAGAGGCTGTTCCCTGTTTGGGAAGAGGAACATTTTTGCCTGTTTCCCTGCTTGCACAAGCTCCCAGCATGAGTCCCGGCAGCTCCTGAGCTGCGTTTCTGCTCGCTGCCTGTCCAGCCGTCCCAGCCCTGCCGCTGTCTGCAGCAGAAGCAAGAAGAAACCACAAGCGTTTTCTTGCCGGAGCCAGCCAGCATCAAAGGGGCAACCTCTGGCGAGAGCTGCACCAGCACTGCGGCTGGCACCCTGCGTGCTCGGGGAACGCATCCCTCCAGCCCCTCCTGCTCTGGGAAAGCCCGTGGAAATGTGGTAGGTCAATCAATTGTTTTTTTTCCAGATAAACTTTCATCTTCATTCAACTCATTCCCATCCTTTGCCTTCCCCACACAAAGCTGAGAGCGGTCCAGACCCTTTTACAATCCTTGAGAGCTCTCCTAGAGGGAAATACCCTTTTGATTCAGCTCCGTGATTAAATCCTGAGTTGGTGGAATGACCCCAGTGCCGAGCAAGCGCGAGGGAGCTGCTGCTTTCCCACCTGCAGCCACGCATCCCGGGGCAGCTGCTGGGGCTCTGGGGGGTTTCATCAAGCAGTGAAACAGGCTTCCACCAGCAGTCCCCTATAGCGCAGCGTTAGGGTTCGCACGGGCTTTGGTGTTTTTTAAAAGCTGAATGTCATTTCTGGAGCAGGGGCTGGGGGGAAGAAGTTTCTGCCCCGCTGCCCATCCCGCCTCCCCAGCCAGGCAAGTCCCACGCCGGGACAGCCCAGAGGGCACCAGAGGCTTGGGAAAAGGGAAACCAGAAGGATTGGGAATTGCCTAATTAGAACCAGTTTTCTCCTTTAACGTTCTGCAATTACTTTGAGGTCAGTGGAATTATTAGTAGTATTAATCACTGAATTTCCAGCGAACTAAAGTGAATAGTACCATAATTGGGGCATACCCTGCAGCAGTAATTGCTAAGTGCCAGCAGGCAACTAATTAAGTCTTCCAGCCTTGCTCTTTAGGCAGATCTTGTTTCTTCTAAGTCTGCATCATGGATAACTCGGCTGCAGAGGGTTAAAAGTTGGGGTGAGTGCACGGGCAGCCACTTGCAGGGGCTCTGCCCACCTTGCCAGCCCTGCCGCTGGCATCGCAGCCCTTGGGTGGGCATCCCAAGGTGGGCAAGGAAAGGCACTTTCTGCAGGAGGTCCTCCAGCTGGAGCCCGGCCAAGGTGACGATGTTTTGCTCCCGAACAGGCTGGGAGAAAGCCTTCCCGTCCAGGTTTGTTGCTTAATGATGTTACTGCTCTACCTGCAGTGAGTGAAAAGGGATCGAGACAATGCAGGATTGCCGTGCTCTAGCGAGGAGGGTAAAAGGCACCTTTCAGTGATAAGGAGTGAAGCGTGGGGGGGTGCAGGGAGCTGAGTGAGAGATCTCCTAGTCCTTCGTTTGAAGGAGGAGTTCCTTGGGGATCTGATAACCCTCAGCAAGTCTCTTAGCGGTGGAGGGGAGCTTTAGCTGCAGCCCCGTACCATCACCCCCCAGATGCTGCAGCCCTGCCTGCCATGGCACTGGGATTGGAGATCTCTCGAGGGGCTTCAGAGCCAAGAACCAGAAGAAAAGACAAAGGAGAATAGAAGCAAACAGGTGTATTCGCTAGTCCCGCTCTGATGCTGGTGGCGCGGTGGGCTCAAGGTAAGGGTGGAGGGTGTGCAGGACAGATGAACGGCTGGCAGCAGCAGGAGCTCAGGAAGGCACACCACCATTTCAAGACCCTCCAGCGTAGCTTGTCTGATTCTAGTCTACTCAATCACACCTGAGACACCCCCTTCTCCTATAGCCTGCTTCACAGACCCCCATACACTGCCCCCTCGCACCGTGCCTGCCCCCAAGCACCCACCCCTCCTGCCGCATGCCCAAACCCCCGGCTCCGGGGCCAGTTTATAAGCCCACGGTGCCACCCTCTCACCAGCGGCAGGGAATCAGCCCTTCCTGGCAGGTCCATCCCTTGCTGCCCTTGGAGGAGGGATCCTGTCGCCGCTGACCCTGCAGCCCTGCTCCAGCAGCGTCGCCCAGCCCTGGGCTCTCCCCAGACACCGCGGGCTCTCGCTGGCCAAGGCAAACAGCATCTGCCTTCGCTCCGTGGTAGAAACTTCCACACGTTGATGCCAAAGTGTTTCCAGAAATTTGAGAACACAGGAAAATCTTTGCATTCTAACTCTAGAAGGAAATAATAATTGCAACATAATTGCGTTAGTGCCAACTGCAAATTACCCGCAAGTGGAAAATGAGGAGGTTAAAAGCTGACTAAATAAACAATGCAAATTAAAGACACAACAGCCGGCAGAGCTGTGCCTTACAAACAAAACTCAGGTTTAACCTGGAGAGGGAAAACAGTTTTAGGTCACTTGTGCAGATGCTGTGTGTGGTGTCAGCTCTCCCCCACGTACAGCCCCTAACGACCGCTGCTGGGTGACACCCTGCGGTTGCAAACCTGAAATCCAAATTTAGCCCACCCCACAGCCTACCAAGATCACAAACCCCAGATTTCTGGTTTATTCGAAATGCCCTGTGTGGTGAGGATGAGCAGCTGTGCCGTGCCACCTCTGCTCCTGCGCGCCCTTGGGTCATTTAACCCTCTGCTGCTGCTGCCGCGCCTGCAGGGAAGGCACTGCAGGGCTGGGGGAGGGCGGCACTTCACGGAGGGGCCGAGCAAATCGGGCTTGAACCGGCTGCGCTTCACGTGTAGGCGAAGGCTTCGACGCTGACATATGTATTCTTTATGATTATAACCCAGGGTTCCGCTGCTGCCTGAGCAAGGTGCTGCCGTGCTCCTCGCGGCACCGGCACCCAGTGCTGCTCAGCCTCCCACCCTCCTTCGCGGGACAGGGGTGCCACGGGCATTAGCCAGCTTTCAGGCATCACACCAGTCAAAAGGCACGTTTCCCAGTGTGCAGCCTGTCGGGGAGACCAGCCTGAGCTGGGACAGATCACCCCGAAGCCCCCCGGCCATGGTGCTGTGGCGGCTGTGCTGGAGGCATCGGTGGAGATGCCCAGCTGTGTCTGCGGTGCCCTTTTCTCTTTTTTTTTTTTTTTTTTTTTTTTTGATGTGAAGGAAGGGAGGAATGAAGCCATATGTTTGGGGAGGTTGGGGATGGATTCCAGGAAAGTTTTGTTCCGGGTTAATGTTAAACATTTCACTGGCACTTTGTCTCCATGTGTGTGTATGTGCGCGCATTGTGGGTCTTTGTTTCAAGTGGGCCGCCATAGTTACCTCACAGCACTGAAAGTAAATAAACCTCCAACAAAGCATTTGAGCAGCTTTCATGGCTAAATTCACACTCCCATCTCTTTCCCCCCCCCCCCCCCCTTTGCATAAGGGCCATTGGGGAAAGAAAGCAATGTTTATCTTTGAAGCGCAGAGCTGTGCTGAAATTCTCTGTATTGTTTTAAATATGGTGGGTTTTAAGCTGAATCCCAGACTTTCCTGGAGAGCTGAAGTTCCTCTTGTAAAATTCCCTGAGGCCTCTAAGGTAGGGCCCGTCCAGGAGCGATGTCCCTGGAAGGACGCGTTGTGTGTCGGCCGGGCTGCAGCCCCGGTTGGTGTGTTTGAACCATCCGGGGGGGAGGGGAGGGCGGCGCAGCCGGGGGGCACCTGCCCAGCGCCTTTTGCAGGGAAAATTCCCTCCTTGGTTCCCTTCCTCATTTTCATAGAAAAGCGTCGTTTAGAAGGAAGTCTCCAGCCTGGTGAGAGATGACATAACAAGTGGCCACGCTTCCCAAGCACGGGGCTTCTGGCTAATTCTGAGCATCGTCACCAGGGGCCATCTGACCCGTTACTATTTATCTCCTACTTGGGTATTCTCTGGCTTCACACCATATCTGCTCCTCCTCTGAACCTCTACCTACCCTTTCCTCCAGCCTTGCTCACTTCTTAAAAATGCCAAAGTTTCCAATTTTTCAGGTTTCTGTTTTGGGTTTCCTCTGCAAGCCATGGGCTCCTCTCCTGCCCGTGCTTTCTCCCGGCACCTCTGCTTCTCCCACCCAGTGATGGGCCCCCATATCCCTCCGGACAGAGGCGGCAGCGACATGAACCTTATCTCAACTTGTAAGCATTCCTGCTTGGCTGGGTGAGCACCTCCAAAGCAAGTGCTTCGCTGCTGTGATGTGGAGCATCTGCTGGAGCTGGCATTCAGGATTTAGGAAAGCAGCATTTATTCCAAAGAGGTTTTTGCCTTGCAAGGGCATTTCCACCTGCAGCTCAGCACACCTGCTAATGACCTACTGCAAGAAACATAAAGGACCAACTGCTGGCTTTCCTAGACACTGGTGCTGTAAAAAATGAGTATTTCATCCCTCATAAACATGCTGAGTGAGAGGCGTGTCTCATGTACCACCTAAATAGTGCTGTGAGTGTCCGCTCCGCGCTGGGCTGGATTCTGGCACCAGTGATGGATGGTGCTCTGATAAACAGATCAATAAGAAAATGCAGCCTGGGGGGCTGGAGGTGCGACAAAGCAACTGTGGTTTCCGAAATTTGCTGAGACCCTTATTAAATTCATTTGTGCTTCTGAAAACAATTGATGCCTTGTTGGCTTACACATAGCTGCGAAATATGGTCTGAAGAAGGCACAAAACGCAGCGCCGCCCCAGGAGAACAGCCTGTGGCTCTGTTGGAAAACCAAGAAGCAGGGAAATATAAAATGTAATTAGCTCTAAAAAAATAATAATCAAAGCAACCCACACCCTTCTGCCACCGAGCACATCAAAACCTGAGGCCGGGAGGCAAGCCAGGCTCCAGGAGGGCAGGCGTGGGTTTGTCCCGGTATCACAAAAGTAACTTTCCAAGCGATGTGATACTGAAACGGTGCGTGTTTGGGGCTGGTGTCTTTGCAGCCTGATCTTATTTGGAACATCTTTGTGCTTGGCCATCTCAGGAAGTGGAGCCCACAAACCATCCCCGGGCAGAGACGTTAAGCTACGCCGGCTGTGCAAGGCTTGGGAACAAGCCCCAAAGCATCCCTGCTACAGGGACACAGGCTGTGGCCATGGCACCCAGGGCTGAGACTGGTTTGTCCTGTCTCTCTGCAGCCTCTCGGGCCAAATCCAGCCCTGATCTGTCTTCCCTTTCCCCGGCTGCCAGTGCAGCCCCCTCGCCCTGGTGCAGCTGGCGTGGTGCTGGGTTGGAGCACACGGCTGGGGTGGGCGTCGTGGGGCACCATGGCCACCCCAGCCCTGGTGGGAGCTGCTCTCTGTCACCCTGCCCGGGTGCTGCCAGCTCGGGCTGTGCTTGCAGGGCTGAGGCCACTGGTTTCTCAGAAGCCTCTAGATGGCAATGGCTTCCAGCACTGCTGAGGCATCTTTTCCCCAGCTGCCAGCAACGCACCTCACTGGGAAAACCGTGCTTTGTAGAGCCACCGGCTTTATTACCAGCATCACTTGCTTTTGCATCCTGCCTGGGAAGTAATGATGCTTTGAGCCTGATGTTATTTTTCAGCATCCTTTTAGTGTTGCTGCCTGCCAGTTCGCTATGCAGGAGGGACCTGGCTCCCGGCAGGCTGCTTTGGGAGCAAGGGGCAGGAGAGCACGTCCCAGGCCTGCCAGCAGCCCCGGAAGCAGCAGGGGCCCAGCGTACCTAGAGAAAAAAATATTTAAATCACCTAATTTATTCCTAGCTGGCTAAAAAAGCCTTTTCCCTTTGCATCTGAATTTAAAAGCCTGTTTAAGTGCAGAAAGCGGCCACATAAGGAAGGTCTCACAGGTGGGTGCTGAGGTGGGCTGAGTTTGGGGAACTCCCAGTTTGGCCACCCTGGCCAGGAGCTGCTCACCAGGTGCTCGGTGCTGGGCAGGGGCCAGCTGGGTCCTGTGCAATGGGTGAGACCGGAGCAGCTCCAAGCCAGCAAACAGCGAATACCGGCCTCCCTCGGGGCTGGGCAGAGCATTTATCATGGCACAGCTTTGTCAGAGCAGCGACACAACCAGAGTGCTGCCACGCACGCACGGCACCGCAGCACCCCTGGCAGTGCCCGGCGATGGGCGCAGTAAATTGTATTTGTTGTGTTAAGAAAGGAGAGTGCTTCCAGCCCAGGGGACTGCTCACAGCAGCTGCCATGCAGATAATATGGCAAATATTGCCAGTTTTCTCTGATAAAATATAATAATCACAGCTTATTTCAGCCTCAGTGATGGGAGATAGGGCAAAGCAAGAGTCACCTTCCAGCTTTGTTTCCACATGCTCACACCTGTACACAGGCACTCTTTTTACTCTCTAATTTCCATCTCTACTTTCTGCAGGTCACTGAGCTGCTGCAGGAGCTGGCAGCAATACAGTGGGTTTTCACATGAGGACCCTCGATTTGCTGTAACTACTGCATCCTACCTCCAGCTAAGGACAAGGTTTGGCTCATCCCGCAGCCTCGGCTCATCCCGCAGCCCCGGCTCATCCCACAGCCCCAGCTCATCCTGCAGCCCCAGCTCATCCCGCAGCCCCGGCTCATCCCGCAGCCCCAGCTCATCCCGCAGTCCCCGTTTGTCCCGCTACGCTGCCTTGTCCTGCTGCCCTGGCTCATCCTACTGTCCCCACTTGTTCCTCTGCCCTGGCTTGTCCCGCTGCCCTGGCTTATCCCGCAGCCCCTGCTTGTCCCACTGCCCCGGCTTGTCCCACTGCCCACCCTCTGCCTTCAGTTTCCCAGGTAATGACTTTTCTGCAAATATGGGTTCAGATTTTTCCAGAAGGGTGCCTGGGCTCTCTCTGCCCCCAGGTACACCCACTCTTTTCACCCCCATGAGAAGCTGCTGGGTGAAGGCGCAGCCCGTGAGTCAGGGTGGGAAGCAGGGGAGCCCCACAGAGCAGCCCTGTGCCCGTCACCCAGCCCGGCTGGGGCAGTCACCAGTTCCCCCCATAAATGGGGCTGCTTCTTCGCCCCAGGTCAGAAGCAGGGTGACCTGCTGGCATGCTGGGCACCAAAGTGCTTTCCCAGCATCTTGGGAGGACTGGTTTTCCCTGGTGAGACGTTTGCCAGGGCTGGAAGTTCACATGGCATCAAGGACAAAGAGCTGCAGAAGGGAGCAAGTAGAAAATTAGGAACTGTTACAGAAAATGACAAATCACTAATAATAAATAATGCAGTAAGAGGTAATTAATTATCTCTATTTATGCTGTGCTGCCTGGTTATTGATTTAGATGTGTTTTCAGCCTAGGCAGCCCTGACTCCTCATCTGTGTTTTTCCACCCTCCCGCTGTTAAATCCCACTGCGCTGCAGGTCTGTGCAGGACTCGCAGCCTCCTGGGCCGGGGACTAGTCCTGCATTTCCCCAGCACAGACCATCCTGCACCAGTGCCGGGCACTTCTGTGTCTTTCAGCACAGATGTGGCCACGTGTGTTCAGGTCAGCTTGCAGGGACAGGAAGATAACCCACGGCTGATCCCGATCCCGGGGGGTAGCAGCACGGACGTGGTCGATCCCCCCTTGCCGGTGCAGTCATGTCAGAGACGCCAGATGCCTCTGTTGCTGCCTGATTGAACGGCGCCTAATGAGGTCACTTCCATAAAAGAGGCAATTATGTCCTGGGAGCCATTTGCTAACGTAATTACTCTGCTTTTCTGCCTGATTTTAGGGACTGGCTGAGAGCAAGGCTTGTGTGGAAAGCAGAGCAAGGAAGGCCCGTTCCAGCACTCATGCTGCAGCGCCTCAGTCCATCCGGAAGCTTTTCGGTTTCTCCTTCCCAGAAATGGGTCAGCTCAACTCCGGCTGTTCCGACCGGCAGCCTCTGCACCAAGAGCTGAGTTTCCCCAGCAGCTGCTGGTTTGGGCTGGGGCGGTGGGGGTGGGGGTCCCCGCCAGGGATGGGCTCAGCTGTCCCCAGGTGCATGGGATGCAGGGATGCGGAGCATCCTCACCTGCAGTACCAACGCAGCTTGGCCGCCGCCGCACTGCCAGGGGCAGGACTTAGGGCAGCCAAATGATTCACTGTGCAGATGTGCTAACACATGTTCATCTCCGACTGCAGCTGCTGCTGTGTCCTGGGCAGGTTTTTCATCCTACTTCCCCACAGAAGTGATAGAAAGGCCGTTCCAGGGACACACCATGTGCAATGTCATTTGTAAGTGTAAAAGATGGGTTTTAATGACTTGTATCTCGTATCTTGGAGGCAATGGAGCCTGGAGGAGTTTCTTCACTTCTTTTTTCTTAGAAAATCAACTTAGTACAGATGGCACTCTGAGCATTTTTACTAAAATGAATAGGAAAGGGCTGTGCCCCTGGAGGCCGTCCTGCTCCTTTGCCCAAACCCGACGGGTGAAACACAACCACGAGCATCTGCCAGGGCAGACCAGCCATCGAAACAACAGCTCCAGCCATTCCTGCTCGAGCACAGCTTTAATTAAAAAATAAACTGTCAGACACCATAAAAAATTAAAACTTAAATGCCTTTAACATCCATCTGCAAGTCTTGTGTGCAAGCCTGATGAGTCAGAGTGGCTGCCGCTCCCCGCCTGTCCTCGAAAGGCTCCATGTCCCCACGCGGGAGCCTGGGTCCCACTGCTGGCACCCATGCTGTCTCCCTGCGGGGTGGCGTGCAGGGAGCATGCCCACCTCCTGATGCTGCTGGCAGCAAGAAGCAAGGGAGCCTGAGCCCCTCCTGCAAGCTCCCAGCGGTGCTTTAAGTGCTTTCATTTCATTTTACAAGGATTTTTCCACTCCCCTGTGGACGAGGCAGATGTCACCCAGGTGACAATGCAGAAAAGCCAGTGCAAGGGGAGCTGCCACCATGCTGGCGAGCAAATGGGACAACAGGTAATGGGTGCCAGGACTGGCCCTCTTCTGTTTTGGGGGTCACAGTGATGGGCACAGCCAGTGATCCCACAGGGGAACTTCTCATCTACCTTATCTTGCTCTTAGTGCTTTAATCCTTTCCCCACATGAGTCACTGGGGCAGTTTATCACTGCTCTGCAAGGGGGAGGATTTAGGAAATTATAGTGCTGCTTCCCTGCCAGGCCACCACTAAATTATTTCATCTCTTCTGAAAAATCATCCTGGTGTCTGTTGTGGAGGGAAACTCCCCAGGCTCTGCCTGGAGCCTCGGTCTCTCCTTTTACAGAGTTTTTTTGCATTCATGTGCTTTTTGCTATTTTTGCTCCTGACGAGGGCAGGTGTGCCTGTCCAGCACACTGGGGTTGGTAAAGCTTGCTCGACTCCCAAGTGCCTGCTGCTCTTCTGTGATTATTCCTGTTAATTACTTCCTTTGTAGCAGAAACCAGATGCAAAGCCACCAGCTCTGAGTGCTGCTTGGCTTTTGCCCTTGCATCTGCAGCCACTGGCATTCGAGACTCCTCTTGGAGCAGCCGTTGGTAGGCAGGATGAACAGCAGCACTGCAAGGCACTTTGCCGCCGGTGCTCTGAGCCATGGCCACATTCCCACTGCCCTCACCCACCGATGCCCTGAAGCCTCCCACACAGCCGCTTCCAAAACGTTGTTCCAATATATTTCCCTTCCCGGTGATTTTCTGGATATTTGGATGCGTGGGGATGTGTTGGTCAGAGCAGAGGATGCAGGAGCGGAGGCCATGGCTGGGTACCAAACTCCATTGCATCTGCCCCAAGGATCTGCCCCAAGGTGGGGTGCTCTGTCCCCAGGGTGCCCTGGGACACAGGCCCAACGCCTGCGGTTCCTGGCCACTCATTGCACGCGCTGCACACACCTGGGTGAGGAGGGGGTTTGCAGCTGGGGGGGTGCAGCAGGTACGTGGTTGAGGCGGAGGGGCTGCAGGGGGAGCAATCACTCCGGGGTCAGAGCAGTCTCGGTGTGGCTGAGAAAATAGGGCCATGAAAGCCCAAACTTTACAAGTTTCCTCTCCCTCTGGACCGATTCACCGAGTGTTTATCGACCAGCAGGTGTGACAGGCTGTCCCGGGTGCATTGGCTGTTTCTGCTTCTCCTTCCTTCATCCCGGGCTCACTGGGCTCATGCTGATTGTTTTGCCCCAGTTTCCACATGGGAAACACCCATCTCATGACGATGGACAGGGAAAAGAATGCTCAGCAGGAGCATCACCAAGTCATTTACTCCCTCCTCGCCCATAGGAGCACGTGTGCCGCGGCCCACAGGCTGTACCACAGATCTATTCCAGGAGAAAGCAGAGTAATCAGCTTCCTGGCAGGGCTGTGAATTGAAAGAGGATTTTATGCCACAGGCTGCAGCTTACCCTGCGCTGAGCTCCCGCTGTAAAGCAGCAGAACCCACCAGGGGTTTGCTCTCAAGAGGCAGGATGGTCCTTAGAGGGGCCGAAGGCAGCGGTGCCCTCGGTGCCCCACAGGGGACAGCGCGTGTGCCAGCCCGTGCGTGCAAAGAGCTCGTGTGAGCTGGCCCTGAAGGAGTGTGGGTTATTCGCAGGTGCTTTTGAGCAATGATTTGGGGAAATTTGCAGTCCTCTGTGAGCCGAGGAGCCCTGCCAGGCGGTGGGACAGCTCTGTCACCTGCCTGCCATTCCCCACCTCCGTGGCCGGTGGACAGGAGGCATCGCTTGTCTCAGAGGGCAGGAGGTGTTTAAAGCAACTTTGCGTCAGAGCCAGTGGGAGGGCTGCCACCCACTCAGCGTCTTGGATGGGTTGGAAAATCATGGGCTTGTCCTTGTCCCCAGCTGGTTGTGTTGATGTTCTGCCCAAAGCATGGTACCTCGGCAGCCGAGGTGGAAGGAGAAGGAGATGGCAAGGCTTGCCCAAAGCCCCACCGCGTGACTCCCTGCGCTGCAATGGTGTGAACACCCCAACCTGAACCGCAAACAGAACAGCAGGGCAGGGTCTGGGAACCTGAACCAGAGGTGATTTTTTTTCTTCCTGGCTGACACCTTGCCATGGGGAGCTGATGAGTGCCGGCTTCGCCGCCGCGGTGGCTATCCCAGGCAGGACCTGCCCAGAGCCTGCCATCTTCTGCTGGTGTCTGGGGATATGGGGGCTTTTGAACATTCAGCTGAACCTCCTCTGAGGTCTTTGATGCCCACCGTGATTCTTTTGGGCACTGAACATGTCTTAAGTCAGAGAACTTCTTTTAAAACATCAACTTTTCTTCTGAGCTTTACTTCTTCCTGCCATGGGCCTCTTGTCAATAACTTCCTCGGGGAAAGGAGAAAGCTGGGTGCTTGCTGGGAGGTTTATGAGTTTGCACAAACTCCCTGCAATTAAGCATCTCTGCCTTCAGCGCCACAGCTCAGCCCTGGGAGCCCCCTGATGCTGTCACACCCGGCTTTGGGTGCAAGGACTAGCAGTGGTACCGTGGGCTTGGGGCAGGCAGCCGGGTCCGTGTGGAGCCCACGCCACCGCCGCTGGCTCGATGCCTCCTCTGAAAAAAAAGCTGAGGAAAGAAAACCTGTCTCGGTAGGATGAAAACAGGGGCAGAGCAAGGGATACCCGCTGCCGTCACCACTGCAGCCCAGTGGGAGCCCTGGCCCTGCCTGGGTGGGAGCGTGGCAGGCTTCATTAGCATGAGGTTAATTACACAGCGAGCAGCACTGTCTGATTACACTGTCTGATCAGCAGTGACATGGTGGGCTGGCAGGAGGGAGCGCTGCCTGCATCCCGTTATCCCACCAGCCCACCACCAGCGAACACAGCTGCTGCAAAACCCCCTTGGCCCCGGTCACTGGTGAGCTTTAGTTTTTGGTGGAAAAAAACCCCCACCCAGTGAAAATGACCTCCCCAAAGCTAAACATTTCAGCCCTTGCAGGGTGGGGTGGATGGAGATGGGGCGGATGCACCCCAGTGCAGGACTGGGGACCTGCTAGCAGGATGTCCCCAGTCCTTTGGGGGAGGCTTATGCTGGCTGATGCTCAGCCCAAGGATGCTACAGAAATAGCTCTCAGCTGACCTTTTTGGCTGTTTTAACAGAATTTTTTTGTTTCAGTTCTTTTCTGGAGAAAAAACAGGTTTTTTTGGGAAAAAAGCCACAGTCTCACGTGGCAAGGGCAAGCATGGGGCACTGCAGGGCATCAGCCTCTGGGCACCTGGGGCTCTTCCATGTACTGCAAGACCTGCTCCTGAAACACACAGCCTTCGACAAAGCCATCAAGTTTTTGGTTTGGTCTTTTCCAAGACAAAAAAGGAAAACATGGCTGTTCCTCAGCAGGGCTGGCTGGAGGAGAGGAGGGGAGACCCCGCGGGGTGTCTGGGTGGGACCCATCGAACCTTGGCATGGCTGGGAGACATCCCTGGGGCCGGCTGGATGCTGGGGCGCATCCCGGGAGGAGACCTGTGGAACACTCCAGCACCGGGGAAGAAACCCCTTCTGGGATGTGAGCTCTCACTGCCGGAGCCTGGCTGAGTGCAGGAACTGGGGGCTTGGGGAAAAAATAGCGATGGTGAGTAAATAGGTGAAGGCAGAGGAAAAGGGGGGGCAGCAGCACAGCTTCCCTGGCGCAAGCTGGTATAAAAGCCATCGACTGAAATGTCAGACCCGGTGCTGAGCGATGATTTAATAACTTTTATGGGCAAACCCATCGCAGCCAGTCTCGCCGCACCAGCAGTGACTCACCAAGAGCCTGCCAGCTCTGATCCGCCACCGAGACAGGAGCGTATTTCACCCCTTCCCAATGGCTCGGGAAAGGCAGCTCCTGGGGGAAATTCTCTTTTTCCCCCCTGCCAGGGACGCAAGACCCAAGCACGGCAGCAAGGCTCCCCGGGCAGGTGGCCAGCATTTTGGAGCAGAAAGGGAAATCCCACTTCCAAAGGGCTGATTCTCGGGGCAGGGGGGGAGGAGATGCTTTTCCTTTTTTCCCCCCCATGGTTGGAGGATGCACCTGAACGGCCACGATGAAGCTTTCTTGCTTTCCATCCATAGTCAGCTCCACACAACCCTTTCCCGATGGTTTACAGGGGGGATATTTGTGATTATGGAGTGAAAAATGCGAATACTCCGCAGTATTTTCTGAAAAGTTGCCATCTCTGCGTACAGCCCTGCCAAAACGCTCACAGAACTGCTCGTGGGAAGTGAGGGTGCCGGGGGAGCAAATCCACCTCCCAGCATGGGGAGAAGGGGCTTTGTCACCAACGGGGAGGGTGGCACTGGGGCTGCTCACCCCAGCGGGCAGAGGAGAGAGGGACACCCCGGTTTGCGCAGGGTACTTGGGTGCCCTTGGTGCCTGGGTCCTCCCCTCAGGTGCTCCGTCAGGGCAGGGTGCCCAGCGCTGGGCACCAGGGATGCTCCACCGGCCAGATCAGCACATCAAAGCCCCCATCTCCACCCGGCTCCAGCGATGGTGAAACACACCGGGTGTTTCTGGGCTGGCTTCTGCCCATCACAGGATTGAGCATCACACAGCAATGGCTCCTCAGGGGTCCCCAGTCTCCAGCACAGACACCAGCACTGGGTCCAGCAGTACAAGTCACCCAGTCACCCCCGTGTCCCAGGGAGGTGGCCTAGGTGGGCTCCAGGGACGGCGTCTGCTGTCAGGCAGTGTCTGGAGGGCTCTCTGCCCTTTTTTCATTACAGAGCTTTGCACTCCATTTTATAATGTGATTTCTGGAAGCAGTAATGAAGAGCATCTGCCAACAAACACCTCGCATGGCCACCAGCACTGTCGAGCTGCGTGAGCCCAGGGCAGCAGCTGAGCAGAGACGCTCCATGGGGCCGGGCACCTTTGGGTGCCTCATCCTTCCTGACTCAGCCCTCACTGAGCAGGGGAAGGGCAGGGGGAGAGGGGGCAGCTGTGTGTGCAAATCCTGCTCCATCACAGAGTGACATAAATCACCACCAGCCAGGGTCCCTGAGAGCCTGCCGCTGAATTCCCTGTCTTTGCAGTGCCAGAAAGAATTTAAAATATGAATTTCGCTGCTGGTGTTTGGCACAGCCTTCTAGTGCTGCTTAATGCTCATCTCTCACCGCAGAATGAGCGTTATGCATTTCAGGAGGCCTCCCCAAGCTGTCACGTTGCCCGAAGGGAGCAGTAATCCCCCTAATTCGTTACAGTGACCTTTAGGAGGAGCACAAGTACCCCAGATGAGATGTCAAGGACACAGAGTCCATGCAGCCACCTGGTACAGCAGAAACTGGGTGCCAGCATGGTACTGATGAGCTCCAAGAGCCACGATGGACCACGAGAGCCATGATGGACCAGGCTGAGGAGCGAGCGCTGTTCAGGCAAGTGAAGATGCTCACGCTTCTGCTCCTCAGTCCAACGCCGCATCCCAGGGCCGGTTACGCCAAGGCAGACTCCCAGCCAGATGGACTCGACTGTTTGATCTGCACTGATATCAGCAGCGACACCTGAGTGTTTACAGCACTGCCAAAGGGTAATAATCCTTTACATGCATAAAAAATCCAATTTTTCTTGGAGGGTGAATGACTTTCAAAGGGTTCTTGGCAATTGCTCTGGATACAGGTGGTGCCAGAAGGGGAAAAAAAAAAGCAAACCCTGGCTATTCCCCAGCCGTCTGCCCTGAGCAATGGAGACTGTCCGTGTCGCCCGAGCTCCCTCTGCAGAAGGTTGTCCCATGGGCTCCTTCCACGCCCATGTCCTACGGTATGGCTGCTGGCCACCTTAGTGCCCCGTGCAGACCTCTAGCAGGATCCAGAGCAGCTCCTGTACTATAGTGGAGAGTGTAAGTACAGGAAGATTTATCAAAGGGACCTGGCACCAGGGTACCTCCAGCACATGACTAATTTTTTGCTTTCTCATATGTGCTTTTGCCCCAGGGCTGAAATGCTCAGCTCTGGTCCAGCAGCAGGAACCAGGGCTCAGGCTCCCAGTGCACCCGACCGCATCCATCCTGTCCCAGGGTAACTGGCAGCAGCAGCCCACGGCTGGGGCGGCAGGGGAGGCTCCTGCACAGCCGGGGCACAGGGGGACCTACCACCATCACAGGGGCCATGCCCTCCCCTTGTCACCCTGCCAGCCTGCACAGTGCCAGCTGTCTCAGCACAGACACCTTTTTTGTCCCTTTTTTCTCTCCCCTGCAGGATCCTGCTGCCAAGGCTGGCAAAGCCCCCGTGCCAGAGAGGCTCAGGATGGTCGTAAGCAGCTGGTGCTGCTGGAGGGCAGGGATGGGCACACGCTGAGCCACTCACAGACCCCTACTCTTTCCCAAACTGGGCCAGATTCCACCACCCCTTGGAACAACTATTCGTGTAAATGCATTTTGGGTGGAGGCTTCAGCTCTGTTCTCCTCACGGCAGCAGTGCTGCTGGGTACAGTGGTGTAAGATGTGGCTTTTGCTATTGAGCAAATTTTTTGTTTGTTTGTTTGTTTTTTTGTTGTTTCCTAGTACAACTTTATTTTGCATGGAAAACCCTGGAGTATCTCCCTGGCTTCCCATTTTCTGGGAGGGTGTTGCGAACACCTTGCCCTTTTACACTTGCCCCAGCACAGCTCAGGTGAAGGTCTCTTGTGCCAGCTCTGGCCACCAAACTGCCTGCAGAGGCTTTTTTCTTAGCTCATGTAGACTCAAAGCTGTTTGCAGGACCTCTAGTCATCCTGCTCACAGGTCTCCTGCCTGAGCTGCTCTGAGGGGTTCTGCATGAGGCTACAGCCCCAGGGAGACCTGGTGCTCATCCTCAGCCACCTTATGGCAGTTCCAGACAGACCTGGCTCTCCGCATCCTGATTTCACCTTGGACAGATATGGGTAGTGATGGTGGTGAACCCCCTCAGCTGTTTTGATGCATGAGCCACCATCTTCATGCTCCTGCCCAGCTGGTCCGTCCATGCCAGAGGCTGGCAGCAGCGTTTGGTCCTTTTGCTTGGGACCTGCTGGTTCCAACAGCTCCGCAATGCCCAGGCGGGATGTAGAGAGGAGAAATGGCCTGGCAGGAGCTGGGGGTGAACATGGAGCTGTAAATCCCACCAACATGAGAGAAAAGCAGCGGTTTGGAAGTTGAATTCTAAAATCCTTGCTATTTCCCCATAAAGTACATGGGCAAACACACCAGCAGCCCACCAGAGTGCCAGCCCGTGCGGGCAGGCTTGGTGGGACGCAGCATCATCATCTCACCCCACATCCATCTCTGCAGTCCATACTGTTCCCAGGTGCATCCCTTGTGGATGCTCCCTCTGCAGTGTTGCTCCCAAGCGAATTGCCATGGAAACAGAGAGCCAAGGCAAACAAAATCTGCCTCTGAGCAGCCACTGAGTGCATCTCAGCAGGGGACTGGCTGTGTTCATCCCTGCTGCCTTCAGCCTCAGGCCCAGGGGCTTACAGCTCCAGCAACAGGAGGGACAGGGCAAGGAAACCCTGTCCCAGAGCTCCCTGGACATATTGTAACCTTCCCCGGGACATGGAGGGTTAATAATTCCCTATTTCTGTGACACGGTAGGAGTTTGCAGGGATTTTGGAGTGCACCAGGGATTTGGGCACGCAGGTCAGACTGACGCTGTGCCTCGCTGCTGTGCTGCTGGGGCCAGCTGCGGGATGGAGCTGGGTGGTGAAAGCTCATTGAACCGTGGGGTCTTCACTGCTTGTGCATCCTCCAAAAAAAAAATCAGTCCCTGCTAATTTGCTCAAACTGTTGCACAGGCATAGGCGTGACTGTATTTAGAGCTGAGATCTGGTGTCATTTTCCTTTCCAAGTGGCACGGGGGGCTGCTGAAGCCCCCTGCCCCACGTGCTGCTCTACCCCACCTTGCTGGGGGCTGCTGGAAGCCAGTGGATGGACCAGCCTTTGCCTCGCTTGCTCCAGACTTGCCGCCTGGCGACTGGGCTACCTGTCAGGAAAAGTGGCTACCGGATGGGAAACAAGGTCCCTAAATTATTCTTTATAAAATCTCAGTGTCCTATTGCCCAAAACCTCAGCAGGGCCAAGGGACCCACCCGCAGGGCATAGGCAGCCCCTGCCCTGCAGGGGTGATGGGGTGGGAGCAGAGCAAAGCTCTGCAGGGGCCGAGTGGGGACCAGCCAGGTGCCTCCCCAGTGCTCTCCAGCAACACTTTCCCTCCACTTTGAGATGCCCAGAAGAGGAGACTTCCCAAAACATCAGTCTGTTCAATCAGGAATTTCCTCTGAAATCCACCTCCCCCCTCATCGCCACTGCGGAGTTAACTTTGCCTTCTAGGCACTTAGGTATAAATAATCTTTTACTATATTAATTACTTTGCACAGAAGGATAAGATAATTTCTAACCCAATGGGTTATAATTGCATGTTCTTAACATGTGTGCCTCCTTACTAATTATCCCCATTCTCCCAAACAGCTTAACAAGCAGAAGCATTGAGTCGTGGCTTCCAGGGAATAAAGCTGCTGAGGCAGGAGAGCAAGCCCCTTCTTGCCACCAAAGAGGGGGTGCGATACTACTGCAAAAATAGCCGCCTCCTCCCAAATTAAATTTGTTGGAGGTTGGTGCCCGTAGCTCTCCTGTGGTATAGTGATGCCCACAGCAGCCCCGAGACCTTCCTCCCACCCCCTGGGGCTTTGCTCCTGCCTCTTTCCACTGACAAAGCAGCCGCTTTTGGATTTATGCCACAAAAAATATATATATTATTATTATATTTTTAATACTGAAAGCTTTTGGACTTACATCTTCTAGGACTGTGGCTTTCCAGCAAGTACCCTTTGGGATGGGGTGGGTGATCTCTGGTTCTGCAGAGCCTGCAGTGAAGGAAGAGGCAAAACCCGTCCTTGTCGTGGTTATGAAGTGACCCATGAGACCACCTGCCACCTACACTTGGTTGATGCCGGGAATTAGCTAATAAAATACTGTGCTTCCCCTCCACAGGCTGGGCGATAACACCGGGCATCGCCGCAGGCTTCGTGCTCGCCGTAGCCCAGGTAGCACCGGCAGGCTGGGTACCAGCAGGGATGGCCCCAGGATTCCAAAGGTAAAGTCAACTCCAGACACCAAAGCTGAAGAGCTTTCAAGTCCAGACTGTTGTTTCTGCTTATAGAAAGTGTCTTCTCTCTCAGACTACGCAGAGGTGGGCATGTCACAAGAGGACCAGTTCGTACCTGCTGTGAGCAGCGTGTCCTGGGCTACTGGGACCCAGGGTGCTGCTGTAGAGCTTGGGGAAGCCACGTTGCATTTACTCAGCTGCAAAATAAATCAGGATCTTGTCCTTAGGACAGCTTCTCCTAGCCTTCCTCAGCTATCTTCCACACAGGCTCCTCCTGCTCCTGAAAGCATTTATTCTCTACCAGGAAAGCCCATAGCCAGCACACCAACCCCCCCCCACCCCAGCCCCCCCGCTTGCTGCAGAGCCCCATGGCTCCAGCCCCCTGTTTTGAAGCTGGCTCTCTTGCAGGACAAATAACAACTGGAAGGATTTTTTGGCTGTATTTCCAACCTCAGGACACTGGAAGTCACAGATGGCTCTTTTCTAGTGATGCCATTGTGAGGGCGCAGCTGGGTGCGAGGACCATGTCGAACCCTGGATTTACAACGCCGAGTAAGGCAGTGCCTAAGGGTTAGGCTGTGACCAAAGGTTTGCAGAGAAGGGGAGTAGCAGAGCCCAGACTCCCTGTCACCCATGTACCCATCCACGTTGCTCTGCAGCTCTCCAGGGCTCCGGGTGGATCAGGGGGACAAAAGGTGGGAGAAACCTGCGGGGTCAGGGCGATGGGCATCCGACGCCGCAGTAACGTCTGAGCCTCTATCCGCGGGCTTCCAAACACCCAGCCCAGATCCCACTATAAAAATAGTTGCAAGTGTTAATTGTAGGCAGCAACAGTTCAGCAAGCTCCTAACAAAACCTCAGCTGAACCTGGGAATGAGCAGATAAAACACGATCCTTGCACAGCTTGTGGGAAACCGTGGATTTGTTGGAAGGGGACGGATAGGCGAGGGAGCAGGGAGCGCGTTGTTCCTGGCAGCAGGAATACAGCATATCTGCCAGGTTACCTCTCTCTGAATGGCAGATATCCCCTCCCCTCACAGCTTCTTTATTACTAACAGCTTCGTTGTACAGCTCTCCTTTACAGTGTTTATTTTTAAGTACGTATTTCATCAGTTACCCAACGCATCACAGAGATATTTCAACTTCCCCTATGCGGTGCGAGGAGCCTCACCAGCCTCGCCAAGAAACTGCCGCTGCCCAGGGTGGGTGCGTATCCCTCCTCGCTACAGTCCCTGCTCGTTAGCAGCACAGCTCTAACGAGCCTGCAGGAATTAGCTTTTGTTGTTAGGCGATCGGAGAAAACCTCGGAAGAAATCAGAAGACACCTCCCTGTGTTAATGGTGCATCCCCGCTTTTGCTGAGCCTGGTTATAGGAAGCTGGGGATTTCTTTTTTCCCCCTTTTAGATGAATTTCTGCAGGGACGAGGAGCAGGGTGAGCTGCCCCAGCCCCAGTGCTCTGCCCTACGTGTGCAGCAATGTTGTTCCAAGCAGCCTTAAAAAGGATGATATTTTACGTTGCAGGTTTTAAGACGTGAGTAAAACACGCCCAAGTTCATAAAGATTTTTTTATGGTACCACAGTGATTTCACAGGCAAAATGTTGCAGATGGAGCTGAGGAGCAGATGGGGCGTTCCTCCATCCCTGGTGCAGCTTCCCAGAAATGGCTGCATCCCTTGGGACAAAGGTAAGCAAGGCCAAGCTCAAACCCGACAGGGGCGTTTGTCCTCCTCCAGCTGCAAAGGGACTAACCCCCCGTGGCCGTTGGGGTGGCCGTGGGGTGCCCGGGCCTATGACCCCCCGAGCTCAGCAGCCTCCCCCTTCCAACAGGACTTTGGAGACATCTCTGGCTGAGCCTCGCACAGCACATCACTGCCGTTTCAAATAATTACACCTTGAATTAAAATAGCTCCCGAGCAGCCTGCGAAGCATTTCCCCTCCAGTGCTTCGATGCCGCGGCAGGGATGAGCCGCGCTGGTGGGAGCTGACACGGGGCCGGGAGGCGAATGTCCCGTCGGAGCTGATGGGTGGGCTGTGCGCCTCCCCGCCCGCCCGCTGCTGGGGCTGGTGCTATCGCAGATATAAATGGGGGGTTGCTGCCAGCTTGGGGAACTTCTGAATTTTCTGGGGGTTTCTGAGTTCCCCAACACGGTTTGGTTCTGCGAGCCCGTTCACGCCCAGCGAGCGCCCGCTGTGGCAGCCGCGACCCTCCCTCCCCACCACGCTGCTGCTCAGCCCCTGCGTGCTGCCGGGGGCCATATCCAGCATCCTGTCCCCTTTGCATGGTACTTGGAAGAGCATCACCCCATGCATGATTTGCTGCTTTGAACGTGCATCAAGAAATGGCATCGTTTGCCATGGCTGATAACATTTTTTTCCATTCTGTGGTTTTACTTTTTTATTGGTTTACTGATATTTGAGGAGAAAAAAAGGGTAAATGGTGAGTGATGTCCTGTACCCATGGCAAACAGCTTCCAGGCAGTAAAGCCACTGTGCTGTTTTGGTCCCTTAAAAAAAAAAAAAAAAGACATTAGCATACCTGGGTTCATTACAACCTCAGTAAAAACCTTCAGGATGAGGGGAAGCTTTGTCATCTAACTTGCAGAATTGCCTGGGAAGAGAGCTTAACTAACCAACTTACGAGTCATTTACACTCGCCGAAGGTGTCTTCTCAAAATGAGCCCAAATTTTATGTGACTGTCTCCTCTCAAGAGGAATATGATATACATTTTTCACAGACTGGTGATTTAATAAAGCAACTTTTTCTTCCGGAAAGCGCAGACACGGTGATTTTTGCTGGCCTCCAGGCTGGCAGAGTTGCCGCTGCCACCAGCCATGGCTCGAGGCTGTGATCTCCTGCTGCACCGCACACCCCAGGCTGGCGCAGGGGCCTGTTAAATGTCCCTCAGCTGGCCTTGGGCTGTCCGTGCTGGAAACTGGCACCGGGAGGGACACTGGTGTCCTTGCCCGGGACAGCTCAGAGCTCCCTATGCACCGGTGCGGAATATTTCACCTCTGCCAGCCCCGTGCCTCCGGCCCCGTCCTTCCCTCTCTTCTGCACGTGGCACTGGCTCTCATGCTTGCCCAGCTCCGGTGGCTGCTTGCCCTTGGAGGCTGCCAGTACGGGGTCCTGCACCAGTGCCGTGGGTGGGGGACACATCCTGTGCCTGGGGGGACTGACCCCCACGGGGGCTGGCAGGGAGCTGGGCTGGCATCCCTGCTCCTATCTGCAGCAAGCTTCCCTGCCACCTCTGTTTGCTTTGGGGCTTTGAGGATAGCAAGTAATTATTCCCCATTACTCCAGCTTAACACATATCTTCATTTGCTCTACTTGCATGACCATTCTGATTTATTTTTTATTTTTTTTAAATGCAACAGCAGCAAGCAAGGAGTGACAGGTTCCTCGTTGGTCCCCCCTGCTCCCATTGGAGCCCTTGGCACGTGAGGTGGTGTTCCACATCATTTTCCTCATCACGCCACGTGGCTGAGATGCTTTGCTACAACTACAAGGGCTGGGTGCCAGGTGGCTCCTCCAACAGCTTCTCCCCCGGCCCCTCATGGCAATTATTGCCACTGGCGAGGTTGGATGCTGTCAGCATGGACATCCCAGCTGGGCGCTGGGGTGAGCATCAGCAGGGAGGTCTGGGCATTTAGTAGTCCCTTCAGTAATAAAGATCAGATAAATAAATGCCTTTTAAGCCCCAAGGCATGTAGCTGCTGTGGCAGGGTACCCTGAGCATCACTCGATGGGGTGCCGTGCCTGGGGCGGCTCGATGCCCAGCACCCACTGTGCCCCAGGGATGCACCAGCCACTCCTCTGGGTGCGAGCCCTTCTCCTGCTGGTGCAGCCTGCCACCGAGCCCGGGGCCTGCCCTGCCCATGGAAATGCCACTGAACAGGCAGCCCCTCCACGTTAGGGATGGTGATTTGGAGTGAACTCATTATTGAAATGAAAAGACGCTTCCCATCTTGCAGCATCACTTTGACACCAGGAAAGCACCTGAGAGCAGCAGGTGTCCCCGCACCCCGGCGCTGGGCTATGAGCACTCTTGGTTTGGGGGTGCCCAGCTCCACACATCCCCAGGGGCTTCCTGGCCTGAGATGTGACTGATTTTCCTTGACCACTTTTCATAGACCCGGGAAGCAGCGAAGAGCACCGTCAGGCAGGTCGCTTGCTAAAGGTGAGTATTTAAAAATCACTGTTTATGCATGAGCACATGGGAATAGCTCAGAAACCATTTGAGGAAGCCGTGTGTGCATGGTTGGCTCCCAAGCAGGGAAAAAGGGGGTAAAACCCACCAAAGAAAATATTCCCTGGGGATCTTTCATTGTTTAAAGCTTTGCAGGGGCTTTGCAAATCCCTCCCCCAGCTCCTCTGCAGCAGAAGATCCATGTCTCCTATTTCATACATTTACTTGGGGCAAGCTGCACAATTAGCCTCAACTTAAGCCCCTGCCCTTCCAATGCCCCTGTTTCCAGCAAACACTTTCATAATTTTATTCGACTTCAGTTCCCAGAATTGCTCCACTGAGTTGATTTGATTTAGTTCAATATTTTTCTAGCGCCCAGCAGGATTCGAGGAAGCCCACCTCCCCCCTGCCCGGCATCCCTGCTGGATGCAGTGCTGGCGGGGGCTCCACCACAGCCCTCTCCCAGGTCTGCGGCCATCCCCTGGGAAGCAAAGTCCCACAGCCAGGTGGTGATGGTGGCACTTTTAGGTCCCAGGCCATGGGATCCGCTCCGGCAGGACTTATCAGCCTCGGCAATGCTGCCATCGCCCTGCATCCCTGGGAACAGACATATGAAATGATGCAGCCGAGCAGCCCAAGCGGGAAAAAAGGCACATTTTGCTGCAGGGAAAAAGGCTTCTTTTTAGTGACCATGACCATTTCCCCAGGCCTGTCTCACTGCTCATCCCCAAATTTCCCACCTCCCACCCATCCGGCTCATGCCGACCGGCAGCTCCATCCCTTCACCCACCCAAGCAGGTATTTATTTATCTTTTATTCTTTCCCGCACATGAAGTGCCTGCCAGGCTGCCAAGGCTGTCACTGGTTTCTGCACAGCCTTGGCTTTGTTCAGTGTCTGGCTGTTTGAAGGATACAGCAGGAGCGTCGCCTGAGCTGACACTGCCTTTGGGGACATTGTCCAGGAGAAACCCAGGCTCCAAAAATCATTGCTATGAAAGAAATGGCTGGAGAGTAGACTGGTGTGAGCCCCGTGCCATAGCATTTGATTCGGTGGCTCTGCAAACTACAACAGTTTTTTTATCGTGGTTTCTTCATTCCAAATCACAATTTTTTTTTAAGAATTCTTTGGAGTTGTGGAAGCAGGGAAGTGACACCAGGGCTTTGGTGGCTTGCAGCAAAGCAGAAGCTCCTGCAAAGCCCCGGGCATGCAGGGAGCCACTGGTAAAGCTGAGCGGGGTCTGTCCCTCTCGCTGTTGCCCATGGACACACCAGCATGGAGCGAGAGGTCCCAGTCACCTCCTCTCCCAGTTGCCCCCCAGCCCCGGGTGCTGCCCCAGCAGGTCCCAGCTTGCTCCCAGAGTGCAGGGCCAGGAGGGGACCCATGGGGTGCTGGTGGCCCTGGCTGGAACCGGAGCTTTCCTTGCTTGGGGTGCTCGGGATGGTCCTTGCATCAAGAAAACTTCTGTTCTTTGTCTCTTTCAAGGAAAAAATGATTTATTAGGCTATGCTAAGGTGTGCTCTGGTGAGATTATAGCTATTGATTCCTATAAATATACATGTAGGACAAAGCAACTAATCACATCCACGCTCAGCCGATGTGGGGCTGTGTTGGTGCGGACACCAGTGGTTTCAGCAGCGCTGCTGATGTCCCAGCCAGAGTCAGCTCATCCCCGGCACTGTGCGCCGGGTGCCAGCACCACAGGGTGGCACGGAGCTGGCAGCAGCCTTCGCCTGGGGTTTTCCATCGCTCCACCTGGCTTCCGAAAGCCCTGATCGGCTCACGTTCCCGGAGGTACCCGGGCATGCCTGGAAGCGGGCAGATTTGCTGTGTTAGTGGGAGATCAGAGGACTCGGTTTAGGAGCAGATGACCCCGGGTGTGGTGCGCCAATGGGGGGGGGGAGCGGGCGCCCAGTAAGGCTCGGCAGCACCGGCTGGTAGGGCTCTGCCGCCTCCCCCATTTGTTTATTTTGCTGGTGAGACGTAAAATATTCACGTTGGGGTTTAATGACTGAAGGGCTGATCATCACTTCCTTGGGTGAGATGTGATGGGAAATCTTGCTGACCTGCCTCTCCATCGAAGGGAGCTTCAGCGAAGGGTCCTGGTGATGCGAGGTGGTCCTTGCAGCTGTGCTCCAAATTACAAACTGCCGTGAAGACTTCCAGCGGGTAGAAACATCTCCCTTGAAAGCAGACAGGAAAAAAAAGCCCAGCCGCCCACAGGCAGCGGTGCCCAGGGTGATGGCCGGGCTTGCTGGAGGCATGGGGAGAGGCGTGGGGAGGACAAGCCCGGCCACCACTGGCACTGGGACAGGTCCCCGCGCTCCCCGGCAGCTGCAGGGGGAAACCAGCTCCACCATCCCCCCACTGCTGCTTCTTATTTACCCCAGGGAATTGCTCTTGATCAAAAAAATCTGTGGGTTAACAACTTTCTATCCTTTTTTTAAAAATCATTATTAATTTCTCCTTTTTTCTGAGCAATGAAGAGCTGGGGAGAACGTGCCGAAGTGGGGAGTTCAGCCTCCTGCAAACACCAGCAGTGAGTTTTACGGAAAATAGGAACTTTTGCCCTGTGAAGCTGCTGGTGGGGAATGCCAGGGGCAGGCAGCTGCCAGGGCTTTCTTCATCAACATCACAACCAAGCAATAGGAGACCCCTGAGAATCACAGCTTCCCCCCACCAGGCTTCCACCCCCCAAGCGTTGGATGGGCTGGCCTCAGATCATAGAATCACAGAACGGTTGGGGTGGGAAGGGGCCCCTGGAGACCACCCAGACCAGTAAAGGGTCACCTAGAGCAGGTCGCAGAGGGTCACATCTCTGGAGAAGGAGACCCCACAGCCTGTCTGGGCAGCCTGTCCCAGGGCTCCAGCACCATCAACGTGAAGAAGTTTTTCCTCCTGTTCAGACGGAAGTTCCCGTGCTGCAGTTTGTGCCCGTTGTTCCTTGTCGTGTCGCTGGGCACCACTGAAAAGAGCCTGGCCCCGTCCTTCTGACACTCACCCTGAAGATATTTGTAGGCCTTGCTAAGACCCCTCTCAGTCTTCTCCAGGCTACACGAGCCCCACGCGCTCAGCCCTTCCCCACCTGGGAGGTGCCCCATCCCCTCAGCACCTTCGCAGCCTGCTCAGCTTTTGTGTGACTTTCTGGCACGACCCGTGCGCTAGCTGCAGGTGCGGGCAGCATCGTGCCGTGTGCTTCAGCAGCGATGGGGCGAGGGTGCAGCCGGGGAGAAGCCCCCTGCCCACAGCCTCCTCACCGGCCCCCAGCCCCTGTGTCCCCTGTCTCCTGGAGCCGGCAGGCTCTCGCCCCGACCCCTGCCCAGGTTAACTCCCCCTGCCCAGGTTAACTCCCCCTGCCCAGGATAACTCCTCACAGCACCATCAGGATGCCGGTCCCTTTCCAGTGCCTTTAGCAGCTCTCTGGTTAGACCGGGGCACTGAGAGGCATGGTCATTATTCCAGCGGTTGCTGCAGCAGCAGCTCAGGGTATAAAGCCAGAGGCTTTCCAAGGGCGCTATTACTCACCGCTCTCGCAGAGACCCTTATAATTCATCTATTGTGCGGGCAGGATTTCTCAGGAGTGAGTTCCATTAAGCTGCGTGTGAGGGTTAATTAATTTTTAATGTTAACAACCTTTTCTTTGTATCACATGGCGGTTCATCAAGTTCTGGATGGGAGAAAAAGCCCACCTTCCCACAGCAGCGGCTCGGCTCTTTGCTGAACGTCTTTCAGCAATTATATATGTGAACATAATTTTCTCTGCTTTATAGCTCTACCCTGTAATCTAGGGAAAGTGACATTTTCCACTGCACAATATGGGTTAGGCTTTCACTCTGATGATGTTGCCTTTGCCAATAGATTTTCTCCCAGTGGCATATGGCACACAATGTTACATCTGCTCCCATTTCCAAGAGATCCTCTACCCTTTGTTGAATTTTTACAAATGCTATCAGTCTAAATAATCCAGAAGGCTGCTATGGCAACAAAACGAGAACTCAGTTTCTCTCCCTTCCCTTTTTTTTTTTTCTTCTTTTAACCCTGGAGTACAAGGAAGAAGGACGCTGGCTGTGCCTTCCAGCAGCTGGCAGTGATGATGTTGATGCCTTGGGATGGGGTTTGGGGCCCGATCAAACCCCACCGCCCTCCCACATCTGTCAGCATTGTCCTGCATGTGGGAAAGAGCAGAGGAAAGCACTCAGATCATCTCTTTATGCGGGCTGTGTCACTCAGGTTTTGGAGCTGGGTGCAACATTTTTAGCACTGGACATGCCCAAGTGAGTAAATGAAAAGCTGCTCATCGCTGGCTGCAGGAAAACCCCTTCATCCCACCCGAGCACCCCACCCTGTCCCACTGCAGGGGGGTGCAGGGAGCACCTGTGCCAGTGGAGGAGCAGCTTCCACCTCTTTGGGAAAAATTCAAATTTCTTCGGATATAACAACTTCTCTGAAAGAGTCCACCAGGAATCTCTGAGACTGAAACCCCTTTGGACAGCTTTCTCTCTCCTGCTCCCCTAGATGCACTAATTGCTGTGTTAATCAAAGCACGCTCTGTTCACAGCATCCCCTCGCAGCCCTGCTATCTGTTTCAATCGCTTTTATCCCTGTTTCCATGCTGCTTCCATAGGAAGCCAACTGGGTGCCTTTTTCTATCAACAGCAATGGGAGCGTGGTCCCTCCTCGAACACTCCAGGACCAAAGGTGTGGATGTCGGGTGAAAATTGTTCTGGCAGTTTGGATGGAGAGCAGTTCTGTGTCACCTGGAGATAAGAACCGGAAAACAAAATAAAGCCACAATTCTGGCTTGAATTAGCCAGCAGCTCGTGTGGGAAATTAAAATCAGTGAGGCGCAGAGCAGGTAAGGTCTGACCTTGCAGCTAAGGTCTGCAAGGGACCTTTCAAGACTGTCTCCATTCGTTAAAAGCTACTTCCAGGTCATGGCCTCCTAAGATCTCAGAGACACAAATTCTCTTTAATTTCTGCTAGGACAGGCAGCCAGAGCTGCGGTGCCCCGTTAGCCAGCCCTGGGTTTGGTGACTCCTAACGCTGTGTCCCCAACACAGCCCTCCCCTGCAGGGGGCTGAACCTTCGCCAGAAAACCCCGCCGTAACCCCCCCACACACAGTGCCCACTAGCGGGCCAGGGCCAGCTCCGGCAGTGAACAGCTGAAGCAGGGGGGAAATAACTCAGGTAGGAAGATGCTTTGATAAAAGGACCAAAGTGATCTATCAAGACCTGCATAATCTGCACTTTCTCCTGCCAGCTCACCTCCACTGTGCACGCCCCCCGGGAGACAGAGGGAGGAGAAAGTACAAGGTTTCTGGGTTAAATATTTACCACTGAGGCTGTTAATGACTATTTTAAAATCCATATTTGCATTTCTCGTGAAGACAGAAAAATGAGCCTGGGAGAATGAGTTAGGAATAAGACTCGCCTTTGCTGGGAGCTGTTTGTAGCGGTGGCACTACACACCTGAAGCAGCCTTACTGTTTTGTTAAAGAAGCTCCAGAAGATGCTACAATCCCTCGGTTAAACCCGGTGGACCTCATACTGACCCTGTGCCCCATCCTCCCCAGCATCGGGATGAAGGCTCTCTGAGTAAAACAATGCAAACCCCGTGGCCATTGCTTGTGGGAGCTCCCCGAGGCCATCTCCCCCCATCCCATGGCCACGGCCACAGCAGAGGGTGCAGGGTCTTAGAGGAGATTGTCCTGCAGCTTCCGAATCAGCACCGCAAAATTCACCCGCTAAAGCAACTCATTTGACGAGCGAGGCAAAAATAGGCAGCGGTTCGCTCACAAAGGGGAGTTGGGCCGAGTCTGAGAGAAGATGCAAATCATTTGGATAATAATTAGTAGCAGATAAACACATCTGCGCACAAAGTGTGACTAGGATGGCCACCACGTTGCCATCTCTCACTCTCCCCTGGACTTTGTTCCTTGGTAGGAGGAACTGGGATGGCAGCGCAGGCACAGCCGCTGCCAGGGGTGTCCCCGAGGTGTTTGCACCCACAGCATGGCCGGGGGGCTGCCACGGTCTCAGCCCACAGCCACGCACCCCCACGCATTCTCCAGCGAGGAAATCCCTCTCTGCCACAGCTACAACGCACAGCCCAGGATGTATTTCCTTCTTTTTCAATCCTATTCTTTGACGCGAGGTGCTCAGCCCCAGGCAGAGGGATGCTCGGGATGGATACTCGCCTACTGCTGATTATGCTTGGAATGAAATTTGTTAGCAAACCATTTCTAATTACCGGCACTCTCAGGCGCCAGCTGTCCCCACGCACAGTGCCAGGCTGCGCCGGCAGCCGGCTGGCGGCCAGGGATGGCGAGCAGGGCTGCCCTGCCACGGCCCCTCTTCCTGCAGCCCCAGCCTCTGGGAAAAGGTGGGTTTGCCAAGGGTTTGTGATCTCCACGGCCGGGCACTATGTGGTTCTGACCCTCTTCGGAACACACACGCTTGCCCAGGAGAGCCCTCAGCCATAAGAAACCTGTCAGACCTTTCTGGTACAAAGGTACTAAGTTAATAAAAATTATCTATAAAATCAGACGCAAGGCACTGTAGTTTGATTGAGATCTAAACTGCGCAGGCTGTTTTATTACTGCCCTTTATAAATTATCCACCCAAACCTCTTGGTTAGGTCTACAACTAAGGACAGCCTGCAACCGAATTTATTGCATTTCAAAGGCAGGGAATTACCTGATCTGCTGAAGGGAATGGCTCAAAGTTAAAACCTCGATCAAGCTGAGCACCTCCCAGGGGAGCAGCGACATTGCCCAGCAGCTGCAAAATTTTGCCCAGCAGCTGCCCCAGACATGGGGCAAAATAGGGTCAGGGGGTGTCTGGCACCTGCACATCTCCGAATGCTGCTTATTTTGCAGGAAGAAAAATGTGTCGGGTTACGGAGAGGAGCACGGGGACAGTGCTCTTGGGGTCATACCAGGTGGACTGCAAGAGATGCTCAAGGCCACCACCATGCTGGTGACACGGGGGCGATGGAGCTGCCTGTGTACCAGTGATGGGGGGTGCAGTGCAGGCAAATCCCCCTGCCAAGGTGGCCCTGGGGTCAGTGTCACCCACAGGAAGCTGGGCCAACCGCCCCAGTCACTTGGAGTTCCAGACACTCAGTATAGACTGAATACGTAGGATTCCCTTACTACAGTGCCAGTGGGTTCTAGTGAGGGAAACGAGCCCTTGGCCACATCTGGGAGAAAGGCTGGTGGAAATGGGGCAGGGGCTGGTGGTTCAGGCCAGCACCCACCCTTGTGCTGGCTGTGGGGCACGTTCTATGACGGTAGGACTGCCTCCTGATGGGCCAGAGGCGCGCAAAGCCAGCAAGGGTGCTTTTGAAATACCATCAGAAGAGTGGCAATTTCTAGTATATTCTCTATGCATGTACACTCACCTGCCCTATATACACGCATAGATGTCTGTAGGTCCTGGGTGAGCGCAAGGCTACCGTGAGCACCCCTGTGAAAGCAAACCCGGGCATGATGAGAGAGAACAGAAAACCCTTTGCAGGGTGAGAGATGCTTTCAGGTATGAAAGCAAAGGCCATGCAAGCTGCCTCCTGCCCCGTGGTGCCAGGCACGGTGGGCCCCGGGCAGCTCCCTGTACAACGCAGGGCCAGCGCGGGATGCGGGGCTGAGCCATCCTCGCAAGGGCTAAAGAAATCACCGGGAATATCTCACACTTGAAAACTGTTGCACAGTGCGTTTCTGAATACGTTGGCGAATGAATTATTCAGAGCTAAATCATCAGTGTGAGAACTAGTGTTTATTAGTCATATATAAATAATAATTGCATTAGCTAGGAGAAAATGATTAATATTAATGGTTTTGTGGCTGTGGCCAACATTTGCATATTGTGTGCGAGAGGGATTGATGTATCGTGGAAAACCAGAGTCTGTGTTGATGCTGGAAGTGGCAGCTTCACTTTGTGGGGCTCAGCCCTGCTGCTCCCCATCACCGTGCACCACCTTCACCCATCCAGGTGGGCTCTGCAGCTTCCCGGGGGGCTCTTTCTAAATGTTTCAAAGGGATTATTCAGTGAAGGATGCACCTTGCTGAGTGCGGGCTGCAGCGTGCCCTTAGCCCACTGCTCAGGCTGCGGTGCCGCCGGGAGATGCTCCTGGCCACTTCTGTCAGAGGGATCAATGTCACGGCTTAGAAACAAACCACCACCTCCAGACAATATTTAAGGCTCTTATAAAGATACGGAGAAACCTGAGGCTCAGCAGCGCTTGCCTGAAAGCACCTCGCCCTGACAGCAGACCTCAGCAGGCTCTGCAGTTTTTAAACTCTGATTTCTTCCTCAATTTGGGAAAAAGAAATGGCCGTGTCATGACAGATCCCAGTCTTGCATGGCTTGCTGGTGCTAGAAGTATTTTACAACCTCTTATAGTGCTGCGGGAGGAGATTTTTGCATATCCCGACCCCTTCCCACATGGCAACCTGCCTGGGCAGCATATAGACTAAGTGGCCAGAGCATCTCCTGTAGCAACCAGCCAAATGCCACCATAAACGAGGAGCAGCACTAAAACCTGCCGAGGCTTCAGCAGCTGTTAGTGCAGCACCTTCTGTTCCCAGGCCAAACCACTCCGCAGGGGAGCAGCTACACGTTGCCGAGGCAGAGCAGGAGCGAACTCTCCTGCAGCCCACCCAACATGCCTTCAAAAGAGTTTTCAGCTCGTGGCTCAAGAAAAAGGGTCACCTTGGGGACTGCAGTGGAACACGCGGCTGCTAACGGGTTGGCACTTGCTGCTCTGTGAAGCCTTTGACCACAGCGCTGGCCAGGGAAAGGGCTGCATGTTTGAAACCTGCTTTCACCCGGCCGCAGATGGGAGAAAATCTGTCACTGAGCTGCCACAGACAGTTTGTTAATGAAACCTCATTATCTGGGGCATCATTAGCTTCCCACATCATCCACACAGTGTCCGGTCCTGCACGCACCAAATGCAAACGAAGGCACGAGCAGGGGTGTGTGACATCCCAGGGTATTCTGCAGAGCCTCATCGCATGGCAAACAGGCTCTTGGGGCAGCAGAGAACAGGTTTCAGGCTTAAGATACCTATGTATCTCTCTATATATGTGTGTACATACATATATATATATATAAAAGAGGTTTTTCCTCCCTCAGATGACTAGCAGGCTCCACTCTACTGATTCATCCTCCTCAGCCGCAGAATACCGAATGGCTCCGACTGCCGGCCCTGCCATGGATGGATATGATCTGCCTAGAAGGGATGGCAATTAATCATTTTTGTCATCGAAAAACAGTTTTTCGTGAAGGTTACAGTGCAATCTAATCACAGGCCTTTTCCCCTCCAACCAGGTACATGTGATGGCTACGGACGTGGCAGCAGAGCTCCTGTTGGACCCAGGTTTTGCAGTCATCTCCCCACAGAGGTATTTTTTTGGTGGGATGGGGGAGGGACAGGGTAGGGATTCTCCCTCCCCAGTGACACCCAGAGGGGTGTTAAGGGGATTTCAGGAAGAAACGTGGCTCTCCCAAAGGCTTCCTAAGTGTTTTTTTTATCAGTGCCATCCATGGGACATCAGTCACCGACCTCCACTCTGTGCAGAGGAAAAAGGTATCAATGCTCAAATCCCAAAGTCCCACAAATGGGGAGACATGGGGCGCAGCCCCCTCTGATTTCCTCCATCCAAATTCTGCCTCCCCCTACCAAATCTTCACTGATTGTGAGATCCAAAAATATAACTGTCCTACTGTGAACTTTTGCATGAAATGTTTGAAAAACTGCTTGTCATGTGCAAAAGCCAGGCTGAAAACTCCTATTCCCTACAAGGACAAAATCAATTGGGTTCTCACAGCCTGGTGCAAACACTGAGTCACCCTCCAGCCTCTGGAGCTGCTCGGGATTCCAGTTAACCACTTGCTTGTTTCCACAGCAGCAACAAGGGGAGAAATTCCTGAGTAGCACCTCTGGCACTCATGTAAACAGGGATCTGAGATGCCACACCATCTCAGTGACACCATCTCAGTGACGTGGGATGTCCTCTTGTGTCTTTGCCAATAACCATTGTGGGAGCAGGAGATCATGGGATCACAGAATCACAGACTGGTTTGGGTTGGAAGGGACCTTAAACCCATCTAGATCCAAACCCCCTGACACGGTCAGGGACACCTTCCCCTGGACCAGGTCACTCAGAGCCCCGTCCAGCCTGGCCTTGGGCACTGCCAGGGATGGGGCACCCACAGCTGCTCTGGGCAGCCTGGGCTGGTGTCTCACCACCCCCACGGTGAGGAATTTCTTTCTTCTATCTCATCTAAATCTCCCCTCTTTCAGTTTAAAGCCGTTGCCCCTTGTCCTATCACTACATGCCCTTGTGAAAGCTCCCTCCAGCTTTCCTGCAGCCCCCGTCAGGCACTGGCAGGCTGCGCAGGGTCTCCCTGGAGCCTTCTCCTCTCCAGGCTGAACCACCCCAACTCTCCCAGCCTGTCTTCACAGCAGAGCTGCTCCAGCCTCTGAGCATCTTCATGGCCCCTCCGGCCTCCCTCCGACAGGTCCGTGTCCTTCGTGTGCTGGGCCCAGAGCTGCACGCAGCACTGCAGGGGGGTCTTGGCAGAGCAGAACAAAGGGGGAGAATCGCTTGCCTTGCCCTGCTGGTCACACTGCTTGTGATGCAGCCCAGGGTTTGGGTGGCTTTCTGGGCAGATGGAGCATGAGAAAGGTCTGTGCTGAGCAGGTGGGAACCCTCCTCATGTTAAACAACAACCTCATCTTGCACTGCAACACTCAAACCGTCCTGTTGCCACAAACTGATCTCCCTCCAGCCTGCCTCTGCCCAGCTCTCCATGCTGCTTGTCCTTCCCTGGAGAAATCCAGTTTTGGTTTGCAAGGACTAGTTGCCTCTGCTGGCCTGAAGAGCTCATCCTCAACCCTCCTGTATGGAGCAAAAGTTGGATTTGCTGCAACTTCATTGTGGCATTGTGGGGTGCTGCCTTTGGGGCTCTGGCTGATGTGTGGGTTAACTGCAGTCTTTTATCTTGACAGAGACACCATTTTTAAGGACTGACACCAAAAAAAAAAAGAAAAAAAAGGAAAGAAGAGCCATCCTGAGCTTGGGGATGGATGCCAGTGTGAAGGGAGTTTATTCTGCGCCTGCGATGCTGAAGCATGAGGGGGAAAGCAGCAACTGCTGCCTTGGCTCAGCTACACACCAGCTGTGCACGGGTACCAGGGCTGCAAAGATTGTTCTGCAGCTGCGGAGACAGCGGGCAGATGATCTCTGCAAGAGAACATGGTAAAAAGAAAGGGTTTAAAATTGAGAAGTGATCGTACGGTGCCTATCTGGTCTCTGAGTGCAAGAGCAAGCCTCCCACTTGCTCTTGGGCTGATCGTGTCGGTGCAGCTGGGGGGTGCTGGGTTCGCCCCAGCACCAGGGCTGACCCCCTGCATCATGGTCCCAACTGCAGTGCCCAGCATCTTGCTGACATCTTCCTTGTATGAAAACGGCCCATCATGTCACGTTTGGGGAGTGTATAGAAGATAAGGATGCATCGGGTCTGTACCTGCTGAGCGTGCTCAGGTTATCACGCCAGGTTATCATTTAGTTTATCACTTCACTTTGCTTGAGTCGTGGCTGAATACCCAGTGTTTCGCCTGCAGGCTTGCTTTTTGACATAGCTTCTGAAATGCCAGAGACACTTTCCATTCTGCACTCCCTGAAAAGGCCGGATTTCTGCCCAAGACTGATCTTTAAAGCTCCCTCACGATAAAAATAGATAGAAAAGAAAAATAACCCGCACTGGCTCTTGCACCTCCTACCCCGTGGGCTCCCACTGTGTCCTTCGGGGGCGGCTGGCAGAGCTGGTTCATGACTGTCGCATGAGAAAAGGCAGCTGCTCTAATATTAGATGACCATCAGCAATTTTGAGAACCCCCCCCCCCCCCCCCCCAAATCCTTAATTGTGCAATGTTTGCTCAGAACGACTCCTTTGACGCTTGGTTGCCACTTGCCGAGGTGCTCTCGGGTCCCTGCCCGAGCTGTGGTCCCCTCCCCTTAGTGGAGCCCTGCCTGTGCCCGCAGCAGCACGGCTCCTGCCGCCTCCTCTCTGGGCCATTGCGCTGCCCTTCACTCTTGAACCCCATTGGCTTCGACTCCTATTTCTCCCTTTGTTTTTCCTGGAACAAACTTTAGATGGTCTCCTTGGCTTGGTCTGGAAAACGGTTGCCATGTGATAACACATCTGGTTACACTTTTGCCCATTTTAGCTTTTTTCCCCCTTACATACTCCTAGATTTTCCTTTTGGCATGTTTTCCAGTGCTGCGGTCATGCAGGTATCATCATGGATAACACCCTCGGGGCTCAGCCTGTACATGAGCTGGGGGAGGGAGCTGGACTCTGTCAAGGTGGGGACACTCGGCCAGGGGACTACCTGGTCCATCGTGTTTGTTCTGCTGAAATTAGAGGCAACTTCAAATACAAAAGCACTGGCAAGGGAGCTCATGAGCATCCAGCCCCCCCAGCACCACCACAGTCAGAAACCGCCCTTCACATAGCTACTCCAACAGCTCCAAGCTCTAAATCCATCCCCCATCTTCCCCCCCTGGATATAGGGCTGGGAAGTACCGGTGTCGTTCCCAGGTATGGCAGTGCCTATATGAGTAGAAGCCATAAACTCCATCCCAGAGATTCATCACCAGCTCAGGAGACATGGCTGAAAAATGGAAACAAATCAGGAAAATAATGATAACTATAAATATTCTTTTCCTGAACCATCATATTTCCGTCAATGTGACTCACATGTTATTCATTGTCTCCGATTTTCCTGTTTCTTAAAAAGCAGAAAGGTCAGAGAAGTGATTTCTGTCACAGCAGTTCAGAGGAGGAAATTTGTTGAAGGAATTTTTCAAAGACAAAAATACAAAAGGATTGATTTTCTTTGAAAAAAAAAAAAAAGATGCCTGGCAATAAAGGAATTGCTGTAAAGCAAGCAACTTTCTAAAAAGATTATTTTAACAACATTTGACAACAGTAACGGTGAGTTATTCTGAAAAAGCACGTGTGCGTTCTTGCAGCGGCATGAGGATGAGGGGATGGGGCAGAGGGGAGCCTGGCTTGGGAATTTTGAGAAATAGGAAAACTTCACATCACTCAGACAGCGGGGATGAAAGGTGATAGATACATTTCTTGGTGAAACGCTAATAAGAGCAAAGAGGTTTATCAATGTTACGTTCTCTGTGTCTTGAGGACCTTCCCATTTTTCAGCCCAAATTTCTGAGCCTGTGCAGAACCCACCTGAGGAGGAGAGCAAAAGTAAGGGCTCTGTGGGTTGACGTTGTCAAGCTGGGAAGATGGTGGGAGTGGGCTCCAGGCCAGGTGGCACGGGCTGGAGGAAGCTTTGCCGGCTTTTGCGCTGGGTAATTTCTGACCTGAGAAACGTGAGCCACGGATATCTTAAAAGCAAATTTCTGACTTGTCTAATCACCGAGCGAAGTTGAAAGGCTGTCTGAAGGGCCCGCCGGGGAAGGTCAGCCTTCGCCCTGCCCCTGGGGATAAAGCCAGCCGGGGTTGGATGGAGCCCCCCTGTCATGGGCTGGCTGGCTGGAGCAGAGGAGCTTCCCCATGGGGGAGAGATGCTCACGCTGTGGCCAAGCCGGTGATCTCTCCCTGCAGGCATCCCATCTTTGGGAGGTGGCTGACTTCAGGGCATTTTTAAAGTGTCATTTGTTTAAATTTTGCTCTTTGATCTAACACCCCTGCTGCAGGGCTGACATGGCTGTAGCAGTGAAAATGCGATTCTGGCTTAAAAATAACATCCCCTTGGAAGCCTTCATTTTAGGTCCATTTTTCACAAAACTTATGGAAAAGGTCTTGTTTAATCCATTTCTAGATGGAAATGGGGTTGGATCTTTGTAAACGGCGATGTGGTACAATTAATAATAGCTTGTAACTTGCTGTGCCTACATGCATAGGCTTCTTGACAGAGTAAAAGATCTGCTTGCAGATAAGATGGAGAGTTTATAAAGCAGCATAATTAATAACCCACTACATTACTGCCTACCCATCCTTCCAGCCAGCCCGCAACAGGTCCAAATAAATGACAATTACCAGAGAAAATGACACAGAAATATGGCTCTAGCATTGCTCCAGAAAGCGCTAACGTCTTTTTAGGAGTTCTTCAGCCATTTGGGGTGATGGGCAAGGGTTCTGCTCCTGACGGAACAGTGCTGCTGGTCCTCCGAGCCTGCCTTGCCGTGATGCCGCTGTTAAAGCCGGAGCAGGGCTGATGTGTGCCTGCTGTGCTTCCTGTGTCAGGAAGTGACAACAGAGATGGATTATCCCTAATTTTGAGTCTGGTTCAGCAGATGATTTCAGTCAATTCCCCTCGAGTTTCTAGCAGGCAACCAAAATGGTTTTGCTTTAAGTTTTCCTTAAGTAATACTTTAATTTTGGGCTACTGTTAATCAATAGAAGTGAGTCAGATTTTGAGGTAATTAAGCCCCTTAATTAGCACCTGTGCACCTCTGCAGTCCATCCCAGGATGTGCAGAGGGGCTGGTTGCAAAGCCCATGCGTGCAGCAGGCAGAGCTTGGGCGGGGGGTGGGTGGGGTGGAAACTGTGACACCAAAGAACAGCGGTCTTCTGGGAAGGAAAACAAACCCCTACAACTTTTTCTGACTGTATTAATGATTCAAGAATGAAGAGAGAATCTGGGAATATATAAACCTGGTCGGCAAGAGGAAAGATTGATGGTTTAAGAGGAAGGTGGCAAAGGGCTGCATCGTACCCTGGAGTCGCTGAGCTGCATTCCTGGGACGGGAGCAGGCTGAGCCAGCGGCGAGCGCAGCAAAGTCAGCATCTCCCACCTCTTAGGGGAGATGAAATCCATCTTTAAAACAAATGATGGGGGATGGATTTTGTTTTGCCACATCAATCACTTGGCATCACCTTCCCCTGTAGGGTGGATCCCTGGGGGGAGACCCCACGCTACACCCAGTGCCTTACCTGGGCTGGATCTGTCCCTGCCGGTCAGTGCTTGGGGCTGTCATTGGCTTTTCTTTTAAGAGAGGGCTGCAAAGAACCGTTCACCTAAATAAACCCAAGGGCCATGGGGCTGCTGACTTGGCAGTGAGGTTTGCACTGTGGGGGGGGATGCTTTCTCCTAAGGGATGGTGGCTTCCTCTGCTCAACAAGCAGACATGGTCATTTCACACATCTGTGGAAAATATTTAGGCTTTTAAACACCATAAAACTTGTTTTCAGAGAAAAGAGTCCATGAAGCCCAAAAATGTGCTTCTTCCCTGAGAGCTTTCCCATCCTCCAAATTCAATGGGCACAGTAACTCGCCCGACCCCGACGCAAGCAGCAGGTTTAGCCTCATCATTAGCACTTTCCCCATTGCATATTTACAGCTGCATGAGGCTGGGCTCACAATCTCCTCCTCATTTTCCCCCGCGCCTGCTTGGGATGGCAAAATCTTTTCCAGGGCTATAATTTGGAAATAATGTTTCTCAAGAGACTAAAGAACAGCGGGATCAAATTGGTTCCGTTCTCCCGACAGGCTGCGAGAGAGCAGAGAGTGGCAGTCGGCGGGGGCTGCTTGAAAGGCTGGATGAGGGGTGAGACATGCCAGCCGCTCCTGTGACAGCTAAAACTAAAATATTGCAAATTGCAACTGTTTGCTATGGGGTGGTTTGTAATATCTCTGTCACAGTGCACCCTGCAGCCCACCTGGTGGGAGGGAGAGGCTGGAGGCTTTGGCTGCAGTGCTTGTGTGCTCCATCACACCTTTTCCTGACCCAAAATCATGCCTAGGAATATTTTCACAACCTGAAGGACAGTTGAGCCTCCTCTGTCATGTTGATTTCCAGGCAGCTTAGCCCCAGCTCATATTTAACAGCCTGATATCTCAGCTAGAAAATTCCCGCTGGAATAAGTGTTTGTGCTGCATTTCTCTTGCAACTGCTAGAAAAACCAGTCAAAGAGCTTTTCTCCCCCGTAGATCGAGCCCTGAGACCAAGAAAGGCGTTTTCCAGCCGTGCTAGCTGAGGGCATGCTCCCCAGCCAAAGCCAAAGCACCCAGCAAGGGCTGAGAGCATCGGGGAGCTGCTGCTGCCCGCAGTGCTGCCAGGGAGTACGTCCCTATCGACAGTTTCTATCGTAGGTGCAATTGCCAGCTCTATACAAAGCGTTTTCTTTACAAAGGAGCATCATATTTTAGCTGCAGGTATGAGTAAGAGCATTGATGTGATTGCCCGCAAGGCAGGACACCAGAGAAGGAAGATGCAGTGAGCGTCATGAGACCTTGGGCGAGGAACAAAATTTGATTTTGAAGGATGAGGCTCCAGGGTAGGCTGGGTTTTCTGATATAAAACACTTGCCTATGCCTGGAAGTAAAGCCTGAATCTACACAGCCCAGCCTGCTGGGGAAGAGAGGAGGAAACGGAGGCAAAAACTTCCTCTGATTTCATTAGGGGGGAAAGGAGAGGGGAGCACGGCTCCGCACGCTGCCCCACCGCCCTAGGCAGGGAGCGCTGGGCAGAGGCGCTGGGCGTTCAGCCCAAGAACCAGCAAAGACACATTTTGCTGATACCCACAGGTATCCAACCCACTCCTAGGGTGCAGGCGAGACTGTTGACAGGTTTTTTCCCTGAAGACCTCATTTTCATGGTTTGAACTTTGGTAGAAGCACTGAACTTGATATACGTCACCCTAGGGACTGCAACAGTCCCCGGCTGGCAGCATCACACCGCGCCGAGCGCGTTGGAGGCACTGGCAGACACAAACCCTACAGTCCGACGCTGGTGCTGTGCGGTGTGGGAGGAGCAGGGTGCCCGGGAAGGTGGGCACCATGCCTCAGCCCACCCGCTCCAAGGGCCACCAGGGACCAGCCCGCCGCTGCCGAGCCAAGATCACGGGGGATCAGCTGCCTCGCGGTGGAAAAGGAACCTCCCGGGCTAGCAAACCGCAGGAGTGTGCAAAGCAAAAGGCTACCCTGACCGCCGCAGGGATAGTGGAGTTGTGCTAATGAATTCTGCCCCAGCTGGGATGATTTTTTTCCATTCCCGTGAGCAGGAACAAGTTGAATTCCATGTACCACATGGCATTTTGGCACTCAGCAGCAAATGATGGATTTCTTTCAGGCACCTCCCCCCTCTCCTCCCTAACGAGCTTGAAGCAGTCAGTGAACAACGCTGGATCTTTAATTTGATAAGCAGCGTGTGAGAAGAACAGATATTTGTTCTTGGCAAGCTGCTTCAATCAGTTCAGCATCTAAAGCAGTCAGCTTCAGCACAGTTACCAGTTTGCCAGAGTGCTCTTTGCAGCCCCTGCGATGTTGCACTGAGCCCACCCAAATGCCTCACCTGGGTTTCTGCGTTTTCCCCCTATTAGAGCCTTGTCTCGGTATCCCACGTTGCTGCTCTCTCCCCTTGGCCAGGTTTTCTCCAGCCCCGTCTTTGTACCTCTTGAGTCCAGCTGGGACCCGAGCCCATGCTCAGGTCTTCTTAGAGACACTGCGCCTATCTATCTATCTACCTACCTGCCTACCTATCTACACCATATCTATCTATCTATCTATCTATCTATCTATCTCTATCTATCCTCTATATATAAAGGCCTTGAAGGTGTCTACATGCAAGGGCTGAGGGCAGCAGAACAGCAGTCCTCTGTCCTCACTCAGCTCATTTGCCTTGGAGAGGGGATGCCCCATCACCCCAGGGGAGCAGAGCCACTAAAATAGCTCCCTTTCGGGGGAAGCTGACCAACCTTTCTTTGTTTTAGAGGAGATTCCTTATTTCTTCAGTTTGTCACATGAATCAAACATTTGCAGAGCGATGCTGAAACATGTACCATTGATTAAACCTTATTTTCAGTGTGGAACTAACTCATCCTGAAGACATATTGGCACTATCCAGAGCCATTCATATGTGAAAAAAGATTTAAAATGTGCTCGCTTCCAAGGTTTATCTGCAACTTAAGTAATACTTCTTGGTAGAACTAGAATTTTATGTACTGCTAACAATAATTCCTCTTTCGGTTGAGAAAACAGTTAAACGATTAGGTTGGAAAGGGCATATATATTTCCTTTCTGGCCACCATCTCAAATTGTGAACATATCCCTGTTCCTGATATGGTTTTGAAGTGCCTTGAAATCTGAGCAGAAAATGCTGTGCTTGCCTTTATGCATGTGCAACCTTTAATGTACATTTTTTGGCATGCTTTAGTGCATATTTTTGTGCACACTTCTGTGCATGCTTCAGTGCATGTTTTTGTTCACACTTCTGTGCATGCTTTTGCGCACACTTTAGTGCACACTCTCGTCAAAGGGGATGCTGGGCTGGTGGGGTGGCACTGGGGCTCATCTCAGAGCAACCAAATCCCAGTGCTAAGCCACAGCATCCTTTAACCTGGTAGAAACCTGGCTGGGAAGAGAGGGTCGGGTGTCCACTTCCTTTGACAGGACTAGACAAGAGTCACAGCTCTGCTCCTCAGTGCAGAGAAACGGAGAGTGAAAAGTGCTAGTCTTATACCTAAGTACAGGGGAGGGGGAGAAGGAGACAGCCAGGAGGAGATGACACTTAGCACACTTGTCACTCAGCAGTTATTGACAAGACTAATTTGTTCCTAAATGTTGCGATAAAAGGATTCCCAGAATAGTGCAGCTGTATGATTACAGGGAAAGTAATAATTAAATCTTATTTATTGGCTTTCATATATCTGTGCGTGGATGTGTGTGTAATGTTAAACATAGTTAAAGGAGGAAGGTGAAGCACCTAGAAATCTTGAAATCCATCTGCAGGCTGCAGCTTTGCTGCTGTCCTCACCAGGAACAGCTCTAAAGAACGCAGCGAGACGTCCAAGTGCTCTGTGAACACCAGCACAGCTGGCCCTAGGAACAGCCTCATGGGGCAAGGTGGGTATTTTCTGTTGCCACACCATGGGCAGGGGAGGCATTACCTTATACAAGCCCCCGGTCGAATTTTCTATGACTTGTCAAGTAACTGTGGGATTCAAGTCTCCATAGAAACATCTGTCGTTTGATAAATGTTTACCCATAAAAAAATAAATTGATGATAGATGCCTTGTGGTCCTCATTTCTCCTGCCAAACTGATTAGAACAGTACTGAGGGGAGAAAAAAAGACAAGGAAAAGCTTTTGTTGTTCTTCTCCGAACAATTTAATCTTACCAGCTGTCACACAGTGAGAACCATGCCCCAGGCTGCTTTTGGCTACCCGAGTTCTTCTGCTTCCCTTTTGACCTCTTCTTTTTGATAGCATCTCCTTAGAGATCCCTCTTGCTTGGGTAGTGCTGCTTTAGAGGGAAGTGATGTGCCAGCTATTCATACCAAATCACTGTACATTCCAGAAAAAATACATCTCCTCCATCAAGACAACAGATCCATGGGCTATTGAGGAACTAGAAGCCTGAACTGGAGCCTGATCTGGTTGAGTGTGCTGACAGCTTAGTTTTAGCTTTGATCCCTTCAAAGCAGAGGGCAGCTGGGTGGCTGGACACCAAAGCCAGCTAAGCAACTTTGCCGTGGAAGGCAGTAATGCCATCAAAGGCTACGGGGATCCCGGTCCATGCTTAGAGCTCAGGGTTCATTTCAGTGTTATGCCTCATAAACTATTTTAATTCAGCAATATTTGCATTTTATCCCATCGTCTTCTGTCTCCCAAGAAATTCCCATCATTAACTAGGCACAGAGCCCTGGCCTTGGGAGAGCACGGCTCTCCTTTCCGCCTCTGCTGAGCCGGAGGGACGGTGCCTTGGGGCAGCCTGTCTGCTCCTACCTCTCTCCTGACCAGCATCTCCAGATCTCCACTGATCAGCAAGGGGTACCTTCCTGCTGGTTTTGTAGATACAAAACCAAATGAAAAGCCATGGGGAGAAATTTCCTTCCTGGTGAGGTTTCCTGGCAGCATCGCTCCTGCCTCGCCTGGCCCCAGCACAGACCCGATTCCTCAGCCGGCAGCTTCGGTCTCCAGCATGGCCAGATCTTATGCTTCAGAGAATATAATTGTATATAAGGAAACAGATAATTCACTAAGAAAAAAACCTTTTAATTATGGCAGTCTCATAGTGAGAGACTTAGTCATTTGACCAGCATTTTCAGACTAAATTTCATTTCAGGACTGAACCATTAAAACAAAAGAAAGAAACCCAAATGTAATGAAGAGCTGGGTTTCTTCCTCTTAACCCACAATAAACGATACCTCAAAATAAATGATATAACACTTCATGACTTATTGTTCTTTAAAAAATCATTAAGTCAACAACAGTTAGTGCTGCCTCCTGGGAGCAAACTTGGGAATGCCATTAATACTGAACTCTGGGACATCTGTCTGTGTAAATGCTCTCTCTTTCCAACTCTTTATTTGCAGGTTGATAATAATTTCTGCCATCAATATATATTTGAGTCACACTTGTAGAAGAGTGAAAAACATCTCCTGGTTTATGGGTGTCACATTCTCTGCTGAAGAAATAAAGAATATTTAACGCTGGAGAAAAATTAAATTCTATTCACTGTGCCCCACAGGCACTCACTTTTAAAGAATTTAGGGTACCAGTAGTTGTAATTTGGAGTCTCTTACATGCCTAACACAAAGCAATGAAAAATAAGACATGCTGAAGTCTGCCTAATGCCTTGAAGATGTATTTTCAATTATTCAGAGGCAGCTGGTCTCACAGGCGGCTCGCACCAAGCCCCTGCATTACTCCCCAGCTCTCAGGCGGAGGAGGGCAGCTGCAGGAGGAGGAGAGCTGTGAGCACCCCTTGGCCACTGCTGGCAGGGTGCTTTGGCTCTGCCTTGTCATGGCATGGGGCAAACTCCCCTGCCCTCCCAGGGGTGCTGCACTGGGATTCCCCCTGGAATGGAATTCCGTCTCCTGGAGCCTGCTTTTGGAAGAGCAGCTCCTTTGGTAACAGCCAAGCGTGAGTAGCTTAGAGCTTAGATCATATGTAGTGGTAAAAATCCTTCTCTTTTTCCTTTTTTTCCTGGAAAATTGCAGCCTGTAGCCTGGAGGGCAATACTGCACGCCAGCCTGTGGGGGTCCGACATGAGACCATCATCCTCCTCACCAGCATGTCCCAGCTGGAGCTGTGTTTACTTTCCTTTCCTGATGAGGAAGCATTTGCTCCACAGATAGTGCTGGCCACAGAGAAAGTTCTGGAAGTGTTGGCAAAAGGCCCTGGGGTATGAAGCCTGGGAGCTTCGATGGAGGAGTGCAAGCAAAGGAGGAAAAAATGCAGCTCCAGAGCAAGCTGTGGGCACAGCGTGGCTCAGCACAGCGCTCAGCACCTACAAATGCCAACAAGGCTTTTACCTTTATTTTTAATATGTTCAAGCCCAGGCCCATTACGAAGCGTTTTCATTACAAGGTTTGGTTCCGAATTTGCCCTGGCAGCTCTTTAACAGGATGCTTTCAGCCCATGGCATGCTAAAAGAAACAACAAGAAGAAACAATCACAACGATTGATGGAAATACAGAAATATTTGGAAACATTTAAGAGCAGTGGCAGACCAGAATGGAAACTCAGCGGAGCGGAGGTCTAGCTCGGTAATTTCAGGGGAACCAGCTTATCAGGAGGTCCTAAAATAGAGCTGGGTTGGTAACACTGCCCTGAGCCTCCACTTTTCAACGTAAGAATAAGGTTTTTCACTAGGATTTCTGGCAGAGTGTCTGTTCTGTGAGTCAGGCAAAGCCTTGCAGAGGTCTCTCTGGGGCTGGCAGTGCCTGGGCTCCTGCCGCAGCGTGACATCAGGACCAGGGCTTGGCCAAAGGACTCCAGTGTGGCCCTGGCCTCCTCCTCATTGTGACCCTAAAGAGGTCTTTGAGGAATGGAAGCATTCCAGTGCCCTTCTGCTTCTCTTCTGTCCCACCTGAGCAAAAAACCTCATCCTTCAGGCGGGCAGTAGGAGCTTGACATAGCCTAGTACATACAGGCAGGTAAACCTGCCTTTTCCACAGGGCAGAGAATAACGTTGCAGCCTGTGATGGCTTACAGACAGGGCAAAATCTCTCATGTGGCTGAGGAATATAGACCCTCACTAATTCCCTCCAGGAGCCAGTTTATCGTACACCAATTGGCATGAAATAAAACCCAGCAAAAAGAAAAGGAGGGGTTATGAAGACTGAACAAAGCACAAGAGCTGAGCTCTGCTGTCCTGCTGCTGTGTTCAGCCCTGCTTGCATCTGGGAAGAAGGGAACAAGAAGTCTAAAAATTAGACCTATTATTAATATTAGGCGTAATATTTTCAAAGGTGAAAGGAAAATGGTTCAGCTTAAACCTGGGGGGAGTGGGGGCGTCAGTTCTCATTCAGTGCATTGTTTCTCCCAAGCAGAGCTTATGGGAGCAGCAGAGCTGCCCTTCACAGCGGGGACAAACTATCCATCACCTCTCGGATCCGAGCTGGATGCCTGGATGAAGGCATAAGTGATGGCCGCAAGCAGCATCCCATCACGGCTTTCCAAGGACGCAGCCTCCAGCAGCCCCTGAGGCTGTCCCCGTGCAGGGACACAGGCCACGCTGTCCTAGAAGGAGGGCACGTGTGTGGCATCCCAAGCAAAGTGGTTGCCTAAAGCTGATGATTAGTATGTGCCTTTTAGTTGTAGAAATGACCAAAAACATCCAGAAAAATTGATTTAAATAAAAAAAAATAAATAATCATATGTCTGATTTTATTTTAAAAGGTTGAAGTTCTTTGATATTTTCCAGGTAGCTTAATAGCAGCAGGGTTTGGGCTGGCTTTCAGTATTTATTTTTCCCATTTTTACTTTATGAAGATGCCTCTGAGATGAGAGCTGGGGACGTCTGCACTAGTGACCCAGCCTTTTCCGCTAAGTTTGAAGATGCAGATGCAATAAAAGTTCATTTTATAAAGAAGGTGGTCTCTAAAAAAGAGGTTGAGTGTAAAGATGGGGCAGGGAATATTTTGACATTTTATGCAAAAAGTGCTACAAATTAAAATCTCACTCTTGCAGGGGAATACAGCCACTACTCAGCATCACCAGGGATGGCAGGATGCCTCACTGCTGGACCCCTGTATCACAGACATGGACCCTAAATAACTGGTTATTTAGAGGCTGAGAAGACATTAAAAATATTCTCCTCCTGATGAAAACAACCTGATTGGCTTGACTTGGATAGGAGTAACAATATACTCCATCTCCTCTCTGGGCATTTTTCAGACTATGTACTGTAGCTGTAAAATCAGGTTTTATGATCTTCCTTCAGTGAAATAATGAAATTAAATCCCCGACGTCCGATGTACCAGGCACTATAATTCATGGGTGAAACAAGAATATGTGTTTGGGGGACAGCTCAGGAGAGAAGGCAGGTTTTATTTATTGGGCTTGGGGTTTTTTTGCTACTGCACTTTATTTCATTATGTAACCTCTCATACTATATTCAGCATTAATTCATGGGACATTATTTGAAGCTTATAATGTAAAACCAGTGAAGTGTGTACTGGACGAGTGGTTTATGTGTGCGCACAATTACGATCTGTTTTATTCGCTTTCAAGTGTCTCTTTTTCATATAACCAAATGTTTTAAATAGAATTTTTATTAGAGCGTTTAGGGTTTAAGTAGGTAAACTTGCCTGAATTATGCTTTCTGGGGATCTCTGGCATTTAAAAAATTAAAGCGGTATAGCTGAGGCTGGCTTCACTCTCTGAGCTCTTTAGCGTGTGTTACGTGACTCGGGTGCCAAGTTTGGGGCTCTCTATGTCCTCTTCGGTCCTACGACCAAAGTGGCCAGAAGAATTTGGACGAATTGTAGGAGCTATAGATCAGAGATCCTGGGATCTCTCAAACTGGCTAAGGCCAGCATCGCCCCATGGCAGAGCTGTGCGGCTGAGGGGAGACGGTGCAACAGAGACAGTACAAAAGCAATTGGCACCAAGCTAATATTTCAAGCAATGGAAATTAAGTTGCTGTGGTTCTAAAGGCAGCAAATTACCTGTCTAGGTTGCTGCATGTGAGAGTCAGCACCTGTAACACTATCACACAGTGGGATTTGTGGCTACTGCCTCTTTTTCCATGTCACTTGTTATTTGTATATATATTATATATATATGTGTATATATATATCACTTGTTATTTGTATATATATTATATATATATGTATATATATTATATATATATGTATATATATATAATTCAGCCAATTGTACATTCTTCTTTTTTAAGATTTTTTTCCTGGTGTGGTCATCATTGAGTATTCGTGTTTACACAGACACTTATAAACCTGCCCTGGTCAGAGCAGAGGTGGGACCTGCAAAAGCCATAAATCCGCTAACCCCTCCTGTGCAGGCAGAGATGGAGACCCACATGTGTGAGCTCTGTGCTCGTTGGTGCCTTCAGGGAGCAAAAAGGGGCCAAAGATGGGCGAAAGAGAGCAGTGAGGGGGGAAGCATGGGTTTAGGTTTTAGGTTTTAGGAGCCTGCTTTGGGCATTGACTCACCAGCCTAACCCTCGGCACCATTCCAACCCCTTTTTGCTATCCAGTGCTTGTCCCTGCTCCCCTTACCTGCCTGAGGAACTGGGCGCAACCCCAGATCTCCGGGATGCACCGAGCACTAAGACTGACTCCAACACAGGCATGCACACATGCAGTCCAACATGCACATCGGCTTTCCCTGCTGTGACCCGCCCGCATGGCCCGCAGCAGCGAGCACAGAGCCTCCTTGCACGCTTGCCTTTGGTTTTGCGCATCCAAAGCAAGTAGCTTCTCTGCAGAGAGCTCGCTGCAACACACACTGCAGCAAAACCGGCACCGGCACAATTCACAGCAGTGCTGGGGGAGAAAGGTTTGTTCCCATCACTCGTGGATGCAATGTCTGGCTCCTGTTCCTTTTTTTTTTTTTTTTTTTTTTGCCATATTTTGCTTCCTCTGTGCTACAGGGCCTCGTAGCAGGCTGCCTCTGCGCATTCCACCTGGGGCTGCCATGGCCAGGGCTCTGTGCGACCCAGAGCAAAACACCCTCCTGATGAATGAAGGTAAATGGTGGTCTGATGGTGATGGGGTTATTACAATAACCCTTAAAACCACTTCAGCCCCTATCGATCTGTAGGGCGCGGACAGCCTCTCCCTTCTCCCAGCCAGCCAGCCACAGCTGGGGGACAAGCGCGACCGAAGAGCCCTGCTCGCTCCATTAAACACTAAACTGCCGTAATGAAGTGTGATGGCAGGATAAATCCCACTGTTAGCTCCTGCCTTTGGGACATGAGCATTGGCTGGACCGTAGAGAAGGGCTGGGACCCCCTCACAGCCCCATTGCCAGAGAGAGGGACATGCAGAGCAAACCTCCCCAGAGCCCCCATCCCCAGTTTCTGCCATAGCATGTGTCCGCTCTTAATGCTTTGGAAATTACTGTGTATTAATAATACGTTCTGGATTCCCTGCATCTTCATCTGTATGAATTAGAGATGCTGCAGTTCAGTGATGACAGAGTAATTTTAAAGACACACACACACACACACAAAAAACGATATGGGAAATATTACAAATGCATAAGCTTAAAAGTCAGATTTTTTTTAATGGTGTGTATTATTTTATTTCCATGAGATAGACAAACACAGAAAACCACACTTTCTAATGGGAGTAGTCAAACAGATTGTGTGCTTGGACAGAGACACAGCCGGAGCCTGGGAAAGGTGGCTGTGTTTTAGGCGTCTGCCTAATGATCACAGTGGTGGGATTTGGGTGGCAATCATGGTATGAGGCAGGTATCAGCCGGTTCAGTCAGATGGGGATAAATGTGACTTTTGGAAACAGTGAGGTGACAGTGGGGTTGGGTATTCAGCCTCCCCTACACCTTGCAGGGTGGGGGCTTTGCCTCTCCTGGGGGGAACACAAACACAAATGTCTTGAAAGCCACAAAATCTGTTTAAAGACCCACTTTGGCAAAGACTAGAAGCTTATGAGATGCTTCATTGAGTACTTAAGCCACTTTGGAGATGTATTTATCTATAAGCACAGTTGCAAATCCTGCAGAGTGTAGGAGATGGGATTCCTGCTCACACAGCTAAGCACATGTTTGGGTGCTGTGCTGGAGGAGGTACTCAGAAGCTTGACTAGATTGTGTGTCTCTGATGCTGAGAGCAGGATCAGGCCCTCCGTTTGTATTGATTAATCTAACTTTAAATCGTGGTAAAACTACTGCTTGTATTATACCTACAAGCCCTCCTACTTCCATCAGATTTTTCAGCTGTGACAACAAATCCAAAGGGATAACTGGAATTTGTAGACTGAATGTTTGCCTATTAAAAATACATGTGTACAAGAAAAGCACATTTGTGAGTTTTGTGGCTCAAGGCAGGAGGAACGAGCACCCGTTCCCAGGATTTTGAGTGATGGAGCCCAGCCCTCTGCCCCGGGCACGGCCGGGAGCCCTTGCCTTGGGGACACAGCCGAGGGGACTTGAGCTCAGACTCCACTGGAGATATACCTCAATGGGTGCTACACAGGGTACATGAAAATGCAAGGCAGAATCTGGTCTGCTATGTAAACAGGGGATTTTCTTTCTTTCCATATAAATCATTTGAATTTCCGTGGTTTCTCCCCATCCACGATACAACGCTTTGAAGACAGGAGAAGAAAAAGTGATGGATGCAGGTGGCTGCAGAGGACAGATGTTGGACTGGAAGTTTTGATAGATACTGAAAGCCCACTGAGGTTTTCAGCCAACTATAAATTCATTTTGTGGCAGACAGATCATTAGAGGATGAGAAAAGAATAAAAAAGCCCAAACCTCTTTTCTGGCACAGATGGGGACATTTTTCACATCACTTGGAAACTCCTGGGTATGGTACAGGATGTTTCACATGGTGACTGAGATTTCCAACGTATGTGCTGTGGGGAGTATGGGTTTCCCATAGCAAACACATACAGCATGGCAGCTAAGCCCTGTTAATCCTTATTTAACCTGCTAACCACATTGTCAGATCTTACTCCAATACTAATAACTGTTAATGCTTTGCGTTACATTGAGCCCTTCCTGCACGTTGGGGTTGGTGGGGCCACATTTCTCACTGTACCTGCTCAGCTGAGGGGAAAGCCGTGTTCTGGCAGTGCCAAGGAGCTGCTGAAGGATGCTCTGTGTTTGGGGGTTCACCACTTCACACGCTCTGAACACGGGCTGGATGCCAGAGGAAGGCAGAGGTGATAGTCAAGGCCATGAACTTTGGTTCAGCTCCTTATTCTCTCACAGACTTTGCGGCCATTGGCAGGTCACACACCCCTCTGAAGCAGGAATAACCGTTCAGATCCACAGATCCCATTGCCTTCTTCCCCTAGCCGGGGGCCGTCGCTGCGCCCCGGTGCACTGACCAAAGAGCTCAGCCATGTTCTTCCAGCAGCACACCTTGATCTTCCTGCATTCGGGCACCAATGACACCATTAAATAACTCACTGTCAGTCCATTAACAAATGTACTACCCCAAGCCAGACATAGCGCAAAGTCTACTTCGAATCCATAGTGTCTCAATCGAAACACAATGATACAGCATTTACCCCCTCCTTACTCATTGTTTCTGAGTTGTCTTCAACCATATATCTCATTTAGGGCAAACCAAGTCACAGCTAGATTAGATTACAGCAAAGAAATAGGATTATTTTAAGTAGATAATATAAAACATGTCTATGGAAACTCCATGCTAATTGCATTATCTTTGGTACATTGTGAGAGAATTATCTGTATTGTATTAGGTGGTGGAAACATGCCAAAATGCTATTTAAAATGTGAGTGGGTTATAATGACAAGTCAGTCATTGGTCACAAATAAATTAAAATTAAAAGGCAGGAGCCTTTCCTGTTCATCATTTCTGGTTTCCATTTTGTCTCCCCCCTCCCAAGGCCGTGGCTGTGGAGAGCAACCACACGCCGATGGCTTAAACACAGAGGTAAAGCTCTTGTGATCATATCTGCCATCAGACAGCCCTTTTACCTCCAGTCCTTGCTGCTCAGAAAACGTCAGCGACAGCTCTAAAGAGCACACAGAGCAAGTGCCAGCAAAGGCCACTTGTAGTCAAAGGTTCTGTTTTCATGAAACATCGAAGTTTCCATCATAATTTGTCCAATCTGGACCAAATGACGGTGACAAAATTTGTAGTGATTTTGTTTCTCCTGCTGACAACTGGCTAGGAATAACACAGACGGCTGTCAGCAGCATCGCGGTGTCCTTGGAGCTGGAGCCCAACCAAATGTCATCAGTGGGATTGGAGATAATTTATTTGACAGGGTACTAATGAACCTAAATATGACAACAAAAATGACTTCCTAATCTAAACGAGAATTTAGAAACTGAAAAAAACCGATTAGACTCTTGGTCTAGGGGTCACACTGCCCTTAGTCTTGCAGCTCACAATCGCTGAAGATTCAGAAGAAAATGAAAAAAAATGACTGAATCACCCGCAATTTGGCTGGGACAGGGGGAGTCAGGCTGGGGACCTGGCAGCCCAGGTCCCTCATCCGTTGCCGTCTCTGCCAAGTCTCACCATGCAGCCCTGGACACTGACCTCCATTTTCTCCTGGAGGTGGATAGTGGCTATTTCCTCCTTTAAAAAGCTCTGTCTGAACACTGAATCATACTGTTGTTACAGCAGGAGTGGGTGGGGGAGTGAAGGTCCCACCTAGTCCTGCAGGTAACGATGTCTCGCTCAAAGAACACGTTTTTTTCCTCTCTCCTGTCATTTCCCTCACTATCATAATTGCCCAGTTCTTCAGAAACGGAGCCTCAATTATTCAGCCTTTCTCTGGGTTTTGATGACTCTCTGAAGCAGGACACGCACCAAATGGCTAGAGGATGTTGGGAAAAACTGGTGCCGTCTGTTGGAAAAAATTGGTGCTATCAAGGAATTTTTGTACCAGTCATTTATTGGCTTCAGGCAGCACAGATGCTCCCAAGGGACTTGCAGTGGTGTTCCCAGACTAACCACTCCACCACTGAATAGTCTTTCCTCTCTGGATGATCTGCCTTCAGGTTGCCACCACAGCTGGTGCCCCCATGCCTTGGTCTTCCCCCCCCAGGTTGAGTTTTTCTCTGGCCCTGCTCGGCTTGGAGCCTGCAGCCAAGTGTCAGCACCATGCCAACCTGGTCGATGGGAATGCCTTGACTGGCACGTCCACCGTGCCAATTCTTCTAACGTTTCCAAAAGAGGCAGCAAGTGATGGTGGGACTCGTGCAGCTGGGAGGACCCAACACTGGAAGCCGAACATTAACACTGCCCTGTGTTGCTGGAGGGTTTCCACAATGAAACTACTCATTACCCAGGCATTAATTAAAGGCCTGGGGGGAGCTCCCTGCTGATGCCAGCAGTGCTATGGCATTGCACCGACCAAGAAGCCCATGGGAGCAGAGGGACAGACCGCTCCCGCAGTGCGTGCCGCCAGCAGCTCACACAGCCGCAGAGCCGCGGCTGTACTTCACACACTCCGCTCGTGCCCAGCCGCTGCTCCAGCCCCCAGCAAAAGCTAAAACCCAGCACTATACACTTAAAAGCTGCTTTGTTATCGGTAAATTTTGCTGCCTGCCAGAAACATGTTTGGGACCATTTACTCTTAAAATATCTTTTGGGAGGTGATTTCTGTTCCGGTGTGGCTGCAGAGAGTTTATGAAACACAAGGATTGAAGGCTGAGCAAAGAGCCTTCGGCTGCATCCAAAGAAACACATGCAAAGAAACACAATATTCTCTGTACAGCACAACACGCTCCCAGCCTCCTTCTCCCCTTTCAGGATTTAAGTGCTCCAGAGACTTAGGGCATTTGCAGGGCAAACACAGCATGGGCAGGGCAGCGGGACATCCCTTCCCAGCGGCTCCAGCAATGTGGCTGGGGGGACTGCTGTGTCAGGTGAAGGGCAGTCTTTAGTTTTCACAAGTAGTTATTTTAATATGTCAGTGATGGTGGAACTATCAGAAGACATTGATTTCTGCCCCTTTGGTTTCTTCCTGTGGCCTCACCTAGAGCCAGGAGAGTTTTGAAGGTGCATTTATTCATCAAAAAACACAGACCAGAGGACTGATGTTGGTGAATCTCATTTGAGCACTTCTAATAACTTTGGGTTGGAGGAAGGGAGATGGGGAATTCTGTTTTTTTGAAGGAGTTCAAAACCTTCAAGATTTTTATTAACAAAATCACATTGTTCTACAGAAAAACAACCCTGGTTAGTTTTCAAAAGAGACCAAAGAAAGCAACATCAGTTTTTTCTTTCAGCCTGTGGAAATACTTTGGGTCATTATTTTCTTCATGCTTTAAAGCTTTGTGCCCTTCTGGGTTCATGCCACATAGATGCCTCTGCCTCACCCCAGTTCTCAGCTCAGCCCTCTGGGGCTCCCCAGAAGAGAGAAATCCACCGAATGGTCTTCAGGGCAGCCTGAAAAAGCCCAGAACATCAAAGCGGTTCAGGAAGCTGTCCCCTTTTTCCTCCAAAGTGCTCGGTGCGGCAGCAATTTCCTGGAAGACAGCTAGCAGGCACAATTAAACCTACCTTTCAATGAAATTTTTGCAGTTTCTACCCATATTGCTCTCAGGCCTCATGTATTAATGATTCCTCTTTCCAGGCTCTTCAGCGGGCTTGTTACAAAAAGAAAAAAGGGAAAATTAAAAGCACATTCCCCTGATTAAATGCCCTCTCTGGTCCTTCTGGCTGCAATCACCTCCCTGTGGCTGCAACCCCCCCATTTTACTGAATTCTGCTGCTGAGCCACTAACACCTGCCTCAGGTGGGAAGGAAAGGATGGGCATTGGGTGCTGGGGCTTGCCTGGACCCACATCAGCCCTGTGAAGCAGCCACTTGAGCCGCGGTCCCAGCACCCAGCAAGCCAGGACAGTCAAGCAAGAGAAAATCTGAGAGAGACACTTTAACAGAGCAGTATTTCCTGATGGGGTTTGTCCTGGGAATGTATTTTTAGCAAAGAAATAGAACGTCTTTGCAATTTTCTACTACTTTCCCATTTTGCTCACATGGCAGTTCACCTGTCTCTGCTTTCACCGAAAGGAACACAAGCTGTTGTGGTTGGATTGAGAGCTCAGACAGTTTTTCTTGCCTTGGTTTCCAGGCGTGCTTCTGCAGGGCACAGAAGCCAGCGGGGACGTGCGGGAGTCGCATGTAGGTTGCTCCAGTGTGTGCCAATAAAATGTTCGCAGCACATGAGGCGCTTGCCGGGAGGATACGGGAAATCTGTTGCGGAGAAAAGATCTGAGAAATGTTTGTGCCAGTTTACAAACTTTCTTGGCAAGCGAGGGCTTTGTGCTCTGCCACCTATAAAACAGGCATCTCGGGGAACAGTGAGCCGCCAGTGATGGGCTCTGTGGGAGAGATAAATCACAGCTAAGCTACTTGTATTCTCAGATCCTATATTGTTATTTATGTAGTCAATTATAGAGCCATATGCTAAATTGTACATCTAATGCTCCTCCGACAACCAGGCCAGCACATAGCTCAGGAGCCCAACGCTCCCAGCATCTTCTCCAGCTTCCTCACCTCTGGCAATTTTGGAAGACGCTTTTCACAGAAACATGCCTTTCTGCCCACTTAGAAGTAAAATTTTGTATCAAAATTACATGTTCATATCCAGCTTGGGCAATACTCTGCCCATAGCCATTGGCAGGTTTCAGGTCTCATTTTGTAGCTCACTGGATTTGGGAGTAGGAACCTCCACCACTTGATACAGAAATATTGTCATTGAAGCCTATAAAGATTTCATCTAGTTTTGGATGACAATGAAATATGAGATTTGATAGTAATGACATTCCATGACAGCTGCTTGTAGAAGTTTTCTGGTTTTTCATGTTAATCTGTGTCTCTTGTCAAAGCTTTATTCAGCAGAATTTGCTGCGATGCCCTTGCCTTCTAGGAGAAATGATGAAAGAAATAGCCCTTAACTCAGCAAAACATTTCTAGGTAAGAGGTTTTTGGTAGGATAACTGGCTGCAAATTAACTAATTTATTATTATTATTATTAAAAGAGTGTTTTGAAGATAGACTTTCAAAGAAAATTATTCATTAGAAAAGCTGCATGAAAGAATGTCTCTATCTTTTATGTCATTATTAATAACACTGCTCTATGAACAGTGGAATTAAGATATTAATCAAATACCTTAGTATCTATATATCAAATACCCAGTTCCACATCTGATGTAGAAATTATTTTTCTAAAACTTTGTTTTTCAATAAGATGTCATTCTTGGTAAATGAGGATAAAGTTCATTATTTTCCTTTAGCTGTACATGTGGCGTAAAACATTAAAAGCATTTTGAAAATGTTATTGATTTTCCCATAAAGGTGACAATTCCAACAAATGATACCTTCAGAATATATGATGTATCATTACAGGCGTTCCAGGTAGTGATCCTGTTAAAAATATCTGCTGTCAGCACGCATAGAAAGCATTATCCAGCCCACATTCCCCCCACCATTTTACGGGCCAGTGATATGCATTCGCTGAGCCAGAAAGCCTCTGGCCTTCTTCCACTGAACTCAGCGGAGCTGGATGATGACGATTTTGGCTTGACAAACTGCAGTATCAGCCACCTGGATAAACAGCATGTTTTGCAGGCGCAGAGCGGTGGCCTGGGCACTGCCCACAGCTCCATCCCTGCCAAAGCATCCACCCCCTGACCTTGCCAGGCTTTCCCTGTCCCTCCTCCACATCCCAAATCATTCCTCTGTTTCCAGTCCCCTGTCCCTGGCTGTCGGTAGCATCGCAGGGGGCTGTGCCCATGCACAGGGAGCCATCCCTGCATCCCTGGCTGCTATGTGTGCAGAACCTGCTTCTTTCTCCCCGAGCTTACCCGCAGGGTCTACGAGGGCTCACAGGGTGTTCTGCAAATTTCCAAAAATATCAGGATTGAGGGCAAAGAGGAGGCAAGTTTGACTATCTTGAGTGAGAGAAAGGAATCTCTGTATTTAGCAAGATCTCTCAGCTTTTTAGTGAGGAGGTGTGCTCCTGACCCGTGGGACCCCAGTCTCTTCTGGAGCCCGTTGTCTGCTGCTCCAAAAATGGGCTCTGAAATACAAAGCCGAAGATAAAGTGGCTGCACTAGATGAAGGGAGGAGGGCAGGGATGGCAGGATGGGCGGGCCTGGGGGAGGTTTCCCGTGGGGAGTTTGCTCCCCGTCACCCCTGCTTCACCCAGACACCCACTCACGGCACCCACCAGCAGCTTGGAAGCGATGGACAAACCCAAGGGACCATTACCAGAGCATCACCTGCTTTGGGTGCAGTTGGCCTCCAACTAAATCCTTCCCGTGATGCCAGGCATGGTGATTAGATGCAACCTTGCCTCTTTTAACACATGACCTATGTGCAAAGTTGTAGTAATACCCAAGACGTCATCTGCTGCTTCAAATGCTGGTCTGCAGCACCCAGAAGCCCTCGGCACCTACTAACACCCTCATCCGAGCACCGCCCACTGCTCCCTGAGGCAAACTGGTGCATATTAAACCACAAGCAAATTAAAAATTGCAGCATGGCTGCAGCAAGCCATTTGCAGACATCTTCCAGTTGTCTGCACCAGCTCTTTGCCTTCGTCTGCCTCAAAAGCAGGCAAATCTTCCAGTCACCCACAGGATTTCTGCTGATGATTAATGCACAGCAGGAGTATCTGGAAAGCCTCACATGAAACAAACTGTGGTAAATGGATCGCTTTTGTAAGTGATAATGAAAATGCTGTTTTGTCCATCATGCACACCCCAGCTGGCTCTGAACCCACCCTGGCATGGGCAGAAGTGGGGCCACTTTTGTCTGAGGACCACTTTTGCTAGAGATGTTTGGGGCTTTCAGAGGACACAGCTGCACCCAACAGCCGGGGTATCCCATGACTGATTCCTTATATTGTGCTGGGAGATCCTTGGACGTAGGACAGTGGAGTCATCCTCTTTTCTCCCCCTTATTCCACTTGCAATGCTTTATTGCAATTCCTTGGACTGCAGCTGGACTCATCTACGGAGAGCAGGTGGGCTGGGAGAGTAAAGATAAAGAATGTGCTTTTTACTCAGCTTTTAAGTGGGAACGATAACTCTATGCATTTCAAAGGATGTCTACCAAGAAGTGGGGCTGTGGTATGTGTTTAATTAACTGAAAAATGGGCTTTTGCTTTTCTGTGTTATTATTCTTTTAATACCATTCTGCCTTTTCCCTGTTAAATATATGTCAAGAGCTGCAGCTATTTTGCTTGGGGCAAAAAACTCTCTTTCTTTCCCCGTTTCTGTTGTTGTTCTCTATATAATACTGAGAACATAAGACAGCACAAAGGTACAGTTCTGTATCAGCATTTACTCTCTACATACTAATAGGCCCAAGTAAATATAAATGTGTGTATACACATACATATGTGTGTAAATATATACATACGTGTATATTTATATATATGTACACACACACACTTATACTGCTATGACATTAGAATTGGGTGGGTTTTGCCACAGACACCGCGGAGACCCTCTGGGGTCCCAGGCTCTTTAGAGGGATGCTTCCCAATTCCTGTCCATGGAAAATAGTGGTCTCCAGGCAGAGGGAGGTAATAAGCCAGGAAGAACTAATAATACCACTTACCTCCTCTAGAACCTACTTTTTCAAACTGTGTGCAGGGGATAGGATTCACACTAGGCAGAAAAGTGTACAGCTACCAGTCCTGGGCTGGGTTCTAGCTGTTACAAGCCTCACTCCCCTTCTGCTAAGAACCTCTGGGCTCAGGAGCGCACGTCCTCTCCTGATCTCTCACAATACCGCGCGCCTCGGTTACACTGAGAGCCCTGGCTGTCGTCTGTGCCTTCTCATTCTTGTAACAAGATCATGGTGATTTCTTGCTGCAGTTAGGGAGCTGCTCTCACCTGGAAGGGTGAGAAAGTCTGATCTGGGGGAACTTTGCTGGTCTTCCTGGTGCCTTTTACATTTTGTCTTCATTGACATTGCCCACAACTTAATACAAATCCTCCTTTCTTTTTACCAGTAAATCAACTTTTTCCTTCCTTCACTTTACACCTCTACAGCCTTGATGCTTGTCATTCCACCGAGTACTCTCACTTGTAGTTTGCATTACATGTGCTGTGCAAACGAGGGCCCAGCTGTAGCAGAAGATTTCTAAAGGCACAAACTCTACTTCGGTGACTATGCCAGGGATGAAAACGACTGCCAGGATAAAAACCAGGGTGTTTTGCTCTATAAATCTGGACTAGAGGCATATTGTGCTCTCGTCTCATAGTAGGGGTGAGCAACAATTACCAAATGAATGAATATACATATATATATATATGTATATATACACATACACGTGTACAGAACCACTGAGAATTTTTTTATCATGCAGTATGTCTGAAAAGCAATTGCAGATAAGAGATCCTATACTTTGGAGATGCATGTAACATCAACACCCTCTGCTCTGCCAAGCCCTAAGCCTTGGAGGTATATCAGATCTGGTGACATTCAGAGATGGGATCTAAATTTGGATTTTTTCCTGTTTCTTTCTGTTATGAGTTTACTACAAAGGAGAAAGTTTTCCAGATCTCAGCAAAAATCACCAGTTTGACTTTGTCAAAATGTCTATCACCATCTTATCGCTGGAGCCTAGGAACGGCACTAATATGATAATGATTCCTTTACCTCCCTGGCTGATTAGGAGTGAACAATGACTGATGACTCCTGTATCATTAGGGATTTCCTTTCCCTCCCCTCTCTTCTCCCCATTTGGGAACATCAGAAGAAATGTTTGCTAAACAAGAAGTAGCACCCTGCCTTTTCCTTGATAAAAATTCCCCCCCCAAAAAAAAAAAAAGAGGATCTAAATTTGGAATTGATATATAAAGAGCTGGTGCCACATGAGTCGTACCGTAACTCTCCACCCCACAACACAAGGAGCTTGCCAGTGGGGAACGTGCCAGTGCCGAACACCCACCACTTGTCACTCTCCTGCTGCACACAAAGCTCTGCAACCAAGGTGCTTCTCTCCCATTACCGCCGGGGGTTACATTGACATATTTTATGTCCTTTAATAGCACCTGCTGTTAAATACAAAATGACAGCAATATATTGTAGAGTTTATAAAAAATTATTGAGGGCTCTCATACCAGGAGGCAGCTTTAAAGCTGGCTGTGGGTTTTACACACGCATGGGAAATGCATATGAAGACAACCCGCTTTTTTTTTTTTAACTGAACTTTGTTATGAAGAGACACTCAAAAGAGAGAAGCTGGGAACGTCTTGAATTCCAACAGCTAAGGCAGAATCAAAGATGTGATGAACAATTACATCATTATATGTCAAAAGTGAAGTTAATTTCAAAGGGATGAAACTCCTCATTAAAAGCTAAAAAAATATACAGATGGCACTCATTTAAAGTGCACTCATGAAAAAAATTGAGGTCTATGTATCTGCTTGTCTTCTGACTTGACGCTGCCACATCCCAAGCTGAAATATTTGCTCAGACTGATCTCTGAGACTTTTTTAAATAATGTATGCTCATTACGGATGATTTTCCAGTGTGTTGTAAAGTCAATGGGCATACTCTTTTGAGGGTTTGGAGACTTTTATGTGCCACTTTGGAAGAAGGGGTACACCTCAGAAATTCAAATAGAACTTGATTTGTGGGTAAGAGACAACACTTCTTTGCAGGGATCATTCAGGTTACGGATGTCTCGTCTGCTGCTGCACCATACCTCCCAAGCAGCGCAGAAACCTCTGGACCGGTCCGAGACAGCCTATGCTGAATGAAGGAGTTGATAAGCTGAGAACATGCACATTAGAAACATTTCCAAAATTAAGAGTAAGCAGGTTTAGAAAGGAATAATACCGACACGTGCATTTTGGGACTATTCTTATTTTCATATCCAATTTTACAAAGTGTTCCTCAGCATATTTGATGACAAGGGACACTGCAGGCTCACTGTGCACCAGACACTTTCCCACTGGCTTCTTGGCTATGAACCAGGTCCAGAGAATACTGTGCGTAGAAGCCAAATGATACTCCAAGAGGAGAAGCAGTCTGCCACAGCTGCCCAGTGCATCAGCTCGATGCTTCAAATTAAGGTGTCTAACAAGGACTTTTGACCAGCGAGGAGCTGACAAGGCAAATAAATTCATCATTTGCATAGCTCAGAAGCAAAGATGTGACTGAACAGCATAGCGATTTTTATCAGTTATTCAGGGTAATTTCCCTGGTTAGGTGGCAAAACTTACACTTGTGAAGGATAATATTTATGGGGGGAGTGGAGATGTCATAAGCACTATTTGAGTCTTAAATCAAGGCCACAAACTTTCACTGCCATGGTATGCCAGGGTGGGAGGGGGTCACACTGGACGCTGAAGCTCCCCTTCTTCCCCAGCATCCTACCAGGGTTACCACCAGCCTGGAAAGGGACTTGGAGAGCTTCCAGATCAGTATGACTTACAGGACTGAAAGCAGACATAAAAAATGCTGAAAAGCTAGATTTTATGTGGTGCTCCTTCACCAGTGCATTCCTAGCTACATTCGAAGTGGCTCTGCAGCAGGGGAGAGAGACATCAGAGAGTAAATGCTCCTGGCAAAGCTTGGCAGGACCCTGCAGTTTGCCCAGGGTTATCCCAGGACAGAGACCACTTTGGCATCAGCAAATATTTCACTGAGATGCCGGGGTCCAAAAGAAGCATTAAAAACAAACGTTCAACTCGTCCCTGGCTGCAGGGAGCAGAACCTTGCTGTGGCAGAGCAGCAGCTGCTCCTCACACTGTTCCCAAGGACCAGGTAACATGAGCATTACAATTAGTGAGCAGAATTAATTCATTCTTGATTCGGTCTTTAATTTCAATGTTCTCCAAAGGGAATCTTTCTGGGACTTAGGACTTAAAAGCAGAGCACAATGCAAGAAAACGAGAACATGTTCAATATAACTAATGATGCAGACAACTTCCTCCCACAGAAATTATATTATATGCGGGAGTTATTTCATCTTTCCCTCTGGGGGAACACATTATAAATTCTGTTTACTAGAGCAGCCTGAGACAAAATGCTTGTATTTCCTAACATGGAGGAGCCTGGCAGATTCCTTCGCATTGTTCAAAGCTCTTGGTTGTACCAACTCACCTTTCTCCTTTACTATGTGTTTCTAGTAGTACCACAGTGACAGCAGTGCCTTCAAAGGACTAAAATGTGCTGGACTTTAAGATGACCCAATATAAACTTGCCTTAGTGGGAAGAAAATTATTATATCTCTTCTTTTTTTGTTTCATGTACAGAACTAAATGAATCAGATAATAGAAATTACAGGCTGAAGAAGGCAATGATTTGCAGAAAGATTTGATTCCACTGCTTTTGAGCAGCATAAGCATGGAAGACACAGATCAGATCAGAGACAGTAGCCCAGAAAGGATCAAGATGCATTTGGTTTTTTGAGGATTAATTTTATTTTAAGCTGCCTATTGTAAGAAATGTGGTTGTGTAAAGGACAACATAGTTACATATAAGGAATGATGGGCTGATGAAAAAGCAAAGCCGATAGCTCAAACAGATTGTTAATTATCTTTGAAAACCAATTTTCTGGAGCACATCGTGTCTTTCCAAAATGATGCTAACCTTTGGTCACAGCTCCCTGGTTGTACTGGAAAGTACCATCTAATGCATGCTAAGGAAATCAGGCTGTGTAGAAGTGTGTGTGTGTGTGTGTGGGGGGGGGGGGGAAGTAGCGTAGGGGTATGTGTGTGTGTGTATGTCTCTGCTCCCCTCCCCAAATTCTGCTCCCATCAGTGCACCAGCTTAGCTGCTTTTGTGTAGAGAGGATGAGTGAGAGAAATTGTCCCTGGATGTTAACCTTGATTTGAGCTGACGGAAGTCTTGAAAAGATAGAAGGTTTTTGCTTTCGCTTGCTGTTCCAGGCACAGCAGATTGACAGCACTGGAGCTTTGTGTTAAAAGTCTGAGCTACAAGTTCAGTGTTGCTCGAGGATTAAGGCAAGAGCACCTCCCTTAAAGCTCTCCCCTACATCTCACACCATTACTGAAAATGCTTCTCAAGAAGCAGTTATAGTCCAGGTTAGCTGTGGGAGGTCTAAAGGCCATCAAGCCCTTTTGGTATTCTGGGAGAGAGAAGGTTTGATCTGCCCCAGGTACAGATGGTTAAAAATTGTCTTTTCCTTCTTCACCAGTAATTGGCTCCAGAAAACAACAAAAATAGCAAAAACATCCCAGTCAGACTAATTACTTTGCTGCAGGCAAACTGGCTGAAGCTGCAGGTGTCTGGGATGTGGTGGGAGCCCCATGCACGATCCCCACCTTGGGCAGGAATAACTATCCAGAATTTCCCAAAGGGGGATCTGGGGAGCCTATTCCCACTTACCCTTTGGGGACCATCCACTTGGATGCTACATTGAGTATCTCCCTGGTTACAGAGGTGTCTGGAAGGTATTTAAAGCACTGGCATTACACACTTGCTGCTTATCATTGTATTTTCAACTTAAATTGGTTTTATACCACATGAGGTATGAGAGTCTGTGCTGGCAGGGAAAGCTTCCTGTTAATCTGCAGGAAGACTCTCATCTCTATATATTCCTCATGCTCATCTTTCAGTCAAGTGACTACAGAGTAAGACCCCACGGAGAATACATCTGCAGAGAAAATGGTTACAGCAGCATCTTTATGAAAGCTGCCTGCGTGGATTGAGGCAAATGGAGAGAAATAAGTCACAGGGAGAAGGGAGATGGGGAGGTGCGGTCTCCCCAGGGCTCATGAGCAGCAGAATTCTGACCCCTCCCTGCACAACTCATTTTTATAACACTATTTTCAGTTGGGTGGATGGAACTGGTTGTGCTGCACATGAGTCGTATTTGCTGTGGTGAGTGTCACTGCTGGTCCTACAGCAGAGTGTGTTCTGTGCTTACCAGTACTGTGGGACACTCTCCATCCTGAGCCCAGGACCACAGCCTGCCTGGGGCTGCAGAAAACAGACCTTAGCTACTATGTGCATATAAACATAATATAATTTCTAAATACACACCACTGGAGAAACATACATCTGATCCCCTAGAAATGGGCAGGGAGACAAGCGAAACGTGGTGCCTTCACCCTGCAAAGGTCTGGCTTGCTCAGTCTCATCCTGTCTCTGCTATCCCAAAGTCCTTTAGATATCAGAAGGCACTGTGAGAATAGGGAAAAGCTGATAATGTCTGTTAGGCCCAATATATCTAGATATATATAATTTATTTATTATTTTATTTTTTTTAGAGGCTTTAAGGATTTAGATTTCAGAGCACAGATACCCAAGGCATTTGAAAGAGGCACTGTGTTGTTTGCTCTTGCCAGCCTCACTGCTGCATGGTCTGCCTTGCTGGGTTTGCTCCTTGGGGAGCTCTCCTGCAGACATGCAGGGTCACACCATCTTCTGGGTTATTAGAGTGGCTGTGTCAATACTGGCCAAACTATACTAAACTGTATCCTTGTTTCCATAGTGACATTTCTGCCCATATGAGAAATTTTGGGCTTTTTGTTGTCACACTCAAAACCATGAAGCAATAAGGAGGTATAACCCACAATGTAACTACTATGCATCAAGCGGGTGTCCCAGCTGGGACCAATGGAGCCACATCCATAGGGGACAGCACCATACAGACATTCCTTCCCAGGGCAGTGCAACTGCACAGATTTCTGTCCCTGTTTGCTGGTGTACAAATACCCCAGGGAGCAAACTGCCTTCAGCTTTGTTTCCCAGCTTGCTAATGGTATCTGCCCAAAGGACAGGCAGTGTCCTATTTTGAAAGCATCGAATATTCAGAATAACCTCAGAGGACAGTGCCTGGCAGCTTGGATGTGGACCAGCATGAGAGCAGTGGTGGTGCTGTAGAGCCCATCCAGATGTGACTCTGAACCCTGGTGATTCCCAACGCTTCAAATGGGAAAAATCTTTTCAAAGAAAACCACTGTGACTCTTCTGACCTCTAATCTCTCTGCTCTTAGAGTCTGGTCCTTGCTACTTAGCTCAAGTTTGGGTTTACCAGTAGAAGTGGTTTGGTCTCCAGCACTAGTGTGCGTGGTGTCTTGTATCTACAGTGTGGTCAATGCTGTGCTCCTCTGCTCTCCCCATTTCAATGAGAGCTGTAGCTACATCATTACTCTAACCTTGTGCAAGTTAGTGAAAAAACAGCAACTTGTGGTTACATGTGTTGTACCAAACTCACGTTGTCTAATTGCAAAAGACTCCACAGTCCAAAGAACAAAAGACCAGGGTCTGGTGATCAACATGATAAATTTGGCTATGTGTGCTGTTTGTTCAGTGGAGTACAGTTGTCAAATAATATGCTTCCAGGCTCAGTGAAGCAAATTAATTTTGTATCCTTTAATCAAAAAACCCTTATATTTTTCAAAACAATACCCTCTTTTCCTTCCCTGAGGGCCCTGCAAAGCATAAAGCAATGCACAGAAAGGAGAGAAATAGATGGAGAAAATAAACATAGTGACAACATGACAAATCTTTATAATCTGGGAGAAAATTCTTTCTTTTTTTATTGCTGCATGAATCTGAGCCTGGAGTTCTGTTATCTGCCGTGGTAAATAAGGATGAATTAATGTGAAAAAAAAGTGTATTTATAGCATGAGTATACTGCTGAGTAATATAGTGCTGTTTGCTGCTTAGGAACACAGAGACCAAGTCTTATTCCAGTGAAGCACTTTTGTAACCTGGCCAAGTGCGTCCACCTGAATCCATGAACAACCAGGGCTATAGGATTGCCTGCGCAGGACTCAACCAGGAGTCCACGAACGGAACATAGCAAGTAGATAATCTGCTAAAAAAATCTTTTTTTTTTAAGAGAACATGTGAATTAGCAGTGGAACTCTGTGCCACATGATGCTGTGGGTACTATAAGATTACAAAGTAAGCAGGAAAAATTAAAGAAAGAAATACATCATTGTGGTTTTTCAATGCAAAGACAACACCTCGGGACTGGGAAGCCCCAGGGCTGCAAGCTGTGGGAGTTTGAGAGCATTTGCTAGGAAAATGCTGCTACTTGCTTGCCCCTTTTGTAATCTCTCCTGTCTGCTAGTCAGGTCTCCAGCATGATCCAGCATGGCCATTGCTATCCTCTGACTGAAGGGTGTATCAACAGGCTGTCACTTGTGCTGCACGTAGCTGATATGTACCTAAAATGGCATGAAATTATGGGATTTCCAGACCCTAAGTGTTTAGGCCCTTCTGATTCAGGGGCAAAGAGAAAAAGGAGGAGTTTGGGTTAAATTGTTAAGAGCCCTAATGTAGACAAGGCACTAATATCTTTAGCATCATGCCATGGGCATCAGATGTGAGCAGAATTAGACTACATGGTGTCTAAAGCACTGACGTTTTGGAGGTGCCCTCTCTTAAGTAATGACTTAAAAGTGACCTTAGAGAAAGCATGGACCCAGTATTTCAGTGTTTCTTAACACAGGATGAGCCCAATTTTTAACAAGCTCATCTTCCCTCAGAACAGTTTTTCACACAAACCATACTGTAAGTGTTTTTGTATTTATTCTCTGTGATGAAGCTTTCCTAGGGCTCAGCCAGGTACAATTTCTGTTTTCAATAGCCTTGCTCTCTCAGAAATCTCATCTGGATGACTAAGAAAACCAAACACATCTCTCCTTTTAGCTTATCCTGGAGTGTCAGAAGAGAATGAAAATGGGTTGAATTGCCTCTCTACCTGTACCAAAGAGATTTCTGTTTTCTCATGTGAGTGTGGTTGAAAGGAATATCTTGTTCAGGCTAGTGTCTACCCCAAAGAACTAGCTGACAGGTGGGACAAGAGGAGCCAAAATGGTTACAAGCTATCATTTTCAGATTATTAGTTTTGTGTATCACAAATTCATAAATAAGGCTGGGAAATCTCCCTATTACCCCAGCGGAAGCAGACTCACTGCTGGGTTACATTACATTCTGTGTCATCGGTCTTCCCAAGCACTCTTATCTCATGGCTAAACAAACAGAGTTCATGTCTTCAAGGGAGAATCACAGCAACATTTTGGCTTCCCTTTTCCCTCAGACCTTAATTCTGATCCAAATTAGGGGATGCACTTCAGTAAATATCTGATCTTCAGCAAGCACAATAGTTACAGTGGGACTTTTCATGTGCTGAGAATCAGGCATGCACCTAAGCCAGTGATTCAAGATCTGCAGTCTTCCCTTTGTGAACAGGCACACAGAGATGAAACACGTTCAGTTAACAGCGGTACGGCATTACACATACAACAGAATCGGTGATCAGCATTTTATCAGGAATGACAGCTATCTCTGCATATGACCTGAAAGGAATACATTTAGCAGCAGAATTCATAAGCCTAGATTTCAAGCACTGTGTGAATATGCAAGGTACTTCAGGGCTGTTGAACACCTCATCTGTTGTCACCAAGGAGCACTTAATAAAAAGCAGCTGTAATAATCCTTGCAGAAACACCGGCACTGATTGCGAATGTTTGAAGACACACCTCTGGACCTTTGCCAAAGGCCTCTCAACCAGGCACCTGCAAGGTCAGATGGCTGCTGGCTGAGATCCCTCTGCCCCATAGGCATCAGATCAGGTCTGCCATCAACAAATGGTATGGGGAGAAGGACTGGGAGCGCCAGCTGGTGCAAAATCACCTTAGCGTGGAGAAAGTTTCATTTTGAGAGCAGGGAGGAAGGCCTTGCTACTAGGGAGCAAGGAAGATGACAGAGCATCAAGTTATTACTCATTGCAATTACATTTATGCATAAAATTATGGATTAAAACCTACCCACGAGGTCTACAAAGAATAACAGATAAATTCAGTCTATGCTCTGCTTTAATTTTTTCAGATGAATGTTTCTTTTTATACCAAGCATATGGTGCACTAGATTTCAAGTCCCATTGATAAAGACTCTAATCTCCATAGTCTCTTTATTATATTTTTCCATTTTCTGCTGAGTTGGAAAAAGGCATTGCATACCATCTGTCAGCGTGATCATAGTGCAATTTGCAGAAGTTTCAGACCGGTACAGTGTTAGTAGCAGCTCGCTGTTCTCCTCCAGACTTGGGTTCTTTTAGAAGCAATATAGCTCCATTAAAGAGTTACTTCACAAACATAAACTCATTTGTGCAGTATGCTAATGACAATAATGCAAATGAATCTGTCATGTTCGTACCTACTATCCCTAACCACCCTATTCATGAATATATGGTAATTAAGCTATTACTGCAAATGTAACTGTGTCAGCACTACTAAATTAAGAGCTGTACTGTAAATAAAAATGGGGTCATAAAAAGGAAAGAAGGCAGTAAAAGATAATGGATAGAAATAATAAGGGTGAGGTAGAAAAGGCTTTGCACAAGCAAATGAATTTATTTTAAAAGCTCCTACTGAAGGATCTATTTTGATGCCATGGTTTGAAATAGCAGATAGATGCTGATACATAAAAAAATAGTTCTTTTTGTCCTCAAATGCAATACAAAATCCCATGACACTGGCAGGTTTGCGATAAAAATGATAAGTGATCATCAACGTATTAGCCCTCCACTGTGGCTCCATCTCTGAGCTCATTAATGACTGCAAGGTATAGAAATATGGCTTAACAGACCCCTTCTGTAAAAGTTTGCAACAGAAAAGTCAGAGGTTCCTATTCCCAAAGAATAATTTGTAGTCTGAACTATGCAAAGTCAAGGTTTTTCTTATTTGGTAAACTCAATGGCACTATACACTTCTAGCTCTCTTGCGTTGTCACCAGTGCAGCCAGTTTTTAAAATGTAAAACAAATTATTCCCACATGAAGAATCCTATTTCCATTAAACAGCAGTTGGATATTTGCAGCAGAAATAATTCTGTTGCACAAATGTAGATTTCGAGAAACATCACTGAGATCAATATTTTGCTTAGCCTCAACCTACGTATAAATGAAATCAGAGTCTGGCTGTAGGTGACCAATCTTGCTGGTGAGATCTGCACAACCACCATCCTGTTCCAGTTTGAAAGACTTGAGGTTTGAAAAGGTGGAAAGAAAAAGTCCTGAATTAAAATACATGTCCTTACTGAAGAAGAGAGAGAAAAGATGGGAAAAATTCCGTTTGAGGAGGTGATACACAGATGCACAGAAAGAATCATGAGCCATATATTCCATATTCTGCATTTGCAGATTTTCCTGAGCCCACTATTTTCATGGAAGGTAAAACTGAGGAGCATAGTGGTCAAAACTGTAAGACACTGCACACAAAGAAAGCCACTGTCTGCAATTAGTTTGAGATGTGTAGTGGATAAATAGCACTGAAGATGGCACATGGTGAGATTTATCTGTAAAGTGAGAGTTTTCTCCACTGTATCAGATAGAGGAGGTTTTTCTTTTTCGAAGGCATATAATCCCTCCCGCTTCAGCACAGAAGCCGATTGCCATCAGAGATTGGAAGATGCCTTTTCTCCAAACTGCTTATTCCACTTGCATTCACAGTGTGGTTTCCTGCCTTTTCCTTCTAACTCAGCTAGAACAGAGCCCTGATGAGGACAGGGCATTGGATTTGATGTCCCCAGTATGTAAATCCTAATTAAACACAGACAAGGATATGCCACATCGGTTTGCTGATAAGCTCCCTAGAGACTGATTTATATAGGGATAGGCAAAGTATATAGCTCAGTGGTTCAACAGCATGTTGAGATATTGTCTGGGAAGAAGGAAGCTGGCTGAACTCTCAAATCTGGGTGAGCTGGCAGCCACCACCTGTAGTCAACCCCCTTCAAAACATCTTTGCTTTGACAGGGCTGAGGGTCTCAACTGGAGCCAACTGTGGATTTTGCAAAGGGCCCCTCCATTTCTAAAGCTCAGGGCACAAACCATCCAGCTCAGAAGTGATCACCTTTCAACCTGGCATCTCAAGCAGTTTGCCTGCCCCCCACACCTTCTCTCCTTTTGTGCCTCTGAGGTCTCTCCTGGGGCTCACCCTGAGGCTGCGGGTGGGAATATGATGCTGGGGAAACCGCTGCAGCTGCCACAGGTAGGGCTGACAGTAAGCCCTTCCCACTGCCCCCTCAAGCAAGAATTTGACAATGCTTGCTTTTGCCCAGCTGGCGTGGGATGCAAGAAATTACTTTGCCGGTAAGTTTCGAGTTCTAGCTAGAGATTCAGTGGCTTTCTTGAAATGCAGGGTGGCTCGGGGTCTGTGGGGAAAGGACACTTGTGGACCAAAGGCAAAATGTAACAATAATGTGAGGCAGTGATGGAATGTAAAATAGTTCAGTCACTTAACACAAAGTAAGCCATGACTAGCTCAGGAATAATTATTTCTTTCTAAAACTCCCTTTTTTAAAGAATTAAACAATATTAAGGAAAAGACCATGTTTGAAGTCAGATATCCAAACCAGAGCAGGAGAGCATAAAGGCAAAGTTTCAAAGGTGTTCATCCCAGGAGCTATAATTAGAGGTGAATTGCAGGAAGATGGAAATAAAACTCCTTTGGTCTCATACAAGTGCCTGCAAATAGTAGTACACGCTCGAGTGCTCCTGGCTGCCGAGCCCTCTGCCGTTCCCCAGGGCTGTGTGCGGTTACACCACACTCTTCCCATGATATTTATTGCCAAGTCAAGGCTTTTGCTTCCTTTCTGACAATTCAAGTATGTACTAAAACCCACATCTGTGTCTTCAGGGGGAATTGCCAGGGCATTTCTGAGAGCGGACTATCAGGTGCGTGAGCTCTGCCAGTGGGTGCAGGGAAGCAGTGCTGGGGCCAGCATGCCCTGCAGAACTGCACGCACAAGCCACGTGCACAGGGAGTGCAAGGAGGGCTCAGCAAACACATTACAACCTGTGTTTGCAGGGAGCAAGAGGCACATGCACAGAAGGATCAAACAGCATTACATTAATGAGCAGTGATATATTAAACAGCGGTGTGACTGCTGCTCGTGGTCATCTATCTCCTCCCAGCTCCTGAGGGTAGCAGCACTCATGAAATGATGTGCTCATGTAACAAGACTAAAAGCTGACTTGCCTCATGCTGGAGTAAAGTTGAAGAAGGGAATAACTTGTTTTAAGGCTGTCTTTCTAAGGCATAATTTTGGTGACTTTGTCTGCCATGCAGCTTAGTGTCAGCCTTGCCAGAAAATATCCATCCTGATGTGAGCAGCCAAACAGACTGGTCATGTGTCTGTCTGCAAGCAGGAAACAAAAATGTAAATTCTGTATAGCAAAAGGGAAAAAGGACCGTGAGCTTCACAACAAAACTGAGACAAACTGCCCTTGGGCTAACACATCCATTGTAGGATGGAAGGGATATTGTGACAACAGGAATTAAACTCATTTTTCTGTACAGTTTAGTGGGAGCAGCAGGTATAAGTCCTGGGGCCTGATCTTCCCATGCTGTGAACCCGGTGCTTTGCCACTAACATGAACCAAGCTGTCCTGACTGCGCAGCAGCAAAGCAGCTGGCCTGGAGTGTTTGCTCAGTATGTGCTCACTGGAGCAAAAAAGATGGAATCCAAAATAATGATAATAAAGGTAATCCAGAGAAAAATTAAAACTGCTGAAGAGGAGGCATAGAAATCTCTGCTCGTGGCTGCATCACCGGCTGCAGCCCCGTACATCTTGTCAAGCTATATTTCATCAAGCTGCACCAATTCTTGCAAATCCAAGTCAAATGGCAGCCTCACGGGGATTACCTGCTGCCCAGTTAACAGTGAAAAGATTTTGAAGTGCAGGAAGTTTAATTTCCATGTTCTGATGACCTGAAGTCATCTAAGGCAGCAATAAAAGAGAAAAACAAAACCCCAACCCCCCCCCCTCCCCCATGGCATTTTCTTAAGGGATGCATTATTTTTAGCTGTGGAGGTTTAAAGCTCTCTCCAAGTTCCTGAACTTTCAGAACATTTCTTCACTAAAGAGCTTGACAGCAAAGCAGGTTCTCTTTTTCCCAACTTTTCAACTGATCTAATTAAATTATGAAAAATCTCCCTTTCTGCGTGGTGAAGGAATATACATTTTTCCAGTGAGATAAAAGTCATTTTCCAGCGGCTTTATTTTTAAGAATAATTGCTCCCCTTTCTGTTTTTAGGGCTCAGCTACCTTCCTACTTCACTTTATGGTGGAGAGGTGGGAAATAAACAATCTTGCCCATTCTACTGGTTTTTGTTCTCAAGATTACTGACACCAGACAGCTTTTGTGAGACAAAATTGGTTGTCAGTGCGTCATTGGTCCTGATTCTGATTGACACTGGTACCACTGCACACTGCCAGCTGGAAATCTGCTCCTTTATGCTTTAATTTAGTTCAGGTGGCTCAAGAAGAATGACTTCCCAAATGGGAGATATATATATATATATATATACTTTTTTAATGGAGTTTGGGTTAGTATCACTTTTCTGAAATGACACTGCTTTTTAATCACCTACATTTATGGGATTTTGGGGGGGCATTTTGCATTGCTTTTTGAGCAAGGCTCCCCTCTGCCCAGCACCCTGACAGCTGGGGGCCAGAGGCAGAGCCAACTGCCAGCTTGCCCTGTTTCCCTGCTTGCAGGGCAGCCATGCCACTGACATCGGCTGCCCACATCTCCAACGTGCAGAGCTTCAAAAGCTTTTCCTGTCATCCCCTGGGACAATATTGAACCCTTTTTATAGGTGCAAAAATTAACCCTTTGCTCCTCCAGACTGTAGCCACCTTGTAAGAGGCCCTGGCTGAGAGGAACTCAGGGCCAGGATCTGCAGTAAAATGCTGGACAATAAAAATCCTATAGAGAACATACAGAAACAAATTAATTAAACCAGTTAGAAGAAATTGCTACAGAAGCCCTGACCTCTGTTGTCACTACAGGCTTTTGCTTCATGGTTGCAAAAATTATTTTTTTTCTTTCTCGCTGAAACTATTTTCTGTCCGTAATCTGAACCTAATCTTGGCCGCTAAAGGGACTCTCTCCTTGGACTCAGGGCCATTCTTTGGCAGTAAATTCAGATCATCCCACTGGAACAGGGACAAAAGGATGTCATTTACAAAGCCAACTGCACCCACTCAGCACATAAACTTATATACGGTACAGCAAAAACCCTGCAGCACAGTGTCACGTGTCCCAGTACTTGGATTTAAAACCCAGACAAACTCTAAAGCATGGGTTGACTGAATCTGAGCAGGAAGAAAATAATTTTGTGTTCTTGGACTGACACAAAACGCAGGCAGAAGTTTTGAATAAATGATTTGCTCTGAATCATTTACTCAGCGCTACTCAGTACCTCAGAGGACAAGGAGGGCTCCTAAACATTTGCAGTAATAAAATATTGAGTCGACTCTAGTACTGCTTTGGAGGGGAAGAAGTGTGTCCTGGCTGCCGGCAGGCTCCAGCACTTTGAGCTGTGGAGCCTGTTGTTGTCTGCATAATGGTTTTGTGCCCCGTTAAAGCTGTTGTTGCATTTTACCTTATAGGTGGGTGCATCTCTGTGACAGATAAAGTGGTTCCTGTGCACAGACTGTAGCTAGTAAAGTGTTTTCTTATGAAAGTTCTAGCGAAGTGAAGCAAGTTCAGACTATGTTATGTATTATTCATCTTTTAGTAATATCACAGCAGAATTTAGGGGAGTACGGCAAAAATTTTGATCATTAAAGAGGGCAGGACACAGGTTTGACATGTTTATAAGGCCAACAACAAACTCCTCTTGAGTGTCAAGCCTCTGTTTCAAGCATAAAGCGGTGAGAAAAGCTCGTTGTAGCAATTTCGGTGCTTACAAAGGAAAAACAATGTCATGCCAAGATTTTGTGCCCAGTGCAGAACCACAGGGGATCAGCATGGGGGAGCAGAGTGAGGAACCCAGGTGCTCCCGCTCGGGAACTGCCAGGGTGCTGCAACCCTCCCCGTAACGCCTGGCGTGGGCAGCATCCCAGTGTGACGGTGAAGGCAGGGTCGGTGCAGATGCCTCTCTCAGAGCTACGCTCAGCTTAAAAGTGCAAAAAGAGCGTGGAGTGAACCCCAGTATAATCTGTGATGCCTGGGGGTGGTTGGTGGGAAAGGGAAGGAGGGAAACACAGAAAAAGGCCCTCCTGGACGACCAGAGGGAAGCTTTCCTGCCCAGGGAAAAGGTAAAAACGGGCTTTCACTGAATTCAGTCTGTCAGTAAGCGAGTTATGAGGTTTTCTTGGTTATCTGATAGATTTAGACACCCGTGTGCCAAAGCGTGTGGGAAATGAAGATATTTGAACTCAGAGGCCCAAAATGGCTGGAACGTGGAGTGCAGGCGACTGGGCCGGGTGCCGCTCGATGGCGTGCCGGTGGGCACCGACAGGCTGGGTGCCGCGGAGGCAGGCCCTCAGGGCTGTCCCGGCAGGTGGAGCGCGGGTCATGCCTGCCTGCCCCTCTGGCGGCTGCCCCCAGCCCAGGAGCAGCTGGGATGGAAGGCCGGCGCCCCTCAGCCTCCCCGCTACGGGCCCAGCCCAGGCCAGGCCCTGCGGGTGTGAGGGAGTGTGTGTGTGTGGGGTGTGTGTGTGCTGTACCTGTGTGTGAGGGGAAGCTGTGGTGTGTGTGTGTGTGCTGTGCCTGTGTGAGTGTGAGGGGCAGCTGCGTGTGTATGTGTGAGGGGAGGCTGTGTGTGAGTGAGCGTGTGTGAGGGGAGGTTGTGTGTGTGTGAGTGCGTGTGTGAGGGGAGGCTGTGAGTGTGAGTGTGTGTGTGAGTGAGTGTGTGTGAATGCGTGTGTGCGAGGACAGGCTCTGTGTGAGGGGTGGCTGTGCATGTGTGTGTGAGGGGAGGCTGTGTGTATAAAGCATGTGTGTGAGGGGAGGCTGCATGTGTGAGGGGAGGCTCTGTGTGTGTCAGGGGACACTGTGAGTGTGAGTGTGTGTGAAGGGAGGCTGTGTGTGTGTGTGTGTGAGGGGAGGCTCTGTGTGAGGGGAGGTTGTGTGTGTGTGTGTGTGAGGGGAGGCTGTATCTGTATGAGAGAGGGAGAGAGAGGGAGGGAGGGAGAGAGGAAGGGAAGGAGGGAGGAAGAGGGGCGGCTGTATCCGTGCGGGTGTGTGTGTGAGGGGAGGGTGTATCCGTGCGTGTGAGGGGCGGCGTGTGCCTGTGAGGGAGTGCGAGGGGCGCTGCGCGTGCCTGGGCGCGACGCTCCGCTTCGGCTCGGGCCCGGCTGCCGCCGCGGGGCGGTCGGAGGCGGCGGGGGAAGCAGCGCGGCCACCCGGCTCGCTCGGACGCGGGTCGCAGCCCTGCCCGGCGCCTGCCCGCTGCCGGGGCGAGGAGCGCGATGCCGCGCCCGCCCTGCCCTGTCCGCCGGCGGCCCCGCGGCTCCGCGCCGCCGGCAGCGGCGTAGCGCGCCCGCCTCGGGCGCACCGGCTGGGCAGCGCGGGCGGGGCGGCATGGGGGCTCCCGCCCCCGCGGCGCTGGGCGCGCAGCGGATTACAAATGAGCGGCGCGGCCCGGCGGCCCGGGCCCGCGGGCACCCCGGCATGTAGAGCCTGACGGAGCGGCGCGGAGGTGAGCGGGGACGGGGCGGGCGGGAGCGGGGACGGGGCGGCGGGCAGGCGCGCACCTGGTGCGGGGCGCGGCCCCTGGGCGGCGGGGCCAGGCGGGGGTCGGGGCTGGGAGCCCCCTCGCTCCCCCCTTGGCGCTGCCCGAACTTGGAGGCGCCGTGGCTCGGCGCTCCCCTCGCCCCGTGTGCTCGGGCACCCGCCGTCCGGCCCCCCCCCCCGCCGGCACCGGCGGCCGCTTGCCCCGGGTCGGGGGGTTTCTCCCGCCGAAGTTGCCGGGACGCGCAGCCGAGGGGACGGCGCTGGATTTTGGCTGCCCTTGCGCTAAATGACAGCGCGCACGGCGCGCAGCCTGTCAGCCACCCGCATCCTCCCACGTACGGAATAAATACCGGGGTAAATTGGCATTAATTAGGGCATCTTTGGACCTGGTTGTCAGTCGTCTCGCTGACCCGCGAGCCCTCAGAATGGGAAAGGTAACAGTGGTACGGGTGGGGGTGTTCTCTGCTGTGATGCTCGCAGAAGAAATCCCACATTTATGGTCCCCTCGGTCCACAGGCTACCGGGCATCTTGCAGTTTATAGTTTATCAATTCCGCAGCCCGAAAAAAAAAAAAAATCAGGGCTTATTTTCAAGACTCTTGATAAGTTCATTTGTTTACTATGGAGCCGTGACTTCAGTGGTCTCTTTGGCATAAAAACATTCTGCTTGTGTGATATTTTTGGTGGCATTGACAACAGATTTGTTAGTCATGGTTATGAATATGGTAATGTGCAAGTCTTCCATTAAATCCTACATGCTCTAGGTAACATGGTTGAATGGTCATGTATGAAGTCTTGCATTCTCGCTGCTCCTGCAAGGCAGCAACATCGCTTTGAACTTCCAGTGGGTTTGATCACTTCCTCTTAACTTTTCCTCTATATTATAAAAAATATTTCATCTTCCTGCTGGTCAAATGCAAACCCAAAGTTTTGTGTCAGGTGCACCTCCTTGCAAGCAAGCTTATGTAATGCGGCACCCTGTGCGGAATGCCAGAGGAGCTGGAAGGAAAGATTTTTGGAAAGAGGGTGGTCATGTGGTTACAGTGCATCTGTGTGTGTGTGTATGTCCTCGTGGGAGAACTGAGGAGGGTTATTTACTGGGGACATCCTGCCTGATTCTGGGCAAGTCTCTCAGCCTTCTTCGGTGCTGCTTGCCTCCTCTGTAAAATACGGCTTAGTCTGTGTTACAGCTTCCCAGGGCTTTGTGAAGCTACTCAGAAGCCCTTGAAAATACTTTTCAGCCAGGGAGGTACTGTGTAAATGCAAATTACTATATTGCTGTTTTAAAAATGGTCTTCAGAAGTTAAAGCAGTATCTTTAGGCAGTTTACTGAAACTGTAGACAAATGTCTTTTCGGACAGCTCCAAGGGAGACTAAAGGAAATTTTTCTTGAGTAATTCTCCCCTGTAAAGAAATCTATTGTCATTTCTCAAGAAAAGAAAAACAAAAATCACATTTGGGTGTTACCAGATGCGTTACTCTGTTCTGTGCGTGAATATTTACCCGTATTTACCCCCAGTTTCTCTGCATGTAACTTGGCAGTAATTACCAGCTGAAGAAACACTTCAGTCCTAGACCGTTTAAGCTGTAAGCGGTAGATGAAGACATGAAAGAGCTTAGCCTGACCTAGACATCAAACCGGCCTACTGTGAGTCTGCTGCTCTCTGTGGCGTGGCTTTGCTGTTCCATATGGTTGTACTTTTATGCTGAGATAAATCAATGATCAATATGTTATCAGCCAGGAGCAAGTCTTCCTAGGCAAGAGCTATGTCTGAGATAGTGCTACAGGGCCCATTTCTAGCAATAAAAGCAAAGAAAAAGGTCCAAGTGCTGGCTTGCTCCCCCCCCCACACACCCTTGAAAAGAAAAAAAAACTAGATGGAAAAGTACTTGAGTTTGAGACTAATCGTAACCTCTGATCAGCTTTAATTTATCTTGCAAGTACAGAGAACATTAACAGAATTCTTTATTTTTATTAGTGGGATTCTGTGAAAATTCCTTTTATTTTGATGTACATTGCTTTCATTCTAGTATATTGAAATCTCAATGTTTTGTAATATATTTTTTAAAAGGCATTGTTATTTTTCTTAACCACCTGCTTTGGTAGACTGAATAGCTTCTACTCAGAATTGCATTTGAGGTAATGCAAGACAACAAAATTCTTTGATTAGCTTGCTTTTTTGCAAAGATTTCTTTTCAGACAACCTAAAAAGAATTCTTAGAATGTAAATTCTGAGGCCTTTTCTTGTTGTGGATTTAACAGGCAAGGTACTGTCAGCTGAGTTATGAGTCTTGCTAATAATATGATTACGTTGTTTTTTGAGAGCTATAGTTCTTGAAAACATACCTCAGAGGAGAAAATTCACAAAAGCTATGTGCGAATAATTTTTTTTCCTCAACAGATGGAAGAGCTCGATAATCACCACTCAAGGGTGGCTAAAATTAGTTTGAAACAGAAAAGATTATTTCTACAAGTACAGTAGTATAAGCTGTACAAAATGAGCCAAATCCTACTAATTGTTACACTGGTGTAAATATAGAGTAATTCCTTTGCCTAGAGTTTCTCCTTCTCTATGAAGTAATGTAGAGCACGGGGGATTGTGATGCTGTTGAATTTTGACATGTTTGTAGCAAAGGTCAACTTGTCTTGCAACCCAGTGACAGAATATGGCCCAGAATTTAGCCCGCTGTTAACATGTTCACAACAGCATAATAGTCGCTCACTGAGACTCCAATTCAAAATTTGCTGTAATATGATTGTGGGTAGAGGGTTGCTGAATGACTCAGATGAATGTAGCTCAGAGTAAACAAACATGTAAATCATTTCTGGCTAGAGAGAGAGAAAGGAAAACATGAGAGAGCAGAGAAAAGGCAACCTCAAGGATGAGACATTTATAATGACATGATCAGCAAGGATCACCGAGTTCAGCAGGATTCAACCATCAAAAACTCAGGACTGGATTTTACCTTTGGTAATGAGAGGAACCTGTATGAAATGAGTGCCTAAGTGCAAGTATGACAAGCAAGCAGTTTTCTAGTGGCTTGGGCTGATAGCCTGCTTATGTCAGAAGCTGCATTTGGACACATTTAAATGGCCCACTGTGAGAGCTGGGACCCAGGTGTGCTGCCTGTCTCAGAGAGGCAGGATGCTGCCAGTGACTGATGGGTAGTCTCTACGATGTCCAGTTTGGGGAAAAATACAAACTAGCAAGTGATTCCTGGAAGTTTCTGAACCCAAAATCCTGGATAGCTGTTGGTATGAGTAACTGCAGAAGGATCCAGACCCGGCTTGTGGTTCGGATTAAGAAGTACCAGAGCAAGTCAGTGGCTTTGAAACAACTGTAGGTTTCTTGTTAGCTAGGTCTGTAGCACAAAATCAGAGCAAGGCAGAGGCTATTCTGATTTGTTTTTCCTGCCAAGGGAGATGACCAGTAAGCACAAATCACTGCAACAGAGCACCTTGCCAGTCAGGTCTTGTTTTGAATGCCCAGGCCCAGTGCAGTTAAAAGGCATGGGAAGATGGAGCTGTCTCTGTGTGTGGGAGACTGCAGTCGCTGGAAAGCTGGGGCAGGATTTTTATCCCCTTCAGCTGTCTGAGCTATTACGCTTCACTGTGTTTTCAGGGTAAGTTAGATTAAGTTCCCTCTTGGGGAAGCAAGAAATGTGCTGGCATCCAGAGTTGAATTGAGGAGAGCTGTGGCTGGTCCCCTTCTGCTGCACATGGATCAGTTCCTCAGAGCTCTGCCTCACTGCTGGCTAACCTGCCTCCTGTTTTGGCCACTTCTACCATCATGGTAAAGAGAGGACGCTGCGTTGTGGTGTAGAGAGTAGTTCAATGTAAAACCCATGCTCTTCTTGAGATTTCCTGTCTTGGAAAGCAATGAGGAGTACTTAGAGTGAAGTGTGGCTGTAGGTATGGCATCCCTGTGGCGTTTTCTATGACATGATGGCTGTGAAGAGGAGAAACTGGCGAGATAAGGTATTTCTCTGTGTATATGAGTAGCAGGTAGACCTCAGTCCTCATTTCTCCATTTCTTATTTTCTTTAGAGTACATCAGGTTTTATGTAGTGTTGGTTGCACTGGGCATATGCCATGGTCACTAGTTGCTGGCTGGGATAGGAGACTTAAGTTAGGCAGCAGGATAATTTTTGCTAATAGGAATTATTTGTGTTTCTGTTAGATTGTTAGACATGTATGATTATTTATTCTTAGTTCAATCTCTGAATTCAAGCCAGGAAGCTACTTTGTCCTTATTCCCTTCTCCCTTCTCTCAGTCTCTTTCCCTCTTCATGAACATGTTCCAGTGAGAGATGAAGCGATTTCCTGGCCTTTCTCCCATATCCTGCATTCCTTTTGCATCCTTAGAGAGGAATCTGATTTACTGTTTGGGAAAGACTGACTTAAGCACCTGAACAGAGTCAGATATGTTTCCTATCATGTCTACTAATTAAATTGTAATGTTCATTACCACAGGATGCTGTGGAGGGCAAAAGCATAACAGGTTGAAAAAGATGAGAGGAGTTCACAATCAACAGAGAGCGGGTAAGAAACACTATGGTCTGGATGTAACCTCTGGCTCTCGGCACTATGAATTGCCAGATGCAGGGGGAGTGCAGAAGAGAACAGTCACTGCAGATGCAGTGGACACAGACTACTGCCCATCACCAGAGATAACATCCTGGGGTAGAAGGACCATGGGTCTAATCTATTCTTGTGTTCTTCCAGCACTGACACACATAGCTGCTAAGACAGCAATTCACTTTCTTCTCAGTAAAATAAAGAAGAAAGAACAGAGCTTATGGAATAGTGTTTATTGGGCATTGTGGTTCCAGCATAATAATCAAAGTAGAGATTTCATCCTGCTTACACAGGTATTAATAGGGTAACATAGGAAGCTGCAAGAATTCCCTTATGTGAAGCCTTACTGGCAAAGCGGTGTGAGAGGATGAAGTCATTTGGGGCTCAGGGTTCTGACTGGAACAAGAAGATGAAATAATTCCACTCTCTCATTCAGTCTTTGTGTCCTGTTCGTTCTGGTTTGTGCTGCCTTATGAAATGGAGGTGCTGATCTCTTACTTAGCCCGGAGCTGCAGTTAATGGAAATATCTGTGTTATGTGTATTGGGGTATTTGAAAGTTTCCAGGTGGAAAGACCTCCAGGTTTATAAAATTGCCCTAATGCCCTAAAATTGTTCCTAATGGGAACAAGAGGAATAAAGATTCCTAGGATGTCAGTGCCTCGTCACTGTCTCTTCACCCATTTCTCTTGGGATGTCAAGTTAGATGGAGGGCCACGGTCCCTGAATGGACAGGGGGCTGTGAGGTGGGTCCCCAAGGTACAGCTAGAAAGGCTGTTTCAAAGAGAAGTGTCTGCTGCAAGAGAGGGATTTTTTAACAGTAGAGGAGAGGTTACACTGGCGAAGGAAGTAAAGACTGATCTAGGGAAGACGAAGCGGGCAGGAGAGTACAGAAAACGTTTGAGCAAAAGATGTGAAGTCCCTGCAGTGTATTTAAGGCTATAGTGAAAATCCTTTACCCAGATCTTTCTTTCCCACCATCAGGGGATCCTTGTTTGGGAAGAGCAGACTGAGTCTCTGAAGAATACTAGAAGTTTTCCTAAATTTGCTTCTCCTGTAATATCTTCAGCAAGAAAACAAAGACTAACCCTCTTGGGAAAGTCCCTGAGGGCCCTGTCTGGCGCTGACTGTGCCCAGTGGCTCCACAGGGGCTGCTGGAGAGAACAGGGCTACCCAGGCAGTAGCCGTGTTCTCCACCAGCCTCCTGGTTCCTTGGCAGGGAAAGCAGCTCCCAGGAGGTCCTGGCTGACACCCTGTTGCCAGCTCCCACTGTCAGGGGGGTGCACAACAAGAGATGGGTACAACATGGCCACGTCACTGTTCCTGGCAGACAATGAGTCCCTTCTCTGTGCCATGGATATAACGGGCAAAAGCTGAACCCAGACCAGGGGTTGGATTGCTGTATAACTGGGAAAAGGGCTTCAGGCTTCTCAGACTCAAGGTCTGAAACAAGTGTATGCCTTAAAATGCACATCTTTGTTTAAGCCTGAAGCTCTGTGTTTATGGAGTGCTAGGGCAAATGTTCTGACATTCATCTGTGGGTTTCTATTGATCTTGAAATCATGCCAAATTTAAAATGATACCTTTCCAGCTTTCCTCACTCCTTCACCATATGCAGGGATTGATGCTGGTGTGCACACATGTACACTACGAAGGTTATATGAAGAGTTGGTGCCGAGGAGTGATACGTTATGGTCCTGCAAACACACGCGCCTGCGCACACACACGCAAAATGGCTTCACTTCCACATTATCTCCTGCAGTTTTCCCTGCACCCTGTCTGTAACCTAATCAAACAGGCTGAGCAGCTGGTGAGTGGGCGCCTTGCCTGTCAAAGACATGTGAATGAGTATCAGCAGTCAACAAGCCATCACATTAGCTATTGGCACAAAATGTAATTGGTGAGGGTAGACACCCCTCCCAAAAATAAACTCATTGCTGTCCACAGAAGCCACATGAACCCCTGGTTGACTGAAATATTTGGGAAAAGAAAGAAGTTGAAGAGTGCCTTGACTAAAAGTGATATATGCAGGATGCTGCAATCGATGAAAGGAAGGAGTGTTTTAGAAGTATTCTAGCTCTTCATGCGAGGGTTTCCAACCAATCTCCAGTCAAAAATGGTTCAGCTGCACTGGCCATACAGCTATTGAGTGGATCAGGTAGCGTGAATACTAGCAGATCTTTCTGGGTTATCTTCTGATTTTCCCAAAGATTTGAAGGTACTCATGAATGGAAGAAGGCAGAAAACGGGTTTCTTCCTACAAAAAATCTTAGAGATTCCCAAAATGTCTCTCCTGCCTACAAAGACAACAGTTACCAAACCCTGAAAGTTTGTAATTATTTATGCAAAATGACGTATCTAGAGAAGCCAAGAGCCTGGTACTTAATTACTCAGCAGATGTCTGGGGAAAGAAAAGGAAAGGCTGGGATTCAGGCCATCAACACAAGGGTGGGCCTAGCCCAAAGTCTGGTCTTTCTTGTACGGAAGAAAGATCAGATTTGTCAGAGCTATTAGCTCTGTTTGGTCCCTGTTCAGATATGTTTCCAGTCCAAGGCTAAGCTCAATTCTCAGAATTCCTTATTCTTGCCTGGCTGAAGGGGAATGTGGCTTTAATCGTCATGTTGTCTTTCACCAGTCTGTGGACTGGCCACAGGTTGAATTGTTGGTGAAATCTGAAGGAACCCTCTGGACTATGAGGTGAGCACAGGAACAACAGTGGGAAGTGGAAAAATGCCCATCAGCTTTGCTGAGCTTTGGATCTGGGCTTGAAGAACAATGCTGTATTTCAGGTGCTCTCACTGTCCTCTGAATGGCTTGTTTTCATTCTTTTTTAAGGCCCAGTAGCTGATGGCACCAAAATTCAGGGTGAAGTATACAGAGTGTAATGAAGGAGCGGGGTTGCTGCCGTGACCTTCCCATATACGTTTGAATTTATCTGTCTTACAAAAATCAGTTGGAAACAAAGCTCCCTCCTCTGTGGCACAGACCTGTGCAGAGCAGGCCAGTTTGAGGCTGGTTTTTGTGTTCACTTTTTTTAGGATCAGAGCCTTTCTTTTTTTTCCTGCTTCTGCATGCAGAGCTTCCCCTCAGTGACTGGAGGTGCGTATGCGGAGCAGGGGCGCCTGCCTTCACTGACATGGCAGGAGACCTGTGAAGGTGACCTCTTCAGAAGCATCTTTCTGTCCTTCCCAGAATAGAGGCTGACTCAGCCCAGGAGTTTGGACTTGTGTTCAGGCTCAGCCCTCAGTGGTCATGGAGTTAAAAATGGCTGGGTAAAAGCAGAGCGTGCTGTTTTGGACTGTGACAGGCTGAGGTGAAGGGATCTAAGGAGCTGCTCCAGACAGAGTCGCAGAGGTGTGATTCCTGCAGTCCTGCTACATAGCCCCTTTCACGGCAGTGCTAGTTTAGAGTCCTTTGGTCTGGTTATTCTGCTTGACTGAAGTCCTTTAGCAGCCAAACTTAGAGCGCTGAAGCTGTGGTGCTGCGGGGGGATCCTGTGCCTGATTGTTCCTACATTTGAACTGGGGTAAGACCACAAACATCTGTCAAATCTCCACTACTGTCGGATTATTCACAGCAACTACATTGTTAGATTGATTTTGTTGTTGGTTATGGATATTTCAGAACCTGATCCAGGTTCTACCAATGGTTTTGGTATTCCTGAATGTTTGGCCAAACATGTTTTCACCAGCAATGGCTTGTAGACTGGTCTCTCGCTTTTTGTGATGCCTGTAGGAAAATTGGGGCAGCCACAGGTTGTGGCTCTGCCTGATCCAGACACTGATGCCTGCGCCTGAGAGCCTGCTCTGTTCAAATGGCTTCTGGTAGTACTGGCAATCTGAGTGCTGTTGCACACATGACAGCATGGGGTTTCTTTCCTTTTCAAATGATAACCATGCATGAGTGGGTACATGCTGGGGCATACAGCAGCGTGCAGTCTCAGAGCAGTGAGGCCTGGTCTGCAGCGTGTTCCTATGCTTAAATGTCAAAGCATTATGAAGAGGATGCAGAGTTCAAAAGAAATCGAATTAGGCTTTTAGGTCTTGTTCATTTCTGGAAAATCTGAAACATGTTAAATGGTATTAATACTGTGCCCATATTGCAGTTGCTGTTTAAATCGGCTTTATGGATTGAGCCTCTTAACGTGGAGTTAGGATAGATTAGCAGCATTGTCACCCATTTTACAGACAAGGAAAGAGAAACGCAGCAGCATACCTATGATTATGCAAGACTGAGAAGTCAGAGCCAGGTCTTTTGCTTCCTTGATGCCATGCCACACAAAACTGTCACTGAGTTTAGTTTATTAATTCAGAAGCAAAGGAACAGTGTGCTACTGAAAACGTGGTTACGCAAGGGATGCCAACATGCTGTGTAGATGTTGTGATGGATGGATTCCTGTTTTAATCATCTTTTATAGCCCTAACATATACAATACACTTTTGTGAGTACTAAATGGGGAATCAGGTGATAAAGAATTGAGACTCCAGACAGGGGGGCACAAAGCCCAGCCCACTGTCCACAAAGAGACCATTTGCAGTGGTGCAATTGCACATGCACACCTTGTGTTGTTATGACCAGCTTAAACTCAATATTGAACATGTCCAGTGCTAAACTGGAACCAGCAGTTGGGAAGAAAGGAGCATAAAGTAGGATATTTATGAAATAATTATGAAGCACTCTTAGGTGGAGGATCCAATCAAGAGAGTTTGTGGAAGAAGCTCCTGTGGAAGTTTGTAGAAGAAGCATGCAGGTTAATTCTTTGCCTCTGTCTTGCTGGATGATGGGGATTGGATCGAGCTGTGGGGCAGTCTTTTTTTCTCCGTTACATAGGTATCAACCTTACTGCTGCTAAGGTCAGCTGAAAGCAGGGGTAAATGACTGAATTCTAATCTGCAAATACGGAAAGGGAAGAATATGGGCAGGTCCTCTCTTCAGTGGAAGTAAAGTCTTTTATAGGAAAGATCATTTATAAATACCATGGATAACTCATGCTATTCAAAAGTACTGGTTTGTTTCCAAATTAACCTACTCTCTTCTCATTTAAATTAATTTTTTTTTATCTTGGTTTGGATCCAGAAGCCTGATCTACTGTTTTTTATCCAACACTCCTGTTGAATCCATATGGATCAATTATCATTATCAAGAGCATCAGGCTGGTCCTAAAGAGAACCTCTTGCACCTGAAAAATGAACCCTGGAAACAGCCTCCTCAGACTGCAGAATTTTTCTAGCCTAGATGGGCCACCTCTGTGCAATGGAGATGCTGGAGACAGGGCTGTTTGAACACCAAAAGGTTTTTTAGTTTAACCATCTCTGTTTTCATAGATGTTTGGAGAATAACTGCACTTTGTATGGGTGCCTGAGTCCATGGGAGCTGGTGAATACTACAAGGTAATGGACTGTTCCTGGTGGAAACCCATTCATCTGTTTGCATTAGACCAGCCTAGTGTGTGTGTTTGTAGCACTGCTGATGGTGCCTTTCAAGTCTGGGCAGCTGTGGAGACCTTATGAAGCAGAACATAGGTTTAGCCTATAGAAAGTACTGGAACCCACCTGCATGTGATTGTTTCAGTAAAGAATCCTATTTGTATTTGTTACAGTCCAGAAACATACCATGACCTGAACATCATCTTTACCCTCCTGGGTAACATCACACAGTCTTTGCAGAGCACCTTCCAATGTTTCCTGCTATCAAGACACCCTGTTTCTGCATACAGGTATATAAGGTGCCAGGAGATGATCCTGCAAATCTGTGCTTTATTTGGCCCTACATCTCCCCTGCTGCATACATCCAAGCCCATATATCCTCAGCATACATCCACTGGTGACATGTGGATAGAGCCATACTCCTAAATTGGCACTTGTTCTTTCCTCTTGCCTTTTTTGGGGGTGCTGAGTAGGGAAGATGGAGCGGAAAAGTGAGAGTGACAGTAAACTAACTCAAAACGTAGCAGGCTTTGGGACTGAGAACTGAAGAAGTTCAATAACAGCATGTGATAGACTACACCAGTACATGAAACGAGAAGCAAAGCATGGAGCTACTTTGATGTGCTACCAAAGCTTTGCAATACTTGCCCTGCTGAGTTAGAGGAGAGTTTTAATTTGGTGAGTCTAGTCAATGGCAGCAGCCCAGTAACGGAGCAGGAGGCAGTCCAGAATAGTGGCTTCTCTTTTCAGTTTTACCCATGCAATTAGGAATTTTGTCACTGAAGTCAGCAAGACAAGTGAATCTGCGTAAGCAGAATGAAATTCAGAGTGCGTAAGATGCATTTGAAATGATTTGACTCTGCTTTGGCTGAAGTAATGTGAAGGAAGAGCATAATAAATTCATAACTATCACTAGAAAGGAAAATAGAAAAGGAAGTTAAAAGAAAGGAGAGCTCTAAGTATTTTCTTACGTTAAGATGACATATAAATATATATAGACTCAATTAGGAGAAGGTTACTTGAAATCTCAAAACCAGCTATCAGCTTCTCATTTTCTCACAATATTTTGTTACAGCCTACTATAAAAAAGCCATTTAATTAAAACAGATTTATTCATCCAATCATGCAGGCATTACAATGAAACGTTGTTTCCAGAACTTGGGTCTTTTTGTTCAGCTTAATGGAAAGTAATAATATCATGGAAAAGGTCTGTCCCATGTTAATAGGCAATATTCAGCCCTCATACCTCAGCACTGGTTTGTTCTGTGTCTTTGTCCTGAGCTGAGCAGACTGCAAACACACTATGAGATTTTGTCCCACATTTTATGTGTATAAAGGGAGGATTTTCCCTGAGACATTTTCAGTTGCAGTGCTGTCGTTGCTTATATTGCTTACTTAGACTTCCCTGTGTGCCCTAAGGATTTCAGTCCTATGCTAATGTAATACATAAAGTAGAGTCACCTTGACTTCACATTTATCAGCTTATGCAAGTGCTAACCTTTTACTGCACTGCAACAGAAATGTCATTCCTGTTCAAGCCTTGAGATGACAAACAAACAGCTTCATTGTCAATAACGGATTTAGGAGGCTGGCTGGCTCAGTGGCTGGTGTCATGGCTTTGGGACCATTGTTCTTGTCAAATGCTGCACAAACCGGAGTGGGCAATCTTGTTTTTCTCCCCAGGGAGGGATGGTGTGTGTTTGTTTGTTTGTTTGAGTGGTTTCACCTTTTTCAGGCTTTAAGGAGGGCATACTTGAGGTATGCTGAACATTTCATGCCAGCTTTCCACTCATTATGTGTTGCATTATCTGATGCAGAGTTTGCGCTTGTTTGGGGGCAGTTTGAACTGTAGGATCCTTGGCAGGGATGCAGAATCCCTGGAGCTATCACTGCCCCTCATTTTCTTTTATAGAAAGTTGAAGTCCAGAATGAAATTTGGGAAACATATGGATAGCATTTGCCTTTTTCAACCTGAAATGTCAGCCAAATAACTTTTGTGGAACCAGGATAGCCAGACACCAGGCGGCAGTCACTGTGTAACAGCCTGGACCACCCTGCTGAGGATTTACAAGGAAAGTCAGTAGCTTGCCTGAAATAAGGGGAATTCTGGGAAGAGTCCAACTTCGTTTCCCCAGACCCCTCATTCCTGTAGCTCCCCTTGAAGGCGATGCATGATAATTTGGCTAAGTCAGCAGAGGTTTGAGAGTGGCATTAGTATTAGCATGATACGTTGAACAGGTTTGTTGGCTTCGGAGGGCGTCTCACTAGCTGAGCAGGACACTGTTTGCTTTACCTGACCTAGCACATTCAGAGCGAGCTTCAGTGCTGCTGTCATTAAAAGCACCACAGAAAACTCAAAGCACAAGTAAAGGGAAACTGGGCAATAATCCTCACAAGAAAAAAAACTATTTCAAGGCTCAGAATATATGCTTAGCAAAACATTTTGATTTTGCCAAGGAAAATAAGTCATCCATGACTGAGCTAGGGTGGACTGTTCTGTGACACCACAGGGATGAAAGAAAATCCAGAGTACTAGGAAGAAGGAAGACTTCAGGTAGAAAAGCATCTGCAACTTGGAATTCCTCCAAATTGCATACTCTGAATACATGCCACTTGGAGTCTCAATGCCTGGCCTTGGGAAAATGTGCAAGGACTGTAGTGCCTTGCATTGCAAGAGCATGTGGGCAGGAGGCAAGCAGGCATCCTGGGGTCAAAGAGAACAACGGTGACATGGTCAGCACAGGGTGTGATGCACAATGGTGTGCCAGGGTCAGTCAGGTCAGCAGCAAGCAGTACCTTTAATTATTTTAAAGTAGAGCTTGGAGCAAAAGCAGGGCAATAAGCAAAAGCAGTTGTAGTCACTATTATAATATGGGTAGAGCCCAGGGCTTACAGCCTTCTTCCACTTTGTCGTTCATCCTCCCCATGGAAATATAGAGGCAACCAATGGGGAAAAAAACTAATCTGTGTGGTCAAGTAACTAATTTCTAACAAACACAAAAGTGCTTGGATTCATCCAGAGGGGACACGTACTAAGCTGACATGGAATGAATTAATTGCAGAAGACTTTGTGTCTTTTAGGAGATGGGAAAAATTCCTGGGTCCATAGAATTGAACTGAGACATTTAACAGATGCAGCAATTCTCATTCAGCTGAAACACCCCTCTTGCAAGGAGAAAGGCTGACAAAGGAGCAGCTGAGTTCCTTGCCCTGGGAGCTGTAGGATGAACAGCAGCATCCCTTGCTCATTGCGGGGAGAAAGGTAGTACTTGTGCTCACATAGATAGAGCCAAACAGGTGAACAGCTAACTTTGCTGCTACCTAAAACCAGGGAACCCTTTGTGGGTATGACTGATGCCCCGTAGTTTTCCATGCTTGCATATGCCTGTATGAAAACTGGAGAATATATATGTATGTGGCCGTTGGGCTCAGCTTCTGCAGGCTGCTGTTCTGGCTGGAGGTGCTGCACAGGAGAACAGTGTTTGTGGTTGTCAGAGGTGCTTGCTGGTAGTATAGTCTACGCTATTGTGTTTAGATCAGAAATCAATAAAGGTGGACCCAAACTGCAGCTCTGAAGATAGCTCTGGAAGGAAGGAGCCAGAGCTGCTGGGCCAAAGGTATGCAAGCAAGAAAGCAAGTAGTGAGCAGCTGGCCTAATGCATTTTAGACAAAATTGAAAAGAGGTCTTCACTGACAGCAAAATCCAGCTAAAAAAGGGAATGCAAGGGCTCCTCAGAGTGCCAGAGGGCACAGGAAAGTTGGTGCTGAATCTAGCTTCCCACTTGAGAGCTGTGCTGTGCAAAGGTAAATTTGATGGGCAGGGGATGAAAATGTCTGAAAAACAGGAACTGAGGAAGCTGAGAAATGGTAGCTAGGCTACAAGTACTGTAACATTAAACAAAAAGATACTTCTGGTCCATCATGGCACTTCAGAACCCAAGGCCTAGGAAATCTAACCTCAGTATGTTCAGAAGAATTTGACCTTAGTTTATCAGTGTAAAACATTTATTATTTTATTTATTTCTTCATGCATGTGTTAGTTGAAACTAGCTAATAAATACAAACCCATTCTTTTGTTATAGTTACAGAAAGGGACCTGAAAAATGAGAAGTTATCCTGGTTTCAGCTGGGATAGAGTTAATTTTCTTCTCAGTAGTTGGTGCCGTGCTGTGTTTTGGATTTGGTGTGAGAATAATGTCGATAGCACACGGATGTTTTTAGTTGTTGTTAGGTAATTTTATACCAAGTCAAGGGCTTTTCAGTTTCTCAGACCCTGCCAGCCAGAAGGCTGGAGGGGCACAAGAAATTGGGAAGGGGACACGGCCAGGGACAGCTGGCTCGACGTAGCCAAAGGGATATTCCATACCATGGGATGTCATGTTGAGTGTGTAAACTGGGGGTGGGTGGGGGGGGGTGGGTGTTGGCTGGGGCTGGCTGATCGCTGCTCAGGGACTGGCTGGGCATCAGTCAGTGAGTGGTGAGCAATTGTATTGTGTATCACTTGGGTTTTTTCCTTCCTTCCCTTTGGATTTTATTCCTCTCCCATTCTCCATCCTTTTCATTACAATTATTATAATTTTTTATTATTATTATTGGTTTTATTTTATTTCAGTTATTAGATTGTTCTTATCTCAGCCCTCGAGTTTTCCCAATTCTGCTCCCCAACTGGCTGCTTGTTACGTAGTTGTCAGCTGGGGTTAAACCACGACAGAAGGTCTTCAGAAAATTGTGGACCTGAATAATTTCAGTGAAACCAAATTAAGTCCTGTATGTAATTAAGCCAGTAGGGATGCAGGGTTATTCTAAAGAGTCAAAGAATTAATTTTAGATTTGTGACAATGTACCCCCAAGTAAAATGAGGCTCAGAATTCTAATCAATCATGCAGTCCATCTAGGAACAGCTCAGAATTTGAGGAAAGTCCCAATTTTCCCTTGCAATGATGCATGTAACATATCATGTCTTCTATGGATATTCTTTTTGAAGTAATTTTTGCTATTCTGTTATGAAAACTTGACTGTGGGTAATGAAATTTAATGGACAGTGTTCAAGAATGCTAACAGCTAATTAGATGAACAAAAAATATATAAATTAACTGTAGAGCTTGAAATTGTAGAACTGTACATGGTCATTATGCGCATACGCATTGAACGTGCAAGTGAAAAAAATCCCCAAGTCTTTTAATATCTTTGCCATTTGTTTGTTGTAAAAGCTGGATTCAGCCTTTTGGATCTGTTTTTTAATCAGACACTTTATCTGCTTTATGTGTCTGGAAAGAACAGTGCTGACAGTATCTTGAAAATGAGAGCTGTGCAGTGAGAGAAAGTTATAAAAGCTGGGAGGAAGGCAAAAAATGTGTTCTAGAAACAGAATACATTCCTGTTACAGCAGCCAAGACCAGGGCTTCTTAGTGTCCTTACTTGTAGCCACCGGTGATGCCATCTACTCTAAAACCAAATGAGAGAAGCAAAGAGAAGGGCAGATCTGAAAAATGACTTGCCCAAAGGTGCACCAGAAAGGCAGTGGAAAAATCCCCAGTTTGCTGCGTCGCTGGGATGTGGCTGTCAGGTAGATCAAATACTGCTGCTAAAACCCATAGCTAGAATCCTGATATCTTTTCAACACCAGAGAAGCTCTCAGGCGCCTTGGGGTTTTTGCCACACATAATGGAGTATGTAACAGACAGACCTGATTCTGGTGGGAACCACCAGGCCCATCACACAACTGACATGAGAAGCCAAAGCCAGAGCAGAGCTGGGGACTAATCTCATTTCCCACACATTCATTCTGCTTGTTTTGCCGTAGACCTGATGACCTGTGAGAAATGTGGCTGATGTGGTTACGCTGTTTTTGCAGTCATCCCAGTGGCTGTCCCTAGCCATCCTGACAGCTTTGAAGGTTTGTGGAAAGCTATGCCTCAGGTAGCTAGACTGTGAGGATCTTAGCTTGATACTTATTTCTCCAGTTAACGTCAAAAGCCCTGCTCCACTGGAAATAACTTTCAGAAGGGAGGATTACATTTTGAACACTGTGTTCACAGTAGGAGGTAGTTCAGAGTCCAGGACTGGGGTCAGACTGAGCAAGCAAGAGGTGGAAGTGCCTTTCCAGTCTCTACTTGTTAAAGTAACATATTCCAGGTGAAATGGCATCTGAATGACGTCTGACATCTGCAGTGGTCCCTCCAGCAGTTTGCATAGTTATTTAAATTCTCTGTGTGTTTCCTGTGTTTCAATGAACACTTTGAGCATAGTTCCTGTTCTGTTCACTTCTTGTACAAATTTTGTTCATGCAGCCCCTTTTAGGTAGGGCAAAATAGGTGAGTGTGTCTTCAAGCGTCACCCAAGCATGGCAGTAGGAAGGGTAAGTAATGCAAACCAGTAACTTTCCATCTCCTCTCCTGTGAAAGGACTGGAATTACAATCAGCACTGATGCTTTGATGATCTAGCCCCAGAATTAACCCCTCACTGAGGCGGATGGGACTGTCCGAACCTCTCTGAGCCTTTTGTTTCTTTCCCAGGCTCTCTGCTAACTGCTGTAGCTGTCTAAGCATGATACCTAGATTTTCAGAGTTTCCTCACAGCCATCGTAGATGGAAGCTTTCAGATAAGAAAGCAAGAGGGGAAAAAAGCAAGAGGAAGTCAAATGAAAATAAGAATTTGAGAGAACAGTGCCTGTCAGAAGAAACTAGGAGTGCATCATCATCTGCTGCTCCAGTGCCTTGTTGTAGTGAGAATGTCAGCAGGGAAAACAGCTGAGCTACCCTGAAGCCCTACTCTCCTCTACAGTCTCCCACATGTAGTTCTGCCGTCAGTCAGTGGTTAAGGTGGGAGCCTGGAGTGGAATAAGATTCTTTGCTGGCCCTAGACTTCCTGTCGAAAGTTGGTAGCGTCTCCTGCTTTTCTTTCCTTAGAAAATGGAGGTGATGATACTTTTTATTTTGCAGGGAGCCCTAACCAGATGTCCTTGTAAGCAAGGATTTGTGGAAGGAGAGCCCATAGGCACAGAGCTTTAAAGAAAAAGGGAAGAAATTTGAAAATAGTGCCTGTCTGGTATTATACACGCTGTTTGCATTTCTGTCTATAGCCACAGTTATGCCTGTGCTTACATAAAGTTGTCTACTATGTGACATATTTTCTCAGCTGATATTACTGCATGGCAGTAATAGAGGTGTCTTGCAGTGGAGAAGCTTCGGCGGGCCTTGGCTGTAAGTAGGCATGTATAGAAACGCGCTTCTTCCCTGCCAAGAGTGGTGTTAAATTGGTGGCTGTTTTATCTGATCGAGTCAAAGGGATCCTCTCACGCTACATGTGAACAAGGGTTTATGATATCTCGCTGGCATGATTTAATGGACTTGCAAAACTGTCCTCATGGAGAATACCCAGTGATGTTTCTGCACTGTGTTCCTGCTAACACCCTTTTAGTTTTATAAATAGCAGAGCAGGCAATCCTTGAAGTGTGTGGGTGTGAGTCACTGTACAAAATGCCACCACTGCCCTGACCTGCCTGGTACCAGAGCAGAGCACAAAGACATCCCTTGCTGCACGGGCCGTGCTGGTTTTTTTCCAGCCAGGAGAGGGCTTACAGAGAAGGTGGTGCTGGGGCCTGCCAAGAAGGTCTGGCATGCCCCAATCAAGCAGCTGTAGTATTGCCGAGTCCATGGGCTCCAAAGCCCCATTTCTCCCCTCTCTGCCCCATACCTCAGATCTGCAAACTTTGTCTTAAAGTTAATGAGGTTTTTAAATCTAGGGAATTTGGGACACTTTCTGTCTGGTTTCTGCATCAATGAAGTTCACTCAGTGACTCACACTCTTTACTTCACACCCTCAAGGCTAGAAACTTTTTTTTTTTTTCCAGAAGAACACATTCTCATGTAATTATTGAACTCCCAAAACTTGGGGCTGAAAATAAACCCCAGCAAATGTGGCTAGACTCCCAAGGAAGTGACAAGCATGGCATGACTGTAATCTAGTCTAGTCGTGCAGACTGCGAACAGTTATGGAGAGCACATAACCCTGGAGAAAACTCTCCTGGGGTGAAACGACTCCTTGATGGCTGCTAAGAGTGATACTGCTTACATGGCCTTCTCCAGGCCTGCTCAGCCCTGACTGCTTGGTGTGGTTTATCCTGAATCTCCACCTTAATGCCAAAACAGTTCCTTTCAGAGTCACTTTACAGATAGTGCATTGCTGCTCCATTGGCAGAGAGCAGTATCTTGTGAGCCATCTGTACTGTAAGAAACAATGGTGTCTTGTCAGGGAGATGGTGAGAACGATATCCTAAGTGTTGTATAGCTGTGATTTAGCAGCTCAGTGTAGACATCCAGGAAAGACAGGCACATACATAAAAAGCACAGTTAAAGGTGCATCAGGAATGCATATATAGGAAGAAACCCCAAGAAGCCAGGAACAAAGACATTCTGCTGGTAAATATTGCTTGGGTAAACTAAGCAATTAGTCACCTTTCTTCTTTGCAGGTTCATTGCTCCGCTGTTCCTTTCATATGCAGTAAATCATAATTTTGATGTATGTCTACCATGATCTGACCTACATTTTATGCAGAAGCCAGGAAAACCTAAAGCAATGCTCAGGTAAAGCAGAAGAGCAGTGAGTTAAAATTGTAGGTGCATGGGAAGGGAGGGGCCACAGCTACTGCCTTCCAGGGACCATACATTGTCTCATGCCTCATTCCTTTGCCAGAAGTATAACTCTCCTGCCTGGCACAGATACCTGAGAGATGCCCAAAGGATGGGAGGGGGACAGAGGTCTGTGGCATGCCAGTAACTCTCAGCAGGTTCTAGACACGAGGTATGAGGGCTAGCTGGAAGAGAGCAGAAGCGGAGTCTTTGAAGAGTCTTGGAGGGGAGAAGAGATCAGTATCGAGAGAGGAAAAGAAAACTAGTAGAGACAGCTGTGGTAATTACCACTTCAAGGGTGATTTTCATTAACCTGCAAGATCTTCCTCCCAGCAGAGATCAGACAGAAAAGGCAAAGTGAATCTGTGTCAGAAGAGACCTGAGAGAGAGGAGGAGGGAGAAAGGGAGGACAGGGCATCCACTCAGGAGAACCTGGGAGAGAAAAAGTAATGTCCTGGTCCAGTCTGTGAGTCCAACAGTGAAGACAGACCTGGGGCAAGGTATTTGTTAACTGTTTTCTTTTTAAGGTTTGCAAAACATTAATATTTTAAATAGTTTATTCTTCATTAGCATAATTAAGAATACACATGTCTGAACTCACTGAAAACAGAATTAAAAAAATTAGCAGGTGCAGGAATTTGGAAGCAAGAGGTCTGGGAAAACAGAGCTTGCAAATGTCGGCATTAAGTAGAGCAGTGAAATTGTGCTAAGCCTTATTTATGGATTTGTGCATTTCCTTTGCATAGGCCCACTGCTGCAACCGGACGAATACAGCTCAATTTAAACATGAACCCCCTGCAGTTATACTGTAGCTGAGCCTAAAACTAAGAGCATACAAAATAAATATTTTCTGAAGAAAAACTGATGAACCTCACCTCAGATTTCTCTTGAAAGCCAAGATTGCTTGAATGAACACAATTGAACATCAAAACGAACTGCAAAATTACATCCAAAAGAAAATGGGAGAAAATTTTAGAGTAGTATCTTGAAGAAGGAAAATACTAAAAAAAAAAAGCGGCGACGTTAAGTTATATTGAAGACATGAACTTGGGGAGGAAGAAAAAAACATCCTGTACCTGTGTGAGAAGCTCCCCTTAGAAAGACCAGGGACTGATTTTGAAGATAATGTCCTGCAGGATTTTTCAGCATGTGACAGTGTAGCCCTGTGGAATATTTAAAATAAGAAGTTTCCCTAATGAGGTGGAACATTTCTGGTTTTTATCATCACTTCATGTGCAACCTTACATGGGACAGAACCACCGCTCCCCATCAGGGCATGGAGCCTAGGAGAGGGTAGTCACTGCCGTGAGGTTGGAAAGGGGTGCCAAAAGGCTTCCACTGCAACATCATAGGGCAGAACGTCTGCAAACTTCAGACGTGAGCCCAAGGAAGAGGGACTGCAGTGTTCCTGTTAACCACAGTGGCTGCCGGTAAGGTGAGGAGCAGGTGTGGGCAGAAGCAAAGCTCCTGCGTGGTTCTCTCTATACAGAAAGTGACAATAGGGCAAGGGAAGAGCGTTTCATATCCCTATAAAGGGGCTCAGTGATCAGCTCTGCTGGAGGCATTCTGACTCCAATAGTTCTGGCATTGCGATTGTCTCAGTAGACAAAAAGGATCTGTTACACATGTTAAGCTATACATACAGATGTGTATGTCGGGACATTTCTGGACAGTTATCACTTGTGGTCACGAAAGGATGAAGCAAATCATTTCCCTTCTCTTTACTACGGATTCCCTGTCCATGCAATGAGAGGATGAGTGCTGTCTGTCCTTTCAAAGTACTTTTAGATCTATGGCTGAAAAGCCATGCCAGAGATGGGTGTTACTATTGTTGCTAGCCAAAGGGCATGAAGATTAAGAACTAAAAAGGTTACTCCTACAAATCTCTGACCCAAATCTCTGACTTTGTAAGAATGATTTGGTAGTTGAATAGGCAAGTTTTATATTGGAGATATTGTTCAGGAACCTTATTAGGGCATTAACAGAAGCAAAGATCTGTGTCCTATGCGTTTCTTTACTTAAAAGCCGTGTTAACAGTGTTACTCCTCTTCCATGCTGCTTTATGTCTGTGCAGAATTTTTTAGTGCCTTTTAGATTCACATGCTTAATTCTCTAGAGAACTGTGTTTTTCCATTTTAAATGAATGTTTTTATCTCCTCCAGCCTTTCTCTGGGTCTTGAAAAACTGTCCAGTTTGCAGTTCTAGGCTCTTTCTAAGCTATCTTAATGAAATAGGATTTGGCTTTGCTGCTTTATTTTATCTGCAGGCTGTTCTGTTTATTATCATTGTCAGGGGAAGCTCCCTCCCACTTTCTCTCTATGAAAATTTTGCTTTTCTTTTTTCTGTATGACATTTCCGCCTCCCCATAAAATGCCCTGCTTTACTGCACAGCCGAGGCAGTCGCTCTGTCAAGGGACTGTCTCAACAGAAGTGGCAGTGAGGGATGCTAGGACCAGGCCTGACTTGTGCAAAAACATGACTGAGATCAACTGATTGCACTGCCATCGCGATCTGTAATGCTTAGTCTCCATCATTTTAAAATGGTACATTCAGCAAGAAATCTTTCTTGTTCTCAGCTCTACAACCGTTCAGGTGGCTCAGGCTACAGGACTCGCTGGCGAGGTGTGCCCGAACCAGCCAGGGTCGAGTGTGGCAGGGAAGCTGGGCAGCCACCACTGGCTGCAGCCACAGGAGAGAGCAGTGTGCCCTGGATCGGCTGGTGCTAGTGAAGGAGAGATCCCCCCACCGCCCCACTCCCTGCCAAGCTTGTGCTGCATTCACATCAGTCACCTGCTCTAAGTACTTCAAATACTTCGATTTTTCAGAATTTTATTCCTCTGTCTTGAAGCCCTTAAGAAATCTTTCTTTTCTGAAGGTTTTAGAAAGGAGAAAAGTAGGAAAGCTTGTTCCCTTTCTGCAGAGCGTAGGCACACAAGCATCACTACCAGGCACTAGCACCCTCATGGGGGCAGGGCAGCTGCTCCTTGCCCGTCATGAACTCTCTTTTTGGTCCCATTTGTGCAAATGACAGAAATGCAAGTGGCGTGCTCACTGTCCTTGGGGTACAGATTCCTTGTATTTCTGTCCCCAGTGTTCTGTAGCTGCAGGAATTTGGCTTTTAATCCCTCCATATTTACATAGTTTGGAAATTAACTCAGGGTAACAGTATTCGTGGGCCTTGCACTTTTTCATCTCCAGAAGGTGCTGCAGGTGAACATAGTATTGTCTAAAACAGCCTTTCTTTGCAACTGGGAAATAGGTGAGAATTGAGCACATGGTTTTTGCTTTTCCTTCTGAGAACCTCTAGTCTGGTTTGAATGACAAAATTAGGAACAAAACTAAAATGGAGCCAAGAGCTAGAGTTACTACGGCATAGTAACACTGGAGACTGTCAGTCCAGGGGGCTGCAGGTGATGGCTGCTGCATACACTGGGTCTTGACTATTTTTTTACATGGGTGCCAATGAAAATAGTTCCAGCAGAGCTCGTTCAGAAACGGTAGCTGATCACCACTAATAAATCCACCCATTACTGAGACAAGAAGCAGAGCCTAATCAACGGTCACTGTTCGTTTGTAGCTTGCTGCAGCTGCCCTTTCCTCATCCTGGAAACTGTGCCATAATCTTGTATTTTTCTTTTCCAGCTAGGTGGTTTACTTGTACTTTCAGCCAGGCTGAGGCAGGTCTAACAGCCCATACTGCCGTCAGCTTTCCTACAGATGATGTTCACAGATTATCTTGTTGGTGGAAGAAATGATTACAACACTCGTTGAGCGGGAGTGGGAACAGGCAAAAAAAATCTCTTCTTCAATAGCTACAGCAGCTAAGAGACTACAAGCAGCAGGCGCAGAAACAGTGGACATAGAGCACAGAGATGATAATGATGCCATGCCACATTAGTGCTGCATTAGCAGATAAGGCAATGGGGCAGCTTGCTTAACGGTATTTCTCAGTTCACTTGACATCTCTTTTTTGTTATTAGATGGTGGAAAATGAATAGATAGCCTATCTCAAAAGACATAGGGACAAGAGCAGTGACATCAGGCAGCCAAAATAAGCTTTCTGTTCTGTCTGCATTTGCAAAGATACATACTATGAATATATTCCAGGACTTTTTTTTTTACTTTTTTTTTTTTTAGGCTACACACAGTGGTGCATTTTTATTTATTCACACCTGTGTGATAGCTGTGTGGAAAGAAGTGGGAGAATTATAGACTGTAAATCCTTCATTGTAATAGTAGCTAAAAGCATGCGCTGCCGCCATTCCATCACCAGGAAGTAAATTTAGTAGCCCAGACTGATTTTTGTTGAGGTAAAACTGTAATATTCCAGGATGGGTCAGTACTCCCCTCTCCCTCTGCCTCCCAAATTATTTTGCAAAAAGAGTTTTGCAATTGGCTCTACACCAGAGGTTTTTTCTGTCATGTTTTCCATTAAAACATGCTGGAGGCTGCGTGTTGCTTTCAGGACAGATGAAACCAAATCTGGGCTAACTCTAGTTGCCCTCTCTGCAAAGACCGCACTGACAGAGCTGGAGATAGACAAGGTTGTTGCTTGTCCTGAACCCAGGGATGAGTATTGGCCCATGTTCTGCTTGGCTGCTTAGGCTGCGTGTGAATCACAGTGGCAAGGAGTAGATGTCCCGTTTATTATTGTCCAGAGACCAAAGAAAGCACTTTGAAATCAAACATATTCACTGAAAGGGTTGTCAAGCACGGGAACAGGCTGCTCAAGGAAGTGATGGAGTCATTGTCCCTGGAGGTTTTTAAAAGACCTGTAGATACGGCTCTTAGGGACGTGGTTTAGCAGTGGACTTGGCAGTGCTGGGTTAAGGGTTGGACTCAGTGATCCTAAAGGTCTTTTGCAACCAAAACAACTCTATGATTCTATATTAGCAATTTTTCTGGAATGCAAACACTCTATATGTGTGCATAGAATGAATCTACTGTTTGACAAATTTAGGCAAGCTTGGTATTAGCTTTTGCTGTCATTTCCCCACAAAGGGTACTGTTTGTTGTGTGAGTTCACTTGCACAGTACAAGGCTGAGCAGCCTCATACCAGCTTGCTTACAGGCTGTAATAAATGGATTCTGCTTTAAGCTCGTGTATCTAGGGCTTGTCCGGGTTAATATGAAATGCTGCAACTTCTGTGCAACTAAACTGAAACTAATGAAGCTAATGAACGTTATAACATAAACTAGGGGTTTCCCAATACTGTTTTCTTGGTGACTTTCACCCTTAAATAATGCCAGTACAACCTGTTCAGGCAAGAGGCCTTAAAAGTCATGTATGATGGAGGAGTAGGTCACACAAATATGCTGAGCTGAGCCAGGTGAGTACAAATCTTTTTCCTCCACAGCAAAGTAGAGTCTCCCCGAGAAGTGTTTTTCCATGCACTGTTAAAACTCAGGGCATCACTCATTTGGATGAATTAAGCAGCCAGCCCACAAAATGCAGTAGCTGTGTATCTCCTGAAATGTTGTTACACTGTGTATTTCTAAATTACAGCTAAAATACACATTTAAGAAGTTTCACATTGAGGAAAAACTATCTTATTTAAGTCACAGATGTACAAAACTTAAATGTCCGGACAGCATCTTTTTGAAATAAAGCTCTGCTGAAGAGAACATCAAGCTCAGCAGGTGATGATGGAGGACAGAGAACTATTGGGGGCAAAAGATAGAAGAAGAAGAACTTTTCTGGGTTGCTGCAGCTGATTATTGTTAGCAGTGGTAGCCCACCTCTGCAGCTCCATGGAAAAAAGCATTTTGAGAACATCCTGGTCATGTGAAGGTCTGCTCATGTCCTCCAGTGTTATGAAGGACTCAAATGCTGAAGCAGTCAGTTCAATAGAGAAACCTAGTAAGAACAGAACAAAATTCATAGTTGGCTTGAGGAGAAAAGCAAGAAGTATCAAATGCCTCATCTTTTTTAAATGGTTAGGCTTGTGGTGTGAGTTCTTCTCTATGGTCAGGTCAATCCAGATGTGAAGAAGGGCTTGTGTGCTGGCAAAGTCTTCAGTTTTGTTTCCCGCTACAGCAGTTAGGTATGACAAATGCAAAAGTCTTTTCCTGCAGATTTTCCTTAATTAGATCTGCAGATGAGTATAATAGAACTTTCTACCTCTCCAAAATTAAATCTTCCTTTTCTGTCCTGAATACCAGCCTTGCTTACCCGCTAGCTGACTTTTTGATTCTGCAGAGATACAGCGAGGTGAAGCCTTGCACCTACAAAACCCCATGCAAAACCCATGGGATGTTTCAGGCCTGTAGAGCTCAGCCTGACACTGAGGCCAGTTTCATGGTGGTGTTCTCTCTAGGTAGGTTCTTCTGCTACAGTCATCACTAGAGCATGGGAGAGCCCCTCAGCTCTTCCCCAAGACAACACGATTCACATCTGTTACATGCTGGCTTTTAGACTCTTCCCCGTGGTTTTGAGCGTATGTGGTGGAGTGTCAAGATTTGTTGTTTTCCTTTGAAGTACATATGTAGCTGTGCCCCTCTGCTTGAGAAGGCAAGGGCAAACCAAGCGCTTTGCGTGTCTAATGAAAAGCAGTAAATTTTGCAGTGCTCCTTACTTCCTGGGCAAGTTTGTTCTACAGAGTCATTCTGGCTCTCAGTAAGGCTGTGTCCAGCAGAGAGAGCTTATTCATCTAGCAGAGAGTTCAGTCGTGCCAAGATTTCCATCTTCCAGCATTAGGCAGCCTTGTAGATGTCCTAGATGGACATGATAGAGCACCCTAAAGCCAGAAGACTGCGAACTGAGTTTGATTCCTAGGTTTTAGTTCGGACCACTGATAGCTCAGAGAGGAAGAGGTACTTTCTTAAGCCCAACAGGATCTCGAAGTGTACTCCATATGTGATATCTTTTGTAATGGTATGTTTATATATACGTACATATATACACCCATATGGGGTTGGTCATGACTCATCAATTGAGCATGCAGCGGAAGAGAATTACACCAAAGAGTTGGCCTTTTGAAATCAAACATATATATCTTTGATAATTGTCACCCTCTCCAGGAAGTTAAGAATTGCAGCTGGGACTTGAGTCAAATTATGACATTTTGAGTTACTGGCAAAGAATTTTCTTTTGGCTTCTGTAAATTTTGTAATCTGAAGTTTGAGGTTGTGTTCTTCTACAAACACTTCTCAGATTAGAAGGTTACATGCAGTACCCCAGTGACTATATGTATTCTTAACTGTGCCTGGAGTGATGAGTGAAAAACATTCTACGAAGAATTTTTCTCTGCATCTTTTAAGTACATATTCTCCAATGTGAATCATGAACAACTGCAGCCTTGCATTTTTATCGCATATTGTATTAGTGCTCTCCCTTTCACTCATCTTGGGCAGTGAAACTAGATTACTCATCTCCAATTTTATTAGCTGTCAGTTTCTCATTTTTGTGTTGTGCTGCAACTCTGCAAGTTTTGGAAAGCACTTATTCCAGGGGAGTGATATATCTTATATAACTTATGAGCTGAATATAAACTTCCTGAGATCATGGGGCTGTTGCTAAAGGGAATTTATGCAGCCATATACAGCAGAAGGTCATTACAGTTTTATACTTTTAAAATACTTCTGAGGTGGTACGTTTATTCAGTAGTGGCTCTTTTTGCATTTAAAAGCATCAGGAAAAATTTCTCCTTTTAACCAAAAAGGTGGTGAGTGTGATGCAGAGACATCGTGAGAAGCAGTGAGACTTAGGGTTACAATCTGGTTCCCACTGAACTCCATGGAAGAGGAATTTTCTGGAACAAGAGAGTATCTTTGCAGAAGAAAAAGATTTGCAGGATGTTACAAAATCGGTTTTATTTTCTCAAACTATGGGAGGTATAAGCTCAGTCAGGCATTGTTAGTAAATAAGATCTAGAGCACTTAGAAGAAGGATCCAATCACAAATTCATTTGGTCCATTAACTATATGTAATATTATTTACCTAAGTGGCCCTTCTGGACTATTTCATAACTCAAGTTTATAATCTTTTTAAAAAAGATCAATATAACTGAGCACACAGCCTTTGAGCATGATGGAAGAGACAGGCCATTTTAGTAGTATGGTCCATGATTGCCAGACCTGAAGTCCAGATTAGAAATGCAAAATGAGGAAAATACTCTCCCTAAAATACTAAAAAGAAAAAAATAGCATTGGAGAGAAGGATGGAGGGAAGCAGTGAAGTAAGATGTGTTGCAAGATATCAGTTCTTTTATTGGGCCGATACAACTAGAAAATACAGGCAGGCTTTCCAGTACATAAACCCTTCTGCAGATCTGAGAGAGAAGATGTAGTGACATTTAAAGCCACACACACGGTTTTGCCAACATGTGTCAGAGTGAATCTCCAGGAGGAGGGAACAACCAACCACTCTATTTGCAGCTTGGCAGATGGGGTGTTTTGTTGTCTGCTCTAATGTGTGATATGAGTTGGCTGCTTGTACTGAGTCCCATCAAGTGGGAAAGGTAGCTCTTGTCTGTTGATCTTGTGTTCAAGATCCAGTATTTGATTTGTTCCCCAGGTAGTCAGATGCTGTCATCGGCTGGGAGCGATGAGCTCTGGTATCTAAATTCAGTACCCCTACAAGTCTCCACTGCTTCCATTAAACAGGGAACTCAGCAATCAGGAGCAATGGTGCTTTTCCACCTCTTAATCAGCATCATGAAAAGTCAAATGATGATAAAAGCCAGGAAGGTCCTATTTTATAATGGGCCTGGTGACTACATGGATGTAAACTGGCACTGGCTCCCACTCTTTCAGTTATACTCATCATACAGGTCATTCTGATACCCATGAGACAGTGGCATGTGGGAGTGTGTTGTGTGTGTGAAGTGGGAAATGAGGGATGGTTCAACTGCTAACAGATCCTAAAGAAATTTGTAGTGAAAACTCATGAAATTTTTAGTGGTAAAAGGCAGTGCTGTGCTGCTGAGTGACCTTTGCCTGCCTATCTTAATTAACCACATCTCTAACTAATAGCTACAGATCAGTGCTGCTCCCCTGCTCTTCTTTCTCCTTGCTCTCTCCTCACTGCTTCTTACATATCCCTCAGGCTGCCCCCCTTGCTTTTTCCCATACTACCACACATTGCTCTAAACTCTGTGCAATTTTCATGACATTTTCTCCCTACATTTTCTCTCTGACAAGAAACATTAGAAAGGAAGGCTGATTTTCATTCTTCCTGTTGTCTCTTCCCCCTTGGTGCGGAAGCAATCTCTGGTTCACATGGGCATCAGTGATGAACTGATCATTCCAGGGTGGGAACACACAAGGGCATTGTGGACAGCACAGTGTCTGTAGAGAGTGCCGACTGTAGATTTCATACAGATGGTGACATGTATAAAGCCACTTCTTAGTTTTCAGCAAAAGCCATTGTTTTCAGCCCTTGACTGAAGTAGTACCATTGTGACTGGACATGTCCATCCCAAGAGTCCAGTCCAAAAGCAAGCAGCAGGAGATCCCAACAAGCCCACCTGTGGCAGCTGTGATGCCATTTCACTCTTTAGATTGAAAAAAATAGCCTTGTTGATGTAGGAAATAGATACATCTGAACTGAGTGTTGGAAGATGCAGAGAAATTTTGGCAGGGATAGAAAAACCATTTTGTGTTATTGGACAAAGTAATGTGGCTGGAAAGCTTCCTTTCCCAAGCCAGACAAGCTGTTTCTGCCAGGTACGGCTGCTTTTCAGGGGCCAAAGCTCTCATTTCTGTGCCAGGCAACATAGAAGTGGTGTCAGGCTGAAATGGCTTGAAGATTCGGACTAATAGTTCAGGGAGAAAATTGGCACCACTGGAGAGAGGTGACAGAGTCCAAATGGAGCGGCAAGTTTCTTTGCCTTATATTGTGTGGTTTTTTATGTGATTCTCTTAATTTTTCTACACCTGTTTGTGCTGGAGGTATCACCGTGGCATTAATCACTCATTGGATATCGTCTGGAGCATCTGCAACCAGGCATAGACTGGAAAAAAAATTCCTTGCCCCAAATATTAACTCAAGTAGCAGAAAAATGCCTCTCTCTGAAAAGAATTCATATGGAAAATGTGCATTTTCAGGCTCTGCACAGATTCCAAAATTTTAGTGGGACTGTGTTTCTATTTTCGCTACTTTCAAGTACGTCATCATTTCTAGGCACCTATGAACTGCCTACGCCTTTTCTTACCTGGATTTCGTGAATATTTTTGTCATTTTTTAACTGTTAAGCAAGAGACAGTACTACTCTGGGACAAACACGTGGTCTAGGGTCTACCAACATTGTTTCTTTAACCAAAAGGTGCTGCCTCCAGGAGACTGGTGGTATTGGGAAACAACAGCTAGAGAGCAGTGATCCTTGGGCTCATTTATTCCATCCACGTTTGACTAATGCTCTGTTAGGCAGTTTTGGAAGAGTAGGACATCAGGTTTGGAAGGTCCATCTGTAATTGTGCTGGATCTTTGGCTGAGGGGAGGCTCAACAGCTGAAATCCTCCGTGTAATCTGGGCAGACATATTTTTTTTTATTTTTATATTGCAGGCTATCATTTCCAAATCCAGTTAGCAGTGTGCGTTTGTTAGGCTATGCAGATGATGGTGTGAGAAGAATTCAGGGCAAATAATTCTTTTTGTGAGTTTTTCCTGTTTAGTTTTATCACAGCTTCTTATGTTCCTGAAGTATTAACAAAATACTTTCTTGGACTGGGCTTGTACTGGGAGATGAGATCTCACTAAGAAGTTAAGATAGCTGAAGCTTTCTTTTCTTTCTACAAAATTGTTGGAAAGGGATCCAATTCTGGCATGATGTTTCATAACGTGGCATTTGTTATAACTCATTGCAAATGTTACTCACCATCTACAAAACATTCAATTAAACTGAAGAGCAGTGAAAAATATCCAGATCCACTTCAGCAGCTGCGCTTGTCACCGTAATCCCTTGGGTTTTTTGGAGCCAACAGATTCCCCCTTGGAGACCTCCCCACAGTGGCTACTGTTCTCTGCCACCAGTCCCACCACTGGTGTTCCCTGCTCCTGTGAGCTGGACTGTCACATGATGACAAAACTTCCCTTCCTATTTGGGCTTATCCTTACTTCCCCAAAGATCTCTTTGGTCCTTACTTGCTGTCAGACCTATTCTGCATCCTTTTCTGTCTTGTCAGTATTTCAGTGGGAATTGGCTGGACCCTGCAGGGATAACATTTTCAAAAACAAGATTCGAAAAATGACCTGTGATATTTAGTCCTAGTAGTTGGTTATACGTGTAGTCTACTAAAACTTCAAGCTCCTAAGAGATTGTTCCCTAGTTCTAAAAGCTTTAGTGTCCTAACATTTCAGTAGAAAATAAGCCAATGTATTTACAATGGCTTCTTTTTGGATCATTTTGCCTCTTAACACCTTTGTGTGTGTCTTCAGGTTGAAGGATATGTGCAGAGAGCTGTAACTCTGGGAATGTAACAAACAAAACTTCTCGTACTTGTAGGAAATCGGGATACTAAGAGAGCACATTTTTTGAGATGCCAAACTTGTTACAGATCTCTGGCTCCCCAGGAAACACGCAGATGTAACTTTGCTATATGCTACAACCACCCACCGTTTTGCAGTGTCAGCTGGGCTGGAGCTCAGATCCACCCACTCCTACCGCACCAGGCCCGTTACACTGGAGCTGAAGGCAAAATGCAAATTGGCTCTGCTGAACACAGTTGCCTTATGGCGTGCAGTGGGATGGTAAGAACAGAACCCATGGTGTCTCCCGGTTCGGCACCTGAACGACAAGATCCTCCTTCTCATTATCTCTTTCATCAAAACCTCATCTTTCCCCTGGATAGGGCACTAAAAGGGAACAAAACTCTGGCTAATTTGCTGCAGGAAACCATTAAGCTTTAGGCAAGGAGATGAAATGTCATCTAATTAGTTACAGCTGCTGGTGTCCCCTGGTTCTGATTTGGTGTGGTTTAGTGATGCTAAACGGAGGTAGATAAGCATAGCTCCTCTTTCCTTACGTGTGAATACCTGTCCAGCCCATGTTTCCTACGACTTCAGTCACCTGCTAGGTCCTCTGAGCCGTGGGAAGGAACGGCTCAGTAATTCGTTCCGTCTTCTACATTTGGTCCAGGGCAGGATTTACTTTGCATTTTTCTAGGCCATAAGCAACATCACTGTCTCTGGAGAGCAAAGGTGGTGGCTTTCTACATCAGCCGGTCTTTAGGTCCTATTTGTAAATGAGGTGAGTGAGAAAATACGATTAAAAACATGCAAGCTTTAAAAATAAAATTGTGACTTAGTCAAAGAGTAAACATTAGGGAAAAAAAACACCCTGCTTTAAGAGATGGAAGCAGAGAAGAAGCAACAAAAACAATCAAAATAAATCTTATTATTGTAAATAGGAGGGTGTAAATCAGCAGCTCACATCGCTGACAGTTCAGAGATGCTGAGGACCTGGCTCAGCAGTGAAAAAGGAGGGAAGTAAAAAAAACATTGTGCGGGAAATAAAGCAAAGATGATAAATCCGCCTATTTGCACATATGATAGATTATCCATAAACAAGAAAATCATGCTTCTGACCAGATAAAAGAAATCAACAGCATAGTGTTTAAACCAGATTTTAAAATATAGTGAGTGTATGTCCTTCTGCATACCTCTCTGAGCAGTGGTGTAACCTTTATTTTTTCAGGTAGCCTTTTAATTTGGGGCTGCTCAGGATGTGTTACAGTCACGGTGTTGAGAGCAAAACAGTTTAAAAAGGGATCAGAAGCTTTTACCGTGATGGACCTTTGGAAATTTGTCCCCTGTGAGGAACAGATAGGGGTTGCTCATCTGTTTTGTCACTTACACGTGCTTCTTGTTCCCCCGTAGGTTGCCCGGTCACTATGAACAATGGCCCAGCTATACTACAAAAAGGTAAACTATTCACCGTACAGAGATCGGATCCCATTACAGATCGTGCGAGCGGAGGCAGAGCTCTCGGCAGAGGAGAAGGCCTACCTCAGCGCTGTGGAGAAGGGGGACTATGCCAGTGTGAAACATGCCTTGCAAGAGGCAGAGATCTACTACAACATCAACATTAACTGTATGGATCCTCTTGGTCGCAGTGCCCTTTTAATAGCCATAGAGAATGAAAATCTGGAGATCATGGAGTTGCTTTTGAACCACAGTGTGTATGTGGGAGATGCTCTGCTGTATGCAATACGGAAAGAAGTGGTGGGAGCTGTGGAGCTGCTGCTGAATTACAGGAAGCCAAGTGGTGAAAAACAGGTTAGCTGAGTGTTCCAGTTCAATTTTAAGCTATTATATTGCATTAGGAAAGTGGTACTGCACAGAGAGGTGCTGTGCAGGTGTCATAAAGTCCTTAATCTAGGTCCATTGCTATAAATGCCCAGAGTAGATGTGGGCAGTTCTGTTTGGATGATAACTTTCCAGTCTGAGCAAACTTGTTCTGCCTGACTTAAATACTCAGCATTTTCAATTTCACTCGGTGTTCTTTTCAGTCTTGCAGTGTTTGTGAATATAGTGATTTATAGGTTGATTTATAGACACGCACTTTGCAATGGAATTTGGGGCTGTCTGAAATTATCCTACAGTCTGTAAATATGAACTATTGCTATGGTGTTGTACTGATACTAAGTGGAATAGCTTTTCATAAGTAAATCCTGAAAGCACACAAGCTTGTAAATAACTGTAAGCAAGCAAACCATTTGCTAGGTTTCAGTACTTAGCCATAGTACAGACATATCACCTTGGTCTCTATCTCTAGAGAGCTCTAGTTCAGAAATGCTGAGACAGTACATAACGTTACAGCATGAGCTGAGCTGCTATATAGCTGAGCAGTGAAGAACTATGACTTGTAGGAAGGATCCTTAGCTACAAAGCCATCAGTAAGTTAAATTAAGAATCTTTGTGAAAAATGTCTGATTTTTCTGTGAAAAATCAAAGTCTAAATTCTGTCACTTGAAGTGTCAGATATCACACCACCTCTAATTTTTCCTTTTTTTGTTTGTTTGGTTTTGCTTCTTTTCATCTGGAAGTACTACTGCCAATAACTAGAATAGTTTATATACATAACTGACGACTGACAATTTTTGCATGCTCACTGCTTAGAGGGGAACATTCAAGACTTGGATAACCCTTATATATCAAGCCTTGTTTTGAAGTCTACTTGAACACATCCTTCTATGTGTGAAAGTAGAAAATTATTAATTCCAGTCAATCATAGAAGAAAATGTTTTCAATGGATAGGCTCCTTAGTACATAGTTTTTCCATAGTAATTGTGTGTAGCCAGGGTAAACAATAAGGATTGACTCTGACAACATTCGAGAGTGCTCAGTTTAATACTTCGAAATGGCAGCATTCTGCATGCTGTAGCAATGTGGTTCTAATGTGTGGTTTAAGCATTAGAAAGCTGAAGAATCTCTTTTGTCAGACCTAAACATTGAATTCTTATTATATAGGTTTTAGTCTGACAAAATGTAAGTAGCCAAATACATACCGTACATGGAGAATGAGTAATTTTTTTCTTGGTCTTCTAGAAAATTTGACCATCCTATAGACCAACAGGACAGAAAGTAGAATAGAAGAAAAGTTATTTTCAGTAGCATGGGGAACTGCCAGTAATTATTGCAGGTTAATGACAAGTTTCTCCTTAAATGTCAGGGAAAACAAGAGATGGATTCATGTGGATTTCTCTAAGATCTCTTGAATACCAAGACTTCTGTCCACTTAAATTCACAGCCTAGCTGGCTTAACTGGACAGAGACAGAGGTCCATGAAATAAGGTTGATTATTGCAGCTGAAATTCAGCTATAACATCTCCAGTTCAGTGATACATTTTATAGTAGGTCTGTTTCATTTTTCTTTAACTCTATGCCAGTGTGCAGCTATCCTTCTGTAGCTGGGCTTGTATCTGCTGCAAGGTTTACAACTTGAAGGAGAACATGCGTATGGGAGAAGACATGCAGTGCCAGTTTCAGCATTATTTACAAGGTTTGTTACAAGACCAGATTTCATCAGTACGTTTTAGACTAGTACAGGCTTGATGCAAGAGACTGTACAAATCAGGATTAACTTCCCTGGCTGTGGTTCAGGCTCTTCTGTAGACGGCAGGAAGGGCAGTCGGTACAGGACTGCAGGACTGGACTTCCATTTCAGCAGTTTCACTGATTGTTCGTGCAGTGATGGTAATTAACATTTGTTTCATGTATAGTATCGTGATATAACAAATGGAAAGAAGTGCTCAGTTAAGCAAAACTGGGACAAAGTTGGTTAGCTTGTCAAATTACAAAGCTAATACAGGAAAGGTTTCTGAACACAAGTTCCTGATGCTAATTCTACAGCAGTATCACTATACATTCAGTAATGATCTTTGCTGGACCCTTGCTCAGAAAGTCCTTTGGGAATCCCATGCCTTATTACTTTCACAAAAGCAACTGATAAATCAGATTAGCACAGCTTTGTCCTAGTCAGCTACTTACGTGTTCTAAAACATGTAGAAAACTTGCTTTTTTGGTTGAGTAGTAAGAAAAATTCACACTTCATGGAACAGTTTCTGTCTGGCTGAGAAACTGGTAAGATAGTGTCACAGCACATCTTATATATAAGGTTTAGTATAATCTATTCATTAAATGTACACAAGGTTCAGTTTGCCTGAACAAACCTGTGTGAAGGCAGCTCCTTGACTTGTGTAGCAGCCTGTTTCCAATGAGGGGCTGTCTGTCTTTGCTGCAAAGGTGCAGAAGCATCATCTTCTGATTGTGCTCTCTTAAACGTTCAGTACATTGCCTTCTTTCATCTGGGTCTGGCGTCTGTGAAAACCTGTTGGTTCCCATTTTCCTGCTGCCTGCCTCTGAGAGATTATTATTTGAGTCTATACCAAAGTCTTGTTTCTCTAACTGCCAGGCATGAAGAGCTGTTCCTATTTGCGTCTGTTCACGTCAGCTCAGTTAATTGTTGTGTTTGCATCTCAAAAGCAGCTGAGTAGCATCATTCAGCATAATCCATTTTATGGGCATGTATCTTCACTCATTCCCACAACCTTATCATCACACTACAATCCTGACCAAAAATACTACAGTTAGGGGTTACTGTTAGCAAAAGATACACCCAAAATAAAGTAGAAACCAATGGCCCCTTACAGACTTGACCTGCAAAGCAGTTTCACTCACCAGCCCACAGGGTCTCTAAAAGGTGATGTGGCCTGGGTCCTCCTTACCTGTCTCTGGAGAGCTGCCTAAGCGGGGGAGCTCTGCTTTTCCTCTGTATGATGACCTTTCCAGGGAATAGAAATAAAAAAAACTTTCAAATATAGGAAGTGACCTTTGTTGTATTCCTCATGTAAGAGAATCAAGGTCTCATTCATGATGTAAGAGACTCAGAGAAATGGATGAAGAGATGGGGCAGCAGAGACACTTGTGTCCTGTTATTAAGTGAACGTCGGCAGTCATTATTCTAAAAACTTTTGCCAGACTGCTGTTTAAGTGCCATTTATGGAAAATACCATGGCAGTGGCAGGGGTAAGTCGTAGCCAGTAACTATTAAGAACATGGTTCTCCTGCACTGCAGCCATGCGTGTAAGGGGTGTCTCGGGAGAGAAAGAAATTACTCTGTTTACGTGTGGAGTGTGTGAGATCCAGGAGCATGAACCACCTCTTTCTAAAGGCTGCTGCAAAGCATGTGATAGATGAGTGTGCTGAACAGTGATGTCTTCGAGTAGATGTATTTCCTTTCAGGTTTACCTCCAAGTGAGGTTCACAGGCTATTTTAAGAACTGAATATTTCTCCTGAAATCTGTTCTGCCTGGTCCTGACAACTTACAGCCACGGTTTTGTGTACTGCTCTGTGAGCCTCTTGATAAAGCTGGGGAGAAGACTTCACCAGTTACACCCAGAAAAAGTCAGTGGCTAGTAAAGTTACAGCTTTACTTGAAAGACGCTGTCACTTATGGGAGGTTTTGGGTTCAGTGAGAGAGTTGTCATGATGTGAGTGTCTTGTCTTTTCCTACCATGGGAAGACCATAGAGATGTGCTGGTGTGCTTCACTCCCAGCAAAGAGTAAAGCCCAGGCTTTAAAGGAACCATTCTCTTCTTCAGATCAGAGTTAAACTCTCCTCAAATATGTCACACCGTGCTCTGAGGTATGTTCTCACGTTTCTTTTTACTGTCAGTGTGCAAGGGTGGTCCAGAGTGCAATGGAAGATGCCTGTGTGCAGAACATGTGGTGCTGCAGGCGGTGACAGCCCTGCCTACCCACTGCAGCATAGGTAGGGGCTTTGCTGATCTCAGCAGGACATGGTTTGGACCTGGCACAGCATTAAGAGCAGAATTCTCAGGGAAATAAAGGAAAATTCAATTATCTACTCAAAATAGATTAAGTATCAAAAGAGCTTTTCTAGTTCTTCGATTTTTACAAGTTCACTTGTTATTTCCAAATGTTACATAAATTACATCAATTAATTCTACAAGCTTTTTTTTATTTTTAAAACCATAGTTTGCTTTGGCCAATCACTTTCTATTGCTGATTGGTCACTTAAATCGTAGGATAGTTTCCCCAAATAGATGACAGATACTTGGAAAGCAAGCAGTCTGTCTATTCATGAATATTGGGAGGAACAACAAAAGAAACTAATACTTATGGAACCTGGAGGTTATGAAATGTTGGTTGCATAAGTAGTCAGTGATTGTGTATTCTCCAGGAAATAAAAGGGAGCCTAATCTGGTACTTCGATAGTTATTGTTTGGTTTTCAGGACAGTGAAGAGGCTGATCTTGTACTGCATAGTGGCCGAAGAGTAGTGTATGTGTACTGCAGGCTGCTTGGCCTGGCAATCCATGCTCAGGTCTTCCACAAAATGAGTGTCACGTTCTTTAAATAAGATGACAAACCACTGAATAATCTTCAGAAAGGGTGGAGCTAGGTTAGAAATAGTAAAAATCAGCACACACAGATGCAGCGTTGACTTTGGCCCAGGTTTATTGATTTGGGTGGCTCTTTTTGGGGGTAGGAATGTTAAACTGCAAAGTTGTCTGTGCACAGGACATATGCAATACATACAATGGGACAACAAGACTTTTTGTACTATTCTATAGGTACATGTCAAAAATAGAGATCTGGGTGGTGTCCTGTGGGGCTGGAATTAACAGGGAACTTGTTACTTCTTTGATTTTTTTGATTCAGTACTACTGTAGGAGAAAGGGAATGTATATATGAAGCCTGTTAAACAAATTCTCTTTTCCAGAAAATCTTCTGTCTCCCAACCTATTTGATCTTTGAGTTTTGGTGCCTTTTTCCTGAAAGTTGTATCAGAATTTTTTTTACTACACAAATATCAATACAGTGGGTTATGTTTTCAGCCAGACTAGAGTCTGCACTTAAACTGCATCAGCAAAGAGCAGGAAACATATGTCTGAAAGTTCACATTTTCCTACATATTTGATTCGCTTTCAATTTATCATTAGTAGTAGTTGTATTTGCAGACATTCTGAAGCCCACTGAAATCAGTACTAATTTTCTCTTTGACTCCAGATGAGGTCTGCAGGGGTATTTTCCTAATAGACGCTTGTATGAATTCCATGAAGTGGTCCCGGTTCTCCACTAAACATGCATCACAGCTCCCAGGGTAGTGCTCTCAGTTTGCACAGATCTTGCATCCTTTTTTGCCTTGCTACAGTGGATGTGTTCGCAGTGCACCAGACACGGCCTGTGCTGACTGCTGAGCCCTCCTTCCATTCTTGAAGAAGGTATAATCAATCATCTGAATTACCACGCGTTTGTGGTGTGGCCATAAGCACCTTTACGGGTAGCCGTTCTCCTCACAACGATCAGACCTGACATCAAATGTTTACATAAGGATGATACTAGCATGTCTCTGGTATCTGCCAAAATTAGCAATTTGCTCATGGCAGATGGCTCCAAATTAATCTGGTTCACAGATGGGACTACAAATGCAATTCCTCAATAATGAGAATATAAAGAAAAGGGATCTTAGTATTTATGACTGTGGTTCGGTTTGTTTCAGTGGTCCAGAGGCCTTCTGAATCAGTGAGATCTCAACAGATATCTATCCATATGCCTTCCAAAAGAAGGAACTTTACAGAAATAAACTCTAGAAAAATATGGTAGAAGAGGAAACTATAGAGAATAAAAGGCAAGTTTTCAGTCTTAGTTGCTAATTCTCAGATACCTGCTGGTGGAAAGTTGCTGTACTTGATAGTATTAGTGAACTTTAAATTTGACCTAAAAAATCCTCTTTCAGGTGAGCTGATGAGTGAAAATCTGCCTTAACTTGTGTAAGTGTCATAGATCAACCTAGAGACAATCTTTTGTGAACCAGAAATTTTATGTTGCATTAAACCATTTTATTCTTGCCCCAAACCAGTAATTTTCTTGATACAATGTGGTTTAGCTTAACTTCTCTACTCACATAGGGTTCTTTGTCCTGTTGGCAGAGTCCAGTGCAAAGTTCAGTTCTCCCCACCAATAGCCCTTCCTTTCTGCAGGCAGGCTGATACTTGCTGTACAAGCTCACTGCTAGCATCGTCAGCCCTGTGCTATCACTGACAGGACTTTTTAAGTCAAATGAAGCAGATCAGTTGTCAGATATCCCATGACATAAAAGGTAGATTCTGCAGGCAATTAGAGAAGAGTTTTAGAAGCAGCTGATGTTCCTCATACCCTGGCTGAAGTGGTTATTGTGGATCTGTCTCACCTGCAGGCAAAGTGCACAGAGGTACCCTGCAGCAGGACCAGAGGATCTGGCATTTGTAGCTGTGAGGAATGTTATCCTATCTCCTTCAGTAAAAGGTTTATGTTTCCTTCAGAGGTGAAGGAGAGACTTGTGAACTGCCTGGCTAAAATTGCTAAGCGTTGCAGCACTAACCCCTAACCTATAAGCTGAGGATGGATGTGGGGAGATTGCTTACATACAGGCTGAACAAAGGAATCTTGCTTATGTTGTGGTAATAGATAATTTGGGTGCATACATTGTCTTTTTCGGGAGCATCGCAGACAAGGCCAGTACCAGCATGCATGAAGCATTACAAAGGTATGAAGTACAACAAAGTGATCAAAGCCCAAAGTGCAAGCTGATTTGTGTAGCCCTTCAGCAGCATTAACCATTGCATATCAGCAGTATTTGCATTCTTCCTTGAATTTACAAAGTTCAGCTAATTCAGGAAGGTGTTGCTGAAACCTGGGCATCTGTATCAAGGAAGTCTGTAGGCATGGCCTGTTCTCACTGAGTTCTTACAGTGCTTTTAAGCACAGTAATGGAGAGAGTAGCAGGCTGATTGGTATGATTCAGTACAGATACTGTGCCCTTTGGTATGACTCAAACCAGCCATTTCCATGTTAATATGAGAGGTACACAGTGAAAAGGGAAGGCTGAACCTGGTTAGATACGCTGTGAGCAAGAGCAGATTCTGAAGAATAGAAGCAGTTGAGAAAAACTGGCCACAAGTTCTCAGCATGAAAATATTTGAAAGGCACAATAAGGAAGAAAGATTGTGTCTGAAAACAGAAAACTAGCTGTTACTGCTCCAAAGCCTAATGGCTCTGCTAGCATCCAAGCTTTTCATTATTTTTATTGATGCAGTAATAATTCACAGCTATAGTTAACATGCCTTTGACATTGGCGGCTGCCTTCGAAATGAATTCTATCTAATTAAACTAAACAACAGAGAAATCAAAGACCACTTCACTTAATGATTACATTTAACTCAGAATTTCTTGCTTTCCTCCCCACTGCCTTCCTCCCCAAATAATCTTATATCTATGAGAAGGAGGTATGAGGCAAAACAAAGAACCTGGGTGAGATATCGCATAGACCTATTGAGTAGCACTGGGGCTGGGGCTTGCAGGCTGCGGTGCCAGCTACCCCACAACTGACAGTGGCAAATAAGTCACTGGCTCCTTCTCCTGGGTCAACGTAAAATCTGTTACTAGTGCCTAGCAGAGCTAGTGGGGTCAGGCCAAGCACTGCATCACAGTGTTTAGAAACATTGTGCTTGTAATTTAACGTATAGACAGGTGGAGAAGTTGGCAATGCACTGTTATATGAAATGCTTCCCAGGGAATTATCTTTATTAATTTGTAGGAGTGATCTTAGCACTTGCCTGTGTTTGGCACAGTGTACAGTCTGTTTTCAGTCAGGAGTGATGGGTGCATGGGATTCAGCTGAGTGGACTGCCTGTAACAAACCTATTTGTAGGGTAAGAAAATCCTGTTTGTGTTCCTATGCAATTAAATTTTGGTCTCTTTGTAGATCTGTTGATTAAGGTGTTAAGAGTTGCAACGTAATGAAATGCAGGGTAATGAAACGGTTGCAACATTATTTTCCAAGGGAAGCTTCTTTGTGTGGGGACATGCACCATCCGTGCAGCATTCAAGGCCAGGCTGGATGGGGCTTTGGGCAGCCTGGTCCAGGGGAAGGTGTCCTGGCCCGTGGCAGGGGGGATGGAAGTAGATGATCTTTAAGGTTCCTTCAAACCCAAACCAGTCTTAAGATTCTATGATTCTGAATGTAACAAATTACAGGCTCCTCTGAAACAAAGCTCTGGGATCTATAAAGAACTGCAGGGTAGTTTAGCAGGAGTCCCCTAGTCCTTTTCTGAGTGTTGAATGAGAGCTGTGCTTGGGTTTGCAAAGTAGAATGGCACCTTTATGCCTTGTTTATCCCTGTGATGGGCAGTCTTGTGGTGACAAGGGGGGTGGATCAAAAAGGCATTGACTGAGAACAACATTCTCCCCGCCTGTCTCCACATTGTTACAGCAAGGGAACACTGTAATCCAAGGTCTGTGCTCTATCATTGCCTTGGGAGAACAGGTTGGAAAACCTCTTCAAGCCCGCAAGAAGCTCAGGGTCACGTGCAGCATTGGTACTTAATTCATGGCAGTGAGAGAGGGCTCGTGTGCTCCACTTAAATACTCTTCAGGCAGACAGATGATGAGTTAGAACTGGTCTCTGAAGCATGAGGGGCATATCATTAGCTAGATGTTCTGAACTACCAAGCATTAGAAATAACAAAGGAAGTCAGTGCCTAAGTGGTAATAAAAATAACAACCACACAGATTTTACACTGATGTGAGACCATGCCACCTGTCTAGATTGTCATTTCTCTGCTTTCACAAACTGGGGTCTTTTTGGAAGCCACAGTGTCTTCTTGGTTAGTATAATAGCAATGCGAAAAGCACAGCTTAATAGTCAAAATGGGGAAAAAATGCAGCCTCCTGGTTTGTGAGCCTCAAGATTTGTTTTGTGCAACATCAGACAGTGCTGAACTAGCACCAGATGCAGTTACTTACTCCTCTCTTTGATGTTGTCTTATGTCCTAATCTCATTTTTTTTAAAAAAAAAAGGAATGTGATTGAATAGGAACATAACCCCACCTCTCTCAAGCAAAAAGCCCTCCCTTTTCAAGCACTGTTAGCAACATATTACCTCATCGAAACTTAATGAAACATCTCTCATCCACGCACAGCAATATATTAGAGAAAATAGGGACATTTTATGTACAAAGATGACATAAAAGGGTATAGATAGCATGATTATTAGCCTATATTAGCACATCTTGTCCCTTGTTACCACTAAGAACAGAAAATACAGAGCTGAGAGAAAATGAATTAAAAAGCTGACCAACTCTTCCCTCCCTGAATAAATCCTGGACAATATTAGAAAAAGAGTAGCTGTAATAAAACGCAGATTACCTTGAAGACAGAGCCTGTAAATTTCCACCTAACCATGGGCTGTCTTTGTTTCAGTATACGTGGGGTCAGGGGAAAGCTTATCCATAAAATGAAAAAATATTTAAGGTGAAGCAACATTCCAGTGCCTTTATTGTAGTTAAGAAATGTACAGGGCTGGATTAAGTAAGCTTTTTAACAAAATTCATTGTGAAACTTAAAAACAACATTAGAAATTGGTAGGGTTTAGTCTCTATTCAAAACAGCTGCTCGTATCACAGAGTAACTCTTAAAATAGTAATGAAAGGTGAAAAAAATGAACAAAGAGCATTTTATGTTTCCAAATGGGGGAAAAATCCAGGTTCAGGCATACCAGAATTAGTCTAGTCTGTCTGTCCAGACTTTAGGAGACAATTTAATTTACTCTCATGTCAGCAATAGTAGGCTTACACCTGAGTTGGTATAAGATGATCTCAGGAAACAGATCTAGCAAGCAGCCAGGGAACCTCTGCATTTTAACAAGTCTTTGGGAGATCCATAACATACCAAGCGCCAGGTTCGGATGTTATTTATACCACTTTTTTTCTCTAGCAGCTTCGTTAACGTCTGGCTTTGGAAAGTCCCAAACTTTTGTCCCTTGTTTGTTTTAACTGGACAGGTGTCATTATTCAGCTAGCCCAAGGCAAACCTGAGTGTATGATAAAACCAAGATTCATTTGATCATTGGTCATATCCTAGAGATAACATGACATAACGTGTAAGTTGTGAGTACAATGAACTTCTCAACCATTCCTACACAGACGAGAAGAAGTCATAACCAGGAGAGGGTGCAATTGCTTATGGCACAACACTGCTCTTACTGCTCTACACAACGGTAGGCACTCGCTAGCCGCTTGCTCCTCCTGCTGCGTTCAGTAGTTCTTAGCTCAAGCAAGACACAGGAATTCAGGGCAAAGCAGACCTCAAGACTGCACTTCATTTAAATACGAGAGGTTCAAACACAAGCTAACTCTTTAATAGCGTTCCTCTGTGACTTGGAGAATGAAGTCCACACTGACTGCACTCACATCATCAAGTGCCTCATCTTATTTCTTTCACTCGCATCAGAAAGGGAGAGTGGCTTAGAGGAGAGAGTGCTGTATCTGGAATAAGTTGCCATAGGCTATTTAAATGCATATTTGCAAAATCCTTTCCTTCTGAAGGCTTCTCTCTGGATTCGTCTTTTTTAATCCCCAACAAAAGCGAAGTTATTATGTGGTATCAACCACAAATGGTGACATCTTTTGACAATCTTTCTGGCTGTGCCGCACTTCCTAAACACATGGCTGAACAGAACAAGCTCTGATGCAGTTCTGCCACTGTCAAATGCACTGGGTTTCAGTTCAGCTCTGAAAACTAATCCCTTGTGTCTACCTTCATTTTTTAAACACATGGATAAAAAGTCAAATTGAAACTTGAAGAATCTTGAGCAGATATCTGTATTTTGCTTTTGTTTATTGGTTATAGAGAAAGAAGTTTGGTTATACGAGTATCACAAATTTCCCCCACACACACATTATTTCAGTAGTAATGCATTCTAGCAGCATTTGGCTTGCTACAAGGCACTAAAAAGTACTAATTTTCTCTGTTTTGCAGTATCAGTCTGAGGGGCAGAGATTTTATTTGGCTTTACTGGCATGTAGGTCACAGAGCAGATTTTAGACTAGAAGGAGCCTTTTCTTCTGGGTATTCTGGGACAGCTGTATTGATTGAAATCACTGGAATACTTTAATACCAACAGCAGAGCTTACCCAAAAGTACATCTACAACCACGTGTGCTTTAGACCAGTTATGAACTTGTTCCTAACCAGTACAGAAGCCCTTAAAGTACGTTATTTTTTGTTACCAGTTTGTGTTGTTCATTATATTTCATTAACCAAATTATATCATTTCAGCCAGTGAATTGGTCTTTACAGAAGAACCCTCCTCCCTATTAATACAGATACTGTCATCACACTGATACGAGATGTCTCTTAAGGCATCTCTGATTAAGATATTCAGTTATTGAAGCCTGTACCACTGCATCACCTAAAATGAATGCTTGAATTTATAGAAGCTCGTAATGGTTTTCCAGAGTCTAACGTAAGGAAACAAATGCTTATGGGGTTCTGTCAGTGAGGGAATTTGTTTATGGGTTTAGGCAAGGGGCAGGATTCAATTGGTCATGCCAGTCACAATATGTGGGCTTTTTTCAAGACCCTTTTGCTGGTAACATGGCTGACCTGCAGTCTTAGCAACACTAACTCCGTCTCTCACGCTCTATTTATAGAGCTGCAGCTAGAAGTATCACAGGACTGTGATTCTGAACAAGATCACAGTCACTGCTAAAGCTCCTTCTGACCACTGAGCCTTGTGCTAAATTGATGTAGTACAAAATCTTCTCTTTAGAATGACAGAAATTGGCTGTGCCTGTTACCACACTTGTGGATGGCATGTGCACTTCCCCCATAGAGCTGCGCGCATATAAAGAAACTAGAAATAAGAAATACTTGCTCATTAAGCTATCCAAGCTTCCATTTCTATGTGTTAGATTTTAAGTTTTTCAGGGAGGTTGCGCAAGTTTGTTTTGTTTAGTAAATCATTGTTTTGGCAATCAGAAAATCATTTATAACATACAGTTGTATCAAAAAGTTATGCAAGCTGAAAATAGTGCAGATTAACCATGACAGGCATAAATATATTATAGTTACAGTTTATTACCCTAGTACAGGTGAGATGCTAGTTTATGGAACGGAGATGCCTTGAAAATAGGGCAATTCCAGCTGTAACAGGTGAAAGTATTATTGGTTATTTTCAAGCAAAAGGAGTGGCATTCTCAATGCCAGACAGGATGTATATTTAGACTGTCTCCGACTCAAGCATCTTACAGTTAGAGATTAACAAAACTAAGAAAGTAAAGAATTTTGTGGTTAGGCTTTTCTTTACTTTCTAGATATTCTCTTTTCAGTTCAGGTTTGAAGCACTATAGGGTTATCTGGGGAGACTGCAGCTCTGAGCACCAGGAAGAAGGAGACACCTGAACATGAAGGCAGACTAGTGTCTGGTAGGGTTGGCAGACCATAATCAGGAGGACTCTCAGTATAGAGGGGCAGAAAAGCATAAGACACAGAAACAGAAAACCACCCCCAAACAGAGCCAGACTTTTTCCTCAGAGTTCAAGATTTTGCACTTGATTGGCAAGTTCCTTTGCTGCAAAACAGCTTTTTATTTTTTTTTTTTTTGTTTCAACCTAGTTGTCCTTTTTTTATATGCATAGATAGATGACAGATGCTATGGAAACACTATAGCTTGCTTAGAAATCTTCCAGTGTTTCAACCTGGATATTATTTTAACATGGTTTGTAAAAGGCAAAAGACATATTCATATTAGTCTTTTTGTTTGGCTGAGGAACATTCTTTTGAGCTGTATCTCCCATTCTTACTGCACTTTGATTCACATTGCTGAGCAGTCCCAGAGCACTTGAGCTGGATGGCTTTCACCCGACACTAAACCACAGGATGTTCTCCAGGGGCACTTGGGTACCAGACTAGATTAAGGCAAATGTAAAACTCCTAGAAGAACTACAAGACTATCCGGTCTTTGGTGCCAGTTTTGGTGGTTTTTTTTTTCTCTGTTGTTCTGCTCCTCTTAGACTGTACTGCTCTTCCTATCCAGAGCTTCTTTCCAGCAGTGCACTATTTACTGGAAAATTTGTTTCTCCATTCAGAGGAGAGCTTAGCTTTACTGAACAGTGCTTTTATGTGAGCTAATCCTCCATTTTCTTCTCTAATGAATTAAGCTTGTTTCTCCCTCGACCCCCCCCTTTTTAAATAAAGGAGATTTTTCGCTCACTGCAGTATCGTTCAGAGAAGCAGCGGTACAGCAGTAAGCAGCCTAGCTTTATGAAGATTAAGTCTAGAAAGATGGTAATAAGCATTCAGTCACTTTTGTTAATGGTAGCGTTAATTTCTTCAGCGAGCATTACCAAGATGAAATACAGACAAGGCACATGCTTCTGTGCAAGTAGTGACAATAAGGTTCTGAAGGACTCAGCTTAACAGTTTGTGTCAGGTGATGAGGTTAATGGAAAAGAATTTGTTATTCAGGTCACTTAATGAAAATAACCTTGGAAGAGCTTAGCAGAGCCCTTGGGGTAGAATAATTTATTCCTCTTCTGCTTCCATCACTGTAAGTTAACCCAAGACATACAAGAAGCTGATCTAAACATGAGCTCAACCTGTCAGAGTAGTGCAGGAGGAACATCAGCAATTACAGTGCATTGGTGTAATCTCTGCTGCCCCTCTAGTGATGACAGGTAGAACACAGCCTTCAGAGCAAAGGCTTGCTTTGCATAGCCCCATCTTTGGAACAAGACAGTTTATTAAGATGCAGGTTATCAAAACACTGTGCAAGATATTTACCACAAGGCATAATTGTTAGCCAGTGCACGGTCTTTGGGTCAAGCAGGCATAGAAAACAGAGGGGCTGCATCAGCCATCATTCACACTATTCCTGCGCTGTGTTTTGGTGGTTTGGTTTGCTGCTCAGCTATAATCAGAAATAAGCTTCAGCTCCTGTGATTTGAGGCATTACAGTGATCTGCTCCCAGACCCCAGGGAGCCTCTCTGTCTCTGCATCACCGTTGCCCTTCTTATCCCTTAATTAGAAGTGCTGCAAGCTGCCCAGGAAAACGTGCCTTCCACACAGCAGCTGCTCGAGTCCTAACAAAGTAGTGCTCCATTTTTGGAGTGAGGGCTTGTGATACGAGCTGGAAAAAAGGTTGAAGGATCACTTGACAGATAACCCCTGATTTGATCCCAAACCTTGGGACAACTGTTTTAAGAGCCCTAGATCCAGATTTAGAAAGCCTCAGGAGCAGAGAGGAGCATACATGAGTAGCGCTATCCACACCTGTAACATAACTACCTTCTCGGCAAGTGCCCATTTCATATTCTGAGCAACATGAATACCTCATCCGTATAAAACTGAAAATCCTTTTCACAGCCCTGCGTACAGTAACTTCCATGTAGAACAACAAGATTAAACTTGACAGTAATAGGAGTGATAGAGGAGGAAAGTGTTCTTCCTTTGAGGCAGAGGCTTTGAATACAGCAGCCAGTTACTGACTGAAAAAGAAAGGGAAGAAACATAAATGCAGTTATTCAAGCATCAGGGCTTAAAAAACAATGTTTCTGAGAGAGGAAAAAAAAAAAAAAAAAAGGAAAAACTCGCACCTTTCTCTTGACATTTAACAAACTACTTGAACAAGCTAAGCAAAGGAAAAGAAAAAAGTCAAAGACCTTAAAAAGGGAGCTGCTTTCAGCTGTTTGTTACTAGAGGTCTGAAAATACATTTATCCAACCTCACTAAGAGACACCAAGCTCTCCACAACCCACAAGGAATCCTCATGGCCATTCTCTCTTCTTCCCCATGAGCGTATTTATAGGCTCCCTCCTGGCTGCCTCTGTAGGGACCAGCCTTGTTAGCAAAGCCTCCTTGCACCTGTGTGCCTGTAGGCTGCCGGAGATTTAACTCCTCATGTGCTGCATCCAGGGTAACAGACTTGGATTATTCAGTGAGCTCAGCTCCAGTGAGTGACCCTGCATCTCAGTGAGGTGCTGACCATTGGGGGAGTGTTGTGCATTGTGAGCAGGCTCTGTCCTGCTGCTGTGTTGTATAGAGGTTCATCAATCAACTACAGCCCAGGAGTCTTTAACTCTTCAGTGCTGTAGAGGCATTTAACTCCCCGGGGAACTCAGATTCAGTGGTTACAGGTTCACCTGTAACCAACCTTAGGTATATCCTGCAGAAGGATTTCTAACCAGTTACTTAGTGCTACTTTATCGCTGCTTTACTTTTGGATTTTTACAGACTGAGTAATGTTTCCTGTCATTAAGACTCTTTGACAATGGTTTCTCTGAAACGCCTTTGACATTTGCAAGGGGAAACAGGCCTACTGTTCACCAAAACCAGCAATCACCCCTTGAGCAGCAGGTTGCCAACTGCCAGGGCAAGAGTGGTGGGCACATGAAGTACAGTATGCTTGAGTAATGATTAACACGCAACAAAGAGAGCTGCCTGTGCTGCAAATGGAAACACACTGCGTGCTTGGGAAGTAAGAGCATTTTGGTCTAATTTTGCACTCTGCATATAGTAATAAGACACAACAGGGTGTGCATTAAGCTCATCTTTTGAGAAGTGCAACAGTAGCTGAATAATGCACACCCCGTAGTGTCTTATTTGTAGTGGACTATGGCTCATTAATTTTACATTTAAATTTTTTCAAATCCATTTGAAAAAAAGCCACCACAAATCTATTCTGAGGGCAGTTATGTAATGTATCCTTCCACAAAAAAGTTTTCAAATAAAAACAGTAGGGAAAAGGTGAGGAAGAGCTTTGCTCAGCTGCAGACCAGTGTTTGGTTTGGTTTGTGTAGGGCCTGCTACAAGCAGGTTCTTGGCCTGCTAATGCACATATATAATACAAATAATGCTAGTTATGGAAATCTATTCAGTGCTTACTCTTTTCTAGACTTTCCTTTTTTTTTGTGTAATTACCTGGGCTTTTTGTCTTCCTTTTTTCCTACAAAAGTCCACATTTTGGTATATGAACCAATACCCATTCCAGAACAGGTTCACATATAAAGCAATCAGATGGGAATGTGACTGACTTTTACACCAAACCAGGAACTGAATGGTCACAGGTTCCTGCTTGGGAGGCAGACAGGCATGATTTGGGGGAAGGTGGTTTTGCCAGAATAGCAGTGTGTGTGCCTGTGCATGTATGCAATAGAATTTAAAGAACAGATGGTGTTAAAATACTTCTGTTTTGTTATGACATCACTTCAAAAGTATGGAGGAGGGACATCCGATTTCTGCTGTTCCACATGAAATATGACTGTGGTTTATCCTTTTATATAGGTTCCAACCTTGATGATGGACACTCAGTTTTCAGAATTCACTCCAGATATCACCCCAATAATGCTGGCGGCTCACACCAACAACTATGAAATCATCAAACTGCTTGTCCAAAGACGGGTAACAATTCCACGCCCACACCAGATCAGATGCAACTGTGTGGAATGTGTCTCCAGTTCAGAGGTGGACAGCCTGAGGCATTCCAGGTCAAGGCTGAACATCTATAAAGCCTTAGCCAGCCCTTCATTGATTGCCTTATCAAGTGAGGACCCCATCTTGACGGCCTTCCGACTGGGCTGGGAGCTGAAGGAGCTCAGCAAAGTGGAAAATGAGTTCAAGGCTGAATATGAAGAGCTTTCACAGCAGTGCAAACGTTTTGCTAAGGACCTTTTGGATCAAGCACGGAGTTCCCGAGAATTGGAGATCATTCTCAATCACAGAGATGATCAAAGTGAAGAGCTGGATCCCCAAAAATGTCATGATCTGGCAAAGCTAAAGGTAGCAATAAAGTATCACCAGAAAGAGGTAAGAATTATCTACCTTTATTATGTGTGAAAGTGTGTGAAGGCTTCATGTACTGGGTAAAATGATTCATTTCTCTAGTCTCCATGGGTCTATTCAGGGTTGCAAGCTGAGAGCCATTAGGGGTGAGTTTGGGTTGAGTGAAGAACCATGTACAAATATGTTAGTCACAAACCAGGAGATTCAGTGCATCTTGGTGACAGTGTGAATCTGATGACAATTGAGGGCAACAGGGCCAGGACTTGCAGCAGTGGGTTATGGCTTCTACGGCACTGACACTTTCTGTTTCAAAGATACTTAAATTCCATTTCATTGTAACCCATCCCCCTGCAAAGAACAGCCTTCAGAGATTTCCAGGTTTGTTACCTCCAAAAGCTTTTGGCAGTAGCTGCTTTTATACAGCAACCAAAAGCTAGAAGGGGTTGCCTGGCTCATGAAGGTCTTGACTGCAGGAAATAATATAGACAATTCATTTCCTCCAGCCACCAAACACTTCCTAGCACCCATTCAACACTAGCTTATAAGGGCCAGAGAAACGACAGCAGCAAAAAAGAGCAGGAGAGATCAAGGGCACTCTCACTGTCCCAGGCCTCCATGTTACCAGCAATTTTGTTAGGTGAAAATGCTCTTGTGATGCAAGGAAGTGGATAACGTCATGCAAATACTTCTTCACACCTGAGACACCTCAGATTGATTCTTGTTCCTTGATTCAGCCGTGTTTTAGGAACTCAGCAATTCCCAGAAGTTCAGACTCCTGCCCACAGCACCAGAAAGGAATGACATACTCCAGCTAAAGGGCACAGAGCCTTTCAGAAGCCCTGCAAATCCAGAGATTTATAAGTTGATTCAATAAAGGCCATGAACCCAAAGAGAATGCTGACAACAGTTTCATTAGTTGGCTCTGGATTTTCTTTCTCTTTCCAAATCTGGACAGAATTTATTAGATGATACATTACTGTTAGCCAGTGATGTTCCAGGTTATTTGAAGGAGGAATTTAGCTTGCGTGGTTGGGGAACTGAATTGTAATGTCTATTACATTCTTTTGTGTCCAGAGGGGACAGGAGTGGTGGAAAAGCCTGCCACATGACTCTTCACTGTCTTCCCCACATTTGATGCTTTGTTTTCTGCATTGACCCACATGAGAACAGCCTGATATGATACTTTCTGCCTCCCTTAGTGGCTGCTCATGTCACCCGAGGTACAATAGTCAAGAAGTGAAAGAGGCAGATTTTCCTTTCTTCCCGTTGATCTGTTACACCTCCTGAGTAGCAGCCCATTGATGCAACAAGCTGGAGCCGAAGCCTCAAGCTTTCTGGGTTCTAGCATGTGGTCACTTACTGCTATTGCTGGCCTGATAGCCACAGATGCTGCACTCACATACATCCTTCAGCAGCCAGGGTACCACTGGCCCTGCTGTGTGTAGGTCACTGCTGACTTTGATGTCACAGTTCAGGCTCACTCTTCACATCCAAGCATAAATCTGTGGCTACCCTTATCTTGTGTTCACATTCAGAAACCACAAGTCTGAAGGAGTTCACTATAGTTGAAATGCAGTGCTGAACAGTCCTGAAGCTGTTTTTATTTTAAAGTAACAAATTTTTAATCTTCGCTTGCTTGCCTGGCAGTTTTTATCTCTCTTTTTTTTTTTTTTTTTTTAGGCATATTTGACTTAATTCCAAGCATATGGATGAATTCCATGTTTTGTGACATACTCATGACAGTTCCAGCATAGAAGTGATAGCAAATATGGTCTGTGTTGCCAGCTGAAGTCAGAGCTGTTTCCAGGTAGAATACTGGTGGGCAGGGACAAAATGAATGAGTTTGGGAAACACGCACTAGTGAACCTGCTCATCCTACCTGGTTATTCACAAATACCTGATGCATCCTGCAGGATGGTGTTTGTATGCCACAAATATTGCAGGGGTTTTCTTACCATGATAATTAGTCCAATACAAAACACCAAGCAAGATACAAATGTCATTGCTGGCGTCTGAAAAAAATGAGTAGGAACATTTGTCAGGGAAGCATAGAGAAATGCCTTTTAATCGTGATTGAAGAGTATCAGACTGAGAGAATTTTTGTGGGGACAGGAAGGGAATAGGAACAAGTTTGATTTCATGAAAGACAGTTCTGCAGAGAGAAACAGCAGACTTCTTAAAAGTAGATCATCTCACTCTGCTGAAGCTTTTTATGTCTTAACATTAAATAGGATTGGATTGGATGGAGAAGCTTTTTTTTAATCTTAATGTTAGACAAAGTTACAAATCAAAATGCAAGTAGTCTAAGACAAAAATGCAAAGTGGACCTCAGTTATTTTCTGGGGCTGTAAATTATTGCCACAGTTGTTAGTTTTTTATATTCAGCATAAAGAATGCATAGTCTCACATTGATTTTTGACAAATTGCTAGAAAAATTGCTTGCAGCTTTTTTATTTTTGAGTGAAATACACCTCAGAATTTCCCCCCAAATATGAAGTGATTCCATTTCAGCTTAATCTGGCAGATAGGTTCAACTTCAAGATTCTTTCCAGCGAAGTTATGAAGAGGGAATTGGTAGAGATCATTGCCTTTGGATGGAGGGGCAGTACTGTGTGTTTTGCGTAGGGAGTAGATCTTAAAGTTACTTTTTCTTTGCACCAGTGTAAGTGATCTGGGAATCCAAGAATACTCTTCACCAGACACGTTATTCAGTGTTCTTCTCTCGAAAGCATTTCAGATTAACCCACTGTGCCTTTTTTCTTTCCCCCATTGCACTCCTATACTGAAGAGTAGGTGCTGGTTTGTTCCACGTACAGAAAGTAACAGCATTATTCAAATTCTTAGCGCGGGTTGGTGATCTCTGGCAGTGAACATACAGGACTGAAAAAAATCCTGATGGTAAAAGCTAGACATCTATGGGCAGTTTTCACTCCCAACTGGGCCCTTGGAGGAAAGCTTTTTAAAGCTAGTTAGGCTACTAAATATGCAGGTAAATAGGCAGTAAGTCTTTAAACAGAGTATAATCTGGTTAAGTGCCTAAATCCTGTCGGAGATTAGACACTTATCTTCCTGAGGCATTTTGAAATTCCACTGCTGAATTAGCAGTGTCTTTTGGCACTTAGCTACTGGAGAAAAATATGGTCTTGTACTTTAAGTTTTAACAAACAGTTATCAATCAGCCCTGCCACGGACACAAATCCTGTCCTCTGCACTGAATCCGGTAAACATAATCATGATATACACAACTTCATCTTCTGATCTGGCCTGAGTGCCTCAGTCTTCACAGTGAGTAACTTGGATGAGGGCTGGATTTGCAAGGGGAGCCACTTCGGTTCAGTCCTACCTCCATAGGAATACCCGCCTCATCACACAGGCTCCACCTCGGTCTCTATCCCCAGGTCAATCCCACTGCCAGTGCATTTCTGCCTCATGATGCAGGTATGGGTTTCGTCTTTACAATGGTAGAAAAAAACTCATAATCTTTTTTTTTTCCCCCAACAAAAAAGCCTGGGAGGTACAAGTTTTGATTACTCCAAATATTACATGTGTTAATTATAAACTGACAAATGTATTGCTCATGTGGAAGAAGACCTTTGTCCTTTGGAGTAGGGCCAAAACAATGGAGAAGAAATGTCATGCTTTTTGTGTTTGTTTTTAATAAACCCATATATCCTAGAAGGTAAATTACTGTTTACACAGAAGAAAAAATATCAGTTATACAGGAAAGATGAAAATGTGCTCTAAGTTAGCTTAGTAGTGTATTTTATGGTAGTAAATGTTAAAACCATGCTGTACAAATTCACAAGCTCCCTCTCCATCTCATCTTAAGTCTAGAATGGTTGTGTCTTCAGTTTCAAATTACAGAAGGGCACTGATCATTTCTTCAGAAGATAGGAAGGACTTAATAGTTGTGATCGCTGTTTGCATGGCAGTCACAAAATATTAGAAAAAAATGAGGACAGCTCTAATGCACTGTGAAACATGACAAATTTGATCCAGCAGACACGTCAGTTTTCTCAGTCCACATTTGAAAGAAATTATTTTTGTAGGATCACAGCAATTGGTGGTCTAAGAGACAAGTAGCCTTTTCATAAATGTTCTCTAGTATATGGCATTTGCCTTCATATTATTACTTTTCAAAGTATGTTATTCATGACAAATTCTGGAAGGAGAAAGGTGCTGAAGACTTAATATTTTCATATTAATGAAAATTTTTCAGGCACGGCTCAGCTGTTGAAGATCAATCTTCACTATGCTGTTCTGGCACCAAATTAGCTCTGCATTTGTTAATTTGTTTGCATTTCTAAGAAAAGACGGGAAAAAGTCATCTCTTAGGATCTTGCCAGTCACATAAAGCACAGTTGTATGTACAGTGTACCATTGGTGTATTAGAGGATCAGAGCATAGGCAGAATGCAAATATAATCTTTATATCCTTTAAGGTTTTTTTACGTTGTCAAAATAATGTAAAGCAACCATTGTGTGGCAGTGAGCCAGGTCTAAAAGGGCAGATTTCTGCTTGTATATACCATTCTGCTAAGCCACAAGAATAGCAGTATACATTCAGCCTGTCACTGCTTCCCTGCTCTCTATCACAGGTCATTCACAACTTCAAAACGAAGTGAAGCATCACAGTAGTGGGTTTTTAGTGCTTTGCATTTTTCTGGTACTGGTAGCAAATGGCTGTGCAGGTTTAGTTTATATGTCTGTAAGAAACACACACAATGCAGGGTGCTCAGAAAAAAATGTATTTTACCTCTGACCATATTGCTTAGTGCTTTCACTGAATTAGATCAAAGGAGCGCATAAAATTGCCTCTCAGAAACCTTAACCTTTGACTCTCTTACTCACTGTACTCATAATCAATGACAGGAAAGGAGAGAAGTAGAATTGCTTGCTTTTCTAATTTAAAAACTGTGCTCTATGCTGTTTTCTCTTCAGGATGAAGCTTCAAAAGTTTTAGTTCTTTTTTTCCAAGACATTTACATTGACAAGTACCTCCTGAGGTACAGTACTGGAGTGAATGAATAATCATTCCTGCCATGCCACATATTTTTCAGCTGTGTCTTGACTCTTGTCAACTGTGTGGCTGCAGTTAGAAGTACAGCATCATTCTCCAGGGAGTGTGCATAAACTTGGCAAATTTCTAAGGGCACCTTAGTAAGTGTATAAAAAGAGCTTTAAAAAATATCAGAGATGCATGAAAAATGAAGTGTAAGGTCTTCCAAAATCAAAGCTCATCTACTGAACCTTGTTTACCTGTTTTGAAAGCCATTCAGGTATCTTGATGGATAGCCACAGAGCTTTCTTTGCTTGCAGGCAGTGCTCAGTTATTCTCCCATGGTTTTGTCTGATTTCTTGCCATACTGCCTGGAGGTATAATGATACAGGGCTGAATATTTGTGTTGTGCTCTTTAAAGGCACAATAAAAAGCTAGCTTCTGGGTGAGCCTGCACACCTCAGAAGATTAATAAACAGGCTTTTACTTTCAGGTTTCTAGAATGAAATCATACCATGTCATGAAAAGATCTTTGTTAGGACTAGATGGGGGAAGCAGAGCTGCTCTTTGTAGAAGCTTTTTTCCTTTCTAGTGATGTGGAACATCCATATTAGATGGTGAGGATGGTGTGGTTACACTATGTCCAGATCTGTCCTACACCACACACATGAATGTAAGTTTAGGGATTTCAAAAGCGCTGAATGCCCAGATATCATCTTTCATTTTCCAACAGCATTCATTCATTCATTGTATACAGCAAAGTTACCATATGATGTGTTGAACAGTGACCTATGCTAAATGAGGCTGGTTTTTTTCTCAGACTCAATCCCAGCAGGCAGGTGACCATGTTACAAAATCTTCCATGCATGTAGTACTGAGTTGTTATCAACAGTCTCAGCAGCAGGACTCTGGGGTGGCAGCTGGGGAGACTTATCTGCATTTGCACCCTTAAAACAGTCTTTCCAGCTGATCACTGGTGGGGCAGCAGGGTGAGTGGTGCATATCTTGGAGCCCCTACTCTTATGACTTTGTGCAGTTGCCAGATCTAGTTGTTCAGTTCTGGAAATTAGCATGGAAATTTAACCGGTACAGCTGCATTGTGTTAGAAAAGTTAGGACAAGCAGCATTGAAGTGTAACCTCTCCAAACTTGGAAGAAGAAGAAATATTCAGAGAACTGATGGTTCATTGGCTTGACAAAGTGGACTTGAATGTTTATTTGAGGAGACAGTATTATTTGGCATGTTATTCACGTAACACCAAAATGTTCTAACTTGATGTAGGTTAGCCACATATTGCAGCTGTCACAGAACAGAACTGCAGAAGACTAGCTTTTGACAGCAAAATCATCTCTGACTAATCTTGCCATGCACAAATTTGAAGAAACAACATAAGACCGGTATGTCAGTCAAGGACAAGGAATCCGTTTGTGTTAGTGTAATGTATAGCAGGCAGTAAATGCCTGGATCATTTGTTAAGTCATTTTTGGTGCCTCATGCCTCTGACTTGAATGATCTCTTGGACAAAGACAGGAAATATGTTGAAAGTTAAAGGGATTGTCACTGTTTTAAGAACATTCAAGAATGATTTAGTGAGTTTGTCAGTTCCCTTAACTTTATGTATCCCATCAGTCTTCTTGCCAGTAAGAAAAGAGGCTTGGGAAGCCAAAGTTGAAGTGCAGGACATGACTGATTGACTTTCTACAGACAACAGAAACCGGAAAGGAGAAGTGACACTTTTTATATTGTATAAGCCAAGTGTTCGGTCTTACTGCATCTGAAGGACTTGAATGCCTTTCGGAGTCAGCGTTACGTCAATAGTGAAGAGTGTATCATCTTCTTTCATAGTTCACTTGGAATGATACCCTAAAGTAATAAACTCTGTGGAACAAACAGTGACTGCTATGGATTCTCCCTTTTGGATACAGAAGTGGTCATTGTTATTCACCTGATTTCTGTGAATTTCAGCTTTACTTCTGTGGCTTAGTGAAGTGTTATGATATTCTACAAAGAAAAGAACTGAGGCTGCACTCCCCTTATACCTCTCATGTATACATCAGATCCATCATCATCCAGATGAGCCATTTAGATGTCTCATGACTGAGAACAGTTACCTCATAGTTCTTCCACTCCAAGAAAAGTGAGGTGGATAGATGGATTAATCATAACCCCCAAACTGAGATCTTGTGCAGAATGGCATTTAAAAGCTGTGACTGCAGTTTTTCTGTTCTTATTCTTTCTCTACAAACCCCAGCTGGCTGAGTAAACATCCTTCAGCAAAGCATATATCCTCCTCACCCTACACAGGTGATGTTACTCAGAAGCAGAGGTAGCCTTTAGGGAGAAGTGTTTATAGTATGTGTGTCTGTTCTTTCCTGGATATTGGAGTAAATTTACTCATTCAAGAAAAGGTAAGGTAGAAAGCAAAAAGAAGCCAAAATTAAATAGATTCAGCATAGAAATTTCTCAGGTCAGAAAGGAAGCAAATGAAAAATATTTTTAGAACTTTTTATTAACACTAACAGGGTAAAGTAGGTATGTATTCAAAAATATCTGTGAATTACTTTTAAAATGCTCATATTTGCTTTACTTATCACTTATTTAATGTAAATGTTAGAAATCCACTAGGGAGACTAAACCCAGCCTTTCACTTAAAAGTCAATACCTTCTCCACTTAAGCTAAAGTCTGTGAGAGCTCCTCTTATTCGTTTGCAAGATCTGTAACTCTTGAAGTGCTGCCTGCAAGAGGACTTGGGAAACTCTGCAAGATTTGTCTCTAAACAGTTTTTAGCCTGAGTATTTTTTCAGTGCTTCTGTAGGATGTGCCCAATAACCCCTGGTCAGCTCTTGGAAAACAGTTAGTGTGTTGTTAATTAGCTGACTTTCTCAGGTATGTTGGTCATACTCGGCACTTGCTTGTACTGCAGCACTCTGCCTTTGGAAACCCAGTCTTATACCTACTTAATCTTTGTAACTGAACTGTATCCTGGAGTGTTTGATGAAATACATCCCACAGGAATTTTTGTATCAACTGTAGTCTGCTGTCTGCTAAAATAAATGCTGAAAAGTTTTGCTTATGTCTGGACTCTTGCTCAGGGCCTGACCCAGGCGAACTGTGCTCTGGTGGGGTGTTTGCTCGCAGAGGATGGCCTCCAGAAGCACTGTTCAGCAGCTTGCCTTTATTCAGTGCAGAATTTATGCCAGCACTTAAATCCTGCTGACACAGGCCATAAATACAAACCTATAGCCAAACACATGTTTAAGCCCTCTGAGTAGAGAAGGATTTAATTTCAAGCTTAAATACTTTCTTAATTGCTTCCTTCATGGGTAGGTACCCAGGATTTGCAAGCCCTCTACCTTTGCCCTAGAATATGTGGGACCTCTTTTATTTAAATATTTAAGCCAATCCAGCATGAATTTGTAAAAACTATGAATTTTGATGGAATTGTAGCAGGCTTTTAGGCATTATTCAGGCTTTCCTTTTGCTAGCGTTCGTATCACTGGTGAATTCCCAATTGCTACTGCTGACGCTGAGTTCATGTCTGCTACTATCAAGGGATGTCTTACGGATGGGAGACCTTTAGTTAAGACTCATATGCCATCATCACTTAAAATATTTTAAGAACAGATAAGACAAAATTCTGTGTGATTTGAAGCCATATATTCATCTGCGGAGGATCAGGAGTTTGTTTTATTCACCAGCAGAGGGACTGAGCGATTTGGATAGCACCTGGTTTCCTCGAAGGACTTTCCCAGCTCAGCTAGTGATCTTTTTGATGGCAGGAATGACAGCAGTTGGGTTTTGCATCAGTGTTCGTGGTAATCGGCATGTGAGTAGCAGCTGTGGTTTTGGTAGGATATTCATCCTGTATTTTCCTGAGAAAAAACTATTATCTTTTGGGAGTGCCTGATGAGGGATGTTGAGTTGTAAGTCCTTTCTCACTGAGTTATGCGGCCTTTCTTCTAACTTCTTTGTCTTATTTCTTCCTTTTTTTCCTGTTGCAGAAAGTACTTAATTAACAGGATGAACAACCATTAGGTGTTTACCCTCTGCAGCTCACACTTCAGCAGCAGAATGTAAATAACTTTGCAGTCATTAACAAGGTTGAACTTTAAAAAGAAGTGTGCTACAAAAGAGGATTTTCTTATTCATCTCACTGTTTGCAACACTGCAGACTTGAGGAGGCTGGTATTCTTATGTAGCATATCTGGTCTCGTAGGGCTTACTGGCTCTCCGCAGCAGACATCAAATTAGGCCACAGATAGTTTCTCTCTTCAGTCATAGGCTCATTTAGAAATGTAGCTCTTTGAGTATTGCCCACTGGAATTTCCTTTAAGAGCAATCAAACCGATACAACAACCGCATTTCCGTTCCTCCTCAGAAGATCCTGTCCTTGGTACCAAATGGAGGCAGAGTGGTTTGTCTGTGTCACTGGGAGTGTGTTGGGCTACTTGGTTCTTAGCAGGAGCATCTGCAGGAAGAAAATGGATTTTAAAAGTTAATTTCTTTGCGTGCCATTTCATGTTCCTGAAGCCAAAGTTAAGAGAAAAGAGGATCACTTCATTGCAGAGTGTGATCCATGTGCCTGTTGACGTTGTGCCAAGTGTTAAAGTATGTTTGGGCTATTGGACAGTGTATATTAAGCTTTGTGAGTTAAGACATTAAGATTTGGCATTGATTGATAAACGCTAGCCTGTGGTAGGACTGACACTGTAGGAGTTTCCTGCATCTTCATAGAAGGAAAGAAATTCTAGCCAATTCATTCTGAAAATTCAAGTGTGAGAGACTGCTCTCCCCAGTCCATCTGCAGTTGTGTTGATGTGGGGGGGTGGGTACTTCTGTGCCTGGGTAGGTCACCCCTGCTATCGCTCCTGGATGAAGAGGGGAGTAGACCTGCTGCTCCCAGTCCTGCCTGGCCACACTGTACTTGCCAGAACTGGGGGGAGACGTGTGTCTTCAGAGACATCTCCCTTCCGCCTGCCAGAGAGAGGGTGCAAAGCAGTACCTCCACAGGATGGGACCGGGCTTTCTTCTGAGTGGAGAATGGCATTTATCCTTTTTGTGATAGAATTGGATTCATGGGAAATCTACATTCTTTACAGATGTAGCTGAAATATATACATACGCTACTATATCAGACACTGCAGTTGTCCAGTTGTCACACAGACTGCAAAATCTAGCTCGGGTCACGTGAAAATCTTCCTTCCCAAAGCCAAAATATCTTTAATTGTAGAGGGCAGCAGTATATAATAATACCCCCAAACACAGTAGCCTTGCAGGTATTCAGCTGCGCTGTTTTAGATGCAGTGGGGTACAGTGCTGCTGGTGAGATCTAACCTATTGAAATGAGTGTCAGGCTGGGGAACTAAAGTTAATTTCATGGCTCCCATGCCACATTTGGCTCTCAGTGGTAACCTCCTTGGGAGCTGATGTAGCTGACTGATAGAAGAACTCAGTCCTGCTTATTAACACAGGGCTCTGCAGTTACAAATTAGTGTTTATTCATCTATGAAGAGTGTTCACTATCACCATCCACAGCAAGAGTACAGAAAAGAACTCCAACAAACTCACACAGAAGAGCCTGTTGGCAGCCATCACAATAATCAGAATAAATGCCGAGAGATACTGTGCTCAGCCCCTGTGATGTCTATCAGGGAGCTATTTCAGTTGCTCCCTGAGGCATTCACATCTCAGCCCATCTGTGTCTGATCCTAAATTACTTACGACTGTGAGAGATAAGGGATTTCCCCATAGATAAGGGGAGGTGGGGTGGAACATAATTTCTGTGTTTGATATTTATATTAATGGCACAGCATGCAGAAAGCATTTAATTCCTGAGAAGTAGAATTTAAGTGACATAAAAGTATCAGTAAAGATTAGATATTAAGAAAAAGACACTCCATCCAGCAGCTGCTTTTTTCCCTTAAAAATTTTCCCCTTGGTAGAGGAGCAGGTGACAATGAGTATGATGAACACTGAAAATGAAATTCTCTAATAGCACAATCCAGCTGCAAGCCAAATGTTACACAAAGACCCTGGCAAGACTGAAAGAAGAAAGAGAGAACATAAAAGACTTTGTATTGCAGTAGTCTCTACCCTCAGAGTGCTTCCCAACCATGACTGAAGTTGCTAATCTCACTTCTTGGAAAGGCAAAGATGCAAAGATACTTATCCCCATTTTCAGAAGCCAAGAGATTGAGCATCTTGTCTACTGGTAGGTAACACAGTGGCATTGTCCTCACCAGAAGGTACTCTGAGTTGCATCTTATCTCCTAGTCATTATGTGAACTGTATCTTCAGCTAGGGACAGGTTCTGCTCAACAGGTGATGGAGAAGGAGCTTGCTCTTTGGATTACCTCCCCCAGAAATGCATCTACAAGCTTTGCGTACAGGAAGGGGCAATCCTGGACAATGTTATGCTAGCACTACCACAGGCTTCATAGCACTGAATGTTTAGTTCAAGCATTAGCTGAATTGAGTATAAATGACACTTTTTGGAAGCATTTCTTCTCATTAATGCAGCTGTCAGAACATTCTCCATCATGTCTGTGGGATGATGTCTTGTGCTGTCAATTGTAATAGAGATTGGAGGCTCCTATAGTGCCACAGTCCTCAAAAAAAAGCTCAATACTATGCTTGTTATGTATTGGAGAAATACATTGTTTGCAAGTCATATGCTCATCTTAACCACATAGAGAGCTTCTGGTACCGTATGTCTGCCTCTGATTCTAGATCATCTACAAAAGTGGGACAATACGCAGTTTTTTAAATTATCGCAATCTGTCCTTTTTATTGTGCAGAAACTTTTAACTGATCCAAATCCTGTCACATACGGTGTGTTCATATGAAATGGTAAAAGACTATGATATACACATGTGCTGTTTCTGTCCATGGCAAATGAAAGGCTTTGCAAAAGGTGAAAAAAAAATAGTTGAGACTCTACTGTCCTTTGGGACCCTACTGTCATGGTTTCAGCTGGGATAGAGTTAATTTTCTTCTCAGTAGTTGGTGCCGTGCTGTGTTTTGGATTTGGTGTGAGAATAATGTCGATAGCACACGGATGTTTTTAGTTGTTGTTAGGTAATTTTATACCAAGTCAAGGGCTTTTCAGTTTCTCAGACCCTGCCAGCCAGAAGGCTGGAGGGGCACAAGAAATTGGGAAGGGGACACGGCCAGGGACAGCTGGCCCGACGTAGCCAAAGGGATATTCCATACCATGGGATGTCATGTTGAGTGTGTAAACTGGGGGAGCTGGCCAGGGGCGGGCAATCGCTGCTTGGGGACTGGCTGGGCATCGGTCAGCGGGTGGTGAGCAATTGTATCGTGCATCACTTGTTTGTTTTTTTCCTTTTGGATTTTATTCCTCTCTCTCCCTCTCATTCCTTTTTATTACAGTTGTTATCGTATTTTACTTCAATTATTAAATTGTTCTTCTTAACTCACGAGTTTTACCTTTTCTCAGTTCTCCTCCCCATCCCACTGGGGGGAAGGGGAGTGAGCGTGCAGCTGCCTGGTACGTGATTGCCAGGTGGGGTTAAATCGCAACATCTACCTGGGTGGAAATTGAGCTTGTGCTCAGGAAGGGCCTTGGCATAAGCAGTGTTGGAGAAGTCAACTTGCTTTTCCAGATCTCAGTTCTGTCTATTTGCAAAGTAGAAATAAGATCATTTCCTTAACCTTCTGAAGAAATTTGAAATTATGTATGATAACAAAAGTGCCATGGTATTATTACAATTTCAGGCTACTTTGCACCTAAAAGGGCTGAGCTTTTTCATGTTTTTTGTGTTTTATGTGCATTGATTTAGCAGTATGTATCCTAGAGAATCTTCAATGAGTTGAGCATTCAATGGCTTAGTCTCGTCAATTAATTTGATGGTTTAGTTTAGGTAACAACACCTAGAAGCAAAGCTGAGGCCAGCATTCACAGGACTACTTAGGGAAATAGCTAATTTCTGATTCTTTCAAGTTAACACAAAGTTACTGAAAAGCAATTGGTTCTTTAGGCAGCACATCAAGGGCTTATTAGTTGACTTCTTCAGTATAATTCAAAATTGCAGTGTTTCGGCACACTGGAAATCTTGTTTTTCAGCCAGCTGTAGTCCTTGCACTACTTGAGATCTAAACTGCAGTATTTACTGATTTTAAATCTGTGATTAGTAAGTTGGACTACTACGAGTCAGTAAAAGCCTACATTCTAAAGCGCTTAGCCTTACCTTTAACAAAGACAGCATTTGATGTTTTGTGACATTAGGGAGTTTCTTTCTGTGGTATGCTTAAATTTCCCTTAGGCCATTTTCAGTGAGGTTGGGATGGGCTTGATTGGAAAATTTAATGGCTTTTTCCCATTTCCATTCCCTTTTGCCAAGCTTGTCTTTAAAGTTGCTCTTTCATGATGTGTGAATTTCTCTCCATTTGAAGAACTAACATCAGATACAACACAGAAAGCAGATTTTAGAAATGAGCTATTAGGCAGAGAAGAGGCACTTTTAAGATGCTTGCAAGTTGCACAGCAACCAGCGGAACATACAGTCATTTGATTTCTCAAATGACTCTGACTTTGACTCAAGGGGAAAATGGTTTTATTCTCCCCGTAGAGGTTTCTATCATGTATGATAAAGAGAAAATGTGTTTATATATTTTCCCCCTTAAAAAAAAAAAAAAGTTGCACCTCATCTCAGAGAAGAAGCAGCATCTATTACCATGTAAATTAGCACAGAACACATCTAGTCTCAGCTCCCGTTTATGATCTTAAATGAGAAAATATAGAGGGTAACCTTCTGTTTCTTCTAGCTTTCAGACATAACATGCTGACCCTTCTGAAATCATAGATTAAAACCCAACCAACCAAAGGACAATTGAGGCTTGATGTTTCTTCAGTTTCTGTAGAATTGTTTCTTTCATCACTGTCCCCAGACGTAATTTTACAATAATGTTTTCTGATCATTACTGGCAACAGGTCTTCGCTTTTTCTGGAGATAATCACTGTATCAACTACTGTCCGGTTTCTGCTGCATGCATGTGTAGGTTGATTCCAAATCACATGTGTTTCTGATCTTCTTTTCAGATGCCCTCTGGAGCACAGCGTCACTTATATGTTAGATGCAGTAGTCGTGTTTATTATAGTAATAACACATAAACATCCAGGTGTGTAAATGCCAGATATCTCCTCTTGGACATCACATTTTCTATACCAGTTTTGTTCAGTCCATATATTTGAACTACCCAATTCAAAAAATGGTCTGATTCTGATATTAACAGCTTGTTATAGCATATAAAATATCACAAAATCTAAAAATACCTACAGAAATTGCTTCATCAGTCTGAGCAACTAATTTCTCTTTTTGCTTGACCTTGATTTAGTAATTTTGAACAGAGCAGCGATAGAGCTCTGCTTGCATAGAGCGCTCTGAGAACTGCACATAAAAAGTCCTCCCAATACTGGGCAGTTTGGGCAGAGAACAAATATTTAAAGTTATGGGGGTGTGCTAAAGCTGTTATTAATACATTGTCTCTTTCACACCTAATCTGATCTCCTGGTGACTAAGACCTGCAGGAAGTCCTAGGTATCTTTAGATGTGATGAGGAGAGCCTTGTAACAGTCTCATAAATGCACATGTGATGGCTGATTTAGTATTAGCTTAGGCCACGTCTACACTGAGTGGCTTCTGCCAGGGTCGAAAAATCATACCAATTTGGGGTGGAAAAACAGAAGCTGGTCCCTTTGCTATCATGGTGTAGTCTTTCCAAGAGCTGGTTTAAATTACAGTGATGAAAGAGTGCTTTGCCTGATCACATCTTCCCTAAGGGGGAGGAAGACTGTGGTCACACTACATCCCTCCCAGAGATCCCTTTTAAATATAGACGAGCCCGGTGTAATAAACAGTACTGTCATCTTCAAGTTACTCACCACTTTGAGTCACCTTTATAAGAGGTCTCTTCTTGATAAATGCTGCTAGTACTACTGTGTCCATTGGAAGTGTGATTCTCTCTGATATGCTCTGTCCTATCATAGACCTACTTATATTGCTACAGGAGTATGTTTATCAGCAACGGTATCCATGCTAAGACAGTTTTTCTGGTTTAATTACAGAGAACTAAGTGTAATAAGCATCCTCAGAACAGTGGTTGAGATTTTCTTTTGAACTTACAGAGCCCAGTGAGAAATCTGAATTTAGTAGAAGTACAACTTCATTAAGATGGATAACAAATCAAATACATAAAGAAAAACACAGTTGTCTTGGTCTTGCAGACATCTCTAATTAGCTATGGGTCTGAAAAGTTTTGAAAACCATGGGGCTGAAATAGCGTGGCTTGAGTTTGGAATTCCAAAGGCTGTTAGGTATTAGAACAGTCTGAAGTATTTGCAACCTGAGCATGTCTGGTGTGGAGTCACTGAGGTGCAATAAATCACCAACATAATGCTTTTTTTTACAGAGTGTAAATAAACTTTCAAGTGTCACTTTTGGTACTATGATCAAAGATTTCGCCTCTGCTTAATCTCTTATATTTTCCAACTGCTTTCTTCCTTAATAGTGAGGCATGTTTACAAATGTGCTGTCCTGCTTCCCAACAGATGTCACCTGGATGAACTTTACATTACTGCGTGCTGTCTCATGCCCAGCCCAGCCCACACGCACATATGCTGGCCTCCTTGCACAAAACCACGTGCAGCACCCCACACACTTCTAGAGACATTCTCTCTCCCTTTCCCTCTCTCTCACACACTCTCTCTCAGAGCTTTACACCTTTTCCCTCCTGTCTCATCTTCCAGTCACTTCTTAAAGATGCTGACAGTGATTTGTTTGAGGTGGTTGAAACCTGAAACGTTCTGAAAAGAAACATGCCGAAAGAGAAACACATGGGAAGAGAAAAAGCTTGTAGTAATTTTCGTTGTATCACTTTTGCACAAGGCTTCGTGTGTGGTGAGTGACTGATCTCCATAAGGGTGCTTCAGATAAATAAATCCTCACTGAAGATATCTTAAATCCTATGTAGAAAAATAAGAGTGAAATATTCCTCCTTTCTTCCCTCCGTCTTCAAAATGTGAGGGTCCATGTGGACTCTTAACACATATGTGAGGGGGAGTGCACATGAAGTACCAGTCAGTAATAATCTTTTTTTTTTTTCCTCCTCAGTTTGTTGCTCAGCCAAACTGCCAGCAGCTACTAGCAACACTTTGGTATGACGGTTTTCCAGGATGGAGGCGGAAACACTGGGCAGTAAAACTCTTGACCTGTGTCACCATTGGACTGCTATTTCCTGTGCTATCCGTGGCATATCTGATTGCACCGAAGAGCAGGCTGGGACTGTTCATTAAAAAGCCATTTATAAAGTTTATCTGCCACACCGGCTCTTACCTAACCTTCCTCTTCATGCTCCTGCTGGCGTCACAGCACATCGTCAGGACTGACCTTCACATGCAGGGACCACCTCCCACCATCGTGGAGTGGATGATCCTGCCCTGGGTTCTAGGTAAATCGAAAACACAAAAATGCCTGAGCCACAGTCACCTGACTCGCACCCATGGCAACTGTGTGGAGACTCAGTCCTGATCTCAGCATCAGCAGCATGTAAAGAGATTTGGCAGCCAGCTTCAGTAACGGCACGAAACAGCTGGGCTCCTTCTGGAACAACAGATCTGTTGGCCTAGGGCTCTTCTGCTGTTCGCATTGCCATCTGACATGCCTTTAGACATGACCCTGAGTAAACCGCAGCAGGCACAGCTCTCTCCCTGCTTCCCCCATGCAAGGAACGGGTTAGGAATTAGCTTCTGGGTCACGCTAGTAACAAGTAGTGTCACTTCTCCTGCTGGCTTAGTTCTGCTGGCTGGTACGTGGCAGAAGGCAGTGCTGAGAGCCTGTCTCTGCTTTTGCCTTCACACTGATCTGCTCCCAGAGCCAGCAGGCAGGTACCAAACCTGTATATTCCTGGCTCCCAGACTCCCAAATAGCCTACAGGAAGGCAAGAAAGAGAAGATAAGTCTTACCCTGCCATATGCCCCTGTTCTGATAAACACTGACCAAACCAGTATCGAGCAATCTCATATAAGCAGCAGGAGAAGAGAGTATTTATCATCAGAAGCTTAAACATGAGGCTGTTGTTCCCGTCTGGCTTGGGCAACCACAACTGTGAAGAAAAGGAGGTGTCTGTGTTCCTGAGGGCAGGGTGTATGGGTGAGGTGGTAAGATGGGATGGGAGAAAGCGGGTAGAGCCGCTGAGGGAGAAGAGCAGAGAAGCATAGTTGGATTTAGTTTTGTTGGCAGAGGAGTATTTACCCTTTCAAACGGCTCCAACACAACAGCAAGTGAAAACGTGGGGACTCCATTAGAAACACGATCTCTCCTCTAATTAAGCTGCCACCTCCCTTGCTGTGCCATTAACATGTAGCACTGCTGTGAGCGGTGGTTTCCACACCTTTATAGCTCTTGTCCAGCCTCTCTCCGCACAGCCCAGGGCAGTTCAGTGCAAAACCCAGGAGGTCAGGTAACAGTGAATGCGACTGTCCAGTACACATCAGTGGCCTGGAAAGCCACGCTGATGCTTTCTGAGGACACCTCTCACAAACTTCCATCTCTGGAGCTCTCCTTACAGCTCCCCAACCCTCCTCATGGGTCCACCTCCACTTTCCTGTGTCTGCTGGCTCTTCTCTCCTCGTAACACCGGGCGCCAGCTCCTCGTTTCTGTGGTGGCTCTGGGATCAGGCTGGTTCTGTGCTAAACAAAACTAGCTGTTCCCTGTGCCAAACCTAAAACTGCTGATGGAAAACAAGGAAAGAAAGTAAGAGTTGCATACATGTTCACAAACCACTTTTGATCATGACCCAGGGCACTTTGCTCCTTGTGTAGCTCTACCACAACTTACAAATGGTAACTCAACCCTCATTTTCTTATTGAACTGATTTATGGCATTGAAATGCATATGTTGGTAGAAGCTTCAGAATAAGATGAGAAGGTTAAATGTCTTTTCTGAGCTTAGGTGATCTCTTCACTTTATCCTTTACTTCATGGTTAAAATTGAGGGAAATGGTAGGCATCTCAGCAAAATTGATTTGCAGATGAAAGAAGAATAATCCATTAAAAAAACCCTTTCAAAATCACCTCTTACAGCTGTCTGCTCTTCTTTTCGAGTTCCTTTGTTTCAGATAAATAGGAATATTGTGGGACTGTTTATTAAATGGAGAAATTAGAACAGTTTCATGAGATTAAAGGTTATTATTTAAGAAATATTTTCCACTATAAAAGGAGAGAGAGAACAGGCACACACAGCATTGCTGTAACTATAGTAACCAGCAATGATAACTCACTATAAATACAGCGTACGAGTTCTTCAGCAGGCTCCTCTCCATTGATTTATTTTATTTTATTTTTGTGTGTGCATGCAAAGATTTGGAGACAGCTGTAATAAAATTACCTTTTTGGCCTTGACATAGTGCTTGCCTGACCATTGACCTTCTGCTGGCAGCTGAAGGGCTAAGATTGATATTTGGATGTTTGCAGCAGTTCATTTCAAACATTATCTGCTCTTCAGATTGAACTTTCACATCCTACAACTTGAGTTGCAAGTGGCATTTCAGTGACCACTGCAGTGTCCTGTGGTTAGGGATGGCTAGCCATTTGGGTAACTGTGTTGGTAGTACACCTGGAGGGGTATTTTGTTGGGGTTTTCTCTTTTCACACATTTCAGGTCTTCATTAAAGGATAATGTTGTAAACTGGGTAATTCAAACTATGTGGGGGCTCAGAAGCATGTAGGTGACAAAGGAGCCCAGCTGCCACTTTTTAATGGGACTTAGCCTCTCAAAAATGCTTCAGCAATTGTACAGTAAAGGACATATGTTACTTAAAATTAGAGTTGTATGCCAGGTGAGTTTTGCAGTCTGGTAATGAACTTCAGAAGCTGCCCCTCACCTCTCTGGCTGCAAGGAGGTATAGTGAAGATGAGCAAGTGCCAAAAATTATTACCAGAAGGCATTTCAGAGTTGAGATGATGGGCTCTGGCCGTAGCCTCAGGAACAAATATTCACCTCACAAAACCCATAGCCGTGTTTGATGGTAGGTGAGTCATTGCAGAGATGCGATGCCAGGCCGCAGTGCCCTTTTTCGTGCTGAGTCTTACCTTTTTTTCACAGATAGTCCCTATGGGCTTTTTGTGCAGTAAGATGCATAAGTACAGTGACTGAGCATGGAAAATGAATTAACTTCTTCCTTCTTTGGTGTGATATTTCCAGGTCAGGGAGGAAATGTGCTGGCATGCAGAAGCTGGTACTGGTGTTGCATGTTCTGCAGAGAAAGTCAGGAAAAATCAGTATTTTCCAACTGAGCAATTAATTACTTCTAGTTTCTGTGAGAGCAGAAAATCTATTCGAAACTATACCAAATACAGTTGCTTAAATAATTAATTCATGTATAACAAATTTCACCTGAGCCAATCCACTCATACTAGTAATAATTAACATATGTTTCAAGCAGTCTCCTTGTGTGTGTATCTGAAGCCCTGGATAGGAAACCAAGGTCTTTTTCATCTCTCTCTAGACTATATTCCCCACAGAGTTGTAAAATTTCTCATAATCAGCAGTATTATACTTGTAGAAGACAGGAGGGATGAGACTTTTTTCTAAACTGTTAATTTAAAAATGTCTTTTATTACATCAGATATACACAGTGCTTTAATGGCAAGTTATACTTCATCATGACAACGAACTCTCTTTCCACAGGTTTTATCTGGGGAGAAATCAAGGAAATGTGGGATGGTGGATTCAATGAGTATGTACATGACTGGTGGAATCTGATGGATTTTGCAATGAACTCCCTCTATCTTGCAACTATCTCCCTTAAAATTGTTGCCTACGTCAAGGTACAGTAACTTTGTAACTTGCTTGTGAGAACTGTAGTACGCAGGGTAGAAATTGTCAAAATCAAAATAACAGACGGAAAAGAGTAGCTGCTTTTTAAGCAGTCCAGTTTTTAATATCACCTGGAAAGCTTATTAATTTGTTTGGAGGATGATCATCCTTCTCATCCTGACTCTTTAATGAAGTAGATTGTTTGGGCACTGGGTAGAAGTTTCCTCACTTGTCCATTTTGTAGCTACTCAGTGGCTAAAGATACATTTTGTTTTCCATACTGACACTGGACCTCTTTCAACAATGCTAGACATAGTGAAAACACAATTTTAAAATGAAATAGTAAAGAAAAAACAAGAATAGGTTATCTGAAAACATCTACAGCCAAGATCTATGGTCTGTAGTCCTACAGATATGCAGAATACTAATCAGAAGTTTGTGAAAAACCTAAGAAAAGCAAGCCTGCTAGGAGGAGGCTTCCATCTGATACAAAGGAGTCAATGTATTCTTTTTAATACATAGTTTTAAACCACAGGGAAGGAAATGACAAAGGAGTATAAAGGAGCATGCTGGAGCTTTAACGCCGTGTAGGTTCTTCACTGTCATGTTCCATTTGTGGCGAGAATGAACATCAGAGCTCATCCTCAAAAGCACCTTCCACATTTATAGACTTCCGATGCTCCAAGTCAGCTTATGCATATGTTTTGAAGCCAGAGGATAGCCTGAAGCACTTTCCTTCTGTCTCTTTTTCAAAGACTCAGACAAGACACAAGTGGCCTCCTGCAAACTTCCTTATGCAATGGCTCTCTGACTTCACTTGGAGCCGCGTGCTTGGCCTGATTCTTTTCTTGGTATGAATCAGCAGTAGCTTCACTGCAGTTAGTGTAATTACACAAGTGTAAATCAAGTTACTGGAGTCTGCTCCTTGGCCGCTTACGCGCTTTCTAGTTTTGCTGTGCTGCTGTCTTGGTCTGGCCTGCTAAAAGAGTACTGGTTCTTTTAACCCAGCCTCTAATAACCAGGACTAGTGCTTCCCCAAAGCAACCTGGTTTTGTCCTGCCCAAGCATGTATGCAGGCAGAGAGGAAAAGAGGAGAAAATTTCACAAAGCTCATTGACTCCAAAATGGCAAGGCTTTTATAAATAACTCCTTAGCAAGCAGTCCTGCTATGGGGCCTTTTTAAAATCCAGAAGGCTGCATAGTGGTGACTTAGTTTTTCAAACAGAAAAGCTTTGAGATAGTTGCTGCTCCCTGAAGAGGTAGCTCTGTAACAGCATCAAAGCAGGAAAAGATTACATCTTTTTTCTCCCAGCATTCAGAACCAGTGAATTCAGAAACCAGAAGCAATTCATTACAGACTTGAAAGGTTGGTCTTTAAATGAGAGCAATACAGAAAAAGGCTGGAACTTCTAAGATTCATGAACAACTCTTAAAATGTTAACAATCTCGCTCTTTCTCACACACAAATGACTAGAAGAGCTGTGCATCCACAGAAATTTACTGTCACATACTGGGCTTTAAACTCAGCCAAACCACACGTATGAAGGAAGTACAGCTTTGTTTATATACTCTGTAAGAACTACAGAAATGTTCAGGCTAACTACAAAGACCTATATGCCAGCACACGAAAGAATGCTTACAGGAATATGTCTCTTTGAGTACAGATCAGACAGACTTGGATTAAACGTGGCTGATCTAAGGTCTGCTCCTGACGGGGACCAATGTCAGACAATTCTGAAAGGTGCATAAAATCTTATATAGGAGTAGTTCTGAATCAGCATGCTCACAGAAGTTCCCTTCTGACCTGTGTCACTCGGAGGTTGCAGTGTGCTCTGAAACTTGAGGATTTGTAATGTTGATAATGGCTTCAAAACCTTTTGCAACATGACTTGTAAAGGTTTTTTTTTATTTATAGAACAGCCTCGAGCTGGAATAGGCTGGGATATATGCCAATATACCATATTCTAACACTTCTTAGAACTTCAAAGGATTACATGGACATTTAGCTTTCTGCCAAATATCAAAAAAATAAATTGCATACTGACACTAATGTTTTCCATCCTTGTTTTTACGTGGAGGCTTTTTTTTTTCTTGATTTGACTGGTTCTAAGACCTGGCCCTAATATTGTCCAATACCAGTGAAATCTTCAGGGTAATTGTAGGGTAAAAATACTTTCTTAATCAGTTTTAATTTGCTGCATTGAATTACCACATAATGAGGAAGGCTAAATGTGACTGCCTGCGATAACTTAGTTGTACTGTTCTGTATACATCTCTGCTGTGTTTCATCTTCTGATGCCTGACCCAAACAACTCCAACCTTCCCCGATACCCAGCTTCATCAGATACCTCTGAACTCTTCTGTTTCTCTATCGCCTATGATGCTAGGCTGCTCCGCAGACACTACAGTTTTCCAAGCAAGGACATACCATCCATTTATAAAGGGCCAAAATATGCCCCTAACAAGTTGTTTTACAAGTAGATGTGAGATGAAGACTTTTTCATGTACGTTCACATGCAGTCTGTGCTAAACCCTAGCAGAACACCCCTGGGCTGCTGTGTCCAGTCAGCGTGCAGATGTGAATTGCGAGCAACCGTGAGGCTTTCTGATCGCAACCGTCCGCCCCCACTGCTGGATACTGGCAAAAAGTTAACATGTCTGCTTGTTTGTAAACATTTTAAGACCCATCTTCAAATCAAGTTAACAGGCTCTGGCCATGATGTTCATGTAATAAAGAACAGTTTGGAAATGTCAGAAGCAATCAGAGGTCATGCTGAAATGCCTTTGTATCATGTATCAGCTCCTTCATACAGAGGAACAGTTTGAAATATCAACTTGCTTTTAGCTGTGTCCTTGAAAAAATTGTGAGCTCGTGTATTGGACGTTCAGATTTAAATAGAAAGTCCCTGCAAACTCATCCGTCAGTATGATACTGATACTGTTTCCTTTTAAAAGGTATAAAAATTATTTTAGGAGTTCTAAACATGCTGGCTATGCTATTAGCTGTATTATTCTAAGTACATTTTTGCCTTTTTATACATGTTAAATGAGCAGAGACAAATGTTAAAAGGACAATTATTCCTTGATGTTAAAATGTCTTTGGCTCCGTTGTACTGTGCCCGTGTAGTTAAGCCAGAGTAGTTACATTTATGCAACCAGCTCTTTTGTGCTACCTATTTGCATCTGGCTGCATGTTGCTCAGAAAATGTTTCTGCTTTTACAGTTACATTGTGAACCAAGTTAAGGTTATAATTGATGCACTCAAATGTATCCAGTGTTTCAGCTGTGATTATGACCTCTGCTTTAGCAACTCTCCTAAAATTGCCGTGACAAATTAGCTAATAAGAAAATTAATATGAAGAAAGCATTTTGGTTCTGGGCTGTTGACACTTTGAGATTACTAGGGAAGGAAAGCATCCACTTCTTACGCTTAATAGTTCATTGCTTTCCTTCTTCCCTCCCTCACGTTCTTCCTGGAATGTGCAGTGTTTTGAATGCACAGTTGATATTTAGGAGGAATAAGAAAAAAAGAAGTAATCGGAAATTTCCAACCTGAACCTGCTTAAAAGGGTTCATTCAGGCAGTCTGAACCCCTTTAAATATTGAAAGAGAAGGAGATTGTGAAGCCACGGACCTGAAGAACCCACCGACAGTGAACTCAAAAATCAAAAGGCCTGTTTTCTAAATATAGGCTAAGAACAGCCAAAATATCAGAAGCCTCTAAAGAAAAGCTAGTCCCACAGCTATCCATATCGGGGGTCATGATTTAGTAGGGAGAGTTCATGAGAAGGCATTATTAAACCTGAGTCTCTACCCTGATCAAGTCAGCTTAAATCCTGAATCCCGAATGTTAGTCTGACAGTAGCTGAGATTTAGAAGTACTTCTTGTGTCACCAGCACCTGGTTAGTATTTACATGTGAAGCATTAGTATTAGCAGGTGTGACTTTTTGAGTAATCTCAGAGTAATTACAACATAATTTACTTTTATACCCTTGTTATTTCTTTCAGTACAACGGTTCTCGTCCGAGGGAGGAATGGGAAATGTGGCACCCGACTCTCATTGCAGAAGCCCTCTTTGCAATATCCAACATTTTAAGTTCCCTGCGTCTCATATCCCTGTTTACAGCAAATTCACACCTGGGACCCTTGCAGATTTCTCTGGGACGCATGCTGCTAGACATCCTTAAATTCCTTTTTATCTACTGTCTGGTGCTTCTGGCTTTTGCCAATGGACTGAACCAGCTTTATTTTTATTATGAGACCAGTGCCTCGGAGGAACCCAACAACTGCAAGGGGATCCGATGTGAGAAACAGAACAATGCCTTCTCCACGTAAGACATCCTTTCCTTTCTGTTTTTAAGGTTGACTTCCACTGTCCCCTGTCTTACCTGCCTTTGCAAGTTTTCTGTCACTGCACTGAAAGCGCCTTTATTTATTCATTTGCAAATATCAGGTGAGCTCGTTGACTATGCAGGAAATGTGTGAGTTAACTGGGGCAGACATTCTGCTGAGCTTTGCTGTCAGAAAAACTTCTAGTTAGGTCTGGCAGCGGGAGACAATTGTTTTAGTTCTGGACCAAGGAGGCTCCCTACATGATCCTGCAACTTAAATTTTATTATGGCTACATGCAATTACAGTATATTTGAGAAAGCAAATATCCTTTTGCCATAATTGTTTTGTCTGATTCTGGAGAGAGGAGGGGAAGCCAAACAGAATGTAGGAAACTGGATAAACCTATGGAAAAAAGGTATTAATAAATAATGTGATACAGCAACAACAACAATCTCATGTAGGACATTTTTATGCATACATGATGTTGCAGACTTCTCTGATTTTTTTTCAGCCGGGTGAAGCTAAAATCCCAGCAAAACACTTTTTGGTGGAAATGCTGTTACTTTACTGAGATGTTGGCATGGCAATTGCTGTGATGACAGCTGGCAGGGCTGAAAGAGATAGCACATGCTGAAAAATAACATGAATTGTCTTTCTGATGTATTTGTTTTAATTACTAATAGTGGAAATAATTATAATAATCAGCCCCCCCCGATTGTTCTTGCTGCTTGCACAGTACTTAAAACACAATGGGAAGAGAAATAAATAAAGCACGGTCTAGAAAAAGGCCTACGCCCTGCAAACAAGCAAAACAAAACTGTTGTCCACCACTTTATGCTAAATTAAATAAAACTTGTCATAATGCCCAATAATTCCCCACCCTTCCTCAGCTGAAGGCTTGAGGTTAAGAAGCTGTGACGTATTTGCACTGCTATCAAAAGCAGATGATGGCTGAGGCCACATGACTGGGTTGGAAGAGTCTCTAGCATTGTCCTTTGGGCTTCCTCCCTAAAAGAAGTGGCCAGCCTTAGCAGAGCAGCATGACCTGTTAGACCAGACGAGCTGCTGTTTTCCAGGACGGGGCAGGAACACCATAGGCTTGATTAATTTTCTCATGAAACCTGTCTGTATCTGGAGGAAGTGAATGCAACTGCACTGTGCTAATAAAAAACAGAATTATAGACTTCAGTCTTTTTTCTATTTTTAATTGTTTCGCCTGCCCCAGAAATGTGTTGTGCTGCCCTTGCAAAGGAATTAAATAACAAACACTATTTCTTGATCTATGTCCATATTGATGCAGCAGCCAGAGGGAGAAATGTCTGGCAAGCACAATGTTTCTTAAGTGGCAGCTTCTAGCTCACAGAACGGCCAAACCCACGAAGTTTGGGACTAGAGCCTGCCTTTCCCTGGAGCTAGGTGAACAGATGTGTTCAGTTCTGCATGCTGGTTTGGACCTGTCTCCATTGTAAACCAGTTGTTTTATGGATTTCACTGTCGGCAGGTTAGTGGAAAAAACAACAGCAGGATTTGACTAAAGAAAAAGAGTGTTGGGTCAGGAGGAAGAAAAAAAAAGATCCTCAGGTCTGTAAGAACATGTAATATCTTGGGAACTAGAAATGATACCACTTAAGAAACGCCACTTAACAGAAAGTGTGCAGAACCGCTTAAATACAGACCACAATTTCTCCCACCCTAACATTCAGTTTAAACCCCCTGCCAAGGAGAATGTAGCACAGAAAGGAAATTGAGGGGGCTCAGCCTTTATGGCAGAGGTTTGTTTAAAACAAAATCGCAGTGGGAGGGTATCCATTAGGACTGAGGTCTCCTGGCAGGGGACGGAATGCTCTGCAGTTACTTTTTGTTTGAGACTTGCTTAAGAAATTTATTTAACATGTTCTTAAAAGTTTAAATAGTCGTTATTAACACCCCCAGTACAAGCTGACATTTGGCCCTCGAGCAGATGCACAGCATGGGTGACTGGCTAAGTGCGAGCAACCTGCAAAACAGAAAATTATGTTGTTGGGCTAAGGAGAGCAAACATGGCTGGAGTGAATTCAAGTCAGAGCTGGTGTAACCTCCAAGTTTGCTCATAGTTCATCCCTAATGAAAGAATAAATGTAAAAAGCTTTCAGTCAATACCCTCTGATTTCTACCAGCATTTCTAGGCAGTCACACAATAAGATCTAATTTTATAAGGGAAGGAAAAGCAGGATGCCACTTGTGTTTGTACAGCTTGTTTAAAATGTGACACCTATTTACTGGTGCATTGTTTCCTATTACTCCCAAAGGATGGGTTTAATATTTTCTTGGTGAGGAAATTTTCTGCATCGCAAACACAGATCATGGAAAAGTAATATTCCGTTGTGACAGCAAGGAGGTGAAGTCATGAATAATTTAAGGTTTTATGCTTTGGCCTCACCATCCCTTAGAAAGCAAAGTGTCTACTGCTCAGGCAGACAATTTGGAAATATGTTTATTGCTGTGATTCTGACAACCGAAGAAGAGGGAGAGGAAGAGGAGGAAGGGGTTGAGGAAGTCACACCTGACTGCCTGCTGTGTCATCCTCGCTGGAGGGTCATGCTGGTTGCTGGGGCCATTTCTCCAGGGACTGCAGGAGGTCAGGAGGGTTCCTGTGGCAGAAGGCAGCACCTGCTGTCTCTAAGTCCCTGGAGAGTGGTGGAGCTTTGAGATTATTCTCCTATTTGCTTAAGATCCAAAATATACTCGGCAGGAGGGGATAGTCGATAGTCTCTCACTCACAATTTCCAGAATTTTTTTTTCTAAAGCTGCTTCTCTGAAGCAGTGTGAGACTCACCTGAAACACATTGAGAAGAGACTGTGGTTCTGATCTGTCATTAAACACCAAGAAAAGAGTAACCAAGCCTTAGGTCTGTGCAAAGTTGCAGAACCCAGTTGCTGTCTTTTTCAAGAGGAACTACGTGTCCATGTGTGGATATATTTGCCTTAGTATGGGCCCAAATTACATTCCTGGTGAATACTGTGAATTCAGAGCATGCACTGATTGCTGCTAAGACTGATTTCAGTTTTGTGACAGGAACCTCTGTCTCCCTGAGCCTACAGCCTAATCAGTACTTCTGCTGCTAATAGTTAAAGTAAGTTAAAAGATAGCTAGCACCCCATCATTTTTGATAGAGAAATTTTTAGCATTCTTTGGTTAATCCTTACTTTACCACCTCACTTATTTAATAAATCTAACAAAGAGCTTGAGTTCTGGGAGAAAGGATTTTTGCTTTGAAAAGTCTTTATAATTTTGGCCAATGAAAAACTTAAGATATGTCCAGAAAATATAAAGAAACTAAATCCCCATATAAAGCACAAGGGTGCAAGTGGAACACATGCCCAGAGAAGCTGGGAGAACAGATTCCTGGTATGTCAAATAAAATATCTGAATTATTTGTGTTGATTTTTCTAGTAGTAGTATTTGAAAATACCTACTGACCTCAGGCCAAAATGGAAACTCTTAAACAGGCATATAAATGTCATTTTTTGATGATATAAATGCCGTATTTTGGAAAGCCAAACCAAAGATGCCCAAATAGAGCAATTATTTAGATTGCTGATTATGTATTTGACGTGATTGCGAAAGGTCAGTTGTCTGTGGCTGAAGCAAATAGAGACCTGGGATGATCTCATCAGCTGTAAAGCACAGTGAGGTCAGGTCTAGTTCATCTATGGAAGGAAGATTTCAAAAGAAGAAAACCTCTTGAGCTGGATTAATGTGATGACTCTCTTCCATCTGAGTCATTACTGATCAATTGTTGCAGCATGCTACCGAGGGCACTGTGCTGTGGTGCGTGGGAGCTGCTGCACAAACAAGCCGGAGCGACCAGCATTTTGGGCCACGTGCAGGGCCTGGTGCGCTTGCAGCTGAAGTAATTGCAAGCTCTCAGCCTGCTTTAGAGCAAAAAGGTGCAAGTGGGCATGCTTACTCACATTTCCTACCTTGTGGTGCCTTGTTGTGCACTGTGCGCTGGTTAACTGCCATGGTCATGCTGTACTTGTTCCCTCAACGTTTACTCTGCAGACATGTTAACGATGCAGTCACTGATTAGACAGGTGAGTTTGTATCTATAGGTAAGAACAATATCCCAGCACGGCAATTTAATTAGAGAGAATATATTGTGGCATGTGTGTAGAGCGAACTTCGGGTTCCTTCAGGGCAGTTGGGCTCATTGCATCTCACAAGGATGTAGACAGGGCTCTCAGGTGGGTAGCAAATGTTGATGTGACACAGCTGTCCCATGCATTGGCCCATGGGATGTGGTTGGAGTGCAGACTGCCTCCCAGGGAGAATAAATGGCTGCACTGAGCAGCCACTCTGTGGTGTCCCAGGCTCCCTGTGTCTAGCTGTTCCCCACCTGCATTGTTTTCCATTCCCCAGAGTCAAGTAGCCAAGTAAATATCTGGTTTTATTTGCAGACTTTTTGAGACCCTCCAGTCACTCTTCTGGTCTGTGTTTGGTCTGCTGAATCTCTACGTCACCAACGTGAAAGCCAGACATGAATTCACGGAATTTGTTGGGGCCACTATGTTTGGGACCTACAATGTCATCTCCCTTGTTGTGCTGCTGAACATGCTCATAGCCATGATGAACAACTCCTACCAGCTCATTGCTGTAAGTTACCTCATTCTCTCTCTTTTTGCTTTTGTTGTTCTCCGTGTGCCTCATCTGTTTGGCTTCTAGCAAGTGTGTATCTTCTGGGATGCTTGGAGACGGCTGCCCCCAGTTTTTGACAGCATATAGTTGGGATTTCTGCTTGGTAGCCTGAATCATGCTAGCGGAGGAGGTTTTGCTCTGTTTGTAATGCTTCTTAGCTGGAAAAGGCTTCTCTGCTGTGATCTGCCCTTGTCTTCTCCTGTAGAGTAACCTCACTGATCACCTTATCCTTAGCAGCTGATACACTTTGTAGCAGAGAGGGTATATAAAGGGAAACCCTCCCACTGCTTCCTGATGTTTGGTTTTAACTTGGGGTGGTGGGTGGTGTATTTTTTTTCTTTCTCTCTTCTATTACTGTTTTTCTGTTGTTGTTTGAAAACTTGGTGTCAGGAGCCCAGTCCTGTAATTTCTTATTCCACAGTCTTCCCACTGAAAATTAATCATTTCCATCTATAGCACCAGCCAGTCCCATGGCAGCTGACTCTGTAGACCCATAGTCTCATATTCCTGGGTAACCTCAGTGAGTGCAGCACGGATCTGAGCTGAGGCAGCGCAGGGCTGCCACTTGGCTCTAGAGACAGTTTCAAGCTTAACTTTATCTTCCTCTGAATGTTAAGAACTGGTGTCTCCACTGTAATCTCATTCTGTGTACCTAAAAGCCAATCTGTACACTGAGGATTAAATTTGTCAATAGATTGAAAACTAAAGCAGCATTTTAAGGCTCTTCAGGTAAGCTACACAGAAACGGTATGGAAGGAAGATAAATACTGTGTGCACAGTGCTTAAGGTAAACCAGTGGGCACTTACTTTCCACACCTGACACCTACACATGATAGGTTCAGAGATAGTGAGGTGATGGAGTGTTACCTCATCCGTGAACAGTTACAGGAGTTAGGAAAGTCATTAGTGTCCTCAGCTGGTCACTCAGAAGTACAGGCAGAGTAGAGACATCTCTGCTTTGGGTGACTCTTGCATTTACTTTAGAAGATAGAAGACAAAACAAGAGGGAGAAGAAGAATGAGCACCAGCTCTCCTACTATTTCCATTCACAACTTCCTGGACAAATCTCTGGGGAAATACATGGGTGAGATCCTTTCCTGGCTAAAGCACACAGAGGAGGATAGCATCGGGTTTTCTGCTTGAACAGGTTCCACAACTGCTGTTGATCATCTGCTGATTCAAGTGGCTCCTGAATTTAGTTATCTAGTCAAACTGAGCACAGACCCAGTCAAATCGGTGATGCTTTTGGACACCTGATCTTTATCATGTTAAAAAGTATGAGAAAAACTGGACCATTGACCTTCCAAATGAGCTGAAAAGCAGCTTATCACAAAGGCATCACTGCTTTATCAGTCTGTTTCAATGCTTTAAGTGCTTTCTCTTTGTTCAGTGCTACTCCTCACATTCCAGGGAGACTGGAATGAGGGACAGAAAACAAAGATACTCTCCTTGGCCATTTTCTCCCATTCCCCTTCCTTTATTGTCATCACATAGGCTTGTCACTGACACAAAGCCCAAACCTAAGACTGCCGTAAGAATAGCAGTATTTGCTATTCACTGGGATGCAAACCACTCATCATTCTTTTCCCTGAATAATTTGAGTGATGCAATGACACATTACAAACAATCTCACATGACTTAGAGAGACCCATCATAACAATTAACTGAAGTGAATGGTCCAGAGCTGACTGTTATATTAATGTTTTTGTGTATGGAGCCGTTGGGAACAGTGAATTGCTCCATCAGGAAGTGGGCTTGGGAGAGACCCGAGGGTGAAGGACTGAACTCACCAGATAACCGACGCATAACATGCAGTTCAGCGTGAGCCCCCTACTCAGAATGACAGTGAAAATGCTACAGGACACTTCTTTGTCACTTAAGCTGTCATATTGCAATTGCTGCTGAGAGCAGTGACATTTCTTGGGAAGGCAAGAGGCAGTCACTTCCAGCCTCTTCTTGAGCGGTGCATGCAGCTTGGTTTTGGAAGCGAGTATTTCTGCATGCTCACAGCATTCTCCCGGGGACAAGTTTTCTTCATGTGTCTTCTAAGGGCAAACATAAATTAATCTCTTCCCTGAAGAAAACAATTAATTAATAAGTGTTGAGCTTTACATCTGTGGGTCATTTGTTAACCTCCTGTAATCAGGTCTACCCCTTTCTGAATCACAGTAGACTGATTGCTAGACTGGGCATTTCTTCCTCCTGGTATTTATATCACATCGAATACCCATGGAATGACAGCATTCCAGGGAGGGAGGAGGGGAAAGAAGCCCTTGGAGCTGGGTGGAGGTCTTCCTTCTTAAATACATCAGTAGAAAATCTTGTGCCGTGTGCAGGACTCTGCAGAGAAATAAAATGAGCTAGATAGCAGGGATGAGAGTGCATCTCTGCTAGTTGATTTCCCTGCAGTGGAATGGTTAGGACATCTTAATTAATTCCACTTGTTAATGAGCCAGTGGCACTGCAGCATTGTAAACAGTCTCGCTCCCCTCCTTTCTTCCAGGGACAAATATGTTAATACTTTTGTAGCAGTTACTCTTCAGGTTAGCTTTTCCCCCGTTCTCTCATACATACATGAATTTCTGCTGAGAGGTTAGAGAAAGGAGAGTCTTAGCTGCTCCTTCGTTCCTCTTCGTTGTGCCTCCCCAGTATGGGGGTTAGGGCTGGGAAAGTTAATTAAGCACTGTCTGCACACAGCATGAAACCGCAGGGTGTCTGTGGAAGACAGAGCAAGGCAAGCAAAGAGTAAAACCTCCACAAGGCTTTGAGTGATTTCTGATTCAGAAGGAAGAATTTTTCTGCCATAATGTTGTTGGGGTTTTTACTAAGCTATTTCAGACTTGAATAAATGTATTTTTCTAGGGGTACCCTGAAGCAGTTTCAATATTGGGCTTTTTCATACAGCCCATTTTTCTCTTTTGCCAAACCATTGTCAAGAGCTGGTTGTGGGAGACACTGTTTCACTGACAAAGCAAACAAAATCCAAATGCACACCAAAATTTCCATACACTTTGCGCTGTTTCAATATGTGAAGATCAGAATGTTCTATACAAGCAGCACAGAATGCAACTGGATGTTATGCGCTGCCAGGTCTCTCATTTCAATACCTTCCCAGACGTGACAGAAATACCATCACCTGATGAATAGAAGAGGAATAGGCCAGGATGACAAGAGGAAGGACAATGCAACTTATCTGAGAGTAGCCAGGTGGCTCCATCATTCGTAAAATGACAAAGTAACGGAGTGGGTAATGAGGACACTTTATGTGATAGGCTATTTCTCATAGGATTGCCACTGGGCTGCATCTGAAGTTACACAATCCTTCTGCCAGTTTGTAATTTTTTCAAAACAATGTAATAGTGGATGTTACAGGGGGTCCTGGGGTGCAGGTGCGTTTTGGCCTTTCTGGTGCCCTAGGTGCAGGTTTATTTTGCAGGGAATTAGCCATCTATGCATATTTTCTGAAAGCATGTTCCTTATGGACACATCCATGATATTCTGGGAAGCCATGCAGGAATTAGTCACTGGAACTGTACCAACAGTTCTGACTCCGCAGCCGAAGGAACAATGGGAATCAAGATCGATGGAAGAACGGCAACTAAGACCCATCTTCAGGAGCAAAACCACAGGGCTGTGAACTCGTAATCGGAGTTCCAGGTGAGTTAGAGCAATAAGTGGTGCACAACAGCACTGCAGCACTAGGCATCCCACTGACAGGTTAAGGAGAGAGCTTTCAGATGTTTTAGGAAAGTACAATGATGCTTAATATACCTTAGGGACAGCGTCACACCAAAGTAGGTCTGAGAAAAATTACCTCTTAACTGCTGTGCATGAAAGGGATGGTGTTACAGCTTCAAGTGTGTAATATGTGGTGTAGGTGTGATGCTGGAATAATGACTTCATCCTAGCAGTATGTATTAAGTTATGAAGTTGTTTTGTATATTGTATTTTGTATCCTGCTGTTGGTTTGTGTGTGTCTGTTATTTCAAGCTGATTCATCTGGACAGCTGTTACTGCAGAGGACAGCTGCATGCTTAATTTTGTTAAGCCTATCTCTGGAGCAGAGCATATGACCGAATTGAAACGTAGTTGTCAGTGTTCAGATTGGGAAATATGGGCACTGGACACCAAACTAGGGGTGCAGTTTGAAATTATGGAATGAAATAGCGTGGATTAGCATGTGTTCTGGAGGACAGGAGTGAAAATGATAAATATTTTGCATAGCAAAATAAAAGCTGTACAGTAAATAGAAACGGTGTGTGCAGCTAAGAAGAAGTGATCACTTTCAGGAAATCTTGATTCGAAGTGTAGGGATGTTGTACATGGAACTTTCTCGATTTTTGCAGAGTAAAGAGCTTAAAAATTAAAGCACAGGGGAATATAAAGATTTTTCAGCTCCCTGTTACATTGTTTCCAGGATAACTTTGGATTTCCCCAGGAAGTCATATCAAAATTTTCTTGGTCTACAAAACACAAGAATTCTTCTAGTTTTCTGCGCCAATTGAACTCCCGCAGCACCGTGACAGTAATTGTTACCCAGTTTAATTCACAACAGCAGTAGAAATTCTCTTCCCCACTCTGATCTATGATCCTCAGGACTGTCAAAAAAATGTGCCTCCTCTGCTTTCATGACCTGCATAGTTCTTGGTGGTTTTGCTAAGGAAGAATTTTATGAATCAATAAACTTAGTTCAAGATACAGAGCTGGACAGTCCCCACCTGTGGCAGGTTTTGGGGTAGGAGATCGTCCCCCATATAACCCAGATAGAGTTAAGGCCAGCTCCAAAGCCTGGACTGAAATCGAAGCTGTTGTAAAGCATCAGGAAACATTCATGTCACAAACCCCATTTCAGAACCATTAATTCGAATTTCTTAGGAGTAATTAAGATATGTTTATTTTTTAACTCCGTCATACTGCAGGAAATGAAATTATGCTCTTGCTGTACTCTTGTTGCCAATATGAGCTGGAATTAATGTCTCTTGAAGCTTTTTATGGTGTAACAAAACAACTAGGCTCTAGAAAGGGGCTTAAATGGCTCTTTTTTTTTTTGTTTGCTGGCTGTTTGGCCCCTGGTTTTATGGCCCTCAGGGGCTCCAGCTGACCAACACACACATCCTGCTGGTCACTGTCCATGTGCAGACCCTGTGTTCTAGGTGCAAGTAATACCCTCAAGTCTTTTTTTTGTTGTTCTACAGTGCAACTGTAATTCCCCAGATTTCAATTACTGCACTCCCAAAACTCATCTGTGTCATCAGTAACAATTAATTGAAATCGCAAATTCTCCTGAACTTACTTGGTGCCTTTTGTGACATTTGGGCAGGCAGATTGCTGTTCCATTTCCCCACGGAGTGCAATACGTGTGAAGAAATGCTGGACCCCTGCTCTCTAGTTCCCTCCTGAGTAGTGTAGCACATCTCTGGAGGAGTGGGATTGATTCCCAAGGCTGGGCGCTCTCCCTGGAGCTTGTGGCTGGATGTGGGGGCCTCCCAGCAGATTTTTATTTGAAAGTGAAGGGAAATAACGTTGCAGCAGTAGCGTGCTGTGATGCTAGCATACAGCGAGAGGCCTGCGAAATTAGCCCTGGAGCCTCACTCTAGACTGGCAGGCAGCTTAATTGCTTTTTGTTAGCAAGCTGAAGTATTCATTTGAAGGTGTAGAACTGTTTGTCTTTTTGCTGGCTTTGGCCTAATTACATATAACCCATGGACTTGAATCAAGTTGTTAATATTCATCTGGTGTTCGCAGAGCCTCTAAATGGAAGCACTGGATGTGCTCTGACTTCACATGCTGCATCTTTCTTCTGTTGTTAGACAAAGCTAATTCTCCATCCTAGGGCCCAATCCTGCAAATCCCCTTCATATGAGCATTATCAGCAGGATCAGAAGGTTAATCCCTTCTGTTGTTTTTGATCTTTGAAAACCCAGATATTTATCTGACCCTGTGTACCACCATGGCAAAAGCACTCCGGGGCTTATTTAGAGGAGCAGAAACATTACATTTAAGTAAAAAAGAAGATGAGCTTGCAATCTGTAGATGACCCCTGGCTGATTTGAGATGTTACAGGGAATTTGCTGGCACTGATACGGGTGGGTTGTGTTTTCTTAGGTGTAGTTAACACACCAGTGCCCCGCATGACAGGTCAATAATTCTCTGCCCGTTACGTGCGAAGCAGCACAGCAAGTTTTGCTCTTGCTACATGATAGAAGTTGAAGTATCCAGATGGAACCACATAGGTTGCAGCCCCCTGCATTATCCCATCTTTTATTTAGGCCTGACAAACTCAATCAGCATTATCTTGTGCTTTTGGATCAAGGGGACTTTTGTTAAAAAGACAGAAGAGGAAAAGTGAAAGATAAAGGGAAAATGTCACTGGGGGAAAAAGCAGTGGAAAACTGAAAGGGATGTATCTGGGAAGAGCTTTCACCTGGTACTGAGCAATGGGAACAGCTATATTAAGCATCCTCTGAAATGTGACTTTTTAGATGCCAGTTCTTCACAGACTTCCTTTTCAACACGCTGCAATCTAGCAAATAAGTGGATGCTGATTATATAGGTGAAATAGGATACATACATCTCCATCCAATTAAACAGGAAGATCTCTAATAAGCTGGATGCTGTGGCTCCTTGTCTGCATTTCTGTGCTCTGGTCCAGTCCCCCGCAGCTCCCCAGCTGCAGACCCTGCTTTCAGAATCTGGGGAGGAAAGAGGGGCTTCACCTCCTGAACCAGTGCTGTCTGCACGCTCGGGATTCACTTAGAGGCTGGAGTGATCTCATCCATTTATAACGGTTCCCTTTCTTTTGGCTCAAGGATATATTTAAACGATTGGGATGTTTAGCTAGGATTTTTCATTTTTGAGCAATTTTTGGCAGCTAAGCTCATGCACTGCACTTAAGTGACTGCGCAACTTCCAGGGGTGTCGGGCACCTGCTTCTCCCACTGGTGCCGTGACCTTTACAGGCTCAATAAAAGACATAGTCCATCTCCGCTCCTTTGCTGAGAAAAGGCAGTTTATGACTGGTCATAAAAGAGCAAAATACTAAAGCATTTGGTATCTGAATATACATACATGGTTTCATTACTTAACTATGGAAGTTTGGGAATAATAATTTTATTCTTTTGTTTACTTCAGGAAGGGATATAAAGGCTGTGTATATATGAGCATTAAAAGGTTGTAAAGCATAAGGAGGTACAGTGAGGCTTAGAGCTCTGATTCAGGGAAAATCCAGCAACACATGAAGCCAGCTCCCAGCATCAGACCAGTCATGAATCCACTGTGTTACTATCTTTCTGGTCAGCTCCATGTGAGCAGATATTCTGGTAAACGTTTTTGTAGCAGAAGAGTCAGTGGCAAAGACCATCAAATGTGCCTTGTGACATTCCTAATCAGGGCTCAGATCTAAAAGTTACAAATGGCCCTAAATAACACGCTAACTAAACTGTTAGAACTTTAAATACCTTTATTGCAGCTGACATCAGATTTCCTAGCTGAAATCACATCCTTATAATGTACAGACTGGACCCTGGGATCTGAAATTCACATGTGGATCCAAACTGGGATTATTTTCTTCTTGGGGCTAATTTCTCTTGGGGGGGGGGGGGGGGGGGAACCAAAACAAAACCAAGAAATAAAGAAAGAGGGGCATAGAGAAGTACTGGATTCTCCCTCATGTCTGATTCCCACCAGTCCAGCAATAAATTTCAAGACATTTCTTCTTCCTTGGAAGAGTCAAATCCCAGGCTGACTGGCTATGCAGAAAAAGATCAAAGATAATATTCTGGAAATCATGCAAGTAGAAATGAGGCAAAGTTCTTTTTTTTTTTTGCCGTGGTACTAATAGAGTCATCAACATTCAAGCACTTTGAGCTAGACATACCTTCTCAGCCCACCATTCTGCTACAGGCATGTGTGAATTACTTGATTTTGACCTGGCTGGAGGTAGTTAACATTATCAGCATAGATGCACCTTATCTCTCTGACTTTCAGCATGAAAAGAGGCTCTTATCAGGCAGTGATAAAGGGGAGAGAATGGATGGCAGGAAGAACAAAGCCTTAGTGATATCTTTCTTATTGTTTCTTCCTGCTGAGACTTTTTTAGAGAACTATTTGTCTGCCTGACCTTCCTACTGCTCTGATTTATTTGACTATTAAAATAAAAACTGAACTTTGCTGGGAATATGACTGTAGGAAAAAAAAAGGTGTCAGTTCAAATAATTTAACTGCACTAAAACCAGCACAATCCACAGTTTGCTGTGTTTTCTCAAATATAATATTCCCTGGCCTTCTCATTAGCTATCGTTGTTTCCATCCAGTATGCTGGTGGGAGATGGAAGGTAATTGATACATACATACAACCTAAATACGTTGTGGAACGTAGTGCATTGCAAGCTGTAATAAAAATTTTAATTATGAATATATTCTGCACATGCGAGATATAAATAGCAGCGATGGCAGAGATGCTAAAGCATGCATTTTCCAAGTACAAACTGATTCCCCAGAGCTGGGAAAATCAGCCAGCTCACGGTGTGCAGGTCCACTCTGGGGAAGCAATGGCCAGTGGAACAGCTCATGCAATGGGCCTGTTGCGGTGTCACTCGGGCGGGAGAGCTCTGCTCTTCACCTGACCTTCTGTATTCACAAGCCAGTGGTTTTCTTTGCCATTACAACCAGTGACCTACCCCATTTCCATAATTCCCAAGCCTCTTTGCCTATGCTTACAGGAGGGAGTCCTTTATTCATCTTATAAATGCAGTCGCTGTGCTGTGTGTTGTTGACACTGAACTGGCCATTCCCTTGATGTGTTTGAAGTGATGGACCTCGGACACGGCAAAATTAAAGAAGCTTTTCCTGACTTCCTCTGTTACAGTGAGTCCTTTTATGGGCTCTACCGTGACTGAGATCTTCATCCAGCTTTCAAGTTTTTAAGGCTCACAATCCCATTGATGGCTTATCTGAAATGTCTGCTATGTAAAAATTCAGATTTTGAGTTTTTTCTCCCTTGTGCTGTTCAATTTCCTCACTTCAGGGCCTTGCTGCCTTCTGCCTTTTACCAGATAAGGATAGCTCTTTTCCAAAATCAAGTCTTTACCTGTATCCTGGCCCAAGAATTTAATTTTCTTGTATCCCAGTGCTGGTATTAATTTATGGGTATTTCTTCAGGACCTGCCTACGCTTCACGAATGCCCTTCTCCTTTTGGGTGCCGGAGCCAGAACGCCCTGCGCCCCCGGCTGAGCTGCTGCCCGGGGAGCTGCGCTCCCTTCCCGTGCCGCGTGCCCTGCCCTTGCCCGTTCTCCTGCAACGTGCTCGTGCACGGGGTTTGCTTTGCGGCTCTCCAGGCATGTTTTCCCTCACTCTGGGTGCTCCTGCACTTCGTATATGGTGGTTTGCATCTGCCGTGGGCTTGGTGTCCCCAGAGCGTTGCCACATGCTCCTCTTCAAAGCTGTGTGTTGGCGTGGGGCCACCCCAGCTTCCCTGGTGTGAACGTCTGGTCAGGACTCGGTCTGCTCTGCCCACTGCAGCGTGGGGTTCTGCTCCAGCCAGTACTTTCATCTCTTCTCTGGCTGTCTCATTCCCTAACTGTTCTAATTGCTTTTTCTAATGCTAGATTGTCCTCCTTTAGTAATTTTTCTTGTATTATTTTTGAAATTGATCCTATTAAGTTCTTATCCTTCAGTATGTCATCCCCAGCTTTGAAAGCAAAGTCATTTGTTGTCAGCTGCAGCTGAATTACCTATGCATTAATTGCCTTTGTAGGTCCCTGATTTTTCTCATAGACTTTTTTTTTTTTTCTTTCTATGACATATTTTTCTTTGAAAAATATTAATCATCATTTACCTCAAATAGCCTGCTTGGATTTTTGCTGCTTGCTTCTCTGAGCTTGTCATTAAACCCCCAAGCTCTGCTGATGTTATTACCAGTTTGCCCAACACCTATTACAAAATCAACAGCTTTGAAAGTGCGCAAGAGTTTGTCTGTGTCAGGTTCTGTAAAGATTAACTTTCTCCCAGCCCTCCTTCTACAATGCTTTCTGTTCAGGACACGCAAGGGTATGTTTTGTTACGCTAGCCTGCTTGAAAGCCATCACTGATATATTTTCTGTGCTGTTTCCTGTTCTGGGTTTAGCAAAGAGCAAGAAAGAGGCACGTGAGAGAGAAATATACTAAATAGAGTTTAATGATTTCTCCTACAGTTTGCAGCGCAGCTAATTACACAGCAAAAAAGCACTTTTGAAGTTCCTGTGCCTCTAAGGCAACGAGCCTCCCTTACCCAATACGCTGCAAACAAGGGATGTCAGCAAGCACCTTTTAAAGGTGAATACTGCATCTCCTGCTTCCGTCCTAGAGGAAGGTACTACAGCTTGGGCACTTCGTAATCTTGGGGGGCTGCTGCTGGCACCTCCTGGGACAGAAGCAGAAAGCAGTCCCACTGCTGATGCAGAAATCACGCTGGCTTCTGCCAGCCTTCTTGGCACAACTGGAAAGCTTCTGGTGACTCCTTCGGAGGCACTCAGCCACAGCCAGCCAGCCTGGTCCTGAGGGCATTGTCACAGCCATCTGTATCTGCGGCTGACAGGCAGCAGCCTGATTTCCAGCTTAGCCCACTGACTGTTGTATAATAAAGCACAAGAAAGGCACACGCAGCCCTTCCTGTGCCGGCTGGAAAGATGCGAGGTGTCGTGACACACCATCCTTCCCAAGGGGGCGCGGGGAGGATTTGCATCCCAGGAACAGACTGAGGGGAAGGGGCAGAAGCCCTTGTGCACCTACCTCTGTGTAGCGGAGAGGAGCTTAAGTAACTGATTATCTTGTGATTGTTTACCGGTGGAAAGGTGGAGATGCCAGAGTGCCTGGCTGCCCAGTTACGTCATCTCAGCGTTATGTTTCAGCTGCGTGTTAGTGCCGCGGCTGTACACCTGCCTAATCCAGAGCCAACCGAAGAGTGCAGGGAGCTGCCATGCTCCATTCCAGCTGAGCTAAAGGAAACTCAGGACTATCCCAGTGCTTTCAGGGATGCTAATTCAGGAGTCCACGAGATGGTGGCCAATTTGCCACAGGCTTCCCACAGGGCAGCCCTGTACTTCACCTCCTGGGTGCCAAGTTAAAAGGAACAGTGTTTTCCTCCCTCAGCTTTTCAGCTGCAAGGGAGCTGAAATACTAAACCCATGAAGAGGCTGAGGAATCCAGTGGCTGTGGCAGTGGTGGCCACCTCACGCAGAGAACTGGAACAGTCCTCCCTTGCTGGGTCTGTGCTGGCTGGGTCAGCACCAGCTGAGAAGCTGGCGGTTACTTGGCAAAGTAGGATCTAAACCATATGGCTCAGCAAGGAGATGGTGATGGAAATCTTTATAGAAAACATTTCACAAAATATAAACAACAGATTTTCTACACAGAGATGAAGATGGAGATTAATGCTTGAATTATCCTGGATAATTAGTGTAGCAGGTAATTATTTAAAATCTGGCACATCTGTGAATACATCACTTTGACTGAATTAGAAAATCCTCACACTGCTACAGTAAGATGGCTTCAGCAATCCCACGGGGAAATCTTTACGGGAGATTAATTCTCACTTCAAATGGCAGAGATTTGCAAGAGGATTATGTGGCCGGTATGACACATTCGCATTGTGATAGTGATACAGGTTTTTTTCTCACAGAGAAGCCGAGCGCTTGTTTCTTTGAGTTCATGTGTTCTTTGAGCTTGAGGACTCAGCCCTCTTAAGAAGTAGTGTTTTATAGCTGAAATGAGGAGCAGTGCTTGAAAGAAAATGGTGACAGGAACAAGGGCAAGAGCAAAAGAAGCTCAGAGAGAGGACAGTGAAATCCAAGCTTGGATTTAAATTCCTAAAGCAACGATGTCACACTTGCCAAGCTAGTGGGTATGTTTCTTTAGCTTATTATAAATGTTACCAAAATCAAAAATTGTTACCACGTCATTTAAGAACATTGCATGAGACAGCACAGGTCTGTGAGCATCCTGTCCTCGCTGCGCAGTGCATCTGCCCAAAGCCCCTCGCCACGGCGGAGCGCCGCACGGCACATCTTGCACCGCTGAGCTCCCCTTGGTGCATGCGTGCCCTCTGCCAGCGCTCCCCGTGCAGGGGCAGAGCACCTGCGCTTCCTTCTGGCCTCTCCCTTCCGAAACCCACCTCCCCTGAAGCCTGCCGGGGTTACGTCCTTGCTGGCCGTCCCTGGGAGCGGGCTCCCACACACCGTCTGCGTGCGGACTCTGGCTGTACTGCTGCTCAGGAGCTTGCTCTGAGGGTTCACCTAGGTGCAGTCTTTGCAACAGCTTTGGTGCAAAGCAGGCTCAGACTCGGGCAGTTCTCAAAAATGTGGATCTTGCCCAGTTGCCTGCAGTTACTGGGGAGAGGCACGAAAAGCCTGGAGCACGTCTGGTGGTCCACTGGGCTGCGCTCACAGCCCACGCGCTGACTGATGCGCTGGCTGTAGCTCCGGAGGGCCTCAGGTTTGAATTGGGTGTCGAACGATGGCCGAAGCATGGTCCTCTTGGTACTCGACAGAGGGTGGAGAGCTACGGAAGCTGTTGTTTTGTGTGGAGATTTCACTGCTTACAGCACTAAAGAGAGCTCTAACCAAGAAAATGGTGGTTTCCTGGCACGCAAAGACATCCTCAGTAAAATTGAAATGTCTCTCTGCTATATATTTCCAACACAAAACTGCTGCCGGGAGCTCTCATCTGATTTACTCAGGTTCTCAAAACATCAAGGTGAGTAACTGAGACAGCCTGAGTTTGTAAACCCTGGGGGATTCACAGCAGCAGCAAAGGGGGAGAAGGAGCAAGAGGGGATACTTTGAGCTTTGTACAGAGGGTCTGTCTTTTAAGAGAGGTTATATTGCACTTTTAGACTGAGACTGCACAGGAAGAAATACAGGTGGGGGCTGAGGCCAGCATCCACCAGCCTCAGCCACAGGCACATTCAGATCAACAGGGATTTGTTCAGACCAGCTGCAACACTTCCCAATGGGAAGCTCCCACTAAGTTTCACAGCGCTGCCCAGCATCTGCATTCAAGTCCTGGCCAAGCCCACGTGGTCCCCTCAAGCTAAGTTAAATGAAAGAACAGAAAGAAAACACTCTGTGAAGAAAAACTCTTTTAGCCCTTTTCTTCCTTCCTTTCCCAGAAACTAATTTGCAATCCCCAAACTACAGTTTTGCCTTATCCTCTACAAACAGCATCCACCATCACTGCTCAACGGCCTCTGCCCAGGACATGCCCTTTCTATAACGTGCTGAAGGGAACGGCTGCCGAGTCGCCGCACCTGATCCCACCCCACCACCAGCCCTGGACCTTTCTAGAAGGGAAGGGTGGATTTATAACCTTCTCCTTTCTGACTTCTCAATAGGACATTTACACCTACTTCTGTATTAACAAAGAACATAAAATATGTATATGTCTATCCAAAGGGACAGTCTTTGCACTCTCCTTCAGCTACTTACCTACCTACCTACCTACTTGCCCTAAACTCTCCAGCTGCCCCAGATAGTGCTATCAGTGTTGCCAGGTGTCCGTAGTTCCTGCACACCCTGAGAAAGGCTTACTCACAGCAGGGCTGAGTAGCTCAGTGCTGGTGTCAGGCAGCTATTCCCCTGCAGAATGCTTTAGGTGCTTGAACCAGCACTGCCCCTCCTGTCCGCAGCCTTTCAAGACGCCGCCACCGCTGGGTTTTCCCTGGTAGCGGGTGCATCCAGGTGGAGCGCAGAAAGCTGCCGCTCGGGCCCCTTCTCTGCAAGCCAGGTTTGATCTCCTGCCTCCCCTGCAGGCAGGGTGCCCTCCCCAGAGACACTGTGGCTGTTAAAAATTCAACCCTTGGCTCGCCTGGCGTGTGGTGCTGGGCATCCTTCTGCTGACGACTGTTCCAGCTGAAGTTGCCCGGACCAGGAAACGTCCAGGTAGAATGATGGGCATGAGCGAGCCATTGGGACTGAGCAGGGAGCAGCCAGCCCTGCTTCTGGAAGAGGCTGGGACAGCTCTGCCTTTAACTCTGGGCAGTCATTAGGCAGGAGTCGTCCTGTGGGCTGGTTGTGGAGCTCGGAGCACTAACCCCGGGTCTGGGAAGGAGGAACAGCTTGCCCTGCTCCCCTTGAGCTCTGCTGAGCGTGCTGCAGCCTGCAGGTAGACAAATGAAGAAAAACTGAGCAGGACTTTTTTTTTTTTCCTCTTTTTTTTTTTTTTTTTTCTCTTTTGGTGGCAATTATTCCTACTGCTGCAAACTACGTTTTTACTACCTAGAACTTCATTTCCACCAGCATCGGATTCTAATACTTCACAGTGGTGCTGCAATTTTCCGGCTTACAGGGTCTGATAATGTATGAGGCAAAAAGAAGGCATGGCAGGCTGCTTCTCTGGTCTACCCATGGCGTGAAACCAGCCCTTTCGGTAAGATGGCAGGGGATAATAGTATTCTGGGCTGATTCAGACCATCTGCAGAGACTAATGTGCTCCTGGGCCGCTGAGGGAGTCATTTTAAATTGAGAGCTGTGCATAATTTGACTACGCTACTGAAATGGAGTTCAGCTGCCCCTCACGGTCAAAATGCAAGCATATTTTACCCATGTCAGAGTACTGGAGCGTAGCCAGAAGCCAGTGTAGTAATTTTTTGGGCATGATGTTCAGCCATATTTTATTAAATTCCCTGTCCTACACTTTACTGCTTGTTTCTGAGAGCTGCTGCCCTGCAGCCCAGCATCCCTCACTCAAGAGGGCTGCTAGTTCCAACCTGGCTGAGATCTCCTCAGAAACTTAAAGGCCCGCGTTGTCCTTTTCTCCTGCCTGGTGCTGTTACTTAGCCTAGATCATCACGGCTTTGGCTTAATCTCATGTCAGATACTGTTAACGTAAATGCTGAACAGCCAAAATGTCATGCACCATACTCTGCAGTGATAACAATACACAGATTTACCACTTAAATTCAGTGTACTTTTGTAAGCTGTGTTCAGCACTGCTTGGCTTGAAGGCTTCAAACTATTTCTTCTCTGTCTAATGTCAGAATTTCTGCAGAACATACAAAACAGCAGCATCTTTTAACTTTAAAACTAGTGCAAACCAGCATGACATCCATTTTGAAAGCTGCAGTCTGTCGCTGAACGGAGCCTGTAGGTAGATCTCTCTGCCCTGATGCTGAAGGGAATATGCAGTCTGTTACTGGGCAGATCAGCCTGTTGGCTCCACAGATTACATTGCAAATAACTTGATTTGGAGATCACCGTTTTGCAGTCTGTAAGATCAGTGTCTTGCATAGACTCAGTATTCATGTCCTGATGACTGGAGGGACTGTATGCTTATCTGTGCAGCTGTAAATTGATGCTACTAATTTTCTACCTTTACTTTGTTGGGATGAAAAACACTAGAGCACAGCAAGCTAGCATGGTGATAATATAAATGAAACAAAACCAAAACCACCACAAAACCTGTGCAGTAAGATGTCTTCTGTTTTGTGTAAGGATAATGCAGAGGCAAGATTTAAAATGTGTCACTTTCATCAAGAGCTGACTTAATGGATGCTATAAAAACCAAACAAATCAAAAAAACATTATAGATCTTATTCCAGGGAAGAATGTGAGAATTCGTTGGATTTGGACATGAGAAACAACAGTTTGTGATAATAAAAGTGCTAGAAAAAGCAAAATAAGAAATGTGTTTTCTTGCTTATTGTATTGGCAATTAACAAGCACAACCTCTAAAGGACAAAGTTGGGCTTTAGCATGTGAAATTCATTTTGCTGAATGTTGCTGTCATCTCATTTCTCAGTGGTTGGTATTTTTGCACTCTAGCCACACTTCACATTGATTTTTTTAAGTACACCCCCAGCGAGGGAGATGGAAGAAGCGATACTGCTTTGCCTGCAGCTGGAGAAATCCTTTATTGCTCACGTGTCACCTCCTCAGCCGTGGACATTTGCTCCAGGAAAGCTTGCCTGAAGCTACTGATAGTCTCTTTCCTTCTGTCACAGGACCATGCGGATATTGAGTGGAAGTTTGCACGGACGAAGCTCTGGATGAGTTACTTTGATGAAGGCGCCACCCTGCCCCCTCCTTTTAACATCGTCCCGAGTCCCAAGTCAGTCTGGTACCTTTGCAAGTGGATTCACAATCAGCTGTGCCCAGGCAACGACTCCGACAATGAACAGAAGAGGCATGAGAACCTCAAAACATTCACAGTAAGGAGCTGCGTGATTTTATACTTCATTTTTCGAGGGTGCTCGTGCATGTTCAGGATTGCAAGGGCCACCACGCTGCTGGTGCGGAGGAAGGTTGCTGGATCGTAATGTGCTCGGAAGCTCTAAAGACAGGACTGAACAGGTAACATATCTGTGCCTTTCTCTTTCCAGGAACGGCACGCTGACAACCTGATTCAGAATCAACATTACCAGGTACGCTTTTGAGCACATAAAGTTATTACTTGCTGGTTTTTCTTCCTGCTCATTTTCTAATACTTCCATTCTTGCTTGCTTCTAGAATGTATTTTGATAAGTATAGGTCCGCTAAGAATATTTTGCTTATCGTGGATTAAAACATTTCCTAAATAATTACTGAACCATTTCCCAATGGCTCAGTAAATCACTCCTAGCCTTTCACCCCCTCTGAAGTAGTGGAAAACTTGCCAGGTATCAGTCTGGCTGCTGAAGTCAAAGTGACATCCCCAGTGCCATTGGGGGACCAGGCTGACACACCATCCCGATTAGAACTGTTCCTGCAGCATTTGTACGCGCTCCCGAGTTGTTCCTCTCCTGCTCTTTTTGTAAGGCATCCCTAACTCAGACTGGTTGGGATTTTCCTTTGGGCAGCTCAGGAAGGAGGAATGGTCCCTTAGTGAATCTCGCTGGTTTTGTTTGTTCTCCGCCTGCCTGACATCAAGTGCTCATTAAAGCCAACCTACAAAAGGATGAAATGGTATTAAAACCAGCAGCTTCAGTACTTGAATTCAGTGTGATGTATTATGCCAGCGTGCTGGAGGGAAAAAAAAACTTTCCAGAATGTTAGGTGGTACGTCAGGCTATGCTGTTAAAAGCCATTAGTAATTTGTCTTACTTAAGACACCTCCTGCTTTTTGAAGAGTATTTTTATCTGAAGTTGATGTTTAACATAATTAATCACCTTTGACAACAGACATTTGGTACTACCTGACTTCACAGCACGGCTTACGGGTACCAACAGTGGGATCTCTTAAAAAACCTCCCAGGAAAACCTTGGTGCGGAGCCCATCTTCACGCTTGGTGCTGCTCAGGCTTGTTATCCCTTCTTATGAGAAGGGGGGGAATGAAGGGAAGGTTTGGAGTATTTTCTGTATGTGGAGCTCAACCTCCGTGTATGTTGGCTGGCACAGATAAGCGGACAAACTCAAAGTACCAGTTTGCACCTGTAAAGCCAGCACGGAGGTGCACGAACACAGAGGACGGATCTCATCCTGCCCCAAAGCTGTACCGTAACAACAGCCCAGGTACCGCAGAGGAACGAGAGCCCTCGGAGGAGGCCCTGGGGGTGTGACTTGGTCCTTCCAGCACTGTCCACAGACACGGCAGCAGCCTTGAAGGAGTTTCTAACCTGCCATTAGGGAGCACCCAGGCAGCTGGCAGATGTGGTTTAACATGAATGTGTGTTGCCCCGTGGGGTCCTGGCTGTTCTTCAGGTTATTTGTTGTCAGCGTACCCTCCCTGGCTTTCACATACCCGATAAACAACTTTCAAATGGCGAGTTTAGCCTGTCAGGATACACAGCGTGTACACATGAGAACGGTAACCTGAAAAACTCTCAGCAGCTGAGGTTAAATGGCTTGAGGACAGTTAAGAACATCAAGAAACTTTTCTCAGCGACTTTTACATGTACAAAACGAGTACAAAATACCTGCTCACTGTAGTTAACAACTGAGCATTCGAGAAGGAAGGTGTATTACCCTTTCCAAAGGTCTGTTCTGTTTAAAAGAAAGTGTTTTGGTCTGAATGGTAAGTGATTTTCTTTTTAGACAGCAGCGTCGGGACAGCCACTGTCGGTCAGAACTCGGTGAAATGCCATTAAGAATAGAGTCTGCTCTGAGGCAGCAGCTGAGTCACTCGTATTATTTCCTATTCCAGGAAGTGATAAGAAATCTTGTAAAAAGATATGTCGCGGCAATGATAAGAACTTCCAAAACCAACGAAGGTTTAACAGAAGAAAATTTCAAGGTAATTTATTATTCCTTAATAATAATTTATTATATTAATACAAGAAGTCATTTGCAGACTTCACACTGACTGTGAAGATGATTTGTAACCTGCTGTGGAAATCGGGCTATTACTGCAGCTGAGAATATATAGGATGTGCGCGGGGTGGGGGGGCGTTGGGCAGAGAATATTATTGTCTTCTCATATGATTGCCTCCCAGCTTTTAATATACAACATGTTACGTAGACAGAAGCAATGGAAAACGGTAGGAATGAAGTATCTGATTTGAGTCAACGTCACATTCCTACTCCTAACCCAGAGAGACAAGGAACGAGTCTGGGTTAGTGCACACAGAGAACACTTGCCAACGAAGTTAAAGTTGGGGCTATCAGCTAAACAGGGTTCCTGCCCTATTTCTACATTTCAGCAGTGTTGCCCCTCTTCTCTAACTGCCTTATTTGACTTTTTTTGGGGGGAGGGTGGGCAGAGGGGGTTGGCCAAAAGGGCTGGTTGCGAAGCCTTTGGAGAGAAAGATCTCGCGAGGTCTCCCATTCCCAGGATTACCAATACGTGTTGTGTGTGTGTGTCACTGAATAATGAAGGTGGGGTATTCCTGTAAGTGCGACTTCGTGTCACAGGTAAAGCCGCTGAGCATAACTCGTTTCTCCTCTTGCCCTAGGAATTAAAACAGGACATCTCAAGTTTTCGCTATGAAGTTCTTGACCTCTTAGGAAACAGGAAGCCCCAGAGGAGAAGTTACTCTACCAGCAGCACAGAGGTGTCCCAAAAGGATGAAACAAATGAGGATGGTGCTGGGGAAAAATCCAAAGCCAAGAGCGTGTCTTTCAGTGTAGCCAACAAAAAAAAGGACTTCAACGTATCTGCTCTAATTAAAACTATGTCTGGGATCGATATGGTGGAAGAGAAGCCCAAAAGCAATGGGATCAGTAAGCGCTCCTTCGTCCGAAACGGGAACAGAGTTCAGAGACTTTCCAGCTCCAAGAAGGAGTCCTTCAAGAGACTGGGCCTGCTTTTCTCCAAGATGAACGGACACGTACCAGAACCAAACTCAGAACCCATGTACACTATTTCAGACGGAATTATTCAGCCACACTACATGTGGAAAGACATTAAATATTCTCAGATTGATAAAGAGAAAGAAGAGAATTGTTCCAAAAGTGAAATTAACCTCAGTGAGGTGGACTACAGTGGGAACACAAGACTTACAGGACAGAGCAAGGAGTGCCCTGTGGTTTGTACCAGCTCCCTTCACTGTGCTTCCAGTATTTGTTCCTCTAATTCCAAACTTATAGACTCGTCAGAGGATGTGTTTGATTCATGGGGACAGGCCTGTGACTTGTTTATAAACCAGTGGAAAGACGGGCAGGATGATCACGTTACAACTCGGCTATAAGTAAAGCTATCTTAACACTCGCTGGAAAACTTAGCCAATTATTTGTAATTGTTTGCTGTCATCCAGTCCAGCATTACTATTTTCTTTCTGTCCACAGCTGAAAAAAAAGTGTAAAACTACTCATGTTAGCCTATTTTATAGCCTTCCACACCTTTTTTAATTTACTTTTTTTTTTTTTTACACTCACAAATACTAAAGGTTTCACCATTTATAAGGTCACTGTACCCCCACAGCAGTCCTTTCAGATGCAGTCTTAGTCTTCGCCCCACACAGACTTCAGACGCACTGGTGGCCCAGTAAAGGATTTCTCCAGCGCTGTCAGCATCGTCCCACTGCTGCTGGGTCATCGCTGCTGCTGTCCAAACTGATCGGCTCCGCGTCCTGCTCTATTTTCCTCGTCAACACAACCAGCTGGTGAGCAGTGGCTTAGCAGAAGGCCGAGAATCATATTTAAAATGGTTTTAGAAATGGTTTCAAAACAAAACTGGCTTTTTGTTTTCTTTAAGCAACATGACCTCTGATTCTTTCAGTTGTGTGTTTTTTCAGTTGGTTTATTATATTAATATTGTAAATTGTTACTGAATAAGAGACCCATTTGATCATCCAGCTAGAACATGTTAGATTTGCTTATTTACCTAATTCCCATAAGAAATTCCCTCTGTAGTGAGCAGCTTGACCTTCCAGTTAGGCTGACGGTGGAACCCAGCACCCAGCCTTGCTCCCAACGTCTGCACAGACGAATTGACCCCAGACAAGCTGTGGCTGCTTCGAACACAAACCTCAGTCTGGTTTTCACATTTCTAATGAGCTGAACCAACCCCCGGCCCTCAAGCTGTATCTGGATTTTTTTTTAAAATTCCTGATCTTAATTCCACTGCTGCATTTGCTTTTTGCTGCCTCTCTGATGGCTGTCAGGCTTTCGGAAGCAAACCATCCTCCTGGTGTATGGCAAGTGCTAAGAGACAGCATCTTCCCTGCGCCGGTGAGCAGCATTTCTGAAAAGAAACCGAAGCAAGAGCAGCTCGGGCTGCACCTGGCAGCCTGGAAGGTCTCTGCAGTTCCTTTTCTAAGGTGCAACAAAAAGCAGTGGGGCAGTAAATATTCTCTTTTATTTCCCCGGCTGTGGTAGTGTCTGGACAGGGCCTAGCACTGTCACTGCTTTTGTCCGGAGAAGACAACCCCATCAAGGGCAAAATGGTTGAATTTTTTAATAGTGATTTTTTGGGGTTTGTTGGGGTTTTTTTGTGTTTGTTTTTTTTTTTTTAAACAATGTGATACTTGAACTTTCTTCTGCAGTGTTGCTAAGAAACACAGATGATTGGCACGTACTTACCACCACTTCAGAGCTGTTATTAGTCAGCTGCTTTCTTGGAAGAAGCAAGTCCTGATCGGGAGCTCAGGAACGGCCTTGCGGTACGACAGAGCTTCGTTACTGCTTGTGCGGTCACCCTCACGGCCCTGCTCCCTGGGGAGGTGACGTGAGCGGGTATCCCAAGGGTGGGTGCCAAAAATCACCTCTTCTGTGAACTGCATTTGTAAAAGCATGATGCTGGAAAGCCTACACCTACCGTTGGCACTGGTCAGATGTTACCAGCCAGGGGTGCGAGCGGTGCGCAGGGTCAGGAGAGGGATTTCTCCCTGCAGCAGTCCCCCGCAGAAGAGATGCTGGGATGCCTGCCACTGGATACTCTGCCTGCGTTTTAAACCTGGCTCCCTCCTCTTGGTAAAGAACCTTGTTAGGTTCTCCCTTGGGCACCTACACAGCATTACCTGAAAGTCACGATGGAGCACACCTCCAGCAGGGAGAGGAACGTGAAGGATGCCCCCAGCTCCTGGAGCGGAGCTGCAGGTACCAAGCCCGGCCTCCCGGCGAGGGCTCAGTACCGACCGACCTCGAGGCAGAGACTGTGGCTCCAGGCCAGCTCTGGTGTCAAAAGAAAGCAGCAGCAGGAGCAGAGACTCAAAAATGTTTCTGTGCTCCTTGCTTACAAACACCACCAGTCTTGTTACCAGCACGCAGTATAAAGCCTCAAAGATTTAAGTGTCGAGGTGTGTTAGTTAAGGTGGAGTGAAAAGCATTTTTCTATCAACAGATTTTAGGCTTTCATACTAATTGCAGGGTTAGAGTTGTCTTTGACAACTGCATCTCCTCTTGCTTTACAAAAGGCTGAGCTGACTGACATTGGTGTTACACAAGGAGACTTGCAAAACACGAGGGTCAGCAGCAGCGCGCCGGTCACTCATGAAGAAATCCAGCACCCCGGTCTTTTAGGAGGCAAATCCGTCAGTACGTGAGAGCTGCAGTCAGAACCAGCTGAAAGCAATTCTCAAAGCAGCTCAACAATAAAACCCCGACAGTTTAATAAACTAAACTGAGCACATTTCTGGAAAAAGAAACATTAGCAAGAGCTACTACAGGGGGGAAGAAGGAAAGGGTTTGAATAATTTTCTGTCTCACCTAACCACACCGCAGCTTACAAACTCTACTTGACATGGGGCCAGCAGACCTTTATGGTATTTCCTGCGTAACAAGAATTAAAACAATGCCGGTATGGTTATGCAGATTACATCAACCGCAGCTGGGGCTGGGACAGAAGCAGGGTTTGTATCCCTGGCCAGCAGAAAGGCTTTTAGGCAAGCACACTGCTGCTGGTGATGATTATATCGTGTCCTCCAAACGCAGCACTGCATTAACAGGTACAAATAACAAAAAGGAACGCAATTAACTCTGCAGTGGTGCCTCCCAAAAATGTAAAAGTGACACCGGGCAGCGCAAATCTATTCTGTGCAAACGGCGTGAGTCACGTTCCCCTGCTGCGTCCTGAAAGGGCAGGGGTAGGAGCTGCCACACTTGAATGGCATGAGGGATAATGCAGCCTGCAAAAAAAATCTCTCACTAACGTGATGTTAAAGGCAAGAGGTACGTCACCGGGCTGCTTGGCTGGGGCTCCCCTGGGGTTTGTTTCATGACTCAGATACCTCCTAGCTCCCAGCTAGGAGCCAGTCTGAGCTGACTTTGGAATTTAACACAAATATTTGATTTGGCTGCGATTAATACATGTGTCCAGGAGTTTACAAAACTGTCAGATTCGTCCCCCAAAAGGCAAAGTTCTGTTTGGTGGCATCTATGCATCCCCTTTGGTGTAGCAATAGACTTTACAGCAGCTGGTGAATTATAATTACTCTAAAACAGAAGCTTCAGGGGAGGGAAATTAAAATACCTTGTGAAAAACACATTTGATAAGCAAACCCTGGGGTGTTTTTTTAATTCACTTGTAGTCCCAGTATTTGGGATTTCACTAGCATTTTTCCATTTTCAACTGCTTCAAAAGGAAATGTGTTTTAGTGAAAGTTACTCTTTCCTTCAGAGGACTCGGTGCGCTACCCCTGTGCTGTCTGTGCAGGCGATCAGGGCCGGAGCTGGTGGGGCACTTGGAGCTTCTCCTGTCAGGAGTTAAACTTTTCTTTGGCTTCAGTTCAAGATGCACAGCTGTGCTCTAACTGGTATAGCCTGGCCTTTATCCTGTGGACTTCAATAATAAACCTTATGCATATGCAAGGAATTTGGAATTGGGAACAATAGAGATCTCAACCATTTGCCCTTTCTTTAGGTTTGTAGCTCTTGAAGTTGCTTCATTTCCCACCTCCCATCCCTGGTGTCGTTTTCACCTGGCTTTTTTAAGCAGCACACCTACAAATGATCACCAATTAAAAAGTTAATAACATCCAGGGCTAAGAATCTCAAATAGAGCTAGGAGGTGTTTGTACTCAGGTCAGAGATTAAATCAATTGTTTCAGAAACAAGAAATTAACTGACATATCTCTGCAGATTATTTGGATAATTGTACATTATTCACTTGCTGGTATATATGTAAATACTCAAGTATTTGTACATGTGGTCCCTCCCGAGGAAGCATGCACAGCGGGCAGAGCACAGGGTTAGAGGCCAGGACTCCCGAGGTCCAGTCCCAGCTCTGCCCCTGCCTCACCTGTGACCTTGGGCAAGTCACTCAGCCTCTCTAATGCCCCAGTTTCCCCATCTGTAAAATAGGGATAATAATACTTACCTACCTCGCAGGGGGGGTTAGTTCATTATTTATAAGCACTTTCAGATCTTCAAATTAAAGGCACTATATACATAAGTAGTTAATATTCGTAGCAGTAGTATGTACTTTTATTTTCTTACAACTAATTCAGGTTAGGATTTAACTGTATGTCCGTTACGATAGTTTTCCACATAGAAAACTAGCATGGTTTCCCATGACGGGAATTTAGGGGACTTCTGCAGTAGACAGAGAGCAGGAGCAGCATACCCTGGAAGCCTAAACTCTTTAACACCCTTGCTTTCGTGATTTATGTTTCACCCTTAATGTCACCTTTACTGTATTTGTGTTTCATCCTTTTTTCTGATGGTACATGTAACATAATTTTTAGCAGAAACAGCCACTGTAAATATTAAGAGTATTTAAATAAATATATTCATGTATAAATACCTTACCTTTTAAAGAGGTTAAAATTGGTTGATGCAACAGATTTCTAAGCACGGGGAGGTTCCACAGGCAGCCCAGCACCGATGCACACGCACACAGCAGGATACTGGAGTAGGGCTCTAGGAAAATTTCCCCATGTCATCACCTCCTCCGTTGTCACTTTCCCGCCCATCACCGGCGAGGGCAGCAAGTGACACAGGTGACAAAGTGTCACAGGAGGGTGCACAGACGCTGGGTAGGGGGCTGGAGCAAAACTGCCCTGCTACCTGTTTTGCCCCGAGGAGCAGGGTAAGGCAGCTCCTGGACACGCACCTCGGGCAGCGGCGCGTTCCCAGCGTGACGGTCCTGGAGAAACCTTTCCTGGGCAGTGGAGTGTCCCTGCCGAGGAGCTCCTTGCCCAGCCCTCTCTGTAGGTGGAATTTGTTTTTCATTAGCGCTTACTCAGGATAAAGGTCTTTAGTTTGAGTGACAGGAGCTGTAAGTTGACTTGCCCAGGAAGGGCACAATGAGCACTCTGAGCTCCCTTCCAGGAACACGAGCAGTTGCAGGGTGTTTGCACTGGGTATTTGGACAGTTACTAACAGCATAAGCAAGGATCTGACTTACTGCTGGGTTTTGTAGCGGTTAGAAAACTCCACGAGCACCTGCTGCTCTCACACCATTACGTGTATGTCCCACTTCCCTTGGGACTTCTCAGCTTTGCTTTGCTATTTCTGTTTTCCTTTTCAAAAGGCCAATATCCCAAAGACAAGCAAGTTTCCAATTAACCAGGACAAGTTTCAGTTTTGGTTTAACTTCTGCAAGTTCTCCTTTAAGCAGGTAACTTGTCCTGCAGTGTGCTAACACTGTCCCACAGACACATCCATGAGAAAGATCCGTGCAGCTTCAAAGGCGGATTTCCAAAAAACCAGGGTCACCCTCCCACCTCCGCTGCAATTCCACAGTCAAACAAAACGGCAAAAAACAGCCAAAACCATCCAAACCGCTAGGGCTGCCTTGAATTAATGAAAGTTGTTACTTAACTTAAAACCCTCTGGAGCTGTTTTTTGCGGGGGGCAGCGCTGTAAGGACCTCAGCCTCACACGAGGGACTCGCCAGGCCATCGGCACGGTGGCCACGGTGGCCCCGGCCAGGCAGACAGCACAGCTGGTTGCAGCCTGCCCAGGTGTGCTGGGAGCACTGGTGACTCTCATTCACATCGTGGTAAGATTAAATGGAATCAGTGAGACCACAGTGAATAATAAATCAGCTCACTGGAGGAGCATCTAAAATAAATTGTTACTAAAATAATCCACAGATTTCAGTGAATGTGTAACGTGAAAGCTAACAACTATAAAGTCAGTCTCTTGCTGGTTTATTTATTTTTTTGGAGGAGGAGGTGGGGAGCTCTCTGTGCTAGCCATGTTACCATATTTTCTAAACATTTCTAGTTTGATTCTATTTCATTTCCACACTACTTCTTTCCCCATTTCAGGCCATTACACTTTTACAAACAAATAATTTATATACTATACACCTGCCTCCACTCGGAACAACTACTGCTCTGGAGTAAATTCATGACCAAGACCGACTGTTTGAAAAAGAGAACAATGCTTTATCTAAAAAAGTATATTTAAAAGGCAGAAGTGTTTGATCCTTATCTTCCAAATGTTTGACAGTATTTTATCCTTCAGGGAAACACTTTTACCTGCGCTGTTTTTTTAAGGTGTGCAAAACAAAACAACCGTAACAGCAATAGAGACCCCCTCGCCCAGCTCCAACCACCCACAATTTTAAAAGCCAAACGGATCTTGCGGTTCTTTCTTTACATCCCGACCCTTCTCAACCAGTGGCTCACCAGCTACGGAAAACAGTGTGGCCCATTCCTCCTGGCTAGCATGTCCTCCTTTAGCACGGATTATTTTGTTTATTTGGGGGAGTTTTTCCCCCCTCCTCTCCCATTTAAAGCATTTCCATATCAGCAGTAACCCCTAAGCCAGAAGAAACAATGCGCTTAGGACAAAACGTGATCAACCAAGGCGCTGGCCTTTTAGCACATTAGCTAACAGAACACTGTGATACCTTTACCCAACAGAGCGAAATGCCTTTTGACTATAAATAGTTGTTTTTGAGCAAGGGGGCACTTTTTGGTCTAGCTATTTTTTGGGTATTGTACAGTCTTATTTAAAAAACTACTGAATGTGTTTTTAAGGCGGGTCTGGGAACTAGAGGGCTAGGGTTCTTTGGGAAGCAAAGGATAGTAGCAGATGCTTAAGTACTCTATTTTCTATATGGCAAGCCCCAGAGACCCGGGCTCACTCTGCAAGCAGTTTTTTTAAGCGATCGAGTTTTAATATCAAATTAAATCTTCATTTAAAAAAAGCTATCACAGAAACAGCTTCACACCTGAGCATATTTTCAAATGCCATTTTACTTCATGGGATAAAAAAAAGTGAGGCTTTTTTTTCCTCCTCCTCTACTTCAGTTTTGGTCAAAAACTTGATGGCCTTTTCCAGGCAAAAGAGCTTTTAGATGTTTTAAGAATTTTGCATATGTGAAGACAGAGTGGGGACCTCAGCATTTGCCAGTTGGGTAGTAACAGCCACCCCTAGAGAAAGGGGGGGAAAGAAAAGGGGAAGAGCAAAAAGCAAAAACAAACGCTTAGTTTTATGTACTTTTCTACTTGCATCTCCTCTGTCCGTAGTGCAGACTCCATGTCATACCCTCGTATAACATGTAAAAATGAAATTATGTACATAATAAATAAAATTATTTATTTTATGTGTATTTTTAGCTTAACTATAAACTGAAAAAATAAAAAGCATTTAATTTTTTTCCCAAAAATGTAAGCCTATTGAAATTCAAGGTGTTTCTACCTTTTCAGATGTAACATTTCCAGCTGCCTATTGATAATAAATATTTATGAACAGCAACAAATCTGACGTTTTATAGTTTTTTAAAATCATGTTCAGCACAGACTTCTCAAGGGCTGTCAGTGGTCAGAAGAGCACTTAAGGGCTCCGATTCTATAGAGACTTACATTGGTCTTTACATAAAAAAGCCATGGTCCGGTCCTGCTTACCCACAGTGACGCCGACCGCCCAAATTTAAGCAGAGGTTCATGAGCAAGAGCTGAACACCACCCGGCTGCAAAAAAAAAAAACACCCCAAAACATTCATTATAGCCTGTCTACAACAGAAAATAGCAAACCACTGGAAGTGTTGGTAAATAAAATGCGCTGCATGAATGCAATTACTCCTCTACAAAGAAGTCTAAGTAAGTGTAATACCATTTTAATTTGCTCCCCAAAGATATCCTTAGACCAGCGGAGCTACATCAGCCGCACTGGAATATAGCAATATAGCTAATGGTGTAAAAGAGTCATTAAGCAACAACATATAACTGTATTAACATCATTTGCTCATGTAAAGCTGTCCTCCAAGCAAATCGCATTAAAAGTACTGCAGGCGTGCAGATACATTTCAACAGGTTTCCATTAAGTACCAGAGGCTCTTGGTCAAGCCTCCAGTAAAACAAGAGTTTCCTCAAGTTAAACAACAATATCCCTTCCCTTGAAACGCAGGAGATCCTCGCAGCACAAGGAGTTCAACACAGACACCCACAGAAACACACACAGTCCACGCCAAAAGCTGTAGCAAAGCCCAGGGCCACCGTGATCCGCAGCTACAGAATTGTAAAAGACCCACATACAGACAGGCAGCGACCTTTGGTTTTGTTTTAATAGAAAAGGACGTTTCAAAGTTGGATGTGCACATTCCCACACAGGTCAGAAAGCCTAGAAGTTCAAAGTCAAGGCACTCCGAGTCCCCAGTTCTGCTTCTTATTCTAGAAACAGGAACCAAACTGCGCCTCCAAATTGCTTCCATCCCCCCAGCGGCGCCTGCAGAGGCGGATGGGCTGCAGCAGAAAGTACCGGATTGGCCCAGGGAGGGAGGCGGCAGGTAGTGGAAGAAGTTTTGCAGTGTATTTGATCTCCTTTTACTTGTGCTTCCTGACAAGTAACACAAATTACACATTCACCTGATCACCACAAACATTAAAACAAACATTTTTTGCTTTCAACTATGACAAGTATTAAAAAAGGTACTGATTTAAAGAGTCAGAAACCAAAATTTTCGATTGGATTGGAAAATGCAAACAGGCAGAGTAGGGAACAGGAAAAATACATAAAGGAGAGGATAAAGGGATTTAGATGGGCCACTAATTTCATCATTCGAGGATATTTCACTTCCTCTTAAAAGCCAGTTTTCTCTAACACAACGAAACCAAGCAGACGTCACAGCTATGAGGACAGAACGACGCTTTATCTTGGGGTAGCCCCCAGCACCCTGAAGCTGGCAGCAAAATGGTCACCTGCTCCAGGGAAGGCAAGACTCAGCATCTGGAATAAAAGTATTGCCATAAACTGAGCCTAACGCCTAAGAACACCCTGCCAGGACTCAGGCACGTGTTCCTGTCACTGCAGACTGCCCCACTTGCAGAGATGACTGAACAGCAGTAGCTGCCTGCGCACATGCTCTTAGCCTGTGGCTCGCACCTGCTGAACTCTCGTACTTGCCACAACTCAGCTGACTGGAAAATCTGGGAAGCAGCAACGACTTGATCACACGTAGGAGCTTCTAGATACAGGCCTGCCCTGCAACATTTAAACTCTGATCTTATTTCAAAGCTATAAAGTCCTGGTCCAAAGGTTTTATCTTCCTCTCTTATGAAAAAAGCAGTTACTTAGAAGTCTGGGTCTGGATTTATATGTTGAATATCTTCCACATATAATGCAGTCTTTGACAGTGTAATTTTATAAAAGAGAAAGGCATCCAGCAGCACTGCAGAGAGAACTGGAAGCTGAGTGAGCAAAACTGAGCTAGAAAAACAACTTGCCGTAGGAAGGGGTTTGGTGTTCTTATGTGGCCAAGGGGCAAGCAGAGCACAGGAGCGATAGCCCGCGATAGCCCAGCAGGCTAATGCTGCTGGCAGGCGGAATCGGCGCGCGTTTTCTCTACAGTATTTATAATAATTATCTTCAACAAAAGATGGATTTTACAATTCAAAAGACTTCAGAATCATGCCTCTGGCGAGCAGCAGTAACGCAGTGGATGTTAACGCACGCAGAGTAGAGCAGGTCTAGCAGTATGCCGGCCACGGAGGAGGGCTGCATGGTGCGGGACAGGGGAGGGGGCGCAGGGCACGCGCCTGGAGGGTGACACTCGCCACCTGACTGCAACAGGGCACAGGCTGGGCACAGAGTTTGGAGAACAGAGGTGCACTCTGGTGCCTGGCAGCCTGCAGGGAAATGCAGGCAGACCGAAACCCGCTCCTTCTGAGGGCAGAAAGATTTGCAGCAGCTTAGAAGAGACCGACATACTTTAAAACACCAGCAGCTCGCACCCAAGCACACAAGAACTACGGCTGATCACTGCTGCTTTCATCCTGCAGTTTCAGAAGAGAAGAGGTTTGACTCTGTGGCTGTTCGGAAGGGCTCCGAGCTCCGAAGCGCTCCCATCTCACGGAGCACTCGGTGGTGCTGCCAGCTCGTGCATTCTTCCCGCACAGCCTTCAGGTGTTAACTTGATTTGAGCCCCTGCCTTTCATATATAAAAAACACGGTGTGGAAAAGGAGGTGGCAAGCATGACTAGCGCAGACTTGGCTGCATGACTCTTCTGTTTTCCCTTTTAAAGGCTGAATGGCCATCCATAAAAAAAGAAGAAAAATTAAAGCCATATTTCAGGATCAAATTCTTGCTTTAAAAATTCATTATTATGCAACATACTTCAAAAAACCCTAAAGAAAGGGGGTGGGGGGTGGGGGAGGAGGGAAATCAATCTGAAGAAAAATAATTGTTCCCAATAGAAATCAATACTCATGGATTTTTCTGTGCTTCTGTTTAAAGATAAAATATGCTTATGGCTGCAAGCTATATCCTGCTACCCCTGTTCACAGCAGATCTGCGATTCTGCCGGGCAGGAAAGACCCAGAGCATTGCTCTGGTACCAAATTGTAACAGAGCAATCATCAACGCTGTGCAAAGGTAAACAAGTCTGGATGATCACCTGGCTGACACTGGCTTCCCCATGAAAAAAATAATAAAAAAAATAAAAGACCCTGAGCCCACATCTTGGCACCCACAGACCACACATACACACACTCCCCCCAACAAAAAAACCCCTCTCAAACAAACCCCCAGAATTCTGAGTAATTTAGATGTGAATTATCTCATAGCCTCTGAGAAGGCAACTGTTCTGTAGCAATTAGCCACTAGAACACTTAAGCACGAAACTAGGAATATTCATTAGTAGAGGGATCCTGCAGCCAGAGCTAGTAACCTCTGGATGAGGAAATGGCTGAGGTATGGCGCAGGGCAGCCATGGTTTAGGCAGAGCTGGGGGGGGGTGGCAGCTGTTTTAGTAAGCACCCGTAGAGTTACTATAGGGCAACTCAACTCTGGAAAGCAGAATTGGAAGTAAGAGACTCCAGCATTGCTGTCCACGAAACGGCTGCGTTTCCCAGCCTGCGGAGAGCGTTCCCAGGCAGCAGCAGGAACGCTCCGACCGCATCCCACAGCCCCTGCCTGCCAGTCCCAAAGGTTCACTCTATGCCTAACCAGTCCTGGCAAAAGTACACCTATCAAGTCACAGACGTACCTCAGAACATCAAAACCGTAAGTGAACCGGCCACATATTACATATGTTATTACATATATTATTATATCAATTAATGTAATTTTCATGTATCTCAAAGTGGCCAATGTGACCACAATAGCCATGGCTAATACTGAATGATCCAGCTACTAGAAGGGTAAGCAAAACCATGCAAAACACTTCACTCGGTACCCAAATTATCAGTCAGTGTTTCTAATTCTAAAAAAAATAAAAAAAAATTACTTTAGGAGTCAAACTAATACCAGAAGATAAACCCCCAACACTTCGCTATGATAACCATTTGTGTAGAAAAAAGCGCAAGGCTGTCTCAGTGACAGCAGAAGAAAAGAGGCATTATTCATAGCTAAAGGCTGAAAGTGGAAGATACTCACTTCTGTGCTTGGCAGCAACCGTTTTGTATATGACTGATGGCACTCGTGACTGAGATGGAAACACTTTATGACTCCATCATGGAGACCGTACTTGGGAGTCTGTTCCATTTTAAAGTTCATAAAAGAAGTCACGTGCTTTACTAGTTCCTTCAGAGGTTAGTCCAGTGGATACTTTTTCAGAGAAAGGGTGCAAATAATCCTGTGGTACCTTCTCCCTTTCAAGACAAAGGTCTGTGCAAGTTGAGTGCTCCTCTAGAAGCAGAAATACAAAGGCCAAGGTCCTACCCACCACCAATTACACTGTAAAATAATTTTGCTTGCCTGTCTTTTTATTGTTTTAAAACCAGCAAAGCAGCTTATAATAAAATTAGTTTGTCAGGGGTCATTCTCACCATGCTTTAACTTTTCACCTGGCTCTTCCATCTTGAAAAGCCGTGATTAAATTGCCAAGTTATATGTACAGCGATTAAAAGATTTAAGGAGACAAACCAAAAGCCAAGCTTGCAACCCTCCCAACACAGGATTATATTATCATCTTCTCTTAAGGAAAGAAAAAAAGTCTCAAGAGTTTTAAGGAAATAAAAGTGCCTTGTCAATTTAAGATATACCTATAAGGAGTCATGTATTCCTACTATGTTTTTCCTTTCATGGTTACTTAAAAGGGATACCAAAGGAAATACATGTTTTCCCCTCCCAAATCTGCAGTCAATCCCACTTTCACCAGCACTTAAGTGATGAACAAAGAAAAAAAGTAAAAAAAAATAAAATCACTAAACAGTAGCATGGGCCCATAGACTTGATCTCAGCTTTGGGAAATGGCACTGTCTGAAGCTACTGACTTCACCTCCTTATCTAAAGCAGGCTGGTGGCATTTCGAGGACTCAAAGTCCCTACAAGATCTGGCAGCCATGGCTTTCAGAATCCAGCTCAGAGACTGAAACACTGAAGTCACATGAAAGACAAAATGACTTGTTAAATAAGTGTCCTTGTTGATTCTTGGGACCTCCAGCGCTGAGCCCACATAACACAAAACACTGCTGCTGTGTATTTAGGTTAAGAAGTGCTGCGCATTTGTACAGCTTTCCCCCCACATCACCCACCCCCCGAGATTTTCACACACCACATTTTCATAACTTACTGGTAAAGCAGGAAAAGCAGCGCTGTCCTCTCGTTCAATTTCATAGAAAGTTATCGTTTCTTCGGGTCCCCGAGGCTCCTCTCCATTCCCTGGGACAAACCCGTACTGACACTCCTTATTCACACACTGCAGCTGGCGGCGGCTACGGCTGTAGGAGCTTTAGAAACACGAGAGGAGGTCAAGAATCACCACCAGCTGCAGTCCCACCTTGCTTTCATTGCTCAGTTTGAACTCAGTTCTTTTTGGAGAGGCCCAATAAATCTGCTGCTTCATGCTGTGCCACTGACAGCCGACTCAGCCCTCCGCACACCACCATCCTCCCCAACTCGTTTAGAGCAAGGTTTCGTAAAGAGGTTTGTATTCACTTACCAGGACCTGCAGGAGAAATTCTCATAGCATCTCTTTCCTGGACTGGGGTAGAATGCTATTTGAGGGCCAACCATGTTGTGCCTGTTTATAAATCGGGCAGATCCCCTAAGTTTAAAGGGCAAAAGGTGCAATTACCAGGAAGTGCCTCTCAGATGGAACTCACTGTAGTTTTACCTACTCAATAGCACAAAGTCTCTCCTGACTAGTCTGCAGCAAGAATGAACAGAAAACAAGCAGTGATCTCAAGACAGGTTTTCAAGGCTTCGTACCTTGGCATCCCAAATCCACGGTTATGTCTTTGAGGAGGATTCTGAGGACGGTAGGGTTTGTGAGGTGCCACGCAGCGAACAGGAGATTGCCTCTCACTACTGCCAAAAATTGCTTCCCCTCCATGCTCCCTACCAGAGAAGGCAGAAATAGCTGAAGCTGTTGTACATGACGCAGTGGCAACTCCTACCCAGAGGACTTCTGCTCCAGTCTGAGTGCTACACATAGGGACAAGGCTGAATAACCAAGTTTTCTTTTACTGCCCTAACCAATAACTCAGGAGAAAAATTAACTGTAGGAAACAGGGGGAGAAAGGAGCTTCTGTCTTCTGAAAAGAACTTTCTAGCAAAACACTTGGCTTTGATGGCTAGAGATGACAAGGAGAAAACACAAAGCACAGATTTTTTCCCATGCAAGTTCCCATTGCGATTGCCATGCCAATTCAGGGGCAGCTGTCCCCTTCAAAACATGAAAGCAAGAAGTCAGCACTGAAGTTACAACTAAGTCATTTTAAGCCAAAGAAAGTGACGTGTTTTTTTTTTTTTTTTAATAAAAGACTTTTAATATTTGTCTTTGAGATGTACGAAAAAAAAATGGGGAGTGAAGTTGTAACCACAACCAGAAGACACCCAAGTCCACAGCTGCAGTGCGCGCACTCTACCTGGCCTCCCTACAGAAAGGGGAGATACTGTGACTGGCTGAACTGCTGTTTGTGGGGGAATTGCTGTTGTGGCACTGGCTGGAGTGGAGGCAGCAGAACTGGAGGAGAAGCCTGTAGCTGGAGCAGTATAAACACCTGTGGAGGTTGAGATTGCTGCAGAGTTCACCATCACCTGGAAGAGAGCCACAGTAGTCAGACTGCCTCTACAAAGTAGTATAGTACATTTGTTAAGTGTCTTTGATGGTTTTCAGGGCCTCCAGCACTGAGTCGGCATAACCCACACTTGTGCCCTTGTTTGTTACCCCAGGACAGGGCTGTGCCACCACAATGTCCCCAGGGCTGCGGCAGGGCCCAACCTGCACCTGCTTCTTGTTGATTTTGCATGTGCAGTGCACGTTTCTATCAAGGACAGAGCCTGTGCAGACAGGCATTTGAAAGAATTGCAGTTCGCACGCAGACTATTCAATGTTTTCTTCCTAACCTTATCAACAAAAGCACAGCCAGAGCTTTCCACTGCACTTCATTCTCATGCTGAAAGCTCTCACTACTTTCTCACAGAAGGCTGGAGCAGCTTTATCCCGCACAACTACCCTTCTTCAGTCCAGCCTGCTGATGACTAATTGTCAGGAATGTAACCTGCCAGTGACAAATGACCACTCATTTTCATGTGTTCAATGCTTTTATTTTGTGCTATCAGTGCAAATTAAACACCAAGACTACCACCATTTGTGCAACAGCTTTCAAAAAACAAGTCTCACAGACATACAGCAATGTACAACAGATGAAAACAGTATTCTTACACTTTCAAGAGTCACAAAACTACACAGAATGAAAAGGAACAGAAGAAATACAGCCATTACACATACGTGACCACTAGTGGCAAAGAGGTTTTGTTTTGTGACATCCGAGAAATCCCACCCATTTCAAAAGTTTTCACCCTCTAACGATCCTGTGCCCAATTTTTATCCATAGTTGTAATGACAACCTATTTCAGTGCTTCAACAAGAACCACGTGTCCAAGTGTTATAGTGCAACCCCTCAGAGGTACATGATGCTACATTCCTTTAGTTATAGCATATATATTTTTACACCCTTTACGTAGTCAAATTCAAACTGTGTTCCTTGCACTATAGTCTACGTATACTCTTTTCTTATGCTTTCCTACATAACTGACTAGAACAACATCCTGCCACATCATCACTAGCATAATCTTAAAGAGAAACATGTCATTTGAATGCAGTTTAATCAACTGACCCAGCTCACTGAGACAGGTTAACCTTTATGAAACAGTATTAACACATAGTTGACAAACAAAACACAAGCGGAATCAAGGCCAAGAAGCGATCGTATAGCTTCCATATTTACATTCCTGGAGACACATCATGATGTGAAGGGTTAGGGGAGGCAACATAGCTGACTTGGTGCAGCGGTCCAGAATTTACGGCATTAGCGATTTGTGGAGCATTTCCATATGGTGGATTTACTGGATGCCAGGTACTAATATAGCGATAGGCAGGCACTAAAGAATCAAACCCAGGAGGAGATTGCTGACTGAAGGGGTCCGACACGATGGGGTAATATACTGGCCCATAGGAGAGGGGTTGAGGCTCTGCATTTTGAAAGTTACCTTAAAAAAAAAAACACACACACTCACCAAGTTTTACCATATCTATGGCCTTTCAATGCAGACCTTCATTACCATAAACACATCATTATTTTGGTGGCCAAAAGGGAAAGCTCATTTAGATGACAGTTTTATGCCCATATCTGTCCCTCCTAATGGAGAGGTCAAAATCATTTTGGGTCTTAAGTTAGACTAGAAGACAACTTGATCATCTTCTCACTAAAACGTTTAAGAATTACTTAGCAACATACTGCTTTTTCCAAGTGGCAGCTTTTTCAAAAGGGACTCAAGTAGAGCACTAGTGTATTCTTCCATTTGATCTCTGGCGATATGACACTGATCTATGCCAAAGAACCGCCCCAGCTCAACAGGCTGAAGCATCATCAGAGCTATAAGCCACCATGCCTCCAAGCAATAGTTTTGTTATGATGCTCTCCAATACTGACTGTTTGCTGTGTTCCATAGATTTTAATGAACTAGGCGTCTGACTTTTGACATCTTTTTCCTCATTTAATACAATTCTCCTATTCACTGCCAGGCACACCTACAAGCTTGTTACAAAGCTGTTAGGTGAAACTAAGTTTTGCTGTAAACTTTACACACAGTAAGAGATGCAGCTAGCAGGAAGGGATGGCTACTCAGGAGGTAACAGCTCAGCATGCCGAGCCTAAACTCGAGGTTTGCAACATACTCCTTTTAAAAATTCCCATGGAGCTGAAGTACCGATGCTCAGTGCTTGACAAAACTCAGCTGTCTCCTTTACTTCAAATACAAGCATTCTGTTTTGATACCATGACTATCTGCTTATGAGCAAAGAGATTCCTTCACTGTTTTAGAAAAAAAAAATCTCTGAAGTTAAAGTACCTAGCACAGGCCTAGGAAGGATTCACTTCTTCCTTTGTATGGCTTTAGAAAGCCCTTGACACATGGGTGGCTACACCAGTGACTCTGACATACTTTAAGTAGTACCACAAATGGCAGAGGAGCTTGTGATAACCCCTTACAAGGTTTATTCTCTGTCCTCCAACCTCACACTTCCTACAGGACAGCAAATCTGCAGGCAAGTAGCTCCTACGGAGAAGTCACACCCTGAAAACCTACTCCCTCACTTCTCATTAGTTGTGTACATGGTCCTATGCCCAAATACTAACCATTTGCAGGTGCTTCTAAGGGAACCTGGTGGAATTCAGGTCGCCCAGCATCCGTGTAGAGCTGAGGGACTGACTGATCTAGGACAGGAGCTGGCTCAGCATACGCTGGATAAACTTCTACAGGTGATGGTGGCAGCACAGGCTGTATGTACATCATGGAAGGCCAACAGCTCTGATGGTAATACTTTAAGAAAAGGAAAAAAAAACATACAAGGTCACACATACAACCACATAATCTCCAGCCCTCCTCCAAATGGCTAGTAGTTTCAGATCTAAAGTAAGGAAGAAGTGCTTTTTTCCATTCCTAGCCCCTTAAGATACTGCACACACCAAAAAAACCCAATACAGCCTACCAGAAAAGATACTTTAACACTTGCAGCAATAGTTCCACACTGCTGTCATGTCGGAAATCTTTACAGAGAAAGAAATTCTCAACTATTGATTTTGTCATACTCAAAGAGATTTTTCCTATTTCTTCAGCTGAAGAAGCTGACATGACTTCTTTTACTTCCCTGAGCAGCAGCACTGACACTGCATATGACTGCTTGTGCAGAGAATACTCTTCAGCAGAGCAAGAGCTCCCAGAACACAGAGAAATGGTGCTAACCAGTCTGAACACAGCTGTACAAGTCCTAGAAGACTCAAACCACACATCACTAAAAGATCTTTGATGTCTTGTGTAAGTACACAAATTTTCTTAAGAATGGCTCAGGTTCTTCCCCTTATCTTCATGGAAAGAACAATATTTATCCACAATCCTGTGCAAAAACAAAAGCAAAACCAAAAAACCCACCACCACAACCCAAAGTAAAACAGCTAAAAATCATACTAGCATGCTTCACATTTTGAGTTAGAACTTTACTTCCTGAGCTGACTTTAATCTTCACCAAGCAAGCCTATACATATTAATAGTCAAGTGCACAGGATGCACATTTATCACACTTGGAAGTCTTAAATACATCAGTACATTTGGCAAGAAAACCAGCAATTTCTACAAGCAATTTACTATACTCATTTTAAAAGCACTTACTTGCAATCCCAGATTAAAATAATACCGCAAGACCTTTGTATCTGAAATTAAAGGACATGACATTAGAATAGAAGACTATGAACAGAGAAGCAAAAGAGATTTACACCCATTAAGAGCATTTTATTTTCAGTTACTCAATGAATAACAGTATTTTAGCACTACTTGAAAGTTGAGGATAAAGAATATATCTTGAACATAAATAGTTGTTAAAACTAGTTTATCTTTTTAAGTTAATCCAGTTAGATATTTGTGTAATAGAGCATTTGTCTGACCAACTTAATAAACTTCAACAATTACATTAGCTTTAATTTTGGTTTATTCATCTTGATTACTCAAGTGATAATTGTCAGTGTTGTTACAAGCCTCTACTGTCTAAGCAACTAGGACGTAAGCAATTCTGGCTTCCTACTAAGGCTGGGGTTTTAGAGGAAAAAGATTTTTTCAAATAAAAATTTGATTATGAGCCCCTAAATTAAGTTGACCTCTACATGCACTCCCTCCCTTCCTCACTACAGAAATGAGAAAGGGTTTGGAAGCACGCAGACAGGCAGAGGCAGACTTCTTATACACCAGTAACAATTCACCCACACATCATAAGCACACACTGCATACATACTGCAAACCACCGTTCTGGGCTGGTATGAGGGATAAGAGGCCAGCTCCACAGAGACTCCAGTTTCACACTGCCCGTTGTTAAGTCTGACTCCACCACTGTCCCCACCTTCACAGCTTTGCTGAGCAATGACCACAGAGACGTGCCAATGGGGAGAACACTCATGGCAATCCTAAGACCTTCTGACCTAGTGTTGGGAGTCCCCCCAAATTGTTGTATCAAGTGAAAAAACAGGGGTAGGGGGAAGTATACAAGGAATATGTTCCTTCCTTCTCCTTCCTCACAAGGGTAGTCAGTTCCTTGCTTTCTTGCAAGTAGTCTTTTACTTCTGTCTTCCACGTACCAAATAATTTGCCCCCAGGCAAATACATGATATGCTGAGAAGCAATCCCAGATGTGTGGAAGAACTTTGAAAGCTCTCTCCAAGAACAACAGTGTTTTGAACTTAGAAATGTGTTTCCAAATGTCCAAAAACAGCAAAGCAGTTTTAAACCTTTAAAGTTGATTGTTGAAAGGTAAAAACAGAGACAATGCATGTTTTAAGCCTATAATGCAGTTCTGGAACTGTGCATGAGAAAAATTGATGATTGCTGCTCAGATTCCAATACAGATTTGTTTTGAAGGCTCGGGAAGAGCAAGTCACCTGTTCCACAACAGCAGTGGGTTTGCATGTGTGCGCATGCACACAGGCTTTGCTTTAGTGCTGCTGGAGCTGACAGGGAAAGCTGGGAAATGACACAAAAGGAGCAAGCCACTAAGGACTTCAACTTAGCAATGCCTCCAGAGTTACCACACACACCATACAGACCAGGGCCTTGGCTCCACATTGCTTCCCTGTCCACCCCCCTACACACACACTTTCCCAGCCCTGCTCTTTTTCAGTGTCTCGTATCATATTTTGCTACAGACAGGCACAGCATCAAAAGTGCAACCCCCAGTCTTGAAATACACAAGGATTCGTTCCTCTGCTGCTGTTGCCAATTCTCAACACTCTTACTGTTCAGCATATTTGATCAGGGCAAAAATCCACGCAGCTATTTTAGGAAGCGCACACAGATCTTTCCTTACATCTAACAGCTGTAAGCTTGCTCCTCAAAGTGCTGGGTGATTTGGCTGTGACATTGACCACAGTCAGTAGAAATATTAAAAATAACCCAAAGGCTCACATAAATGCCAACTTTTTAGTATCTAGCTGAAACCGCATCTACATTTGGAACAATTTTTTTTTTTTAAATCAGATTTTGTTCTTCAATTGTTTATGCAAGTCTATGCAAAACAAGTGTAAGAGCTGAATGAAACAGCTGCTTCATAGCAGCGATAACAGTACAAAGGAAGAGCTGGGAGGCTGAAGTGACGAACTGATACTGGAAATACTGACATCTGTGGAATGCTGGAACAGAAGCCAGTACAGTAGGAGACAGTTTTTGTTTATATTCCTCTAAGATGTCTAGAAGTCAGCTCAATCTTCAGTAAAACATGACTACCTTATGAAGCAATAGCTAAGCCAAAAAATAGTAAACTACCCTGACATGAAAACATAAAGACCACGTGAACTACTGATAAAAATCTCATCTCACAATGCATCAGAACAAAAATAATGATAAATTTTTTACTGTGCTGATGGGAAGCTCTGGTCAATCCTGACCACTACTGCAGGCTCCGGAACACAGCAATATCAAGTGGTCTTTTTTCAACAGCTCCTTCAAATGCAAGGGAGCAGGCAAGGGTAGAATAAACACTTCACAAGTCCCAAGCTCCATCAAAGAAAGATCCAAGAGACTCTGAAAACTGCAACAGATACAAATGTACCAAGTAACACTAAGGCACGTAGCAGGTTCTCCTCCTTCATGCTGTTGACAAGCCACGCTCCCAATCTATACCAGGCCTGCAAGTATCTTGAGCCAAGTGCACAGAACTCTAGGTCAAGTATACCTCATACTTTACCCTGCACTACTCCAAAGCTTCTGGATTTCTTAACTTAAAGGCCATTTAGATTATACTACAGCAGTGTGACAATACAAACGGTACATGCAATTCCTTATTAACTACCAACATTAAATCCTTAAAAAAAATTTCTGGAGTCTATGCCAAGAAGGACATGGCCAATATTATGTGGAGCGACTCAGCTGAAGAGCTACATGCAGGGTCTGAAGAGGTTATTAATCCATATCCACTCCAGATTCTTGTCAGTACACTTAACACCCAATTCTCCCAAGTGCTGAAAGCCTCAGTTAAGGGCATTCAACTAAAGCTGAAAACCATTAACTCTGATGTGTGTATAGTATCATCTAAAGTGATAATACTGCAGCAGGAAAGTGGAAAACAGAATATTTAAGATAAACAAAACCAGGAAGCGAGAGCATTTGCAAGAGAGCACAGTTACTGCAGAGCACATTAGCAGCATCTGTGAAAGCAGCAGAGCTTTGAGCAGCCATGCCATAGGGTTTTGGAAACTGCCTTTTTCCAGATCAACTTCTGATAGGACAAGCATGTTACATGTTAAATTCAACTGAAAGAATCCATACCATTTCAGCCCAAAGCTGTTCTGCACCTCCAGATGTAGCTAGCTGAACTGTAGATACCAAAAGTTGCTGTTTATCTTACCAAAAATTAGACCTCCAGGACTAGCACACTGAGGACTCTCCCACACAGGGACCACAGAGCTACTTTAGATGGCAACAGATTGAATCAAGCATGAAAACAATTTGCACTACTAAAATATTTTAAATATTTTATTAGAATAAAAGCCAAAAGCTTTACATTCTGATGCAATAGAAGCTCCTACTGCCATATACCTGAAATAAAGTATACAAGGACGGGATTTTCTGGGGGGGGGGGGGGGGGGGGCAAGGCGGGGAGGAGATCAAATCAGTTATTGTGAAACCACTTTTCAAACAGCACAGAAGGGAACACCTGGGATTTCACAGACTCTACATATATGCAGTTGGATCTTCCCCTCACTCACCCCAAAATAAAAAGCTCTACTCTACGCCAACAGGGAACATGGGAGATTCAGAAACTTGAACTAAAGGCTGTAAGTCTGACAAAATCATGTCATTTGCTGTGTCTACACACAGCTATTACAGTAAGCCAGCTACGATGCACAGACTTGCAATATATCCAGTGTATGGGAGTATATTTAAAAAGGCTGTGTACTTAAAACCAGTGTGTGGAGACAGACCCACTACTTGAACAATAAAAACGTAAACAGCCTGCCAGTTTTGCACTGCTGCTCTTCAAAGTAGGCTACAGCTTTACCTCTAGCTTGGCCTCACTACTGCCAAAAACAGCTTCCCCCCATGCTCCCTGCCAGAGAACACAACAATAGCTGAAGTTGTTGTACATGATGCAGTGGCAACACAGGTAACCACAAATGAACTCAAACTCCTACCCAGAGGACTTCTCCTCCAGTCTGAGTGCTACACATAGGGACAAGCTGCATCTTGCTATCAAGAGGACAAGGAGGCTGATTAACTAAGTTTTCTTTTTCAGCCCTTCTTAAGTTCTTAACCCTTAGTGCAGTTTGAACCAATATGCTGCCAAAAGACTGAGCAAGGGGATGTGCAGAGTGGAGCATTTTCTACAACTGTCCAAAACTACGCACAACCAGCCACCCTTATCAGCTAAGGCGAGACAGTGCACCACAGAACAGTTTTATCTGCCTCTTAGGATGTGTGCAGTGATGCAATGGTGGCACACTTGGGCCTCACAGCATTCCCCACCTAGTGAAAAACAAATTATGTAGCGTAACAGCAAGCAGTACTGTTACTCCTGTAGATAAGAGGCACTTCATGAAAAGGACAGCAGACAGCTTGATCTTTGGGTTATTAAACAAATCTCTGAATTACAAACTCAGTTTATGCTTTGTGAACCATAAACATGACAGAATGAGGGGATAAATTAATAACAAAAAAATAATCAAATATGTATATGCCTGTTGTACTGCTTAGCAAGCTTGGCTGTCTGATGCAACCTTGCATGGTATGCCCATACTTTTAAATCCTAAGAGCAAGGTGACTGAAGACCACCACTTTCAAAATGAAGTCCATGTTAAACTGATAAAACTGAAAGCCATTTCTGAGCTCTTTGCTAGTGGGTTCTATGTTTGTCGCTTAATAGCTGAAATATACCTTAAACACTGTTAAAATTAATGACAGTATATGAAAATGCTATGCCCCTGCGGAAGATGGCCCTACACTTTATCCCCGGTTTGTGATACCACAGAATGACATCTTGGAGCCATACAGGAAAGCCACACAATGTACCGCTGAACTGTGCAACAGCACCATTTTATGAATACAAAGATTTGCGTGTATTTCAATCAGCTACCGGAAAAATGATTACTCCACCAAGAACAAGTATGACATAGACCAAGCACCCTCTGCCTTGGTATTCATTTCTTTGGGACACTGTCTAAAGCTGCAGTAATCCCGTTTTTGAGTCAGATACGAACTTGCTATTCAGAACTGGGAATTAAAAACATTTTTAGTGTAAGCATCCATATTATTTCTCACTCCCTGCAAGCTGCAAAGAGCCCTTTTTTCTCACTATAGGTATTCTGTTAAGTTTCCATGGAGAACACAAATCAGAAGTGTGCCGAAGAGCAACAGCAGTGGTAAAAGCACAAAATACCATCATTACCTCGAGGCAGATCACTGCCACTGGGATCACAAGAATAAGGTGGAAGAATGGCACCAGCTTCTCCCACCTCACTAACTGGAGGAAGAGGAGCTGAATAAACTGGGAACGGCACCGAAGAAACTGCTACAATCAGAAGGAAACTAAAGTCAAGTCAAATTTGCAATGGCACGTCAAATGAGCAAGATGCTGAATTACACAATTAAGCATGCACTTATTATCTTACTGCCCCTAAATTCAAGCTTTAACAAAGTTCTCTTTAGTAGTCACTTTAAAAGATGTCCAGAAGAAATCTTAAAACCAGATGGGAAGGTTCTAATTGCACAAGCCTTAACCATATGTCTATCTGCAAGCTTCATAACCCAGTTCAGATAGATGTCTTTTTCAATCGCTTCTTCATACTAGAAGGCAGGCCAGACTTTCCTTACATAACTGTCTGTCCTAGAACAACAGGGAACAGACTAATCACTTCAGGTAACCAGAAGTGTGACAATAAACCCACAAATATAGGGGAAGGTTCAAGATATTCAAGGATAAAAATAATTTGGACAGACTACTGTTAAATATTCATTAGGTGGCCCACAACTCTAACACACCAGCAGGTTATTTGTAATGGCATCAGCGAGTAGACAGCTAGAGAACTCTGCTGACTAAACTCTCATGCAGAACGGGAAGAAACAAAACAAGGAAAAAAATAACAAAAAGGGAGACTGAATTGAGCAGAATTGACGGGCGATAGTTTTTTGGATGCTAAATGAAGTATTACAGAAAACATGAAAAGTCCTCTCTATAATAAGGGAAAAAAAATTTTCTTAACATTTCACAAGAACAAAGTAGATACAGGTAAGTGCACCACTTGACAAATCACAATTTTGATCTCCTTGCACAGAAATAACTAAGCACAGAACCTAAGGGCCACAAAAATGAATCAGACATTTGTGTGGATCCTGAACCATTGCAGCCAGTTAGTCTTTTGGAGGGGACAGTAAAGTCTCAGGACCAGTATCTCAACTCAAGAGGAAATTTTTAACTGCAGGAAATAGAGGGTGAAGGGAGCTTCTGCCTTCTGAAAAGAACTTTTTAGCAGAATACTTGGCGTTGATGGCTAAAGACGACAAGGAGAGAACACAAAGCACAGAACTCTGATTGCCATGCCAATTCAGGGGCAGCTGTCCCCTTCAAAACATGAAAGCAAGAAGTCAGCACTGAAGTTACAACTAAGTCATTTTAAGCCAAAGAAAGTGACGTGTTTTTTTTTTTTTTAAAAAAAAGACTTAATATTTGTCTTTGAGATGTAGGAAAAAAAATGGGGAATGAAGTTGTAACCAAAACCAGAAGACACCCAAGTCTACAGCTGCAGTGTGCGCACTCTACCTGGCCTCCCTGCAGAAAGGGGAGATACTGTGACTGGCTGAACTGCTGTTTGTGGGGGAATTGCTGTTGTGGCACTGGCTGGAGTGGAGGCAGCAGAACTGGAGGAGAAGCCTGTAGCTGGAGCAGTATAAACACCTGTGGAGGTTGAGATTGCTGCAGAGTTCACCATCACCTGGAAGAGAGCCACAGTAGTCAGACTGCCTCCAAAACTGGTTTTGACAACACCTACGGAAATACCACATTGTTCAACAAATCTCATGTCACAAATGCATTTTGGAAGTCCTAGCTGTAACAGCAGCTAACTAGCCACGTTCTCTAAAAATTGGCTTGAAAATACCAGTTTAGAGTTGTGGACATCTGCAAGGCATCTTCTCACCCTTCTGCTTTGCTTAGATTTATAGGGAATCGTATTCTTTGCTACAAGATGCTGTAAGGGGCAGGTAGAGAGACCCCACAAACTGACACTAAGCAGGCAGAGCAGCCATTCCCCCGTGGGTTTACCACAAAGTACTAGATACTACCTTCTGGTGATAGCTGTAGGAAGCCACTCCATTCTGAGGCGACGCGGAAACAGTCCCTTCATCCTGAAGGGATTCCAAAGCAAAACATGAACCATTTAAAAGGCAAAGTAGTCACAAGGCACACATGCCACACCCCTAATTTTTTTTATTTATGAACTACACACACACACACAGGACTGTTTGTAACTCAAGTAAAAGCAGTTTTATTCCAACATGCACAGGACTGGCTTTCATACCCACTGCAGACCACTAGGTAACTAAAGATTTAGTTTCAGATTACAAAAAGACAATACTCCAAAGTCAGTTCTATCAGAGGTGAAACCTCTCTAATCCCACAGTGGAGGAATAAGACTAACTGGAATAGGACTTGAAGGGTAAAAACAAGTGCTGTATGGAGCAGCAAAAGTAGTAAACAGCACTCATACACACTTTCCCTTTGCAGGGAGGAAGCTGGAAAATCATTAATATAGCTAGTACAATTTAGACTGTACTTGCAGACTCAGATAAAACCCTTACCATTCAGGGAGGGAAAGGGGGGATGAATATATAAATGAAACTATCATTCCTTTCTTCCAAAAGAAGTCTCTGACCTCCTATGTTAAGCATGCATCCAAGGACAGTTTCTATGAAGAATGCCACACACTTCAAGGGTTCCTAATCTGAACAGACAGCAACTAAAGCTTACCAAGTTTGCTGTAGATTCTGCTGAACTAAATACTGCTGCAGTTTCACAGTCAGGATCTGGAGAGTACAGGCAAAATTAATAAAAAAAACCCCAACCAAACAAGTAGAATTCTAATCCTTCAGAAACTTATAAAAAGGTCATAATGAGTGCATTACATTCACTGAGTGTTCTCGCAGTAAAGACTAAAGTTTTACTTACCTGGAGGTGCATAGATATATTCCTCATGAAATTTCCCTACAAGGGAGAGACCAGGAAACTGATTCAGAAAAAAACCAAACAAACCACAAACAAAAAAGCCTAAAGCTGAAGTTACCACCACTACACTTCAGTACATGCATTAATGTGCTGCTTTCAGTATCATCTTGTTTTGTGCAGAAGAGGTACTGTATCTTGAGTGTTTCTCTCATTTTGTTATTCCACCAAGTATCAATGTTGCCATTTCCAAATTTACAGCATGCATTTTTTTAAGGAGCAACTTGGTTTTTTACAGATCTACACAATCACAAGGGTGATGGTGTAGCAAGTTAAACAGAAGTAACACATTTCTATCAGACAACAAAGAAAAACAACGTGCTTACACACATATTCAAACTTGCAATAAACAGGTATTAAGGAGAGGTAAGGAACCTACTCTGACAATCAAAAGCATATGGAGGATCTTCTAAACTTGTATTTTCTTTTCACCCACTAATCCTTTAAGAACTCACCATTTTCGGTTGTTTCCTCTTCCTCCTCTGAGGAATTCAGGGTCTGCTTGTTAGGTGGAGCAGAGCTTGGGCCTCTTCCTGCTAACCAAAATCCTGGTCGACCATGAACAACAGGAGCAGGGCTACCTTCGCTCTAAAAAGCAAAGTCAAAAGTGTGTATTTAGAAATAGTTTAAACTCTTTCCATGCTCTACATACACACACGCACAGTAGAAACAGGCTGGCAGACCAATCTTGCTGCAACCAAAACTTAATAGAATTACCATGTGTGTCCATTCCTATGTGCCTCGACTGTGGCAACACAGTTGTGGACACACTTCTTCACCTTTTGCTCTGCCTAGCATGCTTAAAGTAATTTTTGAAGACCTGCTACTGTACTATGCCATACAGTCAAGCTGCTCCCTCCCAAAACTTAGCCAGCTTTATCTCAAGCTCAAACAAAGCTTTAAAGGAAGGAGCAGACCCCAGACAACAGCTAAGACTGCTATCCCCAAAATACTCCTGTGTTCCTCATCCTGGAGCACTCCCACTGCATCACCAGCCAATCAGTTCACCCAAATACTTTAATTATCATGAAAAAACCTGTTATCTTTAGTCACAACTAGTGAAACCCATGGGCAGCTGCTGGCATAGACACCACTGCCTGCACTAACTTCACCCACGCATGCAAGCCTGACTCTTTTGGAAAGCAGCACCCATCAAGGTTTCCCACAGGACTCTTAACACTTCACATGCCCTTTGTCTTTGCATTGAAGTCAGTCCTTGGCTGCACCACAATTTAAAATATAGAGTTCTCTGAAGTAGGACTATAGGATTGAGATGCTTGAGTAAAAGAAGTTGATTCACTCTTTAGTGATGGCTAAGGTGAGACTCAAAATTCTCCTCAGAAGACATGGTGAGTATGAGATCGATAAAGTGCTCAGAGAGGCTTGTAAGATTTCCAAGGTTGAAGCAGAGGTGGTCAGAAGATTCTCCCACCAGGCCTCTAGTAGGATGGCAGAGTTTTCTGCGAGATGCATCTTTCCCCAGGAAATGTTATATTCCTTTACTAAACAAGACAAGGAACAGACAGAGAAAAGGCTTTGGCATTGACAATAACAAAGTCACTGAATGAAAATGAAAAAATACTCATTAGGAGCTGCAGGTGTATAGTTTAGCAATGGGGAGGAGGAAAAGCTAGTAAACTACATTGGTTTCATCTCAGGAAAAAAAATTGCAGGACAATCTGTCCTTACTTCTTTACACTCTTGGGAGGAAAATCAGAGCAAAGATTACAGAGCTAGCAAAAGGACAAATTAAAAAATGGCGGCTGCTGAAACAGCCCTGAGCAGGTTCCCTCTCTCATTTAAATATAACATTTGTTTAAGTTAACTGCCTCAACACAGTAAAAAGAAATTCAGACCTACGAGGGTTTTCTTTAAAAAAAATAAAGATCTGCTTTCCCATTGAGAAACCTAGGTATCGATTGATTTTTTTGTAGTATTCCCAGCTTTGTACTAGGCTTAGACTACAAATAAAAGGAAAATATTTATTACTTATTACTTTTTTATTTTATTAAGAACACACTGTGCCACTAACTACAACCCAACACAAAAACTGTTTTAAGAGAAGTCTACATTTGGAATTTTCTCCTGTTTCTGTAGCAGAAGAAACTGTTTCAGGAACAACATGCTAGCCCAAAACATCACAAGTATAAATTCATAGCAACAATCCAGGCTATCACTATACAATAGTTTCTGAATCTAGTTAAATATATGATAAATTACAGTGTGGCAAACAAGTGAAAAGCTTTCTCCCACAGTATTTAGTGCTAGACAAACATCCACAGTAGGAAAGGATATTTTTTGTTTTCAAACTGCAACAGAAAGGAGAAATGTTACCCTACTTTCATGAAAATATACTAAAGCAAAACCAAGTTCTGTGGTGAGAGGAGGGACAAAAAAGGGGGAACATTTTAGAAAAACTGAAGTTTTAAGCAGGTTTTACTGGACCTAGACTCATTTGAGCCTTCCCTTCTCAAAAACACATTCACTGCTAGAAAGCAACAAGCTGCTGTGTATTTAGGTTAAGAAGTGCTGCGCATTTGTACAGCTTTCCCCCCACATCACCCACCCCCTGAGATTTTCACACACCACATTTTCATAACTTACTGGTAAAGCAGGAAAAGCAGCGCTGTCCTCTCGTTCAATTTCATAGAAAGTTATCGTTTCTTCGGGTCCCCGAGGCTCCTCTCCATTCCCTGGGACAAACCCGTACTGACACTCCTTATTCACACACTGCAGCTGGCGGCGGCTACGGCTGTAGGAGCTTTAGAAACACGAGAGGAGGTCAAGAATCACCACCAGCTGCAGTCCCACCTTGCTTTCATTGCTCAGTTTGAACTCAGTTCTTTTTGGAGAGGCCCAATAAATCTGCTGCTTCATGCTGTGCCACTGACAGCCGACTCAGCCCTCCGCACACCACCATCCTCCCCAACTCGTTTAGAGCAAGGTTTCGTAAAGAGGTTTGTATTCACTTACCAGGACCTGCAGGAGAAATTCTCATAGCATCTCTTTCCTGGACTGGGGTAGAATGCTATTTGAGGGCCAACCATGTTGTGCCTGTTTATAAATCGGGCAGATCCCCTAAGTTTAAAGGGCAAAAGGTGCAATTACCAGGAAGTGCCTCTCAGATGGAACTCACTGTAGTTTTACCTACTCAATAGCACAAAGTCTCTCCTGACTAGTCTGCAGCAAGAATGAACAGAAAACAAGCAGTGATCTCAAGACAGGTTTTCAAGGCTTCGTACCTTGGCATCCCAAATCCACGGTTATGTCTTTGAGGAGGATTCTGAGGATGGTAGGGTTCATAAGGCACCATGTTTCCACCACCCTGTGAGCAGTGAACTGGAGGAGAGCGCCCCGAAGAAACATGGTGCTGGAGCCGGGGTGGAAGAACTGGCTGACCCCTACTATAAGTCACAGTCATAAAGACTTCCTTTCCACGAACTTTCTTAAGCATTCTCTTCCGTGTTTTCATATCCATTTCTGTAGTTTCAGTTGAGGACAGAAAAGATAGATTTACACCTTAAAAGCTGACTCCGGAGCTACGTTCTCCTTACCATTTGAGAAGAGTCAGTATTTGGACACACAGAAAAGAATGAGGCAATGACCTATCCCAGGACAAGTACATTTTAAGTATGTAAATTTCAGACCCTTATTTTGAAGGCCCAAGTGGGCATTCTAAATTACAAGCAGAATACAAGCATCTCACATGGGAACACCTTCCCAACTTCAGCTGATCAAACCAGTACTCTGTGTTAAAAACTATTTATGAAGGCTGCATTTATTTATTTTAAAAATATTCCCTAAATTAAACAAATACAATCCATATTTAATTGGCTGGGGAAGCCCTAACCTGTCCATGCATCTCTGCTAAGGCCAAATCATACAAAGTTTTTGGTTCACAGACCCAGTTTCTATGCATGGTTCTTGGGTGCCAACTTTCTTTTTGACAATTTTGAGCAATACCAGATTTGCAATGTATTTTCAATGGATTTGCTCTTTTGCAAGGGCAAATTCATCCCTCTGAAGAATCACTTGACATCAAATCCCTGCAGCGACCAAGCTTTATATCACAGGCTGAATTAAGTCACTTCCAATATCCAGACTGCTACTGTTAAAACTGTCATGAGTGTCCCCCCCACTACCCCCAGCTCCAAAGGAAGGAATGTTTGTGGAAACCTTGTACAAACCTATTCCTGAGAAGTATCCACCTGTTATTTTCTGATAGGTTCCTCCTTTTCGGCTGGGAACCATATTCCAAGCAAAGACGGGCGCCACCTGTGTCACTGGTTTTAAGTTTGTGAAAGGGATTGTGTGCCTACATGAAGAACACTGATGTTAGCACCGCCACAAGGATACACTAAACATAACCGCACAACATAAGCTGAAGCAACACTAAAAAGAAAATAGAAAACCCCACAAACTTAAGAGTGTAGGGAGCTTGTAGAAATAAAAAAAAAAAAATTTTTCTCTGACACCAAGCACACATTACTGTTAGTTGTTTATTAATAAAGCTAGATTTAGTCTCAACACTATTGACTTCCTGGTTCGTTCTTCCCTGCATTTGTATGCCTTCAGCAGTACACCTGAAAGCATTTTAACAACATAGAATTTCTGCAGTATGTCATCAAGTTGAATTCTAGGTTTGGAGGAGAGCAAATGCTTTGAACAGCAAGGTGGAGAAAGTAATTAGACTCACCAGAACTACCAATTACTTAGTTGTTTGGGTACAACATAAAAACTCTATAGAGAAACCAACAGCAAAGGGTAATGTGCTATCCACGAACTAAGCCCAAACTGCAAAGACAACTTTCACATTCCAGAAAAGAAAGAGCAGCAAGATTTCACAGAAAGCATTACAATAATGGGTTTGGTCATCAGAAATCCAAGAGAAAAAATCTCCTGCAACATTCTATTTGAAGAGCGACAACCAAGTAGGAAGCAAAGCCTCACTTTAAAAGCCTAGGTTCTTTTTTCTTTCCGAAGTATCTTAATCCTATTTTAAGCATCTGTGAATATACAAACTCAAACAGAAAGTTCAAGCATGAAGTCATCACCAAACTGCTTACTTTTCTGCCAGCTCCTCAACGAATACAGTCAATGTGTTGCCATCCTGTCCAACTTCCTGGATGTGAGCATTGTAGTACTTACCTCCTGGCTCCAGACGTACCTGGAGAGAGAGCAAGGGAAGCTCTAAAAAAGCCAAAGTCTATCACCAGCGCATTCAAAATACTGTCTACAAACCACTAACAACAAAGGCTGCTCCTATGGCACCAAGTTGGCCCCGGAATCTCAAATAAGTCTTCAAAATAACAAGCAAAATAAAAAGCACTGTACTAACTTCAGGGAAGAAGGGCCAGGGGGGGTGGGGGAAGTCACTCTTGTGAGTGACTGAGAGCTAAGAAGATACCTGCTTTCTAACTTATTTTTATATACTGTGCCAAGCAGGTAAGTACCAAGGAAGACTGCTATTTAAAAACTTGAGGAGAACAGAAGATAAAACAGGAAATTGGGAAGTAAAGCTCTGCTCAGCCAGAAATAAGTCAGAGTGAATCATCAGCACTACCTCAAACAACAATAAAAAAAAAAGCCCTCACTACATACAACATTGGAATACAAACAAAGCTGCCCTTCCTTTCAGCATCCTGACCAGATCATGTTATTCCTCCCTTTTTAGCTCTTACCTTTCTATTTTATAAAAATATTTGCTACATTACTGTTAAGCAGAAGACTGTCCAGACTTGTTGCTGACCCCCACTGAAAATCTAATAGAAAACTACCTCAAATGCACACCCTCTGCATTTTGAGCTCTTGGTCTGGAAGTTCCACACTCACAGAACATATGTCACTGGTTCACAATGTCTTTCCAAGCAGCTTTTCCTTCATGCTACCCAATGCTTAAAGGTAGATTTTAGTAATAAATTAAAAAGAAAGTCAGATTAATAGCTACAAGAGAATGAGAAAAGCCTTGGAAAAATCTATGAAGTCAAATGATTTTATGGCTTACCACACTCCATTTGAAACAGTTTTAATAATTTCACAACTGAGTCTCCTTTAAGTACTAACCTGACACTTGTCTCCTAAATAGTACTGTCTCCCAGCAAACACCATGTAGTCAGCTTTTTGAAGCTCTAAAAATAAATGAATAAATAAATAAAAAGGAAAAAGCCTTTGAACTACTGTTCTTTCTTCAAGTATCCTACAAGTACTTCATGACAACATCCAACTACAAATTATAGGCCGAGTTACACATTTTCTATGCATCAAACATTCCCCATAATAATGGCAAAGTAACTGTAGATGTTCCTGTAATAGACCATAACCAGGCTAAGTCACAGGAGATCAATAACATCCAGATAATGCAGTTACAGCACTACTACTTCAATACTACAATGTCTTTTGTGATAGCAGCAAGTTAATCCTGCATGTAATACCAATCCTGGTATTAAGAATGTTGGACATGACTTGTCTTGCCAGAGTACTGGTGGCACTTGGCAAAACCGAGATGTTATCCAGGAAAAACTAACATTGCCTAAAGTCTCCTGGCTGCTAGATTTCAGTAGGCTTTTCTCTCCATTCCTTGCCTGGATTCTCTGCATGTCAGTACTCTACATAGATAATTAGTTACTATACACTGTTCCAAGAATTTTAATGACCCTCATTACTGCTTATGCAGTTGTAAAATGCTGGTGTTCTTTAGTATGCAAAGCACTTTGGGTCAGATATCAAACACCACTTTAGAACTTTTCTTTCTTGGTAACTTCTTGCTTTACAGATCAGCCATAGTGTATGCCAAGAAGCAGCAACCTATCCCAAGCCACAGAGACCATGAAATCTCTCCAGAATGTTCAAGCCCAGAAGAGCTGGGAAGCAAGAAAAAACTCATCTCATTTGACAGATCTCAATGCTAAATTTGAGATCTCAATTATTATACAAATCTGAAGCCAAAATCGTGCTTTAAAAAGCATTAGTCCTTGCACATATGCTGCAACAAAACACTCTCAAATCTGAATGATGTCCAAGACAACAGAATGGTAACACAGAGTTCTGTACTCTGCTTTGAGTTCGTATTACCTATATTATAGTCATTAAGTAGCAGAGGTCAATTTTTTAGCAAACTTCTCACCATTATACAGTGTCAGAAGCAGTGTATCTTGTACTCTGAAATAAAGCCAAGAAGCCGGCTACTAGCAAGATGTATGAGCTACAAGTATCTGCTGGTATCCATTATCCTTCACGCATTTCAGCTGTGACAGAACAGGTGACATAGACCTCAGATTCATAAATTAAACATTGAGCCTTGTACAGAAAGAGTGGTTTGTTTTCCCCTTTTTAAAGATACCTTTTCTGCTGTCCAGCCAAACATCAAACTCCACATTTCGATAGATCTCAGGGTCCAGTGCCTTTAGCACTTTATAAGGAACAGGCATCTTTGATGGATTTTCTGGAGGCTAAAAACAAAAGTCAAAATCTAGCATTAACAAGTGCATTTAACGTGTTCAGCACAGTCTCTATCCTTGCCAGCATCTGTGGACCATTTTAAGATGTACACACACTATTTTCCAGAAACTTTCACTTCAGCTGTATTTGCCTAAAAACTAAAGCTCAAGAATATCAAAACATGTTTAGGCATTCAGAAGCTGAGCAGGCTTTGGAAAGGTTAGAAACGCACTGGCTCCAGAGTAACATTTGGGATGTTCTTTACTCAAAAAGAATCAAAGGAAGCTAACCAGACCAACGAAGCCACAGCTTCAAAAGTTGATGGGAATTTTAGTCATTATATCTGAAACCAGGTTTCTAAAGTTTCTAAAAGTGTTTCAAAGTGATTTATACTGTGTTCAAAACAAAACTGACTGATTCAAACCATTTCTGGGAAAAACAAACAGTGGACCAGGAAACATCTGCTAAGCTTCATCTTTGAGGAGGTGGGAAAAAAAATTAGCTAGAGAAGAACAAGAGGATCTCAGAAAGGAAAAAGACTTATCCGATTTAATAGAAACTCATGGGCAATACCAAAAGGCAAGCAGATGGAAGAAATAAGACACCCACTTCACAGAAACTGATTTTTAAAGGAAGTGGAAAAGAGGGTTTTAGCCCTAACAAGGGTAACATCATAGAACAACAAAAAGCCACCATAAGGAATTCTTCCCTAACTGACAAACCTTTTCTTCTTCAATGCCTTGTTTGAACTTATCTTCCTGTGGATTGTCAGTATCATTGCCTTCCCAGTCGTCCACTCTAAGTAATTGAAAATAAGGTTACAAAAGATACAATGCATAATTTCTAGCTAGGATTAAAATCAACCAACTCTTCGTAGGATCTGAAAAAGCACCATGGTGCCATCAAGTGGCAATTTTTTTCTTAAACACTGGCTGTGGCCACGATGCAGCACAGGACAACCCTTTTCCTAGTTTCAAGAACATGATGACCTTTACCTGTTCCAACACCCACCCCTAATGAGGGCTACTGCTTGCATTAAGGAAAGGATGAAGATGATCCCACTGGCTGATTAAACTCTTGCACTGTCAAATACAACAAGACACCCTGTTCTAAGTCCTGTGAAACCAATGTCATCTGCAAAAGCATTTTGTAATGGTCAGAGGCATTCCTCAAGCCTTTCACCCTTTCTAGTAACTGGGACAACATGGGATATGAGGGTTTCCGGAGGTACGTTCTGCCTGTTCCTCTTATCCCCAGTGATCCGGGCTTGAATAATGCCACCATTTAATTGTCTGTTTGAGGTCAGATTCCTTTAAAAATGACAAAAAAGAAAATAAAGCAGAGCTCATTTTTTCAATGCACTTGCCTCTGCAGAGCTATAAAGGCTTAGAAAAGTAGTAACAGTTTCTCACTAAAAAAGATATTCTGATTATATAAGTAACAATTTTATTTACAAGCAAGCTGTCATTTTATAGAATAACATGCAACTACAACATAGCCAGCAGCAGAGAATGTTCAATTACATGACACTTCCCAGCTCAAGGGAAAGCACACTCTTCTGCAATATACTTCAACTTTGTTTGTATCATGAGATAGGAAAAAAGAGGTAATATCCAACAAACATTCAAAGAACCTTAGAAAAGTTGCCCTTTGCAAGGTTTTAAATTATTTTTGCTTCCCTTTTTAGCACATACCCTTCCCAAAATACTACCTCTTTTCTGATGGATTTCTGGATACTTTTTCATGAAGACAATCAAAGTTTGAATCCTCATTTCCTACAGAGCCACTGTTTCTGTTCTTCTTGGATCCACTTCGAAACACCTCCACTGCAGACCTCAATTCTTCCTCATCCATGCCAAACACATCTTTGTATAGGATCTCATATAATACAGCTAAACAAATCAACACAAAGCTCAAACCAAATTAAGATAATACCAGATCCATAAGAACTGCTGCAGTTTTCAAGGTAAGCATTTTTTCAGATATTAACTACTGTTAACAAGGCCCTAGCTGTATTAAATTCAGTTAAGGAGAGGATCACAGAATGATTCAGGTGGGAAGAAGAGACTTCTGGAAGTCATTTAGTTCAGTACATCTCTTAACAGCTAGATTAATGTGTGTATATTAATATACAATAAATGAGCTACCATCTCTCCTCCCCGCCCCTGAAAACCAAAACGAACATTGCCTATAAACATATGAAAACACGTATTTCTCTTCCATAGAAAAATGATTTCAAGTTTACCCTGGCAAATAGCAGCATTTTCCTGGAATTGTTTTGTGTACACAGAGTCATAATGGCCATTGCCGGAACAACACAGTAAAATCTGGGAAAATAATAAAAAAAGGCTTTAAGGCTGTAACGATGTAAAACCTTTCTACTTGATACCCTAGCTCAAGACTACATTAGTCTTCCATTCTAGAGTTGACACCAAATCATCAAGAAAACAATAAATATTCTCAACATAAATATGAAAAATCTGTAGAACCACCTTTAAACTGCATCTTAGGTAAAGTCTCTAAATAAGTTTGTCTGCTATACAAAGAAAAACTATCAATTCGTACACCATGCTGTATTAAACATGAAATAATAGTCTGTTTCCAGCTTACCTCTGAAACCACAAGTTAAGATAAATACAAGCCATCGAATGCAGTACTCCTGAGATACACTGTCCAAGTATCAAAGGCACATCACCTTCCCTACCTGAGGGACTAGAAGAGCATCTACTTCTCTAACCCTCAATAAAGCCTTGCTTTTAATAAGCAATATTATGCTGCCTTTTGAAAAGATGCATGCTTTTTGCAGCATATGCATTGACACACCAAGTAAACATATTATCATCGAACCGCATCTTGGCATGTGACCACAGCCAACCGTAACTGGCTGACGCCCTTAGGCAGCTGTCAGCACACTGCCAGCAAAGATGCTTCCAGTGAAGCAGCAGGAACTGGGATGCCAGGGCTCTTAATTCAGCGTGTGCTATGCCTTCTGCCAACACAAGCTCTCATCTCACGGTGAGAATGAGCAACACCAGAAAGAGCTGCTGCCTGTACAGCAGTCTAATAACAGACAGCTGCCAACAGTTAATGAGACCTCTGGTGGTAAAGCCTTTGAGGACAAGCACACATTTAGAGCCCACTGCCTGATCTTTAAAGTTAATTCATTTTGGAATTAGATTAAGCTATGCAGGAAACTACATGGAAAAAGAAAGAAGCACATATAAACAAAGACAGTAATACCAACCAACAGAGAAGCAAGCTGCAGCAGCACAGATTTCAGAGCAGACTAGCCATTACGGCAAATATAATAGCCCATACCAAAATCCACACTGCAGCAACTTCACTGGCATCATGCCTGAGCCAGCTACATAATTGTGTGGGCACATCTACACGACTGCAGAAAAAACCAAGAGGGATCAGAGAGGAGGTAATACAGAGTACTTCTTATGTTCCTTCTTTTTGCCCCCAGCAGTAATTCTTTTGTAGATAAGCTGTACCATTAACTCCCATTCTTAACTGGGCTCCATTTGTATGTCATAGAAATGAATCTGTTTGTTAGATTAATCCATTCCCATTAACTTCCCCTTTTCAGGAAGAAAAGCTGCACACCTCATCTGACTTCAGAAAGAGAGGCAGCGGGGGTGGGGGGAGAACATATTCTCTAGTATGATAAATGTATCTTGTTCTGCTCTTCAACTCAACCCAGATACTTCATTCTACCCTGTCATGTCAGATCAGTCAAATGCCCACTGGGAATTTACCCAATTTTTTTTTTTTTTTTTTTACCCAAAAGAGGTTTCAGAAACATAAGAGAATATTCCAGAATTGTGATGTCACCTCTTCCTGCCAAAATTAAATATCTTTTGAATAATGAGCTGAAGTGCAGAAAAGATTAGCAGGAGAACAGCAGACAATCCATCCCTCAGATGGGAAGCAATGCTGCTACAACTGAGTGAGTTAACTATTGTGCAAACATGGTGTTTTTTCCATGAGCTGAAGTCAGTTTTGGGGTTTTGTTCAGCTATGCAAGAGCACTGGAGTTACAAGATCTCAGTTCCAGTTTACAACTAATTGGGACTGGAGGTATTCAGGGGTAGGAAGTTGCCTTACTTCTCACCTTGTCTTCAAACCCATTGTCTGTAGCATAAGTGGGTGGCTTTGCAGGGTACCGGTACAGAATAAAGTCTCGCCTAGGTAAGCAGAAGCAAAACAAGACTTAAAAGAGCATACTTTTAGTAGAACCAGGTTACGAAGAAGTTTGCAGGGAGCTGTTTAAGAGAATCTGCTGTTGAAAAATCAACGAAAATACTTTTCCTGATAAATTAACGCTATCATACAGCAATAGCTAGATGAGCTACTACCACCCATCTTGGGGGGGGGGGGGGGGCGGGAAATTACCTGGGAAAACCCATTATATTTAGTCATAGATTAGGTCAAGTACTTATGCTTACGGCAGGGTGCTCAGACACTGTGGCAATTAAGTCCCAGAGATTTAGTCATCTGCAAAAGGATTAGAGCCTCCGGACAGGAAACTAGTAACTTTTGCAAAACTTCAGTTTGTTCCTTCAGTACTCGAACAGAAAGAGCCTGCAAAGGGAGTGTTCTTCCTTCTACCACTGGAAAGCCAGACCACTTGTTACAGGACAGCAGCACCTGTGCAGACTTATGTTACCTTTGAAATAAATATCAGGGTTTACACACGAAGTAGGGTAAGTACCCCTAACTACTGGAGTTCTCAGGAACACCTACATGAGTTTTAGTCAGGCTTATAACTACCACACAGTGTTCCTACTACACACAGTTCCTTGTTTTTTCCTGTTTTCCATCCTTCAGCCACTAGAAGGAAACATTTGACTTCACAGTTTAACATTAGCAAAAAGATAACAAATAAACATCACTGGAAACTGACGCTTCTCTTCATTCACACTATAAGAACAAGGGCTGCGATGGCACCCATTTACGTATTAGCTCAAGTAACTTCATTAGGGTAGCATTTCTCACCATGTTTAACGCATTAATATCTCAACAAAAAATAAAAGGTTTTGAGGCCAGAATCCAAACACCATTAAGTCCAAAACACTGTGAAACTTAACCCAACACAACACTTACTTGTACATCACTGATAAAGCCTTCATTTCCAGATGGCCAGCAGTTTCCTATGCAAGATTATGAGATTATGACATAGCAGAGCTGTCTTCAACACAGAGAATTGTGTTCTAGCTGTCTGTAGCAGTAACTTTAGTAGAATACTTTTCTAGTACTTCAGCTTTGTTAGAACAAATGATCAATGCATTGAGAGTTGAGATACTAGGATTTTGGGGTGGGTGGTAGCGGAATCTGCAACATGGGATGGCCATGATTACCAAATAAGATGGAGCTAATTCTGGCAGTGACTCTTACAAAATACCCTTTTTTTTTTAATTTAAAAACATTACATGTGTTTCAGAGACTGCTGCGTTCACCATACTTATTGGTTAAAGTCTAAAGAAATGGGAGTTTGAACTCCAGTATTTGAATCTGGGGGTAAAGAAGCAAAGGATTGCAAAGCCTGGTAAACATTTGATGTAAGCAACACTCCACATATATCACTTTTCCCTTCTTAAGAATTGCAATTATGAATAAGGCCCACAAGAGGCCTCAGCTTTACTGTCCAGTGTGCACAGATTGCTCCTTTGCACCAGCCCAAACTCCCCACTAAAACTGATATTGTTTATACACATGAATATTCAATACAAACCCCATAGTATCACCAATTCAAATAAGACCCCAGGATTGAGGTCTATCTGAAAAAAACAAAACACACACAAACAAACCCTAAACCTAAACCACCAAATTTTAAACCATCACCTAATTACTTTCCTGTTCTAGTCTCCTGAACTTGTAATCTCTTTGCCAAGTATTAGATCAGTCTTACCTTTGGATCTCCCAGTCGCTCAAGGTATTTCTCAAATGCTCCTTCCACATACTTTCAACAAAACAAATACAAAAACTTAGCCAGTTGTAAAGCAAAGTTAAATGTTGGGGAGGTGGGGTGTGTGAGGCATGACAGGGTGCACAGACACAGATTTGGGACTAGTCTGCCAATTCCTATCATTTTTGGGTTCTGAAGGGCTATGGTCTGATTAGGGGTATGACTTCAGCTGTTGTCTGCCTTAGAGCATGGGAATGATTTGGGGTACCAATGTGGACATACCAAGATATCTTAAAAAAATTAAGAGCATGAGTCTGAGTAATACTCCAAGTAACTGATCTCCCACCTAGATTAGATTAAGCACTTAACTGCAATTACAGGGGGAGAAAACCAAAACAGACACCAAAAAACACTCAAAATCACCCCAACAGCACAGAGAACCACACTGCACACACACCCCTGCACGAACTGTCTCATGCAAAACCAACCAAACAAAAAAAACCCCAAAACCTCATAACTCTATGCAACAATTAAAAACACTCTAGTGTCTTCTGTCATCTTTTGATGCTTATTTCTTACTCCAAGATACCACATATTTCCTACCTACTAAATTCCGTGATGGTTGCTCCACAGAGAAAACACTACATAAATAATTGTCACCCTACTGGTTACTCCAGCATTAGTAACTCACCCGATTTCAGGAACTTCAGATGCATAGTCAAATAAAACTTGCGCGACTGCAACTCAAATAAGGTAAGCAAGCTATCACCGTGCCATTTCTCTGGTCTTACATGCATCAAGCCTAGCAAAGCATGGCATGTTTTCAGTGCATATGTTTTTGAGGGTATGTTTACGGCTAAACCACTCGCCTCCTCCCACATTACTTCCTAACTACACGTGCAAAACTGCCTAACACACACACTACTTACAGATTGAAACTTGTGCTGGTGTTGCCTCATAAAAAAAACACAAGCTTTCCTGACTTCCACGTGGTAAATTTGAGATGAAAACACCTGAAAAAAAAAAGGTTGTGAAACAATTAAGGAGAAAACTGCAGAGTTTAGTTTATGCTTAACACGACGCTTGTTTTACTCTCGAGGGGTACCCCCGCCACAAAGCGCCTCAGAGTAGCAGGAGAGGAGACGCCGCACCACAGGCGCCCGGGGGAAGAGGCTGAGGGGAGCGCGGGCGGCCCGGGCGCCTGCCGGCCCCACACACCTCCCCACCCGCCACACCTCCCCTCGGGCACCCGGAGGGGCCTCCCGCAGCACCCACTGCCAGCCCCGGGCCGCGCCAGCCCCGCCGGGGGCCTGAGGCGCCCCGGCTCCCCCCGGGACCGCTACCGGCGCCCGCCCCGCCGCCCAACCTGCTCGGAAACGGCTCGGAAAAGTGAAGAGGTGTCCCTGGCCGTCATCTTGCGGTACAGCCCCAGGCTGCCCAGGTACTCGTCCATGGCCACCTCGCTGAAGGACTTCTGCCCGAAGTACTTCTTCCAGCCCTTCTGCATCTTCCCCGGGCGGCTGCGGCTGAAGCGGCGGAGGCGGGAGACGGGGGCTCCGCGCGGGGCTGCGCGGCGCGTGGCAGCTGGGCGCGCGGCGGCTGCTAATGAGGGGCCACGCCCCGGGCGCTCACCTGCGCCAGGGCCCCCGCTGCCCTCGGCCGGCCGGTGCGCGCCGCTCGGGGGCCGCCCGCAGCCACCTCGGGGTGCCCGCCGAGAGCCCCCGCACCCCGGCTGTGGGGGCTGCCCGCGCCGCGCCGGAGCGCCGTCAGCCCCGGCAGGCGTCGTCCCCCTCCGGGCCTGCCTCGGGCAGCCAGGGGAGCCGTGGCTCATTAACCCCTTCCAGCTCCCTTGCGGGAGGTGCCGTGCCTGCCAGTAGCTGCGGAAAACCCCAACGGTTACTCAGAATTGGCTGCGGCGTTCCTGCGTGCCCTTGGACTGGAGGTGAGCTGCTAGCGGCACTCCCGAAGTAACGGCTCTGTAACATTTATTACGGAAGTGAAAAATCTCGGTGGATCCTAACTCATCCACTATCTCAGGGATCAGCAAAAGTCACTTTTGCACAACTGTGCAGTATGACTTATTCCATGTATAGCCCTTATGCCTGGTTTGATGGGGAGAATGTCCCCTTGTACGTATAACCTGCTAGTAAAAACTGCACTTGGACATCAGATGCACCAATTTGGGAGTTTTCATTGTTTTAAGCAATAGCAATTAAAAAACCCAAATGGTGTACTTGCAGGAAGGGCAGGAGCACCAACTATACACATATAGACTCTACATAGTCCGAAGTATTACGGACCAAATAGCCTGCATGAATGTTTTTGAGTCTAAACTTCCTTTGTTTTTAAAAATATTTACTGAAACAAATTGATGGTACCATCAACAGTTGACAATTCCAACACTTTAAATAGGGAGCTCCAATCAGCATCAAATTGGACGCCCTGTGCTTCACAGAAGTCCCAGCCAAGTAACGTGGCTTGATTGTATTGTCAACCCTATTCCTCTCCTATAGGTCATGTTTTACTTTGGGAGTAAATCACCCAAACCCACGAGAGTCGGTGGACCATCTGGCAGCAGGTTTGCAGCTCTTGCCTTTTTCCACCCAGATTCACCACGTGCCCCTTTCCCTCTAAAGAGGCTTAAATCTCTCACTTCTAAAATTCTCTTTTTGGTGCTTCTGTTAAGCACATGGAATGAGAGCTGAAGGCATTTGCTTATTTGCAGAACATAACAGGCACATTAGCAAGGACAACTTATTTCCACTAGTACTAGGCAAATACGGTCAAGAGACCACTAGATGTATGTCATGCTTGTTAAATAGTTTAGCTTCTCCTCCTCACTGGAATTACCAACTCAGTGCAGATTTTGTGATGTAAATATCTCTCTATCCCAGAAACTAGACAGTTCATACTCCCTGCCTTGTGGGCACTGTGCTCTTTTAAGCATAAAGCTGGATGACTTTAAACTGGCACTAAATAGGAAACCATTTTATGTCAGTTAATATTAACAGGCATTTTCTTTTGCCCCAGTTGGTGGACTCTTAAGTATGGAAGGCCTTTCTAGGAGAGGAGAAAGGTTTTATTCTGACATCTTTATTCCTCTGTATTGTTTATTGAAATCCAACAACTTTATCCAAGAACAAAGCAAACTTTTCTGGCTGTCCAGGAGGAAAAGGTTTCAAAGTTGACAAGTCCATTGACTGTAGTGTCTCCACAAGAGTGCTGTAAAAACAGATCAAAACCAATAATTACAAAAAAAAAAAATCCATCCCAAAGGGAAATTTTTTCTTCACACAGTTTTCTTTCTATTCATACATAAATAATCCTTTAGCACAGAAACAGTATTAAAAGACACATACTGAATGAAAGGAAGAAGAGATCCCACAAACCAGTGGGCCCAGACCATCACTGGCAGGCAGCATTGCTGAGAACACACTTCGATCGATACCGCAGCTTTCACAGACAACCTCAGCTCTTAACTTTTTAATCTGTGGTTGCCATGTTGGGAGACTGAACAAGATCTGAGGATCTTCATCATAAACTGTATCAGGAAATTAATCCTATTTGAACACATGGCATAGTTCTCCACTTAACAATCTGCCAGAAAGAACAGCTAAATCAATCTGTTAGCTTGCTATTATCAGGCTGCAAATAAGGCTCAAATGCTAGGCACTGTTCAACAAAAGGAAATAAAAATTCCTTCATCTCTGAAGCTGTCAGAAGTACTGAGATAATGAGAAACTTGTCCAATATAAATGAATGACAGGCCTAGTCTTTTCAGAAGGCTCTTCTGAAACATACAAAACCCTATTTGCAAGGCAAAGGAAAAGATGCAGACTAAATAATGGGAGTTGGATTTCCTCTGCCTTCAATTTAGAGGTCATCTGTTATTTACAGAGTGCAATCAATCATAAAAACAGTAAGATACAGTCAAAACATGAGAGCAAATGAAACTAACAGGAGCCAGGATGAACACAAACAAAAGGAGCTGGGGTTTTTTTGTTGTTATTTTTTCAGGTTGGTTGATTTCATTTTTGGCATTTTTTCCCCCCTGAAGTGACAGGCAGTAGATTTGTGAAACTCCTTGTCAGAGGATGTGGTGCATTCAAGAAGTATGGTTAAAAAGGCAGCCTGAATAAGTATTTCTGAATACTTATATATTCATGTATGAATGTACCAAACAAGTACATAAGACAGAGGTATTGAAAGTTATGAACCAGACAGCATCTGATTTAGGAATCCCCCTGAATCAAAGTACTTATGCGCATCAGAGGGAAAGTAATACAGAGAAGTACCATGTGTTCTTCCCCTGTTTCTGTTTCAGCTGGGCATCTGCATATGGCCACTGCAAATAGGATACTGAGGTACGTGGACTCCTGATCCATATCAGTAAGGCCATTTGTATGTTTTGTTCTAAATACTCCAGATACTTTCAATTTTTATTACGTCTGCGCATCTACAGTCAGCTTCAGTGCCTTCCACGAGGAAAGTTCACACAGCAAAATAATGAAACAGAGCTCTAAGCCTACAGGAAGCAATTTATTCCTTATGGCTCATGGTTATAAACTGATAGTTCAGGTTGTATTATTTTTAGACTTCAAAAAATAATCCAACAACTAGTGAGGAAAAGCAGAGAAAGAGAGAAGCTGTTAGGTGCCTCTATGATGCCACCTGACTCTTCAGAATTCAGCCACTTCTATTTGGTTTAAATTGCTCTTCTTTCAGTCTGAATACATGTGTCCTCAAAAACAAAAATTAAAAAAAAAATCATTAAAAGGAGTCATGGTAAAAAGGCTTAATAAGTTTGGTAAATTAGCTCCTAATGTTAATCTAGCCACTGTGGGAAATCTACTTTGCAAACAAATGGTCGTTACAAAGAAAAATGTACATTTCCTTGTTACAGTCTCAATACTGTAGTAACAGAATGATGGTCCTGAACACGGCTTGTTCAGTCAGGACAGCCGCAGCACCCGCATACCTGCAATTACAGCAGAAGACGTGCCCATCTCTGTGGAGCTGTTTTGCCAGTTCAAGCTGATGGTTGTTCATCAGCTTTTCGTTTATTACTACTACGAGTGGTTTTTCTTTTCCTAGAGCCTCCAGACAGCTACCTGCACCTACAGGAAAAACGGAAAACACCCTGAGTTTTTGTCCTGAAAGAGGAAGTTATCATTGCGCTTGCTCTTGAAACACGGGAGGCTCCTGAAGGTGAGCACTTAACCACTCACCTCTAGCTGCGGACCTGAACATTCACTGCCAGCCCACCCCCGAGCTAGAGAGAAACAGACTTCAGGCAACCGACCGCCGCTCCTGTTCCCAGGGAACGGGCTCGGCCGACAGACGGGCTCTACCTGCGTGGCTGACGACCAGGTCGGCCCTCCCCAGGTCCTCAGCCAGCGACTCCTTGTAGCGGAAGGCTTCCACTGCCAGGGCCGTGCCGCTCAGCGACGGCGGCAGCGCGCCGCGCCCGACCTGCAGCACCAGCTTCTCGTAGCCGCGGCTCTGCAGCACCTGCGGCGGAGGGAGGGCGGCTGTCGGCGTGTCCCCAGGCCGGGCACCGGCGCGCCGGGCCCTGCTCCCGGGCACCCCGGGCCGGCGGCCGCCGCCACCCTCCGCCGCTTCGCGCAACGGACCGTCCCTCCCGCTCCGCCGCCGCTTCGCGCCGCTCACCCGGGCCCCGCCCCGTACCCCGCCTCAGGCAGCCCCGTACCCCGCCTCAGGCAGCCCCGGCACCCCCGCAGTCACTAACGGGATGCGGCAGGGCGGCGCAGCTCCCACCGCGCAGGCGCCCGGTTGAGGCGCTGCGGGCAGGCCGTGAAGGGGAGGCCCGGGACAGCCGGGTGCTCCACCGCCTCACCTGCAGGGCCGCCGGGGAGCAGATGGTGGCGATCAGGTCGTCGAAGCTGGTAGTGCCCACCGTGACGAAAACGGACTTCATGGCCGGCCGGCGCCCGCGCGGGCCGATCTGCGGGCGGGGAGCCGCCAGAGGGCGCCGCGCGCCGCCCGCGCGCTGCAGCGCTCCTCAAAATGGCTGCCGGCCTGAGGGGGCGGTTCGCCGCGCGGCGGGGGGGACACGCCCCCTTCACCTCATGGCTCCCCCGGCGCGCTCGTCAGCCGTGTTCAGCGACCTTTGCCTGGTAGCCACGAGTGTCTTAATTTTTTAGACTTTCGAGGGTGGGGTGTGGGGGGAGTAACCCAGATTATTCAGAAAGCTTTTCCTTTCACGTTATTGTAGCACTTGGGGCACAGATCACTGTAACCGACAGCCCGAGTGGGGCCTGGTGTGGGGGGTGTTCACAGGCGGCCGTTGCCACAGCTGCCTTCATAACTGACTAGGGCTAGGGGTGGGATTGCTCGGCCTGGCCCAGCCCTCTCATGGCACTTACTGTGTGGGTAATATCTATCACAAAAGGATGGTAGAAAAGCAGTTAGGCATGCTTTGGAGGCGAGACTGGTGCGTGGGACAACTGTTCCCTGAAGCAGTGCTGTGGTGGGTCCTGTGAGGGCAGCCATGGGCCTGGCCAGGGGACGCACCGCGGGCCTGAGCAGTGTCACCCGCGCACGGTTGTGGTGACAGGGCAGATGGTGGGCTGCCAGCCTTTGGGTGAAGGAAGGCAGGAGGAGATGCATACATTTATCTCAGTGGGAGAGGCTGGGTCACTTTGCCATGTGGATATCCTTCCGCTGATACCACAGGGATTAGCGAATATCGGAGACAGAAGGAAAAGAGGCTAATTCAGTTTGAACTCTGTTGTTGCGTGCTTTGTTTAGGTACTTTAATTCTGGCTACGTATGTGCGCTGTGTCAACTCCCCCCCAAAATCCTGGAAATGCTGCAAACTGACAACAGGTACTGTTGGCTCTTAGTTGATCCCAGAAAGTCAGACATAAAAATTATTTGGCATAAATAGATGAACCTGCCACAGGAGCTGAGATTGCAACTCCAGGAAAACCCTGAAAGAGACTGAAATCAAGGCTAGGAGTTGTACCCTCCTGGTTTCTTTTTGTCACTTTGCCACTGACCGGTGTTAGCACCTTGGGGAGGTGCTTATCTTTAGTTTCTCTACCTGCAAGGCAGTGTTTAGCATTTTAGCTCCTCTAAAGCTTTCTGTGGAGGTGATTATATTAATGTGCAGAGAATTGAGTGAGTCTTTAAAAATTTTCACTGTAGTAAATATTAAAGATATTGAAGAGGGTTTTTTTGTCTACCCTGGGCCTTTTGAAAGATACATTCTCAGTATCATTGGATACAGCTATGTTTCCCTTCCTCCCTATTGCCCTTTCTCTAAGTATACGTCTTTCTGATGCTGTTTCAGGCTGATCTTACTATCTCCTTACGGGGACTGAGGAAAAGTACTCCCTTTAGCAAAGACATGTCAGCTCCCTGTGGAATGTGATCCTAAGAGCCAAGGGATAGTAAATCGGGCAGGAGCTGAGGCTGGAGATGAAAAATAAAAATGCTGTTCAGTGCTAAGCCATGTTAAATCAATTGCAAAGATGAAGTCACCAGTAAATCTATTATTTCAGGTACATTTCCCCTTTGTGGTGAAAACTGGGGTGGGGGGTAGAGGTGGGGATAACATTTCCATTTCTAAAAATATCCAAACATTAAATCTGTTAACACAGTCTTTTCCACTGAAGGCTAACAATAACCCCTTAGCAGTTGCACAAAGTGAACTGTTTGCTTTCTTAATTGCAAGTGCAACACAATGTACAATTCTACAAAAAGAAACTATTCAAGTTAGACACCTAAATCTATCTATTCCCTGAATTAAATGTAATAGATGAGGTCATATCTGTATAAGCTATTGGGTGTTCCAAGCAAGATGCAGAAAAGATGTAGCTATCTTGAGGATAAGTCTGATTGCCATGTTAATGGCTCATTCACAATGCTCATTAGCCCCCTGTTGCTTTCATTTAGCATAACGAGCCACACTGAAATGTATTTATTTTTTGATTAAAGCAAGTAGTGCTGACAGCAGACATGGCAAGGGGGAGGGTGGCACTTGGGAAACATGCTGTAGAGCAAAGCAGTGTCAGAGTCCTGGGTGCATAGGGCCTTAGTGGCCCTGACCAGCCTCACCCAACTCTTACCACTCTCCCTCAGGACAAAGAAGCCAGGAGCTGAGGGTGACACACAATGCAAGCCAGGCAAAGACCTCACCGACAGGGCACAATCTGACCACACTAGAGAAAAACAAGCAGCACAGTGGCAGCAACAAATTCATCAGGCAAAGGCAAGGTAACAAGCCGTTTCCAAGGTCAGTCCAGGCAACCCAAACAGCAATTCAGGAGCAGAACTAGCAGCAAGGACACCTACAACTCACTTCTGTTCTCCCAGTATAAGAAGGACATGGGCCTGCTTGAGCAGGTCTAGAGGGGGGCCACAAAGATGATCTGGGGCTGGAGCAGCTGAGAGACTAAGGACAGACTGAGAGAATTTGGGTTTTTTAGGCTAGAGAAGAGAAGACTTCAGGGAGACCTCATAGCAGTCTTCGGGGGGAGTGTACAGAAAAGATAGGGAAGAACTCTTTATCAGGGAGCATAGTGACAGGACAAGGGGTAATGCGTTTAAACTGAAAGAGGGTGGTTTTAAATCAGATATTAGGAAGAAGCTCTTTACTGTGAGGGTGGTGAGATGCTGGAACAGGTTGCCCAGAGAACTTGTGCATGGCCCATCCCTGGAAGCATTCAAGGCCAGGTTGGATGGGGCTTTGAACAACCCAGTCTAGTGGAAGGTGTTCCTACCCATAGAATTAGATGATCTTTAAGGTCCCTTCCAACCCAAACCACTTTATGATTCTGTACTATGATTCTAAAGACCAAGTTTAAAAATTAAATCCTCATCAGAGAGTGTGCTTGGAAGCCCCAGCTGAGGCTGGTCCAGGCAATTAAGACCTGCAGTCAAGGCCCTGACAACTGATGGATAGGAAGTGAGACTTTGGGATTAAAGGAAGGATGCTAAATTATTCAGGTGTCAGTGATGAGGGTCAGCACATGTGTAAATCTTTGTGAGAAAAGGTAAGGACAGGATAATAAAATTATTGTAGATTTATTTTTTTTCTAATGAGGAGGATAGAATTTAAATGTATTGCGGTGTTTTCCTGTTTATATCATTATTTTATATTAGGTTAATTACAGGAGTTAGGAAATTACTGTTCATTTGTACTAAAGCAGTGTAACTCACTGCATGCATGCTCTTACTCTGCCAAAACTGAAAAATAAACTAAGTCCACACATTCATTCTGCAGTTAGAAAAGGTTTACAGTGGTTGCCGTTGTACCTCAGCTTTGACCTTGCTTTCAGCTATCCACTTGTAACTTATAGTTCCTATAATGTAAGGCACGCTCAAGAAAATATTCCATGCATGAGCAGCAACTTGTTCATACCTCACTGCTTGCTGCCTCAAATTTCAGCAGAGTAAAATGTGTATTTAGAAAAATGAATACAGTTTGAATAATACTAGTCTTCATAACCTTCAAGTGAGAGAGAAACTGAAGTACAGTCTGCATAGTATTGTGAAATAAATTCCTATATCTAGGTTTGCTCTGATGATTAATGTTTGCGTACAGAAAAACTTCTTATTCTTCCAGTCAATGGGTGCCTATTTGGTGGTATTTTCTAAACTCTGCTCAGTGACTCTTGTCAGTGCTTTAGGGTATTCACAAGTTAAATTAAACATTGGGCATTTTAGGAGAATGACACGTTAGGTAACAATAAACCCATGCAGCTCAAGGAAAAAAAAAAAGATTTGGTGACCCCTTCTTACTCTTAAGAAGAGGTTTGGACTAATTTCTGTGTGATCAAAGAACTGCTCGAAGGGAGAAAAGCATACTGCTCTTCCAAAGTTTAGGAGGCCTGATTGCAACAAGAGCATGGTACTTCAAGTTTCAGGGACAGCTGACCATACTTAGCAGTTTGCAAAAACAGACCTAATTTTACTAGTGTGTCAAATGGAATCTTTCAGTTTTCTTAATTAAAAATGTCCAGGAGTGAGTGAGCACCTGTCAACAGGGAGCTCTTACACTGAATCTCTTTTAATAGTCCTTGTGGAAGGTGTTTATAGAGAGAGAGTTTTGTTGGAAATAAGGGTTACAACAGCTATTCTTAAAATACAGTATGTTCAGGATCATGGCCCATCAGGTTTTGCATTTTATTTTGCTTTTATTATGAGTGCTGAATTTCACTTCTACAGGATCCTGTTTTGCTCATTTGCTTTCTAGAATGAAGAGAATTCAGAAATCACTGGAATGATTTCTGAGTATGGAGCGGGTCTGTGTGATTCCAGCTTGCTATTTTCCATGTGGCACTGAAAGTCAGTGTCCTCTGCAGCTTGTACTTCACCAGTAACATTGCGGTGACTTAAATTTGTATTGGAGTTTTCACTGGAGGGTACATTCCACTTGCACATTGAATTAGGCTTGTTAGGATGATTTTAAACTAAAAAGAGGGAAAGCTATCCATTCTAGGACTCAATCTCATTTGAATTTGTACCTGCTATTTTAATTAGAAGTTGTGTAAAGCATAAGTGGAATTTTGTCCACGAGTGCTTATGCTGTGGTCCATGAGAACTACAGATCATTTCAGAATGAGATGCTTGGAGCTGATCCCTTGCAGTTTTGAGGCAGTTAAAGATCATGTAATCCAGACTTGGTGCTAGGTCTTGTTTCTGGCCGTTTGTTCCTTCCTGTGCTCTGCATTTCTACAGGTACTCATACAACATCACAGTGATCCAACTCAGAGAGCTGATCTGACAGGAAAGTGATCTGTTTGCAGTTAGATCAGTTCCCTGAGTTGCACAAGCAGCACTAGTAGCACAAGGATGCTTAAGTGTGGCATCTTGGACTGAGATTGATTTCAATGCTGGAGAATGGCACCTACATCTACCCCTTCACTGCCATTAGTAGCTGCAGTCACATGCTCTGAGCCCCGTGGCTCAGGGTGTTGAGTGCCCATTGCCTTTGGGGCAAACCTTGTGTGAACCTGTACCTGCTTGGGCTGGAGAGTCTCTCTTTTCAGTGCCAAATGTTTCTCTCCAAGTGATATGTGTGGGATATTGATAGAGATATTCAAGAAATATGGGCTCAATCTGACATAATGTAGTCCAAGACCCCAGGGAGAGGCTAGGAAAGGGCTAAAATGGAAGATACGTTCCTGTGAGAGCTTGCTCCCATCTGTGCTTTTTATGGCATAATTTATATTATGATATTTTCTTCCCATGACAACATCTGGGCAAGAAACTGAAGATGGCATGAGTGAAAGCTATTTTTTTGTTAAGTGAGAAAAGATGCATGCCTCCTCCTTTCTCCTTAGCCTTTATTTGAAATGTTTCTCGATGTGCCTTCAAAGCACTGTTGCTTTGTATTCAGCTCAGTTTCCCACACTTTGCCCTGAAAGCTCCGTAATTATATTATTCAGGAGTAAGAAAATACATGTGAATAAACTGGGCGGTTCACATCTTGGTTTCTGAAAACTACATACTGCCCTCAGTTTGCTCTTGAAGTCTAAAGAATAACTCACAACTGTTGTGATAAAACTCGACCACTCCTGAAATGCTTGGGCTGCAGACAACGTATCAAATAATCATTTAAAAATAGACACCAACAGAAAGGCAGATAAACCTCCAAGATTTTCTTTGAAAGGCAAAACAAGCTGATGACTAGCTAGTTAAAAATGCAACCCTGTCTTTCTTTTACCTTGTATTTTGTGCAAAGATTGATTCTTCATTTGGCTTGTGATATAATGGTGCAGTGGATGACATGAGGCACAAGAGAACAATTAGACTTCTCCACACTAAATTTACATTATGTTTCATTATTTTTTACATGTTATGAATGTGCAAAATGAGTAAAGATAGTCTTACTCCTATTTCTAGTTGGCATTATATAAATTTGAACTGAGAAATGTTCGCTTCCTTTTCCTCTCATTTAGACGTAGTGCTGTACCTGTGAGGGATGATATTGTTGTTACCGTAGGGAACTGTGAAAATTAGATGGAGAATATTTTGGGGAATGATTCCTTCTTATTAGTATGATTCAGAGATGCTTCATCTGGGAAAATAACAGAGGAACATTTGTCAGCCAAATTTAAATAGTATACTTTGAAATATTCCATCACAACATTTCTACATCCTTTGAATTGTCTCTTTGTTGGCTTGTTATTTGGCGGTGGGGATATTGTCAGATATCTTACAGATACACAAAGGATTAAACTGCCTGGGGACAGTCAAGGGGATCACTTCTTCCTCAGGGCTGGCTAGTAGAAGACAGGCACTGAAGCAGCACGGAGGAACTGTGTCCACTGACTAAATATTTCACATTTGAAGTCAGAGGAGAGGCTGTGGCTTAGCTGGAATGAGTGTCCATGACCTAACAACTTACAGATTTTTCTGAATTTTGCAATATTTGATGGCATGGCTTGAAGCCCCAGGTTCTGGAATTACACAATTGTGATTGTTAAGGCCTTATTCTTCTGAAGGGGAGACCAAGAAAACAACTGAACCTTAAAGCCCTAAAGACTAACACAGAAATAATATGTATTACATATCTGTAACAATGTATCTTTTTATTATTCCTGTTTTGCTTTGTATTTACACAATGTCGTGATTTTTTGAGACCTGACTTCTGGAAGCTCAGAGCTTAGTGGTTTATGAAAGTAACGTGCTGCTGGTCTTTGCCGTGCCCATGAAGCAGCAAGTCACCTCTGCGCTGGGATATAGCACATCCTGTGTTTCAATCCTTGTTACAAGGAGTGTGGCTCAACTGATTTGTACCAGCTGTTGAACTGGATCTTTAGTGATGCTTGATGCCTCTGCTAGGTTTCTGTCAAGGGTAAAATGCTTGCATTGAAGAACCAGAAAATGGGCTTCGTATCAAATAAAATTTCTCAAAGCTGGTAATTTCCATTAGGTGTTGGGGATATTTGGGAGATTGTAAAGGAAATAATCTGAAGAATGATTGCAAAACAGGCCGGTATGCAGACATAGGATGGAGTCTGAAGTCTGTTACAAGGAACATTATTCTGGCTGTGAAGGCTCGATATGGTGATGTCTCCTGGCAACTGGTCCCTTCAGCTCCCCAGGGAACCTCTGCCTGTGACAGCCTGGCACTACTTGCTGTCTGTAGAAAGCCTACGCCACTATTCCTGCCTACTAGCCACCAGCAAACACCTCCACAGCAATCCACTGCGTGAATGGCCTGTGATTTCATATTCCTGCGTAATCCCTCTGACAGCCAACCCTATTAAAAATTCATTTCCATCCAGGCAAATCAGACTCCCTGAAATCAATTGAGCTTTGTTCTCTGAAGGCAGCTTGTGCTGGTGCACATGTAATCAAATCCTGAGGTACCTTGCATGCATTTTTACGAGCACTGAGATAGACTTCATGTTTCAATTATTCTTTTTGATGTGCATTTTTGAAGGAAATTAGAATATTATGCTCAAGTAAACCAACTGGTTTAGATCTTTCAAAAGAAGTTCCAAGTGAGCAAGCAGAGTTCCTGCCTTTTCTCAGCCAGTACTGACTATGCAAGTACACACAAATATCTCTCTTTGCCATGCAGCATAAAAATAGGTAAGGAGGTGACCTATGAACTCAGTCTAAATTTCACCTCTGTCCATTTGCCTATTATTTTCCAATAGCTGGCTCTTGGCAGCAGTATTTTTGGTAGGCATTTTGAATTGCTCTTCAGAAGTCTTCGGGGACACCTAAATCAGTCCACTGATTAAGTAAATGGATTTTAGAAGTATGTAGACCTGCAATTAATGAAAAGCTACTCTAATTCTACCTGAAAAGAAAACAGAAGAGCATGGGTGTTGGGCAAACACAGTAAGTGGTGTTCATAGCAGCAGAGGACTGCCCAAATACACTGCATCAAGGAGATCAAAAGGCATCAAGCGTGCAGGCTCCTTTTAGATCAGTCTTTTCAGCATAGTATTAGCATCTCTACGGTTGCAATGCCTCTTTTTTTCTTCTCAAGCTGGCTCTCAAACCCAAAGTGAAATAGTGAAAGCATAAGAGTTTAACTTCCCAGCTGATCAGCGGAGACAGCCAACACAGGTCTGCACGATACCTGAAAGATCGAATGTTTCACACACTGAGCTTGCCTGTTTCCAGCAGGTTTTCAGAGGAACTGTACCCTCTGCATCGTTCCCAAGCCTTTGCAACAGCAGGAGGGGTGCTAATAGCAGTGATAGTCATGATTCATTTGTCTTTCCTTTTTGTTTATACTAATAAGAGGATAGTCAGCTTATTATTTATAGCCAGTCTAGTTTCCATTAGACATTAGGGATCAAAGTAGCCACTAGATACTTGCCAAAACCACTGAGCTCAACTTGGAGATTCTTTAACAGCTGTCTGGGCCACCGTTTTTTTTTGTTTGCATGTTTATATAGCAATGAATCATACTGTGAAGATCAATACCAGAAATATCTTTGTTTGCATGCATTTCCTGTTTATGGCCGCCTTTTTACTGCCAAAAATGCTAGAAATATTTTATGCAGAGGCAGACCAGAAATTTAATATTATGCAGTGATTTTCACAAAGATAGAAGATAAAAAATTGTGGCTTTTATTTTTTCATGTCCTAATGATATATGCAGAGACATTTAAGAGAGGTATATAGTCATATTTACAACTGGAAAACTGTTTTGAGAGTGTGTTCCTATGCACTTTACAAATATGCTCTTATTTAGGTTATCAACATAAAATAGTGAATCTTCTTTCAAGATTTCTTGCATCATAATTCCAGGACAACATTCAGCTGTTTAAAATAAATAATCTTGCTAGAACTCACTCAGAAATACTGGACCAGATTCCTCCCAGGTGTAATTTAACTAACTTAGATCTAAAACAGAACTCAGTGTTACATTTGGGAGAGTCATTACTGCTGCATGCACTAATGTCAAAACAAGACTGTTTTACATTATCTTGTCCCTAGAGAAAACTTTGCTGAACTCACGATTGTCCTGTTTGCTTCACCCTGTAGCATACTTGTGCATGGCCACCTGTACTTCTATGTACAGTAACACTGCCTTTCCCTTTCCCTGATGAAACCAAGAGATGTGCAGATACTAACTGTGATGTGACTGTTCATTTATATAAGGTTTTGTGTTCCAGTGTTTCCTGTTAGTGGCACACTACAAAGCACTGTTCTTGTCACGGTCCATACTAAAATGGTGATTCATGGTTAAGTCAGTCCAAATGAAGGGCCTCGTTTTGGTTTGTCTGATTTTTAAGTGTATCACAGATTAGGCTGACAGCTGAGGGTAGACTGAGATCTTTAATCAATCCAAAAGCGAGGTGAAACGTACTTGGCAGATGTACGGACAGGTCAGCTTTCGTTTGCCTTCCTTAGGAGGTGGAACCGTGAAGGCTAAGAAGATTCTTCATGCTTCACAGCATGGTCCATTTCTAATCCTCTTGGTGTAATAGCTCTGAGCTTTCAGTGGTGATAGGGGCAGCTGGCCACCAGAAATTGGGCTGAGGACACTTGCAGGCTGCTTGGCAACCATTGTATAGAACAGCTACCAGGTTGCTATCAGGCAGTGTTGAACTTGACCTAATGTCTTTGCCATGAAGCAAATAATGTTCCTTTTCTGTCCTTATCAAAGGGATATAATTGGCTGGCAGCACCCACAGTTGATACAATGACACTTCTGGCATAACTAGTAAAATAAGTTAATTTTTCTGGATGTAATGAGCTTTGATATTGAAGTGATTCATGTCTAAGATCAAAAGGAAGCATCTTCTGAAGCAGACGCGGTCCTATTTCCCTCCAGCGCCTTAACTTTCTGTTACAGTAGGCAATATCATTCCCTTTGGTTCCTCTAAACCTGGAATTTTATTTTTTATTTTGTGAGGCAATGACTTGGTGAGGATTCAAGTGAAATCTTCATTGATTCTGAGACTGGTATTACAGAAGGTGCTGCTGGGATATATTGCAGGTCCCTTACTGTTTTCTGTTTATGAACAACCTACCCCAAGGTGCTAATTAGCTAGGAGAACTGCATATACACAGAGTACTGTTTTGTTCGTCCATAAAAATACGTTTGTGGCTGAGGCAAATTTAACTGCTTGGCTTAACTGTGAGCATCCTGCATTTCTGAAATCAGCAAGGTAATAGCAAAAATTTGTGAGACTGGCATTTTTCATCTAAAAACTAATTACAAATATTTGGTTAATTCTTAATAACACCTACCCTCATTAATGATATGTTACATGCAATAAACCCATTTAAATATTTTTATTCATTTCCCACAAAGTCTGGCAATGTATTGCTTGTACTGAATAAGATCTGTCTTTGGTGGTTGGTACCTCTGTTCTATGATTGTAATCAGCTATTTTCTTGGCCTATGTACTGTGAAGGCTGGAAGAAATTGTATCTCTTACTTTGACATACAGGTATGATTTGTGCCGTGCCAAGTGTTTCTTTTCTGACTTGAGTTCAAGGATGCCTGAACAAGGAACATGAAGCAAAGCATGGCTGGCTGTAATCTGTTGCTTCTGAGACTGGGCAATGCAAATGTCACTGATCTTCAATGTTCTTTGGGGCATTTTATTTTTCTCAGAGGAAGAAGGTTCACATCAGACTTCTTAGATGGATGAAGTCTTGAGGATACTTGTGGGTACTACATAATAATGATACATCAGTTTGAAACTGAACCCTGTGCTTTAGAAGTGGCTGCAATAGGAGGAATCAGCATGATCTCCATGGGTTTATGTTACAAAAATGAACACCAATTACAGTGCCTTTTTTCCACTGGGAGTTACCCCATCATTTTGTCTAATTATGGTACAAATCCCACAATGGCAAAAACCCTTCTTCTGTAAAGAACTAATTCCCTCTAGAAATGCTAAAAATCTTAAAGAACTCTAATTATAATACATTTTGCAATAGATAAAGAGAGCCAGAGAAAGACTGTGCCAGCCACTTACCACAGGAAAAAAAAAAAAACCACAACAAACAACAGAAAAAGATGAAGAAATGAAGGACTATCCTGGCAGACAAAGAGGGAATGTGAAGTAGTTTGTATAAACTCCTCTCATCCTTCATCTAGGCTCAAACCAAATATAATGACTCATGTATGCTTAAAAGCATTACTGTCAGTTGAGAGTTGATAGATTTATTGACGTACTGAAGGAATAATGTTGGACCAGAGAGAATTGGGAAGAAAATGGCTGAAAAGAAGTTCTACTATACTCCTAAGAAGTTTTGAGACACTCCAAACTAGTGTGGGTACCCAGACTACTCAGGCATGCAGTTAGCTTTGTGTATTGTAGTTTCTGTTACCAGGCTTGTTATATCATTAAATAGGTTGCCTGTGATTGAAAAGGGGAAAACCTGTGATTTCCTCACTCCCAGTTCTATTTTTCAGACCAAGTTCCAACAACTGATTTGATTGGATTTCTGCAAACCTGAGTTAGTTCATTAAGCTGCAAAGCTCTACTGAGGGTTGCTCAAAGGAATGCTGAATGGCAAAAAAGTCAGCAGAGAAGAGCTGCAAGGCTTCTTCAGCACAACAGAGGGTGGTTGTGGAAGAGGATGACAAAGAACAGGCTACACTCACTCAAAGATGAGGTTACCACATGTACACATACCACTAGGCATTAGTTTATTGTGCCTGATGTTCTGTTACGAGTTTTAAACCTGCAGTGTTTAATAACGAGGCAGTGTTTAACACTGAAATTGCCTAAAACACATCTTCCCCAGCTGTCTAGTAAAACTTGAGTCCAAACTCTTATTTTCATTCAATGGAATGATCTGGCATACTTTATAACACTGAATGAAAGATCTTTCAGGCTCACTCACCAGAAAGAATAAACAGCCTTCCCAAGAGGAAGACTGCATATTACATTTATTTACAGATTGGTCTACTAAAAAACCCAAAAGCAAATGATGATTACTGCTGGAAGATGATAGTTTGGGAAGTGAAAATCTGGTATAGCTGGATCTAATCACCTGAGAGACAGACAACAGCTCTTACTGCTTCCTGGCCATGGAGATGTTTGTTTGCCGTGTTTGTCTTCCCCTGAAAGAAACAATTGAAATAATTTATACACCCACAAAAATAAGATCTCCAGAAAACAGACGAAACAGCAGGAGAAAGCTACAGTCACACATCTACCCATAACAGACCTTCCCTTGCCTTGCATGCCTATTGTACAGATTATTATTCTCTGTGTCATGGATACTTGTGTGCCTGCATAAACTGGACAGTCATACTCTCTCCACTGCTCTTGAGGTATAATTCCCATAATCTCCAGTTTCCTCAGCAGAAGAAAAAAAGAGGCAACGATGCTGAACTAATCAGTATTCGTAAAATGTAAAGACTTATTTGAGCCTTTAAGTGGCAGGAGTGATACCAAATTGTGTAGTGTTGACTACAGGTATTATGTCTGAATTGTGACTTGGTCATGGATGTGGAAGGCAGCTTTTCAGAGAAGGGCCTTCAAGATGGCATCTGGTCCATCCCACTACCTCAAAGCATAATAAACTCTTCCTAATCTCTTTTTTATTGCTGTTGTACAGCATGAGCACTGAAGACACAGAATTTCCACTAAAGCAGTATCCATTTGGAGATGTTTTAAGAATTCTAAGCTAGACAAAATTCACTGGAAAAGTAGAAAATAGAGCAAAATCTCACCTGGGCTTACTGTATATTCAGTCTGTCAGCATATTTTTCCCAAATTGCTGTGCAGCAAATTATTACTCAGCCTCATGCCAGCTAAGCTGGTGCCAACCAGTCTGAGTGTGGAGGTAAGGACAGCAGAGCAATGTGTCTGGCAGTGAATTGTTGGATGGTTACAAGTGAAAGTCAAACAAAGCAAAAGCAGCCTCAGAATCCTGATGCCAGTGTTTTCTTTCTTCCCAAGTGGCCTGCCGATGTGCATATGGAGAATGTGGCTGTACTGTAGTTCGTTGGTTAACTGTCCCTTTCAGTGTTGGTTATGCTCTATAACAATCAACAGCTTTCAAATTCAGCACATTAGCCAAAACCAGGTGCATTCAGAATGCTTTGCTCTTTCCTCACTCTGTTTTGTTGGATGCAGTCAACACATCACATTTCTTCCCCACTAGATGCCACCGTGAAGTAAATGCAAACTGCTGTGGTGTTATCACCTGACTCCACATCCTGAGAGTCAGTGCTGAAAGAGCTGTTCAGAGCTTTTCGAAGCTGTGGAAGCATAAAAAAGTTGTGAACAACAGCAAATGCACATCAGTTTCATTCTGCTGTGACAAGCTGTAAGATTTACCAGTGAGTCTATTGCAACAACCTCACACTGGCCCATATGTAAACTTCCTGGGGCGTTATGGGCTAGTCATGCCACAGCTATTTGGACAGGTTCCTAGTAAGCTAAGGATTATGGGGTAACATTATAACATTGTTACACATTTGCTGCACATTAACTACTATAAACATGAATTAGTTTAAGTTAGGATTGCTAAGGCATAGGGAGTGAAGGAGAGATCTTCCTTGTAAATTTTGCTTCATCAGATGGCATCCAGGTTTGTGTCTTTCCAGGTGATAATACAGGCTTACAGAGCCTTAAAAAAATCCACCCTCAGTTGCTCTGCGCACCACAGCACTGGAAACACCCACTTGTGAGTTCTGGGCCAAAGACAGGATTCTGATGTGGGAAATGTTTAAGGGATGTTGGAAAAATAGTGGAAAGGTGCTGGAGGATGCCAAAGCCTGTGATACACTCAGATCCAGTTCATGGGTCTGTGTTGTCCTGTGAAGAGTGCCCCAATTCAGCACAAGCTTGCCCACACAGTGCAAAGGGTAGCTCAAGCCCAGTTTGCTTCTGAATCTCCCCCACATTTTGAGGAAGAGCTTGTCTGCCTAATGCTTGCTGGCATGTGTGGGATACATAGAAGTATCCCAGGTAAGTGCTACTTGATCCTTCAGTATTGCTGGTAGGTATGTATTTTTTCATAAACTTAAATGACTAAACGTCAGCCAGTAGCTATTGTGCAAGTGTTTCAGGACTTAAAGAGGAACTGGTTTTAGGACAGCAGCCCAGATCAAATAGATCAATTTCTTGCTTGCAGAGGACAGATTTCAAGTATCAAAGAATGTTGCTGAGCTCTTATTTGACTTGCAGGTGCCTGTTGTTGTATCTTAATCGACTGCTATTAAATGGGACTGTAAGAGCAGGACTATGACCATGAAGACAGAATTAATGCAGAGAGAGTCGGTTTAGGAAGTCTGTGGCTTGATTAGCTTGATCAAATTGTACTTTGAAAATGGGTTAATAAATCTAAAGGAGGAGGAAGGGAGGGGAAGCTCTTCTGAATTATTCATCATTTGTTTCCCAGTTGACAAGTTTACATAGACATGAAATTCAGGTGGGAGTACAGGGAGTGGGTTATTTATTAATTACATATGAATTGGACAGGCCTTTCCCCCTTGTATCCAGATTGGCTTTCACAACTTAGCATTGCTTACAGCTGGACAACTTCTTTTTGCATTCAGATGAAGAAATTGTAGAGCACCTCTGAAAAATCCAATCCATCAAAATTGAAATTCATTTTAGGATTATTTTTCACACATAACATCAACTGTCCTAGATGATACTTTAACTCTTACGAAAGGACCGAGGAAGAAATTTTCATACACCGCGTTCTAGAAAGCAAGTGTGCAAGGAACCAACTTATCATTGTGATATTTCAGGCTTTGTTTTGATATCTGTGCCCACAGAATGAACATCAGGAATTGAAGACTGCTCTTAAGTGTGCTGGAACTTCACAACCTTCTGTAAAAGTCTGAGGATGGTGAAGATCTCAGAGGGGCTTCATAGGTTTAGGCTTCTGGTAGATGGAATGCATAACATGCAGTTTGTTTTTGTGAACAAATGTGAAATCTGTGTCAGGAACAGTAACTGAAAATAATGGTTTTCCCAGTTAGCAAGGATGTAGTCTTAAATCTTGTAGCTTTAGCATTTGTTTAGAGAATTACGTATTTGGATGCTTTTTACTTAACATTTCCTGCAGTCTTTTTTTAAACCTACTGCATATATCAGGCAGACTTTGCCATCCCTAGGTTTATTTTTCTATCAATATTGCAACCACTGAGTTGACAGCCCATGTACCAAGAAAATATCATTTGGGATTTCCCCCCTTTTCAGATATATCTGCATCTGAATTTTTACTTATGCATGTTGTTGTAAGACTGCATTTTTTTTTTTGCAGGGCACATGAATAAACAGGACTGTGAACAAACCTTCTGCCCATACCAGAATTAAGCTGAAGTATAGACACAGCACAAAAATGTATCTTCTTTGAAAAAAAAAATACAATCATTCCACAATCCCGCCTAACTTGCTACCTGATCTGTAGCAAGTAAATTGACTTGTAGCATTTACTGTCAGCAGAGGGTAAGTAGCAGGAGGAGTTGTCTGCATCTTTCCTGTTACGCTTACCTGCTTTGAAGCTATAGCTCTCTATCTGCACTAGGATGTTACCTCATAAGTAGTTACCACCTTAGTGACTGCAGGGTAAGGACATACTTCTTTTCCTAGTGAAGGCAAGGCATACAAATAAGTTTTCATTAATGCTGACAGTTAACGGGATGAGTGACTTCACATACTTTTTGGGTTTCAAACATTTTTTGTTTCTTTTCCAAGTAAAATTGAAAAAGGTCCTTTGGGGAGCTCAAGGTTGATCCTCTGCTGAGTTATTATGCTGTTTGCAAAATTATGTTCTCCTCTGCAGCCCTGTGAGGATATGAAAATAAAAGTTTATTTTTATATATTCTGACACAGAGAGGGAATATATTCTACATACCAACCTTTTCTGCTCAGTGCTTAAGGGTTTGTTAATGCAGAAAATTCATGGATGTGGCTGGAAATCGTGGATGAGATTACTCAAGCCGAAATCCTGTAGAATATATATGGTTTGGGGAGTTACACCATACTCAGGTCCTGGCATCTCCTAGACTAAATACCCTGGGAGATTTGGGAGCGATGGTGGTGTTCTGATAACTGTAGGCTTACTCTGACCTCACAGTCCCACCTACAGGGAACAATGGCAATGCATAGTTATTTTGCTGCTCCTTCAGAACGACAAACAGGTGGCTGTCTTCCCCCGCAGGCAGGGAGCGGAGGAGGTGATGAATTTACTAAATAGTCGTATTTTTTTCCAATGTCAAAGATGGGGGCAAACTGTCCTGGTTCAAGTAATACTTACACAGACTGGTAGGGGGTCTTCTTACACAGATGTCCCCTGAGGCCAGCAATTAATTTTAAATGAGTGGCAGCACTTGAGCCTGTTTCTGCATATAAGCTGGTATCTTAGATCCACCATGGGAATAGTACAGAGCAGTCACTGACTCACCATTGATAGTAGAATGTTTCTTTATTTTTGTAAAAAAAAACAGTTTTCATAACAGATGGACAAGTGGGAGGGAAACAGACTGCTGGATAGGGAAGGGTGTGGATGTGACACCTGCAGTTCTCCAAGATCCAGCAAATCCATGCAAAATTTCCAATAACTCTCCTTATAACCAAAGAATGCCCAAGTCCACTAAAGCCCACTCAACAAGCACAGGTCAATGCATCCCAGCAGTCTCTTTTCTCAGAGACATCAGGTCTTGGACATCAGAAATGAGAATGACAAGGAGGAAAAGGCATTTTTATATTTCTCAACAGGAAAGACTTTAAAATTTGCTGGCATTGTACAGATAAATGAGGTACTGTAAGTGCTCTGGGACTGTAGATGTATCAAGTGGGACAGATCCTTTGTGTGAAATGAAGCTTTAGAAAGGAAAACTTGGCATTTTTATGTTAGAAGATGGGGCTGCCCTCCTTAGCAGTATTATATAGAATACGCAGTCTTCCCAAAGATATAATGTGAGGATATATAAAGTGATTACTCTCTTATTTACAGTATTTACTGAATAAGTTCTAAAGGGTTGTGAAACTCTTCTGAATTAACAATCTTTAGTGCAAAAGAAAGAAGCACAGTTTTGACACCTACCTCTGGGAGGCTTGTCAGCTGAGATCAGAGGAATCAGAATTTGGGTCTCAACTCAGCTTCTGATGCTGTCATTTTCTGTTCGTAGGTCTGGTATTTTATGTCAACATTTGAATCTGTCCTGCAGCATCTTGGAAATAAGGCTTTTTCACAGATAGTTGTGCTGGAAGACTAGTGTGGTTAGATGCTGATTTAGTATGTTAGAACATTTACAGTCTAGGTAAGTTGTAGCTTTCAAATGGCACATCAGGAAAATTGAGAGGTTGTACAGGGTAAGCCAGATGTTGAGCCTGGGCTAGTCTGCCTCATGACGGCTGAATGAAAGACACATACCAAGCCACCTTGATCTGCATAGATTTTTGTTAAATTTAAATGTCATTGACTAACTCAGTAGCTGTCGTCTTAGCTGGATTAATCTCCAAATCATCACACAGAATTTGGGCTGTTGTGCAGTACTGGGAGTAGCACTCCTTGAGAGGCCAATCTTTAGATGGGCTGCGAAGCCACCATCCTGCCTGGTGGTATCTGTGTGTTGTCCCCATGGCAGAAAGCTTGAGGGTAACCCTCCTGCTGCCTTCTTTTCCAGGTAAACACAGCCAAGTGTGGCATGGGAAGATACTGCTGAGAGTGTATGGTTTGCTGTATTCCCTTACACAGTCACCATGCTATTTCACAAATTAAACCTGCTTATGTGGGGGTTAATGGAGTATGAAAGGTGCTATTCAATATAAGGAAGTGATTTTAAAGTAGTTTCGTACTAAATACATTGGTGAGAAAAACACTAGTCTTGTCCATGGACCAACTGCATCCAGTATGGACATTACTTATCATTTTGCTCCCCCTCACAACAATCAGCTGTAAAAGCCATATTCCTATTCCAAACAGCCCACCCATATGCAGGCCTTTAAGGGTAAATATACAACCTGCTGTACAGAAAGCAATGGAGAAACAATTTCGTGTTACTATCACAAGTTCTTGGAGTCAGTGTCTTCTCTAACTTCCACACTGGTTTTGTGTGGGGAGTTTACACTTTCCAAGTTGTTGGAGAGAAGAGAATTGGCAAAGTGTATACAAATGTGGAAAACACCTGGAGTGTTTATCGCTAAGCTAGAATTAGACTGTAATAAAGAAGATAGGCTGGGTAAAATTCATGCCGATTAGAGATGTAGGCTGAAACAGTCTCACTCAAGGTTTTTCTGTAAGAGGCAGTGGCTCTCCCAGAAGTGATAGGCCACATTTGATTCCATCTTTCCCATCCACAGAAGCAAAGTCTATCTCTGTACATCACTCATAGGTAAAAGGATTGGGTCAGATTGTTGTTTCATAAATTTAAGTAAAAATTTTTTTCCTCACTGTTCCAAATGATCACCAGGATATTTGAACCCAGGCTTTCCTTTAGTGCTCACTGAGTTTACTTTCCATCCACATGTTCCCTACTGGTCTGTATACAAAGCTGTTCACACGATTCATTATTGCAGTGCCAGGCCCTGGCATTTCTTCAACTTTCTTTGGAGGAAAACAAATGAAAAAGCTTTGGAAGAACTAGTCTGTGTTTTGAGAAAGAAAACCCAACATGGGTATGAAAGGAAATGTTATTATGAATCTGAGTCTGTTAGGAGAACAATGTCCATTTGACTCCCAAACTTCACACTGCATTTTAATGACTGAGTGATACTGGGAAGGCTGAAAGGCACGAACATGTTTTCATTCAGCTTAGTTAATGGAATGGAGGACAAAGGAAGAGAGCTATAGTGTCTTTTAACATTTTTTCTCCCCTGCTGCTCATTTCCTGCTGATGGTTTCTTTTATTTAAAACCTTTGTTAAATTTTATCTTTATTTGCTTTCCTATTTTGAAAGTTCTGTCTCTTTCTGATGTCTGGAATGCAACTATTCACTGTACCGTTTTTAATGTCAGAAACCAATAGTTCCAGCAGGTGATGAAACATTTATATACTTCTGAAACTCTGTTGTGTAAATCTGTCACTCAAGTGGAAAAAAGGCAGTTTAAGGTTTTCCCTCTTGAATGGGAGAAATGCCTGAGAATTTCCAAACCACTGATAATTTCTGTATGTGCCCTGTGGGCTCTTCCCGCTTATGCCACTTAACTTTGTTGATTCAACTCTTTTTACAAGCAAGGAATTTAAGGGCAGAGAGATAGGTCAGTAAATACAGGCTCCAGGACACATTCTGGTATGTGTCTCTTTTGCGTTTTTGGCTGTCATTATTGTGGCTTTTACTATTTTCTGCAAGGGCTTTTAGAGGGATATGAGTCTTTCCTGACAGCAGAAAGTTTCTGTAATATAAATTTTATTGAGAGTGTTGTACACGTTGCCTGTAGTGTCAACAGCCAGTGGGTCCCAGGCAGCCTGTCAAAGTTGCCCAACACTCTCCAGATACTCAGTGCTGCTGTTGATGGTTATGCGGTAAGTTGTAGGGCTCAATAGGCAGGCAGAGATTCTTTCCACCACCATTTTGCTGAGCAAAACATGTTTCACAAGCACAGAGCCCTCTTTGCTTTGGCATCTCTAGGTAGTAGGAATCCTACTGTGCATTTCTACATCAGTGAACTGCTGGGCGTTCTCAGTGCTCTCTGGAGATGTGGTGATTGGGGAAATAACATGCTTGAGGCGCAAGAGCATGGAAAAAAGCAATATGAGGAGGATAGCCAGAAGTGTTAGGAACAATCCCACATACACATAAAGGCTGGAATATTTATCTGCTGTTGTGTCTACTTCTGTAGCCAGAGTTGGAAAGTGGACTCGGCCAGTCAGGTTTCCACGGAATTTGAAATAAAACTCAGTCATTGCTCTCTGTCAGCTTTCGTCCATTTTCCCTATTTACCTTCAGATTTCCTGTCTTCCTCACCAGACTCACAAAGGAGGTCAAGAGAGGAAACTTAGGACAGATGGCATGATGGCTTCAGTAATAAATATGCTCCATCCTCTTGGTCTCAGGGCTGCTGGTTCACACAGTTAAGCACACTGCATGAGACAGGCCTTTGCAAATCATTTTGCAAGTTGCTATTACAATGACAACAAGCATTGAACTTGTGTTTTACACTGCCTTTTATTTTGTACTGAAAATGCTTTGGTCCTTCTTTTGGTAGATCACCTCCTTTGGCAGGTGGAAAGCTTTGGTCTTTCTCTCAAATTGAGCTGCAAAGGTTTGCACCGCTTTGGTTTTTGCAAGTGTTGTTTTCCAAACAGAGCTTTCTGCCAGCTTTTCCCACAGCAGGTGGTTTATCCTTGTATGAGCTGGGGATGGGGTTTTTCTGCTTTGCCAGGCTGCTGGGGGATCTCTTCACTCCTAATCCAGGGCTATTGATATTTGCTTAAAGAGTATGGAGTTTTGAGTTTCTCATTAGGAACAGCCAAAAGGTCAGCTTTCTAAAAGGAAAAAAAGGAGAGAGGGATAAAAAAATGAAATCAGGTACCAAAATAGCCTAGTCTATATGTGCTATCTTTAGAACAGAGAAGAAAACACTTGTCATGCTCCTGTGAGACACCTTGAGATTAGAAGCACTGAGTATTTAGAGAAAGCCCATGCAAATCTAATTGTTAGGATCTCCTCTGGTAACACTCACTGCTTACTTATGAGTAAGAGAAAGTCCCATGGTCTATGGAATTAGATGCCACGGAGGAAAGGAAGATATGAATCCAGGCACTATCTTCCACCATGCGTCTCATCGATTGTTTATCAGGACCCTCTGTTTCTGAGGTAGGGTGTGCCTGGCAGGCATCCAGAGCCCTGCCTGTCCCACTGGGGCAACTCTGCCGCAGGATATGGCACTTCACCACCTCCTGGGAGCAGAACTTACTAGAAATGGGGGGCACCTTAATGTTTTAGCATTGTCAATTCTTCCAGCTGGAAACAGAAAACATAAATGCTGAAATTTCACTGTAAATGGTACGCCCAAAAGCATCATATTCTGCTGTGATAAGACCAAAATTTTGGGTTTAGCTGAAGCAAAAATGATAGCACTGATACAAAGTGATGATGTTCATTACAAATACACCTACATAAGATGTAAATAGAGTAATATTAATATGGTAATATACTATGGTAGTCAGAGTAAAATGAAATGTTAAGTAAAAATTATAACAGCTTTTAGATAAGATTTCACCTAAAAGGCACTGCTGCAAAAATTTTTTACTTTCGTGGGCCTTCAGATTGTAAAATCTAGCTTGTTTATTGGCAGCATTTGGTTATGTTCTCAGCCATGTACCAATAGGAACAACACCTTGCTGTTTTTCAGATAGGGGCGGTTGAAATCTGGAGGCCTGAGTCATCAAAGCACTGATACTCAGGCTTGCATTACAGACAAGACAGACCTACTTTGGCTCACGTGATGGAGAAACATCTGATGTGCTGAGATTTTGGAGGAGAGATGCTGGGGATTGTCTACACTTTACCTCCCAGCTCCTACAATACCTTCTTCAGTATCAAAGCATTTGAGATAACAGTGATCCAGTTTAGGGATTATTGGGCCGGATCCTGCTTAGTAATAGTCTGGCTAAGCTGGGCCAAATTGCTGATTGAAAAAATTGCCTGGGGAATTTGACTTCTGCAGTCCCTGTGCGGGTAGTGGATTCTGTACTCTGCTTTGTGCAGGAGGGTATGGGCAAGCATGGTAGAAAAGGCCTGCTCAGTATTTTTCCAGGAGCTGACACGATCCCTTTGGAGCCAGTTATTCTGGCAGCAGGTTTGGTGCTGATGCAAAAACATAGGACATGAAAGTGAAGGTTGTGTTACAGCCAGGCACTTTTGCTCTCAATTATAGGGCAATAACTGTGATTTTCACACTTCAAACATATAAATGGACATTCTCCCCCCATGAAGAATATTCTTATGTTACACAGCAGGTGGGAAATAGAGGGTGTGAAGGTTACTGGCCATATTAAACCTCTGTTTTAACAACGTGATTTCTCAGTTGATAATGAAATGTAATCAGTCTGGAATCTGACACTTGTTTGAGTTGAAGTACAGAGCAATGACTTTGCCCATCTCATCTGCCGTCTTACTGAGAGCAAAAGCCAGAGCTGCTCTCCTTAAGCAGAGAGCCTAATGGTTTTACATACTTCATAAAATTAGACTGCAGAATGCTAAGGACATTAGCCTGAAGTTCAATAATTAACTACAAACCAAGACATTGAATTAACAAAGCTCAGCTGGGCATTTATTGATAAAAGGAGCAGATTAATAGTAAAAAAGTATTAGCACTGGGGAGTTGGCACAGCTTGCCTTTTTTTTTTTTTTTCCCCTCAACTATAGAATTGTTGGAGCAATTTACTACTCAGAAAGCTGTGAAATTAACTACATCTTTTCCAGAAATGAGCCAGAAATAATTCAGTAGCTCCAGGCAATCCCGAAGATTTTTGCTTTTCAATCTACCAATTACCTCATTGGGCACAGCTTTTTGGGTATTTGTAGATTTAGCTTTGCATACTCCCCGTTAAGGAACAGAGGCTTGAAGACTGTAGAGACCGAGGTCATGTGAAAATAAGTGGTACACAAAGATTCTGAATAAACTTTGTATAGAACAGATCAGCACTGTAACTTTGTATGACTCAGATTACAAGAGGCAAAACCTCACTGGTTACCGTGAGAAGCCCTCAAGTCCATGGATAGAGATAGTAAGTAAAAGTTTGTTACAGAGCAGAGCAGCATAACTGGAGCCCACATTCCTGTGATCTAAGTTGTTGATCAAGGTTTAGTTATTCTCTTCTGGCTGGGCCATGCTCCCGTTTCTGAAAGGTGCCAAGCACCATTAGTGTTCGCTGATGCTCAGTGGGTACAGATTGATTCCAAGCAGACACTTCTTTTTTTATCAGTTAGTGGTTGTTTTTAACCAAAGATTAAAAAGACCCAAACCCAATATATTTCATTTAATAAAAATCAGTAATGAAAATAGAAGCCTCATACAAAACAACAGAAAGGTTTTTTCTCAGAGTGTGTCACTGAGACAGGAAATTCATGATCCAAAATTACCATCCTCCCACTGCAGCTATCAGGGTTTGGGGACCTTCAGGTTTGGGGAGTTTTTTATGAAGACTGCGTGGCCCTACTCTGCACTTTTGTAGGTCACACAGTAGCGGAGAGAAAGATTTTCCCCAAAACAGTGCAGACAGACAGTATAAATTGATCTTGCAGATGCAGTAAATGTCTCATCTTGCCTACTTGCTTCCCGTACTTTACTCCCGTATTTGGTGTAAGTGCTTGCTTGCACTTGCCAGCAAGGCATCTCTGAAAGTGCAAGTAAATTCTCTGAGTTCTATTTTGCTTTTCCACTCAATACTCCAGCTACTACAAAGAGGTAAGTGGGACAAAATAGTCACACAATTACTTGTGTAGCTTCTCCAGGGCTGTTAAACTGCACTGAACTGGCTGGCAAGCGCAGAAAGGTTTGGTTTTGAACACATACAGTACCAGGTGTATTCTGTCTAGGTGACCTTTAGAGAAAAAAAATCATTATTGTAGAAACGTAAACAAAGCATCAAAGTATCAATTCTGTCCATTTTCTCCAGGTAGGATCTGAGGAAGAGGAAGCGGGGTGAGTGTGTGTGTGTGTGTGTGTCTTCTTTCAGTGGTGGATGGTATTTTTTGTTCTCATGCTGAAGTGCAAGATAGCATGTCAGTGTCTCAGCTGTGGCAGTGCATAGGAAGAGAACAGAATAAAGCATAGTTACCTTTCAGAGCAGGCAGGGGTGTTGGGGCTAGGCACTAGAGCAGCTGGTTCAGACCATGAGCTTGCTGGTGATTTATCTAGGAACATCTCCTCCCAGGTAGTGGGATTTGAGCCGATAAGATTTGCTGTCTTATTGCTGGAGTCAGGATATTGTCTTTTCAGCAACAGACATGCCAAGTGCACTTTCTTCTCATCTGCTCCTGAATTCACATGGTTTGCTGGCAGGAATGGCTCTTACTCCCGGTCTTGAGATGTCAACTGACAGTCTAACTGGACATCACTGCTGATGCCCTTCCTTCGCAGGCAGCTGGAGAAGGGGACAAAGGAACCTTCTCTTCATGAGCTTCACTGCATGGATGGAAACAGCGAGTCCCCTCCCTCAGCAGCGGCAGGCAGCAGAGCGGAGAGGATGGGTAGCGCTTGGGTGCTGCTGCGTCTTGGCAGCAGGCAAGGAGGGAAGGGAGGGAGGCTGTGAGCTCAGCTCACAGCAAAGTTTGTGCAAGGTTCGTCTTAACCCTTTCGTGCTTGCTGCCTGCTAATTGTGGAATAAGACATGTGCCAGGAGGACAGGTTATCTCTAATTTTCTGGAAGGTGCAAAGGTTTTTTGTTTTGTGATTTTTGGGCAGGGTTCCCTGGTGAGGGCTCCCAGCTGGCTTCCCGTCTGGAGCCATGAACAAGTGTCACTTTTCAGCTGAGACCCTCAGGATAGTCCCCAGGCATTGCTCTGTGGCATTGCAGCTTTTGATGTGTTTTTGTCCCTGTGCTTACAGTTTAGTGGTTTGGGATGGGCTGTGAGGCTGGTTTAGTTTACGGTCCTCTGTCCCCTGAGTAGTTTGAAATTGTGCATGAACAAGCATAACCCCAACTTTGCAGTGTTGTGGGGAAAAATTATTTTCACCAATTTATGAATGTGTGAAGCACAGATCTATCTGCAGAAATGAGATAGAAGGAGCCAAGATTAGGGTGAGAATTCAAACCATCCTGATCCCTCTGATTACCACACCTTTTGACCTGCATTTCTTAGCTCCCCTCTGGCTGACAAAGCAAAGATGTTTTGTGATCCTGTTCCACTTATGACACAAATTAGGGTAAAACTTATCAATGAATCTCTATAATTTTAGTGGTGTGCATGTTTCAGAGGGATGATAGGGAACAAGGTTTCCTTTGGTTTATGTAAGGTGGCTCAGTTTGATGCATTGCAGCGACCCCCAGGGTTTCACCAGCAGAGGACCACAGCTGGATGTGACCAGTACATAGATGGAGTAGCTGCAGTTTGCAGCTCTAAGCACTGAGCTGTGTACAGCAGCATGCAGCTGTATTTTACATGTCCATGTCCCTTGTACCCCAGGAGGTGGGTTGGCTGGAGGCACCTCATGGGGTGAACCTGATGCACAAGCCCACACTGGCCACTTGGCTTGTGGTAGTTCCCAGTGCCTACAGGTTGTCTTTTGTAGCCTGTGTTTGGGGCACTGAGAGCAAGGTTCCCCTCTGAAAAGTGGGTCCCACACAGGGATTTGGGAAAGACAAGTTCATTCGCTCTCTACAGCTTTCTGTGTGACAAAATAGAGTCGTTTAATCTCAAAACTGTCTCCTCAGAATAGCTCTTCCTCTCTGGTCCCCCATGGCCACAGCCTGAGCAGAGGGGACAAAGAGTGATGAAACCCAAAGCTGCACAACTCTTTCATCCTCCGGGGGCGGAGGGCTGTATTATAAATCCATCTCTCTAAGGGCTCTTCAATCTCTGGGGCTCACCACCACAGTGTATTATTGCAATGCAGCACTATTTAGATAAATAAAACATAGTCCCTGGAAAAAACACAATTTTTCCATGCTTCTGTAGTGGGATGAACTCTCTGAAAACCAAGACTTCTAAGACAGCTTTGATTGCTGATTTTATTTCACATTTCCTTTGTTGTAATATCATGTGCAGTGCCCAGTGTTGCAGTCTATGCCATGATTCCCTGCTAGGCGCATAGGAATGAGAATGCAGTGATAAACCAGAAGGAAGATTATGTGTATTTTTCCCTGGAATCTGTACAACTGCTACTTTACCAACTAACTACCTGACAGCACCTCCAAACCCGGGGTACATGCCCTCTTATTTAAAAAAGAAACAAATGAGAGCTCTATTTAACTAGGAACTATGTTGCTTGTTGAGTTTTGAGACCCAGAAGAGACAGACGTGTTGAAATCCTGCGACCCTGCTTTCTATATAATGTTAATGAGCAGTGTTGAAATGAAAGGCTCTCTCTCCCCATCCGTGCAATCCAGCTTCTCTGCTCAGCTTTTTTCCCCTTTGTTGGTTTTGCAGTAAATTATCTCTCCCTTTTGTGGGACCAAGCTGCTGTTTGCTGGATGGGTACACTTAGATTTCTTGTTTCCTTTGTAGCGGGGTATAATGAAGACAGATGAATTTTAGATAATGCCACAATTTATAACAGCTGAGTCTGATAAATGCTTGACTGAGTGATTGCTGAGTTCCTGAATTGTTGAGAAGTATGTAAGGCTTTCTCTTTATGTAAATTTTTGGGCCAATCAATGACAAATTTGTGCTACATAAATTGAAGGTGTACAAATTCCCGTGGAAATACACAGAGATATGAGCCCAGTGAAAGTAATTTTTTAAGCAGCCATTGAGAATTTGGGAGCAAAACACCAGGGAGCTTGTTAGGGTCTTTGCGTTATTTGACCTGTGTCTCAAACTTTGTATCAGGTCATTTTATATATCTTTCTCATAATGGGCCCATACCAGTCTTAGAGTGAAATTTGGATTTAACAATGCATAAATAAGATCTTTGAATGATTGCTAGCGTGTGTAATCTGTATGTTCCTATAGGGCTGCTTCTGTTATCCAAATTCATGAGTCCTGTGAACATAGTAAATGCATACTTCAGGTCTTTAAAAAATATTTTCAGTGCAGCTGCAGTGAGTGGAGAAAGAGCTGTGCAGTTCTCTCCCCATGTCCCTTTCCTAGCAGACACATCCCAGAATGGTTTATTCAAATCCTTAGCTGTAAAGACCTTCCATCATTTGGGGCTGTTTGTGTTTGGGAGGGCCAGGGCCAAGCGAGAGGTCTCTTTTGCTAATGTAGATGCTGTATATTGAACTCAGGAAAGAGCCACAACTTGGTAGGTGTCTGTGCACATGTCAAAGATGACAGAGAAAACAGAAGCAGGGGCTGAGTTTTCAGTATTAAGGGCAGAAAGGCAGACTTTTAACTCAGATTTATTATGTCTGAATCATATTCGGTGTTTGGATATATTTTCCACCTGTTGTTTAGAGGTTACACTTAATACCAGCTCGCTGTTTCTCCATTTCTGTCCTTCTCTTTCCTCCTCTTAAAACAATTTCCTTCACTTACATGGTTAATCCCTGCCTGGATAAGAGTTTGGCTGACTGAGTTGTTGTACTGAGCTGAGGCAGCTCAGCTTGCCTGGAGTTTCACTGGCTTTCAAAGAGCTTAGGTGGAGTTCACCCACTTCTCCCCTGAGAGCACTGCTAGAAACCTGCACCAGATGGCTTAGAAATCAGCTCAGCATTGTGAATTTCTAGTTGTATTCATTACTTATGGCAATAATCATACTCAGCATTTCTGTATTTTCAAGACACTTCACACACAGTCCTTCAGTGAGGTACAGTCAGACAGCGTTGGACTGCCAAGTGTTCAATTTTAAACAGCTTTTGTGGTTGTAACAGGCTTTGTAGCTGTGCAATGTAGTGACCCATTGGACACCTCCTTGAAGAGGTGCCCAGCCCCTCTCTAGCTTTAGAGGCCACAAGGTCCAACTCCCAGGGTGCTCAGATGTTATTAGATATATCACGTGGCAAAAGACCTGTCCTTTGCTTTTCCTGCCTTCCTCACCCCTGCCTTGGCCACCCCCAGAGGTGCTAGGAGGCCCCTTGCTGCCATGAGGAGAGTTAGGTAACTGGAACTGCCTGAGGTGTTTGCTTGAGTTGTTGTTTTTCCAAAGATCAGGATGGTTCCTAGTCTCCACCTAGAACTGTACAAGTGCTATGAACAAGAGGGTAAGGTACTGTGGAGAGATGCTGAAGCAAGTGACAAAACTTAGTACTGCCTGTTTTGGCAGAGTGGAATCCGTTGTACATATGTTCTTGTTTTAATTTGTTTTAATATGTTTTGTCTTTATGGCCATGGCACTGAGTAGCAGATGATCTATACCACAAACGGGCTTGTGGAACACATGAAAAATCATGTTTCAGTAGGTTTTGAGTCAGGAGCCTCTAATGAATGTTTGGACTTTCAACTATTCATTGCTCATTCAGATTTGTGTGAAATAGGTCTAGCTGCACCCAGCTTTAAGGGAGAAATACCACAGCCCGTGGGATGGAATCCTTGAAAGCAAAGAAAGTTGCCTGGAGTTTGTTTCTTGCTTAGACCACTAAGGGCCCCAATAAAATATACTGTCTTCTCTCTGTCTCATTTCTTTTTCATGAAAAAGTATTAGTACTCCCTGCCCCCCCCAACAACAACAATATCAATACTAAGTGCTACGCAAATGCATGTGGTCATGTGCCCACTGCTCCAGCAAAGCCAAGTGCCTTTCCCTCTGTGCATTCCCACACAGTCTTGTTTTGTTCAGTGTCTGAAAATGCTCATGTATTTGGACTAAAAGAGTTTAAACAGTTTTGTTGCTTCAAAAGGCTTTGGGCTGTTTTGACAATTTAGCTTTGTTTTGAACTTCCTTCAAAAATATTGCAATGCTTCAGTTTATTTATAGAAATGTACTCTCCCACAGATAACTGAAGACATTTAGCCTAGTCTGATGTTACTGCTAATTTTTAGGAACATTTCTAATTTGATTTACTGTTGTCAGTGAAGGGCTACATTGTCCTGCACAGAATCCTGTCTGAAACCATCCTAAGCTTCAATTTCATGAGCGAGCTTCTGAAGAAGGCGTTGCAGGTCCCCAAAATGGTGTTAACACCACTCACAGAAGAGACTTCCAGGGCTCTAGGTAAGTCCATAAGAGCTAGCTCAGGTACGGCCAGCTGGCAGTGAGTAGGGTCGTATGGACAACCTCTTGGAGCAAGGTGTTACCTAAAAAGCAGCTTCCATTTGGATCCAAACTGCAAGTACATGAGAGCAACCCTTCATCAAGGTCCCACGCAGGTCCTTGTGGGCCTTGGCAAAAATTAGTTGAACACCACATCAGGGATAGAACTTAAAATATACCCTGGGTTCTGCAGCCCATGGTCTGGAATATTATTTTTTCTTCTGAAGTAGGGCAGTTCCTGCAGCAGTGCCTATTTTTAGGGAGTTCAGCACAATTCCTAGACCCAAGAGCTTCAGGTAAGTCTGGAGAAGCTCTCAGATGTGCTGATCGTCTGTTTTTGGCTGGCCAGTTGCTAAGATACAACCTGAGAGGTGGTTGCATGCCAGTGAGCCACTCAGTTTTAGTCATTTAAATTGGGTGCTTGTTTTTATCTCTCAAATCAGGCTTGTCTTACAGCCCATCTGCACTGCTTACCAGATGATCTTAATATAACTGATAACAATGCCCAATAAATACTAACAACTGGGCCTTTTTTTAGCAACAAAATAGCAGACTGGCTTTTAGGACACTAAGTTGTTTCTCTGCATCATGGACAACTAATCCATGTAGACAGTGCAGCATTTGTTGGGAATTGGGTCACTCATGGAATTTTTTTCTTCCTGTCTGCATGGCAGGGCTAGTGCCCTAGGGGAGACTTGGTATGGACCTCAGTATCAGAAACAACACCTGGAGTATGTATTTGCGTGAAAAATGTATGTTTCATGCTTTGGTGCTCTATCTGTTTGATTCTGAAACTTTGGACGTTGTTGATGGAGCCTGAAAATCTACTTGTTTGGGTTTTATTCCCGCCTCATTTTTCCACCGCCTGGCTCCGTCCTCTAGCTGTGGACAGCACTGCCTTTAGTGTTACTTAATATTGGCCCATGGGCAAGTGAATGAACCGCTCTTGAGCCATGGGACACACTGTCACCACAAAGCCCATCTTGGCCCACCCAGAGCTGAGCCTGTCTGTATGCAAAGAGCCCTTTGATTCCTGTGGGCTTCACACAGATTTCTGCCTGCAGGAACAGCTTGCAGGGTTAAGGTTTAGATGCAATTCCCTGAAAGGTGCTTTTCACAGCACAGATGATGTGAGGAAGGTCTCAGATACAGTCACCCATGTTAAAACATGTGTTTCTCCTCCTGTTGCAGTCAAAGGTACCACCTAAACTTGCCAGGCAGCACTGTAACTACAGGGCTGATCAGTAAAAGAGTTTTCTTCAGAGTTCAAATTCTGAGCAGAAAACTGTCCTAAAGCTGGAGTTCACTGTTATCCAGGATGGTATTTTGGTCTCAACCCAGTGTTCATAGACTCAAGTATTCACTCACTACTGGCAGGGCCCCATGAGGCATAACTTGCAGATTCTTTAAAATTTTAACAGATAGTCCCTCAATTCTAACCAAATCCTCCCAGCCAGACCATAAAGCTGAATGCACAGTGGATAGGGTATGGGGAATGCTAGCTGCAAAACAGTTAAACCCTTCTCTGAAGTCTCTGATGCCATGTTATTTGCGTGATTCACAGTTAACAGATGGGCTCATGCCTATATTCAGGGGGGACCAGTTCTTCAATTGCTATCATTAAATAATAATTATGACAGTTTATACTGTCATAAAGGAAAACAATTTTGTGGTGACCCCATTACATCATTTTTTGTTTCTTTGGTTTGTTTGTTTTAATTCCAGACTTAAAGAAGAAAATCTCTTTTCTCAGTTCTCATTTACAAAATATGCAGCTGAGAGAACTCTGCACACCCACACACTTTGACATTTCAGATATCAGCATTTCCATGCACGGTTGGATGAACTCTTTCTAAACCAATTTGGAGGAAACATGGTTGAAATCTTTACAGGAGGAGAGTGAAAAACAGTCATAGATGCAAACACTGCCATCTCTGCTCTGCCACCAGTTTTCACTGCAGTTTTGAAGAAACCCTCTGTTTGGATGTAGCTGTTCTATACAGGAGAGCACAGCCCAGGAATCCTGAGCTGCTGCCAATGGTACTAATAGACTTCTCATAGTTGAAGTTAAAAAAATTCTTCGAGTGATACAAAAGCCCATATTGCCATTATCTGACTAGCATGACATTGAACTAAATTTCCCAAGGGTTCAAATCATCCTGCATCCTTCTGCTTCAAAGCTACTGACACCTTCCTCAATACGGCCTTGCTCAAGCAAGGTACTTGATAGCTTTGAAAGAGCATGTTGAATCAGTGCTGCTCAGCCCCATTTTCTCTGGGTGGCCGTCAGTGTTTACCTGTACAACACAGGAAGATTCATCTTATGGCTAAGATGTTCCTGATGGCCTCTCGCATGGGGATTCTGGTGCAGAGGGACGTAATGCCTCCCAGGACAAATAGCAACATCGCAGATGTGTATGGGAATAAGCCTTCGTTTGTATTTAACCTGTGCGTGGGCCTAAGAACCCATTGGAGCTTATCACTGAAATAGTCAGGGACATCAGAGTGGGAAAAATAACTGCACTTTCTTCCTCTGCATCATAAAACAGTTATTCGGGTATTTGTCTTTAATCCACTTCCCAGGAGTGACCCTTCCCAATAGCAGGGATCCCTCTCTTGCTATGACTCCTAAGCACTGCTCTTGCTTCTGCCCCAAAGCATTTATGCCTTAACATCTGCCAGTTACTGCCAAAGAGCCCCGTAGTTCTGTGCTGTGACATAGACCCCGTGCATTGCCCTGACCCTGTGCAATGGTATCCCGTGTTATCCTGCTGCAGCAAGGGAGCAGGAAAAGAGTTCTGTCACATACCATTCTGAAATACTTTGTGATTCATTAGATGAAAAAATGCTACACTATTTTCACTCATCTCAGGAACAATAATAGGAATCAATATTACCAGTGAATTCCAAGTACATGCGTCTTGAGCCTTAGTGCCAAACTTTAATCCCCAGTTGATGCTTTTAGAGTACTGAAGAGGAGGAGAGCAGACAGTATGAAGACAGATGAAGAACAACTGTGTAGTGTCTGTGTTTGAGTTCCCACTTTGTTTCACTGGAGGCTTCTTTATACAGCACCTTTTAAGATCTACTGCTTTCCACCAACAGTGGAGACAGGATGTCAGCCTAGACAGACTCAGTCTGAGCTGTGACAGCAGTTCCTATACATTTATGGTGAAGCCAGGGTTGTTTCCATTTGATGCCTTTGTTTGTCTAATAGCAGTCACAAGTTCCCTCTTCCTCAGCCTCTGGGTTAATAACAGAACAAGCTTACTGGCCAGTTCCACTTAATTATGAAGCAAAGAATAAATGTCACTGTTTGATTCTCCTTAACTAATGTGTCTGATTATTAATAGCCAGTTTTGGTCCCCCTCCCAGCCTGTGCACCACAAAATACATTTCCCTTCTGTCTCCAGGATCAAGTTGTCTGGAATGCCACTGTTCTGTGAAGAGACTGGACAAAAAGCTTATTGAAGATCCCTTCCTTTTTATCCAGAGACTGATCTCTCTTGTTATTTTTAGGATGATATCAACAGAAGTTGCTTTATTGCTTCGCTTTTCATAGATGAAGACATGTTTTCAATACGGACAAAGGGCTCTACCCAGAAAAAATCACCACATGGTTCTCCTGCATGACACACATGAAGTCCACTGCTTGGTCACCTGGTCCTTTTTCTCAGGTCTCAAACGCACACCACACCCTGCCTTGCTCTACACAACCTCACTTAGTTCTCACTGAAAGCAGGACATTTTATCCATGCCCAAGATCGACTTCGCCAGCTTCTCCCAGCTTCTTAAACCCCAGACTTCTCTAGCACCTAGGTGTGAGTTCCAAACACAGACTGTTTTGCCACATAGATCTTGTACTGAAATCAGGTGATACTTTTTTGAAGAGAGAGTGGCTTCTTGTTCTGGGAAGCAATAGGAGCCCTCCTTGCTGGGCAGCAGCGGCCAAATGAGATGTGCACTGCTGCAGGGGACGGTACTGAAAAGAGACACCTTAGAGATGCCGTGCTATTGCTGAAGACTAACCTTTTCTCTAGCAGGTCCCTGTTGTTATTCAAACAGCAGTTCCATATACCCAGATTAAAGGACATTTAAATACTTTGGGCCAGGTTTACTCTCCATAGACCCGTGTGACTCCCACTGGAGATGCAAAGGCATTCAACCCTTCCCTGGCAATGGCTTTAGGAAATGCTAAGTCTGTCTCTGTGTCTGTTCAGTGCTAGTGCTGCTCTCTGTAAAGCTTTCAGATGCTCTATTTCCACTTCTGGAAGAGATAGTAATTTGCTATTTTACTCGCTAATGCCAACAAAATCCCTGTTGCCATCTCCTAGGATTTTAGTGCTGTGCAGCAAGGAGGAGAAGGCACTTTATCTGCTTCTGCATACAAGTTATTAACATTTCTTCCTGCTTCTGCTCTGCTTCTGATGACAGGCTCAAATACTCAAGAAAAAGAATAGCAAATGTAGAAATAATGCAATGAGCTGCCGGTCTCTTTCTTAAGCTGTCAAAGGAGCATGTTCAGTGTGTGTGTGTGTGATGTTCTGGGACTCTCAGCAGGGGTCAGTCCTGCAAAGGTTATCCTGAGAATAAATGCATGCATTTAAATGGGATGACTATAACAGTTAGACCTCTAAGGTCCACTGCTTTAAAATGAGGAACTCTCAATTTCGATGAGCTTGGAGCAGACCCAAAATCAGCAGCTACAAGATTTTTACACCACTCTGTAGAAATTTTTGTATGTGGACCCCACCAGAAGGCAGTGAGTGCTCTGTCTAGTTTAATGCAGACAGTTGGAGTTAATCATACAGATAACTGAAGAGATCATTCACATATTTCCCAGATGCAAAGCCTCTGTATTGATGATCAAAGCTTGTGGTGGCAATGTTCTGCCGGGTTGTGCTACAGTCACTCCCTGGCGGAGCCGCGCTTTCCCCAGGCAGTTTTCCACCATTTCTGTGCTCACTTACCAGAGCTGGGCTCCTTGGGGGAAGCTGTTTGTGAGTGTGATGTTGACGACTTCATCACTGCCATTGCAGCTGGCTCCATACCCAATCTGCATACTGAGAGTGCAGTCCTCCGTGAGTCCTGAAGCAAACTTTGCTGCACACTAACATCACCAATAGAGGCTATAGCTACCCTTCTTTAGCACCCCCTGCACATTTGGGCTGATGTTAGTGTAGGGACTTGTTCTTTGAGTGCTAACCTAGCCACCAATGATTCATAGAATCATAGAATAGCAGGTTGGAAGAGATCTCATTGGATCATCTGGTCCAACCTTTCTTGGTAAAACCATGGTCTAGACAAGACAGCCCAGCACCCTGTCCAGCTAAATTTTGAAAGTGTCTGATGTTGGGACATCTACCACTTCCCTGGGGACATTATTCCAATGGCTGATTGTTGTCATTGTGAAGAATTGTCTTCTTGTGTCCAGTCAGAATCTCCCCAGGAGTAACTTGTACCCCTTACCCCTGTCTTTTCCATGTGACTCCTTGTAAAAAGGGACTTTCTGTCTTCTTTGTACTCACTCTTTAAGTACTGGAACATGGTGATAAGGTGTCCCCTAAGCCTTCTCTTCTCAAGGCTGAACAAACCCAGTTCTGTCAGCCTTTCCTCTATGGCACGCTTCCCAGTCCTCTGATCATCTTTGTGGCCCTTCTGTGGACCCTCTCAGCCCATCCACATCTTTTTTATATAGCAGGGACCAACACTGAACACCAAGTTCCAGGTGTGGCCTGACAAGCGCTCAGTAGAGTGGGATTTGATGTACTCCTGGTCCCTTGGTTGTTTGCAAAAGCTGAATTGCTCAGTTGCTGAAGGCTAACAGATGGTTTGCAGCACCTAAAGGTGCTATCTTCCCTTGAGGGCTGAATTAGCCTACCTAATGTCATATAGGTGGCAGACCCTCTGGAATTCATTGTATCAGTGTTGGATGCTACTAGTACCAAACCCCTGAGCCTGCAGCAAGCAGTGGACTGGTGTAACAAGCTGACAAGTTCTTGTGGCTCAGAACAGAGCAGACATTGGCCTGTTATGTTTCACAGGACCTGGCTTTATAGCTTAAAATACAGCAACTCATGCTTGTGATGCTGGTAGTCAAGATAAATGCTCTTGCAAGAGTGGAGGGACCTTTTACAAGGTCTAGAATTCGGTTAGTTCCTCAAGTCTGAGCTACCCCTCACTGCTTTAGCAGTATTCGTTTCTGCAAATACAGTCTCCTGCCCACCCACTTAAATTCTTTTCCTATTCCTTAGAACTCTTTCTATACAGTGGCCACCCTTCTCCTTCCCAAGCCATCCTTCCCTTCCCCCAGCTCACCTCAGGCTGACACAAAGCTTGCAGGAGCAAAGCCAATTTATTGTAACGTTCATATTTCAGTGAGGGGGTCATATTGGACAGGGCTGCAGCAGAAAAGCAGCAGTGGACAGCTGTTTCCCATTTATTCACATGTAACCTCCACAGCGCTGTCAGCAGAATATTAAACAAGGTTTTAGCATCTGCTTTTTTGGTTGGTTGGGTATCAGCCAACTGCTCCTGAATTCTGAGATTGACTAAGTGTCTGCATATCTCATTAGCAGGGTTAGCTAATCTTTATCACTCACTGCCACAGCAAAACCTCAGCAGCTCTTAGCTCCTTTGCAGAACATAATTGTTGTCTGCAAGTGTTTGATTCTGGTGACTTCTATTGCCAAGGCACAGCATGGTCTCTCCACTGTTTCATAGGGACTGTAGGAAAGCTCCAGGCTGTACTAGACTGAAAAGAGCTGGTCACTCTTAGGAAGATGAATGTGCCTATTCTCTGGTGGGGGAAAAAAAAAAAAGGAAAAAAAAAAAAAAGAAAAAAATTAGCTTGCTTCTGCTAGGTTTTAAATCACAGTACAGAATTGAGGGCAATACACTTGTCACTCTTGCTGGCCCAGGGTGACAAGCAGGCATTCATGTTTGTATTCCAGGCAAAATTCCAAGGAGATCCCAAGAAGTCACCATTTGTGGTGGGCTGCAGCTCCCTGAAGCTTCCTCATGCCAATCTTCATTCTCAGCTCTCTCACCGTCTGTGTGTTCTGGTGAGCAGAGGCTGTTCCAAGAGATCAGCTAGCAGTAAGGAAAAGCAGGTGGAAAAAACCAGAAGGAAAAGATGCTGTCTTACAAGTCCCACAGTTAAACTGTCACCTTCTCTCTGCACCCAGTTGTGTTTCCACCCAGTAGTGAATTGGGTGAACATATTCCCTTTCCACCAAAAGCAGAGTTGTTAGGAAAGGAAATGTCTCTTCTCCCTGTCACAGTGAAGGCTCTTTCCTGCAGTACATTTACAAGTACTTTACCCAGTCTGCTTTTAAATAACACACTTGCCACCAGTTAAGAGAAAATAGCAAAGGTGAATTCTATGCTGGCAGTGATTTTGCCTTCTAAGGTTCCTCTGGTCAGTCTTTCTGTCCATTTCAGTGACGTAGCTTCAACTCTGCTGGGGGTGAGTAAACTCCAGCCACCGAAGAAGAAAATTTGAACGCCATGCAGTATAATCAACCCTGCTAATTTAAATATAAGAAGGGAATTTGAATCTCTAAATCTTCCTGAACCTCCTGATCTCCTTTAAAGTAGCAGGAAGATTTGTACCACTACTTTTTCTATCCATAAAATTTCTCTTGCCCTTTCATATTTTGAGATAATTCACTTTCAGTGGCTGTAATTCCACAAGCTACCTTCATGTTTTGTAAAATGCACATACAGTCTGCAATGCATGACCTGTGATATAAGAGCTGTCTTCTCCCATGAAATATTTCATGTAGGCAGGAAAACATTTTAAAAAAGAAATAAAGACAATAGAGACTTCTTTCCTGCTCTTTGTCACAAAAAACACATTCTCAGACCTAATGGTAAGACAAGGTCCACAAATGAGTAACTCTTTTCAAAGGAAACCTGTGTTAATAAAACTTAGCACATCAGTCTCTACATTCACACATTCCTGTATGTGGCCATCAGGCCTGTCACTTTTGGAGACACATACCGTTCTTTCTGGTAGTGGGACATAGAGGTCTTTCTGAGATCTACTGACATTTAATGATTCTTTTTGTTGCCCTGCTTGTGACTGTCACAGCACATCAGATTCATTGGCAGCTGAGGTTAAGACTTGTTTTAGGAGTTTGACAAAGTGTCTGAGGTACTTCAGAGAATTCATCTGAGAAGGAGGGTAAGTTCCTTGCACAGAAAACATGCTAGCCTGCCAGAAAGAACTACAGAGAAACAACTGAAGAGAGGGCACATGTACAGAATTCCAGTGCCACTCATTGAAGCAGCAAAAGAGCATTGCAGTTGCCCCATCCTGATCTTGCTCAGGTCTCAAGACATTGAAATACCTCCCAGCGTTCCTAATGATGGGCACCATTTTAATCTCCTGATGTACTGTTGAATCTTCCTTGCCTTCTGCTGCAACCCTGAAGTGAAGCAGTGTGCCAGAGAGGATAAGGCAGTTAAAATAGTATCCCTACTGACAATGCTTGGCAGTAAGAATAGAAGCCCTTTTAAATGACTTTTTGTTTGTGTCCAAAGTCACGGGGTTTAACTTAGTGGTGATATGGTTTACCCTGCTCCTGACTTGCATCCACAATGCTTTTGCAGCACAAAGAGGTGCAAGGCCAAGCCAAAGCCTTTTCAGAAGAAGGGGTTGTTTAGAATGATGCAACAACCCTCAACTCACTGGGGTAAACTGGAGATAAACTGGGACTAAATTTAAGTGGTATGCTGATTATTGCCCCCTAAAGCTAATAATGGGGAAGAAGGGTGCTGCCTTATTTGACTGGTATGTAAATCTGAGCTGAGCTCAGTTCCTGATTTAAGGTATGGATACCAGGCCTGGAGCTAGTTCCACGAGCAAGTGTTGGGAATGGTAACAAGACAGTAAGAGCTGAGCTGCTGATGCCTGGGAATTATGAATGTGTGTTACTAGATTTCTATGCACCATGAAAAATACAAGGCTGAAAAATCTCTGGGCACGGGTGAAAGAGCATGTGACTGTCCCAAAAAGCACCACAGAGCTGGTCATTGGATATCAAAGGTATGGTTGGTGGTTCACGATCCGTTTCTCTACAATGGGGTGAAGGAGGCTGGGCCATAAGTCTGACATGCAAAGATAGAATAGGTTATGTTGAGGTATCCATCGTTCTAATCTTTTATCTGCTTAACACTGCTGTTTCTCCCAGAAATCCATGGGACGCTGCCAGTTTGCACTCTATGGTTAAAAGGTTTAAATATATTTTCTGATCCCACTGTTTTGGGATTTTGTGTTGCTACTGGGCTGGTGCAGACCAGCTTACCTACAATAATGTTCAGCATCCTTCATCTTCCCATGATGCTTTAAATTGGAAGTTTGGATGCCTTCTAGCTAATCTTGCAAATAGCCACTAATAATATTTTTTTCTAGAAATGTTTCCTATACTTGGTGGTATGGTGAGGATCACGCCCATTTCTGGATGTAGCTCTGAGCATTGTCCTAGATTTCTCTCCTAGCACTTAGTTTTCTGTGACTCAGTTACCCACTTGTGAAACTAGCTGTCCCATCTTTCTGTCTGATGTGGCTTTAATATGCATGACAGTGTCTGACTGTCTTTGTTCTGGGGACAAAAGTAGCCTTCGTTGCTCGAAGTATTCACTTGAATACTTTGATTTACACATTTATTTCTACATGGCAATATAAACGCCATGTCATAGAAAAGCTGGTTCTTGGCAACACAAACCATTACAAATGATTGCACCATGTCACCTTCCCTTAATGACCTTGGCCTGACTTATCCAGGTAAGGGATGCAGCTGGCAAGCTGACATTTCCCTCAGGAAATGCTCTGTCCCTCTTCTGGTTCCCCCCCTTCCTTCATTTGGAAAATCTTTGATAATTAAATCTCTGCAAAGGCAAGTGATCTGTTGTTATAATTCATTTGATAATTCAGCCTAAGCCCCACGTTTCTCTTTGCACAAATGAAATTTGCTCTGTTCACAGAAGATTGGCTCCCAAGCTACCTGCTTGCTCACACAACCCCTTTCCTAATTAGATGGCTGAAACCAGCAAAGCATGAACTTCTTCCCAGCACAGATAACCTTAGGGAAACAAAGAAGGTGCTTTTCATTAGAGAGGTTGTGGAGACCCTGCCACGAAGAAGAGAAATAGATTAATTTCTAGAAGACAGAAAGGTGCAAGAACTTACTGGTCACTTATTGTAGGCAGCATCTCCTGTTCAGGCAGGGGCAGCAGGGAGAGAGGAAAGGGGCTCAGCTGTTACACTGGGAATCCCTTATCCTGGTTTCTTTTTTTTCCATCACTCAGTTATGCTTCCTTTTCCTTTAGTGGGTTTTGCCTGAAAGAACTGGATGAAGTTTTAATAGATGTCTTCTTGAACAAGAAAAGCACCCAGGTTTGGCTTGGAAAGTGCAGCCTTTTCCTTGGTAGCTGGAAGAGTTGCTTTTCCCATTGCGTAGTCCAACTACTCCAGAGGGATGCAGCAACTGCAGGCAAGGTGCCACTTGAAACAAACCCCATGGACAAGATGTTTTCTATTGTTGGTGTCTTCAGATTAAGGGTGAATGTTTCTCCATTAGAAATCATAGTGGTGTAATGGCTATTGGCCCTACATCCTTATTGAAATGTTACACTAAGGATCCAATTAAGGAATTGATCTCACAGTTCCCTTTGGCTTTCACAAACTACTGATGTATTTGAAGATAAATTCTCCATACCCAGAGTATCAGGTCTGTGTTACTAGGCGATTTGGCTTGGGCTAGGCTTTGTGCTGCCTAGTAGGGGCATGGTGCAGCTGCAGATCACCTGCAACCACTGCAACAGTGCCCAGTGCTCAGCACTGCCATGAAAACTGTGCCAGTTGGAAAGTTGAAAGCAGGAGCAGCAAAGGAAGGAGATCATATAGAAAAGGCTCAAAGAGAAAAGCTGTTATACCCTTTGCTTACACAGACATTTCTTTGCCAGGCCCCTCCTGGGGACAACTGGAGAAATATCTGCTGAGTTGCCTTAATGACCTGTAAAATGGACTGAAACAACTTTCAGGAGATTTTCCTTTCCCATCGGTAAGGGCTGGAGATCATACTGATGTCCCTCAGTAAGATTACCTGCAAACCAGCTAGCTCTCAGCCATCACTCTCCCTTCCTCAGAAGCAGGTGGTACCAAACTGCATTACCCAACCATGAATTCCAAATCTCTCTGGGACTGGGGCAGGTAAAAGCAATCATCTCTGTAATTAACGTTTGATGAGCAATGGATAATAAGTTAAACCCCATGAGAACTAAGTAATAGCAGAACTAGCTGAGGATGGCAGTGAGAATGGTGGAGAACAAAAACCAAGCCGGGAACCAGGCTGGGAGAGCAACTCCTTGTAGCTGACTGTGTGAATTCACTGAGACCCTTCAGCAGAAAGTGCAACTAAAAAGCAAGGCCCCAAAAGCTGGTAGCTGTCATAAAAGGGACTGATACAGTATCAGCAACTACCAAGAAGTTACTAGGTCAGCAGGAGGAGAGAAATAACTAGAAATGTGTTTTGTCTTGAGCAGTCCTGAAATTCTATCTCCTTTTGGGATCATTGTTCCCCTGAGGGCTTTGCTACTTTTTTACCTTTGAGATGGGACCAATCCTCAAATTTACCTCCTATAGTCATGCTTTGCCCAGGGCATGAAGAGCTAAAGTAAGCAGGAAGTGCAACAGTGGGATAATAAGTACAAAGTAAAGTTATCAGCCTGGCCTTGTTCCTTTGAAACACTCCTAATCCTCGGTTTTACTTGCCTCTGAACTCGGTACATTTGGATCCATAATAGGAGCAGCTGTGAGTTTTCACTGAGGTTTCCCTTTGCTGCACCCAGAAGCTCCCCAGCTTCCTCAACCACATGATCAGCTCTTTTTAACTTGCCACCCATCTTTTTGTCCAGGGAAGTTTCTGGGGTGCAGAGTGTAGAACAACATTCTGTTTTCATTTACATCTGTGAAATCCCTGCAGTGATAAAAGGTTTGTGCAGCTCTCACTGAGTACACAATCTGGCTGATATTCAAGTCACAGCAATGGTAATTTCATTAACTTTCAGATTCCTGTCACTGAAAAAGATTGGATTGGCATGCTAGAAGTCCAAAATATCAACCACATCTTCACTGCATATCCCATTATGTTGTTTTATTTGGTGTCAATATTAGTTTGTGAAGAGCAATAGGCATCAATAGCCAGTAATAAACAGGAGCATCCAGTGACAACCTCTTTGTACAGTGGATGCTAGTTGGAGGTTTCTAAATAATGTCTACAAGTCATTCTTTCTAGATACTGTTCAAGGATCTCAGGTCTCCAGAATATTTAACAAGTTATTAAGACAATAAATACTACACAAAAAGTATTTAGAAATTTTTGAAAGAGTAAAAAAAAAAATTTTTTTTTGGAGCTGACTACAGATTCACTGAGAATACTCAGCAGAAATTGCAACTAAAACCTAAGACCCTGAAAGCTGCTAGCTGACATAAATGGGTCCTGCCGCAGCATCACTAACTACCAGAACTTTACATCATGGAGCAACCACCAACCAGCTGGGGCTGACAAACAGCTTGGGGGTAGGTTATTGCCCAAGTGTTACTACTCAGGTTTTACATCAGCTTCAGAAGCAGCTGTCTTGCTTTGTCTGTGACAAACAAAACCAGATAAACTATAATCTGATCTAGTTTCCTAGTTTGTGGCTGGCTAAATCAGTGTTAGCTGCTGGCCTCTTGCTCATCTGGTGACACAACATTTCCTTCCTAGAATCGGCCCAAACTATCACATTTTAATTTGGCAGAAAAAGGTAAAACTGTTATGTTACACCTAAAAACCAGCTTTCCTATCCTTTACAGGGCAATCTTTGTTCTCCCCTGTTTCCAGAAAAGAGATGCTAGCTTCACAGCACAGCAATTTTTTTTTTTTATATATATATAAAAATAATAAAAAAATCAGCTCTCTGCAAGCATGACTCTCACAGGCAGTTTCCTAAGTAGTGAAACAGTTTTCTTTAAGGAGCCTGAGGGAACAAGGAAGGAAAATTGGGGGAAGGTGCTCACTAGAGACCTTAGCTTTTTAAGAGGAGAGTACCCTAGGCTGATTGATACCTTCATATCAACAGAAGGCAAACACAGCTGCCCTGACTTCTACACTCAGATTTTGACTGTAACCTCTTGCAGTATAAAGAGCTCAGACTTTTAAGAGCCCATAATGGCAGAAGAGGGAAACAGACTTCTTGTACAGCAGACTACAACAAAATATATACACTGTTAAAGTGTTACAACATCTCAGCCACAGCTTTAACTTACTAATAGCATTAAGTACTAAGAAAAGAGTAAGAAAATCATCCTACCCCATTTCCTTTAAGTACTCTGAAAGCCCACACCTGGCCTTTGCTTTGAACCAATCCTTGCCAGCAAGCCTCAAGCCTCTGTTTAAGAGGTATGCAAACCCTTACTAGAGGGTAGGTTGTTTAGTAAGTTCTGATGTTTGTTTTCTCTACACCCCCCTCCCCCCCTTATCCTTTCCTTCTTACTGTTGAAGTCACTAGGGTTTGGTGCTTTGAGGCATTTTTCTGTATCTGTGAAATAGTATGGTGTTTTGTTGTGGTTGTTTTTTTTTTTAAGGAGGTGGGAGGGTGCTGTTTGATTTTATACCTTAGACTGTTTGTGTGTGGTTGGACAGCAGCTGTTTTTGTGTTGATAAGCTGGTCATAGTACTGAGTTTTAACCTGAAAAGGAAAAAATGCTTTGGGATGTGTAAAAGACTTGGTTTCACCTGGCAGCTTTTTGTACTGTAGTGGTAAGGTAAGATAAAGAAGTCCTGGGTGGTAGCTTATGCCAAAGATACCAAGCAGAGTCTATAGGAAGCCTGTCTGTCAACTATTACGGACCCTGGGGTCCATTAGCAAGGGAGACAAGCTTTGTGTCTGCAAGTATTGCAGAAAACTGTGTTGCGATTTCCCTGCTGTTATTTTGGTCTTCAGGTCATGGTATTTTAGCTGTTTGGAGATTTTCTGAGTCAGTTAGGCACTTTCCTAAATGGCACTCTATTTTTTTTTTTTCCTGTCTTGCTTTCTGTTTAGCTCACCTTTCCCCCATCTTCATGCTAACAAACAGACTGGAAGTAATCTTTTTTCCAACATCTGCTTGCTCTTAGTTAGACATCAATTACAGGCTGTTTAAGAGTAGTCCTCTCTTCCTAATTTTTTTTTCACATGTTCCTTCCCCTGCTCTCTGTTCTGTCTAAGCTGTATATATGCTCATTGCTCTAACTCCCCCCTGCTCTCCACCTCTTCCACAGCATCAGAGAGCTATGCTGGCAATAGGCCATCTAACACTCCAGATGGCTGGCACTTGCTGCTTCTGTTACAGGCTGAGGTAATGAGCTAGTTATTCCAGAAACAAATCCGATGCTATTTACTTCAGGGAATAGTTACACTAGAACTGAGTTATTGCCTGCTTCATTTCTGAAGAATGTGTTCCCTGCTAGTTAAGACATCGTTCTTAACGTCACTCTGAATCTACTTCAGGACTTGCTGACTGAGGCATGGAGCAGACTGTTTTCTAACAAAGGTGTAGTAGCACTTCTTGTCCTCAGTGTGGGGAGTCTGGTGATGACTGCCCACCCTTAGTTTTATCTACCTCATGGCTGTCTCTTCCAGCTGGTGTAAAGAGCATAAAGGAACCAAAAGCTCTTTTGTCAGCCTGCATAATGCAGCCTCTCCCAACTTGTAGGTAACTTACTGGTGGTTGTTTGGAATGGTATTGCTTTACTCATATTGTATGCTTTGTTTCAGCGCTCTAGAATTCTTATTTCCTTGGATCTAGGGCTTTAGGTCTTGTATGTTATGATTTTGCTCATGGATCCCATTATATACACCCTCTGGACACTTTGTGGACACCAAATACTTTACAATAGGGCAGCCAAATCAATGAATACTTCTGCTGTGGCTGAAACAAGTTTGGGCCAGTCACAGGGAAAAAGCTTTCTTATCCTGGAACCAGTTCTTATCAATGGGAAAGTGAGTGGAAGCATGTGGGAAGGTCAGTGCCTGGGGAGAGTCTAGAAAACTGCCGCTTCTGGGATGTCTGTGTTCGGCTGGATTGTGGCTGAACGGGAGAGCAGAGTTTTGGTAGGGAGTGGCAAAGCTGAAACTGTAATAGGTAATTGCTTCATATTAACAAGTGTAGTCAAGGTTAGAACTATTTATAACCCTTTGGGGCAAAGGAATATACAAATAGACTGAGAGAAGAGTTACTATGCAAATAAGACACTTGGAAGCAGTTTTGTTGTGAGAGCCCCTGAAGAAGCATAAGAAAAAGCTGAAATCTACTTCTCTAAGGAGCAGTAACCTGAAGTTAGTAAAGGGAGCCCAAGAGACTGAGGAAAGGACTGATGCTTAGGAGACATCATGTGATCTTGTCCTGGGACTTGTCCAGCTTCTATCACTGTAGCAGAACCACAGATAAGCCACCTTCCACATCACACAGCTAGCATCCATTCCTGTCACAGCATGGACTAGCTCCTGCTTGAGAGACCCACATGACCTAACAGAACCCCTGTTCTGTAACAAATCCAATGTGCACAGTGACATATCTGACATCTACAACCTACTAAACCCTGCAGTGGAGTAGAAATATATTTACAGGAGCAGAAATGAATATTAATGAGCAGTTCCTCTCTGAAATCTAAGTGTATCTCCTAAAATTGCTAGCTTTTCAGCCAACATAAAACTACTTCTAATCTCTGTCCTCGATGGGGAGGTGGAAAGCAGCCCTCCAACACAGCAACTCTGATCCTAATTTAAAGTACCATCTCTATCAGTAGTTCAATGAAGGGGACTTCCTATGTCCCACCCTACTAATTAACTAGATGTTGCTGTAATCTCCTCCCTCAGTAGACAGCTCACTTGTATCCCCTTCAATGATTCCAACACTGTCACTTCAAGTCATCCTGGTGGTTAACAGCCTGTGTAGGAATATTTTTCATTTTTTTCATCCCTTCTCAAGAGAACTCATGTTGGTGAAGCATGTGCCTGCATTTAGGGTTTGTTCAGGTGCTGGGAAGACTGAGTAGTCTTCACAGTTCCAGATCTAAATTCTCCACTTTGCGAATGCAGAAGCACAGGCTCAAGAGTAGACTAAAATCTGTTCTTGAAGAGACAGTCCTCGTGTGCTCTGTGCAGGCCAGGCTGGTAAGGTGTAGTCAGCAAGCAGGCATCTTGAGATGGGCTCTTTCTAAGTACAGAGCTGAGCTATTGACAGAAATAATGATGAAAAGCATGCGGGTTGTGGCTTGTCTGAATTTGTGCGCTAGCTTCAGTCCTTGGGGTTCTGACGTGTCCCTGAGCACCCTGGTCCTATGGCTGTGGGCAAGCATTGCTCCTTCAAAAACAGCAGTAAGTTAACTCTGCAAGGAACATATCTGCTACCTAACAGTCTTTGAAAATCTAGGAAGATGCCAAATGCTTAAAGCAATATTGAAAATGTTTTCTGCAGGTAAACCCTAACCACCTATTACCACAAATTGTTGAAGGAATAGGAAACTGCCTGAATGGCAATTCACAGCATAAAGTAGGAGTTCTTCCAGAGCTAGCCAAAAGGAAATTCTGAGTATGGAGACTTGTAGAAAATGGGCTGTATACATGTGGTTTTATGCTGCCTGAAGTGCCAATGTGTGTGAAGTCAAAGCTGTGCTTTGGACAGCGCGGCTCAAAGGAAACTGCTTGCATCTAACCTTCAGCAAATGTGTGGAAGTAGAAAAGGAGACTGATGCTGCTAAGTCACAGCAGTCAGTGACCATGGTGTGAACTTCCCATGTGGTGTTATTATTGAGAAACTAGTAAGGATTTTATGGAGTGAGTTAAAGGCTAGAAAAATGGGTTCAGTGAATACCATGGAGGTGTCTCTACTGCAGAGTTGTTGGCTAGAGTCTAAAACACCCAGATATTCTTTTTAGTCTCTGAGCTCCTTCAAATATCTGATTGCAATGACACAGAACTTCCCTGATCCTTTTGCTCCTTTGAGGCAGGAAAGCAAATGCTTTTGGCTGCCCATGCTGCTGGGCTGCGTGGCTCAAACAGCTGTAATAAACAAAGCTCTTACTGGGTTGCGTACTGGTTTCAGCTGAGATAGAGTTCATTTTCTTTCTAGTAGCTGGTATAGTATTGTTTTGGATTTAGTGTAAGAATAATGTTGATAACGCACTGATGTTTTTAGCTGTTGCTAGGTAATGTTTATACGAAGTGAAGGACTTTTCAGCTTCTCACACCCTGCCAGTGAGAAAGCTGGAGTGGCCCAAGAATTTGGGAGAGGACACAGCCAGGACAGCTGATTCAATCTAGCCAAAGGGATATTCCATGCCCTCTGATGTCATGCTCTGTATATAAACTGAAAGGAAAGCTGGCTGTGGGAGCTGCTGCCTCAGAACTGGCTGGGCGTTGTTCAGTGAGTGGTGAGCAACTGCATTGTGCATCACTTGTCTTTTATTATCATTATTATTATTTTCTTCCTTTTCTGTCCCACTAAGATATTTTTATCTCAACCCACAAGTTGTCTCATTTTTACCTTTCTGATTCTCTCATCCATCCTGCTGGGGGAAGAGTGAGTGAGTGGCTGGGTGGGACTCAGCTGCCAGCCAGGGTTGAACCACAGGTTGTCATCTGCTGGCACTGCATTTAACTGCTTCCTACTGGGGATAGCACAGAGGAGATGCCTACAAAAGGAGGTCAAGAAAGTCTGAAGGTAAAGTGCCTCATAACTTACTTTCTTCAAGTGTTTTGTAAGCATTCAACCAATTGTGTGCACTGGCTTGGCAGATCTTACATTAAAGGGAAGAAAGCTGTGGTGTTGTGTAGGAAGTCTGTTCCTAGTGTCTACTCTAATTTGAAATGGTTTCTTACTGTCATCACCCAATGGGCCACATGAAACAAAACAATAATTAGCTTCTGCAAAGCCTTCATGTGGTCCGACTTGTATCAAATAAGTCACATACAGCTGATGTTTCAATGCAACATTGACTAAGCTAAAATTCCATCTCTGGAGCTTGTTTTCCCTGGAAATAGTGCAAATGACAAGCTAGTATAGTTTAAGCAAGGGCTATTCTGCTTTTGGTGATTGTGTAAGGCAAAAGGCAGAGTATGTCTGTGTTCCTTTTCCACTTTAGGGATGGTAAATCCCAATGTGCAAACTGAAAGGTGTGTATAAATCTCCATCATTGCTAAGAAGCAGTGGTCCAGGCTTGACTAACCACTCAAAATTATTTGAGAATCTCAAAGCTCACGGGCTCAGGTGAGCTTGCTGAGATTGCATTTGCCTTGTTACGCTCTTGGAAGTGTACGCTTGGTGTATTGTGGTGGGTTGATCTTGGCTGGATGGCAGGTGCCTGCCAAACTGCTGTCACTCTCCTCAGCTGGACAGGGGGAGAAAAATGTGTTGAAAGGCTCATGGATCCAGATAAGATCAGGGAGAGATCACTTGCCTGTTACTGTCATGGGCAAAACAACTTGGGGATATCGATTTCATTTATTGCCAATCAAATTAGAGTAGGGTAATCAGAAATAAAACTGAATCTTAAAATGCTTTCCTGCCACCCCTTCTCTCTTCCTGGGTTCAACTTCACTCCTGATTTCTCTACCTCCTCCCCACAAGCAGCACAGGGGGACGGGGAATGGGGGCTGTGGTCAGCTCATCACATGTTCTCTGCTGCTCCTTCCTCCTCACACTCTTCCCCTGCTCCTGTGTGGCATCCCTCCCATGGGAAATGGTCCACAAACTTCTCCAATGTGGGTCTTTTCCATGGGCTGCATGTTCTTCATGAACTGATCCAGTGTGGGTCCTTTCCACGTGCCCTTTCCATGGAGTCCCTCTCGGAGCCAGCTGGCACTGGCTCTGTTGGAAGTCTGTTGGGGAAGCTTCTGGCAGCTTCTCACAGAAGCCACCCCTGTAGCTCCCTGCTACTAAAACCTGGCCACACAAATCCAATACATCTATGCTGAAACATGTAGGAAGAATAACTGAGTTATAGGAGTTGGATTGCTAGGAGGAAGTTGAAACACAAGACTATCAGTTCCTTTTAATTAAATCTGTTATCATTAAATACTAAAGGTCTTGTTTGGCTTTACCTGAATTTCTGATGGCAAGTGAGCACTTGTAGCAGGATGTGATGTGATGCTGAGCAGACACTGCATATTATGATACTGAATAGCCATCACACAGCTGTCAGTCCTGTAGCTGTGTAAGGGTGAGGCCTCTGCTACTGCTCGCTGGGTTGGGGGACACTGGGCATGCTTCAGAGTTTGCAATGTACTTGCATATCACCAAGCCAGAAAGCTGGAATCTTTCCTAGATTCGGGCTGCCACGCCAAGGAGGCGGAAGGAGAGGTGGCTAATTTCTTTCTTGCCACAGAAGTTCACATGAGAGATAGACTAGCCTTTGTTCCTACAAGTCCCTCTTTGGGATTTCATGGCCCATAGGTACAGCAGGGCTGCTGCTAGAGCATGGTGGCAGCTTGTCGTCCCCATGTGTCCTTCCTCTCCTTTCTAGGGACCCAACAGCACGGTGGCGAGCCGCAGTCACTCCGAGCCGATCAGCACCTGAAGAGGGATCCCCGTTTCCAGTCCCGACGCTCAGTTTTACCGCAGGGTGGCATCGTTGCTGTCCTACAGGCACCGGTGGCAGCAGAAGCGGCAGGGCTGAGGGCTGCTGGAGGTCCTGGCGGTGTGGCTGCTGGCCAGCCTGTGGGAGCTGGCAGGGGCACGCTGCAGGTCCGTGCTGCTCTGCGAGGCACAGTGGAGGTACTTTTTGTGCGCTGAACTTAAGCATCATCTGTGCTTCACAACCCTGGCACATCTGCTGAACTCAGTGAGGCAGTGTGCGCTGGTGTTACTGCTGCTGTGTGCGTGGTGTGTGTGATGGAGTGTGAGTGGTGCTGCAGGGTGTGTGCTAGACTGCTCGCTGCTGCTGACCCTTTCAGATCACCCTTTCACACACCTATGGAAGATATTAAAATGAATATCCCAAAGTGAAGTGAGGGAAGAGTGCCATAAAGAAGAAGAGTGTGAGAGCACCTCTGGCGTGGCCAGTCTGGAGATGACTGGGCTTGTGTGGGCTAAAAGTGAGACAAGCACTGCCTTTCACAATTCTCTTTTGGGGCTGTGTCTACAGACTTAGCCTACAAACTGGAGGTTTGGGCCAGTCAGCAGTGCTGAGAGCTCAGGGGTGACTACAATGAAACAAGTCATGACTATGTCCAGAGGCCATGCAAAGGCTATGCATGTTGTGGTGGGGGCCTTGAATTCACCTTGAGTAAGAGGTATTTGAGCAGAGTGCTCCTTGTGCTTTCAGGGTTAATAACTAAGGATCAAACTGAAAATACTTCTTGGGTTGCCTAGTGAGTGGAAGTCACCTAATCCAGCAGTTTTGATATCTAATTGGAAACAGAATAAAACTTTAATGTAGAGCAGCAAAGCGCTTCATGGGTGCGAAGAACAAAACAATGGCCTATTAATATTTATGGTTGTACCCTGTTTCTGTAGAGGGGCTGCAGTCAGCTGATCTGCCTTTCTATGGTGGTTAGAATAAATCAGGAGATGGACAAAAGCAGTGGTTGTAGCAATTACACAATAATATACCATTATCCCATGGTATAATGGTTGGTGATGTTCTGTTGGGACATAACAAAGTAGAATCTTAGAATCATTTAGGTTGGAAAAGACTTTTAAGATCATCAAGTCTGACCGTTAACCCAGGACTGCCAAGTCCACCACTAAACCACCACTGCATCAATGCATATTTTTTTTAAACACCTCCAGGGATGGTGATTCCACCACATCACTGAGCAGCCTGATCCAGTGCTTGGCCACCCTGTCAGTGAAGAAATTTTTCCTAATGTCCAATCTAAACCTCCCCTGGTGTCACCTGAGGCCATTTCTTCTTGTCCTGTTGCTAGTTACTGGGGAGAAGAGATTGACCCCCAACTGCCTACAACCTCTGTTCAGGTAGTTGTAGAGAGCAATAAGATTCCTCCCTTCCCCCCCCCCCCCCCCCCCCCTCCCCCCCCCCATGTCTCTTCCTCTGCAGACTAAACAACCTCAGTTCTCTCAGCTGCTCCTGGGTAAGACTTGTTCTCTAGACCCTTCATCAGCTTTTCCCATCTCTGGACACACTCCAGCACCTCAACATCCCTCTTTAAGTGAGAAGCCCAAAACTGAAACAGTATTTGAGGTGTGGCCTCACTAGTGCTGAGTATAGGGGGGGCAATCACTTCCCTTGTCCTGATGGCCACAAGCTTTCAGATACAAGCCAGGATGCTGTTGGCCTTGGGCACCTGGGCATGTTGCTGGCTCATGTTCAGGTGGCCACCAACGAGCAGCGCCCCCCCCCCCCCCCCCCCCCCCCCCCGGGTCCTTTTCCTCCAGGCAGTTTTCCAGCCACTCTTTCCCAAGGCTGTAGTGTTGTGTGGGGCTCTTGTGCCCCAAGGGCAGGACCTAGCACTAAGCCTTGTTAAACCTCATGCAATTGGCCTTGGCCCATCTATGCAGCCTGTCCAGCTCCCTCTGCAGAGCCTTCCTACTCCCCCCAGCAGATCAACGCTCCTGCCCAACCTGGTGTTACATGCAAGCATGCTGAGGGTGTACATACAGTGCTGGGGGCTGAAGCCTATTGCTGTAGGAGTGCCCTTGCCTTTGTGATTTAGCTGATCCTACTGGAGGGCCCTTCGTAAAGCCACTCTGCTACTGATGTCCTTTTCTTGCAGCTAGTCAGGGTTGAACCTGATTTTTTTTGCACTACCAAAGCATTTCATCAGTTGATTTCCTGACTTGAGCTACTTGCCCCTATGCATCCCATGTAAAGACCATCCTCAAATTCACAGTGAAGGGAGAGCAGGTCTCATTTACGCACTCAACAGTAAATGGCTGTAGGGCTTGTTACTCCGGAGTTTCAGGTTGCAGGAAACATCCATATTTCCTTGTGGCTTGCCAGTAGCTTCCTTTTGGCTCTAGCCCTGTGGTGACCAATAACTGCTTAGAATTTAGTCTAAAATGGAAACCTCCTTCTTCTGATGCCTGAGCTCCTACTGTCCTTGAGTGGTTACATGGCTGCTATTGCTTAGCTCTTATGAGAGCTCATTGAATCAGAAGTGTAGTGGACAGCACCTTCAGACAAGACCAGGCGTTTCTTCTGGTCTCATTCTTGATCCAAACTTTGTGATACTGGTCCTGATGTTCTGGTGTGGTTCTTATTCTCCCGTGCAATTATACCGTGCCTCACAGTTTTCCAGGCTGGGAATTTCATTTAATGAGGAAGAACAGATAATCTGTGAGCAGTATGTAATAACTTTTTATCTTAGAATGGTTTCCTAATGAACAGAACCTTCATAATCTGAAGATAAAAGAGCATCAGAATCAACGTTGTGGAGGTGGTTCTGGTGTCAGCTTTTAGCCCAGTAGCTCCCAAATCATCATCTAGTACTCCCCTACAGTATTTAAAAATTATCTAGTTTTCAGCAAGCTACAGATGTTCAACAGAAAAAGGGCTACTTTTTTTTCCCTCTGAAAAGCTCAGTACCAAAGCACTGATGGTCATGTTTCCCTGCTGGATGAGGTGCTTCTCTCCAGTGAGCCTGTTCAGGGGCACTAATGGAGGAGGAGGATGCCCCATGCTTGTCTCTTGATGATCATACTGTAGACAAGGAGGAGAACTTCTGCCTCACTTGTCAGCATAACTCTGGTATGCATGGAGGGAACAGGTGAAGAGTGGCAGAAGTTCAGATCAGAGTTTCAGTACTTGAAATAGAGCTATTTAGAAGGCAGAGTGTCTTACAGTGTTTCCATACCATAACCTTTGCTTTAAAGATAAAACATACACATAGCTCTATGAAGGTTCTTAGGAGGTATCTAAAATCCCTGTGTACATCAATAGCTGCTGGGGACAGGGCTTTGCATGTCACCTTGTGTTTAGAACTTGCTTTCTTCCCATGCTCCCAGTGCTCAAGGCTGCCTTGTGCTAGAAACAAAAAGGGTATTGCTGGCTGCTGCATGCAAGACCCAGCTTCTCAAAGCCTGGTAGTAATTCTGGGAGAAGAATAATCAGATTTGGTTTTGTTTAGGATATAGTTTGCAGTGTGGGCTCTGGTTGCTGGAGAAAGGGAACTGAAGATGTCAGTACTGACCTTGAACATTACAGTGTGTTTTATTGGTTTTTTTTGTTCTGCCCGACTGCAATGAGCCTGCATCTTTCTAGAGTGAGAGACTGCAGCTATGCAAACAAGAAACCTCAGTTCACTGATGTTTAAACAATGGTCTTTCAGTATACTTGTGTATTCTAATTTGCATGAGACTTTGGACAGAAGTTTTTCTTTTAATGTAGCTAAATGAGGTTTTTTTCTTTGCTGTATCTACCATTAAATCTCAATATAGGTGCAAAGCAATGATTATTGATAGTTTATTATAGGTAAATGATATGTGTGCCTGAAGCATAGTAGCAAGATAGCTAAGCAGTATCTGCAGCCATGAAAAATCACTTTACTGTTCTTTTTTTTAAAAAAAAAATTAGGGTAAACCAGGTTGAAACCATCTCCCGAAAACAATAAAACACCAGCACAAAAGCACTGTTTTGCCACTCTTCTCTCTGCTTTCCCGGAGAGCGTAAAAACCTTTGAGCTGCCTCTAGCTCTCAGCTGTTACTGCTGGTAGGAGGAGGTGAGCAAGCTGAATGACAATTATTCCTACAATGTAGATGACAGCTCAAAGCTTCTATACAACAGCTGGGCTCAGACAGAATCCACACTCTAAATACTGATTACTCATCTCCTGCCAAGAGATAGGTTTCTCAGAGCTTTATAGCTACCCTGGGAGTTCTCCAGCACCCGTGCTCTGCTGCAGTGGCCAGATGTGTTGGCTTAAGCACACTGTGACAGAGTGTGAGCCTTCTACCAGTAAGGGGTGTGTGCTCCAAAGATGATGTGGGCCTGAATCAAGACTACCTATGGACAATGTATTGGCGTGCATGGACCGGACAAATGATTATAATATTAAAATGAGACTAAGATAGGCTATGTGAACTCCAGATTGCTGTAATTTTCCTTCTTGTGACCTCTAGTCTTTGTCCTATGTCACGCTGAATATCAGAGCTCAAAAGCTCTTAATGTCTCCTAAGGCCACTGAAGGCATCTTTTTGTTTTCTATTTAAAATACTAGGTTTGTAGTGCACATCCGTTCACTATTTGATAATGAAAGGGTTTGGCTAGGACACTCACATGGCTAATCCTGCAGCCTGTGTTGACATTAGCTGAGTGTACTGAGTGGAAGTCTCTGCTGGAAAGCAACTTCTGAAATGGTCTACTGTTGTGATTTGTAAGTTTATAAGATGGGCTGTTTGGGTATCTCATACAAATGTTCCCCCAGTGTCATCTGACTTCACTGTCACTGCCTTCAGAGTGACAGAGAGGATCTACGTTTGAAAGGAAACATCTTGCATTTTCAACTTGAATGTGACATGATCCCCTATGACTGCTTTGATGGGATTTTTCTTCCCATCACTTAATATTCCAACAGGAAAGTCCTTCAAACTGATGTTATATTCAGCAGGCATTTTGAGAGAAGCTGGCAATCATGTATTCAGTTAGAATTACTGTATAAAATGAAATTATCAAGAAGTTATTAAATTCTTGGTCCTGAGTCTCCTAACTACTATGGTGCAGCTCATGGACAACATTAGAGAAAGGAGACATCTGGATTTCTTGTGGTTCCATTTGTCATGACCTTGGCTGGGACTTGCAGGCCATTTATCATGCATAATTTGGTCAGCAAAAATGTACTGACAACCTCTGTGAGGTTCTGCATGTCCCCCAGGATACAGGCAATGCATGTGGCAGACGTTTCCATGGCTTTCTGCAAGCTTTGCAAATTGCTGTTAAGGGAAAACACTGCCACTGAATTGCCACCGGAATGTGACTTGTGGAACTCGCTGTGTCTGGCAGAATTTACCTAAGATATCATGGGGTGTGTACTGGGGTGGGGGTGCTTCATTTTCTGCTGTCAGGGAATTTGTTTTCAGCTGGGAAATACTTACTGATTGTAGTGATTTTCTTGTAGTAGGGAGGGGATGAAGCCAGAAGAAACCTAGTGCAAAAGGTATTTTTCTTTTAGATATCCGCTGTATTTTTTAGTGCTTTCTTGTATCTAGATGTGTTGGGAATGTCTTAAGTGAGTTCATTGAGTAACTCATGAGCTGCATTGTTTCCAGATTCTTACAAAGGGCTGCTTAGACCAGGAGAAGGCCTTTTCACTTGTTTCCTGTCTATCCCTTGGAGGATGTAAAGGCCTCTTTCTCCTAAACTTCAGCAGGATTTATCAAGTCAAAGTAATCTGCTGAGATTGAGGGCATCTGCCAAAAGTGTGGGGCTGCAGCACAAATGCACTGATGCAGCACAGCGTCTGGGGTTGGGAGGAGTGATAGGTCTCACCCAAGAGATACTCGTGCTGCAGAGCACAGGTGGGGAGCCCTATGTTGGCCAGCTGCTGGAGTTGGCCTTGGAGCCCAGGTTCTGTTTCCACTCTCTCTGAAAACTTTGTGCCTGCTGCTTCCTTGGGTTTTCCAGTGAGTCGGGCTGTAGAAGGGCCCGTCCCTCTGACTCCAAGGTCTGAACAGCCTCTGCCAGATGGTTACGAGGCTTGGAGTGTTGAAACTGTGCTATGGAGGTGTTCCTCCACCCTTCTCTCCCCAGCGGCTGAGCTGACTTTGGCTCACTAGCATTGGTATTTAAAAGACTTTCAGATGTGTGTGGTCCCTGTAAAAATAAATCTCCAAAGGAAACAAATGTTATATGGTGAAAGTCTGCCAAGTCCCTGTTGCTTATTAGCTCATAGTATATAGGAGAGACTTAACTCTATAGCCTGATATAGGATAATTCTTCGATGAACTGTCAGCTCTTTCGAAGATTCAGATTTAAAGCCTTTTGCTCTATAGGGTCAAGCCTGAGCCATTGGCTGTATGGGTGTTTGGTTTTGAGCACCTTGACATAATTGGCAGAGCCCTGAAATAGTAATTTGTCATTTCACAGGGTTTTGGTGTGTAAGTTCACATTGAGCAAAGCTTTGAAAGTAGCGATCATGGATGACATTTTCAAGGCAGTCCAGAAGAGCAGAGGTTAAAATAAGAAATGTAATTAAATGCGTCTTGTGCATCAAGATGACTTGAAAATGTTGATCCAAGACTTCCTTCAAAAGCAGTGATCACTTGTTTTAAATTTTTCCAGAATTACCATCTGTGGTGCAGCCAGACCTTGGCTACTTACCACCTTAACTTACATGCTGATCAGAGAACATGCTGTGCTATCAGATGCAATTTTTGATAAAGTCAGGTTGATGTATAGTGAAGTAACTGGGCATTGACATAGGGAGTGCTTAAGACTGCAACTCCTAACGATGCTAGAAACTGGATTTTCTAGGTATGTGAGGAAGTTAGCACAATGTAGTCACAAAATCCTTTTTACCTGCAGCCTGTCCCTTTCCAAAGTATCACGGTTGCTCAGCCATGTCAGCAAACATGTCTTTATACAGGTTTGGTTACACAGGCAAGAGTCTGAATGTTAGCTTCCTGAGGGAAAGATCATTCATCTGATTTAAAGCAGATTAAATTATCTGAAGAGCTAAATTTATCTTTCCTTTTTGGCTAGATTAAATTATTGATGGGAAGAATTTTCTTTCCAATTCTCAGTCACTCTTGCTGCCTAAAATGGTTTAGATTATGGTGTCTTAGAGAGTGAGTCTGTTCTGATGTAAATGGGTTTTGACTAGCATTAACTCCTTAAGGCCAGTGAAGAACTCCTGAAGGGTCTTGTCTCTGGCCAGCAGAAATGAAGTGGGGAGCAGGCTCTTGCATTCATCAAGAAAGCGCTGTTTATTTCTATGTCTTATTACATAGCCCAGCCAATGTCTGTAGTATGAGGTGATCCTATTCTCCTTTGAAGAGAAGCAAATATGGTGCAATTCACTGAGAACATGTGAAATCAGTCTGGCTCCAGGGCTTTTCACTTCTGATGATGCTCTGCCTGCTGAGATCCTTCTTGTCTTGTGGCAGGATTAAAGAAGGGCAACATACTGAAGGTGACTTGGGCACCTTTTAGGAGTAACTTGAGGTTTTACCCAAGATGAACATTACCATCATTGGCTATAGAACCCTTATCCGTCAGTTAGGAACAAATACTAGTCTCTTGCTGGAGTAATTCTGTTTTTGAAAGGAAGTGCCCATCCCCCCATCCAAAAAGCTTCTGGCAGTGTCCTGAGCAGACATGTCCATATAGACATGCTTCTTCTTATCACCAGTGGGTATGGTCTCAGATGTGGAAAGAAGTCAAAAGCCATGTGTTAATGCACTTTGAGATACTCAGAACTCTCCATACAAGTCAAACTTGTGGATTAATAAATTCCACTGACTGCATGGGTTTACATTTTCCTGCCAGGCTACCCTGGGGTACTATCCAAGTCCTTAGACATCATCCCAAACAGTCTGCCTCTTCTCTGTCAAAGCACTGTGCACCACTGAAAACTGAATTTGGTTTCCTTTTCTCTATTCTTGCTGTTACTGTACTTGGCACATGCATAACAATTTGTATCTTTGGCACATTTTTAAAGTATGAGTAAGTTTATATTTACAGCAGTATTGTGGTATAGGGAAGAATTGTTAATCCTGGACAGATTAAGCACATGGTGATGAATGGCCAGGTATTATCCAGTTTCGAATGGGATCTAATGGGAAGGCAAACACTTGGAAGTCCCACCTACGTCTTGCAGACCCTACTGAAATATGCCCTGGAGAGCACTGCTCTTTCCTGTGGTCCTCTCAAGTGCTAATTCCTGAGGAAGGAGAGTGGATCTGTGTTCTTTGTAGTGATCCCACCAAGCACAGAAGGGAGCGGCCAACAGCTTTAGTGGAGGATGCATGGGAGCCTTTGAATAAAAGATGGTTTCAGGGAGTAAGAAACTTTTTGCAAATGTCATGTGTGAATGTTGCTGGCAAACAAAGATGAGCTCTCTGTGGGTTTGTGTCAGTGTTGCCTGGACTATCATATACAGGGCAGACAAAGCTGGAATAAATGCTAACTTTTTCTGTGTAAATGTGATGCTGCTATGATATGCCAAAATGACAACATCTGATGTTTTCATTCAAAACAGACACTGCGTTGTTAGGGAAGATTTCCTTTTACAGATGGGAAGACCCTCCCATTTCCAAATCCCATTATTTTCTAAAAGGAAAGTTGTGACCAGCACCAGCAGGGTTAGTGGTGCTGTTCTAACTGCAGGATTGAAATCTCCATCCAGAAAGCAGGTGAAAGATTCTGCTGTCAAAGTGAAAGATCCTGGTATAATTTTGATACAGCTGAATCCTGCAGTGGAATCAGAAAATAAACTTCTGGTTTGGGATATAAGCCAGGCTGAATCTGTTGGGTTAAGCTTGTGTCAAATGACTCCATCTTAAACCCCTTGGGGATTTGGATGAACTGGGATTCAGAGCTCTGGCTTTGGCTTGTGTCCAGTGTTAACGGAGAAAAATTATTCAGGGGCACCTCATGCAGAACCACCAAGTGAATTCTCCCTTTCTGCTTGCCAGCATAAACTGTGAATGCTGTGTAAAACCATTACAGGAGCAGAACTGTGCCCAGTTCCACCAGTCAACTTCTTTCTTACTGGCTTCTTACTGGCTTTCCTGATGCACGGGGGTCCTGTGCCAGCATTTGAACACACTGTAGTATTGTAGTGATGACCTCCCTGTACTGGTAATCCTATAATATTGGTACATCAGATTATGCTCTTGGTTTTGGCATTTTTTTGTATTTTTTTGTTTATTCCTTTTTTTTTTTTTTTTTTTTTTTTCCCCCAGTGAGGCCAGATGCCTTCTTGGTGAAGCTAGAACCAAGGGAAAATTTGCATCCTACAGAACATCACCCCCAAACTTGCAACTTTAAACATTTTATTTACCCATCTGTTAACATATCCAGAGCTGGAATGGACACACCCTTTTTTTTCTTTCAAATACAGTGAAGCTACAAGCAGACGGCTGATGATGGGATTGAAAACCACTGAGGCAAAGTTACTGTGAAGGGATGGAACAAGGCACTAGGACCTAGGAGGCGTCTCATCCACCCTGGCAGGAATTTCTTGCTTGGAGCTCAGACAACAAAGGCAGAGTGAGCCTGGTTTTCTTTCTCTCAGCATCTCCACCCTGCACGCTGAAAACCGGTGAGTAGAGCTTTTTTGAGTGGCTTGCATGCAGAAAAGTAACAGATGTCAGACAGAAAGGACGAATCTTTTTCTTAGTACCTTACAGCATCTGCAGTTCATTTTAAAATCAAAACGCCCTGCATCCTTTGATTCGTTCCTGAAGTTGCTTGGATGTTTCATTGTTCAGTGCATGACACCGGACTGAATCTACCCCAACTAGCATTGTGGTGAAAATGTCCCCAACTTGGGGTTTCTGTGCAGATCGCCTGCATTGTCACGTTCTGCTTTATTGCAGACCAGGGACAATGATTTTTCTCGCACATGCCACGGACATTGTAAAATACAGGGAAGGAGCTTCGTCCTGGCAAATCTAAGGCATGGGGAAGAGATAGCAACAGCTTTTCCTAGATTTATACCTGGCTGCCAAGTGCCGGTGTAAATCCCCTTTCTGCCCTGTGTTAATATGCAAGCCACATACGTGAGTTGCTTGTTCCTCGCTGTGCTGGGTGAGTGGAAGGGTCTTTCTATTGCAGAATTGGGGGTTCCTCCTCCTTTTGTGTTGGGGTTTAGTGCGGGAAGAAGGTTGCTTTTGAGCACGAATTAGAGACCATGCAGAAATTCCTGCTTGCTGGGTGTCAGCTCAAGTCTCAGCTTTTCTGTGCTAGTCGCTTGCGGTAGGAGCCCCCCCGCGCTCAGAACAATGAAAGGTGAGGAGCAGGGGCGGTGTGTCCCTTGGGTAGGGGCACTTCCAGCAATTAAATCACTTAAGGCTGGAAGGGGGGTGGAAATAACCCCTTTATTTTCTCCTCCTCATTAAACGGCAGCAGAAATGCGATTCAGAGGAGACTCGAGGCTGAAAAGAGCTTACCAAAGCCTTGTTTCAATGACAGATTTTTCTTTCCAGTCATTTCTTCTTAGAGATGTAGGCTGGTCCTGGGAATTGATTGATGGGCTAGGAGGGGGCTGCGGATAGGGGGAAGGGTGGGTTGGATCTCATTGCTAACCCTTATTGAACAGGCTGTCACAAAGAAACTGCTTATTCCCCTGTGACCATTCTTTCATAAATGCCAGTTTATTCTAATGTTAAACATTCAGATGCTCTGGTTCCTTCCATGATTTGACAGATTGAAGGGCTGACTTACTGGGATCTCCTTGTTTTCTGTCACCAAAGGAAACCTCACAGGGCTCAGAGGTTTAATTCATTGCCAACTGGTGTTTGGACGAGTTTTTTGGGGCTGAGTTGTGATTGCCATGTACCCCTTTGGCCTCAAGTCCCAATTTACTGCACTTTGAAAACTCCCAGGTGCACAAGCAGCTGGCTCTCTAGAAACGTGTTCCCTGCCCCCAGTAGTTGGATCCCTTTCAAAATGCAAGGACCCCTCCTACCCTCAGTCCCCCAGAATCGATACAAATCTGGGTCAGGGGAGGGGGAGCTTCCCAAATGCATCTGTCCTGCTCCAGACACAGCTCTTGCAGTAGTGTCATTTTTCTCTCTGCATTGTGGCTCTGCTTGGCTCTAACCTGTCCCTTTGCACTTCTTCTCTCCCCGTCTCCTTCCTGCTCAGCTTCAGTTCTTTAGGGTTCACCAAACTATGGAACTTGATTTTGGACACTTTGACGAAAGAGACAAGGCGTCCAGAAACATGCGAGGCTCACGTATGAATGGGTTGCCCAGCCCCACTCACAGTGCTCACTGTAGCTTCTACAGAACCAGGACCTTACAGGCACTGAGTAATGAGAAGAAAGCCAAGAAGGTGCGTTTCTATCGCAACGGGGACCGCTACTTCAAGGGGATTGTATATGCCGTGTCCTCTGACCGCTTCCGAAGTTTTGATGCTCTCCTGGCTGACCTGACCCGGTCCCTGTCCGACAACATTAATCTGCCTCAGGGAGTCCGTTACATTTACACCATCGATGGGTCGCGGAAGATCGGGAGCATGGATGAGCTGGAGGAAGGTAATTAGCATCGCTGTCTGGTGCAGTGAGGAGGCGGGGTGGGAAGGGGGCTGCACCACTTGGGTCTGCTGTTAAGGTCACATTTTCTTGGGCGCTCAGGGATGCTTCTGCCCCTCTGTGCACCCATCCACCCTCCCCTCCAGAGAGGTGTGGGAGAGGGTGGCAGTGCAGGGACTGACACCCCCAGGGTGTCCCCCAGCACGCTCTCTCGGGTGCAGATGTGAAGCCAGAGAGGTGTGTCTTACTCTTGGCTAGACATGGCTGTGTCCATCACTTAGGGGCTGTCTGAGGGTGTCCCCTGCCTGTCCAGGCTGGGGCGGGGGGGAATGTCCCAGATGGGTGCAGGGGGTGGCTGTGGAGTGATGTGGGCTTCCCACTGGGGTGGATGGGTATGAATGGACAAACAATGGGTGCTGGGGGATTCATGTAGTGTGTGTAATGGGGGTGGGAGAGATTTATGCACCCCCACACTGTATGGGGGTGTTCTGAGGGCTTTGTGCACAATGTGTGTGCGTAGGGGTGTGGTCAGGGACTTGAGTGTGTGTGGAGGGGGTGTGTTGGGGTGCGTGCAGTGGGTGTTGGGGGTGCATGTGGTGGGTGTGTGGAAGGTGGGGTGCTGGGTTTTTTACAATGTTTGGGAAGTGTATGGAGGGGTGTTGGGTTAATGCTGTGTGTTTAGAGGGGTGAGTTGATGAACAAGGTGTGTGTACGGAGAAGAGTGTTTTGGGTGGGTTGCACTTGGTGAAATTTGTGGGTTTATACGTGTGTATGTGTGTGGAGGAAGGTGTAAGGAGGCTTAATTGCAGAGGAGGTGTTGGGATTCCTTGAGAAGGTTCATGCAGAGGGTATGCATCAGGGTTTGTGGTTAGGGAGTGTGTGGAGGTATGTTGGGCTGCATCTGTAAGGGGGAGTTCTGGGGGGGATTCTTGCAAGGTGGTGTTTGTGGAGAGGGCGTTGGGAGTTCATCTGCTGCATCTGAATATGGTTCATGCAGGGTCTGTATGGAAGGGAGGTGTATTGAGATGTTCAGATGGGACTGTGTGTGTAAGGGGGCGTACTGGGGAGTGTTTCTGCCAGGACTGTGTGTGGTGGGGTGGGCTGCTGCAGTAGGTCTGTGGGGGAGTGTGGGAAGGCATCCCCTGCGTGGCAGGTCTGAGTGTACCCCTGTATCTGGAAAGGGTGCTGGTGTGCCTATTCCTGAGTGCCACTTGGACTGTGGGGTGAAGGATGAGTCAAAAATCAATCTTCCTGCCCTCTGGAGGGGGTGATCTGGGGGCAGGCTTACTGCTGTGGAGCTCAGCTGCCAGCCTTGCCTGTGCCTGGAGAGCTCCCTCTGCAGCAGTGGGCTGCTGCTGGGGGTGCTGCCTTTCTCGGGGAGTGGCAGCAGGACCCCCAGGATGAAACTGCTTCAGGGTCAGTCCTACTTCTTTGCCCAAGGCATGGCCGTGGGTAGGCTCTGCTGGTGGCAAACCCAAGTGGGACACCCGCACAGGGGACACCCGCAGCCACCCTGCTTTTCTCTTCCCTGAGCAATTCAGATATTCTGTTCTTTGTTTGGAACTGGAATGTCCTGATTACTGTTGCAGGAGGGGAGTTACTCTTCCCTGCTCCTTGATGTTTCCCCCCAAGCAGATGACCTGGCTGATTTGGTCAGCTACAGAAAATCCACAAGGGTTTTGCCTTCAATAAAAGACAATGGATGTGAGTGTGTGAGCCACTGAACTGCAGGGGCAGCCTCAGCAGTGAGTCATTGTGTGACCTTGACTAAAGCATCTCTCCCTAGAATTCCTGATCTGTCAAGTGGGATACTCGTTTCCCCAAAATACTTTGTAGGGACAAGCACACAGAATAAATATTGGTTTCCATAGAGGAGTTTTACTGGGAAGAAATTGCTGCCTTTCAGAGAGATGATGCAGTCGTAGTGGAGTTATTCTCAGCCCAGTTACAGCTGTCAAACGGAGGTGTGGCCTCCCTTAATTTTAGAGATTCTGCCATGTTTCATTCTGATCTCTTAATATGGCCACAGCCTTTCTCTAATGACACATCTCAGTTCTGCTTGTCCTAGGTTTTATGTAAATCTACAGGAATAACTCCACAGGAGAAAGTGCAGTTCTTTATTCTCTTTTAATACTCTTCCTCCATTTATACTCTTCCTGCTTTTTGTCAGTGAAGTGAAGGGACCTTTAGTTATACCTGCTTTGCACTGGGTTTTGCTGCAGGTAAGAAGGTACCTAGTTCTTGAAAATATCTTTTATTGGTTAAGGTACAGGCAGGAGATGCTGGCATTTGGCCAAAATGATATCTGGAAATAGCACTGAAGAAATGGCACTAAAACAAAAATAGGATTGTCTGTGTGGCTGGGTCCTCAGCAGCACATCAACTAGGAAAATACAATCTGAGTAGAGTCAAAACAAAGGAATCCAGTGTTTGAAAACGCAAAAGTAGATCTGCATGCTGTTTTGGGAATATTGTTATTGTTAAACTGTCAATATTTCTAGGGATGGCCTATGCATTTGTTGTAGAAAAGCAATCTGGGAAAGACATTGCTTTTGATTTATAATACCATGGTTGTAACCAACCTAGTGGTAAACTGTGCTGTTAGCCTGGGTGTTTGTCTAACTGTGCTAGGTACACACATGGAAAAACTGAACTTCAGAGAAATTGTGCTGTGACATACAAGAACAGTACATACACAAACAGTATATGTTTGCCATATAAATTAGCTTTCTGGTTGGAGACTGAGGGTAAATAAACTAGTTCTAGTCGCTGTAATGTGACTAATTTATAATTGTAATTTCCAATAAACAAGTAGAACCCAGGAAAAGAAGTAATCAGAGAGGCTCGGCTCATCTCAATAGTTTGATTGCAAAAGCTGGTGAATTACTGATAATATTTCATATCATGTTCTAAGCACTTGATTACTTTTGCATGACTTTAAAAATGTGCTTTTATGGTGTAGTCTGAATGTACTTCTGGAGGGCAGAGAATGATATTGCACGGTACCAATATCCTTGAGACAGACATTTCAGGTGAACAAAACCTACTTGGTGTGCTGCTAATTAAATAGGACTTGGAAATAACCCTTCTGGTCTCCAGACTCAGCATTCAGGGTTGTTCTCAAGGTTCTGGATGGATGTTTTGCTTCACCTGTTCCTTCTTGGACAGATTGGGAATTCTCTCTTACTCTTTGGCCACATCACTCCTAGTTGCCGGTTGGGATTTGTCTCTTGGTCTTTTCCTGTACTGAATCCTAAAGCCTCATGTTTTGGAAGGCCACCAGGACTCTGTCACAGAGGTGCTCTTTGCTGCCTGCTGAGTTCTTCCTCACCTGTCACTGGCTGTGTTTTTTCATACTGCCTTCTGTACCAGAGAGCTGTCTATGTCCATGTCTCCCAATGTCCTTCTCTGAAAATGCACTTGTTCCATTTTTCTTTTCCCTCCTTTCACTATAATGGCCATCTTCCATTACTGTAGTCATTGTCTTAATCTTGACTCCCTATTTTCAGCATTCAGTTCTAATGAATTTGTAAATTATGCACATGCTGCCATTGATTAGGACTGTATTCCTTCTTTATCTATATGCTAGTTTAATGCAGTACAGCCTCCTATTACTGCACTGTTACAGCTGGTCTTGACTGCAGGTAAATTGCTGACAGCATCTCCCACTTGCATAATCTCTTGGCTGAGTCAGGAGTGGATATTGGGCCCAAGTGCTACTTCTGTCATGGTGGTTTTAGTCAATAAGTAAAATCTTTGAAAAGAGCACCAGGTGATCTTTATTCCCTTTCATATTATAATTGGGTCAAGTAACCAAGGCTTTAGGAAGTCAATACATGAAGCTGCCTTTATAGATTATTGGTGAGCCACTGCTGTAACATTAATTCCGTGCCTTGTGCTGTGAGAAAACTTGAATATGAAAAATACTAAAGAAGTCATATGCCATCTTTTCAAACCTTGTTCAAGCTGATAGTAGAGCATCTCACATTATCATCCAAGTTTCTACTAAAACCTAGTTGCCTTTGACATCTGGACAGGGTACTTTGTTCCTTGGTTCATTTTAAGCCTTTATGTTGTAGACACATTGTGATGAGACTGCAGATTCTCCCCGCCTCAGCTCTGATGGCTTTATCTTTGAATGGAGGGGCTGGATAAGGGTGGAAGCTGATGTTACACATTGACTTCAGCAGCAAAGATGACTTAAGAAATTCTGTTCTTGGCCACGTGTTCCAAACTCGGGTTGCAGCTTGCTCTTTGTGGGTTAAAAGATTTTTTTTCTTTTTTAGTTTACTTCATAATTTTGCTGCTTTCCCATGTGGCCCCACTAGCAGTTTCTTGGCATAGTGAAAGGGATGGTGAGATGTAACTTGAAAGTGAGGGAAAGGCACAGGGCAAACTCCTAGCTGCTGAAGTAATTGCAGATCCCAGTTCGTCTCAGTACTGGTGGAGACTGGTTTGTTTCTCTGGAGGGAGGGACTGATAGTTTCCCAGAAGCCAAATTCCCCACTTGTAAAGGTAAGACATTTTTCACAATGTATTTTGAGACCCCAACTAAATGGGGCGTCCTGCTGTGCAAGGCAATATTTAAATCTGTAAGGAGAGCTCTGGCCTGGGGAGATTATGGTCTGAAGTTTCAAGGTGGAAGAAGGGATTATTACTGATGAGGAGCTGAGATGCGGAAAAGCAGTCTGACTTGTTTGTCCAAAGTCCATAGACAAAGATGGAAGTCAGAGCTCTGAGCTTTTTTGTTCAGTTGCTTTCATTCCCTTCCTGAGCCCTTTTCAGGGTCTGGTCATTGGTTTGGAGGTACTTGTATCTTTCAGGTATTTTATTATAAGCGGACTTTGGACCTGCTTCTAGTCAGTGCATGGTTTCATGTGAATTAAGCATCCCTTGCTGTGTGTGGTCAGGGTCAGAAATACGTGTGGAAATGCACCCATCAAATACAAATATAGCATGGATTAGAGGTGGTCAGTAAAGTCAGAAATGCAGACATGGATTAAAACTAGAACTTGGGAGACTCGACATTTAGTTGAAGCTGTAGAACTCCTTCCTTCTGAGCTCCTGGTATGCTCAGGCTGTTAGGCACAGCCCCCCTTGCATTGTGGTCAGAGGGCCCATCCGAGAGTGGATCTATGCCCTTCTCCTGTGTTGGGCTAGTTGTCTGAATTTTGTTCTTGCCTCAGATTAAACATAAGAAAAAGCTGAACATGATTTTGCTTTGCTCAGTGGGGTTTCATTGCAAACATACTTGGGCTGTGTGAGATGTTTCAGAGAGTGTTTCCAAGCTCTTTGTATCCTGTCATGCCCTGGGGAATCTTTTCCAAAATCTTGTCCAGGAGTGTTTAAAGTAATCATAGGAGGGACTCCACCCTGGTGCTGTACAGAGGCCAGTGTGTGCTGGGACCAAGGGGCTTATAGGAAGTATGTTGCAATCTCCACCCAATGTGTGCATCTTCCAGTTTGCCTGCAAAAGTGAAATTCATGTAGTCCACTACTGATACCTGTGGCACTGTTTTCTATGACTGTTGTCCTGACAGCTTGGCTAATTACATCCTATATAACAACACTTATCCTTCTGGTTCTGTTGTATTTGCTTGCTCATCCTGGCTGTCACATTGGGACTGGTGTGGTCCCATACATGCTTTATGGGCATCATGTGATTTTGAAGGTGATTTGTAATCACACATTTCTTTCACTTTTTCAACAGAACAAGAGGTGCTTTTCTCAAAGAAGAGCTCCCTGTGGAAAAGCCAAAGGAAGGAAGCTCTTCCAGAATTCATTTTGCCACAGTGGAGTAGGTCTTGCGGCAAAGATCCTTTTTAATGCATAAAGTAGCAGGAAGTTAATGTGTTTGAAACTAAAGGCCTACTTTAACACTGTATGTAATGAACTCTGCAAGGTGTTAAATCTACTTAATTCCTATTGAAGCCATAGTAAACGCCATGAAACATGAAAGCTGGGCATAGTAGCACCATCTCAACTTTGCAAAAGCAGAGTTAACAACTGAAATAATTGACTGCAGCCCACAGAGACTGTTTTTGGAAATTTACACTTTCAAAATGGCCTCAATCCAGCTTTCCTGATTTTTCTCATGAGGCTTCTGCCCGCAGTTCATTATACTTGAAAACTTGCTGCTGCATGCTGAGAAAGGATAACTTTTACTGAAAGTACAGCCTGTCATTTTTAGTATTGTCACAAGGAGCTGCTGTAACAGGACTGAAGGATTAGCACTCATCTTGAGCTTAGAGTTTTTCTAAGAAACCTTCTCTAAGGCAAACCTTATCTTTGCTGAGATCATTCCTTCTTTAGAAGCTGAATAATCACCTTGTGCTTCTATCAAATTGGTAGCACAGTAATGCGTAGGCAGAGTAATTCAGTGTGATACAAGCAATGGCTTCAAATAGCAAATATGCTTATCATGACTGAAGGTAAAGGTCTACAGTCAGTCCATCTATTGCTGAGGGCAGGATAGAAGGAATAAATAAATGCCTTGGCTCGTTTGGTGGCATGATAGAAATTGTGACACCTCTGGAGCATGCTGGCATGATGACAAGTGCACATCATCCTGCAGGGCTTTGGCTTTGCAGTGCAGAAAGGGCACTTTGCGCTGACCTGGCTCTGCACTTAAAAAATGCTGTCCTTAGCACCATTGGTGTCTTGCCCATAGCGTGGCGTTCAGCTTCAGGTTGGATCTTGTCGGGGTGATGCTTCTCACTCTTACAAAAGCCTTCTACCCCCAATGCACGAATGTGTCTCTTTGGGCCTCCCATCTGGGATTTTGTTTGGAAGTAATGACGTGGCTGTTCATCATACCTTCTCATGGCTTATAGCTGGACTTCTGCACATGTACACAGCTGCTTGCTGTCTGAAGACGTGTTCCTGAAAATATTTGTGCACAGATTTTTATGCTTAGGCTGGGGACCAATATAATTCTTGGAGTTGTTTCTTTTGCTTTTGACAAAATCTTATACCCTCTCCCTCCCCTTTCCTTCTGTTATGCTGTGCACGTCTTCTGCAACCATGCTGGGTCTATCAGTTATGTTTCTTTGACTGGCAAAATTGTACACCTTGACTTCTCATTATAGGCTTAGCATAGGTGGATGTAGCAGAGAAACCAAGAAACTGCTCTTTCTGTGGTAGCACTATTCCCCATAAGATCTCTCTCTTTTATGATCTTCTGGCCACAGTACACATCTTCAAAGCTGGAAAGTTCACAAGTCTCCTGCCCATGCTTGCCCAACCCTGCTACCACCTCATGGTGAGGTTTGGGTAAAACCCAGCAGTGGTAAATGAAATAGTATGTGTTCCTGGCTGCCAAATGGTAAAAGGGATGTGCCTCACCGAGGAACATGAATGATAATTTTGCTATTATTTTGAGGGCTGTAAACTGAGTTTGGGAAGACATCAGTTGAAGTGGTTTTTAAATCACTTCAGCTTACATCTTTAGGTTGGGTAAGAAGGAAAGAAAAGCTCTTTTTTTCAGGAGTTTTCCTGCTATAACTGCAGAAATTATGCTGAGAAGAGCTGCTGTTCTGAACTGTGATTCTGAATTGTCACTCCAAGGAAATTTCTCTCCAGTTTTAGAATTCAATAAAATATTTGCTAGGATTTGGGTTAAATGAATCAATGTGAGAAAGGGCAGATTACATTTTCCACTTCTGTCTGTGAGCATAATTTGAAAGGCTGATGTATATATAACCCAATACCACATTTGTGGAAACAAAGCCTAGGAGAATGAGTGTTGCCTTCATACCACTATTACCTTTGGTGTATGCTGTTGTAAATACACCAGACAGCAATGGTATGAGTGATGAATTTCAAATGAATCAGCTGGAAGTAAGAGTAATAGTACTGTGCTAAACAGACCAATAATCTTTTCCACATACTTTAAAACGTAGAATTTATTAATGGAAAACACACTGCAACACCTTGTGTTTATAGAACACGGTACAAATATACACTTTCTTTCATGGTGGCATCTTCTGCCCCACAGTATCATGTGCACACAGATGAAAGTCAAGCCTTGCAACACTTCAGTGGCAGATATTGCTGATTTGTTTTTCAGGTAGGGAAGCAGACATGCAGGTGAAGTCAGGACCTTCCACAGGCGGGCCTAGGGCAGGGATGAGGATAGTATTCAAATCACTTATTCCTAGCATTGCATTTAAACATAGAAATCCCTTTTCTCAAAGGATAATGCTACAGTTCTGTTGAGCACGCTTATAAGGGCTCTGCTGCCCAGGGATTATGGGCTTGGGAGGGCTCAGGTTCTTAGGGTGGCTAATTCCCTGTGAGCATCTCTAACTCCCCCTGCTGCACTTCACACTCAGTTGTGAAACTGGAGAGAAGCATAGGCCCCCTCCGTGCCAGGTGTTGCTTGGCTGAAGCAGATAAATAAACCACAACTTATCACTTATTAATCAGAAAGATTTAAAGTATTCAATGCTTCTGGAAAACAGTATCTCCAGTGGGAATTCTGTATAATGTATGGTACTCTGTGGGGTATCTTTATGTTTCATTTGAGTCAGATTTAAGAAATAGAAGGAATTAAGGAGCTTCAGCTGTAGGTACTACATGGTCAGTTTATTGAGGAGTTTTGCTGATAGCACACATGCCTCAAATATAGATTTTTTTATTGTTTGTTCACGCCACCAGAACCCGCTGCTGGAATTATTGCATTAGTTTGGGATACACTAGTTGGTAAAATGCTCAACTGACAGTGTTCGTCACAACCCTTGTTAGCTGTCTTCGCCCTTCTGTATTTCTGTCCCATCTTCAGAAGGGAAAACACAGTATCTGCTTCCTGTTGATAATTGATTTTGTTCATTTTATGCACTTGGGCAGATGGAGCAAGGCTGCAGTTGGTGATGTAAGCACCACAAGTCCACATCACTTTCTGGCAAACTGGGTACAAAATCAGGGTTAAAAAAAAGTTAGCATCCTGTGTCTTTTCTATAGCTGCTTCTGACATGCATCACTTGGCATTAATAAGGACATAAATACTACATAGACTGTTGTTTTAAGCCTATTAAAGCCTTCTGTTTGTGTACCTGTTAGTGGTCTCACCATACATTCTGTGAAGGGATTGTCTCAGTGTCTTCACCAAAAATGCATTTTGGTCAGCAGAAGGACAACTACATGAACACTATACTGGATGCATCACATGCTTGGAACACAAAATTCTGTAGAAATCAGTGGGCTGTTTGGAAATCCGTATTTACACCTTTGCCAATTGAATGTAACATTCTGCCTTAGCGATCCTGTGATGGAAAGCCAGACTCAGATGTTGGGTAGGCTTTTCAAAGATGTCCAGGCCCTGGTGTCTGCAGTAGGGACAAATAAGGAAATGCAGACAGTCTATTTATATGAAGAAAGATTTATTTTTTTCTTTTTCAAAATAGTTACATCTATATTTTGATTTCAAACCTATCATATTTGAAGAACTTTGTTCTGTAAGATGAGCTTCATAAAACACTGAAAGAAACTCTATAAGATTCTACAGGTACCCATGTTATGCCTTCAGTTTCTATTAAAATTTTATCTAATGGCGAGACAAAAGCTTTTTCCTCCAGCAATGACTGACTTTTTTTCATTGCATTCTCAAGTGCTCAGCAGCCTGAGTCATTTCAGACTAGACAGCTACATTCCCTTAGGGATACTGTTTTACAGTCTCGTTTTAGTTATAATTCTTCTAGCATCCATCAGATTTGCAGACCCAAAAGGAGATCCTACAAATCCTTTCAGGTGCTCTTAAAACCTTAGATAGGATCCTGTGAATTACAGAGAAAGCTTGAAACTAATTTTGGATGGGATAGTGAAGGGCTTTTTTGTGAATTACTATCAAGACTGTGTAACCCTTCTTTACCATGTCTAAATTTGGATTTCATATATTTTTGGTTGGTACCAGCCATATAAAAGCAAGCAGTGGTATTTCATGTAGTGTTTTATCTCAGCTGCCACTAGGTCTGTCCTCTAAAAAACCACTGACATTATAATGAAGCATATTTGTTATGTCTGCTAGATTTATCAAAGCTGTTTTCGGTAGAGACGTATTCAGTATCAGATTTTCTTTATTTTTCAGGCATGACACAAAAGGTACTCTGTGGATGAATGTTGATATCTTCTTGGCTGGGGATAACAGGATGAAGTTGTAGCTAGGTGTGTAAAGATGGAGTGGAAGCTGGCAAATTTACAGAATATTTTAGGTGATAAAATAATCTCGTGTTTAGGAGCTATTAGGCAGCTTAGTTGCATCTTCAGGTACCTACATCCCTTTATAACTGTCAACCTTCTTTAAGTCCTAGTTCATGTGACTGGTAGTATGTATTTGCTGGTGCAAGCCATGGCTGGCTGACTTAATTTGGGGAAATACTAGTCATATTTTAAATAAGCATAACATAAATATAAAATTAAAATAAGACAAAATGTTTTAATAACAAACTGTCATGGAAGCGCTAATGAAAACAATTATTCATGATTTACATGATGAATGGGGGGAATGTACAGTGACTTTTTCAGCAGTCTTACGGTAGTAACTGTAGAATTAGACTGGTGTTCATTTCTTTCAAAAGGGGAGAGTTATGTCTGCTCGTCTGACAACTTCTTCAAGAAGGTGGAATACACCAAGAATGTCAATCCCAACTGGTCTGTCAATGTGAAGACATCTGCCAACCAGAAAGCACCTCAGTCTCTGGCCAGCAGCAATAGCGCCCAGGCAAAAGAGAACAAAGATTTTGTGCGTCCCAAGCTGGTAACCATCATCCGCAGTGGGGTGAAGCCCCGGAAGGCAGTCCGTGTGCTCTTGAACAAGAAGACTGCCCATTCGTTTGAGCAAGTTCTCACCGATATCACTGAAGCTATAAAACTGGAGACGGGAGTAGTCAAAAAGCTGTATACCTTGGACGGGAAACAGGTAGGAAATTTTACAGATGTTATGTCTCTTTCTTTTTCTTATCTTGAGGCTTTGCTGACTCAGAACAATTTTTGAAACCTAAAATTAACCTGACATGATCACTACCATCTGTTCTCTTAGAAGTCAGACTTCTCATGCCAGTGGTTAAGTTACTAAATTTTCACTGATATTAATATCAAGTAAAGAATGCAGCCAACCGTCTGAGTGAAACAGATGCTCCATCCTGCACGCCAGCGTGCAGTGCGTGTCTTCCGGACTAGCTAAATAAATAACATGGGGAGTTCGGCTCACAGCCACCAGTTGATTTGGCTCTGAAGTAATTGCAAGAAATCTCAAGCTTTGGATTCGCTAAGTGAAAATATGTTGCTTGACTTTCCTTGCCCTCAGAGGAAGGCTTGCTAAGATAAAGTAATTGATCTAAGCATGCGCTTCTGGCTAACTCAGTAATTAGCAGAAAAAGCATGGAACTGTGTTGCGTTTTCTTGACAAAATGCATAAAGAGATAACATGCAGAAAGGGACTTGGGTCACAAATATTTAGTGGGTCATCATAATGTGCTTCATGTCTACATTTTCCTGGAACTGAAGGAAACATCTGTCTCTTGTTAGCAGCTACACAGCAATAAGCCATTTCATATTGCTGTACCTATGAAAATGCTTAAAGGAATGTGGCGGATATCTTTGGGGACTGGGAAGAGCTGGATTCTTCAAAGACGATTCTGAGCTTGATTTAACAGTTCTGTGTCTTCTGTAACTGAGAAATGGTTTTATTTTTGTCACTATTTTTCTTGCTACAGATTCTGGAGTGAGGCAGCACAGCTCTTGTGTGCGAGTTGCATGCTAGCTTTAAATTAACTCTCTTATCTCTGGAGAAAATTATTCAAATACTGGTTTTTGAAATACTATGCCAACCCTAGGCAATGTGTCCAACTAACGTGCAACTTTATGTATTAAAGTGTTCATCCTTCCAAACCCAAATACAGGCTCATAAAGTGTCCTGCACAGTCCAGGTGCACTGCCTGGGAGCTGAAAGTAGTGTGTCACACCTGTCTGATATTCTTGCTTTGTCCCGACCTCTGCATTCTGCACATCAGCGGCTGCTTCCAGCTTCATGTATACAAAAATTGTATCTGCCTGTCAAAGCTTTTCTTTCCACTTGTCTCAACCCAGCAGTTTTTCTTCATAAAATGTATATTTCATACATGAGTGTGTGACTTTCCAGCTAGACTGTCCATGGATATAGTAGCGAGATGCAGATAAGCAGTGATACAGGGAGTGATGTACTGGAAACCTTGGAAGTGGCTGGGGGAAGAGGAAGGAGAGTCAGGTGATCTGTCCTCACTGGGGAAGTCATACATAGGCACAGGACCATGTGCTGTGAATCACTGCAGCTTTACAAAGGGTTTAATAGATGGATCTAGCCTGAAAGCAGTTGCTTACTCATGCGGACACACAGAGTCCTGTTGCTGTCACAGTTGTGAATGAGGATCTTGATCTCAACCTGTAAGTTGCCTCAGTTCTTTGAGAGCAGCCAGCATTTTGGAGGTGAGATGTTGCTTTGGGTGGCATGCAGAAACAGGGATGCCCCATGAGTGTCCATCAAACTGCTCTCTTCTCCACCTTTTAGCTAGTTACAGGAGGAAATGGTGTTTCCCCCTCCACCTCTGCCTGGAGAGGAAGACTGAATCAGCTCATAAACTGAACGGAGCTTCTGGCCTGGTGACTGGACCAGCCTGTGAAATGGTGTTAATTCCTAAGTGGGGATTTGGAAAACACTGCTTGCTTTCAAGTTACAGATTGCCTAGAGTGTGTGTGGAGTGAACTGCAGTTTGTTGCTGGAGTGGCTGCCTTGCATGGAGCTACAGCTGAGCAAGGGGCACAAAGATCTATGTAATTTAACAATTCCTACTGCAAGTTGTTGTCCATAGCAGACACCACACCATACATGGCTCTTCTTGAGTCAAAAAAATAAAAGGCAACCTTGTTTTCCTCCTGTCAAGCTCTGACAGCTGTACCAGTGACTGGTGCCTTAATTCAGCACTGTTTTGACTGGGGCAACCTGACAACTTCACCATCAGTTTTTGTTGCAGAAATGTGATTTCACTAAAGTCTGAATAAAGATATCACATCTAACTTGTTCACCATATTATGAGATGTGATATTTCATTGTGTGTTAGACACACCACTGGGAGTTTCACCGTATGCAAATGCAAACACAGTATTGCAGTTATTGAAAAGAGTGAGATTTTGTGATTTGACATCAATGGAATGTTTGATTTTTGTTTGCTGCATTGGTTATTGTTGAAGCTTCCTGAAGAGCAAACCCAGTTCACTAAGGCTTTGTTTTTATTGGAAGATTTCCTTCAATGTTTGTTTTTAAAATATAAGTTCATTTGAAATTTTCCACCTATGCGTGTTTAATGTTTAAGCTAGAACTAGAAGCTTCTGCTGTGGGTGCAGTGTTTGCTGTTTCCGTGACATACTGCTCCACAAACTCTGACCTTCTGATGTGATCTGTAAGAGGTTTTTGCATGTCTGATTCTGACATTAGAAAGAAGTTTTTGAATACCTAATTCTGACAAACAGTACTTTATTTTCTGGAGAAAATATTCATGCAAAAACGCAAGCTGCTCAAAGCTGAAGTACTGACAAGAATTCTGACAGTCTGTCTCTTTGAGTGTCATCAGAGGCACGTTACTCCCTCTGTTGTGAAATGATAAAATTTACAAAAGGAATGTACAAAGGAAAATTATCCTTCCTCAGTCCATGAGCTGTAACTTAATGAGGGGAGATGATTATTTTATTTATAGGCTTTTCCATGGTGCTCATCAGTAGAGTAATCAAGATGCTTTAGAAGTACAGATAGTAGTGGCAATGACAGAGTGGTGTGTAAATAATTACATTTCTATGCACTAAAGACCTGCATTTGGAGTGAGAAAGCAGTTAATTGAGAGCTGCATGGGATGTGTTTAAATAAGTGTAGCACTCAAAACAACAGTGAGGTTCGTTTTTTTAAAGCAGATTTTGTTTCTTTTTATGTCTTGGGTTGTCTGTAGAAATATGGCCCTTTCAAAACTGCTAAATTAGTATCTTGTGTTTAAGTAATATCTTTAACTTGGTCTTGCACATACGTGTAATGCTTTGTGCCTTGTCTGTCTGTATTCAAGCTCCTTTCCTCCTTGGAGTATATCATCACCTCTTGGTGGGCACCCTTGAACTCAAAAGGGGTTTCAAATTGTTGACCAGGAATGAGTCATGTCAGAGAATCACAATAGAGATTTAACTTTTGAACTTTCAAGGCCCTATAGGAAATGGTATAGGTCAAAGAATTCAGTGCATTCAACAAATACTACAGTGGATCAAATTCAGCATTTGGTTCCATGACTACAACTGCTGTTATGTTATGTATATATGTGTAATATATATCATTAATATATACATATGCAGGATTGAATTTGGTGTGATCTGTGGATCATTTTGGAAAACAGTTGTTTTGGTACATTCCTCGTCTTTTTTTTTTTTTTTTTTTTTTTTTTAAACACAATCTTAGTTATATCCAGTGTTCCAAGTAAGTCTGGATTCCTGGGAGCGCACTGGCTACTTTACAAACATGTGATGATAGTTTCTGCCTCATATCATTAATAAAACAAATTAGAAATCAGAATTTGAGACTGTAGATGAAGTTGCATTCAGATATTTTGAATGCAATAGTCTGAGCTAGACTTTGCATACTTTTTGTATATTTCAGTATAGATTTGTGTATATATATGTATTTGTATAGATTTACTGTCCTGATTGTGCTTGAGCGTCTCTCTCACCATGGTGTAGAATAAGTAGGTTTTTTTCTGGAAAAAAGGAGGCGATTTCATCACTGAAAGCCCAGTGCCTATCTTCTGCTTTCTTGCAAATGCTGTCTGTCTGCATTCATTTCTGCTTTTAAGAAAGTGACCTGTAAAAGCTAATGTCTTCTATACATATTAAACTTCTCTTTTCTTGCACTATCTTGTATTCTGAAGTCTGCAAGTTGTTCAGCAAATATTTGAAGGTATTTAGTAACAAAAATCAGTCCTATTCTTCTGTGATTGCCTAAGCAGGCAATGCTCTGGATTGATCAGAAATTAATCAGGCACGTTCAATTGTACTTTAGCATTAAGATATTTTCTGTAGTGTGGAATTCCTTCTGCTTTTTTCTCCAGGTGATGTATTGCCATGTCTTAACTAAATACCCTATTCTGTGACCCATCAATTAGCGTCACCAAATAAGCAGAATAAGGTGCAGTTCAGAGCGGGGAGAGCTTGTGCGCTTCAGTTCCACATGAATACAAATATTCTGGTCAACACGCAGGGAACTGAATGTGGTTTTAGCCATAATAACATTCAGTGATCCTTCTGGACTTTGAAATCTTCAGGCACAGGGAGAAGTCACACATGGTATTCATTGGCTTTTACCTAGCCCAGACAAAGTACTTCTGTCTGAGTGTTAGCTGTCTCATCAGATGAAATTACATACGTTTTCATATGTCAGGGCATTTGTGACTGTGCTCCTGAAAGAATTTCTAGTCTTAATGAAATGGTCCCCTCTAGCAGTCTTTGCTTTGATAAGGATTTCATGTGGCAGGTGATGAGTGAAGTTCATCTTTCTGTTTGCAAAGCTGATGCAAATGCCTGGGAGGCCAGCCTACCTCTCCTGTCCAGAGAAGAAGTTGCCATTTCATTCTAGATTATTTACATTGAGGAAGGCCAGCAGCCACTGAGGGAAAAGCAGAATGACTAAGCTAACAACATGTTAAAGGTTGAGACTTTGGCATCGAAGCCAACAAAGCAGTTGATAAAGCCACTCCTAGTACTGCACTAATAGTAAAAAACTACCTTAGATGCATCCATACAAGTTGCACTAGAGAAACCAACCAAACTTTGGAGCTGCCACACTGATTTTAAGCAGGTCTTTGGAAAAGTAAATATTTCTCTAGTAAAAATTTCATTGTTCCAGTGTCAATGCTAGCAGTAGATGAAACTCTGCAAGGATAGTGCAGCTCTATTGATTACATTAATGAAATTGTATCAATGTAACATAGAACAAGGTTTGTACCAAAATATACAAATGCCTTCAATGGCTGTAATCTGTAATTGGTGCTCAGGAAGGTGACTATCTCCATGACATGTACCTAGTAACATCTGCATTGCTCAAAGATCAGAGGGGAAATATTCCCTCTAGAGCCCTGGAGATAGTCAACTTACACCCTGAGGCATGAGGTTTGAGGTTACAAAGCAAGCAAATTGGTTTGCGTTATTACACATGTCGAGGGGTAGGATGTCAGAAACTCCTTGTCCTTTTGAGACTAATTGACTGCCCTTTTGGATACTGAAAAACTGCATTGAAGTAACCCCAGAACAAAGCAGTTTCATGCGTTCTTGCAAAGCTGGGATCTAGCCCCAAAGCAAATGGGACAGAAGAGCAGGAGATGGGTGCAAGTGGTGTTTTGTATCCTGCCTCCTGCAGAAGGCTCTGCAGCAGCTGCTGCTAATAGGGGAGAGTCCCGTCTTCCATCCCTGCTGCATAAAGCTGTAACAATAAAACTGTATCTGTTTTGCATCTTTTTCTCAGTCTTTTCTTCCCAGTGCTTCTTGTTAACTGCTGAGATTTGGCAGGCCTTGCATAAATCTCCCATTTTCATACCAAGAGGACAGGTCTGGATTGCAAGCACTACCAGAGGAATTGTGCAGGCAGGGTCTTTGCCCATAGCTGCCTCCCCTGGTAGATCACTCAGGGTGAGGATTAACTCCCAGCTTCACTCCTTCTCATTGCTTTTGCAGTCTACTCTGACTTAGAGTGTTTGCACGAGCTTATTCCTCTCTAGCAGCCATGTGCCATGCAAGAAAGGTTAGTAATAATGTATGGGCTGAAGAACTTCTGAACCCAAGTCACTTACACTGCCAGACAGCACGGCCTATTTCTCTATCTTTAGGGAGCTCTTAGTCTAAGTTGGAAATTCAGCGTTGCCTGATACAAGCAGTGACTAGACACTAACACAGACAAAACCAATTAGTCTGCAGGTATCCCTTAAGGATTTTACCCTTTGCTAGAATGAATAAGCCATGCTTCCATGAATGTGTATCTACGTACATACAATAAAATATTCAGAAGACTTTCTGAGAAGTTATTCAGAAACCTTATGCTTGTGAACTTCTGTTTACTTAGATCTGTGGGCACAGAATTGGGGTGAAAAGGGACCTATCTGGAACACCGCAAATCCTAACTCTTGTACTATTAAAGCAGAAGCAGCCTGATCTCAGCAGCTAAAGCCTTGATCAAATCTGTTCTCCTGTGAGCATTGAGACTGACCTGGTTGCCATCAGCCCGGTCTCCAATCAGCTCCCCAAGGCATGTGCAGAGCAAGGGAAGACAGCAGAGGAGACTATCATCTTGCAAACTTGAACTCTGGTGGATGTTTTGCCAATGCTTTGCCTTAGCCTCAGGTTCTGGAGGAGGTGTCATACCTGCAGTCCAGCGGGACTTAGGTGCTGTGTATTCATTGGCATTTTGTTGTTATGCAAATATTGGCTAAAGCTGTGGTGAATCTGTTGACCTCTTAAGGCTCTAGAGTTGCACTGCTGCTTGCTGAAAATTGTTGATTTTCTAGAAACACAAGCCTTGCTAGTAGAGTTGTACTGACCAAGATCCACATGAACACCTGCTACTTGTGTCACAGATGGCAGACTGTCAAAATTATTGAAAGATGCAGTCAGATCTGACCTGGTGACCTAGAAGTACATGGCCCCTATTACTGAATCCTGGTGCTATTCACACCCCTAAAGAGATGTATGCTAAAAATTCAGTCCTCACTAGCATCTTTATTTTGGCAGTTCTTTCTATCATACAGAGTGACACGTTCGCTTTTCACTCTGAATCCCAGGAGAGAAGAGGATTATTCACTGTAGTGCCAGAGGGTTTATCTAGGAATAAATAGGCTGAAAATGAGCAAAGGAAATTAGATTGAGTATCAGGAGCTGAGACAAGCCAAGAAAGCCTTGTCGTTTTTTCCATTGCTAGTTTGTATCATCATATGAAACGAAGTTTCTGGTTCCTATTTGGTGCTCAAGTAGAAATCCCACCAGTGTGAATGGGAGTCCCTCCTGCTCCAGAGGGAGCAGGTTATGCCGGATGTTTTCTGGGCGAGCGTCTACCTCAGTGTGTGCACTCTAGTAAATTCCTTATTTCTTTTGATTACCTAGCATAATCAAATATATGTGTATTTTCGCTGATTGTAATGGGGAAATGTCTTGTTCATTCTGGTGTGCCAGGGTCCTTAGTCTTAGTCTGTGAGTGGCATCGTGTATATAGTATGTTTGCTCACACCTCCCTACCTGCAGTAGCCCAGAGTGTGTGAATACTCCCCTGAGTTCACCCAGTGTGAGACACCTTGAGAATCCGATGGTGGCTGGTGACATATTCCCCATCCTGTGGCAAGTTCCACCTCCTCTTCTTGACCACCTGAAGCCACTTCTTCCCTTCTCAGCTCTTACTGGCCTTTGATCAAAACGCTGTTTTCACTTCATAGCGGGTAAGTTATGGCACAGCTCATACTTCACAATTTTGTTTAGGAAGAGCCTACACTAGGTGTGAGTGAAGGCGTGTGGCCTAAGAACAGAGGCTGGTAAGACAGTACGATAGAGCTATCATCCATCACAACAGTATTTCTTCCTTCTTGTCCCTGAAACTACTTACGGAACTGAATCAGTGATTGTTCTTTTTTCTGTGTAGAATGTGCATCTTGATGGAGCTTAAGTATTAAGGAATCTGTTGCAAAGGCTGAGCATGAGGGGTTGTGAAAAGCCCCCTGATCTCCTCTTTTGAACGAGATGCCAGTGTCATTCAGAGGCCTTTGTATGGGACAGTAAGGGAATGAGTGATAGCTTTGCTGATGTGCAGAGGATAACAGCTTCCATCCACCCTCAGGTCTGCCAGGGATGACAAAAGATATTGGCACAGAAATGTGTGTAATAAAAGTATGTCTAAAGTAGTTGAGAAAAAAAGCTGGATCCAATCCATCCAGATTTTCAGAATTGGCTAAGGTAGGCCTGCATATGTGGGGAAGTGCAGACAAGCCATGAAAGCTGAGGGCTATTCCAGCTTGTGTTCAGGGCTTCTCGGGCTGCGGCAAATTGATTAGTATAGAAAGCTGGAATTGCAGGCCTGCTCCTGGAGATTTGCTTAATTTTGAATTCAAACTGAACAGGGAAAAATAAGCAAGGTTAATAACCAGAGCGTTCCCTGCTCCAAGCCATAAGATACACCCTCTCCCTTGTGAACGTACAGCCAGTCTTTCTGAATTAATAGTCGTAGTTCTAGTTTCCTGGTTAACAACAAGCAGGGTGTGTGAGTATATGCGTGTGTCTGTCTGTATAAATAAATTTTACTAAGTGTTGCGGAACACAGCTCTGCAGCTCAACTTGCTGTCTAAACAGTCTAAACTCTCCTTTAGTTACAGGATCCCAGGGACTATTGTACTCTGACAGCGATATCCTCGTGTCACGTTACTGTTTTGTCTTCCCTTGCTCTAATAAACCAAAGGCATTTTACTGGAGTCTTTAACTGCACTTTGAAAATGTTTGCTTACTTTTAAACTATACTTTGACATGAATGCAAATCTCAATGTTATTAACAGTCTTTGGATTATCTACATAATCTAAAATGGGAAATTTGTATGCATTGGCTCGTGCTGCTTTTCTCTTGTTTTTTTGCCTTGAAAAATACTTTGGAGCAAGGATTTTTCAGCTAGAGTGGGTGTAAGATATAGCCTGCTTTTTACTAATTCTCTCTTCCCCGCCCCCCCCCCCCGGGGGACTGAGTTATGAACAAGTGGACAAAAACCAGGCATGGGGAAGAAGATATAATATGCACCATTCATTAGAAGGATTTTTCCAGGGGATTTTGCCTCAGTCAGAATTGGTGTGAGAGGTCAGTCCTTCCAGTCCTCCAGGTCTGAGCTCTGTTATCTGGCGGACAATGAACACAACAAGCTTTATTGGCTCCACAGGACTAATTATGCAGCCAGTGAGCCTGCAGGGCAGCAGGGGAGAGCAGGACTCCGGGTCCTTCCTCGGGCTCCCCTGCCCTCACCATCTGCTCTGTGCTGCTTATCTGGTACTCGGTCCCCTGCGGCTGCCAGGGCCCACAGCTCTGGGGTTGCTACTTACTGCCTTGCTGTGGACATCGCTCCCTGGTTGTGATGGACCAGTTCAAGCCACCACATGGAACACCTAGCCAGGCTAACTGTGCTACTGGGAGAATAGCTTATGGCTACAGATGTCTGTCTTTCATTCTAGTTCTCTGAACAGGAAAAACTAATTGGTTTAGGAAAGCACCTTGCAGTGTGTGCATGCTTCTGTGAAAGAAGCATTTCTTCAAGCTATTGCTGTACCACTGTGCTCTTGACACAATCTCTTGTGCCCTTCCTCACTCCCTCATGCCCATAATATTGCTGAAAGAAGAACAGAGGGCAGGAATGGTGACTGACAGGTGTACCTGTTCTCCTCTGTATGTCCGATGGTGAAAATCCACTAGGAAACTCAGCTTCTGTACTAGATAAATCAACTGAAGTGAAAGTTACAAGTTGTGAAATACACAGTGTGACATAACAAGGTGTGAATAAACATAACTTCTGCAAGAAAAGCTTTCACCTTGATGATCTATTAGTATAGAATAACAGAACAAATAAAATCATGGATAGTGGAGACCCAGTGGACATTTGAACTTCAAAAAATCATGAGGAAAGGCTCCTTTGAGAACCTATTAAGGAACCTGAAGCAGTAATAAGAAGGGAAAATATTATCACAGATGGAAAACAGGTTTAGAAGAAATTAGGGTAGAAATAACTTTTATCAGAGTAAAAGTGAAGTATCAAGATACAAGTGGCTTTTACTGTCTTCAGTGATCTAGAGGTAGAAGTACTTGGTGAAGACAATGAAATGATTACTGTAATAAAGAAAGTTGGGAGACAACTGACAGACTTACAGAGGTGAACAGGCAGTGTAATGGATGATCATAACTGCAAAGCAGCACACATTGCTAGAAATTAAACTTTTAAATTAAAAATAACTGTTCCTCAGAGAGGATTGGTCTTGGTGAGGCAGGCTAGTAAAGAATATCTTAGCACAGAATCAAAATGACACGCTAAAGCATATGGTATGCATTCAAAATTCAGACAGAAAGGAACAGCTTTTAAAAATATTGCTGTATTACGTTTACCCTTCCACTTCAGCTCTCCACGTTCTCAAATGTGTCTCAGAATATGGAAGTAAATAAGAAGTTTCTCCAGTGACTGTGTTACCCTGCAGGTCTTCTGTCTTCTCTTGAAGTAACTAGAAGGGATGGGGCAGCTCATGCAGGTGCTTGGTAACTCATTTGTTAATGCAGTCTGTTATAACTGGGACTTTGGTGGAGCATGCAGTAGGTTACAAATGGTCAGTGTGCATACTATGGAGTGTTTAGTGCTAAATCACCCAGGCTTACGTGGCTCTCCATGGCTGTTAAGTCTTGGTATGGTTTTGTGCCTGCATGTATGAAACAGAGTTTGCCTGTGGCTAGGGTTTCAGGATGACCTGACACCTGGTAAATTAACTTCCTTTGGAGGTTCAAGGTGTCTAGTTATGCAAAGATGTTGAGAGGAGCTATAGATGTAGCTCTACAGATGGGGAATGCTGTAACTTTCTATAGACAGGTGACACATCATCCCACTGCGTGGTGGAACATTTGAAACGGGTTTGTCAAAACTGCATGGGGTGATCCTGCTGTTTACATTAGGAGCACAAAATACAGTGCTTGTAAAAATCTTGCTCTTGATGTGTAGGTACTTGTCTATTCTTCAGTCAGGTGTTTTGTACAGCCATTAACTCAGGATTTGTAACTTCTGTCAACCACTTCTTTGATAGGTCTAGCTTTTGCACTGTCTTTACAGATACAAAATAGTATCTTTGGAGTGGAGATAAAAATTACATCCTTCACCCTTCTTCTGTACCACCTAGTATTTACAAGAGCCTGTGAAGTATGTTAATAATGGAAACAAGCCAAAATGCAGTGCAGCCATTTCAACATTGTCAAGAATTTTAAACCTAGCAGATAAATTATTTGGGGACAAATTACTGAGAAGCATCTGTAGAACAGCAAAAAATCTGTTTGAAACCTTAAACCTGAGCAGCTTTCCATCATGGAGCTCAGCTCTCCAGAAAGGCAGCAAGAGGACTAAACTACCTTTCTCCAGTGTGCACGTATCAGGAACCTTATCAACTGCTGGCATGCTGCAGGATTACGTGTAAATTAAGTGTATGAAAGAGTTGAGTTAGATAGCCAGCATTAGGAGCTAAGAATGTTATTCTTGCCTACTTGAAAGCCCTTCATAATGGATTAGAAACAAGAACTTACATCTCTTAATGCCAGCTGAAAATTGAGGCATCTTTTTGCTTCTAGTGAATTTTAATACTTTGAGAGTAAATGGTACTGGGGATTTGCTGCATTTTAGACAACCCTAGTCACAGTTGCAAAATGATGTGTACGTTTTGTAATCAAAAGGAAAGCCAGCAGGCTGGCTGAATTTTGTATAAGAGCCTCAACAGAGTTGTTGGCGAATGTTATTTTTAGCACTGTAAAGCAACGGAGATCTTTACAATCTTGGCATTTCTTGCAGTTTCAAAATGGAGAACAGTTTTTGAAATGTCTGCTTTTCCTTGAATTTTTATCCATATCATAAGCTTCTTCATGAAGTTTTTGCACTGCTTTTGGCAGCAGGTAGCGATTTAGTGCCAAACAGTGCAGAAGTGCTCCATTTTACACTGTTTCCACAGAATGCTTTTCTTCCAGAAAATAGATGCTGGAAAAAATGCCATCTGATACTGACATTCATTGTTTGGGTTGTTTCCAGTTGCATGTGTGAAGTGTTAATTTAGTGTAAAATGGACAGTAAACAAGGAAAAATAAAGTTGGGCTGAAAGGGGATACACTGAGCACTAATTTACAGATCTTGTAATATTTAATACTGGTGAAACCCAACTTTTTTTTTTCTTCTAAGCATAGCTCACCAAAGACTTTAAAAAAATAGTTGCTACAAGAGATATCTTCTGTCACAGATTGAGAGGCAGGGTGCTTCAGGTATTCAAGCAGCAAGAGTGGGTCTCAGGGTGCCTGGCATGAATCCTAGATTCAGCTGCAGTGGGTGACCTAGGTTAAGGCAATTAATTTTTTCAGACAGGTGTGCCTTGACACATTTAAACTCATAGGGATGCTGAAATGACTTTGTCAATTTCTCTTTAATGTTGAAGTTTGTAAAGTTTTCACACATCTTTGGCTTAGCTGGTTTTTGGTAAAACAGAAGATGATTCACTTGTAAAACTCAGACTGCCGAGAGCTGGAGGGATAATATCAGTCAGGGTTTCTCAACCTTTTCTTTAAAAATGACTGCCTAGATTCCGTAAGAAGAATTTATTACCCATTTCTAACAGTTTTCAAACATTTAACATTGCTATACTGATCAGTAAAACACAGTTTGAGTGTTTATTTATCTTTTCATTTTTTCCCCCTCCCATTTTATTCATTCCATACTTGTGTGCATGGGGATTTGCATGTTTGCTTTGGTTTCCTTGCCATATTGTTTCAATTATCAGACAATGTTTTTTCACCTCCACTTCACTTATATGTGGGTTTGACTTACAACTGGGACAATACAGTCATTCTGGCAGCTGTATTGTGGGCCACCTTCTACTGCTTTTTGGACCACCAGCTAAGACTGATGAAGAATACTAAGTCTCAATAGCATCCTAACAGACTCAATCCCTCTTTTTCTCATTGCATCCAGATATAGTTTACAGGATATCTGGGTTTAGTACTCCAAGGGTCTGGCTTCTAAAACAACATAAGTATCCGGGTTCTGCCCCCTCAGTGGGTGAGATCCATTCAGGGTGATCTCTTCTTGTATCTGGTGCCGTATTTAGGCAGGAGACAAAGCGGAGATTGATTCAGTCCCAACCTTTACATGTGCTTCCTTTCTGTAAGTCATGCTTTCACTTCGTTTTTGTAGTCTGGCAGCTGCAAGGGCTGGTTGCTTGGAGACGCTCTCAGCAGCACAAAGAGCTCTCAGCTGGGAGGCCAGGTCTGTTGGCCACAAACAGCTGGGATAATTTTATTTGTCTTTCTCCTGTTCCCCTTAATTGCAGGGAGCTGAATCAAAGTCAACATAATAGAAAAGGGAGCACTGGCAGATACTATTTATGGCTTCTTTAACATCCACCTTTTTCTCCCTGAGTCAGGGAAGTGACAGTGTGCACCAAAAGTGGCCTGTTATTTCAGAAATACAGGAATAAAATTAAAAGGCATGATTTCCACTTCTGGTTCAGGCAGGCTCTTACCAGGTCCTATATGAAAGCAATATGTGAGACTTAGTTTTGGATTTTTAGATCATTGTTGCTTAATCCAATGTGTGACTGCCTGCCTGTTCGTTCTTTGTCATAACCGTACACTGCACAGGTCACGTCTGTGAAATAGCTGTGAATGGCTTTTCTTCTACCTCAAGAGGATACGCCACTCCTCAGATTTTGTGCAAGATAAAAAAACCTAATAACTTCCAGAGGTGAAAGCACTGTGATTTAATGATCTGGGCACAGGCCTTGGTTTTATGAACTCCTGGTTTCTCATTTCTGCTCCTATGTAGGCTATGTCATCCTAAATTATTTGGTGTTTCAGCTGATTTCTGCTTAGGGTCAGACTGGCTGGACCTAGGCACAAGCAGGTTCAGAGGAAAAGGTGACAGGGAACATCAGTGCTGCTCAGCTCGCACTTCTGAGGAGGTAGCAGGACTTCTCCAGCCAGTGCCAGCTTTAGTCACCTGCTGGGTCTCAGTGTTACCAAGTACTGAGCATGGTGACTTAGATGCACTGAAGCATTTAAGTGTGTGAATAGGTCGCTGCCAGTTAGCTTGTGTGGAGGTGCTTTGCAGAGTTTGAGGAGCAGTGTTAAGCACTGACAGGGGAAAGGCAAGGAAACTGGCCATGCCTGAAGCTTTGCCTCTTCTTATTAATACTATTATATTTAATAGTGACCAGTGAGTACATTACTGAAATTGTAATCTCTGCTTTTGCAGGACTTTTTTCTTATTTCGGGTATAAATCATAATATATTTATTTTAGTCAATTGTTAATTTTATGCTTTTGGAGGTTGTTTAATTATGCAAGGTGCTGCGCAATAACCAAACAAGTAAACCCTAACATTGAATTTTTATAGTTCACTGATGAAATGCATAATGTGGATAAACTGATACATGAACGTACTAAAGGATCTGCTGTTAAACTCCAGACCAGAATGTGTTATTGGTTTGTGCATTTTCTTCCCTGATCAAAAACCCTGAGGTACCAAGAAATAAAACTTTCTGAGAGTTTGGGCTGCTCCTCCTAGGGCTAGAGTCAAGGAAGACTGAGGGATGTGAACTGGAGCAGACGTGTACCGGACTGACACAGTGCAAACTCTAGCATGCAGAGTTGCTGAGGGAATGGACTGAGTTGGTGCGATATTCTGATCCGATTATGAAAATGAGGACTCTGAATTTTAGTGCCTCACATTCGTGATCTGTAATAGCAGGTGTTAGAGGAGACACTCAGGTTTTGGACTTTTTTTTTTATACCTACATGCCTGCACAGGCCACATTACATGAACCTTTTCAGTGTAGAGACAGCAGCCCAAGTGGTATTTCTTTGTTAAAACCCACATGCTTGAGCTATAATCTTTTTTTTGACCTGAAAATGTTTCATCGGTCTAATCCAGGTACTTATGGCATGGTTTTCATCCCTGAGCTGGTGCTTCTCAGATACTTTTGTGTGCAGGGTATTTACATAGATACGTTTTTTTATTCCGAATCTAACATTTTTTCGCATCAATTACTTTCCAGTTTACTACTTCAGATGTAAATATATCAAGACAGTAATCAGGGCAATCCTGTAGCTCATGCTTTAGGGTTTGGAGTGATTACTGAAGGGATCAAGAAAGAATTGGCCTCTCCAAGCAGCATCCTGCACAAAGATCTAAGTGCATTTGTGAAGGAGGAGCTTCCCTCTCTTCTGAAACACCAGATATTAGCCCCTCACAGAGGCTGTGCATCAGCCCGCTTACACCCGACCGATGAACTGATCCTCAGTGTCAAATCCTTATGTAAATGCAACAACCTAATCCCCTTGCCCTAATAGGAATTTCACACCTTAATCCTTGCTATGTGCAGCGGCAAAGACATTCCTACTAGGCAGTTTGACGAATGCATCCTATTTTGAGAAAAATCACTGTATATAAATTTGTGGTAATAGGGAAACTGTAGTCTCCAATTTGTATGGAAGACTGAAGTATATCACTAATAAAAGGGAGGGGATTATGCTCCTAAATTGTCAGTGGATTTCAGAGGATTTGCTACACCAGATGAGACCATTAGTGTACTAGCTCCTTCGTTTTTCCCCTGCCTGGCTCTTTTTGCTTTAGGTGGAAATGCTCCCTGGGCGATATGGTTGAGTCTATAGGAGCGGGAGGAAAAGGATTCCCTCCTGACCCCTGCAGCAATGCAGGTTGTGCCTTGCAGCTTGGCACTGCTCACTCTGTGCTGGGCTTCCACAGCTTGGGTTGGAAGAAGTGTCGATTGGTGCATGTGGTGTCATTCTGAATAAACCCGTAATTTACATTATTCTGTAACCTCCAAGAAGTATTAAAAAGGCTGAAGTATAGCACATGGTGGGGTGTGGGCAATGCCTTGAACTCATCCTTTTCTATATAGATATATATTAATCTCTCAGTCACGGATACTTACGTCTTACCCAGCTGCAGAGCCTCACCCAAAACTCACTGAGATCTGTGGAAGACTTCCACAGGCCACAACCTCAGTCTGGTGGTCCAGTGCATCCAGGGCCTTCCGTGACAAAGGGGAAGACCAACACTGTTCCTGAATTGCCACCTCTGAAACGAAGGATGCACTGGTGTGTTTCACATCACAGCTGAGAGGTAATTGCATTACACACAGAGGCTCCTTTCCTCAAACTGAGAAGGACCATGTGTGTATCTCTTGTGCTTCTGGTTGTGAAGATAATTGTGAGTGCAAATCACGCAACTGGGTGTGCTGTTATTAAGCATGATTCTCCCAGTGTTTGCTAGATTCTTCTTCATGCACGCACAGGCAGGGTGGATCTTAATCAGCTGCGGATTAACCACTAACACAGAACACAATGTGTGCACAGCTTTACAAGCAACAGTGGTTAGCTGGCCATTTGGAAGAAATCTGTGTACATGTGTCTTGTTATTTCCACTGCCAAAGCTTTTCCAAACCAGCCTTTTGTTTTAGTTTATTTCTCACTGCAGAAGCTTGTTATTCCATGCCCTGCTCTCTTGTTGCAGCTCCAGACCCTCTTGGCTGCTCTTTGTTTGTCCCGTTGTTACTAGATGCTTCAGTTTGGATTTGCTTCTCACCAGTGCACGAATGAGGCTCTTCAACAGTCAGGCCTTTATATCTGTTGTTTGCAGAGTCCTTTCTGCTAGTGCAACTCTTTGAGCATTTGCATCCAAAATGCCAGCGCGCTGAGTCAAATCTGCTACTACACAAGAGAAGTCTGCACAAACTAAGCCTTGATTTTTTTTTCCCCCAGGCCAGCTGGCTGTGGAAAGTTTCGTTCCTTGTAACTCTAAATACTTGCGTTGTTTTTAATCAAATTTGACTGTAGCTCACTTAAGCGTTTGTGGCTTTTCCTTAGGAATGGTATCACTGTCCCAGCTAGCTCCTATGGAGCAAGGCCTGGAAAATCTACTTTATGACAAACTATAATTTAAGACTCAGCAATGTCTGATGTAGCAAGAAATACACTTTTGGAGGGGAACTGTTACCCAGTTATTTAAATGCTTCTATCATTTAGAATAAACCCATCTGTAACAGCAAAGGTCACATCATCCCCAAGAGCTCCTTTTTTTAGAAATTTTTTTTTTACTCATCTCTAGCGTGGAGTTAGTGGCCTGTGTGCACTCAGCCCCACAGAAGGGTTGTCCCCTCGTGCAGATGTCCCTGCCCTGGCTGGGTTCAATTTGTGATATTGAGGAACTCCTGAGAAATCTAGAGGAACCTGTGGCAATGGTCAAGTCTCTGTATGGATCCCCTGCAAATGAAACCTTTTCTGGGTTTTTCTAATGGTTTTGATCATTGCATGTCATTTTTGCAGCCTGACTAAAGCAATTCTGATATTCCCTGGTTCTGATGCCCTGCATCAGCATTTTCTTGTATTAAAGGTGCCTAAGTAGACTGTGTTTATCTCCACACTCATCATTTCATATCTTCACCACATACTTAAGTGAAGAATTTGAAACAATTTATTATAAAAATTGTAAGGAAGGGAAAAGTAATTGCAGTTCAGGCAGAAATAACAAAGGTTTCTTCCAGCCTCACTGGATCGTGTCTTGAACAAGCTTAAGTTCTTGTGTCCAACCTGCCTTGCCAGCCAGTACATGGAGGGAGAGGGAGCTGAGCACCGTTCACTCCCTCCCTGCCTTTCCAGCTCTGATACCCCACTTAGTGCTTCACCAATGTTGTTCTGTGTTGCTCTGTGCTGTCTGAGCACTTTCTATGTGTTATCACATAAAAATAGTGTACCTTGTTGACTGCAGAAAAGTATGTGGCTGTTGTCTGTTCCCTATGTCATTGTACTAGATTTTAAACGGTGACTGCAGGAGGGAAAATATCCTGTAGGGCCTGCAAGCTTAGGGAGAGACTAAGCTCCATGACACTTTGCAAACTGAGACTTTAGTGCCAGACTGGGAACATCCCCAATTGCCACAGTTTTTAACAGCTACTCTTTTCACAAGTGGAGTGTATTAATTCAGCCGCTGGCCAGGCTTTCTTAACCAACTCACATATCAGATAACTGGAGTCTGCTACAGCCAGGCTAAAGCTTCCTACCTTGCCTGTCAAATGGAAAGTTGTACCAGTATCAAGTGCTGATGAATATAAAGGAGACTGCAGGTAATGCATGACTGAACGTGTGTGTTTGTGGGTCTTACTATCATAAGATCAAATTGCAGCAGCTGCTCAGCATTGCCATCGTCCATTTCCCTGGACAGAAATGTGGAAAATGAACACGATAAACATAAATAGCCTCAAGGTTTTTATTGTTTCCATCAGGCTATGCTGCAGTAGTAAGAGTACAGGGGATGGGAGTGCTGAGCTGGATTCTCAGCACATGCCCATTGGCCTTGCTCTCGGTATAAAGCAGTTTGAGGCACCATCCTCATGGGGGGATTGATGGTGGTGTGTACACTGACAGCAGCTCCCAGAAGTGTTACGCCTGAGGCAGGTGCCATGCCTGTGGGATCACTGGGGCAGCAGATATTCAAATAGCCGCTGCTGCACCATTTTGTGGGACCCACAGTGCCTCTCTTCTTGTGCCTGCCAGATGGTGCAGAGTGCATCTTCACCTTGCCCTTACCACACTCTCATCTGCTTCAGCTGTCTCCTCCTGACCTGGGAGTGCTGGATTCCCCTGGTCCTTGCACATCAGTAATGTCGATGTCAGGTCACATTGGCTCTGACTGGTGTCATTTGGGCACCGTACCTCGATATTTGAACTCCTTCCCGAGAAGGCTAGCTATTTCTGTGTTGCTAACAGGGCTAGACTTAATGCGAGACACAGGAGGCTGCATCCTCAGCTACCATCAATTACCAGTTAAGTGGCTTTGCAACAACTAGGCATGATACTCTGGGTTTTTATCCCCTTTCCTCCTTTTAGCTGAACAGTTGGAAGGAAGATGCTGAACTCTCAGTAGAGAGCTGTATAAGAATTACTTGTGGTTAGCACCCATGTAATTCTCCCTGAGCTGGCACAGTGGTAGAGATGCTATTTCTGACAGCACTCAAATGTATTCCCAAAGCACAATGCATACAGGTCTTGAACTTGCAGAAATCCATTAACAGGGCTGGTATGGGAGTTGCCTGGCTGTCACATTTTGAGCTATGTTTGCAAGAAGCCTGTTAGAAAAATAGATCCACCTTGACAATAGAATATCCCCAAAGCAAGATTTTAAGATGCTGCAAATGGGAAGGTCTGAGGTGCTATTTGCAGAGTAAGAATTGATATAAGCGTGGAAAGTTTTATTAAAACCAGTGCAGATTTATTGATCTACACTAGCTGATGATCTGTTCTTAAAGCTGCTTTTAAAACCAAAGTAATGTAGTCCTTAATCCTTGCCCTTGTCCTTCCTAACAGCATTACTTTTGTCCCTTGCTTAAGTGCTGACAGTTTCAAAATGTGTTTGGAAAGGGTGTTCAGAGCATTTTGAACATGATACTGTTAATAGGAGCATTGTTCTACCAATCTGAGCAATTGCACAATTTTCTCTCAGGGCAAATATGCCATTTTATTCACTTAGGCACCAGATGACCACCTTGTGAAACAATCTTTACTGTTTTCTCCCTGCCATGTAACACCCAGCATCTGAAGCAGCTCCAGGCAGGAGGTTTGATGTATTTCCTCTTCACTGCTGCAGAGGAAATAAAAAATAATATGCAGAAGAAAACCCTCTCCTAATCTATCAGACCTGAGCAGGTCAGAATAATTTCTAAGCAGCTGCCTCCTTGTAGCACACTTCCCCCAGCAGAAGAGGAGCCCTGAGCAGTCAGCCTGCCAGTAGTGCCCATTCAGCATCTCTGTTGATATGTAAATGACAGCTCCTCCTCAGCAGCCAGCCGGAGCCAGCAGAGTGATGTAACCAGCTCCCAGCAAAGCCTTTGTTTAAGCAGTTGCTTCAGCACAGTGGAAAAGCTGAGCTTGGGCTGTGGCAGATGAGCTGCATTTAAGAGGAAAAAGCAAGGAGTTCCAAGAAATGACTTCGGTTTGCCTTAGAAGGGAAATTCTTCTCAAAGGTGCTTTCCTAATTATCCTGTTTATTGTGTTTGTGCTGTTTGCACATGCCAGAGATGGACCGTTAGCCTAGCCAAGCTTCTGTTCAAAGCTTTCCCTAGCAAGGATACAGCCCCTCTTCCTCTGCTACATCAGCGGGGGGTAAGAGAAGTAGCTTTAAAGCTACTTTGGCTCAGTAATTTATAGGGTGTTTACAGAAACGGTAAGTAGTAAACAGACAGACTGGACTAGTGAGGCAATACTGTGGCGTCCAAATCTCATCAGAGAATCTGGTAAGCAGAACTGGACATTTATCAGTTCAAACATTTGCGTGTTTACACTGGAGAAGACAAAATAGACTTCTGATTCCAGGTTTCCTCCATTCCTGTGGAGGTAATTTATAGACTTTTACTTACTGAGAAGACATCTGCTGCAGGTTGCACTTGGCTTGTCCACCATGAAGAAGCCATTAGGAAGCATGCATTAGCAGTGTGGTACAACAAGCAAACTGAACCTGCTCAGAGGGGTGTGATGTAGAAATCCCCTTAATGTGTTGAAAGAAAAATAGGAAAATGGTTAACTAGAGAGGATGAGGGTGCTATCTTGAACTTCTGAATGTGAGTATGTGTGTACTAAAGCTCAGTGCGCTTACCCCAGAGCTAGCTGTCACCTGTATCATCAAGCGCTGCAAATTGAGGGCTTGGCCCCAGTCTGACTATTTGTAAACTTGACACACTTGTAATTTAGCAAGAGATTTAATCCTGTTAATGGAGGTTCTTGTATATTCCTCACCTGGCTGTGACGACCCTGTTTTTCTGTCTTCCTTTGCAGCCTGCACTTACTTTATGTTGGTGTAAATGAGTGAACAAAGCCTGGGGCTGCAGGTGATGTGGTCTAAGAAGAGGTCTGCTGGTGTAGGTTCCCCAGAGCCAAAGCAAATCAGAAGTGAAATGAATATAGGGCTCTTTTGCCTTGCTGTGGTAGCATTGCTCTGGAGACAGGCTTGGTTCGTGCAGGCCACTGCCAAGATGCTTCACCAGTTCATATTAGTACAGATGGGTGATGAACAGCAGCTTTCACGTATGGATACGGAGGGAGACTGCTAAGGAAGGATACAGTTTTGCATACCTCAATGGGCACAAAAGTCGGTCTCTTAAAAGTAAAATGTGTATCAGCACTGGTAAATGGAAGGGTGCCTGGGGGATATACTGCTTGCTTCTTGCATATTTAAGTGCTTATGAGATGTCTTGTTTAATAGGTAGCTATGCTTACAAACACATACATTGGGGGTAAAAGGGCTTTAGAAAATTGTCATGGAAGGCCAAATACTTAGGAAATCCACTGTGGCCAGTGCACGTGTGCTAAGCCAGAGAAATTTATCTTACTGTTTTGCACATCAGTAAGGTTCAGATGCTTATTTGCTTGGTTACAAGAGGTATCCAGTTTGAGTATTATTTCAGCCTTATCAAATAGGTCACCTGCATTTGCTTGCTACAGTTGATCTCAAGCCAGAAGGGACTTAGGTAAGGTATCCAGCACTTGCTCTGCCAGAGGTTTGCTCACCAAGGATTAAGGAAAGTGAGTAGTACCTTTATACTTGGCATCTCTGTCCATGGATCTGTGCTGCTCTAAGAATTATCACAGGATGAATCATAACAAAGGTACCAGATCTTGGAAGTTACAAAAAACATCTGTAGGAGGCAAATATCCAGTGCTTTATTCACACAGTTTAGTGTATTTGGTTAGATTCTCCTCCCTCTTACTCCAGCATTAATATAAAATTGGCGGACTGAAAAGAAACTCAAACAGGATTGGGCCCTTGAACACCAATAATGTAATTCAGTTATGTAAGAAAACCAACACTTGCCTCATGGGGAGATGTTATAATAACCGTTTTTGCTTTCTATCCCTCCCATTCTCCCCTAGAATAAGAAAGGATATGGATATTTAAGTATGCAAGTTACCAGTGCATGAGGTTTGGACACCTTTTTTTCTTTCTTTTTTCCTTTTTTAAATCTGCCCAGAAGAAAGAAGGGGGGAGGCGGGTGTTGGAAATGATATAATAAGTTAATGCAAATTAGTCTTGTTTATTTACCTGATGTAATGGAATAAAAAGAAAGCAGTGGAAAAGGAGCCAAGAAATTTTCTTGTAGTCTGCAGGAGGGAAGTTTAGTGCATCTGGAAGGCAGCAGTGCAGAGGAAGAGTATTTGTAATTGAACTGGCATATGGCAAAAGAAATGTTACAGCAAATCTGCGTCAAAATAAGGGTGGTGTCAAACTGGGCTCAAATTCAGTAATCACAGGTGCCAAATGGATGAATTTAAGTTCAAAGTTTAGAATTGTTGTAATTACTGTGGTTATTCTGGGTTCCTTTTTTAGATTGTCCCAGCAGGCAGCATAAAAGATTAAAAATTTTAATGTAAGGACACTGACAGAGAAAGAGACGCTCTGCTGCAGGAATTTAGAGTGGAAAGTTCAGGAAGTGTTGATGAAATGAAGAAGTACTTGCAATTCAGTCTAGTACAGGACACACATAAGTTTTCCAGCCCTCAAAAGCAGGGTGGTAATTTGGATGAATGGATTTATGCCTCAACAGAATAGGATTACTTTGGCTAAGCATACCTTGTAATCTGGGGGGAAAAAGAGCACTTCCAAAACAAGCAATTAGTCAAGCATAAGAATACTTTAGGCACCTCACGCTTAGTTAAGTGATTCCAGGGAAATAAGTACATTTGAAGAATAGCATGAAAGAGATCTCGGTGTTGGATGCACAAAATAATGCTGCATCCCCAGGAAGAATGTTACCAGAGCAGCTCAGATACATTGCAAAATGTTTTTTTGTACATTTTGGGGGAACTGTCACTTGTGTTAGTATACCTGGGGTTTTTTCTTTCTTCTTTTTTTCTGCCCCCTGCCCCTGCCACATTTGGATTGCAAATTCAGCATATTGACTTGGATTTACAAAGCACGAGTTACTGTCCTCATTTTATGGGTAGGAAATGATCCCACTGATCCTCAAAGTGGCCAAGTGCCCTTCCCTCATTGATCTGCCTTTGCCTCGCACCCTCAGTCTGCTTGGCTTGTCGAGGTCACCCAGCAGGAATGACAGCTGTAGAGATGATTTCAGCATTCCCCTTCCCCTGTCTCCAGCTGTGTGATCCTTTCCCACCCCTTTCTCACTTCCCCCACTAATGTAGCCTTGCTCCCCACAGTACTTGGAAGGCTTATTTCTGTTTTTCTTTGTCAATTAAACTAAACTCTCAACTGCATTGTGCTTAACTGCTACGCTATGTGTGCTCCATACCTGTTCAAAATTGCCTTTTCTGGGCAAAGCATGTAGGCAAACTTCATTTATCAAAGTAAGGACTTTGGGGAGAGTGCAATTAATCTTCACTTATCCCTGGAGAACTGTGAGGTAGAAACGGGTCTGTAGGTGTGAACAGCTGAAATCAGTTGATATTTTTCACAGCTCCAAAATGAACAAAGAATTCCTTGTGGGAGAGGTGTGCGTGGAGAGTAATACAAGATGAAAGAAGAGGGCAGCGAACAGGCTGGTGACATAAGGCTTGGGATCATTATTTGCCCCAAGCGTGGTTAGGTAGGAGAGTCTCTTTCCTACATCGTTAGTCTGTCGCAGGGAACTTAATTTGAAGAGACATAACAAATTGAAGGAGAAAGGAGAAGGGAATTAGCTAAAATGGAGTCAGTAGTGCTTTTTCAGCATCCTTTGCAAACATTGAAGCTCGCTATTTATTATAGAAGAGTACTAAAAGATGCTTTTCAAGCTCTTTTGCTGATTAGATAGAACGGTCTTACCTGTTACTGGGAGCACCTGGATGCACAGGGAATATCCTCACGCTCCTGGTCAAGCCTGCTGGCAGCGGGAATGGTTGGATGTCTGCACTGCACCTGCCCCCGGCTGGGGGTGCTCACTGGGGCACTGCCTGCTCACCCACAGGAGGTGGTTGGAGGCTGCTGCTGCTCAGTGTCTTCATCCTTGCATTTTCATGATAGATCTCTGGAGCTTTGTGTCAGTCCTCCTCAGGGCTGCATAGGTTAGCCCTGGTGTAGGTGTAGCAGTGGATGCTGGGGAACGAGCTGGGTTGTGCTGCCTTCAGTGAGAGAGTGAAATGCTTTATTTTAGCTAAATTCAGTCAGTTTAGTATCTGCACTTTGCTGGCCAAAGAGCAAACCGGCTGAAGCCTGTCCAGACAAGATTCTGGCCTGTAGTAGGGTCCTGAAAGGGAACTCAACCTGTTCTTGGTGTGTGTTTGTCACAGCAGGACAGGCTTTGTTCCTTGCTTTGCCCAAGAGGTTCGGTGTCCGTGATACGCAGCCCCAAGGGACTTCTGTGGCCATCTGCTTCTGGTGAACTGGGCTCAGTACATTAATCCATCCCTTGGTAACCTGTGAATTTGGTCTTTGTTGTCTTGTGTTCTGCTTAGGGAACATCAAGAGGGAGGAAAAAAACCTGAAAGTGCAAGACTGTCGCTTGTTAGTACACCTGGGTTTTTTCTTTCTTCTTTTTTCCTCCCCCCTGCCCCTGCCACATTTGGATTGCAAATTTGGGGTTTACAAGACTACGGATAGTTTGGGGTGCAAGTTCCTAAGAGGGCTCCTTTTACCTCAAATGCTGAGGCACCAGCCAGGTTCAGCCGGGTGCCCTGAATGCTTCCTAGACCTAGTATCTCAGTCCTAATTTTACACCGAGTGCCCGCACGTTGGAAGTGGCCTTCCCCCATGGCCCAGTCATGCCTGAAGCACTCAACGCTGAAGAAATATCAATAGTGCTGTTCTCTCTTGTGTTTCCCTGGGCATGGTTGGGTGACCACAAAGATGCTAACTTTTCCCCTTACGTAGAAGCAGAAATATATATGTCTGTGTACGTGCGTGCGTATGCATGCAGGTTTTTTATTAGTTTGTGTAAGTCTTCCCTGAAGTGTGTTGGGAAGAGCATACATTTTGTACTGCTAAAAATAAATACATATGAAATTTGTGTATTAGATTTCTCTTAGGGAAATGGGCTAAAATTCGTGTGTTAAATTTGAGTGCAAAAAGATAAATGGAATTTGATTAAAAAAAACGTAACTCCACAAGCATACCGGTTTTAATTATTTTGATACATTCATGATGCTTTTTCAAATGCTTTAAATCCTAACATGAATCATTAAAGCCACTAGTGATTTCTATAGACAGTGAAGCACTTCCTTATAGGAACCAATTTGACAGCATAGCAATTTAAATAGCTGCTTTAACATCTTGTCCTTGAAGATTGATGGTGAAACCATTTCATCATTTCCTTTGTGATATTGTAAAATACTATATTGTATGTTCTTTCAAGATGTGAAATGATCTTTGTGTACATGTACATAAGTGTATAAACATACATACACATGTACAGCTCTGCAGACACTCACTGTTATGTATTTTCAGATAGCTCTTTATAGGATTAGCTTGGACTGTGGAATGAGACAGCTGAATCATCAGGTTGTGCTATATATTCTTCTTGCAGAGCTCTCAAAAGCTAGGAGACTTCTTTGGTGGGTCAAATAACATGTTGAAAATAACGTACTTCACAAATGTTCATGGTTTCCATTGCCTAATTTTGTAGAGTATGATGCACTGCTAGCAATGAGCACGAGTCAGTCTCTTATATCAGCAACAGCAGCTCAGAAAAAGGTTGATAGTGAGCTTTGGTTTATCTTTCATGCAAGTATGCATTTTAATTAATATTTTACCAAATAACAACCTGCATTTCTATGAAGAAAACTTTTTACAACCAGGAGGACTGTGGGTGAAAGTAAAAGTTACAAGATCTGGTTTATATGGGTAGAGTGGCCATAGATGTTCCATCTGGAAAAGGTGGACTAGGTATGTTTGTAGGAATGGCTTGAGTGGAGCTGGGAAGGTGTGGTATGGAGTCACTCTGGTCATAATGGAGAACGTGTGGGCTGAGAAACCCTAGAAGAGAGAACTGGAGGTAGTACATAGCAAGAATAGGAGTCTGGGAAGATCAGTCCCTCCTAGGGACAGGAGGGAATCACACAAGTCACAAACATGCACAGAGGGCTCTATGTAATCATGGGTTATTAGGCACCATTGCAAAAGCAAAATGCTAGAGGAATTGGTACAAAAGGTGCAATAAAATATGCATTAACATGATGAAATATGTATTGGCATGAATACTAAGTGGGATAAGCATGACTCTCAACTGAAACAAGTCTGCACGCTATAACTTTGGCTTATGGAGAAGCCCCGTTGCATGTTAGCCCAGTGCAGATGTTGGAGAGTTTCCATGCTGTGTCTTATTGCACAAAACACTCCTCCTTCATGTTGAGACTATGCTTTAAAGGGGAATTTAGCACCTTTTGAATTCCCCTTCAAAAGGAGGGCAGGCAGGGACCTGTCACGGCCTCCTGGGCAAGGCCAAAGCGCTGATGCAGGCTTCAAGACGCAGGGACGTCCAGCCTGGAAGCGAAGTATGTTGCATGTGTGCACACAGTGATAGTCTTTTCTATGACAGTCTCTTAGAGAAAGAAGGGAGGAGAGGTGAAATATTTTCAGTAACTCATTCCCATTCTGACACATTGAGAGAACACTGTAGAAAGAACTAGAAAGAACAAGGCAGACCCCAAAAGAAGCCCTGAGCCCAGTTCTACCCTGATTTATGTCACCTTCAATTTTACTAAAGGCATCAGAGTTGCACAGGGCATAATGGAGGCACTAATTTAGGATCCTGCAAGACACTGCAATTCTGGGAATACAATGCAACTCCAATGCTAAAGTCTTTTATTACCAACTCTTCAGTGTGATGTTAAGGCTTGCAAAGGCCTCTAGCACAGTGGCCATAGTGGTTCAGGGGACATAGAGCTCTGAATGCATCTCCACCAAACAAGATCTCTGGGAATGAAACTGCAAGGCTCCTGTGGTCATATTTCTCAGTAGCTGTTTATGGTTTTGGCCATAATCCAATTGTAACTATCACTATTAATAATATTACTATCATATTCCTGCAAAGCATCAGGGAAGGTTTTCTAGACAGATTAATCACTAATGAATTTGTAATCTGGCTTTGATCACTCATTCCTTTTGAATGGTGGTAGGTGGAGTTTACATGCCAAGATTTTCTGAATAATGAAGATGCTGCCTCTAAGGATCCTTTGGAATTAATTTTTCAAATTTAGATCTAATATGTAAGCTGGGCTCCCATCGTTGTTTTTCTCTTCATTTAACATTGAAAAGAAGGAACTTCAGCGAATCGTACAGATATGCAGGCCTCCACATGCTTCTCCTGAAATAAAAAGAAACATTCTCTCTACTTTTGGAGAAAGCTGGAGCAGACAGGTAGAAGTACTTGCAATCACAAGGGCAGATGGAGTGTTATCAGAGGAATTTGAGCAAATGGCTCTTAGAAGTGACTGATAAAGTTTCAATCTCTAATCCTTCCACACTGTAGTTTACAGCACTGAAACCTTTTGCAATGTCAGCAGCATGTGACATCAAATATCCAGCAAATAATTACGGTCAGCTTTGACACAGCAAAGTATAAATCTCATTTCTGGTGAGGCATAAATGTCAGAATACTGTCGGCACAATAGCCAACAGCTGTGTAAATTGTAATTAAAAACATTTAATCTAAGATAATCTTCATTAGGAACATAATTATGTCCACACACAAATTGCTTCAATGTAATTGTCACAGTTGTAAATAACTAGTTATATTAACAACCTTTTCTTCAGGATAAACTGGCTAAGAGATTATCAGCTGTTTTAGAGCACAAGCAGAGGGGGTCTATTAGTGGATCTGCAACACGTGCATGTGTGGAGTCAGACCGAACTTGCCACCCGTGCCCCTGCAGGTGCTGCAGAGCGGTACCTGCACACACATCTCCCATGGCTCTGAGTAAGCTGTTGCACAGAGATGAGGGGATACTGTCCTGGAAGTTCAATAAGGTGTTAGAACTTGATTGTAAAGAAGCACAGCAAACAGAGCTCTCCCCCAGAATGGGTCGGACTTGATTTCCCAAGGGGTGTTTCAGTCTACAGTGGCACTGGCTTCAGCCTTGTCCCTGTCTTGTACACATGAGAGTATAGGGGGAAAATCTACCTTCCATAAAGTTCTCGTTTTCTAATCAGATTATCAATGCAGTTTATATAAGGACTTTCTGTCCTGATGCCCACAGAACGGCACGTTTCAGAAGCCTGGAGCTGTATGCTATCAGCAGTGTTCCTCCAGTGGAGAAAGGCCGAAGTCTTCCACTGGTCAAGTGGCACCTACCAACAGATTACTGTAATTCTTTCCTTCAGGTCTCTTGATCGTTGTGGGGATGTAGGGCCTAATCCAGCGTATGCTGGAGTCAACAGGGAATCTTCCCGCTGAGCTCTGTGTGATTAGAATCACGTCTGCTATAGAGGAGTGAAGAATGTAATACAGGCTGGCTTCTGCTGGGAGCAACCTGACCTGAACCCAAAGAGGATGACAGTACTGCAAGACCTAGCTTAGAAAAGGAGTGGTTTAGTCTTCTTCACTGCCTCAGGAAACAATGACAGACATTAAATAGCACTTGAGAGATGAGTAAAAATAGTCTTGTAAGTGGACATGACTGCTTGAAATGGATGTCCTAACAACATAGTTTAAAAGTAGAAGGATCTTTTAACTGTTGTCAGTGTTCTTCCCAAATAATCTGCACTGTTACTGCTAATTGGCATAAATCTTGCTCATAATACCCATAGCAGAGATTTGCACAGAATCCATTGCTAATCCTATAAACTGGTGAGTTTGATAAAGTGGGTTGCTTTGGGCATTGCTAATTTTATTTTCATGCTTCCGCTTGCTATCATTCATTAACCCCCAAACGGCAAGCTGTCTGTATAAACAAACAAGAAAGCAATAGTCATCTTATTAGTGGCTATAAGCGTGAGTGGGAAATGACAATAAAATGAATACATATACAATTTAAATAGGATGCCTTTCCTTGTGTGTTGGTATGATGCTACCTGCTAAGAAAAGGGCCATATTCTCATCAGCACATGCAAAATTAAATCTGGCACAGGGAAATTCTATATTGAATAGCATTATTTTTCACATGGCTTACTACTATACTGAGGCACCACAATATGTAATACTACTGCTCTTTTTATCTCATTGTCTTATTCATTTAAAAGTACGTATGTCACATTAAGTTCTGCACCACATATGGCTATTAGAGCAGCTATCAAGCATTGATAGTGTATCTAGGGATCAAACCTGCCCATGTATCTCACTGGGTGTAGTACCGACCAGGGTAAGTTCAAAGACCAAATTCTGGCGTTACAGTGAATGAGACATCCCTCATCAGTATTAGAGGAGATGAAGGACTGAATAAGCACCCTCAGGGTCTCTTTAGACATGCCTATTTAAGGCAGAATTGGAGTGTACCACTGGAGAACAGGGGAAAGGCTTACAGTATTGATGCTTTATTTTTAATTCAATATAGGTGAGCTGAGCACCTTAAAGAGGATTATAGAAACAAAGGCTCAGGCTGTAAGATAGGACTTCCCAGATCTCCATTTGCATGCTGAAGATAAGATAAATATGTTCAGGAAAAGGCTGGAAACTTTATCTGCCAACCACTGGCCTAAATTTTACATCTAATAGCCAGAATAACGTAAAAATCCACTTTTTCTTATGCGTCATTGTCTTATTGTGATATAACGCTTAGTTACGTGACCACCTGGTAGTCCTTAAATGATTCTATTCTGATACAGTCTGGGCTTGTTTCCCGTGAAGGAGGTTTGGATACAAACTAGCATCTCACTAAACGAGTAGTAACCAGATGAGTTTGGTTGTGTATGACTACCAGGAAGCTGCGCACTGGAGAGCTGCTTGCTCTTCTCCCAGTAACTCATGGCTGCTGAGCAGCACGGTCCTGCATTTGACAACAGCCCCCCACAGAACATGTTGTGTGTGCCAAAGCAGCGATTTCCACGGTCAGAACTCAACCAAGTAAAAATGGTGACTTAATGCAGCACACTAGAGGCTGTGGCTGGATCTACAAAACCAGAGCAGGTAACTAGGGAAAATGGACAGCATGCTTCTTGGTGGAACTTTTTACATGTAAGTCAGCTTGAATAAGAGAATTTAATACTTGCCTAGGCATTACAGAGAAGTGAGAAGCAGTTGCAGAGAAAAAATATGCCGTTCATTGTCTAAGGCCAATTTTCTTCTAGGCAACCACAGCTAGTTTCTTCTTTTGTCTGAGAAAGCTGCCTTGGAACAAAAACAATACAATGGTGTGGATTATGTATTCCCTTGAGGAAAGAAACAAAACATTTAGCCTGGACTACAAAGGAAAAAGAGTGTCAAGTTTTTAAAATTACTTCGGCATGTTTGAGTTCAAGATAGCACAGCAAAAGCAAAATGCTTGTTAACGCATTCTACTGTGCAAGTATCATGGTTGATTTGATGTTCCAGGAACTGGTTGCACCAGCATGCTAATTGTCAGGATGTGATTTAATTTTTTTTTTAAAAAAAGATGTTCATGTGTTGCCTTATTTGGTCACAGATGCTTTACTGCCTCTTGGTGCAGCGGAAAAAATAAGGGAAAGAAAAAGGGCAGTTGGTTTAGAGTGACATTTTAGTGAACTCTAGCACCACATTCCCTATGGAAATATATATTCTGGAATGAACAGTATTATTTCAGAGACGCCAATGAAAATCTAGCACTAGTCTTGTTACAGTTACCTCTCTCCACTTCTGCTATAATGTGCTCCAGAGATGCTGTGTTTCTGTAATTCTTATTGAACCCAACTGGAATTGCAGACATTCAATGTTTCTTAAAAAAGCTCAGCCTGCACTGCCTGCACTAGATGTTTATTGGAGTGCTGGAGCAAATTGAAAGCACACCACTGTAGGTATAGAGAAGATCTCTGCAGGAGAGGCTGATACTGCTAGATTACCTGTCAAAACTGATCTGAGATGAAAGGGGAAGGGAGCAAAGGGAAGCTTAAAACATTTGAGTGGGAAAAAAATAAAACCACATAATTTTAGAAGTGCTGTCAGTATAATCAGGGAGTGAAGTCAGATTGATGCTTTGTATAATTCTTTTGACTTCAGTAGATTTGTACCAAGAGGCTTGTATGCCAATATAGATTTGGCCCTTTTGTTTATATTTTTTTTCATAACTGTATGTTCAATCTTTGTGCAGTGTCTACATATGAGTTTATGTATAAGCAGCATTTCCATTGTGAACAGACAGCAAGCCTTGTTTCTTTCTTGGCATCCACAACAGAATTAAAAAAACCCCAACAAACACAACAACATCAAATCCCAAACAAAACACCTGCATCTTTTAACTGATACTAAGGTGTCAGCTTTTCTGAACTTAATGAAGGGTTATTTAGCATCCTTTGGTTTTAATTCTAGTTGCAAAGTTACTGATCTGCACAGTTACGATGAGAACTCAGAACTGGTGCTTTGGCCCAGGGTTGTTGGGTGCATAAATGAGATCAGAAGCTGACTCAAAATCTGCAAGGAACAAGAAATACTTTCTTTTCTGCAGAGGTGAGTGTCAGTAGGAAGGGTTGGGGAAGGAAAGAATCTACAATATCTTCCCCTGGAAAGGTGATGACTATTGCAAAGTGCTATCTGTGCTCATTATTTTCTCACACCAGTGTGCCGTTGAGAATGAATGGCTCAGTCCAGTTCCTGTGAGTGTCACACCAGCAGAAAGGATCCGTTTATCATGGAAATGACATAGTAAGTCTGGAGGGGTGAGGGCTGGGGAAGAGTTGGAGAGGCAAGGATAGGCGAAGAGCTGATGAATTCATGCAGCAATGGGGAGAAAAGGAAAAAATCCAGATGTATTATTTCTGTGGTTAAAATAAGAAAAGCAGTACCCAATTATCCCTGAGACAGTGCCTAAAGGGAATGTGAATATGTACAACCATCTGCAGCTGGCTGATCTGTGAGCTCATGTAGTCACCTCGGCACCTGTAGAAGTGGAATTTGCTATTTCTTAGGGATTGGGAAAGAAACAGATACAGTCTGCTTGTAAGTCTCTGGCCAGCTCCTGTTTCTCTTATCATATAGCTCTTGGGGGAATCTAATAGCAATTAGTTTCTAATTGCTTCAGTAGTCTACAACTCATTTTATGAAAAATGCCATCCAAATACAATGGAACTTGCATGTTTCACAGAAGAAGAAATTAATTGCATCATAATTTTTAAAGCTCCTTTCTGTTCCCCCTTCTTCCATCACATAATACTTTGTATTTCAAAAAGAAAGATAAAATGTTAAAAAGGAACAGTGGGTTTTTTTTTTAACCAAGTACTCTTCTGCCACTGCTCAAAAGCAAAGAATCATGTGCTATACATTTATTATAATGATGTAATTTGAATGATACTCCCAAAACTAGTGTGGACCCTTTAATACCTCTCCCAGGTGCTATTTAGTTGGGGCAAGAAGGTTTTAACCTTCTGCCTTTTGGAATCCCCTTAGTAAATCAACTGCATCGTGGGATCATCTCCAAATGAAATTTGCTTGCTACACAGCAGCAAGGAGACGTGATGGGATTATAAAACAGGACTATTTTTCACTGCAGAAATGCTTGAACTCACTCCAGACAATTATGCAGCCTGCCATTTTACACATCATCTATTTCAGTATTCCTGCATCAATTACTCCATTAACATTACTGCATACTAAGCTAGAACTTGTCATTGGTCCTGTAGACATGGAAGGGATAGGATATATTTCAAATTAAAAAGAAAAAAGACAAAAAAGGGCATTTTCATGTGAGGGACTTTGGGACATTCATTTCAGCAGCCTTGCTGCATGTTCTGTACAAAGTATTTTTATCTCACAGCCTGCTTAACATAGTTAATTTCTACCTTAATATGGTTTAGCTCAGGACATAATGCTGAATTTTCCATTACTCTGTTAGCTGTCAGCTGAATTGAAAAGACCTGTTAATTAGAAAAAAAATAATAGCTTTATTCAAAGATTAACAGAAATTAGGGTGAAACAATTTAATTTTTAAAGGACACCATTTTTAATTCCCATTAATCTCCAGAATTAACAGTGTAATAAAGATCCTTGCAAACACTGAAATGTAACTGGTCAAAATGCCTTTAGGAGCCTTTACAGAATATTTCAGCAACTGAGCAACAGCTTTGATGCCACGAGTGGGGTGAAATGCAAAGCCAGTGTTAATTAGATACAAAACCGGCTGCATTGTCTCATCATCCTCAAGAATTAGGCTGACTTGGATCCATAGGCTGCAAATGAAGTTACACTGTTGGAGGACAGGACAGTTTGTTCCTTGTCAGGTTTGGAGATGCGTATTAGGAAGGATGACTTGAAGGTTGAATACTTCATACTTGCGTCTTTTTTACATTAAAGATGATAGCATGAAGTAAAGATGTTTGCTTTTTGCCATCTCCTTTGATGAGAAAGTGTTTGGCGTTTTGCAGATGTTGAACAAAACAGAGAGGGACCTGTACGAAGGATGAGCTCGGTGACACATCCAAGAATTAATTAATAGAAGAAGTATCGTTAGGTACAATAAAAATATCAGAGACGTTTCAAAGGCTGTGTAGCTGGAGACCTAGACCCTGAATAAAACCAGTGCAGGCTGAGAGACAAGTACGTGCACAGGCTGAATCGACAGAATAGGCTTGTCTGGTCAGAAGAGTTTTTTAATTACAAATGAGTTAGAGTGCATCTTCCCCAGGAAAAATTGTGATAATACATTGCCATAACCCTGATTAACATATGCTGTCTACCACAAACACCAAGGAAGACAAGGTTATCTGTAGTGAAGTGTGTTAGTGTGCTGCTGTGCTGGGGGAGGCAGAGCCCGTTCAAAGCGTGCTGCCTTCAAAGCCAGCAGTGATGCCTGACTGGAACTGAAGTGTCCTCAAGCTCTCCTGATGCGCTAATAATAATGGCAAGTCTGACATGGATTTTTCCCTATCACTTATTTTGGAAGGAAGCTGCTGACGTCAGCAGGGCTCACAACTATGTCGAGGAACAACATTTCTTAAAGAGAGACAGCCTCAGTGAGTAAAGTGCATCCACTTGTTACATGGAAACCAAATCTGTTCATATTTCATTTAATTTCCTTTGCCACTCTGAGTGATTATTGAACACAGAATTTCCTCTCTTATGGCTCTTGACAGCTCATCACAGAGAGGCTGGAACAAAGCCTGCTATTTCGTACAACTGTGTAATCATCTTCATTTTGCCAGAACTTTATTCTGCCCAAAAGCACTGTGCAGGCATGTTGCCCTCTGCTTCCACGGCTACATGCTGGGCAGTAGTTAGGCAGTTACCACTGGCAAATGGAAATGCATGAATAAATCAGTAGTGTCCCCCAGTGAGGGTTCATCTTTGGCCACTTGCTGTGCTGGGCTGAAGTCTATGACTGTACCCAGGTAGGTGAAAGTACAAAGGGATCTCTCTTTGGTAGCTGGCCAGTGTACTGGCCTTAGAAATGTTTGGGCTGAAAACTAAGCTCTTGATGCATCTGACAGTGCAATAATTAACTGGAGGAAGTATTTTTACATAATGCTGACTGATAAGAGAAAAGAAGGAGCAGGATCCAGGAACACTTATAAGACATCAAGGAGGGAGAGACTCTCACAGGGCACCCTTCTAGCAGGTTAGGAAAGCAGTGATATTGTCTTAGTCTTTTAAGCAGACAACACACACTGCATGTGGGAGTGGGAGCAGGTCTCACAGCTACAGTTTTACTTCATCCCTTTTCCACCATTTTCCCCAACTAAAAGTCAGCAGGCAGAAGGCTGGCTGTAGGGACACTGGTTTTGACCTTCTCATGCACCAGGTAGGTGCTGTGGCATGGGGTACAGAGACAAGGGTTCCTTGGGACAAGCAGGGACCTGCTGTGAGACAAAGTCATGGTGTGGCTATTGGTCTCCTCCAGCCTCTCAGAGCTTGCTTACAAGCAGTAAATGCTTGGTGCAGCTTTTCAGCCTCCTGGGCCTGTTGGTCTGCTAATAGTAATACTCTTCTGTGCTCCCTGGAGATGGAGGAGGTTGCTTGCAGGCACGCAGCAAACCATTCAGTCCTGGTACAGGGTGTTTTGTTTGTTGGTGCTTTAACCAGGGTGAGGATCTGTTTACCAATGCCTCTCCATCACCATCAGTACCATTGTTCCATTTAAAGAAAAACTCACACAAAACTGAGCAAGAGCCTTTCTCTTTTATGAAGATATGCACAATAGGATCAGCAACAGCTCTAGGTTTTAGGAGCTTGTTGCTGGAAATCCCATTAACTGGAAATTCCAGCCCATTGGTTCTTCAGCCTGACCTGGAGTAGGTTGTTAGGACCCCTGTGCCCCTGCGTTCAAGACTCCTGTTTCAAGTAGTGTTGCTTGACCTTGGCCATATAGTCATGCTACTTCCAAAGTCTCTGATGCTCTTTTGTGGTCCAGTACTATTGTTTCCTCATAAGAATGAAGAGGGGAGATCATTAGGAATAGTGGTTTGACAGTTTTCTGAATTCTTAAGTGCTATCTGTTTTGGGGCAATGTGTGCTGGAAATCTTTCCTTTCATAGTCTTAATCTGTCACCTAGAATTTCTGGTTTTATGTTTTTTTGGCTGGAGAAAGTATAATCTTTTATGTGTTGGTGTTGATGGCTGTGCTTCTTATGCCCCCAAACTGCACAGCACATTTATCCTCAGCCTAATACTCTCATGAATGCAAGAGCAAGCCTTTCTGCTGGGTAAAAAGAACCAACAGCCTGAGTATCTGTTTCATAGTCCCCTCCATATGTATGGGGAACAGGGTTAACAAACTAACCTTTCTTCCAGAGGCTAATTGGATTTCACACAGTTTGGAAGCACCACTAATTCACCAGATATATTAAATTCAGCTTTAACATTCCTATTGGGTAGCTTGGCTATTGACCTTCCCCCGCCCCCCCCCCCCCCCCCCCCCCCCCCCCCCGCCTTGCTTTCTTTTTTTCCCTCTTTTCTTTTCTTTTCTTTTCTTTTCTTTTTTCTTTTCTTTTCTTTTCTTTTCTTTTCTTTTCTTTTCTTTTCTTTTCTTTTCTTTTCTTTTCTTTTCTTTTCCTTTTCTTTTCTTTTCTTTTCTTTTCTTTTCTTTTCTTTTCTTTTCTTTTCTTTTCTTTTCTTTTCTTTTCTTTTCTTTTCTTTTCTTTTCTTTTCTTTTCTTTTCTTTTCTTTTCTTTTCTTTTTTTCTTCTTTTTTTCTTTTTTCTTTTCCGCTGCCCTTCCCTTCCCTTCCCTTCCCTTCCCTTCCCTTCCCTTCCCTTCCCTTCCCTTCCCTTCCCTTCCCTTCCCTTCCCTTCCCTTCCCTTCCCTTCCCTTCCCTTCCCTTCCCTTCCCTTCCCTTCCCTTCCCTTCCCTTCCCTCCCCTCCCCTCCCCTCCCCTCCCCTCCCCTCCCCTCCCCTCCCCTCCCTTCTTTTTTCTTTTCTTTTCTCCTTTCTTTTCTCCTTTCTCCTTTCTTTTATTTTCCTTTTTTCTTTTCTATTCTACTCTATTTCAAATGTATCCAATACTTAACCAAATAGGCACCTTGTGCTGCAGCCCTTTTGAGAACAGCGTTTCTTCATGCATGAAGTCTGACAAGCTGCTGTGCACATACATGCGTTAATATTTCTTATTCCACTTAAACAACCACCACAGATGCTTATTACAGAAATAATGCATATTGGTCAGAAACTGGTGTCCCTACTCTGGTTTAGTTGCATTATAACAGAATAGTCCAAGTGGACATAAAGCACTCATGATCAACCTACTGTAGTTATACAGTCTAATTAAGAGGATCTACATTTTTCATCAATAAAAAGGTGCAAAAATTCCCTCTGGCATGAAATAAAATGATGCTTGATCATAATGACTTGCCCAGAGTTTTTTCTTCTGAAGGTGAGAAAGGAAGAAAAAAAATCTCTCCAGAAGAGTGGAATTTGATTGTTTAAATCAAACTATGTAGGCTTAAATGTAAGCCATGGCTCTCCATGAATGCAAGTTGGTATCTCCGAATAACATTTTAAACAATGGAAATCTCACTGCATGTTTTGATTGAGAGGTCAAATTATGGGCCCTGAAACATAGGTGGTAGAGATGATTTTTCCAACCCTTCATAACGGCTCACTGCAAATGCAGTAGTTGAGGGGACAGCACGACCATGGTCTTGCCAGGTTTCCACATGGATATTTGATAGCACGGGAGAGCTGAGATGGGAGAGCAGAGGAGAGTCCCTTTCCCTCACGGCTGAGTAGCTCAGAGAAGGTCTCCCCAAAGTGTAACTGCACACACCTCTGTGGCGTGGGCTGGGCATGCAGGAGCGCTCCTGCTCCATTTTTGACTGCCAACATCTCTGCTTTTTCTGCTCATCTTTTTATTGCTTATCCATTTTCAGTAGTGTTTTTTCATAAAAGCGGATAAGTAATTCTCTTTCTGTGAATGCAAATGTGGAATCTATTGAGTGGGTGTGTGCATACTTTAAAGAAATAATTGAATCCAAACATCTCTTCTTTTTAAATGCAGGAAACCAAAACCTAATAAAATGTAAATCAATTCAGTGTCTGCTTTGGGCTTGCAGTCTTCAGACTGTTAAAAAAAAGTATGTATTAAGTGCTGTGCATTCCAATATCAACAACTTTATTTTCCATCATGTCCCCTTAACCCTTTAAGTCTTCTGAAATATTTCTCTTTCTGGACATGTGGTGAAGAGCTTCTCAGAGAAGAGAAAGCAGTTCATTTAAAGTCTGCTCCGCATGTTCATTAACTCCCAGTATTCACTCTGGTGCATGACCTTGCTAAATCTTCCTGTGGACAAGTCTGCATGTGTTTGGTTTCTGTACCATGCTTTATCGATTGCAAACACCCAACTGATTAATTGTAAAGCACAGTTGCCTTTGTGTTTTAGGACTTTAGCTTCTCAGAACTGAAATAAACATACCACTGCCAATTTGATTTGGGGTACAGGTGATGGGGCATAAATAAGTCCATCAGATTTCTGGTTTGAGTTAAAACAGAATTTAAAAAGATTTTAATTACATTCTCAGCTCACTTAACTCTCAGTGCCTGTTTAGCTGCTGGTCTGACTTCCTTAGCTCCATCTAGCATCTAGTGCTGGAAGAAAAAGGACATGGCCAGGCACCTAAAATACATTAATTGTCTTTAGCTGACAGATGGTCAGGTGTGTTCAATTTTATAGCAGTTATCAAAGGAACCTAGAAAATAAGAGTATGTCTCGATTCAGTTCTGCTCATGATAGGTTTTTTGTGTATACGGCATGCAAATTGTCTTCTATGGTCTTTTTGGCCTTAAAGGAAGATGTTTCTGAAGACAGCTTTTCCCCTGTTCTGAGCTCTGGAAGCTGACATGCTGAAGAAGTATGATGTTTTAAAGAAAGCATCTTTGAGCATAACCGTTAGATATGCAGAAGCTTAGGGAACAGTTTGAAGCTACCTATATACTCTTACTGATTTCTGTTCTGCTATACAAAGTCTTACAGTGGCGGGACATTACAGAGGGAACAGTTATCGTCGTTATGACTAAGGGGGATTGGAGCATGGGAAGAAGCCTTGCACTAGCCCTCACTTATCCTAAGACTTGCAGGGAGTCAAGCAGTTGGTTAAAGATGACAGCCCCCCAAGGTGGGAGATGTTCGGGCCCCAGGTCAAACCTGTGGTGGTATTATCCTAAATCTCCTTTGCCAGACCTCTGCTGGACTTTTTGGCAGAGGTATTTCGTCTTTCCATGACAAGAGGAAGAGCTGGGAAGCCTGGAAGCAGGACTGTGTAGGTAAACCGCTGTTCTGAATGATTGCTAGCTGTACTGCCTGGCCGTTGTTCAGCCTTGCCTGGGTCAGCTAACAATAGGAACCTGTGATAAAGGCATTTCTCAGAAAGGTGAAAAAGGCAGTTCAGTTAACCCTCCTGGTGATGTATTCCTCTTCAGAGACATGCTCTGTCATCTTCTTAGCAAACAGTGATGGCCCGTCCAGGCTACCAGAGGCCTCCTGCACGAGTGGCAGCCACAGGAGCTGCTGGGCTGGATCAGCGGTGGAAGCTGTGGAGCTCGATCCAGCAGTGAAAGCAACCCAAATGTGGCTGGGCCCGTGTTGCTGCTGCGACGATGTTTGTACTTGCAGAGAGTGGCAGCAAGGGCAACCCGTTAGCTAGCTGTGCAGACACAGCGGACTGCCTTCTGCACATTATGGGATGGAGCAAAGGGAGATGGTTCATCATAACCCCCTTTTAAGAAGTGTTCTGCACAGGTAGGTGATTCAGGCTAAGGCTTAAGTCTTCAGGCTTTTGATTTCTAATTCTTTAAAATTATATAGTTTGTTAATGAAATACAATTTTTAAATACTGCTGCTGCCTCCTGGAGGATGGTAGAAACAGCCAGTTACTCACAGCTGTGCAGGTATATATCCTGCATATTTACTGCTCCTTTCCCAGGTGAGCTCCCAATATCTGTAGCATCACAAATATTTCAGCAAATTGTGATCTAGCAAATGTGATTCAGCAAATCACATCTAGAGAGATGCATGAGGCAAGCTCCATTTTGTCAAAATCCTGAAAAATGCTTAGGTCTACAACTACTGAATTAAAATGAATAGGAAGGCTCAGCATCTCTCAGAAGGCTGTATCTTTCTTCTCTGCAATTAAAATTGCTGCAGCAGATGCTAATGGACTGTCACTGCAGAGATCACCTCTTGGAAATCCTAGCTATATTGTCCTCTCAGGGAAGGTTTTTACTAATATAAGCAAAGAAGGATTTCATTTAATGAGAAAAGAAACCACGCCTAATGAAAACCTAAGGAATTGCAAAGAGTTTTGTACTCCCTAAAATCTCTGTTAATCTCTACCAATTTCTATTTCTTCTGTAATTATATATTACAAAGTTTTTTAAAAAAAATCAAACCTTGACACAAAGAAAAATGTTAGCATCAAATCTATTAGAAATAATTACTTTGTAAGAAATAAATTTGTGCCTCATCAACTGGAGTGTGAAGATTTAACTTCCTTCATTGGAATTGTTTAAGCTACAGGAATTGGAGAGAAAACATTTCATGCAGTATGATCCTTTTAAAGTCAATATTGTCTTTTTAATCCTGAATTTCAAATTAAATATTATCCTCCTTTAAACAACGGCATGCACATATATCTTGGAAATCAATGCTATTTACCCTGTCTGCTGTAATTATATACACCAGTTTAAGTTCTCTTATAAATAAAAAAGCTTGTAGACTTAAAATGGAAAAAGGCAAAATCTTACTGATTGGAGGGTTTATGGTGTCATTGCTAAGGGTGCATGATACTAGTCACCAACAAAATCAGCATTTTCAGGTAGCAGCATAGGTCCTTGCACTAGCAGGCTACTGGTGGCCTTTGTCTTGTGCTTTAATAAACTTGTGGCTAAGAGCAAAATGCAGCATTTGAAACCAATGATTGTCAGGTTATCAGCTGGGGCAAATTTTGGTTGATGTGAGCTTTCAGGGCTTTCACGGTGTTCAGACTAATTATTGGATATAATTAGAATAGTAGATTAAAGGAAGTACTTTCAAAACACTCTAGACTGCTTGTGGGGAGACCTGTTATGTTTTTTTATTTTTACTGAGAAAACATGAGAAAAAAGACTTTTAAAGAATGGACATAAGAAGACTTACAAGGTTATCCAGGACTCACTAAAACCCCCTAAAATAATTAATGCAGGGTAGAGGTTTGCCTTGCTTGTCAAGAACAACCCTGAAATGTTTCGTACTGGCTGCTAAGGTCTCAAAGCAGCTATCCCAGCAGAAGTCCATGGTCCTGCTTCCCACCTTGTATCCTCTTTAGCTTCATGTCCTTCAGTGATGAGCAGTATCTAGGGCTTTCTCCTGGTGTTCTTCTTTTTCTACACACCACTTAGGCAAGCAGGCTCTCGTGCTGTGAGACCCAGCACTTAAGTCACGTGTTTTCACAAAGTTTACTCCAGTGTCTTTATGTAGACAGCAATACATATGGGGCACGTCTCAGGGACACACAGTAATAATCAAGGACTTAAGTTTAATAAACAAAAAGGAAATAGAAAATACCACACACATGGTGAGCATAAGCAACATAACTAAAGCCTCCTAACATGTGACACCTGTTATTTTCGGAATTTTGCAGTGTTTTGCACTATTTAATGAGAGTGAGGTTGGCTTCTGGCTGTCTTTTCTACCGTTTAATGGTGAGTTCTTAACAGTGCAAGTTACAGCAGGAAACCAAAGGGTAACACATCAAGCAAACGCAGAAGTTATTGTTTCCTGAATACTAGGAGCTCAACAAGTAGATTATCTAATTAATTTACAAGCCTCCAGTACTCATCCAGCCAGCTGTTCATAATTATAAAATACACATAATAACCTGCTATCTGGAGGGACAAGAATGCAGCAAAGTGAATTGCGAGTATCTCTGCTTGACATGTAAGCAGGTTTCTACCCTTGTGCATGCTGGTGTTTCCCGTCGATCTGAGGGCTTTCTTGGTTGCTTGGACTTTCTTTTTGCTTGAGGTTGTTGTGGGGAGTTCAAGGACAAAATACACACTTCAACTTATGACCTGGAGGCAATAAAAGCGCCTGTGGGCTCTTTCTGATTTCATCTAAAAGGCTGGGAAATTTGTTGAACCCTTATGCTGTGCTCTAGCTTTGCGCTGTGTTTAACTGGGCAGCAGTTTCTGTGCTGAAGGGGTGAGCTAAGCAACGCAGGAGCCTTTTCCATGGCATAAGTATAGTACTTAGCATTCAGATGGGAACTTGTGTATTGAGCCAAACCCAATTATTTGCAAATGAATCGGTGCCATGCATCCTCAGGGGGAGGACTGTAATACCAAGTGCTGGTTTGAAATGTCATCTCTTTTCTGTGGGAGAATTCTCTATAGGTAACATGTTAACTATTTTCAACCTAATTTTAGGCAAACAGAAACTGTTATTCACTGAAGTTTGCAAAGAGAATTCTACCTTTGATTGAAGCCATAGATTTCAGCTTGCTCCAGTTTGAAAGTCATGCTGATGTGAAAAAGCAAGCTTTTCACTAATGCTTGGCATCATAACCAGAGCTGGCACTCCTAGGCAGTGCTTTAATTATACATTACATTAACCAGTATGAAATACTGAGCTTTATTAAGATAGCCAAATGCCTTCTTTATAGTTGATTTATTAGAGCTTGAAATTAACTTTTCACAGTCCAGCTCTAAGAGATCAGTAGATATGGAAATTCAGCTCTGTCTACAGTAAGTTTCCCCAGGGTTATCTCCAGTGCTCTCTCCAGTCCCTTGCAATGCATCCACCCTCTGCAAAGACCCCAGTGCCCTGACATGCCAAAACATTGGCCATCAGCATCAGCCTCATACATCCATGATAAATGTCAGTGCCAATCTTGCAGTTCCTTGGAATAGTCTCCTGAAAAAACAGAACTTTACAAACGCCACATTTATGCTGGGCTGCACCAGGCTGGCTGATGCTGGGGATGTTCCCTCTGGTGTGTTCACAGGTGAGCATTTTTGCTCCTCCTGACACCGTACTTAGTGTTTGGCTGGGATGTCAGGAGCTCAGGCTGAAGTTCTGGACAAAGTCAGTTGTATAGGTGTGCTGTGGTGCCCCTCTGGCCCTTGGAGGCAGGTGCTGTGCTGAACACTTGCCTCTTGAACAGCTACACAAAGGCTTTGAAGTTGAGACTTCCACCATTTTCTCAGTAGTGTTTTTCTCCTCTTCAGAAAAACAGCGTTACTTTCTACTTCATATGAGTTTTAAAAGCATTTTCTGAGGATGGAAGAGCACCTATCAGCTTGCCAGGAGCCTGAATAAAAGGCATTTTTGTACAAGAGATTAATGACAAGTCTGGGTGTTTATGGCTCTCTCCAAAGAGCTATGCTGTGCCCGTTTTCCACTAGTCATTGCACCGAGAAGATTCAGATCAACTTTAGGTCCATGGATATAACACAATAGCATTATCTTGAGTTACTGCATGATTACTGCTGGTTTCAGTGGAGTTACCACTGGCATAGTTATCTTGCTGTTGCTGTGTGATCACATTAATTATTTCATTGGTAACTGTGTGACTTACCACAACTGCAACCGTGTAAAGATCTAAATGGCTCATTGTTCACACCACAGCACCTAGAAAAGCAGATGCTGAACCGGATTCTGTAGGCAGCTCTGCAGCCAGGAACGGTGCTTTAGCATCCCATGTCTGGTGGAAAAGCAGGGAGAAGGAGACACATCTGGAATTTAAATGATGCTTGGGTGGGAAAGGTGTCCAATGATACTTTGGGTCTCTCCCTCAATGGCGCAGATAAACCTTTTGGCTTTAATACCTATCATCAAAATTGCCTGCTCAGGAAAAGTCACATTTCTGCACCTGTGCCCAGTAGCTCTTTGCATTCTTAGTGGTTCTTTGAGTTTTTAGGCTCTGTTAGTACTGAGATACTCATCGGCATGGGCAGTGGTGTCACAGCCTTGCCTGCCAACGTGGCATGGGGGGCACCTCTGATGCTTATTTTAGAAGTAGCTCAGGAATGCCTGTGTCATTCATTAAGGTAATTAATGTATTCTGTCAACTCCTGAATGGATTGGAAATGCCATATCTCACAGAATTTGCAAGGTAGTTGGGCTTTGGTTTGGTTTTGGGGGTTTTTTAGTGTTTTTATTTAAAATTACACGTTTACACTTGACTTTCCCAGAGAAGTTGTGTTGTGCACCAGACTTACAGGGGGTAGGACTGAATTACCCTGGGACAGGGGGAACAGCAGAGAGGCAGCTCCCTCCTGTTTAAATTAAAACTAAGCCACATCAGAATGTTGCCAATTAAAACTAAAATGAATGACTTTGCTCTCTCTGTAGGTGACCTGTCTCCACGATTTCTTTGGGGATGATGATGTGTTTATTGCCTGTGGTCCAGAAAAATTCCGCTATGCACAGGATGACTTTTCTCTGGATGAAAGCGGTAACATCAAACACACACTGCTCCAGTCTTGTGTTTTTATTTGTTTTCTATTCGGTTGCTTGTATCAGATAACAATGCTGCATGCTTTTGTTCTGTTTTTAAAACCTAGCACACGGAATTTCACATCCTTCTGTGATACTTGTACAGTCAGTGGATATTATAATCAGGCAAATACTGACTGAGGTAGCCCAAGTCAGAATAGATGGATTTCTACACCATTTGACATTTACTGCAAAAGCTGCTCATGTATATCCTCTCAATTTCATCCAGTTGCAGTCAGAAAGATACATTTATCTTAAGAACTAAACAGTAGAAGGACTTTTGTCCTTACATACACACGTGAATATTAAAAAATGCACTGTTAAAAGAAAAATCACTCCCTCCACGGCTTGCTTCTGCTGATTCAAAAAGCAGGGCAGTAATTCCCTCTTTAGGGGGAGGACTGGGACAGCACCATTATTTGTCTCTGTTGCAACTGCAGGCACAGATCTGTAATAATGTGAGTCTCTATGATCAATTAAGCCATAAAATCTTTTATTTCACAGAATATGCAGAGCTTGCTTGTAGCTATTACCACCTACCCTACCTGGCAACTGTATATACCAGCAGGCTGTCTGCTGGTGCCAGTGAGTGCAGCAACAGTAAATTAATGTAACTTTTGCCATTTAAATTAGAAGAAAATGTGGTCTCCAAACATTCAGGCTCATTTCCCAAAGCTCTAGGTATCCTGTATAAGGAACAGGAGCCCCATGCTGTCTTATATGCTAGAAACTAGCTTGGCATTGAAAAGCAAAGAGGACTTTTGCTGTATACCAGGAAGCAGACTAATCTTCAAATACTGTATTTTTATGAATGCTTTGCAAGCCTGATTTTATTTGAGGCTGTTACTTCTGACCTGTGTACTCCAGATGAACCCATTTGGTGGTCTTGGGTAATTCAAAGAAAGTTTCCAAGGTCCAGCTGGAACTTTGCAGGCAGAGAATAAAGCCTGTGTCAGGCTGGGGAAGCAATATGTAACCCGAGTTTCATAATTTTTTTTAACACTCAGCAGTTGAGTCAGCTCCACGGGGAGTTCCACACTGTAAAACAGTTTGGATGCAGTCCTAGCAGAACAACTTGATGGGAAGCCCAGCTTTCTGACTACACTCCTGGTTATTACTGATTTTTCCAGCTTGGAGTTCTCTAGCAAAAATATGCCAAGCCTGCTGTTGGGAAGGCACCGAGTAACTGCAGCTCTCAGTGGCATTTTTAGGGGAGCAGGGGTGCCCTGCACCTCTCAAGAAGCAGATGAAGAGCTATTAGCCAGCAAAGTTTTCCCATTATACACCCATCATCTTCCCTTGTTATGAGTCAGATACTGCAAGGAGAACTGTTAGCTCTGAGGTCTTGCAGATAAATGTCACTTTTTAAAATCTCCTCTGTCATGGAGTACTTTTTCTTGCCTGTTTGGATAACATGCGCTTCAATTGCTGGTTATTAAGTTCACTCTGGCAGGACATCAGGAAACAAAATGAGAAATAACTAAGAGAGGATTATGTCATCTTTTTCCCCCGACTGCCCACCACAGCTTCTGCCCTGTAATCCCTGGTGCTGAGCACCTTTCAAATGATGTTGCTGTGTCTCATTCTTAATCACTAGTTTCAGCATCAGCCCACGGAAATGTCATGCCCCCCATGGCATCTAGAGACGTGTTTCCAGTAACTTCAGCACAGCCAGGTTTCCACCCTTGGAACCTTGTTTCAGGATGCTCAGTGATTGCGTTTGGAGTACTGACACTTGCCCACAGCTGAGCTGGAGGAATTCCTTGGAGTCAGCCTTTCTGTGCTGGAAAATGCAAAGCTGAGTTTCTTTTCAAGGAATTACTCCCCTGGGAAGAAAATAAATTTGAAAGCTTTTAAGACACAATATAAAGTAGTTTTCCTTTTTAGGTTTATTTTTTAGGGAGTAATTCAGGTGACCAAATATAGATGTCTGACACCCTTTGAAGCCCCCCTTGGGTTCTGAGAGATACCCATGTGATACAGGATTGACAGATATCACACCAGCAGGGGCACCAGCAGACCCACTCTGCTCTGGGGAGGCTGTACCCTAGTGTATCTCACATAGCATTTTGTGCCTATGGGCAGATGAATCATGCTCTAAGATTCAAATATTGCACTGTTTTTATGTAAGACCATTGAAAAATAATATTTCTCCAGTGACAGAAGATGAGTTTTCTCTGTGTTTTGGCTTGGCAGGTTAACGCCATGAGCAGTTATTTGCATACTCTCCCCAGTGGCTATTTCACAGTGTCTCATCAAACACTATATTCTTTAGTATTGAGGATAGTCTACCTTCCATACTTCCCCTCCAAGTCATTGCTGCTCTTCAAGTACGGAAAATCAGGGCTGTGCCACTGCTGGAGCACTACAAGCTTTTCTGTGGCATCACCTGTGAGAAGTCAAGTAGCTTTGGAAAAAAAACACAACTATTTATATCACTGATTTATAGTTTCCAAAACTAATTTAGCAGGAGAGAGTATAAACTCATTGTAGGTTTAATTATCACCATGCAGTATCCCTGGAGCACAGGGCATCCTCTCTTCATATTCTTGTACTGCATGACCCAACAGTAAACTCTCTTGCAAACCATCTGGAAGAAGAAGAGACTGACTCTTGGGTGTTCTAGAATGAGGAAAGCCTGGGGAAAAAATTAAGGCAATTACAATTTCATAGATATACTGATATATAAATAAATAACACATCCATTTAGGTCAGACAACTTGTTTTCGGTTGACCAATTCTTTATCCGCTATGTGCTGCTTTAGTTGATTCCCATTAGGGAATCCAGTCAAGGGAGCCCTCGGAGCCCTCAGCCCAGCCCATGCATGCTGAGCTGAACTTACCCACAAAAATGTCTGTATGAGGAACACCTAATTCACGCCTGTAAAAAAGACCTACTTTTCACACTTTGGCGAGGACGATTTGTTGTAGGAGATAAAGTGAGGCCAGTTAGCATTTGACAAAAAGGAAATCCCCTTTTAATTGCTGCCTTCTTAACTGAGTTAATAACTTGAGGGGTGGAAAGTGCATTTTCTGTTAGCTCCTAATGTAAATAAACCCTGGTTTTGAAGATCTGGCATGCCTGAAATCCAGGGACACACAGAGGTTTGTCAGCATTTCAGTTCCCTTCTGCAGGACACTGTAGATCATCTTTACATTTTCCACTCTTCCTGGCCTATTTATTTTTTAAGAAAACACAGTTGGGCTTCTCATCTGCTCATGTTTTCAAGTACATAAATCTACCAGACTGGTTTATACAAACCTTTCTGAAAGGCATGAGTAGCCAGCGCAGAGGACATATTTTGTAAAACCACTTTGTCATCTTTGCTTTCTGCATCTGAAAAGTTGCAGCTTGTTGAAACCACAGAAGAGGTTGATTCAGGCTGGGTGGAAGCCTCCTGGGGCCCATCTGCCACTCGGAGGACTTTACATCGTGCCATGAGCTGTTTGCTGGCTTTCTGCACCTGCATAAATTGGGCTCCTCATACTAGGTCTTCATGGAAGGGTAACAGCAAATTAACTCTTTTTTTGGGCCTGATTATTCCTTTGATCAGTGTTGATCATTTTCATTGTGCTGACTAGTTGGTGAGAACCAAGGCAAGGGGAAGGGCAGAAAACCTTGGGTGGGACACAGGTATGAAGATGGGCCCTGCTAGGGAGCCAGCCTGATCTTGACGTGCACTGTCTCAGTACCTCCTCTAGAGGCGTAAAGCTGTTCTTCTTTTTGCCTTCCCCCCAAAAAAGCCTCCTTTCTGCTCTGGAGAAAATGTGAAGATATCAGCTTTTCCTTTGGAATTGATGTTTTCTGCAGCGCTTTGGAGACGAAGCCCTAAGCTACCCGTGGGTGTTTCATAGCTGGTGCCCGCGGGCAGCAGGAGTAGGCAGGGACATAACCACGGCCGCTGTCTGTTCCCTTAGAGTGCCGGGTGATGAAAGGGAGCCCTGCGGCTGCCACGGGCAGTAAGTCATCTCCTACCCCTCAGAAGAGCTCAGCAAAGAGTCCAGCCCCCATGCGCCGGAGCAAGTCTCCAGCCGATTCAGGTAACCATCAAGATGGTGAGTGATTGTTTTCTGGTGTCTGAATATTAACTGTGCTCAAGAGAAAACCACATTGTGTGTCTTTGGATACACTGACCTCGGGTGCTTGCATATGAAACTTTGGCATCTTTCAAAAAGAAGGAACTGGTGCTAGTGTACAGTGGCACTTAATAGATATTGGAGACAAATTCTCTGGTTGGTTAAGTGCAGTTGTGGCTTTAGGTTATACCGACCACTGTCTCACAGCCTCCTGCCCTAACAAAATTTTAGAAGTTTCCATTTCTCAGGCAGGAAATCAAGGTCCACAGTGCTCCCATATGTTCCCTACAGGTACAGACTGATTTAGAATAACCTCCTGTGCAATGCAAATGTTAATTATTGCACAGGTCAGAAGTGTCCCCTTCTAATCATTATTTAAAGAAGACCAGTGACCTTGCAACTGGAGAAGTGGTGATGGGTTCATTGATGTGGATCTGAGACATTCATTCAGTAATAGAAGAGAAGGAAAATGGCAATCTTAATTTGCTGCAGCAGCTTGCCCCACTTGAGATGCCTCTCTCCCTTTTCAGTAGCAACTGGACTGGTGGTGTAGCACACCTGGAGAGCCCCAAAGCCTATAAATTAAAGGCCAGGCTGAATATCATACTTCTGGTAATTAATTGATCATTTTTAGAGTCACAGAGAATTTTTAGAGTCATGATGGAGAGGGTCGACTTTGAGGTGTGTCATCTGTTTGCCTGTTTTTTTCCAAAAGAGAACTAGACATGGTCTTTCACTGAAATGGCCGAGCCACCAAATAAGCACTTCAGGGTTCCAGGAGAGCTTCATAGCTGACATTCAAGTGACCCACAGTATTAACACAGGTGATACAAAACAGAAATTGCTGTTCACTTTCATGGTACCACATTGCATATTGCATGTGAACACCACACAACAGTTGACCATCAGTAGGTATTGAATTACTGGATATAACGTTCTCTTGACAATATTCAGAAAGATTTTCCCCAGGAAGCAGTTAATTTGTTTAGGGGCTCCTGATGTTCTTCAGCTACTTAGACAGTGTTAAATTTGTTGGCACATGTCTCATCAAGACTCTGATTTTAGAAAAGTTATAGTCATAGTTAAAGTCATGGTTTTCCTTCAAGATTCCAGTGTTGGCTGTTCTTGAACTCAGGTTTGATATAATCTGAAAAGCTTTTACAATCCTAAATGCATGGTAAACTTGCGTAGGTATGTTGAAGGTATGATGGGAAGTATGTTGTTGATTTTAAAAAAACCGAACAACACCCATTCAATGATCTAAAAGTCAGCTCATGCAAGAGTTGTGAAACAGCATTTAAACCTTCTCCATAAGCATCAGGTGCTAATTAGCATCAGAACTAGACTTTATTGCATGAACATATAGCCTAATGTGAAATGGCAACTACTTTGTTCCTGATTTTAACTGATTGAATGACTCACAGGAACCAAACGGTGAGTCATCTGATGAAGTTTAATGAACAGTTAGTAGGGCCTTTCAGAAGGAGATTAAAATAACCAGAAATGCTGAACAATGGCCAGCTCCTGGAGTTAAGGCCAGTAATGAAGGACAAATCAGGTTTCTTTAATCCATCTAGACAAGGGTCTTTCGTACTTTCCTGTGATTTCAATACAGAAAAAAATTGCAGCCTGTCCTGCTTAATGAGAATTAAAAAAGACTGAACTCTTTCAGCACTGGAAAGGTAATCAAAGATCGTTGTTTTCTCAGGACAGAAACAAAGGAATACCATCTTATGTACTTGTCCCTTGCATTTGTAAAAAAGTAAGTGTTAAGCATCAATATTTACATTTAGCTGGATTTTGAATTATCACATTAAAAAGACAAGGAAAGCTGAATGAAGCCTGATTAATAAAAGATTATCTGACCCATTTTTTTCAGAATTCTCACCTATTTCACACTATTAAATGTGAAACTATTTAAAAAGCATTTTTATTTCAAGTATATTAAATATTTTTGCGATGTGTTTGATCTCCTACCCATTTGTACCTTTTGTCTTTGCTATCTGTCACTCTGCTATGGTTGTCATATCAGAACTTGGAGTTTCCTTGATTCTGTGTTGTTAGTTTTGGTTCTTTTCAGTTCTTTTCCATGTAGGTGCCTGTATCCTTTATTCCACCATAGACTCTAAGGCCATTGTGACATGTCTGGGCACTGATGTAAATGCAGATTCTGAAATAAATCTCTGTGCTGCTTGAGTGAAAGAAGCCTGAACCCTCCTCATTACAGCACACTGCCGTTACAGAAAAGGACGTTATTTTCTTCCATTTCTCATCCTAATTAATCTGTTTGCCTGTTAAAGCATATGGGAAAATGGTACGTCATTTGTCAGCAGCAACATGGGAATGCAGTGGATTTACATGTGGACTGTGGCCTGCATGCATTGCCCACAGAGGCAGCTAAGGCTTGAAGCAGATTGTGCATGCACAACTGTGCCTCACTTCTTGGCAAGAGCTTCGATGCTGCCAGCAGATGGTGGGCAGAAGTACTAAGTCCTATAACAAGTTACAGCAGAGAGAGAAAAGAAAAAACTACTTCAGAAGAGCTTGCTAGTGCTAATTCTGAGGTTGTAACATTGACAGCATGCAAACATTGCATCCGCTTTCCCTTCCACTCACTGTAGGCACACTTCTGGTCTTGATGTGTCAACATAAATAAAACACTTTTTATTCAAAGCTGTGGCAATGCTTTGTGCCCGAGCAGCAGCTATCCTCCACACAGGCTGGGGTATCTGGGGACTTGTGCTTTATTTCAGTCTCCTCCACTGACTCACCCTGTGGCTCTGAGTACATTAGTTCAGGTGTTCATGCCTTCTTTCCCAATGGATCTTCCAATGCAATGATACAATCTGTATACAGAGCTCTGTAATCTACCCATGGAATCATGCACAGGAAAGAACTTCAAGGCACTTTATTTGGGGCTTTTTGTGTATTCTGAAAGCATTTGGAGAATAATATTGCTAAACCCAAAGCTATTATCTCACAGATTGACAGAGACAAAAGACATCTCCAGCAGCAGAGTGACTGTAGCATGTGCCCCAGACCTTCCAACAAAGGCAAGCCACACTCTTAGCAAGGCACTACCTATGTCCCAGTGGATCAGACTGCTCCAGTAACCTGCGTGCTCTCTAATGCATTCTGTCCTGCCGCAGTAAACTGTCAGGTTACGCAGGTGAATGAATACAACTGTGTGGCCTGATGTGTTAGCCATCATCATAGGCTGTGCAGATTCTCATCTGAGCTGATTTGTTAGCCTGGAAGCTTTCTATCTAGGGTTCTGCCTTCTGTGCCAGGTGATCTCCATTCACCTTTGATATCCTTCTGGTTTTGGCTATGGATTTAGTGATCTACTTCTCAATGAGAAACATAGATCCAGGTGAGAAACATAGATCCAGGTATAACTAGCTTTCTAGGAGAGCCATAGAGAGACTGTACTGCTGTCTGGAGTCCAGTTTCCCCTGATGGCACCCAAAACTTTGTTCTTGACTGTGGTCTCTGGGGCCACCTCCCAGTCAGAACGACAGCAGAATACAGAAGGAAATATGTGTGGTAAGTCTGTAAATCTAGCACTGAAAAGGAAGCAGCTTCTAACCCATTTAATTGCTCCTATCACCAGCTAGATGTGAACTGTAATGTATTCTTTGACTGTCTTGTTACAGCAGTTCTGGTAGTGAGCCACCTAAGTGGTCAGCTCCCATTCCAAAACAACAAGGATTAACATGGAGCAACAAAGCACACATAAACAAAATATTTTGTTAAAATCGTCAGGACAAAAGGCCACGCACAGAAGTGCAACTGCACAGAGAGTGCCAGCTCTCAGCTGCAGCGATTTGAGTTCACTGGTTGAATTGCTACCTTCTGCCGGAGGTAATTTGCCTCCTGCCTAGATGTGTCATGGCCTCACTGTGAAAAGCTCAATTCCCTCTAGGCAGCCAGAGCCCTTCAGCTCCAAGGATATTAAAAAAATGAGGTAGCTAATCCACAGAAGCATGTTAAACACTGTTTTCTTGGCACAGTACTTTTATCTCTTTATTTACCATACAATCATTTAAATGAATGAATGAATGAAAATTAAATGAATGAATGAAAATTAAATGAATGAATGAAGAATGACAAAGTGCTTTGCTATAAGCAGATGGTAACAGACCACAGTCCTTATATTCCCAAGGAGAATCCTTTCTTCCTTCTCTCATTAACCTCAAACCCATACATATACCTTCTCAGCAATGCCAGTGTATTTCTGTTTTGCTTCAGCTATTCCTCCAGACACTGCTGATCATTTCATCATGGGGGTGTTTTCACTTCTTCCTTCAGTTTGACTGGAAGGCCCTGGCTGCTTTGCCAGCAGTTCCCACTGGGCTCCCAGTATATCCTTTAGTTTCCCATCTCTTTGGTGCTGGGGCTGTGATGCAGTCTTTCATCTGTATCCTTCACGTAACTCCCCCAACATGTGGTTAGCAAAATACAGCAGGGTTTTACTTCTCCCTCTACAAGAATGTATCCAAGTGCCTTTCTCTTCTCTGTCTCCCAAATGTTAGCTAGCAGAGCTGAACTAGTTTCTCGTATATCAGGTGTGAATTGAGACTGGAAGGGAGTGGTGTCTTCATCTGCCCTTAGTTGAGCTTAGGTTGTTGGGGTTTTGTATGGACTGAACATGCTAAGAAAGATATAGGCAAACTGGAGAAAACCCAGAAGAAATTTCCTAGGGTTCAGAAACTGCTTTGGGAGGAAAGGGTGAAAGAAATGAACTGATTCATCTTAGAAAAAAAGAAGACTGAGAAGGGATAATTGAACACTCTCCAAATAAGGATAAGACAGGTCATGGGTTTAACCTTTAATAGGGGACATATAGATCAGATATTAGGAACACTTTTCAATTATAAGCATCTTAATTACTGAAGCAGGTCTCCTAGGGAGCCTGTGAGCCCCTGTCAGACTTGGTGCTTTTAAAAAATAAGATCTCTATTGGGGATGACCCAATTATATTTTATGCCAATGTAGAGCACAGAATTGGAGTTACAAAGTTTCTATGTTTTTTTCTAGCTTCTGTTTTTCTTTCCATGAAGTCAGCTTTGCTAAAAGACATAGTTTAGAGCAATAAAATCCAGACTAAACTGCACCTGCAGTATATCATCCACTTCTTTCTCCTATCATGACAAGAGCAAAACTGAGTGTAAGGAGATAAGTCCCTGTGCTGCTGCTACGGTCCCTGAGATTTAAATGGGGTAGGGTCAGGATGAAGTTTGGCAAAATTTATTTAACAGAACACTCCAATAAGAAGTCAAACAAAACAGAAGACAGAGATAAATCTCAGGGGAGAAATACAGGGGAGAAAATAATGATGTCATTTGCCGTTGCTTCTTTGTTAGAAAAATATGAATTTATCTTACAGTACCTCACCTAACAAATAGGGGTTCAGCTGTATAGATACACAGGCTGTGATAGGAGAATTTATGATTTCTAAAACCAGCATGACCTTAGTCCTTTGCAGTGCAGAGCCACAGGTACCTGAGCTGAAATTTGAAAATTTCTTTCCCTAGCTTTGCCTTGATTTGGCTCATGGAGCCTACGAACAGGGCTCTGGGGCACTGCTGCAGGACTTTTAATTTCTCAGTCCTCTAATGGAAGGGTTTGGATAGAGGGACAAAAGCATATTCATATGGCAGCAGCAATTAGCAAAACAGATACAGAACGTCAGTCTGTCCCGACTGCAGATCTGGCTCCCCAGGGTCATTATATATGAATGTGTTAAAAAGGCAGCAGATGTCTTTTGGATTGCACACAAGATAGAGCAGCTTGTTATCCCACTTGCGCTTACTTACATTCTGCTAGCTGACAATCCACAGTACGCATCCAGTAGAGAGATCACCCTCACAAAACATGATGAGAAAAAGGTGCCAACGCTGCAGAGCAGAGTGCTTGGGAGTTAGAAGGTGCCTGAGCGAATGATGCCTGTGTAATCTGAATTCTTCCACTCTTGAATAAACACTACCTTGGAGTCTTTATTTTTCCCACAGGCTCCTCTATCCTGGAGGGCAGGATGGCTTGTGCTCACTAAATGAGCTGCTATTTCTACATTTTCTTTATGCTGTCCTTGTTCTGGTTGTTGCCCCTCTTTATTTTCTTGGTGGTGCTTCAAAACCTGACCTGGAGACAAAACTATCCACATATTTCATGGTTTTTTCTCTCACTCTTGTGATGTATGGGCATGTGCTCCTCAAACTAGGTATTTATTTGCAGGACCCTGGGAACCCCAATGGAGCAAGGAGTATTAACCTTATTTTACAAACTGATAGAAATAGAGATATCTCCACACATTCTGAGCACTCCATGATCCTTGGGGTCTGCTTTTTCTTTTTTCTGTTTATTGATAGAAATGTGAGTTCAAGACAGATGGACCTCGCTAACCCCATTTACAGGTCTCAGTGCTTATCATTGCTGGAAATTCAGATCCAGAGTCCCAGTCATCCAAACATACCCAAGCAACACTCAAGGAACAGTTGCATATAACAAGTCTGGCCAAATTATCTGTGGGAGAAGCAGGCAGAGAATTCAGTTTACCTGTACCTCTCACAGCCATCTCAAACACGACATGGTGCTATATTCTCCATCCTCCCACTCATTTGTTGGACAAGCCTGATTGATCTTCAGAGTACAAATTGTTTTATGCGCTGAATGATCCTATGAAAAAAGGCAGTGCACATGTTCATGCAATTAAAGGATGTGTCATATGCACAAAGGGGCTTTAAGGTAAATTGAAGTTGCAAAGCAAATACAATGACATAAATAAGACATAATATGTAAACAATAATGCGGTGGGAAAAAAACAAATTAATTCCAATGAAGGCTGGTTATAAAGGATGGTTTCCAATAGCTGAGCTTACATGAGATACTTAGCTACCATAAGTCATCAGCAGATTTTAGTAGAGCAGCAGCGTTACACACCACCTGGGATCTGCTCTTTGCCTCTTGTTATTTTCTTGCATTTGAGTTCAAAAGAAATGTGTGCCAGTTTGATTATGAATGCTATTCTTCATTAGCAGACATAGAGAAAATTAAACTGGGCTTCTTAATTGTTGCTCCTGCTGCAAAATTCTTTGTGAATATTTGTAATGATATACATCCGTCTCATTGGATTTCTGATTTGGATGTCACATCTGTTTTTTCGTCGGTGCTCATAAAATATTAACATCCCTGTTGTAGCACTTAAAGTCTCATTGTATTAGGGAATTTCTGTCCTTCCCTGCAGCAATTACATCTATTTGCTGCACACTGCCTGTTAGCCATTCTTCCAGTCTTCCTGTTTGTGGAAGGGAAATTTGGGTTCTTTGTACAGTTGTTAAGTGGCATTCTTCATCTGAGGAAGGATTACTTCCTGCCTCAGGATTAGTGACAATTGGAAATAAATGAAAAAAGAGGCATTTTAGAAATCAGAGATGGATTCTAGCTAATGCAGATTATATTAGTGTTATTGTACCCCACATTTTCTTTAATAGAAAATCTGAAGTCTCTTGGGAAAAAAAAACCCCAAACTAAAAAGAGATCTAAGTTCTTTTTTTCTGAATAGCCTTCATTATATAGCATAAAGTTAGTGAACTCTACTTTTTTTCCCCAGCAGCCTCGAGGGTAGCTCACTTTGTAGAACGGGAGCAAATTGAAGAGTGGCATGTCACTGTGCAGGGACCCGTGTGTAACAGTTTCTGGGTTTCCATAACTAGGTTTCCCCCACCACCACCAATAAAGAACGGTCTGAGTGGAACTGGGAGGCAAAGGTCACTCTGTTCCCCTATAAATCATTATTTCTACACCTTTTAAGAAATATCTGTTTCCTCAGTGAGGTGTATTTGTAATGGGAAAAAGCCCACCTGTACGGAATAGCCCACTCTTTGATGGCTATACAGACAGAGGGCACACATCACCATGGATCTGCTGAGCCTGAGCTGCTTTAACATGTTAAAGCATTAAGTTACTCTTCAACATAGCTCCTCCTTTGTCCCGTGGCTTAGAGCACATGTTTCTTTACACTCGTACGACCTCTGCATTTGGGCTAGTGATACTATGAACCTTAACTGCCCCCTCTTTCTCACAAGAAGGGAACAGAGAGGAGGAATGAGGCTGTCCTGGGCGTTAAAGCAAGAGTTACACCGGGTTTACTTTAAAAAATACAACACTCTCACACTTTCTTCTTACTTCATGATACTTTATACACTTCTTAGGTCTCCTCCAGACACTCAACTACTTGCTTAATTTTAAGTGACTGATTTGCATATTCAGCTATTACAATTGAAAGCGTAAGTCCCATATGCTGCAACCATCCATCTGCCTGTGTGCGTGCCTTTACAGTTAGAGTAATGGTATAGAGAGATACTGGGCACTTAGAGAGCAGGACAACAAGCCTGGATCGTTGTACGTTTGTCTTTCTCTCTCTCTCTGAAACGCCAACACCATTTCAGATGCTTTCTTTAAAAGGGGTAGGGATTTGTGTAGTTAGCCGGAGGGCTGGCGACACTGTTGCCATGTAAGGAGATGGCAATCAAAATATTTGGGGTTTAGTTTTGTGGCTTGTGCTGAATATGTTAACATCTGGAGTAGGTTTTGGAAATGTCACTTTCGAAGACTTGATTGGGATACGTAGTTTAATGCTTATAAGGCCTCCAGCTTGCTGCTCCTTGAATTGCAAAATGAAAAGGCCAGAAAAGACAATATGCTTGGACACAGCTAGCATGAGTTTGAATTTCCTTCCCTCAAGTAATGCTGCTGGTGCTGTATGTTTACAACCCGTGGTAACAAGAGGGTCTGTGTCCCTGGAGCTGATACACAGCCTGTGAATGGCCAAGTTCATGTGTGCAAGTATGTCCTTATGAAATATGTATTGTGACACCTGGCAATGATCAAAGACATTAGCTTACTTCAAAGAACATCAGTTGTAGGAAAAAATTAATTTATCCGTATTCCATTTTATTTCCCTTCATTTTTTTGCATAATATGCTGTTTACTTTCATTCCTTTTTAGTTCAATAAATGTGTAATAGCTTGGCCTGACATAGACCTGGGGCCCTTCGCTTTGACTAAAAGCCAGGTCTGTGAAGGTCTTAGTGAATGACCCTTACAAAAGCCATTTGATATAAATGAACCATATTTTTTTACATGGAGAATAACTACATTTTCTTGGAAGCAACATGAACAAACAAAGCAACCCAAAAGGCCAGATTTTGATCTTTGCAAGAGGATCATTGCATGATGTGATTCTCCTGTTCCTCCCCGTGATGGACCACGTTCACCTCCCTGGTGCAGGCAGTGGAGGTGCCAGCTCTGGCCTCTCCCCACAGAGGTGGACAGGCACGTGCCACCCTGTGCTTACACCAGGGCTTCAGAAGGGCTCTTTTGGTCATGTAATCCCAGCCACAGCTAACTACATCCAGGGCATTTTAGGCAGCTGTTTGTCTAATTTGTAATGTGACTATTTCTTGTTTAGGATCCAGGATCTCTGCAGCCTCTGGTTTCCACTCATGCCTTTAAATGCTATGTGGTTTCAATTGCGTTAAACTGTTTGAGAACATAGAAATTGTCTTTCTGTTTTTCCGGTCATGTATGTCTCGGATCAATTTGGTGAATATTTGCAGTGTAAAATATTGCTCCTTCAATATATTTTGTATTTCACAGTCTATTACCCTGAACAGCTGAAAGCCTTAAGTTGGGTGAACAGCCATAGCATTCAATTGGGTTTTTTCTCCTGCCTACCATGAATAATCTATAGTGTTTCTGTGTTAAACTTTTGGATACCTTCCGTGTCCCCAGAGGAGAAAGAAGATCATCCTCTTGCTTGTCTGATTGCTAGCTTCTGTCTTACTTTCTGACAGCAAACGGGACCTCAAGCAGTCAGCTGTCTACACCCAAATCAAAGCAGTCCCCGATCTCCACACCCACCAGCCCAGGGAGCCTCCGTAAGCACAAGGTATTACGTTTCTTATACCTTACTACATCTATTTCTTCCTTAGTCTACTCAGATTTGTATGACATTTAAATCATGCCCATATTCTGTGGAAGCACAACTCCTTATGTTGAAACATTGGAGAATTTGACCCATTGCCTAAAAGGGTCACTTTGGGCTCTAGCAAGATTGTGAACAACAAATCTTCCACTGCAGTTATTAATGTGTGCTGGAGATCATCTGTGTCAACCAGAAGAGATAACCCTGAGCTTGTACCACTATTTGAAATAGTTCACAAGTTATTGAGGGATATGATCTTCATATAGATCCTCCTCTCTTGAAAAGCCTGAAGTGTTGGCAAATCTGTTCCATGAAACAGCAGAAGAAATGCAAATGTTACTGAAGCTCTAAGACATCACTTTAATGATGCTCCTCAAGGATTATTATTTTTTAAATTATTTTAGGCCATGCTCTGTTTTACAGAAAATAAATTATTTTTTACAGCTGGTGTAGTAATTGTGTTCCAGCACAATAGCTGTTTCTCCTGGTAACAAACAGGGTGTCTAACAGGTAGCATGACATCCTAGTAGAGATCAGTAAACCTGTTCTGGCCCATGGATAATTCATGTCTTGATTTATTTAAAAGGTATGGCAGCAGTCACAGGTTTTTATGTTCCTATTATTTAGTGACGTTCTGCACTGAGTCCAGATTATCATTTCCATGGGCTTTCTCATTTCTGGAAGAGCCACAGTGTTACTTCCAACAGTCTTTACTTGTTATGGAAATTGGAACTTGGACATAACTGTCATTGTGAGAGGAGGTCAGTGGGATTTCTCCTTAGTAATCAGAATGTACCTCTCAGCCCGAGTATGACTTTGAAGGCATTGAGATGAAATTATGGAAGAATAATTAAAAAATTCTGATAGTGGTGAGGTTTTGCAGTCAACCAGCCACAATGTAATCCACTGTGGTTTGGGTTGCATGGGTTAAACCAATTTTGTTTGAGGATTACGTGTTTTCTTAAAGTAAGAAGTGATAGTAGCAGCTGGACTGCGGTTGTTATGATGGTGGAACAAAGCACAGAGAAGTCAATGAGAAGAATCCCCAAAAGTCCAATGGGCTTTGGATTACACCTCTAACATGTTAAGATTTTAGATTGCAGACGTTTGGATGTGGGGTTGAATGGTACTGGGGGAGCCTGAGGTGGACTTAGGGCTTCTCAAAAATCAGATCTTTAAAATAGTTACTCAGCTTTATTTGACTTCCTATAACAAAGGTATAGCTGAATCCAAATGAAATCTGTTTTCCTCAGGACTTTACTCTGATCTCAGCTGCTCAGCCTACATCTGTGGAAATGCACCGTTTTTAACACAATGGGTCCAGGTTTATTATTAATTTATAACTGAGACCAGGATCTGGCCCATAGTCTGAATTCAACAATTCTTCGTGTGTGTATGTCAGCAAAAGTAACGCTGTAAACTGCATCCTTTGCTTCAGCCATCAAGGACCCAAAATGCTTCCCAAACACTGACTCATTTAGGACTCTGGACATGGGGTTTGCTTCCTGGTAAAGAGAAGGAAAACTCACCTTCTTTAATGTTTTATGTATGTTTTCAGCTGGCTGATTTATGACCTTTCCGGAGAAGCCCCTAGAACATTGGTAATAGATGGTGACTGCTGAGGGCAAAGCCAATCCATCTATGAGTTTCTCCGATAATTTAAGCCAATCAGCAAATGTGGATGGAGTATTTTAGGTTACCAGAATATTCATGCATCATTGTCTTTCTCCCAGAAGCAATTTCCTGCTTATGATGAAATCAACTTTTTTTCTCCCTAAAGCTCAAATGAGAAATGCTTCGGTTGAGTTCACCAGAAAGTCCTGTATTACCTCTTCTCAGACCAAGGTTGCTGTGAATTTCCTTTCTGTGTAGTTGGGCTTTTCTGCATTTTGCTCACAGTTATTACCTGTGTGTGCATCAGAGTTCAAAAAGGTCCAAGGAGAGCTTTAGCCCTTGAACCAGTTTGTGTACCTAGTTCCACACAAAACTTTAAGGAAGTGGATTAAGATGGTTACTCCAGGAAAGCTTTACATTCAGTATTGGATCCAAATAATAAACTTGGGATTATTTTCTTAACTTTTCTAATCAACCAGAAGAGTCTTAAAATAAAAAATAAGTCATGGAACATGTGATTTTCCTAGAGGTTTGTCCTAAGGGTATCTGTCAAATCAAGGTAAGACTGTAATGGACTTAGGTTCAAAGAGCCTGTTTAAGGAAGAGTCCTGCTCTTTCATGCATGTGCTGTAATGGACACATCGATCCAGAAGCAATAAAAAAAATACATTCAAATGTACCACTGAACAGTTATGTTTCTTCTGGTACAAAGATTCTCTTGCTCCACTGTGCAAGTAACCTACCTTGATTTTAGCTTTAAACTGCCTGGACAACAGGTCAGCCCATCCAGTAACCAGTGCATGAGTCTTCTACCCCGTCCCTATGAACTGCACAGAGCTGGGCCATTTGACTGGTTCCTTACACATGACCAAAGCTGGAAACTGATTGTGTGAGTTAACATTTTTCTTCTTTCTTCCTACAGGACTTGTATCTGCCTCTGTCTTTGGATGACTCTGATTCCCTTGGAGATTCCATGTAAAGCGACACACAGCTAAATGTCCATATTGCAAGCTACGTTTAAGATACAGTAGAGTACTTCTGCCAGAATAAGCAGATAGGTGACTGGTGCTTTCAAATCAAAGGACACACAGTTATATGTCATTTTTTTTCTGTGATTTATCCTCTGTGCCACAAATCAACACCTACCAGTCTATAGAGATAGAGGGATACCATTCTTCTAAGTTATAGGGATGCAAAATGGACATTGCGAGACATTTGGGGCCAATAAGCCAATGATCCTGTGCATTTCCCATTTTCTTCTATTATTTCTTCTTCTGCTGCGACTCTGTAATTTTCCCAGTGATAGTAAAGTAGCTCCCCTGGAAGTGTGCAAAAGGATCGCTTGCTGACCAATTTGCAAGCTCAAGTAGAGCAAATGATATTCTCCACCTGTCCAAACTGCCAATGTTTGCCAGCTCACCTGCTCCTCATTTGCAGCCCTGATTTTAGCACTCGCATACTAACTAGTACTGGTTTTATTGTTGGCAGGAAGGGAAATGACTTACTAGTTTGATGTTTAATATGCCAGCAGAAGCTTGGATGAGATTAGGAATAACCATCTAAGGTGCTAAGTAAGGTTAGTATAATAGTGATTCAAATATTGAGATTTTTATGTTTTTTAATGATTAAGCAAAAAAAAAATCTAAGTCAGCTGAGTTATCTGGAGTAGAACACCTTTCACATATGATCCAAAGATACTACTAGCTGGTAAGAAATTTTTGTACCTACCCTATGGTATCTCTCTATCTCTGTTTGTAACAGTAATGCCTTGTGAACAGCCAACACTGAAAACACTGTGAAAATTTGTTTTCAGGTTTGACACCCTATAGGTCACTTTTTATAGCAAAAAAAATCAATACACTTTTTATAAAGGAAAACCTTGTATCTGTGTTTTGGGAGTAAGGATTCAAGCTCCTTCTTTTTTATAAAAGCTGGTAATTTTCTTTTGTTTAAAAAACACATTCAGAAAAATGTACAAAAAAAACCAACCAACAACTGCAGAAGAGTAATAACAACAACTCAGTTTAGAAATCTTGTCATCACTGCCAACATAGACACTTGTAGGGGGAAAAAAAAAGGTCAATTCAAAATATTGAATGTTTTGATAGTTTTTGTAATGTTTAAGACTACATATTTGTTTTTTTACACTTCAGTATTCCTAACTATGGCCAGATTCTCTACTTATATAACAAATGAAATTTTGTGGTGTTCAAAACCCCGTATTTTACGAAACTCTTCTATCTGACAAGAACAAACTTACTGTACTTAGAGAAACCTTTTGCTTTTATTAATCAGTAATGACTCCTACAGAATGCAAAGTTCATCTATTCACGCAGGGCTGGTGGTTTTTACTACGCCGAAGCTTTGTCATAGGCTAGCTGGCATTGCCTCCCTTTCTCATGGAATAAGCTTTTGATGAAAGTGATTATTACAGAACTTTACCTAAATGAAATCTGTGCAATCAAATCTTTCTTTGTTGCTCTATTTGCCTTTTTTTTTTCCAACATGCACACCTATTCCCCATTGCCTTGCAACCCCTTGTGATTAGAATGAATTATACCATTGTGATGTTTGATGTTACATGAATGCTGGGTTGTTCCCAAAGCCACTCCACATTTTGTTTGCTTGCATTGCTGGTATGAAACAATCTGTGCAGGCTGCATCTTTAGAGGTTCGTGTGATGATACGTATAATGCAACTTGAAAAAAAAAAAAAGATATTTATCTGAGAAAGGCCAGGATTGGGAATTATCAAGGGGTCAGAGTTATCATGCACCAAATTTGTACCCAGTAGTCTTAGTGCATGATCATTTACACCCAGAGTTTTGCACAAAATATAATTTGTTCCCACAAGTAGCTTCATTTAATTGAGTAACTCTCTGGCTGTGCGACTGCCAAATGATCATTTCACCTACTGTATATAGAATCCTGGTTTTAGTTCAAAGACTAAGGGCTCATGTTGAAGGTTTGTGGGGAGAAGGATGGTAGGGTAGACAAAGCATAGGTGCAGTAGTCAGGACACCTTCATTCAGCCCTTGGCATTGCTAAACTTAGTGTCTGAACGGGAGCAGGTCTCTTAGTAACCCTGTGCCTCAATCTGTCTATCTGTCCCTGCAGGGACAATACTGTTCTACCTCACTGGGGGTTGTGAGGCCAAATGTTGGTTGACATTCGTAAAGTGCTTTCAGATCCTCTAACAGAAGGTGCTGAAGTATTCTGGGTGCAGATTTGGTTATGGGTGCTAATTTTTGGCTGTTTAATCCTGTGGGTGCTACTGTAGACAATGGTCATGAGCAAATACGACTTTTTAAGCATAATGATGTCAAAGGCCATGCTTATGCTAACAATATTATCCATTGGAGCCTTTGTATTAGTAAAAGCTGTAGTGGGATGGATAATTTGACATGCTTTTACCCTCCGTTCGGTTGGTGGCAATCTCAGAGTCCCTCCCCAAGTTTCTGCCTTTCCAGGGACCCTGACCCTGGAATGTCAGGTAGTCATGGCCCTGCCTGTTGGAGATGATGGACTTGGACTCCAGTCAAAGGTGTTGTCACTTCAGTGACAGGCGGTTCCTGTCATAGTCAGGGTTAGCATGTCCTACCACCTTTCCTCTGAATCTCTGCTAAACCAAGAGACCAGCCATGGAATCACATCTCGGTCCTCTTGCTATTCAGTACGGGACACTCACCACAGATCCACCAGGAAAACCTAAATTTTTGCTATCCATAAGCAGACTGAACTGCTAGAGCTGATGGTGGTAGGAAAGGAGTCTTAGACGTGCTTTTATCTAGTATCCATCAGTTTGGTTTGTATAAGATGAAGCAGGATCCCAAGGGGTGGATGAACCTTTGGAGAGATGGTTGTTGAGGTAGCTGTTGAGAAGTGGTTCCTCTCCTTCCTGCCACAAGTGGTGTTTGGTTATTTGAAGATGCTTTTCCTGGTGGAGCATGCTAAGGAATCACTGAGGCCTTCCTCCTCAGCTGCACCTAGTGACAGAGCTAAAACCTGATCCTGCAAATGCTCCCTTGGGAGTGGAATTTTGATTGCATGAAGATCATTCTGGAGTGGGGCTGAGCCCAACAATTCCTTCAGGGGATTAGGGGGACCTTCAAAAGGCCTAAAAGAGGAAAAATAAAAAAGTTCAGTGGGAAAAATAGCCATTCAAACCAGTAGAAGCCACAAAGAAAACAGGGTATGAGGTCAAACTCCCAAGTTTTAGAAAGCTGTTTTCTAGGTAGAAATGCCTGGGCAGTAGAAGTCAGTGAGCATTTCAGCTGTAACATATAGTCTGTATTAATGCCAATATTGCATGAGTTCTTGTACAGAAATGCATGTGGAATGTTACCTACATTCAAAACTAGTTATCTTTGGCTTTGTAGGATCCCTAATATAGATTTGAACACAAAGAAAACAATGCACAGGCATTGTACCTTAGTCATTTAAATGTAAGGTCAGCCCTGATTCAGGAAAGAACTTAGACATGCTTAAATTCTAGCACGTGCTTTACTCATGTTGATTTTTCACGAGATATAAGCTTGGGTTTGGTCAGAAAGCTTTCCTGAACTGGAACGAATTAGTAATTACTTTTAATATACTACAGTTCCAGACCCTATGAAATTCTGGAGCAGATGATATTAATTCCACTATATACTCCAGAGTTTACCTTTTATATTTTTTTCTACTTTTACAAGCACATAAAACTCCACAGGATATGAGGATTTGCCATATTAATTCTGCTATAAAAACCCTGTCTAATTTGCCTCATGAGGCTGCCTTTAGTGCTTTCAGAGACTAATTGAATCACTGACTGTATTGTTTTAAGATGATACAGTATTTAAAAACAAATTGGAAAGACTCTTGTCATAGGGCTTTGTTTCTTCAAAATCTGCCTTTATTCAGTAGCCAGTATGTTTTAGCAAATTTGCATATACAGTAAAAATACCTGTTTCAGACACACAATCACTAGGAAGCAATTAAGAGCAATCCTGCAAGCATAGACTGATGTACTTCGTATTCATACATTCCAGGGATGGTCTTGACTGTAGAAGATCAGGACAATGCAGCAAAATCTTCACCCTTAGGATTTTTTGTCACTTGTAAAGCATTTATAATCCTGAAGTTTCTGGGTTAAAGCCTCATCTGTAATAAGATTTGGAGCTAGTTCAGTTCCACCAGCTAAACAGCCAACCAAGACTCTACACCTTGAAGTAATTTTGAAAGAGTTTGGTAATGGGATTTTACCTTGGTCCGCACTGCAGCAGGTGATAGAAATAGCTTTTGCCTACCATTGTCTGTGTTTCCTATATCTGCACATTATTTACAATTTTCTCAGGAGCTAGAAACACTAATTGTGTTATTTTCATAGACAACAGAAAAATAATTCTGCTTAGAAAACAACTTCCACACCTCTCTTTCATATTCAGCTTACATACATACATGCATGCAGAAAATCACACACACGGTCTAGCTGTTATTTCTCTCTCATTTGCTTGAAAGTACTTTTGAAGGGGAAAAAAGGGAGGGAGGACCAAAAATTGTGGCAAACAGCAAAACAATGTTACACTCAGGCATTTTTAATGGAAAATAATGGCATTACAGTGTTAGTTTCTCCTTATGCATATGGATACTGATGAGATTTTCTCGATGCCTTGTTTGCTTTTGCATGCCTTTGAGGTCAGTGCTGGTCTTCTTGCTGCTTCGCAGAACTCCTTGTGAAATTGCTCTGTAACACCATGCTAAAACCCTACAAGGATGCTGTTCCAGCGACAGCCATCCCTGGAAGTTGCATCCTCTCTGCAGGGGCATGGTATGGACTTTACAGTATGACACCTCTTTATTGCAGTGACAGCACATGACTGTCTTTTGTCATTGACTTCAGTGGTACCCCGCGTTCATTCAAGGCAATCGGAGAGTTGTCTTTTACTATAGTAGAGGCAGAATCATTTTGAGAGAAAGGAAGAAAAAATAGCCAAGTAAAGTAGGTATAAAATTAGTCCAGAAAGTGTCTCCTCAAGCTAAGACAATCCACAACCAGAGAAAAGCTATATAGAGGTGTGTTTACCACACACAAGGTGCTGATCCTGACCAATATAGAACAAAACAGCTTCTTTTTTCTAGTGGTTAGTTAGGCTCAAAGTAATTTTTCTGGTTGCTGATGGAAGCAGGCTGGAACAGTATTTAGGACTGGTGAGGTTCTTTGTAGAAGCAAATGGATGGCACAAGATGAAGATCTCTTTCTGTCTATCTAGATGGAGAGTGAGGTCAGTCCATGCAACAGGATTAGTGCTTTACACAGGATACCTAGAAGACATCCAGCTGAAACACCACCTTGGTGTAATGAGACCAAGAAAGTTAAGACTTTAAGTGCCTTCCAGCATGCTTTGGGCTTCAGAAGCGGGACTATGCATGTCCCCAACAAGGCCTAGGTAAAAGTGGCCTTGACATAAGGGGGCAGGACAGGCTTTGATTCTTGAGATATTCAGCCCATCCAGCATTTATTCAAGCAGCTCTTGAAAATTACTGTCTCCAAAATCACAGATTTCTTCTGGCTGATGCCTCTGTCCCATCTGTGTGAATCTGAGCAGGCCTCTCCATGGTATCTCAGGAAATGTTAAAGCTGAGTTTTGTGGCTCGCAGTGCAGCAGCTCCTCACTGAGTGTAGATGAATTGGGCTGGGTTCTGCTGCACTGGTTATAGATACTGTTATTCAGATATTCTTCACCCTCCTTTTTTGCTCCTGGCTTGAGGTCTGGTGTCTTTTGTTTTGGATGCCTCCAGGTGAAAGGCTGGGGTCAGCCATGCGTACAGACCCCTGGTAATGTTTTGTTTTGTTTCCTCTGGAACAGATCTAGTCATTTGATGTTTGTCTGAAGGTCTGGGGCCAACCTGACAAAATGTTCAGCAATTTGTGAGTGAGTGGATGGAAAGGCTTTTTTTCAGCAATGCCATTGCATAGCTGCTCTGACGGAATCCTGGTTGCAGGGTAGGGCACGAGTACTATGTCTGCAGGTAAAAATGTGGAGCTGTGGGGTCACAGACCACTGTCCATCCCTTAGGACACTGTTTAGAGAAAGTTAAAAACGCTGACAACCCATGAGCTTCTGAGAATCAAGCCTGGTGGATTCAGCAGTGGGGTTTCAGAGCCACTGGGATTTCAGAGCTATCGGTCTTTGGCATAACTGTGGACAGATCTGTTCTCCTTGTGCCATGGTGTCCCAGCGCATGAAGAGCTGCTCACAATACTCACCTCCATCTGTAAGGTGCATTGAGATAAGTTGATACATATGGAAGAGCTCGCTCTTAAGATTTATTCGTTAGTTAGCAAAGTCTGAAAACCGTATAGAAGCAAACTTTGGTCCGTTGTCTTTGGCAAGTCTTTTCAGGAACTCTGGCTCTCTCAAAACTATGCTGTAAAAATGCTTCATTGTTTTATTAATGGTGAAAGACAGACATCATTTTTAGTTCTCCCCAGATCCATGGAGGAGCCAGCAACACCCCTGAGTGCAGGGCCGTATCCACACGCAGCAATCCAATCCTCTCACCTGGAGCTGCCACCTCTGGCCTGAATACAGACCCCTGCCGCCCCTTTTTTTGTTCCATGTCCATGTACATATCAGGGGCAATTCATTCAGACTGTGGGTCTTGTATTTGTAAATGGTGAGTAAGCCTAACTGTTTCAGTGGCCTTCTACTAAGGAAACAGCGAGCCTGTTGTTGAAACCTTTCTTGTTTAGAAAGTGTTGGTGGCCAGGTGGCTGCATGGGAAGGAGCTGCCTTTCAGTTTCATTGCTTAATACACTTAGTTGAACTAACCTGTTCTGGCTTTTGCTCTGTACTTCAATGAACTCGGGACTCTGGAGTCCATTTAGAGTGTCCCTAGGTCTGACAGTTTATCACTCAAACAACTGAAGAAGAAGGATGCCCAAAGGGAACTAACAAATCTTTGCAGTAATTAAGAGTCTGTTAGCTGAAAAAAGAAAGTTGGCATCATTAGAGAAGGACGCCATGATGGCCAGTGTCATGGGAAACAAAGAAAAAAGACTTTTTTCTAAGAGGGATAGTAGGGGGCATTTGTTAGGAGATATTTACGGAGTGATGAAAAGAGCTTGGCCTTCACAGAAAATCAAATGGAAGGGAAAGCATGAGGCAGAGCACTGGAAATGTCAGTGTCATTGATGTGTGGGAATAATAAAAGACAAAAGCCAAGAAATTCCAGGGACAGACAAAAGGGAGAGGCTGGGGCTAGCTGAGGATCTACAGCTTGGTTCTGGACAGAAAAGCAGCAGGGGTTCTGGTGACATGCTGAGAGAGTTATTGCCCCCGCAGGTATCTAAGCCAGGATGCCAGCTATCTGCCACAACAGGGTATGTCCCACTCCCAATGGCAGAAATAAGGTCACACTTGGCCTCAGGCAGGAGAACTTGGTTTGAAGTTCCTCCCCTGCTCCTGTTTTACTCTCCTGCCACCATGTGTCATCCTTAAAGGGGGATGGGAAGATCCAGTCCTTTGCTGAATTACAGCACCTACCTGCAGTTTGGTTTTATTTTTATTCCTCCCTATCAGATCAGAAATAGAAATTCATCAGCATGCCCTGCCTTGGAGAAGGACAGGCCTGGCACACTGGGGAATTGCAAGATGTGCAAAAGAATAATGAGGGCACCTCTGAACCTCCCATGCCTTCCCACAGAGCTCAGCAAACTCCGGAAAAAGCAGCAACCCACTTGCACCAGGGTGGGTGAAAAGCCAAGGTGCTCCTGGAGGAGGTTACCTTCATTTGCTGTGCAGGCAGATGATGATCTTGCCCATGAAATGCCTAGCCACATCTGTGAGAGCTGCTGCATTCAATAAATCAATGGGAAGTCCATGCTGAACAAGGGGATCTGTGTTTAACACCGGTTTTCTTATGAGATCTTTTTTCTAAAGTCAGTTGAGTTACAAGCTTGTGAATTTAATCCTAAAAGGCAGAACAACTCATTTATTCAAACACATTTTTTGCTGTTTAGTCTCAGATATATTTTGGTTTTTTTGCATAAAGATTGCACCCCTTTGTTTCTATAGATCCTCAGACACTCGTGTTATATTGAGTGTGAAACCTAATACACCTAATTTTCTGCTGCTTTAAACAGGCAGAAGCTCCTCTGTAATTAAGGGAGCTGAATCCATTTGGTCCAAGGTTGGTCTCCTATTTCAAAGATTGATTACTGTCAATAATTCTTGTGTGATGAATTACTTAAGTGCAGATTCAGTTTCCTGGGTGACAGCTGCAGACTTTGCAGAGAAAACCTCATTGACCCCAGCTATAAAGTGACCTCTTGTATGAACCTCTAATAGCAAGTTATATGTGGGAGATATTTTGTATAGTTTTGTCATAATGATAAAACTGAAATAGTTTTCTTGGTTGAAATATCTTAAAACTTTAGAAATTAAAATTAAACAAGGAACCTTAGCAAATCAGGGTCTCCTCTATATTTTCTGGTTCTAAAGAGTGTTGGCTTAATCTCACTTTACTCTCTCTCAGTCTACCAATAGACATGCCCTGAGCTCAGCAGGTTTATTTGAACTAGAAATAACATTTCTATTACTTCCAGTATTTTTCTACTCTAGTCCCAGCTAGTACCAAGCAGAATAGAGATTTATAGTTGGCTAGGTTGTTAAGAGAAAAATATTACCAAATGTCTCTGAACGTAAAAAGGAAGGTTCAGTTCACTTTAGGTGACTCATCTAACCTCAAGGCTGCTTTTGATTTTTATTCAAGCTGGTTCTTCCATCTCTATTTGCAACAGTTATATATAGGAAATGGAGATTAATTTGAGTCACATTTGAACAGCGGGGTTGTTGCAGAGCCAAGTGATTCACCTGGCACGTGCAGTCAGAGTGAAACACGTTGGTGGCACCTGGTCGGGGTGGACCTGGACCAAACCCTGGTTCTGAACCCCCAAGTACTGAGAAACCCACATGCAGGGTCAAACGGAGGAAATGTCTGTAATGCACCAAATGGACCCTGAGCTGGGGTCCAAGCCCAGTTCTTGAAATGAAGACTTTTACCTTTAGAGAATCCCTGTGAAACATTTAGTGGGGTTTTTTTTGTTTGTGTTTGGGGTGGGGGTTTTTGGTTCTTTTTTAAATTCCAGCATGGCTGCTTTTCCCCATCTGCTTCCAACCATTGCACAGCAGATATGGATGGGTTTTAAATTCACTTCCCTTTGCAGGTAGCAGTTGAAATGTAGTGATATTCTGTCTCCCTCTCATGCTGACCACACAGTCGCTGAGGGGCTGCAGAGCACACAGCTTCCCCCCACCCCCTTTACAGCAGAAGAGCTTCTTCCAGATTTAGTGTGATGTCTAATGATGCGTCTCCTTAAAAAGAAGAATGTTTAGGGAATTAATTGCACTGCTAATTGGTGTTTATAGATAAGGTGAAGCAGAAGTATTGAATGTAAGAACAAGAAAGCCTGTGAGTTATAATTACATGCTGAATTCTGACATGTAAAATTGTTGTTCGTTTGCTTCTTATTTAAATGATATGTGATCCAAGCAGCTTTATCACTGTGGCAGTCCTAGTACAGCTGTGCTTATCAACTTAGAAGACACCCAGGGTCTTTTAGAAAGAGGAAACCTGTCTAGCCAAATCTCCTCCTATTCTCTGAAACCACAACACGTTCCCCTCGGTGATACTCTGTATTTTATGACACTGTCTAGTCTAGAAGCACAGGAAAGGAGTATCAGCTTGCTGACTTTGCTGTTACTAGCCTTTGCCTATTTTCTTAATCACAAAATATAATCACAAGCTAGGGTTAGCAGCTCTCATCGCATAAGCCCGAGTTCTTCACGCTGCTCTTCTCTGAAGAGCATGAACTGCCTTCACTCACGGCTCTGCGCGCTGCTGCTCTCTGAGCCACAAGCCTGCCGACAAGTTGTGTTGAGGGAGGGAGATATGCAGCTGAACTGGAACCTGATCATGGATTACTGTCTTAGGTCATTCATTGAGTTTGTATGATTTCGTCATTAATTACAAAGCTGCAATATAATATAACTGAGAGGCCACAATGTATTTTCTATTGTCATTCAGTGGGTGGGGGTTGGAGGGGCAGCCAGGTTTAAAGTTTAGCTGGTATACTTTAAACTCTGTGTACATAACCTTGGAGGACATGTGGGTGGTAAGGGTTCGGTTATGTTGTTGGGATTGGTAAATTTCAGTTTGTTTTTGTTTAAATAATAAGGTATTTAATTAATGACATTGTACAAAGAGCTATTAATTTAAATGGTGCTTTTGTTCTCCTAGAACGTATCTATCTAACCTTTCTTTTTGGCAAGCCTGCAGCAATGCTAATCATATCGACTTTTGTACCTTGGGGGAGTGCATGGAAGGGGAGGGGAAATGCTTTTCTCTTCAGACAAATAATGTTGCCCATAGTTAACTTTCTGCTTGATTATATACCTTGAGTTCCCTTTACACTGAATTTTCATGTGAAGTTCTCTTAAAGGGATAGAACAAGCAGAGGTTATTCCAAAAGATCTCAACTGTATCATCTTGTAATATATTGCAGCTTTATGCCAATGATTCCTTGCTTACCTGTACACAGTCCATGCATGTTTTGAACTAATTTTGCATTCTCCATTTGTGGTGAGTTACTTAGCATTTTAACCACCTTTTGTGCCATTCAACTTGTACAGAAAACATTTTTATTGACGTTTTAAAGGGAGGGGGAAGAAAAGAAGAAAACCCCCCTTCTGCTCCCTAGTTGTAGGTAGAACTCAGTTACTTAGCAAACAGATGTAGATGAGTGGTTGTAGTGTTAGAAATGTTAGCTTGCTCGTGAACAAGCTTTTGAGAGTAAATGCATGGTCCTGTACCTCTCTCTTCTTAATTAGCCCTTCCTTTCCTCCTGGAAAGATTCTCTCTCTCTCCCTCTCTCTTCTGTCTTTTTCTCTCTCGTGGTTGTAAAGTACAGATTTGGGCATAAATAAAACGATGCACAACGAGGTTTGAAAAGCAGTTCTCAACAGGTTCTCTCGGGGAACTTCCTTCTCACAGCGCCTTGCCTTGGCACTTTGATTAGACTCTAACTTTCAAGGTAGAACAGATGGAGATCGGTCATCTGTTGCCTCTGCTTGAACTGGGGAACAAGTTAAATCTTTGGAGGTTTGCGTCACTGGTAAACGATGAGATCTTGCTGATCTGTTGCAGCTGAGGCATGTGGCATGTGGTATATTGGCCGTGGCTTCCACACCTGGTTGCTCTAATGGGACTAGTCCCGCGGCCCCTGATTTGCGGAGTTTGCACACACTTTTTGATTTTCCTGGATACACAGCAGAAGGGGGTGGGGGGTGGTATATAGGAATATGTTGTTAGGGGTTCTGTAGACAACTCCTTCTCTACACTCCCAAGCTCTGAGCTGAGCACGCAGGGCTTATTGTGTATTAGCTGTGGTTCTGTTGGCAATGGAGGACAGAAAACAGTCAAAGTCTTGGAAGAGAGGGGGTCACTCAGGAAGATGGATTTTGTAAGAAATGGACTTAAAAAAACCCACAAAGCCCTGCCACAAACCCACAAAATGTACCTAGATCCACATATTTATCCCTCATGCCTCTTCTCCCTTAACAGGATATCCTTTTGTTAGAAGATTTGACTTTCTAGAAAAAAATTCCATTTTTGTGAGGTGTTGTGAACTGTTTTTACTACTTGTAATAACCATCCCAGGTCTGAGTATTCTTGTAATGCAATGCCATGCAGCAGAGAACCTGTCCACTTTATAGCTTTGCTCTCAATATTTGTTACCCATTGTTTTCTCATCTAAATGTACATTTGCAAGATGTGTGTAATGTCATTTTCAAAAAATAAAATTTGGTTTCAATATTTAGGCTGATAAAAACCTTTCTGATGCTTTTATTTGGCAAGTGTGTGTTGACTGTAACTTGTGAATTGTAGCAGTACTCATTTATTTTGATTAATCAGCTTTCCCAAATCAGTCCCATTTGTACAAATGCAGAAGAAAGACCGGGGAGGAAATTTTATGGCCCTGAATTAATTAGACTCGCATCTGCCTGACTGAAGCAGCCCAACCTGTATCAAACCCATCCTTTTGACTAAAGGGGTGGGCTCAGTGTGGGTCCCACTGTAGGAGATACGAGGCAGGTAAGGGCAGCTTGTTCCCTGTGCGCAGCACTTCAGTCAAACCCATGGATTCAAAACAGCAGAACGTGGCCCCCATCTGAACTCTGCCTTGGCATCCAGGGTCTGGGCAAGGCCCGTACGGTCTTACATTAGCTTTGGGAAGTTTGGTGAGACTTGAGAAGAGGCTGTGTTTGTCCTGCTTTCCCACACAGGCCTGAAAAAGGTCCAAGTTCTTCTTTCACAGCTACCCTGTCAGCAAAGACAATAATATTCTTCCTCGTAAGCCCTGAAAAATGTTAATAAGGCTTAGACCTCCACATTTAATTATATAGTTCAAGCCACTTTGCTGTTTGTTTCTGCTTCACATCTGCAGAATTAAAAAGCGAGCATGGTGACTCAGCTCTGGCTGTCCCTGCTGTAGACTGGGCTGCTGTGAAAGAGCTCAGATTCTTCCCAATGTTTCATGCTTGGATGGAGCCCTTTATCCTTTTTTGCCTGTGGTCACCACACATCAGCCCAGAGAGGGCTGTGCTCTTTGCCCTCTAGATCCAGAGGAGATGCTGTGCCAACTGGCAAACGGCATCGGGGCTACCAACACATTGCCCCACTTGGTCAATTACTGGCATCATTTGTGATTATCATGCCATGCTTGGACAAGCCAGCAGCAGCACATACAGTACAGCTCTGTTTGCAGTGAAAGACCACACTAGCAAAACTGCAGTTCCCAGAATAAAACCAGCAAAAGAAAAACACCCTAAGAACAGCCTTTATCTGAATGTGCATGAACTGAAACTGAAGCAAATGTTATTAGAAAAGCAGAACAAGTACTTTAGAAAATACTCTGCTTGTGTCTTTATGGACCCCAAGAGCAAACAAAGCACACTGGTGTCTTTTCTAGGGGCTACGTATTAGATGAAGTCAATAAAAAACATAAGAGGGGTAGTGCTCCTGCCCATGCAAAATGTTCTGAAAATGGCAGATTTAAAACCCTCCAGCCATGGTGTGCATCTATCACAGCTATTCCAGGGACTCTAGAGAGTGTTAAGAAGAAACCTAGATGGTGATGGTGTAGCACCAACAACCAGCACTGAAAACCAGTGGATATGAAACTGCTCTCTTAGTATGTACCCCACTGACACACACGATATTACTCCCAATTTACAGTAATGTAAATGAGAGCAAAACTAAGTTTCCAAAGTCCAGCCTTCCTGCTACATCAGCCCACATCTATGCAGCTGTGTACATCAGGTATCCCTGAATATGTTGTTTCATCAGCCGAGCAAAACAGTGTTTGTTTCCAAACGATGTAGGTTCAAGTGCATCGGCCCTATGGGGTGTCAGTTGTTCAGACTGAAATAAATGTTTTGGCCTGGTTGGAAAACCTTTGTCTGGTCTCTTGACCTGATCGCCATTACTTGAGGCTCAGCCATTGCTCGCTGTTCAATCTGGTTGCAATCAACAAAAACATACTTTTTGCCTGTCAGGCTTGTCAGCTGCAAATGATCCAAGTCTTCTGTGGTTGCTGGCTTTGAACTGTAGCCCAAAATATGGCAGCCAGATCTGTGTGTAATAGGACATTTACTGGGCTCTGTCAGCTTAGCTCTGTGAAATGCTGCACACGGTTGTAGCATCAACTCTATGGCTCGGGGTTTATGCAGCGATACTGAGTCTTTTCTGTAAATAAAATGCCTTTAAAAGTCAGCAAATCTAGATCATTTACATGGTTTCTCCTACAGCCTGGGCTCTGTCTCTTGTCCTCCACTGCAGCCATGTGCTCCCCCACCCCAGCCTCTCTCAGATACACCTAAACTTCAAAGGTAGGGTTTTCCATGCAAGTACCACCTCTACCATAATGCAGGCTCCGCACACCCACAAACAGATGTGACTGTCCAGACATCCACTGGAAAAACGAGTCATAGCACAGCTGGTGGGTTTTTTTATTTAAATAAAGCACCACATTAAAAAGGTTTGATTTTAAAGCCCCCAAAGTAAATTGTAAGCACTCAGCCTTGTATTTGCAATCTTGTTAATATGAGTAATGCTCACCTGGGCTCCACATGGTACATCAAACAACTGCGCTCCTTGTGACAAGTCTCTGTAAGATTATCAACTGTTGGCATGTGCATAAGGGAGCAGGAGTCATGTTTTATGGAGTATGACTTCAATCACCATATACACACCTTTGCCACTGAAAATAACAATAATCATTCACTGTTAATCTGTATTTTTTATTTACAAGTAGGTCTACCAAATGTAAAAACACCCATCAATGTTTTACATAAATCTGTTCACCTTGAGATCCCAGAAACATTCCATTTTACAATGACTGTTACTCTGCTTCTCCCTAATCTGCATGGATTAAATGATGCAAACATTTTCGTTAGTTTATATTGCTTTCCTGGGGTTATACTGTAGGGTAGTAAGGTACTGAGTGCCCCGAACTCCACTGATGTGTCTGGGGTTGAAAAGCAGGAAGGATCTTGCAAAATATGTTTACCTTTGGACAGAATAAGCAGTGATCAGGAACACAGTTACAGCGATGTACTGAAACCAGCGGGATCATCGGAGCCTGCAAAGCCTTCAGGGAAACACATCTCACTCAAGGAGAAAAGGTGCTGGGTGACATCCCCTCCCCGCTCCTGTCCAAACTCCAGTGTCCAGGCCACCAGCTACACTGGGCTTTACTAGAGTGATTTGTCATTGCGAAGAAGCATCTTCCCCCAAGGACAGAGAAGCACCTTCTCTCTCCTGCTTTGCTCAGGACAGAGCCCACCAGCCAGGACAGCAGTGTGATGCAAGGTGGTGGTAAATATGAGAGCCAGTAAAAGATGCTAAATAAATCAAATCCACTTGTGCTGGAAACCCTTTTATTTTAAGCATAGGTCTTCCTACAGTTGATGCACCCAAATGACGGTTGGCAGTCGAACAGCTGTTTGGAAAAGATTTGAGTTGTTTCTTCTGACAACTGCACTCCAGCCACAATGTGTGTGTCATCTTCTAATTTAAGTGTTCAGAGTGTGCTTTCAGCACCCACATACGGTTATGGGAAATGCCATTAGGCTGGTTAAACCTCTGTTCTTCTAGTCACCGTGAGAGAGTGACAGCAAGGAAGGCAACTGGAGCTGAGGAGAAAAAGGTTCTTTCCGAAGGTCCCTGGCAAGGTGTCAGTTCGGTGACACAGGCTGCCACTCACAGCACAGAGGTTTCACAGCAGGTTTACTGCTTTTAATGGTATGTGGAGACTGAGGAGCGGTTTAGATCACTGGAAATGATGTTCAGCATCTGTGTTCAGATCTTGGTCTTCTTGAGCCCAGGGCAACAAATCATGAGTTTGACCACCTTCTGTGGTGCACCCTTTCACCATATGTCATAAAACCTTACAATTTAAAAAGTTTCTTTCAGAGGTTGTCACCACAGGCTGGCTGCTTGCTGCTCTCTAGACAACGCATCAGTCAGTGTTCATCCACCTTCTAAAGCAGAGATGTCTGAATGGATATGAGCATTCGTAACCATGAGGAGATCCTCCAGAGAGCTGCGAAAACACGTTAATGGTCTAAACATCCCAGCAGCACCACTTTAATTATATCAATGGTTTATCAGTCCCCTTAGGCTGAACTGCATCTTTAGTTGCCTTAAAAGTTCATGAAAATCTGGACGTAGAAGACATGACTAAGAGGCTGCATACATCATACAGCGCAACATGGTGCAGAGAGCTGAGCCCAGCAGCACGGCAGCACTAGCTTGGTCCTGCAAGGTCCACGGCTCCCTTGCAGAGCTGGCTGCTGCAGTGCTGCACTGCTGTGACCTCGGTGCCTCTGGGACACAGGGTAGGATCACTGTGACACTGCCGAGGCTCGTGGAGAGCAATCAGAAAGACCTTCTTCCCACAAGCAGTATGTTCTCCTCAGATTTTCAACTGCTGGCGGAACAGGGGAACTTGGTTGCTCTTTTTGGGGACAGGAGGGGTACAAAGATGCCATTCCCTACTGAAAAATAAGGCAGCAAAGCCAACCTAAGTGCATATTAGCACAGTGCAGCAGCCTGACTGAAATAACCAGAAAAATTCTCACTGAAGATGCATACACAGCCAAATCTGTAATCAGCCTGTAAATTATGACTCTTGCTATACTGCCTAGAAAGGCAACCAGCATCTACAGCAGGATGCAGCAATAAAGCCTTGATTTTAAATTAACGGATTACCAGCCCGGCCTTTGGAGAACAATGCATTTGTACACCCAGGAAAGTAAATCTTTGGAAGATGCTGTTCTGTCACAAATTGTTCATGCTTTAATTAAGAAGTCTTCATCAGAGAAGAAGATAACTATGAGATACGTGAAGGGAGGAACACACTTGATCTATAATGAAATCAACTCTCAAATGAGGTCGCCCACCCACGTACTACTGTGCACATGCAGCAGGAAGATGAGCCAAATGCAGTGAGATGAGGCCAAGCTTTTGTAGCCCTGCAAATTAATAGGTTGTCCTTTGGGTGGAACGGGGAACTGAAAGGGGAGGCAGTGCAGTTACATGCTGGTGAACTTGAGAATAAGGGCAAATGTGTCCTCCTGTGCCCTCCTCCTGCCTCCTTTAAAAGGACTAATTCCTTATGCTAGTGCCTCATGACAAAGTGCTGCGGAACAGGCTCCCAGGCACACATGGGCAAGCGCGGCACCCCCCTCATGGCTTATTCCATTAAAGCAGAAACTAAAAAACACCTTTCTGTCCCCTTGACACAGATTTAGATACAGAAAAACAAGCCTGCCCTTAATATCCTTAAATCTTTACATCTAAATGGCTCGAGATACTCTGCTGTTGGTCAGAAAAGTAGATCAGCCATGACTTTAAAAATGTCAGGGAACAGCACTAGGAAAAGACTAATTAGACCAGTAGGCTACAACTCAGGAGAACTGATTTCAACTCCTGATGTGGTCCCAGTTTCTGTATGACCTGGGGAGCCACCCAGGGCCACAGCCAAAACACAGGGCAGGTGCCCAAAGTGCACTTAGAATTTCTTTGGATTCCAGGTGCCAGCAGGAAGGATAATCACTACTCCAGACTATGTAAAGGAGTTTCACCTGTGTGAATAGCTGCTAAGAGTTACCAGCATCTGGAATCACCAGCACTATCAGTAGCAGAGCTGGGATCTGAAACTGCAAGAAGACAGGCCTTCATCAAAGAACAAAAAAGTCATTGTGTAGTCAAGCGTTCAAGGTAAAACCTCACAGGTTCCAGAGCAGATGTGAGCTGCAGGAGCATTTCTAGGGCAAGTGTTGTACCTGGGAAAACTAAAGCGTGCTGCCTGGGGCCTTTTGCCGGGGGTGCAGCGCGGCTCTGGAGAGGCTCAGATGAGTTCCTGCAGCAGCAGCATCCCGCAGACCGTGAGTGACGGTACAGATGTGACCGAATCCCCTTCCACCTCCTCCTCACGTTAAACGAGGCTTTGATTTAAGCCTGTTTGAGAAGGGCACTGCTCCTCGAGGTCTCAGCTGCTCAGACGGAGAAGGGAAAACAGTTCAGCCTTCAGAGCTTTTCTCATGACCCTGAGACAGGAACGGCTTTATCCAAATCCCGCTGAGAAACAAGAGCGCTACAGGCAATGTTTTAAATATTTAATGTTTACACAACACTCAGAATACAAATGGCAATTCAAAGAGAAGGAAACCCCTGTCTTCTGAAAGTTCCTTGGGGAGTTTTCTCTTCATGTGTTTTTCAGCATGACTGATGCCTGCCTACTCGAATGGTTGATGGCAGCACATCGTGCTTGCCCTGTGCCTCTAAGAACAGGGCAGGTCCTTGCCTGCCTGCGGGAATGCCACAGCCCTCGGAGAGCACCTGCCAGGTCACTCGTGAGGAAACATCTGCGTCATTCACGGGGCCACGCAGGTACCGTGGCTGGCCCAAGGCGGCAGCCGCCTGTGGAAGGGGCCACAGCGCGTCCTCAGCTCCCTGCGCCCTCTTCCCCTCCGAACACCGCCGGGCCCTGCCTGCTCACACACAACACGCCCACAGCCCAGGCCCCGGCTGTGCCGAACTCGATGCCCACACGATGAAGGGCTCTCCTGGCCCTTCACAAGGCTGGCAGCACCCAAGGCACCGCCACGCAGAGGAGGCAACTCCCCGACGGCCTCGGCCACCCACGCCGGGCGCTGCCGGCAGCAAAATGGCGGCGGCCGAGGCGGGGCCGCCTGGCGCCAGCGCCGCGCGCCCAGCGTTGGGCGAGGCCGCCACCTAGCGGCCAGCGGCGGCACCGCGCAGCCCCGCCCCGCCGTCAGCCCTGGGGCCGGGGCGCCGCGCTCCCCCCGGGCCGCCCAGCCCTCGCCGGGCCCCCGCGGCAGGGGCTGGGGCCGGGCCAGAGGAGCGGCGGCCGGAGGGACCCGCCTCGCAGCCCCGGTCCTGAGCGGTCTCTGGGGCAGCAGGGAGGTAGGGAAGGTGTAGCCCTTAGGTGTAAGGGCTAAGCAGCCCTCAGAGCTGCTCAGGGTTTGCAGCTGGCAGGTGCGGGACAGCCCTACCCCCAGCACTGAGGGCGGCTCCGGCTGCGGTCAGGGCGCCCGGCCGCCTCCGGCCCTCGCCCCGGCTGAGGAGATGGCGCCCGCGGGGCCTTTCCCGCTCAGGGCGCCCTGCCGGCGCACACGATGTCCGCGCCTCTCCTCAGGGCCTGGCAGGGGTCTGGGGGTGCAGCCATGGCCTCGCCACAGGGCTGAGCAACCGTTCTGTTGCTGGGGCCGGGGGGAGAGCTGGGCGCTGAAGGGCAACCCGGGCCTGTTCGGGGAAGCCCTGGGGCCGTTCCCTCAGGCTGTGTCTGCTCTGCAGCCATGTTTCCATGCTCCCCTTCAGGCCCCTCTCCCCCCTGGAGCCACGTCCCCCTGCTCCCCTTCAGTCTCCTTGCCCGGTGACCAGCCTGCCTGAAACACAGCTCCGAACACCTGCTTCAAATCTTGCTCCTCCAGGGAACCTGAGAAGACCATGCTGCCTTGTTTTTCCCTACTTCCTTTAAAATCATTCCTGTCACCGAGTTGCAGAATTTGGCCTTTTATTTCTCAAGGTTTAGAATTTTTTTTTTTTTAAATAATTGTGGTTAGGGTAGTTGAGGGATAAATCCTACCCTGTACACTGAGGAGGCAAAAAGCTCTGACAGCTGTAGCCAGGGGTGAGGAATAGCCCCTTCTGTGCTCTCTGTTTTAAGTTTTGTCTTCCTTTTACTCCATGCGGTACAGAAGGTTCACTGCCATCGAACCACCAGTGTGGGTCTGGTCCCTTGCTCTAAGCCCTCCCGTCATTTACGCTATAGAAGTAAGCGTGAAGGAAGCTATTACCAAAATCCCAAGATGCAAGGGATGAGTGATCCAGAGTCAAAATGCTGTTGTTGAGACAAATCACACCTCAGCTGGATACACAACTCTGAAAGGGTTTTTTTCGTGAACCTTGGTTAGTTTTCAGATTCTGCCTCTTGGGCTCTTTGTGCAAAACTGCTTAAATTAGAAAGAGTAAACGTGGTATTTAAGTAGAGTCACTGCTGGAAACCACCTAATGTTTTATTAACAAATTGCCCCATGAAATTAAGTGTATAATAGATGAATGTAGCTCTGGTGGGATGTGAGAACCTGACAGTGGAGTGTGTTAAGGTGGTGGGCAGGTTGCAGGCTTCTGTGGTAAATAGGCATGAGTGGGGCAAAGCCACCTAGACACCTTGCAGTAACAGCTCTTCCGACAGGCGTGAGAACAGCTGTTGGAGCAAAGCAATCTGGAACCAGGCTGAACTATGAAAGCAAAAAGTCCTTTGGTGTGAAGAAGACCCTGCTATTGCATCCTTCTTTGTGAAGAGAGTGTTTCCATAAGAGTAGCTCTCCTGGATCAGGGTTGGGTGGGAAGAGAGGAACAACACTTGGTTCTAGATGGCAGAATGCTGCAGATACTGAATTAATAAAATGGGGTGGCTTTGGACCATACCCTGTTCAAATCCTGCTGCTACCACCAGCTTTGGGCATTGTTCAGGCTTGTTACGATCTCGCTGGTGTTTGCCTTGTTTGGACCTCAGAGACAGGGCAGCCCCAGATTAGCTGAACCAGATGCAAATGGGAAATGTGCCACATTTACTGCTTAGGATCAAGGGTCAAGTTGCTCCCAAAGGAACAGTTTCTTGTCTGATCACTATGGTTTATCTATTCTAGTAGCCACAATTCATGCTGATACCCACTAGCATTCCTGTTTGAGACACCTCTTAACCACTTTAATAACTGTTTGGAAGTGCTGCCCGTTGCCTTGGTAAGCCCATATCCTGCTATCAAACCTGCTAGACAGCCCCACAGGAAGGCAGAGCCAGAGGACACTGCCTGGGTCAACACAGCCCCTGATGGTCTCTGTCAGTTGTGTAATAAATAAGCTGCCTGGTGGTAGCGGGGAGCTGTGTGCTCTCTGCAGCTGTGAGTGATTCCACATTGGACACAGCTGGCAAAGCCCTGATCAGGCCACGTGCTGCAGCGGGGTGAGGAGTGGTTCCTGTGGCTGGGCTTGAGGGGTGTTGGAGTTGCTTGTGGATGCAGGGTTGGGCAGACGGGAAGGTGTCCCCTTGTAGGGAAGGGCATGTATTTATGGAGTTATGGGTGGGTTCTGAGCATAGGGGCAGAGCTATGTGCTGAATGTAGAGACCTGTGGGAACCACTGCCTTGAGAAGGAGCAAGTTCTGTTGTTTACTTGTGCTGTGATGTGCCCCTACACAGAGGACCAGCTCTAGGCTCTCATTTGCCTGCTGAGGGTGCCTTGCTGAGGTCTGGAAAACAGCAAGCCCAGAGAAGGGGAGAGTGTGGTGGGGCACTGCTCTAGGGGTGTTAGCAGGCTATGCAAGATAGCAATGGGGAAATTAGGGACTCCTGGAGATGCAACACAGTCACTGACGTCAACCGGCCTAGAGGAGCCTGTGATGATGATACTCAGGACAACTCCAACAGGGAGGCTAAAGGCTGCTGGGAACATCCAAGGATTTCAGGTACTGTGTTGGAAGGTCAAACTGTCCACAATAAGTGAGACCTCTTTCCAGACCACGGCAGTGCATGTGAGTGTGTAGTAGTGCGTGTGTGTAATAGTGCATGTGAGTGTGTAGTAGTGCATGTGAACATGTCTGTCTGAATGCTTTGGCATAGTCCTGCTGAATTACAGGGGTTTTGTGCTATGGTTCTGCAGTGAGACCAGAGCAGTCTGATTGTCCCTTGGCAGTCTCGCTGCCCATCTAAAGGAATTCCTGTTTCTGACAAGAATTCCTGCAAGGGTTCCTTCTTAGCCCAGACAAATTGCATACAATTCTTGGATTACACCACCAGATTTAATACTCATATGAAAAAGTTAATGTGGTTTTGTTCCACATTGGATCAAAGGCATGTGCTGTGAGAGCACATCTATATAAGCTGTGAAAATTTATTATCAGCTTGCAAAAACTAGAATTTTGTTGTACTCACGTGGGATTTGTCACGTTCTTCCCTCAACTGTGCAAATTAATCGCAGTGTGCATGGTGTGTATATAGGCAGACGTCAGCTTTTTATTATGACTTAAATTCTAGTCTACTTGCTCAATCATGAATTGAAAACACATGGCTTTAGTATGTTGGGCTTTTTTACTCATTAAATGTTAAAGCTACAGTGGTGGCTTCCAGGGACTTTCTGTCTAAATTTCAGCATGCCTTGGAAAGAAAGTCGGACAAGTGCTTTATAAGAGAGCAAACAGTCCTGCGGCGAACCTTGCAGTACAGAAATTTATGATATTGCTTAACACTTCATCTTCGGAGTGTATTCCGGATGTAGCTCGTCCCCTGAGACCCAAATGCCTTCAGGCAAATCAGAGACTTGCTGAATGGCAAGGTTTGAGAGAGGGAGTGGACCTATTTGTAAACTTGGACCAGTTGTGCTAAAATAAGGAGGATTAAATGGAGGAAGCAAATTGGGGGAATATTTAAGACTAGTGGTACAAATGAAATTTTGTAATGTGTTCTGAAATGGTGCTTGTTCAAAAATAGGACTACATTTACTAAAGTATAAATAAAACCCACATAATGGTAAAATAAAGGTATTATAATCCTCAAATGAGAAAAATTTCATGTCAGATTAGTCCAGATGTTTAGGATTTACCCAGAAGGGAATTGGGGCTGCATGGAGTACGGAATAGTTTGTTTCACAAAACCCATTTCTTAAGAATTTATTTTTGCCCTCTTTTTTTTTTTTTTTTTTTTTTTTCCCCCCACAGCACAGATAAATTTATTGTTTTCCAAGTTCTACCCTATGTCATTACCCCTGCGAAGCGATATTATCTTCCTTTACTTGCACAGGGAGAGGGGCAAGGCAGGATGAGTGCTTGCATGAGGATGGGCAGGTTCATGGAGGATCAGAGATTAAGCTGGTTTGCAGTGGTGCAGAGCCCGGGAGCAGCTCAGCCTCCTTGGGGCTGGGGACCTCTGGAGTCTCTTCTGTGGCTCTCCCTGATGTGGCTTTTTCCTCATTCAGGTTGTTTGCTCCTCTACAAGTGAAATGGGAGCAACAAAACTGGGCAGTTGTAGACTGTGAACAGTCAAGCCAGGGGAAAGTGCCCAGCAGCATGCGAGAGCCATCCCTGGGGCTGCTACAGGCTCACCGCAGTGCTCAGTCAAGGGCACAAAGCCACCCGTTGGGTTTGCCTGCGTCTTCTGATCTGCGTGACCCCATCTGGCTGCAGGTCCCGCAGAAGCCATGTGTGATTCTTCCCTGCAGCCTGGCCAGGCCGTTATCGGAAGGGACGAACTGGGGCAGAGGCATTGACACTGGCTTTATGCAAGTCAGGAGCAGTGTGCAGCCTAATAAGGAATTTTATTTTTTTTTTTCATGGTGCACATTAATCTCCCCTGTTTTCCATACAAAAAAAAAAAATGCCTGCAGCTTTTGCCAAACAGCCTTGCCTCATCTCCTTCTTTAAAAGTTTATTCGCAGTTAGAGCTGCAGTCGCAGCTAACAAACGGTTTACCGGGAGTAAAGAAAGCTCTGCGTTTTGGGTCAGCTCGGGAGCTTTCCTGGTGTCCCTGTGACTCACCACTGGAAGGGTCATCCCAAAACACACCCCCCTGGTGATGTGATCTTGGTACAGCCCAAAGAGTCCCAGGTTGAGAAGCACAGGGGATCTTTGTTTGCAGGAGTCAGTTTGGAGTTTGATGTGCTCAGAGCAGGGACAACCCTCGGCCAGGTAAGTGCCAGAGGTAGCCTGTAAACCGCTGTTTACTTGATTTGCGCCCTTCTCACCAGGGGAAAACTCTGTATTACTAGTAACGAGCCCTTCAGCCAGCACAGTGAGAAAATACTGTTGTCTACTGCAGTAATGTACATTTCTTTCATCAAGTTGCATCTCGACTGTATGCTAACTCTGAGCCAAGCACTCACTGTGAATTATTGCAAAAGCATGGTTGCTCTCATTTCTACTGGGATAACCAGTCTAACGCTAGTCTTCTCTCTGCAGGCATCATTTAGCAGTTACACTGAGTAAAGGGGCCAGGCTGATAAAGTGCGATTTGATCTCAGTGCTCATACAGTTCAATTCTTCACACTGTGTCTGATATTCCAAAATACTGTCAGTTCTTGCTGTGGATTCTTTCATTGTGATATTCAAGTGGGTATTTACATTTTTTTTGCCGTTGTTGTTGTGAAGGAGAGATTTTTATACTGTGTCTAAAGTAATAGATAAGTGGATACATAAAATAGAGTGGCCTAATAGGGGGTTACCTATTAACTTTTATGAAAAGGCAGAATGGAGAGAGACTGGAATTCTGAAGAAAGTAGTTTCCTGTGGTTTCAGCACAAAAGCTTAGCTTGAATGGATCAACTGACATTGCTGTTAGCATTTTCTTCAGAGCTTGTTATAGACCTCTTGACTTGTATTAATGTTAATTGTAACAATTGGCATTTACCACACTAACTTTTTTTTTTTAATTTCAAAACTGGAATTGTACCTCTTTGTACTTAGCTTCAGATCTGTCTGCTCTTGAGACTATAGTGGAAGCCACTGAGGATCAAGTTGGGTTTTTTTAAGTATGCAGACACCTGAGCACTTCGGAAAGTCCTGTCTGCCTGCATATCCTTAAAAATGTGTCCCCTAGCCACTTTGTGTCCTTGCTAAAAAGAGAGATTGGTTTAACTAAAGGGTCAAGCTGTACAAAGACTGGATGCTGTGCAATATACGCAGCCCGAAAGAGGAATCCTTCCACTAGAAAAACAAAGTGGCAGCATAAAATGAGCAAGTGGCAATTGCTGTCCTGAAGCAGAAATGGCCACCCAGAGTAGTTGCTTCTGAAGCCTGTTGAAAAGTTAGTGCATGCTCACAGTGCTGGTGCATGGTTGTTTAGAAAAAATTTTAATCTTGCTTGTCAGCTGCAGGCAGATGTGCACATGTTGATCTGTATTGCCATATATTCATCCTTGTACTGTCACCCTGGCCGGTCCAGGAGTCGGAGACCCTCAGGATCCAGATGTGTGGAGGGGTTTGAATTTCTGAATGCTGGCTGAGATCTAGCAAGGGACTTGAGCATCTGCAGTGGGGATGGAGGCAAAACACTGGGACCTTACGGCTAAGGTGTAGTCTAAAAAGCTTGAGTCAAGCTACTGTTTAATGCCTAAACTGTTAAGTGCCGCATATGCCTATAGCTTGTGGACTTCGTGTGTCCTTAACTTGGTACATGCTCAGTACAGCAGAGCTGCTCAGTGCACTGTGGCTTTCCAGATGTGGCTGACAAACAAGCTGTGCCTCTGGCTGGTTCCCTCAGGTCTTGGCGCACGAGGCCTTCCAGCCATTTGCTTGTTGCATGTGGGACAGGACCAAGAGCCACACAAAACTCGGGTGCAAAACACCCCATTTTCTAGTTCAGTTGAAGGCAGCAGGGTAGCATGTGCTGCTTTTTGACAACAGTAGCCTCTGCTTGAGAGCACTTGCCCAGAAGTGTTCCCTGTTTGGTGTTAACAGAGCCACTCTGCTGGGGTCCCCTTGGGAGACTGACCTTGGCACCCAGCTGCAGCCCTTCCCCGCCGGGCACACCTGCAGCGTGGGGAGGTGGGCTGGGAGGGTGGCTCGGCTCAGCTCCTGGTAGCCTTGTTCTTACAGCATTTAGTTGAACTGAAGGAAAGGAGCCCTGGGGGCTTGTTTCAGCTGGCAGTGATCTTTAAACATTTTAGCTGTTGAAGGTTTCACCTGAAAACTGATCAGGTGAAGGCAAAAGTCTGCCCTGCTGGTGACCCCGTTCCTTTTAAAATTTTTGCTTTTGCCCAATGGGAGAGAGAAAATTGTTAAAAGCTATTTCACAGGCAGCTACACTGGGATATACTCTCAGTAAAGGCAAAGAGGGGAGAGAGGGAGTAAAACCAGAGTTTACCTTCTCTGAGTGTGTTCTCTCAGGACTTTTGAGTGATTTTTGACTGTGAACTCAGCATTGTACTTCTCAGTAATCCTATACATGCATGCGTGTTGATTTTGCTCATTCTCAAGTTGAAAAAATCTCACGCACCCCTGGCCATCAGCCCTACAAATTCAGACTCCTTCTGCTCATGCCAGATGGAGTCCTACCCCTTTGGCATAATCACCTGTAAGTAAGTGCAGCTTTTCTCAGGTGCTGTTTGCTCCACCTGTCCAGCCCCAGCACCATCAGTGTGTGCCCCTGAACGCTGGAGCAGCTGTGTTTCTTCCTGTGGGATGGAGGGGCTGCAGCATGCAGCTAGCCAGCACCTCACCCCCCAAAGGGCTGCAGAGCCCTGACTCCAGCACTCCTTCCCTGAAGGTCCAGAACAGGCTTGCATCTTACCTCACCAGGAACGGACTAGAAGAAAGGTGAGAGAGAGAACAAACTAGGAAAATCAATGACGGGGTTCCTGGCGGAGCTCCTGCTTGGCTCCCGGGCTTATCGGGGGGGGCAGACTTGGTCCTGAACTGCTACCCACCCTCCTGAGTCCTCTTGCTTGGACACAGGCTTTGCAGTACAAACTGCATTCTGGCTCCCAGCTGAAGTGTCTCTGTCCCAGTAAGACCTGAAAGAAAAGCCTGGTAAAGCACTGTGATGTTGCAGTACGAGTGTTGTGATTAATTTTATTGTAGTAAAGCTTTGGCTTGTAGCCAGATGATTCTGCCAGTCCTTGATGCTGTCCATGAAAGCAAACAGATTATGGCCAGTCCTGTTCCTGGTGTCTTGTTAGTCTCCCCTGTGTTTCTGCTGAGAAGTGGTAGGATGCGGGCAGATATTCTCAGACAAAAATATGTGAGTTTTCCTCTCTCAGTTGTAGTGCTAAGTATGGCAAAACTGCACAGCAGAACAATGTTGGCACCTTTCTGTTTCTATGAGAAGACAAATGCTTGTGTCTCCTTCCCTTGGCCAATCCTTGAGCTGAGTTAGACAGAGAAATCTTTACATGTGCCTGTTAAAGTACTGAGTTACAGGCCATAAAACAGTCAGATTAACCTTATTTTGTTCAAAAAATCCCAAAGCTGGATGAAAGAAGGGCTAAAGCTGCACAGTCATGGTATCCCTAGAGCCCAGAGCATACAATACAACTTGGTATTTCATCCAGGCCAGGATGGGAGAGTATTGCCATCCAAAACAACTGAGAAGCCCTGGGACCATGGTCATTAATACTGGACCGGGTGCTATTAAATTATCCTGTGCAGCAAATTTGATCCAAATTGAATACACTTTTACTAATGCAATTGCATATCTACACGTTACAGATTTAATACTGACTTTGTACTTTTATATTGGCTTATGCAGAAGAAGAGAGGATACCCGATCCAGCATAAAGACTCCCAGTGCAGTAAGCATGTTGAACTGTTTAGAGAATTTTGATGAGTAAATTTCTCCAGTAACGATGCTGTGTGTTATGGGCACTCATGCTTCTGATGCATCGGTAGCAGTGGAACAGCCAAGATCACAAAACCACAGCATATGTGAAGTGGAAACTTTTCAAATTCTTTAAATTCCCCCACATTCTTAATACAAATTTGCAAAGTCACTGCTTTGCAAGGACCTGTGATCATTCTGCACAAAAAGAGAAGGCAATAACCTTTTCCAGCTGGAGCCCTGGAAGTGTCTTTAATTAGTTTTACAGAAAATGAGTTCAGAGTAATTTAAAGCTTTTGGCTGCAGGGCTGCTTTTTTGGAAGCACTCACTGATTTGATTGCTCTGAAGCAAGCTATGAGTTTGAAGAAAGAGATACTTGGAAAAATACTAAACTATGTTTGCTAACAGTTAAATACTTGAGTCCTTGTTTTGCTTTTGCAGTCCAAACAGTGGCTTTGAGGTTTGGTGATGTCAGTACTGAAAGAACAGTTTAGGGTTGGGAGGGTTTTGTGCATTGGCAGGACTGGTGCACAACTGCAGTTAAAAAAAAAAAAAAAAAGAGAAACCCAAGGACCAGGTGTTGGTTGTTATTATTATTGGTAAGGCTACTGTTTGCATGAAACAAAAGCAAGCTTGGTACCTGCAAATGGATAATAATCTTAAAACAGGGATGCTGCCCCAAGATACGGCATATACTGTGTGTATCCCTTCTGGCATCCCTCCGTGGTCTTCCTGGAACAGCAGGAATGCAATCCTGAGCCTGGGGTGTGCCTGAGCTTGGGCAGTTTCATCTCAGGATCCACTTACTGGAAGGGAAGGAACAGTTTCATGTGCAAACTGTGTTCAGCTGCGGCCTTAAATACTGCCCGAAATGCACTTTGCCCTCTTAGTCCTGGTGTTGTGCATGGAAATTCCCAAGTCCTGCAACTGGAACAGAGGAGCGGGATGCGTGGTAAAACTTATGTTGTTACAACACACCAAACTTCACCCTTGAAGAGGAGTTTCACTTAGAACAGAGGGCTTGCTGCAGCTGCTTGGCAGTGTTTGCTTTTGGGAGTGAAAGCGCTGGGTTTTGTTAAGGCAAACCCAGCTCTGCCATCCCTGTGCCCCTCCTGCGGGGATGGGAGCGGGAGGGATGCTTTTGCCTGCAAGCTGGCTCACTGCTGCCGAGTGCAGTTGGCTTAAGAGCCGCCGTAACTTCTCTCTTAAACTTGTTACCCTGCGTGTTGCTTAGTTAAACAGTAACAAAAACGGGCTGAGATGACTTCTGTTAGTTTTTGTGTGCTTATTGCATTAATTTAATGGTAGTGATGGTGTAATTTTCCCTTACTCGCCTGTTTGGATGGTTAGTCCGTCGTGTTTGTTGTGGATCTTCTGTGTAGCAGCTGGGAAGAGAAAGGTTAAGACAGGAAAATGTAAGTGTAAATAAATACCGTTGGGTAGTGGAAATAATACTTGACACTCATCTTAATGCTCTGGTGAAGAACTGGATTTGAAGTGAATGTCCCTTTAAGGCTGCTAATAGTGCCGGGAGCTGGTGTTTGCCACTGTGTTGAATGTGATTTAGCTGTACTCTGGCTGACTGTGACAGGGGAAAGCATCTCTGAGTATTAACTGTAAGTAAAGATGTCATGCTTCTCCTGTCAGGCTGAGGAGGGGACCCTGACTGAAAAGGGGACCTGCACTGCCTTGTCTTCACTGTTCTGCTGAAATCCTTTTTCGAATCAAAATAGGAATCTCAGTGGAAAAAAAGGGGGATCAGAGAAAGACTTCAAAGCTCAGTGGTTGAAAGCTGAGAGATGTGAGGCCTCCTGTACCCCTGCTGATATCAAGGGGGATTGCCATGGATTGCTATGGAAACCCTGGGGGCAGCTGTGGAGCCCTTGTGCTGCCCAGAGAGGTGAAGCACTGGGGAGCTCAGCTCAGGGGCTGGAAAAGATACAAAGCAAAACTGTAACTGTATATGGTCAGGGAAATGTAAGGGAAATCTTACAAAAATGTAAGAATGGCTGACCTGTACAGCTGTTGGGGTTTTTTTCCCCCCTTCCCCTCTCTGTTGTCCCTGCCCTGGAGCACTCTGCTGTCCCTGCCCTGGAGCAGTCCCTTTCTCTCCACAGAGCAGCAGCAGCAGGTCTCTGAACTGCGGTGCGGTATTTTTAGGACCTTTGCTACACTGTGCATAGCATGACAGCGCAGGGAGCCCTGGGAAGAGCGGCGGCCAAGCCGTGCTTGGCGTTCCCTCCGCGCGCCTGTACCTCCTGTCAGCTGGGCCCGAGGTAAAGCTGTTGGGTGCGGAGCGGTGGGAGCTGTGCTGTTGCGTACTGTGAGCTCAAGAACGGAGGTGGGAGTATGGTTCCTAGTTTGGAAGCTTCGAGGTTCAGCTGAGTGTCAAAAACCGGGAGCTGCTTCCAAAACAAACCTTGGAGTGGGAGCCAGGTGCCTGCTGTCAGCCTCAGCCAGGTTAGGTCATATCCTGGTAGATGAACACCCCAGGAGAGGAGGGGGCTTGGCTGGGGTCCTCCATCCTCAGTGCTCAAACCACTAGGCTATTTTCTAGAAACTGCATTGACGTTCTTTACTGTGAACTTTTCAACAAGAAAAAGAGACTTCTGTTGTGTTTTGAAAGGGTGGGTTTGAGCTCCTACTAGTTCTCTAGATGGTGATGGGACTTGGGTTCAGCTCCAGAGCTCGGTGTCCGCTGGGCAGATGGCAGCCGGTCCCTTTCCAAAACACGCACCCAGTCATTTTCTCGGGATGGCACAGGGATCCGGGAGAGGGACAGGTTACCAGCCTGGCTGGAGACGCTGCCTCCTTGTTAGCGTTCCCCTTGGCGAGTACTGCCTCGGGGAGCCCGGGCTGAGGCCGGTGGCAGCCCCACCTCCTGTGCTCTGCTTTTTGACCAATTTCTGCGCATTGCTACGAGACTGGCTGTTGTGTAATGGGGTGTTAATCCTGGAAGGACTTGCATTCCAGTCTGGCAGATAGAAGGGGAGAAGGGGTGGGGTAATGAGGTCATTAAAGACCTATCTCTGTGAATTAGGCAGTGACAGCTGAAAACCTTATTGCCCAGGGGCTATTTTAAAAACAAGCGTGTCTTGCAAATAGGCGCAGTTTAGAATGTTAGTTAGCTCATGGGGAATTTTTAATAGGCGAGAATGCCACTTAGCATGAAATAATCTATATCACACCCAAATTACCCAAACTATTATTTTTTAATTGTTTTTTCTTTTTTTTTTTTTTTTTTTTTTGTCCTTGAGCTATCCTTGTATAATTGAGAATTTGTTCTGCACTTGCATTTGAAGAATTGTTTGTGGGGGGAAGCAGGTCTCTGCCTTGTCTTGGGAGGCCATCTGCCAAGTGAGATGCCTTGTGACTTTTTTTTTTTTTTTTTTTTGAGGGAGATAATCAACAAGAAAATAGCCCTCAAGAAAGGGAAATTCCTAAAAATGGCATAGTATCAGTGAATTTTGGTTTAGAACAGTTAATTTCAGTGTAGGTTAGTTTTGTTGAATCTGGATAACACTGTTCACTGAGGAACCCAGTTCTGGAAGGGAGTGAGGGGAGCGTGTGTGAGTGAGTTTGGTTAAAACCATCCCCAGGCTATTTTGGTCACAGTAACTTTTATTCACAAGAACAAAGACCATGGTAAATTTGGCATTTCCAAGTGTTCCTCATTACTCTTCTCTGGTTTGCCTGTTGTGCTCGCTTGCATGCCTGGAGAAGCTTGTGCCTAGCTTGGTTTAGTTTTCTGCCAATTTGTGGATCTCATCCAGTTCCTTGCTGCAAGCAGCTCAAGGAGCATGAACTGAGATCAGTGCAATGGGACACAGCGAGTAGGCTGCTAGGAGAGTGTGATGCCATGCTCCGTTGTTTCCATGTTTAATTCTTATGATCTGACATCAGGATAACCTGCGTTTGTCTTTATTGCTGTAGATAACTCGAGGAAGAGGAGATACATCTCTAACCCCTGGTGGGAAAGAAGAGGAGAGGAATTGATGCACAGGAGTGTTCCAAACACAGTAAGTTCAAATACTCTCTTCACCCCCTCTCTTGAAATAGAGGTAGCATCCCTCACATCCCTCAGACTTCAGACTATCCTGGATGATTTCTGTAGCTGGATTTCTGATTTGTAGGATGTGTTTAAGCAATTTATTTGAGCTCCATGGCTGTGACCGTAAACTTCCCAGGTTAAATAGTTGTGGTTCTGGGGACTAAGGCCTGAGAGCCAGTTTGGGGTTGTTGTTGTTGTGAGGTGGTTGGTGGTGTTTGGTTGGTTTTTTTTTTAATTCTCATCAATTATTTGCAAATATTTGCTGCTTCTGGGAATTCAGTGCCTTGAAATGTAACGTAAAGTTCAAAGACAGTAATACCAGCTGAAGTATTGTCACTTAAATTAAGATGGAGAACTGTGGAAATCTGGTTTTAGTTTTCTTCAGGCGTAAGAGTTGGAGTAGATAATTAGAGCTTTAGTGGCCAGAAGAAGAAGGTAGGACAGAAAGATGGTCCAGCCCTTCACACACGGTACAGACTGAGAGCCAAGCCCCACTCTGTTACCTTCCCAGTCAATTAGACAAAGCAAAGTTCTAGTTTGGTGCCTGGTCTGGACTCTCTAATGTTTTTCCTGATAAGACTTCTGTTCAGCCAAAAATACCATCCTAATGTATAAGATGATTTGGGGTTTTTTGGTTTCCTAGTCTACTACTTAACATAATGTAATTTATGATCTGTTTTTTTTTTTTTTTTAACAGAGATCTGTAATTAATCTTGTTTAGAACAAGTGATGTGCTCTGTTGTTAAAGACCAGTGAGTGGTGCAATCTATGGACTTTAAAGAGCCTTCATAATTTGCACAAATCAATATTCATCTTATCTAGACAGAAAGATATGCCTTCCTCAGTGCAACTCTTCAGAGATCAGCAGTACCACGAGCTGAAAGGGCAGTGTATCCAGCAGAGACGGCTCTTTGAAGATCCAGAGTTTCCAGCCTCGGATGGGTCCCTTTTCTATCAATCAGCACCACCAAGGAAAGTTGAATGGAAGCGCCCAAAGGTAACTGATGCTCTCTGTGAGGAGGTGCTGTTTGTATTGTTCCACTCCTGCCGTCTTCTCTGTGCAAATACACGGTTATGCGAGTATATTCTCCTCCCTTTTTTCCATTTATTTCCTGTCATGGTGAATGAGACAGCAGCCCCTCTGTGTCACGCTGCTGTCTGAAATGAAAGTTACGGCTTGCTATAAAAAGACAAAAATGAAGCGTTCTGTGCAGCATAATCATGCTTTTTATGGTTGATAGCTCTCTAATAACAAGCAGCGCTGTGAGGTGACTCCAGCCGTAGTGATGTTTAAATCAGCCCTCTATTTAATAAAGAATGCCAGTAATCAATTAGGAATACCAATAATAGATCAGTCAACACAGGAGTATATTCTGTAAATAAATTCTTCATTTCCTGGGTCAGTCTGTGGATATGTACCTGTCTAGGTTGTTGTATCGACAGAAGTATTTCAACAAAGTGTCGCAGTTCTTAATTGAAGTTTGTCTTCCGTACCTCTCACTTCCGAGAGCCTGGTGTATACCCACAGTAATTGCAATATAAAATCTGAGCTTTAGCTGTCCAATCTACTGTGTCCCCCCACAAGTTGCCTGTTTGGTTTTGTTTTTTGTTTTTTTTTTTTTTTTTTCCCCTCAGTTAGCTATAACCCTTGCAAAAAACACTATAGAAAATTAGATTTTATTAGCCAAATAGGTAGCATCTTCCAGCCTGGAATACTGGAAACAGTATAGGATTATTGTTCATCGTTACAGCTCTCTGTATGTTTTTAGAGTAACTTGTGCCTTATTAAAATATATGGGGAAAGGAAATCTCACTGTAGCAAGGGGAAGTTTCTGCAATCTCAGATAGCTGGCTAGTTCATTTGTATGTATAAGCAAATGATTTGCAATTTTTCTTGGAGGAGCGGGTAGGAAAGAGAAGAGCCACAGTCTGCCCAGCAGGAGGTCTATCTGAGGCAGCAAACGGTAGGGCACCAGTGGTGGAGTGGTCTTGTTACACTAAAAAAATGCTGGATATTACTAACTGCCACCAATGGAATGAGCTGAGAACCCTCATTTATCAGCCCATACCCACTTTCTGGTCAAAGCAAATGAATTAATTTCTGTTCCACGGGGAACTAACTCGTGCTTCAAGAATCAGTTGGTTTGCTCTCTACATAGTGCCAAAAATAAGAGGAAACCATGTGCGTATAGTTGGCTGCCAGGTTACCTTTTTTATTAACCATAAAGCCCAGCTACGTACAGGTCTTAAGAGCTTTGAATGACTTCTGCAGTATAAGACACGATGCTCACAAGCTGCTCCCAGCAAATACTCAACTACACAGATGCGTAGCTGATGGAGAGGGGAGAAGGTGAGTTCCCAAGAGGTGTCTAAGAAAACCTTGTTCTGTAGTGAACTTGATACCCTCTTTCTCAGCTGTTTTTCAGAGAGGTTCTGGTGAAATTTAGCAGCAAGTTTTACCCAGAGAGAACGGAGAGTTTTCCTTTCTTGATTGATATTGTCTGTGGTCTCTGCATGGCTATGCTGAAGTTACAAGTCAAAGGCAAAATCCACAGTATAAAACCTCAATTACACACCAGTGATTTCATATTCGAAGTGAACAGCTGTTGTCTGTACACAACCAATAATGCTTATGTCTATTTGTCACGTTGACTAGCATCTTAACAGGAAAACAAACATGTCATCTGCTTCTAAGTGTGACTAATGTACTAGATGTTTCAAATTTTTAATATTACTTATATTTGGGGTCTTTTAGTTGGTTTGCTGTGAGGTTTTATGCTTCACATATCTTGCGTTTATAAAGTAGTTCACAGCCATAAGCAAATAATTCAGAAGAACACCAAATCATTCTCAGCTTTGACAACGTAGCTTTCCCTCGGAGAGTGTAATCTGTTCTCATGCTCTGACAAGTGTAATGAAGAGGACAGTGGAAGCCTCTAGCCAGATGTACGCAGTGGTTTTACCCTTAAGCATGATGAATTTGTCCTTTACTTCACCCGTATCCACTTCTGGGATTAGGGTTAATCTTCTGGAAGCACAAACTTGGGTGTCTTTTCTTAGAAAACATGATGCCAGTGGCAATGTGGTCTACTTCATACGCAGCTGGTACTGTTCCCTGTCCTCTGTAACAGGGGATAGCAGACGAGGCTGACCAAGGCAGCACTGTATTTGCCATTTGTTTTTTCTTCTTTTTTCTCCTGGTTGTGATCATTTCTCTCAGCAGCTTCAATAATGAAATGTTAGCAAGCAGAGCGAAGGTTGCTTTCCTGTTTCTCATTTTAGTTTTCCAAGTAAGACATGAGACTAAAGAATGGGGAGAATGAATTTGGAAAAAATGTAGGCATTCCAAAGTCTTTGGGTTTATTTTTATTTCTGTAGTGCTTTCCTGTTTATTGGAGTCTTTCACCCCCTCCTAGAAGAGGAAGTACCATGCAGCCAGTCATAGCAAGGTCAGAGAAAGCTTTTGTGCTTCCTAAGAGATGTGAAGCAAGAGCTAGGCTCTAGACAAGGATGCCATTTTAGGCCATTCCTTTGTGCTTGTGTTCATTCAAGGTGGTGATCAGTGGTGTGAAGTCTGGTCGAAGGCCAGTAACTAGCATTGTACGCCAGGGTCAATATTTAGTCCAGTCTCATTCAGCATCCTCAGTAATGAACTGGATGATGATGTAGGGGCATTGGACTAGATGACCTCCAAAGATCTTTTTCAACCTCATTCACTCTGTGATTCTGTGTGCCATTCTAAAGCTGTGCCTTCCTTGCTCTCCTTCCTTGCTTCAAGATAGAGCAGATTTTGGGGCCCATGTGGGGCTGTTCCTACAGATTTGTGGAGAATAGCTAGAATATTCCAGTCTTACCCTTTTTGGGTGGGAGAGGGAGGTGATGCCTAGGAGGTGGTGGAAGCTGCCTTTGTTCTCATGGTGAGCCTGTTAGAACATCTTGAGAGGGGCTTGTCTGTGCAGCAGAGCAGAGGTGAGGATCTATTTCCCAATGTTTGTTTATGGGTTGTCTCTTCTCTGTCCCATGCAACTGTATTGTACTCTACGTTAATCGGCTGAATGCTTAATTGTGATTTTAGAGCAACGGGCTCTACAGAGTGTTTTCTTTTTTGGGAGGGAAATGGCCTTGCGATATGAGCATAAGGTGAAGGCCAGAACTGTCATCTACCTAGACAGATTCTGAGCAGGCCACTTAGTCATCTTGCCTCACTAACTCACGCAGTAAGTACAGCTGTGCCTCCCCCAGCTACCCCCAAATGTTTATACAGCATCTTGAATGTGAAGGAGCTAAATGGTGATATCCTGGTTCCTGTCCTCCCGCCATCTACACAGGCAGTGGGTAGCCTGTCCAGGTGCTGGTACTTCTATACTAGTGCAAGCAAGCAAGCAGCTTTTTGGCTTTAGACAGCCTGCGTAGCTGTCTGAGCAGCTGGGGAGTGCTGCCCAGCACACAGAGCTGGGGGATGCCGCTGCAGTTGCATTTGCTGGTGTTGAAATAAATACACTTGGGATCTGTGAATCTAAAGCTTTTCTGAGGAGAGGTGAGAGCCGGTATTTTAGTTTCAGATCATATCAAAATATGCTCATACTTTGTTCAGTTACCCAGAATGGTTGGTGGTGGCCAGACAGAGCAAATGCTTAGGAAGGCTGTCTGTGTAGTCAAAAGGGTTTTATTCTGCTCTAATGAAAAAAGAAGTATAAGTGAGAGAGAGGAAGAGGTGTAAAGGGTTTCTCCTACTTTGTTTTTGTCCTTGGATCTGCACCTGCAATGTTAAATATGTTCTGTTTGCTCATTCCAGTCAGACTCACAACGATAGGTCATTAACAATCTGACATTAATTACTTGTTTTGTACTTTTAAAGTCTCTTTGGGAAAGAGAAAAAAGACAGGGTAGTGTTACTTCTGTGGCACCCCAGTATTAAGAAACTGGCGAACACAAAAGGCACTGTGTAATTACCATGCAGTCTCCCTAGGATGGGGTGACTTTTCAAGGAGAGACGTTACGGAAAGATCATCCAACAAATAAGAGCACTGCACGCTGCTCATGTGCAGTACTGGGTCTTGGTTTCTTGGGGTGCAGTGTGGTATGCAGCTGGCAGGCCAGGCTGATTATACACAAGACCTTAGGTGTGTGTTTGCTGATAATGCTGTATTTCAATGCTGAGTAATAAATTAACCCCAAAGGTCTGACCCCACCTGGGATATCTGATAGAGCTGGCTGAAGCGTGGAATTGGCAAGTTGTAACACAGTTCCATATTTTATTCTGAGTAGAAAAAAGAAAAGCGAATGTGCCAAAAGATCTTCCTAAAGATGAGCTTGGACCTTATTTTGCTGTGTTTCTATATCACCTTCCTTTGTGACGCTCCCCACACCAGTGATGGGTTATGAAAAGTACCAGTAGTATAAAAATGCCAAATTGTTTTTCACTTCTGAGGAAAAAAGTCTGGAAATATTGGACATGATTTTGTAGAAAAAATCGTCTTTGTCAGAGTGACATTTTCTGACAGAATTGTTGACAGATGACACAGGTGTCAGACTGCTGGCTGTGATTTCCCTGGCAGTCAGTGTCTCGTCCCCTGCCCTCCTGGCCTGCTGCAGCCCCAGGGGGGGAGAGGGTCTGTCCCCACCAGCCCTTTGGCTGCTCAGCCCAAGGCAGTTTATGAGGACTCGCCTTGCCCAAAGCATTGGATGCTCATAACAGATGTCTGATGTGGGGCAGTCGCCACAACTCCCATCACAGGCAGTGAAGAGGAGTTGATGTATTTAGGGTGTGATTCAACTGACATACCTGAGATGTTGGCTTTAGGCTGAGATGAATCATACCCCACAAGTGCCTGGTCTCTGCCAGCCAGAAGTTCAGAGGGTGAATTCATGTGTTTATGCCAACAATATGAACCTTTGCTGGTGTTTCAGGACATTGGGCTTTGCTAGTATCTCAGTTCCTCTGGCCACTTGTAAAATAATAACTGAGCTGAGCATGACTGTTTCGAAGGTGCAGCATCTTCCAGAGCCCTTCAGTGTGCAGGAAGCCTCCTTGCTGTAGCATGTCTTTACGAGGTACAGCTATTCCCTCCTTTGCCCCTGACACCACACAGGGAGGTGCTCCCACTGTTCCTGTGCTGTTCCAGGCTGTCACTGAGTATGAGTGGGGTCAGCATATCTCCAGCTTCCTACTGCAGCATCTGCACTTGACCCTCTTGCATGGCATGAGAGTTGAGGTGTGGCCTTCCCTCTTCTGTTTGCTCCACACCATCACAGAGGGGCAGTGTCTGTGCCTGTTTTGGGGGAAGACATGCAGGGGTTGATCAGAACTGCCCTCGGGCAGAAGGGCTCAGTCTGTGAGCAGGGATTTAAAAATGGCTGATTTTGCACAGCCATTTTCAAGAAGCACTTTCAGAACCTAATGCAGAGCTGAAGGACTCTTCTTTTTAGAACCACCTTCCCCACCCCATCATTTAGATCAAAAGCAGTAATGTAAGGCACAAACCACCTGAAATTTTCTGTGGGGAAAATCTGCTGGCTTGTTAGAAAAAGAGGAAGAAATTATCCCCCCCCGTTGGTGGACATTTTTTCTGCCCATTGATATTAGTGTCAAATCTTGCTCTTTCCCTGGAGTTCCATCCCCTCTGCCAGACTGAAGTGGGGTTGGGAGTAGCTGTGTCCTGCCAAGAGGTAGGAGAAGTCTCTTGCCCCCTGCTATCTCTGCTGGCCCTGGGATATCTTTGGCCACCTGTCCTGGTTAACCCCTTACTGAGGGCAAACATATTTCTGTGTGGTGGTCCTGGTCGTCAGCTTTTAACAACAAGCAGCTCTAGTGAAAACGCCTGGGAGCGACAGCCACTCTGCTGAAGGGCTATTTTGTCTGTCTTTTTTTCTAATTAAACCTCGAGTTTGTCTCAATTTTTTCACTGAACACTGACCTTGCAAAAAGTATTAAATCCCAAGGACATCTTTGTCAGCATTAAGCAAATAGCAGTGATCCCCCAACCAGGGCAGGCATCAGTGTGGTGAAAGAGTGGATAAGCTTGCTTCAGAGATAAGCAAGGTTCTTTAGCTATTTATAGAGGAAAATAATAGTCTGATCCTACAGAATGAGAGTCTTATCATGTGCTTTCCTGGTTTCCCTGCTTGACCTTCTGTTTTATAAACTCTGGATTTGCTTTCATCTGCATCTTCTCTTTATGAAAGGGCTATGATTGTACCCTTATGTTCTAGGAAGACAGAGCTGGTTCTTTTTCAGCAAGACAACACAAAGTCGCTGTGTGACAGTACTGCTGAACTGCTTCCCAAGAAAGCCCTCTTGTGTCCCAGGCCACAGGAAGGACTGTTGCTGTGCTTTATTAAATCCCCGTTAACTCTCTGGTGCCAAAGGTCAGGTATCTGACTGGAAGTGGAGAATTGCATTCTCATGGCCACTGCCTGCCCCGTGATCCTGGGAACTGTATGCCATTGGCCCAATTCGCCACTCTTCTCACCAATTTTCCAATGCTTTCAGGAGTGGTTATCACTATGGAAGAGAAAAGGATCAGGAAAGAAGGCACTGTGTTCTGGAATGGTACAGCCATAGGAATAGACAGAACAAGTGTCTCCCCAGTTGCCAAATTGGGGAGTGTGGGATGAGCATTGGTGACTTATTCAGGGCAGTGTGAGGGACCAAGGTGCCAGAGAACGGGAGCTCTGACGTCTGCACCTACAGGTGTTTCTTGATGGTGGCGCTGACTTCTGTTTGTTTATAACTGGTGGAAAATGATCAGTTGTCTCAGGAGTTAAAACATCATTGTATTTGCTGATTTGAACCTTGGAAACCTCCCCCACCTCTGTACCTGTCTTGGAAGGTTTTCCCTCCTTTGGAAGGCAGAGGAGGCTTGGGGCATGCCTGCCTGAGTACTTAGTCTGTGTTAGCTTTACATATTTTGTACTAATGTTGTTTATTCCACATGTGTTCTCAGTGACAGGATTTGTGGTCACAGTAAGCAGTCCTCCAGAATGTTTAGCAGTATTCCAGTCATGGGTTTTGTGGAATGAGTGTCACGAAGGACCTGGCTGTCAGGTGTAAGCATGCCCGTGTTAAATGCCCTTCAAAGATAACGCGTGGCTTCATCATTTGATTCCTCTGTCTCTTCTGTAACTGCATCCCTGCAGTTTAACCCTGTTTTCCAGTTTGACTGTAAACCAGATCAGAGACATCTGCTGATGTTTGGGACTATGTGTCAGAGTCTAGTAATACATGCAGGAGAGGCACTGGGGAGGGAGGTATCCTGGCACTGCGTCTGGATTTGAGCAGTTGCTCAACAGTGCGCTGCAAGAACAGTTTCAGGGCACGGAGCACAGTGACAGTTCACTGCACCCTGAGGTGTCTGCTGGGGTGGGGGGCCTGGGGATAACGCAGAGCTGGAGGAGAGCGGAGATTGAAGGGGAATACCATCAAGTGGCATTACAAAGTGGTGGCAGCTCTTAACAGTACAGCGTAGTTACATTGCTGCCTTCTGTGTGACAAACCGACTTGATTGTAACAGCACCTGTGAATAGTGACACTTCTCTGCTTTGCCAGATTCCCTCCCCACGCCCCCAGTTCCCTTCTGGAGCATACCTCCTAATGATCACTTTTTCAGATCTGAACATGTTTTTTTTTCCTGCCTTCAGCCTCTTCTTTCCAGTTAAAAATATGGAGCCATGCCAGTGCTCTTGCTTAATCAGAATAGAGGTTCCTCCCTACCCCCACTCCTCGCCCCTCAAGCTTTGCAGGATCTGATTCTTGTCCTTCTGTGAAAATATGATTTATTCTGCAAAGGCTGCTGACATGTCCTGAAACAGACAAAGTTCTGGTTTTCATTTTCCTGTCTGCGTCTAGAATTGTCCACGTTTCTCTGTTGTTGGTGGTTATTGACTCTTGTTGAAGTGCACATGAGCACAACTTGTGAAGCGCTGTGTGCTGTGACATTTGTGTTTGCACTTGAAATACTGGCATGTGTGGAATACGCCTGAATCTAAGAGGTGAGGAAATGTGTTTCAAAGTGTGGTGGTGAGCCTCTGCTTTGAGGGAGCTCATGAATCCTTTTACGTGCCTCATACATATGGAGGCATTGATGGGAATACAAAGATGGTTTCAGATTGTAGGTTGTGTGAGCCACACAGCAGTGTCTTGCAGCTTGCTTATTGTGCTTCTCTGGGACGCATAGAAGAGGACTGTGAAAGACTTGGCCTTGCACTAACATGAAATAAATCTTAACTGGCTGCTTCTTCCTTTTGTTTGTAACATCCTAGATCGTAACGCTGTGGTTGCCCTCCACAGACAGACCAGGTGAGCCTAAGGTACCAACTGTAACCTTCAGTGGGTGACTTTCAGACGTTGCACTCTGTTACTGGTGTTGTATGGGGCTCCTAGACAATTACAGAGCTTCCTGGATTATGCCATTTGTCATTTTAACAGGCATTTTTGTATGTTGTAATTAGCTGTGATTACACGAGTGCCATAGCAGGGAGGCTATTTGCCGTTGTTACAAGTAGTTTTACTCTACTGTTAAAAGCAGATTTAGCTTGTGATCTTGAGCTCCAACTTGTTCTCAGCTGTGGAAAATATTGTCGGATTTTCTTTGCGAAACATACACGCGTGCATATATAAAGGGAAGGATTGGAGTGCACCCTAATTTTTATAGAAGAGTGTAAGCCTTGCAGACTCAGAAGAGGTGTAAAAGGTCATAGGCAAAGTAGGTTCTGGCCTAAGTTTAAACCCTTCATCTTAAATAGGAAAGAAAGAACTAAATGGTAGGAAGCAGACTGCCCTGGAAGATAATCAGAGAGGTTGATGGGAAGGTTTCTGTAACTAATCATGTTATCTAGGTTAAAATTGTGGAGGCAGGAAGAAAACTATAGTCCTCTAGATATGATGCAATGTTCTGTTAGTATGGAGGGGGGGTGGGTCAGGGGACAACGACAGGTAGACAGGAAACCACCAGAAGAAAATTATTTTTAAATTATGGTAAGTGATCTTTTCTTTCCTCATTAGCTGTGTACACAATGAACTGTGTACCCTGCAGCCTCCTGCAAATGAAGTCTGGCACTGCTGAATTTGATAGTGTTACAGCATCCTCGTGCTTGATCACACTGAGCCTGGCTGCAGCCATCTGTCATTCTCATGCAGGTGTCGATCTGCAGAGGAGAAGTAGCTGCTTGCCAAGGGCTGCTGCTGTAGCCCCAGCGCTGGAAGGAAGGACAGGCTGCTCCTGGGGAGGAAGGGGTTAAATCCAGCCCAGCTGTGGGAGCTCAGATGTTGGCACAGCTCCCAAAGATGCATGTGGCAACACAAAAGCATGCTCTTCATACCCGTTGCCTTAGCAACTGCACACTCAAATGGCAGGCATTGGCAGTTGGATCCGGCAGAAGATGATGCAGTTGCAATTAAGTTTAATTGTCTTCACGTTGTTAAGACTTCATTTTGAGCTGGGGGGAAGGGGTGGGGTGATGGGTGAACATTAGTGATATTAACAATGAACTGCCACCCATCTGAGATTCTGGCACAGACAGGGCTTCATCATGCTGTGTGTTTCTTTAAGGGTAAAATTAATGCTGGCACTTGGCTTCTGAACCTTGTTTTTTTCTGGAGAGACTAAAAAATCTGCCTCAAGCTTTATTTGCTTAGTGAATGTAGATTTAGTGGAGTTAGCAATTTTCTGTACATCTTGGCTATCGCTGTTCTTGCATCCTGGTGATCCACAGCCAGGAACAGTCAGGTTTACAACTGTGGAACTGGGCTACTAGAAGGAGTGTCAAAAAGTGGAGGGCAAGGTCTTTCAAATCCAGGTCAAAACAAGTCTTGGCCTTACTGTACGGCTGTAATTCTGGATCAGCTGTATTCAGAATCTGCTTTCTGCTTGTCTTTTTTGGTATAATCGGTTGGTTTGGGTTATTGGTTATTTTCACCACCAGCTGGAAATGTTGAAGAGGGGTGGTTGCCGCCTGGTTTTGCCCTGGTGTGCTGAGACAGAGGTGGTCAACTATGATTTGATGCATGAGAGGTACATGTGAATCCACTGAAATTCAATATATTATAAAGCACTTAGCAACACCCTGGCATTTCCTCAGTACGTTGAGACTGATGCTTCCCATGCTTTTAAAGCACAGCAACACTTAACCAGTCCTTGCTTAAAATGGTTCATGCAACTGGGTTTATTTGCTCTCAGTTGCAAGGTCCTGCTCTTGTCTCCAGTTGCATTTCAGAAATGGTTTTCAAGCCAACTGAACGTTCATGACAAGTCTAAGCAATAAGGCCTTTTACTCATGGGACTTCAGTGATGTGAAGGACCAGGTAAATGTGGTGTGCTAAAACCACAAGAGAAATGGCATCAGGAAGTACTGTCTTGGATACTTTTTCTGCTTCTGGAGAAAGCATAAATACTAAACCATCTGTCTGTATTTTGAAGAGGATATTGAAATCCAGATGTTACAGAAATAGTAAGGATAGGGGTGAATCTAGATTTAGCATTTGGTTTAGATGTTAATAATTTCATCTACTGATTTGTACCTGAAGAGAATTTCAGTTTATGGGTATGAGAAGAGTATTAGTATGTTAAAGCGGAGGTGTTCTGTGCACACAAGACAGACTCAGCGAAATGCTGTGAAAGGTATGTTGCTGTGCTTCTGCATATGCCCCTTTCCTTATGTGAGCGCATTGCATTTAGGTTGGTTGGCTGGGAGGCTGAATACGTGCGGTTGTAATGGTGCTTTCTGTTCTGATATGGAATCAAAATGGACCTGCTGAGATTTTTCAAGGAATTAAAAACATGAGCACAAGCAGGCAAGCAACTCTCCCCATTCCACCATAACTCAGTGCTTTAAAGTGCTGCATGGGATCTTATGGATCAGATCTTCCTTTTGTTGCTTCTCATGCTTTTCACCAGCAAATTGAGCATTTGTGGGAATTGTCTTGGTGCCTGGAATATTGGTTATAATGGGGTGGGAATATCTGTAACTTGTGGCTGTAATGTGGATTACAAAAACTTTACTGCTGGAAATAATGGAAAAAAACCTACTCTTAATTGTGTACCATTCTTGTTCCCACAACAATAAAGTTTTATCAAATTATGTTAACTAGCTGTAAATTTAAAGATGACACTTATGAAGGACTGGGATGAGTTGATGACTGAAAAACAGGCTGAGTGATCGGACATTGGCAGCTTCAAATTTACTGCCATGGTTAGAGAGCATATAGAAAATTAATGAGAATTAAATGGATCTTGATATAATTTTATTTTAATATTTAGTGTATTTTTAAAGAAGCTATTTAAATAAAATACATCAAGGCTTGAATAATTACACTGTGGAATAATTGGTTCTTGCATTAGTGAAGAAAAAAGTGAGTTATTACTTTATAATTCACTTTCCTGTCATCTTATGTTGTCAATTATAATAGTGACAACCTAAATACAGTGATAAACCTAAATAACTGTGCTAATAACTTAAATACTTGCATTACATACTAATCTGCAGAGATCAAAGAAGTAACTGGAATCGGTTGGAACTGGAGTTCTTGTTCTAGCAACCTGGAATATACATTTTCATATAGAGGATCATAATAGAAGAACATTGTCATTATTACTGCTACCCTAATATGATCTGGTTATAATTTAAAAAGTGATAATAGTTAATTAATTTTATTAATAAAGTTAATTAATAAATGTAATTCTGGCTATTCCAAGTAATTGGTCTTTTGAGGAGTGAACACTTGGGAAAAAAGGAGGCAGGAATATTCAGTTGAAATTTTAATATTTTTTTTGTATGTTGCAACTTTCCCCCAAATACACCAATAAAAATTAAATGTTTCTTGAAATTTTTTCTTGGAGGCAAGGAAACATTTTCCAGCTACTAAAGGGACTTGCCTTGCTGATCTTCTAAGGTACTTGGAACAGCATGTTCTGGTGGTGTCCAGCCAAGTAATTCCCCGAGAACATTGTGGGCTTTGTTTTGTTTGTTTCTTTCTTTCCTCCATTATTATTTTGCTCTAAGGTTTTGAGGTGGTTTTTTTTGTTTGGGTTTTTTTGTTTTCACTGATCATGTTCTGAAAAGAAAATGCCTTCTCCCTTTGCAAGAGAACACACCTTCACGTGTTCTTCCCCTCCCTGTCTCCTCTCTATCACTGCTCTTGTGTCTTCCTTCTGGTATTGTTTGCAGAAATAAAGGAAGCAAACTGTCCAGGCAAATCATCCAAACTGCTGTTGTTTGTGGTGGTATAGCTGATGATCTAGATATTCTGAGAGTCATGCTGGGCTTTTCCAGCCCTTTTCTTCTAGTATCTGTGCTTCAAGACCTACTTCTAGGATGTGATCAACATAATAATAATGCTGCCTTGCACAATAAACAGATCTGATGTGGCGAGGGTATCGGAGCGTGTGTGTTTTGAGCTCTCGTTATGGTGATCTGCTTTGAGTTTAAGGGAAAGGGGTGCTTCCCTCAGGAGGAAGGAGATAAACCACCGAATTAGCGTTACCCTTTTCAGGCAGAAGAGTGCCCAGACTGGGTGTTCCTGACTTTCATCAAGATGCTGTTGCTTCTGTATCTGGGATGCGCTGTGTCCACCTGCTTTAGAAATCAGGCAGATAGAGCTGGTAGCCAAAGTGAATTGAGAGCAGAGGGAAAGACCAGAGCCAGTGTGGTGCCCTGGCAAATGAGGGTAGGGAGCTACATGCAGCTGTTTCATACAGTCCATTGCTCTTACTTGGCTGAGAAATGGCAAAGGTGGGGGTTTTCTGGGGAGTGTGCTTGTGTGTCTCACAGCTGGGAGGAGGTGGGTTTTTTTCCCAGCTGTCTAGAAAAGGGAGAAACAAACAGGAGCATTTTTGTTCCATTAGACATGTAAAACATAGTTGACAGCTCACAATATCTGAAAGCAGCCTGAGGAAACAGGGAGATTCCAAAGGAGGCACCGAAGAGCATACAATTTTGTCTCCTGTGTTTAAGATGAACGTTATTATTCATCTGTTCTCGTTAGCTCGTCTCTTACAGAGTCAAGTCCTGTAGAGCAAAGGGAAGGGCCTTTATTGCTAGAGTACAAGACAGCTCCACAAGATATCCCTCCTCAAGCACTTGAAGGGCACGTTACATTGATCGCAGTAAAAGGGGAGCAGGCTGGGTGGGAGAGCAGCCTCAGTCGAAGTGCCCAGGCTGCGGCCGCTGTGCTAGTTCATGCTCAACATGACACTGATCCTTTCACAGTGGCTGTGACATGCTCTGCCGCAAGTCCTGCCGCCTCTTCCAGCCCGTGCTCTGATTGGAGTTTACTGTCAGAGGTTTGGGCTCGAAAATGTGAGTTGTCTGCAGATTTGGCCTGTTGTTATTCTGAAGTAACCCCTGTCACCCAAACGGCAAAGTAATAATTAACAGGCTTGTCTCTGGAAGTTTGCTGTGCATTGGACCCTGCAAGAATGCTGTTAACATTATAACGTAACAGAATGTTAATGTTAACATTAACAAAATAACAAATATTTTGTATTTGATAGCATTTTGCTAGAGAGAGAATTTTAAAGGTGAAGCAATATAAACTTCATATACCTGCACATTTTCAGGATAAAGACCCAGCAACCTGAAGTCTTGATTCACTTGCAATAGCATTCCACCTGTGACAACACCAACCCAATCTATAATATAAATATGAAGCCTATATCACAGGCTGTGCGTGCCAGAGTCGTCGTGCACTAAGAAGTTTTGTGTCTGGTCCCAATGACTGTTAATAACTGTATGTGCTTCACACTCACAGGTCCCCACCCAGAGCAGGTAGGCATGGATGTGCTCACGTGGGCATCTGACGGGAATTTGGGAAGCAGAATGGTGCAGTGGGAAGAAGCAGTGCTTTGAACTTGAACCAGGGCAAATCTGTGGGATACTGAAGACAGAGACCCAAAATCTGTACTATAAAACTTGGGTGCTGTTAGCTTTATAAGGGGGATTAAAATTTTTTTGCTCATTGAGGTGAGTCAGTGTTTGTGTGTGCAGAGTAGTGATGGGAAAATAGTGTCATTCCAGATGGACAGTACAGCCATCTGCTTTTCTAGAAGATGGGTCCAGGAAGCATTGAGAAGTTACTGGACACAGCAAACATCAGATGTAAAGGGCTGTCGCAGATGTGCTGTTAAGTGCTTTCTTTCCTACTTGTTTTGTTCCTGTAGTGAGGAAGTGAGCAGAGCTGTGTGTGGTGCCCTGAGGACTGCTCTCACATAGCCAAACAAACAAGTAGGGATCTCTTAACTCCCTTAATCCATTCTGGCAGTTATTGCTGGCAGTGGCTGGAATTCAGGTCTCAGAGGGTTATGTACAGCTGTGTGACCCTCTTGTCCACGTCCCAGTTTCCTAGATCAGAATCTGCAGTTCAGATCAAGGCTGAGGTGTGCTGGGGAGTTCAGCATGCTGTAGCTCAGCCGTGCTCTAAATAAGAAGCCCTGAAAACTTTGTGGCATTTCATACAGATGGGCTCCATTTATATGTTTGAGAAGGTTATTAGAAATAGGAACAGGAACTCTGCTTTGTTCTAGGTTTTTGTGTTTCTCCTCACCTTTCTGCAGCAGACTGGTGATGCCTGACTCTGGCAGCATGCTGAGCTCCGAAGAGACCTTGATTGTGCTTCTGTGTGTTAAGCAATTTGAAAAATGAAAACTTGGAAGAACCTAGTGCTCCAGAACCTGGGAGGGGAGGTCCTCACTTTTTTTTTTTTTTTTTTTTTTTTTGAGATGGGTGTTTAATTTAAGTGCTATTCAAACTGAAACAGATACTGTTTTATTCTCCTAAGTATGTTATTTTTGAAAGCATCCTGTTCTAAACAATGGGAATTTAGGAACTTTAGCTTAATTCGCTGTCATTCCCATCAGTGATATAATGAGGTGCACCTCAATAATAATGCCCTGGGTTTTGGTGTGAAACCCTGGCCCCTTTCAAAGCCTTGGGATTTTTGCTGTGGTCTGGACTATCACCTTGCCTTTCCCCCAGTGAGATATGGGAGGCAACATGAAAACATTGTTTGATATGTTTCCATCTTAGCTTGTGACTGGATAAACCGTTCCTCCCAAAAAATTCTTAATGTTTTCATCTGAGGAAGTTGTGACATGTTTCTTCTGGAATTGCCAAAATATTCCTGAAATGGAGCTGTGGCTCACCCTTATTTTATTAATTCCATCATTTTATTTTTATTTTGCCTGGAAAATGTTGTTAGGATGGAGCTTACCCAGAAGAACTACAAAGCCTTCAGCCGTCAGCAAATACCTCATGTCTAACATCTCCATTACAGTCTGGTGACTGAGTAGACCCTGTATGACATGAACTTGATGGCTCAATCTTGTTTCTGGTGTTACTTCAGAAAATTCTTTGTTCTTTGTGGTGCCTTTCTATGTTGGATGTGTCATGACAGGAAGAAAAAAAACCCACGGTGGCACCTTGCCAACATCTCTGCCCTCCCTCCTCCAGAAAGCTTGCTGAAGAGCTGGGAGTGTAGTGGATGTTCTAATATGCAGCTGCATCCTTCCTCCCCCTTGTCTCACAGGTACCAGGGCAGCGTGGGGCACAGATTCCCTTTTTTTGTGGTGATATACTTAGATACACCCACCTTTCAATGAGTGTTGCATTTATTTAAACATGATGGAGAGAGGCAGTGTTTTGAAAGTGCCATCTTTGTCAACAGCATTATTCACCCAAGTCTTCCACGGATATAATTATGAGCAAACATTTGTAAATGACGTGCACACTTGCCAAGCAGACAGCTCTCCAGATACCAGTATTTTGTTATCTTCTGTCTTGGCAGTTTTTCCAGTTTATATTTCCCTCCTTCAGATTGGATGGAGGCTTTCTTATGTCATTGCGGTTGTTTCCTCTGAAAAACCCCACAAACTAAATGACCTCAATGTCATTTCTAGAACATAAACAGTACAGTTCCAAGGTTCTGAATGTTTCTTTAAAATGTCAGGTTTTATTTAGCTGGTTCAATTGTTATTAGATGAAAATTGGTTTCTCAGAGAGTCAGCTTTTATTTGTCCTAAGGCAATGCAATGATGATAAGAATGACACGATAAAATTTATTTTTAGCCTATAAAACAAAATGCCAAAGGGATCACATCTTCAGCTAGCGTAAGTAGTCTTACAGTAATTGTTAGTTCATTGATTCAGTCTTCTTAAAGAATTAAATGTCTGGCTTCTCTGAAGGAAAAATTATAGCCCAAACATGCCAGTTGCAAAGGAAGTGAAGGTTCTGTTCTGTCAGCAATCTTCCCAAGAGTGGAAAGCATCCACATCCAAAAATGCTTTGTGTGTTATGAGCTTTATCCTTTTCTTATTTTATTTCCATATTTAAAAGGGTATTTGGGATGAGTAAAGTCCTGTAATTTGAGGTTTTGTAAGCCATTATATCTTAGATTTGCAAAATAATTTGTTTGAATTTCATGCTGTTTCCCTGTGATTTAAATGTATATTTCTTTCAAGATTAATTCTGTTTAAAAATTAAATAAAGATGTGTCTTTTCCTGGCTAAAAAGAAGCTTTTAACACTTCTTCACAGCTGAAAGAACATTTTAGAACTGCTGTCTTGCCTGTGTATGGCATTATTTCTAGCTTAATCACAAAGACTAAAGCATCAATTTGAATCTTCAAGTTTGCTGAAAATAAAATGTTCTTTCTCAGGAAAATGCACTGTCTTTGTTAAAAGCAAATGTTATCTTTGGATTTTATACGCTGAACTTTGGCCAGTGTTGCAGGTGTCAGACGCCATCTTGACTGGTGCATCAGGAAATGGAGTCTTTGTTCTTGGAGACATTCAGAAGCCATCTGGGCACTGTTCTGGGCAGCCTGCTCTAGTTGACCCAGCCGAGACAAGGTGACTTCCAGAGGTCCTTTCCAACACCAACCCCCTTCTGTGATCAGAGAGAGGAGAGTTGGGCTGGGGGGATTTCAGTGCAGAGCCTAATGAGCATGCAGTTAGTATGGGGTCTGGGTCCCCCTTGTCGGGTTGGATAATGAATGTCCCTGCGGTCCCCTTGTTGAGGCCAGTTGGACTTGTGTGTGTGGTTATCCATATGCATATATTTATATAGTACATGTATGTACATACTTCTGTACTTGCTCTTTGAGTTGGGAGGGCAGGCCCTACTTCCTATATTCGCTCCTCAAATGCAGAATACCTTTATCCTCTTTAGAGGCTCACAAAATCCTCAAAAATCCATTCCCTAACTCCCACATCTGTTTCATCAGAAATAATGAAACATACAGCTTTATGCAGATGCATGTTTCTTTGGCTGCAACGTTTTGGGTGGAAAAATGGCCCTAGAAAAGAGCAGAACTGGCCTCATTAACTGAAAAAGCCTCCGGGACTGGGCCTGTCTAATAAAGAGTGTCTGTGCTGTATAAAGTGCATCGAGGTCTGAGCTGTGCTTGGAGACTGCCCTTTCTAGTCTGATACAGTGAAGAAATAATCAAAACAGAGGGTTTTTTTCCCCAAGACTATACCAAACCTTCAGTCCTGTGATGGTGAGCAAAAAATTAAAATCTCATTTAGTAATGATCTAGCTGTGGGCTGAGCTTTGGTCTAAACGTTAGTTTTATTGCTGCTTCAGCCTTACCAGGTAAAAGGTACCTACAGGTACGTGCCTGTGGGACTGGTGAAGAACATGAATGCAGGGCTTTGCTCTGCTCTCCCTTGGTCACTAGGATAACCCTTCAGGTAATTGGATCCATTTGCAAAGGCTTTGTGCGGAGCTCATCTTGCTGTACTTTTTGTGCATGGTCATTGCTGTCTGTTTTCTCCTCTCTTCAGATAAAGGGGCATTTAAGCCTTAGACATCTATTTTGCCTCCCTCAATGGAGATGTGAATGCAGTGCCTCATCCTCTGGCCTCTTCTCCCTCCTCTTTCGCTCACTGACTCTCTTTTCCACAAATGAAAGTTCTCAGAAGTGACAGTTGTCTAAAAGCTGCTTTCACGTTTGGGCACATGATCTTAACTGGCAAAACAGCTACTGTCTGGACTATAAGAGGAATAATTCAAATTTAATCCAACCATTTGAAATGTAATCCAAGCATGGCGTTTCTCATCCCTAGTCGTTAATGGGCTTTCTCTGTTTCTGAAGACATGATGAATCATGAACAAAACTGAAGCGTTATCTGTCTATGGATAGAGTGGATTGAGGGGCCTTGCACCTCTGCTTGTATAGAGCAACATCGCTCCTTCAGCTTAGCTTAAGTGGTGATGAGAGCCATCACACATCATCATCATGGCTGAGAATCGGGCCTGCATCACTGCATTCGAATAGAGTGAAAACTATAGATGCTAAGGGGGATGGTGTGCTTGGAAGAGACAGGGACACCACGCTAAGTTACTTCTGCAGACATTCCAAAATCTGGAAAAAAAATGAAAAATAAAAATCCCCTCTAAAGGACATAATGGCTGCACTGTAAATAGTGAAGCGGCCTGTGTGCTGAGCACTAGCAGGGAGGTTACCTTGTGGAGACACAAATGAGCCAGAATGATTTCAGTGTCCCTGGTGGGATTTAGAGTTCCAGCTGGCTCAGGTGGTTTTCCTGGTACATCACGAAGAAATTAAACCTGGCAGGAGAGGAGCAGTGCAGGAACTGGAGTGGTTCTCCAGCACTTAGAGTTGGAGCACTCTGCTCTAAGACTAGCTGGAATTTGATGTGTAGTCAGGTTCATGTTTGAGTCACCTACACCTCTCAAGCTTCTCTTCCTGCAAGACCAGCAGACTTGTTTCTCACCATGGAAGACCTTGGGAGGTTTCTGTCTTCTCAGACAACGGGAGGCTTGACGTTCTCACAGCAATTCCTGTATGTTCATAGATAATTTCTGTCTTTAAAGGAAATTTATGGTGCTTTGAACACATTGTAGTAGAAACTGAAGGTCTGGATCCCTTCTGTTTTACCCAGAATGTAACTTCAAAACCGTAACTGCAAATGAAACAGCTTGTACTCTCTGGAAAAGTGTTGTGAGTCTGGCCGCTGTGAATGTTCCTGTGGCTGGCAGCAGTCATTGCAAAAGATGAGTGGATGCTTACTGGGATTGCCAGGATTTCTAAACTGGTAGGTCAGGAGGGTAATTTCTCATTGGTGGCACTGACTCATCTGTTGGCCATCACTGACCTTTGTTCAGTTCCTGCCAACTTGATGATTTTCTAAACAGGCAGTTCTGCAGAGCCTGTTTTTCCTTATGTATGTGTATGATCTTCTCCTTAAAGATAAGGAAACCCATGTGATCCTTAATGAACTACCATCTGTTCTGATATACACCCTGATCTTTGTACTAACTTTATTTGAACTGATGAAGATGCAGGTCTGTTAGCAGTGGATTTTGTGATAAAAGGATTCTGGGTCTTCTGTTTGCTGTATTGGCTTTCTCTGTTTGCTGATGGTTGAATAACATCTTTGTCTTAGGCTCGTGTCAGGCAGATGTAATGTTAGTGTTTAACAAAGGAATTTGAAATGAAGTAGTGAATTCAAATCAGTATGTCTATATCATGTTGGGAAAAAACAAAAATAAGCTGGATAAATGCAGTGAAACTACTATGTAAAGAAACAGCATGATATAAATAAGAAAAGAAGTTTCTCATTGTGTCTTTCCAAGCAAGATGTCTCTTGAGTGTCTAAACAATTTAAACACAGAGATGAAACTGTGTTTCCACTGGGATAAAATCATGACCAAGTAAACGTTCTGACTGTACCCAGACAGGCTGACTCCTCCCAAGGAGTCAAAGGCTGTTGTCAATGTGTCAGTCTGACCAAATTTGTTCTAGTCTTTGTTTTGGGTTGAACAGGAGAAAGTCTTGTGTCATCAGAGGGAAAACCTTGACAGCGATTGTGAGGTTGGAGTTGCTTGCATTTGACATCAAAGTAGGAGCAGTACCTCCTAGACTGAATGAGGTGGGAGGAAAGGGTGTCTCCAGCTTTGATGTTAAGTAGCCAAGTAATTTCAGTTATATTTAGGGGATGCTCTGTCATGTGCAGGACTGACTAGTGTTGATGGAGAACACTGAGCAGTTAGCAACTTGCCATCGGGCTCTTTTTTCCTTTTGGCCTTTCTTTTTCCCACCAGAGGAAGCACAACTACAGTTATATTGCCTCCAAGCCTGTGTCTTGTCTTGGCCCCCACAATGCTTTACTATAGACCCATTTCAACCCAGTCTGGTAAATGGGTAGATGTTTTGGTGAAACTACAGGTGCCACGAAAGCAGGCAGTTGAGTAGGAGTAGGACAACCTGGGAAAAGGTTTGTCCTTCAGTAGATACCAGAGTGCCAACAAGTGGGGGAGATACCAGCAAGCAAGCTTCCTAAACAGATATGCGAGATATGGAAGTAGTTTTCGTATTGATTCCTTCTGAAATGTGTTGAGTTGATAATAGAATGTGGGGAAGAACAGCAAATGTGAGAACTTAATGAAAGAGGCAGAATTAGAAAGGAGTGTGCCTGGTTAAAGTGTGAATTAAAGTGATTTTATGACTATAGGGGCAATACTGGCCCTCATTTGGCACCATCAGCTTCAGACATGGCATATTAGCCACGCAATTACCCTTAAAAATTTACCCTTTAAGCACCTAATATGATTCCTTCAATTTCAAAAACTTCCTGAAGTTTTGACATAATTAGAAGGAAAGGGTCTTACCCAAAAATATTTTATTTGTTTCGGTCGTCTAACAGTGACCTATCCTAAGCAAAATAAAAGCTAACCTATGTGGAAGGGAAAGCATGTGCTTGATTGCCTGGTAGGGATGAGAACTGTGACTTTGCTTAAGTATCTTACTTTGGAAATCACTGTTCTGAGTTTTTCCATTTCATCACTCCCCACTGAAGAAACTTATCTCATGTGCTGATAACTTCATTGTTAAATGAACATCTTTCCACGATAAGGTTTTAAAAGATGTTTTAGAAAGAGGAGCTGCTGTTCATTTTCATGATATGTAAATAAAATTCTTTCTGGTAGTTTCTGTGAATTTATGAGGGATGATCCACTGATTTGGCTGTGTCATAAAAGTGCTTTTAGTATTCAGAAGTAAAATGAATGCTGCTGTGTCATTTTTGGTGCAATATTGTTTGTAGCTCAGAATTTGAACTCTTAGGCAAGCAGTGAGATTCCTGAAAATGGAAAAGGTTGTTGGTTGTTCAGAGTGTCAAACACACATCACTTATTTTTGGTTATATTTGGTATATTTGGTTCTCTCTCTCCACTGGTCTATTTTTTTTTTTTTTCATTCCTTAGCATCATTTTCTGTACTCTCTTCAGCTGCAATTCACAACATTGATGACCTCTGTGACCACTCTGATGGGTGCTGGTGTTTGTCCTCACTTCGTAATACTTTGCTGCCCTGATGTTTGCTGGCACCTAGACAGCACTAGACGCTGGTGCCACAGCCGACTCCCAGTCTGGACAATGAATGGGGGGCTATACCAGAGGCTCGAGGAGTAGCCTGATGGATGGCTTTTATTCTAGAGCTTTGTAGACAAGTGCTCTGATACAGTTTGGATGGTGTGAAAGCACTGTGGTTCTCTGCAAGGTATTGGGCGTACCTCTGTGTTACTAAGAGGCAAATACCCTCTGTTTTACATGATCTTAGGGTGATCTTTGACAGAACAGATGTTCAGACTAGAATTTAAGAGTCTGATCTATGTCCTGTTGGACCTGAGAGACTCCATTGACTCTGACTTACGTAGGCTCAGAAAAGCAGAGTTATGCTGGCTAGTACCAAAATTTCTGTTTTAAAAAAAATAATTTCAAAATTCAAAATTTTTTATTTTTCAAGTCATTAATAGTTTAAGAAGCTTGTACCTTATGATCAGGATTTTTTTGTACAAGTGTATAGTTCCTCTTTTTATGTTATGAAGCAAATATCTAGTTCAGAATGGTGTAGCATTTATCACGATTTCAAAAGTGTATCTGAGAGGTTACAATGGCTACGGCATGCACTGTTATCCCAGGTATTACTTTTTTTTTTTCTTTTTTTTTTTCTTTTTTTTTTTTTTTCTTTAAACAAATAAGTGGGGGAGAATGCCTCAAGATGCTGTCTGAAAAAGATGAGGTGACTGGGAGAAGAGGATTTGTATTTTCAAGAAAGTGTCTGAGATAAATGCACAATTAGTAGATACCGGAATCTAGGCTGAAACTAAACCCTAATTTAAAAGGGATGGGGAAAGGAGGAACTTGTTGCTAGAGAGGTTTATGTTCTTTAATTTTGTGGTTTAAACTTTTTAAAAAAACCCACAGCAACAAACTTAAAAGCTTTTTAACCTTTAAAGTCTGTGTATTGCCATTGGATGAGGAAGAAATATCTCCTTTCAAGTAAAACAAATTACCTCCGGCTTAATCTGAATTTTCACTGTAGACATTGTTTCTTAGATGACCTGACTTTGGTTTTCCCTTTGTTACAATGCCCAATGTAATAACAAAACAAAACCACCCAGAACAACAAGGATGACTTTGCTGCAATATGCCTAATACTCTTTCATAAACAGTGTATTCCCTTCCTCCTAAAAGGCAGGGATGAAGAATTCAGTCTACATCAGTTACCAACCCCTTGAGACACAGCATAAAGTCAGACAGGACAAGTCGAGAAAGGTTGTGGCCACTGACCCAAAATGATACTTATTATCAGGCAAAGGAAATAGCTGCCTCCCCCGACGGAGATGAACAGTCAGGCGTACAAACCTGGGAATTGTTTATTTCGCGCTGGTCCAGTGCTGAATATTTCACTGCTGTGAAAAATTGGGCGATGTTTTCCAACCTCTTCTTCTTATTGTTTTTATTTCCCATCTTAGGAAAACAGTCCAAGAACTTGATTGAAAAACATGTTTTGAGGAAGCAGTAAGAAAACATAGTTAAATGGTGGGTGGCCCTTTAGTCTGATGAACTGTGAGTGGGCTTATAGCCCGTGTCTGACCTCAGCTGTATTAGTGTGTGCCTGGAAGTGATGTTAGGGAGTCGCTTTAAATTGACTGTCTTCGAACTTGGCCATCCGTCTGCTACTTGCATTTAATGCAGAGACATTTCCACTGCGTTGGTAGGTTACTCTTTGAAGAAATAGAGTTAGGCTGGCTTATACCACCTGTTCCTCAAAAGAACTGTACATTCAGTATTTCTTGAAAATGCCCTCAATTTCTTTCCTTTCCACTGGAGAAAAAAGGCGGATTGGTCTGAGATCCCTGGACTGCTGGCAGCCCGTTTGGAGCAGTCACAGCTTGCTAAGTAGCACTCCCAAATAAGCGGTTGTGGCACACATGCAGGCTGACTGCACAGCTCGGTGCACTAAGTCTGAATTGTCTGGGGCCCTTCCCCATATGCTGTGTATCCCCTTGCTGTTGTACACATTCTAATCTGTAATAATGATTTTGATTTATGACTGATTTTATTAATTACTAAGAAACAGATTTGTAATGTTCTTATTCCTGCTGGTAGGCAGCTCATCCAACAAAAGCTCTTTTTTGATGTCTGTGTTCACAGCAGTAAGTGTGAATATTGTCCAGCCTCAGTTAATACATCTACTCTATTTACCCTTTTTTCATGGAGCATCACTATCTCAAAATCACGATGAATTCTTGTAAAAGCATTTTAACATTGGGTTAGTGGGCCAAAAATGGTGTCCTTGCTGATGGAAAACAAATACTTCTTTGAAGAAATTTAAATACATCAATTTTCAGCCAATTAAAATGATGCTTTGATTAAATTTTTCTCCCCAACTTATGTCATACTTGCAGTAGCTTTGGAATAACAGAGAATGAAGTTCCGTGGAGGTTGGAATCACAATGAGTGAGATGGGGAGGAAACAAGATATTCCAGAAAAGGCAGCAGCATTAATCGACTAAAGTGGTCTCGGGCTGCTCAGTGTATGCTCACTAAACCAACAGTAATCTTTGGGAGATTTTAACTTCAGATCACCAGTTAAAATTTTTAAGAATCTCAGTTAAAATAACTTCTAAAATAGTTCCTAGGTTTTAACCTGTGCTTCTTTGGATGCGTTTCCTATAACTAGGAGCCTGCTTTTGTGATTTTGATTACTGGGATTATTTGATGAGATTCTCATCAAAGACACAAAGGAAAACATTTTGTGTAGCAACTGTTTAAAAGATACGTGCCAGTTCTGAACTATTAGCTTGGTTGATATGATCAATAGAGAGATAGGCATCTCTAGTGTTGTCAGACTATGAGAGAGGTGGCAAGGTAGTGACTGTAAATTGCCCTTTGAAAGAACTTGTGTACTGGTGAAGAGGGAGTTCAGACACCTACCTGAGAGAACGTGACTGTATCCTGAAGTGAATAGAGTCCCAAAAATGGCATGTGATTGCTGCTGGTGAGGAAAAGTAACACAGATTGTAGCACTGATTTGGAGAGGGTAACGAGTACTAGGGGAAGAACGCAGGAGACAAAGTCTGTTGGCCGGTAAGTTCAGTGAGGAAAAAATGTTATCGTCAAGGCAGCTTTTCTCTAAAAACAAAGTGTTATGAACGTGATGCAGTTCTGTGGAACACTGATCTAAAACTAAGATAGTGCAGCAAGAGACGGTATGATATACTTCTAAGAGGGCCCTGGGAGAACAGACCGTCTTTCATCAGTCTTGAGTGATTTCTGGGATGAAGTGGCATAGGAGTCTAAAAACTTTAGTAAACACTTTGTTACTGAGGTTCAGGAAAAGGTCAGCCCTACGGCACATCATTTGTACCCGTTCCAGCAACTGTCAGCATTCTGGATGAGAGCAGCTCTAGTGCTCCAAGGGTCAGGTGAAATCTAGAGGCAGCCAAGATACACACCATGTTGCCCAATGTTTGGGATATTTTTTCTTCCAAAACACCGATTCAGATCCTCCCAAAACACACACGTCCCATAGGCAGGGCAAGGCTGAAACCCATGGCCTTCACTGAGTATTAGTCACCACTAGCTCCTAACTGAAAATGGAAAAAAAGAACACTACAAAAATGTCTGTCATGCATTTAGTTTTGTAACAGGATTTATTGGAGAGGAAGGAGGGGGAAGAAGCATTTCTCAATCCCCAAATAACTGAGTTTTGTTTTACTCCAGGCTGGAGCAAACTGGCATACTCTTCCCCTTGCATACGTACAGTGGGTTTCTGTTGTAAGCAGTATTGTGCGTTATCTTGCCCTCAGAAACTGATGTTGCTGGTCAATGGGCATGAAGTTTACAAAGGAATTACACAGCCTGAGCTCAGGGTGTACAGACAGAAACTTGAGGGGTAAATCTTCCTTTTGTTGATTTATGTGGTGTAACAGCACTGATGATAAAGCCAGTTCCTGATCTCAGCCAGGGCTGTTTCAGTCCGGGTCATACCTGACCCTGGGTTTCTTTTGATGGAGGTTTCTCCAAGAACTGTCCTCTGAGGGATTAGAGCTATATCACAGGGCACGACTGTAGCTTAAGACTTGTCTTTTTTCACTCTATAGTGAACATAGGCATAACAAGACTGTGAAAGGCTTTTTGTATGCGTTGAAGTATCTAGCACAGTTGGACTCATTTTTCTTTTTAGGGCTAACTGTAATTGCCTTGGCAAACAGCCTGATCTGGAGAGGGTTTCTATAAACATGCCAGCACAGCTGGGATTTATTGTAGGATAGACAATCTCTTCTACCTCTCCAGCTACACAACCTCAAAATAAGTGCTATCTTTGCTACCTTGCTTTAGATGAGGTTGGTTCATAGTTAGTTGTAGCCAAAGCTGAATTTTTGCGTCCATATTCAGAAAGAATTGCCTTTCTCCTTGCTTCCCTACACTGTCCTCACTCTTTACAGGATCTGACTCTGTATGACGTAAGGACAGGAGAAGAGAAGAAACCTGAAAGAATTCTCAGCTCTGACTAATTAAAACTGCTTTAAAAAAATCGAAGGGAATGACGTACTGGGCTTTAAGTAGATCACTCTGATAGAATCAAAGAAAGTCCCTGTCTCTGTAGGTCTTGTGTGCAAGCAAAGGTAGATTATTTTTTATGTCAGGGCTAGGTTCTGTAAAGGGTAGTGGAGAAAGTAATCTCTAAATACTACTGAATCCCTTTGAAAAATCTTAGTTGCAAACATCAGTATTGCTTTTTTTTCTTCTTCCCTTTCCCTGAGTCTCTGTTTTTCCATCTGAGCCAGCTGACAGACCCTAATCCATTAAACAGTAATCTTTCCCTTTTCTCAACATTAGAAATCTTTCATAATGTTTTACAGTGCAGCTTCAGTTAATGTCTGTGAAGACATGCAACTAATTAATTAACCCTTTGAATGTCTTTCTCCCTATTTATAACCAATATTGCATAGTGTTTAGTTTATGGATATTGGTGTTACTTATGCCAAGAGATGCATCTTCAGAGCTAAGGGGAACTTTTTCCTTCAGCTGAATTACTCTAAGATCCAAAGTAGCAACCTGAAATTAATGCATATAGTTAATCAGTTATTGCCTGTAATTTTCTGTGGTGCTTCTGGTCTCAAATAAACCCACATCCTTTCTTCTCTCTCTCTTTATGATCATGAGAGTGCAACATGCAAATCATTTCATAGCTCCAGTGAAATGGGTGGCTGTTACCTCCCATGGTTTGCATTGTTTTGAAATTTCCTGTAGCAAATAAAAGTTAAGTTGCCATCTCTCACATTTGTACTACAGTCCAGACATTTCTGTATCTCAGTGAAATTGCTGACTGAAATTTGTCAGACTTAAGCAGATGACTGTTAGTCTGATGGTATAAATTGTATTACAAAAAATGTGTTGTCAGATACGTTAATATGTACCGTATTGATTTCCTTCCAGCGTAGGGGACAGTGGGACAGATCTTGTGACTAAAAGAGGAGCAGTAGATCTGATATAGTTTGACTTCCATAAGACTGGCAATATCTGATAAGTCTCTCCAAAGTATGAAAATTTTGATGAATTCAAACTTATGTAATGGGGATGCATAGCTGATGAAATAAATGACCTGGAGCACTCTCAAACTGACATTTTATTCTTCAGTATTTTCATTACTGCTTGAATGAGGGGCTAGAGAGGCATGTACAGGAATGTTGTAGGACACAGACTGGGATAGGATTGCAAGCCAGTTGGCAGAGTTGAGAAATCAAACTTACCTTGACGTCTTGGGAAAATAGTGTGGAATAAATAGGATGGAATTCAGCATTACTTCCTCAATGCAGCCAAGTGCAGTGCTTTGGTATTAAGTGATTTCGTGGCTTGGTTAGGGAAGAAGAATGTGACTAGGCAGCAAGTCCATAGAATATGATTAGACGGTGGATCCCAGGCTGAACACAAGGTAAATATGTGAAGTTCAAGTGAAAAAGACCGAAAAATGGCATCCCTGCTACAGTAAGCAAGAGCATCAGGCTCTGCTCAGCACTGCTAGAGCCTGATTTTGAGCAGTGTCTGGATTTGGGCACCACACTTCACCAGTGATACAAAACATGAAGAACCAGTTATTAAGACTAGAGAAGAGAGACTTGTTAGAGGTTTGAAGATTATATGAGGGGTTGCTGTAGAAAGGAAAGTTAACTGGCTGTTGTCTCCATTCACAGAAGTCTTGGGCTAGCAGAGCAGCTCCAGTGTATTTCTTTAGTGACCAGTGGAGGAAGCATGTGGACTTTATGCAGGTTAGAGAAGCTTCAGTCGCAAGTAGGTGAGGGGAAGCCAATTTGGACTCTAGGCGAGTGTTGGGACTGACTAACCTGTCAAGGTCTCTCCCACTGTTATTTCCTGCGATCCCACGCTAACAGAGTTTCTCATCTCAGGCTGCTCAGTGTTCTCCCAGTCTGCTCATTAACCAGTTCATTTACATGCTCTGTTACAAAGAGATGAACCAATTAAAATCAGAAAAAGAGGTTGTGAGCCACTTTATTTCTCACAGCATCAGTGGCTGAGTAACACTAAATGTCAGATATTTCAAGCCTACACAGTGCAGCAAGGATAGGAGATGGCACAAATAGACTTCCATCATGCAAATGAAAGTCTGGTATGAAAATAAGAGCATCAGGGTTTTCAGCAGAACTATGAGCCCATGCAACCTCTTACTTCGCTTTCAGACTGTGCAGCCTAATTATAGTTCTGCAGATGGTGTTTATTTTATTATGCACATGCGTAAGGGGAGAGCTGGGGAGGGCTCTGCATCTTGGATGGTGGAATGCTCCCTGTGGGCATAAATAATATGGCAATTGCTTTTATTAGCAGTGTTGTATCAGAAATAGTGGCTATTATACATTAATGTATAGTATTAAGGTATAGCAAGACCCAGTAACCTCCTTTAAACTTTTTATTGGAAATGTGAAGATATTTCTCATTTTTACAGCACAGATGATGCAGGTGGGTCCTCAGAAAAGGAGCTGGCGTTAAACCAGTATGTTGGCAAAGGAGGTAATTCTAGTGGAACTCAGAACCCAAGTGTTTAGGTTGCAACAGAGAGGCATCAGGTCTTTTGAACTGCCTGGGCCACATTTCATGTCAGTCTGTCTTCCTTGTAAATCCTCTGATGGTAGTTGGCTTGGTCCTCAATTATGCTAAATTATCACTGCTGGGACCATTATTGGAAAATTGATTTTTTTTCCTTTTTTTTTTTTTTAACATGCTTGAGGCAACCAAAAATGCTTAAAGATCCTCATAAGGACTGCAGAATAACATATTTAAATGTCATGTTTCTAACTGTGTTGGGGGAATTATGGCTTAGATAGCAAATTGTAAGGAAGCTTTTGAGATTGAATTAGCTATACTGTGTAAGTGGTGAAAAGCAAAAAGCCCAGAAGAGAGCAGAGCTGAAATTAGCTATAGCTTGCACCTGGGTATTATTGTGCATCTCATCCGAGCCACGCAGTGACAGTCATCATAGAGGTGTTATAATGGCTTTGGTTAATGACAAGAGTAACAGCTAATGTCATTTTCTTACCCTGTTCTTTAGTCTCAGAAGTCCAGGGCTCCCAGGCAGTTTAATAAGAGGGGGTTTATCTGGCCGAATCTTGGATAATTTAGTGACTATGGGGGAAACAGGGAGGTGCTGTTTCTAAGTTCTGTTGTTCCATGTTTGTTTTGGACCCCAGTGGTCAGCAAATGCTAATCTCATCCAGAAGTTTTGGCAGTTAATATATGCTGCTCTCTGTTTTTAATCTGGGGGCTGTGTGAGATGCAAGACACACTTCAATTAAAAAATTACAATTTAACGTGGTTATTTTTAGCAAAGCAAATGAAATAAGAGAAGATATTTGTAATAGACAGTAGTGCTTAATTTCTTTCAAATCCAATGAATGTTTTGGCTTTCTCTAATGACATAAAAGTTTGGGCAATTTTAACCCTGAAGGCTCCATTTATCCCTTGCTTATTATGCTAACAAAATAACATTTTGAAGAGAAAAACAAACTAGAAATTATTACTGCCAGAGATGCATGGAAATGGGATATGAAACTTGAGTCTACCCAGGCTGGGTTTGGAATGTGTGCTATCACCATGAAGGCCAAGTAGTCAGCTGATGGTAACCCCTGCAACAGACGACTGGGTTGATTTACAGCAGCTGAAGTGCTAGCCTGTTCCCGCTGCTGTTCCATACCAGAGCACCCAGGCATATTGAATGAATCTGTCCATGATGCAGATGAGTGCCTTATACATGGCCAGTTTTCCTCGTAGGCACCATTTCATTATTCAGAATTTTACTAAGGTCTGTTAATAAGCTTTGAAATTTCTCTAAGTGAAGATACATGGAAGAAATACTGACTAAAGAACAGTGCCATACAATGATCAGTTACTTGTTTCCCAAGAGGCATTTTAAATTTCTACCAATTGTTATTTAATGAGAAAAGCTTCATGCCAAAAATATCATTTTCTTAAGGAAAACAGGAGCAGCTCCATGTATTACACACCGTGAGCTGACTTCAGGCTGCCATCTGCTAAACCAGCCCAGGCAAACAGGCTTTCAGCTCAGCACTGAAGTGGTTCTTTTCTCTGAAAAGTTCAGCTGGCACTGATTTGTCACAGTCCCATCAAAAGAAAGACTGAGGGGTTTTGACATGCCTGTGGTGTGTAGCCAGCCTTGGATTGCAATCTTGGTATTCTGGGTTCATCATCTATAATTATCAAAGGGCACTGAGAATCCATGAGGAGAGGAGCACAGCTCCTTTTTCTGCTGGTGATAACTGGTAAAACTGCAGTAAATTTGATGTCTCCTGCCATTTTGAGGTGAGAGCGAGTTATTTATTCTGCGTTTCTAATGCCTGGATATAAGATCATTTCCATCCCACAGTGCTGAAATTTATGGTTACTCTTATACTGCGAAAGAGCAGAATTTCTTACCACTGTCTGCTCTTCCATCCTCTTAACCAGTCAGGAAAAGTGATGATTCACACAAGAGTGTCATGAGTAATCACTGGGTTGAAACCAGTAGATTCCATATCAGCTATGGGTTGTCAGAGTGCCTGTTTTCTGAAGCATTGCTTGGGAGGTTCTCTCTGGGACTGTGAGGCCACAAACATATACTTTCAGCAGAAACCCTCTGCCTAGGATTTCTTGGTAACAAACACAATACTGCTGCAAGATGTACCCCTGTGGCTTTCCCATGTTCAATGATACTTAGAGGTGCTTCTTTTAGTGCCTTGATCCACAGGCTATAAAGGCACAGCAAGAGGCAAGCTAGTGAGGAGTGGAGGCATCACAGGAAGAGCCCAGCTGTGCTCTGGTGAGAATCTGCGTGTAAATAGAGATGGAGCCAGGAAAGCAATGGGAGAGGAGGAATGAGTGGCTCTAATAAGAGCCAGATAAATGAGAAAGATGAGGCCCAGAGAAGAAGAGGTATATTTCACAGGTGTGTGTTCTCTGCCTTTGGTGCTGGGTGGCAGGGGCCGTTGCAGTAACTCGTGCTGTTGGTGGAGGGGGGTTTCGAGTATGTCAGCCAAGGGAGTGGCAATGAAAGAAGAGGAGCTTAGAGTTCTGGTGTCAGTAGCATCATTTCTAGCTGCTTTTCTTCACAGGTTGGTTTTTTTTTTTTGTCAAAAAATTTCCCTCTAATGCTTCTTCCCTTCTCCTTTCACTTACCTTCTGTGCATTAGCTGCTGCAATGCCAAATAAGTCTTCTAAATGCTGAATTCATTCCAGTCCTCAAAGATCACCTTCAGCTAAGGGCAGGACTAGGAACTCTGGCAAAAACCCAGCAGATCCTGATGGTGCAAGAATGTAAATAATCCTGTATACCCTGACTTTCAAATATACTTGGTGCCACCAGATTTCTTAACTTCCTGGTACAGAAATTCTGTGCTTCAGTGGCAATGTGATGCAGAAAAAGTGTGCAGAGGAATAGCTGGGAAGATGCTGTGATCATTTCTGGAGTGGAGTCCTCAGTAATCTCTGGTTTGCTTTGTTAGGACCTCTGTGAAGACCCCCGCCTGTTTGTGAATGGAATCAGCTCCCACGACTTACACCAGGGCACCCTGGGGAACTGCTGGTTTGTGGCTGCATGCTCCTGCTTGGCTCTGAGGAAGACCCTCTGGCAGCAGGTAGGTGTGTTTGGTGCAGGAAATAAAGCTAATAAACCTTGGTTGTTTCCCTGCCAGTGGTTTTCCCTCTAGGATTAATGTACCTCTCATGAGTGGTGAATTTTTGTGGATTCAAATTTTCCCTTTCTTTGGAAGTTTATTTTTCATCTTATGAGATCTCCCCACTCCACAGTCCCATTAAGCACCAAAGAGATATAACAAAGCCAGAGAGTGCAATAGGTTCCATTTGTCTTTCTCTGCAGGTCAACTTGAATTTTACTTTCCTAAAAGATTTTTTGAAGTGGGACTATGTTTGGCTTTGTACCAAATTCACCCTCTTTTTTTCCACTGCTTCATCTGTGTAATGTCAACTGCTCATAAAGCTGAATACCAGCATGGTGCATGCTCCAGGGCAGTCTGCCCTCTGAAAGAATCTTAACACACTGCATTTGGTGAACTTTCCCTTCTGTGGTTTCTCAGGTGATTCCAGACTTTAACGAACAAGAATGGGACCCTAAAAACCCAGAGAAGTATGCTGGGATTTTCCGTTTCCGTTTCTGGTGCTTTGGAGAATGGACAGAGGTGGTCATTGACGATCTGCTGCCAACAGTGGATGGGAAGTTGATCTACTGCCATTCCAACGTAAAAAATGAATTCTGGTGTGCATTACTGGAGAAAGCTTATGCAAAGTATGAGCTAGTTCATTGTCCTTTTAGTCCTCAGCACTGTCCCTTCTATCCGTTTGTTTGTCTTTCAACTCTATCTTACTTTCCATAGATTTTAGATTTGCTACTAGCAGAGAACCTAAAAAAGATTGAAAACTCCTTTAAATCTGCACAGAGGAGGGGAATGAGTGCAATGTACTCTACTTCAGCAGGCCAAATCCTTAAGGATTATTACATTCCTTTCCTAGAAACCCAGCAAAGGTTTATTTGCAATCTGCTGTTCTGTTTTGGTTTTTCCTTGGTGAGACACAAATATATTGTCTACGTTCAAGCCAAATTAGAGCACTTCTAACAGCCACTTGATAACTGAGAATGTTCTGTGTTTCCTCCAGGCTGGCTGGATCTTATGAAGCCCTAGATGGAGGCAGTGCTGCAGATGCAATTGTGGATTTCACTGGAGCCGTGGCAGAATCTATTGATTTGGTACAGGGCAAATATGGTGAGATTATTTCTGAGCAAATGAAGCTGTTTGAAGACTTGCTGAAAGTGCATAAAAGAGGCGGGTTGATCAGCTGTTATATTGCGGTATGTATAGAGAGCTGGATTTTAAGTTAATTTCAATGAAAAAAAATCTGGAAAAAATACCATTATTAGTATAAGTATATTGAGCATGTCCTTTATTTGTATGCTTTGGAAAAGCTTCATATGGAAAAAGCTAGCAAGCTGGCAGTGTTGTCAGCCAAGTACAGCATTCCATGAGCCACTAAATACAATCACAAAACCGCAAGGCCATTCGTGCTGCCGCTTAACTTTGGATCTGAAACGCTATTCTTTCTGAATGGTCATAGTTGTGTATTGGCCCGAGGTTAATCCACCTAGAATGCCCTAATTTACAGACCAGATGGCAGCGTTCAGTTTCTTTATTTCTTAGGGAAGTCTGTTTACAGAAAACAGTTCTGCTGGCACTGGGCTGCTGAGACTTCCTGACTTTAGTTGTGGTGATGGAGTCATCTCCTCAGTGTGACACTTGAGTGGAGCTGAGCTGCAAGGCCGAGCTCACTGGTTATTCGGGTATTACTGTTTGTCAATAAGACTCCACATTAGAACTAGACAGCAAAACTTGCCTACGCTGGCTGATGTGAGACAGCTAGCTCAGGTGCCTACTTGAGGAGGCCATGACCCTGAAGTTCCCTTAGTATTAGAGAGGGGATGGCTTCCCCAAGGATGATGCAGGATTGCCTTCTGTGGAAGCTTTACCTCTCTCCATTCGAGGTGCTAGAAGGCAAATGAGCTGCAGCTTCACAAACCACAGGCAAACAAGACCTTGCACAGCCCCTCGCCGAAGGAGGGAAACCAGTGACAGCCAGGCTTAACTCACCTCCTGTCAGTCTGCGATGTCAGGCCATGGCTGGATAGCACTGAAATTCTCACCTTGTCTGAAGCTGTTACTGCACGTGGAGGGCTAACAAACTGCCATTGCACCTGAATATTTCCTAGGAGATTGCTTTTAAATGATTTTTAAAGTGCAGCCTGCAGGAAAGAGATTGTTCTCTAGAGGTTGCAGGATTGGCATCTAGGTGCACTTCAGCATCTTATTCCCGTGCCCTCTGCTTCCAATTTAAGGCCTTAGCTAAGGCTAATCTTACCTGGATTTAGTTAAATCACTTAAGCACTTTGCTTTAATTACCCTGTCTGTGAAACAAAGATCATATTACTGTAGCACTTAACTACTTCATAGCTGTAGTGTAAGTGCTAAATCCACGGTGAACTGGTGGGCCCCCACGTTTTTGTTCATGCAGAAATTCTTGCAAGTGTCATGGTAGTTGCAGAGTTACCTGGAACAGAAAATCAGCCGTGTTTGGAGATGCCTGAGAACACTATCTGTTTAGCTGGCCTCTGGCCATGTACTGCCCTGCACCGGTGCCATGGTACTGAAGAGGAGCATGTGGTACCTTCTGAGAGATGAATTTGAACCTTAGAACTCAGCTGGGATAGAACAGAAGTCCTGAACTGTCACTCCCAGCAACATCAGGCAGTGGCTCAAACAAATTCTTCTAGGTCTTCAGTGTTTGTTTTACCTTTTTCAAAAGCTCTGAATTTTTATTTAGAAATAATTCTGTCTGATTTGTTCAGACCAGACTGGCAGACCAGACTTCCTGGTGTGTATTGTTGTAAACATTGTTTCTGGGGTGATAAGTTGCTCCCAAAGGCTAAGACAGTTCAGTTTCTTGACGTGGATCTGGTGAGGAGATAGGCGAAGTACAGGGAGTTGTATTTTAAAAAGCAATTAATGAGACAGTTGTAACACTTTCACTTCTTCCTGGCACTGTATTTCTGCCAGTCAAATGCAGATGCTTCTAAACATTGTTTACACAGAAGCTGTTCCTATTGGTTTGGCTTGACTTGTCTGCATTTACTGCTTTTTGATAGATGTATTATACCTAGAACGAAGCTTGCTAGATACAGAGTGTTTAATACTCAAGTGGCTTCATTGCTGACTTACAAACACTTCATCGTTTTCCTTGGATTAAAAAATAGTCCTGAGCTTCACCATTTAGGAATTTGAACAGACAGTACATGTTTAAGTATCTAAAATAAATAAATAAGTAAATAAATACCTTCAGAACGAGGTGGGAAAGGCATCCTAGCAGTAAGAAAAGCCTGGGGGTTAATAAAGGCAGCAGGAGAGGTTACAGACTTGGTGCTGTCAAGGTCTCTTGTTTGCTTTTTAGTTGTGAAAAATGCAAGTGAAAGTGTTTCATTGGAGAAAGCCCAAACCCATTGGAGATGTCAGTCAGTCTTGGTGTAACACATGAGCTGATTCTTTAGGAGCTGTTGTCAGTGAAAGGCAAAGAGGTCTTGGTGAGTCTCATAGTTGCCAGACCATCTGTCAGTTCCAATTTGATACATATTAATATTTTCCTTTTTTTTTCTCATTTTTTTTCTTATTTCTTATCTTTGGGGACTGAACACTGTTGTATTAGTGCAACATTTGCCTTAGGAGAAGACCTGTCTGTCTAGACCAGAGAAATTTTGAAATGGGTAAAAATATCTGAGAAAGTGCTATGTGCATTTTGTAACTCTAGTAAGTCCATCTCTCTCCACCGGAGCAAAGGCTCACTTGATCATTGAGCTCTTAATTAGGTTATTACAAGTTTACATGCGAGGATATGCCCTGAGTCATATCTTCCTTCCTTGCTGTCCAAGGGAGTGAGTGTCTTAAGGCCGAATGGGTTATAGGCCAATATAGGTGAGATTCTGAATATGGCTCAGTGCAAAGATGCCGGTGCTGGCTCTGGTGAGGTGTGAGGAATCCAGAGGCATGAGCATTTTGATTGTTTCTGGCTCAGTAGAAGGGTTGTACCAATGGCACAGCTTTACCTTTCCCACTGTCCTGCCTGGTATGTGTTGCTGAGAAGTAGCATTGTACTGGCTTTGTAAAGGGCCAGTCGTTCAAAGCAACTCCAGCATCTTTATATGATACTGCTTTTCTGGTTTTAGATGTACTTAGGAGATTTTGATCTGGATTAAGTAAATGAAATGGTGGTCTTTTTCGGAGCTTGACAATTTTTATGTATTTTTAGATCAGCATCTGATCAGGCCTGGGTCATCCAGCAGGACAGTTTGCTGTCTGATCACTGCTGGAAACTAGGCTTCTTGCGTAAAGTTTACGACAAGCAAACCCAGTTCCTAAAAAAGCCAACAGATCTGCCACTTGCCGTGTAAGAGAGGCCTGCCAGGTCATGAGCGAGGTACAGGACAGGTTTGACAAATGGCTAGGAAGTTTTCCTGCCTGTGCCCTCTATTTTTACCCACTGCCAGTACTTCTTCCTGGGTATCAAATTTACCCCAATACAGAAAAAGGTATGGGACTCACTGGCTAAATCCTTAGGCCCTACAAAGTGTCCAGTTGAGGACACCACCAGAGAACGCTATGTCGAAGCACAGTCATCAATATCCAGAAGGCCCTCAATATTCAGAAGAACCATTTTGTGAAGGTGACAAGATTTTGGAAGGTTGTCCATCAGCCCAGTCTTTAAGTCTCTGAGGCCAGGAGGAGACGGACTGTCTGTAGCAGGCAGTATTCTGCTATGCTCTGGACTTCTGTCTGCTAGGACTCGTCTGGCACTGTCATGCAAAAGACCAGACTAGTGAGCTACTGGTTTTGAGTCCCAGTAGTTTTCCTGTATAGTCAAACCACTTGGAAAGGGAATGTATGAACATGTAGCTGTCAGGTCCCTCAATAATGCAACTTTTTCTTTTTTTCTTTCTTTTTTTTTTTTTTTCAAATGTCATTCTTGGTGCTAAAGGTTTCCTCTGGAGGTCCCAGTGAAGTGGAGACAGAGATGGGTCTTGTCATCGGCCATGCCTACTCAGTGACTGCAGTTCGGAAGCTGCGCCTTGGAGAAAGGCTCATATTCTCTTTTAAGGCAGAAAAGCTGTTCATGATCAGGTTGAGAAATCCCTGGGGAAAAAGGGAGTGGAACGGTGCCTGGAGTGACAAGTAAGTGCTGTAAATCCAGTGTCGAAAGGAATGAAACCGTAATTAGGGCCACTGGACGTTAGATGCATGGTTAAACACTGTTGACACACAACGTCAGTCTGCAATACTCGGAGGTGGCTGAACTGTTGTGCCATTTCTTCCCAAGTACAGCATTCTCTGAGCAAATGAGCACATCCTGGAGGAGCCAGGAGGTTATGGCTTCCTGGGCCTTAGTCTACTGTGTACATCATTGTTCTGGAACACTGGAAAGTAGGAAAATAGCCTACAATTAAGGTGATGAGTCAAAAACATGAGGTTTGTTCCCAGCTTCACCGAGTTTGCTTGTGACTCAGTTTCTCATCTGTAATTCCTAGCTGCTGGGGATAGTATGTCTTTTATTCTTAGATAATTTAAGTGACCAGTGAAAAATGCTGTGAAATTGCCACATTCATGATTTCTTGAATTATTTTCTAATGAATTTTAATGTGGGCCATGAGCTTAACAGGCACCTCTACAGAGACAGAAATGATTGCTGGAGGGGATGCATTTGCATTCCATCACTGGCAATTTGCACATGGAAAATGTTTAACTAGTATGTTACAGTTCAACACTGCTTACCAGCCACTGTTAGCGTTTAGTGGTGCAGTGTTCTTAACAGCAGCATATTAAGTTCTTATCTTCCATACTTTAGCTTGCAAAAATGTATTGGTTTCAAAGGGCTTGAACCAGGTAGAATATGAAGAAAGTGCAGAAGAGCTACTGTGTCTTGTTTAACTTCAGCTGTTTGTGGTTCTCCACTAGTTCTTGTCATGGCATAGCTGCCACTCATTCTGGTAGAAGCACTGAGGGCTCTGAGGTTGGCCATGGGTTTTGGCCTAACAGAATTAAATTAAGAATTTCCAAATAGGTTAAGAGATTGTCTGTTATGGCAAGCAACCTCTCTTCCCTCCTGCCAACCGCCTTCAACTTTATCCTCTTAAGTACTTTTGGAAAGGAATTGTGGCTCTATCTAATGTAACACATTAGGGAAGGGGCTTATGCTGTCTTCTATCATGTTGTCTGCTTTAAGCATCAGCCTGCTTGCATTTAGAACACTGTGCTCCCCTGCAGTCAGTGGAAAGAGGCAGGTGCCTCCAGGGAGCAATGCAGAGCACGGAGCAGGAGCAGGTAAGTTATATGCTAATGCAGGCCATGAAGTGTCTATGTGATGTAGTGTTACTGTGGAAACTGGACACTAGGCTCCTGCTGCAACAGTTTCTGCTCAAAGGCTCTCTAGGGAAATCTCAGACCTCAGGCCTGTTTTATTTAAAGAGATTGAAAGACAGAATACTCTGGTCTAAGTGAAGTGTTCAATAAAGCTCCTGAGGAGGAAAACCAGGTTTCTTTTGAAGGGCCTTCAGGGAATGCAGTCAATCTCATATGACCTTCCAAACCAGCTGTTTAAGGGAGGGTGGTGACAAAGGAAATCAATAAGGTTCTGCTCTAGTTGTGCCAATTGCCCATTCATCTCTCTCTTTTTTAGTAGCTTTCAAATCAATTAATGTTTTAAAACTCCTCCTGTAAGCCCCACATTTTCTTCCTGAATATCATCTATCCTTTCAGTACTCCAGTGTTACCTTTATAACAAGGGACCATGGAAGAATTTTGCTTGCAAGTTTTTTTTTTCCAAGGGGAGAGTATTTAATTTAAGTTATTAATGATCTTTCTTGTTTCCCCACGCCCTTTTAGTTCTGAGGAGTGGAAGAAAGTCAGCAGTTCAGAACGTAAGAGCTTGGGACTCACTCTTGAAAATGATGGAGAGTTCTGGTGAGTGGGAACCATGTGAAGGGTTTGGAGATACTAGCTACACTGAGTAATTGCCACGAATTCTGCCGTTTAACAACTTTGAAAACAACTCCCCAAATGGATAAGATTATGCAGTCCTGGCACAAGGTCTGTTTCTTTTAAACGCCCAAGGGATGACAGAGAAGAACAGAAAAAATGGATTAAAAACTAGTAGAACAAAATTAGTAGCTCTTAGTAAATATAAGTTTCAAATATCCTCAAACCCTATTATCTATATTTAGGAAATTTTCTCAGAATCCAAGACAACACATGTGCTGGTTTACATCACAGAATGCCAAATATTGAACACACTGTCAATCCTGTTTACTGACTACTGTGCCTGTCTGTAGCATTTCTAGGTCAACCATGGCTGAGGTATCTGTAAATACAGTTGCAGCCAAAGAATTTTGATATTTGTCAGTGCTTTCCACCATGGGCACAAGAAACGTTAGTTCGCTACAGATTCTCTAGAACTCTAGTGATTTGGATTCTACTTAAAGCTTAGATACACCAAGGCAACTTCTTCAGTAGATCATCCGTATTGAATCAAGTGTGCTGGTAGGGCTTAGCATGAAAAGCCTTCTGTTTGCTTGGCTTTGTCAGAACTGGCAACTGGAAGCCAGCTGTGGGGCTCGGTTGTGGGCCATTAATAAGCCAGGACATGATGGTAGTTCAGAGATACCAAGCTGTTAGAGATTAATGTGTTTTAACTGCTCTGCAATCCAGTCTGTCGCTTTAGCAGGCCCAGGTTATAGCACTGAGATGGTGCTAAATGAAATCTATGTTCAGAGTAGAGAGGTTTGAGTCATGCTTAGGGACAGATGTAACAACAAGGACCATGATAATGAGGAGTGGATAGTGATTTGGTTGCAGGATATATCTTCTGTGCAAAATCAGATCCAGCTCGGTAGATGCAACCTGTCCTTTAGTCATAGTGTGATTGTGGCTTCCAGGTATTTCCACATGTAGAGCTTTCCAGTGAATCAGTTTGTCCGCTGGACAGTTGAGCAAGAACCTTCTCTTAAATTACTGGAAGATTTTGTGTGTTGTTTTGGCTCTTTACATAGGTATTTTTATTTTATAAATATACTATTGCATAGGATACTTTTTTTAAAATAAACCATTACTTTTCCTGGTGTTCCATGGAACAGGATGACATTTGAGGACTGGTGTAAGAATTTCACTGATGTGGACATCTGCCGGATTGTGAATACCTCCTACTTCAGTCTCCACAAGACCTGGGAGAAGAAAATGATGCATGGGGCTTGGGCAAGGAATTCAGAGCCCCTGCTAAATCGCTCTGGTGGATGCTTTGATAACAGAGAGACCTTCCTTCAGAATCCCCAGGTGGGAATCCCTGCATTTTGTGAGGTGTTGAAGTGTATCCACTTTAGCTAGGCTTTCTGAAGTATCCACCCTGTTTGGGAGTTGGCAGTGAGAACTTGTCAGAAATCTCATTGCTGGTGGTCTGTCCTCTGGGAGTATGCTGATTCGCTGCATGTTTCAGTGATGTCTGTGAAATCTCTCAGAAGAGTTCAGATATTTGTCTAGGACTGATCATGTTTGGGGCTGGTGAGTCAGACACACCAGGATTAGTGAAGTTCTGCCTGGACTTCTTTCAGTTTCCCAGTGGTAGAAGGGCAGCAAGTCTGGTTTTCTAATGACAGAACTCCGTTCACTTAACACCCTTAAACAGCCTGAGGATTTGGTCCACTGTATTTAGTTAGTATCCCTTTGCATTAGTCTAAGATTCTGAAAGTATCTAGTCTCTTCCCCAAGCTTGCTCTCTCACCAGTGTTACGGAATTTTCCTTGCCTCATCCAACTCGATAACTTTCAAGCTATTCAGTTTATCTGTTCATCCATTCTTACTCCATTTCTCACCTTCCTGCCTGTCTCAGTGTTGTATGTTTTCATCCCGGTGTGCGCAAATTCAGACGTAAAACTTCCATTACTGTCAATGAGATCTGGGCATTTACTGCTTTAGTTATTACTTTGAAAATTGACCTTTCTGTTCTTTTGTAATTCACCACATACTTTAATTAAAGATGTTCCTGTGTCTGCTTCTCTGCACTTGTATGGGAGATTTCCATCTGCATCCCTCAATTTTGATAGCAGGATATGGGAGAAGTGCAACAAGCAGTTCCTCACTCTCTGTCTTCTGTCAGTGCCTCATTTCCAGAGGGTGATTTTATTCTGATATTCCCCTGTATGATTCTGGATATATTCCAAGCACTTGTCTGGGTCTCGTATGTAAGTGTTTAGCTGCCACAGAGAGCAAAACATACACATTACAGTTGAATGTGTTCTTTTTATTCCAGTGTTATCTGTAGGGTAGTTGATTAAAAGGCTCTTAATAGCAGTGCTGGAACACATTTATGTTATCTTAGGGCTGTCATAAATTACTGTAGCACATACTGCTGTAATCTAGAGATAATCTCTGCCTGTTGTCCCTGAGTGAAATGCCTGCACTGAGGCCTCCTGTGAAGTTTATCTGTACAAAGAGGGATTGTGACACTTCCAGTCCCTTTAGATAAGGGAATTTAAGCCAAGTAAAATGTATTCCTATAGCCACCTGCTGATTTTCAGATTGTTACCCGTTAGGACATCTGAAATGTCATCTGATTAAAGATCATCACAGTTGCACACCTCTCATCAGTCCAAGAGAGCTATCTCGCACTCTCACAGGTCCCTTTCCACGCTTCTATTTGCCGTGGAACACTCTAGGCTATCTGACAAGGTAACACTGCGTATGGTTCAACAGGGACAAGAATTAAAATGTGCCTTACTAGGTGTTGCTGCATGTTTATATCTTGCTTTTTAGATTCTTTTTGCAGAGGCTCTTTACAATCCCTAGGACTCTCTGCAGGGTCCTGTGCTTTCTCTGCTGCAACGTTGATATAGCAAACAAATAAGAGTACAAAGCAGCATAGAATTTCCGCCAAAAACGAGCCAGCCCAGCCTACCAAGCAGTAGTTCTGTAGGAGGCTAATTTGGACTGTAAATACTGTGAACAACTAATGAAGCCCAGAGGCTTGGGAAGGTATTGATTTTCTTTCCAGTACTGCTGTGCTTCAGCCAACTCTGCTAGACGTTGGTGTTTCCTCCATGTGGGTGTGACACTGCCTGAGACAGCCCAGGGTCAGGGATGAGAAATGGGATGGTGCCTTATTCTGCACAGCTCTAACCACAGAGGGATGCGAAGTCATTACAGGGGATCGTTCCACCACAGTAACCAAGGCAATCTCAGTATCTACCTAGAGCAAAGCTTAATGAGGATTTGCTTTTTAGCAGCTCTTGGAGGAAAAGGGAGGGGCAAATTGAACCAATGATGATATTCCTCTCCGTGCTGTCAGAGAATTTCAGCTTAAATCAGAACGTGCACATGGTACCCAGCTGTGCACCACTGCAGTTTTATGCTTTTATTTGTTTGCTTCACAAAGGTGTTTGAGGATGGAAGAATAGAGCATCTGTCTAAACTTGGTATAAATAACACCCTCTTCCCCTGCACTGGTTCTGATGACTCAGATTTGCCCTCTGTATGCATGAAAGAAGCAAAACTTAAAGGACTCTAATAGTAAACAAATTTGAGCATTTAATTCTTTGTCGTACAAAGAAACACCTATCTGGCCTTTTTTGTCTACTGAAAGGGTACATACTTAGCTGGTCTGGTACTGATACTTAATAATGTAAGCAATTCAAGTTTGATTTATTGAGGTGGGAACTGCTGCCTAAGCTTGAAATAGATTCCTTTGATTGGTCTTAAACTCAAGTTGATTCAAGTTTACTTTGAACAGTTTGGGTAAAAGGTTTGCATGTTAAAAATGCATGTGTCCTTCTCCACCCCTTTGACTGGGTATTCCTAAGACTTTCAGGAAAACTGAGGAAGTCCAAAATTAGTGGTCCTGTCACTCTTATATTAAATAGAAATTGTAGGTGCAGAAAAAAGTTGTAGGGTTTTGGGGTTTTTTAACTAAGATTTGGAAGATTCCTTCATTTGCAGGTCTTATATAAAGATGTTTGAAATGTACAGGCCCTGTTTAGATATTCAAGTCAAAAGAAGTATCAAAAATTATCAAGATCCCATCTTGTCTGTCCACCTTTTTTATCTCACTCCGAATTTATATTTATCTAAATAAAACTTTATTTTTGTCTTTTGCTTTCAGAGTAGATGTTCTCTTCTGCTGTCTCAGCAGTTATTTCGTACTACTGTCTCACACTGCCTTTGTATGAATTACCTGAAAAAGAAAATAAGGTTTAAAGATCCTTATTATTAGCATTAATTTTCAGCTGTGAATATCTGTTAGGTGGATAGCTCTCCTCCTCCCACCCCCAAATGTATTTTCTTTTGCCTCCTTTGTATGCATGCATGTATTTCCTTGGTGATGGCTCTATCCTCAATATCCTAAGGGATTTCTAACCACTTACCCTCTTCTCTCTTCTACTAGTATGTCTTTGATGTTAAGAAGACTGAGGACAAAGTGTTGATCTCATTACAACAGGAGGATCGCCGCAAATACAAGAAAGAAGGGAAAGGAGATAGCATCCCAATTGGCTTTGAAATATTAAAGGTAGGCAGCCATCTGCACTCCTGGTGCAGAGTTTGTGCAGCAGTCCTGCTGCGTGCTGGCAGTGAGATCTGGGCAGATCGAGGTATGATTAACGTGGTGGGGCCTGGCTCTCCTCTCAACATGGGCTTTGCGTGTGTACTGCACGCAGTCACCACAGCTGACATTAGACAGACTAGTTAAACTCAATTTAATTTAGTTCAATTCAAACTGTTTCGAACAAAAGGAACATAAGTAATTTTTCCCTATTGCAAAAGAATTTTAAGTGCTTTTCCTACCCCAAGCTTTGAAGAGAAAGTAAAAAAAGTATTAATGCTTGAAACATGGAGAGATTTTTTTCTCCTCACTGGAGGGTCCTGCCTCCATTTCATCAGCAAATACAGCCAAGTGAATGAGTTTGAAAAGTCTGCAGTTTTTCCTTTGCCACTTAGAAAAAAGGGTCAAGAATGTTTTTGGAGGCTGGAGTAAGTGAGAGAAAAATCAAAAAGGAACCAAAGGGATCCCAATCAGTAATTTAATTGCACTCCTAGGGAAAATTGATAAAAATGAAAACACACAAACTGAAAGGAGGAGGAAAGCAAGAGAAACTGCTATGCATCTACTTCTTCACTGAGGATCAGGATGATTTTATCATCTGTTGCCATAGCTAGTGGGACTACACTGAGTCTGTGGTCCCACCCTAAAAAATAGTAAGTTTTTTACTTACTTACAGTCAGAGCTGCTGACATCTTCGTCACATATCTTTATTTGACAATCACCTGTTAACCACATATATTGAAAGATGTAGTTACAGAAAGTAACATAATTTACCAGGGCTTGGAAAAGAAAATCACACCTTCAGAAAAGTATCAAGGCTTTATCTGTTCAATAATTTTTCTGTTTCAGAAGTGGTCTAGCCCACCAGGCTCATATCAGGACTAAAGGCCTTTGGAAGACCATGGCCTAAATTATCTGAAGACAAAAGAGAACTACCAGAAAAAAACGTAGGGCTGTCTTTGCTCCCAGGAGCTACTTAAGAAATAGGTTTATATTTTAACTGTGCTGTGGCAAATACCAGTTCCCTGAAGAGGATGTGAATAGTTAAGCACAGCTTCAAGGCTTAGAACAAGACATAAATGGTTATTCTGTGGCTTTTGTATTCAGGAAAGGGCAATGCAAATACAGCTGTGTGCATCTGGATTGAGAGCCTGCTATGTAAGACTGGAACGCTCTCTCTACATGCTAGAGAAAGAAAGCATATGAATCTCATTCTCATCTCAGGTGGCAGTATAGCTCAGCGGGTGGAGTCCCTGGACTGCGCGTGCTTCTCTGAAAGTATTCCAGACTGTGCAGTCACGTTATGTCGCTGTTAGTGGATACACGTCTGTGCTGCTCCCAGACTTTCACCTCCACTCAGGGGAATACGTGTTTGTACTGATGCAGAACAGCACTGCTTGGAAGCCTGTGTGGGCTAGCACTTGGAGCACTGGGTTGCCCATTAGGACTATCTCTGCCACAGCTTCAGTGGGTGAAAAACCATTTGCCTTTTATTGCGCATTTTCTTTTCTGCCTGTGAAAGCTGAGGATATGCAGGGAAAATCCTGCCTGTTAGCTCTGATATCCCTCCTTGCTTTAATCCCTATATTGCTCCGTGGCTGTAGGTGGAGGATAACAGAAGCTACAGACTACACCAGCTCACTGTGCAGGAGAGAGTGGCCACATCTCTCTACATCAACACACGCACTGTATTCTTGAAGAGGATCCTTAAGCAAGGCCGCTATATCCTTATCCCAACTACGTATCATCCTGGCATTGTTACCAAGTTCATCCTCAGGCTCTTCACAGATGTGCCATCAAAACTCAGGTAAGCTGCACTCACAGCTACATGAGATCTTTCCTTGTCCACATTGGCTGCACCTCCTTGGAAATGGTTGCCTGGTTGCCCTCAAGTATCCCTGACTCACGAGCTTATATTGCTCCAGAACCAGGCCCTTGAGATGGTCAGGGTCACCTCCAAGAACCTCCAGATGGCTTACTGGGGTTTGTGCATGGTCAGGATATTTTCACTTAGGAATCTAGTGGACAATTCAATTTGGGTCTTTTGACCTTTTAGTTTGGCTTTTGTAATTGCCTCCACTTCTAGGTTGTGGAACACTGAGCACTGGTGCTCGCAGTTGCAGCTGTCATTGTTTCTTTGTTTGACCATCTCCTTTGAAACCACTGGTTGGCTGCAAGGGCAGAGGTACTATTTTGTGAAATCAGGCCCACTGAACTTTTTTCTTGCTTTGATACTGTTTTCCATGATTCACATTTTTTTTCCCACCACTTTTGCAGCCATGTGAAAGATTACCCAAATTTGCTTTGCTTTGCTTTGCTTTTATTTCTTAAGTCTGTCATTTCTGTGCCACAAAGTTCCAAAATGGTAGATGAGGGAGAGTACAAATCTCATGTTCTGAAAAGATTGCTTGACATTTGTTTCTTCAGTTGCTTTTCCCATGATTTTCCAGGGAGCTGAAGGCAGATAAGCCTAAAATGACATGTTGGAGTCTTCTTTGCGGCTATCCACGCAGAGTCACCCAAATCAAAATTCACTCTGCAGAGGGTTTACAGAAGCAAGACAGATCGGGTGGTAAGTGTAAAGCGAGCCTGGAAGAGTGGAAGGGGCTTCTTCAGTCCTCTAAAGATGATCTGTGTTGATATGTAAGCAGTCAGAAATTATCCAAACAAACTGAAGATTTTTGCAGCTCATAAAATCTGCTGAAAAGGAGAGATCAGATGAATAAGATGATGCAAAATGGCAAGATTTATGTGTCATCTATGCTGGCCGAGAAGGGCAATAGTAGCCAGACCCTCCTGAGAAGCATTTTGTGGGGATTAGCAAGAAATTAACCTTTCAGGGTTATGTGTTTTCTAAATGGAAAATATCCAGAGAGAGAGAGAGTTGATTTGCACAGACTCATGTAGTATATTACACTTACCTCAGCAATGTCATTCGTGGCCTTCAGAGCACTTTGCTATTCGTTACCACAATCTTAATAGCACTTGAGAGAGGAAATTATGGTTTTCAAACAACCATTTTCAGCTGGGTAAACCAGGACAGGGAGAGGTTAAATGACTTGTACAGAACTGTGTATCTACATGTCAATGGAAGTGTCCTGAAGGACACTAAAATGTCTTTCTGGCACCTGATCTTGACAGTTAATTAGGAGACTTGTCCAGTTGTCTTTGCTTCCTCATTTTCTGCTTCCACTGTCAGTCTGTCGGCCTTCATTTTCCATGACCAGTACACCAGTAAAAGGTAGACACATCCAGTACTGAGTGGTCGGTAAGGAGAAAGCAAAAGAACAAAGATATTACATTGATACTGCAATTGGAACAGGATGCTAAAGAGGTTCCTGAAACATCTGCTGTGTTTGCTCCAAATAACTCTTCAGATTAAGATGTGGAGCTCGGTTGCATTAACTTCTTGTGGTAGAGAAGGCATTAGACTTAGACCTGTAGTACAGTTCATCTTCAGTCTCACAAAGCAGCTGTAAAATTTCTCTTACCAGCTGGCTACAGTTCTATTCCAGTCCCCTTTTCATAGTTACTCCTGGCACCCACTGAGTGGTGACTGAATGTACTTTTCACCGCGAAAACCACTTTTTGTTAAGTCTGGTTGTCTCTGCAGGGGGCAGGAATGCTGGAGGGAAGAGATACAGAAAACTGATTCCGTTCATTTTTCTTGCTACTTTTTCTTGAAAAACAGGAACCACAAACACCTCAGTCAGACAAGCAGTATGGCTCCACGTGCTCAGCAAGGCAGGATGGATGGGTGAGACTGATGGGGCTATATGTGACAAGAATAGTAGAGCAGTGTGCATTGAAAAGAAGTGGTATGTTCTTGTCCTTGCCCTGTGGACATTTTAATTTTTAAGGGTGGTGTTTCTTTTTTTTTTTTTCCTTTGCTTTCAAAATTCCTTAAACATTTTTGCCAAAATTCCCTACAGTAAAGCAATAAACGCTGATTCTCCACCCTTAGCATTTCACAATCCTTAGCACAGTTACAGCCTTGACAAGGTCATTAAAAAACAATCGCCTGCAGATGCTAAAGACCAGGCTTCAGCTCAGAGAGCATCATGGGATTTGGTGACACACACCCTCAGGAATACACAAACAGGACTTACAACCGATGTGTAATAGATACTCTAACTACAGCATAGCTCAAATACCTTTAGGACTCAGTACTACCATGCATGGTCAGGTTGAGTTGAAGCATCTTTTTCCACTTTGATTTCAGCAGCCAGTGTTGGGCTGATGATTACCCTGACAGAATGGAAAAGGGTAGCCTATTGTGGGAAGAATGTCTATTGGAACTGAACTCACAGCAAAACTGCTTGATTATTTTATCTGCTGAAAACCCACATAATTGGGTCAAGTGATACTATTTTTGAATTAGTACTGAATTCATCAAGTGTTAAAAAAAATAATCAATCTATCATTGTCAATTTTTTTCTGAAGTGTTTCCGTTTCTCTGTGTGAAACAATGTGCCATTTTTAAATTCATCAAAAATATGAGAACAAAACCTAGATGAATCTTATTGTTTGACTTTGAATAAAACTTCACGAAAAAAGTTAAATATTTTCCTTTTATACCAACATAAAGCTTTCAGTAGAAGCCTTTGTCTCTTTTCAGCCTGTAGTTCCAAATCACATCTGCTCAGGGGGCACTGAAGGAGAGCTGAGTTACTTCACTTCAGTAGCATCCCCATTATCTTGAATACTGCTGTGAATCCCTGTTTGAATCTTTATTAGCCTTTTTTTTTTCCTATAAGGATCTCTGACTCACAGAGTACATTCATAGATTGTCTTGCAGAATGCTATATCTTACAGCAGCTTCAGACAAATGAAGTAGGGAGAGTGTGTAAATAAGAAAAACCCATGAAGCCAAATATGCACTGCTGTCATTTGTGCTACACAATAAAATCAAACTGTGCAATGACCAGGATAACATCCATAACTGGCACTCTGCCTCCGAAAGGCACCTTGCTGGGAAATTTAGCAAAGTTCTTGATTGGTACTAAAGTCCATTTCTGGTAACATAAAAAGCTGGGTATGGTACATGTTTCTCGCATCTTGGGTTTCTTTTGTTAGGTTAAAAGGGTGGATATAGAAATTCCTTGAAGCACACTGGCTGGATTGTAAATTTACACTAGAAAGTAATGTCTCCAGGGACACTAAATATCCCATAGTCTAAGATTGCTTCTCAATACTGCTACGAAAGAATGCAACTCCTTGTCGGCTCTGATCTCCTTTCTGGATTCTCTGGCTCCACATCGGGACCTTCTCCCATGCTTCTCTCACTCAAGGAGAAATAGCAGCCAGGTGTTTGAAAAAGACCAGCTTTCTCAGAAGTGAGCGTAGACCTCAAAGTCACAGGGGCAGTTACTGAGATAGCCGCCTTACGTGCTGCTCTGGAAGCCTTTCCTGATGTGAACTAGATTTAAAAGTCAGCAGCAGCATCCTGTCTAATGAATACTGTGAGATAAGGGAAGAGACCACACAGCAATTGCCATTGGGAGTGACAAGTAGAGGTTTCCTTTCAGGTTAGGCGCAGTCTATACGTTTATTCAAGTAGAAAATAGGTAGATTAAGTGGTTGTGTTTGCCTGCTGCTAAGAGGACCTCACACAAAGGTTACTCATTTTCTGGTGTGGAGGTTGTTGGCAACTTGTTTCTATGTGAGCTGCTGCGTCTGATTAGCCCCGCTGCATTTCACAAGGGTTTCCTGACTTCATCACCTTCTGATCTGCAGCGTCTCAGCTCTCAAGCTGCTTCTTTTCTTATGCTCAGTCTCTGTCATCTGGCAGCTGTATTCTGCCTCGTCCAGCCACCCGCCTGGTTTGTCGCTATCATCCCTGAGCACAGAGAGAAGACAAAGCTTTATGATAAAGGAGGTTATGATTCATTCTGAAGCTTCTGAGAACTGAGGCACGGCATTACATCTCTGTGACAAACTCCTGAAAACATCAGGATGTCTCTATACTCTGACACTGAAGGATGCTGTTGTTCAGCAGCCTGAACAGAGATACCTTTTTATTTATTTATTTATTTATAACTAGGATAGAGAGATTTTAGACTTGAATGCACCATTCTTCACATAAGCCTATCGCTGTCATCCAAGAGTTGTGCTTAGCACAAATTTCTGAGCAACTACTTCAGCAACACTGGAAGAGAATGAAGACTGCACAGCAAGTGCACACTTGGCCTGGTTCATGAGCTTGTTGTCATCAAAATCCTGCTGCCTGCCAGAAGAAGTTTGTTTAATCTCTATTTTAAATGCTTATTAGAAAGCTCCTCCTTGCTGCTGTCTTTGATCCATTGTCTTGTCTGGAAAAAAATAATGGTGCTTTGCTGTTGTCAAGAATAGTGGGTGAACTTCACTGCCCAGGTTCAATTCTGAATGCATATAGGCTGCTTCTCTTGGAAGTACCTCTCTCCAAGTTAGCTTATTCTGAAGTTGATCCAACTATGTGTGAAGCAAGTGCAGTGGCAGTTTTGCAAGAAGATGGGGAAGCGCTGTGTGCTTGGAGATGTTGTCTCTCGTTCCCAAGTCTGTTTTAAAAATTGCTCACACTACTGTCTGTCACATGCTTTTCCCAAGAGCTTATCTTTGAGAACAAATATCTTTTGCATTTTTAAGTTTTCCCACTGAAATTCCATGTTGAATCTGCATGTTTAATGGGCTTTCACCGCTTGTTTTCTAAATCAGGCATTGTGATCCCTGGTACGTGACATACCTGGTAAGCAGAGTATCTGGTACCTTTAAAGGCAGTTGCCTTGGGAGCAGTCTGAGAAATAGAAGGAAGGAGAGGGCAAAAAGCAGCTGGTAAATACCCAGTCAAAGCGTGAGAAGGGAAGCGGAGAGAAAACAGAGCAGAGGTGTGGGGAGGATTTACTGATGCCAGTGGGAAGACTCCCACTTATTATCTGTATTGCAAGAGAAGTTAAGAGGTATCACATGAGCAAAGGCTCAGCTGCAAAAGGCAAAACAACCTGTTTTAATTCCCAAGGCAGTGCTTGTGTGTCAGCACTGTGTCTGCTCTTTTTGGCCCATGCCTTTTTCCAGTGACTGAGTTTGTCATAACCTTCCGTATACCACTAAGAGTGGTCTAGCTGAAGAAGAGTGGGAATGTCTCTGAGAACATTTTCTCAAGAATTTTTTCTAGAAAGCTTTTGTTTTAGTACAGTGCTGAAGGATGTGGGTGCTAGATTCTTAGTCTAATTCTCAAAAGAAAAAAAAAAAGTTAGCCTTGGACTGCTGTGCATTGGTTTCTTTAAGCCTTAGAAATGTCATTACTGTCTAAGTGTTTCTGGTTTTTACAGATTGCAGATTTTTCCTTTGTGCTATTCTTTTGTGTGACTTCCTAATGCCCACAACAGCACGGCCACAGGACTGAGATGGAACAGGTGTTTATACACAGGGTGCTGTTTGGGGCATAACTTGAGTCATACATGCGCCTGAGAACTGAACCCAGTCCTCCTTCCACTTCCAGTTGCCAGAGTAGCAGCTCCAGTTGCTTTCATTCCCAGCTCATGGTGAATACTAGAATGTTGCTTTTCCACATTAGCAGCCCTTTCTGCATTCTCTTTGTACTGTAAATAAATCAGGCCCAGAGCTGCAAAGAACTGGGCCAGCTGTAGCTGAGAATGATCCTTGTCTCATTCCACACGTGCAGCTCTCCCATTTCTTTCTTTTGTTCTGGAATTGGAGCCAGGCCTCCTCATCTAACTGACCATTCAGCAATGCCATCATGAGGTCGTGCTGTGCAGGTGCCTTTCATGTCCCTCTTTTTTATTCTAGCTCTTTCTCAGAATTTGAATTTGTTTCTTTCAAATGTTAGGTTTCCTTTTCCTTTCACTTAGCAGGTCCCTTCATTAACAGCTCCCTGGTCCAGCAGATACGCCTGTTACCCCTCTGAGCTCTGTGCCCTTTCCCCACCCCTTCTTATGCCCTTTATCTCTTAATTACTGTTAATGATCAGATGTTGCTTTGCTCTTTGCCTTTGGCCAAAGTAGTTGACACCATTTCATGCAAGACCCCATTTATTCAGATCCATTTTCCAAATCTTTTTGCAAAGAGGGGAGCTTTTCTATCACTGATTACACAGCATGGTGCCGCCCCGTGCCCCAGAGCTAAATCCACACATCCAGTGACACAGAAAGTAATTGCCTATCAGAAAAGCCAATGCACTGCTACCTGCTATAGAAAGTGTGAGATGCTGTCAGGGTGACAGGCCTGTCGCATGTTTGGCCAGGTGTAACCATGGTGTAGCACACGGAAAAATCTGTTTCTTTCTCCTAAGTGGAAGTAGCTCCTTCTGTTCTGGATGTAGCTGTTTGATGGTTTGTTTGTGTGACATGTTGGTATCTGTCCTTATAAAGGAGTGACATGTTTGAGGAATATCATCCTGGATATGAATTCTTAAAAAATGAAAGCTGCCTTAAAGTGATGCTGCTTTATGGCTGTCATTCCATTTGCAAGTAGGTGGTGATGAAATGTGCGTAAGAAATGATCACAAGTCTGACTTACACATATTCAGTGGGTTTATTTAAAATCCCTATCTAAAAAGTAGCAAGGTGTGCAAAAACAAGTACGCTGTCATTAATGATGAGAATGGACAGAAACAGTTGTGTTGAAATACAAAAAAAAAAAAAAGGTAGTGCTTTTGTTTAATTATGTGTTAATAAGTCAAACAGTCTGTTCTATTTGAGGATAAAGGCAGGTATTTCCAAATCGGCCCTTGCTCCCTGTTGGAATGGAAAGAAAATAGCAACATTTGTAACAAAGTAAAAATGTTCAGTGTAAAAACAAAGCGTTTCTGGAATGTTAAATAATCTCAGTGGGTTACATATGATTAAAGTGTAATCTAAAACATTAACTAGGACCTATAATAGATACACACATGTGGTAACATAAACTTTAAAATTACATGGATCAAAATGATAAAACCAAAGACATTGTCTCAGGTTCATGAGAATGAAATGAAAACTGGGGAGGATTTTCTTTGACAGTTGCTCACAGAAAACTTTGTTGCAACCAGTGCACTCCTGAAAAATATTTTTGCATTTTGACAGTATTTTACTTTCTGGAAGAGAAACTGCTTCTTGAAAACTACCTCCTAACACTAATACTTGTATCAGAATGCAGTAAACAGCACTTTCAACCTAGGCAGTGTAAAGGTGGGCACTGAGATGTGCGTTCAGTGATCTAAGAGCAGTTCTGGGCAGTTCTGGTTGTTGCTCTCTGTAGGAATTATGGATGATGAACAGTCTTTACCTTCGGGGGTTTTTTGACCCAGGCACCAAGAACTACATATCAGATTGCACAGGCACAGGTGCGTTTTGGCTCTCACATCTAGAGCAGTGTCGGGGAGCTTAAAGAGTCACTTTGAAGACCTTCTGTTAGATGAGCCAGGAGGATACACAGCAAGGGAATGTGGAAAGACTGCAGTCCCAGTCTAGGAGTGAGCTGCTTCCACAGCACATGGTGCTTGGTTTCCAGCTCTGAGCATCCAGCTGTACCAAGGTTGAGGTATTTGATCTCTGCTGGTGATGGGCAGCTGGCAGTGGATGTGACATGTTCTCTGCCCTGTTCCTGTGCTCAGTAAGAGTGGTGCTGCCGTGCACAGGAGGGGGTTGCTTCTGCTGGGTTTCTGGGCAGGTCTCAGCTGCCATTTTGTGTTCTAAGAGCTGTGCTGCTGGTTGTGTTTTAGGAGCGGATCCCTATGTGCTTATCAAGTGTGAGAACCAAAGCATGCGCTCCCCTGTGCAACATGATACGACCAGTCCCATCTTCGACACACAAGTGATCTTCTACAGAAAGAACATAGACAGCCCTATCATTGTCCAGGTGAGACAAGCCACTTGGGGTGGGCTGCTAAAGGCCGGTAGGGGAGCACAGCAGCATCACTGCGCTTGATGTCTGCCAACTGTTCCTTCGTATGACTGATACCCAGCGTGGAATGTGAGAACCTCCGCTCCCCTTACTGGGCTATGCCCGGAGCTATTCAGCTGCTCTGCTGAGTCTCTAGTTTAGGTCTCTTCCATAAAACAGCAACTGCTGACACCTAGGAATCAGAAGGCATATTTCATTCCAAGGACTGGAAGGAATCTACAGAATTATGTTTTGTCTCATGTGGTACCTGACAAAACAGAGACAAAGAAAAATCGAGTGTTGTTCAGAGGCAGTGTTTGAAATAAAACCAAAGCTAAGGTTGCTATTAAGAAGTTTTTTACCTTGAATTCTAGTCCTGTGGGAACTAGACCACACTGTTACCTGAGCACTAACTGGAGGTATTTAGAGCTTGGTATTTAGATGAGGCGGTCCAGGAAAACGTAGGGAGAGTAGACCAGCGTTTCAGTTTGATACACGCAGTTGTTCAGTATTAGAGAAATTCTAAGGACTATATTGTCTTTCATCAGTGTGGGGAGATCATTCAGTGAATCTGTGAATCAATTCACTGTTCTTGTAAGTGCCAGAAATTGAAATAGCTTTATAGCACTGTATTGCAAGAAGAGATACATTTCTGACTTTCCACTGCCTAATGCAGTACTGGTGCATAGTAACCCTGTGCCATAGTACCCTTTGGAACTAATAGGTATATTCTACAAATATTATAAATAGGAGGAGGATGATAACGGTGTTATCCCCCAACCCACAGACTGCAGTTACAGATTAGAGGGAACGGGTACAATAGCTGATGGAACATGCTCTGTGTTCTTGGCATGTGCAGGATTGCTTAATCCTTAGTAAAGATTTGCTTTGCACATGGGACCTCACTCCATCTCCCTGCGCTGCAGCTCGAACACTTTGACTTTTCCAGGGTAACTGAAAATTAGATACTAATGAACTTGACAGACCAAAGACTGGCATATGAGACTAGCCGCAAAGCCCACTGCTAACATCTTTTCAGTTGCTGCTTGCTATATGCCCAAGCGCATCCTGAGTAGTGACAAAGGACATGTCCAAGGACTCCAAACCTACTGCTGTCCCTTGGTCTAGCAGTGCGGGCCTGGCTCTAACACAGTCAGAGGAAAAGCACTGAAGACACTGCAGAGATGAGCACAAACAGTCAGTGGCACAGACACTTTTGATTGCATGTAGATTTTTACTGTTGATGAGCTCAAACAGGTAATTTTTATTCCTCTTCTAGGCAGGCTGTGACCTAGAAAGCAAAAAGCTCTATTTAGCTCCTTATTTGCATAGCATATGTAAATGAGCATGCAAATCCAGAATCTCCCACATGCTTTCTAGACAGTTAGCTAAATTTAGATGTTTGCCCCCTCCTCACTGCTTTTTTTTTGGTTAATGAGGATGACCCTCCTCCAGCACAACCCTTTCAGTTGCAGTGTGAAAGAAGCACTGCTTCAGCTGGGTTTATTTCTGTTTCCTTGTTTCTAGGTCTGGAACAGCAACATCTTGTGTGACCAGTTCCTTGGACAGGCGGTGCTGGCAGCTTCACCCAGTGACCCCAGAGAACAGCAGACTCTGCAGCTCCAAGGGAGAGGCAGCCGAGAAGCAACCGAGGTGCCAGGTCACATCACCGTCAAGGTTTTTTCCAGCGATGACCTCGTGGAGCTATGAATACCAAAGCCCCGCAGAGCCAGACAGAGCTGTCACCTCACAGCAGGGGGGCTTGTCTGTGCTTTCTGTGTGAATGACTTGGGAGCAAAGGTTGCGCATAATCATAATCACTTTAAAAAGAAAAAGCCCTCTAACTCTCCCCATTATCCATGATAACAGGGAGAGAGGCTTTTAAAGAGGGGAAAAATGCATAGTTATACACATATATATGTTCATGATACAGCAAATACAGTAGAAGAGGGGCCAAACTAAGCATTAGCAGATAAGCTAATTAAGATACAACTGTATTCTCCAGCAGCATCTTTCAGGAGCTTTCGGCACATGAGCTGGAAGCACGTGTGACTGTTCTCACAGGTTCCCAGCACACCATCATCTGTTCTCAGCAGTGGGACGGGAGACAGGCAGGAACGGCTGCATCTCCATGGTCATGTACCAGCAGGTTGGTGGCGTGGCAAGCACAAGGTGGATTTGCATGTTTCAGTCCTTGTTCACTGTCAGGCTGTATTTGGGAGGGAGATTTTTTTAAGCTTTGATTGGAATTTTTTTCCCCATATAGGGATATAAAATTCTTGATGAGTTTCATTGTTATCGCAACAGATCAGATGTTTCTGTTCCTTGGTGAAAATGTCATTATTCAAGGAGTTCAGTCATAGGTCGTAGCCTTAAGACCAGGCATGCCAGGGCAGAATGTTAAAATAGAAGGACAGATCTTGCAGTGCTGATTTGAACACCACAGCAAATAAGAGCATTGCCTGCAGAAAGGCTCTCAGATTGACTTTTTTATTCTTCTGTTCACCTCAGGCTGATGATGACTGGCAAACTAGTATCTCTGGCTAAGGGAAGGGCGCTTCACAATTCCACTATGGTTCTGCTCAGAGGCCAAATTGAGTAATGGGAGCCTCCTTGCTAAAGAGGCTTTGTTTAATCCACATGATGCTAAAAATTGTACAACACTCCTTGTGCTTCATTGGATGTGATGTGTAGCACCAGATTGAAAGAGGAAAAAATTCGCTCTCAATTATGATGGGTTGTAAACCAAAGAAGCTGTGCCCTGGCAGGTACCAGGCTTCACTCTCAAAATTTTGCATTGTTTTTTTGCTGACAGAGCTGATATCTTTGATGAAGTGTAGCTTGGGTATAATGGAGGACAGACATTGTTTCTATTTCCTTCGAAGCAGGGTTTCGGTACAAACTTTCTTTTCATTTTTGCATATAGCCTGATGGCAGAGTTTCCTCACAGGAGACATTTCTGCGTTGTCAAGCTGTGCAGTGATCCTGGCAGTGTAAGAGGCTCACTTGTTAGATGACTTGGAAATGGATTTTATATGGTTGCAAATTCTGGTCTTGAAAGTGAAGCTAAAGGATGACTATTCTGCCTTTTTTAGAGTCAGGAAATTTGGATTTCTGTGTACCTCATAACCGCATCAGCCATTTTGTGTAATTTTTATAATTTATAAAATGGCCCTCAATAGAGATAGTTTTCACAAATGGCTTTGAAGTCTCCTCAGTACTCCAAAAGGATCATTGCTGTGGTGGGAAAGTGCTTTGTGTGACATGTTGAAGATGGAATGTAAGGCTATGAATGGTATTATACTGCCATCAGCATAGTTGCATGTACCAAGTACCTAAATCCAGCTCTCTTTTTAAATAGCTTGGGCTCAAGCCATTTGGCACGCAGAGCATTTGTCAGATGTGAACTACATGTGGTTGACAGCCCCACAGGCAAGTGTAATTCTTCTCTGTAAACTTATAGCTTCATAGTTTCTTACTCACAGATATGTCTGTAAACTTTTTGTTTAAAAAAAAAAAGTGTGAACTTTCTCATACAGACCGGAGCTTGGGCAAGCCACACAGGGAACTGCAGCTCAGTCTGAGCCCTGCACACAGACCTGTTTGCTTTGCTTCTCCTCACATACTATTTGATGCTGTGGTAGCTGCTTCTCAGCAGTGTGGCATGATGGGTGACTGTAGCCTGTTGACACACCTTCACCGTACAGGTGGAAAGCACCATACTGGCATTCCAGCACCGTTAAAGCCCCACACTGCGTGTGCAGGAGAGCACGCTGAGGCACAGCAGCATAGCTCATGTTGTATGACCCCTGTTTCAGACAGACTTTTCTCCAGGAGCTGTTCTGTATGAGATGGGTGCAGTAAGGAGGGGTTGGCTTGGCCAGCTGATTGATTTAGGTCAGTGTTTAGCCTGAAGAAGATGCCTCTTAGAGGTGGCACCCAGCACGGCCAGGCTGCTTTCCCTCTGCGAATGCAGGCAGCTGGCAGGAGACCGGAGGCTTATGCCTCCCTGCCCCAGTGCTTGCCTGAGCTCATCAAGGGCACAAAGCCATCTCACCTCCAAGCCAGAGCGGGGGTCCCTTGGCTGTGTCCTTTGAGCCCTGCAGCCCTGGCCTTCAGCTCCCAGCGCTGCTGCCACATTTCAGCATCTGTGTAAGGGTTGTCCCCAGCATCAGCGAGGCAGTGGGAGCTTGACCAGCAATTCTTTGTTGTGTACAGCCTGACAAAGAAGGAAGTCAGGGTGGAGTGTATAAAACTCCTGATTTTTAGGCCTCGATATTTGGCCTTTTGACCCAGCTCAAGACATTCCCAGTTTGTCCCCATGCTGTGGAGACAGGGGCCCTTGAACACCAGTGCTGGTCCAGCTGGAAATAGAGCTCTGATGCTCTCAGCATTGCCCTGAGGGTGTCGCAGTCCAGTGCTGGTAGCTGTGGGAGCTCAGGCATGCTGAGACCAAGCAGAATGTCTGTACCTCTGCATTTATTAATTGTTGGAAGTAGTTGGAACAGGCAGGATTTGCCCAGCAGCAGGAGCTGATCCAACCTGGGAACCACGACTGGCTGTGCTGATGTACAGAGGCTTCTGGCTTCCAGGCAATCCTAGGTGAAGCCAAGGCAGGAGCGGCTTGAAAGGGGCTTGCTGCACGAGGGCCCGGGCAGGGCAGGGCGCCTGCTGCTCTGTGGGCTCTTTCTCCTTTTGTACGTCTTGCCATGCACTGAAAGCAAAGCCAGCTCTGCTGGGTTTTCTCTTACATAGGTGGTAAATGTGATGATATGTTTGAGATAAGAGGATTTACTTTTCAGACAGATACAGGAATTTAAGATCAAATGTTACCAGGTCATCATTGTACTGCTGGGCAGTATTTATTAACAATTAATGAAAACTTGTGGAAAAATGAATATTTTTTTTTTTTTTTGTGAGGGACTGCATTTACGTATGCACTTGGGCCACCTTCAGCAAAGAGTTTTGGTTCCCAAAAATTAAGACAGGGAAGTAGTTAGACAATGTTTCATTTCAACCTTCCTTTATTTTTTAATGTGAAGTGACTTAAATAAAAGTTTAACAAAAAAATAAATGTGTTCAGTAATTTCTGAGATGAAACAGTTGGTTTCAGATAAAAGAAATCGTTTTGGGATGACCCCAAATGACATTTTTCAGCTTGCTCAAGAAGAAAAATGTATCTCAGCTCTTCACTGAACAGTTCTCCCCCCACACCTACCTTTTACTTCCCAACTGCTCCCTACTTTCCCCCCACGAGTTCCCAGCTCGCTGTGCTCTCCACTGTTTGTAGCCTTCCTTGCTGTCCCTCACCCTGAGGAAGGCCAAGCCCCAGGGCTGGGGGCTCGCCCTGTCCCTGGCTGCCCAACAGCGGTGTCTCGGGGTCCTGCTAGGTTTTATGGTGTGATTCAGACCACTTTCCAGCCGGAGCCCCCAGGCAGAGTGCTATTTATAGTATTTACTTAAAATGCTCTTTATTTTATTGAAGCTCAGTTTTTATCCTGACTGCTGTGTTCCCATTCCCTGCTCTCTCCACCAGGATGTGAATCCCTGACTCGCCCTGCTGTTAGGCCTGGGCAGATGCTTATTTGCCTCCTATGGCACACCAGAGCAGCACCTCTGCGGAGATAACGGGCCGCCTTTGCTGAGCACCACGCACAGCGGTGCTGCCGGGGCTGGAAGAGCTCCGCTCCACCTGTGTCTTTGCTGTTTGTCTCAATTAAATGCTCACTGTTTTGAATTCTCGCTCTAGGGTGGCTGCAGGGTAGGTGACAGATAGCAGCTGCTGCAGCATGGTCTCCCGGCGGGGGTGCAGAGTATGGTCCCAGGTGTGAACGGTGCCACAGCTGCAGTGTTCGGGAGTGCGTGTTACCGTCTGCAACTCGTGGGGAAAACAACCGGCTGTTGGTGCCGCCAGGTAAGTGCTGCTCCTATCGGCGGTCAGTTATGGAGGCCTCTTCTACCCCAAAGGAGTCAGCACTAAGGCTGGCACGCCTGCAGGCGCTGCGATAGGAGCCACCGCACCTTTGTGTCTGTCCCCCTGCCCGTGCCAGGACCACCACGCATGGTGGCTTGGGTGCAGGGAAAAAGCTCCAGCAGCTGAGCTGGGCGTCCCCGCTGCCTGCTGCTCCCACAGCAGCGTGACTCTGCAGGCAGGCAGGGCCAGGCCCCTTCTCCTCGGGGGGACGCTGGGACCCCTTCTCCTCGGGGGGAGACGATCCTGGGACCCCTTCTTCTCTGAAGGGAGGTGCTGGGACCCTTCTTGGGAGGAGAGGGACACTGGGACCCCTTCTCCTCAGGAGGGGGGGACGCTGGTACCCCTTCTTGGGGGGGGGGTGGGCACAGATGCTGGGGCCCCTTCTCCTCAGGATGGGGGGACGATGCTGGGACCCCTTTTCCTCAGGGGGTACGACACTGGGACCCCTTCTCCTGGGCGTGGGCGGGGCGCTGGGACCCCTTCTCAGGGGGGACGCTGTGAGTGTGCGGGGGCAGGGGTCCGTGTGCTCAGGCACGGTGGGCAGCGGGGCCTGGCCGGCAACGCGCCAGACCGCGGCCTCCCGCCCCGCGGCAGCCGCGCCGCCCAGCCGGCCCTTCCGCCATGTCGGCCGCTGAGCCCCGCTGCGCGCTCGCCGCGCCGCTGATGGGCCGCGGGGCGCTGGGGCCGCGCCGCCCGCCGCCGCGTGGGGGAGCCCGCGCCCCGCTGCGGCACCGCCGCCGGCCCGGGCGGGAGTGAGGCGGGCGCCATCTTGCCCCGGCGCGGCGGGGCCGGCGGCGGCGGCTGTGAGAGGAGCGCGGGGCCGGGAGGGCGTGAGGGGCGGCGGCGGGGGCCGGGGGGACACGGCGCTGTGCATGCCTGCCTGCATACACACACGGAGCTGACCGAGCCCCGGCGCCTCTCCTGCGGCAACGGGTCTTCAGATACAAATACAGTACAGAGAGAGCGTGTTATATTTACAGAAGGGCCGCCGTGTATGTATAATGTATAAAAATAGGCGGTATATAATATAGATGGTTAGAGAGAGGAAATGTTATTTAAGGCTCTGTGCGTGTACACATGTACATACATGTTCTGGGATACATGGAATCCCAGGTTGGAAGGGACCTCACAGATCATCTGGTACAACCTTTTTGGTAAAACCATGGTCTAGACGAGACAGACCAGGGCCCTGTCCAGCCAAATCTTAAAATTTTGTATCCAGTGCTGGGGAATCTACCACTTCCCTGGGGACATTATTCCAATGGCTGATTGTTGTCATTGTGAAGAATTGTCCTTTTGTGTCCAGTCAGAATCTCCCCAGGAGTAACTTGTACCCCTTACCCCTGTCTTTTCCATGTGACTCCTTGTAAAAAGGGACTTTCTGTCTTTTTTACTCACCCTTTAAGTACTGGAACATGGTGATAAGGTGTCCCCTAAGCCTTCTCTTCTCAAGGCTGAACAAACCCAGTTCTGTCAGCCTTTCCTCTATGGCACGCTTCCCAGTCCTCTGATCATCTTTGTGGCCCTTCTGTGGACCCTCTCAGCCCGTCCACATCTTTTCTGTGTAGCAGGGACCAACACTGAACACCGAGTTCCAGGTGTGGCCTGACAAGCGCCGAATGGGCTAATGGCTTCTTTACCTCTGCTGGTGTTGCCCTTATTTCAGCAGCCCAGCATCCTGCTGGCTCTCTTCACCACAGCAGCACGCTGTTTGCTCATATTGAGCTTGTTGCCCAGCAGGACCCCCAGATCCCTTTGCACAGAGCTGCTCCCCAGCCGGGTAGATCCCAGCCTGTCCAGTGCTCTTGGATTGTGTTTTCCCGGGTGCAAGACCTTACGCTTGTCCTTGTTGAGCTTCATAAGGCTCTTGTTACTCCACTCTTCCAGCCACTCAGGCCTTCCTGCAGGGTGGCTCTCCCTTACAAAGTGTCCATTTCCCCAGTCAGCTTGGTATCATCAGTAAACCTTGTGAGGGTACAATCGATCCCGTCTTCCAGATCACTTACGAACAGCATTGGGGCCCAATATCAATCCCTGGGGGACCCCACTTGTGACAGGTTGCCAGTTTGAAAAGGATCTATTTACCACCACCTTCTGGGTGCTGATCGGTTTTTCTCTAAGAGGAAACTATGAGAAAGCGTAGTGAAAGCCTTGGGGAAATCCAGGTAGACAATGTCCACCACTCGCCCCAAATCAGCCAAGCAGGTTACTTGGCAGGCAGCGATCAGGTTTGTCAAGTACAATTTGCCCTTGGTGGATCCATGCTGGCTTTTCCCAATCATGTGCTTCGTTTGATGTGTGATAGTCCCTAGGAGGATTTGTTCCTTACCTTTCCCAGGGACTGAAGTAAGACTGATGGGCCTGTAATTTCCTGGATCCTCCTTTAAACCTCTCTTAGCCAGCTCTCTTAACACCCTCGGGTGGTTATTGTCAGGGTGACAATACAGTTAGCGTGTATGTTACACATATACAACAGTCTCTTTATCTAAGGGTCTATCTTTTATATGTCTTTATATTTACATGTATATGACATGCATGGATAGCGGGAGAGAAATAAATCATAGAATCACAGACTGGTTTGGGTTGGAAGGGACCTTAAAGCCCATCTAGTACCAGCCCTTGCCACAGGCAGGGACACCTTCCCCTGGACCAGGTCACTCAGAGCCCCGTCCAGCCTGGCCTTGGGCACTGCCAGGGATGGGGCACCCACAGCTGCTCTGGGCAGCCTGGGCCGGTGTCTCACCACCCCCACGGTGAGGAATTTCTTCCTAATATCTCATCTAAATCTCCCCTCTTTCAGTTTAAAGCCGTTGTCCCTTGTCCTATCACTACATGCCCTTGTGAAAGCTCCCTCCAGCTTTCCTGCAGCCCCTGTCAGGCACTGGCAGGCTGTGCAGGGTCTCCCTGGAGCCTTCTCCTCTCCAGGCTGAACCACCCCGACTCTCCCAGCCTGTCTTCACAGCAGAGCTGCTCCAGCCTCTGAGCATCTTCGTGGCCCCTCCGGCCTCCCTCCGACAGGTCCGTGTCCTTCGTGTGCTGGGGCCAGAGCTGCACGCAGCACTGCGGGGGGGGCTCAGGAGAGCAGAGAGGCACAATCACCTGCCTCACCTGCTGGCCACGCTGCTTTTGGTGCAGCCCAGGATACCGTTGGCTGGCTGGGCTGAGAGCGCACATCGCTGGGTCATGTTGAGCTTCTCATCAACCAACACCCCCAACCAAGTCCTTCTCCTCAGGGCTGCTCTCCACCCAGCCTGTACCTGTGCTTGGGATTCCCCCAACCCACGTGCAGGACCTCGCACTTGGCCTTTTTGAACTTTGTGAGGTTTGCACAGGCCCACTGCTCAAGCCTGTCATGGTCCCTCTTGATGGCACCCCTGCCCTCCAGCACGTCAACGATCCAACACAGTTTGGTGTCGCAGCAAACTTGCTGAGGGTGCACTCAGTCTGGTTGTCTATGTCACCGACAATGATGTTAAACATCGCTGGTCCCAATCCTGACCCCTGAGGAACATCACTCGTCACTGGTCTCCACTTGGACATTGAGCCGTTGACCGCAGCTCTTGAATTCCTTATCCACCGAATGGTCCGTCCATCAAATCCATGTCTCTCCAGTTTAGAGACAAGGGTGTCGTGCAGGGCAGTGTCAGATGCTTTGCACAAGTCCAGGTAGATGACAGCAGTCGCTCTTCCCTCATCCGTCAGCACTGTAACCCCGTTGTAGAAGGCCACCAAAGTGTTACGTAAGTTGCTTGCACACTCTTTCCTATATATAAAAAAATATATAACATGTATGTACACACACATAGTTGAATCTATATAGAGAGGTATATTAAAAACATATGGATGGACAAGAGATTGTTTTATAAGGGTCTCTGTACATATACATAGAAAATCGTTATGTATTTGTAAGAGGGCCTGTCTTGTCTGTGTATATATATGTATACATCTTATAATATTTTCATATACATATCTAAACTTACCTATGTATGTACAAAATGGAGTTACATAGTAATAGAAGGATGTCTTTCCCCATCCCCCCCATGTATAGAGTATGTAAATATATAAAAAGGTTTTAATATTTCTAAATAGTTTTGGTTTTAATATATTTTTGTATATATATGGCTAGAGAGAATTATATGAAGAGCTCTGTGTGTGCATGCATGCACACACACATGCATAAAATATATATAGTGTATAATTTATAGAAAACATCATGCATTATACTATACATGACAATATATATTGTGTGCAACATTTATAGAAAGGCCTCTGTATATATAAATATATGCTATATGATATATAGATGGCTGAGAAGGGAGCATTAAATAAGGGCTATGGCTTGAGAGGTTATATGGAGGGATTGTGCATATGGATGTGTGCGCACTCATGTACGATATATAAACTATGTAATTGGTTTTATATATATATATATATAAAGTGGGGGTGAGAGTATGTGTTAGCTAGTTACATCTCTCTTGGTCTTTAGGGGGCATGGGTATTCATATAGGTACTATAATGTATATGGCTAGTGAGAGAGACAGCACGCCATGGTTATAGCAGGGTCTCTACCCCCCCCCTCCCAATATAATGGGGGGGGGGGGGGCAGGGGGAGAGAGCTAGCTTTTTGTAATTACAGAACACTTCACTCTGGCTACCTGCTTAGGTTAAGAAAGAGTGAGTGTGTATGTGCGCACATGTGTGCTTGCACACCTTCCCCCCCACCCCATCTCTCACTTGACAGCTGTATACAGTATAGAGTACATGCATCTCTGTAGCACTAAACACACGTGCTATCTGTAATAATTATATTGTATGAGTATAGGTATTTCTAAAATCTGCATACACCCCCATATAATGCTCCCTTGCTCTCCTTAGCAATCCTTACATATATATTTTATAACTGTATTTATATGTATGTGTTATGTATATATGTATACGTACATACATATAATACATAAAATATGTTGATGGAGAGAGAATTATATAGTTATATAAGGGTCTCTGTGTATATCTAGGTATTCTCTATATAAAATATAATTTATACACAGAGAACAGATAACTATGTAACACTGTCTATATACTATATTGTAGATTTTATCAATATGTAGGTAGACACATATATTAATAGATACATGTATATGTATAGCTATACATATGTGTATATATGCATATAGAAAGAAATAGCGATATACAAAATTATGGTATGTACTAGACTATATATATAAATAGCAAAGGTGTGTGTTACATAGTTTTAAGGGTCTCTGTGTATACATATAAAATGCATATACAAATAGGTCACTAGGAATAGAGTATGAGGATTTCATATATATGTCTAAAATTTTATATCTGCTATACTCTAGAGAGCTACAGCATGAGACTTTGTTCATTTATATAAAGGTCTCACTGTACGTGTATATCATATATAGATGTATAGGGCTAGAGTGAGTTATAGTCACAGAAGATGTGCTCTTTTTAAATATATACAGACATATTTAATATATGTATATATTGTGTATGTAAACAGCTAGTATGTTTGTCAGCTATGTAAGGGTCTCTCTGTGAGGCCCTTTCATAACCACAACATGCTTTCTCTCACTGATGACTTTTGCATTACAGCAGCATTAGCTCTTTTATACACATGCACACTATAGATAACAGTACATAATCACGTTGTTCTCACTATTTGTAATAAATATATTTTTAATATATGTGTATATACATATGCAGTTATAAAATACGTTGTATAGTATATATAGATAACCAGAGTGTTTTGCTCTATGTGTACATATATACACATATATACTATAGAGAGCTACTGTCACATAGGTAAAGGTGTGTGTACACACACATTTAAAAATACACATACATAAATTGCTGGTTACATACCCGAGGGGGGAGTACATGTACAGATAGACATGAGCAGCACACATGAAGCTGGGCAGGGAGACTGTGGGTTACATGGTTGCACACACATGCACACAGCTACTTTACTTGTGTCTTCTCTGTGGCCAACGTACAGCCCTTTGCTGGCCTGTGCTGGCAGGTTATGTCCCCTGCAGGGGGGACAGGTGACCCCCCCTGCATTTAAGGGAGGCAGCTGTCCTGCCTTTCCCACCACTGCCCAGGTTACCCAGTCACCCAGCAGTTGTGGAACGGCTGCGTGGGAATGGGAGCCAGGATGTGGCGTGGCGGCCAGGCTGAGGTGTGACGGAGTGAGGGGGCTCACCCTCACCTGTGCAGAGGCTGGAGCCCCCACTCCCCCACCTTCTGCCACTGTTAGCAGCCACCAGTGAAACTCTCAGAGATGGAGCCACTGCTAGGGAAGACTGTGGCTACGCAGCCAGCGCAGCAGGGAACAGCGGACTCACGGCACCTACAGCAGCATGCAGGCTGCCTCCATACCGCTAACAGCAGCATCACTTACCTTCTGAGCAGGTGGCCAGGTGATTTCCCCTCCCCCTCCCATGTTGCGAGAGGAGCAGCGCAAGAGCTGACATGACGTGACCAGTGTTCAGTAAGCGGTTGCCAAGATTTCCGGGCAGCAGCTGCAGCTAATCGCCGTCCGTGTAACTCACCGTATTCATCAGGAGGGGGTGTTGGTTCTTTATAAATATGGAACAATGGAGATGCACCAGAAAAATCGCAGCACTCCTTTGTGCAGCGTGGGGAGCAGCAGAAAGGCAGCAGGCCTGCTTCAGCGAGCACAAGGAGCCCCACTAGCAGAGGAAAATGGGCCGGTGGCAGGTTAAGTCCTGTTTCAGGACATGACACACTAGTGGCACAGGACAAAGCTACAAGCACACAAAGCCATACAGATGAAGCCTGTGATGCTGCAGCTGACTGAAGCTGCTCTCTCTTCAGCCAGCATCCTGCAAATCCTATAGGAAACGCTGCAGTCACACAATCCATGGGTATTTATAACTTTTATTTGCAATACTTTAGGTCCAAGTTTCAAACTGCAATATTTTTACACTCAAGACACAGTCATGCACAATCCATATTTCAATTTTCTATTGCTTCAACCACAATTTAAAATAACTTAATATTTGAAACAAAACCCAAAATCTTAAAAAAAAAGATGCTGAGGTCAGTAAGATGGATCCATGCCATCAGCACATTTACAAAGTAAATAACTTAGTTCTCTTTTTAAAAAGATCAGTTACCTCTTAATCCAAAGTTACAGGAGATTTTTTCACTACACATTTGTTTTTTGTTTTTTATCTTTTATGTTTTTCTTTTTTTCTGTTTTTTCTTCTCTTTTTTCTTTTTCTTTTTTTTTTTTTAAACAGATAACACATCCTAAAAAAGGAATGTACAGCAAAATGAGATACATTTCTGATAAACAATGAAAATGTAGGCTCCTCCTCTGTTTACATTTGTCTGGATACCCTAAAGAAAAAAAAATAATGTAGCAGACACCAGCGCAGGTGTGAACTGGTTGCTTTGGACTAAACTGGAGTTTAGCATTGTTACATCCTGATCCAGTCAAGAGTTGCAGAATTCTTTTGCAGATCTTCCAGAACCGTATGCCTGTACGCACAGCATCTGCAGTGCAGGCGCAGCACCAGTGTAACTCAGGGTACTCCCCCATGGAATCTGGGCTTTGCCCAAGAAGGAGGTGTTCTCTTTACTGGGGGCTATGGTGTGCGCAGGCCTTTGCTACTAGTGCCCATCTAGAGCAGCTCCCCGTCATTGCTTACCTGCCAAGGCAGATACTGGCAGCATGAGAGTCGCACCTGAAGAGCTGAGAGGGTTTTTTTCCCCTGTTGCTGTGCTACAGACTGATTTAGCAGCATTGCATAAACAGTGTGACAAAAAACCAATTGCCTTTGTGCACCTTAAGCTCAAAGGTCAAAAAAATCTCAGCAGGCGTGGATCTAAGAGACTTGCGTGCTTCGTGTTTGCTGTCAACCCGCTTCTGACCTGGACAGCTTGGCACGGTGGAGACTTAAGAGCTATGGGCAGCTCCCTTCCACCCAGCCAGCCGAGGGACACCGCCAGCCCCTGGCACGCAGGGCATCCCCAGCACCTGCTTACGCAGCGACCAGTTCTGCTGTCACTGCAGCCAACCACCACAGTCTCACTGACCACAACGGGAGCAGCAGCAGTGCCTGTAGCAAGCCCCCATGGCTGGGCTGGACAAACGACACAACATGCAGCAACAAAAGGCCCCGTCTAAAACCAACCACCTGCCACTATTTTCTCGTGTTTGCAAGTGTCACACTAGCCTGAGGCATCTGGGAGCCCTCAACGCAAGCATGGACTTCAGGTGACAGGCTCTAGGCTCTTGGAGGTTATGCACAAAGGGAGGTGAGAACTCCCCCGCCAGACCAAGCTTACACATTGGAAAGGCTGCTGCGAACAGGCAGGGCAAAGGGCAGAGAAACGAGGCTCTTGAGCACTTCATCTGAGCCAGTAACATGGTCTTGGTTAGCAGCCACGGAGCACAGCAAGAAGAGAGGGCACAGCAAGAGGGACAAAATCGGTCAAGCATAGAGACTGGAAAGAGCAAGACCTGTGAGAGGTAACACACTTATTTCTCACTTCAGAAAACTTGTTTCAAGCCCCTGAAAGGACTGAAGGACAGAGAGGAGGCGAGACACAACCAACACTCGTGTTCTCAGCTCATACACTCAGTGTTACGGAGGCAATTTGATTAACTGTATTCTGAGTAGCTGCGTTTAGCACTGGCAGCTTAGCACTAGTAACTAAAGTAGTTGAAGCCTTAAGCCGCAAGAGCTGACCGAGAGTAAACTTACTGATAAAACTAATGCTGCTAGCACAGAACTAGCTGAATCTGGCAGACAGAATCACAGAATCATTTAGACTGGAAAAGACCTTTAAGATCATCGAGTCCAACTGCAAACCCAGCACTGCCCAGGCCACCACTAAACCATGTCCCCAAGCGCCACATCTACATGGCCTTTAAACACCTCCAGGGATGGTGACGCCACCACATCCCCGGGCAGCCTGACCCACTGCCTGACAACCTGTTCCGTGATTTTTCCCAGTACCCAATCTATACCTCCCCGGCGCAACCGGAGGCTGTTTTCTCTTGTCCTATTGGTTGTTCCTTGGGAGAAGAGACCGACCCCCACCTCGCTGCACCCCCTTTCAGGTAGTTGCAGAGGGTGATCAGGTCCCCCCTGAGCCTCCTTCTCTTGAGGCTGAACACCCTCAGCCGCTCCCCATAGGACTTGTGCCCCAGCCCCTGCCCAGCGCTGGACATGCTCCAGCACCTCAACATCTTTCCTGTACCCAGGATTTGTGGTGCAGCCTCACCAGTGCCCAGCACAGGGGGACAATTGCTGCCCTGGTCCAGCTGGCCACACTGTTTCAGATACCAGCCAGGGTGCTGCTGGCTGCCTTGGCCACCTGGGCACAGGGCTGGCTCATGTCCAGCCAGCTGTCAGCCAGCCTCCCCACGTGCCTTCCCACCAGGTACAAGCAGAATGAAGATAAGGCGCAAGGAGACAATTCCAAGTGAATGAAGTAAATTCAGAAGGCGGCCAGACCAGCAACCGTTAAAACCAGTAAGAAACCAAAAGGCCACTGACTAGAATTAAGTGTTTGGGCTTGGGGATCAGGTGATGGGTGGTACGGGTATGAGAGGCATGAATGGGAGTAGGGGTCGGTCTCTGGAGGCACCCAGCTCGACACCTCACCTGAGAACTAGTAACAGAGGAACTGGAAACCTTCACTCAGACCTTACGTTAATCACTGGGATCCTGGGGTCGGACCCTGCTACAGCGGCCAGTGTGGATAAACCCAGTTACACCAGAGCTGTGATTCGGTGTGTGCGCACAGGCCCAACTGCTCTTCCGACTTGCATTCGCACCTGCCAGCTCAGCGCGCCATGGCCAAGCGCAGCCCTCGGCTTCGTACGTAAGCTGAGCAAGGCAAACGCCAGGAGCAAGCCTCGCAGCACCCGCGAGTGATCCCCAGGCAGCTGTGAATGGTGCTGCTCAAACAGAGCAGGAGGCACCTGACACACAGATGCTGAAGCTGATGTGTGGTCTGCTGGGAAACTGTCCAGTGCAAAGCCACCGTGCTCACAGGTTATTAAAACAATCAGTAATTTTCCATATTATCAACTTTAATTAATGACATTGCCCCCAGTCCCCTCACTCAGGGTCAGGTTCTAGCAGAACACAAGTGCTTGCTTGCGAGAACTGCTAAGCAGCGAGAACAAAGTGTGCAGGCTCATACCCACACGGGCAAGCCACGGGCACACCACAGGGCACCCACACATCCCTCCTCTTTCCTATAATAAATACTGTTTTTTCTTTTGTGATAGCTCTTGTCACCAAAAGTGCACGCAACCCTTGATAGGTTCAGGCCAGTGATGGTTTATGTGCGTGATGTACACCAAGGACTACGGCAATCGGCTCTAAACCACATCCAGAGAGACAATGGATAAGCAAGATTCTGCAAGCTTCAGCCAGAAAAAGAAATTACTTTGTCAGCTCAAGGAGAGACACAAGGGAAGAGAAATTTTAAAGACCTGCAGACCACACTCTAAGAGACCTGGGATGTTTTCTGTTGAAACACAAAGGTTGTCCTTTGCCTGCTTCATGAAAATGGGGGACTAAAATTATTTACCTGGTCACAGGAGAGGCAGAAAGAAGATAAAAACCAACCCAACCCAACCAAGCTGAACATTTAAATTTATGGGTCTTCAACAGCTTGCCTGATCACCCACCATTTAGCTGCTGCATGTCTGCACATGGATGAACAACAGTCCGGTGGGAGGGTGTGTGGCCCATTAAATTTAGCAAGGCAAAGCCGGCACTGGCGTGGCGCACGGCCTGGCTGCCAAGGACAGAGACCCTGGCTCCGGCCTTCAGTGGCAGGTGTTACCGGGCACGCTCGGGCTCTGCTCAGGACTAAGAAGTACAAGTACTTACATGCTCACTGTGAGGAACATTCAGCAGCCACACCATTGACTATACAGGGGAAATAACCACCATACAGACAACAGGACATGGTGGCATTTCCTACAACGAGAGGACTGGCGACACGTACTTGCTTCCCTTCTTGTAGCGACTGGAATGTGCTTTGTTTTCGGTGGCAGGACACAGGGGGACTGACTGACAGACCTGCTGAGGTGCAGCCATTGGCCTCGAAGAAACTCAGCACAAACAGCTAAAAAAATACTTGAGTTGGTGTGTGTGTAGTGTGAGTCGGCCAACCAGTAGCCAAAGATGGAAAATAAACCCAGATATATTTACAAAAGCACTGGACACAAGAGGTGAGAATGCAACCCCGGACCAAATTTGGGATCAAACCCTGAGAGCACTGTAAGATCCACCCCTGTGCAGGCTCCCAGGAGCGCATGCAGGAGCTGTATGGAATTTTACATAGGTATGGTTCTTTTTTTTTTTTTTTCTTATTTTTTTTTCTTAAATAAATATGTAATAAAAAAACTACCCCACTTCTCTGTGCTTCTCAAACTCCCCTGCCTGTACTGCTGTCATGCTTCTGTCCCAAAACATTAAAACCACAGCAAGCTACCAGGTCATTTTCACACATCTCCATTGCAGGGATGCTATCATCGGCAAGCTCTGGATAGGATTTTTACTATTTAACAAATTTTAAAATAAAGACAAACAATCTTTTAAAACCTTGGAATGAAAGTGTTTGAAATCAGTTTACCTATGCTTTTTGCCACAGAAACAGCCTATTTCTAATACTCCGAAAATATATATAAACTAATTGCTTCATCTGAGGATAGCAGTCAGAAAACCCAGGATAGTTCCAGAGATATTTCAGTATTTGTCTCTTTCCTTTCTGCAAGGTCAGTGCTACTCTGAAACCCAACACACCGCGTGAGCCTGTAAATGATGGACAAGACTTGCCCCTCTCAGGACTGTTTTTTGTTTTGTTTTAAATATATTAACATACCTCTTCCACATTTCCTGTCGGAGTTTGGAGGATATAAATGCAGCTGCCATCTTTCAGCACCCAGTGACGGAGAGGTTGGTGCCAGAGACTGTCTCGAGCACAGAGCCACGGGGACGCCAGAGGTGCGCTTCCCTGCATGTCAAACAGTCTCAGTCCATGCTGAAAACAGCCACCAGCAGAGACTATTTCTGTTGAATCTTGCCTGCCTCCCAGGAATTTTTTTTTAGAAGAAACCTCTAGATTTGCCAATGCAAAGAAAAATACAGTATTTAGTAAAATAAAAAAGTAAGGCCTCTCAGTACAGCAGCTGTCTTTAAAAAGCCAGTGCCAACAATATTCTATATGCTGGGGCACACACTGACCAAAAAAAACCCAAAAAACAAACCCAAAGATGCTACCATCTGATGTCCCTATTTTCCACATCTGTTATCTTGCAGGAAGTTGCATTGGTGGGTTATTTTGGTTTTTAAAGTAGAGATGCTGAAATACTTATAGGTAAAAAAAATAAATAAGGAAAAAACCAAGTAGTTGTGTGCCATAAAACGGTGCTTTCCTTCTAAAGGATGGCTGTCTGTTCCTTTGTGGGTAGGAAAAAATAGAAGCTACACTGGGAGCAGAAACTGTCACTTGTTTCTTCACTTCTTATATGGAATACAAACATTTCCCTCGGGTGAACGCTTTACAAATGGAGGGCAGCCCACCTCGAGCCCAAATTACTCTTTCTCAGGAAAGTCTCTCCCCCAGATAGCTTGAGCCGACAGAGAAAATGGGACCTCACAACAGAACGAGAATCTTTTGAATCACAGAATCAGTGAGACTGGAAGGGACCTTTAGGATCACCAAGTCCAACCACAAACCCAGCACTGCCCAGGCCACCACTAAACCATGTCCCCAAGCGCCACATCTACATGGCCTTTAAACACCTCCAGGGATGGTGACGCCACCGCATCCCCGGGCAGCCTGACCCACTGCCTGACAACCTGTTCCGTGAGAGATTTTTCCCAGTACCCAATCTATACCTCCCTGGCGCAACCGGAGGCTGTTTCCTCTTGTCCTGTCGCTTGTTCCTTGGGAGAAGAGACCGACCCCCACCTCGCTGCACCCCCCTTTCAGGTAGTTGTGGAGAGCGAGAAGGTTCCCCCTGAGCCTCCTTTTCTCCAGGCTGAAGCCCCCCGGCTCCCCCCGCCACCCCCATCAGCCTTGTGCCCCCACCCCAGCCCCTGCCCGGCGCTGGACACGCTCCAGCCCCCCAGTGCCCCCCCTGCCCTGCGGGGCCCAAACCTGCCCCCAGGGCTCGAGGGGCGGCCGCACCATCGCCGAGGGACGGTCACTGCCCTGCTCCTGCTGGCCACGCTGTTTTGGCTACCAGCCAGGGTGCTGCTGGCCTTGGCCACCTGGGCACCCTGCGGGTCACATCCAGCCGCCCCCCCAGGCCCTTTCCCGCCGGGCAGTTCCCAGCCCCCTGCCCCCAGCTGCCTGGGGCTGGTGTCCCCCCGGGCAGCACGGAGCGGTGCTGAGCCTCACACCACTGGCCTCGGCCAGCGCCCCTCAGCCCAGCGCCCCGGCAGCCCCCAGCAGGTCAGCACGGCCCAGCCGGGTGGCACCTGCAAACGTGCCCGGCGGGGCCCTCCGTCCCCTCACCCAGATCACTGGTAACAATACTAAATGGGACCAGCCCCAGTGCTGAGCCCTGGGGACACCCCATGTGCCCCCGCCAGCGGGATGTCACCCCATCCCCCACCACGCTCTGCCCGGCTGCCCAGCCAGCTCTTAGCCCAGCGCAGAGCACACCCACCCCGGGCAGCCGGTGTCTCCAGGAGATGCTGTGGCAGACGGTGCCAAAGGCTTTGTGAAGGCCCCGGCAGACACCAGCCACAGCCTTTCCCCCACCCACTAAGTGGGGCACTTGTCACACAAGTGTCTCAGGTTTGTCAGGCAGGACCTGCCTCTCGTGGGGCTTCATTCTGCTCCCCGCCCCCACCTTCCAGCGCGGGTACCTCAAGAACAACTGGTCTATCAAAAGCCTGAGGCAGAGATGGCATGAAGTACCTCAACCTTTGTCACCACATTTCCCCTCGGATGGAGATCCTCATTAGCCCTCCTCTTGCTGTCAATGTATTCACAGAAACATTTTCTATTGTGTTTTATGGCAGTAGCCAGATTAAGTTCTAGTTGGGCTTTGGCCCCTCTGATCTTCTCCCTGCACAACTCACAACGCCCCTGTGGTCCTCCTGAGCTGCCTGCCCCTTCCTCCACAGGTCATACACTCTCTTTTTGCCAAGTTCCAGCCAAAGCTCTGTTGAGCCAGGCCGCTCTTCTTCCCCACTGGCTGTCGGCACAGGGGACACCCCACTCCTGCACCTTGAAGATCTCCTTGAAGGACGACCCCTCCCTACTTCTCTGAGAATCAAAACCTCCAGCACCTCACGATCGCTGTGCCCAAGACGGCCTCCGGCCACCACATCGCCCACCAGCCCTCCTCCGTTCACCAACAACGGGTACTGCGGGTGCCTTCCCTGGCTCACAGTGGGTCGGGAGGTCTCCACACACTCCAGGAACCTCCTGGCCCATCCCCCTCTGCTGTGCTGCACCCACCGCAGGGCCCCACCGCGCTTGGTTCCGCTGGCAGAGCCCCGTACCCGCTGTGCCAGGGCAGCGGGGCGGGTGGGCAGCCCAGCGGGGGCGCAGCCGCCGCACCAGGCGGGAACTCGCTGCCGTTGCCCACTACCCCGTAAGTCCCACTACCCTGTAAGTCGGTGTTCAGCCAGGTGGAGGGGGCAGGGAATCCTCCACACCGCACGCCCTGCCCGCCTGTCGGGCCTGTCTCAGGGAAGGGAGGGTGCGATTCCAGCAGCCCCCCCGCAGCCCCCGATACCCCTCAGCCTGCTCACCCCCCCGCACTGCGTGACCGAGTGGAGCAGCTCCCCTGCCTGGGCGCAGACCACCCAGCTCTGCTCCGCTGCAGCGTGCCCAGGGGGTTTCTTTTATCCGTGGGGGCTTTTGGCTGCCATCGCTGCTGGCCCCAGGTCTCAGCCGCTGCCGCACAAGCCGCGGGTCGCTGGCAGCTCTGTCCCCCCCGTGTTCCCCCCGCCTGGGAAAGCAAAGATGCCGGCTTTGGCAGGGTGTTTGGGCACCCGAAAATCAGAGCTGCTGTGCTCCCCAGGAAATCAGGAACGGTTAATTCTTATCACGGGGCATCGACCTCCGTCCGCTGCCTCAGCCAAAGCCGGCGGGATGGGCAGCGCCACGAGGGCAGGCCGGCGGGCAGTACCAATGGCGGTTGCAACACAGAGACTGTAACCAAGTAAGAAGCCAAAGCCAAACAAGCCGATGGCCTAATTCAAGAACAGCCCAAGCATCTTTCACTCTTATTGGCAAAACACAAAGGTGGTCAGTCCCTTGAAGGCTGCTTTGTAGGACTGGGCCTGAACAGGAAGATCTACAGCAGAAAGCTGGTTTACTCCCCCCTACCCCGCCCCCCCCACCCCCCCCACCCCCCAATGGGTGGGTGTTGTTTCAATTGCTGTTTTGAAGGGCTTTGTACTACTGAAATACAGCATTAAATACTCCATGCAAATGCTTTTTCTGGGTGAACCCACACTGCGTCTTTCAGAAATGAATAAATAAAACACAAATTGCATACTTAAAATCCTCTGCTCCCTTACAAATCAGCTGACTAGTCAAGCACAACCCTCAGTCACATCCAGGATTCCCCCTCCCCGGCAGCTCGGAGCTGCACTCAGCAGTGCTTGCTGTGCGCAGGACAGCAGGCGCAGGCTGGCTCGATGCCTCTGAGTGTCTCCGCAATCCACTCTGCATCGCTCTCGCTCAGCGCAGGACTCCAGGTTTCAATGCGCTTGCTTCCAGAGCCGCCTGCTGCACTGGCTGACGCAGATCCCAACCGCGGGAGCCGTCACGCACCGCGCCAGCCTCAGTTTCCATGGCAGAACCTGCGTGCCCAGAGGACACTCACCTTGCGCGAGCCTGGGAGCAGCCCAGTCCTCCCCCTCTACCGAGGGCGGCACAGACACTACTAACCTTTCCCAGGAGCTACAAGACGACCAGGAGAGCAGGCATCCTCGGAAGCGACGCTGCCACTCAGCTGTTTTGCCCTTCTTCTCTGCTCCTGCCCAGACTCGTGATGGCTCACGCCACTGGCCTGCGCATTTCACAGCGCGGCTGCGATCCACCTCGGGAGCAGCCCGCTGCAGTCTGGCTCGGACGGGGGTGTCAGTCGGGTCCCAGGGAGAGGCCAGCACCCAGTGTCCCTCGGCTGCCGCTTGCTGCTGCAAGCGCCTTCTCCCAGCCTGGGTGTGTGGATGCTGAGGCTGCTCTGTGCTGTGCGAGGGGCCGGCTGGGGCTCAGCACCAGGCAAGGCTGGGCCCGCTCTCACCTCACATTCCTCCTTCAGCTCTGCATCAGACAAGCCCTTTCTGAGCACACTGACTGACCTTTCTGCTTTTTCGTTTTACTAAGACTCTCATCCAGGCAAACAGTTTACAATTAGTTATACAAATCAAATTGTCAAGAACTGAAACACTATCTATTCACAGTTGAAAGCCTGTATCTCAACAGGATGTTTTGTCTGCCCCACTCTTGATTTGGTTTTGATTGGAAATGCAATTTCTCTTTCTTCCTCAGCTAGAAGTACCATGACTGGGCAAATAAATACCAGTGAGTGGGCTGTGTTCAAAAGGCAGTGCAGTCTGGAGTTTATGAATGAAGGAGATCCTTCTCCAATCCCAAACCATACCAAAAAAAAAAAATCAAAATCCCCCCTCCCCTTGAAAAAAAAACAAACCAAAAGAAACAACAACATAAAAGGAACTTTCCATCTTTAAGAAACAACTGACAATTTAAAAGTGAACATACAGCTTATTCAAAGGGTGAGAAGGAAGGGAATCTTCCAACTGAATTTGCTTTACCTTGGAAATAATCGAGGCAGCAAAGCTTTTTCGGTCATTACCTCTGTCTTAAGCCCTGTGTAATCTTAGAAATAAATTAAGGAGCCAGAAAGCAGGTGGGACTGGGCTGTTCTCCCTCCTACCACCATGACCATGACCGCTGGTTTGTTCATTCGTCCATCTGTCCCACAGCACAAGAGTTGAGGTTTTACAGAGTTTTCGTTCTCAGTCCTGCTCTGAGAATGCTCTGAGAATGAAAGTCTGCATGGGAGAAAGCCGGCCTGAAGCGCTAGCGGCTGCTGTTCTTAATCGCTTCCTTTGCTGCAATGATCAGTGGAGTCAGGCTGGAGAGAGGCTTGGCTAATTTTAAAAATGGATGCTGCCCAAAGGAGAAAAAGAAATGAGCTATTACTTTCCAAACTCAGTTACTCACAGGCTCAAGCAGTGTTCCTCTGGTTACCAGGAATACACAGAAATAGGGCTGAGGGGACCACCTGCATCTCCATGTCCAGCACCTTGCTGTCACGGGCAAACGTGACCCATAATGTTATTAATCCATTCAGCACGGTGTCTCCAGCTTGCTAGGATTTGTGCTCCCAGCGCCGTGGGAATGTTGCTTTCTGTCCCAGGGCCTTGTTCCTTTCAGGGAACTCAAAATGCTTACTTCGGTTCCTGTGTCCTAAAGACACGGGCTATTTTAGTTGTCAAAAAAAGACAAAGGGTGTAAGCCATTCCTCAGGGAACGCCAATACCTGTAGGAAATGTTTATCCCGGCAGCATTCAGGCCCACGTGTTGTTCTGGAGGCCACTGAGGTGCAGATTTTCAGCACTGAGACAGGAGCAGGGGGACAAGTGACAGAGTGCTGATGGACTCAGCTCTGGGTTGCAGTGAGAGCAGTGTCTGCCACCCCCTGCCCTGCCCCTCCTGCGCCGGCTGGCACCTTCGCTGCAGGGACAGCCAAGTGGCACGTTCTGCAGCTCCCGATCTGCCACAAAACCTGGCAGCAAACCTGTAGCGGTTCTCATTCACTCGGCTGTGCCAGGCGGCAAGTGGAGCTGTGACAAGTCCCGCTCAGCTGTCCCTGTTTCGGCAGCAGAAGCCTCCCCAAGTGGGGCCCAGTGGCAGAAACCTCTGAGAGTGGGGCAGGACGGACAACCGGGGCCCCTCTGATGCTCACACTGAGCACCCACAGCACCCCTCCTTCCCACAGCCAGCCCTCTGACCGCCGGGCTGTGACTGCCGTGGTCACCTCCCTGGCTGTGGCCGTGCATGGCAGTCACAAACCCAGGCCAGGCCTCCGTGCCTGATATCGTTCCACTTTGGTTATTTTGCCACCCTGTAAAACTGATTATACCACCACAATACACCATCGGGCCAGAAATATGCTGAGAGGGCTGGAGCAGCTCTGCTGTGAGGAAAGGCTGAGAGCTGGGGTTGTTCAGCCTGGAGAGGAGAAGGCTCCAGGGAGACCTCACTGCAGCCTTGCAGTACCTAAGGGGCCTATCAGGAAGATGGGGACAGACTTTTTAGCAGGACCTGCTGCGACAGGGCAAGGGGTAATGGTTTTAAGCTGAAAGAGGGTAGACTGAGATTAGATCCAAGGAGGACATTTTTTATGATGAGGGTGGTGAAACAGTGGAACAGGTTGCCCCTAAAGGTGGTAGATCCCTGGAAACATTCAGGGTCAGGTTGGACGGGGCTCTGAGCAGCCAGATGTAGTTGAAGAGGTCCCTGCCCACTGCAGGGGGGCTGGACTAGATGGCCTTTAAAGGTCCCTTCCAGCCCAAACCATTCTACAATCCTACTTATTTTTCATTTGCAAAGCATCAAGACTAGAGACTAATACGAGGGGGTTCCACCTGACACCTTCGAATTTAGCTGATGAGAAAACCGTCACATAGCACAGCGGTTTCACTTGCAGCTGCTTCGCGTTTTACCTGCAGAAGCTCCTTGGCAGATCCTCGCCTGTCCACATCCATCTCCAGGCAGCAGTTTAGGAAGTCACGAAACACAGCGGACAGTCGCTCGGGGTTCTGCAGCTCTGGTGTCCCATTTGTAGCTATCAGATACAGCGCCTGCAGAAAAAGGAAAGGGGAGATCCCACCGGTTTCTTTCATATCCAAACTGCTCATACAGACACCATTTTTTTTAAGGTCCAGTCTCCAATGGCAGTTTCTTCCCTCGTAGAGGGTTAGGAATGATTTTTCTATGCCAACAAAAAAACCCAACGACCCTTGATGCAGCCACAGCTATTCTAACATCAAAATGATCTCGCCTTGACAGCCGATTTCATTGGCTGACCTAGTTAGTATGAACTACATCAGCAAAAGCACATTTTGCTTCTCCAAGTATCGACATTAGCTTTACAGGCTATTTTAAAGAGTGAATTTGGTCTAACTATATTATTTCAAAGTATTATTACATAAAATCCATCTCTGCAGTGCTCACTGGTGCCTAAAGTACAGTTTTCCATAAATCAAAGGTAGCCAAGTTCTTTGCTCTGTTCTTGATAAAAATGGTAACCGGATGAAAAAAAAAAAAGGTAAATCCACCAACTTACTCCTTGGATCAAGAAACATAAACATCTGGAACCTCATTTTCAACACAGACACCTAAGTTGCATGCACAAATATATTACGAAGAAAATGCATAATTGGGCAGACAGGAGCCACTTGCATCTGTGTCTTTCAGCAGTCTCCAAATTCCAGATCAGCTTCATTTATCAGTAAAAGAAAAAAACTTTTAATGGTCTAATAAGAAAAGTGAGTAATCCCACCCCTCTGGTAACCCTGCACGAATTTTGATACTCAAGTAACTACATTAATCCTGTCCCCATCCCAGAAATTGCCAGAAAAGCTATGGGAGGTTTTGGTAGCTGGTTACTGAAAGCTGGCTTGGTGACATGCAGAAAGCGGCTCCGTCTATGAGATACATTCACCAAGTACTTCAGCAAACACGGACAAGCAGCAGCGCAGACTATGGTGCCTTTCAACTGCAATCGTCACGTTTCAGGCAAGCTTCCCAGTGAGCAGAACGAGGGGGCAGCTCATCTCCCAGACCCGCTGTTTTAACCCAGAGCAGTGTGCGATCTGAGAACCAGGGGGCTCCGTCTGTGGTAAGGGTCGAGTCCTCTGTGGGTTCCCCACCACGATGTGCACAAACATCCAGCTGCTTGTCTGAGCGCAGACCTGTGCACACAGCCTATCCAGACACCTGAAAATTCCAGCCTTTCTCCTCCTTGAGAGCATCTAGCTCAACCTAAGCTTAAGTTTCTTAAGCAAAGCCAAGGATGCTCACTTCCATTCAGCTGGCTGTGTCCACGCAGCTTTGCAAGCCCTTCCTGATACCCCTCAGGCCAAGGAAAAAGAACATAATTTTGCAAAACCTAAGGTGAGCATTATCCAGTGCGGTGCACTCATACCCAAGGCCTAACGTGCCGAGAACCTAGAGAGATCAGTTCATTCTGCTTTTGCAAGATGTTATTTAAAAAGATAAGACAAACATTTTGAACTATTCAAACTTGTAGAATACGTCTGAAATATAGAGCAATAAAAATAGAAATAGGCCTGGGAGTCTTCCGTGATAGTAACAGCTCTGCACTACTGGTATTTAAACAGATTGTGACCAAACTGACTTTGCTATTATCCTCTTAAATACAGAGGAAAATTTCCAAGCCTAAAAAGGCAAAAGAACTATCCTAGAGTAAAAACAATAAAAGGAAGCTTCTTTACTTTTCCCACAGCATAAATGTCACAAAATCAGCCTTACTCTGTCCACCTGCAGCTGACCTCAGGCACTGGACACGGTGGTGAGCTGAAGTGCCTGCCCTCACTACACTGCCATCGTGCTACCCGAGGGATGGCGTTTCTCCTGGGGTAAAGGAACACAGCACTGATGCCGCCCTTGGAATTTTTATTCCAGCTACGTTCACCTGACTGCAAAACAGGAGTTCCAGGACTACTGGAGCTCTTTTACTTGCTCATTTCTTCACAGAACATGAATCATGAGGAAGAGCCATCTTTAGCTAGGTGCTGCACCTCCTGAGTATTTCTACAACAGAAAAAGGTCTACGGGAAGCTGAAGTACCTTCTTATCATGTATCTTTTGGTTTCCTATGATACAGATGGCAAAGAAAACCAGTCCAGTACAAAGGAAATAAATGTTTGCAGTAGCTGCAAAGGGGCAACAAGCTCATTCATTCGTTTAACATACCAAGAAACAAGAAAGGATTCAGCATACAATTATAGCCGCAGTCTGTGAAAATGATATCCTAAAGTCATCCAGGCCACCCAGATACAGACAGAACAACATACAGATGGTCTAGAAGCCTGAAACTATAGAAGATCCACGGTATTTGGAAAATATGCTACAGTTTGGAGGAAAACTGATGTGCTGAGGTTAATAAATGAGAAAGCAAACAGAAATGCTTAGTTTGGTTTGTTTGTGTTTTTCTGTTTTGTTTTTTTTAACTGAAACTGGGGAGTTCCAACCCACATTTCCAAGGATATTTATCCCACCAGTGTTCGTCCCTCAGGCCCTAGGCATACGCCTGATGGAAGGAAATCACAGCGAGAGAAAACAAACACCATCACAGAAATATCCAGGCCACTCCAGGCTGGAAAATAGTCCATTCCTTGAGTTCTGCATAGGCTGGAAAGAACCCGAGCAACGTGGGATGCATTTGCTCTACACATGAAAAAACAATAAATGCATCTATATTAAGATTGTTGCTAACTTTATGATTAATGATCCTTTAATGCCCTTGTAATTTATTATGTATTTAAATTAAATGTCAGTAACTGAAGCTCCTGAGTGCCTTCCATTACCAAAACAATCATTCACAAAAATGAAAAAGCGTCCTATTGTTTCCAGGCTTTGCAGAATTCCCTGAACATGGTCTAAACGTGACTATTAAACCCAACAACTGTGTTCCATCACCTAAAAAACTTCCGTTCCATCAGCTTAAAAACTTAGCTGTAAAACCAAGTCTTGCTTGGTGAGAGCAAGACCTCTCACTGAGGTCTCCGATTCCATACACAACAGCTGATGGATCCTGTCCCTGCTGGGGTGGGTTTACCTTAATTAACCCCCCCGGTAACGGGAGGACTGCAGGTGGTCCATCACAAGCTGTTCACTGCTCCCAGCGCAAGAGCAACAACCTCTGCAAGAGTCCAGGAAGCTGGTACAGACAGTACTGACTTCAGGTGCCTGATTTTAACCTACTGCAATTTTACTCAGACACCTGAAGATGCCTTTCTTAGGGGTTCAAGTTGATCTTAACTCCAGCCAGAGATGAGGCGTGTATAGAGAAAAAAAAGCACCTCATATAATCTGGGTAAAAGCAGGAACAGCTGGACGTGAATTTGGTCAAAGATAAGACGTTGACCTGAGGCTTCTCAAGGAGCCCCGATCAACATCTGAGGTTAAGGAAGCAGGGAACTTTCAACACCTAAACCAGTAATGCTAACTATCTTCATCTGTTCTTCACAGTTGGAAAAAACCCCTTGAGATCATCAAGTCCAACCATTAACCCAGCACTGCCAAGGCCACCACTAAACCATGTCACTAAGCTCCACATCTACACACCTTTTAAACACCTCCAGGGACGGTGACTCCACCACCTCCCTGGGCAGCCTGACCCAGGGCTTGACCACCTTTTCTGTGAAGAAGTTTTTCCTAATGTCCAATCTAAATCTCCCCTGGTGTCACCTGAGGTCATTTCCTCTTGTCCTGTTGCTCGTTATCTGGGAGAAGAGATCGACCCCCCCCCTGCCTACACCCCCCTTTCCAGTAGCTGTAGGGAACACTAAGGTCCCCTCTGAGCCACCTCTCCTCCAGGCTAAACAACCCAGCTCCCCCAGCTGTTCCTGGGTAAGACTTGTTCTCCAGCCCCTTCCCCAGCCCTGGACACGCTCCAGCACCTCAATGTCCCTCCTGCCCTGAGGGGCCCAAACCGAACCCAGGATGTGAGGTGCAGTCTCATCAGCGCTGATCGCAGGGTGATGGTCACTGCCCAGCTCCTGCTGGCCACGCTGGTTTGGTGACAAGCCAGGGTGCTCTTGGCCACCTGGGAATTTTTTTTGCGAGGGTCTTCCATGGAAGCAATTGGAACATGGGGTCCTCTCTTTGCAGGAAACTGAAGCAAAGCTGGTGATGTGCAAAAGCCCGTGCTGGTAAATCTGGGCTGCGGCCACCCTGCCGGCTACGGTGCACTCTGCTCCCTCAGCACAGCCCGAACCCAAACCTCCCTGTTCCTCACCCACCCCTGCGAGGTGACACACCGCTCCGCACGTGAAACCACAACCCCAAGGCACCAACCAAACCAGGTCTTCCAAGAAAACTCAGGAAGCTTTTTTCAAAGCCAGCGGAAGACTGAAATTTGTGTAATTTTTTTGTTCCTTTCTTAAGCAGTACGGCTGAGGATTTAATCCTGCCCGTTTTTCAGCCGGCAGTACAGAGCCTGGGGTCCGCAGGCCAGACAGCACGCAGCTTTACTGCTGTGAGAAAAGCTAAAGGTCATGCTCTATTTTAATTTTAACCTTAACAGAAATCATGTATGTATGCAGGTAAGTCAAAATTAATTTCCTCATAAATTCCTGCATCCTATCAGGAATTAACTGTGCAGCATTTTGACTTCCTTTCAGCCATCAGTCATGAGGTTTTATCTTGGCATACATTCCTCCACTGTTACACTCTTATTTGGTCCAAGAACTGGTCATTTCATTTTAAGGAACAATGATGACTTCAAAACATGAAAAATACATTAGTTTACTACAAGTATCTGTGCATAAACATACTTTCAGGCATGTATTTGGTAATAAATAACTATGGCATTGCTCTAACTAGTGACACTTCTGGAAAGGCTCTGGTCTGAGTTTGAAGACTCCCCTGCCTGCAGATAGAGTTGAAATGGTTTTCGTAAAAACTCCCCAACTGGAGAAACGTGCCACTGAAAAATTCCTGCCATTCAGAGATACAGCTCAAAGAGTTCAAAAACCATATGGGAACTTGCAAGCACCGTTGTTCTGAACGGGCTACATGTCACTTCTCTTTTGAGGTTCTCCCACCGACATAACCTAAGCTACGGGACACGGGGATACGCTCCAGCGACACTCGGGGAAGTGGCCCTCAGCAGAACCAGCTCGTGCTGATGTCTCTGGAACCTTGTCTCATGGGAGACAAAACAGGGGACAGATTAGAACCACAGTGGTACCAGATCTTATTTGCACCTTACCCTGAGAGGATTTTCATTAAGGTAAGGAGGTTCTCCTTCCACCATTTCTATTGCCATGATCCCAAGTGACCAGATGTCCACTTTGGGGCCGTACGCTTTTCTTGTCACCACCTCTGGTGCCATCCAGTAAGGAGTCCCAACCATTGTGCTCCGTTTACTCTGCTCAGGGGTGATCTGAGCACAGAAGCCAAAATCAGCTGAGGAGAAAAACAAGTGTTGTTAAAGCCAGCTTGAATTGTAGAACCAAGCAAAAAAAAAAAAAAATATTCCCACTACGTGCCTGTGAAAGCGTTGTTGAATCTATCTGGAAACGTGGCCACGCTCTGTTTACTCAGTGCTGTAGCCAAGGAAATCCTGAATTGGCCACTTAAAAACCCCTCAAGTTTCATGCAGTGGCTTTTATTCACTTGAAGCTTTAGACTGCAACTTCCTCTCTCCGGAAGGGACACAGACAAACCAAAGCCAACTCTTTACACCTTTTCCTTTTTACACCTCTCTGCACGCTGGTACTGTGCTCTTAGCTCGTAGCAGTGGTCAGTGCGCTAGCACAGGCATCGCTTTTGGGTAACTGGCAGTCAGTCAAAGCAGCACCACGACACGTCCTGGGAACCCTGCGCCCGACCAAGAATACCTACTCAATTTGACAGATCCGTCCATTCCGAGAAGAATATTGTCACTTTTGATGTCCCTGTGAATCACTTGGTTTGAATGAAGGAAATCCAGCGCTTGCAGGCACTGGTAGATAAAAAAGAAACACGAGGGTAAAAATTAATGACCTGATTTCATCACACAAGAAAGGAAATGGCTCTAAAAGATTTAATTTCTAGATGAATTGTGAGTAATGGCAGAATATTGTGCTGTCAAGAGGAATGACTTGCTGCTTCAACTATTAGAGTAATAACTTTCTAAATGAAGGCATATTAGCTTCTGAAAGAGAAATGTCACTTATTGTTACAGACTATCCCCTGAAAGCACAGACAGAATGACTGCTGCTGCAATGAATGTGCTACCTCCATCCACATGAAACACCATTGTTTGCCAAAAAGTCCCTTCCTTCCGTACAAAGTGGATCACTTTCGGGTGGGAGGTTGCATGACAAAGATTTTATTGTTAGGTTCTACAGCAGATTTGAAAGTAGCATGTTAGTCATTTTTCAGAAGCAAACACCATTTTGGGTGGAACTCTATCCTTCTAAGCTGAGAGCTGTGATAAATTAGCCTCTGTTTTTCTTTGTTATTATTTTAAAATAATTCTGCAACCAGCATGTTTGCTTTTACAGGCAAGGAATGCAGTATAGACATGCTCCAGGCAAAGGTTTAAAGAGGCAAAGTTGGGAATAGTAAAAATAAAAAATATATATAAACAAATAAAAAAGAAATACAGTAACAGTATATAAGAATATAACCACAGGGTATAATAAGTGCAGTGATACCGGCAGGCAGTCCACTTCAGATGCTCTTTCTTCTCCGTATTATAAAAACAACACAGAAACAGCTCTGAACATGAAATCACTCACATTCTTACCACCTGTTCAGAAGTACCATCCCGTCCCAAGTCATCAGAAGCCCATGTGGGACCCCTTACCTCCCTGCAGACAGCTGCTATCTGTCCTTCATCCATACATGTCTCCGTAACGACATCGGTTAAAGAGCCTCCAGCCAAGTATTCCATAACCACCCAGAGCTCATCACCAACTAGGTAGCTGAAAGAAGAAAACAATGGCATTAAGATGAACGTGCATAGCTAAATTACCTTATGGAAAAGACTACAGTTGATTTTTGTTTCCAGATCAATTTAAATGAAGACAGAATAAAACAAATAGACATTCCTTGGCTATTACAGTACTTAGAATCTGTGCAGTCTAAATGAGAAAGGCACACAAGTGAAAAATTAGACATCTTAGATGGCAAGCAACTGAAAAATGCAGTTGAGTAACAGCAAAGATAAATCTTGAACCAGGACATATAACATCATCTGGTTCATCATCACAACACATAAATTCAGTTACTAACTCCAGGAACAAGGCCACACAGCTTTCAGTTGTCCATGGTACGAGGGTGTGTACCACTGAGGACAGAAATTGGTCAACAGTTTGGAAAAACTTACATAAAATACATTCAGAAATAGAAAAAAAAATTAAAAACTGGCAAATTATGTATTTCTGGAAACAAGAACCTAGTCTTCCTGGCATCCACAGCAGTGGAAAATTGTGGGAACAGCCCAAGGGAAATAATTTCGATGATGATTTATCAGGACTTATCACAAGACACAGAAAATATGATCAACTTAAAAAAACAAACCAAAACCCAACCAAACAACATGGAGGTTGTGAACTTACAGGCTGTTGTTTTAGTAAGATATAGCTGATCCAGCTTTTGAAAACAGTCTTCAAACTATGTATGCCAGAAAAGATTAATGCAGACAAAAAGTAATCTCCTCCCATGCATTGTATATGAGTAGATAAATAATAAAGAGGTCAATTTGCTGCCAGTGACCAAAGTTTTCTTTTATTCTTTAGTTTGCAGCATATAAATGAACATGGTAATACCTGAAATACTTACCTGTCTAAGTAGTTAACAATATTGGGGTTCTTATTTTCCCTCATGACCAGGATTTCATTAATAATTAGTTCCTTTTTGGGCTGTTGTTGGAGATTCATTTGCTTTATGGCCACCTAAAATGACATTGAAAACCATTAACTTGGGCAGTCTGTTGCACAAGATCAGAATGAACATGGAGTGAGTGTTTTTGGAACGACACAGCAGAGCTGTGCCAAAGTGTCTTGTTATTAGACATATGAGTAACTTATATTACATATTATATAATGTAAGAGTAACTTATATTACATATATTAAATTAGTAACTTATATTACAACACCCTATTCCTCTGCTAGCTTGGATGCTAGTTACAGGACACACAGCCATATACATTTTGCCTTGTAAAATCCGTAAAAATGGTCTTTAAACTATCAACCACAAATCTCTAACACCACTCTCTAGATGCATGTTCTTCTCAAATGGCCTTAGTTTATCACCACTATTATTATTCATGCACATTTTGCAAGCAGGAAGTGATTGTGTTACTGTGAAAATATATAAAAATATACTGATCATTGTTACAGCAACTGCTGATATTCACTTGATTGCATAAGAACAGACATATGTACATTACATATAAAATGCCATACTAAAAAGATAGCTAAGGTTACCAAAAAAACCACAACCAACAATCCTAGCACTTCCTAATGTCTTGAATTTTGATTTAGCAACCCTAAATAAAATTCTTTAACAGTTTAAATTTGCAATTATTTTCTGGGTTTAAAAAGAATAATCAATTCTGTGGTATTTTATGGATACACCCAGGGTTATAAGCAGAGCTTGGGGCTTTTAGATCCCTTGTAGACCTCTATTTAAGAGCAGTTACAAAGCGCAGCACTGCAGGTGGATGAGAAACTACCAGTACGATTCAGATGTATTTTCTGACAGCCAGAAACGATAAATCAGAAATCTTAAGCTGCGGCCCCAAAGAGCAACAGGATTCTCCAAGACACCACCTTGTCCATTTATCACTAATACGGTCCCCCTTGCTATGAACCGTTGTAGCCATCCTGCCTCCTCCTGCCTCCTCTGCCCTGTCCCGTCTCCCCCCAGGCAGCCACGGTGTCCCCTTGAGCTTTTCATCCCGGCCTCCTTGCTGAGCCCTCTCCTGCCACCCAGCTCGGCTCCAGCCAAGGACTCCTACAAATCCACCTTTCCTCGAGGTCCCAGAAGAGCCCCACTGCCCGACACGCACCGTGGTCCTGTGGCTATTAAAGGTGCCTCTCGCTCCCTCCACACGCAGTTTGGCCAGTTCCCCCCGCCTGGTCCCACTCCTGACGTGGCACGCCAGAGACCACCCCTCCGCTCTCACTCCTCGTCTCCTAGCCAGGCTTTTCAGGCAGGGTTTGTATACATTCAAAAACTCTGGCTTGGAAAAGGAAACGAATGTTAAGATGCCACTTTAAGTCGGCCACTACAGGGGCCGTCAGAGCTAACGCTGCTTTCCGCCAGGATTTGTTTCTCACACCCCTGGCTCCTGCTTCCCTGGGACCAGCTCACGGGCTGTAACGGGCCATTGCTGACACCGGTCCTAAACACGACTGTTATCGTTTAGCCCTTTGCTCTCGATACACACCTTCTCACTCATCAGTGTGTGTGTGTCAACCAGCTTCAGCAGGACTAAACCACAAAACCGCATCCTAAACATGAACTCTCCTTAATTAAAAAATTAAGTCTTTCATGATACTTTGAAGATCAAACGCATGATGGAAAAAATGCTAAACAGTATCACTGTCTGAACCTGAGATTAAGGCAAATTGGGACTGAATGATGGCAGCCTCCATCAGCTAGTTGATGCATTAATATATTTAATAATTAAGACAGAGCTAGTGTATCCTTCTCTGAAAGATACTGCTTCCCTCCTTGCATTCTTTCTGGTCGTTAATAAATTAATGTCCAAAAATTAAGCAACGTGTTGAAGCTGTTCATTCCTCCCTGCCACAGGGACATTTGTGACCACCCCTAGGGTTCTCCGGAGCCCTCTCATTACTACTTTATTATTTATTAATAAATTAATATTTATTTTAATTTTTATAATTTATATATTTAATATAATTAAATTAAAATATTAATAGTAATGTATTAAATAATACATTGTTACTCAGACCTATAGATTTTAACAATTTGTTTTGCTAACTAATCTATGGCCAGGTCTACAGGTCAATTTTTATGCTGTAAATTAAAGAGTTAAATTGTATAGAGACACCAATATTCTCTGCAACAGCACAACTTCACGCCCACTGGGAAGCAGAGATGTAACTATTTCTAAACCCATACATTTACAATGGCAATAAAAATTGTATAGTTTTTAGCCAGCCCAAAAGCTTGCCGAGATTTCTTTACAGATTTCTCTCCATTAAAATACCCAGTCTGGGATGATGGAACATAGCACCAGGCTGGACCAATGACACTGTGGAGAGCACAGACTTGTCCTGCAGACAGAGTAAGTAAAAAAAATAATTTTCTTACAATTGGTCTTAAAAGCTACGGGTGAAGCACCAGCCCAAGCACAGAGACCAGCAAGGCTCTTCCTGATTCCGGGGGGACGAGGACCTCCCCTCAGGAATTCGCAGGCACCTTTTCAGGCATTAATCAACACCTCAGTGTAATGGTTACTGGAAAGCAGAGGGCCACAGTAAGTGTTCAGTTACTGAGGCACAGAACCACATGGCCCCTGAAGAGCTTTCATGGAAAAGCTGAAGACAGTAGGTGATGTATTTGCCAGCTGACAGCAGTCTGTGCTGAGGAGGAACAGCCTCACCAGAAGATAGATCTTACAGGCTGACACTGGTCTGCGCTTCAAAGGAACAGCCTTTACAGTAAAGATCTACTTGATCTTTACTGTAATCTTTACTTCTTGAGTAAAGAATCCAAAAGCCCCCTCCCCTTACCAGAAGGGAAAGCATTGAGTACCTGCCAGATCTGCTGGGACTCTTGACACTTACCTCCTGCCCTGTAGCAATGTCGATGGCTGTATACACAGTTCCCGAGGCCCTAGAAACAAAACAGCAGCAAAGAAATGAGAAGCAGCTTAGTCCCTGTACGTGAAAGCCAGCCCAGATAGATCTCTGCTGCCTGCAGTGTTTGTAGAACACTTCTGTTCCCCCGGTCCTTCAGCCCGCAGCGCAGCAGCCAGCCCTCTGCCATGCAGGGCATCCAAGATAAGACTTATGTCCAACATGAAGAAAAAGGGCTGGTGCAAAACTCAAATGTACATACTAAATTATCTTAGTTCAAAACTTAAGGGGGGGGCGTCTGCAAAAACTGGAAAATAATATATTTAATTCTTCTCCCATTTTCTCCAGTTTTGCTTTGTTGATTTTTGGGTGGGGTTTTTTCCCTTTTGTGTGCGTGTGTGTGCTTTCCCCAGGGAACATAACATACAGTCTAGCTGCACCTTCTCAGACCTCTGATTTGAATCTATCTGTAAAACTCGAGCAACACCACCCAGCCCTTCTGAGAACCTGAACATGTGTGACAGCCAGTCGAGGAAAGAATCTAGCCACAGCTTTCTCCGGCACACAAGGAAACTGTTCTCCAGCCAGCCCGCCAGGTCCCAGCTAAGGCAGGTTAAAGGCAGATATTTTGTTTCACACCCAAATGGAGAACTACTCAAAACAGAGAGTCCTCAGGCAGCTTCTTTGTCTGCCAAGAGCTGTCAGCAGCTCTTCCCTTAGGTGTGCCACACGCCTGAAGGACCCTTCGTGGTGTCTGTGTCTGGCTTCTGTGGCAGACACAGGTGCTGTTGCAGAGCCACCAGAACTAAGTGGCACGCTCACCTGCAGACTAGGCAGCCTGGGACTTGGTTTGCCACCTGCCTCTCGTTAGAAGAGGTTATTTCCCTGTAATGACGTGAAGGGCTGGAAAGGCCGCGATCAGAGGAAATCCCTTTGGGTTTCAAACCAACTGCAGGCTTGTAAACCCTCATGGGGCTTCTTTCTGACCACAGGCTTACACTGCCAGCGCTGGCAGCGAGGCAAGGGACAGGCAGGGTGGGAATTCTGAGAGACGGGAACGTGCATCCAGCAAGTGTCCCACTGACTGAAAAAGCCATAATCGGTTTGCTCGTTTTTACGTGATCCCCCGGCTTGTTTGTTTACCTGCAGGCTGAAATATTTCTGAAGCATTTCAATTCAACAGGCACCAGAGACCGTATGTCTGTGTTGGGAACAATGTTCTCATTGGGCACGCTATGTATTCTTTTAATATAAATGCAAATACATTTTCCTATGACTAATTGTCCAGATTAATCCAATTTGTTTGCATAAAAAGCCAACACCATTTATTCAGACTTGCTAATACCGTGCTGTATCTCCTCAGCAAAGTCCTATCAGGGTTTATTTTAAAACGGGTATTTCAATTAGGATGCTTCTGGTATGCTCCAGGCCATCTGTGAAGAGTTCAGATAAAGGTGAGTAATTTAAATAAAGCTGTGAATGAATTGCAAGGGCTCTGCGATTCTGCATTACAAACTTTTACTTCTAAGCCACTATAATTTCTGATCTGTATCTAACTTTTAAAGGCTTCTGTAATATCTTTGTTTTAACGCAGTTAGGCAAGTACCAGGGCCCACAATTAGATCTGTGTCACTGTGATGCAGAGCAGTACAAGTTAAAAAAGAAAAACCAACCTGAACCCAGGCTGCTCATAGCTCCATAATAATTTGTCTTTCTCGCAAGAGCTAACACTGTTTGAGCAAACACAGCCTCTTTGTCAAGCACCAGGTAACTACGTTTCCTTCGGTGTCAGCAGCATTTTCAGTCCTTAGCTGGAGAAAGATGACAAGCCAGAGACTCGGCACTGAAGCTGACCTGTTCCTCAGCACAGGCCTGCTGGCTACCGCTCACTGCAAAGTGGCTGTACAGCCATCCCACTGTTTCTTAACTTACCAGCCGCGTGAAGCCACCAAGTGCTACGTGCCAGCCAAGTTGCTTTTCCCCAAGTAAGAAGTTGCTTTCTACCTGCAGTTCTCTGAGCAGCCACCTCTCCCGCTGCCTTGCAGTGCTCTTGTCAGCAGCTACTAAAAACCTACTGGCTTCCACCGCTGCTAGCGCCTTTGGCGTAACTGTACCCGACTCACTGCAAGGGCAGGCAGCTCAGGAGCTGGCACCTGCATCATCTAAGCACATCAGCAGCATCCAAGGCAGTGCACCTCAGCCCGGCCCTGCTGCAGACAGACACACTAACCCCAGCCATGCAGCAGTCCGGTCCCTCCTCCTCATCCTGTTTCATTACCTTTGTGATGATTGTTTTTTTCTTTAGGGTCTTTCCCCATCACTGTAAATTGACCACCAGCATTACAGTCATGAGCTGGTTACGGCAGCACACGCGCTCCTCCGTAAGAAGGGTGTGCAATCTTCAGGCCGTACTAAAAGCTGGAGGAAATCAATCTAGATACCCTTTCGGGCCAGAAATTAGCCACTTGTCTTTCCACCAGTTGTTGAGGCACCTCTGTACAAGCTCACTCCTAGGACTGTCAAAATAAAAGATTGTGAGGGTGATGGTCATAGACTCATGGTGACAGCAATAATCTGCTTCACACGCATGTTTATTCTGACTCTCACTTCTTCAGTTGACACTTATCTTAGGGGAGACTGGCACAGCTCTAAGTGTCCACCGACACTTTACGAATGACAATAAGAACCAAAGCTTCGGGTAGAAAGCAAGCTGGAATCTGAGAAAGGGTTTTTACAGAACGAATGGAGCAGAAACACGGTCCCACAAGCACCCTACCAAACAAGACACATCTGCGATAAAGCCTGCCGGAGAAAAGAGCACGAGTGTGTCTGGCTTTCCGCCGTATATGTCAGTTCTAGGTCAGCAACATGCTACCCCGAGTTCAAACTTCACAAGCAGTTCAGGCAGAGAAGTATCTCCTGATGTCAGTAAACAGCTCCTGTCATACACCGACAGCAGAGGGATCCTGGTGTTGCACAAATGGCACCAGCCCTCCTGGAATTACAACGCAGCCAAGGAAACTTGCACCAAGCAGGGAATCCATCCGTACTTAAAATGCAAGTCAAACACCTAATTTTGATCTAATTTCTTTTGTTCTTGCCTCCTCACATAGGAAATATTTCAAATCAATCCTAATGCAAGCAAAGTTTGGTTTCAAAAGGGAATAGCTTGGTTGATTATCTTCAGTAAATGCCTACAACCTGCAGGATCCACAAGTGCTCTGCCATCAGGTAGGCAATGAAGTACTTTGTGATCCACTGCATTTGTTACTAAACTTTTGGGGTTTAACTACCTCTGCTAGAAAAGAGAGTTTATCATCCAACCTTAGGTTTCAGTTTCTAAACTATGTGGTTATAATCCTGATTACTGAGTATTTTTTTTAAGCAAAAATATTTGAAAGAAATGTTATTGAGAACCGTTATTTATCTGACAACTATCAGGTGTTAAATTGCTCTTTTAGGCAACAAAGATTTTTCTCCTTTCTGTAGTGTAGCCATATTATTTTGAAACATACAAAAATGATTCCTCATAAGAAAACAAGCAAACATGCCACACACTGGAGGGACAGTAGATCTTCCAGATCCTGCTCCCTGCTGCAGGCAAGATATTGCCAGCATGAAGTTGTCTTTGATAATGCCTTCTTACCAAAGTCGTAAATTCTGATCAATACTGAGAGACAGGAGAATCTAAATTCAGTGTCTGAACATGTCTGAAGCTGGCTCAACTTCACACTTGATATTACAATAGCAAAATACCATGTTTTTGTACAAGCAACTGTGATTAGACTTACCCTTGACCAATTTTTTCAAATCGAGTGTATTTCTTCTTAGGGTCTCCCACACTCACAATGCTCCCTGAAAAAAACAAAGTGAAAGATGCTCACTTAAAAACGGAGGTACCACCTTCCAGCAGGTCAGAAATGCAGCCCCACGGTCTGGGGTTGTGAACTGTTTGTAGTCAGTTGGGTAACACCCCACAGGCAGCTCTGTAGCACAGCCAGCCTCCACGAAGACTGGTTTTCTACAGTCCTTTAGAGAGTTACCTTGACAGGAAACGAAGAACATGGAGAAACATTCACAGGAGACAGATATTAGAAAAGAACAAGTACCAATGCAAGTAAGTGTTTGTTGTCTATAAACATTAATGAGAGCTGGAACAACATAGCCTTTGTTTTCTTAGGAAAAATAACTCTGTGTGATTCAACATAACGTTCAATACTTCCGAAGATGAAATGCACCTTGGGTTCTGGAATCAATTTTTATGAATACGTGCCATTTTCAGAACAGGAAGAATATTGCAAAGTGTTTCCAGAAGGGGATTTCTCAATCTCTCAGCTGTTTGCCAAAAGACCTTTATGTTTTTCAAGAACAGCATCTCATGTTCTAATCAATAATTATGGGGCTCTAAGAACTATGACCCCCCGTAATTTATTACCAGGTTGAGCTCTGAAGACCTTGCTTGCGCCATTTTTAAGGACCACACTGCCTGTCTTCAACCTGACCCGGACCAGTTACTAGCATTTGACTTGCGCTCTCAACACTGCACACATGCTGATCTTCACAAACAAGCAGGGCCACGATGGGCAACAAGAGCGATACTCCTCAGGCAGGAGCCTCACACAGGCAGCTGCACAAATGAGATGCTGATAATTTCATGGGTACAGGTGATGGGACTGAGCAGCCAGGCCAGCCGGGCTGCGCTGCAGCAGTGGGAAGGCTGGGCCAGCGGCCAGCACAGGGCATGGGACAGTCCGACTGCATCAGCCACCGTGGAGGTCATGTGCCAGTGGAAGGTGAAAATTAAAGCATGCGCTGCTTGATGGCTTCTTGCCCACTCAGAGGTGTAGGCAGTGTGAAGGGGAAGGAAAGAAAGCAGTAATCAGGACACTGTGCTTGCACGGAATGAAAGAGCCAAAAACTGATAAATTCAAAACAAATCCAAAGGAATAATTAAAAAAAAAGTATTGTTTTTTCTGGTCCGGTAGTTTCCTAGATAAAGTACAAACAATGACGTTTAAGGTGATGGCTCAATGCAAATGACTTCTGAAGATTTAACTTGGAATGTACATCACAAACACGTTAAGAAGATTAGTTCAGGAGGAAAGGCTTCCAATGTTTTGCAGCATGTTTTATTTGACTGATCTGGCAATGTTCCTGTATCACAAATACAAACATGTACTTATTTGTTCATCTGTGCATCCAAAACAAGAGTAGGTGATGCACCACTCGCTGTAAGTAGTAACAAGCATCTCTCCCCTGTCCAGGCCATGTCTCTGGAGCAAAAGGCTTTAGCATCCAAACGGGCATCTGACTGGATGCCTAGCCAGGCATCCTGCCTGCCAGCATGGCAAGAAAACGGGGCATCAACACCATCTGGTACACTCCCTGCTACAACAACGTTGCTGGCCTTGGCAAGATCGCTAATGGGAGCTGCAGGAGAAGAGGTTTCCTTCGCCCCACAGTAGACACCCCCCCACACCCGGACTCCAGGAACGCCAGCCAGTGCCCACTGCTGATGGCAGTGCGAGCGCCTGCCCGCTGGCTGAGGATGCTACAGTCTCGAGTAGCCTGAAGCTGTCCTGCCCTGCTGTGCCAGCCTGCAAGGGTTACAGTAACTGGACTGTCTGAGTCCGAGCCAAGGACATAATGCTTTCATGACCTGGTTAACTTTTCATAGTTTCGTCTCAATGAAACACATCCCGTAAGACAAAGCTTTCATTCTGCTTCTCTGTAGCGGGTCTCCATTAAAAGATAACTCTTCAGTCAAGAAGAACATGACCAGAGGACTCTGGGACTCCTTTTGAACTGACTGGAAGAAGGGATGCGAGATGAGAAAGCATACCCCCTTGCTCACACTGCAGAGCTTAGCCGTCCCCCAGACAGGGATCCCCCTGAGACTCTGCAGTACCACACCAAACGCGGCCGTAATCCTGCGCTGGGCTGGGTAACAGGGAAAACGCTGTGCCGTCGGTGTCTGGCTAGGTGCTATTTTCAGCCAGTTAATGGAACCGTGTATCTATCACAACAGATATCAGAAGTTCATAGAAGTTCACAAGAAAAAGACTGCGTAATAAATATTTTGAAAAAGATTCTTCCCAATTTGGCAGAGATTTTGCAGTTCAGATTTCTGGAGTTTTCCCTCAAAACATGAGTAGCTGTTTTCACAAGTTTGTGTTTGAGGCTGGTTTCCTGTGCTTAAGCCAATGCACATCAAATATGACAGCACTAAAATCAACAAAGTCACTGGTACGTGCCTCCAGTTCAGAGAAGCACTCCCTACTCCGGACAAAAGATAAACCTATCAGCAATTTGATGTCTTTAAGCACTTTCCTTTATTGAGTCCTAAATTAAGTGGCTAAGAAAGCAGAACTGGGCCACTTCTGTTTTGTAATTACAGTGGAACATATTCGTGATTTCATTACAGACGGAATTTTGTTTGATCTTATCTCAATATTACAGGCTTTACTCCCTAGTAAAACTTGAAATGAAAGTGGCTCTAAAAAACCCCAAGTTATTTCAAACCAAAAAGAATTATGAAAGCAATTTAAAATAAAAGAGGGCAGAGGACATCTTCCAAAAGTAGCATAAAATCACTTGTGGGGGAAGTAGGCAAGATGGAGACATCATACAAGTTAAAACAAAACAAAACAGTAAAAAAACAACCACGACATTCTTAAATATAATTACCCCAGGTCTATAACAAAAAAGCATCATCCCCTGTTTTCGCATAGCTTCAAGAAAGCACAAAAAGATTTTCACTGTCCACATCACAATTTGCCCAAGGCAGACCTTCAGACCTTGCTCACTTGGTATCAAATTCTTAAGAAAGAAAAAGCATGAAAGCATGTAATATTTCAAAGATATTACACACAATAACTCAAGGGCTCAGCCCTCCATCTGGCATACGCAGAAGCGTGAAGGAACGACACGTGTACTTACGTTCACGTATGCAGGGTACCTGCCGATCTCACAGCGAAAGCCTGCCTCAAACATTGAGCCTCAGCTGAAGAAGCTACAATTCCTCCCTTTACAGGCTTACATACCTGCAGGTAACTAACTGCCTGCTCTGGAGTTTATTTCAATGTGCTCTCAGCTAAAGCTACTGAACTTACCCCTTGGACAGACCCTAATGCCACTGGCATACAGCTCCTTATAGTTCTGTCAACCTGCTGAGGGTGCAGAAAACTCTACACAGGCAGCCGAAATCTCTCAGCTAAGGAAGGCTTGAGCCTCTGCAGTCACACCAGCCATCAGTGGCGGGGCAGGTACGACAAAAAGGTTGGTGTAGCACAAGAATGAGCACCGACAACCACTGTGAAGAAGCCACAGGCAGACTGCACCCCTTCAGAAACAGCTGCCCCATTAAAGACAGACCATTATTGACTTTGAGATCAAACACAAGGAAGTGTAGATCAATCCACCTTCTGTCCTAACAGTTAATGGTAGACACAGAGTAAACTTCGTATGTTATGAACCTAACAATTGATTATCTGAGAACACAGCACTGCCAGCTACTACATGCCAGAAGCAGATTAAATTGGTTGTACCGCAGCATCACGAGGACTTGGTGTGTTATCCTAGAGTATGATCTGCATGGGGGGTTGGGGCCAAATGTTTCTAATAGTATTAACTGGCTGGGAAGTAGCTATGACAAAGTGCCACGTGTCTGAGGAATATACAGGGAATGTGCTGGAGGCTGGCTCCTGAGAAATGCTTGCAGTGCAGTTTTATGCTAAGACAAAAAATGAGAGAAAAAAAAAAGGATTGTTATAAAATTGCCTGTTTTTTTGTTGAAGGGGAGGACACACTGAAAACACCTCTTCCTCTCTATCCATGGTGTCAACTGATGTTTCTTCAAAGGAGTTCTCTCTGACAAAAATGTAGACTTCTAACAAAAACTAACTCCAATATATTAGGAAAACTATTAGTAGTAACAACAATCATAAAACTGGCACCAATACAATATTTGAGGCAGGAGAGCTCCTTCAGGCTGAAGGCAACAGCCTAGTGCTGTAGATGTCTACTGGTAAAAAACCAAACAAAAACAACAACAAAAAACCCAACTGAAAAAACCCAACCAAAACTCGAACACATTTCTGGAAAATAATTTGGTTCTGATGACTGGTGAGAAAGTCAGGAGTGTGAAGAGCATTTAGTAACCCTAATATTCTGTTCAATTTGCCCACCGGCACACAGGAGTTCACTAGGTCATTCACTAGGTCACGGCCTTCTGCTCAACCAGAAACAATCTCTGCTCTTGCCTTCAGCACAGAAGGAAGCTCAGGCACATCCACCCCGGTCACAGCTGCCCTCAGAGGCAGGAGGAATACCCCAAGCGTGCTCTCACTCCCACAATAACACTTTGTGTAGGGAGTCGTCAGTGACTGCCACTGAAGAGAGGACGACCACTTGGTACGTATAATCCCGAGGCACGCATGCGGTACTGCTTTATCACACAAGAAATGCAGAAAACATACTCAGTTTCTCTAGGATCTCCTCATCTGTCATCTTGGATTTTTTTCGCTGCCGGTCTGTGTTTCTGTACAAAGTGTTCGTGTTCGAGTTCTCAGGTTGAGGAGTGGTGGCTTCTTTAGCTGGTGCTGGTGCAGCGGCAGGTTCAATTACAGAGCGTGTGTAGATCTGTGACAAGAAATTATTTTGTGTCAGAAAGGTGCTTTGCAGAGATGCCCCTGAGATCCTATCACAAATGCAAAGCCTTAGGAAGATGCTGTCTGCCACATCCAGGGCTCCTAAAATGTTTGTGTTTGCTGTCCACTTCTCAAACGACGCAGGCAAAAATGAAAGCTTGTTTTACACAAGTTCACGGCCACTGTCATTTTCAATTTTCATTAATTTTCTGAAAGATGACTGAAACAATGAATTTACTGCGTTCTAAGGATACAGAAATAGATCTGGCCAGGGCCCCAGAGCCTTGTTCCTTGATGCTCATGTGTTATCAGGGGTAACAAAATGACTCTTCAGTTGGTACGTGTCTGAACAGAAGCAGGGAGCATTTCCCTCTTCTGATCACAACTGCTGAACTGCCTTCTCACCAGTGTCCCAGCCTTTAGGGAGTGGCCATTAGGAAGCGTGTTCCAGTCCTTCAGGCACCTTCTCTTTACAACGCCTAGCTGCGTGGGGTTCTTCCCACCAAACTCCACTCATGTGAAAGTTGAAGGTGTAGTCTAAGCTCTTTTCCTAGCTCCTCACACAGTCTGTGGAGAGGGACAGGTACCTCCCAGGGAACAGTTTCTCCTATGTATCCTGCGAGGGCATGAACTGTGTCTGATGACCACTCTCTCCACTGATGACAGAGAGCTTACACAGATACTTCAGACACAGCTGTTCACTTTTACAGCGGTGGCATTAAAAGACACAATGCTATTTCTTACCTGATACTAAGACAAACTCATGGTCCCTATTAGAATCACAGGAAACTCCTAGCTCAATGCGAAAGTTCAAACCAGATTTTTCTGCTGTCAGTGGCTTGGGTGAAACACTATGTCATGGTAGGACTCCAACCCTCAGCCTTCATCCCCAAATGGCGAGTGCTGCCCGACCAAGAAACATGCAGCTCTGAACGACATCAAATACAGCGCTAACCGAAGCTGGGACTTACTGATTTTGTATGTTCAGGCCGAGGCGCAATTACAGGTGGAGGTTCATTGTCATCTTCCTCTTCATCGTCTTCATCCTCTTCCTCAGAAACAGAGGGAGCTAGTGGGGGTTCTGATGCTGTTTTTGTGCTCTGTGGACAGACAGTAGCTTGAGTGAGTGTCACCATTCCGGCATTTGGGAGGTTCGATAATCACCCACAACTTTAGTCTGCTTAGACATCAGAAACCGATCAAGATGTGCCTACAGTCCTACGAGCCTCAGTTCTAATTCACACACAGCACAACACAATTTAAAGGTTACAAATTACCACGCTGTTTTGTTAATTCATCTTGGCGTATTTCATTTTTGCTAAAAACAACTAAATCATTCCCATGCTTAGTCAATTTCTAATTTCACAAAACGTAATACTTGAATATATCACTAGAAATCACATCTAGTTGCTGGTTAATTGCTTTGGCATTGTGTCTACAGAAATGGTAACAGTTAATTAAGCTAACAGGTGTCTACTGGCTAGGTTAATTAACACACTTCGAAGTGCAAAGCCTCCTTCATCGTCTTGCTGGGAATTTGATTTTGGAGAGAAAGGCTATTTGTTTCTTTACTGTTTTACCTGCGGAATAATCATATTGCCTGCTTCCACCACACTGAATTTGCCTGTTTAGCAGCATCTTTTTCAGCACCATCCTCTTTACCTAATCGTCAGTGAACACATTGAGCTTTTCACCGTTTGCCTGTTCTTACCACAACGGTACCGCAGAGCGAGCGCAGCCCTCAGCAGCGAGGTTCAGCCTGCCGACCTGCCCGGAGCTGCCAGGCAGGCATCCCGACTGCTCCCCCAGGCTCCCATTACTGGCAGCAGAAAATAAAAGCCACTGCCAGGGTGCAGTCAACCTTCAGGCAGACTGCAAATACAGGGCCGGCAAGGGAAGCCTGGCTGATCAGTTGTCTACATGCAAATTGAAGTCTACAGTGCAGGTATTTAAAGTTAGGTGCGTCGATACCCGTCCCCCCAGTCCCAGAGGCTACTCAAAGCAGGGGGTTCTATCATGTCACAAATTTGCTGGGGAAACAAAAAATAAATGAAAAGGTGTCTTGTAAAGTGTTTGCTGCTTTAAAGCTAGCTACAAGCCATTTGGAGAACTGAAGCAAATCAAAAGCGCTATTCTACATATTCACATGTCATTTGCATTACCTTTTAAAGATAACGCAAAAATGGCATCAACTTGGTCCAGGGAGACCTAATCTTCATGCCTGTGTGTTACTGTATGGATGGCTGTGTCGGTGCCTTAAGTCACCTGTACTTGAACACACTGTCATATACACACACGCAGAGTCTGGCATTTTCTCTGAGGCTCCGTTCCATTGCCCAGCTTTTAAAGGTAGATGGTGACAGGCTACTGATCCAGCCAAAGCAGGGAATGATACATCAGACACCCTAAACACCAGTGAAAGGGCCAACTCTGCCAAGCAAGGGGTGCCCTAATGGGAAGGTGAATGTTACTTTGTCAGACATTACGTCAGATGCTTTCTATGCATCATTAGCACCTTGCTTTACATGTGGCCAGAAGACGATTAAGGGAAAAATAACCAAGGGAATAATCACACTTCTGTTAGTCCAATTCTTGTAACTGTCTTTTCCATTGGGCTCCCAGCTTGGTCTGACGGCATTAAATTGTGCAGCTAGAACATATACAATGTTATGTTATTTAACACAAGACTCCCATTAAGGAGCAAAATGAAATTAAAGTCATTCCAATGACTACTTGATCCTGTCAAGAGTTGTTTTCCCTGTGCTATAACATTCAAGCAGCATCCTCTGAGTCAGTAACTTTTGAAAGCTGACATCTTGACTGTCTCACCACCTAGGTCTGCCAGAAATACCACAGCAGCTGCCGATGTGTCCGTACCCACTGGAAAAACTATTGGGAAGGCTTACTGCACTCTGGCGAACCCCAAACTTCCTTTTAAAGATTTTATTAAAGATAATGAAAGTGCATCAATTGAAAATCTGAAGTGTGAATATTCAAAGATGATTTCCATTTCATTATACACAGCCCTTGCTGTGCAATCACAAACCTAAAATTAAGTTGCTTAACACTTGAAAATAAAGGCCAAACCCCCATTCAGTCATTTTCTATTTAATGCATTAACATTAACACTAATAAACCTGGTCAACATTAATGACGCTGTCATGACTACATCTCTGGGATTGCTATGGCAATCCAGTATTAATTAGAGTGGATGATTATTTAAAACTTTCTTTCAATGGTTCCAGTGAGTTACATATCAATTATAACCTTATTTATATTCAGCTACATATTCAGCTGTACTAATGATAAATGGTAAAATTTAATAGAAGGAGATTCTTAGTTGTTAAAACTAAATTAAAATGGGCTAATTAGACAGTATTGCATATTGTTGCGAATTATATATCACCATGACTAAGAACAGCAAGCAATCTTCTGTCTGCAAAACCAGACTTTCACCTATCTAAAAGTTCTTAAGCAGAAAATTAGAAAACAGCCAGTGATTCCTTTTCCACTGCAAAGACACTAAAATGTACTTTCTCTCTGCCTACAAGGCTGGCACTCTATCCTAAAAGGCAAAGCTCAAGCTTGCTCCACAATTCTTACACACTATGCAAGGAAAAGGTTACTTTCACACTCACCGAAGGATGGCCTTCTATGTATCCACGGGCGCTTTTATCTGCAATGTGCAAGGGAAAATTAACCAGATGCTGTTACAAAACTGCCTGTTGTGGGGAATCCCACAGAACAAGTAAATCCAAACAGATAGCATATTTTTTTTCACAACACCCCTCCAGCAGCAACAGGTATTTTACATAGCAAGCAAGATAACAGGACAATATACTAAGTTATTCGTCTACAGTTTCTTGTGCCTATTTTTTTGCCCTGTTTTGCCAGTAAACAAAACAAATAGAAACTTGGTCATGAAAATGCAAATTGTTCTGTAAAAGTCAATAGTTCTGTTCTGCCCAAGAGCTAAAGCAGCTTTTTTTTTTATTATTTAAAAAAGAAAAATAAACTGCATGCATTGATTCTCTTTAGCTTGCTGAAAATATTTCCCCATAAAAGCTTCCCCCAAACCCCCCTTAGCTGTGGCAGTTCTACTCTGAGAGCACAGTAACAGCTCCTGAGTTCAGGAGCATACATTAACTGTTTTGAATTTTGCATTTCATCACAAAATTAAGTGCTATTTTAGGAAACATTAAGCATCACATTAGACAGTCAAATCTCTTCATTATGCAATTTAGAAAAAATATGCTTTCTGTCAAAATAAGCATTCGTCAATTCTGGAGATAACTGCACAGGTTTCAGGAGGACTTCTGAGAAGCTGTCCCAGTCTTCATTTTGGAAGTTGTATTAGCTGAACCAGCAAACTGAGGAAATTACAGATCCCACTGCCACATGCTATTACGTGTAGGGAACTGAATCACTGCAGGTTAAACTACAAATGCTGTCCATACCCCATTGGACAGGGACACCCCCTTATTAGCTGAAGCTGCTAACATGAGCTTTACCGAACTAATGGTATCTTAATAGTATTTCTGTTTAAAACAACTCAGTTGTTCAGGAATAGCAAAGGAACACGTAGATACAAAGGCCAGATATGCCGCACCTAGTAAAAACCTCTACTTACTTCCTAGGTGTCTCACCAGCCTGGCTGTGGAGTCCAGCAAAAGTAAAATAATAGGAAAAATTTGGACGGGAACACCTAAATGAGTCTCTTCCCTGAATGAGTAAGCAGCAGAGACTGCCCTGGATACCCAGCATTCCATCTCATCCTACTGGAGCAACATGTCTTGACATCACAATAGCAGCCATTCCAGAACTGTTTGCGAATTTACGCACAGTAAAAAAAACCAAAAAAACCCAACTTCGCCACCAGTAACATAAAACAACCCTTGAAAATTCTCCTGTATCACAAAGGATCACCAAAAATCCCCATAGTCCATAACCTGTTGCTCAAAGGATCCAAGAGCAACTCACAAAATGCACGAAACAAGTATAGCCTACACCCCACTGTGAACGCTGAGAAGGAACACGGATGCAAAGAAAGAAAAAGTAAACATGACCTTCATTCTAAAAACAACTGACAAAGAAAAGCTGCAGTTTCAATGACATTTAGGGGACAAAAGGAGAAATATAATTCATTGCAGGACTATTCCACAAAGCGGAATTTTTTAAGGTTGCTTCTTGACCGCTTGAATGTTGAACTCTGGCCTGACACTCCCTTTTGCGCAGTGAGATCTACTTACCTCCTGACGTAAAGCTCATATATTTCTGGTTGTTAACTGTTTCTTTGGAATCATAAAATTTGAGAACATCTAGGACAGCTTGTGGGTTCTTCTTCTGCTCCAGTTTAGTTATGTTGGAGGTCTGTAGTAGCCTGGCCCACTGCTCTGGAATGCCCTGTAGATGTCAAGTGGAAAGAACGCAGATTTAGAATATTTAACAGCTGTGGCCTCACAGATCTTTACCAAGATCCCATGCTACCTGTAAGATTACTTTTCAGAAATTTTGATTGACACCTTACGATTAAAATTAGTAGCTTATACGTTAGATGCAATCATTCTCTTCTCTATCAAAATACAGAGCTAAAACCAGGATCCAACTTTAAAAAGAAAAGAAAGTTATGACTGTGATAGGAAAAAAAGTGCATGAAACTCATCTTTAAATCAACTCTGCTCTTCCATGAAATAATGATTTAAGGCTTAGCTTGTTTTCCTGGTGATTCAGTGCAGACATAACAAGACTATTCTAAATTTGTGGACAACACAGTGTATTTTAGGAGCTTTACACTGGATTTTTAATGCTTAATAACACAAACACATTTTGCTGAAATGATCGCTGCTGTCCGATTGAAAGGTAAACCCCACCCTGATACAATTCATTTTCAGCATACCAGGGAACACTGCGGGGTTAAGAATCTGCATTTAAATTCTCAAAATTGTAACACTGAGTTGTACCACTGCTGCTAAGGATGTCTCCTTTCTTGAGCTCCTGTAGCACTGTAGGTTCTCTACTGTAAATATGCAGAAACCAGGGACTCCAAAAACAGGCTGAGAGTGCCAAAGCCTTGGATGAATTCTAGGACATCTTATGAGTGAGGGTGGCATTTGAAAATTGATCCAATTGCTGAAAGCCGCAACTCTGCATTGAAATTGTATCGGTGAAAAATCGCTTTAAATATCCAGTATAATTTCCTAAATCTGAAAGCCTGTAATTTTCCCCATTTACTGCACAGCCAACATCTATCAGCGAATTCTAGGGCTTACTGAATGAAAAGCTACACCTGAAGTACATTTACACTTCGCCTTGGTGCCACCCCAATCTAGGTAAACACTTAAATACAGCTTCTGCCTAAGAAGTTCTCCACAAAACAATGTGTGACATGGGCCTCCAAAGTTTAGGATTAATGAAAAAAAAGTGGGATAAGCCAAGCAACAAATCTACTGCACACACATCAACCTGCTGCTGCAGTGCTATGACATCTCAAAGAAGCATTTTGATGCAAGATTCTTTTGGGCCTGTGACGCACCTCTGGGAGCTTCCCTGTGCACATCTGTGAGCCATAGAGATCTGGCTGTAATGGACGTAAATAAAGAAAGAAAAGAAAGTTAAAACAGGATGGGGGACAACTTAGAAGGTGGTAGGAGGAAACCAATGGGCCAAAATGGGGAAGTCCCATCTAAAATGGGAGTTACGAGGTAGATACCAAACAGATTAGGTGGTGGACAGGCTACAGGAAGGCAGGCTTAGGAAAACGGAAAAATCACAACTGTTCCAAAGTTTGGAAGCATCATTCCCCCTCCTCTCTTTTATAAATCAGTTTTTCTTTCCCTCATAAAAATACGTTACTGAGGAAAAATTACCCATGATTTCTTTTCTTCATTAAAAAAGAAAAAGTTATAATAGAGAAAGATCTGGGCTTTTGCTATTTGTCTAGTTTTGCAAGCCAGGTTAGCATTTTTGAATGGCTCTACACCAGTTTTTTTCCAATGGTTCTCCAACCCTGAGATCACAATTGGCCAGTGCCCGAGTCAAAGTGCAGTGGAAAAAGCAGCTGGTCCAACTCGGTTTTCACACTGGGAGGTCGTGTATTGTCGTAACAGAAACAATCTATGTGTGACTGAAAATCAGGCCAATTCTAAAGAAATGCTTGATTTGATTAACAGCGTGCAACTTCTTCACATCTATAGCCAAAACTTTCTCCCACTTGCTAATGTCAGAATCTTGAAACTTTAAAAGTTTGGTGGGTGACCACATTTCCTTCTAGACTAGGGATCAGGAAACTCTTTCAAAAACGCATGCCTTACAAAACGCACTCCCCAAAGCCCTGCAAACCACGCTTCTTCCTCCATTCAGAAAATGCAACTGTTTCTTCAAAATAAATCAACATAAAGCTCTAGCAGCATGCTCCCACCCAACAGTTTCCAACCAATTCTACTTTGAGCTTTAAAAGCCCTACTTCTTAGCGAATGCGGTTGCTCCAAGCACAGTGAAATGGAGATATAACGTATGTTCATGAGCAACAACACAGCTTGGTGCTCAAGCCTGAAAGCCGGATACTCAGGAGACCATGCAACTGACTGGAGATGCAACTAACAGCAACCAGGTAATGCAGCTGGGCGGTGACTGGGGGTGTCAGAAAATGGCCCAATGCAATGCACATAACCAGTGGAGCAGACACTACTGGCATGACAACTGTAATAATCTGAAACAAAAAAACCAAACCCCATATATATTTGCACATTTACTGGACATTCCCATGGCACTTCCAAACTTTTGAAAGAGACAGACGGTGTGATCACTAGACAGTGGGAATATTTTTACATGATATGGCTAGTGGCAGTCCCTTCAGCAGGACACACTTACCACATGGCTACCCAGCTGATACGTGGGTTGTATCCAGGTTGGGACAAATCAAACATGCCTCATGTAACGTAACGCATCTAGGGTTAGTTGGGAGCTGATAGCTGGTTCTTAATGGTGCAAAGATCCCCTTGCTTTGACATTTCACTCCACTAAGGACTACAGTGTTAAGTCCTACCCTGGCAAGCTGCATGGAGGAAGACACCTGTCCCTTTGGTTTGTTTCAAATTGGTTAGCGCCTTCTCAAACCACAGCACTGCACTTCCACACTGTAGGAACCAGTATTATTGTAGAAATATTGTGCAATTGTAAAACAGCAGCCGTCTAATGTCCACTGTTTTGAAAGGGAGAAGGATATTAAGAAAAAATTGTGCTACAGCAATAAAGGTGGACATCTTTAGCCACGCACAATCGTTTTGTTCTATAAAAGTCCAGGACCTGTGCTGCTGGCATCTGACACACACCCCCACAAAAAAATCTCTGATGCTAGAGACTGTTTTGACACACCGGATGATAATAATAACATTCAAATCAATCCAAACCGTGATCTCTGAAGTACTGATAGAGAGTGCTTGTGCTTAGAACTGAAGTGTGTTAACCTCGACATCCCTCCTTTTTGTTCCAGCTGGCAGGGACGTGAAACTAACTGGGATCCTCACCACCAGTTAGTCTACGAGAGAACACGATTGTGACCCATCGCATTTGCATTGAGCCAGAAGGAAAAAGTCTGAAGCACAGGGTAGAAATAAAGGCAGAAGGCTGAAAGGAAGAACAAATATAGAATAAGAACAACTGAACATTCAGTGGGGAGAACAGTGAAATGAAGAAGGAAGAAAAGCTAGACAAGAAAAAGGGATGCAAACACAAAAGGGAGAAAACGAAAGCAGAAAGTAACAGAATGTATAATATGATACCAAGGCAAAGAGAATGGCACTGAAGATTAATCTGAACAATAAAGTGACTACGGGGGGTGGGGGGTGGGGCGGGGGAAGAGGAAAACCAGGATAGATAGTAGGGAAAACACAATTCTGAAAGCTTTATGTTAAGTTTCTGATGAAAAATGACCACATCCGGGCTTTTAAAACGAGCATTTAATCAAGCCCTAGGGTTTGGCACAGAAATTTTGAAGTAAGATTTTGTAAGCGACATCTATTTTAAAAAGGCTAATTAAGTAATCCACATATTTTCAATGTAGCTGTATTTCCTAATTACTAAGGATAATTCAATTTCACTACTCTTTTGAAGACATGCTTTCATTAAATGTGTGGTTTTTTCTTCTATTGTTATTGTTGTTATTGCTATTGCTGCTGTAGCATACAGAGAGTTTCCAGCTTCATGAAATGTTTCTGAGGAGCAAAGGGAGCAATCAAAGTAGGAAGTGATGAAGAGATCACACTTAGGGCTCACACTCGGAAAATTAACCATCCTTTGCCCAGGCAAATGATTTGTCCCATCCTGTTTGGTGTATGCAGCCAGTCAGTACTAGCACACTTTACCATTTGACACATGGTGATAACACAGTCTGACCACTTAGCTCACAGGGTACTACTGATGGTACAGAGTTGCTAATGCTTCCTCTCACCTCCACAGCTCAACCAAATGTAAGCTTACAGCCATCTTAGAGTTAAGGATTAATGGTTTCAGCACCTAACTAGTAGTCTGAGAGAAAATGCTTTGAAGCCCCCTGCACACTTCAAGGAGCTTCCATCAGACTCATTTTTCCCAACACTTCATACGCTTTGTCATGATATAAGTAGAAAAAGCTGACTACTATTTTATTGATACATAAAGGCTAGGAACTGTCTGGTCACCTAGTCTATGGACGTATCTTGAAGGACACTAAATTAAAATGAATGGACTTCCGCAACGCTGCCTCTTTCTGGGTGTCTCCAAGGGCTGTCTGCAGAGCAGCTGGACTTTGCACTTTGGGTCTGACTGTCCATAGCAAGACATATATTATGTACATGTGTGAGGGTTTTTTATGCTTTTCCAAAGACACTGAATAACCAAGCCCTGTAGCAGCTTGTGGGACTGATAAAAGCATACACCTACATTCTTCCAAGATTTTATTTTCCACAGACACTCTGCTGACAATCCTTGGAGAAAAAAAAAAGCAGCCTGAATCAGAAGTAAAACACTCCAAACCCTAAGCCCAGCAAATAAAAGTCTCTTTCTTCACAGCCTGACTGCTGTCATCTGACGTTTCTGGCAACAGGAGGCTATTTGACCATCAAGAAACTAGAATCTCTGGTAAGCACACAATTCAGCAGTTACTTACTGTGAATTCTCCAGTGACGGCATCAAATCCCACATGAATGGTATGTTCGAAGTCTGAAGGAAGAGATATCTCAGGACGTTCTTTCTCTTTCTTCTTGTTGGCTAGAGGCAAAACGTTAACACGCACTTATTCTCTGCACAGCTTTTCATTCAAAAATTTTCACAATCAGGTGTTCGCAAAATAGCATTTCAGAAGCAGAAAATCATTAACGCCCATCTTACTTGACAAACAGACACAAACTAATACACCACCAGCCTAACTGTCGACCCCTGTGGGGGAAGGTCTGGAACATCTAGGTGTCATTTCATTTTGTGTTTCTTCCAATCGAGTGTCACAGCTGCCAAAGCAAGCTGTTCAAGAAGTAGCCTTCTTAGGCTATCTCTAACCAGCACGATTGCTATTAGCAGTTCTTTTTTTCGTCACTTTTTCCATATCTAGCAACTGACTCGTGTTTGACTTTGCTCTGTGGGTCCCTGCAGAAGCACCCCAGGACATGCAGGTGCATGCCTGTGTGCATGTGTGTCTTTCCTCCACACGCTTTGGACCTAGTGTCAAACTCAGCCAAATCAGAGATAAGTTTCTTAAGATAACCAGGTTCCTACAAGTTCTGTGAAAACAGGCTGCTCAGGAGAAGACACCTTTCTGAGTAAAAGGCTGAAGAAGCAGCAGCTCTGTATTAGAAACCACAGAATCTGCACAGCAAAAAATGCCATTGGAAAAGCTTCATCTGAGCTCACAACTAAGACAAATAACCATAACACCCAAACTTCATTAGTTTCCAGGAATTCCTTGGTTTTAAATCACTCCACCAGTACTCTCAGAGTGTGGAGTACCTTACTGAAGGACAGACTTGGAGTCAGTCGATCTGCATATGTTTCTTATCTCCCTTGTATTATAACAACTTTTTAAAGTAACATCCCTCGGGTCATCCATCTCCTGTGCTTTTTACTATCAACAAATCTCACTTCAGCCCAGTTTTATTGACCCTGATAAAGAGTGAGTGGAATAAAGGCTGTGAGAAGCTGCCTTCACTCTGATGCATCAAGAATCCATGTTCAACCGAGATTTCTCTGAAAAATGGTGACAATAATGCCAATTCTGGACAACTCCCAAACACCCAGATAAACACAGCATAAACCCACATTCAAACATCTCTCTGGCAGGTACCTGAAATATTTGGCTTCCCTGGAGAACCAGCATGCTCCAAGACTAACCACCACGTGGTTGAATAATACAGTACAGAGTTATTTATAGCATCTTCTCTAGTGCCAGTGGTACACCTGGAACAGCCCAGAGGGCAACTGCCATTCCACCAAATACATTTGTCATTTCAATGGAAAAATGCTAAATGATTGGAACAGAACAAATGTTACAGTGCCCACGTGCAGTATGCGGAAGTTATTAACGCTAACTCAGGAAATAAGACATGCATAAAGTGCTCATGTAGGATACAAAAAGGTCACACCACGTCACATCTTTAAAGGAAGCGCTCTGCTCCCCAGGATCCCACCTCTCTCTGCTGCCCTTCTCGCCCATTTAATGCGTGTCTGGTTTACATACCCTCGCTGTGGTCCTGAGCAGGCTGGCTCTATAGACGTGATGTGACGTGACTTCATGCTAGCAGTTGTGAAAAGCCCAGAGATACACAAAAGGTTTATGCTGCACCTATCACCACGATACTCTGTATCAGGATCTCTAAAGGCCAGCGGATCACCATACATTAACGGGAATATGAAAACGAACACACACGCCATAATTATGCATCAACAGGAGAGAAAGGAGCAGTTTGTTCAGGTCCTGTACTCCCTCAGTGCAGCACCAGTGACAGTCATGCTATGCACATCAAAAACAGATGAAGACGAGTCTGCACGTGTCTTATTTCAAAAGCAAGCATGCCCTTCTACCAGTATCAACCAGGATGGAGCTTTGCTGAATTTATCTTCTGGCACATAAGCCTTCTAACACAAAGCACTACTATGCTCACAGACTTTTAATTAACATCTTCCTTTGGCGTTTTAGTATTACGTTTGCCAGCTTCCTAAGTTTACCTAGGGGTCTCATCCAAAGGCTGAACCCTGTATCAGCACCCCTCCCGCCCCGGGTCTGTCTTTGCTCACAGATAGCTCCACAAGGCCTCTCTTTGCACATATTTCTTACTCTGCCCCACAGCCTCCTTTAGTTGGAAGATGTGCTGCTCCTCATAATTATAGTCTAGAGGATTTTGGATATTTTTAATCCTTTCTCTGCATTGTTGCATTTATCCTCATTAAATAATTCACTGTCACCTTTTGTCTGTACTGCACACCCCTGCACAATGTTAATTGATGAATTATTTTCATTTAGCATTCAGTAAAGATGGCAGCAATATATCAAATACAAATGCAAATGCTCTTCCCCTTCTTTTATCTCTAAGATTATGTTGTTCAGCTTTCAGGATAGATGTTGCCAGTTACAGGATGTCACCCCCGTTCAGAACATATAGCTTTCTATTGCAGACAACAAAACTGGCTTCTCCTACCTCATAGTTTCCAAGCATATGCAGTGAAAATTAGATTTAAAGGATCATCAAACTCAGTTTAAAGCAACAGCCAAATCTAAAAACAAAATAAGGCATTACAGAAAACATTCTATCAAAAGCAGCACTTGTCCATTTTAGGCCTCTTCTGCTGGAGGACAAGCGTTCCAGCTCATTCCCCAAGATCTGGCACATCTGCTTCAGGGACCTCTGCCTACCAGACTGCAGGTATAAACCTATTGTCCAAATGCTGATAAACTATGAACTAAATACAGAATTAAACATCTCCTTGCAACACCCTTCCCCCTCTCCCATCTGAAAGCTTTGACACTTCTCCCTGTGCCCTGCAACTCAAATCACTTCTATTTCACATAAGTTGGCAAAATGATACGAAAAGGCACGACTGACTTGAAGCAGCGACTGACTGGATTTGAGGGGTTTATCCTGGACATTCCTATTTGATTTTCTTATAAATGTCCCTCGCAATACACTCCTGCTGCACAGCAGTTAGCCACGAGGGTCACCCACACCACCTCAGCAGCAATTACAGATTAGAAGACTCCAAGGAAAGAGTGTTTGGTCTCACGCAGTCTGCATCACCGTCATCATTATTATGTTAACAAAGCAATTGTTTGGGAGCAAAATGTGACCCAGCTGAGAGCTTTTCTCCAAAGAAGAAGGAAGGGTTTGACCTCACGCTTACGCCCTCCTGTTTGCTTGCCTCCTCATCACATTCTGCTCTTTCCTCCATCCCTTCTCCCACTGTCCCTCCCAGCATCCTTCCTGCCCTGCTCCTCCTGTCCTACCGCAGCAGCCTTGTCCTTTTCTTTCTCCTCCATTAATCTTAACCCACTGGGTTTCTCTCCTTCCCTCTTCTCTTGTTTTTCTGTACAAGAGGCAATCAGATGAGTGAAGGTCTGACGCCGCTCCCACCTGCAGCTAAGTCTAGAGCAGCTTCCGTGGAAGTGCCATTATTCACCCAGAAATCTTGACAAGGATGTACCTCTCAGCTGAAAGGGGCATCGGAGCTGTGGTGGGCCCTCCCCTCGCGTTGCTTTAGGTTGAACGCTCTACAGTGCCTTCATGGAGCCACCAGCTCACACACAGTATTAATTTATTTCATAGCACAGCAATTACAGGCGGTTTAATGAAAGAAGAACAAGGCTGTATCAAACAACCAGAAGGATGCAAGTAATTTCTTTCTGCTCTCAATTCTCCTGAGGTAACAAGCGCTGCTGAAAGGAAACACTAACGCTATGAACTCCACCACAGTTCCCATCACCATCATCAGCTCCGAGGAAGGAAGGCCAATTTCACAGCTTCAGCCTCAGCTATGGGGGAACAGGTTCAGCTCCTTGTTCTACACAGACTGCCCACATGACACTGGAAACGTATGTCAGCTGCCTGCCTTGGCTTCCTGCCCCCAGGAAATGGGGTACTTCATCCCAGAGACAAGGCTGAGAGGAGCTATACCAAGGACAGCCAGGAGGTCAGGTGCTATGGGAAGGAGCAAGACACTAATGCCTAAGTGGCTTGTTTCAACTGCAGAAGCACAGATAGGTCCCAGAGAGCCATCATAGCTTACCAAAACAGGGTTTTAAACAAAGAAGTGCTCAAACCCTAACTGAAACCTCTACATTCCAACAGGAGAGTGACTACAAAGATTCCTGTTCCCTGAGCACAGCAGTCCCAGCATACACCATTGCCTTGGAGAGAACACACCACAGCATATCCATCCTTGCATCCCTCCTGTCTGGCGAGCAAGTGAAAGACAAAGTTCCTGCAGGTTCAGACAGAAACACTCTGTCATGGTGTTTTCTTCATATTCTGTTCGCTAGTACCAGTGGTGGACTATTAATATAAAGTTGTGAGATGCTGCAAGCACTGCACCAGCCCAGAGCAGCCACATCAATCATCTTCAGCTTTATAAGTAGGACTCTCAAAAATGTGTCACAGTCTGTGAAGCACGTACAGGCCAGCTGATACTCTGACCCACAAACCAACCCTGAGATGAAGTGACCTGAAGGCGCTTGGCCAGCCAAGCTAAACTTCCTCCATTTATTATTCCACCCAACAAAGACCAAGCTGTAACCCTTAGCTTACCTTGCCTCACAGTCACATTTAAAATCATGGTACTTGTATGTTTCTTAAGATTGCTCTGACTGGTGTTAATTACATTTTTTATGTCACTGATTATTTCCAGGAGGGGTTGTTTCCGGATCTCCCCGTTTCTGCATGCATTTCACGCAGCACCTCCTACCGAAGAAACGTTCCCTCAGAGAGGCGTGATACCATCCTGCTGGCAGCCAGGGAAGAACTGACCCAAATCCTCCCAGGAATTAAACAAGCAGGGAGAGATTTTACTTTTGGCCTTTAAAAAGAATCAACTGAAAATTAGTTTTGCTCTGAGAAGGGGACATTTTGGGAAGCACTCTGCAGAGCAACCTTAGGCCAGGTCTGCCTGAGGAACAGGCCCATCCAGCCACAGCCTTCGCATGAGAGGAATCATCAGGACTGCACCTGAACCGGGGGAGGAATGGGGCTGGAATTGTGCCTCCTGCTGCCAGTGAGGAGTTCAGAATGCCAGACCCACCTCCAGCTGCTCCCGTGACCCGTGGAAGAGGCTCACGAGCAGTGCCGGTGAGCTGGAGCTGCAAGGGAATGACCGCAGTTCCATAGTTCTGAGCTCCACTTGGAGGAACAGTGACACACATTGAAGGCAGAATCCCCCTTGAAATGCAGCTGGATTTCATGCTGCTGGTCACAACCCTCTGAGCCCAGCATTTCAGCCAGTTTTCAGTCCACCTCGCTGTCAGCTTATCCAGGCGGTACTTCATCGGTTTGACTCTGAGGATGCTATGGGAAGGTGCGTTGAACTCCTTACTAAAGTAGGAACAACACGCTGCACTCCCTTCACCACCAAGCCTGTCATCTCGTGGTAGGAGGCTGTCAGTATGCCTCAGCATATATTCCCCTTCGTAAAGCTGTGCTGACTATTCCTGAACACATTCTTATCCTTCATGTGTGTGGAAATGGTTTCCACGAGGATTTGCTCCACTAGTTTCCCAAGGACCAAGGTGAGACTAACTGGCCCACAGTTCCCCAGATCCTCCTTCTTAAAGACAGAAGTGACATTTGCTGTCTTACAGACACCAGGAACATCCCCCAGTCACCGTAACTTTTCAAAGATAATCAAGAGTGGCCTTGCAAAGACATCAGCTCCCTCAGCACTTGTGGGTGAAGCCCACCAGTTCCTACCGCATTACGAAAAAGATCTCTTCCCTGAATTCTGTAAATACACTAACTCAAACCAACTCCCTTCTGCACATGCATTTCAAAGAATGGGAACTGAAATGCTGTTTCCTGTACTTTTAAAAGACTCTTGCTGTAACCACACCTAGCAGGTTTTAAACCAAGCCAATTCTGCATCCACTCTCACTGCAAAAGCAAAAAGCAAGAGCCTTGTTCCTGTTCCTGGAATGTGAGTGCATTTAAAACAACCCCCCGAGTGTCAGGCATGTTGCCTTCCATTTCTGCAAAGGTATTTTCAAAAGTACACCACCTCATCTCCACTTTTACTGCAAATGCAAAGCAAAATCCAAAGGAAAGGATTCCCCAGCTCAACTATAAAGTTATTTTTAAAAGGCAAGTCCCACAATGTGTGCACGTTTTACTGGCTTTTCCAAGACAGCAAAGTAACTGACTGAACACCTCCTCCTCTTCTGAAACATGTTACTAGAGTATTTGGCACAGAAGGCTTTGGAAGGACTTTACCAGATTCTGCAGCTGAAACAGAAAGAAAACAGCGGCAGGAAGACGGCCACGACCAACCAACAGAAAGCAAACAGAGACGTAGCCACCCATTCACACTGCTGATACTTTACTTTTATCCCCTCCTCCTGGGAAGATGGAGCGAAGCCTGGCTTTCTTGTTCTTCTCCTCAGGGGCCATGGGGAGCGGTTTTGAACTGTGGTTTAGTGCTGAAGAATCGCGATTGTTGCTGTTCATTCTCAACGGTGGGGCTGGAGGTTTCTCTTCAATATCCAGACTATCGGACATCTTCAGCAGCCCTCACAGCCTCCTGCAAAAGCAGAACAGAAAGCATGCCTGTCAAGTAAGGATGCCAAGGCTGGGGTCCTGGGGAGGGAAGAGGGCAAGAAACGCCTTCTGGTGGAGTAAAGAAACCTCTCTATTAGACGTTTGCTCTGAATAAGGTTACCGCTGGTTGCTATAAATAAATGCAACAGCCAATTCCTAAAAATTACTGTATTACCAAAAAAAAAAAAAAAAAGCTTTTTTTCTCTCCATTATAGCCTTTTTAAACCTTTATTTACAACTTTTCTCTTGCAGTTGTTTACAATCCGAATTTTCCTCTAAAATCAGACTTACAAAGCAAAATTTAAATGTTTTACTGAAACTACCTGGCATCGTAGTGAACCATTTTTATGATGTAAGAAACAAGGAGCATGTTGGGGGGATATGGACAGCCAGCAGAAAGATCTTTGTTCTCTTCCTGCTGTGTTCAGAGAGAGTTTAGACCTGGGACTGTGGGGCTGCAGAAGGAATGACCTTCCCCAAGGAAATTCTTTCAGAAGTACCAATGAAAAACTTTCTTGCACATAAAAGTAGAGCACGTGTTTGCTTTAAAATCCATCAAAACCTAAGGAAAATTATCACATCCTGAAAACAGTTCAAGTCTTCTCTTTTTGTCCTGCTACCACACAGGCCTGTCACCACAGGGTTGTTCGTGGCACAGCTTTGAGGAAGTGCAACCATAAAGTCCCACGTATGGTATATCAGCAAGGAGTGGATACGTATGATCTTTTGTTGACCACAAACAACATGGGTACTGACCTAAGGTGAAAAAAAGCAACCCAGAAATGGTTACAAAACTTTCATAAGCTGGGAAAACACCAGGCAGGTAAGACTTCTCAAATTCCTAATCTTTCTAGTGTATCTTAAATACTAAAATTCAAGTCTGGGTTAAGCAACTGGTTTAACAAACAAGCTCTTTCTTCAACTCAAATAAAAGTATAATAATAAAAAAAATACGAAGCAACTTATGTTTTTCAGCTATGGAAATCGTAGGGTTTTTTTTTTATTATTTTTTCAGAAGTATCAGCCAAACATGGTGACTGTTGCTTACGCAAAGAAGTCCTGAAGCTCAACTGGTAACAGCACTGCTGCTCTCACTTCAGTCAGGTAAAGCTGCCACGGCTGAGGGTTTTTGGGGTGTTTGCGTGGGTTTTGGGTGGGTTTTTTGTTGGTTTGTTTGTTGTTGTATTTAAAAAAAACAACACCTGAGGTCAATGTTTTCAACAATTCCATTTATATTGATATAGCTGGAATTTTGCTAGGATTTCCAGCCAAAGTATTAATAGGGGATAATCAAATCCACATTGCTTTAACTGACAATACCCTCCACGTAAAAATGAAATGATGAACTGAAACATTTAGAGATATTCACTGTAGACTGTTTTTCATGACACAAGCATTTTAGCCTCTGTGATAATTTTTTAATTACTACACATAAACAATCACTTTTTATTACTTGACTTACATTTTTTTTATTTAATCTAAATGAAATCCCACAATGCTAGGCTGAAATGCAAAGCATTTGCTCAGTGACAAGAACAACAAATGAAATATACCATCACATTTCTGTTTTGCACCGGTCCCTGGTTCCACAAAGTGCTGTTCCTGAACATCTGGCTGCTCAGGGACCCATCCCAGGGTCACACAGCTGAAAACCCTAGCAACAGCTGGTCCCAGCCTTTTCCCTAGGATATACAGCATGAAGCCGGGATCCTGGAGATCTTGATTCACAAACATGAAATGAAAGGTGTTAGTGACCCCAGCTGTGCACCTCCACAGGGGAGCAGTATGTATGAGCACCCTTCCCAGCTGACTTCATCAACTGGTTTGTGTTAAATCACTGCTCTGAATTATTCTGGTCTATTTTGCCTGCAGCAAATTGGGGGCAGCTTGAGCAATTGCTCCACTGATAGATTAACACAGTGTTCAGCAGCCAAAGAAGATGTCTATTTGTAGACTCCAGCCCTACGTGAACTGCTAGACCTTCCCTACACCACGGAGTTGCCCACCTCCACCTGCATCCACAGGCGATGCTGAACCACAGGCAGCCACCGACCAGGCGTCATTCCCTAGAACTTTGCCTTCAGGCCCAGAAGCGTGGAAAAGATCACGCGCTCCTAACTAACGAAGTCACGTGCTGGAGGCAGATGTCAGACAGAACGATGTTTTTGTCATTTGGAACACCCCACCTGGGGAAGCACAGACGTGACCCTTCAGACCCCCGCCGTCGCCAGCACGTGCCCGGTCCCCACGAGAGGGTTTGGCCGACACAGCCTGGCTGTCCAGGTAGAGGTCGACTGGGAGACCTGCCCTGGAGATGACGGACATGGCCCACCCTCCCATGGAAGCACGTATGCCGGCAGTAACACGTTCCGTATCACCAAGGAATAGCTATCACTGTGCCCAGGCTAGGGCTTGTGCTGATCTGACTTTCAAGTACAGACTGGCCTATTTGTCTAGAGAACTAAATGGTTTCAAACAGTTAACGTTACTGATCTCCATAATTTCTATCCTGAAATGCAAAAAGGTTTTCAGTAATGGGTGGGAGGAAAAAAAAAACAACAACCCACAACCAACAAAACAGTGATGAAAACTATTGTTTCGGTACCAGTGAGACCTACACGTGCCATACACGCTATCCTGGGGAAGGCGAAGCGCACGATGCCCAGGTATTCCTGCACAGGGAAGCAGGCGGGAGGTCCCAGTTCATGGAACCCAGCAGAGACACCGGGACACAGCTCTCTGTGCCTCCAGCAGTTCTCACAGACTGGGAGCTTCTGGTGACAGAGACCTTTATTTTCTCTTTAAGCCACCTACAAATGCTTTCCCAGTGCCAAGGCAGCCTTCCCTCGCCCAGATCACCGGCCTGAGGCTGACCGCAGAAGCACCAAGGCACGTCTTCAGCTTGTTACCAAAAGCAAGATGGTTATTCTGCAAAGTCCATTACAGGGCACAAAGTTTCAGCTGTCCCTCAGAATGGGACAACTGCATCTGTCACTGCATCTATTTGTAAACAATGCCAGTTTGCTGAAACAGGTCCTCCCATGGGATTTCATTCCACAAAGAATACCATTAACGGTTTCTGGCCCAATTTGCCTATGATGTAATGATTTCCAAGATTTTGAAAGGAACACTATATTTTGTTCAGAGCTGTTTCAGGCTCAGTTTCAAGAACTGTACAAAGCTCTTTTATTCACTTCTAAACCAGAGGAAAAAAAAAAAAAAGAGGGGGGAAGATAGCCTAAAAAGGCTTAATGGTTGATATTAACTTTCTAAAGCTGGTCTAAATGAAAACTAAAGCAAACCACAAGGCAATACACACCAAGGGCCTTAAAATTTACAGTTTTCCTGATCAAAGGCCATCTGCTCTTTCATTCATTCTAATTTTGAGAATTTCCATGTGCCACTGAATAGTGTCAAAAGAACATTCCCTACCATGTTAAGACTTCAGATTTTAAGCGTTTTGCACCAAGTCACTCCAACCTTAATTTTGGGAAAACCTGTAATGAACAGAGAGCCAACAAGATACGTTCAGCTCAGAAACTTCTCAGGTTTACATTACAGAGAAGTGTCAACAGCATGACAGCCCAAGCTAAACCCTGTCCTGGGGCCAGGTTTTCCTGTCATAATAACAAGTCCTTGGTCCTGCTAGTCTTGTCCTGCATGGGACAACCCCATTCAAAACCAGCTTCTCTGTATTGGAAATGACTATGCCATACCTTCAGTCAAGCAGCCAAATTCTGGTGTTCTCTCTCCCTTTTTTTTTTTTTTTTTTTTTTTTTTTTTTGGGGGGGGGGGGGGCAGGGGGTGGAGGGTCTTGTGTGCTTTTTAATAAAAGGGTATTGATAAGATTGGAGAGTCAAAAGCCTGGACATTAGGAAGTAGTTTCTTTACAGAGAAGGTGGTCAAACAGTGGAACAAGCTCCCTAGAGAGGCAGTTGACACCCCAAGCCTGTCCCTGTTTAAGAGGCATTTGGACAACACCCTTAAACAGCATGCTTTTACTTTTGGTCACTCCTGAATTGATCAGGCAGTTGGATGAGATGATCACTGCAGGTCCCTTTCAACTGAAATATTGTATTCTATTCTAAAAGCTAATTATCTTGGTTTCTTATAAACATGAGGTTCACTGAGAATTTCATTCTTTGGAGATTACCTTTCAAAACAAAATGCTTTCACTGCTCTCATCATCTGACAAACCAGTAAGCATGCACTGAAGCACTCCACAAAAAAAGAAACTCAGCAAAACAGTGTATTTGGCCTCCTGATCGTAAGACGGGAGTTGTACCATTTTTTCCATACCCAGAAGCAATAGCTACTGCCTCATTAAGAACTCTTCAGTGTTGCAGCAGCACCAGTTCCTGCCTCCCAGGAATAATTTCTGCTAGCTCATCCCCTTCACGCACCTCTTGTTCATACAGACACAAGTCTCTCCACCCAAAACACACTGGTTTCATGAGTTTTTGCTATGCCTCCTGGCAGGCTCCCAGGCAGCCTTGCTCCCTGTAACGTCTACACTCAACATGCAAGGTGTTGTTGATTGCATTCTTCCCTGGAAAGAAATGGTCACAAAACTTCCATTTCTTAGGTGCAAGGTGAGTTCCCAAGTCTCTGACTTCATGCTGACTAAGTTTCTACGCAGTGCTTCAAGAAGCATGTCACCCACTGAAGACCTTCTCCCGGAAAGCCTACTGAAAGCAAACCCCTCAAGATGACAAAAAACCCCCATCCAACTCCCACCTGTATCAGAATTGCAAATTCTAGCAGAACAATGCTTAAGTAACATAGTCCGTGCCCAAAAGATGGCAAAATCCACAGGACTAACTGAAGGGTAGGGCGCAGTTCCAGGGTCTTGAAGCTAATATTCCACAGGCAGTGCAAGCCCAGGGCGACAGCGTGAGCACCGGTTTACACTCCTGTCACATTTTTTATACTCTTCCTGCAGCCCTGAGCACTAGAGACTCCTTTTGAAAAAGCAGAACTGAGATTGCAGAATAATTCTGCAACAGAGATGAGGTCCTGCTAAGCCCTGCATGCAGACATTGAGAAACCTTGTGCCCCACTGCTGAGTGCTGCTGCAATCCAGCTAGCTACCAGAGCACTTCACCATGGCACACCAGAGCTATGGGAGCCACCCAGGCTGTCAGCAGGGACAGCTCTTGGAAGAGGCTAACCTGTGCTCGCCAAGAAGACAGAGTGCACAATCAGCAGGATTTTCCTTATCTCAGTCCGCAAAGATCCCATTAGTGCAACCAAGGCAGTGCTGGTAACCCTTTAAGAGGCAATTCCTAATATAATAGCGCGTGTGCAACAAAGAGGACACCCAACAACCACCTACTTCCAAAGAAAATTTCTTTCAATGCCCGTTGGCTTTAAGGAAGCATTTAAAGAAACTGACTGTTGTATCAAAATACAAAAGTGTATTTGACTGTGTTAGCTAGGGCTTCACAGCCAAGTGGCAAAAGCTGAAATTAAATTCTCAGCCAGGTCAGTTGCTTCCACTCAACTATTACGGGGTTATAGAAGACGATCCAATGTCCCTTCCCCCTTCCCCCCATCTCTTCCAATCACCAGTTTTGTTAAGTGTAAAGACAAACACTGACTTCAAATACACGGCATTCAGCTTCTCCATGACTCAATTCCCCCTTTGCAAAAGCTTGTCTTATAATATTTTTATATCTAGTTCTTGCCAAGCTGGGGAGAGGAAAGGAAGGAAGATGCTTGAAGCACCAAAATGTCTTCAAAACAACACACAGAAAATTGGTTCAATTCAGTGCAAGTTCAGAGCAGAATCTCATGCTGGGCCTTTATCCCAGTAAGCTCTTCACCCCTGTGTATCTGGGGAATACTGTTTGTAGATAGATCTTGAATAGCTTTCTTAGGTTGGTCACGTTATTTCAAAGTCTGCACCATTCAGACATAACTGGTTCCAATTAAGACTCACAAAGAGTATCCTGTTTGCAGAGACACTGGTGTTCATTTTCAAAGCCTCAGAGATACTATTGCAGCTTGTGATGCAGCAAAACTGTCTCTAAGATCCCCTGACTGGAAGGAGCCATGCCAAATTTCAGGCAGTTGCTTTGCAAACGTAACTTGAAGATGCAATGCTCGCTCTTTGTTTATAAATATACTTCCTGCAAAAAGATATTTTATTACTTAGTTATACAGGCTAAATTCTGCTCCCAGTGATACCCATCCATTTCCAAGAAATCAATGGTGATGTAACTGAGAAGGATTCTCTCTAGATATTGAGTACTGAGACACTCTGTTAAGTACTACCTGAAAGTATTTATACAGTACTTCCCAGCTCAGCTGCCGATGTAGAAAAGCAGATACAGTTGTTCTGCATGTTTACTTGCAGTTTTCGTAAAAGTTCATTTGAAAAAGCAGCTTGCTAGTTGTACAGGATGGATGCAGTCACAGTTTCACTGCTTACATGACAGATGTTCACTGCCTTCTCTGCAAAACTTAGTTAAGTTACACAATACTGACACCTTTTTGATAATAAAAGGCCCATATTCAGATTCAGCTGAAGCAGAGGGCACTCAGGTCGGTCCATCATAGCTCCAGGGCAGTCTGTGCCCTGCTGCTTCCACCCCTGGCTTTGGTGGGCTGGGGATGGGTGCGTGGGGCTGGCTCTGCCAGGTAGGACAGATGCAGCCAGGGTGCCCCAGTGCCTTCGGGAGCAAAGATGCCTTTCTGGGACCTCCCCCACATGTGCGTGTTGCAAAACCACCATTGCATCCCTTCTTTATACAACCCTGAAAAAAGGGAGCATTCACACGAACTACAGAAGGAATTATAAATCTAGAAGCCCTAACAGTAACGCTTCGCTTTCATACAAGTGTCTCAAAGCACAATACAAACATTTGCCAATTAAACATCCCCATTCCCCTCACAGGCAGGTAAACATGCTCTGAGCTGAACCAATTATTCAAACTGAGTAATTTCTTTGATGAACGTACTCTCTTTTTCTGTTTGCAAGCACCCTGTAAGTAGCTTATGATTTCCTCCAATATATTCATTTATTCAGAAGTTATCCTCCGAAACTTGCTACAAGTAACTTCTGGCCTCTGAACTAGCTGTTCACAAGCAGCTCCCTGTGCCCAGTGGGTATTCTGAATTCAGGCTGTATCCACGTGAAACTACCTGGGGTCACAAGTGCTTGCAACTGTTTGTTTTCTGACATGGGATAAACAAGCTTCTGTTAGTAAAACTCTTAACGCTGTGATTCCCAAGTGACTTACTGATTTAAAATTCACTCTTGACAGTGTACTTGCAGCGATAGCGTCAAAAAATGATACAGAAGGGATGCAAATGCAACAGCTGTGAATTTAATGGTTTTCACTAAATATTTCTTCGAACCTAAATTACTGTGTCCTCTGTCTGGACCTTAGGAGTCACCCAGTTAAATTGCTAAGAGCTGGGAATGGACTGAAGCAGTGGAGAGCTTGTCACAACTGATGAAAGTAACCTGCAAACCTATTCCCCTCCCCGCTTAATTTACATTTGACAGCATTTTTCAGTAAATGGTCTTCAAGGATCTCTCCTCTTCAAACTTAGTCTACCTATCTACCTACCTTTCTTTCCACAACTCTTTCAACTCTTTCTCTGCAAACCACCAATGCAGCCACAGGCACCGCTTTACAAAACACATCTGACTTTCATCTCACAACACCCTTCAGCCCACCTGCTTCAAGCACCTCTTCCCACACGGTACGGTGCTGCTGCTCTGCAGGCTCCCAGCATCCAGTACGAGCTCCCACTACAAAAGCTTCATGACTCCTCACATAGCTTCACTCTTCCAAGTGCAACAAGTATTGGGACGTGCCCCAGTTTTAACAAAACACTTCTCACTTTCCCTCTCTGTACAAAGCCACGGCTTTTCAGGCTGAGATGCCAAAAAGCAAAACACGAGACTATTTTTGCATCACTAAAGCCAGCGATGTTTCAAGTTAGGTGTGTATGTAAGGGCTATGCTTAACCAGTGCTTAACGTACGAGGTAACATGAACAAGGATGCTGAGGCTTCAGCAAAGCTGCAAGACACCGTGAAAGAAAACCCTGGAGAGGGTCCCTCTCTGCCCCGCTGGGACGGGGCTGAGCCCTACAGCACACTCCTAGCCAACATATTTTCTTTGTGGGTGTTTTTCAATTACACCAAAACAAAAGCAATCTGTTCAAACTGTGCTCATGCCGAGATCCTGGCCACTTACTAAACCACTTGAGCTTTGGGATGCTTACATGACCTGGGAGGGGGAGAAGTGTGTGTACAGAGGGTGTGGGGCAGCTTTCCGCATGAAACCTTGTCCAGGCACTCAGTAATTAAACCTTGTAACAGCACAGCGAGGAAAGGAAGTATGCTCCTACTGGCTACATTAAGGGAGCACCTCGCAGCACGGCAGCATCAGAAGATGGCCTGCAAAGTGCTTGTAAAGCCACCCAGTGTAGCAAACACGCAAATGAAAAGTGGAAAGGAGAAGTACGGGTAGTAAGTGCATGGTCAAAGCTTGGCTGCCAGGAAAGCCCCTGTGGTAACCCTATGCCAGGCAGCCTCTTGGTCATTATTACTTTAAAAACATTAACGGTATATGGATTTTAAGAATTAAGAACCACACTTCCAGGTAACTACATTTTTATAGGAAAAGTGACTTAAATTCACATGAGAGGTATGGACACATCATACCCTTGGGAAGAGCCACCGATACCTCCACCCAATCCCAAACAGCTACATTGGTATTTCTGTCACTGTTTTAAACATCATGGTTTGAAACAAAAAGGTTGTGCTCTAAGCTGCTGAATTTGGAGATACTCTTAGACTGCCAGGGCAATGGACACCCCAGAAGGAGCTAAAAGCAGAAAAAGTGATGGACACCAAAATGGGTGGAAGCTCCCAGAACTATCTCCATGATGCCACAGCATTTTCTTTTCTTTTTTTCTGTTTCTTCTAATGTAATGGGAAATGCTTCCCTGTGACTGATAAGAAATAATGAGAAAGTACCTAGAAAAGGCATTCATATGCAAGAGGAAAACCCAAGAAAATCTTACCACTCCCTGTTTTGCTTTTTATTTACACAGATGAAGGGCTCCACAAAGCTGAAAAGGATGTCTCATCATCAGCTGTGCCTATCAGATATCCCACATTCCACAGGACTGCATCCCTTGCCCTCATCCACACATAAAAGCATCTCTGTGAAATGAAGTGCAGATTTAAACCACTGCAGATAGACTGAAATAATTCTCCATATGGACTTTATTATTTCTAGTTCAGACCTTAAGCCTCAGGTTCACTTTTGTTCTCTAGGAGTCAAACGTAAACCAAAAGCTGCTTACTGGAGACACCAACATGGCAACTGCAGCAATGAAAGATTCATGACCTTAATTTGGATTAAAAATAGTCAAGACAAACTGTTTGAGTTCTAATTTGAGTTTGCAACTTTAAGGCAATCCTGAAGCAGTGTCCAAGAACAGGTAAGAGACGCCAGCCCCTACTGCAAGCTACAGGCGGAGACAAACAAGTCACTTGCTCTGACTTAATGAGTCGTTTGAGTATGGCAACAAAGCCTGCCCATGCCCTTTCCTTCTTGCATCCCGAAAGTGATTTAAATGCTTTCTAACTGACAATCAAAATGGACAGTCACTGATCCCAACAGAACTGATAGGCAGTAGTCCCTGGGCCTGCAGTAAGGCTCTGTAACCCGCGTTGCTGGATTTTTTGCAGGTTCAGGCTGAACACTTGTTGCTTCACTTAGTTGGCCACTCAACCCGAGCACAGAGCAAAAAGGTCTACGCTCTTCAGAGATCATCTTTTCCTGGTACTAAAGAATTCACGATGGGAAGCCTTACTGCAGTCTCCGCAGTGGCTTAACAAAAGGTTGTGATTCCATCAGTTCGGCTGAAGAAAGGCAAGGCCCAAAGCAATCCAAAGAACCCAAACCTGGGCTTGCTCACTGCAGCAACTCTTAGTGTGCCTGGACACTTGAAACACTAATCTGACCAGGTTTGAACAAGACCCATATTTATATGGTGGGGAGCATGCTACTGTTGTGCTCAAAGATGACAACTGCCACAGCCTGGCACAAGAATTTCACCCCTTCTCTCACCGTGAAGACATGTTAAAAGTGAATCCATACTAGCCTAGGAAGGTACCAGGCTACCACGTATGCTTCACCTACACCTGAGAAATACCCCAGGTAAATCATGCTGTGGTACTGCATCAATGCGAATGTCTCTGATTTTACACATCATGTGTGTTGCCTTCTGCAGAAAAAGTTACAAAGCTCCCGTACACCCACATATCTGGAACCACACAGGGCGATGTCATCACTTCACACCGGCAGGAAGACACTGCTTTCTTCTGTTGACACAGCTTCAGGACATGCAGGTTGAACTGCCAGTTCTTCCACTGGCCTTGGGCAGCTTAGCAGTCTCTTTACCTCGTCCTCCTACCTTTATCCTCTCTTCCTCACTTCTTGTGCCTCTCTAGTGTGCATGCATCTGGGCACAGGGTTTGCCTCCAACCTGCATACGCAGTATCACACAGTGGTCTCTGCCTATGCTCTCAGCAGAGTGATGCACATCTGTCCACCAACCCCACCGTTTGCACCGTCTTCAAATGGACCCGGAGCATCCCCATGCAGAGCGCTGAGGTCCGTTTCACACAGCCTGCTCTGTTGCAGCAGGGGGGAGGCTGACAGCACTGCAAACCGCCAGCGCAGGAGCCTGAATCTGGCCACTCAAGCAAGAGTTTTGATCCCCAAGTACACCCAGGCTAAAAACCAGCGACCTGGGCAGAGCATTCACCTGTCACAGGGTTTGGCAGATGCAGGCTTGCTCTCATCATTTTCTTTCTTATCATGTAAACAATATCAAAGGAAACCTCTTCTTGCTTAGACTTCCACAATAAAAATTCTCTACCTAACAAGTCCTTGAGTTCACATTTTTTGGTCACCCTAAACTACTGAACTCCAGCTGGTGCATTAAGACTGCTTTTAATAAACCACTTGGCATCTTGCCTATTAAGTTTTCAATGTTGTTTACATTAAAAAAAAAAAGAATCAAAGAAGGTTTGGAGGAAGAGAGGGAGGAAAAAAAAGGAAAAAGGACTATCTTCCCTGCTCCTCATATTCTCTGCAGGTGTTGGTGCTCTCTCTGCTCTTCCATAGTTTATTCTCTGCTTGACATACTTACAGAAGATGTGCCATGACAAACACGACCAGCTGACCCCCCCAGCCTAGCACCATTCCAACCCACGCTAACTATGTTCACCAAGGAAACAGCCATGGCCCTTGCCCCACAACTGTCCCCGTGGGCAGACCAAGAGCTGGCTTTGCCTCGAGCCACACGTGCGCGGTTGTGCAGGAAGCCAGCAAGAAGGTAGGTGTACTGGGCCAACTGCAGCTCAGCTCTGCTCAGGCGCTGGCCCGTGCCCCACTAGACACACGTCAGCCAAGCCAACAACCACCACACAACTGTGGAAGAGATGAGGAAGCAGCAATATATTGCCAGTCATTGAAAGTTAGGGACAGTTACCATTTTCTAGCACCTTCCAGTCACCTTTTAGCACATTTCGCCTTTGCAATTGCTTAGTCTGCGAGCTGAGAAACTTGCTGTAGTAAATAACACTAAACCTCTGTGACAGAGAAGGATGAATCTCACATTTAGAAGGTCTAACTCAAGGCCACCCCAGGATTGCCAGGCAGAGCTGGGAGGTGAACCCCACTCCAAGAAGGAAAAATAAAGAACAGGGAGTCCTCTGGATGTCTCCAGCTCTGCTACTGGGGCTGAAGACAAAGACCTCTAGTCAGAAGAGCGTGGACTTCAGGCCTCCAAATGCCACAAGCAGATACAAAGACCAACACCACATGAGAAGATTTGCTATATTGATCTTCCTAAGGCATTATGGCATGTTTGGAAGGACACAGCTTCTGCCTCCAGGTAAGGAAAGGGCGAAGCCCAGGCTGCCACATGCCTTACACCCGGGAGGTGGATGCATTCCAGACTCTGCATCATCTCTCTAGGGCACTAGGGCAGGAAGGCATTCATATACCCATTTACTTCCTCAGGGACAATGTTTTGCCTTTTATTCTTTGCCAGGCCTTTTATTTACAGCTGACTAGCTTCATATATATAATATTCACCTGCTACGTTAGTGATCTTATCGTGCGTAATGGCATATCTACCTTGGGGGTATTCTGGATCTGGAGCAGTCAGAGGGGGGAAATGGAGCAGTTGCTGCATGCACTTATTTCCAGTTGCCAGCTAGACCCTGGCTTCAGAGCAGCAGGATGGGAAGACCAGGAGAGCAAATGTACAAATGCTATTCTTAAATAGGTCAGGGGAGAAATGACACCTATATGCAGAAAGCAAAACAAGATCCACACACTAGATGTGGTGTTTTCTCAGCTACCACAATGGTCTGGTATTTTTAAACTGCTAAAACAGGGACTCAGCACTTAATGCCTCATTGCTCAAAAAAATAATCTTCTGTTCCACAGCAGAGCTCTACTACTCCTCTTTGCCTGACTCCATATTCCAACAGGAAAACAGTCCATCATCCTCTTACAACCCAAATAAAAAATAAAGGGGTTTGGGGAACTACTTAAAATTCCTCTGCACTTGTCATAGCCTCCTGCAGAGTCTGCAGCCACCATGGCTAAGAAAAATGGGCCAGCAGAGGATGAAACACCACCCCCAAAAGGTGGTGGCATCCAGGAGTAAGGGCACCCCAGCCTCAGTCACCGTAAGGCAGAGTGCTTGAGCCAGCAGGGACCGTTCCACTTTTGGAAATGGCACTGTCCCCATGCTACAAATCCTAGTTAGAGCAACTGGTAGGTAAATCATAGTTTGGGGTTTCATTCGTTTCCTGCAGATTTTCAGTAGGACAAACCACTTCTCCATACAAGCACAGATGCCTTGTCTGAAGGACCTGGGAGCACATTTGCAAGTCACTGATGCAAAAGGACACAGATCTTTTAATATACACAGACAAGAGCCAAGCCACATCTGTTCCCAACACATCAGGGTGCCCCCATTCTCTGAAGGTCTCTGTCCAGAATGTGCGGAGCCAATCTGCACTTGCTCCTTTAAGACGGAAGCGCCTCCCTTGCTCAGTAGGCATTTCTAAAGCAGCCTGAGGTCCTAATGCAAATCCCTACATAAGTGCGAACTCCCAGAGCAGCAGCTGACACTAATGCAATCTTGTATAAGGTCAAAGAAAGCACCAAAAATAAGGAACCATCAAAAAAGCACAGAAACAAGTAAACAAACAAAAAAGCAAGGGAAGAGGAAACAGGACAACAACAGGACCTAAAATAGATTCCTTGTGCCAGGCACACATCAGATTTATGGCATAAAAGCTTTGCAAATAAACCTGTTCTTAAAACAGCTCATCAACATTTACCCTGCTGCTGGCTGAAGCCTACTACTGTTTGACACTCCCTACCTTCTATTTACAACTTCAGGCCTTAAAAGAAAACTAAAAGGTATTAATTGAGCACACTACGAGGCACAAAATGACACCTGCATTGTTATATATTCTATAAGCAAAGCAGGCTGAGAACTGGAGAGGACAACAGAGAAGCAGTATCCCAAGACAGATGTCCAAGACAACCTTACCAGCTCCTCCTCCGCTTGTCTTTATCCTCCCGTCATTTCAAACAAGGGCCAAGGGTTTGGAGGGGCACAGCTCTCCCAGGCATGCACTCGCAGGTGGGTACTCAGGCACACGGCCTGGAGAGCTTGCGCCAGGGCACCGCGACAGCCAGCGAGGAGGCAGATCCAGCTGCATTGACCCAGCACTGTGCCTGAGCAAAGGCAGCTGATACACAGGCACGGTACCGAGGCAGAGACAGCTCACGACCAGCCAACTCCAAGAGCAGACAGAAGATGGTACGTCTCCGTGCTCGCTTCACGTAGAGCTGCGGAGCCTTGCAGATCCCTTCTGGCAGCCTTGAGCAGGCTTGTGCCCCATTCCTGGTGCTGACAAATGCTTTAAAGAGCATTTCATCGTGTACACAGACAGCAGCAAACCACTGCTCCTCGGCTCAGCTAGCAGCAACTGCCACCTCAAACTACAAGATGCCCATGTCTGCAGTGAGCGATGTAGGCATGTTCCTTCCCAGGCCCCATCCCAGGAGGGCCAGTAGAAGCTATGGGAAGATGGTGGGATACTAGGGAACTGGCAGCACACTGCCAGCCTCCAGGCTCACAATATGCACAGCTCCACCTCCCCACAAACCAGTGCGTGAAACTGGTCACCACCAGGGAACAGGAGCAGGGCTCTGCCTGCTGTTTCCTTGCAGACCATATCCACAGAATCATCAGAGTTGGAAGGGACCTCCGGAGATCATCTGTTCCAACCCCCTGCTAAAGCAGGTTCACCTAGAGCAGGCTGCACAGGATCACACCCAGGTGGGTTTTGAATACCTCCAGAGAAGACAGAGGCAGAGTCATGTGCTGAGGGTACAAGCATGGGACACCTGCCACAGACTTCACAAACTACCTCAGACAAGTTACTCACCGTCTTTGTGTGTCTGTTCTTGCAAACTCAGTTGTTTCTTGAGAAACTCAACCCTCTTTTCACTGCTGTTAACATAGATGGGAGGTTGCTTCCATTTTGCCAGACCTACCAGACTTTAAAGAACCTAGAAAGAGCCAGTTTAGTTTCAGAAACCTGACAGCAGTCATGTTGCTAGCCAGCCCTTGGTACATGCAACACAGTGTCAACAACTGGGATAATGAAGCAGAGAAAAAGGCCCCCAAAATACCTCCTAGGAACTGAAAAAACAAGCACTGGAGGGGATATCAAACCTCTGGAAATGCTGGATTGCTAGGGGAAAAAAAAGTCAACAGAAGCAAGAATAAAGCCTGTACATTTATCTGTCCTTGAGGAGGAAAAGACAAGAAAAATGGAGGTGAAATGATTTTACTAAGCAGCAGAAAACTAGGAGAAATGAGCAAGACACTGTTGCCAGGGACAGTATCTAAAAAAAACCAACGCAGAACAGCAGATACATCGTCTGATCTCAGACAAAATGAACCTGTCTAAAGGCACTATTGTTGAGGCAAAATCACAAAGCAGAGAAAAGAATAAATGCTTCGGTTACAGAGCTGTGCATCACCACGTCTATGTGTAACTCCAGAGATACTAGAGGCCCCCTAGTGAAGCAGGTAACAGCCCAAGCCACGCGCTGCTCTGGTTACAGGGGAGCCTGCGAGGCTCCTGCTCCAGCTCTAGAGAAATGCCTCCAAACGGCATGGCTGTCTGACCTACCCAGTGAGTGTGGAAGACAGTGACAGACCCAAAGAGCGCATCTGCACTGAGTAAGAACGTGGTTAAAGGAACCCAGGCCGCATGGAGACAGACAGCCCGAAAATACAGACTTTGTGGTCCTGAGCACAGTACAGGAAGATCTGTGAAAAGAAAAATGCTCATCTCAGAGCAATGGGGTAAACACATACAGGAAACAGAATACCTTTACGATGGTTTCTCCAAAGAGTTAAGCAACAAGAGTGAATGCAGTGACTGAGGATGCTCCTGTGAAAAGAAGGGTCTCTGCAGTACAACCTCAGCAGACGAACAGACTCTCAATAGTCAGGCTCCACAAAAGAAGCTGCCAGCCATTCTACAGCTATGTTTGCTGTTGTGCCATTAAATCAAAGACCAATTTGATTCCAGCTGGATTGTAGAGCCAGCTGCAATGGTAAGAGGCAATCTTAGACTGGAGAAATGCCACCAAACATTGAAAATAGAATACAAAAAAATGTTCTGAGGTCAGTGGGCAAATACAAGCTGTTGATAAAAAAAATATCTCACAAAACCAGAGGCAGTATCACTTTAGCGTGACAGAAGCTGACAGAACCATCCACTGCTTGGCAGGAAGGTGATGTAAATGTGAAATAAACATATTTGATAAAGAAATATCAGCATTTTCGTAGAAACTTATGTCCCTAGAAGGCCTCAGCAGACAAGATGCTTTGATTAAAAAAACAAGAAAGGAAAAAAAAAAAGACCACAGAACACACTAAACCAATTAAAAGCCACACTAACAGGTCACAAAGACAAACTGATCTAAGAATCATCACTGAGTCAGCCTGTTCCTAGTGAGGTTAACTCCTTGTCCTGCATTTACCCTGAGGCCTCTAAAGCCAGTCTTAGAGCAAAAGACATGATGAGCACCTTACAGTGTACCGGGCTGGAGAAGCTCTGCAGACTCGGCACCACCGCTCAAGCCTGTGAGCATCTGAGGCCATCAGCACACACTGCAGCGACAGGCGGTGGTAAGGGATGGAGAACCTCCATCCTGGGGCTCAAGGGTCCTCAGCGGCAGAGGGTGGGGTCAGGGCCACCTCAGGGAGCACAACCAGACATGGGTCCCACCCCAGCTGGAAGGGCAGCTCATCAGCCTGCTGTCTCCACCAGCGGGGCAAGGCTGGAGGCAGTCAGAGCCAGGAGCTGGGAACACAGGTAGCACAGCCCCGGCTGCCTGCTGCTGGGCTAGAGACCTGCATCAGTCCTTATCTCCTGAGCCGCTCAAAGAAGCCGGTACACCAGAAGTTGCTCTGCCACTAGCATGATTTTGTCAGCTCCTCCCTAATTTACAGCCTTAAGCAGATGCCTGCTTTTCCCTGCCCAGTCCTGAGGTACCAAAGTCCTACACAGCAGCTCAGAGCAACACTAAGATGCCTCAGAAGCAAACCCATGAACAGCAAGTTGGGAAGCCAGCGAACCCATCCCGTCTACCAGGTGACGCCTAACAGGTCACAAAGCACATTTACTCAGACAGAAAAGAAGCCACCAGCTACACCCCCTGGAATGTGACTGTTCCATCCACACCTTACTAATCACCAGCACTGTCTGGGTCACAAGCCAGGAGAACGGACCACGACAACAACCTGGTGGAGTACATCCAAGAGATAATTGCCCATGTTCTGCAGAAAGCATCAGCATACAGCGCTTCCTGGTTGATCACTAGTGGCAGCAAAGACATGCAGGAAGGGAAGCTACAGAATGAAATGTGTGTGCCTCAGCAGAAGAAAAGACAGTAGTTTAACACATCAAATTATTACCGAACTAATGGGAGACTCCAATTGATTTCAGAGTGCAGCAGACAGCAATGCAATGCTGGCTCCTTGATGAACCAGACGACAAGAAAAAAAAATACTACCTTCTCTTTGCAAGACTACATGTCACGATACACCAGCCAGCCACGCCCTCAGAACTTCTGTTGATAGCATGTACCCTTGCCAGCACTCATTAGAGTGCCATTGTCCTGGGTGAATCGAGTTACAGCAACAAAAAAATACCTGCTTATGCCCCAACCTTTTCTAGCATTGCTTGGCAGCCCAGAGATCCACCCCACCAGTGAGACACACAGACCTGGGCTAGGAGAAAGCTACAGTGGAAAACTAGCCAAAGACCTACTAGTGTAAAGGTTCAAACACCCCACCACCCCCCAAGCCTTGTAAATTTTGGAGTGAAACCTAAGCGATGCCTCTGTGAAAAGGCAGTGACCACCTGGTCCTGTTTGTTTAGTCTTTATACCTGAACAAAAGCATCCACCCACTTTTAAGAGGTGAAGGTTCTTTTGCAAAACCAATGATTTCTTCCAGCTCAAACAGCTCTTGCTTGTCATCAGAAACAAAATAAGACAATAAAACCTTGGTGTACCAGAGAAGAGAAAATATTTACCTTGCATTAAGTAAACTCTTCCCAAGGTGCAGGCACAACTGTGAACACGAAGAAATGTTAAGAAGAAACGAAGATGGTAGAACCTGTTTGCAGCTACACACCTCAAAGCCAGAAGGGATACGAAACTGGATCTCCTCTCTTCAGGAGTAAAAAAAAATGTCACAAAGAACCACAAATTATTTATTAAAGAGAGTATGATACCACAGGGAAACAAAACAAAACCTAAAATAATCTAGATGCAGACATTTCTATCAAGAGAAACCAGATAACAGTACAGGGAAGACAGCTCTTTCCTCTATTATCTTTAATGCAATTCTGCTTATCAGCATCATCATTACAGCTAAAAGTGCAAAGACTTTAACACATTTAGGGTCTTATTCAATTCCCACTGAAGCCACCGAATAGACTCCAGTAATGCTGTATCAGGTTTCTATGGGCCCTTCCAATCTGAGGAGCTAAACACTCCTTTAAGAACTGAATGAATTCAGCTTCCTTCCCTTTGTGAGGAAAATGCCCTGGCCGCCTGCCCTTTCTGACTCAGACACACTTGGCCCAGTCCTGCAAAGGACCAAGTTCCCTCTGCTCCCACCAAAGTCAAGGGCATCTCTAAGGCTCAGCATGCCAAAACCCAGGCTGCCAGCCACACCGGGGCCAAACGCCAAGGCGCCAGCTAGTAAATGCACAAACCCTGAGAAGAAAGAAGTGTGAAGGCAAAGCCCATGGCACGGAGCAGGCGGTCCTGTATCATTTTCTGCGCATGCCAGGCTCATGCAAGTCCTGCTGTACCAGTGGGCATGCTTCTCCATTTCACCCTGGGACCTGCGAGTCTAATCTGAGCTGACGCAGAATGGTGCACACACTTGAATGAGCCTCCGCTGAAAAATGTGGGCCATCACATCTTGGTTTATTACTATTTCATTATTTTCAGATTCAGTTCGGGCCACAGCAGCTCCTAAATAAATGCAACACTTTACAGATGTTGTTCCTGTATTACTTTGTGCTGTAAAATATTTTTCTTCCTTTCTCTACAAAATATTTATACAGAATGGTAACATTTGTGCATCCAAAGAGCCATTTACCTCAGTTTTACAAAACCCTTCACCAGCTACAATTAATTAAACCCCTTGATACCATAAAGCTAAGTTTCTGTAACACCCATCCCTAACTCTGATAATCTCAAAGCACTTCTGGAGTGATCAGCGAATCCTTATTAGACAAATCACACACTTGTCTGTAGAGCCAGGGACAGAATCCTGGGCTTTCCGCTGCCAGAAGTCTCCACGTAATGGGAAATGAGAAAAAGTGGTAAAGCCAGACGCTGCAGACTGCAAACCACACAGCCTGGGCCGGACCAAGCTCACCCTTGGCACCAGAAGCTGGGCAGAGCTTACCTGAGCGAGCCAGAAGATGGGCATCAACCTGCAAAGAGCTTACACATTAGGAAATCAATGCCCAGAGATTAAATTACCACTCCAAATTGTCCTAATAAATCTATGAATGTAAAAATGAGATAAATTAACAAACAGGTCACCAACTGTCCCTGATACACACCCCAAGAGCCCGAACTCCTCCTCCTGCTGTCTAACATTTACCACCAGCAGTTGTAAGCTCTCCAGCCTAGGAATGCAACCGGAGTTCCCACATTCTGCCCCTTGTACACACAGCATGTAATGTATCAAATCTACATTCTGAATTAAATTGTACAAAGCATCTCCTGTACTCCGGGGAATAGCAAACACTGCCAGCTGAAGACAATGACAGCAAAATCATCTTTTGCCCCGGCACACTGCCACACTTGTTAGCTATCCACCATCCAGAACAGTCCAGTCCAGACAAAGGTCTACGGAAAGTCAGCTTTATTATCCCTCTATCCCTGAGACATCAGGTGGTTTGCTGCACTCCTACCTGCCACACAGCTGTCCCGTCCTTGTAAAGCTGCATACCCTCTGCTACGTCTGCCCTGATATTCTGACATTCAACCACTTGCCTACAGCTACGGCGGCAGGTGTACCTGGTCACATCACTTACTGAATTCTCTTCTGCTAGATGCACTGACCACATGCCCTCTGCATGTCTGCAGCCTCTGGTTCCCCTCAGCTACATCACTTAGTGGCTGACTTCTTTCAAATAATTGATTAATGCTGCTATTGACATGCCCATAATTTCTGCTGTTCTCATGAGGAGCTAAGGTCTTTTAAAAATATGGCCTTTGATATCCAAATCAAATCCAAATATCAAAAGGGCTTTCTCCCATCCTGCCTCCTTGTGCAGGAGCGCAGGAGGAAGCGCCAGGAATCTGATGTTCTCTTCTTCTCTGCTCTGTAACTGACTAATCACGGGGACTCTGGCCAATTGCATAATTACAATGTGCCTCAACTCCCTCATTTCTCAGCGGCTACAATTACGCTGTAACAAATCCCTGGTGACCTGGGACTGATCCTGTACTTTGGATTCTGCCTCCCTGCAGGCACTTCACATTTTTGACAGGCACAGGCCATGCTCCTGGGAGAGCCAAGGTCTCCGACTGGAGCTTGTCATGAATTTTTCAGCAACTTACATGTCAGTGGCTTGAAAAAAAGAATCTTTTCATGGGAATATACCACTGCTCTGGAAGGCTTCATCAAAAGGATGTGTCTCTGGATGAAACGGAGAGGGGATAGCATTTCCATTCTCTTAGAAAGCAGCTGAAGAAAGTGCAGACCTGGGACTGTTAACAGGAGAGGGAAACCTGGGTTCAATACAGGCATCAGCCTGGCAGGTATCCTGGCAGGGGATCCGGATTCCCCAGGAACAGTTTTTCCACTCCTTTGTGAAAACTTCTTAATAGTGCTCCTTTCACTCCCACTCTTTTCTAAAAAGCTTTAGAATATTTAAGTGCCAGGGAGATACGGAAGAGAAAACCCTTTCCCACCTGGCCCTTCGACAGGGATAGAGCTGAGGTTCCACACACCTGCAAGTGGTGCTGTGTACACACAGCAACCTGCGTGTCACCGGCTCAGCTCCCAGGAGTCCAGGGATGTTAGAATTGCCACCCAACCTCCCTCCAACAAAGAACCAGCCTGCTAGCCACCTCCCAGGGATTCTGTGCAGATTAATGATTAGTTAATGGCTGGAGAGTGCTTGGAAAAGGTAGAAAGGAAGGTACTGCTGTCATTTCCCATGACTGTCACAGTGCTCTGACACATGCCACAGGCAACTTGGATCTGTCCTTCCTATGAAGCTGTGATGCTGGACTCCACATTCATCAGTTCTTCCAAGCACAACATGTAAGTTACAACAAGCAAACTACGATCTTGGCCTAGAACCTTTTAAGAGAGCTCTGGAGATGGGCACAGCGCCACACGTTCTTAACATGCAAATGTAGCCCGTGAGACATCACTGTCCCATGAGACTATCTGAAGAAGCCCTTCTGCCAAAAGCTACTGTGCATCCGGAAAAGCTGGCAGAAAGGAAGATTTGTCCATACTGAACTATTGTACGTAGCAGCTGCTGACTCAGCCTGAAGCGCCACTGAAGGGATTTGGGCTAATTTTCCAACCCCACAGTGACAAAGGCTGAAGCACACATTCTTGCAACTTGGCTCCAAGGACGCTAAGTCCCAGCAGAGGGGAGGAGAGGACCACCAGGACTTGGATCTACTGGAACTCACCAGCCTTCCCTTCAGCTTCGTCACCCAAACTGACAACATGGAAGGCACTGGCCAAACTCTCCTTAGAAAATTATTTATTACAACACAAACTTTAATGCCAACACATCTAAAGCAGGCCTAACTCTTCCAGCAGCCAGTATTACTTAATTTGACAATCCAACTGCACAAAATGGATTGAAGCAAAGGCTGGAATTTGCACAAGCACGTTTATGCTGGGTGTCCACACGACTCAAAGCAGGTGATTTATAACTAAATCAGTTAAGCCACTGTCACTTTTCTGACAAGCCCAGAGCTTTCTCCTCCTGGACTGACAGGACGGATTACCTTCATCTCTTTGTAAGTCAAAAGACCAAAGAAATATCTATTCTGCAGCCAAAGCTGTGCTTGACATTCTTAAAGATGCACTCAACTTTGCTCTTCCAGCAGGCACACCAGCACAGGTCACAGCCCCCTCCCAGCACAAGGACCTTGGTGAGAGCCTGGCCCATGCCAGCTTCCATGGAGAAGCTCAAGGGGAGCACCTCTGCAGCATCACCTTATGCCCTGGAAGAGAACACTGCAGTTCTTCTGGTCCCCCAGGAATTACATACCTCTACTCTTTACCTATCTATCCTCAGTAAAAAAAAAAAAAAAAAAAATCTGCTTTGATAACTTGCTGGCAATGGCTGTCAAAAATCCAATTTATGTGCATGTGAGTGCTGTATGTGCGCACATCAGAAATTACTTTTATCACTCAGCTTTCTCACTAATCTCCTTTTTACCAAACTCTGTGGATATAGGGTAACCTGATATTAAAAGAACTCTGCTAGATTATCAGTGCAGGCAGTGTCCAACACCTCCATTTCTGGGTGTGCAATCACCTGCAATTTCAGATAATGCACCTTCCCCAAGGCTTTGACAAAATACATGTTTGTGTTGCAGAACACCAAGAGACAGAAAGGCAATAAATTCTCCTCCCCATCCCTTCTTCCAAGAGATAAACAACTTGGCAACTTGAGTGATAAAGGACCAATATAATTATATGTCATTAAGCTGCAACTAACACTGGTAGAGAATGGATAAGGGCCTGCTGATTAGAAATGCTATCAAGGAACATCTAAGATGTGGCATTAAGACACACTGAAAACAGAATACATTTCATGCTTCTCCTAGAAATACTTAACTCTACTTCAAGCTGTCACCTCTTGTTTTACGTGGCATGAGCACTTTATGCCATGAACAATTCTTTCTTCCATCAAAGGTTTTATGAAGGAGAGAACAAACAGCATCTACCAACAAAAGAGAGCCTCCACATTCTCTCTGGCAAAACGAAGCCCATCTCAATCTTCTTTCAGAAAGAAATGCCAGCCTGATCAGAAAACAGTACCAGACCCCACCGCACATCCCAACTCTCCTCATCCAAGGGCTCCACCTGAATCCGTACCACTCCTGCATTTACTTCTTGGACTTTCTTGAAAGAAAATTCCTGTGCTGAAAATCTCATCCATAAGTTTCTTGCCAATCACGACCAAAACTTCATTCACTTACTTTCCAAGAATATTATGAGAATCAGTAATGCAGCAGAGAAATCACTGCCCGTTTCAGGTGCAGGCAGAAGGCAGTGCTCAGCTCCCATGAGAATCCAGCTCTGATTGCATATGAGTCTCACCGTCCACGTGGAGAGCAAATACTTCTACTCATCTGCCAAGCGGCAGGTGCTTAGACTTATCAAGCACATATTCCTGCACGTTCCCTTCAGGGTCCAGACAAATTTAGTATCTTCAATATCAAGAACCCACCTATATAACACCAAGAGAGCTACTGGTACCTCTACAGCCCATTCGGGTCCTGGCTTCTCCCCAGAGATCACCACAGGGGGGGTTAAACAGTGGTTCTGGTATTTGCAATGGAAAAATTGTGGGCTGCTGCAGGATGTGGGACTGCATTCCTTTAAGTCTGAAACAGGTTTCATATCAGATCATACAAATCTCTGATGACTTGTGAGCTGAAGAGGGAAGTTTCTCTGCCCCTTCGACCGGTTCCACTGATTTCTATGACAGGGGAGTTTGACAAACAAAAGCATTAGCCCAGTTCTAACCTGACCTGTCTTCTGATCCCACACAAACATTTCTATGTGGCCAGTATATGACTGGCCACCAAGGCAGAATTTGTGCCAGTCTTCTAGGTTTGCACCATTCTCAGCTCAGCGAAGTTTCACAACAGCTGAAAGCTGGAGCCTTTATCAGAGGTGAGTGTTCAGCGTTACTGATGGAACTCAGTCATGATTATCCAGGTAGATGTTATACTCTTAGCAATTACCATCAACACTAACATAACTTGCTGCTGCGAACTCCAGGAGTGCCTTGATCTGATTGACACTCAGGGGCATTCCATCATAAGGTGCAACATACGATCCCAGTCTGACAAGTTGATGCTGCAGACTGTGTAAATGGAGGTGAATCACTTCCTAGGCCTTTGCAGGCGGTTTGTTTGCCCTCAAAGAAAAAAGTTTCCATTCTTCTAAAGGCCACTTGGACAGCACCACCATACATTCTTTTCCCTGTCTATAAAGAAGCACCTTTAGGGTAAAAGCCATTTTCCGACTGGCCTACGCCTGCAGCCACCTGCAAAATGCCTGTCCCAAGAACTCTGTGAGAGGAAATCTTGTGAGAGGAGAAGGACTTAGAAAGAGAGCTACAGAAAGGATGAACGTGTGCTGGAAAAGAGCAGAAATCTTGAGATCATGTTCCTATTGCAAATGCTAATTAGGTGTCACATCAAGATGAGAACTGATGCAGTTGTGAAATACAACTATTTTATAAAACTCAATTTTGTAAATTAAATGAAAACTTGAGGTCAGACCACATAACTGGAGGTAGGATTTGGCCTAATGCCATCACAGAATCATAGACTGGTTTGGGTTGGAAGGGACCTTAAAGCCCATCTAGTTGCACCCCCCTGCCACAGGCAGGGACACCTTCCCCTGGACCAGGCTGCCCAGAGCCCCGTCCAGCCTGGCCTTGGGCACTGCCAGGGATGGGGCACCCACAGCTGCTCTGGGCAGCCTGGGCCGGTGTCTCACCACCCTCACGGTGAGGAATTTCTTCCTAATATCTCATCTAAATCTCCCCTCTTTCAGTTTAAAGCCGTTGCCCCTTGTCCTATCACTACATGCCCTTGTGAAAGCTCCCTCCAGCTTTCCTGCAGCCCCCGTCAGGCACTGGCAGGCTGCGCAGGGTCTCCCTGGACCCTTCTCCTCTCCAGGCTGAACCACCCCAACTCTCCCAGCCTGTCTTCACAGCAGAGCTGCTCCAGCCTCTGAGCATCTTCGTGGCCCCTCCGGCCTCCCTCCGACAGGTCCGTGTCCTTCGTGTGCTGGGCCCAGAGCTGCACGCAGCACTGCGGGGGGGGCTCAGGAGAGCAGAGAGGCACAATCACCTGCCTCACCTGCTGGCCACGCTGCTTTTGGTGCAGCCCAGGATACCGTTGGCTGGCTGGGCTGAGAGCGCACATCGACAGCTCATAGTCAGTTTTTCACCCACTAATACCCCCAAGTCCTTCTCCTCAGGACAGCTCTCAATCCACTCGATCCATTGCCCAGCCTGTACCTGTGCTTGGGATTGCCCCAACCCACGTGCGGGACCTCGCACTTGGCCTTTTTGAACTTTGTGAGGTTCGCACAGGCCCACTGCTCAGGCCTGTCGTGGTCCCTCTTGATGCCACCCCTGTCCTCCAGCATGTCGACCACCCCACACAGCTTGGTGTCACAGCAAACTTGCTGAGGGTGCACTCAGTCCCACTGTCCGTGTCGCCAACAACGAAGTTAAACATCATTGGTCCCAGTTCCAACCCCTGAGGAACGGCACTTGTCACTGGTCTCCACCTGGACATTGAGCCATTGAGCACAACTCTTTGGGTGTGAACATCCATCAAATCCATGTCTCTCCAGTTTAGAGACAAGGATGTTGTGTGGGACAGTGTCACATACTTTGCACAAGTCCACGTAGATGATGTCAGTTGCTCCTCCCTTATCCACAAAACAGTCACCCTGTTGTAGAAGGCCACCACATCTGTCAGGCACAGTTTACCCTTAGTGAAACCATGCTGGCTGTCAGCAATCACCTCCTTGCTTTACATGCGCCTTAGCACTGTTTCCAGGAGGATGTGCTCCATGACCTTGCTGGGCAGAGGTGAGACTGACTGGCCTTTTCATAACGACTGGCCTCTGGGACAGCAGGTGTGTCATGAAACCCCTAGTGAGATAGTTAATGCAGGCTAAGAGAACAGTACTGCCAGATTGCTTTGAGCCAAAAGTAATCTCACCACTGAGCTCTGACAGAGGTTTGAAAATCCCTTCAGATCCCAGAAACTTGACTGCACAACAATGCAACATGTGGCAGAACACACATCTACATGTAATACTTACCTGGGATGCTGCTTGGAGTGAGTTTGTTTAGTTTCCCCCGCTCTCTCAATTTCAATGTGTTTGTATTTCCAGGAATTTAAGTGAAAGGGCTGAGAGTGATAAGATTTTTCCAACATCACAGGAAAAAATACAGGAAAACTGGTAGGCCAGAGTTGCAATTGCATTTTCACTTGTTTCACAAACAAAACACCACTTGTGCCGAGCAGGTGCGGGGGGGAGATGTCAAGTTTCACGTATCGCCCAAATTGAACAAGAGCATTATTTAACTTCCCAGTTAAATGGACTGAAATGGGTAAGTCCCTTCAGCTGAGGGATATCAGCTTTCTGGAAAGACAATGGCACAAGCCTAATGTGGGAATAATTCAGGCCCTACCTTTTCCCTTCAGAATGTGAGGCACAGACATTTATACAGAAATGCAGCTCCACAGGCTGTGGGATCCTGGGTACCAGAAATTCTGCTCAGTGCAGTCTCAGGCAAAGCACAGGGAGAGGAGAGCCCAGAGGGACAGTCTCTAAGATGTGATTCCAGCATCCACAGCTGGCCTAAATTTTACTCCATGCCAGGAAGCAGCTCTTTTTCTCACAGATGGCTGCTGTTAGTGAGCGCTGACACCCACCACGGAGCAAGTGGGCATGCAATATTAATAGCATCAATGAGAAAATTATGAGCCCACATCAAAGCACTGAAAGTTGTTTTTAATGACTTTTGGCTTTAAAACTAAGTGCAAAGGGAAAAGTATTACACACAGCTAGGCATATTTAGAGGACTTTCTTTTTAAGATGTGAATCTGCAGTTTTCAAACACACACACATGTATGCAGAATGACCCCTTAAGGACAGAGAAAAGCTGCTGTCAGCTGTAACTCAGCAAATCACAAGTTACACAAAGAAATAAAAATCAATGCTGCTCTGAAATTTACCCTGGTAGAAAAGTCAAAGGTATCATAACTAATAGCTGGGAAGTTCTTCTGTGACCATGTTTTTCCTACAACACAATCATCCCCTTGGAATCTGGGTCCAAAGATTCTGCTGGAATTAAACAGAAGGAAACCAATGATGTAAATGAAGTAGTACAAACTCATTTGCTAGAATTTTTCTAGTAGCAGGCAATGATAAAAGAGCATAATGAATTAAACTAATTTAGAAGTCTCCCCTCCTCCATTAAAACACTCTTGACGTTTGACCAAACTACATAGAGCCTATTTTCATCAACAGAGGCAGCACAGCTGAAACACAGATGAAGACACAGTCAGCAATGCAATCTCTACGAGAAGATTCTTGGATTTTGGGATATAATAAATCAGGAACAGATACAAAGCATAGAAACATGATTATGAGGATATACAGTGGCTGTTACTGGTGTCCCTTCTGACTGGCACAGGGACTGCTCAGCCACAGCTAAGTCTCCACAGGCAGGCACAGCCCCCCAATCTGAGTTCCTCTGCTTGTACTCCAAGCAACTTGAAGCATGTGTGTTTTGATAGCTGTAAAGGCACGTGAGCCGAACTGTACCCACACCAGCATGCCTTGCAAGGCGTCCATAGTCGTGCCCTGCTGACAGCTACAGGAGTCTATCATTTCCAGCTTAGAGGACATGTGCTCTATCACTGCAATGCTCTGAACAGCTGTAAAGTATGGCACGACGGTAACAGTGAAGTCTTCATGTGATTCTAGATGTGTTTCTTTGATAGCTTTGCCACTCTAACATCCACCCACAGTGAGGGCCTGACATCTTTTTAAGTAGTTTGTTGAGACATTACAACCTGATGACTCCACTTAGTTATTTATCTTAATCTGCAACAGACCTCAGAGCTGTACAGTAAAATAGGATGGGCTATTTCCTCTCTGAGCAGGTGAAAGCTGGAATCAACCACTAATATATCTGCTCTACTTTCTCTGCTCAGTTAACTGGTTTCATTTTGAATCAAACCCTGCCAAGCTTGCACTTATTATTTGGGAAAAAAAGACAGGATCAAAGCCAATCCTGTCTTACACACGTGCAGCCTCCCTGACTTTACTGGCGCTCAGGCCAGACAGTCTGAAATTACATCACTGGCATCTTGATGCAGCTTAGATGGCATCACCTCAGGTTACACAGGAACACAGGACTGGGAGAGACCCACCGGGTCACCAAGTACAGTCCCACTGCCCAGGCAACCATGTCACCCAATCCCTTTATAAATGAATCAAAAATAGTTATGAGCCATGCTTCATCAGGCACACCCCTGGCTGGCCATGAATGATATACTGTGGTGTAAATTGACTCGGGAAAAAGTATTACAGACACATCCAAAACAAATTAGCAACTGCAATAAGCAGGGAGGCAACCTAGTCTAATGGCCAGGCAATGGGACAGGCAGCAAGGTGGCTAGGTCCTGCTGCTGGCTCCCATGCTGACCCATTCCGCCCACGGTGGCATTGCTCTAACCCTTCAGGTTCCTCTGGGTTGAGACCAAGATACTGGCGTTGTCCTTCCTCTGTAGGTTGCCTTTAGCTCTACAGACAAAGAGAGGGATATAAGAACTAACTATTTTTATCCACTCAGTCTCCCCAGCAGGTTTTTAAAGCCCGTTTTAGAGCCCTCCTTTGCAATTCAGTCTGTGAATAATTTGCTACCTGCATCTCCATAAAGTTTAACCTGTCAGAGCCTGGCAAAGGTGTAATTTCATCCCCAGGCTCTTCTGACTTGAGACTCTGGAGCTTCTCTTTGTGGATAAAGTATCAAAGCAATAGCTCTGTGAGACAACGGCCCTTTGCATCTCACAACCCATGCATTATTCTCTCTAAACATGGTTCAACAGGCCCCAATCGAACTTTTGCTCTCCCCTTATTTCTCTTCCCCCCCATGCACATTTTTAAGAAAAAACATACACAGATAACAGCAGTAGACAGAGACACAGACAGAGAGGATGGTTTATCCCACAGGCAGAGAATTACTGCATCGTGATGTAATGACCTTGTTCAGAAAAGAAAAAGGTTACTTACATGACAGCATGAGTTGTAGAAACACCAGCTCCTTTCCAGAACAGGGTAAAACAATGTCCATTTAAAGTTATGCTGAAGAAAACGTAAAACACTTGTCCAGTGAACTGGAGAGAGAAAGAGCAAACTTCAGCCCAGCTGGCCTGGATATAGTCTCTCTCCAGATACACGTAACACATCGAACCAAACAAGCAGGAGTGTCGTTCAGCTAAGTACACACGGAAAGGCAATGCCATTCTGCTTTCTATGTGTCTGCATCTTCAAACACCCAGGAGTCCCCCCTGCCCCCTACAAAGGTACAGGGCAAAACCCAGCCACTTTTGTGTTTCCTTTCAGGTGCAACATGCTACAGAGCCAACCATTTTATTTGCCCCCTACGAAGACGTTACGTTTGTGCTTTCTTTGAATGTTTTCTTCCCTCACAGAACAACTGGAAGGAAGAAGGCCACATGCTGCCTGTATATGAAGCAATCCCATGAAAGAATATCTCGAGGCCAGGCTTGGCTTCTCTGTTTAGACAGCATTCAGTGAAATCTTGGCCACGACTAAAACTCCAAGGCTGAGTTAATCACATCTACAACTACAGGTTCCTCAAAGGGACTTGTTTCTAATGCATTTTCAAATGCTATGAAAATAATAGGTATGGTATTCATCATTTAAAACATTGTAAAATAACACTGATGTTACTGCCCCAGTATAGCACGCTTAGTTCACTGCTCCAGATTCAACCCTCACTGTTGTTATTCTGCTAAAGCGAAGCGTATGTTATTAAAGCCAATATATACCAACAGATACTGCAGTTGTGAAAGTAATATAGTTCTTCCATGTAAAACTAGGCTTCCAACAGGAAATAAAAGGTATTTGGCAAGTCTTAGCCTGCCAAGGGCAACTGCTACATGTCCTGTTTCCTGGACAAGAAAGCCCTCCAGTTACTCCAGATACTTCCAGTGGTGAATGCTGAGCTTGTCTGGTAAGTTTTCTGAGCTCAGTGGAAATCCTACAGCAGACACAGAAAGCTCTGAGTCTAAACTGGCACCAGATGCTTTAGAAAACAAGTGAATTTCATTTTGTTACAGGAATACGAGAAGGCCAAAATGCTTTATTTGTCAGCACAGGAACAGTCACTCATCTAAGAACAGGAATATTCTGTTGAAGTTGTTATAAAATGAGACTCCTCCAAAGAAACCCTGCACTGAGCAACAGTGCCATGTGCCAGCTTGCAGTGCTCTCCACACTCGTACGCCACAAGAAATGTCTTTTCTATAGCAGATGAACAGCAACAACAGCCTTCAGACTAGAGTATGGAATATAATTTGCAACAAATCCAATGTCTCAGGAAGAGGTCTACAACATCTCCCTACTAGCTCAAAGACTCCCTACGAAGGCCAACTCAACATCATGCGTCTACTGCAATGTTTCTTCTCAATTAACCAAGAAAAAGTGTATTAGCCATACATCAAAACTGCATTGCAGCTAGAGCTGCCAATTACTTATGGCAAAAAGAGAGGCTGATTCATTTGATTGTATGTGGGCCTTGGCCGGAGTTTTCCCAAAACGCTACAAGAAAAGAAGAAAACCTCAGTGAACCTCCCCCTCATTCCCACTCCTTCCTCCCCCCAAAAATCACAGTCAAGAGCCCTGTGCTTGCAAAAGCAACATTTCCTGGAGGATTCTTTCTCCACATCACTCCTTTTCTAAATTCAGACAAAACACACAGCAACTCAAAATGCGTTTGCATATGATATATACACTTACAAGGACACCCCTCCCAAACAAGTGAAATGCAATGCAGCATCTAAAAAGCCTTTAAGTCCCCAGAGAGTCCCTACACCTGCCATCATAAACCCCAGTGTCACACGGCACCTGTGCAATGTGTAATGGCCACCCTACAACGCTCAGCTCAGCACCCAGCCTGCAACGGTGGGCGAGCGGGGGGGGGGGGGGGGGGGCTTGTCTTTTTGCTCAAAACAGTCACAAAACAGAGTATTTCTGCTATGCACAAGCACATCCTGAATCTACATCCTTTCACAAGCTCCTTGTTTCAAATGTGTTTAACATCTGACACGTCAGAAGCAGCAGCGCTTCATCTGGCGTGTCCCCGTTTCAGTGTGCATGTTTCAAATGAGCCTTGTGGCCTTAGGGTGGCAGGGCTCTTCTCTCCCTAGCGCGGTCAGATGGAAGCACCACAGGTCTGCTTTGAAAAAGGCCATGTGAAGTCAAGTTCCACCATAAATTGTCCTCATTGGTCACCACGGACCCAAACTCTATCATTTAGGTACCTACTGGCTGAGGTTTGCAAGGTCCCTGGCCACACCAACACTGCTGCCCGCAGACTGTTCAGGACACAAAACCTCAATTGTTTGCTTCTAACTAGTATCTTCCATGGCTCTGCCAGCACCCTACTGATGACCTTGGACATTTGACTTCATCCTTGTCTGACACGAGTCACGCTGGCACCCAGGATATGTAACCCCGGAGCAGTCAGACCCTGCCTTAACACATCTCTGCTTTTTCTCCAGGCGTTTCAGCCATTTATTGTAAACCTTTAAAACAGTTTTCAAAGAAAATGCGCTTTGAGATCCTCAGATCTCAGACACTCAGGCACAAAAGGTGCAGACAGATGCTTGAAGCATGTACCTGCTGCTCACTGCCTTCTGGCACTTGTATTCAAAATTCAAGTGAGCACACTGGGAGGGAGCCTGGGCCAGCCTGAGCCACCCTTTCTGTGGCAAGGGCAGTCAGACATGGCCAGCTCCACGGGCCACAATGCAGTGTCTCACTAACGCTGCAGGACAGACAGAGCAGTGCAAAGCATCTTCTGCCTAAGGACCTCACCGACAAAACCCATCACTCTAATGAGAACTTATGCTTCAAAGGCTGTTTGGAATAAGAGCACAATTTTTTCTTCTCCTTGCCCAACAGTAAGTCCTACTGCAGGGTGACTTTGGGATTCTGTCTACCAGACTGCTTCCTGGCATACATACACAGCTGTAACTCTCCATGTATAATTTCTGTTCTGGTACGCAAGCAATTATACTCAGGATAACCGCTCCAACAGATGTATTCCTCAAACACAGAATCACACGTGTTCAGCTGTACCCATGAGGCCAAGCTCTGCCATTCTTCTGGGAGCAGCAATGCAAACACCAGGAAATACGGCTCAAAAATATGCTCAAGAATCAGGTCATTGATTTCTTCCATCATCTGTGGGCCTGGAAACTTTGTCCACATGCTGTTGCTCACTTAAGTACGAGGAGAGAGATCTTACCACACCAAGGACTTGGAACTGATAAACTACCTCATACACAGACTCCCGTTGCTTTTCCTCATCACACGAAGAAGCCTGGCATTCACCTTAAGTGTCCAGAGTGCTCTACAGACCACAGGAGAAGGCAGGGCATGCCCTGAAGAGCACGTTGCTCAAAAGCTCTCACTGTCTGCATTATGGATCGTGGCTGTACAAAGTGCCTCCTAATTAGATGCTTTGGAGACATTTTACTTCAGAAAAACACAATGGTACCAGGAGCTCCAGTGTTTCAATGTCACTACAGCTTTCAAAAAGAGAGGTCCAGGACACAATCTTGGTGTGTGAACTGTAAGTATACTGCAGAAAAGAGTAAGTCTCCACTCTCAGCTTATTCCTTCTGAAGTGTTTAATATTATTCATTAATGCCACTAGAGAGGAGGATTCTGCATTCCCATAGTGCAAGAAAAAGTGGAGAGAGAACTGTTATGGCATGGAGAGAATGTGTGGTGCAGGATGTGGGGCAGAAATGAAAGGAAAAGACTGTCCCCACAGACTGCCACCCTAGATACTTCCAAATACTACCCCATCTATTTCTAGTCCATGCATCCTATGAAGTTCATGCTGCCTCCTCATAAAGAAACAAATCGGGAAGAAAATTATGGCTGCTTTAGTCTTTTTTCTTGCTAGAAATCTCATTTCTTCTGAACTTGAGATCCCAGAGCCTCTGGAATGAAGAGAGGAGAGTCACAGCACAGCACAGCTAACAGAGACCATATCTGTAGGAAATAAATAACCAGGATGCCAACCTGAGCTGGCTAGGCTCACTGAAAAGATCAAACGGGGATGTAAGCAGCTATTTTCTGGAGCAGGCAGGCATCGTTTCAGTTGTTCAAATATTCATGCCCCAATAGGAGCTGTGGTATCAATGTCCGTCCCTGATACAAACAAACCTGAGCTCAAAGCATGACAATCTGTGTTGTGCAGAGTGGAATCACAATTAAAGGCACTTTCCAAGCCTCTACTTCTGCATGCACACATTTCACAGCTTTTCTGGTGACACTTCAAGAGCATCCCAAATCTGAGTCCACAATCTTCTGCCTGTGAGGGCAGAAGACATTAAAAACAGTTTTAGTGAAAGCCCAGGATTTTAATTGTGTGACTTCCATTCTTCCCTCTCATGTTTACCATGCACCAGCAGCCCCGTGTTGCATCTGGGGAGTGGCTGGGTGTACCTGATAAGTGTGACCTGGCATCTAGGCACTGCAGGTTGAATCAAAATTCTCTGCAGAGAAGTGCCTGGAAAACTTCTATCTGGAGGATTTTCTCCTTCACAATAGGGAGTGGAGAAGGACGAGACAGAAAATGGAAAACATTAGAACTTTCACTCCCCTTGAGACACACATGCAAGTACCTTTCCCAAATAAAGCAAACAGCAATTTATTCATGCCAGCAAAGGGACAGGGACTGGCGGGGGGTCACACAGCTGCTGCCCATTCAACAGCACTGTCTGGAAAAACGGGCACACTCAGGTGACATGGCAACAAAACATTTTAGTACTCCTCTAATCACATGCAGCCAGCTGTGCATACACCCTGCAAAGCAATGGTGAGCCTGCTAAGGTGCCAGAACATTTTCAGCACTTGAGGATTAAAAAGAAAATGAGAATGGTCTGGCTCTGGAGTCTGTGCTGTACTGTGACGTTGAAATGGCAGTTTGTTTCATGCTTATAGGGGGTCTAAGGCTGGACAAAAATGACATTGCAGTACACTGTGTTGTGGTAAAGCCAAGCACATGCACGCGCAGCAAGCTGGATCAAACCACAGCTATCACCGGTCTGTGTGCAAGGTATCACTTTCAGAAGTCAAGGGATCGTATCAGAATCTTTGTTTCCATTTCTCTGAGGAAGCAGGCTTTTGCCCTTAGGATTATGAAGAAATAGGTAGAAGTTCCCCAAAGTTTCCTTGAATACATGTATCAGGACCCAAATTAACTTAATTTGCTTTTGATGGCAACATAAAAATACACACAACCAGAGCAGAAAGAGTAAAGGAGGTGCATCCAACCTTAACTTGCCATGTCCCATCTTTGCAAGCCTTATACAGTGCAGTACTGGAGTGTCCCGCACATGTACTACACAGAGAGACCCAAACCAGCACCGTCCCGCGGAACCAGTGCAATCTATTCAAACTGACAGCAAAGACTCCAGGGCAGAGAAGTGTTTTGCTCTGGATCATCCAAGAGTCAGTTGCACCTGCCAATACACTACTAGGTAAGGAACTGACAATAAAAAATAATGTTGGGAAATGAGCCCACTGAACATACAGCAACACCATTTTACCCTTGAATATTTAATGCACACAGTCATGATGATAAGTCATTAGAGCAAGACAAACCAGCAGATAATATCTGTTCACGCAAAGCAACATTCATGGCAGAGCTTTCTCAACTGAGCAGGACATGCCCCTGTTTTAAGAGGGACGTGATTTCTAAGTATGCCTCTAGAAGGGAAGATATGAGACTAGACATCAGCGTACCCAGAGGGTCACCTAGCCCAGTGCTCTGAAAGCCAGACTGGCAGGTAGGGCTGGTGGCACACGCGGACAAGATCTTCCCAATCCAGGAGTCAGAAGACCTGGAGTGCCTGTAGGCCTGCCTGTCCCCCACCCAGAGCTTCCTGGGGTCAAGAGATCCAGTAGCTGGGGACACCAGACTGCATCAACAAGATCATAGGCTTCTTGGGTGACAGTCAGTGGGACTAACTGGGCGGATGCCATCCTGCTTGCCCAGAGCAAGGGACACAAGAACAAGGGCTAGTGATTGTGAGACTTCTCCCAGCCACTTCCAGAACATTTTGTCTGCCTCTTCATCCTGGCTGAGTGGTCTACAACAGACTCCCGCCTTGGCCTTCTGCCAGTTCTTCCCATAAACACTCAACCCTATCTGTCACCATCACTAAGCTTTAGACAATCAAAACATTCCCCTACCACGTCTCCTTCCTTGCATGTCCCTTCTGAAGAGTTTGCAGCCATCCATTGCAGCACTCCAGTTGTGCGAGTCAACTCACCATCTTTCTGTGATGGCATGAATGAGGGTAAAACATGAAGGCTTTTTATACATAAGACAGCATTGCACAGAAAAAAAAAAATAATCCACCAGACCTTGTAAGTTTATAAAGCAGAAGAACCCACCTGCCACGTCCCACACCACCTGGCTGAGGAGATGAGAGCCACCTGGCAGCCCAATCTCCTGTCTCAGGAAACCCAGCAGGCCAACTCATAAACAGGGCACTGCCAGAGCTAAGTTGCACCTGTCCAATTAAACATGCAAAATGAAAAGTCCCTTTGCCCTCCCCAACAGAGCACACCCTACATTTGCTATCAGCCTCAGACAATCCATAGCTGCTGACATTCACCTGGAAAAGATCTCCAAAACTCAAAGCACTGAGACAAGCCACGAGCAAACCACAGGTGCTTCTGTCATGTTTTCCACCCTAGAATTACTGCTAGGAGAAGGAGACACACTAGCAACAGCAAGTCTGAGACATGACGTTCACATCAGCATCTCTACCTCTGCTGACCCAGGCACAACCAGACCCACTAATCACCACTCGGCCTAATGCTGTTCTTCAATTTATCAGGCGAATCAAAGTAAACATAGAAGAAACAGAAGATACATAAGCTCAGCTATCTGTGTCTGAAACATAAAAAGCTAAATAGCGCTGCAGTGCTTGCTAAACACAGAACAGTACTGACAAACAGAAAGGTTTATTTCTGCAGGTGAAAGTTAATTCATGTTCCCCTCTCCCCTCCCCACTCACTGTTCCCCCTGCCCATCAAGTTCCTGAGAGAAAACCTTCAAGCACCTTCTGCAGGAGCTAAGGCAGGTGATGAAAGAGGAAGATCACAGTGGGCTCCCACCTGCCACTGTGTAGCACAGCAAGGAACAGAAATCTGTACTCAAGCTGGCTAGGCACAGACTGACAGCACTGTTCATGTCCCAAAGTCACAGGGAGTCTAACCAGAGAAGCCAAATCTGGCAACATCTCCCCTGTGACCAGTTCTGTGCAGACATGGCTAAAACAAAGGAAGAACTGAAGGCAGATCTGAAAGACACCCAGTTTCCAGGCCATTTTTGATCCTGGAATACCAGCAGTTCCAGGAACACTTGGATCCACAGTCACATTTAAATAATACTTTTTAAAAAAAAAAGTTTATTTTAAAATATCTTTTTTAAAAGAGGAGAAAACTTCTAGGTGGAGGGAACAAGAACTAAAGTGGGACTATCACCACAAACAAGCTCTCCTCTAGAAGCAAATGCTGCCAGGCCAGGAGATGGCTAATACAGGAGCTGGGTTTGTTATGGCACACAGTATGTTACAGAGCTCAATTCGTCAGACCTATCCCTCTAACTGTATGCACAAAAGTTGCAAAGAAATATGGAAGGTGGAGGAAGATAACCTCTTATGCCAAGTTTTGTTTTTCCAGACCTTGTGAGCTGGCTCAGGACACACAGGATAATTTGGACTCCAACTTCCACACACTTTCAATACTGAGTCCTGCTCAGATTTTGACAGAGAAATTGCTCAGTGAATGGTCTACTGGGAGAGGTGAAGTCCTCTTCACTGTAGTCAACAACAAAACACACAACTTCTGCAGGACCCCCCTATACAGTCTCATTTGGCTTGTTAGTTTAGAGGGCACAAAGCCCCTGTCAGACATTCCCGAGGAGAAGCTGGCAGGCTCGTGCTAAAGCCCTGACATGAATGTAGTCTGAGCACAGGGCCAGTGACAACCAAAGCAGCTCACCCTGAGTATTGCCTCCTGCAGCACTGCTGCCACAGCTGCCTCCTGAACTGTTGCTGCTGCAAGCGGTGGCCTATGAGGCTGGAAACCTAATCCTGTAACAGGAGCTCAGGGCTCACAGGAGCCACCGAGACTTACTTTTAGTTATCCAGTCACCCAGAGAAGAAATGCCATCCATGCAGGTCTGGGTTCAGAGCAGAGACATCTCTGCAGCCCAGTGGCAGCCGCCTGCAGCCCCCCACCCATGAAGCCAGCCCCTTGCACTGTGCCTGCAACGAGCTCCTCTGCCTAGTCCCCTGCTGAAGGAAGGCAGCTCCAACCAACGCAGCCACAAGCACCACCGTCCCTCGCCAACCCTGTGCTCACCGCAGAAAACCCAGGCTCAGGGCAATCCTTCCCCTCCATGCACATAACCTGTCACGGCAACTTTCACTGCCTGGACTTGAACAACCCCCCAGCCCATGTCCAGGCTTACACCCAATGCTCCCCGATTCCTGATTTATTTTCTGCTCACGTGGCTGGGCAACCTGTGACCAAACACCTTTACTGGAAGCATGAGGCTCCTCTGCAGACACGTACCCTGCTTCCATGACTGATGGGGCAAAAAATCCCCAGTGCCACTTCTTCACGGCTGGCCTGCTTCCCTGCCAGCAGGCCCCACACCAGCTCCTGCTTGGGGGATGCCGTCACCTCCCGCACACCCTCCCGCTGCCCAGCCCCAGGCAGCTGCCCTGGCAGGGGCTACGCTGTCCCCCCAGTTCTCCCGCTGCACTCCCCCCTCCTGTGCTCTGCCTGGGGGTCCCTCAGCACAGCAGCCTCCTCCCAGGCTGCCCCTGCCCCCTCGTAGCTGTGCCCGGGCCCCCTCTTCTCCACCTGACAGCCACGGAGAAGGTGGATACACACCAGAGGAGGAGCCAGGGGGAAGATCTCATCTCCTGTCCCCTCGGGCGCAGAGCTCCCTTCCCTCTCTGCCCCAGGCAGGCAGGTAGCTGCCTGGCTCTGGCCCTGCAGCCTCCCCCGGCAGGGCCCATCCTCCTCCTCCTCCTCCTCACTGGGGGTGATTCACCTCAGCCCGAAAGTCACTCAGCAAAGCCTACTTTGATCTCCAGCCTCGTGGGTTCCCTGTGCTGAACGTCATCACTGGCTGCACCCAGAAGGAAAACAAAAAGCGGACTCCCCTCGCCCGCCCGCAGCCTTTGCACGGCGGCGTCGGATTCGGGTAGGTGGGGCGTCAGGGAGGTCGGGGGGAATGAGGCCTTTAGGGGTGTCTGCCAGACCCTCCTCACTGATAACCAGGTCGTTCACTCCTAAAGCACGCCGTGCCCACCTCAGCAAAGGCACCCACATGGGCAGAAACAAAAATCCAACCCCTCGACACCTTTTGGGGTTGCCAGTCCAGAAATAGCCCTGCTCTCCCCAGCTGAGGCTCACCACCTCTCTCAGATGTTGCTCACTCCGAAACCACAGCCTTTCCTGTCTGAACTCCCTCAACCTTCCGCATAAATACATCACCGTTATCTAAAACGGGGCGCATTTCTGGCACCGGTGAAAACTGGATCTGAAAACTGTCTGGACGACCAAAAAGGGGGCACGGGCGCTGAGCGCATCCCCCGCCGGAGGAGGGAAGCCCCAAGCAGCCAGACATCACGCTGGAGCACTTCCTCGGCTGGCTGGTGTACAAGTCTGGGACAAAGGGACAGCCCAGCACGGGGACCAGCTTCAGTGTGGCATCCCCACCATGCATGCGCAGGGGAGAGACCACCCTTCCCCGAACGGATTTCAGGGAAAACTTAGCAGGCGTTTCTAAAGGGGTCAATCGGATGCGCGTTGCCAATAAAGAGTATTTAAAAAAAAAAAAAAAAAAAAAGGCAGAGTTATTTATAGTCCAGAATTTCTCACTCCTCTGCAGAAGCACAGCCCAGAAGCCCGCATTGTTGAAGATGGGGAACACACGCAGCGCGGCCGCCTTTATGGCCGGTGTCGGCGCTGACACAACTTCAGCCCGGCAGCGGCTCCGCGGCTCGCAGCCGGCCGGGCGGAGCTCCCTCCCGCCGGACACCGGGCCCCGTTTACAGACGACGCGGGGCCTGCCCGGTAACACAGGTGTCACTGACGGGAGAGGCACCTCAGCCGCGCAGACAGCCCCGCGCCCGCGGCAGCCCGGCCCCCCCCGCGGCCGCACACGGGGGCCGCCGCCGCTGCCCCCCCGCCGCCGCCGCCGCCTCACGCAGCGCCGCACGCCCGGCCGCGGGCACCGCATTCGGCGGGCGGCCCCGGGCGCAGCTCGGCAGGCCGCTCCCGGCGCGGGCGGCGGCCAGCGTTACCTGGAGCTCCCGCTGTCATGCTGCACCGGCCGTCCCCCGCCGCGGCCTGCCGCCGCCGCCGCCGCGGGCCCCCCCGGGCGCAGCCCATCTGCCGCGCGCCCGTCCCCCCGCGCCGCCGCCGCGCGCCAATCGCCGCCCGCGCCCCAGCCCCGTGTCGTCACCCGCCGCCCGCCGCGCCCATTGGCTGCGCCCGCGCGGCTGCGGCGGCCCCTGGACGTGCGGGGCGGGCGGGCGCGCGGGGGCAAATCTTGTGTTTCAAGGCAGCTGCGTGGGGAAAGCGTCGCGCGGGGGGGCTCTCGTCCCCGCACCGCCGCTTCCCCCCGCCGGCGTGGCTCGGGCCGCGGCAGGGCTGCGCGGGTACCTGGGAGGCGGGGACCCGCCCCCGGCTGGTGCCGAAAGGTGTCCTGAAACGCATCGTAACGCTCCTCGTCCGCAGGGAGCAGGAAACGCACGGTGAAACACCGCCCCCCCCCGAGCGCGGCTCTCCGTGTAACAGCCCGTGGGCGTCCCCTGCCAGCGCCCCACGCGGGACGCACCCACCGGGCGCAGGGCTGCTCCTGCGACAGCGGCGGCACGGCCCTGCAAGGACCCCCAAATGCACCAGAAGAAAAATCTCCTCCCTCCCCATGTGTGTGTGCCTTCCCTTCTCCTTTTGCTTACAATCACCCTTCCTCGGGCAGAGCACAGTCCCCCGCTCCTGCGCCTCCCCAGCCCGCAAGTTCAACTCCTCTATGAAAGGTCCGACAAGCAGAAACAGACCTTGTTCTAATGAGGATTTTTTTTACAATATTTCCAGCTAAAAGAAAAACCCACAGCCAGACAAACGTGACCGCTGGTACAAGCTCCCCGGCAGAGCTCCCGGGGACAAGGGAGCTGGGGGCAGCACCTTGCCCTGCACAAAGTTGTCTTCAATAATGCATATACTGCTGCGGCCACCGGCAAGAAATGAAGACTACCTTCCCAAAGGTAAGGCAGGTCACATGTAATTAATTACCCCAGAGGAGATACCAAACCCTCCCAGCCCCACCACATGGCATGTGATCTTCTCCGACCACGAGTGGTCACACCGTCGCCTTACAGCTCGTCCAAAGGACAGGCTCCCCAGAAGCAAACGCACACTGAGTCACCCAGTCAACACTGATGTGACAAGCAGCCCCGACTGAATCACTGCCGTCCCCTCCTGCCGCACGCCGAGGTCTCACCAAGGTTTTCTTCCCCAGTATGAGTCAAATCTATCACTTAGCTGGCTGGCTCTGCAGTGATCGAAGTCAAGCTGTGGAGCAAGTTGTCAGTGCCGTCTCCATCCCTGCAGAGAAATGCCCCTGTGGATAGATGACTCTCAGGATCCTCTGAGGTCAGCAGTGACCCTGCAAGGCCGCTGTCCCTTGACAGTGGAAGAAGAGGCGCCTTCCATCTTCTGCTGCAAGTGTCTACCCCGGTGACAGCACAGTGTGCATGCAAGGGGGCTTGGGACAGGCAGTCTGGGTGGCCCCTGCAGAGGACACGCTCTCCCTTGTTGAGCCAAGACAGGGTAGTTTGCAGAGGACTTAGGCTTTGGCCAAGTTTTCCCCCTTCAAAATCAGTGGAAATATTTAGGGGAATGTCCCCCAACAGCCGTGATGAAGGAAACGCAGCTGAAGGAGCTGCTGGGGTCCCCGCAGGCTCACCTTGCCCTTCAGGGCCAAGGGGCCATACCTTGCAAACCACAGCGGCTGCTCCAAATTGCTGCTTACAAACAGCCCACGGAGTTGGAAAGGACTGGGCAGGTGGTGGGCAAGCGGTACCCAGCCACCTCCAGAGTAAAAATTACTCCCGATTGCTTCAGACACAGACCAGCAGGTTATTCACCAGCCCCACGCCCCAGCACACCACGCACAGCATGAGACGCGCGTCCCGCTCACCGGCTTCCGAAGGAGGGAGGCAGCTCAGGGAAAAGCTGCCGACAGAGCACCAAGTCAGGCAATTACAGATGTTAAGACTGAATTTGTGGGTGAATCACTTTCACTCATTTTAAAAGTCCAACTAGAACACAGTCTTAGCAAAAACTATTAGCAAAACTACTCTTATAAGCACTGCAAGAAAACTGCAGGCTCTTCAAGAGACCAAGCCCAGTGCCTCGGCTTCCGTCTGACTTTGCCGAAGGCCAGGCGAGAGCAGGTGAAGGAAGAGTTTCGGCTTCCTTTCCCCTGTGAAAGAGCAGAAACTTGACTCCGTGACTGCACGCAGTGAAAAAGCAACATCAGATCTCTTACTCTCAGCCTGGTCCAAAGTTACGACTCTCCTGGGACCCGAGGAAACCTTGCAAACATTGAGTGTGCACGGCAGAGTTTTTCCTGAAAATCACAGAGGTTTTTCAAAATCCTGTGCCTTTTGGGTTGACCTTTGGAGACCACAAAGCCCTTGAACCTGTGCTATTTCAGTCTTCCTGGGTTCTCCAGCTATCTTTAAGCTGCTGGATGGAAGCCGATGGTCCTGTGCCTGATAGGGAGCTGATAGCCCATGCCCTCCTGGCAAAGGAGACAAAAAAAGGAAGCAAAGGCAAAGGCCAGAAAGGAGAAATTGCCCAAACCACAGAGCCTTCTTGCCCCTCACCTCAGCCATACACAAGGCTGACCCCATCAGAGCCAGAAGGCTCCTCTGCACCTGTGAGCAGCCAGATGTGTTAACAACTGGCACATTGCTCGTGGCACGCTGCTGGGAGAGGGCAAAAGCCAAGTGACTGCATGGCCATGGCACCCACACAGCCCCCGGGCGTGGGGCTCAGAGCACAAGCTGGACTCGCTCCACAGGTCCCACACCTGGGACGGGCTGGGCTGCGCCAGACCTGCAGAGTATCACTGAGCCCCATCCAGGCCAGACTCGGACAGGGTGCCCGTTTTGTCCCCACAGGTCACAGGAAAGCAGGCTGGACCCTGCTAGATGTCGATCCTGTGTGACTGTCACAAAGGTGCTGGAAATGCTTTGAGTCGGCATGCCCACAGGTCTGGCCTCCAGGGCCTGCCTGAACCCTGTTTTTTCAGGAGCCAGCTAGGTCTCCAAGCGAGGGTCTCATCCTGCAAAAGTAACCCCAGGAGCTGCCCTAACTTGAGCCACAGTGCCCAATGCTCTAAAAGTCTGAGAAGCAGGAGGAAAGACTTGGCTGGACCAGGTCCATCACCAGCCCCAACAGCTCCTTTCTCGTATGCTAAAAAAGGGAAGCCTGGCTGTACCAGGACCATCTGTGTCGGCTGTGCACAAGCTCCCCAGCCCCTCTGTAGGGTACACCCCACCGAGAGTGGCCCAGGGACAACTCCTCCCTGAAGATGCAGCCCCATGGAAATACAGGGCCAAGCAGTCAATGCAGCAAAGCGAGAAAAAGGAGTATTAGCTCTCAGCAACAAACAGCCTTCTCATAGCCTTTGTTCCTCCAAAAGATGCCTGGGGACTTCAGAAGCCGAAAGTAACCTCACCTTTTAGATCTAACCAGATAGACCCTCGCAAGCTGATCGAAGTGCTGCAGACTCCCACTGCCTGAAACTACCAGCACCCTTTCCTGTGGCAGAGCAGTGTGCAAGGGTAAATGTCTTGGTAAAGGAGACCGAGCAGCAGCATTTTCAGAAACCAAACGCACGCTTAGCTGGGATGGCCAAGAAGTTAAAAAAAAAAAAAAAAAAAAAAAAAAAAAAAAGCGCCTTTCAAGCAAAAAGAGGAATCCCTTTGAAGAACTGCCTGATCCTGCTTTCATAGGGAATGTGCCCAAGCAGGGCAGGAACGAAGGAAAGCTCTGCAGCCACATGTCTGCAGGACGCCTCGGTCAGTACTACGGAGGATGTCACCTGAATGGGGTATGTGGTTCCAGAGGTGGCTCAGAAACACCCTAGCGAAGGCACGAGGCTACTGAACAACCCCCTCTCTACTTCAGCAGGGCAGGAAGGTGGACACGTTCCCCATCTGCGACAGAACTGGTTCTGCTGCATTTATCACACCTCACTGGCAAACATGACACAATCCCAGCAATACGGTGTGACTGGTAATTGGGTGTCTGTGGGTTTTCGTGGGAAGGAGGGGGATAAGGATCCCATTAATCTCCCATACTTAGCGGTAGCTGCCAGAGAGCTGGTCCTGCAGATAAAATTAACTCTGACAACTAACTCCCATCCCCATTAATGAAACCCCAAGAAGTAGCAGCCTGTTCTGGCTCCTAACAGCTGTAGGTATTACACTACCCCGCAGCTTTCTGCCCGCGCCAGACTGCCGAGGGACAGGCGCTTGGCCACGGTGGCTCCCGCTCCTGACCAAGGCTGCATGATGTGGGGGCTCAGGGGAGCCGAGGAGCTTTGGCGCGGTCTGAAGCGGTCCCACAGCAGGGCTGGCTCGCTGCAGAGGGGCTGATCCGGGCCCCACCGGGGGGGCGGGGGGGAGGGGGGGGGGAGGCGGGAGGCAAGGGGACCTGGAGGTCAAACAAAGCTCACAAAGCGATGTTGGGGCCTGCTTGGCCCATGATGTCATGGCTTCCCAGCGCCCCGCCAATTGGCTGCGGGTGAGCATCTGCTGGGAGCTGGGGCTGGTTATTTGCCTGAGGTTCAGACCTTTCCCAGCGGCTCTGAATCAGGCTGGTTGTCGTGACAACCTGGGTAGTGGCAGCTCCTGATAACCACGTAATGAGGTTGTCACAAAAAGGAGCCCCTCCATCAGAGAGGTTTAGGGATCATTAATGTTTCTGAGGGAGCGTGAGAGCAGAAGAGGTAAGGGGACCATCTGGCGATGCTGGAGCACATCAACAGCCTCCCTTGGAAAGGAGCTTCATTAGACAGGAACCACCTACCAACACGTAGCGATGGGAACCAGGCAGGCTGCCTGCCAGCAGCGAGGGGGTCCCAACTGCTCAGCTGTGGGATCCGGTATCTGCTGAGATGCAGGCAAAGATGGAGCAAGGAGGACGCAGGAGCACTGCCTGGGAACAGCTCGGGGCCCTGTGCGGTGAAGGCACCTGGTGCTCGCTGGGGCAAGGGCTGTAACACAGCCTGGGACAAGTGACACAGTGAGGCTGGCACCCAGGCGCCTTCCCATCACGCTAGTGGTCTCACATGCCACCTCTCAGAGGGTAGGTCACTGAAACTCTGTGCCGTAGTTTACCCCATTTGCAGGTAACTTCTGTGAATGTTCAGAACACCTTCCCATCGCCATGCCAGCGGGCACTGGGAAGTCCATGTGCTGCAAACCTCACACAGGGCAGGGCAGGGACCGGCAGCAAATGCAGCTCATTCAAACAGAATTCATGCATGACTCTCCTGTCCCGAGGAGTCTCTCAGCTCAGGTGCAAGAATGACAAGGCAGGACAGAGATGTTCCCTTGTCATTACTGGAGACTGAGCCTGGGGGATCAGGCAAGGCACCAAACACAGTCTTCCCCTGGGATCTATACATACGCCGTCTTCTCGCCCCAGGAAACTTTTTGTCCTTCACCTTGTCCTTGTGAAACGTATGTTCTCAACAAACCTGCAAGGTATCTACCACTGGCTGCAATAACAGCGGATTGGGGTGCTGCAGTCTGAAACCTTCACGGATGGTGGCAACACCACAGCTTGGAGAAGCTCAGTTGCCAAACTACTGATCCCTGAGACCAGGTCCCTGGAGAATGCCCACATGCATGCTAAGGAACACACTTCTGAAAAAAACTTCCCTGTAAAACAATGAAGTCTGATTTTTTTCCCAAGAGGAGATAGAAATTACCTCCATAGATAACTCTTTATGAATCTTACAGCAATAATTGACAGAATGGTTCTTTTATGTCACCTTCATCTGTTTTAAAAATACCTACTGTCAACACTTGCTTAAGTCAGTATAAGACTTTATTAATAAAGTCTTCATATTAAAAGCAGTTGCACTTTTACTTTAGTTTATATTTTTACCTCAAATCATAACTATCCTACTCAAAATTAGTGCTCCAACTGTGGATTTAACTGAGATGAAATAAGAATATTAACACATGCCAATTAAATACCAATCTACTAGTGACTGCATTTAATAGATACATTTCTTAATATACCACAGCTACCTCTCATTAAAATGTTGGAATTTTCAAAACTGTTGTAAACAATCAAGTGGAATATAATCCACCTCCAGGAACTAGTAAAACTATGTATGTAGTATGAATGTAGTGCGCTCCTCCTGTGGAGACAAGTTTGATATAAAATTCAAAGCTAAGACAGAGAGGTAGTTGATTATATTTAACAGAAATATGCTCAGATTAACATTAGGTACCAGGTTCCCAAATCCTGCCTCTCTCAGAAAGGGACGGAATGTCTGCAAGGAGATCTCCATCCTGGAACAGCATTTTGCAAGCGGAAAACAATCTGAGCTGATACTGCTTAAACCCATGCTCTGATATACTACCTGAGCTGTAATTAGTGATTTTTCCCCACAAGAGGCTGTACAGCCCAGCAGCGTTGCTCCTCCAGTTTTGGCAGAGGGGAAACTGAGGCAAAGAGCTGCTACAGCAGCTCAGTGGCAGGTGTGCACTAACCTCCCAGTAGCATTGCCTCCCACAGATCCCCAGTGTCACTCCCAGGCCCTTTTTTTCCTGTAAACTGCAATTTAAATCACCTTCCAACAAGAGTAGCAGGACTAACAGCTTAAGCATATCAAGCTCTACCTTAGCACAGCTTGTAAACAACACATCACAGCATCCTGCAGAAACAGGACCGGGACAGAGAGTTTTTCAGGAGGCCTCCATGAAGTCCAATCCTGTCTGGTTTGCAATTAAATATTTCCCATCCTCCTTCATGGGGAGCGTCACATTTGACTGAACACAAGCAAAGATGACTCACCTGCCTGCTGGATTTTATCTGCTAAAGATGTTGAATTCAATCCACTCTTAAGTCCTGAGAAAACCTACTTGTCTAAACAGCAGTCCCTCCTGGTGTCAGAGAACAAGACTCTGAGATGCAGCATGTCACCCCAAACCCAGGGGAGTGTGGCCCAGCACAAACACCAGATTTACCGATATGTGACAATGCTCAACCCCTTGCCTGCACTACAATGTCTCAGCAGAGGTGAAAGATCACTTCTCATTAAGGAACAGATATGTTGCCATACGCTTTAAGGGCAAAATCTGACAGTAAAACAACCACAGTGAGATGGGCAAATGCAGCAAATTTATCTTCTCCTTGGAAAACAGTTGTCATTCAACATTGATTCATTGATTGGAACAGCCACACATCACTATGCCTTAGTTTTCAACCTGTAAAATGTCTAGAGCTGGGTGAGACGTATAAAAACTATTCTCCAAGATGTTTATCTTTGTTTTAATCTGAAAAGCATTCGCCAACATACTAGATAGACTTTTAGACAAGTCATTCTCCATTTTTTTCCCCAACTCCTTGTGAACAGGAATGATACCAACTCTTATGCCTGCTGGGAACCATCAAACCAGAGAGGCTCAAAGGTGAAATGTCAGCATTATACAGGCTACGTTCAGGCGTAGCCACACTGTGGCAGTGTCTGAATCTGGGGGTTTAATTTACATTCACCTACATGTCATCATTAAGACTAATTACTGCAGCACTGAGGCAGAATAAGCGTGAAGCAGCCCTGCCTGCACAGCTCTCCGCTTCTGGCACCCGAGCTCAGCCCTGTGCCAAGAACACACATGTCAGCGCGAGACCTGCTGAGCTCCTACCTCCATGTACATACATGAAAGGGGCAAACCACTGGTGGTACCTGACATTTGAGGGTTTTTAGAGATGCTGAATATGGAGGCCAACGTATAATTTGTGACTGACCAGAGCATCTCAGCATCCCAGACCACACCACATGAAAGTAAACCAAGCAAAATCCAAAGGGAAGGTATGTAGCTGATCTGATTTAAGAAAATGAACTGATTAAATCCAATAAGGCTGTTAGGAAATGAAATGGCATTAACAGCTTTTACGCTGAAGCCACTACTGATTTTTTTTGATGCCTGTTCTTGGTCAGACATGTTTACCATAAAAAAAGTCTTCCTTTCTGGCTCTTTCCAACATAATGCAGTTGTGCTTCAGGAACAGAAAGGGCTTAGGCAAGGATTCAGACCTCTTCTTCGCACTCCATCACCAGAAGATTTCACATGGGGGATGATTCTGGACTGAAGATACAGCACTGACGTACTGTTTGATGTGGAAGAGAAGCAGTGTCAAGCTGCTGTCAGGAAAACTTTGCCATCCCTTATCTCCTGCTGCCTTCAGAGTATTCTGGAGAGAGCAGGAATGTCTGCTGTTACTAAGTCCAGGATTTTTCTGTTGCCCTGAGACAGGCTCCATGGGAGCAGGGAGGGAGCCAACCTGCAAGGGGGGCAGCAGCACACTACAGAACAGGCTGGACATACAGACTCACATCCAGAAACAGACAACCCGAAGAGGAAAGACAGTCTATCTTGTTTCAGCCGTGAACTATCACCCTTCCTTTAGCATCCCAGCTGCTAGGAGCATATGATGAAGGCATCACCCAAGGGTGTGAGAACAGCAAAGCTACCAGGGGCTCCACAAGTTTGTATCCATGCAAACAGTCCTTGCAGCTTGGACATCCTTCCATGGTAACCCAGTCACACAGCCTCCAAGAATGGATTGACTTACCTCTGGCTGGACTGCAGCACAAACAAACTCATAATGGTTTGCACCCCTTAGAGATCCTAGACCCTCAACTACAGTATCAAAGGGGAGGATGTGAATTACTCCTTCAAAGCAGATGGGACAGCTGAGGCTGCTTTCATCTTTAGTGGGTCCTTCTCCCGTCCCCACAAATGAAAGCAGATCCTTATTTCCATGTGGCTTCTCCTGCTCATTCAGCTCGCTCACTTGAAGATCCACTCTTCCCATAACAAATGTTGTAAATCCGAGCACTAACCCGATATTAGATCAGTATGAACTTTGATTTCACAGCTATGGCAACTCCACTGATGTCATGGGTGAATATGAACAAAGGTGCTATGGATGGCAAACACACAGCACTGCATGATGGCTTGTAAGTACTGAAGAATGCCACGTTACCAATGTGTTGCAATGCAAAGGTACTATAGGCATTGGGATAACATCAGCCTAGAGGGCCTGGAGAAGAAAAAGATCTTTATGTGGTTCCCATTCCACAAATGAAGACTTCATTGCCTGGAGAATATCCCGTGACAGTTAGAGTTTACTAACGTGCCGGCACAGGGCAGTGTCCTCCTAGCAGCCAGAAGACTCGAGACAAGGGTTGTCTGTGATCTGTCGCACTTCCGTATCAGCCTGCTAGACTGAAGCCTTACAATTAGAAAAAGCATGATTCAGAACGTATGCCTTGACTTAGAGAATACCCTTCCCAAGCTTACCGGGGCTATGACCTGGAAAGTTAAAACGCAAGAAACTCTGGCTGCTGACCAGGCAAAGTATTCGATACTGGGTTAAAGAATCAATGGCTCCCAGCTACAGCAGACAGGCATCACCTGCACTGGTTAGAGTGTCCCTCATTTCTTTAGTGTGCCTCGTACCAGCCAGAGCAGCAGGACTGAAACTGCCTTTGTGGTGTAAAGAACTTGCAACTGCTGAAGAAAACTGGTTTAGCGAGACACCTTGAACAAGATTTCAGGAAGCTGTTCTGGAGGAAGGACTTTTTACTTTTGCATGACTGACCATATCACAATAATAAATGGAGAATGTGCCAGAAACAAATTTACATATAACTGAGATGAGCTATCAGAGCCTAAAACACAGCTTTCCCTCCAACACGCCCTCAGTGCAGTTACTTCTTTAGAGAATACCCGCCTCTCCTTCCCCTTGTCATTGCCATTGCTATCTGTGATCCCTTCCAGCACCCTCCTTCCCTTTCTCGCCTGTCACTGCACACATTTGTAGCTCACTATACGTCAGGGTGCAGCCAGTAAAATGTGGGAGCTTAGAGAGTTGTTCCTGCCAAGCAGCATTTCACTACTCTTTGTCCCCAAACTCTCGGTTTTGTTTGGCCACAAAGAGAACTCCATAAGAAATAATGAAGGCTGGTACCCAGCTAAGCATGTGCGCAGGTACAAACATCAAGAAGAAGTTCCATAAATTTATCTTTCATGTCACTAAGAAAATTAAGATCTGTTTTGATACAGCATAGAAAGGACCATGCATTAGTTTGAAGACAGAAGGCCACAATCCCAGAAATAATATCTCTACCCTAAGTTCTGAGTCCAGAAGGCAGCGGAACATGAGTTTTCTGTCAAAATAGCGTGGGTTTTTTTCTTCTAAAAATTATGCTTTTCAGCATACAAAGCAACCTGGGTTTGACAAGTCTTATCTGAACACTATAGTAGAGTTTTGAACTCCAAGATTAAAGAAAGATATGTTCATGAGACCCTGCAGCCAAGACAGTCCATAGGGAGAGGGTGAGACCTGTCTTACACGTGGAGGCCTTTTCATATCACCTTCAGTGACCAGCTTCTTAAAAAAACTCAAGAAAGCATCAATTTTAGCAGGCACCCACAGAATGGGAGAACACTTAATTCATGGCAAATTTAGGAAAGTTTTGTTCTCCATCCAGTCCAGATCAACAACAAGTATAGAAAGAAAAAATATTTAAAGAATTGTGAGCATGACCTTCTGACCAGCTTCAGTCAAGTTTATAAAGCACGACAGTCCATAAAGCACTACGTTTCAGCCCTCATCTCTGGCTGTGAAAGTCAGATGTCCAGAGAATACAGTCAGGCTTATTAATCTGGCGCTTAAAGATGTCACCTAATCAAAAGCTGAGATCAGGAAGAAATCCCCAGATGACATTAAAATGTTAAATGCAATGGACTGAAACCAATTATTATTTTTGTTGGAATTGCTAATATACGGGATGGGGCTGGAGGGTCTGATTTCCAAGATAAACACATGATATCAACACCACTGGAGACAGGGAGCGATCGAGACTTTCGACCTGCTCTGCACTGCTGCTGTGCCAGGTCAAACTCCCCTTCCAGCCCAGGCCCACTGACATCTGGGCAGTCAAGATGCTCCCATGGGATCAGGGAATCCCTGTCACAGCAATGGTGTCTGGCTGCTCTCATCAATCACAAAGGCTACAAACCTGCTCAACTACTCCACTAGCCACCCGTATTCCAAGAGGTATTTCCTATTTTTTGGTACCCGTGATATGTAAAGCTCAGGGATTTATGGGCCCTGGTAAATAGCATACAAACAAAGAAACTGTCTCCCTCCATGAGCAAATTAATTTATTTCTGTGAAGAGATCTCACAGCAGGTCTTCATCTCTTTAGGTTGCATATGTGCAACCTGTAGCCAATACACCAAGACAGCCTACTTTGTCAGGATAGTGCCTTTGCAGTTAGCTGATAAGTCTCCCTGCCAGTCTGAGCTGCTTCAATGCAAGGATATGTCATAAACCTTCCTCCCAAAAAATCCTTTACTGCATGAGAGGAAAATGACTGGGGTGTGTTGACAGCCTTCAACTATTTGAAATCACTTTGTGAAGCGTTACAAGGACCCAACCCAGCCAAGAACAATCACCCTTAAAATAGAAATTAAGATTAAATACCTTTGCTTTTTCATGAAAGAAAAAGCAACATGTGTCACTGGAGCACCCACTCCACCTCTGTGTCACTCTGACACCTGCACTGACAATCATGCTTAGCTTCTGCCAGCGCCCCATGGAGCCCACCAGGATGGGCTCACCACGCTTAGTACCCACCTCCCTGCTCCTGGTGTCTGTCAAGCAGATAATGGCTCCACATGAACAACCATCACAGTGAAAGGTACCATCCCATTTTGAGGGTGCTGGCAGACAGGAACAGAGCCAGCAGCCAGTACTCGATTCGGTGGGATCCTGCCTGCTCTCCTGATGCCACATATCTGCACTGGACTCCATTCAAAATGATGCAGCCAAATGTAATAGGTGATTCCATGACATTACTCCAGTTTACACCAGTGTAAGTAAGACTGGGATCCTGCCCTCACTTTTCCAGTGCTTCCAGCATTGCTTTACTGTGTGACTGCCAGTCTGAATGCCACTCCAGTCTGCCTCTGGCTTACTGTGGGACCCAGACTCTTACGCTTCAGTGCATCCTTGCAGTCAAAACAAGATGTTTGTTCATATATATTTTTAATGTTGTTGCTACCCTGGCTGCTTCTTGTTAGCTGTCTTGCACCGCCGTTGGTTCCACAGCAGGGACACAGGCCAATTATCTTGCACAGCCCAAGGGAGAACTGCTCAAGGAGGCAATGGGTGCTTGCCCTGGTGGAAATAACTGTTGTCCCATGGTGAGGGGAGGAAATCCCAGAAGTTCAGAAAGTCTCAGCAAAGCAGGGGAGGAAATGCCAGATAAATTCCTCATCACCAGAGGAAGAGAAGCAACATCCTTCTGTGTGCTGTCTTTGCTGCATCTCAGAGGGCTGCCCAGCGCCCCACAGACAGCAGCTCTGTTGCTGGAGTCAGCAGCTCCTTGGGGCAGAGCTCAGGCACTGATGCGGGGCTGGGCAGCTCCAGGGCGCGTTCACTCTTCACAGGCCAATGTGACACATGGCCACAGACTCAAAGCTGGTGAACAGAGACCTACATTGCCGAGCAAGATGGGCTCACTCATCACCAGTATTTCAGCTGGTCCATTAACTTGGACTGAAGGTCTCAAGGGGCCACCTTAGCTAAGACCAGTCACCTTACCCACACCATCTGCTTGGAGCTGACACCTGCAGATGAAGCTACCGTCGGAGCCATCAGCAGACAGCCTCACCCCGCTCCCCCTAAGCACAGGGCAGACACATCAAGCCTGGGCTGCAGTACAACACAGAAGGTAAATAGGACACAGGCAGTATGGCTTCCAACTAAGCCAAAAGCTCTCTGTTTGCTTCTTCACACAGACATCATCAGGATCACATAAGACATAGGCTCTACCTCCCATAAGAGATCTGATCTGTCAGTTCAGGCTGAGGCATGCAGAGCCCAGCTCCTCCTCCTCACAAGGAGTTAAGTGATTGTACAGTCTTAGCTACACTGCCTGGTGTCTGCAGTGAGGGAAGAGAGAGGGGAGAGGAGGCTGACTTGCCCTTTGGAAGTCCAGTTCCTTCACCACCTGCCTCCCCAAGCCCTGTACCAGGAGAATGGATTTTCACGCTTAATCCTGCACACAGTCTTTGTGCCATCCCACATGATTTTACGTGATAGCCACACTCCTTTCAAAACAGTGCACAGTCCAGAACAGATTGACTGCGCAGCAAGGTGAATTGCAGCTGCGAACAAGATGTCTGGGCAATTGCTATGGCAAAAGGGACTGGCATTGCTTCATGCTACTGCTGCCAATTATCTCCTGGTTGCACAATGAATCCCTTATCACCTTCTCTCACCAGAGCTAGGCAGGAGGAGCTTTGCGGCCTTTGCTTTTGCCTCACTAATCATTGCTGGGCTGACAAGTCCCATGGACTGGGAACAGACTGCTCTTCTGGCTCAGAAATAGAGCCCATACCTTGCCTTCAACTCTGACTGCTGAAAATGTGCCCTCAGATGGCCTGTGATGCCATTTTTGTCTTCTAATGGAAGCTGAATGTCACTGCTTTCCCCATCAGGAGCGAATGTTGGCAGACTGAAGCCCCAGTTCTGGCCACTTGTTGCACCAGACAGCAGCTGAACAGGTCTGTCCAAGGAGAGGGGCAGTGGGCAGGCACGGCTGGAAGCCCAGCAGCCCTCAGTCCCAGGGTGGGCAGTGCCAGCGCCTGCCACAGCCTGCTGAGCTACAGCCGCACAGACGGGCAGCCTTGCATGCCCCAGCTCCTGCCTCCTGTCACTGCCACCCTCAGCACTCCTTGGAGAGGTGGGAAGTCATGATGCCAACACCAGTGCCCTTGGAAGGGGACTAAGAACCTGGATGTCAGTTGAACCCAAATGATCTGCTCAGGATCAGCTGGATGGATTCAGGAGACAAGAGGAGAAAGGTCTTACCCGTTTGCTGTTTAGTAGTTTAATGTCAGAAAGCATTGGGAGTAAAAGCATCTCAAGCTTCGTGACCTTTGAGCTCTTTTGGTTGTGGTTCAAAAAGGCAAACCCCAAGACAAAAGAGCTCACATATAATGTAGGAATTTAGGAATTTTCCTCCCTCTTTTGTCTCCAAAAATATGAAACCAAATTCTACCTCAGGTGGGCTGCAGCCCTGTAGCAGGCACAATGCAGGGTGACATCCGCATCTGCCCTGTCCCCCACTGTACTTTCTTTAGGGGTGCTGGCCCACAAGCAGTGGCCAGTCTGTAGTAACTCCACTGCATGAGCTACCCAAACCTCATGTAAATAAGACAGAGAGAAACAGATCAATCTTACCCTACGTAAGGGAAACAGAGAGAAGCACAGCCAGTCCCATATACATGTTAGCATTGTAGAATAAGCCACTGTACTTTGGACTCTACTTCCTATACTAATTGCCCTACTTTGTGATTTTCCATGCAAAAATCATTTTGACCCTGCAGTAAACTGTCCAGAATTGCCACCACTGAGCTGGCAGGCCTATGTCAGTACATCTCCCTCCAGCGTCCTTGTACCAACAAGGCCTGGAAAGGTGAGCTGCTCTGAATGGAAACAGGACAGAGGGGGGCATATGGAGATGAACGGCCAACAAATCCATGGGCATCATCAGTTTTATTTCTAAGACACTGCAATCGCTCCTCCTCACCTCCTGGGCTCACCAACCTGAAGGTTATCTGCTTCCTGCCACACTGGCCACCTGCCTTGGAGCCCTGTCTGTGAATTCACCATGTGAACGCTGCATTATTTTGCACCTTTTGCTACACATGCCCAAAAGAAGTGACTGTGGCCCTGCAAAACCCTGAGACAATGCTGTGTATTCATGAGTGCCATCTACTGGCACCTTCTCCCTTAATTAACCTTTCCAAAGCCACTTTGTGGGGTGTGGAACTCTCCAGACCCAGAACACACAGGTACCACTAGGTCCTGTCCCCTTCCTAGCAGGGGAAAAAGTCTGTGCCTTCTCCAACATCCCAGTCTTGCTGTTCTCATCAGCTGCAGGAAATAAATCAGGTGGATTCATTCTATAATCTGCTACAAGGTTTGTTTAAGTAAAACAAACATATTTTCCTGGTAGGGAAAGGATAATAGTTAAGGAAACACTTGAGATCTCAAGAGATTCTTCACTGCTTCTGCTAGGTGCATAAGAATACATCAATGCAAAAAAAAAATCCATCCAATGTATACATATACTGGCTTCTTCCTCAGAAGACTGTCAGCCCCCCTGGAACTTCAGTTTCTAAGGACTGCAGCTGCAAAGAAAACAAAGATTCAGATGCCCAGGTATCTTGCAGAGCAGCTGAGAGCCAGAAAGAATGGCTGTACCATGAGTGATCTCGTCCCTAACCACCACTGGGAAAAACATGGGTAATTTATGCAGTTTTCCTGGGAGAGAGAAGCAAAGGGGATCCCAAACCTGTACCCTTTCCACAAAGGAATATTTCATTGAAGAGGCCCAAGTCAAAAGCATCTGCTGGACACCATTGCTTATTTTGTTCCCCCAAAATGTCAAGGAGACTTATCAGAGTCCCTGTGCTACATGAGCTCTGCCCACTCAGGGCAGGAGAGCCATGCAGCACCTAGCCTTATCAGGACGATAATTACACTCATGGGACCTTTATAAAAAAAAGTCTGGCAAAATCAGAGAAGCTGGCAACAGTGGGAACATGTTGATCTAACTGGTAAGTAATACAAAGGCTGCTGAGAGATGAAGAGCAAAGGACTGGAGTGCAGAGGATGAAACACATCCAAAAGGGCAACAAAATGACACTCGGATGGATAAAGTCTCTTTGATACAAGCTCTGGAAACAGTAGAGCTGCCTCATCTCTGAGCCACACAGGCTTAGGATTTGTGTTCTTCTTCATGGCTGTCCTTGACATGGGACCAAACTCGTCCTACGCTCGCAAACAATGCCCCGTACAGCAAGCTCTTCCTAGTGCCTTATACAAACACACACATCAGCCTCCTCCGAGATCACAGCACCCAGTGCCCCCTTCCCCTTCCTCTCCTTCTGTCCTCTCCTTGTTCGGTCAGCCCTCGTATTAGCTTTTTCACCTTCACACAGGAAACAATCTTATAACAGGTGCCAAAACCAGAAAATCATCCTGCAAAGAGCCACCTCAAAGCAGGAGGCTTAGATCCTAAACTCTCCCAGGAAGACATCTGAGTTATGCACGCTCCTGATGATAAAAGTGATTAACCTTCATTACCAGTTGCTGCAGTGTCAGTTCTGGTGCTCACTCTAAAAAGGACAATGTCTGATGGCACAGAGTTTAGCAAAAGAAATAAACCCCCAGAATTTAAAGTCCAGATAATCCATCTTGCCGAGAGCTGAAATGAGCTCAGTGCCTGTAATTTAGTAACGAGAAGGTTACGATGCACCTCAGCCACAGTCTGTATGTACCTGTGCAGTGAAAAATCCTGAGCTTAGTGGGTGCTTGAGTCTTTTTTAATTTTAAATAAAAGCATAATGAGAAGCACAACAAAGACTGGAGGCTGGAAATCAGTAAGGGGAGCATTTTTAGACCAAAGCAATGCACCACTGAAATAATTTACTAAGCAAAGCATTAGATTTTCTCTGACTTACAGTTTCTGCATCCCCCCTGGATGTCTGTGTAAAGGACATGCTCTAACCTATGCAGAAGTTATTGAGCTTGAAGTAGAAATCTTTGCATAAAAGTCTGCGATCCATTTTGGATGGGAGGTCAGACTCGCTGGTTTGAACTGTCCCATCCTCTTGTGAACAGGCCCATGATGTGAGAGGAGAGCTGGAGTCTGCGAACTGGCAGCCAAAGAACAGTAGGACACAGCAACAACAGTGTCCCATTACCTGGGATCACAGTACCATTAAGTCAGTAATGTAGGATGTAGAATATTAATATTGCCTATCTCGGGTTTCTCCAGCAGTAATGAAAATTAAGGAGATGTATAGAGTATGACTCATATAGGCTGTATACAGTAAACAAATAATGAAAATAAACCATTGCAATAGGCAGTTAGGGAACTCCTGTACCATATGTGTTATTATTTATTAATTATATTCCCATAGCAATATACTTCTGCAGCACCCTGTAGCCTAAAGCCCCTTGCTCTCTAACTGTTAATTAGGGCTCACAATAAATGCCGAGAAGGAAAGGAAATGCATTTGTCTCTCCTATATTTGTAAAGCCCTACAAGCAAAACCCAAAGGGACTTGCATGAGGTCACAAGAGAATCAATAGTACTGCCAAAAACACAGCTCAAAACTCCTGGCTTCCAGGTTCCTTCCACAGAGGAAGGTTGGTAGCAAATCCCAAAGAAGTGGGAATGAGCAGGAAAATCACAGTGTGCAGTCTGGCTGTGTTCATAGGTGTGTTAATTAGATTGTGCCCTAATTAAAATACAGCCTTTACATCTTGCCTTTTTTCCTTAATGATGTGGGCACCAGGTACAGGTTGCCCGTAAGTTTAAACTGTAAGCTAGAAAACAGCTTCTAACCTTGGAGAGTTAGGAAAAAAAAAAAAAAAAAAAAGTCAGTGATTTTACTATATAGCACCTGGTATGCTCATGGAAAGCATACCTGGATATAATTGCCTGCAAGAGCCCAGGGAGAGAAACGAAGACACAAATGGCTCCTCCCAGTGCTCCCGTCCACAGTAAACCTAGTTTTAGAAGCACCAAACATTTGCCATTTCAAATTAAGTTCCCAGGTGTTTGGTGCCTCTAGAAAGCAGCTCCTGCCCCTCAGCAATTTCCATGAACATAGAAGTCCCATATGATTTTAATGGCTGGAGTTACAGACTACTGCCAAAACAAGTGGCAATCACATACCTCTGTGTCACAGTGAAGTTGGGGCAGCAACAGCATTACTTGTGTTACGATATCCCTCCTCCTTTTTTGCCAGGAACATGGTAGGAAGGGAAGGGAAACAACTCACAACAGGCCAAGAAAGTGAAACATGAACCAAAGATCTGACCCCCACACACGAAACCTAACATCTGGGAAAATTCTACCACAATAAAAGAGCTTTTTTTGTCTAAAGATTGATTTTAAAGGGCAACGGTCTGGTCAGGGAAAAAGCTGGGTTTAACTTCCTTCATCAGCAGCAAGTTTTAAGGGTTTGACCAGGAGCTCACTAGAAGGACCCCACTGCTGTCATCACTCGCCCGTTCTGCATAGGCAGAGGTGTCAGGAGCACAGGCAGCGTGCTATCACCGCTGGGGAAAGAAGGGTTTCAGTCACTGAGAGAAGAGTGCAGCCCAGGTCCTTACTGAAGCCTGACGTTCACAGGAGGTTGAATAGTCACAAAATGAAATACCAAAGTTTCCCTCTACAGAACCAGTTCATGAGTGACCGGAGGTCAAATGCTAAAACCGATTCAAGGCAGCATGCGCAGGACTTTGCCGCAGAGCCAGAGCATTCAGGAGGTGCCCAGGGCAGCTTCACACAGGCTGCATGGCCAAGATAATTCCCTGCCAAGACAGACACCCTCTGGATGCAGACAATGCTGAAATGCATGTGTTTGGCAGATGAGAAGGGAAAAAAATATCTGTTAACTCCAAAGGTAAAAGACATTACTCTTGCCCTCAGTAACTCACAGATGTATTTTTACCTATCTTGTCTGCCAAACATTTCAAACCAGAGTTGCATTTCCTACTAAATCATGATGCCCACACAAGGAAACTCAAGCGAGCGGTGGCTCATGAGACAGTATAGTGCTTTGAAAAATGACGCTTCCAAAAGCATTTGAGATAATGGAAGAGAAAAGGGGGGATCAGAAGCAGCAGTGAACGAACACAGAGACAGGATTTCTCTGTACATCAGAGCTCTGAGCTTCAAAATCACGTGGAAATCCCAGCTTTCCTGGTTTTAGCAGGAAATATCCCAGGAGATAGGCTGAAGGCTCCGAGGCAATTCATTTTCCAACATGACAATGCAGTCCACCGCCAGAGCATCACATTGCAGTCATGCTGCCTGTTACTCAGTGTGAAAAAAGATCAAAGAGGGAATGGATCCAGCAAGGCACGCTGTGAATCTGCAGCTGCACTGTTGTCTCCCTCACAGCTCACCTAGCTGAAAGCAAGGAGTCTGCTCAAGCTGTGGCTGTCTGCACCTACACAGAGAAGAAACCAGGAATGCCAAGTAGCCCCTTTCCCCTGCTGCACCACACACACACACTTAGAGCCCCTCACATTCAGTGAACAAGGGAGCACTGCAGGTTTACTACAACACAGGAGGATCAAATGAGCCACAACTCCAGAAAGGTCTGGTTGCAAACAAAAGCCAGGGAAGCTCATGTATTAGGAACTTTTATCAGCTTCCAGTCCCTTTTCTCTTCTGTTTTGCTGTCACTTATCACTAAAATTAAACAACAATTGGTCTTGTCACTCTCAGTCTAACCTGCTGGATACTCATCCCTGGTACACTTGACGGAAAAGCACAACCTAAGATGGAGAGAATAGGGGACTCATCCCTTGGAAATATAAGTGCCTGATGCCTACCCAACTCATAAAAGAAACATTGCAAAGGGGCTAGAGACACAGAAGACTTATAATTGGAATGATCCTTTACAGGCGTATCAGTAACTGCTGTTAAACAGCATGGAAAAACCTGATTCACAGCCCTGCAAACGATCCGGGATAGAGAACATTAGCAGCACAATGTAATGCCCAGTCTTCACACCAGGCAGTCAATAGCCCTGCAAAGCTGCCTTCTTGCATTTCGTATCTGTATTGTCTTCCACGCTCATTTTCCTGATCTTAAAAAGGTGCTGTCCATCTCCTCTTCTTCCCAAACAACACCTCCCCGGTGCTGCACTGCCATAAGCTGCTTGTGTATTTCCATGCCTTGAGAAGCTACGATAAGGACATTCCAAAACCTGAACTAAAATAAAATGGTGCTGGATGCTCCTCAGGTCATCAAAAATACAGGGTAGCACTGTAGCACGGACACAGCACTTTCTGCAACTGTGCCAGCTTTTTAGGAAGATTGCTGGTTTTCTTCTCTCTTCCTGATGCTTCCTTACAAATCAGGCTCACTCTCCGCCTGGGCCGACTGTGATAGAAGCCTCGTTGCAGCTGCAGGGAAAGGCAAGCCATTTTGCTTGCATGGCCGCCTCTGCATTTCAAGCTTATTTGTATGAGACACTGCCACCCAGCACAATTTGCATACGTACCAAAATGCGAGACCTGCACAAAATGAAGCAGGAAAACCATTTGTCTTTCCTCTCAGAAAAGGTTAATGGCATGGATACTTTGCAAATGTTTACTATGAAGTGTTTCCTAAGCCTCTGAGCTATAGAATTTGTACATAAAAGGAGGTTCGCCCTCTTCCCCCAGCCCCACAATCCTATTTGCTTCAGATTAACACGAGTGACCTCTACTTCACTTGAGCTTCATTCATCGCCCACGGAGCAGAGCCTGGTTTTTCTGAATTATTTCCCTGCCATCATGAAATGCTATTCAGCTGCATTGGAGGGGACAAGGCTGCAGAAGCAGGTGTTAGCTTTCTATTACATTAACTGTTCAACACCCAGACAAGATTCCTATTTAACCCTTACTCAGATCAAGAAGGTTGCAGAAAACCACGACATAAATACAAGATACCTGGACTAAACACACCAGAACACCTGGCCCAAAGGTGCGATAAAGCAGGGGTGAACTACATCCTGGTAATTACATGGTTATACATGTCAGGGGACAAAGCAGCCCTGCCACGAGGCACCTCAGCTCAGCTCCTCCTGCAGCTCCCTCCCACTCTGTCCCCAGCTGTGTCAGCCACCCAGTGTGCCCCACAGTTGTTGTCTTAAGAGTGTATGGGAGGCTCTGGGATGGGTGCTCTTTGAAATGGCTTAATTTAAATTGATGTATGAAGTGTCATCTCCAAATTAAGCCAGGCTGAAGAAAAACCTTCAGGACCTTTCTGTCCCTTCTCTCTCTTTCTTCCCCTCGAGAAGAGGGCTTACATATCGCTCACCTCTCCGGCCATCAATAGGAAACAACTCCTACCTGAAAGGTGTCTTCAGTTGCAGACTCTAAGGGCAGGGAGACATGCCCTCAATTCCCCTGTCCTCCAAGAATAACAGCCCAGACTGAAGTCCCTCCACAAGTCAGATCTCCTGCATCAGACACAAACCCAAATTATTCTGGCACATAAACACAGATCTGTGCTGAAAGAATGGCCATTGGGCAATTAACAGAACGAACATTAAATCTGTCTCACTCCTTTGTTCTCCAGGCAGGCTGCAAGATTGACTGAACCCTTTTACTTGGGAAAACAAATATTAGGCCCAATCTTCAGCTGGCAGAAAGCCGTGCAGTGCCATCCCTTTCTCTGCTACCCTGATATTTTGACCTATGGCTTCCAGTTGCATCAAATCTCTTACTTGCTACCTGCACCTCCCATCCCTTCAAACGGCACAGTAACTCTGAGACTATTTTTTGCAGATCAGGGACAGATTTTCCCAGCCCTCACTTCGCGCCCCCCCCCCCCCCCTTGCTATTTGTTTCTGGATTTCCTGCCAGCTGGATACCCCTACCAGGCTTGCCTTTCTACCTCCCCACCCTGTTCTTACACACACAGGCTGTGCTAAACAGTTGTAAGTAAAAAGTCGGATGCTTTCTGGAAGTGCCACAACAGCGCAGTGCAAATCTCCTGCAGCGTTAGGCTCACAGCGGCCACCCTGTGCAGCAGCCAGGCTGCCTGGCAAATACTACTCCAATGTGGACTAGATTAAGCCAGGTTTTGGACCTTTTGCTGTGATTTTCAAATAATCAGATCGCTCAGACACAACCCATAAATACTGTATTCAAATGTTCCCCGCACTACTACAAAAGAGCATCCTGCCTAAAGAAGCAGAGCCCTAAACTTAAAGTAGAGCAGACAAGTATTAAGGCTTCATAGCTGTAATTGTCCCACTGTCATGGAGCAAGAGAAGCAGACTATTTAAATACCTTTTTAAAATTATTATTTTTATTTATTTATATATATTAAAAAATATATATAATTATTAAATACACAGCACCTGGACTTTCCCAACAAATATTCCATCCTTTAGCTGTCTGAAGAATTAAATTCCATTCCTTATTCTGCACAGACAAGAACTTGCTTTTGCATTCAGTGAATGGTGGTTGGGTTTTTGGTTTAAAAAAAACCCACATGTATTTACAGAATATCACATGTGACTCTTGTGATGAGCAAAGCCATTTTAAACAGTCCATAACCTGGGGGAACCAGCCAGAACACAGAGGGTGCTGTTTGGGCCCCTCTTCAACACACACATACTGAACTCCAAAAAAGCCAGAGACTGATGAAGACTGGTAGGATAATCAGAATAAGGGAGTTTCTTCTACGGGAACCCAGAGCAGCCAGCTTTTTTTAGCTTAAGCAAACAGAAACTGAGAGGGGTCATCACTGCAACCCAGAAATAACTCAATGGCAACCACCAAGGAAGAAAAACAGCTAGTCAAGATCAATGACTGGAAATAAACAAAGAAGAATAAAAAAGCCATACGTAAATTTGGAGTGGAAATTATAATGTTTCTATTATCAGAAGGATGAGGTAGAAACTACTTTTCCATAGAAATAATGGGGGAAAGGAACCATTAACAATCTTTGGGAGTTTATAAAGCAGACTCTAGGATGTGGAACCTGCAGTCGGAGGGGTTGAATCAGGCACCCTTGAGCTTCCTTGCTACACTGGGTGCTCAGCTCAAAACCAAAGAAGAAGAAGAAAAAAAAAAAAAAAAAAAAAGGAAAATGTCAACATTCACCACTGCTGACAGAAATCTCTCATTAAAACTAGGCCACAAATGCAGAAAGCTCTGCAAGGAGGAATGCCCAGAGGAGAAAAATGGCATCTCTGTGAATTCAGGCTCCCTGATCGTTTGTGCCTCTCCATCACAAGCACAGACACTTGCCCCACGCTTGCTCTCCAGGATGAATTGCCACCTGGGATTTTTCTGTAGCACATCTACAGGGAGGCATCAGGAAACTCACTGCAAAAGCTATTGGAATAACTCTACCCAAAGCACTCTATTGTAGTGAAACAAACGGTTAAAGGGGAAAAGTGCTCAAGTTTTTCTGGACTCCTATTTAGTCTCTGTAACTAGAATTTGCAGGAATCAAAAAGGAAGATAAATACTTCCATCTCTAGTTATAACTTTTCAAAGAAATTGTGCTTGTTATGTTCCCCAACAAACACTTTCCACCAAGATTTGCAATTTATGGCCCAAAAGACAGGGAATGCGGAAAGTAGGCAAACACATAAAAGAAAGCAAATGTCTACTTCTTAAAAACTTTTTTAAACATTTTACAACATACAGTGCAGAGAAAGAAAGAAGCAAACTCAGTTGGCCTGAAATAGGCAAAACTGTTTTTAAGGGCTTATTTTCTAAGCTGACAGAGTTCTAGTACATCTTTCTCTCTCTCTTTTTTTTTTTTTTTCCTTTTTTTTTTTTCTGAAGGACACAATATGCTCATGCCTTCAACACCTTAACTCAGGATTCAGTGTTCCAGGTCTGACATGGAAGGATTATATGACGGATTATACGACGCTTTGTGCAGGCATTCTCATTAAGGGCACGGAGATCTCTGCCTGTAGATCTATTCTCCTCTGAAAGTCTGGCAGTGCCACTGAATGACTATTTATCGTGACAAAAACGTGAGTGAGCTCATTCTTGTCTCCTTGCATGCATGGAGCTTGTGATGATATCTTTAACTTGCCCATGAGGTAAAAATAGAAAAGGAAAATGAAAGGAGAGAGGAAAATCAAGACAAGGGGTAAAAAAAATATGTGAGGAGGGACACAGCAGAAAGAAACCCAGTGCAGAAAACAAATAGCTTCTTCCTGTATACCTCCACTGCCACCATCTCCAAACTGTATCCACGTCTCTCTTTAATACAACCTTGCTATTTTGCAAACACTTCAAAAATAGCCAGAAGCCTTTCTGTCAAATATACAGTGAAAGAAATACCGCCAGGTTTGCCTTTCCTTTCACAGCCTCCTTCTGCCTCACCTGCACCCAGCCTAGGAGGAGTGCAGAATCACACGCAGATTTGCTGCGTGACCTGTCAGTGCTACGGAGGGCGACGCTGGCTGGGCTGAAGGCAGCTCCCACCTCCTGTATGCTGCAGCAACAGCGCTCTACCTATGACACAGCCGAAAACTTGCAGTTCCCTGTGACATTTTAGAAACTAGCTGGGAATGACCTAGGATTTCTTAAGGTGTTGAAATATGACATGTCCTACCGCAGGGAGAATTTCATCTGAATATACCTGGAGACACAGCACATGCACACACAGGCACAGATGCTTTCAGTGCTCATTGACAAAAGGGTTACTTGAATACAGCTGGCTCTCAGCTAGAATCAAAATGACTGAGGAAAGTTTATCGTTACTCTTCCACCCATGCATCTTCAAAGCATGCTGGTCAGTAATAGAACAGATCCTCTGAAGGAGTCACTGGTACCTGTAACTCATTCCTACTACTATCCCGAGAAGGAATTACTCATTACATTAGTTTCTAGGCACTTGCTGGGGGATCAGACACCCATTCTGCATGGAGAAGCAGGAAGGATGCCTGCCCCCGTCCTACACCACTTACAACCCTTGTTACTGGCTACACACCAGTAAAGGAGATGAGAGGACATGTAGCTGAAGCAATGGACAGCACAGCATGGAAACCAAGCCCCAGTTCAGTTCCCATCTGCCTGATGCCAGGTAAGAGCAACACACAGACCTCCCAGCAGAGAGAGGTTTCAAGGAAGTATCAAAAAAACAATCCAGTAAAATGGTGGCTACCTCAGATTTTATGATTTTCCAAAGGCACCAGGATGTGACTGGAGAATCAGCAAGTGGATCTCTTGGGACTGACAGAGCAAAAATAATGGTCAACATCTTGATCCAACCATAGACCGCTGAGGAGATACTGCCTGGTGAAGAGCCCTAAAGACCAAGCTCTTACTTTAAGAAGGTAGTTCCTTCCACTTTTCAAAGGGCAGAAGCCAAAAGCCTGTCCAAAAATAAGATCAACAGCTACTTTAGTTTAATCACAGGAGCAAATTTAATTAAAAAGGATAGTACAGTAGAAAGCTGTGCAAAATAACTTCTTGGACTTCTTTTTCTCCTTTCTCACAAAAAAAGAAGGTACTTGTCAGTCCCACCAGAATGTCTTTGATCTCAAGCCTGATCTAAGGAACAAAACAAGAAGAAATAAAAGAGAAAATGAAAAAGGCTCTCTGGAAGAGTGCAGTATGCATATGTCTTTCCCCTCCACACACTGCTTCACCTCCGCCTTCCCAGCCACAAACAGGTGACTCCTCAGAGCTGGCAAGGTACAATGCAGAGCAGAGTCCCACACAGCCCAACATGCTTTGGGCACTGCCGTAAGGCCCTGCCAGATCCTCCATTCTGCTCCAATCATTGCTAGTTGTGTTAATAAGTGACCGAGGTTTATTGTGCTATAGTTACATTTTACAGTCATACACAGTGCTCTTCTGAACAGCATTCTCCCTCTTAAATTCCCAAGAGTAGGGAAGCACAGCCTGTGAGGTTTAAGGACATTCCGTATGTTGAATTTTGAGGCCATCACCACTGCTAGAATAAAACTGCGCTGGCCGAGTCTATCTACAAAAACATAGTTATCAGCCCTCCACAGGCTTGCAGAAGGTCAGGGAAGCCAGGCAGAGAAACCTAAAATTCAAGAAAGACTGTCTGTGTATTAGGTCTTAATTTAGCAGTGGCTTGGGTATTTCAGCACTGACTTAAGGTTAGGCATGCAAGTCCTCTCACTGAAGTCACAGGAGCTATTCGTGCGCTCAGAAGTTAGACACACATTAAGCACTCTCCTGACTTGTGACTTCAGGCTGTAACATCTGTGAAGCCAAGTCTACTGCTCAATACCGCCTTGTCCAGCCCTTTACATCACAATCCTATTTGCTCCAAGATCTAAGAGCCACTGGATAATAATTATTTAATTCAAATGACATCTGTTGAGCTCAGGCTAGCCTAAAGTTTGTCTTTTTCAGGAAAACCCAGAAAATATCCATAGACACACACTTCTCTTCTGGTGTTGGCAAAAATTTTGCTACTGATTTCATGAAAAACAGGGTTTCACTGCACCTTTTTTATGCTCTGAGTGTCACTAAGTAAAAGTGGGGCTGTCCCAGATTTCCCTACAGTTGTTAAACAAGACAGTTATCAGTTCTAAAGACAAAAGCAGAACTGTAAAAAGTGCTACTTGCAGTGATGATGATAACTGGAGGAAAAAAAGGAAAATTAATATTTCTTTGCAGCAGTGGATGTTCCTAGCAAATGCTAGAAATGGTAACAGTGTTCAGTGATAGACACTGCTTATTGTTCACAGAAGGCATTCTCATCATCGCTTTTTTTTTTTAACCTTTTTAGTCTTAATTTTACACGATCTCTGCCTGGGTTTGCTCTGGCCCTCTGCAATCTGGAAGCTGAACAGCCAGCCACAGTGGAGCAGAGAGCCTGAGACACTAACCCTGAGACCTGGGGAAGTTCCTCACTGTCCGCTGAAACCTGCTGCCTCAGAGATCCCAGCAAACCCTCCTCCATCACACGGCTGCTCTGCCTGGCTGGTGGGCAAGCAAGCACCGAGTCCGAGAAACAGATAAATATTTAGCCATTCTTTGGGCACAAACACTCCTGTTGAGGGGAATGAAAAGTTCATTTGTATTCATGCACACCGAGTGGTTTGTACAGCTACCCCTACTGCTGTATATCACACACACAGGATCAGACCGCAGGCAAGAGAGAAAGTGGGTCGTTAAGTCACAGAAATTCAGTCAACCTGTCCGGATAGGAGTCTCAGGAGAACATTCAATTTAAACAGTTTCCTCAACCCTCCTGAAGCTCTGTTTATGATCGATTCATCTAGACATACAGAGATGATAATAACTTGATAAATCTCAGTATGCAGGAGGTCATTTTTAAAGCATCATTATGTGCATTGGAAAGCTTTAACACTCATGACACCATAATTATAATCAAGCCTCATCTGGCATTACCTAGCATTGGGACGAGTGTAGGGGCGGTGGGGTAGTTTGGCTTAATTCCTAATCTAATTAAAATTTTGTTTTGTTCCAGCAGCCAAACCCATCTCCCATTTCAGAAGCATAACAATGCATATCTGCAATTATGAATTAAGTCATTTCATTTAAAAGCAACTGCTACATACAAGAAACTCCTGCACCTTGGAAGTCCTTGCAGAAAAACACGAATTACACATCTCTGACAGAACTTGCCAATTCCGGCTCCTTACAGCCCAGTACTGAAGTAAAACAAAAAAAAAAATCACAAAGCTCACCGCTTTGCAGGGCAAAGGCACTGCTGTATTTCATACCTCAAAAAAACTATTCGATGCAGCACAGGCTTGAAAGTAAATTTTTGGGGTGGAGCTATGGGAGGATGCTTAAATCTCTTCACAGTTGCCTACTTCAGTTACGAAGTTATTAGCCTCATTGTGAGAATTACAAGGCAAAATACCACATCTTGAAAAATTCAGGATGCCGGATTGAAGTAGCAATGCCTTCTCACTTGAAATCCTGCCTCCCTCTTCCCCATACTGGGTTCCTGTGACTCCACTAAACATAAAGCAGCAGGCAATGAAAGAACCAGCCGTTACTACAGACCGCTGCATAAAGCCCCGCTCCCTCCCTTCTGCCCCTTGTGCCCATCAGAGATGTCTCTCTGCATCCATCCTTCTTTTTGCTGACTCGTGAATGAGAAAGGGAAAGCAAAGATTATTGATCTGATCTCCAAATTCGAAAGTGCAGAGCATCCCCAGGCTCCAAGAGGGGAAATCCCTGGGAAGGTCATGTCAATAGTGTCCTCTATCTAGCAATACTTCATACAGCTGACAAAACTTTCAAGGTGCCCATTATCACAGCTATGGGGTGAAATCAGAAAGTCTGACTGGGGTTTATAAATCCCAGTTTAACACATGCACACCACAATTTATGAACGTGGTACATTAATGGCTGGGCTCAGCATCACTAAATCAGTCCCTCCTGCTCCAAGTATGAAGTAAAGATGGATAAATCAAGACATTCATTTAGGGTGATTTACATTGCAGATAAATCAACAAAGTGATTTGTTAACACATTGCAGGGTCTTCTAATCTCTCTCTGGTTTCTGTCAATCAAAACTTTTTGAAATTACATCACTAATACCCAGACTAGAGGGACAGGGCCATAACTTATCCTGGGGGCAAAACCAAGCAGGCTTATGGGGCAGAGCGAGGGTTTGGTTGGGCTGGGCTGGGCGATGAGGCAGCTGGTTTCAGTTCCCTGCTCTGGGATTCCTTGCACAACTTGGAGGCTAAACTTTGCATGGGATCCGCTCTCCTGTCTTGTTCTGCAATTCCTCAGTCCCACGCCCACAGGCATGAACGTCAGACAAGAGCATGTCGCTCTGAGGGCTGGATCATGAGGAAAAACACCTTCAGAAGAGCATAGAGTGTTAAACACTAAGGCAGCTACACTGCAGGGCAGTCAGGGATCCTGGCCACCCCAGAGAGCCATGAGAAGAAGATGAAGTCTCCCTCAAGGTGACAGAGTGATCACTCACAGATCATAGAGACAGATGCGAGGTGGGGTGACCTAGAAGAGCATAGATTTGGGAGCACTTCTGTGAGGAACTCCAGTTGGGCTGTGCAAAAATTATGAGCATCATTTTCACAATGAGGAAGATAATTTGCAGGAAAACCCACTGCCTGCCCCCAGGACAGAGTTTCCTAAAAGACTGTTGTAATCATCCAGCTTGATCACCTCCGCAATACCAGCCACAGAAACAATCCAGAAGAGATGGCAGAAGAGGGCTGGAAGGAATGTCCCATGAGGAGTGGCTAAGGACTTTGGGGTTGGCTAGTTTGGAGAAAAGGAGGCTGAGGGGCAACCTCATTGCTCTCTGGATCTTCCTGAGGAGGGGAAGCAGAGAGGAAGGTGCTGATCTCTCCTCCCTGGTATCCAGTGATAGGACATGTGGGTGGGAATGGTTCAAAGCTGCACCAGGGGAGCTTTAGATTGGATATTAGGAAGCATTTCTTTACCAAGAGGGTGGTCAAACAATGGAACAGGCTTCCTGAAGAGGTGGATGGTGCCCCTAGCTTGTCACTGTTTAAGAGGTATTTGACCAATGCCCTTAACAGCATCCTTTAACTTCTGGTCAGCCCTGGATTGGTCAGGCTGTTGGACTAGACAATCACTGTAGGTCCTTTCCAACTGAAATAGTTTATTCTATTCTATTCTATGAGCTCCTAGTAAAGGAATGAAAAAACTTTGAGGTACTGGTACAATTTTGGAGGACTGCACGGCGCAGGGGCTGCACAGAGCCAGCACAGAGGCACACACCACAGCTATTCCTCCAGCGTCTTTACTGGACCATTTCCATAGCTCCAGAATGGGGCCCTGAGGGCAGAGAGGCCCCAAGGACAACTTTTCTCCTGCATCTCAGGATGGATGACTTCTGGTCCTGGCTCCACCCTGGTCTGTCTGTTCCCCATGCTGATCTGAGTGCCTGCTTCCTCAGCTGTGAAGGGGAAATTGGAAAGTAGTCTCATTTATAAAGCACGTTGAGATGTGCTGATGACAAGTGCTCTAGAGGAGTGATTTGCTCTTCAGGCATGACCTCTGATCTCAGTGGTTGCTCAGTCTTTCAGCATATCCAGATAGCTTAAGACTCAGCGCTAAAGGACCTATGCTGTATCTTTGTATTACATCTCACAGACTTCATAAATTCTCTATTTCTACCTACAAAAAAACCCCTCTCTCAACAGTTAGGCCTTGGCAGCTACTGCTTCTCACATGAAAAACTACTGTCCTGTTTGGCTAACCTGCTTCAGCTTCCATGTCATAATGTGGTGCTGAGGAAGCAGTACTAGAATAATCTGCAGTTCAGCAGACATGAAGTTGATTAGCACTGTACATGAATCACTGTCTGACCTTTGCATCCACTTATTTCAGCAGCAACACTCATTTGAATTGATCTAAAGGAGCTACTTTCTGACATGCCGTTACACCGATGCAAACAGTTCTATAACTCCTTACAAAGGAACACATCCAGCGTTATTCAGGAAGCCATTCACAACGTTCTGACTGTACTGGATGGACAAGCAGCACCAGAATATTAAGGACTGACTCCAAAAGGCATTTGGTTGGGGTCTTTTTCATTTTATCTTAAGCACAGATGGGAGAGGGTTGTGCTAGCAGGAGGTATTAGAGAGAACTACTCCAGAGAGGGGAATGACCCAGCCACCATAGAACAGGCACCACACAGCAACAGTGGGCCTCTCCCAGGGCTGGACACAGCTGCATCCTGCAGGCCAAATGGGATGCTCCCCTCCCCACCAGATAAACCCTGAGCTTGTGTCACACACCAGCAGTGACGAGGGGACAACCACCCCCTTCGCTGCCCTCACCAAAGCACCCCTCTTCCCTTCCTCACCCTGCCCAGAGCAAGAGAAGAATATAACTTCCACTCTGCAGTGCTCTAACTGTTGTACACACATATAAACACATACACAAATACACATTCATATACACATATACGTATACATTTTGTTCATACATATGCATGTATATCTACATATACCTATGCACATACATACATATATACGCTGTACACAACTGTATGAACTGAAAGAGCTCAGGACACAGGTCAAGCGTCCTTTCCAAAGCTCACAGTATCCACTTGTTCCTTCCCTCACTGGTCCAGCTGCGCCAGCAGAGAAAACATTACCCTGACAAGACTATGCTTTTAACTTTGATGAAGTGTCTGTGTACAGTAAAAGCACCAAGTTTGGCCAGAATCACTTTTCTCCCCACAGGAACAGTGAGAGGGCAGGGTGTTCTGGTGTTGCCCTAGTGGTCCAAGTTCACACCTAGACTAATGTTATCCTTAATTTATCCTACAGGTGTATCCAAGCAAAAGAAATCAAAGAAAACCTTACTCCCAAAGACTCAGCCTCTGTCGTCTGGAACAATTCCCCATCAATTCTTTAATTATTTTAACAATTTGGCAATCTAGCTGGATTTTGCCACTTTCAGAATGATTTCATGGTCCAGAGATGCCTGCTGAGGACAAAGCAAAGCTAGAGTGCCATTTTAAATATTAGTTAATTAGATAACTTGTCCTTTTAAGTATACAGCATGATCATTGGCACATAAAACATCATAATGCTTCTGAGCTCTGGTAAGACCCATGCCTTGCATTAACTGCACAAGCTACAGGCCCAGCCCCAGCGTGCTCTGACTTCTGGATATAGGGCATATTCAAAACCTTACCAAGTGTTAGCACAAAGTTCTGTCACCTTATTTGTGTCGTCTCTCCCACAACGGTGACTTGAGATCTACCCTTCAAATATTTACACACACATTTCACACACCAGACTAGACAGTGTTGAAGCAGAGCTATGGGTATGCATAATACACCTTTTCTTTCCTATGATATTGTTATGAAGTAGGAGGTGAGATTACTCACATATTAGGCCTTCAGTCTCCAGGGAACTGTCTGTGGTTTCTATATTTATACTTTCAGGGCTGTCACAGAAAATACTGCAACAGATTTTGATCTTGAAAACTGATGCAAATTAAAAAAAAACTGTGGCATTTCCACCTCACCCCCAAAGCTGGGGGAAACAGAGGCTCTCAGATTTTTGTTCTCCTCTTCCTTAAAAACAAAAAGACAGAGTAAAGCAGCAGGAGGCCATCATGCAAATATCAATATTAAAATTGATCAGGCTATCAAACAACTGTCATCAAGAAGCAGAAAACAGATTAATGAGTATTCATTATTGACTGGTCAAGTAGCCTGGCAACAGCTCTCTCCATTTGCTGACAACAGCAGGACTTTCTAATCATTTCCAAGCATGACAGAACCTTTCTTATTCCACTGGTCAGCACAGCTCTGGGATTTTGCTCTTCACCATGTGGGGAAGATAAAACAGGACTTGGACACAATACTGGCTGCTGTCTAAACACAAGTATTCCAAAATTAGAATTCCCTATTGTGTAAGCACCAAGAAAAATGTGCAAATCTAGATTAAGAGATGTACAACTAAATACTTTCAACAGCTTATTACAGCTTGGTATTTCAGAGAAGGCTGCCTCTTACCAAACGAAAACACTAATAGTAAAGTTTTGACGATCAGCAATGAAGAAGTGGTGCAAACCTGAAAGGATTCACCTGGTAGACAGCTTGGTCCCTGCTATGTCAATGCCACTCCATGGCCATCAGAACTGTTCCAAGTTGGATCAACCTTATCACAAAGAGAGGGGCTGTGGGCTGGGCAGACTCTGAGAATGTTCCTGCTGTCCAGTGTACTGCCCAGGTCTGCTGTGTTTGTCTGGGCATTGAACTGCCCTCATTTTACACATAGCTCGGCATATGTAGCATATGTACAGATTAGCTTTTTTGTATCTGGCCAGTTCAAATAGGTTGCACACACATTCAGGGTCATCAGCCTATGTGCTCATGGACGGGTCCTGTTCAAACCAGCCTAACTCCAAGGACCTTCCAGACACAGAGCAGAGGATATTTATCCTATCAGGTTTCTGAAGAAGTTTGAGAACATTTTACAAAGGGCAATGAAAGGGGTGGAAAAGCACCTTATGTCAGCAGCTGGCTCAGCACACATGGACCTGATGGTTTGAATGCTGCCAAGACTGGGATTGTGTTGTTATTGTGCAGCAGATGAACTGCAGCCTTGTATAAAACAGGTATTGGTGGCTGTGTTGAAAAGAATATTCTACATTAATGAATGAAGTGGGTGGCTTCTTGGTTTGCTTGAGGGACTGCTTCTATCAGGTAAAATAAACAGACAGGGATGAAGGCCAAAGACGTAGTAGGGAAGTTCCACCTCAAGAAACATCTGTTTCTACAACTCACACCTACTAACCATCCCACAAGGTACGTAGTACAACCCACATACATTCACCTCCCACACACGGCTGCGGGATTCAAAACCATTATTGACTGGTGCGGTGCAGAATGAGTCCTGCAATGCCCAAAGGGGCCCAGTGGCAAAGACCCAAGCACTTACACACTCCTCCTCTGTGTACAGTGACAATGCAGGCTCACCTGATTCCACCACGTTACATGTGTCCAACTCCTCAGGTACAAAACAGGGGAAAAAAGAGGGTGAAAGAGCTGGTATGGTCTCACACAAGCCTCTCAGTCCTCTCCCCACTGCTGCTGTCCCTCTCCTGAAGGAACTGAAACACATAGCAGAAGCAGCTGGTACTAAAATATACAGAAAACTATAGAAATCCTGCCGTACGCTTTGTCTTCTGCATTGGGACCCACCTCTCCTCTCCTACCCCATGTTTCCTTGTTGCATGATACAGTGATCTGTGAGGTACACCAGCACTAGTGGCACATGTTCCACACAGTAAGGAGTTCCCTCTGCCTCCATGTCTCAGGTCACTTTTGCATCAGTGGCAAGCCCCATGAGCTGTCCTCCACTCCCAGTTGTCAACCAATTATAAAGGGATGTAGGGTACTTATGCCCATTTGTACCATTTAAAGATTACCCCGCGGCTCACACTTGGTCAGCAATTCTACAGAGGTGATATGAAATATGGGTCAATATTTAATGTTGCTTAATATTAAAAGATCGATTGTAGCAGGGGGAAATTAAAAGTGCAGAACATGCAAGTGTAATCCAACAGAAGTAAACGCCTCTTCCAAAAGAGCTGTGATGCTGCTGCACAGAAGAAAACAGCATTTATCTGAGTGTCTTTAATAATTGAAGCGTTCACTGCCTTTGTTAGCCAACTCTAAAATAAACATCATCATCAGTATTGCAGTGAGGCCTGCAAGACCTATCTCCCAGGCCAGGACCCCAGACGACCAAATGAACACAGGCAGCCTTCCCCAGTGAGCTGACAAACAAAATATAGAGCATGAAGTACATGTGGGTACAGCTAAGGATGCATAAGGAAGTAAGAGGAGGATTTAGGTCAGACATGGGAATAGTGCTGTCCAGTGTCAAAAGAAGCTGAATAATAATCTTTAATAAATGCTGTTGGGGAAGACAGAGTTTTGAGGCAGGATAAGAAAGAAGAAAACAAGAGGTGTACTGGGGATCTTGGAGGAACAACCACTCATGTGAGAGTCCAAGTCCAACAGTCAGTGGTCAAAGACCCCCAACAGGCTAAACAGCCTTTATGGTTAGTTCAAGGGAGATAACAGGAGTCAAGTACCTCCTCACTCCCTCCCAGCTGCCACTGACTTCCAGAGATGCTGAAGTAGTGCCTAGTGTTGGGCAGGTTAGGTGGAAGCAGCACCAGGAGAGTGGGAAGCTAGGAATCGGGGAAAGCAATTTGTGTCTGGCAGGAGGGAGAAGGTGAAGGGCAGTGGAGAGATGTTCAGAAAGGAGGAAATGCAGGCATCAGTCTGGAGAGGTGACCTTTGCAGTACCAAGAGAAGTGAGGTAAAATGCAATTTGGCAATCCTCATTGCTTTCCAAGAAGGATGATGCAGGGAGCAGAGACAGAAGATAGAAGGGACCTGGATGGAAGAACTTTATTTGTACCTAGGCTTTAAAAAAAACCCAAACCAAACCAGCGGCAGCCTCTTCATATGCTCTGAATGCACTTGACAAAAACATCAAACTAAAAAAAATGTCTGAAGATAACCCAAGCACAGATCATAATTCAGTCTAAGCCCGTATCAATGATTCAGGTAACTCCAAAGCTCTACATTCACTGAGACAAAACACCATTATCAGCAAAATAATTAAAGCCATTTGTTCTGAGGTCTGTGAGATCTGAACATGTGAAGAAATTGAGTTCTGCTACCTCATTTTAATACCATATATTTTCCTAAACTAATAAATCGTGCCACCAACCCCTCTTTTTTGTAATGGGGGAAAAGAACTTCTCCTTCATCAGTTCAGTCCTTCTCCACATCTTCCTTACCTGCAGCACCTATTTTCTAAACCGAGTGAAAGCAAAGGTAAAAATACCACTACCCAAAAGAAAAAAAAAGATAATCCCAACTCTCACAATTGTTTGTACTGCTAGCGTCCCCCTGACAATCTGTCACAATGAATCATTCCCCAAAGGGAAGCTGTTCTGGGATGCTGATGGTTCACAGTGTTGTGAAGTCCTGTTTGGGACCAATTTGAAAAGAACATTTCACCAAAGATCAAAAAAATGCCCCAGGATAACCTTTAGCCGAAATTAGAAGTAGAGGTCCCAATGGCTTTCATGCACTCAAGCAACTTCTCTCATTCCCACCACCCTTCTGCTTCTGGCTTCAGATTTCCACAGAGAAGAAATTAAAAAACACAATCCCCACAGGCCATTTTATTTATTAATGTGCAAAATTCTCTCAGTTTCTTCACTGCTTTTCCCATAGCTACTAGACAATGCTCAGATGCCCTTCTGCTTGTGTTACCCATGTACAGCTAAATTTCATTTAATTCAATTATGAGTGAAAGCCACAGGAAGCCAGTATGACAACTCCACTAGATAATCTTCCACTTATCTGACACAATTCCATCCATAAGGTCCTTTTCTCATTTTACTTCAAGATTCCCAACTGCCTCACAGTCTGATTTGCTTATTTTAAGACAAAAGCAGTAATTTGTCTTTTCAGTCATGCCAAAGATTTTTGGATGCAAGTAGAGATAAATGAAGTTTTGAGATACCGTATTTCTTACATAGTTAAACATTCGATTTTTATACTGTTAAATGAGAAAAAGTAAATGGTTAATTTTTAGCACTAGGAGGGACATTAGTCTTGCTGAGTGCTTCTAACAGAGATGCATGCAAAAAAATCACTGTGCATTGCACAAAATATAAATAACTAAAATAAAATAGAGCTATATAATTATATGGCATTTTAATGGGATTTTATAATTATATTGCATTTTAATGGGATTTGGACAATTAACTCCCTTCAGCTCTTTGCAAATCTCTGCCTTAGGCAATAACCTTGTGCCAGTGTCCACCCCAAACCAATGTGTAAAACAAACTCCAGGGTGACTTATGTCTCCACTGAAGTACAGGCACCTCCATAAAGACAAACAGCCACTGCTGACCTGTTACAGTGGCTAGGACACAAAGCAGGAGCACTCTGCTTAGCCATAAGCCAACAGGGCTTTTCACCGCACAAGATGTGATGCCGACAGCCTGGGACAAATAGCCCCATCCCATTTGTTTTCTTCCACTCCACAGTCCAGCCAGGCTGACTGAGAGGGAAGAGCATCGTTTCATCAGCCACTAATGCCACGTCTTAAATCAATGCAGGGGGGATGTTGCCTTGGGAATCTCCCTGCTGAATACTAACCTGTGCCAACCCATTTCTCTTTTAAGAGCTGGCAAGGCTGGACAAGCTTACAGCCATAAACCTGTGGGTCAGGAAATCTAAATTCTCCCTGGGAACTACATTTCTAAATAAAGCCAGTCTTTTCAGTGCAGTGCTATATATAAGGGCTGCAAGTTTATACTGCTCATTCTCTATTTAGTTTAGCCTTTCTCTAATATTCATTATTTCACTCTTGACTTCTTGCTCTCTGCATATCCATTGTCACCTCTCATTTAGGAGTGACTCATTCTTAAAAGGATTTAGTCAGCTGTGAACAGGCAAGCTAAGTACTGTGCGTGGCATAGCCAGGGAAAGAGCAACTCTAGAAATGTCTGGACAGATCTATCTAGATAATCTCACTGCAGACAGAGCAAGCAGGTAGTCCAAATAACCCGCCTTGAGTCTTCGGGGATTTTACTCCCAGAATTTAGGGTCAAATTATTGTTGCCGTCATGTAGACTTTAAACTGGATAAAGGTGCAGGAGCCTTCTCCTCCATTCCATCACGGCCCATCACACCCTTCCAAAGCAGCAGCTATTTCTCTCACATTCTCCTAAGCGCAAGAAGCAATATAGAACATTTTACCACCTGTCCAGCAGCAGTGTCCAAGAGCAGAAATTTGACCCACTATCCTATTGTTCTACATGCCATAAAAAAAACCTTCCTTGAGGAGCTCACTATCTTTGCCCCTTGGTTGGAGCTGTTGGGGCTCATTCCTGGCTGGGCAGAGGTGCCTTCTAGTGGGACTCATCTGACAGCTCTGTTAGATCTCAGGTCCTCAGTCTACGGCTGCCTTCTCCCCTGATGAACTGGGTGGGTGGGTGGCTCACAGGTCTGCAGGTGAACTGGGTGGGTGACTCACAGCAGTCAGGAGGAGGAGAGGCTGCTCCTGAGGCTTGAGGGAAGAGCGCACTGTGCAACCCTTACATCTGTGAGAAATGACAAGCCAGCCTCAGAGTCCCAGATAGCTGGAGGTCCTCTCCCATCAGCTCTGTCCGTACTCACTTGGGAAAGGAAAAGTAAGCCCTGTATTAAATGAAAATTTACTTTGAGGTTTAAGAGCATGCCTGAGGATCACAGAGGTGTCCAAAACGCTGTGCTAGCAAAATGCATCCAGCTTCCTCTTCAAATGAGTCTAATAAACTGGGAAAACCCTGTCAGTCTGAATATACTGTAAGTTAGTGAGGCGCACATTTAGTCCCCGACAAGGCTGACTTCCACAGTGTAGTTACATGCAATGCAACTGAAGAGGATGACAAGTTACCACACCTTACCTCTCTGGTGTAGGAAATGCCCCTGCTTTGGCTGCTCCCACTTTTTGGGGTTTGTTCAGAAGCACAAAATAACTTCACCTCCTCCTTCTTCATCACCCACACACCCTCTGCCCGCATGGGCTGGCCACGCACACAATTCAGCTACGTGGCAATGGAACAGCTTTCTACAGCCATGTCCACCACAAGGTCCCTGGGACTGTTCTGCCAGTTCCTGGGACTGAAAAACCAACCTTGTCCTTCAAATTTCAATCTGCAAAGCAAAGCCATCCCACAAAACCCACAACCAAAGAGAGATAAAGTATTCGAAAGAGCAAAGATTCATCCTGTTGTTTGACCCTTCTCGCCAGAAAACGACAAAAGTCAGAAACTGGTTTTGATCAAGGCCCCGTTGTAGCTGAAAGCGATACATTTGAGGGATGGAAAAGGCAGGCTGATAAATGGTTCTAATTTTGGCATATCCTGCTTACAAATGCACCACATAGTAAATCACCCCAAACCAAAGCAGACGCCAGCAGAACTGGTATCACGAGAGCAACACTGCAGCCAGGCCCTGGTTTCAGTATCTACACCAGAACAAAACATTGCACACAGATTTCTGCACCAGTACAGCAGTCACTCAGACTGTACTGATGTTTCTTTCCCCTCCTCCTTGCTTACGTCTCCTGGCAAATTATATTCCTCCCCCTGTGTGCCACCCCCCCCCAAAAAAAAAAAAAAAAAAAAAAAAAGCAGCTTGCTGAAACTAGAAAGCTAGAAAATTTGCTGAAACCAGATTGTAAGAGTATCAGAGAGTAAGTGTTGCATCTGCAAAGCTGAGTATTTCCCTGCAGAACTAATTCCAGAAGCAATTTTTGTCTGATTAATGAAGTGAAACAAACTGTTGCTAGGCCTAAGGAATTTGCTTAGCCAACCTATTTGGACATTGCTTCTGCAGCTTTCGTTACAGAAGAAGCTGGCAACCTGAGTTCTCTTTCCTGAAATCAGTCGAATCAAACAAGAAATAGCCTGTCATGGATCAAAACTGCACATAATGGCAACTGTTACCATCCAAATTACACACCAGCAAAACAAGTGGACAGATACAGCCAACCAGATCATGAAACTAGATCTGCTTTAAAAAAAAAAAAAAAAAAAAAAGTCAATTTTGTTGGATGCAATACAGTTCAGATTTCAAATCCTTAAGGGTTTGCCACAAGGTATAGCTCCACCACATTTCCAAAACAAAGTACAATTGAGGAAAGTCACTCTTCCTACAGAAACAGGAAAAACAAACAAACAAAAAGAGCGGAGAACTCATTTCTTAAATAAGAGTTCCCTAAGAGTTGTTCAGCTTGTTCGCTTGCTCCAGTCACAGCTTAGTATGTGTCAGGCAAATCTTGTGGGTAAGGGCTGGGACAGAACCTAGATCAACCTATTTCTTCTTCTCTCTATTTAGGGTAAATCTACTTTTCACAACGTAAGTGTACTAAATTGAAAAACACTGGGCAGGGAGCTCAACAGGGAGCCCCCATTCCCACTAGTGCTTTTCCTGCTGTTATTTGTAGAGGTCTAGGAGAGTCCCAAAAGAGATGATAAATCTCTTCTCACTAACCTATGGTATTACAAGGAAATGCATAACAGCCTGGGGTGCAGATACCACAAAATAAAGTAAGACCTTGTAGAAGAAGTGCTTTTAGACTTCAAATGATGATTGCCTCACCACAGCATTAAGAAACAAAAATTCATTTGCGTTGATCTTTTGCTGAACACTTAGACCATCTCTTTGGCATCAAACAATCTGGTTGCATCTTGCACCCTTCCCACATCTCCTCGTAACAGTGAACAAACAGTCCTGAGCAGCAGGGGACTTTTCTTCTTAAAGAAACTCTTCACCCAACTTTTACACCCCTCCACCCTGTAATGATTCAGAAAGAGCTTGAAAAATATTCCTTGTGATTAGCAATCCGGTCAAATTAGATTCACATTGTTCTCCTTTAGCTCAACTATGCCTGCAATCCTCCCTTTAGCTCTGGTTAACCACTGTTTGTCAGTCAGGTCCAGCATACAGATTAAATCCAAACAGCATGCTCCCCGATGGCGTCACTGGCCTGGATGCTCTGCTTCCCCTCAGCAGTGCCAGACTCAAGAGGAGCCAACGTGAAAGCGCGCAGCGAGCTCCTCTACGAGGAGACAAAAACACCCAAGGTGCTTCTCATTACAGCTTGCTGAAACTCACACCCTGCTCTCATGTTCCAGTTTTCCTCCCTGAAAGCATCCTGAATACAAAACGTATGAAAAACACATGGGGAGACAGGAGGAGGGAGGGGAGTGGAAGTTAAAATTTCTGTGATGAAAAATTTTCAAAGCTTCTTCTCCTCAATGCAAAAATAGGAATAAGGAGATTTATTTTCATCCTCTTTATTGTCCCCTCTTTATTTTCTACCTTTCCAAGCCTCTCCAATTTTGGCAAAGCTACAGAGTGGCAAAATTCCACTGTTGCTTTTTTCTCCTTCATTTTGCTTTGGAAATATTACAGAGAAGTTGGGGCTTTTTCCCCAGAGTGGGGAAAGGAAAGTGTAAAAGAAAGCATCCCTAAAAAAACCCTAAGCTTTATTCATGCACCTGCATCATGAGTTCAAAAATGCTGGGGGGGTGGGGGTGGAAAGGAGCATTCAAGAAAAGCCAAAGTAAGAAAAAAAAATAATCAAACATGAAAGGAATTACTTGTTTCTGATATAAAACTAGAGTTTTGATTTTTTTCCACCTCTCTATCAAATAGGAGACTTTTATTTCAATTATGCATATTTTTCTACAAAAACCCTTTGAGGGGATAATAAAAAAAAATTTTAATTCGGCTTTCTTTAATCACGGCAGTTTGACATGCACCACGAAAGGTGCCTTGTATGCTATTGCCACTACCGTCCACTGAAGGATATGCTGAATGTCTGCCCAGTGCATTCCTCTCCAGCAAGTGGTTCCAGTTTTCCTGTATCTTCTGACAATCACAGGGCTAACAAACTGCAAAACACCCCTGTCCTTCCCTGTACATACAGAACCAACTGGTGAGATCACCCACGTACAGTGAAAATATTGCAAGTGCATTAACGGTCTTCCCCCGAGTCCCTGAATGACAGTTCAGTAACCAGTAGGTCCTGCTCTGGACTGCTGTGCACACACGCTACACCGGCTTTGTAACCAAGTCGGGATTTTCAAACAACCCAGGGAGCCATTACGGAAGCCAAAAAGCAGCTTGAACTTTTAGATCAAAAAGTCTTGATCTACACAGGAACAACTTTATTACAAACATACTCACTTTCCTAAAGGGAGACCACACATGCCCTAACAGTTCACCCTTAGTTAGGAAATTCCCTTTCGCCAGCACCCTGAATGCACGTGCTGCTTGCTTTCATCAAAGAAAAATTTAGCAGGCAGGGAAGGAGGGGGAGAGGTGTTGTTGGTACTAGGGGAATTTGTGAGCTACAGAATCAGAAAGTAATTTCTAAAACCCTAAACACTTCAGCAATAAATATGCATTCCCCAGGAGGTGCAGGTCCTGCAAGTGCCTCTCCGTCAGCGGGGAAGCAAAACCACACCTGCTGAAGGACAACCAGGAACGGGAATTCACCTGGCAGAGCGCGCGAGGAGGAAAACACAGCAGCAAAACAAAATTCAGTATGCAGACATCCCGTGACTTGTGCCGTATCAGGGCACGCGTTTCATTTTCCCACTCCCCCCACCGTGCACAGGTCCTGCCCTGTTTGCCCCTGCAGCGGGGAGCAGCACGGCTGGCCTGGCGGGTGGGCCATGTCCCAGCCCGCACCTCAGTAAAGCGGCCTCGCACAAGAAACCTGCCTCCAGCACCCACAGAGAAGGTACAAAATGAAAAGATTTGTCAAGTGAAGCATCCAACAGGGACGGACGGAAATGCAAACCAAAAGCAAGGTTTCCAATGAGCATTTGTTTGTGACGCAGGAAGCCCAACGCAACCCACCCTCGTTCCCTCACTGCTCCTCCTGTCCACACATCTCACCTCTCCCATGTCCCTCTTTCCTGGAAGGGGAGTGAAGGGTGAAGACACCTCTGCTTTTCTTGCCCCTGCTACAGGACAACAGCCTCTGGAAAGCCAGCAGAGGACCAAGGAGAAAGCAATGAGCTTTGGTTTGCCCCAGCACCAACTAGCAGCCTCTCCGGGAGCTTCCCACCCCACCCCTGGGCTGATCCAAAGCACCAAGTGCCTCAGCCAAACCCCCTCCGGCTCTGGGAGAAGGCTATGGTTTCCATCCTCAAGGAGTCGTCAGCCAGAGGTCTGATCCAAGTGCTCTTCCACACAGGCAAATTCAGATCCAAATGAACACCCAAACTGAGGCCCAAAACACGTGGCAGCGTGGCCAGCGCCTCGGCGTGAGAGGGGCTGTTGGGGGCCAGCTGCCCGGGCAGTTCTGCTGCCATGGGTGAAGAGTCCGTGACCCTGGGGAGTCAGACTGGGAACTTCCCTTGGCGCCGCAAACCAGAGTGGGTTCGCAGGTGGTCAGCTGGCCAGAAAACAAGGCCCTGGACAAAGGGAAATAAGAATCACATGGGAAGGAAACACAGAAAGATGGGAAGAAGGGAGCCACGGGCTGCATGGCGGACATTTAATGGTCTCCACCCCAGTTTGCTGTGCCTAAAAGCACTAAACATGGCAACTGAGCACGTACAGGCCCACTCTGAAGCTACCAAGAGCACTGGGAATCATCTCACTGGGTTTGCTGGGTTCAGGTCAACAAGTCAGCACATACATGGGTTTCCCTGAGGGTGCGGGCAGGATTGCTGTCAGACCTCAGAGCACCTGAGTCTTGTGAACCTCACCGCGTTCCCCTCTGGAGGGCTGGGAGCAGAATTCCCCACCAGGAGCCACATTATAAGGTTCTATTTGGAATGGCAGACCTTTCCCTGTCTCAGCGGATGACCAGGAGCATGGACCATCCTCCTGATAACAAACCTGTGACTTTCTGCCCGAGACATCCCAGGCATTTCCCAAAAGTCCCCGTGTGGCTCACAGCAGTTACCTTTCAAAGTAATGTCTTTTTAATTTGCTCAAGGACACTTTGTGGTGCCATTAAAGTATCTCTCCAGCAAACGTGCTATTACACAGCTTGGAAACTTAATTAATTAAACAACATGTACAATTTATTTTCAGCAGCTAATGCAGCACAGAGGACGATGATCTGCCATGCCCTTCCCTCAGTACCACTTCCAAGCTCTGAAGTCTCTGGGCAGACCAACAGCCTCATCCTGCCCCCCTACCACACCTTTTTTGATCACACAGAATGATCCTGTGCAAAAGAGGATCCTCTCAAACAGCAGATGCTGCAGCCTAAAAGCCTCACAACTGACTGCCCTCCACATGGTTTTTGCTTCAGAGCTGCCAAAGCTGTTAGCATTGGTAAAATTCTTCTTCTTCAAATCCTACTGTGGGTTTTCCTTGAAGACACCACTGGCAGATAATTCTTACAGTCCAGCCCATTGCTTTATATGCAATGAGGTCTTTCAGCTGTTACTCATGGCCCATTTTTCAGTCTGAATTTCCTTCTCTCTCAAGGTAAAATCAGGCTTTCTAATGAAATTTTTCAAAACTCCTTCTCTATTTCTCAGCAAGCTTTAAAAGCAGGCAATAATAATATGAAAAATTAGTAAACTGTTGTTGATTTGCTGCACTTTTCTGAGACACTAAATACCAATTTCTATTTTCTCCTCATTTGGATCTTTCCAAACACCACTCCTACAAACAAAGGGTTAAACTGAATCACAGTTTAATCCATTTGCAATTACACTGCTGAAATGAGCAAAAAAAAAAATGGTGAATCTTGGGAGGATCAATGCTCTGCTTCCATAGAACAAACGACCCCACTCAGCAGTTTGCTAATTTATCACTGTTCATTTTAAAAAGAAGCTTTATTGGAAGTTTAATACCTTTTGTTTCCCTGGAAATGCAGGGTTTGCCTTGCCTCTGCTACACAGTATGTCAGAAGAGAGAGGCAAATCCACCCAAAGTGATCTGACAGCTCTGTGTTACTAATAATACTTCAGTAGGAGCAGCTCCCTGATTGTATCACCAGAAGTCACTGATAAAGGCCACCAAGAGGCAATATCCCCTGTGGAGATTGGGAGCATCAGGTAAATTCCTTTATTGTGCTCTTAAGTGCCCAGGGCTTATCAGCAAGGCTGTAAGGACTGTGGTACCTTGTTACCAGGAAAAGACTGGGACCTGCAGGGGCAAAAGACAACTGAATCATCAGAGCTGAGCTAAGTCATTTAACAGGACCCTGCTTAGCTGCGTTACTTAAGTCACACAGGAGGTTTCCCTCTCTCTCCTGGAGCTGTTGGAGAGCACATCTTCGTGGGATCTCTGCTGGGATCACACAGGCTGGACCCTCACACTACAGACATAACCACCAAGACAGTTGTATTTTGTAGCCTCCTCTGCACACCTGATGAGAGATGGGCCCAAGGAGAAGTTTAAAGTCCTAAAGGCCACATCTCCAAACTGCAACCACGGCAGAATCCTCCCTCAAGTTTAAACATCGCTCTAGTTCAGCTCAAAATGCACAGTGCTGGTTTGACACAAACCTCGTCTGCAGTGAGCAAAGGCAGCTTTCCTCCATCCCCTCGTCCATCACTGAAACCCTGCCACACAGTGAGCGGTCCCCAGCTGTCCTCCTCCTCTCCCCCTAGGAGAGGCTGGGAAAGCAGGAAATCTTTCTTGATCTTCTGTTAACAAGCCCCCTGTCACAAATCCATATACCAAGGACCAGGGGGAACACTAATTAAAGGAGCAAATATGCCCTGGTTTTGAATATGCAAGGGACTCTGTGACACAGCCTGGATTTCAAACCAGCTGGCTTATTGTGGGGCAAACAGCTGCTTGATTTGTCAGGCTTCATTGCCTGTTCAGCCCAGCACCGGGCTACAAATACACTGAAAGAGATTTTCACCAACACATGTGAAACTCATGACTTCCCCTCCCTCAAGCAGGCACATAAGCCATCTCTTCAAACGGGGTCAGTGTTAGTTAACCCACTTTAAGCCCCTTTATACAGAAAAAAGAATACTTTTCTCTTTCTGTGAACACTTCTTCATCTACCAGCTACCACTACATTGTATGAAACTCAGCTCTCCCTTTTTTTTAACTTGTAGGGAGAGGGATTTTGCATACCCTTCATATTCAGGAAGATCCCCAGTAACAGAGAAAGGCCGCCTAGAACAGGAGAACACATAGGTGGTGGTATCAGCCTATTTCACTGAAAAGCACAAGCAGAATTGTGGAATGAAAGGAGCTTATTCAGAGAACTCTTTTAGGAAGGTTTGGCTTGGCACTGTTCACAGAGGGACTTTTGGGTTTAGTGTATATATATTTATTGGAAAAAATGAGCAGGTAGGATATATGTCATGCACCCATATTAAGGGCTCTCCTTTCTTTACTGCTATTCACACACACAACTTTCGTCCTCATTCAAAACCCAAGTCAGCTTCTTTCCCCATCAAAGACCTGCAAAGTCCAGAGGACCTGCTGGAAAAAACATTTCTTTTATAGCATCTTTTAAACATAAATAGTATCTTTAAGTAAAGACTGAGCATGTGACTTACTGATTTGTTGCCAATAACTCAAACACAGGTTCACATGCTTCATGCCAGGCTTACCTGTAAAAAAACAAAAACAACTAAACACAAAATTTTATGTCAGGCAATTTCTCCCCTTTTATTTCTGTTATAAAATTTTAGATTATTTTAAAACTACAGAACATTCAAAGCTTTGAGTGCTTCTAATATTTCTGGTAATTTCCTGGCCCTGAACCTGAACTTGCATAAAAGCCTACCTTCACTGCAAACAGTGAAACAAAGACAAAAAGGCCTATTTACAGGGAAACTGCTATCCTTAGACTAAAGTCTAGCAGAGATGCAGCACTGCTGCCCTGACCTTGAGAACGTTCGATGAGGAAAACTCCACTGGGAAGTATACAATGAGGTTCAAGCGGTGACCTTGGGGTAAAAGCTAAACCCCAGCACTTGAAAACCAAAAGTCAGGCCTCATAATAAATACACACAAACAAACAGCAATCTCGGTGTTGGGGACAGAGGACGGATTCTCCTTGTTCAGATTTCCACTTACTCTTCCATGGATGGGGAACATAAGAAATAACTTCCTTAAGGGATGCTGAGAGTCTCCCCTGAATCCAAGAGCTGAGGCCTCAAGGAAAACCTCAAAACAGCAAAATTTATAAAAAATTAACACTGAAAGGTGGGCTTTGTCTCAAGTAAGACTTTGCATCAATATCCACACAACCTCTTGGCCAAACAAAGACAAAATTCCCAATTTCCTCAGTTTTACTTCAGGATACTCCCCAGAGAATGATCCTTTCTGGCTTCTTTTTGCTATTGTGTTTGTCTTTACTTCCCCGTCCCTTTAGCCGGATTTGTTCCTCAGACGTAAATCTTAGCTACGCCAATTTTATAACTAGCTCATAATATTTTTACGTTCATATTCTGCATTATAAAAGACCAAAAGGACTATACGGAGAAGCCCCTACTGTTATATCTTGTTTCTGCCTCAGAGAGGACAACATTGCCTAACAGAGCCCACATCTCCCATGCCACACCACAGGGATGGTAGGTACAGCTGGGCACGTGCCACGCTCTCTGCAATTCTTCTCTCCATCCCCCAGCTGCGTAGGTCTGACCGCTGGACCCCAGGCATGATTTTAATGGGTGATTTTTATAGGTGTGACAGCTGGAGTAAAGTACTTAGCACTTGTGAAAATCAGGTCTCTTGTCTCCAAAGCCAACACAGGCATTCAAAAATCATTACTCAGATCCTAATAAATAATGAGATTAGCCTAGAAAACAAGATGGTTTTAGATATTATATATTTTATTTGCCTTATGGTGTTTCTGCCTTTTGCAGCTATGTATTCAAGCCATTTTTTTTCCCCTTCACAGCAAGGAGAACTAAAAACTTTCTCCTAAATGAAAACAGAGAATCTTCCCATAAATCACTGGACTGCTGGAGCTAGGATTTTAGGAAAAATATACAACCTCATCAGATTGATGATAATTCATCGAAGTGAATAACAGTGCATATTCCCATTAGAAGCATATTTTCTTGTACGGGCTTATTCCAGGTAAAAAAGGTACTGGCAATGTTTTCTCCCCTTGTGGGTGCTGTTGGGATGGATTTAGCCTGTTACCCAGTCTCTCCCAATTATCACAAAGAGGACACCTACATTCAGTAACCAAGCACATTTGCACTTGAACTTACAGATCTCTACAAAATTATTTCAAAAGAAAAGTCCTGCATTGTTGGAATTGTCACCCTCACTTCATGCAGCCTGAGACACTGCAGGAGACTTCGTGCCCTTCAGCAGTGTGAGAGAGACATCAAGGCTCTACTAAAGCCTTCAATGCCTCCCCAGGTTCAGGATGGGATAATCAAGTAGCCTGAAGTCTGGCTCTTTGGGAGGCCTTGATCCAAACATTTCCAAAGCTCTAGGGAAGGCTTAAGGCAAGACAGCTTTGTAGCTTACTCATTCTGAGGGTGGAAGATGAGGGAGCATAACATTAATTGCATATATCACATTATACCAGCATGTCTAAACCAACCTACTCCTCCAGCACTCCCATCTACAGCAGGACAAACTAGCCCTAAGCTGATAAAAGCCTACCAGATATCAGAGAGGCTGATCAATGGCACGCTATGGATGGACTTTCAAGGTCCTTCTTCAATTAAAAAATGCAAATGATTCTATATAGAGAGGGAGGTTTTAACGTATATTTATACATTTCAGCCTGGCCACATTCTTTGAGTTCCGCTGTTGAATTCTTTTCTGGGAGGAGGGGGGTGGCAAGATGATGTACCTATTACAGATGATTATTAGTGGAAATAATCAAATACAAGCTAGGCATGAGACAGGAGTCCACCCTCTCAGGATCTCAAGGTGGTAGGAAGATCACACTTCCATCTCCTCCCTTATGATTCAAAAGTGACACCTCCCATTTAACAGGGCAACCATATCCTTGCACTCTTGCTGGCAGCATATCAACATCTGTAAGACAGCACTGCTCAGCAGTAGCCTGACCAAATGACAAGATCTGGTGCTGCTAGATTACCCTGGAATACAAGATGGCTGAGACACCCAACTAGTTACCAGGCTGAAAGCTTTCAAGAGCCATCATGGTTGTTTCCAAATTATTCTTCCAAGGTATAATCACAGAATGTCTCAAGTTGGAAGGAACCATAAGGATCATCAAGTCCAACTCCCTGCTCCTCGCAGGACTACCTAAAACTAAACCACATGACTAAGCATCGTCCAGATGCTCCTTGAACTCTGACAGGTTTGGTGCTGTGACCACTTCCCCGGGAAGCCTGTTCCAGTGACCAACTGCCCTCTCAGTGAAGAACCTTTTCCTAATGGCCACTCTGAACTTCCCTGGCGCAGCTTCACTCCATTTCCTCGTGTCCTATCGCTGGTCACCAGACAGCAGCACCTCCCGCCCCGCTGCCTCCTGTGAGGAAGGTGTAGGTTGTGATGCGGGTGCCCCTGGGCCATGAGGGAGCCCCTGGGCCATGACGGTGCCCCTGGGTCTTTTCTTCAAGCTGAACAAGCCAACTGACCTTTTCTATGAAGCCTTCTTAGAAGCAGAACAGCAACAGACCATTGCCATAATGATGCAGAGGACCATAGGCCAGGGATCAGGACTTGGTAGCTGTTAATTGATGCTTCACTTCCTATGCTATAACCAGAATCAGTTTTGACTGGAGATGGTGCAGCTAAGGGCTAATCATGTTCCTACTGAAGTTAATGGAAGCTAATTTGCTTACCACTTTCACCTGTGTTAGATAACTTAAGGACATTCAGCTATCAGAGATGGAGTTATACCAAGGTGGAAGAAGTGGGACATAAAGCCATTGTAAAAGAAAAATGAATACAGGAGCAAAGATCATCACACTCCATCCTGCTTAAGATAATTTGAGAGGCCTGTCTTTATATAGCACATTTTTGGAAGAGATAGGCATACTTACTGCCTCCATTTTTGCCCTGTGAACTCTCCATGCTGCTCTAATAAGAGTCCCTGGTAAAACAAACTAAACATACACAGCTTTTCAAACAAGGCATCAATGCCCTAAGATACATAATCCTTTAAACCCTTGTGCATTGCAGCACTTGCTGGGCCTTAGGCAGGGGGAAAAAAAGACAAACTGCAGCTGTGAAATATGAAGTAAGACAGGAATGAGAAAACATTCCTTTCTCCTGAGGAAGCATAGGCAGAGCTGCAAGCATTTTGATCTACCACTTTAAATTAGGCCTTGCAAATCACTTGCCTCTGCACACAGCTGAGAAAGAGTTCTTGCTGAGCGCATGTAGCACGGGCCTGTAAGCAGGTGTCCCAGCAGCACCAGGAGATGAACAGAACCAGCAGGAGGAAAACAGCGGTCTTGCTCTTCCCGTCTCCTCTGCTGTTATTGTTTTATTTGACTTTCTTCCTCACCTGTATTCTGCTAGAACTTTTCTCCTTAGAAAAGAAGCATGACAGTGCACAAAGGGAAGGATGTAAAGCATGCCACAAGATGTTTTTTAAGTTTTAAAGATGTTTTAAACTGCAGGTAGAAAGTATTCCCAAGAATTCTGGGAAAGGAGAAGCTGGTGACTGGGCAGAACATGCTGTAGCTCTTGTTTTCCAGCCAACAGTCATCCATCCCAACATGGCCAGGTACGCTCAGCTCAGGTACTCTATTATAGGCACTTTTGCTCAACCTTCTTTCGGTTTTGCTAGGCAGGGAGGGAGGTACTCCCACTGCTGTTATAATTAATAGCTTCCAGAGCCCATCCACCACATCTAACTGTATGTTAAGTCTGAAAATGGATGCAAGAACAAGTTTCAACTTCCTGGTGCCAGTCCCCGGTTAACCATGAGGCTTTGATTCCCATCAGGGTCACTGCACCAAGCAGCAGCAAATGTCATCACATTTAGGGAGAAGGACAGAAGGTCTGTCTTCCAAAATGCTTGTGTAATGTTGGTATCTCAGCATCTTAAAACACCTACCTAGGAACCAAGTACCTGGCTCAGTTTAGATCAAGTCAGAGACACAAAGATAAGACCAAAGCTGATCCGCTGTCAGCATCCAGTGTCTCTGAGAGCCATCCTTGTCCTCTGGCCTTCCCAACTGTCCTTTCCATAACAAGGAAAACAGGAGATATCCAGTAGCTGCTGACACGGAAACAAATGAAATATGCTTTGGCAGTAAGTTAAGTTAACTCAGCTTGAAGGAAACAATATTAGGCATTCCAAAAGCAAATAATTACACTATTCTTAACCAGAGCTGTCACTCCAGAGACTTGCACAGAAGAACCTAGACTTGCCCACTGCAGTCCTGCCATCTCTGAATGTATCTCTCTTCACAAATTCTTTTTAACTTCTTTGGGCACAAACTTTCCCTTGCTGTTCTTTATGTACATGTGTAAGCATGGCCTTCTTGAAGGCGGAGACTGCCAGGCTGTGATAAAGGCTTGCAAGGTTGTCTAACACCCCTGCAGTCTCTCCAAGAGCTTCTGATCCTTTGCAGAAATGTTGTTTCGTAACTTTTCAAAGCACCTCAATAGATTTTAACAGATATCCCTGCACCTCATGTAAGCACCAGCATGCTAACAGGACTATTTTTCCTATCCAGCCAACAATGAAAAACATAAGGTACACAGCAATGACATATGCAGGCACCAAGTCTTAATTTCTAACAATAGTCGCTTCTGGCCATTTCTGATTTCCCTCACTCATCAGGAACCTAGCTGTTACTGTCAATTGTCTTCCAGTGGCACAGCACATGTTATTTCAAGGGAAGAAACTAAAAACTTATTTCAGAAGTGTTCAGTCAACCCTGTCAGTATAATATCTGGCAAGTGAACAAATTAGGAACACCAGAACTTAACTGGCATGGTTCACTATTCCACACCAAGTACTGCTATACTTATCTGTGTGTACAGGCACCAGCAAGGTGCAGGCAGAGCAGAATTTTTTGCTCAGGCACTGAAGAAGATCTGCATCCCAAATGGTAATAAGCATTTCTTTAAGTCCTCTCTGCTGTGCATTTATATAAAAACCCCTGCAGATACTCTTCAGTCCCAGCTGTGTGTGAACTGAAGATAGTACATACAAGATCTGATAAGAAGACAACTATTTTGCTTCATGGCATTTTTTGAGGTTTCGGTATTTCAGTGCCTTCTACAATGAGTTGAAAGCAAACCTAGTGTTTTAATGTAGCAGAATCTTCTGAAGCATCATCCACATTTAAATGGGAGTCTTTCTGATCAGGACATGCAAACCCAGTGATTATTGTACTGAGCTGAGACGTGACAGATTCAATTACTAGTCCCTGATGTGAGATGAAATTGCCCTGACAGATGAGGGACCTTGAATCTCTAATACGTGGTTCAGTGCTTGCACTAGCTCTGCGTTTGTGTCTACAGGGCCACATTCATAAGCAGGTGCACCTACATGCTGAACACCTTCAACGTGGGCAGCTGACAATACAGCAGAGGCGTGGCAGCCCCTGCTAACAGCCTGGCACTGTATCTCCTGTCAGCAAGTGCCCTACTTCGTAAGTCGATCATTCTCAATTGCTGAGAAATTTAAGAGCAATCAGCAATCTGTAAGTGTGTCTTATGTACTCAGATCTCAGTACAAGTTCATCACCTCAGTTGAGAAGAGCCAAACGGGATATTCTTGTCAGCTTCCCCCTCGTTATTTTGTAGAATGCCACATCTCCTCTTTCTTCACCTGTTTCACACCAGCACTCCACTAAGATAGTTTCTTAAACAAGAACTCTTTTCCATGTGCCAAATGCCATAGTGACACGTAAGTAATCCCAGAAAGTGAGGGAGATGGGTCCAAGGGTGGATGTTACCTAGAGTGATTTCTAGAACAATCTTTCATATCCCACCGTTCAATTTAGTCCTCCAGATAGAAATGTTTTCTCCTCTATGCATCTCGGGGATTTCCTTCTAGTTTTTACAGCAAGGAGACCAAAGCGAAAACTATTGGGTTTTAGATTTTTTGAAATACAGATTTGTCCAGAAATGTAAAGATATCTAATAACACATACTGTTAAAACAATCTCTTTTCTAAAATACAGACGTATATAAAATATATACGTAATATTAGATCCACCTCTGCCGAATTTCACTTGGCCTTGACATAACTTACACAAATGCTGAGACCAAGGAGAAGCCTTCTCCTCACTGTCTTCGTTTAAGGGAAACAGGCCCAGCTTTGTATTTCCAGTGCTCCCAGGATAAGCAAAGGATGGTACTGAAGAACACCTCTGTTCGCTCTGTGCTACTCTCCAGCACTTGAGGCAGGGATGGGAAAGAACTAGCATTGTGCAACAATGTAATTTACACAAACAGTGTAATTAACTGTCATTTTCCCTGGCCCTGGAGTCCTTGTCTCCTTCACCCATAACTGAAAGAAACAACAGAAATATCTGGAGGCAAGGGAGGGGACAAAAGCAGCTACTGAAAGTTGTTCTCCCTGTTGGCTGCACGTTGCTTACTCAGGCAACTGGAGATGACTGGTTCTTTGGCTAGTCTTTTTCATCACAGAGGTCACCGTAAATGAATTCTCCACACACATCATGTTGAAATGGAGAGATCAGGAGAGTCAGACTCACAAACCCAAAATTACACTCTCACTGGATCACCAACAGCCTTGGGCAACCCGTCCCTTTCCCATTCCACCATCAAATGCTCTTTCACCAGGACACCACATGAAGCCTGACATCAGCCAAGACCATTGCCTGTCACATTGCTTTACCCTTACCTCACTGTCTCCCCACGCTCCCAACATCTTCAGTTCCTCTTACACTCCCACTGTGAGCAGTCTGGGGCTGAACCTGGCACAGTTAACGCTCCCGGTGCTGATTCAGGCCTGGGGCCCCAAGGCACAGCCTTAGCCATGCCTCACCTCACTCACCTGTAAAATGGAAGCCAAGATGCTGTTTTCTACAGAAGGCTGGAGACTGGGTGTCAGCTCAGGAGCTGCCCTCCACTGCTGATGAGGTAGGAGATGTGCAGCTTCTGAGCTTCATGTGCTCTGCCTCTTTCGAGACCACAGACCCAAGGCAGCAGGTCAGAGGGACCCAGCTTGCCGGCTACCAGTTGAACTGTCCTGACTTGTGTCTCACAAGTACTTGATAATGAGCAATCTAAGTACTCAGATACTTGAACAGAAGGAGGAATTGCTTTCTAATTAGAGCCACGGACACCGAAAGAACTATATAGCTAATAAGCACAAACAGAATCATCACTGGAGGAGACTATTAAGATACTTACAACTGAGATCGCAGCCATTTGTTCTGCCAGTAAGTGCAGGCAAAACTGATGCCTGGTGTCCTTTAAACATCAACTAGCTTAATTAGACTAGTTGAGGATATTTGATACCCCACCCCTTTTAGCCCCTCTAAAAATAATCACGTCATATGTCCTATTTATTAATTTTGATTTACATCAAGACACTTCTCTTTTCTCTAGGGAGCATTTACAAAAGTTAAAATGCAGAGCCAGCCAACAAATCCATCCTGTATATAATGAAATGACCTTCCAAGGAAGTAAAACCATTCTCCCTGAAAAGCTTTGGTTGGATTTGCTGAAGGTAACTACAGCTTGAAAGATGGCATCTTTGCCTATGAGGGAGGTTGGAAAAAGTGGTAGCTATCATATTTGAGTGCATTATTAAAAGTGACAATTATCTCTGTATGGAACTTCTGATTTCATAGACTATAACAAATGCACCGCTGCTGTTCTGGATGGCCTAGCATTAATAAAGCAAACCAATTTTGAACGCCCAAGGCCAGGACCTCAGGGACAGCAGATGGTGCCCAGGATACCCATTCTGACATTAGCATAAGAATAGTACGGAGTGGGTCACAGATTGCCTTTAAGCAAGCTTTCAGTTGTCCACACAATCTCTGCCTCCTACCAAATGAGACAACAGCATTGTTTTGGTTTTCTAATTTAGGTAATCAGGGCTTCCTTACATAGAACATACTTCACAAGCAAGACAAGCAATAAAGAAATACATCTCCTTTGAAACACCTTGCACTTCATAAGCAGCTCATTCAAACTTCGGACACACAACAAAAGGAAATTAATAGTCTTTGTTTATATGCATTAAAACACTTCTGGACAAATGACTTAAGAGTGCTTAAAATTAGACTTTTTCTTCTTAAATTGCTTCTAATTTTGTGCACAATCAATTGCAGCTGTAATTGCTTGTAAGCACAAATGGTATGCCCATTGATATTCATCCTAATTCTCTCATTGAGGACCAGAATAAATTCCAGATAGCAAATTGGAAGCTGTGCTTCAGATTCTTTAAAAATACCATGAAATTCACAGGCTTACCTGGATTCAAAAATAAAACTGTCCTGATCTCAAAAGAGGCAAAACTTCACCCCATTCCTAATTTCAGCCTCAGAGTTAAGTACAAAGCAGCCAAGGCCTGGGCTCTCCAGAGAGTTCAGATCAAGACTTAGGATATCATATGCAATCCCTCATGAGATATTTTGACCTTTCCAGTAAACATAGGTAAGTTCCACTTTAAATAAGGTATTTCACTGAGTGTGTGTTTGGTATCTTAACATGAAAAATGAACAGAGCTTTGTGTATTTAGATGTCTGACTTCTTGGCAGAAGAAAGCAGATTTCTGAATTAATTAATTAATAATTAATTTCAATTTCTGAAAATATGACTTTGCAGTCCTTTTGTAGTTCACACTTTGTGCCCCTTGGACAGGGATGCTAAGCAGAATTTGTTTCCCGGGTGGTTACTAACCATCAAGAGAATGTTTCAACTCCACTCATCACATACATCAGTCAAATCAAATCTGGAAAAACCTACAAGAAGAAGTAAGTTTATCAAACAACAGGAAGCTATTAATTGAGAGCTCACAAGCTCTCTGCAAGAAAGGCACAGAAGGGCAGAGCTCATTTCTTTTTTTTTCTCTTTCCATGAAACATGAAGAAAAAGAGGGTGTGTTATTTGCACTCCCAAACCCAAGGGATTAAATAGAGCAGCTAAACCAATCCACACAGATATCACGTGCCTATGCACCTCTTCCTTATCACTGCACTTATTCTAGAAAATTGCAATCATGACTTTACCTGCTGGGATCACTCTTGAGATCCCCATGATGGGAACTTTGGAAGCAAAGACTGGTATTAAAAATCTGCAGGGTTTCAAATAGATGGTTAACCTCATTCCAAGTCAAAAGTGCAAAAATCCAGGGATGACAGTGCTATGGATTCACTAGAATGGATCTCGGCAGGCTAAACAAGCCCTTAGTTTCCTCAGTTGTTCTCTGAAACAAGCCTGACAAAGAGCTAGCAAAGGCAAGTCGCTCCACACCACAGGCACACCCCGGATTCCAGACATGGGTGATGGTGAGGCAGCTGAGAATTACAGATTTACACACAACACAAACTGGCACAAGGAACAGACAGAAATCTTTTGTTGACGTTGCTGTTCTTGTTTCTCATGTAACACAGTTTTCATTCCCTAAAGCCAATACTAATTGCCAACTGAAAATAAGTCATCGCATCATCTTACTTGAATAAATACCAATAGTTCTTGAGCTTGACTGGAAAATTCAAGAAGCCATATCTGGACAGTGAAAGCAAATAACTATTTCTGTCTTTGCTCAGCACATTTCCTTCTAAATGAACTGCTTAAAAATTATGAGTTGTCTGGAAACATTTTGGAATTGGGGAAAGCTTTTGAATAAACTGGAGAGTGTTTTGGGTCAAAAGATCACTGAACTGCAGTGAATTATGATTCTCCTTTCTTGGATGAGGAGTTCAAACAATGGCTGAGGATTTTGTGATTGATAGATCAAATACGAAAAAACACCTGGGATAGGGACTGAAAGCTTGTTCCCTATGTAATCTCAAGCAGCGTTGCTTAGGGCTTATTTTTCAGAACCACTGAGCTTCAAGAATTTCAATTTTCACTCCACTTACTTCCAGTCAGGTATTTCTGGGGATGGAAGTTCTAAACATTACACCAAATGAGAATTTTCAAGCTTGCCATCAGAATGCAGCACACTGAAAAGACCCACTGCTCAACACTCAGCATTGTTTAATGTTTAAGAGAGAAAATGTAAATCTAGCAGCATTTTTTGACACTACCTTTGGGGAAAGAGCTTTCCAATGTTGCAGGTGTCTCCTTGTAAGCGGTTCCAGAAGGAGACCAGATGCAGAGAGGCGGTAATACTTGCTGGAGGGGAAGTGGCATCCCCCTCTGTCAGTGCTAGGACTTCTCACACTCATCACAGAGTGAGAACAAGAGAAGAAGACAAACACAAATATTACAGTAAAACACTATGTAAAGATAGTACACTGCATTGGTGCTGGATATTTATAGCCATAGAGTTGGGACAGCATCCATAAAAGTATTATTTTAAAATTATCTCTAATATCTAATTTATTCTTCTCAGATTCTGCTAAGCTGCCAAGTTGGGGTGGTCTACAGAAAAAAAATACACTGTAGCTAAAGCACTGCAGGCAACTGCTGAATGTTCTGTAAAAACATAAACAGTTTCTTGCCTACAAATCTCCTCTCCCTCATATTTCTCATCTTTCGCTCCTCAGTTCCCAAGATACTAGAATTTCCTTAGTTCTATGGTTACCTAGAGTTTTCTCATGGAAACAAGCACCGAGCACATCATGAAGAAAACAAACAATAGGTGAAAATCCCCTAAAACCAGCTTATTATTCCCTTATTCTTCCTGTGCAGGCTCAGAGCCAAAGATACTCCAGCCACAGCTGAGTAGATCAGTGTTAAACGTTGTTAGCACAGGAAAAATCTTCAAACAAACAGTTCTTAAAGGTATAATTTTTCCCCATAAAAATTAAAGAGGGGAAACAACAAGCGACCTCTGCTTCTCCCCCCCCCCCCCCCCCCCCCCTTCATTAGTTAATAATATAAGCTGAAAATGAAAATGGACAGTTTCTTCGACCCTATGGGAAAACCCTAGAACACAGGCATACGGCTTCTGTCCCATTTGTCACCCTGCTGCCATGATGGTGGGTGGTATGGCAGCAATGACATCCCACACTGTGACGAAAGCTCATGTCACCTGTCATGGGCATGTGCTCTCCCAGTGCACTCAGTGGTGTGGGCTGGGCAGGCACTTGCCCTAAGTGCCTTTCTGAATATGGAAGAGGAGGATCCTCCATTTCAGTCCTTGCACCTATTAAGGAGTTCCAGTGACATGGTAGTTCAAGACCTGTCAGGCCAAAATGTGCTGCACTTACAGAGCTTTTACATTATTTGCCTCTAGCCGTCTTTGCAAAGGCCGAGGATGATGCTTAGCATCCTTTTTACAAAGATCTCAAAGAGATAAATAAATAAAAATTTCTGTCTGGAACCGGCGAAGTGCAGGGAGGTTAACTGAACAATCCAGCCTCTCACAGCAAGGCAACGGGAGAGTCAGGGACAGAATCCGTATCAGCTGATTACAGTCCTGTGATCTCAGCACTAAACTAGTGTCTTCCTGTATTTAGAGTCCGCTTCCTAAAGAAGTTTGTCCTGCCAATGTGTACTCCAAAGAGTGACCAAACTGGTCTGGGAGCCCGTGCTGCCAGAGCTTGTGCATTTGCACAGAGAAGGTTGTTTTGGTAACAGCCTTTCCAGGGCTTCTTCCAGAGGTCAGTGATCTTACTGCCCTGTTTCCTTTGGGGCTCTTCCCGACTTTTAATTTAACCAAACTGATTTGGTTCGTTGTTTCTCAGTAATAAACTGTTTTCCTTAAAAGGGCTAATCAAACTTTGATGAAACTTTTGTGCAATGGTAAGATCAATGAGATATGTTAAAGGTCAGGTGTGCATCAAAACTAGAGTTAAGAGCAAAAACTCCCATTGAGTTCAATGGAATTATGATAGGGTTTTCTGTGTGTATCTTTTCCCACTGCTCTAGATCATATTTGAATGTATTTGTGTAACTACCTCACTGTCCTGGAAGAGGGAAATGGTAATCTCTCCCATGCTTTACTTAGCTTCTCTTTGTTTGCCAGCATCACCACAAAATAAACATGTTTTTTTGGCTCACTGCAGTGCCCCCTTACATCGGTGCTCCACTGGGCTACAGAACCATAGCTTCCAGTGAGGTGGGCAGATTAAAGCAATTAAGAGGTGTTTTCTGCCTACATTGTAGACAACTGAAACCTAGAACTCATCAACCAGGCAGTCATCCAGACCCAGAACCTAACAAGATTCAAAAAGGGATTGGAAATGCGTACAAATACAGACCACCAGAAGATCCTCGCAAACTAATACCCAGGACATCTCCATGCTAACCCTTCCTGTACCAGTGCTGCTCAGATCTACTTAACCTGGCACGAAGACTGCAGTGCCCCAGCCTCAGCTCTGCCCAGTCACCGTGTGTTGTACATGCACCCACCGATGGGATGAAAGTGATGTTTTTGATGGCAAGATCTGGGAGATGGGCAAGGAAAAGAGGTTGTCCTGCAGGCACGCAGGAGTTGTCGTGTGTGTGGGAAATGGAAGCTCTCAGCAACATTCAGCTGACGGTGCAGACCTGAGTCCCCCACTTGAATACTTATGCCCTCAGCAATACTTCCTTTCTTACTCCCAAAAATCTTCAGCAGTGAAGATGCTGCAGTCTCCCTAGGTAGCCTATTCTAGGATATAGTACCACTACTGCTGGAAAGCAGTCTTAAATTTATAATGATAAACTTCTGAAAAACATATTAAACTCCGTGCTCATCTCTGAAGGTGAAAAATGAGCTAAAATGGGGAGAAATGGACTACCCAGCAAGTTCCTACAGTATGGTCTTTACACTGTCCCACCCAGGATGAGTCATATCAGGCTAGAACAGCAGAGTAGGTGACCTTCAGACCAACTCTAATATGGCAGTTCTTACGCTTCCACAAAAATAAAAAGTTCATACCAATTGCCAGACAGAAGGTCAGTTTTTCCAGTGATCCTCTGTCTTATTATGTAAGATACACTGATTATTGCTCTCTGCTAACCTCTGCATAAATTAGCCATTAAGGACCAGAACAGAAATTATTACTGAAAATTCAATCAGTGTTTAACTGATTTTTAATACATCATCATGTGTAGGTCAAAGAGCATTAACCTGCTTGAATGTATTGGAAAAGATTTCATTAACAAACTCCATACAACCTAACAACAACAGTACAGAAACGGATCAGTGGTCCAGGAGATGGGAGGGATGGGGAAAATTAAGTCTGAACTTCTCAACTTCAGCACTCACTAACAGTGTATTTAGGAGGGAACATTTTCCATTATTCCACCTACAAAGGAGGTTTTACCTTCTACATGGTTTCATCTCTACTCTGCTTCAGCTGACACATGTTCCAAAGCTCTTGTTCACTAGGCACTAGTGACACGCAAGGCCAGAGCAGGTGATCCACACCTTTCCCTTTCCTGCAGAAACAATCCACTTCGGCAGCATTTGATGTTCACAGTATGCTTCCAGTTAGTATCCAAGGTCTGAAGTTTGGGAAAGAGCTGACACACTGGTCTGTGACTTTGCTTGGGGCACACTTGGACAGCACAGTATCAGGGAAGGAAATGCCTTACACCATACAAATATTACAGGATGGCTCCACTCCAAAACCAAATCAATCCCGTAGGGGAAAAACATGTGAACAAATGGGTTCCAAGCAGCTGAAACTGCAAGAGGCTCACAGAAAACCCCATGGGTGGAAGGAGACATGTTAATTCAGCACTTAATCCAGTCCTGTAACGCAGTCCACCGTCTGTCTGAGAATGCTGCATTCGAAGGCAGGATTTTGGAGGCTTTATGATAGGTTCATTGCAAGGCTATAGCTGTGCCAATCTTAACTTTGCATCAGAGCAAACCCCATCCAGAACTTAGCGCGCTACATATGCTCTCACACTACTACTACCACTGCCTCAAAAATCCTATTTCAACAAGGTTTAGTCAGAGAAAAAAAAAAAAAAAAACAGAACATAAAAAAAACTGTAAGGCTGCCTACAACCAGCAGCATCCATAAAAAGGACTCTTTCACATCTCTTCTAGCCTCACTCTCTCCATATAGCTACATATGTATGTATATATATCTGTATCTAACAAGAAGGTATAGAAAAGATGAAGCCATACTCCAAGAGGTGTAGAGTGAAAAGTAACAGACATAAACTGAAACATGGGGAATTCTGATTAGATACTAGTTTTTTCATGAGTATGGTCAAACACTGAAATGGCACCACAGAGGCTGTAGGATCTCCATTTTTTGAGATACTGTCAATTTAACTGAACCAAGTCCTGAGTAACCTGTTGTAAATTGGTCCTGCTTTAAGCAGCAGGTTGGACTAGATAACCTCCACAGGTCACTTCCATCCTAAATTATTCTATGATTTTTCCTGGGTATATTTGGGGCCATACCCTAGGGTCTTAGTAAATATTAATACTTGTTTCTAATACTTAAGCTCAGCCCCTGCACTCAAGAGTGGAGGCAGACTGCCAGCGCTCAGCTAAGATGAATAGTAGCACCACCTACAAAATACCCACAACAACCAGCATCCGCACTGGAGAGTTTTACACTCAGAAACTTTCTCCAGTGTACTCTATGCACACTTCATCCATCATGGTCTCAATGTGTTCAGGGAGATACTACACATACCCTGCTGTGCTCAGCAGACCAGGACCCTGTGACTACAGACAACTGGTTCCACGGTGAAACCTTCTAGAACATGATGCACTGGAAGAAAGATTACTGCGGAGAAAAATCAGAAGAAAAAATCCTACAGGATCTCAAAACGCATCTCATTCTATCGGAAGGGCTAAGGCTTCAACTAGGAGGACAATTTTAAAGCACTTGCTTAATCTTAGAGAGCACTGTGAGAGACTGGGAGTACTTACATATACTGGAATAGTTACGATCTGATAATTTAAAGTGATATCTATTGATGCCCAAAGGTATTTTTGGGCCCATACTTTCTTCACTGACTGTCTGTTTTCATGTACTTGTTTTGCCAACTACTGACAATCTGTTTAGAAATATCAGGGAACATGAAGTCTGGAGGTGTATCAGTGTGCAAGCGTCCACTTGAAAACCTCTGTGAAAATAACCTTCAGGAATGGCAATCAGCCAGAGATGCAGTTTGAAGCCAGCTAAGATACAAGTAAATATTCATGGCAGCTAAGGATTTTGGATTTAATGCCATTTTGCTAATGCAGATAAATATTCAGATTTCCTTGGCTGCTGTAGACTAAACCCAGTTTAAAAAATAAATCCATACAATACTATTCAAATAACATCGCCACTGGTAGAGGTTTTGGGGGAGGTGGAACAGGCTTGTTACCCTAATTTTCAAAGACCAAAGTTAAATTTCTGTAATTCAAATGTCTACATCAGAAAGCAGATGCATAAATATTCACACTTCCCAGGGGACTCTGGATCACTGCTGCCTCATGGCAAAGGGATAGGTCTACCTGTACCATACTGTTCAGCACTATGCTGTGCTTTTACCTACGGGACTGTATTTCATTAGCAGGTAAAGCACCTCTCACTTATTTTGACATCTTTGCAATGAACAATATAACTCAAAGTTAAGATTTTACCACTGTTACTCCTACCCACTGTGCAGCCTTCTCTGTGTTAAGGCAAATGTTTATGTGGTATAAACCCCAGGCTCACAGTTGAGTGTAACCAACTCTGAAGTGATGATTACCTTCACGAGACTCAGTTTACACAGAAGGTATACAGCTGAGTTAGACTTAACCATGCTACTGCAGCTGTTAACCGTGTTACAGCAGCAGATCTACATAATCACCTAACTAGGTTAAAGCAGGGCTCTCCTCTCCAGCCAACCAAGAAGCAATAGTTAGGCCCTGTCTCCACCACAAATTCTAGTCACATCAGAAAGAAAGAAAATTATTTCCATTTCCTTGCACGTTCACAAGTTAAAGGACAACTGTGCTCTATAGCTCCAACCACACCATCAGACTCTTGCACACCAGATGGATGTTGGCCAAGGCTGTAACTTTGGGACCACTGATAAGTCACTTCACTCTCTCAGATGTAAGTCAGAAGCCTAATTGACAGGCTCCAGAACATGAACTTTTAAACTATTTTTCAACACACCTTCAGACTTCATGGAATGAGCTAGATGACAGATGGAATAGTTGTTTTTTCTTTTTTGACAAAACACGTCTCTCAGTCTGCATTATCTTACTGCTGCTTATTTCTTCTGTGCCATACTTTCATTTCTGTAAGTCTATCTATATAGACTGAACAACTTGCACTTTCATGTGACTGTAGTTTCTGTAAAAGGTTAGGAAAGGAGGACAAGCAGGTCCTAAACAACTCTAGCTGTCGCACTTGTGCCTGGCCCAAATGGGGCAAGAGAAAAGGAATGGGAAGAGGAAGTGCAGCCACAGGGCCATGATGGGCCAGGGTCTTTTCCACAGTCTTTCAGTGGCTTTAAGCAAATCATCTCCCTTATATGTTGCTATACATCTAAGTAGTATGAAATTGACCAGGCTTCTGGCAAGACTTCCAAAGTACAAGGCTCAGCTACCAGTACACAAGTTTGAGGTATCAAAGAGCTCTGGAATTCAAGGTGTTCATCTCTCTTAGACATCAAACATAAAATTAAAAAAGCAAATGAAGATAAATATAAACAGAATCAGCACATGTATTACCCCTAGCTAAGAAGCTACCTTCAACATAAGAGCTATTGGAATAGCTCTACCCATTCAGCTCATCAGCCTTCCTAATTTTAAAACATATACTGGAGACCACAGCAGTCAATACATTTATTCTCTCAGTTAAGATATACTTATCCTAAGGTGCATTTTTGTACAATCATGACAATTCTCACTCAAATGATAATTACTTGAAGACATACAGACCACAGTTTTTGCCCTGCAAAAAAACTATTTACAAGTGGGGGTACCATAGTGTGTTAGAGCAGCTACTTCTTTAAAAAAAAGTGAAAAAGATGGTATGTGTTCATACCATACCATCTGTATGTGTTCTAGCAGCCAGGAAGTCATCCCTGGCGGGATCTCTGACACTGTCAGTGACTGCAACATTTTTTTTACAAGACCACAGTGCTCACTATCTGTCGGATAGAGTGTGCCCAGAGTTTGCCAAAAGAGAAAACCTAAAAGCTGCACTGAAGTGAAAGGAACAAGGGCAAAGGGGAGCTTTGCACCTGACCCAAGGGGAGGGGGGCCAATTTAACCTTCCATTTTGTTTCAGCAGAAGTTCAGAGTGCTCATCTCCATTCCTAAATATTCTGTTCACTATTACCAATTTTTTAAACTGCTCAGCCAGCTTGATGGTGTTCCCTTAAACTAGGGCATCAGATCTAACCCAGCAATGGTTTGACAGGCGGATGGATTACGTCACTGGCAACACGAAGAGTTTTAGGTTGTGAATGGTTTCAAAGGGAGCCCATTCCAATTTTTCTCTTCCTGTGAGTCTGGAAGTGACTCATGCAAAGACAGTCAAGACCATCCCACCAAGCCTTCAGATTAAAAATAACAACAAGGCAAAAGTTGGAAAATGTTTAATGTGTGAAAAACAACTGATCTTAAGACACTGGAAGGGGAAATTGCTTCAGGTACATCTAGCATGGGAATGAACTTAGCTTGGCCCAGAGGACAGGCAGCCTGGTTCCGCGGTGGCTCACCACGAAGAGCCTGCAGCCCCCTTGGCCTCGCACGCTCCCTGCCTGCACCCTGCCAGGCTCCCTGTGCCTTCCAGCCCTGCACAGCCAGCAGCGTGGCATCCTGGCCATCCCCCCCAGCAGCCAGGCCCAACCAGCACCACCAGGCACATGCAGGAACGTTTTCCCATACAGACAATACTCTGCTGAGCCTCACGCTAACCAGATCCCCCAGAATGGGATGAGAGGGTCTGGGGTGGTTTAAAGGCACAGATTTGGAAGCTATCAGGGAGAACTGGGGAACTGACAAATAGCTCAGGGTCTCTCCCCAGTCCACCCCAGCCTGCAGCCCCACACGGACCCCCTGGCTGGGCTTTGTTGCTGCGGCTGGCTGGCTGGCAGGCTGGGGAAGCAGGTTGCAAGGAGCCTGCCTTGCCCTTTCCACCCAGGACTGAGCTGTGCCTGGGCACGCAAGGTAAAAAAGCAAAGGACAGACCTTCTCTCTGGCCTCTTCCACGCTGGGGAGGGTGCGCTGGTCCTGCCGGCTGCGGCCGCGGCTGCCGGCGGGATGCTGGCGGGCCGGCCGCGGTGCCTTACCAGCTCCACATTGATCTGCCTGCCGGGAGCCTCTTCCCTTTTTCCTCCCCCTCCTCCCTCCACCCCCTCTTTTCAGGGGGGACAAAAAAGGGGTGGGTGGGGGGGGACCTTTCTATTATTATTATTCTAATATATTCTGGGGGCTTGTGGTTCCTGCAACCAGGCGGAAGTGAAACCCGTTTTGGCCCCCCTCCTCCTTCCGCGCTGCTGCGGGGCTGGATGCAGGCTGGCGGCGGCCGGGGGGCTGGGGCCGGCGCGGGGTACGCGGCCCCCGCAGCGCGGCAGCTCCCGGGCCCCGGCTGCCCGCAGCCCCCGGGCGGCAGCGACATCCCGGGCTGCCCCGCTCCCGGGTCCCCGGGCGGGATGGGGAGGCGGTGCCGTTCCCGAAAGCAGGGGTTGCTTTGAAGGCAAAAAAAAAAAAGGGGTGGGGGGGATTATTTTCTTCAGCCCCCCGAGAGGGAGATGTGCCTGCGCTCGGCTGGCGGAGCCTGGGGCCGGCGGCGAGGGGCCTGCGCAGGGCGCGCAGAGCGGGGCCGGTCACCGGGCGCGGCGGAGGGGCACTGCGGGAGCGGGGGGGCTCAGCGGGGCACTGCGGGAGCGGGGGGGCTCAGCGGGAGCGGGGGGGCTCAGCGGGCCCGCAGGGCTGCGGGGAGCCCGGCCGGCCGCGCACAGCCCGCTGATGCACGGGCTGGCAGAGCGGCAGCGGTTGCTTCAGTGACGGGGATTGCGGCTGGCAGCACCGCAGGAAGCGCGATCAGGCGCCGTTAAATCCAGCAGGATCCGCCAGCTCCTTAGTGACATCCCGTGGTGCGGGGGCACCATTGCTGGCGGGCGGCGGAGCTCGGGCCCCCCGCGGGCCAGGGACGCGCGGTGCCCTCGTCCGGGCGGGAGCAGCCCGGGGCAGCGCCAGGGGCTGCTCGGGGGCAGCGATCGCCGTCGGTGCTTCTGGTTTACATGGCTGTGCTGCCGCGGAGCCGCTGCGTTTCTGCGGGGTAGCTGGCTCTCGGGCAGCGCGGGGGTCTGCGCTCTATAAATGCGTAGCACCTTCCACAGTGCCTTACAGAATTGCGAGGGCTCATACCTAGATACTGCAGCTGGCCCCATGCCTGGGCTGAGGAGCAGAGTGAGTGAGACACCAAATGAACATCCAGCTAACTAAGGCAAATGTTAATTTCCTAATTCAGCGTGTGTCGTCATGTTGAAACAGATTTGCAGAACATCTGCCCCAGCCAAGAAGCACAGGAGTAGAGGTGAGGCAGTGAAACCCTGTCCCTCCCTCAGCCTTAGCTCCTCTAGAGAATCCCCCTCCCCACCTCCGCGGCACACAGCAGGCTGGGGCGCTCCAATGGCCTGTGGCAGAAAAAACAAGAGAAAAGCAGTGAAAGAGCTGCTGAGCACGTGGACCAGAAGACCACAACCTATCCACAGGCAGGAGGAAAGCGTGAAGTCAGCACGTAACAGGCATAGCTGGGCCAGCTGGATTCCAGCTTACAGGGGTGCCACTAGTAATGACGATTTGATGGCATCAACCTAAAAATGTCTCCACAGCCCCTGGCAAGCTCGGTAAGGTCCATGCCACCGTATTTACAATGCTCACATTGCCCAGATCAGAAAAATGAAGGCTAGCCTGGGCAGGCCTGAACACACAGCAACTGCAGCTCCCAATAATTGTTTGGAGGCATGTGGGTGCTGTTGGTAAATGGGTTGGAAAAGACTCCTCTGAATTCTACTACAGAAGTAACTCATATCAGATTATGCAAATTTTCACAAAAGATGACTCGGACACTCTTTACTGAGGTCTCTGTTGTGCCCAGAAGCCACCTGCTCACAGCATCATGGTGGAACGTAAGCCCTGTAAAATTCTAGTACTGCCCCATCCTTCTTGTCAGAAGCGAAATGGTCAATGATGCTGACATCTGTTTGATCCAGTGGCACATTTAGGACCTGCTGTTCCAGACCTTGCAGATTCATCTCTGTGTTCAGTTTTGTGTTAAATGTTTCCTTCACGTCCCAACAGCAACCAAGTCGCTTAGTCAGCTGGCTGCGTACGTCCTACAGCCTCAGGGTGCCGGCAGCCTCCGAGTTGCTACAGCCGTGTCAGCAGAAATGCCCTCTTCCAGGTGGGACTGGCCAGAAGATTGCACCTCATCCTAAGGAGTTCACGCTTGGACACACTGATGCATGAATTTGTGTCTCGCAGCTTAATTACTGCAGCTCCCTATGCTTTGAAATAAACCACAGCTGGTGTAAAATACAGCAGATGTCTGCTTAGCAATGGAGAGCAGCCTGGTGCTTTGCTCACCCTGGTTTCTTACTAAGTACAGACTTTGGTTCTTCCTTTCTGATGTCCAAAGCCCTTCCAAAATCTTCCACAGCCAGCTCCTGCTGGAGCACTGGCAGCCATTGGCAAAGGGGTAAGGTAAGACTGGGAGTTTCATCTTTCCCAGGCAGTATTTCTGCACTACGGAACTTATTTTGCACCACAGAGATGCAAAGAACCCAGATCTCAATGCATTCAGAAATAAATTCAAACTCTCCTCAGCTTCATTTCTTCGCACAGAAACATGCAGAGAATGCTAGTACCCAGCCCAACAAATCCAAGTCCTATAAACTAATCAAGCTATTCCTCTTATGGGCTAGATAGAAAGCAAGGCAGAGAAGGAAACAGCTTTTTTCTATTTTAAAATACTTGGGAGGCACACAAGTCCCACAGAGATGGGAGCCATCTACGTACATATAGACGTAGCGAGATAAATGAATCCATCTGTTGTAATCTAGCAGTTTCATAAAACCAATGAAAAAAATTGACAGTTTCATGAAACCACTAAAGCACTATTGATACTTTCAAATTTTTAAAATTCTCCTTCAATGTGTATGAATGTAGGAAATCAACCATCCCCTTTGGATTCCTGAAATGAATAGAAACGGAACAAGACTGTGCATGATGCTGATGCAAACAAATGCACAATGTAATTAAAACAAATTGCCATTAACAATCTAACACAGATTATTACAAATCCCTCCTCACACCCCAAAACACATTTCTGATTTCCATGATATGTCAGCACACACATCCACCACTACCCTTCTTCTGTCTCAGGGATCTCAAAGCATCTCGCAGATGGTGCTTAAATGAAGCCTTACAACACTCCCATTCTATTTCTCCACAGGGAAAACTGAGAAGCACAGAGATTTGCTTCTCAACTAACAGCAAGTACTAAAACGTCCAGAAAGATGTAGGTGTCCTACCTGCACATATGCCTTGCTCTTACTGCTAGAGAGCACTTCTAGACTACTAGAGAGTGCTTCTAGTACAAGTCTGCTTGTAATTAGAGAAGGTTGTTCTTTTAAAGACTGCACTGAGCAATCCACTGACAGCTTTACAGGCAGAGAAGGGCGAAGGAATTGTTTTGCTGCCTCCCAATGAACAATGCCTTTTCTCAGGTCTGTGTCTGAAGAGCTACGTGGCAGCTATGGAACAACACGCATTAATAGACTATGAAAACACACCAGGTATTGTTGGTTTCAAATGTTCATATTTTGGTACAGCCAGATGACAGGTATGGGAAACAGCCAAAGGTTCCCATACATCAGGGAATCCTACAAAACATATAGGAATAGAGTCATTGCATAAGTACCCAGTGTATCAGCCACCATCCCACCTTCCAGCCACCATTGTTACCTTCCAGCAAAGCAGCCTAGTGTGGGAAGTGGGAAACCAAATGTGCATTAGCCAGCAAGCCGTACTAGGCCAGTGGAATACCCCTGAAAGTGTCTCCCATTAGATGTGCAAGCAGGTTCAGCTTCCTCCCTTCCCTCTCCTCTTCAACGCATGCACACACTCCATCTCACTGTGGTTTACGGTACAGTCCTGCTATGATCTTTCTGGGTAAATCTCTATGCCCAGAGTGCAAGCAGAGGGCATGAGTCAGAGGAACAGGCAGAACAGGTGATTTGACAAGCTATGTCCTGAAAAATTTCCTCAGTTTAAAGTACAGAGATATCCACAGACCTCAGGGAGCTACCAAAATACACACTATCCATGAAAAAGGCACCAGCTGTACTACTGACCGTGTTCAGTTACTCTCCTGGGAGAGAAGTGAAACTACACAACAATCAGTCCCACAGCCTGTAACACAAAGTCCTGACTAGGTATTATTGTACATATAGAGCATTACATACTGAATTCAAGGCTACCCAGCAGCTATGGGCATCAGGTATGATACAATGAAAGAGGGAGCTGGCAACAGCTGGTTGCTTCTGGAAATCGCATCTGGGTTACTATGTTAACGTGCTCCTCTGTTTTCCTTTTTTTTGTTTGAGTTTTTCTTCTAGAACTTGGTAACTGATGTCTCATTGTTATTATCAGTATTTTATTATTAATATACTGTCAGCATGTATAAAAATTACATATTTCTCCCCATAAATGCTACAATATGAAAAAACAATCTGCTGTTAATAAAACAGAGACAAATTCCCAAAGGAAATGAATGCTCTTAAAACCCACGAACTTGAAGTAAGAAAACAGTCTGCTGCATTTGAAGTAATAACAAGAGAAAAATTACGAAGACTGTTTCTCCTCAAAACTTGGCAATTTTTATATCATGCTACTGATATTTCTTTTGAAAAATGGTACTTTTATTCACTGCCACTTCTTTTACTTCAGCCAATGCTGTAGCCAAACATCTGCTTGTTAATTCAGCAGAGTAGATTGATGGTTAGTAATTCATGAGTTTCCAAAGAAGATCTCCACAGACATTTCCAAAGGAAGAGCCTGTCTAAAGCTTTGTAAGGATACACTTAGGAGGGGAGAAGACCATGAAAAAACAGAAAGGTCCAGACAAAGCATCCATGTGAACATTCACACAGGTTGGGCTCTTCTCCTAAAAAGCCTCAGTGAAGGATTTGGGGACAAGTTTTCAGCTGAAGCCATTCCAAAGCTCAGAGTGCTAGCTGCACACTGAACATGCCACTGTGACTGTAAAAAGCTGTGTGCTGTGGCCATGAGGCTAAAAGCAATAGTGAGGTAGCAGATAGTTCACTGCTCAAGGGATCCATTCCTTTCCCTTCTATCTTTAGAGAGCGGCAGAGGGAAAACAATCATGATTAGTACAGTTACACATTCTGAGCCTGTTCCTGCTAACATCCATCTCTACACTGGAAAAATTCTTAAGAGGCAACCCAGCCTCACCAAATATATCCCAACAAATGGAATCCTGTATATCCAGGATTTAAGAGACAAATCCCCAAAGAGCCTACTGTCCAAGCAGACACAATCCAGACAATTGTTAGCAAGTCTCCCGTGTCCTTGGCTTACACTATCTCTACAGGCTGTGCCAGGGTAACGGAGAAGGGTCAGACTTTGGGACCCTCCAGGAGCAGGTACAAAAAAGGCATCATTATGTAGCCAGACTCCGGCAGCATTCCCACTGAATGCCTTTCCGTTCATATTGTTGACAATCAATTATTACACAGCAGGGTTGAGACAAAAAAATACTACTGGCAAAAACCAGTGCATTGACAGAATAATTATTTTTAAAAGATCTAAAAGAAGCCACACAAATGCATGTGTAAATAGTCTTACTATCCTCACAAGGCAATTAGATTTGTTAGGCTGAGGAGTAGAAAACAACTCCTTATTTTTTAAAATGATAATAAATTTCTTGCAGGCAAACTACAACAGCCCTGGAAACTCAATCCTCAAACTAGCCATAGACCATGGCAGCACAGAGAAAAAGGAGCAGGTTTCTCCAGAGCAGTGCCTGAAACCCAGGAGTGCCTTCTCCCAAAGGCAGTGAGGAAGCCTGGGTGCCCAAGACAAGGAAAAATTGTGTGGTTGTGTGGTTTTGTCTGCCTGTGACACACCTGCACAAATGCACTCCAACTTGTTTTCAGCTGCAATGGGAACTGAAGGTGTTCAATTATTTTCGTACAGTATGGGAGTGTGAGACTGAGTTCAGCAGCACTGGCACAAAAGTGAGGAATGCACTGGGGTACAAATGATATCAAGATCAAGGTCTGAAACTTTCAGCGTGTTCTGAAAATAAACCACTTCTGACTACTGCTGGCTTGCTTTTTTCAGACCCCAATAGTTATTGTGCAATGGCAGGACATAACTCAATGCTTTGCATGCTCTGTGCTGCTGTTAATTGCCAGCAACAAAGACATTCACCACAACGTACACAGGAAGATCAACAAATAATTGTGCAACTGTTTCCTAAGCAATACTTCCTTACCGCCACTAGGGGGCAATGTTTCCTACAGTTCCACTAATAAGACTGCGCGCTCTGCAAGTTCAATTTTAATTAGCAATGGTTAATGCCTCCTTTTAGTTATTGAAGTGTTTTATAAGCTATATTATGTGTGTTTAATAAGTTACTTCTTCATGACGCAGTGAATTACAGGCCCATTTATTGTACTTTCACCAACACCAGCAGGCTACACTAATAAATCAAACAAACATATTAGTGAAGGTAATTCTTCCTATGAACTTACAAGCCTAAGTGGATAGCTAGTCTAAAATCACTGGTTTACAGTCAGGTTTCAACCAAAAGGCATAAACGACTTTGCAAAACACATCACTTTTTGTATATTCATTTTTTCAAAATATATCATTTGTATCTGTGAAAACCTCATAAACTGTCCTCATCTGTGTTGGCAATAAAATATTGGTAAATCTGCAGCCTGATGGCCTTTGATAGGCACTGATTCTGTTTCCATTTACACCAGAGACACTTCTGCCATGGACTTCACTCAGAGTGAGGGCAACATCTGCTATATTCAGAGGCAAAACTTCACTAGCGGTCCCATTTCTTCAGGCATATTTTGTGTTCTGGAAAATAATTTAATCAACTTGAAAGACTCCACTAAGTAACCTTCTCTCAATCTGTGTTTCTGAAAAATATTCTGAAAGACCCACTCTCACCAGAAAGTAATTCCTATACTCTAAGGCTGTGGCTTATTTACAAACAGTAAAGCTTTTATAGGATGATATAGCAGAGCTACCTGGTTATCCTCACTTTCACACTCACGCAACTAAGAATTGTCCATGAGGTAGTTGTTACAGTGATAATATATGACTGTATCAAGCCCAGTGCTGTATGATTTCAAGACCATATTCCAACATCTTGTTTGATGTCTCAAACATTCAAAGACATTCAAATTTGTTGGCTACAAGATCAGTAGCTGTACAATCAAGCTGATACTGTATTTGCACAAGCAATATCCAACCTCCATGACGTTTCTTCAGTGAGAGAAAGCACAAGGCACGTCATATTCAATTAATAAAGAATGATTTAAAGTTAAAAAAAAAAAGTCTTGTGAACAGAAGGCTGTCCAGATTCAGTACTCTGCTGAATAGTACATCTAACCTTATCTACACAGATAATCCAGTGCAATTAGCCCCCACTGGTGCTAGCAAGAGACAGTGGCACAGCCAAGCAACAGACATTTTTACTACCCACCATCTAACCCTGCCCTGTAATTAACTGCAGAGCCCCGCAGATTTCTACCTGATTAGCTGTTTCAACTAATGAGAGGCTCCAGACTCGACTAACACGAAGCCTGAATTACCTGCCATTCATGGACTAGTCTTTGTGACTGCACAGAGCAAATCACAGGTGCAGAACTGTGCTGCAGAAGGGACAAAAAGAGGAAAAGGGGGCCTGCACACAAACTGTGTACAGCTCCTCCGACTTCAGTCACACATATTGAATGTTTTGGATGGTTACGCACATGGGAGCAAAACCTGGCGGTTCCTGTATGGTCATTACCCAAGATATAAAATGTTTGACTTTTAATTAAGATCTACAATATCAATGTCACAAAATGAGTCTGAAATTACAAGAGCAGGAGCTGATCTGATTGTAAAAAGCTCAGCTATTCAATTGAAGGCCAATGCTTGGTCATAACCAGAGAAAAGTTGAGGTCAGGAGTCCAAGTTCAGGAGTGGAGAGAATAAAAAGCTGAAGGAAACATTATATCCTCCAATAATCCTTGCAGGAGATATGATTTCAGCATGAAAGGATGCAGTCCAGCTTTAAAGTTTCCAAGCAAAAATCATTCTACTATAACTCCACTGTGAGATAAAAGCAGACATGTGATCTAGTAATACGGGCCTCTTTCACTGGTGTTTTTATTGGTGCTGCCCTCCATATTAAAGAAAACAAACACTCTGCTTTTAATATTAAAGATAACTCCAACAGGTCTGCTGTAGAGAACCTTTCTGTGTTAATCCATTCCTTGTAATACAGTTAGCCTTGTGTAAATCTGGAAGGTGGCCTGTAAAAGGAAAAGCAAACAGAAGATTGGCTCTTTTTAAAACTTTTATCCAGCTTTTGGTAGGTTTTGTTTGGGTGGTGTGTTTTTTTTTTAGTATCAGCTTCTTCTTTCTCTTTTGAAGAGTCACGGCAGAAGAATAAATAAGACTGTGACTGCATATGAGGTTCTTCCATTTCTTAACTGAGGAAGAGGGAGGCTGAATCCTCCTGTGACGTGAAATACCTGAAGGAGTGCATAAATACATGAAAGGGCATGTTTATTGAGTAGAAATATCCCTCAGTTGATAGTACACCACGCCAACTCAGGAGACAGGGTCTATTGTAGTTCTACTCTGAGCCTGATGGGCACCTCCACACAAAGCATTTCCTCTTACCGTGTCTCAGTTTCTCTGTTTCTGAAAAAAAACATAACCTGAAGTGCACTCAAGTTTTAATGCTCCTTCAGGTAAAACAGTGCAGTATAATAGCAGTGCCAGCCATGAAATCTCCAGACAGCTAAGGTAAAACACCCTCCCTTGCCAGCACAGCCCCTGTCATCAGACGGGGCAGGTACATTTTAGCAACGCAAGATGTAACACAAGATGTAAGATGAGCTGCTGGAACTCCTGCTCTCTTCTCCCTCTTCATAATGTGGCTGGATTCAAACGGAAAGGATTTTTTAAGGATGCTACAATGGTAATAATTTTGCTCTCACTCTACCGCCAGACTGTAATTTTCTTGTACTTAAATCATGCAATCAGATATTGTTAAACATTCCTTAAACCAGTTCTGTCGGCTAGTCAAAAAATGCGGCACAGAAGAACCAAAAAGCAATCAATTGCTGGCATTAATAAATTCAAATAAACTGAAGCAAAATTTTCCTGCCTGCTTTCACTAGTCATGAATTTGGCCTGCAAAATGTCTCATGATCAATCACTGCTATAATATTTGTATTTCTAATGCACAGAAGAGGATGGCGGAGCTCTTTGGCGATAGAATCAGTAGGGAATTCTCCCCTCACAAAGGAAGACAAACACACTGACTGGTAGTTACTGAATGTTATAGAATAACAAACAGAAACCCAGGAAGTCTTGTGAACAATAACGGGTGCCAGCGTCAACAGAAAAATAAGGTGCATTTGCTGAGATAGAAGTATCTTCCTTCCTCTCGTTGGTACACATTTGTCAGCTGCTTATAGCAAGGGACATCATCTACATCATTTCACACTGATGGGTATTTGGATGAGCTGGAGTGCAGGACAGGGTGCTGTTGACTTGATTGTTTCTAGGACCAGAACGGGTCACATGTAACTTTGTAGCATTACTAACATTTGGATTCCTGTTTTCCACAGTGGAGTCCTCATGTACTCCTGAGGAAAGAGTTTCACACTATGTATTTGCCCATCATGACAACAATCTGGGGAGAAGGCAAACAAAAAATGAAGACATTGAAGAAACCATCTCCTCTTCAATTTAGAGTACCACAGCTGCTGCCCCAACCCATATCCTCCTACAGGAGGGAGACATTGGCCTTGATAATTAGCCAGACATCAAAACCTTCCTAGGGAATTCCTCCTCCTGAGAGGCACACGCAGATCAGAAGAGGACGGGCTGTCTAAACACAGCGAGCCTCCTCTCCCTTGCTGGGTTATTTTCTTTCTCCCTAGGGGAGCTCCAGCCAGGGGAAACTCCAGCTTTAACAGAAGGTGGTTTGGTTTCCTCCCTGTTTTTATAGCAAGAACAAGCTACAAAGGCACCCTTGCAATAATTTCCAGTTCTTCAAAGTCAAGTTCTCTGCAGTACCTGAAGCATTTGAAACTTCGGTTCTGCTTTCACGGTAGTTTTATCTAGCTACTGTATTTCTAACATACCCGGAACACTGGTACCCTGATCTGAAGTGTACTGATGTCAAATAGCAGAAGACATTTCATAACTCTTGATTCATTCCAAAGAAATGTCAAGAACCTCACTCACAAATGAAATATCGTGTGTGTTCCACAAGTTAGAGATGCAACATCTAGAGGTTCCTAGAGACCCAGTATGGGCTTTCCAGCTCTAGGAGAGACAGGGACCCAGAGGAACAAAGGTCTCACCTCCTAGGAGTTGGGCTCCAGACAGCTGAACTCCTGTCCACTGCAGTTCAGATGCCATGCTTGGAGGTACTTATAGGGAAATTGTATCAGCATTAAAAACATCAAAATTGGATTAGACTTGGACACATGCTGGCAAAGTATTTGCGATGGATTCAGAATAGCTGGAGATTGGCCACAACCACATAATATTCCTAAAGTTGGATAAAATTTAACAGCAGTAAATTAGGAAACTTTGCCAACTCCAAAGCACTACCTCAGACTTGGGCCAAAACAATGCACGGGCACTCAAATGCTCTAGAAGGACTTTTTCCCTTCTGCCAAAAGTTGTTGATCAGATAAGAAGAGCTGGACTGTGGACCACAGAGATTAGGGATGCTGTTGCTGGAGAAGGCTGGGCTTTGGAAAAGAGCCTTTGCAGCAAAACCGAAGAAAGTTACAATCAAAAACTAAAACACTTGCAGAGGTGTGAGTAGAGGACAAAGGAGCAGGGCTGCTGGGGCATCTGCTAGTCTCAGACAAAGAGCACTCTGGACAGTGGATGCTGCTCAGAATCCGCTTCTGCTGAGCTCTCCTCAGCCACCACTCTGTATTCCTCACTGACAAAACTACAGAGGAAAATGGAAAACTAAATTGTACATTAAAACATTCCCTCCAGAGAGATATTTGGAGCACGATGCAGGGCAGGGGGGCAGAGGAGAAGACAGAAAGAACAAAAGAGTATTAAAGGGGAGAGACAAACCGTTGGCACCCATGTCTTTTGTCAGATCTCAGCCCTAGTGCCTATTGAGCTAAGCTGAGAAATGTGTATTTATTTTACAGACCTCTGTGAGGCTGCTTATACGTGACAGTGCTCCCTGCAAGCAATTCTGCACTGCCCTGCCTGGCCCGCTGGAACCCCACACAAGTACACAACTATGCAACCACTCCGGAGCAGAAGCACAGCTTTGCAAGAACCCTTCCCTCTACTTCAGGATTATTCGATGTGATATTTAAAAGATTCTCCCCATCTCTTAGAAGTGAAGGGGGGAGGATCTGTCTGATTGTATCCGTGACCCTGGCAACTCTTCACAAGCAAAGACAGCTGAGTCACTAATATTTAGAAAAATAACATAATTGACTGTATTCAGCCCTGGGGAGGACTCCTGCTGGGTATTCACAGTTAAACATTAGCAACTCGGTCATTTCTGGCAGCCTTTGTGAAGGGTTGCCAGGGCTGTAGATTCAATTAGATGACCTCCGACAAACCGATTTCCACTGCAAATATCTTTTAAAAAATACATTAAATCCCCAATAAATACAGTGAAATTGGAGGAGACAGCCCTTCCTACCTCATTGAATGTCCCAAATCACCCTACAGCCCCAGCTAGATGTCTTGCCTGGATGTTATGCATGCACGGACTCTATTATCACCACTGCCTAATGTGATTTAGCACTGTCTGCAGATTGCACTCTTTAAATCTGAGAATGTGACAGTGTCGCAGTTGGATGCAGATTAGGATACAAAATGATGTTGAAAAGGTAAAACCATTCGCATGTATCTTTCTTCTCTTTTTCACTGGCCAGGGGTGACTATTCTTTTACCACTACTTTTTTATACTCTAACAGCTTTTTTTTTTTTCCCCATTACTAGCCATTGAATTATTTTGATGTAAGAGGTACTAAGATGAATTGCTACATTCAGTGTTTTGTACTACCCATTTACAATAGACTGCAGCAGTGCATTACACTGCCTTGGAATATTTACTTTCTTCTTAGTGATTACACTAAAAGTGATTAATGTACCACTAAGGCAACTAGAAATGAGAATTTAAAATTCTGTTTTATGCACAAGGTTTTATGAGAAGCCCTACAATAAAAAAATCAATGTGGACACTACTTGTTAACACTATCATAATGAAATCAGCTAACACCTTAATTACATATTGTAATTGCTTCTCATAATGTATAAGACATTTCTAATTCAGCTTTTAAACATCCCAATTGTACAAGTTCCTGTCTCCTCAGACTACAGGATTTCATTTCAGTCCACATGTTCTGCCCTGGTAAATTGGTTCTTAGCTTTTTTGTTTGGTTTTTTTATTATTCTTATTATTATCCTAAATAATTCTGAACAGCTACCAAAGCCTCACCTTTTTTGCACACATGAAGGTTTGAGGAAATATAAAGAAACAGAGCAGTGCTGAACTGTCAAGATGTCCCTCCAGAGAGAAGCTTAACAAAACAATGTTTTAAAATAATATATCCCATTGTTCGGGTTACAATAAGATACAAACTCAACAGCAAAAAATTGTAACAGGGTAAGAACTATTATGAAATGATTATCCAGAGAGCCATCAACTAGCAATTTCTCAAATGCCATTGTAATTATTCTTTGTACGTGGTACAAAATAATATAGTAAGACTACTTACAGAGAGGAAACTTTTCTTTACATATAGTGTAAATATAGTGTAAACTGGTGTATGGAACAGAGACACTGCATGGAGTTTAGTCTGATTTTTTTTTCTCAATGTTCCCTGCTGAGCAGTGCCACAATTAATCAAGCTTTCTAGGTTTTAGTTAATTGCTGGACCCCAATAAATTGGTTTGTACTGGCATTGGTCCAGGTCTGATAATTTCACAGCCTTGGAAACTGCTGCATGTTCACACAAGAACCTTGCAAGCAGGGAGCTGGGATAAAAAGAATAAAAGAAACTCTTGTTCTGTGACGTTCCATTAATACTTAAAAAGCCAGCCCACTAGCAACAGTGTCTTCACTGTTTGTTTTTCTCCATGTGTTCTATACTGATGTTTTTAATGATGAAAGGAAATCTCCTCCCTTTCCTTATTATTTTTTTGTTTGTTTTCTGTAGATAGTTATTCTCAAAGAGCCATTTCCAATTTCACCAGTATCCTCTTGGAAATTTCCACTGTTCCCATCTTCTGCTGAAAATTCATTGTGGCTTTTTGACACAGCTCGGCTGTCTTTTTCCCCTCTCTCTACGATTTTGTTTGTGTGAAGGGATCACCATCTTCTGGTGAAGAAAAGTTCAAGACTGGCTTTATGAATTAGACATGAGAGACAAGTGGTCCCGCAGTCTGGCCTAACTCGGTGCAGGTGAGTGCCCCTCATGGTCAGGCAGATGCTGCGAGACGGAGCACAGCGTGGCTTCTCCTGTGTGCAGTCCGAACCAAGCAGGCTGGCATCACAGCTGAGTGCGAGTCAACACACTGGGGTCTGCTGTGAGTAAATACCCAACGCTGCCGTCAAGGTGAAAGACAGGTCCACAGCCATCGGTTCATTTTACAACTGGGCTCAGTTACACGAAGGACTTTGCATCCTCAGCTCTTGGTGGTAGCAATAGGATTTGCAAACACTCAGCCCCTGGCAGGCTCTGGCTCCATGCTGGCACACATTTGACTTTGTTCTCCCTAGAGAAGGCTCATTTGGCAAGTTCAGTTTTACTAATGGGTTTCAAAAGCACTCTCACACCAGCAAGTTTCTAAGCAAAAGGATTACATAATACCCGAGGTGTTCGGTAACCTCGTTGTTATTGTCTTTGGCTTACCAAGGCGAGATTAGCAGCACTAATCACGGTTTTATAAAAGTATATTTGAATTGCAATTGGAGCCTCATTCAGTCTGTCTTGACTCCTTCTGTCACGCCTCGGAAGACAGGACTGGGTTTATCCAGTGGATCTCAACTGTAAAGAAATGTCTCAGCAAGTGGATCCTTATCATGGCATGACCGATCTGTAAGATTTGTTGCTGGTTTTCTCATGCATAGCTATATCCTCAGCAAGTGCAAATCACAGTGATTCTTTTAAACTCCTGCAAATTTCTACCAAGTGTGACTCTAGTCAACAATTTCCATGGCAGGGAAGAACGTCTGTTGGTTTTATATGAACTATACCACCTTCTGCTCTTTTCAAGAATGCGTGGTACTGAAAAAAACAATTAAGCTGAAGCTCCTCCCAGAACTCTGAAAGAATCACTTATAAGGATGGCTTGGTGCTGCTTTTCACTTGCTGAAAATAGTCACCAAGATGCTGTTGCATGCTATATTGTATTACCCTTTGGTAAAAGCAGTAATTGTATGTTCTGCAGGCTTCCCACCCACAAAATGCTGTCCATACGAGAGTTATAGATGAGGGTTTGGACTGAAGATTTGGACTTGATATCTCAAGAAAAAAAATGCCCCTTTCATTTTCCTCAAATACGTGGCATCAACTAGGGATTTAGAGCTCTATTTTCAACCTCTTTATTGATGTTATGCCTCCAACACTCATTACATTTCAATATAAAATTAAATAATGCAAAAGAAATTCATTACTACTATTAGTAATAGAGAAAGAAAAAAAGCCAAATCTGGAAGGGTTAAATAATTTGGTTGTGGTTTTTGTTTTGTTTTTTTTTTAAAGGGTAAATTAGATGGATTAACATAGAAAGAGGATAAATTAGAAATCAGTGGTTTCTGTCAAAGATTACAATACACCACTGACAGTAAGATATACCTGGTCAAGAATTTCTGAATTGGAAATTAAACTATCTGGATAAGAAGGTACAAGGAAAGACAGGACAGACAGGAAAACTTTCTGGGAATGTCACAAAGATCAGCCCTTTCAAAATTTCATTTTAGTTTGTGTAGATTCCTTGGGCTTTTTTGAAAGTTTGAGTAAGAATTGCTTCTAAATATCTTGATGATGACACTTCACTACTATTTCACTCTCAGTAAACCACTGAGTACTGATGTTTTGATACACCACAGTGAGGTTCATGCAGCTTATGAATATAGAAAAAATCCTGTATTCCTACAAATAGTTTTGCAGGCTTCCTTTGACCTTACAGGTATGAGAGAGGATTATAGGATCATAATTACAGCTGCACGCACACTGTGGTGGTGATAGGTATCTTATAAATATCGGGATGGGATGGGATGGGATGAGATTAGATCAGATTTGATTCGATTAAATTTGATTAGATTAGATCAGATTGGATTAGAAACAGCTGCAAATGAGCACTTCAAAATCAATGCAAAATTCAGGAGGGCCTCAACTTTGAGTGCATGCATATCTATTCTATACCCACACATTGGTATTCTCGACACCCCACCTAACAAAGCGTCACTTGCACTAGTACAGAATGAAAAATTGTGTGGTTCACTTGTCTTGCATTTTCATGTTTCTGCTGGCAGCTCTCATGATTCTCTTCTCACTTGTGTATTTTGAATTGAAATTTAATGACATATATCTTTTTTTGACAGAACAATGAAAGATTTTCAGCTACTCTTCAGTCTCAGCTAAATATGTGTGCATCAAGGTAATGAGGAAATGGGCTGTAATTTGACATTTTATGTAATGGTGGTTTTGTTTAGCAAACTGTATTGAAATCTCAGATTTGCTACATCCATCTGTCTCACTGCTAAATAAGAAAATTAATTTCTAGTGCTAGAGACTGAAACCCCACCGCGGATGAAGTCAGTGCTACAGAATGAACAGGAGGGTGGAGAATGCTCATGACCATCCTATGCCATAATCACAAAATCATGCACATCTGAAGCCCTTTTTGTTTAACAGTATATGTGGAGACTGCTTGATGAACATCCAGATTGTACTCCCAGTATGATAGTTGGAGGGCTGATCCAAACCACAAAAAGTAATTTAGAGATTTTTATAAAATCCTGGGAATAATTTTTAGCATCTTAAGATATATTTTCCAAAGGGCTCCACTGAATTTACAGGAATGCAAAACCAAAGGAATTCATTAGTTTAAGGACTTCCTTTCGTACTTTTTCAGAAGTGAAAATTTGACCATAGCTAATATATTTTTTCTTGAAAGCAAAGAAAAATGAAAGACAGGGAGGTAAGTGGAAGTTGTGTCATATGTCTAACATCTCTCAGAGCTCAGTGTCTGTTCCAATTAAGAAAACTCCACATGGTGTATAAACATGTTAGAATTGGCACGAATCTTTTATCCTGGCTTTTTTTTTCCCTCACAAGAACTGAGAAATAATAGCAGGATACCTACATACTGGCTCAGTCACTGTGAGGCACAGCACAAGGAGATGGACTTCTCCAGACAGTGTCACAGTTTATTTGCTGTTTAACTTCTGTTATCTTTAATGAGAAATTACATAGCTAAATCTCTGTGCTCTTAAAAACTTAGGGCATCCTTGAATCTCTAATGCCCACTATCGGGAGCAGTTCTTTCCTCTCCAGACACAAGGGTGCAAAGCATATTCAAGCAGCGAGTTCTGCTTGGCAGCATAAGGGTAACTGCTACATATCTGATGCTTCTCTGGAGCTCTGTCTGTCACGTGTGCAGCAGCCATGAACTTCACAAACTGCAGTAAGATCCCAGTGCTGAGCAAGAGCACAGAGCAAGGTGTTTGCTAAGTCATATCAGTGCTGTGGTCCAAGGGGAGTACGACAGACTCCCTAACATGGGGCTGTATTGGCTGCAAGACAAGGCAAAGCATGATGGGCTGTGGCAAGACACAAAGAGTAGCAGCTTTTAATTGTACTTACTCCTCAGTGATACTTAGGCAGAGCTAGGAGAAGAGGAAGCTTGGGTATGGGTGCAGCACTACCAGGATCGGCGGGCACTGGCAAACCCTGCAAGCTCAGCAAGGGTCGCTCACCAAGAGGCCACCTGTGAAGGTGTCATTCATGCGCAATGCCCAGCATGTGTCACATTATCCTTTGACCTAACAACCATTAACACTTGCTATGACACTATGCCATGTGAAGATGCACGACAAGATACAGGCACCCCTTGGACATAACCAAGAAAATGGCGGACCCTGATGATTTTAAACTGTGTCATTGCTCAAAAGCCCTCAGGGACATCCCAGCAACTGATGAACAGCACAGCCTGAGCAGCAGGGCCAGGACTAGCAGCAAGACTAGGGCACCCTGCCCTTGAAAGTCTGGGTTTCCACCAATTGCCCATTCAGTGAGTCCCAAGCCTTCAGCTGAGAGAAATGCTCTTTCAGCTAGATCTCTACAAACTAAATCTGCCAGAGTGGGAAAAGGGCTCTATTTATTGTATCTACAAGTTCAGCAAAGATCTTACACCTGAATTAGTATCTCCAGACACTGTCAGACACCATCATCTTCTGAAACAGTCTTAGAGAATGCAGTAGAAAGTGCTGGCATCTATAGCAACTTTCCCAAGGCACTCTGCAGGCCAAATAAGGAATTTCTTTTCAAAGAATCTCTCTGCAAAAGAATTCAGGTCACAGAGTCTATAGAAACTATTTCATTTCTTGTTACTACTACACTGACTATGAGTAAAGAGTACTGCTTACTGCAGCATTGCTTACTGCAACGATTACTGCTGTCTTTACACACACTGGGCTTTGTATCAGCACAGAGAAGAGATACATGTGATGAATGCTCTCTAGAGGAAGTTTGACAGAGGTGGGTAGCTATGTTGGGTAAGTTGTTCTATAGGGTATCTACAGAGTAAAACTGAGCTCTGCCCAGGCCCAAAGTTGCACCTACTAAAGTCACGCAGATGCTGTAAAACCAAACTATCAAGCCTGCCTACAAGCACCTGTGGATTCCTACTCGAAAAGATTTGCAAACACTTTTCTGTTCTGGACAGAATTACAAATTGTGTATTTGGTTTGGAGTAACACTGAGGAAAACAGATACTCACATTCCCCGGGATGACTAAAGTCTTCTGAAAATATATGTTCAATTTGGCCAGTGTTATCCATAAAGGGAATACAGCTTCTAATCAATGACATGAAAAACAGAACAAAAACCTCGGAGATTAGAGACCCAGCAGAGAAAACCCAGCCTTCATCCAACTGTAGTAATGCAGGAATTTAGAAAATCAAAACATTCCACTGGAATTTGGACAGCCCATGCAATGCCCTTTTCCCATAAAGAAATGTCATTTTAATAATGTTACTAAGGACATTTTAATATCTTGTTAATTCTTCTGAAATCTGATGCCATGTCAATTTAGCTCTAACACTGTAGGGAATGGATTGATTTTTGATTTGGAAGAAAAACCACCACATGCGGAGTCACCAGCACAACTTCAGCCTCCTGTAAAGGACAGCAGGACAAAACTGCAGAACTTCACTTGTAGTTGCTGCACTAAATTCAAGAAAGATCCCTGATGATGCAATCTAGTTTAAATTTAGAGCTATCAAGCGATGTATATATACAATCTGCCACATCTTGCTGGACTGTTCCAGCACAAAACTCTTTTCCTTTCACAGTACAATCTTCATTTCATTTGACTTAATTTACCTTCAGTGTTACACCCTTCACTTTTCTACATTTCCCTGTGGTGTCTGAGCTCAGTTTCTGAGACAAGATCAGTTGCACTGCTGAAGTGGTACTAGGGTAAGATTTACAACTACTTCCACATCCCACAGGCTTCCAGATAGCCAAAGGCAGCTCCTAGGAAAGTCCCTCCACTCTGTGTCGATGTCGGTGGGAAGCCTCTGACTGGCTTTGGATCTAGCTCTTTGCAGAATGCAACAGGGTCAGTTCAGTCGCAGATGTGACAGCATATGTTATTCATATACAGTTTACCTCACAGGCTGAGCTTGCACAACCTAACCCAGTACAACACCTAAAGGAACAAAATGACTACGGCCTCACAATTTAGAAGCGCATGTGTACACGCTTAACTCTTCTCTCCATGAGTGTGTATATACCTCTGCAGGACCAGAGGTTGCACAGCTCAGATTCTCTGCCTTCAAGTGCAAATTACTATCGTATTTCTGATACAGAGTTACCATTTGTTTTTCCATCTGCCCATCCCTATTTCATACAGTGGCTCTTTCAAAACTATCCACCTGCAGCAGTAGCCACCATATTTGGGACTAAGAGATTTAAGTCATGATTTTTCCTCAGGAACATGGATTACTGCCTGTGCATAGCAAGGAAAAGAGCAGCAGAGTGACACAGAAGTGGGCATGGAGCAGTGTTTCCAAAACACTTAGCTCCAGAACACAGTTTCTTACTCTTTTCCTTTTTTAATGTTGAGAGTTATAACGTTGCATTTTACTAACACACAGCCCTGGTTACCCATGAAGTCACACTACAAAACCCTTTGTAAATCAGCTATTCTCCTCTCATGCTAGTATAAGGTTTCACCATACACTAGATCATATTTTGTCCAGCAAAGTTACAATGGAAGAAATGAAAATTCTGCTCAGTTTTCAGGCTTCTGAAAATACTTACCAAACCTGGGAGGTGTATGACCTCCTGGCAGTGCTCCCCAAACACCATGCTCCCCAACTAGGAGAAATAGGTTGCAATTTGTTTCTCCACACGATGTCTTTTCATACCTCACCCTTTTTCTCAGATCATTTGTCAAGGGTTCACTGATCTCTTCTTATTAGTTACAGAGGCTACAACAGGACAGAAGAAGAATGTTTGACCAAGCATATAATGTCATGAGTCATGGGTTTAATTTAGTTCCACCAGAATCTCAACGTGACCTTGAAACCTTCTAACACAATAGATCAGACAAGAGGGTATCAGCAGAAGGTGTCTGACAAATCCCAGGGGACGCGAACTCCACCGGGTCTGCTCCGGAGGGCACCCCGCCCGTGAAAAGCCCACCGAGGGGCCGGGTGGCTGTGCTGCCCTCTCTCCGAGCACGCCGCCCGCGGGCTCGGCTCCCGCCCCGGGCTGCGCTCCCCCAGCCGCAGCGCTGCCTGCAGGCACCGCGGCGAGGCCCCGCCCGGCCGGCTGCGGCTGCGGCTCCGGCCGGCCCGCAGGTGGTCAGCGGGGCCAGGCGGGCCGAGCCCCCCGCGCTGCGGCGCGCCCCCGTGCCCCGGCCCCCCCGGCCCCCCACCGCGGAGTCAACTCCACCCCGGGCCGTGTCAGTCACGCCGTGTGCCGGGCGGCGGGAGCGGGCGCGGGAGAGGAGGTGGCCGGGGCGGAGGCGGACCGCCGGGGCGCGGGCTGCTGCGCTGCTCCTCCCGCCGCGCAGTGCCGGCGGGGCAGCGGGGCAGGACCCGCCGCCGAGCATCCTCCGGCCGCGGAGCCTCGCTGCGCTCCCCGCTGGGGCAGCAGGCGGTGGCAGGTGTCCCAGGCCGGGCAGCTCGGGACCTTCCGGAGCTCGGGCTTAGCGGATTCCTCCCTCCCGGCTCCCGTCCATCAAGTCGGGGCTCGGGGGCGGCCGGTGGCGGCGGACCCGTCGGTCCCCTGCTTGCCCCCGCGCCACCGCCACTGCGGGAGCGACGGGGAGACGCAATAGCCCGGGCGAGCCGCGGGAGAAGATTATGGCGACGTGACTGGGAAGCGGAGCCCCTGGCCGGAGCCCCTCCCGTACCCCTGCGGAGTGGAGAGCGCGGAGCCGCCGATCGCCGGCAGCCTCCAGGGCCCGCGGCGGAGCGGAGCGGCCTCCAGCCCTGCCCAGGTCTGTGAGCTTTCCTTTCCTAGGCGAGACCCCGGGGGCGGCGCGGTCCCGCTGCCGGAGCTGTGCCCCTAGGCGCGGGCACTGCCCCGGGGCTGGGGTCGCGGAAGAGGCAGCCCCGCGGGGGTGCCCGACGCTTTCAGCCCGGCTCGTTCCGCCCCGCCGCTGGTGGGAGCCGGCCCGCGTCCCGCCGCCCCCTCGGTGGCACCGCCGGCACCTGGCCGGGCCCCGCCGGGCGCGCTGCCGCGGCCCCGGGCGAGCGCCGGGGGCTCGGAGCGGGACGCCGCGACGGCAGCCCCCGACCCAACCCGCCCGCCCGGGCCCGGCGCGCAGCGGACGGCCGCTCCGGGAAAGCAGCAGAAGCCGGGCGCCTCCGGCCACGGCTCGCTCGGAGACCCTCCCCTGAGAAGCCCTCCCCGACGGTAAGGGCGCCGGCTTGCGGCGAGCCTGGCACGCAGAAAAGCCGTGGGGCGAGCGGCGGGAGGCGCGTCCCCGCCCGGGGCCAGCCCGCCCGGGGCCGGCCAGCCCGCCCGGGGCCAGCCCGCCCGGTGAGCGGCCCCGCGTTTGATCCGCCCGCCGCCCGCAGTGCGCGCCCCGCAGCGGCTCCCGGCCCGCCCCGCTGCCGCCGGCCCGGCCCGAACCGGGCAGCGTGGCCAGCCCGGGCACCGCCGCTTGCGGTTACTGAGCCGGGCGGCGGAGGGCGAGGCGTTAAAAACCGACCCGTGTGCCTTGTTCCGGCGAGGAATTCATGTGAGAAGGGGTTCGCTTCCATTGTTTCTACCAAGCAGAAAACGCACCAATAATTAACAGGTTAATCCTAGCTGAGATTATTTAAATCCAGGAATATTTTTAGGACGTTGCCCTTTGGGGAAATAAAGGGAGTGTGCTAATAGTGAAAAGTATGTGTTTATATTTGGAGTAACAACAATACAGAAATTAAAGAGAATTAAGAAAGACATCAAAAGTCTCCATCCCATTTCTGTTATTAACTCCTCCATTTCACATCACCGTGCAGCATTTCTGCGTGTAAGCAGTCCAAGTTTTAAAATGTTCTTCCTTTTGAAGACCTGACATCTAAAATGGATGGATTTCTGAGCCCTTCTATTCGAACTAACCAATCTAGCTAACAGGTAAAGCACTGCACAACAGATAATTGTGCTCCATTTATAAATATGGTTTGCTTAAACAACTCTCAAGAAGGCCAAAATACTTAAACATTCATAGTTCTGCTAGTCCCAGTGATGTGCTACTGTTGTTCTCAATGCATGTGTGATGTCCTGGGACTAAATTACGAGGTTTTAGTTTTAAACAAGTTTTTAAAAGGTTGTTTGGCTTAGAAATGTCCTTTGTGATTTGAACACATTGAAAGGAAAAAATTACTTAAAACTTTTCTTCTGAAATTGAAATATTATCCTCAGTTTCCAAAACAAATGGAAAGTTATAGTTTGTTACTGCATAGTGTATGTACTTTCAAAACCGCTATTTTTTTTGAATGTTTTCAGATGCAACTTGTATTATTTAAAGCGAGCTTAGTAGTTCAAGCTTAGTAGTATGAGAGTAGTTGCATAGATGAGATTAGTGAAGGAAGATGTCCATTTTGGTTGTGGTTTGGGAGGCTAGAGTAGAGAACCCTTAAACAGTAAAGGCAATAAAAACACTGATAAAATCAGATCACCCACCCTTTGTTACAGTATCCTAGATCTCAACAGTCTTAGAGGATGATTCTCTTTTTAAGTGCTTGTTAACTTACTGTTTAGTTAATTTCTCAAAGTGATCCACCACTTCATTTTTAATATACGTATACAAATCAGTATTTCTGCTTTGGTTATCTGTATGCTGAAACATACTCATGTACAGTTCTATTATTTACATGAAATCTGAAGAGGTGAAATTAATTTACAAAGCAGATAGTTTATTTTTCCAATACTGAATCTTTTTTTTTAAAAAAAACAACTTTTGTGAAACTAATTGTGAATCCACATCAAGGCTCTTAAAAGCAAACCCACATGTTTTCAACACTGTAAATTATAGACAAGTGTATTCTGGGAAGATAATACTCCTGCAGTGAATTCTGATAAACAGTAAAGAAACAACATATTTCTCAATTTGGAATCTTAGGTTAGCTATCAAAATAAATTTTACTTTAGTCAATTACCTTCTCCCTTGTTTTTTTCATTATAAAATAATTCACCTTTTAAAAGCCAGAAAAAAGATAAACAGAACGGCTCATGCAGCAAGTACGATACCATCTCTGCACTTCACAGAGAATACATTGAGCTTTGCTCCATATGTGGGATTTTGACATTAAAGATCTGCAAGAATGAAGATGACATGCCATTCCCCAATTCTACTTTTGGATATCAAGGCAATGGAAGGGTTAACTCTAGAAAAATTAATTATACACAATCCCAGAACAATAGTAGTTGGGAGAGGGGTGAAGGGCTGAATTGAATAGTGATGGAAGCCTATTAGATGGAGCGAGGAAAACTGCCACTGACTACGGCGTGCCCAGCATTTTGCCCTGTGCCTGGATTTCCATCAGGCAGGGCCCATACACCAGGTATACCCACGGGTATTGTTATGATGAAGCAAACATGTTACAACTGGCACCTGTATTTCCTAAGTTATAGCCAGAAGAGCTGCTCTACAAGAACATCTCCCAAACTAGTTTCTTGTGGAAGAGAACGTTAGGAATTTAGATGGCTTACTTGCCATTTCTACTTTGGAATAAAGGACTTCATTAGAAGAAACATCCAGTTTTCAACTTTAATGAATGAGAATGTGGCCCCTTTTCCGAAAATAAAATGAACTGAAGCCAAAGCTGTTTCCATGAAAAGAAGATCCGTGACATAGACAGGTTTTGGTTCTGGCAGTTTAGGATTTCTGTGTGTTGGATGAAATCACGTCAGAGAATTTAAGTATCTTAAGGATTTTAGTTTAATTAATTTAACCTTTTCTTCCCAACAGCTCAACTCAACTTTCTCTACTTCGGAGGCTCTTTCTTTTCCTTTTGTCGATAAAGATGAGAAAAAAGTGGATATTGGAAGACTTTCATTTTATCTTTTTTGGTGTGCTCTGTCTCCTTTTCATAGATGGAGGTAAACTAGAACAAGTAAAACGTAAGTAGACTTCAAACAAAGCTGTCACATTCACCCTGATTTGACGTTTTTCTTCTATTTGACAGATGTGGTTCAGAAAAGATCTTAAACCAAGAATGTCCTAAACTGGAACTGCCTTCAGAACCTTCTAACGTTCTTCCTCCTTTTAATCCTATATTTAGTAGAATCAGGTCACACCCACATTTGGGGTACATTTTCCTAAAGCAGTACAGGTTTCATTGCATCATAAAGAACTTACACATCAATTGAGGAATCTGTTTTATTTCAAATACCCTGAATCAAGAGAGTGCTTAATTCCATTTTAGTGACCTCTGTAAACATCTGACAGATTATCTGGATTTTGTCCCATGTGTAAGACTATTGTGCTGAAGTTTTAGCTAGTGTAAAGCTCATCCAAGACTGTTCTGTTGTGTTCCAAAAACAACCTCATGTGAACTGGATTAGATACACCCTTTGAGAAAATTAAGAGTCTAAACACTGTCAAAAACTTGATGAGAAGAATCAGAAAGAATACAAACAAAACAAAGGGAATATTTCTACAAAGCCTGTCATCCATGGGAGATGTTAACACATTTCAGGAAGCATGGCAAGGAGGAATAACTAACCAAATAAGTCAAGGAGTTACTGACTGCTATAGCCTTGTTACTCTGGAATGCTCTCCCCACCTGTACAGGCTGGGTTTTGGCCGCCTTCTTACAAAATACATTGTTTTCCCTTGAGAAGTAGTTAAAATTTTCAGTCTTAATATCAGCAACTTCTAAGGAAGTAGATGCAAAAAAGAAAAAAAGCAAGAGAGAGACTGAGCTCCAAAAAGGCTGCCTTCTCCACTGAACTTATAAGAACACAATGCACAGTTATCCCTGTTCAAAGAAAGCAGTGTGAGAAATTATCTAACTCCACTTCAGCCATCTGCTTTTCCAGATCCTGCATTTCATTTGTCATGCTTTTGTGTGAAGTGAAAGCAGATCACAGTTGCTACTAATAATCCCTACCTCTTGCTACCTTCTTTTAGTCCAGTAAATGTGAAGAATGTCCCTTGCTTGGATTATCACTTAGAAGACAGGTATTTTGTTTGATAACCTGAAGTAGCATCTATAACTGAGGGTAACGAATTAAGCTGAATCTGCATGTCATTAAGATAACAGGAAGGAATTCTCTCACGGAAACACACGAGAAGTACCTTTTTATTGAAGAGATTTGAGTTTTTGATGTGAAACCATAATGTGACAGGGAGTGATGGGGCAGTAATGTCTGATAGGTAGATGGCTATCTGCAAAACTGTACCTGCAAGATTAGAAGTGCTTAACGAACAGAAAGATCTTAAAATATTTTGAATACTGACGCAAAGTCAGCACAAATTGTTCTGAAAAACTAGGACGAACATCTTTTTTATAAGGTTGTTAAAATATGGAGGTGCTGAACATACAGTATAAACACAGAGCATTTATCTTCCTTTTGCAGTCCCTTTGTTAAAAATCTCTCTGCTGTACAACCTAATATTTTCCTGAGTCAAGCCAATTGCTTTGGTTTTGCAGTGAAAATCACTTGTTTCCTATAAACCTGTCTGAGCAATCACACTCTTTAATTTTGTTACCTAAATGGGATCTTCACCTGTGTTTTTGCAGGTGAAAGCATAAACTCACCCTGTATGAGAGCCATTTCACCAGCTATTTCAGGAGCTGCAATTTTGGAAAGATGGAAGGCCATGCCATTTATTTTGGTTTGGGAGGTTAAAAACAACAGCACATGAAATTAAGGGCATTTCCGTTGTGTCATTCTCCAGGAAAAGAAAAATAAGTTTACAGAAAACACTGCACACCTAAAAACACTTTGTAAGCATGGAATGGGAATGTTCATTCATAGCTCTTTCAATTCTTTACTGTTTTACAGATTCAGATACGTACTGTGTGTTTCAAGATAAGAAGTATCGTGTAGGAGAAAGATGGCATCCTTATCTAGAACCCTATGGCCTTGTTTACTGCGTTAATTGTCTTTGCTCAGAGGTAGGACTGCTAAGTTATTAATCCTACAACTTCTTCTACTTGTTTAATTGACTAGAATCCTTTGTGTTGTATCTACAATTTGACAAAGCTCAAACCTGTTTTCACTAGTAGGTCCTGATGATGCAGCAGGAAACAGAGGCAGGTGATACTAGCAGTGGGAAAACAGAGAAGGCCAGTACTGGCAAAAAAATACTTGCGTGCTGTAGACAGAACAGCTTAACTAGACAGAACCTTTGCCAACGCTGAGTATTACATCTTCAGTAACTGGACCCCACTACCTAAATATAACCTTTGCAGTTCCATCAATATAGACGATTATGCTGAACCTGAATTTGGTAGTGTTTTGGCCTAGGTACAATGCCTGTATCTTCAAAGGCATCTCCACAGTCAAAGCATCTGCTGCCCTAACGTGCTGAAGGAACAGGCTTGGATACCACCGTTTGTAAAAATCTATGAAAGAAGAAGAGATGATGAAAAACGAGAAAACGGTATGGGGAGCAGGGACAATTGGAGAGGACATGAAAGGGCAGGTCCTTGGCTACCATCAGCTGATGCCTGATATGAAGACACAGCAGTCATAGATCCATGCCATATACAGCTGGGGAGGGGGGTGCAGAAAAATGAGGGCAGAATGTGTCCCTTGGAGTACTTTAAAATGACTAAACAATAAGGGAACTTAATCACTAACACATGAGACAGTCCAGATGTTGAGTCTTGTCTGCTGTATTTAATGCAGAATAAAGTTTTCCTGGCTATTCCCCCCACCTCCCTCCCCCCCTGGCAAGTGTAAAATATTGGGCCCCTGTGCAGCACTTGCACTGAGGGATCTGCTACTACAGTTCAGTGCAGAGAAGCACAAACAGTAGTCCCACAGGCTTGGCTGCATCTCAGGTCTGCACAGTAGAATGCGTATGTAAGAGAAAAAACAACATAGCAGGAAGAAAAGAAGACCTTGGTTATAGAAAGAAGGAGTTTCCACTCACTTTTGCTGATCTATAGGCAAAGTTGACAACTCCCTCAGAGTCCCTGTGTGGTAAAACACTCATTAAGTTGCTGGAAGGCTACATCTTGGGTGGGGATGAAATTAACTGGAAACCCTAGAGATCTGGATACAGATCATTGCTCAATGATTTTTAGGAAGCTGTTAAGACAGTCTGGAGGGACACGAAAGTGCCTGGTATGCTCCTCTAGAAACAGCACTGCTGTGATCCAGGCATACCCATGCACTGTGAAGCTCCAACAAATGGAGTATGTTTTATTTCTTTCCTTTGCACATGGGCATGGAAAATCAGAGTGACAGTTCAGGGCAACAAAGTTAATGAAGAAGTAAACTGCTTGTGGTAATTACCAGTACATGCAGCTCAGAAGTGGACTTTAATACCTTGTTTGCTCTGTTTTACCTTTGTTGTACCATGAGGGTGCAAAATGTAACTTGGGGTCCTCAGCTGTGAGGACGCTGAAGGATGTCTGGGATGTGACTCATGTTGCCTGGAAGGAAGACTCCAGATAACAACTGCAGCATCCAGGCATTCATTTGAGCTTTATCCTTCATCCTGGCCAAAAGAAATGCCCTCAGAACACTAACCTACAGCAAAAGCTCCAGATCATCAGGAAAGTCTCAATAATTTATAATTTTAACAAAATTAAGGCTAGATAAAGCATTAGAAAACACTCCATGACATAGCACAAGCACAGACCTTAAACCAAATATTACAGCACAAAAAATGAAACTAAAGTGTGCCACAGGCAGCAAGTAAGAGAGACCTAAGCATTATCCACCTGTGATTCACTGGCAGTAAGTCAGTTAAGCATCAGATATTTACAGTCTGAAGCAGCAACCTACTCCCTCACACTGCAAAGAAAAGCAAAAAAATTCCCAGGGGTCCGCATTACCAGTGTGACCAACATTTCTTTGCTGGCCTCCAATGTCACGATCCATATGATGGCTGCACAAAACAAGTCATATCAGCCAGGCAACAGACCAAGATCTCTGCTCCACCTCTAACAACAGTCTGTCCATTCATCCCTCCCCAACACACACACACTTCTGATGTTTAACAAAAAGGCGAGACAAATTAACTAAACAGAGGCCAAATTATTCAGCCTGGGATAAAAAAAAAACAAAAAAACCCAAACCACCTTCTTGTTCTTATGTGTATGTAGTATTGTCTTTTTACAAGTTATAATTTACATACTTAAACCAGAATAAAACTAAACATAATTCAGTGTTCTCACCCTGTTCCCTCTTTCTTTTACAACTCTTCTCCCCCCACCAAACACAGAGTGGAGGCTGTTGATTGTTAACTGTCAGGTAAATTGGAGCACTCACAATTTGTCAGATCATTATTTTACTTTCTAAAACACAGCAGCTTTTTGCTTGTGTTCATAGTCAGATCTGCAGACTTCAGGGGCTAAAATGAATGCTCTGCACCCAGCACTGGTAACACAGCTGGGGAAGAGAGATGCAGTTACTCATTGGGTATCTGATGCAGAAATGCTAGCCACGGCCCTGACTCACAGAAGCCTACAGGAGCTTAAGTTTTACTCTAGTCAGTAGGGCTTGATCTCCCAGACATCACTGTGAATCTAAGCATAAGATCAGTCTTACCGAGCACACGATCAGTTAAAATATTTCCATCCTGCTGCAAACAGTGGAGTGCTGCAGGCAGCACTGAGGAGCAAAGTAGGCCTGCAGAATTTTTATCACAGCTGATCATGCACAGAAAGTAAACATTCACCTCAGGGGATTTTGTAGGACTAACAATTAAAAAGGGAGTGAGGCCATGGAACAGGACAAGTAAGCAACATGGAGCCAGGCCAGCAGACAGCGCCAGCCTTTCTTCTACAGTAGTGCTTTACAGGCTCTCAGATGATGGTCTACAGGGCAAGGCACTGTGCAGACCAGTGATAGTCCCTATCCCGCAAAGTCTACAGCCTAAAATTTGCTCTTCTTCTATAAAATCAGTGTATTTAATTTCAGCCATCATTGGAAACAGATGGTGATATCATTTTTAGTGTCTCTTTTCAAAGCAGATGCACAAATGTAGTTTGCGGGTAGTAATGATCTAACAGTATGATTCCAGCCTGTGGTCTGCAGGTATTTAGGAGTCAATGGATTCTTTTGAAAGAGATGGCTGTAAAGGCCTATACATATGCTGTCTAAGGAAGTCTGCGCCTCCACTGGAAACATTTCAGTGCTCCAGAAGGCAGATGAAAATAAAGCGAGTTTATTCCTGACACCACTGAAAACTACAGTTGTAGCATAGTATCAATGTTCATGCTGAAAGACCTTTCTTGCTATAAACATGAGCAACTCAGAGCTAAATTAGAAGGATGAATTATAGATGGGAAATGGGAATTTGAAATGGATAGTCTTTTCTGGTTACAAACTCTGGAGGATGAAAATTCCCTATGTTTTAATTATAAATCAATCTTAGATGTGGTCAAATAGAATATTATGTTAATGACATGAATAATGAACACTATTCCCAAGGCTTGCTCATATTTCTTAGAAAAATGGCTACTTACCAACTGGTGTTTTTTGTCTACTGGGGAACCCATAAAATGAAAACAAAAGACTCTGCACAGTTTTCAGGAACAATTACAGACGCTATTGTCTCTTGCGGTCTTGAACTAACCCTCAGTAGGGGATATCTCAGAGACCTACCATTCATTATCTGTGTCTTCGTTTTGGAAATACAATTCCTAAGCATAATCTGCTCAAAAGAAAAACACAAATGAAGATTGTTGCAATCAATTTTTAGGCACTTCCTCTGATTTTAAGGTTTGTGTGGATTTCTGCTCTGCTGTATTCTGACCTCCAGCATAAATTCAGAGGCAGTGAAAGCAGTGTGGCCTTACCATGGTGTGAGTGAAATCATAATGTTGTAAAAAGGCTTTTTTTTTTTTTAAATATGTAGATGTAGAGTAGAGAACACAGAAATTTGTAAGATGGCCCATTTCATTACAGTATTGTATTATGTTCCACCTGCAGAATGGAAATGTACTGTGCAGCAGAATAAGATGCCCAAGTCTACACTGTCCTTCCCCTGTGCATGTACCACAGCTGTGCTGCCCACGATGCCCAGGTAATTTGTATTAATGACATACAGTCCTTTCTGAAATAGTTATTTAATATGCTGAGTAACAGCAAAATTAAATGTCTGTGCTGGAAAACTCCTGTGAAGTAAACATCCTTCTATATCCATTTAGGTCATGAGAGGCTTGTCCTACAGTAAGTTACAGTATCTCCTATAGTGGTGTCTTTTTAGGAAATCATAAGTATAGATTCAGGAAGGGATCAGGTAAGCTACCATGTCCAATCCCCTACAATCCAGGCAGAAGGTACTAGGAATTTCACTGATGAAAATTAATGGAGTATCCACTCCCCACTCTTTCCTTTTTCTCTAAACTCCATCACAATAAAACCTCATTTCACAAACTTCCCAGGTTTCTGCTTTTGGTGCTTTTCATAAGAGCAGACTAAAATACGTGGTTATTTGCAATGGGTCTCTGTTAACAAGCAATTCAAAATTGCTGTGGCAAATGTGTATTTGTATAGTATCACTGTACAACCAGTCTGGTAACATTTGCCTTTTACATCTCAAATCCAGGCATAGCTTCATAATTAGTAGAGACTGTTGTAAATCATAGAAGCAGTGCTGTAGAAGTTTATGACTATATAAATCCAATTGGATACTGTATAGTAAATTCCTCCAGACTGTACATTTATTATATGCTCATTATTAAGAGCCACTGTATGAAAGAGACTAAGCAGGATCTTTCACAAGGCTGTTACAACATTCCCGACATGGCCTAATGGCTGGTAGATTTGACTGGAGCTTTTCCCTAAATGTCTGTCTTAGTGGCACCCCTCATTTCCACTTATAAAAGAGTATTCATGCAGCATCATAGAAAGGGGTTGTATTTGACCTTCTCTAGAGAGTTTCATTGTCTGAGGAAAACAGCTGTTCCCTGACCAAAACCTGTGAGCAGGAGGCAGTAGGCAATGGTGGAGGGACATGAGTGCACAAGCAGTTTGCTGTTCAGCTGGGGTTAGAGTGTGGTCATTGCACTTACTGGAGGACGAATGGCAACCACCCATCAATTTTTTGTAGGATTCATCTGTCCTGACAATTACATACATCTGTCTATCAGATGTGTGTATCAATACCTGATCTAGGTATCTAGAATTCTTTCTTAATCTGTGTCGACAAAGAACCATTTCAAGTGTGTAACTCATCTGGTGCCATGATGCCACTCTTCTTGTGCCCTGGGATGAGATTCATCCCATTCAACTTTGAATCTAACACTTTGGCATCTAGTTGATGGTAGAGTTTTATCTATGAAGGTCTAAAACATAGGACAGAAAGTTTGTAAGGTAGCATGCTTTATTTGACCAAGTAGCACTGTTAGATTAGTAAGCTTCAGTTGGCAAGGGAATCATCTAGATGCCCTTCACAGCTGTTGGAAACATGCTGTCCAGAGGGTGATACATCCTGTTACCCAGAATGAGAAGAATTTTTCCCTGGAGATGCCTATCTCTCTCCACTGATTATTGAGGGAGCACAGGTAAGTAGCTTACACTAGATGCTTACTTTTTGACAGCTTAAGTTAAATCACAATCACAGAAATTCCAGTCTCCGTAATTGGCATTTGCGGTCAGGAACTTTTTTTTTTTTTTTTTAATATCTCTGTACAGTATTTAGTATAGAAACATAAATGCTTCTAGATGACTGATTTTGCTTCAGGTGCTCTTTGACAGTGACCTGTTTGGCTTTTTTCTGTTCATGAGGCTGTAAATGTCATGATACCTATGAAGATTTTAAAACATTCTACAATGACCTAGTAAAGAAGAGTAAGGGCCCCCGTAAACTCTCAAATCCTTCTTATCAAATGAAGTTCTTGCTATTCACAGTCTTCAGCTAGAATTTTGTACTGTCTGTTTAAACTGATAAATCCAGAAAATTATCAGAATGAACCTTTCCTGAATTGTGATCCATTATCTTCTCTTAACTGCTCCTAGATTCTATCTATAGTCTATCTGCTACATATGATAGGCCGATAAATCAAAAAATGAGATGGGCATCTCATTAAAAATGAGAGTCCCACTAAGTAACTGAATCTGTAATTCAGATAGACCTGCACCAATGTTAGGCAAAAGAGGACCAGGAATCTCCTGTGCTTTCAGGGGTTATTTGCATTCTGCTTTCTGCAGTGATTATGCGTATCATATTTGGTGCCGTATCTTCAGTGGTATTGTTTATGCCTGATCTGAATAGGAATCTCAAGCTTTCTTGCACATCTTATGCCAGCTTTCCATTCCTATGTGTCTGGTGTACAGTATCTTCTGTGCAGCATCCCATGACATGCAGGAAACTTCTCTAGTTTCTCCCTATTTTTTAATGGAACATGCTAGAGCTCTGGCCATTAGCCATCCATTTGAAATATTCTCATAAATGCTCATTATATTCTGTCACGTATGTTCCCCCTCAGTTTCTCAAGCTGCATTTCAGAAATGAGTACTACTAGTCATAGTGACTTTGGGCTCTTCCTCCTGCCTTTCTGCAGGCCTTGTAGAGTGTAACTGCCCAAATAACTGCCTCCTTATTTAATGAAGCAAAGGTAATGCCAGGAGGCAGCAACTTTCATTGGAAACTGAACTTCATAACTACCTAAGTGGAGGAGCTGTTGAAGGGATTTCTTTGAGAAAAGTTGGCACTGCTCTCCCCTTGGAATTAATGTCTCCTGCATCCATAGTGACACTGGACTTGCTGACACAAAGAGATGCAGTGTTTGTATCCTGTCTCCCTGGCACCAGCCACTATGAATCTTAAGTAGTTGTCAGACATATGTTATGAAGCATCTTCTACTTTTCACCAGTGGTTCAATCCTACCAGCTTCTACCATGGATTCACTGCTAACTTTCTTTTTGTTGTTTTTAAACCTATTATTTCTAGCATTGGCAAAATCCAGACCTTGTATCTTATATATAACTAAAAAGTCCTCCCTTTTGCAGCTCTGAAAAGTACTTTACTGCTTGAATCAGATTCTTATCATCACACACATGTAACCACAGATACTAGGTTCACATTAATTGGGACTTTTTTTACACATTAGTGAGACCCAAAAGGACATCACATGCTTCTGAGCTTAAATTCCTTCCTTCCACCTCAGGATGCTCCAGGCATCATCAGGGGAGAGGTGATATATAGTCAGGGAGAGAATTCACCTTCATTCTCAGAGCTGGATCAGCTCTCAAGCTAGCATGGACTTCAGACCTCCTGCCTCCTGTCATGAAAATAAACTTCATGTACAAGTTCTTCAAGCATTTAACTGCAGCTATCTTTAATGACACTACTATGGACAGTGCCTTTATAAATGGAACATTTATTGTAGCTTTTAGCATTTCTACATGGAATGATTGTGAACCAAAGCATTTAGAGTCTGGTCAAAGATCTAAAATTTTTGAGTATACTCTGGAATATGTTAATTTAAGATGGTGCAAGCTTACACCAGAAGCAAAAATGCACAATTGCATATTTAGAAAGGGTTTCCATATTCCACTCTCTAGTTTGATTTCTCAGCAGATAAGGCCACATACTGATAGATGAATTGGCCCATCTGGCTCCAGTATTTTTTAAGCTTGCTGGCCCAACTAAACACACTGGCTTCCACCAACATTCATGATTAATAACACATTTCAGTTTAAGCTCATTTGGTACTATGATTTTTCTGTATCAAATTCAAAATGCTTTTCTGATGTACTTTTTGTTGCCCTATAGATACTGAAATAACAACAAAATGCCAGGTGGCACCTATATATATAGCTGGACTAAATACAAAGATGGACCAGATCAGGTATCTCACAATAGTGGTCTGAGAACATCACTTAAAATTAAATGAGGCTATGTCTGCATGGCAGACTGCAGCATGACTTAGTAATACATGTATCTCTGAACTAGCTGTTTTAGATCCTGGAAGCAGCCTAGTTAGGACAGTGTAGAGCTCACTGCACTGCAAAACTTGCTTAAGAAGCAGGAAAAATGCACCTGCAATGAGCTCCATGCTACTTTCTCTCAGTTCCTTCCAGTAACTGAGCCAGTCCAGGTAACACTGCACTCTGTGGTGCTGAGTATGTACAACACCTGTTGACCTGATATACATCATATATAAACACAGAAGCATGTGTATTATACAGTGTATCCTGCACTGAATTACAACCAAAATCTTCAACCTGAGCTGTTGGAATGCTCTGGTGGAATGATTTTCTGCTGCAGAATGCACATACAATAAACTACTTGGTGAAGAGGTTTCACCCAGCTCACACACCAGAGCTCCCAGGCTCCCAGTTCCAGTCTTCTCACCATTCCACTCAGAAGAACACAGCCTATTTCACAAATATTTGTTGGATGGAGGAAACATATTGTGCCCAACTCTTCTATTCTCTATGCAATTTTTGTGCTACCACCTACCCTTCTTAGATCACTAAGTGAGAAACTCATGGCCCAGATCTCACTGAAGTTACAATTTTTAATTGTCTTAAGTAGATGGATTAGTAGAGCCTGAGTAGGAAAGAGAAAAAAACATACAAATATGGTAATATTAAGAGATGTTCAGATGGCCTTTTACTGAGCAGACACCGTTTTCCATGCTGTTACTAAAAGAACACTTGTTACCTCCCATATAAAAAGTATCTCTGTTGAGTGATGCTACACCTTTGAAATCAGCCAGAAACACTCCACATCCTGAATTCCAGACTGAAAACAGGCTATTACAGCAATACTCTCGATAAAGAATTTGTACAAGTATTGTGGCAAAGGGCATATAAGTTGTGCCTGAACCAATACACATGGTTCAAACACCTAAGTATTTCACAAGAGTTTGGAGATGGATCCAGACTTCACGTATCACTTGCAAAACTTTAGAACTCTCCACTGTCCAAAAGATCAGCTCTCTGCCATACCATGAAAGTTCTTCAAGGTTCTTAAACCTGAAAAGTTGCAAATACAGAAACGCTCGGTGTGTTAATCTGTCCCTCTATTGTCTAAGTCTCCAGGCAGCAGAACTTCTTCTGGAACTGTGCTGCCAAAACATCCGCTTTCCATCTATTTGCATGATTTGCATGAGAAGAATGATATTTAGATAGTATTTCTTTCATGATTCTTACTGAAATTTGAATTTGACAGTAATAAATATCATAGCTACTGAAAGTTGATACATGCTGGTTTTGAGACAATAATAAAAAAAGGCATCTTACAAAGATGCTTCCTAAAGGCCTAGATGTAGTCTGTGAGATGAAAACAACAGAGCAGTAACAGCTGTCATTTTATGGAAGACTTGATAAATTATGGTGAAATCTTACAAAATCCATCACTTGTGGAAAACAACAACAGCCTGTAAGCAATTTCAATACTGAAGTCCTCTGTGTGCAGCTGCTGGGAGCTTGACACATGAAGGGCCCACTGATTAGCATGGATTAAGGAACGGTAGAGGACAATCTTAAACCATTGATTGAGACTGGTTAAATGTTGGCAGAAATGTTCAGATGAAAAAAAATCTAAGGCTACACAAGCATCAGTAAAGTTAGGTATTGGAAATACATTACAATAACTGGGGTTCCCTTCACACACCTTTTCTGTCACCATCAATAGTTAGCACTGGAGGACTGCAGACATCTGATCTATATGTCACCTACAAAGTCTAATCCATCAGTGACAGCACAGTGTACCACAGGTACAACTGAAAGTCTTTGAAAGTGTCTTCCTACAAAGCACAGTGGTAAAAAAAAATAAGGAAAAAGAAAACTCAGTATGCAGAAAGAGATTACTTTGGGAGTATGAGAGTGGGGAAACTTCCCAAATAATCAATATTAACAAATGAACTGCGAAGCATTAGAAATCCTGCTGGTTTTATTCTTTGCTCATACAACATTATCCACATTTCTGGAAGCAGCTGAATTGTCTGAGAGATAACAGAAAAAGCTAGGCTCCTGAAAATCTTGACCATTTGAAACCATTATCTATGCTTGTCTGAACTGTTAATCCAAAGAATAAAATCTCTATATTCTGTAACTGATGCATGGTATATAACAAGTTCATAACCGCCTTAGTAATGAGTCCTACAAGGACTGTCTTCCTGACACCAAGGAATAGATAGCTGGCACTTAACAGTGCATTGACAGAAATAATGAGTTTGGAGCTATAGACACATCTCAGATTTAAGAAAAACCGGCCATATTCTCAGCATGCTGCCCACTTTGCCACACGTCTGACATAAGCCTCAGTCCGTGGAAGAAATTCTGCATACTTCGCTCCCCTTCAATGTTCAGCCCCGCCTTCCTTTGTTACTTTACCTCAGCTTCTGCATCTCTTGAGACCTTTAAACCATGCTGTTGCACTGCCTGTAGGCCCAGTAGCTATGCTTTCACTGATCACCTCTGCACTTTTCAGATAATGAAAAAGAAATTAAAAATAACTTGTGACCCAAACTGTCAGCAGTCACAGTACAGGAGACTGCGGAATTGGTACGCCAACATACACAGCAGCTGATAGTTATAACTGGAGAACTACTTACTATTATCTATTGATAAGAGCAAATTTCAAAATTTCCAGTCTGCATTTGGTGCCTGTGGAGGTACCATAGAATTACAGAGCTGTACTTTTTTGTGGTTACTCCACATATACAAACAAGGTGGATATTCATATCTGGAATATGAAAGATGCACAGAACATTACACAGCACCAGAGATTAATAAGATTCTTTGGGTTTTGTATAGTCCCAACAATGGGTAGCTATCAGATAGAAGTAAATTTGATTTGGAAATACAATTATATAGGCATTCTTAGGACAGGTCTAATTTTTTCCTATTGATGTATGCTCAGATAATTCAGTTTGTTTTGTGATTTTGTTTTGTTATTGGCTTCATAAGGAATGTTTGCCATCACAGCCAGATTGAGGTTATCACTTGTTTCCATTCCGCTTTTTTGAGTATAAAAATTCATACAATCTATCTGTACATTGGTATCCAAAATGCACTGAAAAATATGTATCTTCCCACATGGATGACAGAATTAGAACTTCCATTCTTTGGGCTGACAAGATAGGATAGGATAGGCTGCTCAGAAGTTTTACAAGATAACTTCCAAGAGCTTCAAAGATGCTTCAGAGAGGATTCAAAATTCTCCAAAGCTTCACTCAATTTGTTTCCTTGGCTGGGAGAGTGATTGGTAGATTCATATAATAGTTCAACCTTGGAGCAGGAATTAAAATGGAGCAACCTAGAAAGTGTTTTATGACTTCTTCAGAGTTTTGCTGGGCAATTTTTTATGCCACTATAAAAGAAAACACAGGAAATTAAGCTGCAGAAAATATATTAAAATAATGTGAAGAGCTTGACTCTAGCCCTAGAAAGCTAAAAAACAACCAACAGTCTTTTGAATGTTTAAACTGAAACTACATCTTTGCCTTGAATCTGTATGAAAGTTCATACTCTCTAGATAAGGTGCTACTAGTTCCTTCAAGCAATGAGTTTCATACACTTTCTACTGGCTGACCATATTAAAGGCTAGCTGTTGCGATTAACTCTGAATTACCTTGGAGTTTTTAGAGCTTAACCTGGTCCTTGAAGTTATTTTAATGTAAAGCATTTTGTGGCTTAATATCTTTGACACCTGCACCTCCGAGAGGCACATATGGATTTTGTTTAGAGCTTGTGTTTGCAGTTTTTGGATAGTGCACAACTTTTCAGTCCAAATTTATTGTCAGCCTCAGCCACTGCTTTAAAAACAACATCATTGCACCATTTTTGTTGTTTTTTAAAGGGACATTCACACATCATCTATGTTTCTTTAAATCATAGATTTATAATAAGTTGGATTGTGATGCATGACTGAGGGAAAAGGCTAAATGCAGATGGACTGAGGGTTGATCCATAGTCTACTGTAGTCAATCAACAGATTTCTATTAGCTTTGATAGTTTTTGGACTCAGCCTTCTACAAACAGATGCAGTTACTGACTGTGGTATAGCCCCCTCTCTAGAAATGCTGAGGAGTATGGTAGAAATATGAGACAGAAGATGAAAGAGGCAAGTGCCTTTACACTGTGCCACACAGAGTAGGTGTTTGGGCCAGCTTCCAAATCTATTTAGTTCAATGGACTTCAGATCAGACCTTGAAGTGACACATTCATGTAGAGTGGAAACAAAAGTAGAGGGAAGAAATTAAGCAAAGGAATTTTTAATAGGAAAGAAATCCATTTGCTCTCTTATGCTGTGCTATAATCCCCCAAGGACCTCCAGCCACAAAGGTTATTTAAAATAATACTAGGTGATCCCTAGAAGATAACCTTGCACTGAAACAGTGTAATAGGTTTTCTCTGTCTGAGGTTTCTGTATTCTCATGAGACGATGAATCAGGATTTAGTTCTGGTGGTGAAGTAGCTCTAGAATATTGGTATTTTACCCTTCTTGACATGATAGGGAAAAAAACATCTACCCTTTCAGCAGCCGGTGGTTTTGACCTTGCAAGAGCCAGTTTGCAACAGCAGTTTGTCCCACCACGTGCTGCTGGCACTCAGGGCTCAGTTTAGTTATTGGGACCTGAAACTGCACTGGGAGCAGGTCAGGAATATGCAGTGACTGAGGCGAAGGCACTGACAGGTTTCCTGCCTTTCTGAGGCAAATGCATGCAAGAGGCCTCCACAGACGCTGAGGAAAGTTTGGTAAATTTCTGGAAAAAACAGAGCATGCGTTATCCCAGGTCACAATGACACCTGTGTTCCACAATGTCCCTTGCTGCCTATAATACAGAGATTCTCTATTCTCTGTCTTCTCTGTTTTCTTTACCCCCTCTGCATTTGGCCCCTCTCATCAAGTAGCCCCAGCATAGCACACTCATGCTAAGGTGGCCAAAATATGATCACAGAACATCTTCTGCACTGAAGGCCTTTTTGGGGAAGTGAACCATGGTGGCAGAATGAGGAAATCCAGATTCCCAGCTATATGCTTCTTTGCATTGGCCCTTCTGATACAAATGGATCAGAACGTAAGCATTAATTGGATCTCTGGGTACAAACCAGGCTGCCACTGTACCTTAGTTTCACTGGAACTGCAGAATAATAGGCAAGTGCTCTGTGTCATATAAAAGCATCGCTATTTGTGCATGAAATGCACTGCATACACACAGAAGAATATCATTTATGTGATCTTCTTCCCATATAAACATGAGGATCTTTTTTTAAAAAATATTTTTAAAAATACAGTTTGGTATGAACACATGGCATCAGGGTTAGTTCAGTCAACAGAGTTGCTCCAGATTTATTCAATGTAACTATGACCAAAGTCTCGCTGTCACTCGCCTAGCAAGATGCATGATCTCTCTCTGCAGGATGCTTCGCTTACCTCTTGAAGTCTTAGGCTGCTCTGTTTTGAATTTGTAAGGATCAGATTATCAACACGTATTTATTCCTCCATTCCAAGTATGTGTCTCATACTGAAAAGCTATTTCTTATATATAATAACCATATTCTATTGGCTTATGTGTAGTAGAGGGAGGAGCCTAACACAGAGGATTTCTGAACACAGGCTTTATCTTTTACTTGGAATGTTACTAGCACTTAGAATTTACCAGTACTGGGAAGGGCTTTGGCTGAACCCCTTGGAACACAGACACCAAGGCAGCAGGGATCAAACCACTCATTACCACATCTTCAGAGCTCTGATTCCTTAGGTGAAAGGAGGCTAGTTCAGATATTGTTAATCAGAGCAGCTCCAGGACTGCTCACATCTATACATGCTTATCTAGCTGTCAAATGGCTGTTCCAGCAACAGGAAGAGGCACATACCATATTAATGCTGGAGAGAGGAGTTTAGCCCAGGTCCCCTCACAAAGCTAATTTCAAAGTGATTAGATTTTCTCACTTTGTGTTTCTCTCCTGTACATCAGGGTGACAGAAGATTCAAACATGTTCCAACTGGCTGTGCAGTCAAAAGTAACTGTAAGAGTAAACTGCAGTCACTCACTTGCATTGGTAGCGTGCCAGACTGAAGTCTGTATCTCGCAGTCGGTAGGAGCTGCAAAGGAGCTTCAGATTCTCCAATATTGTACACGTCTTTGGTGTCACAGAAAGACAAGTACCGTGTGTTAGTAGGCAGCAAACATGCACAGCTAGAAAGGAGAGTCCAAACCTGCTGCCATCCCAGATGATACTAATACATCACTTGCTGTTGTTTTCCCCATGTACCAATGACACAAGGCATTACCAGCATACACCATTGAGAATGAAGGACACCATTTGTCAGGACCTTCCTTTTAGCTTAGTTTCTTCTGCATGAGGTGCAAAAGGCATTACCTGCTGAAGAGAAGTTTTTTGAACCAAAGTGCAGCTCATGTGCTTTGAATTAATTTTCAATATTGCTGCCTCAAAACTGAAATTAAAATGTTACACCTTGTTTGCTTAAAAGTCCTAGTCTCTGGAGTTTTTCACTGAGGAGAACTTCCTTCTATAAGTCATTCCCTGGCTTCAGCAGGACCTACTTGAAAGAAATGGACTGATCTGTATTGTGGTATAAAAGATGCTCTTCACTGCATGCAAGGTGGGACCTTAGGGTATATTGTTACCCTTAAAGTTTTAAAGATTCTGCACCAGGAATAATAATAATAATAAAACCACAAACGATCCATGAGCCAGCCCATTGTCATGGGTGTTTGGCAAAAAAAGACAAGAACTGTTTTTGCTGCTGTCATTCCCAGCTACGCTTTTAGATAAAAGCTGGAAGTTGGAGTGGGAGGCACAGTTCCTACTCCGCATGTGTCTGGCTCAGGATAGAGCTATTGCTATGAATGATAGTACTCAGGCTAGCTAATTTGGGGAAGTCTTGTCCCATACACAAACACAAAGGGAATTCCATTCTAAGACAGATGCACAACTCCTGTGGGTGACAGCCTGTTTCATGTTAAAAACACATTTCAGTGGTGGAGGAAAGCAGTAATTTTGACATTGTGGTTGGCCTTTGGCAACTGCAGCCTGCATTCTGGGAGCAGCTGAAGAAAGCTAGAGAGGTAGCAAGGTGCATAACATAAAGAAAGCTTCCAACACCTTATCTGCATCTTATCTGCAACAATCTCCTGGCATTTCATGCTTCTAGCTCCTTGCATGAATTGCAGTCAGTGCGAGTTAGCATTTTATTCTACATTGCTGCCTAGATTTTTTTTCAACCCACTTTGTAAATTGCAATTCCACCTGCAGGTTTTTATCCAGAAATGTAATTTTCTGCACATGAATAAATTATTCCATTACTGTTACTCCAGACTACTTCAGTTAGTATTTTGGGGCCTCCTAGAATTAATCCTTCACAGTGGAACCTGAAGCCCATTGTGTTAGCCTTTAACACTGCTATGAAAAACAGCAGTAAAAAGACTCAGTAAGCAAGAATCATACCTGTATCTCTCTACTGACTTATGTGTACATTACCCTAGAGAATGATTTTGCTTGTAGGGAAAAGACCCAGACTTCATGAAAGAGGAGAATGAACAATATTTTTTTAACAAGTAGACCTAGGGGTATGTGCAACTCCTGCCCAAGCAGTTTTCCAAAACCAGATGTCAGGTCATCAAAGTGCTGCCTGCTTGTGTTGGGCAATGTGTGCACCTGAGCTGATCCAGATTTCATAAATTTTTCAAGTACTCTCATATTCTAGTCATGTACCCCTTTGGCATTAGAAATGCTCATGATCCGCACATTTCCAAGAATTGTGTCTTATTTTGACCGTCATAATTCCTCTATATCTTGCTTCTGAATAGTTAACCTCCAATTCTTGTGCCAATCTTAAATGTCAAGGCAAGTAATGTGGCCTCACATGATGTTATGCTACAACTCGGAGTGATCTGATTTCTGTACAGAAGCAGTGTGTGAGATGGCCAGTTAGCTGGTGTCTAAAGAGAGTCTCCTGCACCAGAATATGGTGTAGAGAGCTTTGAAGTACCACTGCAACTAAACTGACTCAGTTTTGTTCAGTAAGTAGCAAAACTCACTGAGAATACAAGTGAATACACAGGATAGATGTCAATGCGAACGGTTGTCCCAGAGTTATAGCAGAATTCAATCACTCATCTAGTGAATAGGGTTCCAAAACAAATCCTCAGTCTCTTAGTTGTACATACTTATACTCTGTGTTGATTTAGAAAACGTTTTTCATAAAATCCTCCCTGGACTCAAATTCATAATCTATCATCTGTTTACTTACAAAAGACGAGAGAGAATTATCTGTAGAACAGTTCCCAGTATGGTAAGTTTCTTAAGGCATTAGACCTCGTGATTAATTTCATCTTGTTTAGCTCTTGATTGTTTTTATAAGGGTGTTTAATAAAACAGAAAAACTGCAAAAACCAAGCCAGGCTGAGCGCCTAGCATTTCTGCTTGATGTTAAAAGCCTGTCTTTTTCAGTAAATGACACTAGGTGATTCTGAATGTTGCAGTTTAAAAATAGTTTCTAAGTCATCAAGCCAAAAGTCTGTAGGATTTTTAAAAAATGATCTTTGCCAGATGTTCTGATATTAAAATAAAGCAATAGTGAGAGTGTTATGTACTAACGAGAATGGTGAGAATATTGTACAAGTATCTCATAGAGATGCAATAAAAACCTGCAGACCCTTACTGAGATGCTGTGCAAGGTCCTTACAGACCTTGCTGAGAGGTATGCAGCAGCATGAACTTTGCCTACACACCTTCCTTGTCTAGTCTGTACAAGCTCCATTTCGGGAGTACGCTCAGTTACCACTTCAACTTATTACTGGCTGCAGATCAGTAAAACTCGACACAATGACTTTCAGAAAGCCAATGCTTGGTCTTGTCCACAATGGTGAAGACCATCCAAAGCCAACTGATTTTTTTGTCTTGAAGGTCAGATGTCACCTTATAAACACTTTACTGATTATCATGCCACGACTGTACTGATTCTGAGGTAGTTTTGCTGGTTTGTTAGTTAGTGTCTTAAAACTGTTAGCAATTGTACCTGTACCTCCTGACTTTCTCCAGAAGGATCCAAGTTGAAAACTTATTTGATTGTAGTAAGGCCTGGATCCTAAAGCCCTTCCTGAAGTAAGTCACCCCACATTTCCCAAAAGCCTAGTTTGCTCATAGCCAGTTACTGCTTTTCACTCTCTGCACATAAGTACTTTTACAGAAGTTACCACAGTTTCAAACACCAGGAACTGCCCATGGAATTTGTCTAAGCTATTCAAGGGATTAGTTGCAGATAACTGATGCTCTTCTGCTCCATATCCAAGTAAGGGTAAAGCATCTCAGGACCAAGCTTTCATAACAATCCAGGAAGGAACAGAGTTGTAAACAGATAAAGCTAAAAGATGGCATTTCCAAAACTGTGATCCATGTGACACAGCATCTGTTTCTCCCAGGAGACTGGAAAGCTCTAAAAGCCAGGAAGCCCTGGTCTCTGTACATGGTACATGGCCCTCAAACCTGGGCCCTTGGAAACCCCAAGTTATAGGCAGACCATCAGGAACCCAGGCAGGTTTCCATGGAAAAGCTGTGATTGGAGTGAATTCCACTGAATCAGAAAATTTCCATAAATGTCTGTGGTTTATCAAATTCATATCTGTTTTGTCAGACTATCAGGAAAGCATTAGTACTGCACTTCACATTAAGTTAGTATCCCTTTGTGGCAAACTTTTTACCATCTGTTTCTTCACATGCCCTGTCCAATAGACTACAGTTCATGGAATACATGAACTATACTTTCCTGCAGTTCTAGTTCATAGTGATTTTTTATATCAGGCTGTACTACATATCTGAATTGATACAAATCTTTTTTTGTATAGATAAACAGTTCCTTCTAGTTCAAGCATCCATCTCAAACATGATCTTAAAAAGCAGCATTCAAGTAAGCACCTAGGCTGAATCCCGAAGGAAACCTTTCTATTGGCTTCATTGAGGCTAGGATTTACCTTGTGTATGGTATGCCAGTGAAAAACAGCCTAGGTAGGCAACAAAAGCTGGACAGAATCCCATGTGTTTGGAAGAGGAGAACGCTTAGATATAAGAATTCATGCATAGCCACTCCAGTCTTCAATTGTTTTCAAAAAAATAATTGTTTTGAAGCTATTCCATTTTTTTATACAGTTGTATTGTGTTGCCTGTTTGTAAAATCTGAAAAATTTCTTCAGCCAGGTTCAACCTTTAAAGTTACAGGGTAAGTTCAAATCCATATCAAGTTTTGTGAAGCCTTGGTTGCACATCTTAGCCCCCTGCCATTACCTAATGCCAATGTTGGTGATAAAACAGTGCTATCCATATTGCTCACTCGTGGTCTTATCTTGATCGCACTAAAATTGCAGGCAAATGTCAGCATGGTCTGTCAACTTCTACACTGAAGTCTGAGCCCTTAGAGAATAAAGGCCAACCACAGAAACAAAGATATTTCCTTTTCAATTGATGCTATAACATCTTTATTCTATATGTTTTATATTGCTTCCACCAACAGGCTATGAATGCCAGAAAGAAAAGCTCAGATTGAAGCCAGTTAATTAAAAGGATTCACACAGATGGTTTGCCTGGTACTTTACAGAGCAGCTAATTAAAGCAATGTTAGTCAGCACCATTAAAATGCCAGATAAAGCTTTGAGAACAATCCTGATTAGGAAGCGAGGTTTACAAATAGAGCTTTGAGCAATGCAGTATATTTGCAGTTAATTAATCTAGTTCTAACATATCTTAACTAAGGCACAGAATAATGCATGCTGATATCAATATTAATGCCAAGATTTTTCAAAGTTCAAACCTGGCGCTTATTAAAACAATCCACAATGACTCTAATTTCACATTCTACAGGAGAATATGATATCATGAGGGAGTCTGAACTCCTCTAATTAGCCATGATTTAAAGAGCACTAGAAAAGAAACCAAGGCAAGTCCTAGCTGAGGAAAATCAGTCACACACAAGCAGAGAGAGAGAGAAACTACACCAGACAGAAGTTATATTTAGACATACAATATAAACAAAGCTTCCTTGCACTTCTAGACAGATGCTGTGTTTGGGGAGGATCAGTCATGCTCTCCAATATGCTGTCTCCAATATATGACTGTATATATTTTTTTGCAATAACAGCAATGTGGTCTTGATCTGAAAACTTATTCTAAACCTTATTTTATGCAACCAAATAGGCCCATTCACTTAATGTGCTAGAAGATAATCATATGCACAGGTATGTTCACCATAGCACCTAAACCATGGTCTTACTCCCTGTAATTGAAACTGACTTTTCTTGTAATTATTTCATCAAATAAGACTTCAAAATGGCAATAGAATTTCATCCCACATTCCAAAGATAGGCAGATATCCATGTGTTTTGGACCACATGCTATGATTTAGCTGTTATAGGCCTAACTTCTATGATCAACCTAAAAGAAATAGAGGTGAAAACAGTTACCTACTTCAACTCTCCACTGCTATTTTCCAAGCAATAAAAGGTTCACCATTTTCCTTCCCTTGTTTAGAAGCCACAGTTTGAAGGCATTTAGTGATTTCATAGTGAACTGAATAATGTGGCATATATCAAGGTAAATCTGCAGTAAAATTCATTCTCTTCATCCAATACTCTGAAGAGTCACAATGACTCACTCAAGTATTGGTCTCCGCAAATGTCCAACCACAAGCCAAACACTGCTTTTGGACAGGCATCCCATGCGGGCACAGAGGCTGCATGAACAAGGCCTCATAGCCAAACAAGAACCACCTGTATTCTCCTTTCATTTCTCCTTTCATTTTAATTTATTTCCAGTTCTACTGCTCTTGCAGTTGCCCAAGGGGCAAGGGGATAACTAAGGCTTTGGCAGTCTCTCTTTCTGCTTTCTGTGAGATGACTCTTGGAAAGCCCAAGAAACTACGGTGACATAAGTTTCAGAGTATAGCACAGACCTGAGAGGTGCCTCTTTTATTCATGTTTTCCAATATTTGTGCCTAATGGGACAGTAGCTGAATTCGTCACTTGAATCTTTTGCTGATGACTTTCAAAGGATGTTTCTTAATTAAAGCATACATCTTGCCATTCCAGAATGTGTATTACTAGCAAACCATACAGAAAGTGCTGAAAGCACTGCATTTCTATGCCAAGCTCAGGTTTGTCAAAACTCTGTATTATTGATAAGATTCTGGAAAGGTATCATTAGACACCCTTGATTGCACTGAAATAATGGACACATTTGGTGCTTCAAAGGAGGAAGTGCACTTACCATGTCTGTCTTGAAGAGAAATGTAAGATCAGGGAAGGAACCCTAAATGGCTAACTTCTCCTGCCCTCGTCCTGCAGAATGTTCTTTGCTGACCCACTAGACTCCCAAATACTATAGTACATACATGCTCCACAGCCAGATTTGACATTCGCCATTCAAAATATTAATATTTGATGGACCAATGTAACTAAATATATGCTTTTATGGAAAACTAAATGTCAGTGTTTAATCCCGGTGCATGCCAGCAGAAAACTGCTCTTTCACTTGAGCTCCTAGCCAAAAAATGTGCATTCTGTGGTGGCACAGCTTCACAAAAAAATCTCCCCAGGTTTATCTGACAGATAACGAAAGGCGCTACACAAAACCTGAATTTTCAGCTCAGGTTTCTTTTACATGAAAGCCCAAACCCACTGAATGAAATTTCAGCTGCATTCCTAGAAATCTGCAGTGATGCAGGCTCCAGGGAACAAACGCTCCACTGTTACTTCCATAGAGCTCTTGTTCAAAATGTCTTTTCCCATGCTGAGATGCTAAATTCATATGATTGTGAATGTATAGTGCCAAATTCACTGCCTAATAGGTATCAGGTGACTTACATTTCATAGGTAAAGTACAATCCCTTTGCACAGTTCATAAACTGCTAATAGTTAAACAATCTAGAGGATGTTTTAATATAAGATGTGGATAGCTTTATGTCTTAGAAGAAAATTTAACCCATGTGGTGCAGGACTTGATATGATCTTGAGTTGAAACAGGAGGTTTCAGGTTTGAATTGACACTGCCATCTTATACACTTTGTCATATGCACTCATTTTCACATCTGACATTAAAATGCATGTCAGAAAAAAATCAGCTTTTGGGTAGCTTTTGAAGTCTGCCTTTGACAAGTTTTGCCCATTTTGAAAACAACAGCGGCCACAAATTGTGACGGTCACTAGGAACAAACACTTGCATAGTACATAGTTTTCTCTTGACACAGTTCCGTCATCAGTATCACCACTCCTCCACCAGAAGGCTTGTGCCTGTGGATGTCATGGAATCATGCATGCTCTGTGGCACAGCCTGCTACCCTATAACTAAGTCTTCCAGGGGCTACAACACTACAAACCATTAATAAAATGTTACCAGTACTAACAAGGGCGAAACCATGCTATAACAGTGCGATTGATAGTGGGGTTCTGTGTGTATACAGGACCTAATGCCTTCTACATTAATGCACAAAAAAGCTGTCTAACTAGCAGGCACATAACTGTATCTGCCTGTCCTAATACCAAATGCTACAGCAGACAGCAGGAGAAAATACAGCAGCATGAGACATGACCATCAGTGCTGGCACTGCAGCTAATTATTGGCAGCCTAAGATTAACTGGGACAGTCAACTCAACACATGAATTACTAAAGTTCAGCAAAATAGCAGCATATCACTTATATTTTGTAGCATGACAAAACTTGTCCTTTTATGATAAAGGAAGGAGAAGGGAAGCTTTTCCTCCCCTGTATTTGTGATATCACAAGTTGTCAAGAACATTTGCATGAAGTATTCCTTTCCCATTGCTTCCAGAGGACTCCCTTTTCTCAGTAAGCAGCAAAATCACCGGGAAATCCTGTGAATACAATGGCACCACCTACCATCATGGAGAAATGTTTGTGGCAGAGGGTCTTTTCCAAAACAGGCAAGCAAACCAGTGTGCCCAGTGCAGCTGCTCAGTAAGTAACATGATTTGACAGAGACCTGCTCTGTCTGTGCTTCATTTCTCCTTTCTAGAAGACACGCCACTGAAATATAAGCAATACATAGCAAAGGCCAGGAATGGAGAATTAATGCTGGAACTCATGAAAATGCTCAGAGCCAGTCTGCAGCATCTGGTATGTGCCAGGCTGCCTTTTATTCAAACACAGTGCACAAAGCTTACCCCTGTCAAGCATCTGCTGTAAGTGAGCTTACAGTGCAGAGGCAGCAGGTAAAATATTGATACTTAGCATATATAGAATATTTCACTTCAACCTGACTGGAACATATGGCAAAAAAAAAGAAGCCAGTGACTGAAAGTGAATTCATTTGGACTGAATGATAAGTAAAGACCCCCACAGGCTAGGAGTGGACAGCTCTGTGAACTGACACTGGGCCACAGAGCCATTTCTGAGATGTCACCAATTCAAATCCAGTATATTTGAGAGGTCACCCAGTGACTCTTCAGAGCCAGTGTCTGAACCAAAGCATCCCTCTCAGTCCAACCAGCTCTTCAGTATCAAGCATTAACAACTCTGGACCTCCTCTGATCAAATCATCATCATATTCTACATTAACTACAAATTTGACAGGCCAAGTACTGAACAGACTTTATGACTTTTAGTTGCTGCTAAGCTATATCTCCAGTTCAATATTAAGATGCAACTAAGATAGAGCAGGTGCGAGAATTTACACTGGGTGATTTTAGCACCATAATATCAGTTACATTTTCAAACTAGTAATTGCAGTTCTTCCCCCTGCACACTTTTAACTCTTCCCTTTTCCCCATTTTTTAAAGAACAGGACCTCCTTCTGTGCAACACCAAATTTTTAAAAAGCTATTCAGACTTTTCATTGGTCTAATATTCTGCTTCTGCATACTAGAGTGGCATTTCTGTAAACACATACTAGATTTAAGCATGTCCATTAAAAATGCATATGCAGTACCAGAGGAATCGGGTGACTCCTGAATTATCCTTGTGTTTTACTGGCAGGAAGGAAATGTGTACTGTGGGCTGAAGACTTGTCCCAAATTAACTTGCTCTTTCCCAGTTTCTGTTCCGGAGTCCTGCTGTCCAGTTTGCAGAGGTAAGTTCGAGTACAACCACAGAAGAACAGGCTCTGAATTTACTCCTTCCCCTGGCACAGCCCTGTCTGTGCACCAACACTGTTACTCGGGACACTGTCTGCAAGTTTCCCATGTACTTACAATCTAGTGCATGTTGGGAAACTAAACCTTGAATGCAAGCAAGGTAACATCACTACCTTTGTTTTCCAAAATTGAAACAAGGAGAGAATGCACTGATGATAAAGTTGCATCCCCATAGTGAGGTAAATCAAGGCTTCAAGTAATGTATTGAAATAGCTGTCATTGCTCTGGGTAGAAGAGCTTTGCAATAAAAGACGAGCTTCTATCTGACATATTACCAGACCTGCTCAAGTTATGCAAGACACAAGAATTTCAATTCAGAGGGTAAGGCCAGTCACTCCAGTTCAAGTTAGGTGTCAGTTGATACGCAGGTGACTTCAGTATTTTACTAGCAATTTTGATTTAGGTCTTGTACACACAGGGAGCTTGATTCTAGAGGCCCTTCCCAGCCTTTCTGAATGTCTAAACCTAAATAGCTGTCTAAAAGACCATCTAAAGATCTGAGAATTTCTAAATGTATTTTATCTTACTGTTAGTATTGTGGCATTTGAATCACCACTTCTAGGCTATGTAAGCACCTATGGCCAATTCTCAAAGGTTCAGATGAGCACCCAAAGGTACCTATGGTTTTCAGAAGTGCCACTCTATTGATACCAGCGATGCCAGGCTGCATTTGAAAAATTCTCCTGCTTGCACCTTTGTGCAGCCATATCCTTTTGGGATTCTGTTTGTTTGAACCCATTACTTTTGCATGGTAAAAATAAGGAGTAGTATATTGCCAGTTGTATAATTTTGCCTGTGATGCTAGTTGTGAAGCACGAACTAGCATAGTCCCACAGTCCCTGTCCTAAGGAGTTTACTGAACACACATGCTGGACAAAAAGCTCCGAGCGGTGAAGCCAATAAGAGGGTACTTCAGAGTGCCTCAGTGCTTAATAATGCAGCACGATGCTACAGCACGCTTGGAAGGAATGAGTTCCTGGAGAGAAGCTGTGTAAGTCATGTCAGTGCAGCAAGCTGTCTAAGCTATTTAACCGTGGAGATGCAGCAGTAATTAATTTCAGTGTGGCACCCTGTAGCACCTGAGCTAATCTTTTGGCAGGGCAATGCTGTGTGCTGCATAAATACATCAGCTCAGTCAGAGCAAGTATGAGGATCTTTATGCAATACTTCTTTGTGTGGACATGGTTTCTCATTCTTTGCTGTTTTGCCATGTTAGTCCACAGTATCTTTATAAATATTGAAACATTTTGCCAGGGAAACTGCTTATTAAGCTTTCTGATCTCAAGCAGACAAGGTGACAGTTCTGGCTTCCCAGGGTGCGATTTAGTGATATACTGTTTTAAATTAATACATTTTCAGTTAATTAAAGTAAATCCTTGCTAATCATCTGATTCCTAGTATCTGTTCCCTGATAGTTATTTGAGCTGTATTTGAAACAAGTCTCTTCCAGTTACAAAAATCAAACTGACTTTCAAAGTTAGAAGTATCAGACACATCTATGCTGTAAAATAGCCTTACGCTGGAGAAATCAGTCACTTCAGCCAGAGAGAGAGTCACTAATGAGAAACAGGTTCATTAGAATTTCCATATGAGAGGTGAGATTAAATTGCATTATGCAGTAGAAATGACCCAGTGTCTGCACTGATGCAGGGTTTTTTTAATGTATTCCACTGTCTGTTACTTACTTAAAATGTTAAAATGCCCATTTATCTTGTAATCAACTTTGGTCTTTTCAATACGGCATGTTTTATCTCCCCTTTGTGATTCTCACAAAATGCAAACCTAATCAAAAATTTTGTGTCAAGATCTAGCACAGCTCATGGGGAGGAAACTGAGTCGGTTTCTGCTCCTTGCATGCTAAGTATGTTAACATAATTGATTACAATTTTGCTGATTTTCCTATTCATTCCTCTACTAGTGACTCGAGAAGGTTCCAAACACTACTGTTCAGATGCTGATTTATGTTAGGATCCATCTTCCCCTTAACTTAAGAGGCAAGCTCTCATAAACTGCATAGAGGATAAAATGCTAATACATAGTATGCACTAAGCTAGTGGTGATGGATCTGACTGATGATTTAACTCTAGAACTGGGGGCATACCTACATCAGCACCATGGCTCTCCCAAGCCAGTATCACGCACTACTACTGCTGTAGCAGCTATGTTGCTTCGAGGACCCAAGCCCACGGTCTGCACCATTAATGTAAGGCTCCTGATGTGTTGGTACTGCACTGCTGCGTTCCAGCGCAATGCTTGGCACATCTAGAACTAGGCTTTGAGCCACTAGCAAAGCAGTCTTATCTGTACCTGTATCTGAATTCCAAGGCTGGGATAAATTCCAGGCTTAGCTCCACACTAAACGATTTCTCCTGTTCTTGCACAAGTTTCCCAAGAGTCAGATATCAGTTCAAGTTCCATGGCTTGTCTTATCAAGGAACGCCTCTAAATATGTCTCTAAAACTTCTTAAAGCCACATTCTATCTCTAGCCTGAACTAGGCTATAATTTTTTCCTGCTATAATTTCTATCATAGCTCATGCTTAGTTATGTTTGTATTTATGAAGTTGTCTTTACAAAGAGAACAACTGGACACTTACTCCTGAATAGAAACTGAGCATTTCTTTTTTCCAACTTTCCTTTCCAAGAAACACATGTTTAGCTGTGAGGAACCAGAGCCTGACTTCGCAAGTACCTCCCATTCATTCTCAAAAGCATGCATTACTTCCGCATCACATGCACAAATCACAAGTGCTCCAGCAAAACCTTTTCTCTTTTAGAAGACAAGTCAGAATGTCCTTGGTGCTATGAGCCCTATCCTGTAGTACTTTTGTTGGCCTGATTCGAAAAAAGCAGTGCTGAACATTTCATGCTCTCTATGTGCAAATAAAGGATCCTATGAGCTTAGATGGGATTTGGTTTTAGTGGGTCAGCTTCTTATACATCCTGCCATAACTCATTGGATGCGCCTGGCTTCCTGAAAGAGTTGCTGGTTTGCGTCTAGTGAGTCATGCACTGTGCATAGCCATCACTTCTATTTATGAAACAGAGTATCTTTGTCAAACAGATGAAAGTACCTTCCTGGTTCATAACCATACCTGGGGGTGAATTGTGACTTGGCAATTTTTATTAAATGAAGCATAAATAAGAGGGAAAAAACAACCATACAGATATGGGGACAAGAATTTGCAGGACTTTTTCTTGATATGTATAATACAATGTTATTTATTAATGGCTACACTTCACAGCTGACTACAAAAACCTAGTTCAAGATTCAGTTCTCAGGAAGTTACATGTCACTTGAGCAACAGTTAACTGTGCTTATGGCTTCACACTGCCCACAGCAGATGGAAGGTCACACAGTTTAGCTTTTCTCTGTAAGCTAAGTCATGTCTCCTCAGCTTTGCCTGAGATCACATAGCAAATGGTTGCAGGAAATCACCTTGCTCATAGCATCTTGTTAAGCTGCACAAATCTGACAGTAAACCTTCATCTTGAGTTTGCATAATGCATGGGAAGAGGTCTTCCTTTTGATCTTTATAGAATCTATTACAATAAAGTCAGGCTACAGACTGGATGCAACCTCCAGCTTCAATTTAGCTGTAAAGGTGGATGAGACTTTTCTCTTAAGTATCTCCCAAGGTGTTGCACAATTAGTCCCCTAACTTATACTGCTCTGATTCATGTACAGGAGATGGAGAATTATCATGGGAACATTCTGATGGAGATATCTTCCGGCAGCCAGCCAACAGGGAAGCCGTAAGTGTGACCTACAATTTAAAGATAGATTTTCCTGCTGTGCTGTGCACGCCAGTACACTGGGGGGAAGAAAGAGAAAAGGATGATAACAGGTCTGAATATCTACTGCTTCATCCTGGGTTCTGTGAATCTAGGCCAAAATAGGCTTCTTCCACTTCTGGAGACCCTTTAATAAACTCAACCTGAATTCATGAATAATGATGAATTAAACTCCCATGAGCTCCTGTGGGTTCTGGATTTGGTCTTTGTTGTATATGCTTTGTAAGAATAAAATCCTACAGCATCTTGTTTGCTATGCAAGCATTACTTTTAAATCGTAATTGCAAAAACTTACTTCCCAGTTGACATATACACTTGTATGTATTTACTTTAGGGGCTTCACTACCCCTGGGGCTAAAAGTATCCATTAACCACTTACTCCTCGAGAGATTATTTTTATAACAGCATTTTGAGAGAATATGAAGAGCTTTTAAGCATTAAGTGCTCTACCTAAATATATAAACCAACAGGTCTTTGAATCAGTGAGAAGAATCATGCCTTCTAAAATAACTGCTGTAATATACACTAGCCCTTCATGCACTTCATGGGTATTTCAGAAAGTAATTCTTTGAAAACAAGTGTTTTTGCTGTAGAAAACACACTGCACACTACTACTACTACTACTTTCCTTTTCAAATAAAATGAGGTTTCTCAGTCTGTAAGACAGATTCTAGTGAGGTTCTGCTCAGTCTGTGCAAACCTACCACTGGCCATGCATGAGAGTTTAAAGCTGCAAGGAAACAAGAAGCTGGACAGTCATTCTGGACATGCTCTGCCACTGAAGTCCCCACAGAAAATAATTCTGATGAGGAAAACTAGACAGGCTTACAATTCTTCTCATCTAATCTTTAAGCAGAGTAGACAACAGTAAAGTAGGTATCTAGCTCTGCACACCATTTTTAATACATGGATAAAAATAGGTATTTCTGGGTTGTGATTCATCTCCTCATGATACAGACATGCACAACATCCACAGCAAGTCAGGTTCTAAAATGGCCTCTCTGTCCATTGACTTGGTTAGGGACTTCAGATGACCTGCTTAGATAAAGACACCACTGATGTGTACAGTCTGGTGAGATGCGTTACCACTACCTATGTGTAGATGACTTCATTACTGTGTTAACTGTCTGCAAAACCCGAATGGTCTTTATTTATTATGGTGCCATTCATTACACGTAATGATGATGCCCGTGTTAAGCTTCTAGTACAGCCTTTTCCCCCATGTTGATTGGAATGAGACATTTACTTTCCTGCTCTCTGCCTCCAGAGACACTCATACCATCGCTCCCACTATGACCTGTCACCCAGCTCGGCGAGGCAGGTAGTCAACATTCCACGATTTCCCAATGCCAGGAGTAACCGTGGAGTCCTACCGGATCCCCAGCAAGCTTCAGGAACAATTGTACAAATCGTCATCAACAACAAGCATAAGCACGGACGAGGTAAATACAAGTACTTCTTATAGTATTACTATGAGTCAGGAATCAATCACCTATAGCTCAAAAAGACTTCTCAAAATATACAGCAGAATCTTGGAAATTCACACTGGTATCAAGAGACCCAATGCAAATCAGGGAGGCAAACCCCGATAAGCTATTAAGGATGCAAAATTAGCTCATGACTGAGATCAGTTGTGCCTATACATACAACAGTGCATTTCACTCTGCAAAGACACTACGCTGTTGTGTTGCTCCCTGAATTACTTTGTGGGATTGTGCTACATGATTCTAAGAACACATGCAGTGGTCACTCGGGAAGTGAGCACTTTGTGCCGTGAAGGACACCATGATGCCTTTGGATTTGCTAACTTGTTCACACAGTGACTTGTCCAGTAGGAAATTATTTGTGGTTATTTTCTTTACTGTCTCCTGTTTTGTAACTTTACTAGCTGTAAAGAGCATGTGTTTAAACTGCCCCACAAATCTCAGACCATAAAGTTTTGCCATAGTATCAAGAGGTTTTCTGCCCCCAAGACTTAGCAAATTATTCTCCAGAAAGACAATATCATGACTTCTCCCACCTTAAGCTAGTGGCCTGAGACAGTGGGATGCAAGGGGTGCTTTTCCTCCTCCCTGGCTAACACTAGAGACAGAGTAGGCAGCCTGTACTGGATGCCTGAGCTGTAAAGTGCCAAAGTTAACCAAGATAATGAATCTCACCCTAAGAATCCTTTAGTGCCTTCTGATACTATAATACAGTGCATATTACATTCTGGGGACAGCAGAACTTTGAGCCTACATGCAAACCCTACCCAAACATGACTAAGCTGTATTGCTGGTACATAACAGGAAGGACAAAAGTAGAGTGAAAATACCAATTCACCAGTCAGTGGGACAGGAGGTTCTGCGCAATAAAAAGGGTGGGATGCTCAGTTCCCACAGTAGATGCACTTTGGTGAACAGAGGTCTGCGGGAACAGGCCTAAGAAACCATAGAAGAAATAGCTGTAAAAATGCATGTTCGGAAGAGCATCTGTCCACAAATACCAGTCAGTACACACTGAGAAACTACCCACAAAGAGTTAAAAGCCCTTGTATTGGGGCCAACTAATCTTTTAAGGTATTAACTAACAGAAGGAATGTTGGCCATAGGATCTTTATTATCCACCTGAACAAGCACGAAAAAACATTCAGATCATGCCAGTGTTTTATGTTGAATCTAGGAGCAGGAATCTCCATGCAGTGCAATATCTTTGACATGTAATTCACACATGAAGACATCATCAAAGCAATTTCTAACTGATTTGTTTCAGCAAATAAAGAGCATACAGACGAACAGCATATTTCTGGATGCAGTATATAGTAACTGCCGCAACTTCAGACACTTGCTGCCTGGAGAGTGTCTGAGAGATCCCCATGATGGAAAAAAGGAATGCTGACTGTGTATTTTCTTTTGTTCTTGTGCAATTAACAAGTGTTGTATTAATTAATGCACATATCCCTTGAGACACATTTCAACACGTTAAAAAATAAACACACAACAACTCTCCTGACATGCAAATACTGTGCAGTTGCACGGGTACAGATTTATCATTCTAAACATGAAGAGAACTAAAAACAGGGCATCAGGGAACTAGGAGTTATTTGGTGTATTTTGGCTTCTACTGGAGGCTTCATCTGCTACCTCAGGTAATTACTTAACTGCTCTGTGCTGAACAAACCCTTAAAACAAAATACTTATCTACACAATGTTATGTATTATCCCTTCCCCTGTCACAGAGAAATTGTGAAATATTTATGTCCATAAAGGATCTGGAGAGCTCTAGCTGGGGAAAAAAATCCATTAAAGCATAAATACAACTAATAATAACAATAAAATAAGCATGTAAGAAGATTGCTGAGTGGCTGAGTACTTACCAGTTTTCTCATTTACAATTTTTTCTCCCATATTATTAGTATACACTTAACACTTTGATTTTGAGAAAAAAAGATGTTTCCTACCTCTAAAATAAAAATGTGTCTTAAGAAAGAGTTAAAAAGTAGCAAATTATAAACCAAATGATAGCATAACCCCATGAAAGACAATACATTGCAAAAAATACTCCCCATAAATCTTAGTAACTCAGTAAAATATAAGCCAGTTGGTCACATCTGTTACCAGTTAGATGTAAATTTCAGATTACAGATAAAAATTAAATTGCTTTTGAAAGTTACAGGCAAAATAGGAACATATTTTACAAATAAAAGCATTAATAAAAATGATGGCATATTAGAAGAATTGGAAATATTTACAACATATCCCAGCTTCCCTTTAGTTGCTTTTAGAAATCAGGCAGTGTCCTTTCTTTCACCTTGTTAGAATTAGTTTGCATTTTTCTTTGTGTTTATAAAATATTTAAAAAGAAAGAAGTAAGGTTTATAGGACAAACGCAAACATGGTGTAAAGTGATATAATTTCCATTAACTGCTGGGTGACCCAAACTGGCTTCTGCTCTCCTTGTGTCATCTGTATTTCTCTGTCTCCCAAGGGCACTGATGAATAAATATTCTGAGGTGCTTAGATTCTATTGGAATGCAGTCCCATATGCATCCTTTCATGCTAATGTTTTCTTGTGATTCCAAAAGCCAAATGTCTCTGTATACCTATAGACATATATATTTCCACAAAGGCCATTAAACTTCATTTTGCAACATTCCCTTGCTTTGTTCTGTGTTGTATAGCAGGAACTGTCATTCAAAAGCAGTAAAAGGCCCAGGTGGCACTAATCCATCCTGCTGATAGCAGGGCTCTCGCTGCAAAAGCTGTGTTCAGCTAATGGCAAGAAAAGTTGTGCAGATGACTTAGTAGCAAATGTCATAATCCTGTCATCTGCAGATTCAATTCTAGAAGGCAGAGCCAATGTAGTGGGCTGTGTCCCGTGTGTGGACTGAGATTAGGAGGGGAAGGAGGAGTGAGTTTTGTAACCTGGTTAATGATGTGCAACTGAAATTAGTGCACTGGAGAGGAGCTAGTCAAATACTTGACTCGGCCACCTTCACTGTTCTCCTCAAAACAGTGGTGGACACTTGTGTCCGCAGAGTTGGAATCAAGGCAAAACTTCTCAGAAAACGGTGATCACAGGCTCAGGGTCATTTTCAGCAGCAAAACTCCAAGTTAAATTAACAAGCAGAGAAATGGGCCAGAGACACTAACAAACTATGTATAAAGACACTGCTTTAAACAAATGTGCATGAATCAAATGAATATTCATAGAGAGGTAGCCAGTGAACATACCTTTTCCAGTTGTACTCTTTCTTCCTTTTTTCTTCTTTTGTAGTTTGTGTCTCAAATGGCAAAACATACTCACATGGTGAATCTTGGCATCCTAATCTCCGGGCCTTTGGAATCGTAGAGTGTGTATTGTGCACCTGCAACATCACCAAACAAGAATGTAAGAAAATTCATTGTCCAGAACAATATCCCTGCAAATACCCTCAGAAAGTAGAAGGAAAATGCTGTAAAGTCTGTCCAGGTAAAACAAAGTTGATCGCAGACCACCTTTTTGCTGTGCATGTGAAGGGGCTTGGCTCAAGCCTTCTGGTCATGATAAGATCTGATGAAAGCAGCAATAGCTATGCCTGTTGTTCTCATGTGTGTGCAGAGCTCTCAGTGTGAGACAGGCAGAGCTGCCTGGCCAGCCCTGCTGTTCACTGCTGTTCCTCAAATGGCGGGTTGCTGCCTTGGGCACGTATGTTCTGATCAGTCACTGCCTTTCTCTCTACTGTTAGCATGACTTCCTGACACTCATTTCCAAAGAGAATATTACAGAAACATACACAGAAAGTTCATTACTGTCAAAAGACTCTACCATCTTTCCCCCACTGCAGTGCCCACAGAACCTTCAACTCATTTTCTAGCTTGTGAAATTTGCACAGAGATAATATAATTTCTGCTTTTTAAAACATACCAGAGGGATTCAAAACCCCTGATTATAAATTCACAGGTATCAGTTATGTAACTTAATCCTTAAAATAAGTAATAACTTATCACAAATCTAGCATCGTTTCTGTGCTGCACTAATGAATAAACTTACATAGGTACTACTTATTAAAATCAATGCCTACAACTAGTGAAAAATCTGCTAATATGAATCTGCTGATGGTCTGCCAAACAGCCAGCCATGTTGCACACGATCTAAAGAGTAAAGGGGTGTCCAGTTCCCTTCTGTGCCTTTAGTCTTCTAATCTGGATGGTCCATTTCTGTGTGTTTGGTGATGCACTGGGCAGAAATGCTCTATGGAAATGAGTTGTTCAGTCATATCTAGAAATCCTTCATAGAATGCGCACTTCCCATTTTCTCTTGCTAGCCTTGCTTACTGGGAAAAAGCACAATGCAGTGGCAGTAGGCAGGCAGGAGATGCGTGTCTAGATCCTGTTGGATACTTCTGAATCCGAGATCCACAGTTTTTATTGGGCTCATTTGAGATGAGAACAGTCACCAAAGCCTGGCTGACAAACTTCAATAGAAAATTTAATAGCAAAAAGAAAGCTACAGTCTTCTTCTTTGAGATTCTACATGCCAATTTTTAAGAAAACTGAACCTCTTCCTGCAGTCTGTCTTGTGTGTGTGGAGATGTATTAATTATTAGTTTTTACCACAAACAGCAGTCCCAGTTTCTGAGTTGCATCATCTCTCTTACATGCTTGTCCAACTTCCAACTACCAACAGAATAATTACAATTTCTACTTATATGTTCTACAACTTTAGCAGATGGGCAAGAGATTATGTGCACTGTGGCTAGCCCAGGCTTGTGCTGGTCAGCTGGTTGCTGCCGAGCAAAATGCAAACCTTGGAGGTTCTCTCTGTCCTTTTCCTCCGCAAAGCATTAATTTGGGTCTCTTCATTCTGCCCAACCACCGATTTTCAATTAGTTATTTTATTACCTCTGAGACTTCTACCATTATTTCAAATATGCCTGAAAAGTGGACAACAGGTTCAAAAATTGTGAGGCATTTCACTGACCATGTGGTTTTTACACAGCTCATTTCCTTATGAAACTGGATTATAAAGATGAGTACTGTCTTGCCACCATAGACAGGCCATCAGAACCTAGCAGTACAAAACACTGGGGCTTAGCTGGAGGTGGATTTAAGTGGCCACACAAGTGAAAATTCTACTTTTAAATTAAACTTGCTTGGCTATTGGTGCCAATTATGTTCTGGAGGACTTGATTACAGCTGCAGTATGTGTTTTGGGCTTTTTTTAAACAGAAGAAGTGCCAAGTCAAGCCTTTGACAACAAAGATTACTTCTGTGGGAAAGAGACATTTCCCGTCTATGAATCCATTTTCACAGAGGAAGGAGAAACCATCAGAAAAATTGCGGTAGAGACTGAAAAGCCACCTCAAATAGAAATACATGTGTGGACAATTAGAAAAGGTGAGTTGAGCAAATTCTTTCTTTCAACAGTGTATCAACTTCCATTAAAATCCCAAGACATTTTACAAATCCAAGTGTCTTGAGACTGCTGTTCTGGCTATTTAGGATATTGGTATTACTGCCACTTCCAACATATTCAAGTTTTGCTGCACAAAAACATTAATAACACACAAAACTCTAGTTCTGCGAACTCCTGCCTTTCATTTTGAGCAAAAGCCCAATGACAAACAGATTGTCAGTAATACCTGTGTAATTTATTGTGGAGAAAGGGGTAGTAGGGTTTCAACCAAGCACCTGGAGGTTCTTATTTAGGATGGACCAAAAAGCTTTCCAGTGAAATCAGTCTGCCCTATCTGCCTTAGTGCTGCTACACCCATGGTGGTGTAGAATACAGGCAAAAAATGTGTCAAGGATGGAAACAATATCTTTTACTAGACTAACTGGTAAAATTAGAAAAAAAACCAGAAAAGCATTCAGAAGCTTAAGGACTTCTGCAAATCCTGAACTTTTAGTATAATAAAAATTATCTTCAGCCTCCTAAAAATCCTCTCTGTTCATCCTCTTTAAGGAAAAAGCATATGATCCTCATAGGAAACCCTTATATAGTGCAGCCCTTTACACAGAAGTGATTCATCTCTAGAATGCACTTTAAAGCACAAAGCCAAGCCCCAAGTGTGAGCAGAAAAGAAAGCACAGAGGATTGGATGGTTAATAACTAATGCATGTGTTCAAGAAGCCACAAAGCCTTGTGATGATTTGATAGCGTGGTTGTCTGCTAGCTAGCAACAGGCAAAATGGCATCTGCCTGCAAAATTATACTGTTTTTCTCCAAGACACTGCGATTTCGGCTTCTGTTGTAATCTTACTTTATTCATGCTAAGGAAGTGTTCAGTTGTGTTGGAAAAGAATTGGCTGATTCTCACACCCCTCACAAACTCTCCACAATCATAAATCCACACAAGGATTTACAGGGGAGCAGCAAAAAAAAAAAAAAAAAAAAAAGGGGGTGGGAAACAGAATAAAAAACAATAGGCTCAAAATCCACGTAATTGGTAAGGATTATTTCACAAGGTGACTTGACATGGCAGTATTTCTACATAAAGGCAGGACAGCAACCCAGGTTTAGAACAACAGGCACATTTCCAGTAATGTGTACTTCTCACTTCTTTGCTGAAGGGATTCTGCGTCACTTCTATATTGAAAAAGTGTCCAAGAGAGAATTTGAAGAACTTCCTTACTTCAAGCAGATAACAAGGACAACACCTAGTAAGTAAAATTCTGACCTTTTCAAGTTTCTATTCTCTTTGTAATCATAGCCTTGAAAAACATTTTTTTACTCAACGCAGATGTACTAATTTTCCTCCAGTACATGGCTTCAATATTTTATAAGTTTAGATTTAAATAATCAGGTGATAGCAATTTAAAATATAGACACACAGAACAGTAGTTCATGTCCATGCTGTCCTGCTCTCCTGTATTTTGATAAAATACAATATAGGCTGTTTTCTGTCTATACTGCCCTAAATCTGAAATACAACTGAGATGAGCACAGCAGCAGGATTTGGATTTATTTAAGTAACGTGTCAAGTTACCCCAATTTTTTAGAAAGTCATTTAGAAGGGAAAAGATTCAGAGGTGATTAAAGGAGTTCTTCTACATACATGTAGGTTATATTTGAAAGAAGCCTTTCCTATGTTCTTAACAATTTCTTCGTTATTAAAATCTGCCTTTTGAAAGGATATGTAATTCTTTAATCAATCCTGATTCAATTTCTTTTTTTTTTTTTTTTTTTTTTATTTCATCCAGCTTGGGATATGACACTTAATTTGATAGTTGAATTAAGGTATAGACATTTTTAGTTCCCAGTTCTTTTGCGTTACAAGTTGGCATTTTTTTCCTGAGGTCTCTAAGCAGGCAAGGAAGTATTTATCCCAGGAATAATATATTCTTGATAATACAGACCTAGTGAGAAGCAGACACCTTTTCATATAAAAAGTTTCCTAATTTTTATGCTGTCAGCCTTCTGTAAGCTTGTCTTTGTTATCTATAATACAGTATTCTAGTTACCAGGACAGTGGGCATTTCTATTAACATTATAAAAAATGTATGGAAATATTAATATCCAACAGACACAGTTTGTATTACACACAGGTAGGCTGAGTTCCCAGTGCATGAGACACTTAGACTTGTTTCCCAACTTTTAAATACTTTGGTTTACCATCAGAGTTAAATTTTCACGTCACTCTGTCATAAGAGTATCCAACGTCATAAACAGTTGAATAAATAGGCTCAACTTACAGTACTACTTAATCAAAGAAAGGAATAATATTCTGGTCCTTGTTTCTTATTTTCAACAAAGTTATTCTGCATGGAATATGTTATGTGATTATAAGATACTTTGAATATTTTCCATGGGAGGATTGGATATTCTGTCTTTGACCATTGTGAATCAGTTGGTCTGGAGAGTGCTTGTAAATGTCTTCACAGTTCCCTATGCTCTTTTCTAAGTCAGTATCTGTCTCCTTTGTATTTTTGTTTTCAGGCCAGTGGAAAATATTTAGCGAGGGAGAAGCTCAGATCAGCCAAATGTGTGAAAGCAGAGTGTGCAGGACTGAGCTCGAGGATTTGGTAAAGGTTTTGTACCTTGAAAAGTCTGAAAAGGGTCACTGTTAAGGGAGACAGCACTGGAGGGAAAAACACAAGAAAACTTATGAAAACTTGGATCTGCAGCTGGACTGCAGGCTTATTTTGCTTAAGTCAACAGTTGCCCTAAAAACCAAAACTATAATGCAGTAATTATTCACATCATGCACAGCAAATTTGCTGCTTTATGTGTAGTGGTCTGTGTCAACCATTCAAATATCTCCTCCAAAAGACTAGGAGGCTCTGTATTACTGGTGGGGGAAGGAGAAAGAAAGACTGTACTTTCATTTCTTTACAAGTTAAAAAGAGAAAACAGAACATTTTTATTATTATTATTTGGCAAGTTATTCAAACTAATGAAAAGAAGGACACCTAATAAATGTGCAGGAGCTATGGAGAGCATTATTTCCTGTGCTGAATTTATACCATTTCTGGTGTTGAAATGACTCATGGATTTTTTTTAGTAGTGGAGGAAAAATACAAGTGATACAATACTTATGTTGGAGACATAAAAACCATTTTTAAACTAACAAACTGTTAAGCAGCCTGCCTTTGGGATGATGTCTTGTAGTTAAGCAAACTGAGTCCATAAACTGAACAGCAGGTGTTAGTGGCAATCACTGTATTTTTGTAGCAATTTGAGCAAATGTTCGCTTTTAAGTGGTTTTCACTGTTTCCTCCATCCACTTCTCTAAAAAATGTGAAGTGTTAGCTCCCTATCACAGCGCTAATAACTTCATTCTTCTGGGTCCTATTAACACATGTTCTTGGCTGATAAACTACCTTCTAAAGTGATGTGGCAGAAGGTGGTGAAGTACTTGTAGTACTTTCAAAACACCTAGAGGGTTAAACCTCCCGATTAATAACTCCTTAAAAGTTGTGACAGTACTTAATTTATTTGTTCTGATTTCTAACAAACCTAATCTGCATTTCTCTGAGGGTGACCTCTCGGTTCTCACACTTCAAGACAGTTCTCTTCCATGACAAACACTGAACAGCTACAGCAGGCCTTCAGAACACACCAGCTCTGTGAAAACTGTTCTTTGTGAAAAACAAATCTGAGAGATTCTGCTAAATTTAGTATAGCCTGTCTACAGTGTGTTTAAGAAAGGTGGCTCTCATCTGCAGAAAAAGTATAAGTATACTTTAAAAAATGTTTTCTCTGAAGAGTCACCAAAATACTGCACTGCCTCCGTGGCTGTGATGTTGGATTAAATCCCAAGAAGCAAGTGACTCTGCCTGCTTTTGCTCCCATTTTCTACGCCACAAGCAGACAGGAATACTGCTGTTCAAACACAGGCTAGGAAACAAAGCTTTATGGAAATGGCCTGAGCCAGGGGCTGGGTTTTCACGGGGAGTGAAATCAACAGTGACAGCAAGGATTTTGGGGTTTGTCACCCTGCCAGTGACAGCACTGCAGGGCGTCCCCATTTCTAAAGGGATGAAGGTGTGGGACAGCTCAATGCTGAATGCCCGTTTCAGGCAGAGCTTCACCATCCTGGGGGGAACCTTGTCTTGAGCAGCAACCACTGGCAGCCCCCCTCTGCAGCGCAGGCCCCAGGGCCAGCCTCCTCCCTGCTGCTCAGGCCCTGCCTGCGTGCTGCAGGGCCCAAGCCTGCAACAGGGCCCCTCAGCAAGGAGGAGCGAGCGAGGAGGAACAGGCACAAAGGTGCAGGAAAGACCGAGGGGAATTAGGAGAATACATATAGGGTGCTCTCAGGTCCTCAGCGATCCTGCCTGTATATAATGACCCCACCGTCCCAAGGCCTGGACAGAGAGCAGATAATGTTTAGGAATGCTTCCCTCTCTACCAAGCACTCAACATGGACCACTGTCTAACAGGAAAACACACTAGAAAGGGAGCTCCTCCAGCAGCTGCTGGATTTGCAAGAACAAAGTACTCTCACCTGGTATCAGTAAGAGCCACGGGAGTCTCTTTCCAAGCCTCCACGACCACAGGGAAATCCTCTGTGGGCCCCCCATGGCTGCAGCTCCTGTCAGGCGAGCCAGCTCCCCAGGGTCCCCCCATGGCGGCAGGGGGGTCCCCGCTCCCCAGCCCAGAGTGCGGCGGGGCCGTTCCTCACAGGTTTCCCCTCAGCCCCGGGTGCCCTTCCCTCAGCGCCTTCCCCGAGGCACCGCCAGCCCGGCGGGGCTCGGCTGTGCCCGGCGCTGGGGCTGCTGGAACCGGCCGGAACCGGCCGTGCCTGGCATGGGGCAGCCCCTCCGCTCCCCTCAGAGGGGCCCGGCGCCTGACGGCGCTGACACCACACTATAGCACAGCGCCTTAACCAGCACCGGGCCGTTACAAGTCCTGTGTCAATGTTCCTTAACAGCCGAGCTGAGCAAACTGTCCCAGCACCTTGCCAGGGCCCTGGCCTGCCCTGTGCGTGGCAGGGCTGCAGCTGCCCGGCCTGGGGCCCCAAGGCCTCGTGGCCCTACAAGTTACTGCCGCGTGTCCTTGCACACCACAGTTTGGCATCGGTGACACCCATGGCATGTGGCACCTACTGGGTTGAAATGCGCTGCAGAAGTGCAAGATTTTATTATAAATCTTCTAACAAGTAACGAATTAACCTTATCAATCCTTTGGGGAAGGCATTGGAAGGAAGAGGTTCTGAGGAACTGTAGCAATGTGGTGGGAAGACCAGCAATTGATTTCTCACCTCACAGGCATCGTCTGTTTGTAGCAGTAGCTGGTGAAAACAGACTAAGTGGAAAGTGTACAGCGTTTGTAATTTTTTTTTAAGGCGGTGGCGGCAACCTGCTTTTTGTATTTGTGACAGGACAGGTGGAATCCAGATTGTGTATTTATTTTATAATAAACACTTTTTAAGAAAAACAAAAAAAAAGAATTCATAAGCACCATTTAGTAAAATGCAGTGTTGCATTTTTCCAGTTTCTGGTCACTTAAGACAACAAAGTACACAATGTCATGTTTGTCATTCTCTTCATGGGATGTATGTCTGTTACGGTACTTATTTATGTACTTGTTGTATCACTTTGACCTGGTTTGATAAATTAATAAACTCTGAAGTTGATAATAAACGCAGACTTTTCGTGCCTGATGCCGTTTGGTGAAGCTGTTTGCCTTCAGCTCCCTGTTGGCAGTCCTGCTGCCGCCGGGGGGGCAGCCCGCACCAGCGCCCTGTGAGAGCTGCCTGCTGCAGGATCAGGCACTGAGCTGTGGAAGAGGCAGATTCAAGGCTCAAACTGCTGCACAAGGGTGCAAAGAAAGGCTTCAGCACTCACCCGCATCCTTAGAGCTTTAAGTGTGAGCTTGAACCATGTGGACTTAAGCAGTGCACCTCAGATACCAGTTTATCAAAAACCTAGGAGATACACAAAGGTTATGAGCAGTTCTGACCTACTGTCGCTTACAGCTGGGCCTGAGAAGCTCTGGAAGACACACATGAGAAGCCCAGTGAACTCAGCAGGATCACGTGGCCCTCCACAGACAAGTTTTCTTCAATTAATTAATTGTTGCAACATGCTGCAGTGGTTAATCCATAGGGTTGGTAATGCTGCTCCCATTTAAGTCAGTTTCAGACCAAGGCAGTGAAAGCTTGCCATAACTCAGCATCCATGGGGTTGACGCTGAGCTCTGACTGCTCTCTACATCTGAAAATCAGACACATAAACTTGCAGCAGGACAGCTTTGTCCCCAGTGCTGCAGTAGTTCATTCTTTTGGGTCTTCTCTCAGGAATGTCTTCTGTCGAATTTTGCAAACCGACTTACACTAGCACTCACCCAAGCTAAATTGAAAAACTACAGAAATTATCACAACCTGGGTAGCATGAACATACAGATTAGAAGGCTCAGCAGGATGCTCAAACTACCAGTTTATTTAAATTGTTTAATCTCAGGAGCCACAACTGTTTGCTTTCAGGACTGGTTAATACAGCAAAAATGGTATGCGAGGAGATATATAGATTTTCTGCCCAGAGATATGTTTGACCTTTGGGAAATACCCAATTTAATTCAGCTTTCACCTACCCAGCATGATTAATTTTGAAAATCAAACCATTGACATCCATATGTGGAAACCAACTAAAGAAGAAATCAAGCATTGACAACTGAGAGAACAGTAAAGGACATACCGCTTTCTAGGCAATACATATTCTGAAGCTCAAAATAATTGGGGAAATGTTGATGGAATCAGTCTGTGCTAATTACTAAAAAGAGATGGTCTTCAGAAACATAAGGAAAAGCGTAAAACAGTAACACACACAGCTAGCAGGGTAACTAAAATGGAGAGTATCGGCCTTGGGAAAGATGATTGTTCAAAGTGGTACCGCAGTGTATCACTTTGAACCAGTAAGTACAACAAATCTGAAATTCAAGATGTCTCTGGAAATTCTTAATGAAATTAAATTTTGCTATTTCATCACAACCTGCATATTCATCTTGGCCACATTTTTATTTTAGCAAGGCATCTGTTACAGGAATCCCTAGGACACGCGCTAGGCATGCATACCTGCTCTGCTCTCCTCCTGTACCAGCCCCCTTCTCCAAGCATAACTAAGCAAGGGGCATTAGCCTTCCTAGCAATTGCAGACTGGAAGTCACCGACAGTCAGGGTTGCACAGCTGCATCTCCATGGAATGTATTCTCTTGATTTCATAACTTACAAATGCTTTTTAGCAGCACACTAAATCTTATTCCTCACTTCACTCCTATTCCTCTCTCATGTAACACAAATCACCCCTGACTCCACACGACTCCGCAGGCCAGGAGGGGTGGGGTACTGAGAGGAGAGCCCTGTTCACTGCTATGTTCTTCTGAAATTACTTTTAAATATATGCACACAAGTTCAAGAGAAAGAATGTGTCAGCCTAACACTCTCATCTTCATACACTGTTCATTTAAAAAAAAAGGTCAAACCATTTCACAATTCAGATGATGAATACTTCCAAAATAATTGATAGCACATGAAGTATTTGCGTAATATTGGTGTGCTCTGGTGCCTATTGTGTTATCCATCTAAGATAAAAGCCAAGATTTTGGAGATTTATTGTGGGAGGGGTGAAAATTGACAAAGTTAATCCTTATTTCCATTTATTGCTTTTGTTTGGGGTTTGAAAAATGTCTTCATCTTCTGATCTGAGGTTTTGGACTGTTTTACTTCTTGTGTAAAGTATGTCTGCAACTGCATGCGTATATGAGTATGAACCCACAACCCTGCCCTTCTCACATAGCACCAACCCAACTGTGAGCAAGAATGCAAAGCATCCAAAGCAAAAACAAATAATTGATTTTAACCGGCAAAACAGTTTTTAATGTAGACGCACCGGATGACAGTTCAGCATGTTTAGAAAAGGCAGCGAGCCTGGTTTCACTACCACTCAAAGTGAAAACTCCCAATCTGTCCTCAAATGACCTCAGCTCAAGAGACAGAGATAATACATCACACTACACTTTAGGTGTAGCTAACTACTTCTCAAACAGCACCCATTCTTGCCTTGATTGATCTCTCCATCGAGATCAATTCTGTCCCCTATAGATTTACTTCTCCTGTTTCTCTCTCCTTTGTGTGTTTGTTTCAGGATGCCAACACCACAAAATCAGAAGTGTTAAGGCCACGATAAATTAAAACTGCATTCTATTCACACTGAAGTAAATAGTGAAACTACCAATCTCTTTAAGAACGAGTCCCTGAAGAACTCATACTGATACATAGTGTCTCTGCATTAAACACATTTTAGCATGCTCTAATATTTAGTGTGTACCAAAGGTACATTTTATACTTTTCACAGACAGATCCCCAGCCACTTAATGTTCGTTAGCCAACACCGTTACTCCAGCCCGTTCTGCCCCAGATCAGTTCTCCCCTTTGCCAACAGCCAGGATGAGACAATGAATTTGAGTCCTAATCTTAGAGGCATAAATAGGAGTCAAGTGATGCTTAATGTTTATGAATTGGGGTATTTTTGTTCCACATTTCTAGATGGGAAGATTCAGACTTTCTCATTAAAACATTTAGCTCGAAATTAATATAGTATTTATTTTCATTTCCTGTGCTAAAGTGTTGTGCAGCATGGCTAGGTTGTATTTTGTTAAATATGCAGTTTGAGGTAGCTGCAGTTCAGCAGAGACTGAAATAGTTGCTAAATAAACTTTTTGTGGTGTACTCAGGATGAAATGGGAAATGCTGTAGAAGCATCAAACGAGAAAAGTGAGTTCTTCGGCCATTTTTTCATTAGTGAAATGAAAAGACATTATGTATGAGTATTTATAGTTACAGCTGCATAACTATCTCAAACTAATAAGCAACAGTCACCAACTAATCAATCTTCACAAAGTTCTTCCTAGAAAAAGGAAGATTTGAGTGTAAATATGGTGATTTCGTTAACAAAAAAAATATTCTTAGAGACACATGTACAGCTCCAAGTGAGGATATGTTCCAGAAAATTGTGTTTTGGTATCTAAGATCATGGTTTCAGTTCTGTGCTATTAGAAAATACTTCCTTGCTTTGAATGTCATATTATATATTCACATAAGCTAAGTCCTACAGAATTTTTGGGTTTAGATCTAGCCAGACAGTGGCATCCTTTCAAAAATGATCCGATGACAGCATTAAAAAACATAAGAGGATGTTTACAATCAGAACTGATTACCCACCAGATTTAACTTTGCCATTTACATTAAGGCAAACTGGTTGTAAAATCATGTAACCAAATCCTAGCAGTAGCCCTTCTCACTCACTTCACACTATGTAAATTACGATAAACAAGTCTAAATTAAAATTAAAAAAAGAAGTTATTTTGAACTTCAGCAAATGTGCTAAATTTCTGGAAACAAAAAAGCTGCTGCTATAGTATTTGAAAGACTTTTAAGTTTATAAATTGTGGATTGTTTTCACAAGTGAGAGAAAAAAATGCAGACCTACTTATGAATTCAAAGAACATTCAGCCTAGAGTCTTTTGTATTTTTCAATTATAAATAACTGGAAGATTGAATTGATATTAATGGTCAAAGCATACAGAGATTTAAGAACTTAAAACAGCTTTTCCCATCCTGATTTTTCTTCTTAACTCAAAGCCAGACATCTTTTAGAGAACTTTGCACTGATGAGTCCCTGCTGAAGAGACTGGGCTCTTCCCATGACATCAGCCTGTAAGAAGCTCCCATTTTCTTTATAGTTAGCATGTGCTGGGAATTATGTCCGTGATGAGATCACTCTTATTAAGACAAAGCTATCATAACTACCATGCTCATAATGATCACAGCTCATATTAATACATAGAGTGCCTAAGAAAATGTAGTAACTAACTTACTTTTCAAGCAAGAAGTTAAGTAAACCCTAGAGAATCTGAGAGGCAGAGAAACTCTTGACAACTGCAAAACTGCATTTGAATACTAAATGTTGAAAATTGGAGCTCTTTTTCCTGGCGTCTCCACCTAGTAGTATATTTCTAAGAGACATTTTATCTTTTTGTCTGATTATTGAAAGGAGCATTTGCTAGACCAGTACCTCTAGAATGAAGCTCCAGCAAAATCAATCTGCTGGGAGATTCTTGAAGCCAAGAATCCAGTAACAGCCAAATGGCCTTCTCCAGATACTTGATAACACAGCTCAAATGTACCAGAAACTCACTGCCTGCCACCGTGTCCTTAAAATACATTTCCCCATAGATCTATGTAATAGTCATGATAAACTCTGCAGGTTTTTGTGAAACTCAGTAGAAAAAGATACATCAAGTAGGATTTAAAAGGAAATTATCAATTCAAACTATGTATATCAGTCTGTTTGCACATTAGAGGGACATCTGACATGACAGAGGAACGAGCACTTCAATCTGGACAGAAAGCACAAGAGAAAAATTAGGAAAATTATGACACTGTCCATTTTAAGTGTAAGGAGAAAGATTTTTCTCATCTTCACATTTTCTTTTTAAATTGCAGTTTCAGAGCCGTTGCAAACCATTCATTGCTACTGCTGCTGAACAACCTGTGAAATCTTAATAGATTTCCAAACAGAGGTTCCCAGGGGACTGCTTAGCTCAGAGGATTAGTAGAGTGGAGTGGTTGTCACTTCGAGTTCTGCTTCAGGGCAACGGGATGAACCCAGCAAACCAGCTTTTATTTCCATCTCAGAAAACACATCCAGAAACCTTGCTTGTAAATAAAGATTGCTCTGGTCTAATACATGAAAGGTAGTCAAGGTGAACCCCAGCATGTCTTCTGGGGCTGCCTTAATCAGCCAACCTACCTTAAAGCCACTGCTACTCGTCTATAATATGTCACTTAACATACATTAACAAAAAATGGTCAAAAATATAGACTTCTCCTTTGTATCAAAATAACCTGATTTCTGTCAAGTGCCTTCTCTCTACCAGCACCTTTCCATTCCTAGAGCTAAGGACACCTCCTTTACCTGTTCTGCTCTGAAAAAAATCTGGTAAAACAAGATTTTGTGACCAAGAAAAAAGCAGTAGAGCCAAAAACTGCTTCCTAAGAACTCTTGGTGTCCTAGTTGGGAGAAACTCCATACAATTCCAGCTCTGCTACCCTGGAAATCAAAACAGATACTGGCCTATTTCTGCAAAAACTTGTGAAAAGCCAGTCTGCCCCTGCCAACAGCATAAGTGTTATTTTCACTAACTGCCAACTGAGAGAATATCCCAAAAGAAAGTTGGTGATTGGGCTTGGAATGGAATGATGTAATGTTTGACAATAAGCTTTTGACTTAAAATAAGTAGTTCAAGAAGTTGAAAGTGCATTTAATTAAAATATTTTATAGATCAAAGGCGTTTCCTTTCTGACAAAGCTTCAGGTGCTACATAATCATAAAAGTTTCATTTTAAAGGTTGACTACTGCATAGGAGATGGCAAAATCAGGGAGGAAATGAGAAAATTTGACATAACTCCTTCAAAATCAGCCTTTAAGTAAGTTAAAATAGGCTGATGTGCTCCTTTTTTTTTTTTTTTACATCTTAAACGTTGCCCTATAAGCTAACTACTTTGGATATGCCTGTATCTCTTTTCTCCATTATAAAATACCATTAACTCTTCATTGGAAACACATCATCTTCCACTATCTTATATAAAAATTACTTCTTCCAAAATAATAGCAAATAAAATAGGGTGAAAACAAGCTTACGGCAGTGATGAAACTCCTGTATGAAGTGAATAGGTAATCTCTGTGCCAATGCAGTCTATTTAATCACAGCCTAACATTTTAATTATGTATATAGCTAAGCAGACTTGCTTGCATTGGCTTAATTATTCTGCATGATAATATGAACAAAGGGCCTCTGTTAAAGTAATCAACAAAAATTTTAGCTGGCTGAGTTTCCTCAAATGTTCCAAGAGCAATGAAAGTTCTGATCATTAAGCATTTACTGCCCTTGAGAGCTATTTTAAACCTGCTCGCTTCATATCACAGCTGGTCCTTTGAGTAGCCTCAAATTCTTTTTATCCGAAAGCCCTAGTAAGGCAGAACAAAAGAATGTTTCTTGTTTGGAGTGAGCTGTCTGTGTCATCTGTGTGATGTTCACTAGCAGGAGATGTCTATCTTAATGAGCTTTTGGCCAGGAACAGCGCTGGCACTTTCTAACTTTTGTCCAGTTCACAGGACTCCTGATGCAGGGCGCACTGGATGTGTCAGGATTGTAAATGAGCCCCAGCAACTGCACATTGCATAAGGATTCCACAACAACAATTAAGCAATAGTCTTTGCTGTTGTGGGCCTCTCCGGCCAGATAATTGACCACGACGGGACATATGCAGAGAACCCACGCTGAAGGTGAGGACACATAACAGAAGTGAAGGTTCATTATCTTGCAATGAAAGGGAAGTTAGCACCAATGGGAATTGGGTTTTAAAGAACTAAAGCTTTTACTTTCTTGAGGCGTTTACCATTAATTTCTCCTTTGCCAAACAGAAGCCAAGTGTTTTGAAATACGCTCCATTTTAGTGGGCTCTGGGAATCAAATCAGTGGTAGCCATGTAAACACTCCAAACCTACCCACAAGCATGGCAGAAGACAGTCCAAGAATGCCAGAAAGTTGTGCATCTTTATCAAAAAGCTAAATGTTCTGTCACTGTACAAGCTTTCTATGTAAAATCTGGAAGGTTGGCAAGAAAACCAACAACCAACACATTACAATAAGAGAGGATCTCCCTGGTACCCTGCAAGAGTTGAAGTCCAAGTACTTTATGATCCCACTTCCCTCTGTAAGTCTCCCTCATCAGATCATGTTTCCCATTACGCACAACCTACTCTCACCGAGATGACGCGCCACAAGAGCACCTGCTCCTTGCTGTATCTGGAGAGATACAGCTCATACACCCCACCAAGGGGAACAGGAACGGGGGGAAGATAGCTACAGGAGTCATCCAATATCATGGTAGGCATATACATAATTTCTATGTTGAGTCGTTGTTCAAATATTCATTTTCTCAATGAAAAAGGAACCTTCCTAATTTCTTCCTTACCAAAATATGCCAAAATGTTGTTGATAAACTCAGCAAGAAAGAATCCAGGAAGTTGTAAAAACCTGTTAATTTATTATATGAGAGGCAGATTTACTGGGGGGAGGGGGGAGTAGGGAGTTCTACTGTACTTGAATCCCTGTGCCTGAGCAGAAGCTGTAGCATAGCACTATATCATCCCGATGTCACCACCACACCTAATTCAATTTCATGTACAGCATATATCAATGTGATATTCCTCCTGTTCAGTACAGTCTTTGCTCCTGAAGCTGCACTCGTTTTGCACTCTGCCTTCTGCTTCTGGCTCTGCCCAGCTGTCTCAGCCCCATACCATTCACCCCAACTCTGTTCCCTGCCCCTATCACTCCTGCTAACAGGCCTTACCATCTTCTTTAGGCTTGTCAGTCCTCCCTGCCTTTCAGTTCCTCTGCCCCTCAGACTGTAAAGCACATTCCTTTTCAAACATCTGATGCAGTTGATAATATCTGTGAAAAGGCAGTGGTGACAGATGATCATTTTGAATAAACTTGTGCCAAAAAGAAAGAGCGTAACTACAAGGAGAAAGGGCAGTGTCACACTGTACACCGGGGGAAGTGGGAAATCACTAGTCCCGTTAGCATATCCTGCTAGTCAGGAAAGTGCCTCTAGGTGACAGTTACGTTGTCAACACACCATATCATTAAAAAGGCAATAATAAATATGCATTTTTCAATTCACACTCATTAACAGAGTCAAAGCCACTCTAGAACTGACTATTCCCAGGATCTTATGCCCTTTATCTATATTCTAGTTCAGTCCCTGAAGCTTCTCCCTTACCTCATCTGCATTTTTTGTCATTATTTTCTCTTTCCACAAATTCAATTAGTTTTGGCCACCAACTCAAAAATGCTAAAGGCAACTGGAGAACAGTGGGATTTTTCTGTCATCTTATTGGCAAGGGTTACTGTTTAAAAGTTAGCCTGAAGAATAAAAGGAGAAATAAAACGAGGCAAAACAATGACTGAAACTCCTACAATGCACCTGTGGGTTTAGAGTGGGTATTTGTGAGTGGTTAGTCTGCTTTCCTCAAATCTAAACTTCTGAGGCATAGAGATTCCCTCCTGATAGGAGATGGTAAGAAGGAAGGAAGCAAAGGAGGGCAGGAAAGAGAACTTTTACAGTTGTGCAGATGGCAAACATGAGGAAAGGACCTATAATGGAAAAGAAAGGATGAAGAAACCACTACACCAGTCTTGTCTTGTGTCTTGCTGAGCAACTCCAGTGGATTGACTTTGCAAATTTTTAAGCAGTTTCCTGTGCAGTACTTCATTGTTTGTTTGCATGCAAGCCTTTCTGCTGTGGTCTTGGCTTCCACATTTGGCATACTTCCTCTGTAGGGTGAACCTTATTTCCAGACATACTTCCCACACCACAACCATTAGAGTGGACTATGAAATATTCACAGCCACATGCCTGCTCACAGCACAAAAATGATTCCCTTAAATTGTTCACAAATGTCAATATATAGGGCATAGTAATGGCATGATGCCCTTGGGGAAAAGGGCAGATAGCAGATCTGCCAGTCCTACCTATAAGAGCTACACTGGGCCAAACCCCAGCTTTTCCAGCTCGAGTTTCACTGCCATCAAGCAGATCACCCCCAGCACATGCTCAAACGAGCAAACAAGACATCTCAAACTTCATTGTGGTCTCACTCCAAAAATGCAAATCCCAGAATTTAGCTAGATCATCGGATTTCATTTTTGGGGGTCTGAAGATATCTACAAAGCTCCGGGAAGATCAGAATCTCACCAGAAACTGCATGGAGAAATATTTTCTTATTTTGTACATTTCTCTGGCCTGCAAATTCCAAAAACTGTGGCTAACTCAAGAGTTTTCTCATTAAGTAATTCTTAATCAATTCACATTCATTTATTAATTCTGCCATCTGAAAATATAGCTCTGTATTAGATATGTTCTGATCTTCATTTGGAACCATTTATAGAATCAATATGTTTGATTTGGGGGAAAAACAATACCAATTCTCTGTAGCATGGATTTGCCTCAATACACAGCAAAAGTTGGCAAGAGGTTCCCCAGGAAAACAGGTATGGATGTGCTGTGAGCATGCCACTTCATTAAGGTCAGAAAGTTACCACCAGGAACCAGCTACACCCCAAGATCTTAACAAATCCTTGCTGTTCTCCTTCTTTGAGCTAGTGAATAGCAGTAAATTCAAAACTGGTTAAAAAAAAATCTCTTCTGCCAGCAGTCTTTGAAAACACTGCTGCAGGAGCCCACACACAGGAGTCCAGAGTGTAAAAATAGATTAGAAATTCCTGGGAATATGAAAATCAATAATTAAAACCCTTATCATTTCACTTTTATAATGGGACAGCAAGAAAAGAGCAAACCAGAACTGATTTCTGGCAGTATGCAGTGTTAGCATTCTGGCATCATTTTCCATACACACAGATCTACCAAAATAGAAACAACAACCATTAAAACAGTTTTAAAAAAATAAACTTGCTTTCACTAGAGATAATAACAGTTCTCCCCACCCTGAAAAAACATCCTTTTATTTGTCAAGTCAGGAAAAAAGGTCATGACAGTTTTCATAAAATTTGGACAGTTTTCAGCCAGCTCTAACAACAATGACAAACGACAGCTGACAGACTTAAAGCCAATGTAGGAGGGAGGGAGAGCTCTGCGCTGTGAGGGATTCATACTTTCCTGTATTTCATTTCTGTCTTATTTCTATTTTATGTGTTTAGAAAAGAATTTATACACATAGATGTCCAGGCCTAAATTTATGCCTGTTTTCAGGCAAGTTATACCTTTGTCTCTCCTGCATGCCTTTCCAGTTCTTTCTTATTAACTCCTGTCTATCTGAGTTAATTTCTGAAAAATTTCCCAACTACAGTTTTCTGATAAGGAAAAAAAAAAAAAAAAAAAAAAGTCTGTGAAAAATATTACATTCATCCTGCTTTTTTCCACTTAGTTTCCATTTCCAAATGTGCTGATATCAGCTGGGATAGAGTTAATTTCCTTTATAGTAGCCAGTATGGGGCTATGGTTGGGATTTGTGCTGGAAACAGTGCTGATAATGCAGAGATGTTTTAGTTATTGCTTACACAGCGCCAAGGCCTTTTCTGCTCCTCACCCCTCCACCCGCGAGTGGGCTGGGGGGGCACAAGGAGCTGGGAGGGGGCACAGCCGGGACAGCCGAGCCCACTGGCCCAGGGGATGTCCCACACCGTATGGACCCTGCTCAGCAATAAACCTGGGGGGGGAGGTTGGAGGGGGGGGCACTGCTTAGGGACTGGCTGGGCATCGGTCTGTTGGTAGCGAGTAATTGTTTTTATTTGCATCACTCATCTTTCCTGGGGTTTATTTTTCTCTCTATTGTTTTTTTCCTTTTCCTTACAATTATTTATTAAACTGGTTTATCTCAGCCCATGAGTTTCCTCACTTTTACACTTCCGATTCCCTCCCCCATTCTACTGGCTCTCTCTTTATTTTACATGAAGAAAAAACAAAGAATGGTAGTGAAAGCACAAAAGGGGAAGAAGCAGGTCTGTCTCCAATTTCCTACTGCAAATGCTCCTCGGCCCCTTCCTGTACAAAGCTGACATCTTACAGCTAAAGGTGCAGCACCCAGACCTATCACTACCTATGTGCCAAATTTTCTTAAGTCCCTGCTAGATTATTTGTGGCATCCAACTTGCATCAGTTACAAAAGTGCTAACTTTCAAAAACTTATATATCCATAGAGACTGTAAAGCCGAGTACCAAAATTACCCATCCTTTGATCAGCATGTCTTACTAACTGTTAGACAGTCAATAAAGATTCTCTTCCCTGAATATAAAATACTGTGAATCTTTATTTACAACAGAAAACCAAAACCTATATTAGGGTCAAAATGTATCTTGCCTTGGTTTTGTTTCTTGGCATATATATTCTGGAGTTGCTGTCTTGCTCTAGGAACAGCATCTCAGAGTACCCCAGGCCACACCTATAATGAACAAACATATAAGTAAATGGACAGATATGGTACATAGTCAATGTATGTTATCACCCTTACATCATCACGGTCAGTTCTAAGAGCACTTTCCATCCCCAGGTAATCTGCCTCTCACTGAAAAGACTAAGTAGGACAGTTGTGTTGATGCTGTGTGGCCAAGTCCCACCAGTGAACCAAGTGTGGTCCAAGATGACTTGAGCTGCCTTCTTGTGCATAGTGCTTACAGCCGAAAGCAAGCTGGGCAGCAATGACCCACAAGAGCCAAGTGCCAAGGAAGCCAACCATATTCTGAGGGTTTGAACACACATCCCAGTGCAAAATCTAGTCTCTTCTGATGCAACACGTTGAGTAACGCAAGAGAGAAACATTGCCTGCTATGTACAGGCTCCAAGCAGCATCCTATCTAGCAAAATGGGTATTCAGGGCTGCCAGATGTCCCCATGGTGGCTACACGCTGCTTAGTTCTCTTATGGACTGTTGGATTAGCTGCAGCAGTGAGATTCTACCAGCAATTTTCTCCTAAGTGAGTAAAGACCTTCACCAAGGATGGTTAGATCCACTCTGTCCCAGCATTAACAAAGCACAAGAGAAGAGTAAGTCAAGACAACGTTTGCAGGGAGGTTGAGCTACATTTCCAAACTGGGTTCTGAATTTTTGGAGATTCAGAGTCACCTGGCAGAAACCTCAGAGCACCTATTCTCTAAAAATGAATCTTTCCCTAGTATCTCAAATTAGACACCCAAAGAATAAACAAATCTGCAGTGCTAATATTCAACTTATTTTCACTAGTAGCAGCTTTTGCAGGGATAATTTAATTCTTCTGTTTCATCTAGCATTGGGGCTTGTAAACTCCTTTGAGGATCCCTACCAGGAATTCATCAACATGAAGGATATATACTGGGAAGATCATAATCAAGTCAATCAAGGGGAGAAATTCAAAAGCTTTGCCACTAAAGGAATCAAACATAAAAGCCTCCCTGGGGGGGAAGAGGTTTATGTACCATGCCTGGCCTATGTTAAGAAAATTAAAACTCGTTTCACAACATAAAAGAGCCAAAGTGTCAAGTCACTAAAACCAGTTTCCAGTACAGATGCCCTTTTCCAGACTGGTTTATGGGGGAAATACAGATTTATAATACATTTAAAGAAACACAACTGACAAAAACATAACTAAGGGATATATACAAGGAAGACAGCACAGAACATAAATTAAACAAGGACAATTTAAATGCAATTTAGCAGCCATCCATGTTGCTATAACTAAGGATTCTTCTGTTTATATATATGGCAAACTTCTTACTTTTTTCAAATGAAATGTTTGCAGAGTAGATACTTCTAAGGAAGCTGGCCTAACATAAGAGTTGAGGTTTGCTCTTGTTATTTCCCAGAGTCTATTCAGATGGAAGGGTAGCAATGCATGAGGAAGGGAATCGAGACTATACTGGAGTATGTGTGTCAATGAATGGAAAATGTACTTGGGTATGCTGCTTTTTAGTTCTGTTGGAATAGACAGTTACCCTCTTCCCTCCCCCTTGCCTGGTTCAGTAATTTTGTTTTGAAAGCCTGCATATTTAAGGTGAAGCACATTTTAAATACATCATTCAGAGCAGGATGGAAAGAAATCATTTTTCTGAAGAAGGCTGTCAAAGTAACGTCCAGAAAAGGAGAACAGGATCTACTAGCTCCTTTCCAAAACTGTCATTCCTTTGAAACTGTATCATATAAAGAACTCAACAGAAACGAAATAGAAAATTTGGCTGAACAGAAAAATGGGGCTCTTTAAACTTGAGGAAGTAAGACGATCTCTAGCTTTATGTTAGCAGTGTTTTAGGAAACGCAGCTACATAACTGGGTAAACATTTTGTTGCCTCCAAGAAGAGTCATAAAGAATCTGGTGGAGATTTTTCAAAGCTGCCTTAGGGGATGGATGTCTAATACCCATTAAAATTCACAGAAACTGGCTCCTCAAACCCAGTCAATGGCTTTGAAGAATCAACTCTGTGGGGGTAATATATAGTATCAAAGGGTAGGGATGAGTTGTATGGTTAACTCCATCACATGGGATTTACTTGTTTGTTTATTTGTTTCTTGGAATAAAAAGGAAGTGGGGGGTAGGAAGGCGACAACAACAATAATAATAGAGATTGATAATCATAATCTATTATTATTATCATCATCATGAGACTGAGCTAAAGAGCCAGACAGATTTTTCCCAATGGGCTTTCCCAGTGGTAACTGGAATTCTCTGACTAAACTCACAACTCAGACCTTTTCTGGCATGATGATAAATTTAACAAATCATTATTGGCTGGAACACAGTTATTTATTTTTAAGTTCACCAATTTTCTCACTTTATTCTCATAAGGTTAAAGAGAAGATTTTTAGATATCCAGTAAGAACAAAAAAAATTAATTAAAATGTCATGAATGTAAATGTAAGAACTTTCAACTATCCAAATGACAGCCCTCAAGGATGAATAATTTTTTAACATTAATAATTCTGAACACTTTGAAACAATTTCCACCAACTGGACTTAAAAAGCATTTTGAATTGAAGACTGGCCCTTTCCTGAAATTATTACAAAAGTTTATGAACTGCTGTTCTTACCAAGAATTGATAATATCAAGTAAAGCTTAGAGGCAACAACTTAAAAAATGAGAATATTTAATGCAAAACAAGAATTACTAGAATAGACACAGAAAATAGTTGAGGAAAAACTTAATTGGATTGACTGAAATATTAAATGAGTACACGAATAAAAATATCCACAGTTCCATAAGACTGGATCAACAGTTCATCTTTAGGAATTTGTCATCATTTCGGTGAGATTCCCAAAAAACACATTGTGTATGGGCACCACATTCTGTTTTCCCAGTCTTACCTAAGATAAAAACCTCTTTGATACATATCTGAAACAGAGACACTTTCAACCTCCTGCTGAGGATGGTCCTTGGTCTCACTTTGCAGACTGGGAAACTGAGGCTCAGAGAGATAATGCAGGGACATAAAACCTCCCCACATCAGGAGCTGCCTGCTCCGCATCCCCGAGCAGGTACTAGAACAGACCACCCGCTGCTCCTCTCCGGTGCCCTGCGATGCAGGGGCCAGGCATGCTCGTACCTCTCCCTGAATCCACCGGCAGCAGTGCTCGGCAGTGCCGAGAATGATGGGCCTTATTTGAAGGAAGCTGCATCAGTGGTGCAGCCAGCTCTCCCGGTCCCACTGCCTTTGTTACAATTCTAAAATCACATGCTCCCTCTTCCCTAGAAAGACTCCCACAATGAAAGATAAAATGGATTGTTTTGAGAATCAGTGAGACTATGTACAAAGTACTTTCCTTTAGCCTCTTTCAATATTTGGAGGTGGTGTTTGTTGCAGTGCAGAAAAATACACGAGTCGAAATGACAGCTTTGACAGCATTCAGTTCTTCTTTCAATTAAACAGCTCCTGCCTTCTCAGTCAACCCACACTTGGTAGGAGCATTTCACTCAGCTTTTCTCCTGGCTTCTGGCTTCAGGGTTTTATTTCCACTGTGTGAAATGAGGGTGAGTCCATACCTAGGTTCCAAATTGGGGTAAAAGTCACCACAAAAATGGGAATAATGCTTAACATTACCAGAAGTAAATTAAGTCTAACTAAACAAGCCATGGCAAACAGGGTAAACTCACACTGTAAGGTGGACTTTCACACAGAAGGCAGCTATAAACTGAGTGTGGCCTGCAAATCAATCAGCCCCCTGCCTCTACCTAATGAGACCCTTTTCTTTATTGCATTTTTATAGACTTATAAAACCAGCCTAGGATGGATTATATGGGCCGTCTGTCTACCCTGTCCATCTGTCGCTATGGTATTGGTGTTCACCTCCATAGACCAGGATGGTACTTGGCAGGGGTTGGAACTTGAGGGAATATAGAGGTGACTGAGAAACTTTTAAAAAATTAACAAAACAACAACAGATGTACAACCTCCTCCCCACTAAAACACTGAATTCCGACAATATCAGTTTGTAAAAAGGACTGTAAAATCAAAATGAGTCAACAGGAAAACTTCTCTATAAATGCAGCGCAATACTTCAACAGCCTTTGTGTGAGTACGCATGTGAATGTCAGTCCTAATTCACATAAAAACACAGACAATTTCTCAGAACTCTAAATGTAACATAATTACTTTTTTTAAAAAAAAAAGTTATGTCTATTTGGGTAGAACTATTTCAAAGTTCTAGGATAATGACTTCATTTAACATCCATTACACATAAGACATTTTTGGAGTTATTCCCATAGAATCAAAGCTTTCCTGTTCACGTAACTCATTTTTGTGATTCTTTATTTTGTCAGTGTTGCTGTAAACAATGTGCTGCTCATGGCAGGGAGGGGAAAGGAGAGACTGTTTAAGGAGCAATAGTCATCCCTCCACAGAATTTTGTGGTTACATTTACCAGCTGCATAAGTGTTCTGATAAACTGCCAAAAAGGGTCACTATAAAGCAACACTCCTTTAAAGTTTTAATCCCTATTAAAGGAAATTATCTGGACTCTCTCCAGAAACATTTTTGGGGGGAGAAAGGGGCAAAAGCTTCCGCAGAAGATCAAATGTTGTTGATTATAAATTCATTACCAGCATAGCTGCTAACTTCAGTAAATTAACAAGGAACTTTTATTACATCTAATCAAGCTCTTGTTAAAGATAACAAGTTCTTTTCATTCCTTGTATTTGTGTAACAGTTACTTTTCTGGAACTCATCAAAGCTTGTTGTGAATCCATGCCAAAGTACCACTCTCTCTTTTAACAGCTTTAAAAAAATTAATGAAACCTTATGATCACAGTGAAAAAGCACTGATTATGTCAAAATATTCCAAGATAAAAGATTTGGAATTATAGAGAAATCTGCTCCGGTATCAGCAAAGAGACTGACATTCCACAGCAGAAAAGTCCTAAAATGACAAGTTTTTTCACTCTTGCTTTTTATTGTTTTGTTTGTACAGAAAAAGCTTAGCTAAACAGCCTCTTTATGAAATCTGATAGTGTAACAAAGATCCATTAAGGTTTCACTTTAGAGCAGGCTTCCACTCAAATATTAATTGCTAAAAAGCTATTTTACATAATCAGTTTAACCATATGATTACGATAAGAATCCTTTATCAAATAATCAAAAGTGGCAGGGAAGAATGTTTTGCTTTGAGGCTTCTCACTAATAATACATTTTACAGCAAGTTAAGGATTTTCTAAAAAAAACCCAACTACTTCAAAGCAAATATCTTGGTGACAGCCTACTGCACTGAGATCCCTTTCTTACATGCCATGATCTAAATACATATTTTTCATCCATTTCATTTGTCTGCTGTCCAAGTTTACTAGTGATGAAAGAGACGTTTCTGGGAAATACCTAAGAAAGCTGCAACGCCCACAGAAATCAATGTCTAGACTGGATTAGTCTAATATAAGAAATCTTCGTGTAAAACTTAAAATTATCCCTACAATGAAGTATGATAATAAGTGATAATAAAGCATACGCAACTGATGAGATTAATCATTTAATAAAAAGCAATGCAAAACAGTTTTTCTCAGTCCCACCCCTCTAGCAGTACCAAAAGAAAATAAAACCTAATGGATAATACACTTTTTAGGTAGGTCAACTAAAAGTCCTTCTATATGCAGTAAGATATTTCCACAATTTAACTTTCTTTTCCTACAGTCAGTCAGTAGCTTATTGCTTATTACTGATATTGCTTGAAGCCCTTTGTTCTAACAAGCTATTTAAATAGGAGCTTTCACGGATAGTGCAGTTCTTTTGTTTATTTCTTTTCCATGTTTGTTGGCCAAAATGAAATACTCGGGCACAGAGAAGCTGAACATGAAGATGGTCATTTCTCCTTCTCCCAGTAGGACACCGGTTGTATCTGGGCAGCCTTCCATTGTCTGTTGTCCTGGCATTGAAGTGTTTGAAAATCCTCTGTAGAGGCACAGTCCAAAAGTCAAGAGGTGAAGCTGAGAGGGCAGCCACCTGCAGTCTTTTTATATCTGCCTAATATCAAATACATTCAGCTTAAAATGTTCTTGGACAGCTCTAGCATCCTGTAATTATCATGTAATGCATCCCTCCTCCCCAAAGCAATCTAAGGTTCATAGGCTCGGGTTAGATAAAAACAGTCATCGTTAATAAGACTAACATTATGTAATGAGCTGACAGAAGACCCATGGAGCAGCACTGTGGTTTGAACCATAAGCACTCATTTGCCTCAGTGCTGAATGGTGCCACTGCTTTTCCATGGAGCCTAAAGCAAGTCACTTCATCTTTGTGCCATGCAGACTGAGAAGGAAAGAGCTCTTCTGTGCTCCTGCTGATTAGGGGCCAGTTGGGCCCTTGTTCTTAGCCTCTTGGCTGCCTCAGAACATGAACAGAGCAGCTCTTTCCTTGGAGTTACACTGCTCGCGGCAGTTACAGCATTGGCCATGCTGTGTTTGCTCTTCTCTCTAGGCCGGCTCCTCTGCAGAGCCTCTTAGTGCCCACTCCTGAATAAACCAAACTGTGTACTTGGGCAATGGCAAGAGCTGTGGTAATTCACCTTTCCACATGAGGAGAGAAAAGCCCTGGGTACAATGTGAGGCTTGAGAGGTGAAAACATGTGTCCCACATGCACCCACATGTTCCCTTGAACATGAAAAACCTAGCTAACTAGGTTTTGAACCTATGTTGTACTGGCATTTCTGGAAGATGAAGGGTTCCTTGCAGAACCATGACACAACATGCCACCCTGTTACCACAGCACTGGTTCTTTCCTACAACTGAAGAGGTTCTCTGCAGAACACAGCAAAGCAATACTGGGATTCAACAAGTGGTGTCCTTCCTACCCAAGGATGCATGGTCACAATGAGGTCTAGGAAGGAGGAAAAAGAAAACGACAGATAACTAACCTAAGAAAAGACAAAGGAGCCAAAAAGATGAGGGATTGATGATGGAAGAGGAATTGTAGAGAAAGAAGGCAAGTGGACTGTGATCACAAAAAAATCTCTCTTACATGACCATAATGATAAATTGGCCCTGTGTCCCATAAACTGCCACAAATTAGCTATGATTCTTCTTTAATCTGTGTTTAAACAAACCTGCTGTCATCTAAGGTTGTTGCTACATGACCTAGAACACCAAGAAGATTCAGTCAGCTTTCCCTTTAGAAGCAGACTCTTGCTCTAGCAGTCAAGGCTGACAGGCGTGCTCCTTGGGTTGGGGACTACTTCATTCTTTAAAGCAAGCAAAATGTCAGGAAAGCAACACTGCCACAGTTAGCACGTAAAAAATACATTGAAGATTTTCCTTACAGCAACAGGCAGAAATAAGCACTAGCAAAACCTGTGCAACTCCCCAAACAAAACACAACATGAAGATTTGTTTTCTGTATTAAATACTTAAGATGTAACAGCCTCTGAACTGAAAATACTAAATAATTAGGTATAGAATAAGATAGGTAATAACACCCATACATACATTTCCTCCTTTGAACCATAGATTTATTGGCTGACACAGGATACATGAGGATTCTAAACCTCATGTAAGTCAGAAACAACAATCTCTACCATTGATATTTATCATGTGTTCAAATGCTGATTGAAATTTGAACATCTAAAACTGAAAACTGACCTTACTAGTTATGGAAAAAAGTTTTCTTCTGATACCAACAGCAATTACACATCATTAAACATAAGCTAAAGCTCCTGTGTTGTTTTTTTTTCTCTCCTTCCTTTGTTTGCTTAGTTTCTGAACTTGCCTTTCATCCCATTAAATTCATTGGCCAAATTAGTCACTGTTATCTGATTTAAGAATCATCTCATAATTAACCAAAAGGAAAAATAAATCAGGTTGTTTCCAATTCCCTAAAACCCAAATCTTATCCACCCACTCCAACATCTGCAGATGGTAAGCACAGTATGTCTCTTCATTAATATCAATAATGTTAGTTGTTAATATCTACATACAATAATCTTTTGATCTATACTGAAATTATTTGTATGGCCTACGTCTGCACTCATTGCTCAGGCAAATAACTCTTGAATCAAAGAGAGCTTAGCTCAATTAAAGGCTACAAGGAAAGAGCTCATATTTTGTTTTTGGCACTAAGTACACTGGAAGAATCCCGTAAGAAGTAGCAACATTACGGGGATATACGCCTTTGTATTCAGCAGCTGCAAGAGGGTGTCTCAGCTCTGTGAATCAGCCCTGTAAAGCAACTACTGGTGGAAATATATGAAGAGATTATTTGTGGAGCCAACAGGTTTTAGCAGGCACTGGTTAAGTTTTGCTACAGTGTGAGTGTCTCTTACCACTTCAGAAGGGACATAATTAAGTAGTAATAACATGTGAGAGATATTAAGGACTGTCTGTCTCAAGCATTTAAAAAATAAATCAACTTCTCCTTCCCTAAAGAATGAGCCAAATAAAAATACCCTTTTTAATTGACCTTGGGCTTTTCTTTAATAGATTCTAAGTCTTTGAGGTTTGCATTTCCGAGCTTTTCTCACAACAAGGGGCTCAAGAACTTATTTTGAAAACTAAGATGCTTGCAGAAACAAATTATTCTAGCAGCTGAGGCTTTAGGAAAAAATACTAAAATGCCATAAAAGATAAGTTATTTCTTTATGGCCTACAGATTTAGAATTACCTTCCATACCAGTTCAAAGCCAGAGAAAAAGTCTGTTTTCTGAAATATGGAATTTGTTTTTATAATACTTACCATTCAATTGTGTGTATTTCATATTTCTGCAGTTTTCATTTTGTATTTACAAATGCCCTGACTACAGGGCCATGTTAATTCAGCTTTGCCCAGGTTAATGGGTAAGAGTAGGAAGGTGGGTGTTGTTGGGTGAGCTGGTTTAGAAACCTAGTTCCCTCCAGAAATGTTCTTTTGAGGAATGCTGCTGCAACCATTACAGATAAAAGAGATACAAGAATATTTGGTTTTCTGTGACAAGAGTGGTGATTGTATTCATTCACTGAAGGCTGAGCACACTATTTCATCAGTTGATGGTTATTCCCAGAACATGCAATTAAAATGCAGCTGTTCATTAGGAAAATAACACAGTAGTCTTGCATAAGTCAGGTGTGTCATGAGCAAATAAAGGGGTCATTTTTGGTCCAAAGCAGTCTGTGAATAAACGTTGGACAGGACATTTCATATACAATTTGATAATCTGCAGTAGAGGCAAGGCTTGAAGCAAGAGCAACAATAAGCTTCTGAAAGTTGAAAACATACTTTGAGAAAATCTTCAAAATGACTTCCAATAGTCAGAAAGATCAGTCCTAGCAACACACTGAAATTAGTTAAAGCATCAGAAATTTCTAGGAACTTTTCTTCCCCAAAACAAATACCAACCCCAAAAGACACCCAGCCTCAAAGACAACTATGTATTCAATATTTAAAAATTCACAGGGAAGAGGTAAAGGACAGATTCTCACTTTTGCACCAACTTTTGTTATTGCTGTAGCAGGTCAGAAGTCTTCCAAACTGCAGTTATATTAATCTCTTTTTTAAGGTCAGTTTTAATTATCGCAATATGAAAAAGACCCTTGTGCAAACAGAGTGACTATATGGTATAGGTGCTGCTCTGGTTATCATCTGAAATAAGGAAACTGCTTGTTGCTATACTTTATTCATCTCCTTATTCATCACTGATTCACGTTGCTCCGTGGGGGAGCAATTGGACCTAGGGGACAGACAGCTCCATGTTTTCAGCCTGATACCAGCACTCAAAGGCTGCTATACAATCAAAATTTCACAAAACGTGGTCATGCAGGATTCCCTGTCCATGGGACAGAAGTGACTGTTCTCCTAAGACCTGCGGATTTATCCACAAGTAAGTCCTTTCCAGTCTGGGATCCTTCACTGATATGGTAGGTGTGTTTTTGAGGCTCTGCCTCAAAACTTGTTTTTACTATGCAATTCAAATGTGCATTGGTAAAAATTGCTGGTTTGGAGTTGCATTCTACCTAGAGAAAAGGAAGATTGCTTTCTCTTTTTCAGTTTCCCAAGGATCAACAGCTGGAAGTGTAGTTAGTGGACAGAGTAAGACTCAAGAAATGAATAAAATTGAAAGAGGTGTAGTTCTCACAGTAGAACGGTACACAATCTTGGCCATTAGGAGAGAAGGTCTGCTTGTTCATTAGCTTAGACAAAGGCCTTGTCCAAAGATTATACCAATGAATTAAAACAATATGATCCCTCCAATGTGGTTTTAATTGCACAGGCACTAATGGAATAAAGGTGATTCTTGCCTCTAGGGCATAATCTACCTTTATTCCAGTAATTGCATTTAAGGTATGATGAAGCATTACTGTATAATTTTAATACAAAATAACAATTCAGACTAATCCATCCATACTGCTAAAAAATTACATCCATTCTTGCTTTCAGTTCATTCCTTGTCAAATATCAATATATGGAACAGCCGCTTAAATTTTTATGATATATAAAGCCTGCTTGTTTGGACATAGCTCCTCAGAGACCTAGCTTGCCAAGGTCATCTTATGTGTATAAATTCCTAAGTCAGAGACCAAATTATGAATTATTAAGACTAAGAGAAAAAACTGCATTTGATTATTGGTTTTTCATTATTATACTTTAATATGCATCATATTTATCCCAGATCAGGGAAAATATATGAAAATGTATGCTCTTCATCTCTGAAAACCTGCTTATCCAATTCAGTTACAAATCAAAACAGATATCAGATAATGCCAATGGAATAAATCAAAAATTAGCTAATGTGAGGAAAACAGACTAGTCACATCAGCCACAAGGTTGCCAGTTTTCATCCACAGCAAGAATCTCTTTTTTGGTCTCCTTTTTGCCTTCAAAATATGAGTTTCCTGGCCCAAGCCTCAGTGGGTAGTTGAAAGTCTGTTTGTTTTCTCTCTTCCTTTGGATTTCTAATTGAAATCCACCCTGCTTGTGATGTTTAATATTCCAGTAGCAACTAGAGAAAACATTTTCACTGGTGAAGGAGTTTTCAGGACTGAGCATACAAGTGACAATTAAAAAGCACAAGGATCATCTTTTGAATCTCCAGAAAAGCCTACTTTTCTCTCTTGACTATATCACTTCTGTCAATCTCTTCTTAGAGTGACTAGCCTACAAACACTGTTCCTGAAGACACTTGCAGTGAGCTAATTCCTCTTTTTAAAAATTCTAACCCAGCAGATACATGTCTTACCTTCTAAGCAGCAAGGTTGGTTAATGCTTAATTCCCATACATATCTGAAGAACAGTATACCATTATTGAATGAATACAATGGATTCTAGGCACAAGCAAGCGTATACACAGATGCACACAAAGGCACCTTGGCGGGACGTACTTGAGGTAAATGCAAATAGAAATATCCTCTGGGAATGGTATCCTTCTGCTAACAAAACAGGAACATAATACCAGTTGAAAATGACTGATCTGCCTGCCAGCAGCTGTAGCCCTTAGACACTATTACACCTCAGTAAGTTGGTGTGTGTTGCTAAACTTGGCCCATGGCTTGCAGGGGACCTACTGACAAATAAATTATGTGATCGTATTTATCTTAAATTCTGCATGTAATATGCATTTGCCATCAAGAAGCATATGGGAAGCAGCTACTCTGAAGCTTTGAAGTGTGCTGCAGACTAGCTTCACTCCTTTCTTTTGTTTTGTCAAGGTGGTGTCCCAGTTCCCATCGGAACTTCTCCATGGGCCACAGCATAAACAAGGGGGATCATGCTGATGCAAAGAAAAACTTCTCCATTTCAGACATCTGAAAAATGTCCATCCGAAAATCCACAAAGATCCACCTAACCATCAGGCCCACTGTTATTTTGAATCAATCCACAAGCTTTACCTCCACCACATGAGTCAAGAATAAATTTTACTGCATTAAGCTCACAACTTGAAACTACGGGATATAGATAAAACCACAGGATATGATAATTATACCAATCATTCTGCTACGCATAGGAAGAGACAGTATTACAGAGAGAGATTTAGAACTTCTCCATTAAACTTCAGTACTTAACATTTCAAATGTGAACAGCATTTTGGGGAACAGAACATTCACAGGAAAGTTAAACATCCATTTGGTTAAAAATTATCCCACTAGTTTCCCCTTAAAACTACCATGCAGCCATTCACTTCTATACAGTACATTTGTCAAGTGAAGAAGGAAGCCACTAGGGCTAATGTCTAAAATTTGCAACATCTAAAGCAATGTTCTTAAAGTCATGGTTAGAGAGAAGAGATTGTTCAATACCCTCTCTTATGTTCTGTGATTATCACAGCTCACACATTACAATTAAATCCATTTGTAAGCATCAAAACAAAAATGTTCTGACTTTAGAAACTGCCAGCCACCTGCATCATAAATTGACTTCAGTCTGTTTTGCAAGCACTCATTTCAAATAGAGACTTTCTTCAGGTGTACCCAACTTCAGTCAGCCAGTGCCTTCAGTTCTGAATGCTCTTTAAAAGACAAACATTGAAAAGGCATGTTCCCTCTTCACAGTGAATGGATTCTTTGAGGAAATGGGAGTATTAACTGTGATACAGCTACCCTTTTTTTCAAATTCTTTCACAAAGACATCACTGCTTCTGGGACCCACAGGCCCACATATTATTCACAGACCACACACTGGGAGGAGATGCATTGACCTCAGGTCTGTTACATCACCATCAGTGTTACTCCACCCAGGATCTGAATAGTTCATTTGGATGAAGTTTCAGAAGTTATCAAGAGCAGCCTGCATAATAAACCACAAACTTGGGCTGATTCAGTTTTGAAAGGCTAAATAGTGCTCAAAACGTCAAAGAAGCCAAATTTTCCTTAGTTTTTGTTTTTGATGTGGTTTGGTTGGTTGGGGTTTTTTAATTCATATTACAGATTCCCTATTTTATTGTTCGGTCCCAAGGAAATGAGACAAAACTTTCATCTGTACTCATTTATCTCATCTATCATTTAGAGGATGACACAGCCTCCTAAATTCTACAAACTGGATGTGAGGCTCTGCCTTACGTGAGCAAAGAACACCATCTCCAGAGCCAGACCGCAGGGCTCTCCTACTTCTTTTGTACAGCTGAAGCAACACAAAGCAAGTGAGAAATTACTAAGGATTCCTTCCCTCGACACAGAGGATCCTCTAGGTGGATGGATGACAGGGCAACCTGCATTACACAACAAATGTATGTCCTTCCCAGAAGGGGCCTGTTAGGGATTGTAAGCAACCAAACTGATTTGGAGCAGACATGATAATGTAAAAAGTCTTTTGAGCAGCAGAACGAAAGATTGCAGCCCAGCCTTGAATGTGTGCTAAGACTAAAAAACAGAAGTTTATTAAGATTGAGGGAACAGAAAGAGACCTGGCTTCCATGTCCTTCCCTCTTCAGGTGTACTGAGCATAAACCCAGCACCACTGAGAACTGTGCTTTTGGGCTTTCATTTCTCAATAGTCATCCTTTCACATGCCTATAGGACAAAGGGTAGAAGTAACAGAGAGTGTTAATAGCTTCACTACAGTTGACTGGTGTTAAAGACATGGGCTTTAATCAGAAAGCTGTTGCACATATATAAACCACAGCAATCTTAATCCAGAGAGTGACACTGTGCATACAGACCTCTTGCAAAAGCACATACCTTTAATCTGCATTTGTGTTTTTAGGGGGAAAGTCTCAGCAGAATTCTATCCAGGAACTCATAGGAGATAGAAGGAAAAAGTATATTTCTGTCTAAAAATCAGAAAAGGGCACTAAGAATGTAAACAGAAAAGAATAAAAATAACCACATAGATCAAATTACTCAGCACCAAAACAGAACAGTAAAGTTTTCCATTACCTTTCACAGAATAGAGCTCTCTCACTCTGAGCAAGGCTCCAGCTGTTCTCTTGGCTGTCCCACGGGCATTGATTATGCCAGACATCCTATGAGCTGCTGCGCCCCTGCCCCTCAAAAAAAACCCAACAAAAAAAAACCCAAAATACCAAACCAAACAACCTTGGCAATATCATCTAGAATATTCTAGCACTTTAGGAATTTAGGTACCCGGTTTGCTAGAAATACTGCAGTGGAGGAACTCATGAACATCAAAGTTTACTCTGCTAATTTTTACCATGGTCCACTGGGTAGAACGTGGAGGTTCCCCTGCTGGGAAGCAGACCAGCCAGGCAAGCCAGGTGCCACATGCTCCCTCACATTTGCAGGCAGCCACAAACCCCTGCAAGCTGCTCCCTGACCTCAGTATAAAAAGGAGGTTACCTATTGAGGCCCAGAAAGGCCATGAATTCTGAAGTCCACAGGCTTGTTTCTCCTAAGTATATGCCCAAGTACTCAAGTCAGAACAACTTTTTGGCACTTCTCAGTATCCACAGAGGAATGTCCATGTCCTGCCTCATCATATGGACTGCATATGCAGTGTAAATGGGTGCAATGCACTTTATGTGGTCAGCTTTGTTCTAAGACTTTAAATCTTTAATAGGATTTGAAGGTAGAGAAGAAGGTGCGTAAGCTGGGAATCTATGTATCTCAACATAGACTCAACTCTTTCTAGAGTGATTGTCCATGTGTGGTCTTACACTCTTAGAATGCTTACTATCCACTAACTTTCCCACTCCACCAGTGTAGATTACCTGGATGAGAAGACCCAGGCCCTCAAAAAGAAATGGAGAGGCAGAGAAGAGAACAATCCTATCAGGAATTACAGCAGCCCCAGAAGCTTCTGTAATAGCATATTGCCTAGTGTAAATAGAGCCACGTGGTGGCTTTGCGAACTGCATGCTTCATGGACAACAGGAGAGAAGCTCAGTCTCCCTAGCGCTCTCCTAACAGCTCTGATGCACTTGATGCCCAGGCAAAGCATTCTTCTTTCAGCATCAAAAGGTGTAGATGTCTTTAAAGATGGATGTATTGAATTTACATGGCAAGGTTTTGGTAGCAAGTGGGGGGGCTATAGGGGTGGCTTCTGTGAGAAGCTGCCAGAAGCTTCCCCCACGTCCAATAGAGCCAGTGCCAGCTGGCTCCAAGATGGACCCGCTGCTGGCCAAGGCCAAGCCCTTCAGCAACAGCGGTAGCATCTCTGGGATAACATATTTTAAAAGGGGAAAAAAACTGCTGTGCAATGCCAGCTGGAGAGAGGAGTGAGAATATGTGAGAGAAACAGCCCTTCAGACACCAATGTCAGTGGAGAAGGAGGGGGAAGAGGTACTTCAGGCACTGCAGTAGATTTCCCCCCCCAGCCCACACCGAGGTAAGCTGTGCCCCTGCAGCCCACGGAGGTCCACAGTGGAGTGGACAGCCACCTGCAGCCCATGAAGGATGCTATGCTAGAGCAGGGGAATAAGCCTGAAGGAGGCTGTGACCCCATGGGAAGTCCATACTTGTCACAGCACTCTTCAAACTATCAAGCTGCAACAAGGTCTTTTACCATCTCATCCAGCATACTCTTCATACCAGTCCCTCTGCTGCCTTCTCCTCACCTCATTCAGAGCATGTGTTCTCTCTCCTCCTGCTTCTTCCTCTCTCCACTTCTCCCTTGGCTGTTCTCTCTTCATTGGCTCTCAACCACCTAACAGAACCAGCCCCAGCTGCACCTTATCTACATTGACCAACCCACTGCCTCTGAAGCCAACCCACAGCTGTATATTATCAATGCTAATTAACCCAGCTTCATTCTTCTACAATTC